>NC_086196.1:54038333-56742500 GCF_035770615.1 Melospiza melodia melodia
TGGGACAACTAGTACAACTCTGACTGCGTGGATGGGGCTTAGTATGGGGACTGCCTTGCTTATAAGCCCATCAGTAAGAGCATTCACTGCAAATAGAAGCACATGCTGTACAGTGAGAGCCTTCTGCTCTTTTACAGGGACTTGGAGACTTCCAGCTAGAGAAAACTCTTGGGATAATTTTGTCTCACAGTGTTAAATCACCATGTGTTAGTATAATTATGTACATGGGGAGCAAATTGAGGGTAGGTGTTGTCTCCTGTTGCTGAATCATGCTGAGTGCAAATATCAGGGGATTATTGCAGAAGTGTGGAAGTGTTTTGAATGTACAGAGATCTATTTATATGTTGCTCTAACACAAAACAGACAGAGAAAAGAGTTAAAAGTATTTGGGTAGAGAGGTAGGTGATGCTGAATGAGTTAGAAAGTAGAAAATAAAGATATGTGTCCTGTCTAATCAGTCCACTGTCGATAGGGACAAAAATATTATTGTGTTTTTTCATACAGAAGGAGTATTAAGTTATAAGAAAATTAAATTCTCTTGTTTATTTGTTTTGAGGTTATTTGTAAGTTACTTTAATACTGTGAGTTACTCTTACAATTTGTAGCCAGCCCTTAAGTTTATACCCCCAATCAAAAATAATTGCCTATCATCTGATACTGAAAAATTGTCTGATTTGATTTCTGTATTAGCCTTTTTTAATTTTCTGACTGAAATAAAGCTAAGTAAAAAGTCTCAGATGTATCTCAAATAAGAGACTTTCTATTTCTATTCTGCTTCTTCTGTCAGTAGTGGTCAATAGATGCTGGTTTAAAGAGCAGTGATTAATGGTTGCTGGTTTAAAGAGCCCAGACAAGCAATTATTTAGTTGCTCTCATCAGATTGTTCTCTGATCTTTACACAATTGCAAATTTAGTTAAAGGATATGTATGTATTAAGCACCTGCATGTAGTTTAATGGAAGAAGCTACAAGAGTCTGTTTCCTTTGGTCAAATTGGTAAAACATTCCTCTGCAGTGCAGTGGCCACGTCTCCATGGCTGACCTGAGCAGAAGCCAAGCCAGACAGATCAAGGAATTGCCTGTTTACAGACCCAAGAGAGGTAGCTTGGCAGGTTGCATGAGTGTGAGAAAGAGAGAGCTGGATAACACTGTGTAGGAAACAGTTCAGTGCTTGGCTGAGCCAGTCTAGCTCGTTGTGACTACCTGGGACCCAGCCAATTCCCTTCACCCTGGTTTGCCTGCTTAAAGCCACTAGCTCCCACTGCTCACCTCTCAGGCAAGTGGAACTCTTTTCTGGTGTTGTGTAACTCCCTAATCCAGCAAAAATTACTGCTTTTATTCTCTGGTTCCTTTTTCTGCTAGTTTCTTCTTTGCATATCCTCACCATGGAGTCCAGACAGGACCACTGCTGTGTCAGGGAGGGTGGGCTCAGAGGAACCAACAGGCATCTATGGATGAGGATTCCCCCTAGTATTATGTTGGTCTGATCATTTAGGAAATTATGGCTATGATTAATGAGATTTTGATTGTCAAATTACAAGAGTTTCGTCATATTGAGGGATCAACAGAATGATAATTGCTGCAAATCAGGAAGTCAGAGCTGTGCAGCACTAACTGAAAACACATCAAACTCTGACACTGGATGTTAATTCCTTTACAAAGTGTCTCTTAAGACATGAAACCAGTTATTGTAAGAACCATTCTCTGTCTTTCTGTTGTTAAGCTCTATGCCTTGAATGAATTCACAATGTAATCTGCATATGATATTTCTACCTTATGCAACCAAGTCAGATATCGTTTTTATTCTGAAATGTTCAACACATTGATTTTCTTGTCTTAAGTTAGGAATTTTTCCCACCAGTTGAAGCTTTTTTCTCTCTTCCCTGCGTCCTTCCTATATTTCAAGGTCATAGGAATAATTAAGATTAAAGCTGTACACATCAGCTGCAATTGTGTATTTATTCATATACTATTGATAAGAAAGTGTTGAGCCAATGATTCTGGACTAGAACACAGATGTGGAAATAGAAATTATCTCCCTATATCCTCTTCATGATTATATTATTTTCACAGCAGATTTGACAGAGAAACTGGATACTTTGGCCAATCATTTTCAATACTCTATTTCAGGATTTCCTTGCCTGATATTTTTGCCAGCACAATTTGGAATCAGAATTTATGAACGGGAAGTACATTTTGATCTAGTGTCATCACATTGTATTCAGTTATATTTAGTCTGATTATAAATGAAAGAAATAATTCATTAAAATAAAAAAGAGTATATGTCACTTAAACAGCCATGGATATAGCTGAGAAAAACCTATTAATTGGTCCAGGCATTGAAAATTCCTCTGTTGCTGCTACAAATTCACTTGATTTTTCTTGAGCAGTTGATTAAGTGCCTCTATTTCTACATAGAAATGCACAAAGAAGTTATTTCAACTAGTACCAGTACTAACTTACATTGTGTTGCAGGGACATTTGGTAGATAGAGTTATGATTATCCTGTTTGTCTTCATCAACAAATATTCCAATTAAATTACATTCATCTTTGTGGATCCTGTACTGGAACATGTAGAACAGAAGGTAAACAGGATTGAAACACAAGGAAAACTAAAGAACACTAACTAAGAAGGAAGTGTTTTGCTTCCTCAAGAAAAAAAAGAGACAAATTCAGATGGAGAGGAGAACTTGACTTGTGCTACACTTGCACAAAATTTTAGGTATGCATATCTGCAAAATTCAGGGTGCCTAAAATAAAGATCCACACTGAAAAAACTCTATAAAGGTCAGGAAGCTGTGTAAATTTTATGTGATGTTATATATGATAACTATGGGAATGAAGAAAGAAGGCAAAAATCAGATCTTCATCAGTGAAAAGAAGATATGGGAAGCAGGTGAGCCATTCTTCTATGAATTAAAGAAGAATGGGAATGCCATTTCCAAAGAGGAGAAGAATGTTTATGTTTAGATAAGTGTGGGGCTGGGTAGATCTGTGCCCTTTATACAGGAGTTGGTGCTGGGCCCGGGGTCAGTTGGTGCCAGTGTGCCAGGGCAGGGACCTGGGTGCACCCACCCTGCACGCGGCTCAGCCTGGACATCTGCTGGCACTTGGCTTCTGCCCTCTGCCTCTGTGGCATCATTTAAATCTTTTGGCAGCTTGTTACATCAGAGGCCCTCAAATAATAAAAGGCTATGTCGTGACTTTACAAAGTAGTGATTTTTAGCACAGCACCTGTGGACTTTCTGGATTTCCATTTAGTCACAATTCTGTTGAGTTTGTGAGGGTCCCAAGGATGAGGTGAGAGATGAGAATCTGACTCCATGTTCTTAGAAGGCTGATATGATATAATATGATATATCAATGCTATACTAAAACTATACTAAAGAAAGAGAAGGATACAGACAGAGGGCTTGACAAGAATCAATAACAGAAACTCATGACTGACTCCTCAGAGTCCGACACAGCTGATGGTGATTGGTCATTTAGTAAAACAATTCACATGTTTGGATAAACAATCTCCAGACCACATTCCAGAGCAGCAAACACAGGAGAAGCTGAGGCTTCTCATATTCCCAGGAGAAGAAATCCTAGTGAAGGGATTTTTCAGAAAATGACATTGATGCACTTCTTTCTACTTCGCCCCCTCATTTCCTATTTACACTACATGCTTATAAGTCTTTTATTCCTTATCTCTTACTTCATTCTTCTTATTAAACTGCTCATTGATCTTTGTGAGTTTTCCTGGTTTTTAACATCTGTATCAATTATTTGAAACATCTGTTTATGATTTCTTGAATATTCATTACTATTTCTTAATATTCCATCTTCTTTTCCTTTATGCACTAGCATTCATATCTCTTTAAACCTTACTCATTTGAAAAAAATGCATTGTTTTCTCAACAAATCTGTTCTTTGGATTCAAGTACTGCCAAAAATGGGCACCAAAACTGACTATTGAACTGAATAATTTCTTCAATGCTATCACTTTCCTTCCTAGTAAAAAAGTGATCCAGAACTACTTTTTGCTTCTTAGGTTTTATATTCTCTGTGTAATACTTTTAAGTCAGTAAACATAATTGTGTGAACAGGAAGACAGAAAAGCTATTTAAAAAAAAATCTGAAGCATACAGAAATATATGTTTATCCAGTTGCACCTTTCTTTGCTGGGACAAAAATCTATTGTCCTTGTGTGTAAAGTTCAGAGAAATGCTCACACAAATAGCTAAAGACGTCAACAGATCTTCATGATAATATCTAAAAAATAAGTCGGCCCATGGAAATGTCTGTAGCAACCTTCCCACATTTTTTACCAGCTTAGATTAAAATGAAAAGCCCTTTCTGAAGTGTTTTTCAGGCATGTTCTGTCCTTCTCACTCTCTTTATATATCATGTCAGCCATGTACTACTTTGTTAGTGCTGAAAATTGCTACTGCAACTTTAGGATTAATTTCTTTTTTTTTTAACTTTAGTTGAAAGAAGTCACATCTTGAGCTAAGAACTCTCTTTTCATTAGGTTGCTATATAAAGAGTACTACATTTTAAAATATAGAAGTAGCATAGTTTTGCTGAGTATGCCCTTCAAATAGAGAAACAATAACTTGTTTCAGGGAGAACAAAAAAGAACAAATGTTACTAAGTGCAACTTTATAAACCAAGTTATTAAAAAACCAAATATGATCCCTTATGTTCAAGTGTCTTGTTTCCAATCTGAACTAATACTTGCCTTAGATGAGTCACAGGGAAAAACCCTGTGTAGAGGAGGGCTGGAAGAGCAGGAATTAGTGCCTGCAAACATCTGGCAGCAGACCAAATTTTTGTGTTCCTAGATTGAATTATAACACCTAGAAAATGACCAGGAGGTATTAAGCAATGTGTGTTGGTAGAGGGGCGGACATAGGGTGACTAAATCTGGTCTGTTGCTTACAGAACACAGTGTTCTGCTCCACGAGGTACTTAGACTTTGTCCTGAGATGACTGCAGACTCTGCAGAGGTGTGCATGAAAGGAACAATGGCCAGGCCATCTGATGCTACCCTAAAAGCCAATGTCATTCCTGGTGCTGCATGTCTGCGGTGGCGCAGCTGCCCGTGGGCAGTGCTGCACGATGTGTGTGCAGAGAGGATCCCCAACACGTCAGCTCATCCCTGGGCTGCTCCTGTGTCCTCAACACAAGGATGCATTCACATTCTCTGGATATGGTAGCATTTGGGCTAGAGGGAGGACTTGTGCCCAGCTATGACATTCACAATGTCTCTTATGGCTCCCAAGGGCAGACATAATTCTCTCACAGAATATTCTGAATTCTGCCATGTTCTCCCCTGTATTTTCTTCTCCATCCCAGAGAGTGTTTGCCTCAATTCCCCAAGATCTCATATTAACTTTCTAAGCGGTGTCCACTAGCTCTGGGACTTACCAGACTTGATTTTGTATTTTCTGAACTATATTATCATATATTGAGCTTCAGCACAAGAGATAGATTGTTATTTAAAAAAAAGAAAGCCCATACCAGGAAGCCTCGCACCCTTAAATCTTCAAAATTAGTTTTGTTTATTTACTATTTATTAACTGATTATAGATTACCTTATAAGATGTCCTAAGTTTGGGGAAAGTCATAAAAAAGGTATGAGTTTCACATTGTGGAGCATGGTATTCCAATTAGAAAACTAACAGACACTTGACGTAAAATATTAAGACACCCAGCCGTTATAACACACAGTGCTGTCATTTGACTATTTAGACTTTGTTCTGAGATGACTTCAGATAGTTCAGGACCAGATTTTAATTTTGTAACATTCTGCATGTTCCCATGATGGATTGAGCCAACTGCTTCTTGTCTCTTTTGTTTACTCTGGATATATGGACATATGACCATCTTAGCTGCTAATGAGGTCTGTGGAAATGACAATTTGTCCGTTCATCTGTGTCCAATTCCATACCAGTGTGGTAACAGCTGAGACCCTGTAAAAGGAACATCCTTCTAAATATGAACATCTAGCAAATAGAATAGCATGAATAATATATCTCAGATGATTATGACACAGCAAATTCCAACTTTTTCTTAGGTAAAATATTTCAAATTTTCAATTTTTTCAGACCTCTGAGTAAAACAGGTGAACTTGAAATTGCTACTGTCTTAATTATTTCTAAACACAAGCAGGAATCACTTTTAAACACAAATAGGAATGTGTTATTTACAGACATTCCCCTATATGAGCTGGCTTTTGCTGTCCTTCATAAAAGTTTTAAAAACACCCTAGCCTGTCTGTTCTCTATAAGGACAGCAAAGTAACGCAAAAAGTAAAGAAGACATAATTTCTGCCAAGATACATTTGTCTTGGAATAAAGAAAAAGGACAGAATAATATACTATAACCTGGTATGGATTAGAGGAAAAAAATATTTTTACATCTTCTTACAGGTGTTCCACATGGTTTATGCTATAACTTTTAATGACACAGCCAGACTCCTGTTTTTATCAGAATAGCCAGGATTTTATAAAGGTAGGCTCTTAATTTTCCAACCTGTTTCACAAAAATTTTACTTCCAAGAATTATTATTGCACAGTGTTTATGTTTTAAGAAAATATACAGAAAATTGAGACAACCAAGTAAATAACACATCTGAAACATAAGTTAACTTGTTTACCAAAACACAACTTTTTAAAGATGCATTCTTTGATATTTTTAAAGGGCAGTTTGGGAGTACGTACACTTGTTTGCTCAATCCCCTTGCATTTATGGAAACAAAAGATATTTCTTTCATTTTTTTGAAAAAGAGCTTCCATCACAGTCTTGCAGGTGGTTTTGTTATTGAATTAAGTGATCCTATTGGGGAAAAATTAATTATGTAATTTATTAAGTCAATAATTAAAGCCCTTATTGGGTCTTAGAACTGAAAAAAAAATTGGAAATCAGTAACAGATTTGAAATCACTTATACATCCCAATATATCCCACAGACCTTGCCACATCAAATAACAGGGTATCCAATGCTGCACTGTGTTACAATCATCCCTTGTCAAACTCAGGGAGGAAGTGAAGTACTTGGGAAGCACTTTGCCATCTAGTTTCATTTATGTTTTCTAACAGAGATTGTAGCTTCCAGGTTCCGTTGTGGTTCAGAGAAAGGAAAGTGCTCTTGTGGCCTTTGACTTTTATATTTTCTTTCATCATGACTATTTCTCACATTTCTCTTTCCGTCTGACTTTGGCATCATTCTCCCTTTTTGTCTCATTTGGTGTCTAGTCCCTGTCTACTTGTGAAATTTCTCCCTGTGGCCATTTGCCCAGGCTTTTTCTTAAAGTCCTATTGTCCTTGTCTGACAACTTGTTTATTGAACTTCATGTATCATTAAGCTCTGAGCCCATTTCTCACATTCATAGTCCAATATCCTGTTCCTGTTACTGACCTTTTGTACCGCCACCACCAAGTTCATTATCATCAAAAGTATTTCTAATGAGGCAAAAACATTGCATTTTGCTTTAGTCTCATTCTTACAAGGATCTGAGTTCTTTAAGCTGAGATTTTTCCCTGAACATTGACCCTTACGCAAAATTTTGCTTGAAAAAAAAGAAAAAAAGGATTGCAGCTACTTAAAATGTACCGTTCTATTATGAAAAATGTAAACCTGTAAACCAGAGTAAAGTAATGACGAACTGCCACAATTAAACCCTCAGCCTAGAGGATATTTTCATTAAATGCTTTTGTATGTTTTGTACCTCATCCCTGTGAAAAAAACCCAAACAAACAAAACTCTTCAAAACAAATGTAAATTAATGTCTGATAGGAATTTGTTTTATTTTCACAGCAGGTAATAGGAATCTTCATTTATAGTTTCTCCCCAGGTTCAGTAATTACTATTGAAAATTATATTAATGCCACATATTTATGAAGAACATTTGTGTGTATATTCTAAGGCCTTTATATGTATTTGTAAGCTGGTATCTCAAGATTGTTTGAAATAATTGAGCTGAAACAAAGCATGACAAAAATTTGCTGAAGTGTTCTTCACCACAGTACAATTACTGTCCTCTGCATATCCATACATTAACATTCCGAAATTACAGGAATTTAGCAAATTTTCCTCCTTAGAAAAAGATGTCATCATGCCTTTCAATATTGCAAAGCATATTTACCTTGACAATTCTCATATACAAACCTCAAGATAATAACAGTAGGCTCCACCATTCTGTCTGTTTTGCATAAAATCAGGCACTGTCTTTCTAGTAGTAGTTTAAAACACTGAAATCTTCTTAGGAACAAGGCTTTGCAATTTTGTATCTTGCAGTAATTTAAGGATCATTATAAATATGCAGCTTCTAAATTCTTAATGTGATTTGAAGTGAAATATAATATGAAATTAGTTTTGTTTTACTTACTGTCAGCAGAAAAATAGAATAGTGGTTTAGTGACTAATCTTCTCTCCATAATGACACAAAGTTACTGGTTTCTTAAAAGATTAGCATATTTACTTTCATGGCTCACATCTTCAAGACCTTTATCATTAATTGCAAAATCTGCTATTGAGGCCATGTTAGAGGAGATAAATCAAAAAGAAAGACATTTTGAGAGATTTGCCTTAGGAGTAAATGGTGGAAAACTTTAGCTTGAGCCTTAACCAGGTAGCTGCTGTTAACTTCCAGATGAGGAAGCATCATATGTACTTTCTCTCCAGCCTCCAGTTAGCAAAATTTTGCCTCTTTTCATCAGAAACATGATGAAAATGTTAAATGTTTGCATTTGTCATACTTAAGTGTTCTCTAAAAAGAGGATTTTCTCGTTCTTTGTTTACTAACACCTCATGTAGGAAGGAAAGTTCTTTACCAAATCTGCCAATTTGTTCTGTAGGCATCATGTCAGATATAATGATAGTTAAAAAAACAAAACAAACAAAACACTCAGGATAAATATAAAGAGCAGAATGAGAAGGAGTCCTTACACAGTGCTGGCTTTAAGAGATAAATTATCTGCTTCCCTGTCTGATGGTGATTTTCTAATCCTCACATACATCCCTCTCAACCTACCTGCACCTTAAGACAAGGCAGCTGCATAGAAATAAAATATAAAATTTTGTATGAAAAATTAAGGCTTCTATCTTATCTTATACCTGGCATTTTTATCAGATGCTTCCTTAGTAATTAAAGGTGAATAATCATTCTTTCATCATCTTCTGTGTGCCATTCATGACTATATAGCTCCCCTCCACCCTGGAATCTTTTAACCCCCAAGTCAGCGCTGACACATCAGCAGCTTATCTCCAGCATTCTCCCAACACACTACAACTCTGCCACTTTTGCACTGAGTAGGATCAAGTCAAAATATGTTCCTAAAACCCAGTAGTTTGAGTCCCTAATGGTTGAGTCCTCCTGCCTGTCTTCATCTGTGCTCACATATATTGCCCATGTGAGAAGGCATCACGGCAAGGTGGGGATCTCTGATGGCCCTGGCACTTGATTCTCCTGGGATTCACCTGAAAACTTTCCTGCCATGAGACTTCTCTACCTAGCAGCCCAGGAGCTGAGCACCTGGTCGAGCAGCTTAGGTGTAGTCTGCCCCAAGAGCTATAAATTCCATTTATGGATTTATCTAAATGAATCTCTTTGTCTCTTTAGTTCTCCTCTGTCTGGGATATTCAAGACAAGATTCTTCCTGTGAGTGGCAGGAGCAACCTGATGCATACTTAGGAAGCAAACACAGGCACAGCACTTTGTGTGGGGAGCACAAGGCTCCAGTTATTTGCACATAAATTTAATTTAATTTTTAACTTTTTTTCCCTTTTCTCTTAAGGTGGTTTTATTTATGTTTATTGTGTTTTTTTCCCTTGAGGAGTCAAAAATGGGAATTTTGTAGCCTCTGTCTCTCCTAAGGAAATCATTATATATTCAACCTTTTGTTGCTGCAGCAACTCACTCTGTTCTGGAGCTCTGTCACTGTGCGTTGGCCCTAATGTCCTGCGAGCCTTTTGGAATGACATTTATTTGTACAAAATGAGGATCTTGTTCAAATATATTGAAACCTTGGTTGCTGTCCAGCTTTAGCAGCAGAAAATGTTGTATTTCCTCAGAATGTTTTCTTCCCCCGCAGTCCTAGGTGGTGTTTAAAATGAGCCTTCAGACTGAATAGTTCTCATTGCATTTTGGGCTCAAGGAGACCAAGCAAGTGTTGTGGGGCAAATATGGGCTTGGAATGTTACTTGGTTTAATTTATTGTCAATTAACAAAAACTTCAGAACACTGAGTTGGATATTGAGTCAAAAAAAGAAAACATAAATAAAAACTTTGTCTTCCCCTTCCTCATCTGAAGTCCCCTTGTTTTCACTGCTGGTTGTGGTCTGGCCCTCGTTTGTGATGTAATGGGCAGCACAGGTGATGCACATTATTGGAGTCAGGTACATAATGGTTTCTGATTGACCCTCCTTTCTGGTTTTCCTTTGCTCTTTATGTCCCTGCCTGACAAGGTTCACCTGTGGGTTTCAGTCCCTCAGAGGTGTTCCTTCACAGTGAGGGGTGCCCATGGGCTTCAGTCCTTCAGGGCTCTCCTCACCCTGGCAGAGTTTGCCCCTATCAGCTGAAGTTTGCTACAAAACCCCCTTTTGGCATGGGGACAAGAAATCCTTTGGCTGTGCCACCTCCACAGCACTTGGAGCAGCAGCACATCTCCATCTGTCCCCTCAGTCATCTGCCTCCAGCCATGGTGTCTGTGTGCACCTTCCTCACCCTGGTGCCTGCAGGTGTTTCATGAGTGGGCTGGAGCTGCGTGCTGCCAGTTCATCTGCCTGGCTGCAGCGCTGGCACTCGGTGTGTTTTGTCACCCAGACCAAAGGTGTCTGGGCTCAGCTGTGACTGGCATGTGGCAGGTTGTGTCCTCTCCCTGCACAGCTCCCCACTGCAGACCATTCCTCTGTTTAGAAATATTTGGAAATTCAAGAATGCCCTGTAAGAAGGAATATTTGCACATTCATGTGCAAATGTTGTGCATGTGCAAAAAGATGTGCACGGTTGCTTTCCTACTTTGTTGCTATCAGGCACAAATATTTCTACTATTTGGAGCTCTGCAGGGCCATGCTATATCCTTCACAGTTACTTGTTGTTTCCTGATTGATGGAGATGCAGCCACAGTCATGTGTAAAATGATATTCATATACCTTCTGCCAAGAAAGGAAAAAAAAAAAAAAACCAGCAAAGGAGAGAGAGAAAACTTTGTCTGATAAGACTGAAATCAGAACAAGATTGCTTTTGATAAAAGATTGATGAAGAGGCATTCACTGCTTGCAGGAGAAAACATTTGTGAAAACAATTGATATTGGAGGCTTTTGATAAGACACGCAAAAAAAAATTTCATTTTAATATTTATCACTTGTTCTGAAATAGATAGGCAGCTTCAGCATGATGAGGTCATGAAATAAGAGATTGGTTCAGGCAAATTCATTACTTCTTTTTCTGTTTTTGATATTAGTTTGCCTCTTTGCAGCTTTATATAATGTATTTTTTCTGTCATCTTCTATAGAATACTTAGGTGCCCATCTGGTATGGAAGTAGGTATAAAGATGTTTTTCTGAGCAAAGAGGGCCTAAGTTAACACACTAAGAGTCAGTATTTGTAAACCATATTAGAGATAAGCTCAGTAAGATCAATCCTCTTCTATGGATTTGGGTTAAATTACATTGACTGCTGCCAGGGCAGTCTGCCCTATTTAGTTTTTTTGTTTGGTGATTTTTTTTTTTGTTGTTGCTGTTTGTTTGTTTGTTTTCTAAATCCATTAAATAGACCTTGAGAGTTTAAATCAATAAAAGAAATTATTTTTGCAGATATTCTGCAATATTCTTGTAGAGTTCTTGTTTCTTGTGGGACTTGATTTTATCTCTCATTTAAATACAAAATAGGAAAATAAATATAAAATGCAAGAGCAGGGAAGGAAAAGGGTTCCGTGAAGCAGAGGAGCATCATCCATTAAAACTGCACCACACTGTATTACAGCTCAGTCTAGACACTAGCTGTGCAGATGCTGCCACACTTCTTAGCAGGGTTTTTTTTTCTTATTTCTCCTGGAACATTGCAGGGCTGCTACAATAATCAAATGCTTGAGGTCAGATCAGAAAAGCATCTGTAGAAAGGGTTGTGAGTCATATACAATTGCTAGTAGCAGAGAAAACTTTTCTAGAAGAGGATACTTGAAATACTTGAAAATACTTGAACTGCTGATGTGAGAGAGAAAATCAGTGAATAACATGATAAGCATATCTAAAATAATGGCTATAAAGAGACTAGATATTAGAAATTTTCATTAATCTGTTTTACGTGTGCTGGAGTGCTGTAGTTTCAGCACAAATGTCAATGCAGCTACAGTGGTGGCAGCACCATTGGGATTAAGGCAGTGGATTTCCTCAATTTTTTCCCATTTGTGTTCTAAAATCATGTATCTATTTACAAATAATAAAAATATCTAGAAAGGCTAGGAAATGAATGGATGCTAACACTAAATTTAAGTAAAAGATTTGGCTGTAAATTCGCTTAAAGTAACTGATGGTGGGTGAGATGAAGACCCTTTTGAGTCATTCACTGTACCTATTGCTCTTCCTTGTTGTCAAATTACTCTTGTAGACCACACCAGTTCTTTAACTAAGCTTTGTATTGTAATCCTCCTGTTCCTTGCTGCCTCAAAATTCTTCCTACAAAAATATATTTTAGTGATCTTTAAAACTACAAAGATCACCATTAAGCAGTAAGATGAAAACTAAAAAATTTCTTTTCTTACAATTAAAAGGACTGTAGAGTGAAAATTGTTGCACTTCATTTAGGAAGGCATTTGAAAATTCTGTATTGCAGCTCAGAGGGAAAAGACATCTCACAGGATGTTAGGAATTTATGAAAGTAATTAATGATGTTTTACTGAATACTAGATTAAATATTAGCTCAGAAAAGTAAGTGAATGTCCTGAGTAAAAGAAAGGGCTGCCTCTGGGCTTCAAACATTTGCATATGTTCATTTAGAAAAACCTTCAAGTGTAACTTAAATATGTATAACTATGTTTTCGTCTTTATCACTCACTGATTTGTGCAGCTTGCGGAGCACAGATTAAATTAGCTTTTTCTTTTAATAATGACAAGGCAGATTTTAGTTGTGAATTGCATCACTTTGTGGGTGTATCAGTGCTGCCTGCACAAGTGGTGCATTGGTGTTTGTCCTAAGCCAAGCTGAGTCTGCTCTCTGTGCCTTTTTGTTCTGCACATGTCCTGGGTGCCAGAGGTGGGCAGAAGATTGCCCATCCCACAAGGTCTCTGTGGCACCACAGCTCCAGAAATACTGATGAATTATGATTTATACAAATACTGAATGGCAGGTGTTTAAGGATTAAGTATGTGATTTGGAAAATATACTTTTTGTTAATTTCTTCTTAGTTTGTTTCTTTTTGTGCCCTGCCTTAGTGGGAAGTTGTCATTTGTCATTGCTGTCAGAAAATGACAGCACAAACTTACAAGTGTAGCACTCACATCTTTGAGAGCACTAAACTCCTACAGTGGAACCTGTATGATTTTTCAGGACTTTTGGGCTTTTTACACGAAGTTTTGTGGTGCAAAATTCCACAATTTTCATGAGTGCCTTGTGGCTGTATCTTAAAAGATAATAAATTGCAGCAACAAGTGCCCTGAGGCAGCTTGCTTTCTGGGTGTTGGTGTGCAGCTTGCTGGAACTTGAATACATAGCTTGGGTGCTGCATCTCCAGAAGCAGCTGAAATAGTGCTAAATCTGAAGCGATGAAGCTCTAACCTGGCAGAGGAATCTCTCATCCTGTTTGTTTTGTGTGAAGGCCCCATCCCTCCATACCTAGAAAACAATATTGAGCTGGTAGTGCCTTGTGACAACCAACATCTAAAGTCTGAACATGGATCCTAATTATTTGCAGATAACATTGCAAACTTTCACTCAGTTTGTTTCTCCCTCCCCTTCTCAGTTAATGGACAAGTGAAAGAAGCAAAAGAAAAAGTAAAAGTAAAGGAATTCTTGCTGGTTGAAATTTACCTAAAGGCATGAAAGCCCTGGGTGCTCTGAAGAACTGTGACTAGAACCCAAGTAAAATCAATTTGGGTCCCCTATTTAAATTAAAAAATATTTCTAAACATTTTAGAGATAGAGAAGGAAATAATGTATTTAAATTTGCACATTTTAGCTTCTCTCCTTTGTGTTTAACTTACAGAAATATACCAGCCTTGAATAAGGAAAATTCCTTCATTTGGTGGAAAAACAGGGAAGCTCGAGGTTCTGTGGCTCTCCATATCCACTCAAACCAGCTCGTCACTGTTTCCCCTGCACCTTTTGTCCTTTCAATTCCAGTGGCAGCTTATTTGAAGAAAGGATAATTTTATTCTATACTTATAGGAGGTTTCAGCTTTCTATCCTATTAATTGCAGCCAGCCAAGCTTAGCATCATTCAAGTGGACATTGATAAAAGCATGCAAAGATTAAGCTCCAGATCTCTCTTAACTGTGTACTTGTAAAGACACACATGCTGTCATTGAGTTTCAGAGCTTTTCTCACTCAAGGCAATGAGGATGAAAACAAACAAAATTTTAAAAAAAGAAAAAAAAGAAATGTGACTGTGTTTTATATTTGGCATGAATGTTTTTAGTCCCTTTTTAAGAGGGACCTAAGTTGAGACTGGACAAGATCAAAGAGTTTTAGGAAGATGAATTTGTAGCATCCGTACTACAAATTGAGTGTTGATCCTTGCAGGAATAAGAGGAGTGTCACCTTTTACTTCTCAGTGAGAAGTTAAAAAGTGCAAATTCCAGGACCCTTAAAGTTGGTCCCTGGATGAATTCAGAAAATGTTCTCAGACCATGAAACCATAATTAATGCTAAGAAGTGCTCTGAGGGTAAGAGGTGCATCTTACCCATTGGAGCATGCATCCAGTCTGATAAAAAGTGTGCTACAAGGGATGGTGCTTGCTGTGTCTCATGACAAACCCTGTCACACAGAGCTAGAAGCTGTGCTGGTACTCTCTCTGCTTTCACTTATTGAAGTGTGACATTCATTGGCTTTGTCTTGGATGTTTTCCTGCCCTTTATTGTGAGGCTGAATAACCTGTTTTCTGGCTTTAAAATATGCTTGTACTGTACAGCTTGTGCATCTTTCAGACAGAGATGATTTACAAGTCCAGGCTTACAAAGCTTAATTCCCATTGCTAAGAAAAGTTCACCGGAGTTTATATCCTTTCTTGGCACAGCTGTTAACAAGACATTTGTTTTTCTAAATGATAGATTTTTAAAATTGATTTTTAGTGGAGCAAGCCAAACAAACCAGGTCTGATTCTCTGGAGAAAGCCCTCTGATACACCACCAGGTTTTACCTGATACACCAGCAGAAAATTAACAATTGTAAACCTGTTGTGTGGAGGCCTGAATATATGTATTGTTATGGAGAGAGTCCCTGTAAGATCTGTGTGGGTCCTAGTTACTCCAAACGAGCTACAGCTGCCAAGTCCTTAGTTGGGCAGCAGCTGTGGCTCGTGAAGGTAACTGGAATAAATAGGGGTGGGTCGAGAGTCCAGGAGGAGCCCCTGAGAAGACACACAAAGGACTGTGTGGCAGAGAAGAACAGCTTGGTACACTATGGGACTTGAGAAATATGAATACAAGAAGAATACAACACTGTTGAATCTGTACACTGTAGGAAAAAAAAATGGTCAACTGATCTTTTAAACAGAAGTGGTTTAGTTTTGAAGAGAGGACAGCATACAATTGCTGATCTTCATTTAGTCATTTTATGGTACTTTATGTATTTCCTTTACTCTCTGTAAATGTAGGCAAGTGTAACTTCCAGCAAATCACTGCACAAAAGTATGCAACTAGGCAGCAGTTGTGGCTGTTTTAATAAAGCTATTACCTTTAACCAGCAGTAATCCCCCCTGTGAAATAATCTGAAATGTGTCTGCTGATGCCTTTGATGAGAGCTCAGAATCAGAAAATGAATGTGTGTCTGGACTAGTGTCTTAGTTTGGAATAGGAGTCAACTTTTGGAATAGATCTCCTTATCATCCCCATTTACCACGTTTTGATTGCATTGTGGAGCATCCTCAGAGCAAATAAAGTAGATGCCTTTTGATTGAAACTAAACAGGGAGATGAATTTCAGAACTTTACTTATTAAAGTTGCAAAAGAGAGCCAAGACTAAAGGTAGACTAAACTCAAAGCATCCCCAAGCATCCCCACATTTTATAATGTGTATGTCAGGTTCTTGACACAAACCATTTTGCTGTGGAGAGCTACTTTTGGTCTGCAGTAGTTGGTAGTGCAAATTAGGTTGCTTGCTTGTTTACTCAGACAAGCCTGACAGGCTTGGAGAAATCTCCATCTCAGTAAAACTTGAAATTTTTGAAACCCTGGCACTTCTCAGTTTTACAGCATTTTTTCCTTCCCCATGCATGCTCAAAGACATTCCTCCTGCATGTGTTTTCAGCATCCATATCTTGATCTGAATTGAAATGACACAATTTCTCATCCAAATGGAAAAGTCTTAATATTCCAGATTTTGGACTCTTCATGTGGCATGACTATGAAAAGCATATGACATGTTGTAAACTGAACATATGCAGGAGAATGCTGTGATACAAAAATCTTCAAAATAATTTTCAGGAACCTGTTAGTATTAATAAGTTATGTTTTTCTAACTAAATCTGAATACTGAACCTCTCTATCAGGACTTGATGCTATATCATTGAAGATTTCTGTATTAGAATTGAATTGCCTCAGGGGAAAATTGAATATTTTTTTTCCAGGGATGGGTAAAAATGCACTCTTAAAGAGTTTTTTTTTTAATTTTAATCTTTGTAATGGCTCATAATTCTCTGGTTGTGGTGTTCAGAGATGTCTTTCCTCTGTGACTCAACAAGGTGTTCTCACCTCCCTTTCATAATGCTATGTTTAATATATATATTGGTTATTTAGCAGAATCGGTCCGAATTCATTTATTGTCATGTCTTCCATTTATGCCACATGTTTTCTGGAAAAAATCACGCAGGTTACTTTTCATTTGAATATCAAAATTATTTCTATTATATCTTCATAGCATTGACCTTGTTTATATTAATGTGTAATTATGTCTTTGGCTGGGATAGTGTTAATTTGCTTCCCAGTGGCTGCTACAGTGCTGTATTTTGGATTTAGGATGAGAATAATGTTGTTAACACGCCGACATTTTAGTTCTTGCTAATGAGTGTTTACACAGTGTAAAGGGCTTTTCAGCTCCTCACTCCTCCCCAGCAGTGAGCAGGCTGTGGGGCAGAAGTAGCTGTGAGGAGACACAGCCACCAAAGCTGATCCCGGCTGACCAAAGGGATATTTCACACTACCCACTCTTGTACCCACCAGTGTATAAACAGGGGGGAACGCTGGCCAAGGGCTGCTGTCAGGAACTGAGCTGCATCCATTGGTGGGTGGTGAGCAATTGTGTTGTGTATCACTTTATTTATTATTATTGGGGTTTTCCCCTTTCTTTTCTGTCCATTTTTTTATCTCAACTCACAAGTTTGACTTTTTTTCCCAATCCCACCCCACCATTCTGTTGAGGAGTAGGGTGTGTGCAGGGAATTGAGGGAGTGGCTGTGGGATGTTTAGCTGCCTGCCAGGTCAAACCACAACGTGAGCACTCCCCCTTTTAAAATTAGGCATGATTTCATCAAGGGTGGGAATCAATGAGATGAAAACTATGCCCATATGTACTGGGCACAGGGATTAATTTGTTGTAAGAGTGTTTTCCGAAATTGCATGGATGCCCCATTAGGGATTGGGAAGAATCTGTACTGTGTCTTTTGTAACATACCTGACTATATGTCTGGCAAGCTAGCCCTGAAGTCCAGTTGGATGTGTAGATGTGCTGCACAATATTGCACTGCATAGATTTTCCAGCATTATCCTGCTGGGATATTTTGGAAGGCATAGCCCAAAAATCAAATCTAAGACCATTTTCACCTGTCATAGAAAATGCTAATTTAAAAGCAAGTCTTCAAGTAAAATCAGGGAAAGCTCTGGAAAATATTTGATGTCTTGTCTGTGTGTATACTAGGAAGTTAAGAAGTTACCAAGTAGGGTCACATAGGGTGCTCACTAGGTTTCATTTACAGCTGTTCTCATAGCAGCTGCTCACACTGATATATAGATGCATGAACTGGGACAAGTAGAAGACCAAAGTGTTCCTTGGTTTGGATATATACCAGGTGTTGGCCATAAAGCATGAAAAAGGCATCTGTGAATGACTAGTTGAAGTAATTGAAATAAATATTTATAGCTATTAAACTTTTGATGCTCTAGACAATAAATTCACAGGGAAAATTTGCTTTCTACAGTGGAGTATTTAGAACACATAGGAATTCTTTCAGAGATCTTTGGAGAAGGGAATTTTCCAAATTCATTTCTGCAGCTTTCTATCTGCCCCTGAAGTGCCCAATCTGCATGAGAGGCTACTGAAGTCTTTAAAATATTTTCAGAGTTCTGGTAGTAAGTGACTCTCCAGTTTTTCAAATAGAATTGATGTCTCAGTAATATCTTGACACTTATTAGGTGTCAGTGTGAGGCCACTTTTATGCCTGTTCCTCACATACTCCCCTATACTTAATGCATGCCTTCAGTGAAGACACAGAAGTGTAAGCAGATTGGCAGGGTCTGCCTTGCTGAGATAAACCCTCTCAAAGAAAAATTTAAGGGGGAAAAGGAAATACAAATTAGATCTTATGTTAGTCAAATAACGCAAAGCCCTCAGTCCTGAGGCCATGCTGCACTCTGCACACTGTGTAAAGGTCTTCCTTATGAGACCTTTTTGGGGCACAGTACCTTTTATTACTGTTTAACCCAGGCCAAAATGTGCCTAAATGAAATTCATTCAAGCATTTTACAGAATACATTTGTTACTTGTTCTGTTTCAGTGTGGCTTGAGAAGAAATTAGAGCAATGGAAAATGCAATCCGTACCTTATAAATAATAAGCTTTCTGTCTTTATGTTTACAGCTGGAGATAACATGTTTAGTGAGTATAAATTCTTTCAGGTAGTTCAGTGTGGAAGATGGAATAATAATGAGGTGCACTCAACTGTGTTTAGGAGGAAAGCAAATGGTCATGAGAACTTAATTGTATTCATTTTTAATATAGCATTATAAACTTCTCATTGTCTTATTGCTTTCTAAACAGGCATTATAATAAATGGCAGGTTTATAGGTTTTTCTTTGTGCACAATATATGAAATTACAAGAAGGGAAAAGTTTTTCATTTACTGAGAAAAGTTTTATGTGAATTTAGTGTTCATTTGACTATTTTTCTTCCATTTTATATTGCCTGATATGTTCTTAATGTCACTGTGGAGATACTAATAGCTTTGTAAACATAATATCAAAAAGTTTGGCTGCCTTATGTGTCTTTTGTAGATCATTATGCAGAGTTTTGAAGGGAATAACAATAATCTAAGCAGGTATTTTAATGTTGCAAACTATATCATGTGCTGCCAATAAAACATTTTTATTTGTTAGAAGGGTTCATATATCTTTTAGGAATTCATGCTAAAAGATCTACTTTCAAGAAAAGTTATCATATTAATGATGTCATTTTATTAGTAATGCCTTTTAGAAATATGTATATAGCATTGCTAAGGTCTTAGATTGTGTACAAAAAGTAATAACCCTGCAACGTTCCTAGCTGAGCATTAACTCTGTATTCCCTCCACTGAGCTAGAAATTAGCATTAAATTTTTCTGTTATAATGTGAAAAAGATGGAAATGAAGCATGAAGTGATTTGTAAGTGAAGGAAGAGGGGGAATTCTGACTTAGTTGAATACATTTCCATTTCCAGCAAATTATTAACTCATTAAGGGAATAGACAGTATAAAATCCTAAGTCTTTTACTTCTCTTTAAAGAGTATCATTCAGAGCAGAACCTTTGCAATATATGAACTATTGTCTTTGACTGTAAATCAGGAGATTTTATTTTTGTAAATGCTAGTCAGGGCTTCTTGCTACACAGAGGGACCACCGGCTGAAGGAACTGCAGTAAATCCCACAGTATGTACTTATTTCCTCTTGTTCAACATCAACTGTTCTCTTTTCTAAAAAATAATAAAATCTAAATTTGAATGTGTCTGAGTTAACTCTTCTGCTAAGTGAAGGGTTTTCTGCCTTTTCATTACATTTATTTGAATGTGTGGTGCTTTCAGTAATATATCTATTTTTCCTTCTACTTCTAGGTGTTGCTTAGCACCCGCAATATTCTGAATGCTGAACTAGAACAATAGTGTATAACTCTGGTAATGTTGAAAAGGTGAACTGAAATCAAATATAGATGTATTCCAAAGCATCATAAAAGAGCAAGTAGTTTCTGATTGCTGGAATTTAACTGCTAAGTGGTCCATGTAATTTAGGCCTGGTGGTGCACTGGCTTTTTTCCCTTGCCCCATGTGGAGCAATATTCAGTTCACTGCCACTGAGCAGTCAGTATTCACACAAATGCATGGTGATATCAGATCAGAGTGCTGATTTGCTTCATTATTTTAACAGTGCTTAATTTTCCCTTCAGGTTTCCCCTTGCTATGACCTGCATAAGATTCTGTGAGCCCAGAAGCTGATTTTTCTTTCTATATTAGCTGATCAAATAAAAGATGTTAAGTCTTCTTGCAAATCTTGCTTCCAATTTCTTAAACTGACATGGCTTAACAGAATATTATTGCTATATCTGTGGTTTTTATTTTAGGTAGTCTCCACTCTCAAATTCATTATATACCTAATATACCATTCACTAAGATACCAGCTTTAGCTTCCTGTGTAATAAAGTGTATTATCATGATGTTGCTTTCTTCTTCTTGCTTTTTTGCATTCATTGTCATCAGGGGATGAAAGAGTGTTCCTCTTCCAATTGATTTCCTTTTTGTTTCTGCTGCCTTTGAGACCTGAACTCTGTCCTTGTGAAAGGGTTACAGCAACAGTTGAGTAAGGCTTGCTGAGCTTTTTTTCCTCTCTCTTCTGGGAACTTCATATGCTTATTTGTCTGTTTTGAAGGTCATCTTTAATGTCTCTGTATATTATCCTTGAAAAAACTATTTTCCCAATAAAATCAGTGCGTCATCTACACTTTTATATGGGATCCCATTGGTTTGAAATGATGTGTTGTGCTGTTTTTGAGGAGGAAAAAACCCAACAAAACTGGAAAGCCAACTTTTTGGGTTTTGTTGATCATTCATAGAAAATACCTTTTCTTGATCATTGGCTTTATGTGAATCTCTTAGGGAATGTCATCAGGCAGTCTATTTAGATCTGCTTGATCTAAATAGGCAGCAATTAGACAATTCCACTGTTACTGTGTCCACAATAGGCCCCAGGGATTCATGGGTAAAGGTGTGAATCTCTAGACAGCGTAAAAGTTGGAATTTCCAACTGAATCACAGGTAGTGGAGTGTGAAGGATTTTTCTTTGTGATTGATATGCAATAAAAAAATTCCTTGACACCTTCAAACTCCCAACTGATGGTTAGCAGGAAATGGAAATTTATCAAATTCATTTTCAAGGCAAAATACCAAAGCGTTTTTATATGCACATTCAAAATTTCAGAATCAAACTGCTTTCTGCTCTAATGTTTCTTCAAATAAAAAGCTGCAAAACGAAGCGTATTGCACTTCAGAAAATATGACTTCTCTATTGGGTTTATACTTGTTAGACTGAGAAAATTCCTTTCAGTATTGGTATTACTACCCAAATATGTTGTAAAGAAGATATCAAACAGAAATCTGTCAGAACCACAGAATGGTTTGGGTTGGAAAGGACAATAAAGATTATGTGGTTCCCGCTCCCTCACTGTGGACAGGGATGCCACCCACTAGATCAGGTGGGCCCAGCCAGCCTGGCCTTGGGCACTTCCAGGTATGGGACATCCACAGCTTCTCTGGGCAACCTGTACCAATGCCCCACCACCCTTTCAGTGAAGAACTTCTTCCTGACATCTAATATTTTTGTTTAAAAATGTTCCCCATTGGCCTGTCACTATCTGCCCAGGTAAAATATCCCTGTGGTTTTTGTTTGTGAGGGTTTTTTTTTTTCCCCTAAGTCTATTTCAAGTACTGAAAGGCTGCAGTGTGAGGTCTCCCCAGAGCCTAACAAGAGGATTTCAGAGTAACTTAAACACAGTCATCTTTTCCCTTTTTATAATTTATTTCAGTCTTCCCAGCTGACCTTCTAGTTAGCCCACTGGTCTCAGCAACAAAGGATATTGTGTTGTTCATTTAGGATTTGCTGATTCAGCCTTGTGAAATTCAACTTGAGAATTCAGAAAAAAGATAAAGGTAAAAGGCTTGAATGAAAAAAAGTTTTAATTTTCTCTGCTATGAATTAATTTTCCCAAGTTGGCCAAAACCCATTTTCTCTAAAGAACCAGTCCTTATTGCTGAGTTTCATAATTTTTTGATCATCTCACTTCCCTTTGCTCTAGTGAAAGAAGATACTTCACAATCTGCTTTTTATACACTTGCAGTTTTTCCCATTGGAATACGGCACACAGGCATTAATTTGAATCAGCAGATAAGACAAGACAATATCTCTAGAATCATTAATAATAGATATACTTAAAAGCATGTTTCCTGAGGCGTAAAACAAATACATGAAGGAAACAAAAGTGACATTGACGTAAATAATTGTATCTTACAATAGTAACCTAAGGCACAACCTAAACTCTCACAGAAACAGCTAGAATTCTATCTCTTTTCTCCAAGAAGAAGCTGCAGACTTAGCCCATCTATTGTCCATGAAAGATAATCTGCTATAAAGCATTAATCACCCATATTCTGGGAAATACTTGGTTATATTCCCATCCAGATCTCTCCACAATTAATGTATGATGACAACTCTTTTTATTGTTTTCTTGTAGTGTTTTATCTCTTTTCTTGAAAAGGTTGAGGATTACTTTCCTCCTTTAAACATAAGCCAAATTCAGTTCAAATGTCCTCAGAAAAACATTACAAAACTGATGCTTTAGGATTCTATGTTTGCTATTGCTCAGTGGCTTCCATGTGAAATCTACACAGGCTAAATATCAAAGGATGTTGTGTCTTTCTCCTATCTGGTCTTTGAAAGTTATCCTGATATCCACTAATTAAGCTTTCCTGAGACCATTATCTGCATTGTCATCATCAGTAGTGATGTTCAATCTGTCAAAGCTTGGTTTTGTTTTAGATAAAGAGATGGAAGAAAGCTCAGATACAACATGTTCATCTGTCCTCTTAAAATTTTATTAAGGGAAATACCAAAAACCACTATTGCTATGGTCATAAACAGAATCACAGAATATTCTGAGTTAGAGGAGGCCCATAAGGATCATTGAGTCCAACTCTGAAGTGAATGGCCCGTGCAGGGATCAAATCCACAACCTTGGTGTTATTAGCACTGTGCTCTAACCAGCTGAGGCAATCTGTAGAGCTGCCTAGAGTGCAAATTTTGCAGCTTTTTCTGAATATGTAGTTTCTTGATATTGCTGAAGAGCGAATAGATGGAGTTCTATTTTCTCAGCCTTTCCATTGTTTCTGAGCTAAGCACAAAGCCTTCAGCTTGCAAAAAGAACCTGGAAAGGACCTATACTTTTAAAAGATCAATTGATATACCCAGTACAGTAGCCAAGATATACATGTACAGTAGCCAAGATCAAAGAATGGTTGAAAACATTTGTGGTAGAATTGTTGGGGAATTTTGTTTTCTTTAAGTAGCTCTTTCCATCTCTTTTATTTTCTCACATGCACCATGCCCTCAGTGTGATTGTAGCACAGCATCAGGCAGTGAGCTGAACCAGGAACTGATGCAAGATTTAAAAAATAAAAAACAACTTACTGAAAAGGACAGCAAATACTGAGAAAAAAAAATGAAAGGCAGAAGATTGGCTGCTTAAGCAAGCAAAACTGCCAGAAGAGGGGATCATTAAAACAGAGTATGACTGATTGACAGTTCATTAGCGGTTTCCAAGGTTGTGACTTTTCACATAAATACCTATTTCTCTTTTTAAACTCTCACTGTAACTGAGCAAATCACTTTTGAGCTCCTCATTTACCTCGTTATTAATTTCATTATTAATTTCTTTTAGATTATTAAATTCTTTAATGCTGCGCAGTATTCTTAGTGGGAGAAGTTTTAGAGTGACAGACAGGTTTTGAATATTGTGGTAATGAATGAAATGATTGAGCTATTTAAATGGATCTTGTTAAAATGCTATGGACAACAAGGTGTAAAAAGCATAGGAGAGACTTTTAATGTCAACATGATCTTTTAAGGTTGAAATCTAATAATTGCTTTGATTGAATATTAAGAATGCAGTGTCCTTGCTCTAACAAATATCTGTTGGCTGATTACTGCTTCACTACGGAGAGAGTGTGTTATGGAAAATTCAATTAAAACAAAACAAAATCCAGATTTTTGTCCTTTAAATTACATTGCATAAAAAGATAGTGCGGAGGGAGAAGTACTGAGAAATAATGTAAGAGAATGAAGGAAAACTACTCAACATAAAGGAGATCAGAAAAGAAGTGGTAGAAGAAAGCATGGGAGAATGAGGGTATAAAGAGCACTAAAATATCTGTAAAGGAGTCTTTTGCAATTAAAATGGGTATAGTATTTGCATATAAAAATGACAATTTTTAAATATTGTGTAGATACAAAGATCAGAAGATACAAATGTAGATACAAATGCATCAGAACTCTTTCTGTTTCTCCCAAATGGATTCAACAATTTGTCTTGACCTTTCACTGCAGAGATGGCCAAACTAATGATGCTACAGAGAATTAGAAAATTAATTTTTTGATAGACTACTCACTTTCTTTGTAGGCTGCTGCTTATGTTCATTCATGACACTGAAGAATTAGGTTTGGTTCTCCAGAAGGTATCACTGAATAAAGAACAATTTTTCTTGCAAGGTGTGTTGTGGAAAGATCAATACAAGTCTTTCTTGAAAGACCTTTGTTAATGATAGGTCTTCCAAAATCTTTATAAATTCCATTTCTGGCATAATATTTTGCTTTTCTGTTCTGTATTGTGAAAATGCTGAACAAGGTGAAAATGATGAAAGACATCCTGATTTATCATGTATAAACCTTTCACAAGATCCTTATTTACCCTGCTATCTTCTGAGACACACATTCTGGAAAGACTGTCTAAGAATCACCTCTGGTGAGGACAGAATAGGAGGAGAAGCTTCTGAATATGTGAGACCATAAAATGATCTCATTTTGGGCTAAAATGGCTAGCAGTTCTTCTGTTTTGTCATGAATGGCCACAACAGTTGTGAGGTCTTCCACAGGCTTTCTCTCAAGTCTATCTAAAGTCAACAGTTAAATGTCTTTTTTGGAAAGAATGGAAAACTCATACTGAATCTACATCTAAAACCAGATTTAAACTAAAAATTACATTATAGAGATGAAATAGTATCACTCTTTACTGTCCAAATATTTTAGAGTAGCTTGTTCATGAGCTCTCTGTGATCATCAAGTTTGACCCTAAATCGCTACATGAAGAGTGTGTTTCAGCATTATCTGCGCAAGTGCCTCTTAAGTGTTGAATATTCTTAGTGCTTGATTTAGTAATGCTCTCTCTGGAGATTTTTTACTTTGTGCCAATAAACCTGACTTATTTAGAGCTGTTGGCTCTGGTCCACTATTTCTTTGTTAAATGTTTAGCACTTGTAAGTGTTGTGACCCTTTTGGCAATGCAAGTAATCCTAATTCCAGCAATTTACACTTGTCAGTTTGCTTTAAACTCCATTACTGCACACTGAAATTCCCCACAAAATGGTTTGGAGACCATTTAGCAAATAACAAATTGGAGATAGAGAGATTTTGTCCATTATGTCACAATTAATTATTTATCACAATTTTGGTTTTGTGTTACAGAACTGTGACCTGGCCCAGCAGAGCATTGTTCATATTGTTCAGAGTCCTCAGAACAACAGTCAGAACAAGGAGAAGACAGAAGATAGCTGTGTTGGAGGTGTTCTAAAAGCCTTGAAAAGTGAACCCGAGAGTTTAACTCGCATAGATCTCAGTACCAGCATCCTCCCATCAGTCTCTGCAGGGCTGGCAGTTATTCTGGATCCCGGAAAAAGCAGTGCTTCACCTCCCGCTGAAAAATCAGGTAATTCAGGGCCTTAGTACATTTCAATATACATTTTTAATGTGTCTTTTTCTTCCTTACGGTGAACAGTTCTAGTTCCATACCATGGGGTAAAAGCCCCTAAAATATATGGTTTATTTTATTTATTAAACAAAAAATGCAACAATATTAAGATGATAAGCATCGGATGTGTCTTCTAGGAAAATAATTTTGCTTCATGGATAAAATTAGTGATTTCTTGTGTTACTCCTGTGTCTAACTTGTATTATGCTCATATTTTTGTAAATTATTTTAAAATGGCAAACCCCCCAGAGGTCTATTAGGAGGTAAAATATAGTCTCTGTAAAATTTCCATTATAGAAGTTTCCTTAACTAGAATGTTGGGCAGTTTATGCCTTACAAATGGCCTTAATTCCCAATCTGTTGGGATGCTTTCATACCCATACATTTATAAAAAATTATTTAAAATCTATTTAAGATTTACTAAAGCTTTGCTGGCACAACACTTGATGGTGATGATTCATACTATGGACATTTGTAGTTCTTCATCCATCAAATGGTTACTGAGAATATCTTCATTGTGAAAAATAATCTGAGGTACAGGTTACTGCAAAATGATCTTACTGACCCTCTTGCCCCAGTGAGATACATCATTCTGTGCAATACCAGATACTGGTGTGATTTATCATAATAGTCCATCAGAGATGTCTTTTTATAAAGAACAGTACACAAATAGCCTTTCTGCACAGTACAGAAAAGTAATAGCAAACATATATATCCAGAGTACAGAAGATAAATTGTGACTATGACAGAGATACCTCTGTGACTAACCTGGACACAGAAATCATCTTGCTTAACCAAATGGCTACTAAAACTCTTAAAATAAAAGTAGCTCATGCAGAAAATATACAATCCATGGCAGGGTCACTGAAGTATTCCACAACTGACTTGGTCAACCTCTCACTGACAACTAATGATGAATGAGTGTGGTTTAGGAGCAAATTAGTACCCAGCTTAATGATCCACATCTCCCAATCTGAATGAGTAATGAGATAAGAGGGGTGCATGCTGATTTAAATGTGGTAAACTAGGGACAGGTCTTCAGCCTGGGCTTACTCTCAGATGAAAGGCAAAAGTGTGAGCTTTTAAACATTACCACATATTTACTTTTTCATTACTGTACATATGTAGAGGGATTTAATAGCTGTGCTTGACTTTACAGACTAGTCTGTATATGTGCAAGGACTCTTAAAATGTGTCATGTGACATTTTTATCCACAGATTACAAACTCTGTGAAGCTAAGCATTAACTGATAGGTGTCTTCTATTGCAGCAAATATTTTCATGGCAGAATCCATGAGGACAAAATGCATTGTTTTATCTGTGATTAAATTAAAAAGACTTTTTATCATAAAAGAAAAAAAAAGAAGACCCACTCTAATGACTGTTAATTCTTTGTGGAAGGATGTCAATAATAAGTTCTTTTTAAAGGCCTGTTAACTTCTTTCCTTGTTTGGATCCTCACTATTAAAATTTGTCCTTTTGTCTGTTCAGCTCCATCCCTTTGTTCAATATGGGGAACTATATTTTTCCTTACGGATTTAGGGTGAGTTAATTTGTAGTCACTTAAAAAAAAAAATATTATTCCAAAGATCAGTTTTGCAGTAAACTTTACTGTGTAGTAAGGATTTCCTTTGGCATAAATGAAATGACTAATAGTAGTGGGAATGAGTGGCTTAAGAAAGTAGGTACCATCATTGATAGCTGAAATTACAATTTCCAAGTTGTTGTCCTAGGAGATGAATGGTTATGGACATCAGTCTACAGCAGCAACCTCGACAGGTGAATGAAGTATAATCTTTATTGTTCCATGCATACATGACAAATTTAAACATAAAATTTAGAGGCAAATGTTTAATGTTTAATTAATTGATTAAATTAATATTGTTTAGTCAGACGTGCTACACCACCATTTCATAATTGCAACAGTAAACACTGAGACTGTAAGTCTTTCTGAAGCCTAAGTTATTTCTATTTGTTCTGCTGACGCCATGTTCCTGCCCTGATTTTATTTGCCCTCCTTTGAATTCTGAGGAAAAAAAGTTTGTGGTAATTTTCACATCACAAGAGCTTCTCCCAGAAGCTTTAGCAGCATTTGACTGCTAAAACATTATTTTTGAAGTATTTACATGAATGCTTAGAGACCAAAATTTCACCAGACAAACCAGAAGGGAGGCAACTCATGTTATGCTGTACTGCCATTATATAAGTAATTTACTTAGGTAGTATGAACTGCTGCACTTCATGAGACAAAAACCCTTATGGCCTGGCAGAGTGTCCCCACCCAGGGTATCCTTTGCTCCTTGCAGAAGCATGGAACAGGACATCCTCCTCCCAGCTCACCCCCACTCTTGTGTGAGTAATGAAACCAGCTCCTAACTGGTCTGGAGATGCATCTTACTGCACTGTGTTTTTGGACTACGGTGTGTTTCTCTATGAGAAATTCAGAAGTTTGAAAGTCATTAACAAGTTGAAAAAAATATGAAAATGAATCCAAATAATCTCTTCATCAAAGAATTCCAGGTTTCTTGTCTTTGCAGACAAAACTAATAGAAATGCCTTTCTTCTCAGTTTTTGTTGTCGTAGTTCTTGGAGTTTTTTGTTTGGTTGGTTGTTTTGTTCTTGTTTCCTTGTTCTGAAACCATTGCATGATTTCTAGTGGACTAGAACTAGAAAATGGACATGTAAAAAATTTCAGTGCAGGACTTTCATTCTACTTCACCCCCTTCTAATTTGCATCTGTCCAAAATCTGGGACAAAGAGATTTAATAAACACAATATAAATAAATGTAAATATTGTTCCATAATGGTTGCATGTCAATAAGTCAATGTATAAGATTAAGAGATAATGGTTGGACTCAATGACTTTAGAGGTCTTTTCTAATTTAACAATTCTATGATTCTCTGATTTCTACTTGAAAAACAATGAATCTGTAGAACATAAGGGTTTGTATGACTCATCTGCTGAATATGAGACTGCATCATGATTTCAGATTCAAGAAAGCCAATAGACTATTTGGAAGTATAAACAGAAAACAGAGTGGAGTGGAGAAAATTTTTTTTCTCTGCTTTTGACACTTGCATAATTAAAACCAATATAACTCACAGTTGTGATGTCCAAACTGTGAGAAGGTTCAGGAAAGAGTCATGAGAATCCTAAAAAAGTGCACATCATGATTGGTTTATATTTGTTTTGGCATCTGTGGATTGGAAGTTTGGTAATCTGGGAATATTAGATCTTACCAGCTGTTTTAGGATTTTAGCTCTCATTGTCTAGAAAGTGCAAGACACCAAATACAAATACCACACATGGATTTTAACTTGCCAGGAAATCAACCACCAATGCAAGCTATCCTAGCTTACAAGAATTCTCCACATTTGTCCATTTAAAAAAATGTAGAACATTTTTTTCTGAAGCATGAGGATAGGACTTCAACCTAGAAGTAGTATGGATGGTACTAGGCAGGAAGTCAGACTGCAGAATCCCATTCTGTCCCCTTTTTAAATGTACGACTGATGTCAAGTAAATTTTTAATATGAAAAAATAGAGTTAATTCAACAGAATATGTTTTCTGTAAGATGACATTGTTACTTACATAATTTCCAGGTTACTCAGCTGGTTTATTATTTTGTCTGAATCAAGTAGATGTGGTCATAATTACTTAGGGTGTTTTATTTTTAAATTTGAAATAAATGTTCATCTCATCAGTTCCAAATAAAAATCCTGGTGTTCTTTTGGTAGACTTTTACAAATGCCTGCATGTAAGGCACCTCTGATTCCTTGTCTTTGCATCTTCTTCTGTTCACAGAAGAGTTAATAAAGTACTGGTATATACTGACTTAGGTGTGCCAAGCTGTAAATTCTAGCAAAAAAAGGCGGATTGATTATTTTCCATCTAGTTAGGACATGCTTTACCAAAACTTAATATATGTTTAAACTTCTTGTTTTTCCCAATAATACAAGTATCAATTAAGGCAGATGAAATGGTCATTACCAAAACCTCAGTATTGTTATTGATGCATGAAGGGATGAACTGGTGCCCATTCCATGTAAGTGTCTGATTCCATGAAAGAGACAGTAAAAAATACTTTGAAGGGAAGGCCACAATTTAGAGCTAGTCACATCTGTTCATACTTCTGAGGCAAGACCTGGTACCCATATCAATTTAGCCATTTCAATTGCTGACATTTAAATATAGTTTTTGAATAGTATTCTGATGACTATGTGTTAAAAATTCGTGTGCCCTGTAATTGATATTACACTTTATTATAATTCTTTTACTCAAAAAGCCTAAAAGGATAAGAATTTGTGGGTCAAATCTGTTTGAAGTAAATGAGTAGTCTAAACTCCTGAAGTACTGTAAAATTACTTCACAGTTTTATAGACCTTATAATGTCAGATTAGATCCAGGTTGGGCAGGGTTATGGTGTACATCTACCTCCCCATCAGCATGGGATGCTAGGCTGAGTACCACTGCCCAGTACCGAGCTGAGAACAACTGCAGCTATTTCTTATCCCTTTTTGAGAATTTCAGCAAAATGTGAGCACTCATCCTTTCAGAATGGCTTCCAGTGTGGAAAGAACATTTTTATTGTCACTCAGAAACATGAAGCTCTGACCTAATATTTGCTTTTCTGTGTTACAAATACGAATATCTAAGAATTTACTATTCCCTTAAAAGAGGTAAAAAAGGATTCCTAAAATTTCCCGTGTCATTTAACTTCATTTTTTTTCAAAGGAAACTAATGAGCATAAAGATTTTTTCCTTTGGCACAGGTGCAAATAATTTGTGGCTTAATTATAACATTAATTAATTAATTAAATATACCTTAGGTCCATGGTATTGTGAATCAGTAGCTTGAACAAGGAAAATCAGTATTCTATGCAATTTACATTTAGTAATTAAGCCTTTTTTCCTAGAGTTATAAACATTTTGTTTGAAAAACAAATTACCAGAGTGCTTTTACTGACCTTTCTTAAATTTCTTGAAATATTAATACAGCATTTCTTGGTGGTTACATGATTCTTACAATAGTCCTCTTCCACAGACATACATTTGAATAAGATTCATATTGTTGGACAAGAAAAAGTAGTAAATTACTTAATATGAAACCAATGTATTTTTTCAGTAGACATATTCAAGTAACTAGTTAGGTTACTATTTATTTTGGGATTTGGTGCTCTGACAGTTTACTTTTGTATTAGGATTAAGCTACTTTCAATTTAAATGAAAATGCATCAGGTAGCTCATTGTGATTTACCCTATATTTGATTCAGATTTTTATAATATATTATTTTACAAACTTTTAAATATTAAATGCAATACTAATTTGAGGATCAATCTCAGAAAAGGGAAGGTATTAACTTACCTTTTTAAGAAATGCAGAACAGATACCAGCTCAGAAATAATACGCTAGTCCTGATTTTAACAAGTAGTTTCTGGGAAGCGAGGCTGCATTTCTCTTCATTGCATACTGTAAATTTACTGTATGCACAGTTCTGTTTTAAAGTTCAAAACAAATTTTTACAAAATTTCTGCATTGAATTCCTGCACAGGTCTCTCTGTGCTAGTGGTTAGGTCTGGCCCATTGTTAATTGCTATCACTGTGCCTTCATTATATGCATTAAACTGTTAGACTTTCACTGTTAGGCTTTTTATTTTAAATTTGCTGTCAATGTACAGTGCCATAACCTGATGCCATGTTCATTGCAGTGATGTGTTGTAGTCACAAGTATTGAGTTCATTGGGCCTGAGAGCTCTTTTAAAAGAGAAGCTGGAACTAAAGCACTTGTCTTCTTTCCTCTCCATTTTTCCTTTCTTATTTGATAAGTTTTATACTTCTTTTCCTAGTCCCGAATGTCCTTTGTTCTCCTCACTGCTTCCATTGTTTTTGTTTCGCTAGCTACCTTTCATGTGTGTTACATACCTAGGAGATGTTCTACCCATTTGCAGTCCCTCATGCATGTTTTGGTTTGTTTTGTTTTGTTTTACAAGATTTTGTGATGTGGATGCCTCCTAAGACAAAGATGTGTGCAACTACACACCTCTTTTTTGATTAGGTAGTCTCACTGCTCACATACTTGATGCAAAATGTTTGCACATTGTGCCTGACTAGATTGTCACAGTGTTAGAACGTGTTTTTCAGAAGTAGCATCTTTTAAGTACATGCATCTCAGGTCTAAAAATCCTTTTGCATTAATAGAAGAGTATGGCAATATCATTTTCATAGTGTAAAGAGACATTGGATTTAATTTTAACTCAATTGCAGTAAATATTTCCTACATATTGAATGAGAGTTTTTCAAAAATTTTAAGTTCCCAAGCTGTTTGATAAATGTATGACAGAAGTTGTTGACCTGTGATCCATGTTTGAATCTGCAAGATCCAGAAGGGTTTTTATTGATGATCCAATGAGATGGTGGTTAGAGTGCTCTAGCTCCACTTGTTTTTGACTGCTAAAATATATTGCAGTCGTGGAGTCATGGAATTGTTTAGGTTGGAAGAGACCTTAAGGTCATTGAGTCCAAAGGTTAACACATCACTACCAAGTCCACCACTGAACTATGTTCCTAAGTGCCACATCTGAACTTTAAATACCTCCAGGAATGGTGACTCAATTCCTTCCCCAGCTTGTTAGTGTCAGTATATATTAAACTAACCCTCTTGATGCTGTGCTTTCTTGGATTATGCTGAGGAACGTACTCATTTTCCCCTAGGAAAATGCTTCCTGTTAAAAGTAGGATAATGTTACTGAAACAGTACTCTCTTTGATGCACAGCAAAAAAGAAGTTTTTTGGATACAAACCACAAAACCACAGAATTACTATTATGTGGGGTCAAATATATTGCCTATCTAAATCTAGTTCTCTTCTTTTAATACTTTCATATTTTGAATACAATAATTCAAAAGAAAATATGTTCTTATTACAGAAAGTTTCATTTAGAGAAGGAGTATTCCCCTTTTCAAATAATCACCCATGTACCCCTGTCTGATTATCCTTCATATTTGTTATCTGGGCAAGTTGACAAGATTGGTAATGGTATTTTCTATTCTAACCTTCACTGGAAAAAAAACAGTCTCCAGTGTCAATTCAAGGCTTGATTGGAGAAGAGAGTTTTCAACCCAGAAATTAACTATTTCTAATTATTTCAACATTTCTTTTAAGAGAGTTAAGCTTAAGAAAACTATTCTACTTCCAGTAGGGTTATGAAAATTTGTCATTGCAAAGTCCTTGGAAGTTTGCTCTTATGTATATTTTATCTTCTTTTAGGGTTATTAACCCTTGACAATTCACTGCAGCAATACTTCCAAATTCTATATATAAAAATTGATATCCCCTCTTCACCTTCTAGCAACAGCAGAAAGTGATTTTATAAGACATTAGCATAATGGAACCTTTTCAATAAAATGATAAATTGAGCCCATTTCAGAAAACAGAACGCACACTTGATAATTTATTGCAGCCAGTGCCATGCTGGAGACCTCATTCATATCATATGCTTTTAAGGCTGATGAGAATAGTGCCATTTTCCCATCACACCTTGCATGTCTGTGAAATTAATTTGAGAGGAAAATTGTAAAAAATGCTCTTTTCTAATAGAGGCTAAAGCTCTTCCGAGAATGCTTATCTTTACATGACATAATTGTCTCTCATGAATGTGTCTAATTACTTTATTGTTTTTAAAGGCCCTTCCATGTTAATTGAACAGTGGCATTTGCTGACTCCCCTGTGGAGGTGGAACAGAGTTCTGTTCATAGAATGTATTTTGATTGGTTATGAGACACAACATGGATGGACTTTCTTTTGCAAGTGCATCACTTGCATCTTTATACCCTCAGCTGGAGGTGACATTTGAAGGTGAAAATTGTTCTGTACTGATTAAACAAAACTGCAATTTTCCAGAAAAAAACTGTGTATGTTTTCCAGAATAATTGTTGACATTAATTTATTACTGATGATACTAAGAAAAATAGGAAAGTAACACTTAGGAATAATCCCTTATGTATAAAAACATTGATAATAGAGTTTTAGGGTGATTCTTTTTGACAGGAAGAGTCCAATTATACGGCAAAGTAAAAATCATAAATCATAGAATGGTTTTATTTAGGAGGGATCTTAAAGGTCATCTAGTTCCAATCCCTCTGCCATTGGCACCTTTCACTAGACCAGGTTGCTCAAAGCCTCATCCAGCCTGCCAAGGTTGAGGCATCCACAACTTTTCTGGGCAACTTGTTCCAGTGCCTCACCATGCACCACATGGTTTCTGTTATGAGGTCTTAGCACTCGAAATGACAGGAATCAGTCTGTGCTCAAATCATGTGCTCAGCATTCATTAATGTCATTGGAGCTCTGTGCACACAACAAGGACATTGGGAGAAATGACCTCTTAAAAAGGCTTGATCTACAGAAAGTGATTACATGGAAGAGATTAAGAAATTCTGTTAATAGTAGAAGGCAAAAATAGCTTTGCAAAAACACACCCTGCTTTCTCCTTATAAATACAAATTATTTCAGTGGGACTAAATTTGAACTTTGATGAAAGAAAAAGATCATTGTATTTGGCAGGGGAAGACACGTTGTCTGGTTTTGGTTTGGTGGGTTTTTTTTGTTTTTTTGTTTTTTTTTTTTTTTTGCTAAGCACCATGAGCTGCTTTCCAAGGTTCCATGATGCCCTGCTGGTGCAACAGTCAGTTCTGTGGGTCTTGACATTTACTTGTCAAAAGACAGGAATAGAGAAAAAGAAACATATGAATATGGAGATGGGGTCTTGGGTGCAGGGTGAGGGAACAGTAGGACATTGTGCACCAAGTTGAGCCTGTTCATCATACACTGTTTTCATTGATGTTCAGCTTCCTGCTACACTGCAAAACTTGTCAGGGATTTTATTATAAGCCCCTGGTTTTATTATAAGCTTCTGGCTTTCAGTGCTGCCTGACATTATCTTATGGCCTTTTTGCTATGAAGGTGGTTTAACCAAAATTGTGAAAAAGATCAGAAGTTCACTTGAGCAACTAAAGTAGCAGGAAACACAGCTCATCCTTTTGTTCACCACAGTTTGCTCTTTAGTTTTGTTACAGAATAAATATTCAGCATATATTACTGGAAAGAAACTCAATACTGGCAACAGTTGGTTTCTCATTTAAAGGTATATCACTTGGTAACTGAAATTTTTTCTGCAGCAACTCTTCCCTAATAATTAACCTCCACTAATTATTTTGGGGGTAGCTGAATCGAACATCAGTAATGTTTTAAATGAAGTCTATGCTGGAGATATGACCCGGTAAAGATCACGATTAACATTATCAGGGACTTTTCCCCAGCAAATTTTAGTTCTCTTCAAAAGAATGTTGTGTTTATTCTAATAAAAATTAAATAAATAGCAAAATCTTCACTATCTTCAGCTGTGAAAGATCATAATTTCTGGTTTTGTGCAGATTAGTGATCATGGATATTGCATTTTAATCCCTCTTGATATCCAAAATGTGATGAATAGCTATATGTCCTGGTTTCTACAATCCACAGCATTGTTCACAGTAATTTTTCCCTTATTAAAAGCATAATGTGGGAATGTAACAAGGGCTGTGGCTGAGTTAATATTTGACTCATCTTGAGCCATGTCTTCTTTATAACTCTAACCATTGTGAAGTATTTAGGATAGAAATGTAAAAAAATCTGTTTCAAACAGAAATGTTATCAGTCCTCAACATTTTCCTTCTAATCTGTAATAGAAATTTTTCAGGTATACTAAATCTAGCAGTGTAAATGTGAACAAACACATTTTGTGTCTGCTATCCAGGCACAAAGATCTTTTTTTGACCAGTAATATGTAGATAAATAAAACATCTTCATGAAACATTGCCATATCTAAAAACATCTCGCATTCTCTTTTCTGCAGAGTCTGTTTCATATTTCATTTTGCTATCCCTATTCTCGTGTAGCCCCCTCTGGAGTCTCCTTCTCTGGCTAAATGGCTTATAAATATACTATAAATAGGGCAGAACTGTAAGGTTGATTACCTCTGGCACAGATATGTAGTAGAACAGGAATCTGCATTAGGTACTGGAGATGTAGATATAATACCTTTATTGTTTTCGAGATCATCATAATTCTTCAAGAGAATCAACCAGAGATCAAATGCTTACTGATGAAGGAGGTAGGGAGCATTGGGATGAAATCTTTTCTCTTTAGAATCTGCAGGAATGTTTTCTACTTTATAGTGTGAGTTGGGAATTCAACGCTAGAAAGAAGAACCCCTCCAACACATAACTGTCAAACTGCGAAAAGCATTGTATAGAAAGAAAAACAAACCAGCTTTCTTAGGTTTATGTGAGATGGCAGGAGGGGAACAGGCTTTTATAGAGATTAAGAGGTATGAAGTACATCTCAAGTTGAATGTACAAAACAGTCTTTAAGCATTTCTGTTTAACTTCAACAAAACCATTCTACAAAATCAATTTGTTTAATTGATTGGTGTGGCACCCCAGGGAATAACTGAGAGTTCAGCTGGCAGCCTCTGGTTTGGAGTCACACTAATTGGGAGTAGGGTAACAAGCAGCTGCTAAAGCTCTGTGCTGTTCATAGATAGGGTGGTGAGGAGTGGAGGCTCTACAGGTCATGTGGTAGGAAAGCTAACGTGGGGCAGAGGGTGGTTTCCTAAACTGACAGGTTGAAGAATGATAGCAGGACTTGGTTAAAATTAATCCAGCAAAGAATTGCTATGCGATCTAGTCTCTAAAGTGCAATGAACATTTCATACTGACGTCACATTTGAAGACACTGCACATACAGTATAAAACATATAATATATATATATGTATATATATAATATATGTATGTATATATATATGTATGTATGTATATTATATATACATATAATAATATGTATAAACATATAATAGATAACACATGTATAATAACTGATGAAACAGCATGTTGATGAATGAACCCTATGTATATTGATAATATCTCTTACTGAGAAGGCTCACAGGGCCAACAAATTACTGCATTCTCACTTCATCATAGCTTTGCATTAAAGGAAAAAGGGGTAATTAAGAGTTAAAGTGGCACATATCTACTTAGAAACTTCAATATTAGCTTAATTCATTCTGATAGGGAAGCTCTTTGATTCCTTCTGGATAATAAAGTGAGTTTTCCTGTTGTTTATGAAGATGATCAAGCCAACAGGTTTATCTGGCTGCAGCCGCCCCAAAAGGTCTCTCCAAAGTGAAGTGGGAAAAGGTCATGAGCTGAAGCTCAAAGCTTTCCTCTGTAGAATTATGCATCTTGGCATAGCGGGGGGGATCACTAGACCATCGGTACCACCACCTTTCTGTGAGAAACTTTTAGATGTGTTGAGGCATCTGTAAGAGTTGCAAGGAGAAGATTAGTTGGTATCACTGTTTCAAAGTCTGAGACTATTATTTCAATGCTTCTTATCAAATAACAGAGGTAGATGCTCAGCAGACTGTACGTGTAAACATGTCAGTGAGGATTACTATTATTCCATTTTCTGCACATTTAACTTTAATGTGATGAATCTTGCTGCCTTTCAGCTAATCTGTGGAGGGGGAATTCTGTTAGTTAATGCAGAGCTAGAGGTGCTTTGAGGTTTAAGCTCTGAGCTTAAAGTGCACTCTGTCCTTCTTTTGTCTGTCTTTCTCTCTCTTCCTGAAAAACTTCATTCCATGTTTTTCTTCCTCTACAGAAGGAAGTTAGCTCATAGAATGTGTCACGTCCAAATTGCTTTAAAAATCTGGTGTTTACTGCTCGTTGCTTAAGTACCTAGGCTGATTTTAATAGCCTGGAGAAACTGTATCCCTTCTTCCCAAACCCTTTTGGTCAATGGTTTAAAGAGATAAAGAAACCTCTTGACTTAGGTTTGTATTTTCAAAACTGTCTTCTAAATGCAAAAGAGTGTTGCTGCATATCCAACATTACAGTTTAGAGTCTGTGCAAACAGAGTATGTGAAATTCTAAGCTGACGTTTTTCTTAAAATCATTCCTATTCTTTACAGTATAGTTCTGGAATTGCATTATATAAAAGTGATGCAAAGACCATGCAATTATGTTGAGATGAGAGAGCATGGTAAAGTGCCATTTTCACTCAATCTTTTCCATTTCTCTGGACAAGCCTTTAAGAGAATGATTGCCAATATATATCTTTTCTAATGTAAAAGTAGCTAAGGAACTTCCTCATAATATTATTTTTATTGAAATAAGTTACTTATATCAATAAATAGCACATTTCAGAAATTAAATAGTTCAGTTTTAAAAGTGCTGGTAATATTTTCTGTCTTCATTGAAAAACATTGTATCAACTAAGTTATAGATACATCTTTCCTGAGCCATTTTCCTTCTCTCCTTTGTTTCTAAATAAATTGTCATTAAAATTTTAGTTCTGTGGAACCTTCAGAGTGTGGAGCCTGATATGCAGGGCATTGAAGATGAAAAAAAGTGTCACAGGTCATTTGAAATGGCAGTTTCTGTGGTACACTGTTAATTGTGCAATGTTTTGTGACACACTGAAATGTCAAGAATAAAACCACTAACAAGTTATTTAGTATGTTAATGGACAGCCCTGTGAGAGATGTATCTGTGGAATTTATGAATGCAAAGCAAGATAGAATTGCACACGCTACTGAAAATGGAGCTCATAATGGATTTTTAGAGATTTTGTACAGCATTGTTTTCTGGGATGGTGGTTTTTTGTTGTTTTTTTTTTTTTGGTTGGGTTTCCTTCTCAATTCCTCTCAATAATTCCTAGCACTCAATTTATTTTTTGATTGCTACTGAGCATTGAGCTGACATTTTCATACAACTTGCTATTATACCCCCAAGTTCCGGTTTTTGTGTGATAATAACTCAACAAAACGATCGCTTTTTGGCTAAAATTATTTTTCCTATGTATATCACCTCACATTTATCTACAAGGAATTTAATTTTTCATTTTACTGTCACTCAGCATCCTGCTGAGTGTTTTTTCTGGTTGGCCAGAAAAAATGTGGGTTATCTGGTTGACCTTAATTTTTACTACCCTGAAAAAAATTGTATCACTAGCAAACTTTGTCACTTCACTGTTCATTTCTGTTTTTCTAATGGTGAATACTCAAGTCCTGGAACAATTTTTTGGGGGACTGAACTGTGAAAACTGATCATTCATTCCTGAAATTTACTTCCGGTATTTTGACTATGTACTTGAACAAAAGAGAATTTTGCATTTCATCCAGTAACAATATAATTTCTATTTTAAAATTGCTGAGAAAGGGGTTTTTAGAATCATAGAATTACGTGGGTTGGAAAGATCCGTAGAAATCATCTAGTTCCAATCCCCTTCCATGAGCAGTGATACCTTCCACCAAAGTTGGTCAAAGCCCCATCCAAGAAGGCCTTGACCACTCCCAAGGATAAAGTTTTAGTACCTTGAATAAATCAATTGCCTTCCATATAAGCCTTGCTACCTCATTATGTGATCCTTGGGTGCTCTGAAAAACAAACTTTTCCTGAATGTCATGTATTGAGGTGGCAGACTGTAACACAGCTAACAGCAAGAATGTTGCTGCTGGTTTCCAGCCTTTCGTAGTTGTAAATAATTGAGTTGTAATTGTAGTTGAGTAGAGCTGGGGTTTTTGGGACACAGGAAGAAATTAGGGAGCTAATACAGAGAAGCAAGTCAGTAGGAATAGCCATTATTTTGACTTCTTCAGCCTCCCTCCCTGCATGGGTGCTTAGCTAGTTGTGTCAAAGGCCAGTTGTGAAATGTGCAGTTGTGTAAATTGGGTCAGACTTTTATTAAAAGGGCTGTGTGAGAAAGAGCTGCTGGAAGGCTTGTCAGAGGTTTTCACCTCACTCATCCTCAGTGAGCCCACTGGCCCAGGAGTTACATTTAGGCTCAAGTCCTTTCCTTTTTGCATCATTGGGCTGTGTTTCTAAGTGTGCTGTGTCTGGATGTATATCTTGTATATTCTTGTTTTTCTGGCCTGACGTGGAACCAGCCTTGTTCTTATGGACTTTCTTGGTGACCACTGGTTTGATTTTTAAACATTTCTTAGTTTATTTGCTGAGTCTGTGATCAACTGGGTCTGCTGCTCATACTGAAGCCGGCACTGCATGATCTGTGCAACCCAGGCAGACTTCTGGAGCATCTTCACTTCCCTTCATGTGCTTAGGCTTGAACTGAGAAGTTGCTGCCTTCAGCTGCAAATAAACCAGGCCTAGCCAGCTCTCATCACCACAGGTCACACTCGGTCCTCTCAAGGATGTAAAAAGCAGCTCAAGTGGAGATTTGTGGGAATATTATGATTGCTACGCTTGTGCATAGCGTTTTCCTCATGCACAAGAAGTACATTTTATGGGAGACCTTTTGACACTCTTAAGTCTTGAACACTTTGTTGTAGCACTGTTTTTCTCCCATGTATTTTTTGCCCAGCTTTCAGCAGTTTCATGAAATTTCTGGTGTGTTGTTTTGTTTTGGTTTTTTTTAATTCCAAGTTTTGCTGTCTGGTAGAATCATCACGATTGTTTTTTGGTGGTTTTTATTTTTTCCTCTTTTTGAATCCTTCACTCTTTATTGTTAATATGAGCAATAATGTTGAATTTTGCTCCTTTGTCTGAAAATCAGAGAGCAAGCTGAAGGAGAGGAAGATATATTGTGAGAGGTAAGAGAAAGGTGACCTTATATAGAGGTCAAGAAAGGGAATGAGACAGGGAAAAGGTAATTACAGAAGTAAGATGGGTAAAAAGATAATGAGGGATTTGGGTGAAATATAAAAGAAAGTGGAGGTAAATGGTACTGGGGCTCAGAAAAGTGAAGCAGATGATTCTTTCATGATAATGATTGGAAGAGAAAGCCTAATATACTAATGTCCTAAATTTCAGTAATTCCAGATAGATCAAATGCTGTGCTTTTTGCATTTTTTAAATTCATAAATGTCTCCTGGTTGGTTTTCTCACACAAAATTTTTCACCAAAAAGGCATTAAAAAATAAGTGTGCCTATTGTCTTTGTCAAGTAACTTCTGATACTCCACCTCTTAGACATTATACCCTCTTCAGCCAAATTTCAACTCTTCTTAAATTTTTAGTCCTTGTAACAGTGACAAGTCCATTTATTTTTTTCTGAGTAGCTGTGTATTCCATATACTTTAATTACCTGAGATGCATAGACACTCTGCAAGTCCTATTTGAGTATCAAGAAAGAGTTGTGGTTGGTTTATTGGGGTTTTTTTTTCTGATTTATTCTATTTCATATTGTTATCATTCTTCAGCTCTTAGTCATGAGTTGTTTTGCATGGCATCACCATGTGGGGTTCATCTTCCATAATTTTAGAGGTTTGCAAGGTAGATACTTCTACCACACCTTGTTGTTCTAAATCCCCACAAAAGAGAGAAACAGACCCTTTTAGACACAATTTATCTGACATGGTTGTATGTTCTTATATCTACTTTAGGATTAATTGAATCAAACCATGAAAGTGTCAATTTTCTCATTATAATATATCATAAACAGGTTAGATGAATCCAGCTGTTAAATAAATACCATTTTCATGTTAAAAATTAGAAAGTCATCATAAAGAATAGGTAGAAAAGTTACCTATTAATCTTCCTAATAATCTATAACAGGTAGAAAAGTTTATAAATGTGTGCATCCACATACACGGGTCTGGAGAGGAAAGCTACGTGTTCTGTGATGTCTTTGCAGACCACGAAAAGTAGTTAAAGGACAAAAGTTATAGACAAAGCATAACATTTATTTTTGCAAAATGAATGAGATCTTGTAAGTAACTTCTCTTTCTTTGGGTCCAGAAACAAAACCTACATTTTTTTTAACTTAGCTTTATGTGGAAATTTTCACTAGTTTGAGCCTTCTGGGTTTGTATTTCAGACATTTTTCTTCCTACTGTGTTGAATCAAACAAAGTCCTTAAAGTGAACACGGAGGAATACTTATTTTCTTTCTTTTCTAACTGTGTATTTTTCATTATGTAGGTGCAAATTGCTAAAATAGTCTGAGGTCTCTGACAGTCAGTCTATATTTTACAAATTGCAACTAGTCTAAATGTAAATATAATGGAGTCTGAAACAATGCTAACTTTATGTAGTTTTCAATCTGTTGAAAGATTTCCTGTACCTGTGTCCTGTTTTAAATGGGTGATTATAGGAAAGACTCAGTAATCAGTATAATCTATATGAAAATGCAGTTCAAATGAGAACAGCAGGTTTTCAGCTGCTAATATCCCTATTTAGATTTTATTCACTTAAACAGTCATAGAGATGATAATGGCTGTTTTGACTGATTAGAGATTTCAGGATCAAGTCTATAGTCATTATGACTAATGTTTTCTCATTAACTAGTCATGCATATCGAAATAATTGGTCTGTGCTATCACTAACCTGTACAAAGCTCCCAGTGCATGGTCATCATTAACAACACAGAAATGAGGAGGTAATTCAGGTCCTAAGGAGCTTAAAAGACTAAATGGGGAGGCAGTATAAAAACATTGGGATACACATCAGAGAAAGCTACTTTTTCTTTTTATGTAACATACTAAAGGGGAAAACAGTTTTAAGACCTTTTTTTTTGGTGATGTGACATTTGTGAGGAAATTATCTTTGAAGAGGTAGAAAAGAGAGTGTGTCTCATTGGGGTGAGAGGACAGGTCCTGACACAGATCATAACTGAGAGGCCTCTTGTATTCATATCATCCTAACTTTTTTTTTTTTTTTTGCCTGTAAAGGCAATTTAATTAAATTAACTCTATAGAGAAAAACATCAAGCATTTTCCTAAAACTAGCATGTAATAAGTGGCTTTATATGATATTTGGAAGTGAAAACTGCAAAATAGAGTTTGTTTTCTCAATTCTCATTAAAGGGGTACACCCAAAAATTGTGTGCCTGAGATATTTACTTATGTGGTTGGTTCTGCAGCAATTTTAGTGATTATTGGCACTGTGCCATAATTACATTCTTTATTAATACTGATGTGTCAAAGCTGGTGCATAAGACAGTTTTTCTTGTTCCTATGTCTTTCAGTTTCTCTTTGAAAAGGGGTCCAAGGAGATGCAGTCTCAGGCAAGGGCCATGGGAATCTAGTCAGTAAAGAGCTTAATGCTGGCCATCAGTGTTGTACTGTAAGCAGACTTACAGCATTTGCATTTTTAATTAAGTCTTTGTTTTGCCTGCTGATGCTGCTCAGGACCTGCACCTAATGATGTAACTGCACTTTGTGAGAATGTGATCAGCACATCTGCATAAAATGGTCAATGTGTTGCTGAAAATCTCCACTTAACACATTCTTTCTAAAATCAGTGCATTCCTCTTATCACATTGTGCCTTTCCAGCTTCCTTGATATTGCAGATATTTCTAAAGTTATTCTGTGTCTCTGAATAGATCTGTGCTGCTTAACTGCTCCAACCCATTATATTATAAATTTGTTTCTTGTGTTTCAAATTTGTGCGCAGGGAATGTGTTTGGGGGGACTTTTTATATTCATGAAAACTGAAAACAAAATTGAAAGTGCTAAGAAAAATGAATATTGAGCTAATGTGGTCTATTTTTGCACACAGCAAATATCAAGCTAATGCATAAGATTTATCCTCTATAGTAAATCAGCAATATGTCTCATTTTAGGCCTCTCCTATGACTACTGTTTTTTACTGCAGTATTCAGTCATGCTGATTTATGCCATACTATCCCATGAATATTTTGCAGACTATTATCAATAAAATAATTTTATCTTTTGGTCCAGATGGAATGAGCTTAGAACACAAAGCAGACAGAGAGCATGCTTCCTGCCTCAAGTGTTTTAATCCTTGAAATAAATTTTAATCCTTGGCAAAAATGAGACAGGGACACAAGACAGCAGGGAATGGAGGACTGGATCAGGAAAGGCATCAGCCAATTAACAAATTATTTTATGCTGTAAGGGCTCATGTACTCAATAAGATGGTTCTGTTTAACTGGAAGGATTTCATTAGAGTCACACCAGGAATCAGTTTGGAGTGTAGGAATGAAGGGGACAGTGAGCACTGGCATCACAGAATTACTCAAGATGAGTGTGAATAGAAGCAGCAGTTTCAGTAGTCCCATTAGACAGCTCACATAGGAAACTGGAACAACAGGAGAGGACTGGTGATAACAGAATAGATAACAGGCTCTGGTCTCACTTCCTGCTGTTGAGACCAAGTCAGGAATAAGTGGCTGAAATAATCTTGATTATTGTGGACCTCTACTAGCAATAACATTCCTGCTTTCTTTAGTCATGGAGCATTCCCTTTGAATTGTGCTAAAGGCACTGGTCTGATCTGCTGATCCTGCATAGAGGAACTGCCAAAAGTAAAATTAAGTCACTTGTAAATGTCCTCCTTCTCATATGCAATACCACAGTTTAGATTTTTGATGTAAAATTATGTGGATTTTAGCTCAAATCAAGTCTAATCCAGACATATTCTCAGTTCCAGTAATGAGAGCCTCCAGCAAAGTACGAATGAATGGATGTCCAGTTGTCCAAAACTTTGTCATATTAAGTTTCACAACATTGAATCATATATTAAATAGCTCAGCATAAACCTTTTTCCTTTAACTATTTTCATTCCAGAACTGTGTTTTAGACTGATTTTAGAAGTGTGTTCTCAGCCTTTTGAGTTATTCATATGAAAAGTGTGTACGTGTGTGAATATATGGGTGTGTGTCATTTTCCACAAAAACTGAATTCCATTTAAATTCTGTAGTACTTTATGTTCTGCCATGGTGGTTAATACTTTCCAAGGAAGCATAGTGAAAACACTTGATAGATCAGTTGACCAAAATTAGTTTTGGATACATCACTGATATACTCTTATGAAGCTAATGTTTCTGAAAAATTGAAGTGTTAAAATATCTTTTTCATCAGTGCACATCTTCTTTGTAGACATCTGCATACTTTTTCTTAGAAAAAAAGGATTTTTTTGTATGACAGAGTTCTCTGAGGTTGAGTCTTAGATACTGAAATCATATTTGAGTTACATTTATATCATATTCAAGCACATTTAAATCATGACAGCCATGAATAGGTATAAAATGTAATTGATTGACATTTTGCATTGGCCGAACGCAGGTTCTGACCCTTTAATGTGTAAAGGACATGTAAAAATAAAGGAAGTCAGCCATGTTTTAAATTATTATTCCAAGTCATATTTAATGTGGTGATGTGCTAAGGTGCACATGTACATAAAGCATATATTTCTGATGAATGCAGGGAGAAATAAGAGAATAGGGAGAACGACAGTAAAAAAATTTTCATCTCTAATGGTTTGCTAGTGATTCTGAAGTTCACTACTGTTAATGGATGAAATCTCCTCTTAAAATTGAGAAATTTTTGTTTGAAACTTTATTCTGGTCTCATTTCAATTTCTGATGATAACCTTGAGTCTCTGACCTTGGAGATGTCCAGTCTAGATTAAAACCATGCCAGAGATATTCCAACATTTTGTAAGGAATATCCATAACTGTTCTAAAAAGTGTTTCATTCAAACAGTGATCAGCATTGCCTGTGAAATCAAATTCATTAGCATTGCCCTGGGCTTTGACAATTCTCTGCATATCACATTCTGTTCCATAGTTTCACAGAACAGAATGCATTTCATTTCATTTTCCTTGAAAATTTACTTGGCCTAATATCTTGGCAGCAGTTTGCAAACTTTGCTAGGTTATAAGGCTGCCAGAAAGAATAAAGAACTAGCTTCCAGTCTTCCATGAGTAGAAGTAAATTTGCTAAATTGTTTTCTTGTTGTGATATCAGTAAAACTCATCTTTTAAACTTCATCTAAAGAAATTTTCATGCAATTTGACCTCATAAAAACTGCAGCTAGACAATTTTAGAGTAGAAGTGAGATGCAAATTATGGAGGGTTGGGGTAATTAATCTCATACATCACTTGCCAAAGATTTCACTTGGTGCTGATCAGTGATAAGCTCTGGATGCATTTTCAAGGAATTATAGTGTAGTTCACCTGTAGTTATTGATTGACAAGCAGGAGTTACTGGAAGGTGTTAGGAACTAGAGCAGGCAAGAAAAGATGATCACAAAGCTCTCTTCAGAAATGAAATTTATTTTATCACTTATAGAGTAAAACAGAAAGCTTTCATGACAGTTTGCTGCTGATTTTCAGTCTGCATCAAAAGTGTTTTTTTCCTGTTTGTTTGTTTTTCCTCTTGACAGGTGCAGCAAGTTACAACAGTTTTTATGTTTTTTGCAAAAATTTCTGCCAAGCTGTGAAGCCTGGAAAACTGAGGGTCCGCTGCAGTGTATGTAAACAAGGAACCCTGACATTGGCAAGGGTAAGATTTTTTGGATTTGTTTCAAGGTTTTGGGGTATATGGAGATGACATATTTAGTCTTTTCTATTTGCATACATATGGCTATGTATATATGTAGTCTTATTTTTTTTTCTTGCTGTTTATAGCTGAGAAGAGTAGTTCAAAGGATGTTGAAAATTTCACTCACTTGTTTCTATTATTTGGTGCATATGCAAAGACATGGTGCAGACTAGAGCTCCAGTCCTTGAAAGACACACTTAACTCTTTCTTTAAAGGACTAATGATTAACCTGATTGTATGTACAATCTATGCAACTGCATATGTGCTAAAAGGATGGGATGGCAGATGTTTATTCAAACCTTGGAGCTGTTGTTAAGGCCTCAGAAACACCTGAATTCAGATCTATGTTGTGATCGTTATGGGCTGAAGCCAGAAGTTTTTGAATAGATGTGTAGTTGAGAATATTAATCCTTCCAGCCCTGTTGCAGCATGTAAAGTCAAGGAAAAATTATTGTTCTTGGACAGAAAACTAGTAAGAGATCTCTCAAGTTTGGTTTGCACCCTAAAATGAGAGAGTGTTGGGGAGTGAGTTGAATGTGCAGTTGTGTAAAGGTTTGAAGGGTTTTTTTCTTCTATCTGAGGGCTGCTAAATTTCACTGGTTGTGTTACTGTTGAATGAGAGTTCTTCCTCTCTCCTAAATCAGATTAGTCAACCAGGTTTGTTGTGGGAGAGGCTTAGGTCTTGAAGAGGACTGATCTTTACCATGTAGCTTGGTTATAAGGAACTTTCATATTCAGTCCATGTCCAAGTGTTTAAATTTGTCTTTTGCTGTGGTTTAAAGTTTCAGCTTTATGTTCTCAATGTAGCACGATGCTTCAATGCCTTTACATGTAATAGCACTGTAAAAAAATAGCAATTAAAACCCCAGGTTTTATATTCTCCTTGAAAAGAATAAACCATACCATACTTATACACATCTAATTCAAAAAGCCACAACTACAATGCCCTTCAAGCTTTGTATGCTATTCCTGAATTAACCAACTATCTCTGATTTATTTTAGAGGCTTCAAAGCGCTGCATTTTGTGGTGTTCCAGATGAGCACATCTAAGGAGATTCTTTTTCTCTCAAAATTTGTATTCAGATATTGGTGATTAGCCTAGGCTTGAATCATATATAAATCAAGACACAAGAGAAGACACTATTAATATACATTTTCAATGGATGAAAACACAGACAATATTGTATTTGGCTGGTATACATGAAGTCAGTGCTGCTGAAAGGCATTGCTTTTGTCACTAGATGAGTCTGAATCTTACAGATTCCATTGACATCACACAATATGAGTCCTTTGCTAGACTCAGAGGCTTCCTTCAGCATGTCCACTTTTGGAAATGATGACTTTCACATCTGTGCTGTTTGATTTGGGATCATTGCATTCCTTGTATTAAATAAACCTAAATACATTTCCAAACTTTTCAGCTTTTACAGAATCTACACTGTTCTTGGTTTGGGGGACTTAAAAAAAAACCAAAAAACATCAACCCTGCATCGTCTCCCAGGAATTCCTCATAACTCCATGGTGGAAATGCTATTACAAGAAGTTTCAGTAGTGTACACCTATAGATAACTTCTGATTGCCTGGAATGTACATGGGTCTACATTCTTTTGGCAAATATGGGTTCAATGACACAATAAATATATGCAGGCTGATAAATTCAATTGAATGAGCAGATTACAGCTGCTTCTTCTTTCTGTTAGCATATTTTACAGCACATATGAAAAGAAAGTGGCTGGAAACTTGTAGTGGAAGCTGTTTCAATTTTCAAGGTTGATTCAAAAAATCCCAGCTTTTTGAGGATTTGATAAGATACTTCAGTGTAAAAGTATAAAAGAGGAAAGGCAGATATCCTCTGGAAAGTTAAAATAATTTTATTCTGTTTTAGTTTTAAAAAAATGCTTGGCTGTGAAAATAATTCGCACTTGAGATTCTTGTTACTTTCTCCACAAAGCAGAGAGAATCTGTTATCATTCTTTTCCTCTTGAATTGAAGCAGAGCACAGCAACAGTACAGTAGTTAGGAACAGTGAGAATGCTGTTCCTGCAGTTTGGGCTGGCAGTCCTGTGGGCTTCCAAAGTGCAGTGTTTGCAGTATGGGCACTCCTAATGTCATGAATGTGCTATGCAAGTCAGTTTGTTTTACAAACACACAGCATCTATCTCAGTCCTGTGGTTATAAAGAGTAGGTGCAGATTTTGCATGTGGTGTCTGCCCCACCTTCTTTTCTGCTCCACTTTCCAAGGAGACAGAAAACAATTCCAGTTGGAGTGGCTTCAAATATGTACTAAGCCTTATTTCTTACTGTATAGAGACCACTCTGTGTTAAGGCCAGGCAAAAGTGTGTCCCTCAGAGTAAGTGAGCTGTATTAGCCCTGCTTTCTTCGATGCATTGCAGTCTACAATGGGCAAAGTCTGCTGAAAAGGTTAAAAAAAGTTCAGGTTAGAATATTACCCCAAACCCTCTGTCTTTCCTCTCCAATCCCACAGGGCTGTACCAGTGATTACCAATAGATATTCTCTCTACTGGTGCTATAGTTAAGAGTTGACTAATTTCTCTATAAATTGAGAGAAATAAAGTTGACATAAACAAACTATTAAAAACACTTGTCTGTACCACTATACTACAGATCTGTCAGCAAAGCCACTTCTTTTTTTAGTTCTCTTTTTCCCCCCAGTCTTGGAAAACTGTGCCTGACCTTTACAAGGCAACACAGCACGTTTCTTTTGTGCTCAGAAGCACAGAAGCTCTTTGTGCCATAAGCACCAAAGTACTCTGTAAGCCAACATTTGTTACACTAAATCTTTTATTGAGATGAAAGTGAATACCTGTGTAAAACCTGCACAAAGCCTCATGCAGCCTTCACTTACTCTACATGCTAATCCTTTGACTACCTAAGATACAAATGACCAGCCTGATTAAATTGAGCTTTCTTTTTTCATGGTGTGTGGACTGACATTTAAAATATTACTTTTTCCATTAAGTAGTCTGATTCTAAAACCATATTTAGCAGTCATGGCTATTTGCATAGCATTATTTTAATATGTGATGCTCAGATTAGATTTATGATGCAATATTTCTATGAAATTAAACAGATTACTGGTTTTTTATTTTTACTGCAGACACCATCTAAATATTACATTTGTCATTTTACCTGTTGGTACTTACCTGGCACTTTACAAAAATTTCATGACCTAATGCTTTATGGGAGATGTATGCCAGTTAATTTAATGATAAGAAAATGTCACTGTAAAAATATCGCATCTCCCTAGTTTTTCTAATTAATCAAGCACAAAAGATATCTGTAAAGATTGGTGTGTGGGAGTCTTGTGTAGGCCACCTACAGGCCTACCAGGAAGCTTTTTCATATAGCTTGAAAACTTTAGTAGCCTTTCAGAAAATTAGTGCATTCCTCTTTCCAGAAAAGAAAAACAAGCAAATAACAACAAAAACAACAACAACAAAACCAAAACAACCCCACAATAACAAAGCAAAAAAACTCAACAACGAACCAATCAACAAAGGAACAGAAAACTCAAAATAAACAAACAAACAAAAACTCCCACAAAAAGGTCTGATTGGAGCAGTCACATTTGCAGTCCTTCTTCCAGAGCTGTAACAATGTTAACATAGACAGTGTTAGTTCTATAGTGGAAAGAAAAATGTGTATCTGTGAATGGAAGGCTAGATTCTGAGAACTGATATGCACCAAGCTATACACAAACCCACACTTTTCCAATCTGTCTGACTCTGTGTGACTCCTGGTAAAAAAAGACAGGAACCTTTGATTTGGTATCTGTCATAATTCAGAATTCAACCAGAGTAAGAGTCTGGATTGAGGTGTGACAAATAGACTTTGGGGCTCCCCTATTCAGGCACAGGTGCTATGGTGAGCCCATTTCTGGTGTGGGGACTCATCACTACTTGATCATTCTTCTTCTTGTGTCCTTGCTAGTTAATTCTGAGTTTTCAGTGTATCATCCAACACAAGCACCAAAGGAGTTTATCATTGCCCCTCTATACTTTGCAAGCATTCACATCATTATGTCAGATCTTTTCAGGCATGAGGAGTTATATTCAGATCTAGGTCTTACAGCTGAGATGAGATTTAGTTTCTATCACTTAAGGCACAGCTGGTGTGTATTGTCCCATTGCTGTTCCTGCCCTCTGTGCTCCAGAAGAGCCTTCTGACGTCACAGGTTTTGTTAAGTGTGTCTGCCACAGAACTGCTCTTCTGTTATTTATCAAATTAAGGATCTTGCTTACATCTATTTCTTTTCATCTTAAACCTAACAAAGAAATGGACATTTACTGAATTTTCTCTGGAACCATGAAAGGCTCGTGATTTGGGTGGTTTGTCAGCATTGGCTATGTGGTACATCACAGTTTGGCACAAGAGTCTTCTGAGAGTCTTTCAGGGACTTTATTAAGACTGATAAATACCAGGTCATACATGGTGTTAGTGGTCTTCCTACCAGATGATAGTACAGTGTTTGGAATTTGATACTTTCATATTTCCTAGGAAGAGAAAGATCTGTAACACAGTAATTTGCTTTGAGTTCTTAGTTCCTATCTCCATTTAAGCTATTTTAATAAGGTATTTTCTTTTTTATTAATATAAACTTATTTTACAATAATATAGAATAAAAAAGCAGTTTACCTTTTATCTCTGTTTTTTTGGTTTTTTGTTTTTTTTTTAATATATCATTGTAAAGCTCCATTTCACAGTGCATAACCTTTCACCACTGCTCATTTGAAGTCACATTTTTTTCCTGGAATTAATTACTTGCATCCTCCCTCAGTAACAGAGAAAGGAAAGAGCACTGTTCACTGCATCTGATCAAGGCTGACTGAAAGAAAAAGGGACAAGTAGCACCTCTGAAATTATGTAGTCCTTACTGCTGCTGAGTCAGCTTCTCCCCTCTGATGGTTACACTACTGGGGTAATATGGCAAAGAGATTACAAAAATCAATTTGTTCTTTAAAGGTAAACTGCGAAATAAACAGCCACAGAAGTGTATGTGAAAAAGTGTGATCTCATTTACAGGCTGGGAAGATATTAAAAATGTGATTGAATTCTTGAGACTGGGTAACTTAGGTATTTGTCTCTCCAAAATTACATGTGTTCTGGGAGGATACAAATGTTTTTGATATATATTCTAGTTTACACATGACAAACACTATGTGTTAAAAATACTTCTATTGAATACTGTGCATAAAAAAGTTACCACTGTAATGTGTGACTCCTTGGTCAAACTAACAAACCTGAAACAACCATTTATTGTCGGGTTCCTGCTAATGAATGTGTAAGTACAAAAAAAGCTTTATTTCCCTGCATTTGGCTGACAGAAGTAGCATTTACAGGAAATTATACGTATTCAGTACATGTGCTTCTTTCTGCATAAATAATGGAAAATGCCTCAATTCTGACATCTAAATTGCCACCAGTGGGCACTGATGTTAATGCTGCCTTGAGAAGACTAGGCCAGAGAAAATAAGCTCTTGGAACAATTTTTCCCAGGGTTTCCACAGAATCAGGAAATCTTTCTTCAGTAGTTATATTAAGTCAGCACTCAAATTGTAAGCCTAATGTTTTTTCCTAATGAACCAGTGTTTTTTGAGAGGGAGGGAAGATCTTAAACACCAATGAGTTATTCTGTTGTTTAGGCCAACCCTAGCCATGCCAGGATTCTAGAGAGAAATCAGGGATATTTTTATCTTCCCCCTATCTTATGCACAGGGAAATGTACTCTTGGGCAATAATTTCTCCTATGGAAGTGGTCTGATGGTAACAGGGATGCTGAATGTGAGCTGCTGGGGCTGCCATTCACATAAGGAGTTTGTGTCATCCACTCCTCCTTATTCTCACACTGCTTGCAGGGACTTGGTGCACAGCATCAGCATTAAATAAATTTACTGCTGACCTGACTCAAAATTTGGAATTACTGATGGAACATCCCTAAGGATGGTCACAGGGCATCTGCAGGTCTGATTCTGCCATTGCTCATCAAGTGTCTTCATTGCTTTTAATAACATGGATATCAGGAAAAAAGAAAAACAAAAACCAAAAAAAAATTACAAACAGGATAATTCTAAATTTTAAAAGTCTCTTTTCTTTGATGATATGTTAAATTTTCCCAAATCCAGATACACCCTAGGGAGGCTGCTCCAACAGATATTCTTGGGCCCTGTTTAAGATACCATGGCACTTACAGAAATAAGAAAGCTCAACTCTGGGTGGCTGAAAATTATTATTTTACAACAATTTTTATTCTTTCTTTTCCACTTCTCTCTTTGGCTTTTAGTCTCTTTTCATTCTGAATCTCTTAAAAGACAGCCTCACTCTTGCACCTGTCTCACACAGTTGCAATGCCATTAGGGATGGTTTCCAAATTGCTCAGCTCCATCTGAAGAGAACAGTTGGGAGGATTCAGAAGACTTGACATGGTTTTATTCAGGCTTTTATCTACCTCTTTTATTTATTTTTAAATATCCCTTAAAGAAAAATTTCATTACATTGGGCATAAATTGTAATATACAGTAAATGAAAACACATACTTGATTTATGAAAAAAACCTCATCCATTTCAAAAGACAGGAACGGCAATTCGTTCATGCAAAATAAAGTTGGCCGAGGAAACAGTTTTTGCCTCTATATTGAAAAAATGATGCAAGTTCTTTTATTTTAATAGGATAAGAAAGTATATTTTAACTCAATTCCATTAGAAGCTCTGAGATATCTATGCATGATTTACAATATTTATTGCAGTATGTGTTTTCAGTGAGGTTACACATTATAAAGTGTCTTGAAAGCTAGAAAAAAATACCATTAGAAAGAAGGAAAATGACTTCAGTATTATGTACTGCTTCAAGTCATGCTGTGAAATAAAACTGCCTTTTAATGTGAAGCCTAGAGAGAGTTTCTCCAGCCTGGGTGACAACAGTCATAAATGAAAGGGAAAACAGTTACCAAATTTACTTTCAGATAAGATTTTACATGAGTTTCTGAATCAAATGTCTAATAAACCCTTTTGCCAGAGAGGATAGATTTATGCCTAGTAATGCAGATGGCGTTCAGTGCACGTTGTCCTTGCAGTTGCTGTGATATCAGGAAGCACAGAGCCACAGAACGGTTGAGGTTGGAAGGGAGCTCTGAAAGTCATCTGGTCCAACCCTCTCTGCTTGAGCAGGGCCACTTGGAGCCACTTGCCCAGGACCATGTCCTTCTGAATATCTCCAAAGACAGAGACTCCACAGGCGCTCTGTTCAACCTGTGCCAGCGCTCAGTGACCCTCACAGTCCCACAGCTGCTCCTTATGCTCAGGCTGCACCTCCTGTGTCTCAGTTTGTGCCCATTGCCTCTGCTCCTGTCACTGGACACCTCTGAAGAGAGACTGGCTCTGCCTTCTTTGTATTCTCCCTTCAGATATTTATACAAGGAGGGAGATCATCACTAATGTCTGTTTCAGTACTTCATGGGAGGCCTGGGACTAGTAAGAAATACCATGCTCAGAGTATCACTTGTTTCGTCAAAAATATTAGTTGCTTTTGAATTTTTTTTCATGCAATATACCACATTCTCCGAATGTATAAATATAGATCAGATGTGGACTTTAAATTCTTTCACTCTTACAGGTCTTGTGCTATTTGTATCAATGTTATGTCTTTCTGTTTACATGTAAACCTTTTGAGGAGAAAAAAAAAGAATAGCAACAAATGTGATAAGTAAGCCTTATTCAGCTTTTGTTTGGGGGGCGGTTTGGGGCCTCCTCTCCTTGGGAGCAGAAATGTAATGAGAGAGGCAATGCTCTTTCCCTCTGCTTGCATATTGCACCCACAAACATGTATTGTTCTCCAGGGAAGTGAAAAGTTTCATATTAATTTTTGGCAGCACTGCTGTCATTGTCTTAACTACGTGCAAAGATGGCCTTCTCTCCATACAGCAACTCCTCTTCTCACAAAGAAGGGCCCTCTTTCTAAAGTTTCTTAGCCTTTTACGTTGAAAGGAGATACAATGAATATTCATCAGCATTCTAGATATTAGAGCCATAGCTGCATACGTTCGTAAATCCTTCTTGATCCCTCCTGGATCCCCTTTTCTACTCAATAAGACCAACATGTGCTGTGAATGTGTTGCTGAAATGTATTACAATACAAGCAAATCATGGGATGTGATAATGGGCCTTTTTTTTTTCTTTTTCTTTTTTTTTTTTTTAATATGGCAGCTGCCACTGAGATTCAGATGTCCCTGTGCATAACTCTCCTAATTTGCTTTCTTTATTAAAGAACAGTCAGACTTCTGTCTCCCCAGCATTATTCCTCGGATGGCTGTGGGTACAAAGAGATCATGCTCACACTACATTACTTCAACATTTTTGATAATGATGAATATTAAACAAATCTAAAGGGTCGGTAATTTTCATCCTAGTTTTTAAGATGATGAAATATCTAAAGCACCAGCTGGCTCAGGAGGAAAAAATAAGTATATTTACTTAAGGTATTGTAGTAGCAGAAGTAGCAAATGTCAAACTATTTTCTTGCAAGTGTACCTTCATCTCCATTAAGAAGCTGGTGTATTTTCTCAATAATAATAACAATAATGATAATTATAATAATAGCAATTATGATGATTATTATTATTTAAATTATTGATAATTTTTAGTGGTTAATTTAAAGCATAGTAAAGGGACTGTTTACCTCTAAAAGAACTATAAACAGGTATTTTTCTAAGTCAATGTGGAAGAAATCATTCCAAATCTTTGCATTTGGAATGTCACAGCTTGTGCTGTTTTTCCTAGTTTTGGACTGAATTATTCAACAAGAAGGGTTTGGGATAGTTAAACATTATGTAAGTAAAACTGAGACATTTTTAAAAAAATCAGCTGATTTTAAGTTACATTGATTAGACTTGTTTAGATAGGTTTGTGATCTAAAGGTGTTAAGGTCAAATTCATTAAACCTTTCCTCAGAGCTTCATTACTATAAAACATCTATCAACAGGATGGAGCCACAACCAGGGTAGTTATATTGATTAGACTTTCTTAGCAGAGGTATGTGGTGTTCTAATGAGGGTTTTCCCCTTCTTCTTGGGTGTGATGACCAGTTAGGAATCCAAAAATTAATTTTTAGTATTTATTTAAGTTTTTCTGCTACAAGCAACTGGATAGAACAAACATTATTGGTCCCCTGTAGTAATTGCATATATTTAAAACTTGCTACATGATGCAGAAAAAAGAGTTTAGTGGTATATCTTGAATGTAGAAGGGCTTATTTTTGCTTTGGGGTAGTTTTCAAATATCATAAATGCCTCTGTGTTAAGAATTTGATTATCTTAAGAGTCCAGTTCCTTTTTTAAAAAAAATAAATATACAAATATACATATAACATTGAACCCTGAACATTTTCTAGGCTTTCTTTGCACACTGTCATAAAAGATGAGTGAAGAGAGAATCAGTAGCACATTTACGTAGGTTTGACCTGCATGTGCACATCAGCTTTTTATGTTCTGATGGTGGTGGAAGCACTTCACATTTGTTTCAGATATTTATGTACATCCCCAAGTTCTAGATTTTATTGGCTTAAAAAAAAAAAAAGAATTCAGGTTTTAATATTTAAAATCAGTATGTTCTACATGTTCTTATTTCCATAGGTACAGTCAAAAAAGTTCAGTTGGCAGAAGTTACCTTTTTCAGAGTATGGCACTGCATTTTAGCTGATGTCTCAGGTTCCTGTTAAGAGCACCAAGAGATGTTTTTGCTGGTATTCTTCTGCTTAGCTCTGCAAATATCTTGCCAGATGAAAACACTGCTGCCTCTTCCTGACTTAGGAGTGTTGCAGAGGAATGTCTGTGACTTTGAAAAAATGACCAGACATGGTATTATTTGTCTGTTAACCATATAGATGGTAGGCTCTATTGTCAAAACATAAAAAACATATTTCCCCAAAGTGTGTTTGTTCTCACTCACGTTGCAGATTGCCTCTCTTCTCCTGCTCTCCTTCCTGTGTGTCTAAGAGGATGTACTGTCTATTCTGCACTGTCCTCATCTGAGCAACATGTACTGGATGTTCATACTATGTGTGCATATTTTGACTTGCTTGATTTGAAAAGTTCAGTTGCAGATGAAGAAAATGAATTACCTTGAAGTTAGATTTTCCATTCCAGTCAGGTCTAATTGCTTTTTGTGTTTTGAACTGACATACTTGGGCAAATAGGCAGGAATGTGTTTAACCCAAGGTTTTCCTGCTGTTTTAGGGGGTGCTTAAGAGTGGGAGAATAATTTTCTTTTAATATACAATCTCTTCTGAATCTGTAGTTATATGTGCTTTAGTTCAGGTCCAAAACTTCCAAGCTTCTTATATGTGGTTAGAAATAATTTTATACAATTTTTTCAAAGAACAAATCACTGAAATGAAAGGCTTTCTGATTATTTGCATGAGTCTTGAGCCTCATGGACCTTTCTGTTGAGGTCAAATCACCAGTTTGAGTCTCTGCCTGAAGGAAGTGTGACTACTTTTGGTGAAAAGAAAAATGGATTTAAAATAGTGCAGTCAGGTGCCATCAAAATAAACAGCTTCTATATGCATCTCCTGTCTTATAGGATATAAATTAATTCAGTCATTTGTAAGATGATAAATTAAGGGTTGTTTTCATTCTGGAGTAATAGAAAAGGACACTGTGGTTTTTGTACAGTACTAAAAATTCTTTAAATATTCTTAAAAGGTAAAACAAAAGCCACAATACCAATTTATGGAACCAAGGATGCTTTCACTATGCAACCGTTATGGTTTTTTTCACTTTTTTTTTTTGCTTGCATTTTAGGTAGTGTGTTTGTTATGTGGTGTTATTCACTGTGGGGTTTTTTGGCATAAGACCATGTCATAATAGACCATCAGTTCTTGATAGTGATGTACAGATTTATTTACTGAGGATGGACTTTAAAAATAAACTAATGTTGCCTCACTCTTTGGCTTGGAACAGTGTCCAAGACTTTTTTTTTTCCTCTTAATTTCTCTAAAGGTCTTGATGCCATGACAATATTCTGTATTTATGATTAATATATATTTATAATTATTCAGTTGATGTCATCACGTGTTAGACCTGATTTCCTCCTATCCGTGTGGCCAGCCCAACTGAGGGGAATGCAGGATGGGGCAGTTCAGATTCCAGGCTGAACTGGGATCAGAAACAAGAGCCAGCAGGTTCCCTCTTTGGTTCTCTGTCCCCTTCTGTGTCAGTGATGCTTTTTTTATTTGCTTGTTTAAGAAGCTGTTTCCTGAAATTCAGGCCCGGTGATGAGGGCTAAGATTGCTGACTTTAGTATTTTGGCAAAACAATAATTTAAAGAGGAAAATGGAATTCATAGGCTTTATCTACTTCAACTAAAATGAAGCTGCTAGATTAAGGTTCTTGTGACTCTACAAATTTTGTCATTTTATTTAAAATGTTAGTACTCTGCTGGAAAAGTTTTCTTCAGTTTGACTCTTATGTTTCTCTTCTGCTTTTACTTCTTTCTAGCATATTTCAATTTATATATTCTGTTGAATATAAAAAGAATTGGTACTTTGTAGCTTTCTTATTTGAGCTTTAACTTTGCGTGGTGAGTAAAGTCTTCCTGTATATTTCAGGGAGGTGACATGGGTAGATACAATATATTTTGCCCTGTATCCTCTGATAAAATAATTAGGAGGCCTGATGTTTTTTGTCTGTCTTAGATGGCAAGGGGAGAAAGAAGGTAGGAGACTGAAAACAGTTTACTTTTTGCCAGTACAGATACTCATTTTGTGCTGGCTGCATATGTTGGGCATGCATGGACAGTAGCATGTCACAAGAAAATTAGGCAAAATTTGGTATGGCTCCTGTTATATTCTGATAAAATCATGATTATTACTTCCTCATGCAAAATTTGTTGAATGCCAGCTCGTCCATAACTATAATAAAACCAACTAATGCATAAATGAATTCTGGCAACTTTCAATAAAATTTTAAAACTTGATATGACAGGCAGGAATGCTAAGAGGCAACCAAGTGTGTAAACACTAAATGAAGGATTATCCTTATTTGTGAAAAATCCATTCCAGCGAGAAATTGAATCGGGGGCTTCTCTCAAAAAAGGGCTACTGTGACTAGTGAGCCAAATCAGTGCCTGATTTTACTCCCTTTTCAGTAATAGGGTTATGTGAGGCCCATTAACAATACACAAGTGAGAATAAATGTAGCTGAATACTTTCCCTCCTCTTTAAAGATTCCTCTCTCAATAGTCTGATTAAAACTGAATATGATCAAGCATATTAGGAGTGATGCACTTTATTTATTAGAGCATATTCCGTGAGCAGCCACTCCTCTCATCAGGAATTTTTTGTCTTGCAGTGAGGATTTTCTGTGTATGGAGCATGTATAAAATAACTAAATGCACAAAATGGTGGATTCTGTATTTTTTTTATTCTTTTAACTGAAGAAAGAAGATTTCACCTGAAAACAGCTGGTCCAGAATCTGATCTATGCCAATATTTTAAGTGACATTGAGGTTAATGATAAAGAAAAGATCAAAAACCTTCATGCCATTAGTACTGACTTTTAATGAGTCTCAACAATGTCTAGCTAGTAGTTTCAAAAAGTAGACCTGTAAGGAGTTAGGCTGCAACAATCTTGGCACTAGTTTACAGTAAATAGATGCATCCCACTTAGAAAACAATTTGCATTAGACATACCTGTCTGTATGTGCTTTAATTATACATAAATGTTCTCCAATTATACATAAATCCAAAAGCTGCTGGTAAAACCCAAGGCAGTAGATTAACTTCTGGGAAAGGCTCTTTCTAATGAGCAAACTCTAAGCTTCTTGTATTGTTAGGAATTTAGGAATTTAAACTGTCTCAGTGTAGAAATTCTGTGAATTAGGCAAAAATTGGACAAGTTTTGTAGCAACTGGTACAGGATGCACCAAAAAAATTAAAAAAAAATAAAAGAAAAGAGAGAGATAGAGAAGGAGAAAAACATATGGATCTGCTCATTTTCAAATGCAGATTGTTGAGGCTGTAAGTCTACCACTTAGTCACTGTGTTCTCCATTTGACCATATGGTTGCAAAATCTAGTGGGATGATGTGAAAACCCTAGTTAGCCTCCTGAAAACAAAATATAGTAGAATAAAGGGGGAAAAGGAAAGGACTGATTTTATTAATTCTTGCTGTTATGCAATTTTTAATATGATTTATTGGCAATAGCTCTGATATGTTGTGGAATCTTTATCTGTTTCTTGGTATTTGACTCAGTTAATATCTTTGTTCTTGAAATATATGAGGTGAAATCTCTAAGTATGTCTATATATTTAAGATGAAATGAAAAGGCTTTTTCTACTTACTTCATACAGAGCTAAAACTCAGCAGAATGTAACAAATCTATTAACAAGGAATCTCATATTTATAAAAAAATTGGGAGACCAATTTTTTTTTAATAAAAAAATAGGTGAAATAAGAAGTTATTTTGTGATTCATCACAACCTTATATCACCTCACCTATACAGCTAAAATTTTGATGAATTTACTGGCAGGAGGTCTCCATTTGAAATGAAGAAGGACATGACTGTCTATAGCTACTCCTTGGCTGTCCTCCTGCTCTCACTTGCAAACAAGACTCAAGAGAGGGGGGATAAGGCAGACACAGATGAGGACTTTTGAGGAAGGACAGGGGAGCATAGTTTTGTGTGTGTGTAAAATACCTTTCAAATGGGAAACACGAGGGAAGAGACTTCTCCGTTTGTCACCACCAGATGCAGCACATCTACATCAGAATATCATTTCATTTTGGGAATAAGTGGAGAGAGTCATTGGTCTCTTTTGGAGAAATAGCAACTGATAGGTAAATTGAATTTTAAGCAGCACTTTCTTGGCTTCAAATATGTTATTTTACAATTTTAGTCTAGTTTCAGTATAGTGTAAAATTGAGTAAACAACAAGATCCATGCACTGTAAATTTGCAGGAAGCGTCGCTGGCTGAGACTCTCCTCAGGCACCAGTCTCTGTGTGTGGATGCTTGAATGACCCTGATATGCAGAGACTCACAACTTTTAACAGGGGTGTTGTATAAGAAACAAGAATACAGTTCTATCTTTATTTTAACATTATATTATGCCTACTCATGGTTTGAAAATCACAGTGCTATTGTAGAGAGGGTCTTTTTATGTATTCATCAATATACTGTATTTCTTCATGATTAATTAATTTATCCTGAAAAATATTAGAGTAATACATTTGTTTTAGTGTTTAGTAACCAAGCACAGTTATATACGGACTTTGAAAGTTCATAAAAAGCAGGTGCTTTATTCTCTCACTTACAGCTGTTTTACATTGAAGCGAAACTTTTACACCTACAATATGTGACTTGAGTGAAGTTAAGCTTAATCCTCACCCATAAAAGTGAAAGGAAAATTAAGTCTCTGTGAAAAATTAATCTTCAAAAGTTTTACGCTCCCTTTCATCACCTTTGGAAATTTTATGGCTGAAGTAAACTTTTCCTGCCTTTGTGTTGTGGTAGAAACTTTCCATCATGATTTCCTATCTTTGTAATAGGGTTTAGAAAATAATAGTATTTGCTGCAGCAGTTACTCAGCACCATATCAAAGACACAAGCTACAGACTACTACTTCTGGGACTGCTGTAAGATAAAATCTTATGTGGACTGGCTAAAGAAAAAATCCCATTTGTTAAATTGACCTGTTTGATACACAAGTGTTTTCAGTGCAGATGCCAGTAGGAAGAATGGAATTGAAAATTCCTCTTGTGAGAAAAGTAATTAACTTGTCATTAACTATGCTAAGAGATTTACAAAGATGGTAATTTAGGTTCCCAGATTTAGATTCCTGTCACCACCTGTCTGCACTTGAATTTGGGAATTCATTTCAATTTTCTAGCTTGTTGTTTGTCAGTGAAATGGGCGTCATGAATTTTAGAACAGAGCAGAACTTCATCCCATTTTGGTGGCTACCAGTGGAGTTTGCTAAACCCTGTGACACACCAGCCTTGGAGCTGAAGGGTCGGCTGTTCAACACTTCCTTAAGATGCTGTAAATCCCAGTGTAAAGTACATCTGTCAGTGGTATTGTAGTTGTTTTCATTCTTCTCCCCTGGGCCCAGGCCTAAGCATGTCACTATCAGAACATGTGCTTTCCTTCAACAGATAAAATACCATAATGCCAAAGTTTCTCCTGTTCTTTCTGCATTATCACTTCTATTCTTCAACACACCAGGAACTTTTGTTTCTCCTGCTCATGATTTATAGACTTAAGGGGAAAAAATATGTATGTATCCAAGAAGATTCTTCTTCTCTCTTGGTGAGATAAGAGGGCAATTCTTTATAGGCATTTTACATAGTCTTTTATTTGCACATTATTTTTCTTTCTATAGTAAAATGTTTTACACTCTGGGTGTGGATATAAAAGTACTCATAGGGAGGGAAAGACATAAATTGAAATATTGAAATGCATTGTGGGATGAGGGAGAGAAATGTTAACCACACTCCATACACTTCTTCAATGCAGACTGTAGTAGATTGACTGTAGACCTGCAAATAAATTGAAGTGGGCTTTAAACTTGCTAAGTTGGACCTCACAGACCGAAGATCAGGAACTCAGTACTGGCCAGCTGACACCACTTCTCTGGTATGTTTGTAGGCCCTGATGAACTCCAATTTGCCCTGTCTGGACTTCTACCAGTACCTAACATAGCCCTTTAGGTCTTACTGCTACAGTTCTATTGCAGAAATAAAGCCTATTTTTTATGAGAAGCAGAGTAGGAATTTCAGCATCCCATTACACAGGATGAGCAGACAGTTCTTTCCTGTTTAAAGTCTCAATTAGAAGTTGATCAATTAATTAAACTCACTTTATTGAATTTGAGCTGAGTTACATTATCTCAGAGAGATGGAGACCAAGGAGACTTACAGACTTACAGGAAGTTACAGGTTATGACTCAGTCCTTCATCTTAGACTCTTCACCTACCTCTTCAGCAGAAAAGCATGAATTGAGTCCTTGCTTCCTCAGTATTAAAACATGTTTTGCTCCCTATTTTGCTCACCAAAAAATTTTACTGACATTTGTTTATTTGATGTCTTTATATAGTGACCAGGTGTAAAAGCAAAGGGACAACAGAGAATATGAAATTGCAGGAAGTCAAAGGATAGCTGTTGATAGGCCTAAAGAAAAGTGAAATGCCTTCACTTCTCCTTTACTCCTCCCATTCCCTTCTTTCCCCATTGATGACTTCTGAGGTCTCATTTCTTTGTTACCAATTTTTGCTCTCTCAGCTGTCTACATTTTATTTACAGGCAAAGTAAACCATCTTCATTTATTTGCACTGATTTTACTTTTGCTCAGAGTATAACTTGGCTAACCTTATATGTTCACACAGGCATATATAATTTATGCACATGTTGCAATGCTCGTCCTAAACAGTGACAGATATGTGGTAACTATTAAAGAAGTTAAAGTTTTGGAGAAAATATGCAAATATTGTTATTTTATAACAAACTGGTAGTCAAGACAGAAGCTTGTTTTCAGAACCCAGGCTTTTGTTAATAAGCAGCTCTTTCAAAGCCAGATTTCTAAAAATAAGGCTCTCTAGTCTAGTCAGAAAATTTCAACTGTAACGCATTATACAAAAACATGCACAGGAGAGTAGCAAGAGAGATTTGGGTTATGTTTTTTCTGTTAAAATTCAATCTCCTACTTTCATTTGTCTCAGGTTTTAATGTGTAGCTGTAATCAGGAAAGAAAGGAGAAAAACTTCAGTGCATTGAGTACTGAAGGAAAAAACAGAAGCAAATGCTTCTCGAGTGAGCTTACTGCTTTTTAATTAGTGCCTATGGGAAGATACTTTGCTGTATCAGTGCCATTTATACTAGTACTATCTTGCCACAGTGATGTGCAAAATGTTTCCCACTTCTCCCACCATCTTGTATAGCCCCAGAGCAGACATACATAAATAAGTAATGGAAAAGGTAGGAATCAGTCATGCCTGTTTTGCTGATGCCTGATCAAGGGGGAAAAAAGGAGGGAAGGTACAGAGGAAGATGAAGAGTATGCACTTCATAAATTCACTGTAACAGCTGTTCTATGAAATGCTGGGATTTGCTATTCCACACAGCACAGGATGAAGGCAAAACTTGCAAGACTATATTTCTCTGAGTAATGAGGTAGGCAGCCATGCGGTTAAATCATTTGCTTTCTCTGGGACACTGCTGGGTTCTTTGCTTTTGCATTTAACTGCTCTCAGGTACCAGAGTGTCATTCTCACCTTTGTTGTTATTATAATTTTCCCCCTTGTACTCCCCAGTAAATGAGAAGTTTTACAGTGGAGCAGCTGCTGGTAAAGACATTGACCTAAAATAAAGAAGTCAATATGTTACAGTTGGTTGAAGTCACTTCAAACTTCTTGGTACAAGAAAACAGAAGCAGTTGCAGGTTGACAGCTGTTTGCTCAGGAGCTGTTTTGGAAAGTCTCACAGGTTTGTGCATGGCTACTGCTAACTCAGTTTCTGCTAATTCAGTTCACCCAACTGAATTTCCAAAGATAATCTTAACTCTTGTATGAAAAACAGATTAAAGAATTGAGAAAGTAGGATATTCTCTCTGAATTTGTCTTATACAAATAAAAGTATAGATACATAAATTGATAAATGCTTTAAGGTTTTGTATAGAATTAAACATTGAGGGTTTCCTAATGGAGAATGAAGTTACTAGTAAAAAAAGAGTTTGGTCTTTTATGTTGGTGAGTTTGGACAAAAGTCATCAGTATAACACAGATTTTACTTCAAAATAAGTCAGCTGATTGCTTACAAAAGTATTTTTCAGTTTCTTGTTGCTGAAATAAGAGAACTTGCAAAGTGTGAAAAAACCCTGCCTTGTATCTTAGGCATGTAAAGTAGCTGTAGCATGTCAAGTGAAGTGTGTATGCTTGATTTATGTCTTTTAGTTTAAACTGCAGTCACATTTTTTGAAGCTATTGTTTCTAACTTGTTATATTGTAACATATGATAGATTCTAGCAATGTCTTTTTATTCCTAACCACAGAAATTAAATTCAGTTCTTGAAAACGAGGAATCCAAAATAACTTGTGCTCCTTTGTCATTGTCATGACACAGCATTGATCTCATTTCTTTAATGAAGGTTTGCAAGTGAAGGCACTCCATGGACTCAAAAGCACAGGGGAGAAAATGCTGACCACCACCATGGTTTTCCTGGTTTTCCTGACAAGTATGTTTGCTCCATGTCTTCAGTGTAGAGTGCAGAATGCACAAAATGGCATGGTCCTCTCAGAGTGTTTGTAATTAAATTTTATTTAGCCACAAAGCCATAGTCTGATAATTTGTCTAAATATATGCTAGGAGAGGTCTGTTCATATATTAAAAATCTATCTGGACTGAAGCTGGTATATTTTTATATGTCCTTTCTAATGGAAGTCTTCTCTACAGTATAGGTTTTGACCAACCATCACTGTATTCAACCTTTTGAGTTAGTTTAATCTCCTCAAATGAAGATTGTCATTTTTTTAAATGGACAACTCTTAAGGATTTTCCAAGGCACACATTTTAGCCACTGCATTATTATAACAGAGTGAAACTAGAGGAATGTAAGGAAGTTTTTAAATCTCCAAATCAAGGGTAAGGTACATTAATCAAGTACTTCAGGGAAATAGTCTTAGATTTTGAAGTACTATGCCATACATTTCAAAACAATGATTTTTAATCCCCCTCTCTTTTGATTATGAATAAAATATTTGTTAAAAGTGGAAAAGAAAAAAAGAAGTGTTTATGACTGAAAAGATTTCTTTAATTGCAGAGAAATATTTAGGTTTTACATCTGCAGGCAGAGGGTTAATAAAATCTCAGCATTTGAGCTGAGATTCAAAGGCTCAGGAAAAGAGCTTGTTTTTTATACCACCTCTGAAAATGCTATTTTGTAAATGAAACTCTCATGGATCAATAACTATGGCATCATTATTAGTTAGGTCCTGGTATTGAAAGAGGTAAAGTGATAATGTTCATATTAGTTCTGTGTTGCCAGAACTAATAATTACTTATATCCTTCCGCTGCTTTTGTGTAACCCTGTAAGTTCTGTAAATGCTGCTTTCACCTTTTATGAAAACTGCTTGAGAGAAATATATGAGTTCTCAATAATATATTTTGATGAATGTCATCAAGTCCTAAAGGTTTTTAAACAATGACAGAATTTGTCACACAGCACACAAAGCTTACTTTGTTATTAATAACTGTGTTTATTAATATAGATCTGCTTAACTTGGGGGAAGGATCTTCAGAAAATGTAGGCAATGTTGTGGAGTAGACAGCATCTATTATAGAAGGGGAATGTTATATTTTCCAGTAGTATATTTTTGCTTCTTTCTGATCGCTTAGGAAAGTGCCTGACAACATGTAGCTTCCTGTAAAACTGTGGTGTTTGAATTCTAACTGTTGCACTTTGAATGTATTTTGTTCTTTCATCTTTTGCTGTATCTGAGGTATTATCCTGATGGATCCCTCCCTATGCAATGTCCTGGTGAGCTGTCGAATCCATAGATATCAAACGTTCAGATTTCCAGCTCAGGACAGCTACCAGAGACTCTCATCCCTAAATTTACAATCCTGACATTCTTGTTGTGAAATGAAATTCATCGTGTAATATTGAAACCACGCTCTGACTCATATTCAAATTGTTGAGTGTTCCTGTTTCCAGTGATGTCTTTCAAATAAACAAAGCAGCCTGTTCCAAATAATAACTCCAGTGAAAATGGCGGTGTTGGAACAGTCTCTCTCAGGGATCCAGGTTCATCCTTCTGTAAAGATATTTTGCAGGAGCTCAGAGGAAAGCAAATTTAGCCCCAAACAAATTGCAGTTGCCTAGGGCCATGTCTGGTTGGGCTGTATCTCCAAGGATTGCCCACAATCTGTTCATTACCACAAGGGCACGTTTCTTGTTCATTGTCCATCAGGACTATCTTTTTTGCAAAGGGCTTTTTAGCTGGTCAGCCCTCCGGGTGCAGTGGAAGGATGTTGAGAACTTTGAACATTAATACCTGGTAGAAGATGCATGAAACTGTAGAACTTACCTAAGAATTGTCACAAAGATATATACAGCGTCTTCAAGGTATCTCAGATATAGCAGAATGTATGTACTATGAGTAAAAAATATTGCTAATATTGCCTGAAAACTGCAGAAATACACCTGATCTAGACTAGATGCCTATTATCATTTTAATGTTTTTTTAAAATACTTTAGCTGAAAACATTTTATTTTTAAATAGATATTAAGGGTCACCAGAGAGACTGGGCAAAGTTGTTAAAGCTAAACTGAATAATTTCTCTTTTATACCACTGATACTCGGAATCATTTGCTATACAGTGCTGCAACAAGTGGGGTTGTCCAGTTCCTCCCAGGTAATGTACACCATAAAACCCTAAATCAGCCATTAGAATTCTTTTTCCTGTGACACCTGCTAGGTGTCACATATACTGGGGTAATTCACTGCTTAATATCTGGCATTGCTTTTCAAAGATATGAGAGAAAAAAAATATCTCTCTGCAATCATCGACTTTCAAGAACATGTACAGTTTTCTGAGGTCTAATACATAGCTGCTCCAGCAGGCAGCATGGCAAATAAATATATTCATTCTCAGCTTAAGTTGCCTAGAACATTCATCCAGTTCAGAAACAGAGGCAGCAAAAAGCTCTATGTCAAAAGGTTCATTGTGGAGGCATTTCCAAGTGGAGAAGCCACTCCTACAGCACCATTCCAGCACTGCTGAACAGATTCTTATTTTATTATTTAGAATTAAGTACACATGAATTAAGTAAATTATTGCCATCTTTTCATCTTGTCAGTATACGAGAGCTTTTCTTATGGTTGTTCTAGGCAGAATATAGCTTAGTTTAAACTTCCTTGTGGAAAACTTGTCATTAGAAGATGTGGTTGGAGGCATCTTAGCAGCTTCGGAAAGGTTGCATAAACTCACCTCTGATGGCAAACCTCCCATTTTCCGCCAATTCCCCACAAGCATCTACCATATCTTCACTACCAAGTTCATAACCAGAGGGCTGAATGCCACTAGTAACATAAACAAGTAAACAACTGAAGAAAGTGTGGCTGAGCGATACAAAAGTCTTTTCTATTTGTCCCATGCACTTTGGGTACATGCACTTTGGGATCTAAAGAGGACTGTGAAATGAACCTTACTCTCCCCAGAGGTTGGTCAGTAAAATCAGAATATGAATGCATACACCCTCAAAAATATGCTTAGAAAAACATTTGTGGAAGTCTTACAAATGTGAATTTAGACCTGCTGTCAGCATGACTCTTCTTGAGCAATATGTGATTGCATGCTCACAGAGATCCTTTGACTGATGTTTTCCTTTGTGTATGCACATTCCCATTCACTTGTGCATGTTGTCTACTCATTTTCTACACAATTTGCTTTGGAAATATTTAAGTGTGTGTCTGTGTTAATAGTTAGAAAGATGCATTTTCTGGTTAGTAAGATTAGTAAGATCTGCAGCTCATTGTGGGTGATAGCAATATGTAGAAGTGATGTTGTTTAGTAGTACTCTCATTCAAAGAGGGTTGTGTGGTGACAGCCTGTTGGACTAAATGTGTTTTTTGGAAGTGTCACACTGTTTTACTGAGCTGCTTAGATTTCACAATGTGCTGTGTTCATTTTCTGGGTTGCTGTCTGGCTTAAAACCGCTAGAATTTTTCATACCCTATTTGTGTAGTCAACTGAATCATGATTTCAGGATTTTATCAGTCTTCAACTGCAGAAGATACTAACTTTGCAGTTTTCCTTCCACCTCACTTCCCTCAGCCTGGAGCTCTGTCATTTAAGTTGTTTCTGTATCTGCTACAGGGGATGAATTTTAAGGCGGTTACTTAGGCTACAGAAAAACAGGGGAATGTACAGTAAAAAAGTGATAGTTATTAGAAAAATGTTGTAGGGACTTGTGGCAGTTTTAAATATTGAATTTGATTAATGAGAACAAGTAAGCAACATTTACCATAGAAAGGTTTTGGCAAATTCTTGCTTCACATAAAGATAAAAGGAGGCTTTTTAAAACTGGAAAGCACTCTAATAACTTTCATCAGTAAATATACCTTAGCATGAGCTTCTTTGCTTTCATGTCAGTCCATGCATTTCCTCATTGCCTGTGCCAATTCTGCGACGCCTAGATTGTGTTTGGATCTTTGCCTTTTCCTTCCCCTGCTCCTAGCGTGCAATAGGTACAGGTTGTTTGTGCTTTCATCACCCACAGAAAAAAACCCAGTTTAACATTTGTGCACCCTGGAGATGGGAAATGACAGGTGCAAAGCACTCAGCTCTGAAAATGCAAGTACCTTTGAAAACATAGAGTTGGTACTCTGCTTTTTCTCATTGACTTTTCTCCTACCATAGAGCCATGTTTGGATTCTCTAATAGACAGTCACTAATTAGTGTTTACCTAACAAACTGTTGTGATTCCACCTTTCATAACAACACTGAGGTCTCGTGTGTGAACATACCCTGCAGACCTTCACTTCACTTATTAAGAATGTTTGAAATAGGCAAACTCAAGGTATAGTTTATCTTGTCATAAGCCAGCTGGGATACAGATGAATATTTCTAGTGCTAGCAACAGATCTGCATCTACTGCACCTACACATAGTCCTCTACAAAGCCTAGCTGACTGACCACCTTTTTCTCTGTCAAGAAGCAAGTGGTCTGTTGTATTCCCTTACATTTCCTAGACATTGAAAACAAGCTATTTTTATGACTTTTTTAACTTTTAGTGATATCCTTTCTATTCCTTTCTTGCTGTATTAGATTATTTTTGTAGTGGATTTTAAGGGAACATTAGCATCATGCAGATATTGCACTGTCCTTCCAGTTGATGCTGAGAAGTTTCTTGTTAATCTTATTTTGCTTAGTCACCCCACATCAATTTTAACAATGTCCTATGAGTTAAAAAATTCTGGTTGTTTATTCTGAAGGATTCTGTGATTCTGTGTGCTTCTACTTAACAAGATTCTGGAAGCAAATGAAACTTATGTTCTTGGGCTCCACTTTGATCAGCTAAATAGGTACTGATAAGCATAAAACTAGTAACAGGCAGATCAAAATTCATTAAGGGATAATCTTTATATTGGTTTGAACACAGTAGCTTTGATGGAAGATTTTAGGATTTATGAAACGATAGACATTCTTCCAACTTTGCTCTTGACAACTTTTGTCCGCTTGGCCGTTCCTTGTGTGCCTATGCCATGTGTTTCATGAGGGTCCATGCTCCCCAAGGTTCAGATTGGCTCTGAAATCCAAGTTTCAAGTGAGCTAAGGATTCCTTTGTAAGGATACAAAGGACCCTTTATGGAAAACTGGAACTGGTTTAAGCTGTCTGAGTAGGCAGATGCCGTAGTGGAGATAGCTGATTAAACAGAGTTGTAGAGGAAACTATCACATGGGAACAATTCAGAATTAAATACAATACAAATTTCTTAAAGCAATCCTTCTAGCAATTTTCCTTCTATCTGTTATTCTCATTCTATTTTAAATGAGTCTAGAAACAAAATGAAACATTTTCTCCTGAGCACAGAAGGAAGCAAAAGAGTGGTCGCCATTTCTATGTCTATTTCTCAGTGTTTACAGTGTTCAGTACCGCAGAAATGGCCCTGTTAAAGATGAATAGATAGGTCTGAGTCAGTTTGTCTTCCAATCAAACTTTCAGCAGAGATGTTATGATTGATTTCTGACAACACATTCAGCTACTGGCAAAGCAAAACAAAGTTTTTTAGAATTTCAATCTGAAGCAGAGGGTGGACTATAAGGAGGAGGACACCTGCTTGACATATTTTCAACAGTACCAGAGAATAAATTGATGTTTTTTGGTAAATAAAAATGGTGAGATTGTTCCTTTGGGGTTTTTACTCACACAGAACATTCTAAATGAAACTTCATAAAGTGAAGAATTAATTTCTTTGTAATATTTCCTACCTTCTAAAAAATTCTTAAAAAAGATATCTATGTAACATCACTGGCATTAAGAATGTTATTTTTTTCCTATTTTAATAAAAAGGACTTATTGAAATTCTGGTTAATATTAGTTTTTGCAACCAACCAGCCAAGCCTAATTGTTTTAGGTAAAGATTATAAATAAGGAACAAAAATGGTAAATTAAATTTGGGATACAATCTTGATAGATATCCAGGATTTCACAGTTTCCTTTTGAAATGATGGAATAAATTCACCAAAATTATGTTTTTCCTGGGAGTGCTTGAGCTGACCAAAAGCCCAAAGTAAGCAGGAGCCTGTGGATCTGGAGTGCGGGTCAGCCTGCTGGCTGTATTTTCAGTGTCTCGCTCCTCAGCAGTGAGGAACTGTCTCTCTGTGCAGGAGAAGCACCAAACCCTGCAGAAGCAATATGTTCTAGTGGCACTGTGCTTTCCAAGCAACCACAGAAAGGGCAGCTGTGAGAGAAAGGAACAAGCACAAGGACAGACCAGCGCTGTTAGGAAATCCTTCAGTGAGGGATAGCATGGATTTAATGATATGGGTTTCCTTCGTGATGCTAAGCTTTAATGATGGTTTAACTTTTTTCTTCCTTTTGTATTTATAGTAGCAGGAAGTAAAAGATTTCTTTTAGCATAACTGCTGTAATTTTATTTTTGGAAAGCCTCAGAGCAGAACTGCCTAAACAAATAGGAATTTTTAAAAAATTATCTTGGATTTCTTTTGCTATTACAGCAGCAATATTTGTTTACTACAAAATAACCTATTGTAATGTATTTAATAAGACTCCTTCACCTAGTCATTTGGCTTTCCTGCACTACTTATTTATGTCAACATTCTGAACCATTATTTAATAAGGTTAAAATATAATTTTAACAACAGAAATGCTTTAGGACCAAGTCACCTAATTCTCATCTATTTTCTCATGAGGCCTTCAGTTCCTTCATGGCTACTTCTACATCATTTTAATGTGTTCTGGTTTTATGTTAGCCATGCATCAAACTAAAACTTATTTCCTTTACCTAACATGCATTTTGTGTGATTAAAATAGTCCATTGTTTTACTGCAGTTCCATGCTGCACATACCTGATGGAGCCCAAATGTTGGACAGGCTGTAAAAGTGGAAATATGGCCAGTGTAGTATGGTAAGACCAAAGCAGGAAACTGCTTTTCTTCCTAAAAAAATGGGTTTGTAGTTTGTCATACTTATTTCTGCTTGAACTGCTCCCACTTGACAGAAGAGAGAGATTTTGGAAGAATCAAACAGAAAAGACAGGTTTTCTCATTTGAATCCACTCCAAGACCCAAACATAAATCACCCTGCTACTTATTTTCAATAAACAAATGAAAAAGAAATAAAAGGTATGTTCAAAGCAAAGAGGAAAATAGATTCTCACAGACTGTTTTCTTTATAATGACATTTAATGGTGGTATTATCAACAGCAGCATATTGAAATGTACTTTTGAGAATTAAGTTCCTGTAGATTTACAGTGATAAGATTAAGGGGTTTTTTACCATTTACCTGATATTTTTTAATACCCCGTATTACAGAGGATGCAGACTCTTCTTTCAGTGCTTGCATCTTGGTGCTTTCCAGAGGCAGCCTGAAAGGACCAACCTGTCCCTGTAACCAAGGAGAACCTCCCAGAATTTGCATTATAATCTAAAGTAAACTGCAACAGGGATTTTTTAATGAGGCAACTGAGAGGATGGAGGTGGTAGTTAGGCTATGTGACACTGTCAGAATGTTACTAAGCTTTAGAGTGGAATAATTTTAATTGGCAACATCCTCATTAATCATGGCTAATGTTAATGATAGCTCCCTGTAGTGACTCAAGAAGAGGTGATGGCCTTAATGAAAGCTGCCTTAGAGGCTAACAGATGGTGGTTAAATTTCAGTAGTTTAAGTATACAACTGTTCAGTTCTTCTAAATAAGATTTTTCTTACCAAATTATAATGTGGGAATAATATGGGAAACTTTGTATTTGGTGCTGTTCTTTACTGGGAGATTTTTTTTTTAATTATTGAGTAAATAATAGACAAGAGTGAAAGGAAGACAGTTCAGCATGCATTATAAATTCAGATCCATGCACACAGGTTAAGCTTTATGTTTTCTGATCTATGTTTAACACTATAGATGCCATTGTGAATTTACTGAACAACACAAGAGTGTTTACTGTTACATAAAAGAAATATTGGCAAGATGTGGGAAAAAAGCATAATAGTTTGCTGCTTTATCTCTCTGATAATGCTTGATATAGCTCAATGTTCAGTGTTTACCAGTGTTGCTAATCTCCTGGTTATGTTTATGAGTGCCTTTGGGTCCTGATGCTCTTTTTGTGAGCTTAAGGAATAAGAGAAAAAGAAAAATCAGCTCTCATCAAAGGTGTTGGGTTAGAACCTCAGAGAACTTCAAATTTTGGCTTTTCTGGTGTTTTATTCATAACTATGGATATTTAAGGACTCTATAAATAAGGTCCTGAAAAAGTAAGATACTCGTATTTCAGTTAGAAAGATGAAATTAGTCAAGCGCTTCAAAGTAACACTCCAGTAAATACTTCAGTGAACTGGAAACCAATATCTATTGTCTAAAAGAAAAAAAAAGATAAATAATGCATCTTTATTTCACTAGGGTATTTTAGGATTAATACATTAATCCTAAAATTGTTAAATGCACATATTTTATAATAGCAAAAATAAAACTTTTAAATAGTTTTTCATTTCAGGGATTTTTTTCATATTTTGCATTTCTCTTGCCTGACAGTTTATTCTTATTTGCTCCTTTTTTATTTGCTTAATCATTTATTCTTTCTTTAGCAAGGTAAAGCCTTAAAATGTGTAGGAATTTGTTACCCTGGTTGTGTCGTGTGTATATGTGAATATTCTGGAAAGAGGATTAAAGAAAGGTGTCACAATGCAAGATATAGATAGGAAATGCATTTGATCATTCTTTCCAGGGATGGAGTATCTTTGATGCACATAGAGGAAATGTATATTGGCCCTTTTCCTTTCCTTTATGTGCTCATCTCTACATCACCAACTGCTGTGACATCACACCACATAATGTCTTTCAGATTTATCTTTGCCTCTGAAAAAGAGGGTCTCAGAATATATTACCTAGAATTATTGTTTTACCTTTAGATATGTTTCAAGTTCCATGACATTTTAATTTTTTATGACCAAACTTCCTTCTGAATTTCCCACTGGATTTATATATTAGCTATTCCATCCAGTTTAGTATGCACAAGAATTCTAATTTTGGGACATTTAATGTAGACCTTTAAAGAGAAATTCTCAACCTGACTATGGCAATAGTCAGTGCATACTGGCACCTTCTTTACATACCTTTCAGTATCCAGGTCACTTGTGCTTGTGTAACCAGTCTTACAGTTGGTTTCCAAACATGCCAGTTAGAAGGCCAAGCATATCTGGATTTACATGGAGATTTTCTGAGACATTGTGTCAGAACTTTATTGTTTAATGTGATGGGATCTGTTGGTTTAGAAAGGATGTATGGAGTTATCAAGCCTCTGAACATTACCATCTTTTCTTGAGAACTGGTATATCAAATGCATGTTATTTATGCAATAAGGGAAAACATTAAAAGTACTGAAAGCTACTGCTGTATTTGATACCCCTTGATTTTGAACAGTTATAGTATTTAGAATTTCTTTGTGGTTAGTTTTTTTTGGCACAAGGACAAGATAGATCATAGAATCTGCAGCTAATTCTCAGGAAAATCTTCAGGTTTTCAAATTATGTTAGAAAACTTCATTGCTGCTTTATCTGTTTTCAAATTATTCCTTCTTGAGCTACCTCTTGTTTTTCCTGCTATGGCTTTTGGGAGAGTCAAATTATTCGTAGCTTATGGAATTAATTTACATTCCTTATTTTGAGGGATTTTAGTACAAGAAGGAATTAGACATCCCAAAGAGCTGTGGGGCTGAGGATAAGGGATTGCTTTTGTTTATTTTCCTCCACTAAGTTTTTTCTTTGATTGTCAGGTCCTGTGACCACATTGGTATCGGAAGTAAAAATTCTGATCTTTCTCTCTATGTAATCAGGTATGGGAAAATGGAATGGGAGAGAGGATATCAAATATCAGAGGTCATTGGGATGGATAGAGTTGCCACTTCCCTAGAAACACAGTATGTTAAAAATCTTCTGTGGAAGATTTGCAAGCTCAACCGGTGAGACAGAAAACTAGATTCATGATTTAAAAAGAGGAAAACAAAGAGCATCCATCATCCAGACAGATAGCAGCCTTAATTGTATTCCCTTTTAATTTGGGCTGTTCAATAATGCATTGTGTTAGTCATCTAAGTTGCACCTCTCTGTGTTGCAGTGTATTGCAGATAGGAAAGTAAGTTTATTACAACTAATCAAGCAATTACAACAAGTTCCAAGGCAGGCGGCTGATGGAGCATTGAAATAATAGTTTGTAACTTTCAAGTGAAAATTCCAGACACACAAAAAGAAGCCTAATGCAAAGAAAAGCCATGGGCTAAAATTAGGCCATCTGAGTGTAATTTCAGCTGAGGGTAATTTCACGGAGTCACATATAACAGCTTCTGAAACTGTGTCCACTGTGACATCCAAAAATGATCCTTTGTGCTTTATAAAAGCTGGTAAGATAAATGTGTTGTGTTTTATATAAAAATTGAAAAAAAAAGGCCCTCCTCAGGGCCTCCTTCTCAATCAAACAACATTGATTTTGTTTACCGGAATTAACTAAATATTTATGCTATTTTATACCTACACCACAGTAGGTACATATTGCAGTATGACTGCATTGTCCTACTGTACTTGTAAGTTAGTGGGAATCAAGATCTTATTCATTTACCAAATGCCAGAGACTGAAATTGTTGATTGTTATGTTTATATTTTTCCCTTCATTTAATAATTGCAATAATTATAATAATTTCACCTATTATTTCTCAAGTTCTGAGAGATCACAGTCCTTTCATGGTGGGATCTGCCTTCAAATCTTTTTCTAAATTATATGGGAAGGTCGATGCTGTTTCATTAAAACTTCAATGTTGAATCACTGAATAAACTACAAATTTTAGTCACCTCCCTTGCTATACTCACTTAACAATTACATTCCTTCTTTCTTAGACTCCAGACATGGTTTCTGGACCTATTTATGATTCTGAGGCAACATTCTTCAAGGTAGTGTCATTGTTTAGGTTTCATGTTTTAACCTATCAATCTATAAGCAGACAGTGATACTGCCATGGAGTCATCTGGTTTGGAGCAGGTCTTAAAATGGGTCACAATTGTCATAAAATGAATCATCCTCTCTGGTCTGCTGGAGATTTGGAGCAGTTCCTCAGTTGTGTCCATCACAGGGGTGGCCACTACGATATTTTCCTTTTTTTTTTTTCTCATTGTTATCAAGGTTTCATGATTGTTTTGAAGTTAAGCCATATTCATTGTTCCATTCATAATTCTGTTCTATATTTTATCCTCAAAAAATTGCATCTTTTCTTGAGCAAAGAATGAACTTCATGCAAGTCTATAAGTAGGTCCATTTAAAAACTAAATCAATTTAGGTGCGAAGGTTAAGAAATTTGTTTTACTTCTGATTCTTCTGTCCTAGTAGTATTCAGAGTAAAGAATTCAATGCTTTTTAGTTGTTAAATGCATGTACTGTATTTTTAATAGTAACTGTACTACTAGTGTAGGAAAAAAAGAATCATACTTCACAAAGGGAAGTTTCTTTTGTTGCATGTTTGTTCCTGTAATACTGCCTGGTAATGTCAGACCTAACCAAAATTACTGTCTATAATTTTGTAGCTTTGTCTCATTTTTCTTGTTTGTGGATTTGTTTCCAGATCTTTTTCCTAAGCAGTTTTGATGATATTTTGTTTATGGTTTTAGGGTTTGGTTTTTCTTGCATTCACAAATATATTCTGTTCTATTTTTTTTTTCTTGTTAAATGTTTGTTAAGTCCTTCTTCTGCCTTGGTTTTGTGCTCTGCTTGTACCTTTTGCTGTGTTGTTTTAATTGCTCCTTAGGAGTTAGATAAAAGCTGCTTCCCTGAATATGGAATTCTTTTAATCCTTTGAGATGGCTACCACTACTATTTTTTAACAGTATGCACTTTGGTACAAACTTTGGTGAGACTTAGAGTTTATGGCTATACTATTGTATCCATTTTGATTCTAGATGGTTTTAGGCATTAACCAAATATTCCTTCTGACAAATAGTCTGAGATACTTTAAGGGGATCATAAAATGCAAATTATTATAAGATGTGAATTAAAAAGCTGCTCAAAAATGTATGTTATTATTTTAAAACTGAAGCAAGTTCTTCTCTAGATAACATGCTAAAGTCATATGGAGAGATTCGTGGGCTACAGTTCAGCATTATTACATATATCAAAGGACAAAATTCTCAGCAATATTATTGTGCAAAGGAAGCAGATCAGCTTGTATGTTTGAAGTGTACTTTCTGCAGCACAGCAGTCCCAAAAATCTCTTTTTTTCCCCTGTATGATGTAGTTATATCACGTGTTAATGGCATGTAAAAGGAATCCTGACATAAATACTCTCTAGTTCCTCACATAAAATTCACCATTAAAGACAAAGTCAGCATTTGTTTCAGTTATGTGGCAATTGAAAAGATTACAATTATTATTTAAAACAAGGTAAACATATGAACACATGGGTATATGTAGTACAAGTGGAATTTGACAGAAAGCATTGGTTTGGTTTCATCAGTTTGATTCAGACTGCTTGGACAAACAGTGGAAATCCTAGCTTAATATGCAATTTTTGTTTTCTTAGCAATTTGATTTTTTTTTTATCAGTGGCATTTACTAGTCCATTTTCTCTCTTTAAATGCTGTGGAAAATAAAACATCAACAATAAAGGAAAGAACAGCAAAAGCTAATTTTGTCAAATCATCCTGAATACAAAAACAATCAAAAGCAATGAGCCCTCTTAGGCAGAGTGTCCATGAAATTAAAGGGAAATTTGAATCATATGTTGCTTATTATGTGTGACTGCTACAGTTTGATGTCTGCCTGATGGTTAAAATCAATAATCCACTTTTCAGCTCTGGCTTATGCATCCCATCCTTCTCCCCTCCTGGCTCATCCATCTTGCTTATAGCAAATGTGAATACTTTTTAGTTATAGAAAATATCCAAGTACTATTTCTTCAGCTCTTCTTCTGGTCCTAGAAAGGAAGTAATTTCTGTACTTGTGTGAGGATAAAAGATTTCAAAATTATGTATAAATTTGTAAGGTAAGTGTCTTTGGAGGCATAGGCATATTTCTTTGTATTTCCAAAAATAATTGCTCTATGAAAGAAGATAAAGTGTCTGTCCAAATGCATTTTAGCAAATTATTTTACTCTTTGATGTGAGATCCTTTAAATATTATTTATACACAAATCTTACCTGTGACATAATTAAACTATATTAATAGCCTTGGCGAGCAACCATGTTTTGTTGTTATTAGAAACATAATCTGTCACTTGAATTTATGCATTTATTTTTTCTTGCTTGTGCACGTTATTTGCTTTCCTATTTACTCAGTAATTAAAAAGCCAACCAGAAGAGGTTGGTTCTTTATTAATCTGCTGCCATTCTGCATGCATTTTCCCTGGACTGTCTCATGTTGAGCCATAAGGTATTCTAAATTCCCCCATAAACACAATTAATGAGAAATTTTGGAAGTACAGCAATGGCCTAATTTGCTTGGGAGAAAGCAGTTTGATAAGCACCCTTGTACCACATTAATTAGAGCTAGGTTAGGTGTACTACAAAAACATGGTTATATCAGTAGAGTAACAAGGACTTGCTTTGGCCAGATGTCATCATAGTAAGATGTAAGATGTACTTCAGTCAATGGTTTTACATTTTCAAAAGCTTTTAATTATTTGCCTTGCATCTTGGAAGCAAATTAACACAGTCTGTGTTTTTTATATATTTTTCCCCCCAAATTTCTGAATATCTTCCTGATGGTCTTATGCTGACAAATAGAAAAAAACCCAAACCTTGTTTAGGGTTTCTTTTTCCTGTTAGGGAAACAGATTTTTACTTCAAAGATTGGCAGAGCACAAGTAGAATGATGAAGAGTTATATCACTTTGATTAATTTTGTTCTGTGATTGTAGCTCTTTGAAGCTACAAAAAGGGAAAGCAAGGTGAAAAAGATGTACCCTGTGTTTCAGAGGGGTCCCTGTGTCACAGGTGTGAGTGCAGCACTGTCCCTGTCAGTGTCCTGGTGTAACCTCAGCTGGCAACCTCACAGCTGCTCACTGACCTCCCCCCACCCTGGTGGGAAGGGGAGGAGAAGCAAAAGTAAAACTTTTATGGTAAGGTAAGAACAGTTGAATAATTGAAACAATGTAAAATATGGAAATTTTAGTAAATAATGATAACAAAAAGAAAAAAACAAGAAATGCACAATACTATTGCTCACCACCTGCTGACTGATGCCAGACCCCACCTGAGTAACTTGCCTAGTTCATATTCTGGGCAGTATTTTCTGTGGTGTGGGATATCCCTCTGGCCAGTTTTGGTCACCTGTCATGGCTATGCTACCTCCCTGCTTTTTCGTGTATCTCCTCCCTGGTAGAGCATGAGACAGAAAAGTTCTTGATTTAGGACTAACATGACAAATTAAGTTGTTCCTAAGACACATCAGCACCTTATCAACATTATTCTTATATTGAATCCAAAACACTGCACTGCACCAGCTGCTGAGGAGAAATTAGCTCTATCCCAGCTGAACCCAGGACAGTGGGGAAAGCTTCCCCAGAGGCTGGAATTACTTCTTCTAGCTCATCAATAACTCCGTTCTCTCTCAAAGCAAACGTTTCCACAATCTTACAGCGTGGTAACAAATGCTGAAAAAGTTATGAGGAACAGCTTGACAGAATCCTTCTAAGATAAATGTGTATATTAAAGATTACACACTTCAGTTCTAACTTGGATGGGTATTTTAATTTCCAGCATGCTTTGGTTATTTTCTTAATATCCATCTGTTTCTGTGTTCAGTAATTTATACTTTATTTACTAGCAGAGATTTAGCTCTCAGGCTCAAAAATAGGCTGTTTGCACTGTTTTCTGGGCTGCCTGTGCCTTCCCCAACACCTGCAAGGCAGCGTTTGGCCAGATCCCAAGCGCGTGTAAGGCTGTATTTGGGGCTTTACCTCGGTGGTGGCTCCAGAAGCTCAGTTGGAAAGAAGCACAGGGCTCTGCTTTCTGCATCTGTTAGAGCCAGCACTCACGAGCTGCCACAAAATCAGAAACAGACTTTTTGAGACTGTGTTTAAGTAGCAATTCCAGGGAGCTTCAGGAGGCATGCAAATGTTTCAGAGTAAAGTCTGGGGGCTCCTTAGTAAATTAGAGGAAGTCAGCTGAGTGAATTAAGGAAGAAGCCGCTTCATTTTAATATCATTGTTGTTGAAAATGTATCTGGATCCTTACAGATGCCTGCAGACCCTATCAGCCTGGAAATCATAACAGAGCTGAAAAGGTGCAAGGATTAGTGGTTCCAAGATTTCATCCTATCCTCTGGAACACCTTCTTTTCCATTCTTCTTGAATTACATTAAATATTAAAGTGCTTTAATGAAAGAAAATTAGGTGGAGAAAAAAAAGGGAATTATTTAGTAATTTTCATAAGACTGTTTATCATGACAGAGATAGAAACCAATGTTTTGCTTAACATGATTAAATAGAGTATTGTATGACAGTATTTAAATATCTTAAAGGTTTTTGGTTGTAAGATTTGCAAATTATTGTCTTTGATTATAGGTGTCTCATTAAATCACCAGTGACATAAGCACAGATTCAAAGATATTGTTTAATAGACTGTGGTCAAGCACAAACCAAACTTTATGTGCTTTAACATTGTTTTAGTAGTAGGCTTTTGAAACCATGTCTTTTTTTCTTTTTTCCCTTTATTTTCATTAAAATGAAGGATTCTTTTTTTTTTTTTTTCTTTAGGTGAAGTCTTTTGTCTTTTCAAATTGCAAAGAAATGTTTGTTCTTACATTGTAATTTAAATATTTGCCAATTCACCACTGAGGAAACTCAATTGTGCTTTGCATTGAGAGTTTGTTGTGACTCATGGAGGAATTGCTCCATAGAATATTGTACATTTGTAGACCATTACAACCAAGAAAAGTGCCACTGCTGCTTATAGAAAATTTTTATAGTATTTTGAATTGCACAGTGTTTTACTATATAATAATTTATTTTAAATACATTATTTTATTCCTTGATTAACCTATTTTCAAAAGCAGAAAAGCACCTAGCCTCTCATACACGTGAACTGTATGTGTTAACATTGTTAACACTCTTCGGTTCTTCTATATATTTATGGAAAATATGGCTGAATGAAATAGAGTGATTACAACTTTTTTGTGTGTATATTGTATGGTATGTGGTAAATTGCCAAGGTTATTTTTAATATATTAATTCTTTCCTTCATAGTTCATGTGAAATTCATATTTCAAAATTGCTGCATTTCTTGGAATGCTTACAATATAGCCTCTGTGTCTAAAAACCCCAAAAACTTCTTGTAGCAATAAATTTCTACTGAAATAATTCATCTATGTGTGCTGGAATAAATTGCTTTATTTTTGTGCAGCTGTTTCAGGGGATTCTTTTGGAAGTGCTTGAGGTTGTTTGGCACCTTTCATGAATGCAATAGTTGTCACTTTTCTTCCATTGGCAAAACTGTGCTGCTTAAAGAATACTAACTTTAAGTTAGGGAAGCTAGCATAAAACTCTTTAAAAATAAATCTAGAAAAAGTGAACAGCTTCTACATTCTTAGCTCTCTCCCTGCCCCCATCCTGTGCTTTATTTTTCAGTTGTCATGATTGTTTTTCTTCACTGTGTGGCACAAAGCACCTCTGAAGCCAAGCACAATTTATATTGCCAAGACATATCCTATAAAGTGAAGCTGAACATAGCAGATGTTGAAAGAGTTGTATGTTTGCAAATGATTAGCTGTCATAATATGTTTTTCTGATTCTTTATTTTTTTTTTTCTGAAACTCTGGACTAGAAAAGAAAACAAGGTGGCCTGGTCTTTCAGAACTTGATTTGATGCCAAGGAAGAGGAAGAGTTTAGCTACCCTCCCTTAGACTAGAAGAAATAGCTGACATCATAACTTAATTCTAAGTAACATGTTGACAACAACCACAATGAAAAATATTTCAAAACTTTGAGTAAAGATCTTCTTTGATTCCTTAGAGTAAATGAAAGTGACTCTGAAGGTTTGGATAGACAAAAGCAAGATGGCAATCTGAAATTGTTATTATAGAGCCTTCTGTTGCATCAGCTGAAACAGTAACTCATTAGAAAATGCCCTTTTTTGTTAATTTTGCTGAAACCTGTTTCTGAAAGTTTCACAGAAAAAAAAAGATGGAAGAATTTTTGTCACGGCAACTGTTTTCCATTTCAAAGTCTAAACAAGTGGGAGATGACATTAGTCTGAATTTTATTTTAGTTTGAGACATTTAAAGGTTCATTGAAAATATTTTTCAGAAAAAGGATTTGATTTAAATTGTTCAGTGATCTGTTTTGCAATTCAGTTGGGTGTTTTCTTTTGAAATACCATGAGCAATGAATACTCAGGAACCTGTACTTCACAGTGTCTGATATTCTCTTGGTGGTGGAAAGTCTGTTCAGAGAAATGTTACAATCTGGGAAGTAAAACCAAAACTCCTCACTTGCATCATCCTCAGAAACAGATGATTTTCCTAAGAGAATAAGAAGACTTGAGGATGCTGGCTTTCTGTAAAATCTATGCAGCCTCCAGAGTCTCCTTGACAGTAAGGCACTTCTCCTGTCAGTAACTTTTTCTGTGCTCTCCTGGTAGTCAATATCTCCTTGATACAGGTGGATGCAATTTGCATCTGACTTTGCCAACTGTTACGGGGGAGAGAAACTGCAAAATCAATTTTATTAATGTTAGCTGCCTCATATTAAGTACAACTAGGAATATTGCTCTATTGTCTATGAAATGGCTTCAATGAAAAATTTGATGAGCAATTTAACATGGCAAAAGAAGAAATGCAAAAATACCAATAGTGTGTCTTCCCTCTTTTGGTAGTTTTCCCAGGAGGGAGTTAACTATAAGCAACGTATTAAGCAACTGTATTTTAAATAACTAGGGAAAAAAGTTAAAAAATAATTCTGGGAAAGATTTTATTTTGTGGGATTCTGTGGGGTGACAAATTTTATCTCCAGGGAGAGTGATGCACTCAGTCATCCCAGATGGTGCTAGGTCCAGCTGGCCTGGTGTAGTCTGTGCCACGTGGATGCAAAACTGGTGTCAGTTCAAAGCTGGCTGCTTTCTAGAGCTTGCTTACATTCACATATACTGTGGCTCTTCTTAGGGGAAGATGAATTGTGGAGAGCCTGGTTCAAGCATGGCTTAACGAAAGAGGCCATGAAGGTATACAGCTGATGGGAAAGTAAAGGGCAGCTGTAAAGTAGCAGTTTCCAGGCTTGATTTTGTAAATAACTAGGTTCTCAGACACCTTTTCTATAAACAGCAGGATTCTCAGACAGTCTTCTCATAACAGTCCTTGGCTGCTCTGGGAACAGATATGAAGGTTTTGAGAACTTTTCATTTCACAGTGAGAACACTAATTTTGGTTTCAATAAACAACCACGGGTATTGTAAACAAAAGGAGGGGTTAGAGTTTTCTCTGTAACCTATCATGAGCTCGGATTTTGCAATATGCATGAAGTTAATTAACACTGTTATTTAAAGTGGCTGATTTAATCAATAAATCAGAGTCAATGCTGATCAACAACAAGATGGGTCGTTCTCCCTTCGCTTTCAACAATGAATGATGTGAATACAGAGTGTCTCTTAAAACATAGATATCAAAGTTAATCAAAGTATAACCGACTTGAAAGAAAGTACTTTCCAGCAGAGAGAACAGTGCCATAAATTGTATCTGTACAACAAAGAATAGATATGGGTAGAGGAGCAACTGAGGTTAAGAAAAAACAAGCCAGGGAAGAGAGTGTACATGCACACACACAAAAAAAGAATATATAAGTAATTTCAGTGTTACATCTTGCAGATAAAACCCATTATTTTTGTTGCATTATTTTTGTTGTGTGCTTAGAGCACGATGCACAAAGATAGATTTGAAGAAGTTAGAGTAGTAGTATAGCTGTTGCAGAACTGACACCTTTCTGGTCTTTTTGACCAAAATACCTGCTTGAAAAGCCAAATGTCCTTGCCTGGCTGTGAAGCTCACTGCACAGGGTTTTTATCACCCCATTTCCTTTTAATTCCAAGCTTATTAGTTAAAATAATCTGCATAATTCCTACTTTGTAGCACCATCAATGTGAAAGAATAGACATTTTAGAAATAGATCTGTATCATATAGTTTATTAATTACTTTGAGAATCTCCTCTTGTATTTGCTATACTTAACAGCTTTAAAAATTATATAATAAAATTAAGTGCTCCTATATGGAGTGCTATGTGGAGTGGGAGGTAGGAGACACATAATGGAGCTTTGCAAAGTCAAACATTTGAGCTGTGAGAACGATGTGCTGCCCCGAGGATTCAGTGCTGCCAGAAGAAATACTGGATACTAGGGGAAATAAAAAGCCCTTTTTAAACCTGGGTTTGATCCTTATATCTATCACAAGGCAATCCCAAGCCTGCTGAAACCCTGTGTTGCTCAGTTGCTGTCCTTAGAGCTTCTGACAAAGTCCATGTGTGTGAGTGACCCCCATTTAGCTCCAGTTGGTTGTGAGTCTGGGAGGAAGAATGGATGGACAGGCCAGGCAGCACTTATGGGTTAGGACTCGCTGTCCTAAATGTTTCCATTTAGCTCAGGATGTTTAGTAGGCCTCCTGCAAAGAGCTCTCAATCTTCCTGTGAGTGTAGCTAGCTTCAGGAACTAGAGCTTTTGTCTCTTAGATATCTGGGTTTTTCTATGGTTTGGGTCTCTGCAGATAATTATTTGCCAGCAGAACTTCCAGGTCCAGAATCTTGTTTGGTATTTTTGTTGTGCTTTGCTTTGTTCATATTTGGCTTTTTTTCCCCCCTTTCTTCTTTTTTTTTATTTTCTGGTAAATGTCTCAGGTCAGGTAATGGCTTTTCTTAATGTCCTTCTTTATACTTTGAAAGTCTGAAAGATGAAAGACTTTTAGGAAGAAGTTATTTTTGCTTTTTCGCTATTTAGTTGATATTCTTGTGAAAAACAACATTTTCAAAAGATAGGGTTGGCCAAGCAGATCCACACTGGATTTCCTTCTCTTTAATTGTGCTATCTTCTCAGCATAAAATGTAGAAATGTAATGTTGGCTCATTTTGAGTTTTAGAGAATATGGGTATGTTTTTCAGATCAAATCTGAAACTTCAGGTTTCCACTGCAGAAAGGCAGTTTTATGTATTTGTTTGTGTCATTGCAGGTACTTTTTTAAGACATTTCATGTCAGCCTTAAATCTAATAGACCCTGCCCCAGCTTGTATGATTCCCTCACCAATTTACTGCAGCCTTTCTGCCAGTTGTAATTGTTCAAAATGTCTGGTTGTGTTATTCCTGCAGTATCTTTAGGAAAGAGATTAATTTTGTGACCCAAACCAGCTTATTTGAAACAAGCTGTGGTTTAATTTAATAGTAGGAACAATGTATATCCAGACAAGGTTATTTTAATGCAAACAAGTATCCATACTTGTCAGTCTCAATTCAAACACTCCATTTCTGTTAAATGCACTTCAGTCAGCTTCCAGACAGCTTTTGATTTTCTCCCTTTCTCTCCTTTTGGGACCTTTATCATGCCATTCTCAGGATCTCTGGTTTCTTCATGGCTTTTCCCCCCATAATTTTCTACCTGCCTTCTCTCTGTCTTGCACAATTGCAGTATTGATCTCAACATGGCCTGAGCAAATAGCACCTGCACAATTTACTGAAGGTGAGAGAATGGGGCTTTAGAAAGCATTAATCTGCTTTCCTGACTACCAGCAATTATCTCTTGTTGGAATGATCACCTTTCAGTTGCATAGCAAACATCATCATAATGATCAAAGAAATGAATGTATCTTATAACATTATTAAACTATTATAGGCAAGTTCCAGATATTTCACAGTTGTCTTGCTGAATATTTAAGGTAGAACAAAGGGGCATAGTTTCATTAAACCATTGAAAGCATAGTTATTACTTATGGCAATGGGGGATGATAATGAAAATGAAAAGGCAAAAAGAAAGGCAAAGATCTCTAAGGCCTGATCATCCTGAAGGATGTTCTTAGAGTGAACTAGTTTCTGTAACTAATAAAAGAAATTGAATTCATTTAATGGTGTGTCCACAAACACAGGACTTCTCAATCGAAATTAACAGCATCATAATTACAAACAGCAAATTTCAGCAGAATTCTGAAGAAAGCCTGGGATCTGTGGTGAGACATCTCATCTGCTCTACCTCCATACTTCATATCTCACTCAGCAATATTAAATTGTTTGCAGGTAAAACTTAAATTTCAACTGGGACAGAAAAAAAGAAATCCTAACTTCTTAGTTAATTAGCTGAAGCAGCATTTAAGGAAGATAAAGTAATTTATTTCCATATTTTTCAGACAGTTAAGGTAGCAGCAATGGGTGATCCTAGCAATCCCTTGATTTTTGGATTTGGGTGAAAACTACAAATGACTTTTTCTTCTTGACACAGTATTTTGAAGTAATACGCCCAAGTATAACTCTTAGATCTAAACTTTGTATCATAAAACTGAGTCCATAGAGATGAGCATGCTGTAACATTATTGGTGTGATTTTTTGACAGTATAAGACTGCAATAATAGGATGTGTAATTTTATATTGGGAAAACATAAGTGAAATTTTAGGTGCAACTGTGTAATTCTAAAAATCACCTGTCCATAGGATATAATTTGGGATAACTGTAACATCTTTTAGCATATTTATTCTTAGGTACTTCCTCTTAGTCTTAACTGCCAGTAAATACTTTATCTCAGATGTACAAATTTACCTGCATTTCTGTTAACTCTCACTGCAAAATAACTACATAGTACAGAAGCAAGTGGCTGATTGATAAAGTTACAGTTTTGAAAAATAAAATGGCAAATCAATGACAGAAGAACCACCTTGCCGGGCTTTGTTCACATTGACTTTGTTCACATTGTCATGACATTGCTACATATTGCCATATGTAGCAAATTGTAACCTCAGCATCTTGTATAGTCACAGCACTTCATACCTTAAATAACAAAGCAAGGACAATCCTCTGAAACATCAATTTCAATCCCCCAAAGAGAAAGCTACTGATATAAAAGGTCAGTAAAACATGCCCTTTGCTCCACAAGGATGTGTGGGAGAGGGAAAGGTGGGAAAACAAGAAACTGATGCTCGATGTTATAGTGAAATATCTGTCTTATGTACTGGAGGCACCACTCAAGGACAGTTTGTATGCTTAAAAAGCAGCATCTGTATAAATCTGCCAGAGTCAACAAGGGGCTGACTTAGCTGTGCCACAGATAAGTGGGAGAAATAATAAACCTCTGTTTTACTCCATCTCACTGTCATTTCCTACTTATCTCATTCACTCTCCTTTTTTCAACACCAAAAATTCCATCAAGAGAGGCAGATAATTTTTCGTATTGTCGCTTGTGTTGATTTTGTCCCTATTTTTTTTTTTTTATGTAACAAAAGAATCCTCTATGAAATGTCTCTTAAGTATCCTTAAGTACTCTCTATGATATTTCTGTCATAACAATGGGTATGTGGCACTTTTAGGAGAAGTGATTCTTGCATAAACATGCCTTGAGCAACTAGTCAAAACTGTACAGTTATTCAATTTCAGCTCCAGCCCTGAGAAGACTTTGTACTGCATTTCTACAGGGAAAAAAATCCTGACAGGTGCTCCTTAAAGGCTGAGGATCAAATGCAGATTCTCTTCTCTCCCTGCCCCAGCCTCTGCCCCCTCCCACACCAGCAGTGAGGGAGGATTTGTGCACCCCAGGTGCTTGCCAAAGATCTGAGAACTGTGCCTGCAGTCCTGGCACTTCAGCATAGGAGAAAGGAGAAAAAGGCTTCATCTATATCCTCACTGCTCTAACAGCTTGGAAAAAAAAGGGCAAATATTTAGGATCTGGTCCAAAGTCTGTTCAAGTCAGTGGGAATGTTTGTGACAATCACTAGGGAGCAGCATGGGAAGGGTGCTTGGTCCACAGCTGATGTCACACACCTTAAGGCACAGGCTGTGTGCTGTTTGGATATTCAGTGTGCAGGCTGCACTTCTGGGGGAACAGTGCAGGGATTATCTGGGAGGAGAAACTTCTATTCAGAGCACTGCAGGTTATGTGCCCCTGTCAGTAATATGATAACATGATTTTAATCATGCTCACATCCACGGAGCTTTTTACAGAAAGTGTGTTGGAATTATGCATCATTGTACTTTACTAAATTATTTATTAATGAATATGGGAAGGTGCATATAGTTCATACATTTCAGACTCCCTTGAAAGAGTTTAACACAAAAAGTAGATACAAAATTGAAGAACAAGTCTCATTTAAAACACCATTTTTTGGTAAAAAACAGAGTATGAATTGCATTGTTAAATGAACAGGAATCTTTTATTGAGACATTTCTATTTCCTATTTGTTCAAAAATATCACAGTTTAAGAACATGTTTTATTTCTGTGGATCATGTCTAAACTGAGACATTTCCCCCACTCCCCACTGATGAAGAGCAGTATCAGGAATAAGTTATGTAAAGTTACAGAGTAAGATCTTGCTCATAAGTAAAAAACTATATGTGCTTATACACTGAATTTTTTTAATTAAAAAAAATTTAAATTATTATAGCTCTTTTGTGATTTTAAACTAACACACTCTCTGAACTCATTTGTTCTTACAAACATTTAAAAATACTGTATTTTGGAAATGCCAGCATAAAGAGAATATTTCTTTAAGATGAACTTACCAGCACCTAGAAAAATCATTAAGATTTGCAAGGTTAAAGAACCATTTTTACCACCGAAAGACACCATCACAAATATCTTTTGCATGTATATACTGAAATTTGAAATGAAATACTGGATTTTCTTTCTTTTCCTGTTCATAATTTATCTTTCTCTCTTTCTTGACAAGAATGGAATGCAGAAATTAAACATGATTTTTGGATATACACATTATTTTCTTGTATTTTTTTACTTGTTGCAGTGATCTTTGCATCTTAATTTCAGATATCTCAAATAGTTTCCAAGATAACTCAAATAGTTTCAAGTTTTCTTGATCATTGCTCAGTACTTTATTTGAATTGTGGTCACGCTGTGAAACAGAAATTGTTATCCTGTATGTTTTGCAGATACACTGGGGACAGAGGAGCAGTTGCACAGAGAAACTTGTGCAACTGCACTCATTGTTTTTGGGGGCTTTTTAAAGTGTTCATCATAAAATTTAGGCATGGAGGATGCTCCAAACACTTGTGACTCCACATCACTTTGACTTCTAAAGTCACTCACATGAGTGACTTTATAAAGGCTTTAGATAATAATTATGTACATGTAAATTGTGCAGTGTTGCCATGGTATGCACACTAATGCAAAGCTGGATCAACTCATCTATTTCAGAGGTGCTGAGCAAGCACAATTCTTTTTAGGTCTATTAGAATTTCTGGTCCTCAGTGCTCCTGATCATTACTGGCTTTTAATATTTTATCTGAAAGGTGCTTCCTGTAGCAAATTGCATGGAACACAATTTACCTTAGAAGTATAATGGGCTGAGACATTCCTGATGAAATTTCACATGTTAAAAGTGAATATGAGTTGAGAAAAAGTTGATGTAAAATGTTTCCAAGTAACATACATTTCCAGAATTTTTCCATGTAATAAATGGTTTTATTATATTCGTTGTACCACGTGCAAAGGAATTTTTTGGATGTCATAGAACATCATTATGTAAGTTAGGAAATTTTTATAGGGTCATTCTCTCTGTATGTAATTTACTCTATAATTCTTTAGCTATTTGTTATAATAGCTTCCTAAAATGTTATGTGATATTTAATTTGTGTCTTCTGACTGTCCTTAAGCCTTTTCTTTCAGAATTCCTTGGCTAGACCTTCATTGATGAAGGCAGGTTCTAGGGCAAGCAGCAAGAGGTAGCCCTTGTAACAAACACTTTCTTCTCTTCACTTGAAGGAACAGCAAAAAAATATCACCAAGGATCATCTACACCCTATTCCACAGACTCCAACACATCTTCTGATAAAATGCAGAAAGGAAATTGAAAACCAGCCAAGTTCTTTGCAGCATAATGAGCCAGCTGCCACACTCATGCTTCTCTGCTACCACCACCAAGCAGCCCCTGCACCCCATGCTCGCCTGCCAGTAAACCCTCACATATCCTCTTTGGAGGAGAAACCTTGTATTTCTGCAGGAGACAAGCATGTGGTTATTTTATGGATTTACTTTGCTTCATCCAGCAAGTGAGTCCTAATCATGTCAGAGGTCATTACACAGAAAGGTTTCTGGCATGGAGTTTCTCTCTTCTGTCCTGAAAAGGGATTGATGGGAACTAGTGGAACTGTGAAAAGTAAATGGTCTTGTTTTAGGGAGAAAAAAGGAAAGCAGTAAATGAAATTTGGGAGTGCAAGGGAGAGTAGGAAACTGAGAAGAAAACAGAGGCAAGGGAAGTTGGTACAGGGCCATCCAAGACAGAAGGTAATGAAAATAAATAAGGGTTGGTGTGGGAAACTAACAGGCTACTGAACAAAGGCTGTTGGGCAAGGAAGTGGAGGAGAAGGGTAGGCAGTGAGGCAGAGAAGCAGAGAGCAAACTGTGGGAAAAGGAGAACCCTGTAAAAATTACTATGAGGAGGGAGTGAAATAATAGTAAAAAATGAATAGCATTAAGAACTCAGAGATGAATTTGAAAACACCATAATAAATCTGACTTTAATTTTAGTATTTAACATACAAGTAATTGTGTAAACACCTCATGGGAGGACATGAAGGAGGCTGAGACACTGTCTTCCCAATGGTGTTCAGTGATATCAGAAGAGGCATGGGCATACTCTGAAACAGGCTGTCCAAAGAGGTTGTGGAGTCTCCACCCTTGGAGATATTCAAAACCCACCTGGAAACAGGCCTGGCAACAGGCTGCAGCTGATCCTACTTGGAGCAGGGGGTTGTTTTACATGATCTCTAAAGGTTGCTTCCTACAACATCATGTCTGTAATTGTGTGGGCATTTTCAAGGGGTTATGAGGATAGAATTATATTTTTCCTTCCAAGTGTTGGGTTTTATTTTGCAATGATTTCAGACTTTCTTCTAATAATTTGTAAGGGCCTGGAAGGATACTTTACTACCTAGACATGTAATTTGGTTTGAATTGTTGGGATTGAGGTTTTCCTCCTATTCAGAAGTAATGGGAAAAGCCACAGCTAGATAAAAAATGTATGCAGTTGCTTTCTGTTACAATAAAACCCACAAATGTGCTTGAAGTTAAACAAATTTCCAGCCCCTGTGAAACAATACAGTTGTGGCTTTTTCTTTTTTATTTTTTTTTAACTGCACATCTTCAGTTTGCTTTTAGCACACCAAAGAAATGTTGTGGTCATGGTGTGATAGTGTGTAGATATTTTATAGGCAGCTTTGAACTTGACAACTTTTTATGGAGACACACAGTTGCATAAAATTGTAATTCATTTGATCCCTCTGCCACTCTATGCTTTGATTTCAGGAAGATGGAAGTAAATAGGAAGTAATCCTTGTGATTTATAAGGGAAATATACTAATGTATGGGCACATAGAACCATTTTTGGAAACACGTTTCATCTGTGTAGGTAGCAAATAACACTGATTGTGGTGGTAAATTTCTTCCACGAATTTCAAGCTGTCTCCATTAAATTATGTTTCTTATCCAAGATATCAGCAATATTAATTGTCAAGATGCTTGTTTTAGAGAGTTACTGAATTTAAATACCTCTTTGTTTCATTGATGGCATTCCTTTCTACAATATCTGAGAATCTACACAAATTTTTCCATTAAAATACTTTTTAGGTGGAAGTTTCTATGTTATAGAATACTTCAACTTTATTTTAATTACTCTCATGGCCAAGCAGAAAGTTATTGCGAAGCAATTACAGATAAAACAAACCTAAAAATAGAATCCATTTTTTACTATCCTCTACTGTGACTCTCAGTTGTTATACATAGAAAACATAAATATTAAAAAATTAATGGAAGCTTTCTGAGACAAATTGTTATAAACAATAGCAAAAGAGTTTAATGAGGGAGAAAACCATAAACAACAAAGTAGACTGTGCAAATTTGAATAAATTTGTTGGGTCAGAGTTTGATCTTCTGACAAGATACTCCAGCTCATTGTAGATCAGATACTGTTCACTGTTGTCACTGCTTTGTAACGCATCATAACCCATTGTTTTTCTGCAAATTCTCTTAACTTTGTTAAATATCTCTGAAATTCATCTCATATTTAACCTATGTGGACTTCTCATTACCTTGAGGGAGCTAGCATACCTCTTAGGTTCAGAGAAATTCCTGAAAGCACAATGCTGGGGGTGTTATGATCCAAAACAAAGTTTGCTGTGCCTGTTTCTTACTTCAGTGATAGTTTGAAATGTATCACTGTATGTATGTAAGTTCAGGGAGCTGAATGAGACTCATGAAGCATCATTGGCTCAAGCCCAGGTGCAGCAAAGCTCAGTATTTCAGTGGGAAGTGTTTCCATGTTTGAAAGTTAACCCCGGGCTTGAGTTGCTGGGATAGGGCTTTTAAGGATACGCTGGTTACATAAAGAATGACATACATTAACATTAATATGTTAGTAGCTGACAGAGCAAGTTATTGTCAACGATTTTGTGTATATTTTTTTTAAAACTATGGAGCTAGAGATCAATTTTAGATATTATAAATGCCCCTGGAAAACTGAAACAGAAACTTTTATTAAGTAACAAGGAGGCTGGAAGTGCAAAAACCTGAGATATGGTATTATGGTCACAAACCTTATTCTCAAGGCTATATTAATTTCATAATTTAGATCTGTTTGCTTTTTTATTTGTCTGATTAGTTTTTCATTAGGAAAACTAGATAGGTGGATTTTTAGAAGATTAATTTTGGAATACATTACAAAAAGGCTCATTTAATAATTGACATTTCAATTTCATGAAGCAGAAGTTTATAAAATACTGTTTGCTTATTTCCAGAAACCAAGATTCTGGATTGTGCATTACTTTTTATTGAGCTTAGAGTTAGTCAGAAGTTGGATTAGAATCAGACTGGGGAAATAAAACCATACAGAAGTTTCAGGCTTTTCCTTAATGTATACCCATTTTAAATATTATTCAATTTTCACCATACAGCTGCCCAGGCCAATGGCACTATATGTAAATTTCAAACATTCAGTTGAATACCTTGCTGAATCAGGGCCATTTTCAGGGCACACATTACTGTGAAATGGCTTTATTTCACATTACTCACAGGATAGTTCTAATAGCAATAATTCTTCACAGATGGACTATTTTTCTTCCACTCAAGTAACTTATAAGATAGAGGAAACATGAGCTGATAAAGTTCCTCCAATTTCTTGGTGGTAAGTAATATTACTTGGACTCTTTAGGAATTTCAATATGAGAGAGGGGGGCAGATTACAACAAAGTTTCTAGTTAGGTAAACAAAAAATTCAAAATGGGATAGACTTTTGCAGATTATCCACTCACCCACTGATTTACCATCTGCAAAATAAGATCCTTTTTTTAAATACTTACTTATTATGTAAACTCTTAGTGTTCAGTACCCAAAGTATATTTTCTATAGTCAGGTGATCACAGTTATTGAATAACTACTTATAATTAGTTGATTTGTAGTATAAAGCTGAAAATAAGCTTTATAAAATTTGGTTTTAGATTTAAAAATTTCCCAAGTATCAGAGAGGACATTAGCTATAAAGTTGGAGGTAGAAATTGGAAGTTTTCACAGTTCTTACAATCCTGTCCATTGCTCTATAGCAGAACCGGAGAGATCTGGAAATATTCCACTTGGGATTCTCACTTTAGTCATCTCACATTCTCATCTAGTATGGTAATGTGTGACATAAATGTTTTCAGACACAGTTTGTTACTGTCATGCTTCCCTCCAGCATGCAAACAAAGCCAAAATTATCTCTTGAAACCCTTGAAATACTTTATTGTGAAATTTATAATTATAGCCTCTAGTTAACTCTCTTGTAGGAGATTCTTTGTGGAAATTACTTAATTGTGCTTTTTTAAAAAATAAATAATTTGAATTTATGTTTCTCTTGAAGTAAATATAACTATTTAAGTTACAGAATAAAGCTATCCCAAAACCCAATGGGAACGTAAAGATATCCCATTTCATTCCCTTATATTGCCTTATTTTCTTTAAAAGCTTGTTTTCATGGTAGTTAGGCAGTAGTGATCTTGAATAATTTTCTCTCTTCTGTTAATTGCAGTATTTGAAAATGAAAAAAAAAATAATTAACTTTTTATTTTTCTTCTTTTTATTTTTTTGAGCTTTCACTATTTTCTAATCCAAGTCACACTCAAATATAGAAACATAGTGCTGTGTTCTTGCCTGCTGCTCAACCAACAGAGGATGACTGGGTGCAGCATCTGCTCTCTCTTTTGTGAAGAGAAGCATGGCTTGCTCATTCAGATCTGCAGACCAAACACCCAGACACTTTCAATGCCAAAACCCAGATCCAGCAGCTCTTCATAGGCTCCAGTCCCCATCTGACCCCGAACAGTAAAATGCCCGAGTACTGAAGCAAGAAGTAGTTGATATGTTGAGAACAGGGTTTCAAACACGAATTTTTGTGGCTATCATCTCTAAAGGGTTTTTTGGCTATATGCATATGAGAAGCAGAGAGTTATTTGGGGAAAAGAGAATTTCATTTGTGTGATAAACTGAATTTTTGGCATTTATTTCCCACAGTGCTAACTTAAGCATTCCCTCTCTGTTACTTAGTCCATGCCCTTTTCTGGCTTAGTATCAAACATTGTTAAAGGCTGTTCATTTTCAAAAGAGCCTTTGAAGTGGCTATCTTCTAAGGAGCAGGCGAGGATATTTTTCTGTAACCTTTAAGAAGTAAATAGAGGGCTGTGATGATCATAGAGGGAAAAACATGGATGCAGATTGACAGAAAGTAGTGTTTAACTTATAAGAATTTTTATTTGTTTATGATAATCCTACCTTGACAAAACAAATACTAGGGATAATAGCAAAGTTTTTAGGTATTGTAAAAAACAAGCCTTCCTGTAAAATTTGTGATTGAGAGCTTTGAAATGGCAGAGGGAAAGGCTGTTTTGAATGTAACTTTGCTATCAGATTTACTGCATGCAGATAAAAATGGTACAAATAAAAACATCTCTCCTCCTGTTTACTTTAATAGAAATATCTCTAAGAAGTAACTGTAGATCATAATGTTGACTTTACAGCAAAGGAGACATTACATTCTAATGAAAAGGCTGTCATGAATCACTCATAATTTGCTCAATAAGAATTTACACATGGCTGCACTTTATTGTATTGAACAGAATGTAATCAGGCTTGATGACCTTTAAGTCCTCTTTTAGGTTAGGTATCTAAAAATGTGATCTGCTCTCAGCAAAGTCTCAGAATTGCTTTTTTTACAAGGCTTTGAAATACAAAGCTCTGCAGAGACACAATTCATATCCAGTTGGTGGACTGGCAGTACATTTTAACATTTATTCTGAGCTTTGTGCATAACTCTGATTTTCATTTTGTTCATGTCAAATCATAATGTCTTGTACTAGTGATTAAGGACTGAAGATTGGAGCCAAAAATTACAGAGATAAAAAAACCACAGAATGTTTCTCTAAAGAAAATATTTTAATATTAAAAATAATAAAAAAGTATATCAATCGTAGATGAGCTGTTCAGTATGATACTTAAGCAATAGTCCAGATTCATTTCTTGAAGAATGTACTTTAGGATAAGGTATGTTCTGCTGTTAAAAATGGCAAGCTGTTTTGAAAGTGCAAAGTGACACTCCTATCTTTGTTGTCAAAGATCCTGGTACTTTTTATTACAGACTAAAAAAGAGTAAAATTAAACTCGTGTCCTCCTTTTGTGTAGAGCATAATCTTAAGCCTTTGGTATTGTTAGAATCACTGCCAGCTTTGCTAAAAGCAAAAGATAAAAAGTACAAATCTCCAAATTTAATTTTTCTCATGAGAAGGTTTTTCCCTGGGATACCTAAAGTGTCCTTTTATGAAGGCCCTTTATTTCTTTGTTACCTATTTGAGATAAAGTCTAATGAGGCTGGACTCAGCTTTCCTCTTCTCCTCTGAAAGCCTAAATCCTTCTCTGCCTTGCCACAGCAATACATTCTGACTTGGCTGAGCAGCTGGGCTGCTGTGACAGCGGGTGGCTGAGCCAGTGTGACCTCTTCCAGGAATTAAATACATACACCTGCTCCAATAAAGAGGGATCCTCATGTCATTACAGAGGTGTAATTAAGGATCAAGAAAAACAGGATGTATACTCATTTTGTACATAATACTTATTAAGACCAAACATTCTCCGTGGCTCCCTACCCTCAGCTGTGAGGAGCCATGTAAGTCTAGGTAAAAGAGGAAAACTCAGCTTTGCTCAAGACCATTACTGTTGTCCAAGATGTGCTAGGATCTGTTCGTTGCTTATTTCAGTGCTCATTAATGTGCATTTATAATGCACATTATCAATGAATTTAAGTGTGTTAGTAATCTAGAGATTGATTGATGATCATGCTATCCTGGTGCTTGATGTATTCATCAATTTGACTTATAGTATTCTGGCATGTAATCACATGCAAGAAAGCCCTAACATTATATCCCTTTTTAATTTTGTTCAAGCTATTGTCATTAATTAGAAGGCAAGAGTTTTATCATCTTAAATTTTTAAAAAAGCATCATCATATGAAAATGTTAGCCAGGTAGCAAAGTAAGAATGGAAACTATCCACAGGGAACCAAATTTCAGGGTTGTCTTTAAAATACATCTAACTGAAATGTTATAAAATAAATGTTCTTTCAGCCTTAACTAGATGCTCAATAATATAGTTGTAATGATTTGATCAGTCTAATTTCAGATCAATATTTCCAGCATTTTCATGAAGCAAAAAACTAGGAAGCAAACTTCTCTTTTAGCTGTCAATTTCACTTATCCTTGAGGCAGAAAAAGATCCTAATTACTGGTTATTTTTCAAATTGAACATTAGCTGACATGTAAGCATCTAATTCTGACCCACACAAACATACTTTTTATTTTTGAAAACATTCTGATTGGAGATTTCTTGCCTGCCTCTGCTTACTTCTGTCTTCAGATGCATATTGCTCACCTAATCTCTGTACTTAGCATTGTGGCCAAGGGGATTTGGGCAAGTCCAGACATATCAGACATTTTCCTCTATGTTGGTAATGTCACTCTTCATTCCAATTATTATGCCTTATTTAATAAGCCTCTATTACAATTCAAACAATTATTTCTTTATTTGCTGTTTGAACATGTGCTAAAGACATATCACTACTTTAATCCCCTTTCATTATGAATCAGATTTTCCCGACTTCGTATCTCCTGAAGAGGTGCAAATAATTAATATCAGCAGTTGTTTTAATGAAAAAAAGAACTCTACAATAATTATTATATCAAAACCAGCAAAGCAAAACTAGTTCTCTTCCATCTGACTATCAGTAAGAAATAGATTTCCCTCACCTAAACTTAAACATTTATCACACAGGTACTCATGTTGGAGTTCACTCTATGTTGGGTTAAAAGGAATAGACAATTTCAGGACACAAATCATCTGACTTGTGCTAGACATTTACTTGAGAATAAGGTGATCCAACTCTGAAACTATGTATTTTTCTCCATTATAAAGAGAACATAGGCAATCTTGCTCACACATAAATGTCTATATTTAGTTAAATAAATGCCACTGAAGGTGTCTATGGACCAGGCTTTCAAAGATAGAATAGGAGTCAGAATGTCTCTGGAGTTGTGATTTACTGGTGCATCACAATTTCCATAGTGAGTCTTTGCCATCATAGTCGCATAACCCCTCCAAAACTAAGTGGGGCAATGTCTAAAATTTTTGAGCCTGAACCTCTTGTCTCAATATAGACAATCAGTGTTAATGTAGAAAAAATATTGCCTCATTCATTGGTGTCACTTAAAAAGGATAAACAGGAAGTAGAAATATGCTTAACATGCTTAGTAGCTTCAATATTGTGCATAAATACCAATAAAAAATGCTAGTTTGCATAAATATTATTGAAGTCAAATAAAGACAGTCTCAGCTGGGTGAATCCTTTATGTCATTTACCTTGTTCAGAATTACAAATCTTGCTTCAGGTGAAACAAAATATGTAGAATGCTGATGGATGTTCAGGGTTTTCTTAGGATCTGTGTACTGTGAGTTATAATATAGAGATTATTAAAAATGGGAGCTAGTTTTGTACCTTTATTATGGTAATTTATTATGTGCCACAAAGAAGATTATCAAGGCTTTCTGTCTTTTAGCATATGGTCACAGTCTTACAATTGGTAAACTGACTGAGCTGTGCGGGCTAGGATTTCTCCTCATTTTCACATTAAAACCTAATATGAGTTGGTTTTATTTGGTTTTAACCAAATCACCTGCCTTGCTGATACCAAGTAATTTCCCTTTTGCTGAGTAAACCTTCAGATCTAACTCCCTTGGGTTTGCACAGGCACAATGTCCTTTCCTACTTAAAGGTACTCAAATGAGCCATTAACAGTTTTGTCTTCCTTGGCTGCTTTAACTGTTAAACAGAAAGTGCTTCCTTTGTGGTTATTTTTTTTTTTTTTAATTCTGAGTAACTTTCATGTAACTACTTCTGCCAATTTAGGGGAGAGAGCACCATGAGAACGGCTGAGGATATAGTGTTGTCTGGACTTACTACCAGAAAAGAGTTTTTGTGTGCATCTTCCCATCATAATAATGCTGGCATCCCCAGTATCTGATTAAAAATAAAGATGTGAGTAACCAATGTGTCTATTGCCCTTGTTCCCTGTTCTCCACCAGCAAGGATGTCACCTAAGTGTAGCCACGAGCATTTGCAGAGTCCAGAGATTCTGACCCCAGCTCTTGATTGCCTCTTGTTCCCTGCATTAGCCTGAAGATGACTTCTTCTGCCTGGTCTGCAAGTGGATCCAGGTGCTGTCTGAGCCCTCAGGGCCGAGCCTTTGTCCTGTAGCTTTAGCACTCAGCAAGGGTTCCTTCCCCAAGAGCCCTGCCCAGTGCCCCCAACTGGCTGCCACCCTCTGATCTGGGACTCAGCTGCATCTGCCATACACCTGTTAGTGATAATGCTGCTCACCTGCTCTGGGGTGCTCCTGGGCTTGTGTTCTGCCTCAGTCTTGAAGGGAAACTGCTGAAAGAAAAATTGAGAGAGAGCTTTCTTAGTCTTGTGCAATGATGAAGTTTGGTGGTGGACGTTTACTGCATCCAAAGGCCTTTTAGGGTCCCATTCTTATCCTGGAAAGAAAACAGCAATGCTTCTGGTAGGTGATTTTTTTTCCCTCTGTCTTACCAATTTTTCTGCAGTGTTCTGGACAGATAGAACTTCATAAGTCTGGAATTGTAAAATCCAGTCACTTGAATGTTTCTGTTTGTTTTTTTACTTTTTTTTTTCTACTGCAGTCTTTAGAAATGTCCAAATAGAACATATTTCTTTCTAATGCTGGAAGTTGCTTCAGGAAGCAGTTCTGTTTATTATCCCTTCCTTATTTCCTTCTTCTTGTGCACCTCCAAATCCTCTTGGTAAAAAAAGCAAAAACAAATAAAAGGACAACATGAAATAAAAAATAAACAAAACTGGTACCTTTGTTCAACAGCAGCTATCTCGGAGTACCACCCAGGTTTGTGCTGCAGTTTTTTGTTCAGCCTTTGCTTTGCACAGGAATGTCTCTTTATTAATCTACAGTATTTTAAGAAGATAATTACCTTTTTATTTTATTTATCCTAAAGGAATATTTGGGAATTGTGTCTTCAGTTCATTAAAATAAATGTGTCCTCATAAATAGAAACTAAATATGTCACGTCTTGAAATGCTCCCTTTCAGCTTACATCTGCTTTTTTTTGGGTAAAACTACTTAACACAAGATGTGCTGCAGGATTACCTGACTTGAGGGAGTTTAAATCCAACTTACATCAAAGATGTATCTCTTCTTCTTGATGTTTCTCTATTTATTTATATTTCCATGTCTGTGTGTGTGTTTAAACAAAAATAGCAACACTCAGGTATAGAGTACAAATATTCAGTAGCTGATTAGTGCAGGATTTAAAGAGAAAGTTCAGCCAGTAAATATCTGTGATGTTCTCAGCAGGAACCAGAGGACTGGAATCGCTGATAGGAGTCAAGAGAAAAAGTGCAGTTAATAATTTGTAGATATTTACACCTTTGCTGGTTTCTTTCACGGTACAAAGGCATTAGTGAAAGCGACAGAAGCGAGTTATGAGCCATTTACTTGGGCTATCTGCAGGGATTTAATCTCACTTGGGTCATGGAGTTGAATTCTCTGGGAATTGGTGTTACTGTGATAGGCTGTATCTGAAGGCCTGGAGTGCAGAGATAAGACTTTAAGTCCAGCTGGAATTAGAAGCAATAGAATTAACTGGATTGTAGTGCTGTAAACCTTTTGGTTCAGATCCTGAAATGCCTCTGGATGGTAGTTCAAATCTCTTCCAGATGGTGGTTTGGCTCTGGGACCTGTACGCAAGGCAAATGCTCGCAATGTCAAGGACTTTTTTTTAGTGGAATCAGCCTGATGTAGCTCAGCATCCTTGTTGTTGTTGCTGTTCAGGCCTACAGTTTCCTTAATATGGTGGGGAGGATGGTTTACTGTTTCAAAAGGCTAATTTTCCACTTCATTGACACTCACATGCATGTTTGTGGGTATTTTTTTTAAAGGAAAGCTAGGAAAGTGTTGGAAAGGTCATTGCTTTTATGACAAATGAGACAAGGCTGAATATAGCTGACATATGCATATCAATACGAGATAATAGAGATTGCTATAATGGAAAACATAAAACATCTATAAATGAGTTATTAAGGCCAGGGGATTTTGTTGTATTTTTTTCTTTTTGTTGTTGCTGCTGTTGTTTCCCCTCCCACCTTGAGAAGGTGTTCAAAGGATATGCTTTAAAATGGTGGATGCATGTACTCTTACCAACGTGCATACTTTTTGTAATGCAGTGTATTTTCTGTGATCATGCAGCATAATTAGACAAAAGTGACAATGCGTGAGTTGATAAATTCTGTTCTTACATTAAAGATGAGAAGTTAATTGCAAACCATGATTGTAAAAGAGGAGATTGTTGTTTCTTCTGAGCTTAAAAGGAAGCAGTTTCCCCTAGTGTAATAGGAAATACAATCTCTAAGTCTGCTGAAGAGAACTAAAATTAAAAATTAAAGTACCAGACAATACTGATTGAGGAATTGTTTTTTTTAAGATCTGACTAGAGAACAAATCCTTCTTCTAATTTCATTGGAAAATATAATTTTATAACAAGAGCCAGTAGGACTACTTCAAAGTTGCATTGCTGTAATAACTTTCATTTTAAAATCAATGCTCTTATTAATAACTTTTTTAGTTTAATGCTAAATTATAAGTTATGCTAAATTTAAAAGTAAAGATTTCTCAATAACTCCAAGGCAATATGAGGAAGATTTGTATATTATGGATTTAGAAAATGGTGGGCCAAGAGAGAAAGTCTCGTTCCTACAGCACCCAGTAGGCAAGTGAGAACTCTGAATAGAAACCTCTTTATTCAAATCCCAACTATTCCTGTTAGATATTGGACTACAAACACTTTCTCCAATACAATTATTTGATTACTACAAACTTGCAGTCTTCTCTTTCCTGTTTGTAATAGAATTTTCTTCTCAGCTCTTGCAACCCTTTACCTCAAAGGAGTTATACCCGATGGGAATTTGTTCAGTGCAGTGCATGGATATTTGCACAGTGTAATTAAATGCCTGTGAATAGACAGCATGCATGTGTCCAGCTATAGTCCATGTGGTGGGAGCACCAATGCTCTAGAGAATAAAGTTTACTTAGAAAAAATGGTTTTGCCTAAGGAAGCTTGGAAGAATTTAGCAGGAAATAGCTCAGAAACTGGAGAGCATGAGTGTGTGTTTTTATTTTGCTTAAAATTTTAAGATGTGAATTGTTTTGGATTTGTTTGTTTTGAGGTTTTTTTCAGATCTAAGTGTATTGTCTAAATACAAATTAATGTCAAAACATTTTTATTTATTTTTATCACTGAAAATTGTAGAAATTTTATGAGGGAAAACTTGTGCTCTTCCATTGATAATTTGGAAATTGTTCAAATGGAATTGATGGAAGAATATTGGTATGAATTAAAAGGAGGGTAGCATAACACTGATATGTAAAATATCACTCTTATAAATGTATATTAGATTTTTTATGTTTATTATATACTATTTTCCTGATTTTTTATATTACTCTTACTGGCATGCCTCATCCAGGAAGGTATGAAAAGAGACATTAGATCCTTTTTTAATTTGCTGCTCCCCTTATTCCTCCCTCCCAAAAGACTCAAACTTTGAGTGGCATCCTTTTTGGTAGCTTTTGTTATAAATTCTAGGTATAGACAAGTAAAAAAATCCCCTAACTTAAGTGATGAAGGTAAAAAAGTTGATGATGAATTGCTTTATTTCCCTCTTATCCAAAACAGATTCGATGCATTTGACCCTTTTGGTTTTCATCAGAGTTGTTCACTCTGTAGTATCTGGTATCAATTTTTGCAACAAGGAGATAATCCCCTAAGAGTTCTTGTGTACAGACTGCACTCTACAAAGGTGATGGGTTTACATATGCTTTATCTTTGTGAAGAAAAGGCACTGCCTTAGATTATAATTTTCTTGTTTACAGAGTTGCTATTCTGGGCTATTAGTAGCTCTGGAGATATAATATCTGTTCAGACCAGACCAAAACTTGAAATAAAGATGAACAGCTTGTGCCTCATATAGATACTGAGTCTCAGAGAAACATGTGACACCTGGAATAGTGGAACAGAGCTATAAAGAGCTGTTGTGCTAGTGTGTGTGTATTTGAGGAAGTTCTGCCTGGTTTACTAATATGTATTGTACTCCACATCTATGTTCTGATTGAAGTGCCAGTTCTAGATCCTTTTCATTATCATAACGGAATTTGTTATAGCTAAGCCTGATGATGACAAATAAATAAAAAGTACTGATTAGACCACTGCCATAGGCACTGAACTGTGAATTAATCATAATTTTAATTCCAGTTAATCAATTTTATCTGTTGTCACGGTTTACACTGAGCCATAAGCAAGGAAAGCAGTCACAGTGATGGTTAAAATGTTATTACAAAATGCCAAACATTTAAATAATGTATCTGTTTTCTTTGCATGTGACAAAAGAGATACTGAATGAGATTGCAATAGAAAGGAGCTCTGTCTTCAGAATAAAATGTATTAAAGTCTGTGGAAATGCAAATAAGTCTGAAATGACTGTCATTCCAGTGTAGAAGTACCCTGATTTTATGTCTGAGGGCCTACTCTTTTCTGAAATGATTAGCATACTTGGTTTTAACAGGTGGTCTTAGCCTGAAATGGATTCAGTAATTTGAATGCAAGTCATAACCTTTGTAAATTAAGTACAGATATCCTGTCTACAAAACTAAAATCTTGTACTCAGGCTGTTCAGAATTCAGTGGAAATCTGAACTTCACTGTGAAATTAAATGATGTCTTATGTAGATTCTAGCTGATCTGTCCTGAATTATGCATTTCAAAATATCCTGATAGCAGTCACCTTTTAAAGTAACTTATTTCTATACTTTCTAATGCTTCTGAAGTGGATTCCGATGTAGCATCTGTTCTGATATTCTCTGTGTTCCAGAGAGGTAATAATTTTGTAGCAGAGTGTGTCTGACTCTTTTGTGTGGAAGGAAATCAAAAGCTAAACCTAGAAAAGCCCAGCTGAGCCTAGAACAGGGTGGATGTGGGGTGGAGTTATCCCAGTGATGTCCTACTGTGTTGCCCTTTAAGCCTTGTGTGTGTCTCTTCAGAACACTGGAGCACAGGAGAAGTCAATGCTTATGCCTCAAATTCCTCTTAGTTAAGAAAATCAGCTCCTAGAATTATATAAATTATTCAGAGCAGGTATAAAGAAATGAGGCATTTCTCCAGCTTAATATCCTTCAAAGGCTTATTGGGCAAGGCATCTGCAGAGATCACCTTGTATGCACAAACTAGACAAAGTTCTTACAAAATTCAGATGTTGAGACACCCTTTACTGTTATGCAGAGCCCTCAAGAGCTTCTGTTAGAAAATGGGAGAGTTCATTTCAAATGTCCTTTAGCCTGAGTTCATTGACCTTTTCACTGATTTTTGTGAAAAACATAAAGATGGGCTTAATTTATTTTCTGGTTGTGCCAATATGTAGAAAATAAGTCAGGAATAATTCAAGCTAATTCAAGATTCATGCACGGCGAGAGAGATAAAATGGAAAAATGACTGAGGTGTTTTTAAAACATTGCTTTAGGAGAAGAAAAAATTGGGAAATTTAATACTGGATTATAGGAATGTATCTCTGTGTTAATAAGACAGGTTATGCCACAAAAATGAAGTGAGTGCTGGAGCACCTCTCTTTGAAAGACAGGCTGAGAGTTGAGGTTTTTCAGCCTGAAGATGAGAGAGCTCCAGGGTGACAGGGTTGTGGCCTTTCAGTCCTAAAGAGGGCTCAGAAGTAGGATGAGGACAGACTTTCTAGTAGGACCTGTTGTGACTGGGAAAGGGTAATGGTGTTACCTGGAAGAGATGGCACATTTAGATTGGAAATAAGAAACATGTTTCCCACAATGTGGGGGTGAGACACTGGAACAGGCTGCCAGAGAGGTGGTGGATGCCCCATCCCTGGAAACATTCAAGTTCAGATTGGATGGGGCTCTGAGCAACCTGATCTAGTTGATGTTGTCGCTGTTTATTGCAGGGAGGTTGGAGTAGATGGGCTTAAAAGGGCCCTTGCAACCTAAACAATGCCACGATTCAGTGAGGGGTTTGGATCAACTCCTTCCACTATGTGCAGTACCTCGATGGCAAAGGCAGGATCTTGAACTGCCTGGTACCATCTTAATTCTTTGCATCTAGTTATGTTCTCATGTGAAATACTTAAAGAATCATCTGTTCTTTTATGTGTGGTAGCAGGATCATGTTTTAGGGGGAAAAAAAACAAACTCTAAAACCACCATGCATGCAACATAAACTTAAGTGCTTCTCAAATGAATCTGAACAATGCACTTGATACAGGATTGACAATTTCTTAATAACTAAAATAAAAATATTTTTGTTTGTGAATACGTTGATGTGTATGTAAAGTTTACAGTAATTGTAGAATTTGGAAAAAAAAATCAAAGACAATATTTTTGTTTAGTTCTCCTTTTTAGAAAAATAAGGGCATTTGATATCCTATAACCTTTCCTTTTGGAAGATTGAAATATTCTAGCTGAAATGGATGTGGTTTTGTCTTTCAGGGTTTCTGATTATGTGTAAAATCAAAAATGGATGATATAGCAATCTATTTTCCTCAGATACTGTAGTGTGTAATCTTGATTTTACAGTTTTATATAACCGCAGTAAGTGAAAAAAATATTTGAACACCTTATGAAGCAAGTTTCTTCCTAGAGGCCCTTTAGCTTTAGTGATTACTTTAGAAATTTATTCTTGGTAAAAATGTAGAATGGATTCTGGGGTGAGGGTGGGGAGCTGTTTTGTTTGTTTGGCATTTTGGGCTTTTTTTGGTTTTGTGGTTGATCAGTTGGGTTTTTTTAAGATATATGTAGTATCCTTGGAGTGGATGTGTGTCTTGCCACAGGAATGGGAGAGAGATCCTTTGGACAAAGTAAAAAGAGCAGAAATAAGGAAGCAGTAGATGACAGCTCAGACAAGGAAAGGGAATGGCAGGAACATATAGCTAAAGGCAGTATCCATTCCATGTGGATTTGCCATGGCCAGGTAGCTGAATGGATGGTTGTCTCTGGACATGTTGTCTAATGGTGCCTTGCAGATGTGAATCGATGGGCTGAGGGCTTCTCTGAATATTGCCTACAGTGGAAATGCTCTAGCTTTGTCTCTCTGCCAAAAGAATTTTACCTTTTTCATCCTAGTTAAAAAATATATTTAAAATGTAATGATCCCACATGCAATTATTACATCTGCATTAAATTATTACTGTGGAATATTCATGAGTCTTAGATTTTTATTTTACGTCTTTGGTTTATTGCCTTTGTTTAACTTCAACTCATGTTAGTTTAATTACACGGTGTCTAGTTGGCATTATTAGCAATATGTTAACTGCAGATCTTGACTTATATATTGGCTTAGCTTAGATTTTTTACTTTTGTGTACTACTTCATTTAGTCCATATGTTTCCCATGCATATGTAGCTTGTGAAGTATCCCAATTGCAGGACTGGCATAATCTTTTCTGCCTAAAATGTATGGAGTTGCTTAAATGTTTCAGTAGCTCAAAGCTGTTAGATTAAATGGTTTCCTATTTGACATGTGATTATAGTTGTTGTCCAGAATCAGCTGCATGGTTTCATACTGAATTTAAAATATTTTTACTGAATGTTAATGCTACCACCCATTTCTGGAGAGCTGCAAGACATGAGGGTTTCCTGCCTGATCCTGAAAGTGTTTCACCTCTGAGAGGCTGACACTCCTCTGCAGCTCCTCTGCAGCTCTCTGACTTGTAGGTAATTGATAATCTATCCTTATGCTAATCCCTTCTCTTTCAAAATTGTGCCAAGTCTGTCAGCACCCCAAGGGCTCTGATCAGGCCCCAGCATCCTCCTGTCACCCTGCATGGAGCACCCACTGGTGCTGGGCTGCTCTTCTCTGCCCAGAGTCCTGCAGGACAAAATCCATCTACTGCAGGAAGCTGCCACTTCAGGAAAAGCTCAGGCACACAGTAAATTTAATCCAAGTTCTGTCAGCTTTTACAGCTTGTAACTCTGACTTAGAAGGGGAAAGCATGAGAACAGGAGTGTTTTAGGTAGCCAAACAAACCAGCCTTTGCACTTTCTGATTCCAGCCAAAAGTCCTCAAAATGTACTAATTTTTTGTGTGTTGACAGTTGTGTCTCAAATAACTGTAAGCACATCCCAGCTGGAGAAAAAATAGGGATGAGTCTTAGAAATTTTGATTTCCCCTGTCCATTAGCTCTGCCTGCTCCCCTGTGGAAGAATCCCAGAAAAGTCACCACAGCAGAAACAACAACTGAAGCCAGAGGGCTTTAGCCTCTTCCTGGTTACACTGACCTCAGTGAGATCTGCTGGTGTTAACACTCGGATTGTAATTGTGGAATTTTGTTTATTTTTTTAATGTTACTTCAATGGACACGGCAAGTACATGGCATGTTTAGAGAATACAGGTGTTTTCTCTGGTTCTCTTTTCTTCTTTCAGCCTTGAAAAAGTATTTAATGCCATCTAGATAGAAAGCGTTTATAGATTATAAATCATTAGTCTGACAGATTATTTGAATGAAGTTTGGTTGTTTGGTTTAGGAGGTTTTACATCCACTCTTTCTTACGGCTCTATTTCTCTCATTCACAACTAAAGTTTAGAGCAGCAGCAGGACTGTGTTGTTCAATTTTTCAGCTGCTGTTGTATTTGTGCTATCTTTATTCTCTTTTTTTTCCCTTTTTGCTGGGAAGGACTAATCAAAGGCACACTTTGAATAATTTTATTTTGCTTATATAAGAAAGTGTTTGTGCTGGCAACACAATGCATGCTATAAAATATTGTCAATGAAGAGATGAATCTGCAGCCCTTTATCTCGGGTGTATTTTATGAACCTTCATTATTTCTTTGAGGTCCAGCAGGATGACTCTTGTAAATCATTGTACTATAGATACTATGAAAGAAAAGACCAGAACTTATTAAAAGCACCTCATTCATGTATTTTCTTTTCTTCTTTTTTTTTTTTTTTAATTTTTAACAGAAAGAAGAAACCTGTGTTAAGAAAGAAACCTGTTTTAAGAAAGAAAAAGCAATGATCAATAAAACAACATGATTATTTTTACTATACTTACCTGCATTTTTAGTTACAGATGTGATCCTCTCATGTTTCATTTGAAATAACTACCATGAAGGAGATGTTCATAATTACATGCCTGTGAGCAGTTTAGCTAATTGTCTGCTATTTAATTTTGGAAGAGTTATAACTATTGACATTGAACTGTCAATTTAATAATTAAGCTGGTCACTCTTAAAGGAAAATTTCATCTCCAAGATCCTACTATAAATCAAACCAGTAGGTTCAGTCCCCACAATGACTTAAAGCGTGTGATTGACTTCTCTTCAGTAGCGTTTCTCATATAAAAAAAGCTATCCATGTGCTTTATTGATTTGGTCTAATAACCAAAGTCAATAATAATAATAACATTCCTTCTGATGGATTCTTTAATATGCTTTTTAGGCTGAGCAGTTAACTCCAGTCCTCCCAGTCCTATATCACAAACCTCTTTAAAACCAATCCCAAGACTCATTTAATAGTATTTTTCTATACTTTGCTCCCTGCTGTATGAGAGATTGCTTGTCAAAGTCAGTCCACAGTAAATTGGTTAGCTGTACCTGCAATAACGTGTCCCCATGTGTTAGTCAGTTTGTATCAGTCTTGTCAGAAATATTAAAAAAATACATAACTTTGGAGCAAAAATTTATCTCTCCCTGCTGGTAATGGTCTTTGTAGATCTGCATAAATTGTAGGTAAACTTTAATTACCTCTGCCTTTGTGTTAAGCAGATGATTTTGGTCCTCAAAGTTGCCAATCTGACAGTTTTTCCATTCAATAGATTATCTACCATGACAAATTTTCAAGTGTTTTAAGCAGAACATCTGTAAAAGGCCATCAAGAGTTTCCTGGCTAGTTCAATAGTAACCTCATTTATAAACTATTTTTATCTTCTCTTTCTCACGAGGGATGCTGGTAGGCTGGGCTTGGGGAATTTGTAGAAATGCATTTTGTGCTAGATTGGATGCTGTGGTTCATAGTTTTACTTAGGGAAAAATAATATCTGTATAATATTTAAGCATTTAGTAGAAATCATAGAGTAAGTTTGGTTGGAAGGGACCTTAAAGATCACTTGACCCTCTGCCATGGGCTAGGACACCTTGCACTAAACCAGTGCCCCTCAGTACCCCTTCCAACCTGGCCCTGAACATTTCCAGAGAAGGGGCATCCACAATCTCCATAGACAACCTGTTCCAGTGCCTCACTACCCTTCTAGTAGGGAATTATTTTCTCATACTGAATCTAAACCTACCGTCTTTTAGCTTGAAGCCACTCCCCCTTGTCCTGTCACTACATGCTCTTGTAAAAAGTCCCCATCCCTCTTTCCTGTAAGTTCCCTTAAGGTGGTGAAAGGCTGTATTTAAATCACCCACAAGTCTTCTCTTCTCCAGGCTGGAAAAAACTCTAATTCTTTAAATCTTTTCTCATAGCAGAAATGCATGGTTACCATTAGGATATATCTTGGTTCCTGCTGTGTCTGGAAGGCAGAGTTGCCCACCTGTACTGGCATTGGAAGCAGTGAATTGTGTTAGCTTGGTGTGTGTACTGCTGATAGAGGGGCAAAAAGGAAATAAATTTTATTTAGTAAGCCCTGTATTTTGGGAGGTTTTTTCTGTCTTACTGCCTCAAGATCCTGAAATCATGCTGAGGTTCCCTATACAATGTCTAGCTCTTCAGATACTCTCACAGAGACAAGTCAGTAGCCATAATTTTCGCAGAGGAGCCTGAATATTTGCATGATTTGCATCAGATTTAACACTTCTCCTGTGTTTCGAATGCTGATTTTTTAAAGTCTCTGAAGGCCTGAAATTATTTCTTACATGGCTTTAGAAATGCTTCTGCATTAATAGTTTTTTCTTGGTTGAGTCATTTGCTCAACATTTTAATGATTTATGTTTCTTATGTAGATAGTAGCAGGTACAAATATGTGTTTTAATGATATTCTGCTGCATATTGTTCACTAGAGGGGAATGTAAAGTGGTGAAAATACAAAGTACTGAATACATGGATAGTTTCCAGCCTTTTAAGTGATTCAGAGTGTTTGATGAATCACTGGTTTCTATTGCTGACCTCTGCTTCTGACCTTTCCCTGACTTCACAAGTCAACAGTTCCGTCAGCAACCACGTTTTGAATAATTTGTCATCCGAGATCTCTAGATGGTATTTCTGGTTTGGGGGATTTTTTTTAAGTTTTTTTTTATTTTTTTGAGATGTTTCTGATGAAAATTTAGGTTTGGTTCTATAATAAAAAACTGGATCTTGGCTACAGGATAGAGAGGAGTAGAGTGTACTGTACTGCCCTCTGTACTGGGCATCAGTGCAATATACTACTGGAATGTACACAGACTTCCAGTATTTCCCTCATACATTGAAAAAACATCTCAGTCCTCCCTGTTCTTCATATGCTGCAAAGGAGTTTCACTTCAAGCTTAATATATCATTCACCAACTTTTTTTCCTGTCTTCCCCCTCAAAAAGGAAAGGAACAGTTGCCATATGCTAAAGGCAGAGAAATTTCCATACCTGCTTATTTGGGAAGTACTCAAGTACATTTGATATGACTTTTTCTATTTAGTGGTGTTCTTTCTATTTCTTTCTTTATTCTGTCATTTTCCCACTTATAGACCGGAAAAGCCTTCTCTGATGTGTTTATTTTAATGCAGAGCTTTCTCTGGGAGCCATTTGGCTGGGTACAAGAGGGGCAGTTGCTTTAATCTCGCAATCAGGCGGCTTTGTTCCTCTCACAGTATGTTCCTGATTAATGCAAACTAATAATTACAAACACTAGAGCCTGCAGTGTTATAACACCACAAGTGATTGGCTGGCCTGCAGGTTGACAAGCTTTTCTTAAAATCAAGAAAGAAGGGTACAAAAATTGCATTTCAAAGTGTTTATCTTGCCAGAATTCCTAATTGTGTTTTGACGCAATTATAGCAATGACATTTAGTAGTACTGTCGCTACAGAAACATTAACATTTTGAATGCACTGTGTTTTTCAAGGACAAATGTCTTTTATTCTATTTTTGTTTTGAAGGTGGAAAACTAAAATTTTCAAGCACACTAAATCTTTTGAAACTGTGTTAGGTTAGCATTAATAATAAAATATGGCCATGAAGAATGCCAAGAACAGATGTGGAAAAGGAGATTTTTTTCTTCTTACTAATTTGGAAATTGAGGTGTAGAATAGGGGCTCTCTGGTTGATTGGGGTTTATTGTTTTATTACTTTTTTTCTCTCCACTCATCAATGCTAAACTGGCTGAAACCCATTATATTCTGTCAGTCTATAATTCCAGCTAAATCAATGCTGTCTTGTGCCTTAAGAACTTGATCTAAGTTTTGCTAAAACAGAAAGAAAAGAAACCACTGTTGACTTAAAGCTGGGTCTGGATAATGTTACCAAAAGAGTTAAATGCACCTGACTTTTTTACAGGTTTTATGTCCATCATAAGAGTTAAAGAAGTGATGAATATTGTGGGGATTTTTATGAAGGGAAAAATAGGAAGTTCTTAGCTACAGTGTGAGTGAACAGTTGATAGTTGCTGATAACATGGAATTGTGCTCCTAGTTCCCTGTGTACATGCTCTAACATGTTTTTAGTAAATGATGACATTTTTATTTCAAATAGTCAAAGTGCTTTGCGTGCAAAGTAGTCTTGTGTGCTTGAGAAACGTCATGGGGAAATGATTGCAGAGAGAGAGAGCACTACAAGTTCATATCAAGCCATGTAGTACATTGGCTTTCCCTTGGAAATAAGAACTTAAAGGTGACTGCAAACTTCCTATTATTATTGTGACTGTTAATTAATAAAATATATTCTCATACTAAGCATATTTGGACTTGATATAGTGCTACTTGAAGTGGTTAATTCTAATGGTAGTCAACATTGCATAAATTCATCCCTTTTTAGTTTCTTTTAAAAATGCATTTTTCTAGAACCTCAACCTTATAAATGCTCCTGTGGATGTTTTGGAGTTTTTTCCTAGCCTGAGAATGAATATACCTTATTACCTTTTTGTGACTATATACCCAGACCTGCAAACTAATGAATATTTTGGAAGTTTTCACCTGAAATAACTTCAGTGAAGTAAAGCATCAATTCCTCTAAGAAGTTTAGTTTGAAATATTTTCTTCTTGTAAAATCAAGATAATTATTAGTACCAGAGCTGATAGCATACCTGTGGAACTGCTTCTACACACTCATTTAAATTAACTTGGTGTGTATCTTGGTGTGACTCTTTTTTGTGTATATGCTGGTGCAGCATCATTAACTTTGAGAGTCTTCTATTAATCACACAAGGATGAAGAAACAGGAAAAAATCATTTTCCTGTGTTACCAGTACCAAATTTAAAAAAAAGTAAGAAAGACTTTTCTTGGGGTTTGAGTAAGTATGTTTCTGGGCTTTTTTTAATTCAAATGAGTGTTCTCCCCTATCCCCATCCCGTCTTAGATCCCAAGTTTTATACAGCACACTTGCTTCTTATTTCTCATTCTTTTTTTTTAGTATCCTCTTCCCAAATGGAAATCATGTAAGGATTAGCTAAAACTAAAAAAAATAAAAGGCAACTATTGAATTCCTCAAATTTGGAAAAAAAAGTATTTTAATTAAAGTATGTTAGTAAATATGACTATGAAAGAAGTACAGCTGTTAATTAAACATTAACTTGTTAGTCTTGGTTGTCTTTATCAAGTCAGTGAGTTAGATGTCATCCTCATGAATTAAAATTCCAAGCCTCAAAAGGAGGGAAAAATATGACTCCCTATAACAACTGTGTGACCAAATAATGATAGCAAGCAAAATTTTGAAAGTGTAGGAAAAACTGTCATAAGGGGGTATTTATATTACTTTAATGTATATTATGTATCATGTCAAATCACAATCCCAAGAATAAACTTCTGGATGCTATCAGGTTATTATAGAAAAGTTGATCAAAGAACTGCCAAGAGAAGGGAGACCTGGTTTATAATGCTACTAATGAAGATCAGGTCTTTAACACTGATAACTAAACTTGATAACTAAACTACTAGAAAGCAAAAAAAAAAAAAATTAATTAAATTAATTCCAGCACTTTAAATATAAAAATACAATTTGGTGGGCAAAACTGCTGAAGTATCTTACCTGCAAACAGCAGAAAAAAGTGTTGCTGAGTCCATTTAAACTGCAACAGGAGCAGAAGGTCCATTAGGTGATTGCTCCAGACTTGGAGAGTGAGGCATATAGCTGGTTCATCCTTGAAAGCAAGAAGATGGGTTCAGTATGGGAGAACATAGAAAGGACCTGCTGGAAGCCTCTCTGTGGACCTTGGGATGCACATTACAACTGCTTTGAAATGGCAGTTGAAATCTAACATATGTCATTATTAAGGGATGTGCACTGGGGAAAAAACCCAGATTTTGACATATATTATATGTAGCAGTATAGTCCAGGAGCTCTGATAGATAGCTCCACCAAAATACTGCCTTGGTAGTAACCATCAGCAAAGTAAATTACATTTTAATAAGTATTTAGGAGGACTTGAACAAGTTTGTAAATATCATCTTCCTATTCACTGGTCATGTAAGTCATTTGTATTGTATGATGTTCCTTATATTCCAAAATGATCGAGTTGGAAGAGCTACTAAAAGATAAAAAGTAAAAGATAAGGAACAGCACCTATATGAGGGATGGGAAGGTAGATTACTTTCTTGTCTGGAAAGTAAACTGCTGTGGAAGGAATGCTAGAGATCTGTTCAATCTTTTGTGGCATGGGGAAAAATAAATAAATGGGGGGCATCAAATAAAATTTTTAACTACTGAGTTGAAAGCAATTAAAAGAAGTTAGTTCTTTGTGCAGCATCTCAAGGTGGCCTTACTGTTCTTCCTGCAAATTTTCTGGAATGCTAAAACTTCATGAGAGGTGAAAATTCACTGGAATAATTAATTGGTGGCAAACTTTATTTTTCAGATGTTTTAAATCATTAATTCAATGTCGTGCCCCCTCTCTCCTTTCCCTCCCCCCACCTCTAATATCAAGTGTTATTACTTTATACTAACTCCACTCCACCTGTGTTCACCCAAGGACCCAAAACTATGATTTGCCACCCCTGTGAATGCCTGCAATTCAATTTACATGTGCCAGCACTTCAGCTAGATGACGTAGAGAGTGGAGCTCAGTGAAGGCCAAGTTGTTTTACTCAACTTTCTAGATAGGCTGGATCAACATTTTATAATTAAGTTCACACTACTAAGAGAATTCTAAAATCATTTCAGCTGTGCCCACACAATGCTGAAGTGCCTGATAAAGAACTAGAAGGAATTGGATGTAGATGTGATGCTGGATTACTTTGTAATTCATGGTGTTTGAAGTAGGCACTAATTTCACTAATGTGACCAATGTCTTGACTGCCATAATTTCTCCTCTGATTGAAGATTTTCTGCTATTTTCTGGGCACTGATTCTATCCCAAACACTGAGTAATCCAAGTATCAAGTGTTTTCATTTTTTATACTTCAGTTGTTTGTTTCTACTATGTATGTGGATACCTGTAAACTTCAAATCTATTGCTCAGATTAATTTTGCTGTCTGTAAATTAAATATTAATTGGTGTGAAATAATTATAAAAAGAGAAAGCGTACAAGTGTCAATCTTTTGTGATGCAAAATGTTTTTATAAATGTTCCTATATATGGTATGTATGTATATCTATATATATATATAAATTTTCTTCTTTGATAGATCATCCTGTTAATGACATTATTTTGCCGTTGTGAAATATTGATGATTTGCAATCCTTTTTTTTTTTTCTGCTTGGTACTATAATCATAAATGAACTGTACATATTCAAAAAGTCACTGTAAAGTTTGATAAGGATTTTCTGTCTGTTTTTTTCTGGGTTTTATATTGTTTTGTTGTGAGGGGTTGGGGATTTTTAAGTTTCTTTAATAACGACTGATAAATATTGAAGTTAATGTTTATCTAATTACAATTCTCTATTACTATTTTCATTATGTTGTATTACAGTTAAGTAAAGGTTTTATCTACAGACAAGAAATCTAGTTACAGTTTTTCTAATTCTCTATTCTGCTTCCAGCTGTTATCTTTCTTTCCTTTTCCACTTAGTCAACTGCAGGCCCATGTGTAAACAGTGTTGAACCAGAGAATGAGTCTTTGTAGCTTTTTAATTATGGTTAACTCAGTTCCTGTCTTTAGCTGAGAAAATGTAACCTACTAATGATGCCTGTCCACAGCACTGACCTTAGGGTGGAGGGACCACATGTCCTGTTTGTCACTGGGCTTTACTGGTGAATATTGTTATGTAACCTGAATGATCTCTCAGTATAATCATGACAAAACTGTCCAGCTAAAACATAAAAGAAACAAGAGTAGAAAAAGCAGCAACAAACCCAAGTTTTTTATATGTTTATTTATGAAGCAAATTATAATCTTTGTATGCTTTGGTTTTATGTTGTAGGGCCCATCTTGCTGGGATGATGTGCTAATTCCCAACAGAATAGGAGGTGTTTGCCAGTTCCAAGGGTGCAATGGAAATGTAGCGGTAAGATTTTGTCATGTTTCTCCAAGTACTGTGGTGCTCATAAGAATAATTCTTTGTAACAATTTAAACCATGCTAGAATTTCAGTAATGACTGTGAAGAGACAGATATGGTCTGTCAGCATTAGATAATAAGTTTATTATCTAATGCTGAACATCTCTATTGAAGTGAGATGTTCAGCATTAGATAATAAACTTCTGATGTCTTGCAAAAGGGAGGAATTTTGTTCGGGTGCTATTTGGAATGAAGGAGGAAATAATTTAATTTCATCTTTTGCACTGAAGTATAACTCTTAGATTTTCAAGTATGCAAAGGTTAAATGTGGAATGTAATAATTATATGTTTCTGTCAACACTTATTTTATAATTGTTATGTATGTCTTTACCTTGAAAGCTTCAAATTTCCATGTCATAGTGCACATCAGAACTTGCATATTGGGCTTTGTCTGCAGGAGTAGGTTCTTCATGATGACCACTTTGCGGTTTTTCTCTTATACCTTGTTGCTGTTTCTTCCTTTGTTTCTTAAAGTGACATCAGTGAAAAGACTAAGTAAAAAGGAGCATAGGTTTATCAAATTATTAATAGAGATTTTTCAAAACATTTTGTATGTATACTTGTACCTTCATATGTATTAGATATTTCTAGCATCTAATACTAAAGTCTTAGAGGTAATTCCTTCTCAGGAAAAAGCTTAGTTTGAGTGTTCCTTCAGGACACAGGTTTTAAAGGTAAACTTGAACTTCCCACATATGAAAAGATTCTATTCATCAATGATTTGTAAATTGGAGCTACACAAACAGCTTTTTCCAGAGGTGCTCACCTGCTCTGGTGTAACCTTCTCTTTGTCTTCCCTAACAAGACAGTTGTGAAGCGATGTGTCCATACAGTTCCATAGGTGTCTCCTGCTTGGCCAAAGATGGTGCCAGAAAATATTTTTATCTAACTTTAGATACCAAATGGTTGTTTTAATAGCATGGGATTTATGGCTGAGTCCATGTGCAGCCAACAGAGAAACTGAGGTCTGGCAGCCTTTGATCTTCTGCTTCTTGGTGTGCACCTTGCTGTAGCAGTGTTTGATTGAGCCACCCAGGAATCACAGAGTGTCCTGGGCTGGAAGGGACGCACAAAGACCATGATCTTGAAAGTGGCAGGTGTTAGAAATTCAAATGCTCTTCTCTTGGCAGTACAATTCCCAGTTTTGTCACCTGTTGGCAGAATATACCTGAGTGACTTGCAGCTGCCAACTTAGAGCTTTTGTTATCCAGCGTATTTGTGAAAAAGGTAGTGAAATAAAGACACTTTTGGCAACCCTCCCTCCTGAACTACAACCCGTTCCCTCATTGAATCAGTTCTTATTTTGTAAAAGCAGAAAATTAAACAAAATGCCATCTTGGTGGAGAGAGAAGAAAAACCCCACCGATCATAATGCTAAAATCAAATGCTGTGGCAAACAACCAATACCCAGTCAACTCAGCCCCATGACTCCAGTTGCTGTCAATTCCTCTGGCAAGTTGCATACTTAGCAGAGCCAAGGATCAGTGTTATCTTTCAGTAAGGCATCACTGAACAAATTTCAGAAGACACCCTTTATTAGACAGACATGTTGCTAATGCAGTTTGAGACAACCTGAAGTACAGGCATGAGTCTGTTACTGGAGAAATGTGCTGTTCTTTTATTTCCAAACTGACACATTTTCCCTTTATCACCTACAAACCGCTCTAACAGTGTTAGAACTGAAGCAAACCGAGGTGCAAGAACACTCCTAATTTTTAGGATTTTTTGACCAGAATTTCCAGCAATATCAATCTAGTCAAGAACAACTAAGCACTTGAATGAATTTAACTTCTTCTTTTACCTAACTATCCAGTAGGTAGGTAACCCTGAATCAGATATTTGAATTGATGGCTTGTTGAGATCCTCTGGTTGCTGAAAGATATCTTTCTAGTGTTTTGGGATGGTTTGTTTTTCTTTGGCCTCAATCACTGTGAAAACACATCTTTACTTTCTGGGAAATCTTCCATTTCAAAGGCTTAAATCACTAAGATTTTTGGTTTGTGTCTTGCTCCAAGTGAGAAATAATAGAGATCTCAAAGTGTTTCCAAGGATTTGGTGTTCTTTTATGCTCTGATAAAACAGACTAACTGTTTGGAACAGAATAAAAATAACCTTAACTAAATTATGAGTTAAAACCTCTAAGCTTTTCTTGCCTGTTACAATCTTTGGAAGATGGGGTCACGTTTTATCATTAACTACTTATTTTTGCATTTGTGGAGTTATGTCTCTTAAATAGCTCCACAGTGTATGTGCTTCTTTACCATGATATGCAATGAAGAAGCTTTAAGGCTGTTGGTTGTAAGTTATCAACAAACTGCAAATACTGCTGTTTAAGGGGGAAAAAATTTACTTCATTATTTCTCTCCCAAGACATGTTTCAGTTAAAAATTGATTTTTTGTCAATTTTCAATTTTTGTAAGCACCAATTTGCAACATAAAAAACCACAAGGTAGTGCGTTTTCCCCCAAAATACTAGTTTGAATGTATTTTGGTATGAAATTAGTCTCTTGACAGAATGACAGACTTTAATTCTTTTGGTTGCATGTAAATAAAGTAATGTAAACATGTAAATAAAGTAATTGACTATATGAGAAAATAATGAGAATCAAATTTCATTTCAGTGAAATAAAATTTCTAATGATTTGTAGAAGATATCATGATTATCTTAATGTAAAGTGCATTGTGATTCAATATGTGCTCCAATGTGCTCTCAAGCAGAGGTCACTGTGGGGTTTTTCACATTAATTACAGTCTATCAGAATCAGTCTGAACTTCTACAGCTTCAAAAAGATGAGTTCCTGTGAACACTTATGTTGCTGCAATTGTAGAAAAGCCACTTTTATAACAAACTTTAACTATAGTAATTCGAAAATGGAAGAGTCAACTTTAGCTGTTTTAAATGTGGATTGCAATCATTCTTTCAGTTTCACAAATTAGGACCATTCATTAAATGAAAGAGAACCTTTTACTTTTGGTGTCTGTCTCAAAACACTTTCATTCAGAAACATGGTATGTAGCTGTGCAGGTGTGCTTGGAAATGCTCTTCTTATATGAGTGTTTTTGTTACTGCCTAGAACAGAATGATTTAGGTTGGAAAAATCCTTTAAGATAATCAAGTCCAACTGTTAACCTAGTACTGCCAAGACCACCACTAAAACAGGTCCCAAGTGTATTTGATATCATTTTTATGGATTCATTGTCATCTTCACAAGTGACCAGAATGCATGTAAGACTAAGCTATTTATTTAGCCTTTCCTTATTCAAATGAAATATTACTGGAGGAGTGTTCTTGTTAGACTTTTACAGTTCTTTGTCTCTCAGACAGAATATTTTCTGTTTATCATCCATTGAAGTAAATATTCGATTAAGGACTTTTTCTACTCCTGTATGTAAAAATGCTATTATATTTGCTTCCTCATGTAGGCTCGTGCTTTTTAAAAGTCATAAAGAACCACAGAAATAATGTGTCTTTTTATGGTGAGACAGAGATTAATGCCACCATAAACCACTAAAGTGGTGGTTTCATAGGAATCAGCTCCACATTAGTTCCTCAGTCCAGTGAATATGCATCAGTTTCTGAAAGACATTTCCATGTCCCCAGGGCACAATGTAAGGCAAACCTTTTTGAACTTTAGAAACCTGTGGAAAAAGTATTGATGTGTTCTTGGGATTCTCATTTGATGTGCAAAAAAGAGTTGCTGTAGACTTGAAAATCTCAGAAATAATGAAAGGGTTAAAAAGGATTATAGGTCAGATATGGGTTAAGCTATTGGGAATAGAAAAATGAAAATCTCTGTAATACAAATAGAAATGTACTTCTCTTCCCATTTGATATATATCACCACTGTTACCTTGAATTCTTTGTTTCTGAAGACGGCATCAGCTGTCATCATAACTGAATAGCATTTTTATCTCTGCTCCAGTTATTGAAACATGCTAGGATTCAACAAACCATTTCTGAAACAAGCACCAGGATTTCTGTGAACTTCTGGATTTTCTTAAATATCAGCACACCCTTCTTATCAAACTCTATAGTCATCTCAAACTCTATAGTAAGCCCAAGGCAAAGATTTATATTGCAAGTTTGGTCGCTTTTTTTTTTTAATGTTTAATATTGGCCATTATATGTAATTTTAAATGGTTCAATTCGACTATACAATAGTCTCACTGTTGTAGGGTATGTTTGAGAGCAAAAAGATTGCATAGGAAGCATGTTTGGTTTAATTATGCAGATTTTCTTATTATATTATTAGAATTATATATTATAATGATATATTATAATTATATTTTCTTACTGTATTATTATAATTATGAAGAGTTTCTTATTCTTATTCTCTGATTTTTGAATCTTGCAATTTAATATTTACTATATTTAAAATTTTAAACATTTCTCCTATTTTTCCTTCCTTGCTTGTTTATTGTCATTAGGTTTGGCACTGAGAACAGCAATATTATGTGTTCCTTTCATAGTCTGTTCCACAGGGAACCTGAGCTCATCTGAAATAGTTTGGACTAATAAATCAAGGGAATAGTGTTCAGCTTGTATGCTTTAAATACACAGCTTACCAAATGATTTTTTTCTTTCAAGTGTCTAAAGCTATTCTTTTCAAACATCACTGTTCAGATAAAATATGTTTCATTTTTCATCTCATTTTGCTTTGATTAGGTCAGACCTCTGTTTTAGTTGAGAACAGAAATAAATCCTGTAGCAGTTAAAGTATCACAAGCAAAGTAGTAAATTTAATGATGTTATCAAAATATGAATACAGTAAAGGACTTTCATATTATAGGAAAGATCTGATACATTTATTCATTTTCTTTGTGTACAATGATTATTGTTAAAGGTACTATGTCTGTCCATCCCCGGAGCCATTATAATATTTTCAATGTCATAGTATTACTATGAATAATTTTTAAAATTCTGTAATGTTTCTTAATATCAAGAAGCCTCTTGACTTTGCATTTTCGATTGATTTCAGTGCCATCCATGTTTGTTTGCCTTATGCAGAAGAGAGTGGTCCAGATAATATATGCTATTAAAAAAAATCACAATGAGTGTGATGGAGTAGGAGTGCTAATTAAAATACCAGATAGTCTTATTTCAGAAATATTAACTTGATGCAAGGATTCTTACCACAGAATGATTTCAGTTCAAAAAGATTTGGAAGTCTTCAGTCTAACCTTTGACCGATCACTGCCTTGTCAACTAGGCCATAGCACTAAGCGCCACAACAATCTGCTCCAATGCTTAACAACCCCTTCTGTGAAGGAATTCTTCCCCATGTCGACTTGAGCTGCCTCTGGCAGAGCTTGAGGCCATGTTCCCTTGTCCTGTCACCAGCTGCCTGGGAGAAAAGGCTGACCCCCACCTGGCTTCAACATCCTTACAGGGAATTGTAGAGAGAATGCAGTTACCCCGAGCCCTTTCTTCAGGCTGAACAATCTCCGTTCCCTCAGCCATTGGGACACCTTCTTTATCCAGTCTTGATAGAATTCTAGTATGGCATTGGTTGGAAGGCACTGTTCATGTGGTTGCAACCCCCTCACTGTGGGCAGGGACACCTTCCACCGGACCAGGTTGCTCAAAGCCTCATCCAAGCTGGCCTTGAACACTTCCAGGGATGGAGTGTCCACAGATTCTTGGGGCTACCTGTGCCATTTCCTCACCACCCTCACAGTGAAGAATTTGTTCCTGATTTCTAACCTAAACCTATGCTCTCTCAGTTTATATGTTCTGTCACAAAATTCCCTTGTGCAAAGTCCCTTTTCAGCCTTCTTGTAGGCCTCCTTCAGGAACTTGAAGGCTGCTCTAATGTCATCCCAGAGTCTTCTCCAAGTTGAACAACCCCCAGTTTCTTAGTTTGTCTTCATGGGAGAGGTGCTCCAGGTACTGATCATTGCACTGGATCTGCTCCAACAATCCATGACCTTCCTGTTCTGGGATCCTGTGCAGTGCTCCGACTGGGGTATCATGAAGGCAGAATAAAGGGGGAGTGTCGCAGACATCTTTTCATGAAAATCCTTTCATTAGGATTTTTCCTGCTGAGAAGCTTCATCAACAAAATGTAAACAATAGTTATCTGCTGCTGTGGAATGCAACAAGTGCATCTGTGATTGGCCCATCTTGGATGTTTACAATTAATGGCCAACCACAGCCCAGTTAGCTTGGACTCTCTGTCCGAGACACAAACCTTTATTATTCATTCCTTTCTATTCTTAGCTTAGCTAGCCTTCTGAGATGAAACCTTTCCTTCTATTCTTTTTACTATAGTTATAATGTAATATATATATAATAAAATAATGAATCAAGCCTTCTGAAATATAGAGTCAAATCCTTGTCTCTTTCTTCATCCAAAGACCCCTGTGACCACTGTCACAGGGGAGAATCTTCTTTTTTGGCCTATTGGCCATGCTGCTTTGGATGCAGCCCAGGATACAGGTGGCTTTCTGGATTGTGAGCACACACTGCCAGGTTATATTCTCATCTGCCAAGTCCTTACCAGGGCTGTTCTCAATCCATTCTTCTCCCAGCCTGTGCTTGTATTTGGGATTTCAAAGTGTAGGATCTTGCACCTGGCCTTGTTGAACTTAATGGGGTGTGCATGGGCCCCCTTTCTCAAGCCTCATGTGTCCCCTCTGGATGGCATCCCTTTCCTCCAGCCTGTCAACAGGGTCACACAATTTGGTGTCACCAGCAAGCTTGCTAAAGGTGTGCTCAATCCCATTGTCCATGCTGCCAGTAAAGATGTTAAATAATGCCAGTCCCAGTGCCAAGCTGTGAGGAAAGCCACTCATCGCTGGTCTCCACTTTAGAATTGAGACATCAAACACAATTCTTTGAGTGCAACCATTCAGCCAATTCCTTATCCACTGCGTGGTCCATCCATCAAATCCATGCCTCTAGTGAAGAGACACAGATGTTGTGTGTGACAGCATCAAATGTTCTGTATAGGTCCTCATAGCTGACATCAGTTACTCCTCCCTCACCCACCACCACTGTGGTCTCTTCATAGAAGGCCACCAAATTTGTTAGGCACAATTTTCCCTTGGTGAAGGCGTGTTGACTGTCATCATCACCTTATTTTCCATGTGCCTTAGTATAGTTTCCAGGAAGATCCACTCCCCAACCCTGCTGGGGGCAGAGGTGAGACTGACTAGCCTGCAGTTCATTTTTTTCTTTTTTAAAATGGGGGTTGTATTTACCCTTGTCCAGTCAGTGAAAGCTTTACCGGACTCCCATGACTTCTCAAATAAGATGAATAATGGCTTAGAATCTTCATTCACCTGAGGACCATGAATGCATCTCATCAGGTCCCATGGACTTGTGCAACTTCAGGTTCCTTAGATGGTCTCAAATCTGATATTCCTCAGTGGGTAGTTCTACACTCTCCCAATCCTTACCTTTGCCTACTGTGATTTGGGTAGGGTGCTTCACTGGAGCATTACCAGTGAAGACAAAAATAGTCCTTGACTCCTCATAGTTTTCCATATATGAGAGATACTCTCTTAAGAGGATATTTATTCAAATACCATACAAGACAAATTTGAGACACTTTCATATTTACCAGATTCTCTGCCCATTGCTTTTACTATTTAAGAACTGTTTTATTATTTTATGCTCAGTTCTATGGCAAGTGAAAGGATTGAAGCAAAAATGCAAGTAGCAAGCAGATCAGACTCATTGTTGTAGTTTTTCTATTTTGTGATACAAGGAGGGCAAGCAAATAATTTCAGATTTTTTTTTATTTATTCATCTTTAAAGCTGTTTATCTTCACAAACCTATCCATTCACCAAATGAAATAAAACCATGGCACAGTAGTAGTGATGCCACTGGTGCAAACCACAAGAGTGATACGCTCTGCTTACGTGTGTTGATATTCATCTGTTTAATGAGACTAATTTAACTACTATGTCATCCTGAGGTTTCCAGTTTGGCTGATCATCTACCAAAAATCTCAGTCTTTTCAAGTTGCTGCCTCACTGGACAGAATGTCCCTTATTTCTAAGGGTGTGACTTGATTTCTGGCTGTTCTAAAATGCCAAATCATGTTTTTGATCTCAGATGAGCTGTTTATGTGGCTTTGTCAGTGACTTTTAGGTTTCATTGCTCCCATTCCCTCAGATTTTGGGTCATATGTAATATTTATGAATAATTACTTTATGCCTTCATCCAGATCATTAAGAAATGTTTTGAATAGCATAGGGCTAGGAGATAATCACTGCAAGTCACCTTGAAAACCAGACATTGGATGTTTCACTGTGGGAAATTACATTTTTGAAACATATCAGTTAAATGTCTCTAACATTGGTCCCATAGTGTTCTAGTTTCTAATCAAAATGTCAGTGCTGTATCAAATGCTACATATAAATCTGGGTAAATTCCCATATCACTGTTATGACATTCTGCTAAGTTTGTAATCTCATATAAGTGTCAGGTTAGTTTGACAGAGTCAGGTTACCATAATCCACATTTATTGGCATTAATTACTGATTCATCTTTTATTAATCAAGCAGCGTATTAGCTATGTATTGTATGTAAGGCTGGTGTCAGGTTTCCATGCTGATAATTGCCTAGATTACCTCATCTAAAGTTGCCCTAAATGGTGACATGATGTGGTTGTGTTCCTGTAAAGCTCTGTAGTTTAAACCCTGTCTGAATGTGGGTGGGTTTTTTAGCCATCAGTGCATTTTCTGAGTAAAAAAGAGATTAATAGTGCTGAGAACAATACCTTGGGAGTTTGGAATAACCTGTGAAAGTGCTGTGCTTGTATTTTGCTGATTTTGGTTAGGCCTTTAAATTGATATACTTAATAGGAAAGAGAGATTAAAAATATTTACTTCAAATGCTTGATTGTGAAGAAAGACACACAGCCGGTGATTTACCATGGTATTTAAACATGGTAATACTGAGGTACTTAAACATTATAAACAAAACATTGTTTTTTATATGTTTTGTGGTTCTTTCCATTCTTGCTTCAAATTATGTAAACTCTACATTTCTTCTCAGATTCTTCTTTAGGAAAACATAACTAGATTTTTTTTACAGTTGTTCTCACAGTAACCTCATTCTGGAGTAGATCAATTTTTCCTTTATAAAGAAATTCTATTATTCTACTTCTCAGTTGAGAAAAATCAATGATAGGTGAAAAACTGAATTAAAAAATAGAATTAATTCTATACAGGGACAGAAAGCTAAATAATTTATCTTAAAATATAAGTTAAAGCTTTTATAATTAAGATCTGTCCTCTTTAAAAAAAAAAAATGAATACTTATTCACTCCTCATCAGTGTAAACACAATATTTCTACAGTATGTTGACTGGTTTTTTTGTGTGCCACAGTTTGTGTCTGTATTAAAACCCATTATTGGCTTGAAAATTGCTAATATGTTTTCTGTGCTGAAATTTTCATACACATTCTGGCAAACCCAAAGGAATTCAGTTATTTTTGCTCTGTGCTGAATGGTCTCAGGAAATTTAGCTCATCTTTCCTGTATTGATACCACCATTTTTATTTGCATGTGTGGAAATGCCATAATTTTGTAAAAGATGGAACAAAAAATGTTGAAAATTATGGGTTTTTTTCAAACAAATCCTTTGCTCTTTTGGATGTCATTCTTCGGTTGTTAACACTGTCAAATAGAGAAAAACACCACCACCATCACTATCCTTGTTGCTTGTTTTGTTTTTGTATCTGCAGTTCCGTTCCGGGAAACCTTAGCTTGAAAACATGAGCATTAAGCATGCTTTCAGTGTTTTATTCTGTCTTATATGAGCAATTTATGTGATTGTGCTCAGCTGTTAGGTTCTCGTTGCCCTTCACAACTGCCTTTTAAAAATAAGCAGTTGTTTTGAACAGAACTTGGCATTTTCATCAATGATAGAGCTCTTGAAAAATTCTTCAGATAGTGTAGAGGCTTCATCATTTGATGAGAGGCAGTTCCAGGTGAGGTGAAAATTTGTCCTGTAGTAGGAAAATTTGTCCTGTAGTAGGAATCTGAAACCATTGGAAAGACTGATAACTGTGTACTAACAAACCAACAGCTTTCCTTCAATTTGTTTGATGCCCCTGGTTTCACTGAAAGAGAAGTTAATTTTTATAAATTATCATTTCTTTATCCTCCGTGAGACAGTGAGCAGAACACAGCTTGTGTTCATCTGACCAAATCCTGGATCATTCTTGAAATAATCCCTTTGACTGTGCTGAAAGGTAGATTTTGTATTTGCAAACCAAAACGGAACATAAATTCACCTTTAATGTTTTAAAGATATTTTACTTCTAGAAATGCCTGAAAAACATGATGACGATGCACTGCAGCAAGGAACTTACTATTCTGTACTGATGCTGTGTTAGCTGTTGTAAAAACTTAATATGGTATGATTGTAGCATCCTATTTCAGCCTGATGCAGTGTTCTTTTCCTGTTATTGTAATGTTCAAATCAACCTCAGGGAGATTCCTCTTTGCCCATTACATAATTAAACTTCAGCTCACACTAGCATGATATAGTGTGGAAGTTGCTATGTGTTCAAAAAAAAAAAAAACTAATGGAAGAAAAATCCATTGAGAACTATTAAATGTGAAAAGACTCCTTCTGGTTTATGAAGTCTCTGAACAACAAATTGGTGGAGATTAGGAACAGGACTTTGGCAAGTATTATTTTCAATTTTTTATCGTTTTTACCACATATTCTAGACATCTACTGTTAACTTCCTACTAAAGACAAGATCTTAGGCTGAATGTACTGCTGTATGATTTCATGTGGCGAAATTTGTGTAACCAGAAGTTCTCTTATGGAAGATGGTTATCATCAGATTGAGATAGGATAAATATGACCAATATATTTCTTATAATCCATATGATTTCTTTTCAATTTACATTCATCCATCCATCCCAAGTTTAGCTATACCTAGCATGAACACAATAGGCGAGTGGAATCCCAATTCAGTGTGTTGTATTCTGCTGCCATGGGAAGGAGGTGTGAGACACTATCACTGGCATGTCTTGTTGCCATTATATGGTCTTGAGCCTAGTGGTGAGAGCAGTGTTACAGTTATTCTATTTTTGTTAAATGTTGACCATGTTGTTTCCATGTATTATTTGGAGGCCATTATACCATTTATGTATTTTTTCTATTCACGTTTTAGGAAACATGTGGGGTATTTGGGGACCTGAACAAATTGGGAAGCAGTAATTGAAAACTATGGACAAAACAGAATTATATGAAAACCAAAGAAAGGAAGTCAACAAGACTCAGTAGAGTTAGATCCAAACTCTATCATATTTGCTCTGTCACTTGTTTCACAAATCAGATCCCCATTTTCTTTCAAATGAAGCTTGTTTGATACATATTTTTGCATGTACTCTGTCAATGTGTCTAACGTGTTCAGGGACAGTTTTTTTGTAATTCAGTGGATTTCAGTAACACTTTGACTGAATCTTTTGTTGCTCACTGCACATGACATTTAAACAGCATGTTACTGTCTGCAGCTGTTTGCAAATTCATTGCTGATGATTGAAGCCTTGGATTTCCATTCAAGTATGCAACATGTTCCTGCAATCATATATCAGCAATCTAATCAGATGAGGGTGATTTTGTTAGGATACAGTATGGTTACAGAGGAATCTCCTCAAATGTCAGGCAGCATTTACAATGCAAGAACACAATTTCTTCATTCACAGGTGGCAGGTACTGTTACTGATTGTTTAATAACTGTGTCAATTTGCCGGCTGACACACTATGCGAGACATTCTGTTAGATCTAAAAGCTGCCGTAAAATTTACCTTGGCATTAAATCTGTTTCCCACCCATAGTTTTCATGCTTAATGTTCTGGTCTGGGATTCTAAAATGTGAAGGCATTAGATTTTGATTAACAATTGCCTACTATATTTTTGGTCTAGCTGTTCCTAAGAAATTGTGCCTGTAACTAATTTAGGACCAGTTTGTAGATTTGAATTTGTGTTGTCTGCTTCTGTGCATGCACCTTGTGAAATTAGCTGATCTTTTACAAATCAGAACTGAGTTTAGAATAGGCATGCACTGTTTATAGGATGTGGTGGTGTGAGATAATGCAGTCAATGGCATTACTTGTGAGCTTCTCTCACCAGGGGCTGCAAGGTAATTCATATTGGAACTGCTGCAACACATTATGGGCTCTGTCTCTCATGGTTCATGCTAATGTGATGGGTAATTATGAAATAGCTGCTGTCAGAAATGCCTGAATTCTCATAGTATAGCTACCCGGGGCAAGGCCTAAGGGGTTGTATTCAGTTTACAATATGTATTTCTAGCTCAGAGAAGTCAAGTATAAGGCAAATTTATGTTATTTTGAGTATAGAAGGCTTACATTGTAATAGCAAATGTTTTCTGGATTCTATCTTCTGCCTTAATGGCCTAACTCAGAAAGATACTTAGAATACATACCCAGCTTTAAATATACAAATACTCTGCTGAGGTTAAAAATACTCTATGTTTTAAGCAGCTGCCCCATTTGAGACATCAATCTGAATGTGTAAATAATTGACTGGATAAATACATAAAAATCCTCCAATGAAGGTCTTGAAATTATCATTAGAAATACTCAGTATTTTGGCCTCTTTTCTGGAAAGATGCTCAGAAGTGAAATATTTCTGGGGGGGGTAGAATATAAGAAAATAAACATAGTGCAGAAGGTAGTCTCACACCTGAGGAGTTGCAGCTGTACCAATCACCAAAGATTAGGAACAGGCCTGCCCTTAACAGGCCACAGCTCTGTCCAATAAGAATAAGAGTACTACAAAAGAGTGGGTTAGCTGATTGAGGGAGGAGATGGAGTTTTTTGGTTGTGCATTGAAGAAGAAGGAGTGCGTGCTCTGAGGAACTGCCCATGAGAAATCACCAAGAAGGTATGGAACTTTTGCAATATGATGACAACATATTTCCCTTGCTATACTACAATGAATGGTTAGAAACATGTGGTTAAAAAAACCCAAAAACTTTTTAAGAACGTGTTATCCACAATTTTTGACAGTAAGGATTATAACAGTTCGCTTTCAAATAGTTGTGAAATACTGCATTTCATGGTACTTACATCTCCTGTTTGGTTGTACTGTACATCGTGGCAGCTCTTTGGGACTTTGGTAAATGTTTGGGGCATTCCAAAATGAAATGTATGAGTTTTTCCACTATGGCACTTAAATGTATGTGGGCAGATTAAATGTGTTTATTAATTGTTCTTAGAAGCTACAGATGGTTAAACTGCTGCCAGGAAATGAAGGAAAGAATGTTCTAGTGAAAAGTATTTCCCTTCCATTTGGTGCATAAACCTACTTCATTCTCCTGCTATCCCACCATTGCAACATTAGAAATGGCAGAGAATTCTTCAAGTTCCATCAGAGGTTTCTATAGTCATCTGCTGCTCAGAAGAAATGGATGTTTCTAGGGCTAACGGACTAATTACTAAGTAACTTTTCACCAAACATCACTGTTACAATGTTATTAGGAGGAGCTGTAATTGTGTATATCTCATTCTTTACAAACAAAAATATTAGCCCCACGTTAATTTGAATTTTTAAATGGGGAAAAGTAATGAAATTTGCTGTGGAGATAGCTATTAAAGGCGCTATGACTTTTATGTGTGTTAGAGGTGGCACCCACTAACAAATTGATTTCTGGGAGCTTATTCTTAAATACTGGTAGGCAGTAGTGCATTGCTTGCAGGATCACTTACTTGTCAATAAGGATTTGTTGTGATAACTTAATTCTTGTAATTTACAGGTTTTGCTGGAGCATTTGTGTTCTGTGAGAATCTTTTAACTTTTTTTTTTTTAGCTCAAAGAAACCCGACCTAATAAATTTGTACAGTTTATTTAAACTTCGATTTAAAGTATTTTGTTTTCTAAGTAACTGTAAAAGTTATAAGTATTCCTGGAAAACATATAGTAATATATATACTGCAAAGTATGTGAACAAGACAAGAGCTATGATGGAAAACATTTCATCCATATTATCTTCTTCCCTCACCCCACAAATAAAACCCTAACCAACCATCCCAGAAAATCATCCACAAGTTAAAGTGATAAAACTTGCAAGGTTGAAAACTCTTAAAATCAAATAAACCACATACATTAACATAATATTACAGCTGTATTTAAAGTAACACTATTTCCTCTATTCTTTTTTTTATTTAGAGATTATAAAAATGTAATATACATCAGATACTGAGTTAATTTTGAATATTTTAGCTAGTATCTTAGAATATACTTTGAATGACTTATAAAATGGTTTGGGTTGGAAGGGGTCTTAAAGATGGTCTGGTTCCAACTTCCTGCCATGAGCAGAGCTACCTTGAAGGCCTGTTTCTTAACTTGGTTTTGGTAAAGCTCCTGTGACTGGGAAAAGATCAGAATGAACAGTGTGGGTTACCTAGGAGATGGCATAGTGTAGCAACAACATTTATTGTTCTGTGTTAGTTTTTTGCTTATTTTTCATGCATCCAGAGAAGGTTAGATTGTTTTTCATAGCATTAGGATTGACTTGCTGCCTGCCCAGTTTTGGACCATGATGTTTTAGGGTGCCTGTGGGGAATCACAGTTACAGCCTGGTTCAGGTTTATAGATGGATGAGAATTACACAGCTAAACTCTTTCAGTTTCATGAAAACATTGGTATGTTACATCTGTGGTATCCAATTGTCCATGGATTTCTTTTCTCTCTAATTATGTTCAAGAGCAAGGGAAACACCCATTGGGAAAATTGCACTCAGTGTTGCTGGTCTCCCAGCTCACAACAAGATTAAGCCACGGCCCACATCTTGTTCTTGATAACAGTCCATGCAGATATCTGAACAAATTTAGTTTGGAGGGAGTGTCTGCTTCTTTGGAATTAATTTCTACTGAGGGTGGTCTTTTGATACAAGTTTGCTGTTTGTTTCATATGGTCCATGGAGAAAAAGGTGCTTTAACTGTTAAGTTACTGCAAAATCACTGTTAACCACCATGACTACTGGCTTGTGACTGAGAGCAGTTTTTTGTCCGAAATACAGAATCGCCAATGGGAGCAGCACACAGGGCATCTTCTTTAGGGCTTAGCTTCTTTTGCAGGTGATAATCTTGAGTGCATTGCGCCTGGGCTGCACTGTCCTGTGTTCCAGTCTCTGAGTTCTGCACTAATTAAGCATTTGGTGTGTCAGGCTGGATAAAATATTGAGCACATGAGCTAGGTATTTTTGGCTGTAGGAATGCATGTGCACACCCACCCTGCTTGGAGCTGAGTAAAGAGCTCTGTGTGCTCAGGAAAGAGCTAAATACAGGTTTTCTACTTTCTGTATAAATGTGTGTGTTTTCCAAGGTGTTGCTGAGGCAGATTCTATTATGGATTGGAACAAAAGTGACTGGCAGACTACTAATCATTGTATGGGCTGGACCATCTTTTCTATGGTAGAGCCTGTTTAAGTGGTGAGGTTTATTTCCTCAGACTGGATCATAGCATGATAGTGCTTAAATGAGTAGTTAAAACTGTAAACAGGTGAAGCAAACAAGGCAAAACCACACCTGATATCTAGATATAACTTCCCTCTGAAATTTAAAGGACACAGTTTTTTATAATTGCAGGCCTGAACATTAGAATGAAGTGTGTGTTTTACAGACAATTGTAATTCTCATTTTGACTACTAATTGCCCCAAAGGGATTATTTTATGTGATGTACTTGTCCAAGGTCTTCCTACCTCTCTACTACATATTCATGAATATGTAGGCTGCATGATGGAAAGTTTGTTTCCAAGTTGTGAGCTTGCTGGTATTAAATGAGATAATGTCTGTACAGAAAGAACAGCAGTAAGGAAACTGTGAAGGCAGGGGTAAGCAGAGGGCAGTGTTTGGTGGGTGCTGGCTGATTAATTGCTTATGCCATCTAAAGGAGAATTTTGGAGTCTGAAAAAAGATGTGTCATAAATGTTATAATAGACTTGTTATGTTTGCATGAGCACAACATTGTGAAACCAAATTTGTGCTGTTGCTCAGCTACCTCTTCAAGCTGTACCTTGGAAGTAGAGTGAAACAGTTCAGTATTTCTGTGTCTGGCTCTGCCACCACACACCTGTAAGTCAAGGTCAGCTTGAAACCCATGTATTCACAGCCCTGGGGACTCAACATGGTGTGTTTGAAATCCTGTGACTAAGACAATGCATGTAGACAATTGTTTTTGTTTAATGTCTGGTAATGTGTCCTTTTTTATTTTTCTAGTATACCATTACTAGACAATGGTGTCCTTTTTTATTTTTCTAGTATACCATTATAAGACAATGATTTTGGTATAGCTCAAATTATCCCTTTTGCTTACATAAAATTGAAGTAAAAATGTTTAGTAATAAACACATTTAAAAGTTGTGGGAATTCTTTTATTTTGTTTTTCTTAAATAGATTTTTGAGGTAATTTTCAACTTTGACCATTGTAGTTTATAAGACAGAGCTTACAATAAAAATAGTTTTTGAAATGTCAAATGCAGAACTTAATGTTTATTATTTGGGGAAATAATTCAATAGCTGTTTATTCTATTTTAAAGATTCTGCTATTGTGTAAACTGGTTTTTAGTCACATTTTCAAACTAAATCGCTGTTCTTTTGGAGTGAGGTCATGAATTTCTATTAAGTTCTTTTGACTAAGTATTTATTTACATGCTATTTCTGTGGGTAGAAATCTGTTTAAAAGAATTGTGGAGCAGAAACTGTTTTGCAATGGAGAAGGGTAAAATGCTCCTGCCATCAGTTGCCTGACTGGTCAGAAGACTAGAGGAAATAGGACTGGGAATTAGCAGCAGTTAGGAAGATAATGTGTTTCCAGAAGTAGAGAGATATGCAAAACCATGCTCCATTTAGTGCTCCTCGGAGGTCTACAAGGTCAAACATTGCTGGGAAAATTCCTCAAGCCTAAAGGCCATAGCTTATCTATAATCAGTATGTTTTCTCAGTCCCTAAAACAGGGATGGAGGCCCCAGACCTGCCTGGGTGTGCCTGCTCCTTAGCTCTGCCTGGGCCAGGTGCTGGTTGGCACCATCTAAAACGTGTCAGGGACCTTGCTAACCCTGAGACTGTATGCATGACTCTGTTCAATCACTCTAAAATGCTCTTGGATAGTCTTTAACAGCAAGCTGTTTGCTAGGGTAGAGATAGCTGTATTATCTTCTGGATTTTTTTAATTTAGGAAAAAAAATAGGGGGGGTTTTGTGCTTGTTTTATACAGTGAGGACAATGTAAATAGATAATGGTTTGTTAGAAAAAGCAAATTAAGTCACATTAGTAAAAACAGTCTATCAGGACTTCATCAGCATTATACTAAAGTTATGCAAACAGCCATCGACACTAGATAATATATCTATGCATTAAATTATCTTAAAGGAAGAATGTTCACAATTTTCTGGCCTTAGTAGTGCAAAATACCTTTTCAAATATGACACTATGCTGTCATCTACTGAGAAATGGCTTCCTCTCTACGGGTATGTACATGATATATGGCTTTTGTGTTAAATGATTGTTTAACTTTATTTACTGCATTTTTTCAGATTTCTTATGCTAGAAATTATAGGTAACAGTATGCAAATATAGATTTATTTTTTTTTCAACAAGATTATACAGGAGCTAATTAATTTCCCACTGTGACTTATGTTTTCTAGCTCATCTTGCATATATATTGCATCTAGCTTATCTGTATATATTGCATATAGGAAATATATTTGAAAAAAGGGTGATGACAGCATAAAACTAAATGCCAGAAAACTGTCAGTTTGCTGCAGAGACACTTGAGATTTTGCAGTATAAGGTTAGCCAAAGAGAAGAGTGAATTTTGGTGGGATTCTTTTTGTGAGCTTTTTGTTTGTTTGTCCCTTCTACCCACTACATTTCCAGCAGCTCTCTGTAACTTTCAAGACGTCCTAGTAGCCTGTAAGATCCTCTGGGGAAAGCTTTTCAAGAGTTTAGACTATAGTGCCATTTTATTAGTTAGGGATTTATTCATCTCCAGAGCAGCAGTGTGTACATTTGGATTTTGCAATGTGTGAGTCATGTTAAACACTGGACATGTATTTGTATTTCTTAAGTTTGTGAGGTGTTTATGCTAGATATTACAGTTCAAATTTTGCTATTTTAAATACTGACTAAAATCCTTAACTTGCCAATAAAACCTCTTTTTCTCTTTCCACAGAAGTGGAAAAAATTGTTGTTCCTTGTGTAGGGTTATATACAGGTTTTACTCAGCTGAAATAAATAGAATTAGCTAAACATATGCATAGTCCTCTTCCCTTTTGGAAGATGGCAATATGAGTCAACTATTAGCATAAGTGTATTCATGTGGTTGTATTTGGCATAATTGCTCCTTTTTCTGTGTATCATATATTTTGGCTATTGTACAGAGTATTTTGGTTACTTTTTGTTTTAAGTCTCAGTTTGTGTGCTACCACACAAATATTCCATCTGTCTTCTCAGTCCACACAGAAGAGAATATTTAAACTAGGAAACCAGGGGAAAGGAAAAAATTCTAAATTTACTGAAATTAATTGTAACCCCATCAACTCTGTCAATTGAACAAACCTGAAAAAATAACTATTGGAAAAGCTTTGCAGAATTTTCTCAAATATTATTTAATGTGTCTTGTTCTATGTGGGTTAGACATTACCTCTGTTGGTAGGAAACAAGACCTGCTCCTTAGCATTTCTGTAGAAAGGAGACTATTAGGAGAATATTAACCCAAAAAATACAGTAGAACTCAGTTAAGACTTAAGGACAGCATAATTGTAGTTGTGCTAATAATGTAATGTCATGATGAAAAACATGCATCAGAAGAAAAGCCACAAAATTCTGGGTGGCAAATAGAACTAAAAATTCCCCAGTGTCTGTTCAAAGAATATGCAGGAGGTGCCAAGCATTTTTTAATATTCTGAGAAGGCAAATATACCATGTACAGAGGGAGAGAATAATATTTCTGCCATTTCCTCCCTCTCCTCCCCTTACTGTTTCCATTGTAACTGGGCAGTCTGGGCTGGTTCATTCTCATTCGTGTCCTGATCTATGGCAGGCTTTGGGAAGATGACAGAACAAACTGTCCAATCTTTCAAAGCTGAAGATGCAGAGATGAAGTAAAGAGCCACTCCTGTAGCATTACAGCCTAATTCTGTCTGCCCAGTGCCATCCCTTAAATACTGATGCTCCCCCTGAGGCAGCCATAGTGCTAAATGAAAGGTGTCTTGGCACTGTCTTTCAGCTGTGTTAGAGACTTGTAGATCATCTATATGTTTAATGGATGGATGTCAGGCTCTAGGACAGAGGTGATATTAGTTAAAGGCTGGAAACTAAACCCAAAAATAACAGTCATTTTTTAAATGCCAATTGGGTTCAAAATACCTTTTTTTGAAGCTTTGAACCTATCCAGTTCCTTTGATATCAAGGCATGGATAAAATTTAAATTTTCCCATGGTGACATGATCAGATGGATGTGATATAACAAATTGTTTGGGAATCTACTGTATATGTTGCAGAAGAACCATCAGTATTAACAGACTAGACTATGGAATTACTCCTGTCATATAGAATATCCAAGAAAAAGTAATAGTCAATTAAAGAAATTATGTGGATTATTGAGGCATTATGATTTATTAACTCTGTGGGCTTCTGAAGCTTCTTTGTGAGACTTTACAGTCAAATGTCACCTGTGCAATATGTATAGCTCAAGTATAGGAGTCCTGTTTCTTGTACTTTTTAGATTTTTTTTCTGTAGTTATTTTGAAGCTTTGATCACTGTCTTTACCCTAAGTGCTTGCTAACATGGTTGGAAGATAAACAAATCACTCAAACCTGTAATTGAAAGCAACTTTTTGTGCCATAAGAAGCACAGCCTGAGGATTCGCTATCATGTAGTATTCTTAGTTTCTTCCTCCTTGAGCCCTTTTCATGGGTTTTGTTCACATAAAAATTCAAATCTGATTGCCAGAGGAAATTAAGCTCAAAGTAAAGGGTTTATTCTCTACAGGAAACACTTGATAACAAATTTAGACAGTTGGATTCTACTTTAAAAGAGGCTGATGGGAAAGTCCTAGGAATCAGCACTAGTGTTCAGGCTATGATGGTTATAACATATAATTGTATATACAACATATGTTGTAAGAAGCTATACTGAAACTGAGACTTTTTCTGTGGCTCAAGTAATTCAGAGGAATTTTTCCAAAAGAATCTGTTTCATACATGCTGGTGAACGCATTCAACCCTATTTGGATTGGGCTCTGGAGTCTGGGCTAAGTAATTTCATCATCCTGACACCTGCACCTTGATTCATCCCAAAAGTTAGTGCTGATCAGAGATTGCATTGGATAAATGTGTGGATGAAAAACGTTAGGAGAGGAGAAGGGGAGAGTTTGCATTCTTTCAGAGAAAGGAATGTGTAAAGCTTTCATATTATTTTATATGAAAGCATGGCTGTTCTGATTGAAAAGTTATTTATTTAAACTATCTTACTGTATTTTTACATGCCTCAGATGCTGCAGTACCTGTGACCTATTAGTTAGGTATTTTTGGGGATTGGCGGTCTATAGGATCTTTGATTTGACTACAATGTAACATTCCAGACAAAGATCAACTATAAGGACACACAATGCCCTACAGCCTTCACTTCTTTGTCTCTACCTTGAGAAAATGGGTGATAGAAGAACTGGGTTGTTCTGCATTTGTATCATGGAAATACTACTACTTGAAGGAAAGACAGCAGAATTAGGGACAGAATTGTTTGAGCTCGAGTCTCCACTTGCAGAGAAACAAAGCATGTTTGTTGTGAGGTTGCCTTTAGATGAGCAAAGCAAATAAAAATTGTTGCTGATAAAAACGTGAAAAGTCATTTTCCCACAGAGTATTTTCCTGCGTGGTTGAAGTAGTATTGTGTGGGCAGCAGCAGCTAAGGGATTCCCAAGGCACTTGTGTTCTATTTTTCCACTGTGTTGTTTCTAGTAGACAAGAAAAGAAAATAAAATGATGGGTGCTACATTTCCTATTATTTTTCTTATACAGAAAATACCTAGAAACTATAGTTTCATGTTCTATTCAGAGAGACCAGATGTCATTAAAAACTTGTACAGTTAATAACCTATCATGCCAGTTATTTTAATCTTAAATATATCTTTCTCCTCTCTTTAGATTTTAAAACAAATCAATAACTTGACAGAGTTTTAGTATGGAAAATAGAAAGGCAAGCTTTTTTTCAATCATCAATAATCTTGGTTCTATCACATCAAATGTCTGAATAAAACTGAATGGTTCTATAACTGTCCGATGGAAAAAAAAATTGAACAATACTCCTGCTGTTCCAATGAATTGTGGAAAATGAAAGATGGAAATATTTTTCCTTTGCAAGGGTAATAAATACATCAACAGATTTGGTTTCAGCTTGATTTTTGCTCTTTTTTATTTTTTTTAAGAATGCGGATAAAAATGGGATTTGGGTAGGATGACAGTAGTTTGTTACTATTTTCTATTCCTAAAAACATCTCGTGAAAATTATTTATGATGAGTTTTAGATGCGTTTTTATATTTCTAAACCTTGGTTTTAAGTGGCTTGGTCCAAACTGAAATGATAGATCTTGTAAAGATTCATGAGGAGTATGCATACCTCCTGTTCCGTAATCCTGCTACACTCAAATACTTTCCATATCAAAGGCTTTCTGCTCAAAAAATATTATGCAACATATTGGTTTTGATATATTCAACTGAATAAAAGGCATGGTGAATGTTAAGTTCTGAAACAAAGAAGTGGAACTGTGTATTTTTAATCTTTTTCTCATGTGAGCTCAATTAAAGTCATCCAAGAATTAAAAGGAGATATTGTAAAAGATACTGACACTTCCTTCTCTAAAATATGTGTCTTTTAGTCACTTGGACACATTTAGATTGCAAGTGTTATAATTGAAAAGAAAAGCAAGTCTTTAAAAATGCGGGAGGGTAGCACTTCTGTCCCTGAATGCTACTCATCTCAAAGATATAATAATAATTTTAGAAGTTCCCTCCTTCCATTCTCCATCCTTCACACAGGTCAAAGTTGATGTTTTCACCAAGACCAAGCCCAAGCAAAGAGTTGACAAAAGATACTCATCCTAAAGAGCTTTTATTATGAATAACAGATCTTGTTAGCCAGAGGCATTTTGAGAAGGACAAAGGGATTCAGTCAGAAAGCAGATATTGGAAAAATGCTCATAATTCTTCTATATTTTTATGCTGCTTTTGTTTCTTGCCAAATTAAGTACATAGTACTTACAGACATTTAAATTTAATATATTATCACTTTACTGCTTTTCTTTGCATCACAAGTTCCTTCAACTTATCTTTGAGGTCATTTAGTTACTGGCAGTTTTTTAGCGGGGTTTACTATATACCACTTGATCTCTCTTGGAATATCAGTTTTTCTCCTTACATCACATAAAGGCATTTCTTTTGAAGTCCACACTTTTGTCTATGAATTGCCATCTCTGGTATGTTTAACAACAGGGATTCTGCAAATTTGAAAGTGGAAGGGTTGGGAAAATTTCTGTAGAAATGTAGTTGAAGTATGCTGTTATTGGTGGCATGCTTCTTTTTTCATTCTTGCTGATTTTTCTGATTCCATTTTGAATGTTTAAGTCTGAGATGAGTTACTGAGTTTTTCACAGGGTCTTCTCTTTCTAACAGGAAAACTTAAAGTAAGTTTGTGGGGACTTTTTTGTGGTGAGGAAATGCTGTCTGAGTGTAGTGATTATGCTTTTTAGAGATTTGTATTAATTTTTGTATGTAAATGATTAAAGGGATCAACTTATTTTAATAATTGCATTGAACTATTCCTAAAATCTATACTAAGGAACTTCAAATCCACTGTCACTTAATAACCTTGAATACTTTTCTGCTAAATCTTAATAGAACATTAGCAACTAATCACTTGCATTATTATGGTGCTTGTAGTGATTCATTTATTTCTTTTAACATTGAAACAGACTTAAGGTTTTATTTATGTAGTTTTTTACCATAAACCAAACTCTATTGCAAATATTTGATATTTGGGTAATAACTTTCTCCCTTTGATCTTAACAGCTGTTTAGGTCTCAATGTTTGCTTAGCAAAGCTAAGCCATGCTGAGTAGCAGTCACCAATTAAATGGTCCTAGGTGATGCTTACCAGGCTCAGTACCTGATTTGAGGTTCTTGGTAGTATTTGGTGAGGTGCATGGGGGAACTGCCATTATTTTGTGCAACATATCTTCCAGTGAGCAGAGACAGTCAAAATACCGTTTGCTCACAGGAGAAAGTGGAGCAGGCTCGTGTATGTAATGCATTCACCAGTCTATCACAAAGTCATTTAGGACTAAGTCTTGAAGAATTGCTCTTTGGCTCTACAACCTTCCTCATAGTAGTTAGCCAGTGTAGTTCTGATGGTTTTTACTTATGTAACATTAAAAGCAGTGCCTGTTCCATATGTGAACAGTGATGTTTTAGATCTGTTTATTGTCACAGAGGTATTTCCATGGCTTGGAAAACTACTGCCTGTAGTTGTTCTGAGATGTGGGAACCTGAAAATATCTCTGGGCAGAGTTAAGCTCAGTCTTTTCCAGAACATCCCAGAAGAAATATTTGATTCCACAGCTGTTCTGAAGTGAGTCTCCTTCAATCTGTCCCTAGATCTACTGAATATCTACTCAATTTTTCAGTTTCAAAAACAAATGAATCTTTATCATAGGGGTATGCCACAATAGCATTGAAATTTTTTCTCTTTCATCAGGATAATTATGATGATATAGTTGAAATGAGATTAAAGTTTACTGATAATTTAAAAAAAATGAAAACTACGCCTTCAATAAAACATACCCAAAAATGGCTTTGCTTATCAATCCTAAATAAACCTGTGTGGACAATTGAGGGGAACAGTACCATAAGGCTCTCATGTTCTTTTGTAGCTTGTTAAGAACTGGGAATAAGAAACCTCCCTGAGTTTCCTTATTTTATCCAACTTAACCAGCACAGAATGAGAAGCAAGGGAAGGAAGGTGTGTTTTTATGTGTGTATGTTGTACACCAGCCAAGGTGCAGCCTATCTCGGTGGTACTTAGCCAAGACTGGTGGGTTTTTCTGACAGTGGAGTAAACTGGACTTGAGAATATATATCAAAAGGGTAAAGTCTCTTCTAGGCCTTTTTCAGACTGCCTTCCCCTGATAGTTTGTGTATGATTTTGATCTTACTTATGTTGGTTACTTGACCATAGAGAAGACAGTTCAGTTATCATCAGCAGTTAGGGGTATGTAAACCCCTGGTTTGTTTGATATGACAGAGTTTACAGAGAAATACTTTTAGCAGAATATCAAAGAAGATTTGGGGGTGTTTTGAAAAATGTAAGCATTTTATTCTTGAGTTTTATAAAAAGGAGTTAACATTGACCATGTATCTTTGAACCTTTTCTTCCCTCATGCGCTTCTTATGATGTTGTGTGACACAAAAGCGATAACAGGAGTGAAGAATATGACAAAGTATGTAAGAGTGATGCCTGCTCCCTTCTCTGAATAGCAATCTATCAGAAACACTGCCAAAAGGAAGACATTTATAGTGTTAAATAGAATGTTCACAATTTCATGGGACCTATGCCTTTAGGCAAGAAAATGATCTAAAGGTATTCACTGCAGTAGAAGGTGACCATAAAACTGCTCACTTTTAGAACTAAGAAAAGCACTAAATTTTGTCTCTGCTTTTGCAGTAATTCCTTGACATCCTTACTCATTGCTGAACAGCAATGCTTACAATTGTCAGAATTTTTTTTTGTACCTAAAACCACGTGTGCATAAAGGAGGAATAATGTGATTTCTTCTATTTTAAAATATTAAAATATTAGAAGTAGTCAGATACTGGTGTAGACTGCATGAATTTTTGCTCATTCCTTCTGTGTTATTCTGTAAGGTTTGGGGATTTTTTTATTATAAAATCAACATGACAAAAATACTGTCTCATATAGCATAAGTTTAGAGACATTTTGATATCAACCTTAAGAAATAACTACTGCTTGTATGAATTTTAGAGTTTGAGGCTAATTTAGAATGTTAGTCTTAAATTGGCTGGCTCCTAGGTCTCTATGCCTGTTCAGAGATTAACATTGGAACAGAAATGATTTGGATTATAAAATGTGGCAAATTTCCCTCCTTAGGCTTCCAAACACTGGGTGGAAGACTAAATAAAAGAATAGCTACATTTACATGCCTGGTGAAATGCAAAGCTGAAGAGTGAAAAGTGGCTACACTCCTCAGTCTTCTAGTTTGCTTTTGGTAATTTCATTGCTGGAGGCAATTAAAAAGCAACTTGTGCTGATGGCTTATCTGTAGTGATAACTTCATAGGTATATGCCCTGGCATAAAAAAAAAGTGTGTTAAGTCTCTGGAAAATCTAGTAGATTGAATAAATAAATACTTGTGGATTTTTTTGTGATTGTGTATTCATGCAATGTGCAAAACCAGGAAACATAAACTTTCATATGCAGCTGGAAACTTAATTGGTTTCATGACTTTTAAAAGCTTTTTAACAGATGGAATGTGTATTACTGCAGAGAGAAAGAAATATTAAAAAAATCTGGAAATTAAGTCCACACTACTGCAGAACTGTCAGGCACTCAGGGCATACTGCATATTTGGTTCCAAACTTTCCCTGTACTTTTGAACTCCCAGCACAGCACTGAGGCCTCAGATCTCCAGAGACAGACTATTGCATTGGTTGTGTAGAACTGCGCTTTGTGTGGGTTGATAGTGTTTGATTTTCTAAGGGTATACTGCTAGTCTCAACATATGTTGTGAATAACTCTTTTATTCTTTAATCTTCAGGACTACTTCTGAAAAAATACTTGACACATAATCTTGTGGGATTTTTTCCCTATATTTTTAATGAGCCCTCTGTTCTGTTTGTATTTAACATTAAAATTTACTGTTTCTTTAATTGCAGTTTAGTCAAGCAGGGAGTCTTTCAATGGATAGCTTTGGGAGCTGGCAAGATTTTCTTTTGTTATATTAAACAGTGTTTTCACGTTCCATAATGTTCTCAATTCAGCAACACTGAAGCACATCATAAATTTAATTAGAAGGGTTTTCTTAAAGCAGTGTTTGGGCTGATAAATAGAAATATTGAGAAGTAATTTTCCTAATGATATAGCAGAAGTATTTTGGGACTGTAGCACAAGACTCTTGACTATTTTTCCCTTTCCATTTGTCTTTCCCTGGAATAAGAACTGCATAACTTTAGTTATCTTCTTCATTAAGTAACTTTCATGACAAGAACCATCATGAGGTATTATCAAAAGCAATTAGAATCTCCAAACCGATCCTCATTAGGGACAAAAAGACCTCTAAATCTATTTCAATTGGTTCAGAGTTTAATACCTTTATTGCTCTTTTTGTTTGTGATCTAAATAAGTTTTGATTATCTTGGGTAAGTTTTATCAAAAACTTTTTTTGTATGTTTCCTTGCCCATAGTTTACCTGTTCTGGAATTGTGGTTTGTCAATATTCTCATACTTGTATGCAGAAGATGTACTGAAGCAAAGAAATATATATCTTCTGCACTGAAATAAATCCTTCTTAACATTTAATTCAAACAAAATAAATTCAAATTAAAGGGCAAAGAAACTTAAGCTCCAAAACCTATTAGCAAATAATGCAAAGATCAATGGATACATTTTTAAAGGTTGAAAATAAATTGAAGTTACAGATTGGTTAAGGTTATCATCTATTTGGGATGAATGTGTACTTCCATTGACTCATTTCAAGCTGAAATGCTTCAAGTTAAGCTGATTTTTAAAAGTTGTGTGTATATCTATGTCTTGAACAAAAGCAAAAACTTGGGTAGTCTGAAGTCTTGTCTAAGAATGACTTTAAGCATATTTTCTTGCCTGGGACTACTTCCTTCCTTATGAAACAGGACGCAAAGATAGTTTAGCTGTGTAGAAATGTGTACTGGTGACTTATTTCAAAAGACTTGTGAGCAATTTCTTTAAAGAATAGGCTTGCCTTTACACTGTGCTCTTGCCACATGGTTCTCTTAAACTGCTGCTAAGACATGCATCAGACATTGTGCCCTTCACTTGCTGTGGGGAATGAATATGTTGGTGAATCTGTTGCATATGTCAGCACTTCTGTGACAAACAGGAGAGACTAAACTGGGAGGAAGGTACATTAATACTTCTCGTATCCCAGTTACCAGAGTCCACCTTAGAGTGGCATGGTAATGCATAGTACTGTATTTGTCTTATGTAGAAATACACAATATAGCTAAATTATCATCACCACTGAGAAAAAAAAAAAAAACAAACCAAAAACAGATCAGTAAATAACAGCTATTTTGCAGACAAAGAACTCCATACTGCAAGGCTGTAGGCATTCAGAAAGTAGGAGTCTGTCTGGACTGCTTTTAGTACAGTATTGCAGAAAATTGTGAAAAGTTGTAGAGAGGGAAAGGAGATTTTGTATTTTAAAAACTGGTTTTTTTTCATTCTCATTCACCCCCACGTTCTCTTTTACTCATGTATTAGTGGGTGCTGCAATTTCTGTCCCCATTGTCTAGGTAGGAGCTGGGAGTGACGCTAGCAAACACCTAGCATGTATTTTTCATGGCTTTAGGATTGTTCCTGATGCTGAGGCCTGGATGTGACTGTTTCACTCTAAAAAAGTTGACAGTAGCTGTAATTTTTGTTTCTTCATCGTGTCCCACCTTCAAAAGTCATTAGCAATTGCTGCTGATTTTTTCTGCCACTTTTTTTTCTTCCCTTGCTGCAGTTTGTTTGGGGGTTTTTCCTTGTTTTCTTAGTATTTTTTCACCAAGACCAGGTTTCTTGAGAATAAACTGTGATGTTAGTATCTTGATGTTGTCAACAATTGTCATTCTTTTATGCCTTCTTATCCTTTCTTCCAATATTTTTATACCCTTAAGTTCCAATTCACATTTATTTATACCTTGTTTTCATTACAAACCTCCACAATTTGTTACTGGAAAGAAGGTCTCATAGCAACAAAGAAATTACAAACTTTAATCTGTAGCTCCTATTGTAGAGACCATGTGTCTTCAGAATGCTTTTTTTTTTTTTACGGGTGCTTACAGTGATTTGGACGCTTAGAAGAATTTCTTGTAGCAAAATCTTATCAAAGAATAGTGTGCTTCATATGGCCTTCCCTGGGGTGCAGTGGAAAAGAGAACAAAACACACATTTGTGTGAAAAATATTATGCTAATGAAGGCAGTCTAAGAGGCTAAAGCAACTTGATTCAAACACTGTACAGTTGCAATGTAATACGGGCTACAAGAGAGGTAGAACTTTATTAAGATGGCAAAATTGTATCTTAAAGATTTCCAGCATCACAAAGAGGATTTTGTATTTTAAAAAACTGATTTTTTTTTTTTATTCTCATTCGCCCACATGTTCTCTTTTACTCATGTATTAGTGGGTGCTGCAATTTGTGTCCCCATTGTCTAGGTGGGAGCTGGGAGTGACACTAGCAAACACCTACCATGTCCTTTTCATGGCTTTTGGATTGCTCCTGATGCTGAGGTCTGGATGTGATTTTTTTCACTCTAAAAAAGTGGAAAGTAGTTATATTTTTTTTTTCCTTCATCCTTTCCCAGCAGGGCCAGACTTCACTATTTTAGAGCCAAAACTATATGTTGTAGAGTTCAGAAAATGGTAATGTCTGTAAGAAAAGATAGTGGCAATATTAATGCATATTGAAATTGGTTGGTGTTTTGCCTTTGATTAGAGAAAGTCTCGATCAATTTTTTTTTTTTTTATAAATCCAGAAGATCACAGAATGTGTCACACTGATATCTTCTTTGCTAGGAAAGGTGCTAAACAGGTACCACACCTAGACTGGTATTTTTGCAAGGGATGCCTTGTAAACCTTTCCTAATGACTGTCCTCCTTTGCTGTTGGCAGTGGTGATTTGTCTGTTCTCTCAAATGTCAGTAAGCCAAAGATAAAGGAAGGACCTGAGCAGCAGGTATGTAATCTTCTCTTTATCTCTCCTTCAATATTTCAGGAGTTTTACTTTAAATGTGGAGCACACCCAACGGCTGACAGTGAAACATCTGTGGCTTTGAACCTCGTTACAACAAACAGCCGCTGTATCACGTGTATAACATGCACAGATATTAGGTAAGTACAACAAAAATTGTCAGAGATGTACAGTCTCAGTGCTTCAGAGTACTTATCACTTCCAAAGAACCTCTTTTTCTTTGCACATTTTCCTTTTTAAAGGCTGGGATTTTTTTTCCCTGGTAGCATGGTGAAAAATGGGTCATATTTTCAGGTGTGTTATTTGTTTAGCTGGTAAAATTGCAGTTCATATTTTTGCACCTTCGTCATGTTGCAGATGGAAATCTGACTGCTTTAGTTCTAACTAAAACCTTGAGAGCTCAAGATACACAATTTTGAGTGTAGGTATTTTCTGCTAATATGTATTCAAGAACCTGGGAAAGAGCTGGATTTTTGAGGGGCAGGCTGCTCCTGAAGAAATTAACTTCTTGGTGTTTGTTCTATAAATCAAAGTGAAATGCATCTGTTCTCATGTTTGTGTTTATGGCGGTTTGAAATACTGTAATCCATCTTTGCATGTGGTATTTGAGCACATACATTCAAGAATATCCATTACTTGAGAATGCATGGATTAAAAACCAATTGCCCGAAAAAGACAGCTATCATTGTAGTGAAGAATTACCTGAAACACATTTGTCTACTGATTAGGAGGTAGTTCATATGAAAGTGTAAAGAGAATTGTGAAATGGTAGTTGTTGGTCAGAAGGGAGAAATGGGAAAGGACACTTGAACTCTGTACTGATTCATATGGTGTGTGTCTTCTGGAAAGAGCTGGTTTTGGAAGCATCCTTTGTTTAACCAGTTCTGTAAATACACCACAAAGACCAAATATCAGTCTCTGTGAAATTGGTACGTCAGCATTTTGCAGCAAGGGTGCTGACTCAGGTACTCAAAAGTGGCTGGTTCTCCTGTCCCTTCTAAAAATTGCCTGGGCAAGAGAAGGGTTTGGCTTACTGAAGTGCAGGCCCCTAGAGCATGCCTGCACTGCTAAACACAAGAGGGCCAAAGGCTGATGCCCAATCCCAAGCCAAATGGAAAGGCCTGACAGATGTCCTGCACAGAGCTGTGTCACCTGGTGCTTCATCATAGCCAGCTTGGGCTGGTTGTGGAGCTGCAACCCAACCATTGTAGATCTGCAGTTGAAAGTACACATTTTATCCTAGCAGTAAGATGGAATGGAAAAAGGTTATTCATGTCACCATATTTCCTGTGTGGGACCCAGGAAGTTACAGAGGAGCTCACTGAAGAGCAGCAAAGGGGTAAAACTTGCTCAATATCTGAGCTTTTTGGAATAAACAGTACCTATCTCTGGGACCTGGGTCCACAGGGCTCTCAAGAACTCTTAAGTATTTCTAGACTTCAGGAAAAGTTTTCTGTTCTGAGAATTTAGTGTGTTTTTTTTTAAGTTCTCTTGAAACAAAAAAAACCACAACAAGCATAAAAAAAATTTCAACCCAAAAACAAAAAACCAAACTAAAACAAACAAAAAAAAAAAAGAAACTAAGAAAATATAGGAAAAAAACTTGTCTAAAATCCCCTTTCTGGGTAACATTAAGAAAAGCAAAATGTAAGAAATTTGTTCTCTCTCATCATGTCAAAACATTGATACACATTTCTATGATAACTCAAAATTTTTGAGAATGTATCCATAAATGAAATTCTGATTATCTTTCAGAATTTTGATTTCTTTTTTTTAGAGCTGTAAAAGCCACCCATGCACTTTTGTGTAATACTAGATGTTTGTAGGTGATACCAAAACCCAGGATACTATTTTACCATTTTATTTTTTGTATGGAAAATCCTGCAAGTTGCTAAAATAGAATTTCACATGTATCTTTGGGTAGATGACATAATTTTCCAATTAAAGCTGTGCAAGAAATTGCTTTAGTTTCTGATTTTGTCTTTTACCAGTTTTAAGGAGGGTCAAATGTAAGTTTTGACCATTGGAAAGAGCAAGATCATACAATGAAAGCATTTATCAGTTATGAAAAGGTCATTGTAAAATCTTGGGCTACTTAAAAAATCTGCACTCGTGTTTTTTTTGGGTTTCTTTACAATTTTTTTTTGTTTCTCCAACCTAACATTCTTGTAATATTTGTATGTAATTCCAAGAAATTGCATAAATAGTCATAATCTTTTTACTTTAGTTAAATATTTACGTGATTGTACAGGAAATTACTTGCTAATATACTTATGAAGTTGAAAAGTAGCATTTAGGGCACTCTGCAGTTTAGAGTATTTTGTGAAACCTACCTTCATCCTTCTGTAGCATTCATGTGAAAAAGAGGATTAACTGTATTTGGTACATTAGCTAGTACCCTGTATTGGCTTCACTTTAGTAAAATATGAAATTTATGTCTGTTCTTCAAAGTAGATTTTTCTTCCTTTTTTTCTGGAAAAAACCCCAAACCAGCAACAAGACCCCAAACAGGAAAAGATGACAACGAGATACTATTGGCAATTTTTTTAAGAATTTTTGTTTTCAACATAAACCTTATCTCTAGGTGTTTTTTATCAATTTATCATTGACAGTTAGTCTACCACAGGCAGAGTAATTAAGTTCCAAGATTTTTGGCGAGGCATTTGTATGGTTTTAGCAAGGTTAGCAAAGCTTATACAAATCTTATATAAAGCAGTAGTATACTCTGCTATATAGAAAAAATACAAAGTGGAAGCAATGATAATCTATTGCCAGTTTTTATCCTTAAGTTTACATTAGATGCACTTAGTTTGCCTTAGGTTTATATTTTATATAAATATTTTCATGCAAGTCTGACCACTGGAGTGAAATAGTTGGAAGCCAAACGCCCTTGCAGGGCTATGCTAAATCCATAGGCAGTATTCCATGTAGTGTAATGCCTTCCCATGTATTCTGCTTATCTGCAGCAGAGTTAGTGTGCATTGGTAGCCTTTGTACATTTTTTTCTATAGCATTCAAGGTGATGGGTTGCTATTCTATGTCTTTGAAGACGCTTTAATAGATTGAGCAAATGGCTGGAAGTTGAAACAAATACTGAAACTGTGCAATCCTCAAGGGAAGATCTGCTTTTGTCAACTGTTTCCAGTAGAAATAACATCAAAAGGGGTTAGGAGTACCCCAGGGTACCCATAAATCAGGCTCAGGAATAACAGCAGTTTTAAGCAGTGTAAAAATAAAATGTGTAGAACAGAAATGCCTCACGTCATCTTTCACGAACTCAGTAGGGTACAATTCCTAAAGGCACTATTATTTTTAGCTTTCAGCAGATACAGATAAGTGTAAAAGATATAGGACACACTGTCACTTAATAGGTAGAAAGAATTCTCCAGAAGGAGCAATATTTGGTGTTGTGTTATCAGATTTTTTTTTTCCTCATCTATTAAAACCTTGCTTCATCGTCTTGAACAAAGAAATGTTTTGCTTTGTTTAAACATTGAAATCTTTTTATATGCTTTTCTGCTCTTTGGACTTTCTATTACTGGAATTGGGAGTGAGAACTTCTGCTGGTGGTGTTAGTAGTGCATGTTCAAAAGACAAGTTAGAAATGTTTTCCTTTCAGCATCAATTAGTGACATTTTCCTATCACTCCTGCTTACTTATTTCCTCTACTGTAGAGTCAGAATTGAGACAGATTAGGTGGGGATTTTTTTTGGTTTTTTTGTGTTGTTTTTTTTTTTTTTTTTTTTGGTTTTGGGGGGAGTTTGGAGTTTTTTTGGGGTTTTTTTTTTTGAGTTTTTTGTTTGGTTGGTTGTTTTGTTTTGGAGTTTTTGTTGTTGTTGTTGTTTTTTAAATGTGATAGTGTTCCTAAATTGATAAAGGGATAAAATTGTTTGCTTCTCAATAAATCAATAAATACATAGGTAAATGATTTACTGTTGTGGCTTTTACCTGTGGGTTTTGTATGTCAAAAAAAGACCATCTACCCAAGTTTATTATGGGGATTAGGGTTTTTCTAATTTCCTATTTTAGATTTTCATCTTTATGATGTTATTGTTGATAAGGTGTGCCATGTTCCTTATTGACCTATATTTTGTACTGTTTTGTGCATTAATGTTATACACTGCTTTGAAGTAAAATATTTGTTGAATTGCTATTTAAATATTGTTTAGAGAAACCTGAAATATTTTGCCTTTTTCTTCTTGTAAAAGATATATGGTATTAATGCAGGTTACAGGGAAAAAAAAGTGTCAGAGGAGGAATATAGCAGTGACTATGACAAGAAGTGGATGAGGCATCAGGTCAGCCATGGCATTCAAAACCCTTACATTACAAATAATTCCAGAATCTTTATCTGATTATTTGAATCCAGTGCTACAGCTGAAGAGACAATTTGCCAAATTCAGCTTTTGACAGAGGTCCACTAATTAGCTCAATTGGTTAGAGTGTGGTGCTAATGCCAGGTTTGTGGGTTTGATCCCTGTACAGGCCATTCAAATAAAAATTGGACTTAATTATTCTTGTAAGTCTCTTTCAACTAAGAATATTCTGAGATTTGTTTGAGAACTGTTAACATTTCCTTAGTGAAGAAGCTGTAGTGCAAGTTTGATTCAGGTCAATTTTGCTGTTATTTGGAGAGATTTTTATGAGGGACCTTCTGTTGTTTTCTGACATGAAAATGCAGGCTATGCCCATTAAAAGACATTACTCATAGGATGTTTTCAGAAGAGTAAATAGTACCTTATTCTAGACTTCTAACTACTATTTCTCTTTGCTTCTGGGACGTAGGATTCTAAATTTACCCTTTTAGGCCATTATAATCCAAGCAAGTTATTAAATCTATATTTAGCTATTCTTTTTTGAAGTACTTTTTCCCTCCCTGTAACCCTTCTTGATAATGTGGTCTCTGCTCCAAATCTTTGTTAAATTATATTGTCTTTATATACCTTGAGTAGTTCAAAGAGGAGTGGAAAAAGATTGTGCTAAGAATTAAATCTACTTTGTCTAAGCACTATGACCATCAGGGACAGTGTCTACTGCTTTATTCCCTAATGTTCCTTAAATTAATGAGATTTCTTAAGAATCACTTATTTAAAGCAGGAAATTAGATATAAAACTAAGAACTGTTACTAATTGATTTAGAGCTTTTTTTTTTCTTTTTCCCCAGTGAGGTAACTTATAGAATAATCTTGTTACAGCTGTAATATTTGAGTTTTGATACAAGCAAAACCATGCAGAGACAACCTTTTGTTGAGAATTTGGGTGATTTTTTGAAATGTGAACCAAGTCTGATTATGCCAGTAAGTGACCTTCATTTCCTCTGAGATGCACAGTGTGGATTTGAGACTCAAGCACTTGTACCATGAGCTATTGGAAGATATGCCTTGTGCATGAAATTCAGTTGCCTTAATCTTTCTCTTGAGATGTAATCACTAGAATACAGCAGCCCCCTATGGCAAAGACAGGACAGCAGTGCAGTTCTTACTGCTCTGCCTCTGAATCTGTTAAGTTCTGCACTACAGCTGCATCTTCAGCTTCAACACATCTGGGAACAGAAGAGTGCATTGGCACTCTTGCACTTTCACATTGCACATATACTCTGCCAGCAGGGGACAAGTGAGGAGGATTTTATGCAACCTCACTCCTGTCCTATGCTGGACATAAAGCACAAATTTCTCTTCATCTGGGAGAATAAAGCCTGCCTACCTTTCCTTCTTTATGAGGCTGAGTTTTTTTCCTATGTCATTCCTTTGCTTGGCACATATCTTAGTGTACAGTTGACGGAAAGGACAAATGGAAAGGAATATTTTGACTGCTTGCTGTTTTTTTATTTTTTTTTAGTTTTCCCTCATGTTTGTGAACATAAATATAATAGTGTGTGGTATTATCTTAGTGCTTGAAACAGCCATGAGTGAGGATATTTGACAGTCGGCTGAACAGGAGCCAGCAGTGTGCCCAGGTGGCCAAGAAGGCCAATGGCATCCTGGCCAGTATCAGGAATGGTGTGGCCAGCAGGAGCAGGGAGGTCATTCTTCCCCTGTACTCAGCACTGGTGAGGCCTCACCTGGAGTATTGCGTCCAGTTCTGGGCCCCTCACTTTAGGAGGGACGTTGAGATGTTTGAGCGTGTCCAAAGGAGAGCAACGAGGCTGGTGAGGGGCTTGGAACACAAGCCATATGAGGAACGACTGAGGGAGCTGGGGTTGTTCAGCCTGGAGAAAAGGAGACTCAGGGGTGACCTTGTCACTCTCTTCAGCTTCCTGAAGGGTGGCTGTGGTGAGCTGGGGGTCGGTCTCTTTCTCCGGGCAACAACAGACAGAGCAAGAGGACACAGTCTCAAGCTGCGCCAAGGGAGATACAGGCTAGAATTAAGGAGGAAGTATTTTACAGAAAGAGTGGTCAAATACTGGAATCATCTACCCAGGGAGGTAGTAGAGTCACCATCCCTTGAAGAGTTTAAAAAGAGACTGGATGTGGCACTTGGTGCCATGATCTAGTTGAGGTGTTAGAACATGGGTTGGGCTCGATGATCTTAAAGGTCTCTTCCAGCCTAGAATTTCTGTGATTCTGTGATTTATGTCACAAATGAAGCTCATTTCTGAATTGAATATATTTCAATAATGTGCATCTCCTGATACACCTGGGATAAAATAAACGTCATGAATTTCATTTTGTGTTTGACATTTAACCTGAAGCCTACAGATTCCAGAATATTGTCAGCAGGGTCTATATTATATGTTGTATGTTCTCTCTAATTTGTGGTGATTCCTACAGCGAGGTGTTTTTGTAGATTTCTTCACTTACGTATTTCATTTGTGTTGTGAGACAGAAAGACTTAAAAGTTTAAATTATTTGGGAAGAGTCAGTGGCTTTAGTGTGTCAGGTATCCAAGTGTAACCACATCCAAGATTTCATGAGCTTCACTTCCAAAATATTCTGAAGAAACCTGAGCATGAATACTTGCATATAATCAATGAAAAATGATAGCTAATGAATGTTATTCTGTTCAAGTATTGTAAATTTAAATGTGAAAGTTAGAATTTATTTGCAATGTCCAAGAAAAGCCGAGTAGCAAATGTTTTTAAAACCTTGTTCAGAGATTCTTTTGCATGCCCACAGTGGGCCTTTTCTCCCATAGATGTTTGCAGGTTCAGATGTCTGGGACTTTCTTTTCCTTCTTTTTAAAATGAATTCCTTAACATGAAAGACAAAACATTTTCATCTCTGGTTAGTTTTGCTTCAGGCAAGGTTAGTAATAGCTGAATATTTTCACCATCTGATAGTGGTGTAGTGACCTAGGAGAATTGTTATTGGAGGTCACAATCCACTCGTCTTTGGAGAGATGTCTGTTTTGCAAAGGCATCATCACAAGTAATACTAATTAGCAAGCCTCATCCTTTCAGCAGAGACCTGAGGTCTGAAGGAACAAGGTGAACAGATTGCAGAGATGTTCCTTTCAGGCCTCAACTGAGGCATTGAGGGAGTGGTTTTGGTAGGAACTCAGCTGTTGCTCTCTGCTGAGCGGCCGATGGTTTGGCATCATCCACTGCAGTAAGGGGAAACAATGGAATGGGTTTGTGAAGGATGTGGTTGGCTTTTACAACAAAATAAGGAAACAAGAGTGAAAAGATCCAGCAAAGAATGAAGCTGCCCAGCAGCAAAAACCTAAATATGCACCCAACAGAATAATTTCATTTGCAGAAACTTAGGAAAAATTGAAAATAGCAGTATTGGGCAAATGTGCCAGGACATAATTTCTGAAATCAAATACATGAAGGACTATTCATAAGACAAAGAGCCTGTCATAACATATAGAGAACTTTATGAAATGTTACTTGATACTTCATAGAGTCACTTAATGATCCTATATGGAACACTGTCTGCTGTCCTGGGTAGTGTCTTGGAGAGCTATTCAGTTCCTCAGTCAAATAGCTCCCTAGGAGTTGTTATCAGATTTCAAAAATGCATCATTCATATAAATATTTTGATGGAATTTGATGGCAAGTGTTTATACACTGTTTTCAATTGATGTCTAGGGCAAGGTACTACTCTCAAATTCTATAACTGTATTTTTAATGTGTAACATATTTGAGGGCTTATGGGTACAAAATTTTGGGAAAACAAGGGAGGAATTGAGGGATATGTTGGAGAAATATGTTCATTTGTGTACATATAATAAATACAGACACCTATTGCTATATTTCGCTCTAAACCATGGTGTAGGATGAATTGTCATAGCAGTGTACTGACTGACAACAGTATAAGGAAAATATTTCACACACTTTATACTGACAGTCTGCACTGAGCATACAAAGCTCTTGGTACATTGCAGTCTTGATGGACCTCTAATGGAATTTAATAATTAGAATTACGTTTTTGCTTTTTACTTATCAATTCATGATCATTGATAGCTCTCTTCCCTCTTGTTAATTCTTTGAGTGTTGTTGAAGTTTGCTTCTGGAAACAAAACTCTTTCTGAAGGTAGTCTTAGAAAGAGTCTGTTCCTTATTTTGTTCTGTAAGAGAAACCAGGTAGGATCCAAATATTTTAGATCTTCAGGGAAATTCCTTCTTCTTCCTGATCAATGTCTTTGTACAAAACATAATTTAGTAAATTTTTAATTATATGTTTACTTTAAAATATAGCAATTTTTGGAATAGTAAATTATTGCAATAATTGTTGTATACTGATAAATGATAGCAAAAATTTTAGTGTAAATTGTGCTGTGATGCACTAACTTCTTTATCAACTAAGTTACCAGCACAATTGAAGTTTCCTTATAAAGAGAAAATCCAGAGCATGTTTCAGGCAGGGGCATAGAAAGTAAATTCAGTCCCTTAGTGGAAAATTGACAAAAGTCAAGTAAATTGTTAATACCTAACTGTTAGGAACTTGATGCAAAATGATGCTGATTTGCAGTGTGGTTTGAAAATGACAAGAAATACATCATAATCAAAGTCAATAACAATCTGTTAAGTTCTGTCAATATCTGTGACATAGTAAGGGAGCTGTGTGCAGACATTTGAAAATAGTTGAAAATGTACATGATTAATAATCGTGGGCAATTATTAATAATTTTCCCAGTACGAGTTTGTAAATGGTAGTGATGCTGCACTGGCATGTCAATGTAGGACTACTACTAGAAAAATGACACCAAGAAAACCACATTTTTATATTGTTACAATCTCCTTTGCTAAGACTTGTACTTTCACTTGACACGTTTGTTTTAGTTTATGTTAAAGTAATTCCATATCATTTTACATTGAAATGCAGTAAGCAGGATGAAAACAAGTACATTCATCTATCAAAACTGTTTGAATTATTTCTTTATATTTTGCCAATTACACTGACATAACTTTCTCTTGCTGAGGGAATAAGTCTTACAGCTGATCTCTAAAGATCAACTGTGGCTGTGGTTGGACCTGCTCCTGAAGGAGTTCAGTGGTAGCGAAAAGTGAGTGAAATAGTAGAGAAAATGTGTTGCTGGATAGCAAGATAAGGGAAAAATGATACCTACTGCACTGGAGACTACTCTCCTGAAGGAGCTAGCATAAGTGTGGCTGTTCTGTGCAGAGATTTCAGAGGTTTTCTACCTCTCAGCAAGCTTTCACAGCAAGCTTTTACAAAACTCTCCTCTGACTCATTTTCAGTTTTGCTTTCCTTCAAGGGTATGTGCTCCTGCATGTTTACTAAGTAAAATGGAATGTTGATTATTATTTCACACATATTTATATATAATACATACGTGCGTGTATACATATATACATTCTTATGTATATGTACTTGTTTCTTTGTCCTTCTTCTCTACAAGCAATCTTCAGTTATTTGAAGTGCATTACATTGATGAATGTTTTCCCCCTACGCTATTCTTATTTCACTTGACAAAGGAGACAAATCTGCCCATATTTCTGGTGAAAGTAGGAACCAGACAGTGCTCCTTTGGCATGCAAATTCCATCTGCATTTTACAAATTACTCATTCTTTTTCTTTTGTTTGAAGCAACAAATAGCACATTCATACCACTTCCCATAAGGTATGTTGTGTGTAACCACTAAAGGCAGTGTCAGCCAAACAGCTGCCAAGAAAACCAGGGCCAGCCTACTGATGTGCACAGCGCAGGAAAGATGACTGCACTCAGATGTCACCTCTGTGAAATCTGTCCAACCTCTTTGGAAACAGGCTGACAATGCTGATGTCAATCTTGAACTGCACTCGTGAGCAAGACTATGCCTTTGCTCCCTATGGATTCTCTAACCTTGCTGGAGTTTATTGGATTTCCTGACAAAAGAAGTTATATTTATTCACTTTTGCTATATGTGCCTCAAAAGGTGTCAGAGCATGTCCTGATCAGAAAGCAGGTGGTGAGAGTGATGCTGCAATATGGTTCAGTCTGGTTATATAAAATAGAAAACAGTTTCACAAAGTCATTTATCCAGTTCGATGCATTTGTAATTTAATTTTGTTTTTAAAGTAAAATGCCAAAACAAAAGAGAGAGAGCATTTTAAAGACCCTCATCATTGAAATTTTGAGAAACAGCTCTTTTTCTCTCTTGTCCTTCAAATATATCCATAATTTTAGGCAAACTAGTCATTATTGTTTTGTGAGGACATAATTATGCATGTTTCTGCTAAATTCATTTTAATTAAAAAGACATTTCTTTCACCTTGACCCTTTCGACTTTGGTTATGCAAACAGTTTTGTGGGTTTGAGTATTTTTTTTGTTATATAAGTGTTTGCAGGTTAAGACTTATGTGCTGCATTACTGCAGATCATTTTCACATAAATGGAACTGTGACTTTTCCAGAAATAAGTGTCTTCTACAGATGCACAGCCTGTCCCTCTTGCATTCAGCTGTGACCTTGAAAACTGATTAACAAAATAGTACTCTAAGGGACACAAGGCTTCACATAAAGCAAGTGAAGCATGTACAGGCCCTTGAGGGGTGCTTAGAGTATCTCATAGACTCTAATGGTAATTCCTTTCTCTTTTAAAGCTATTAGGTGATTCTGGCTTGAGGCAATCCATAGTAATTTTCTCTTTAGTTAATTTTTGTGCTACAGATTTTATGAATTATCTTATTACAACCACTCTTTCATGTTTTAAAGACAAAGTGTGTCTTTGTCTTTATGTCTGGTATCTATATGTATTTATCTGGTATCTATATGTATGTCTGGTGTCTGTATGTCTAAGTGTCTTCCTCAGCCACTCATTTTGGGTTGCTTTGTTGATTTTACATGGCATAAACTTTGGCACAGTAAGAGGATGAAAAGTTAAGTAGAGTTATGATTGTCTAAACCTGAAAACAGAGTGATGCTTTTAAAAGCATTTAAGACCTGCATTTAAGACCTCATTTCCTTCAACAGTAAGAAGGACTATTTGAAAATATGCCATTTTCTACATTCCAAAAAGTAGTACATTGGTAGTTATTTAGTAACATTGGCAAGCTTTGAAAACCTGATTTCAAAACATAATTTATTCATTAATTAGAGACTTGTAGATTATTGTACTTTTGACTTTCTCATTCTCTGTTTGTATTTGAATTATGTTTTGGTTAATGAAACACGACCTTCTGGAAGTCAGAATTGAGAAATAAAATACAATTTAAAGCATCCTACACATCCCTCTCAATCTTGCTGCCAAAGTTTGTGTCTTTAAAATCAAATTTATAATACATGAACAGGGGATATAAGGTATTGTTTATTAAGTCATTAAACTAGTAGAAGTCATTAAAGGAATTTTTGCAAGTGATAAAATAAAAAACAGAAGGCAAGACTGAATAGTAGCTCATCTTAAACATCTGTAGTGTGCCAAGGTACAGAAGTATAAAATATAGCATTTCCTGCACTCCTGCTTTTTGCATTCCTTGTTAAAAAATCTGGTAGCAAAAGTGGAGACAGTTTTGTTGGGTTTTTGATCTCTCAAAGTTAAGGAATTCCAGTTTCTGAAGCTAGAAAGAATCGGGACAATATACAGATATTTGTTGGCCACTTGGCAGCTTCTGCTCTGGTTATAGTGCCCTTCCCTATCTGGGACAAAGAAATTGAATCTCCTGAGAATTTTTGGTATTCTTCTTTGTTTTTCTTTCTCTAATTTCTTCATTTAATATGATGTGCTGTTTATAATAGCAAGGATTAAAATATTTCTGGAGAGGTGTCCTACTGTGCTGTTAGGGTCTCTATGGTGGTTTCAGTTCTGCAGAACATTTAGAACCAAACTGTTACCTCACATCAGTAAGTAGTTAAACCTGTGCTTGCTGCATCTGAATAATCCCATCAAAACCAACAGGATCTAAATGCAGGTCTGTGTGCTTTTCTTGGTCAGAGCCCTGACTCATCCAATGTAATCATCCTGCACTTTCTGAGTGATATCCTCCAAGATGTAGTCATGGAATGTCTTTAATGAGTCTCTCAGTATGAGGTAGGATTTATAATGCTTTTCATCACAGAAAGCAGAGTGAATATTCAGGGGAGTTTGTTTTTCTTCTTTTGAGAATAAGACAGTTCTAGAAATATCTGCTGTCATGAGAATGAATTTCACTGGAAAGAGCTCCTGTCTCAATCCTTTGCTGTCTTTTCTGATTATCTGAGCTAATCTGCATGCATATGAAAAATGTGTTTTGTTTGATTTATCTTCCACTTTTCTGGGTGTCCTGGTGCCTTGTAATGACCCCCTGTTTTCAGAGAGGTATTTATGGTTTTGATCATACTGTCTCAGAGTTTGCTGTTTTCTAGAAAAATACATTATCCAAATTTACAGTTCAGATGGTGTTTATCTAAGGGTTAAATCATTAACACTAGTACTAAAGCATGTTAGAAATGCTTCTGATGAAAATTATTATTTTTCTAACATGTTGAACAATATTCTTGGCCTTTCAAAATATGTTACAGACTTCAGCATTCCTTTGGATTTTAGTTGCTGATCAGGAAATAGGATACTATTACTCTGTGTTCATGTTCCTTTCCTTTGAATTTGTTTGTTCTTTTCCAAATGTATGAATATGTTATTTCTTCTTTTTCTACAAGATTGATAAGATTCTATTAAGCTCCTAAGGATGTCAGGAGAATATCCTTTGAATTCTTTTCTTCCCTTTTCTTTTTCCTTCTCCCTGCTGTGTTTAATAGATTCTGCAAAGAATATTTTTTTTTTTTAGTTGAAGGAAAAAAAGGAAAGGAGGAAAAAGAGAATGAAGGCTTTACATTAGATCTGCCAAGAATGTTCAAGAGGTCATTTATGATACCAGCAAGCATCTTTACATTTTTATTTTAAAATAAAATTGTTTCCTAATTGTTTTATGCAAGTAGTACACAGTCATGTAGTTGAATTTTATTGGAAGAATTTTTTTTAAAGCAGTATGAAGCAGATTGGGCAGCATTGCACTGACCTTGGTTATAAGTACTAATGTTAAGTAATAGTTTTTGACACTTGGGCAGAGTATTCCTTTAAAATGGTTATCTTTAAATAAAAATTTCCCCTTAGCATTTATTAATGTCTGTCTTATTGTTTACCATATGCCAGAGTGAAAAACATCCTACAGGTAAAAACATTTATATTCTGAATTGGTTTTTGTTTTTTAACCTTCAGTAGCATTTTTAACATTGCATTGCAGTTTTATTTATTTTAGCATGGCTTTTCCTACTGTGCATATAATCATATGCCAATGAAAGATTGATTCTGCAATGTGAGTACTCAAGTTCTAGAACAGGATGTTATTTAAACATATGCTTGACTTTTGAACATGTGAGTCGTGGCTAAATATTCCAACAGAAGAATGCTTATTTTCATTAGCTTTTTTTTTTTTTTCAGTTATCCCTTACAAGTTTTTCTTCTCTAATAGCTTGTCTTGTCAAGTTTACATCACAATATCTGAATTTTTAGAGCAAAGGTGCACAGATACCATAAGAGGAGGTATTTGCAAAATCTCAATAGGGGTAACTGACTGTCTTCAGGTGGATGAGTTTCAAGACCTATACAAAACTGATTTGGAAATACCAAACTTATTTGGAAACTAAAAATCGGAGCATTCTTTCCTTGTTTGGTTATTGGAAGTTCTCTTGTGGCTGTTTCTTTTTTAAAAAATAACTCTTAGTCTCCATACACTATCATGTTTGTCTGATATTTAAACTTTCTTTGCTACTTTAATGACACTATACTTTTCTTAAATTTAATTAGAATGGAGTTACAGTGCCAGTTAGTACAATAAGCATGAAGTCAATGGTTTGTAGGAAAAAAAAATGATTATTTAACTAACAGCAGAAACCAGAGAAGTAGCAACTTGATCTACACTCAGTTGCCTGTAGGTGAAATATTCTGTATGTGTTGACACACAGTCCACTTTGTGCCTTGGATTTCTGAAAGGCTGCTTGTGTAACTGGCATTGCAGTAGCTGCAAGAGGAAAGGAAAATAAATGAATGAAGACTTTCCAAACTCAGATCTGTACTAACATTTTTTGAGTTGCCTGTCAGAGAAAAAAATACTGGGGACATGACCACAAAAATTTTTTAAAAAATTTGCCCAGTGCTGCAGAGCACAGATGTGTGAAACCGCTACACCTGTATGAGGTTCCTTGAGATACTTTGGTATTGCTTGTGAAAATTGAGCAGTCATTAAGTGATAATGTGTTGAATACTGTGAGGTGGAATGAGTATCTTTTGCATGTTAAAGGTTATCATATACTGTGGCTTGACTGATGCTCTAAACATTCCAAACCTTTCATTGCAGAAAGATGTGCTATCAGGTTGGGTCTGATTATGCCAGCTGCTTCCCTCATGTGCTCAAAGAAATATTGGAAGGTTTGCTTGCCTTCTTCAAGCTTTGACTTACAGCACAGAAAAGTGAGGAAACCTACTTTTTCCTAACTGTGGGACCTTCATAAATTATGATTTTTCCCACGCAGCCTCTTGTTTTTCAACATTTTGCAGATGTGGGAAGTTTGTCTGTATGGTTTCAGTCATTATGTGCTTTTTTTTTCATTTATGCAACTTTGCTGTTTTGCTCAGCTAGTGGGGTTAGTATAAAATTGGCATGACTTCACTGAGTCAGCTAACATAGGTGGCTGCTGCTTGCAAATTGTTGGAAGAGGCAAGCAGCCAGCAAGGCTTGTTTCACAGCCAAGAATATGGTATAGAAAAATTTTAGGTTTTAAAATAAGATTTATCACTGCTCATTCTTGGCAAATTCTTTCATGTTGACAATTAATATCTGGTCAAAAGTTGTTAAACCAATCAAAGTATGCATTGAGAAAATTGCAAGTAAGTTTTTATCCCTTGCTTCAAAAGATTTAAAGGATTTCTCACCAATGTGAGACTAGGGATTAAGTATCACGTTCTGGGGAGGATGTTAACTGCTGCCATGGGTGGGATTTTGATTTTGGGTTTGAGGCCCAGTGTGGAGAGTTCTATAGGGTTTAATGGTTGATCTGTTTTGGTTTTTTTCTGTAAAAAGGGATCTTTTCTGTATTATGTTTTTACCAGGAAGGACTCAGAAAATATTTGTCTGAAAAACTGGCTGCTTGGACAAAATTGCTTACAATTTCAGAAAAGGAGATAAAAAACCAAAAACAAAACAGTCAACACCATCATCCTTATTCATTCCAAGACAAAGAATTTTAAAGATAGTGGGAAGTTCTATTCAACTATGTTTTTATACACAATTGACAGATCATGGATTCAACACTGAGTGATCTAAAGAAAAATAAATTTTGGACTTCCATAAGTTTTAATTCAAGTGACATTCTTTTCCTTAGCCTCTGCTATCAGATTCTTGATGCTTTGTTGCTCATGTGTGCTTATGCTTGAGTATGTTCTCCCTGTCTCTGCCAAGTACCTACCTCTCCAACTCATTCTACCATGAAAGTCCTGACTTAATTTCTTCTTACATTTGTAAGGTTTTCCTTTTCACAAACCACCCTAGAGTTCTATTGTATTTGATTGGCAACTTCCAGTTTTGTTTGTTTGATTTAAAAAAAACCTAGGCAATTAGAAAGTTTTATGGAGTGAAATATTTTATGTGCTGATTTTATGAGTATAGCTTTATTGTCATAATCTTAAATGGCAATGACATGAATTTTCTCTGTTGGGTGAGTTATTAACAACTTCTGAACTCCTGCCTTCAGAATGATCTTTTTTTTTTTTAATTTTATTTTATTCTGCTTTTCTAAATCTCTTTTAATGATGCCTTCTAGGTAAAGAGATAATTTTATGGGAACTTCTGAAAACAGAGCTTTGTGGCTGAAGCTTTGCTTTGTGACCTACATGTATATTTTGACAATCAAGGTTGTTGAAATACTTTTGCCCTTCAAGAGGGTAAAATAAATAATTTACAAAGCAGATTTCAACCAAATACCAAAACAGAGATACATTTACCTTGGAATGTAAAGTCTTATTAAATTAAATGCCTAATAATTGAGTCAAATATAAAGCTGCAATTCTCATGGCTGTGGGATGCTGCAGCAGTGAAGGTAATGGTTGGCAAGGTACCCCATGAAAGCAGATTGATCTCCTGCATTCATTTGTGTGCTTCTTTACGTTTTGTCTGGACAGACCATTCTAGTGACCAGAATCACATCCAGCTTGGTGCTAACTACAGAATTGCTCTGCTTGCTTTGTGCTTCTTTGTATCCCAAAACAGCTTTTCATAATGTCACGTATACCAGGTTCAGCTACATGTGCTCAGAAAAAGGAGAAAGAAAAAACAAACCCAAAGAAACAAAAACAAAAAAACCCCAAACAACCAACAAAACTGTTAGGCTTATTAAGATTACCTTTCCAGTGTAAGATTATTCTGTAAGAAATCCCCTGAAGTTTTGTCTAGTTTAAAAGACCCGTTAGAACAGGACCTGTAGAATATCCTACTGAAGCTGGTATTCTACATCTTTCTAAGTTTTACCTTGAAGAATTCTTTTTGTTTTTTTACCCTAAAGTTTCTGATACTCCATTTTACGTAACTGTTTCTTGGTAAACAATATGTAATTTAGTTGTTTCTCGCTATCAGTTGGCTGTAGAAGGATATATTTTGCAGTTAGTGATTCTTGGTCCCAAAACAATAGGCATGCTTTCTTTTAAAACTACAGCTTGGGTTTTTTTTTTTTTTTTTCTTTTTATATGTCTCATTTAATCTGCTTCTCTAGGCTAGATTCATGTCTTTTTATCTATTGTCATATTAGACTTTTTTTCTCTATTTATTTTCTTCTCTTGATTCTCTGCATTTTGTGTGAGCTTACATTGTCTGATTTAAACTAAAAGTAAAATGCTTTGAACAGAGAATTTCATCCTATTTGAGATTTATTTACTGTCTGGAGGTCTATTTACCCTGAGCACATGAAAATTATTTCCATGTGAATCTTCATGTAGAATTTGAATTTGGAGCTAAGCTTGACCAACTGCTAGGTAACAACTTTTGACAAAAAATTATTCATATTTCATTTTTTAGAGCTGCAAAAATAATTTACTCTTCTCCAGTAAATATCTTCTTGGAGATTGTGCAGATTTGGCTTTTCACTTCTGATACTTCATTATGTCTTTTTTTTTTTTTTTATTTTCCATCTTTGACAGATTTCTTCTGCCCTGTCTTCATTTCAAATTCATTGCAGTGACTGACCGTTCATTTGAAAAATTAACTTAAAATTGCCATATGTCCTCTCTGAACTGAGTTCTGTTCTTCACTGCTTCCAAATTTCTACAAGAATCTGTTTCTCTAAATAGTTAGCACTTTTAGGTGTTGGATAGGAATTCCAAATGCACAGTTCTATGACAATTTTGTATTTGAAGTATGACTAAATGAAATAGCGTAGTTCTTTTTCAGCTTTTAACTTAGTGTTACAAAATTAAAATACAAGGGACTTCACAACCACTGTAATTTTGTGGGTGATTGAGCGGAATATGTGCTCTTTTAGTTTGGTAGGAAGTAGGAAATGGACATAGAGACAAAACTACCATGTATATCTTCTTTTCTATTTTCATTTTTTCTTACTGTACATCCCACAGCAGAACTCCATTCTAAGTTTGGGCTCAAACAATAGTAGTAGTCTTCCAAAATGTTACCACTGCCCCCTGTATTTTAGAAGTTAAGTGCCTTACTTTCTCCAGTAATTGATTTCTAGCTAAACTATTGTTAGGCTTAAAAAAAAAATCTCATTTTCTTATCTTAGATTATTGTTAGAGATGTATTATTGTTCTTTTCCATAATACTTTTCAGATATGTGTTCTTCCACAAACTTAGCAATCACACTTCAGTTCATAATCAGTCCATAATCAGTCTCTGATGTGTTGTGTGTGGTGAGAATGTCACTGACTAGAGAACTTTGCAGCTCCTGGCAGTATCTGAAGTGAGATCATTTTTGTATCACTCTGTGCAATGTCCAGATTGTTGGACATGTGTATATGGGCATCTCAAAAAGGCAGCACTAAGAGTCTCAGCATAAGGAAAAATGTTTCTGCTTCTCACTAAGAACTCTGACTACTCAGATGTGAAGTGACTCCCCGGGCACTTTGCACTATTTTTCAGTTCCATCCAAGATATAGGAAGGTTCCTCAGATGCAAAGTCCATATGAGCTGATCCTGGGCATCTTTTTTTGAAAACAAAAGAATTCCCAATTTGCAATGATGTTTCCAGACTGTCTCCTTGACTTCCTTAGAGTCCTTTTACTTGGAATGTATCCATACTGCAAATACTGTATTACAGAAATTTCAGTTTATGGTGACAGTCATGTGTTTCCTGTTGTTCTGGTCTCATACTTTTGATCAGTCAGCCAATAAATGCAGAAATATGTTTGTGAAAAAATACACCAGAAGCAGCTCAGATATTTTTCATGTAAACGAGGTGGTGACTGAGATATAGGATGTGTGTCACTGTAAAAGACAATGTTCTCATAGCTGAGATTAAATTCAGACATTTTTGGACACTGTTGCATGTTTCAGCAGCAGCCCGCACAAGGATAGTGTGTATTCATTCGCTGAACAAAAGCAGATTTAAACAACCATTGCTTTGATGATGCCACAGGCAATGATGTATCAACTAGACCATCTAACTTTTCTATAGGTAGGAACATTTTTTAAATCAACTGGTGTAGCATTTTATTTTGGGAAGTGTTGAAAACATCCCTCACTGAAGAATTAATTTCTGCTTCAGTTTTTTTTTCTGAACAGCTCACAAATCAGTGCAAGGCCCATTTCATACTTGATGTGAAAATTAATAGTTCTCCATTTTATGGCAGGGATTTTCATGGACAGACAAGGAAAGTCAGCCTACCTCATCCTTTCCAAAAGATGAATTGCTAGTTCAGAGAAGAAACATTCTAAAATGTGCCTAAATGTAATTTTCTTTATATTAGTAAAATATTAAGGAAAGGTATGGATATGCAAAATTAGGGTCTCTTCCACTGTAAAAGATGTGGTTTGGTGGGACACCTTGCATTCAGGAGGCAAAGCACTGGTAGGGAGACAGTGCCAATGAGGTTGCTCTTTCTATGCTTTGCTCCTCCAATTGGAAGAGCAAAATGGGGACACAAGCAGCCCTATCAATGTGCCAAAACCATAAGCATCAGTAGATTGATTAAACTGGCTCTCCCTGAGTCCATGCTTGCATTTTTTATCTTAAGTCTGTAAGATTAGAAACACGCATTTTCAAAAAAACCCATAGAGGTGAGTCTGGTAATGGTGCTTCACAAGGGCAAGGTTGATGCTGGAGTCCTTTTCTTGTGAGGTGCATTTGCTGACCCATATGGCAAGACACAATTCTGGAAGAGGGGAGTACCTTGTACATTTGGTTGCACCTCTCCTGCCCTCTTCTTAAACAATCATTTCCTGTTTATTATGATGGGAAACAATAATGCTTTAAAAAACATAAGTAGCTCAGAGTAATCAGCTGCTTTGCAGGCAGACACTTCCTGAGTTCCCTGGGGTTTCTATCAGCAAACTGTAGTAATGATGCTGATTTGCACAGGCCATTGTTTCAGCTGTAAATACCTGAATTGATTACCCGGGAGCCCTGGTCTCAGTGTAGCATTGTTTTCCTTTGTTCTTCATTGTGTTTAGGTATCCTGCATAGCAGGGGGCCTGTAACCACGGCAGAGTCACCTTGGGACTCCAAGTATGGTAATCTAAATGAATTCTTTGTTACTGTAAATTACAAACAGAACAACAGCAGCCTGCTGCCACTTTTATAAATATGTATGGTTTACCTGCCAATGAAATTATGGTGAGGGATAGATCAAAGTGAATTAGTACTTGTCAAGCAAATTTGATTAGTCATTTTGGACTTTAATTTTATTCCTTTTTCTCTCATTTGTGACACAGTAACAAAATTAATGGTTTTGCTCTCCTTATAGGCAAAGCTGTTGATCACACTAAAAGTTGGTTTCAGAAAATGCAGCATTGACAAGTGATTGTTCTGCGCAGACCATTTTGATGCCACGTCTGGTGCGTGTGAAGTGCCCAGAAAGATGGTGGTGCCCATACCATAGTGGTGGTGTGCACTTGTCCATGGTGAGGTGTGAGCTCTGTCTTGTGCACATCTGCACAGTGCTGGCTGTGCAACAGAGAACCTCTGCCCTCTTCTACTTCTTGCAGTAGGACTGCTCTCCTTGCCCACCTCTTCTCTCTTTTTCCTTTTACAATGGAAATTTCTGGTTCAGCCTCACTTTAAAGTTGGCTGAAACATTCCAAGAAGCCATCAAAATTTCTTTTTTTCTTTCTTTCCATTTCTGGTTTCAGCCTGTAATTATCACTGAGCAAACGAGACCTCTTTATAGAAGGTGGTGTCTCTTCACCGTAAAATACTCTCAGACAATAAATTATCTACCAGACAAAGCAATTATTTTCTACTGTCTTCACATGCCTACAAAATACCTGTAAACAGGCACTTGAAAGGAAATATTCCTATGAAGATCAGAGATGAGAATAAAGAAAATCTACCTACATTTGTTAGGGAGAGCCAGGTCTCACAAACAACTTTTTTTATTGTGCTGACCCAGATGTGCAGATGGAGCTTAAAGATACATGTTAGCCGAGGGGGACTCCTTCCAGAAGAAGCAATGCAAGACAGACATGAGAAATCAGAGGAACTGGGACAAAATAGCAGGAGTTTTCTATTGTTTTTTTCCTTTTCTTGGTATACTCTGAGGCTAGAATTAATTTATCTTACAGTGAAAGAATGAAAAAAGGAAACATTTTCATTACTCTTTGTTGCTGGTATTGTTTTGCCAAAGCATCTGAACAGTCCTATACATGCTTCCTAAAAACCAACAATCCCTTGAAATTAATTTTAATAAAACATGAATGATTCTGTGATCGGTACATTACTCAACCCTGCAGCAATAAATTAAGGACACACACTCCAAGGGGAAATCCTGCTCTAAACAATCACATTCCCACAGAGCAGAAGTCTGAGGTACTGGAACATTGAAATTGTGAGAAATTAGATCCTGATTCCACAAGCATATGTTAGCAACAATACTGCAAGTAGTCTCCAGTGGCTTTAACTGGCTAACTGCTTATCTCTGCTTTAGGAAGAGTCACAGTCATGCCCTCTGTAGGTACTTTTCCAGATGCAGTCTCTGACTGAATTATTGGCTTTTTTCAATGAAAATATTCGTACCATTGCATGGCAGGGCTTTCCGTGGACAACTGAGGCCAGTCAGTTTGCCTCGTTGTCATTTAAAAGATGAATGGCAACCATCCTGAAGTCACAGGTCCCAAGTTTGTATTGTAGATGTGGAAGGCTTTTGTGCTTGCTTTTACTTTTGCAAAGTAAACAATGGCAAGAGTTAGTAGGTAGGAGTACCCTGTGTTGTGTAACACTGTGTTAGGTTTTTTCAAAACTACTTTGTGGTAGCTGACACAAACCAAACTATCATGCCAGATGAGCATTCTGTGCATCCATTTTATAGGCTAAAAAATTGTGTAACAGGAGCCAGAACCAACACATACAAAGCTATGGGCTTGCAAGGGGTTGCTGAAGTAAGCAGCTTGTGTTTGATAACTGCTGAGCCCTTGGGCATCTTGTTTACTCTCCAGGGACTTAGACGTCTTCACAGCCTTTATCAGTGAGATTATTTGCTGAGTTAACAAAATGCCAATCTTCAGGCATTTCTACTAGTCTGGAGAATTTCTCCAGCTAACACAGGGAATTGCAGAGTAGGGACAAAAGTCTTCTCCACACTGCTGCTTCTGCTGGCAGCTGGGCTCAGGAACTCCTCCTGCCGCGGCGCAGTGCGGGGCTCCCGCAGCGGTGTGCTGGCAGGCTGCTGCAGGGCACCTCCTGCACGCAGCAGATGGCAAAGAGATCCAACCCAAGCTCTGGGCGAACTTCAGAATGCTCAATTTTGTCGTCCTGCTTTAGTTTAGTACTTAGCTCCTCAGGCGAAATATCATCTGTGCCTCTGCCTTTGATTTTATCTACAGCAGCAGTGTAACTCCCTGACTGAGGCATCTGGTTATTTCAAAACAACAAATAACAAGTGTTATTAACATAGAAGTTGTGCTGTTGTTTTCTTATATGCCTCTTGTGGCCAAGCAAGGACTAACATGAATTTAAAAACAAAAAATAATAAAAATCTAAGTGTGTTTAGTCCATCTGGATGCATAGAAGTTCTGTCTACAGCTAAATATCAAACAGCAGGAACAGAGAATAGAAAAAATGTAACCCAAAATAACTCATTAAATGAAACTAAGTTTACTTCAGATATATTACCTGTAGCTGAATTATCTTTGTCAGGCTTTGGTCAGGATGATCACAAGACTTATTCATCACTGCCATTTATTTCAGTTCTATCAACAATTGCTTTTCAAAAGGTTTTGATAATTGTTACAGGCATAAATACATATTTAGAGTCAAACTTTTTAGGATTTCAATTCAAGAAAAATATGTGGAATGAATTACAGTGTTTGGATATCTTCCAGCTGCTGTATCTTAGACAGTAATGTTTGGTCCAGATTCTTATAATTTTGCCAAGCTCCAGTGATAAGGCAAGGATTGCTTTGGCCTGTGGAGACTATATGAACTAAAATTCAGTTTTGCATGAGAAAACAAAAAATGTGACTATACCAGTTGAAAAATTACTTCGGTGTTGGAAAGGGGATTTTAGTATACTTTAAAAATATATGGTTATTGAATTGCATTGGGAAGAAAAACACCTTTTTAAAAGAGAAGAGTAATTATTTCTGTTGTTTATACTCTTTCAAAGAACCACGTATCATGTTGAAATGGAGGTCAGGGAATTTGCTGTCCTACCAGGAAGGAAAACAGCATTCTGAGAAGTCTCAAGTGGCCGTAGCATATCGGATGCTCATCAGTGAGTGAGCCACGTTAGGCTCGGCTGCCTACCCCATTATCCTGCTTGTTCCTGTGTCTGCTGCTTCAGTGGAGTTGGCCTCTCTGGTGGCCCACAGCTGAAGAGTTTTAAATGGCAGCACAAGGTCAGGGAAGTTCTCTTGGACATGACTTTTTACTAATTAGTATCTAAAAATATTCCGACCTGTCAGGATTGCAGGTGGACAGATGCTATTCCAGTAACCATGGTGGATGAGACTGAGACAAGTTTTCAGGATAGGTTAGCAGATGGCAAAGGAAACAATTGGCTTTTTAAGCTTAATGAACCCAGAAGCCTCTTTGCTCAGAAATGTGTGAGTTTGTGGGGTTTTTTTGAGATAGCTGGTAGCAGAGTGATGTTGTTTTTTGTCACAAGCTGGGGAGTGGAAGCTGCATGGGAGGCTTTAGGCTGATGGGATCTCTGCTTGACGCAGAGGTTGGGTGCAAAATACTGCCAAGCTGCCCCAGCTGCACTTGGCACAAAACATCCTCTGCAGGTATAGGCCAGTGAATACCATGGCAGAATGACAAACGAGGAAATCCTTATGGCTGGGTTTATGAGGGCTTTCTGAATTAGTTACATGTTGAGGTTTGTGTGCCTTAATTGTTTCTTTCATTAACCAGGGGCATCATTTTAATGCGTGCTTCCAGTTTTGTACCTTTTTAGGATTGCCTTTTTCTCAGTTATTATTTTGTATATGGGAGACACTGGTAAAGAAATAGAAGCCATCCTACCCATATAGAAATTTTCCAATAATAGTATAGTCAGTAAACATTGAGATGTCTGCATTTTCCTGACCTTGCAGGTGGCAGAAGGCTGCTGTGATACCAGATGTTAGGCTAAAATAAGAAATAGAAAGAGACGCTATTGGGACACAAATTGCATGGTTTTTGCCCTTAGAATTTAATTCAAAAATGTACTATATATCTTGTCTCTGAGACTCCAGATTGTTTATTAGAATATTCAGTTTTATATGTAAGATTTTCAGGCTTAAAACTGTTCTATTGTACATGTACTTATGATTATGTTTGTGCTCTAAATCTGAAGGATTGAGAACTTTGTCTTAGAGTGTAAACTAACAATGCTGGAACTTAAACAGCATCACCTGATTCTTCATTAACAAGTGATGTTCTGGTCACTTTTTGCCAATTAAGTAAATACTGAAGTAGATTAAGTAGATCCCTTCAGTTCCCGTTGTGCCTCTTGGATCCTCATAAGTTGCTTCAAACAGTAGGAATGAGAAAGCTGCAAATAAGGTTTGATGATTTTAATTTTTATGAGAAAAAGACCCATACTCTGAATTTCAAAAATGTAAATTATATTTGCTAAGTATTCCTTTTTCATATTTATTGCTAAAAAATTGAAATTATAAAAAAGTAAAAACATTTGTGTTTATTTATAACTTGTGTTTTTCTCCAGCAAATCACAAACATGCTTACACAAAATCAAATTTTGTGCCTTCTTTGCTGCAGTGTAACCATACTCCCTTGCAGTGGAATTAATATAGTTAGTTCAGTACAACAGTACAAATTCTTCTTTCTTTGTAAATCCTTTCCTTCAGATATATTGCTGAAGAGCTAGGAGAACTGCATTGAAAGTATGCTGCTAAGTAAAACCAGATACATGACCAGTGCTAATATCATATCCACTGTTCCTAAAATTTTTATGTGTGTAGAGAAATATGTATAATTCTCCATCTTTGACAGACCAAAAGAACAGCAAAGACACATTAAAGAATGAAGCCTGAATATTTCCTGAACCCCAAGATCTGAGAAGTTTGAGATTTTTAATGCATATCAACTTATGTACTTACAACATTTTTCTGAGTTATATTGACTAACTGCAAACTTTGTTGGTTTTGTTTCTATACTTTGAGGCCAATTTGTCTAAATTTCTAAATAGTATTTGCTTTCCTCTATATTATTATTATTAATTTCTTGCTGTGCTAATGGCCAAGTTATTCTGTAAAAAATTAGTTTTTCTCTTCTGTGACTGCATATACAAACAGAGTATGTGTGTTTTTGCAAACAAGTGCATGTGCATTTGCACATTTGTGCAGGTGTGTAGATGTCTAGTATATGCAAGTAGAGTTATAAATACTTGCATTTACACGTGCATATTTATACATGTGCTTATGAATGAAATTCTTTAATAAGGAGCTAAAATGTAAACTGGTTAGATTTGTTTATCTTTGATTTTGTTTTGTTTTTTAAATACATACCAAGGATGATTCACATTCTTTTACTGGCATATTTATTTCAAATCTGAACTAATTGACAGATTGCTTTAGTTTTTAATGCTATTAGCAGTGACTTTGCCTTTCAAAACAGGAAGGTTAAGGCTATGTAAAAGAATGCAACAAATATGATATGTGAGCGAAGGTAACAGCGGCCCAGAGTGGATGAGGTGTCCATGGAGCACTAAAAGATTAAAGGAGGGTAAAAGGCTAAGGAAGACCAGCTGGCTCTGGAACATATTGCTGTTCAGAGTGCATTACTGCTAAATTGAAAAACGGGTTCAAGCTGCAGCTTTCCAGGATGCTGCAGAGTGGAATGCATACCAAATGTGGTTACTTCAGCCTGGGTAAAGAGTAAGGGAACATGAACTGCTGAATGTTAGTGGCACTGTGAGCAGCTGTTTGCTCTTTCTCTTGGGCATGGGTTAAGGATAGACACAAAGCACAAAAATCAAGAGAGAGGAGATGGATAAATCCAGACAGATTTTGGAGGAACTGTAATCCTGTATCAATTGCAAAGTAGGAAAGATTTATCTCCTATTCTTTCTTCTAAATTATTTCTTTTATGTGCATGCTATCAGAATAAACCTACACAACAGGAGCAAGGATTTTTTGACATTTACTGAGAAAGGGTTGTTCTCTTAGCTTGGAAGTACAGATCTGTTACTTTAACCCCTCTCTTTATCACAAATGTCTGAGTAACCTAAAGCCCATCTGTGGCCTACTGCCACAGGGTTATAAACAATGTCAACAAGAGTTAAGGAAAAGATGATGCCAAGCATCCAGTCTAGATCTGGGTACACTTGCATTCATGTTCTCTCTCTGACACAGACTTCCTTTGTGACCTTCAAAAACTTTCACTGTCTCATCTGAGCTGCAGGTCCCCATCACCAGAATAGCAATGACAGTCTGTTGTGGGTGCCCTACAGACTGTGAGAAGACATTTCTGATTAAAGTTAGGGCTACACAAAAGTGTGTTATATGTTCTGTAACATTTCTGTAATAGCATATCAGTAGACAGAGTAGTTAAAAAAACCCCAGAACAACTGTCAATTTGAAATGGCACGGAAAGGTCGTCTTAATAATTTTGAAATGTTGGCCAATGTAGCCACACACCCAGGAGAAGCAAGAGATCATTCTCAAAATGGGATTTTTCCTTTCTTTTTTTTTTCCCATATTCATGGAATGGAACTAAAAAAAGTTAATTTGAAATCAAATTAGCTAATTTTTTCACCATGCCACAATAGCAGATATTTATATGAGCAAAGTGAATTCTTCACAGCAAAAAGGCTGTGTATTCCCAGGTGGACACATAGCACTTCTGTTCTCCAGGGGAATGTACTAGCAGTGCAAGATATCAGTGAGTGTGGTTTGTAAAACTGTATTTTAAAACAATTCTTTCTGCTTTTTATTTTTGTGTTTTGTTGTAAATTGGCTTTCAGCTCTTCATGTAATTAGATCAAACTTTGCTGGGAACAGCCATCTTTATCTACTTTCTGGCACAACAATTTTGAAGTAATTTTCCCAAAAAGGATCTTTAGTGCAAGCAGCAATATGCAAAGAGCAGATTAAGTTTCATTATTTATTCCTCATATCAAGCAAGACTCAGGAGATCTATAAAAATAAAACTTTAGAAAATACTTTAAAAAATAGTTAATACTGCAGAAAAAAGAATAGTTTGTCTTCTGCTCTTTGAAAAAATGAGATTGCATGTTAATGTAATTTTAATGTATTCATTGACTTCCAACGTATCTGTCAGAGATTAAAAAAAATCTTGAAAGTTAAAGTTTGCAAACACTTTAAAATTAAACATAAAATCACAGTAGTAAATATTAAACTATCCTTTAACAGATCTCTAAATGGATTACTGGTACTATCTACTTAGCCTACAGACTTATCATATAACATTCTTAGTGTCTCCCTGTAAACTCTTTAAAAATGCAGAGAAATTATAACAGTCACCAATGAAATTTCAACCATTTACTGAAGTAGCAACTTACTAGGGTAAATAAAGTGGCATTAATATGAAAGGCTGATATTGCAAGCTAAATGAAAACATAAAGGTGTGTATTATAGATTTTTTTTTCTCTTCAAGGATATTAGTGTATTATTATTACTTAAGCACTACAAAAAAATTGGTTTTATATTGGTCTGTGTTGCAATGTGTACATACCTTTGGTAATTGTAGTTCTTATGACTAAATATGTGTCACAACCATGACAGTGTGGCAGAACTGGCAGTGTGATATCCTGGATCTGAAATCACACTGAACCAATGCACTGCTAGAGTAAGATAAGGTTAGGGTAGAAAAAAGAAAAGCCAGTTGAGACTTCTCAGACTTTTCCTTTACCAGAGGTCTTTAGCATTTCTTTCAGTCTGTGTGGGAAGATCTCTTTCCTGGCATCATGATGTCTGATCTCGTCTTTGCCTCTTCTAAGATTGTTTTTATGCTGGTTTTCTCAGTCTGTTCACACTGAATGATGGGAGATAGGTGGGAGTAAAGAGCAAGTGGCAATACATCCTGGTCCCTTTGCGCCTGGCTCTTTTAACACAAGTGAACTGTCTTTCAATAAATAAAGAAAAGGGGGAAAGTGACTTATATTATTCTTTTCAGCAGCTGAAGCAGCTCTTAGTATTCCTTTGGGGCTTTCAGAAACACAGTTGTGATGTTGCCAACAAAGGAAAGATAGCATAGCAAAGTGGATGCACTGCTCTTGTTCATCTGTGTGTGGACTGATGCAGCATTGGAGTGGCAGCTGCTGCCTTTTCTCAGCAATGAGTTCTGTGTCTGAGTGTAGGGTAGCCATGACAATCCCTTATCATCCCTTTTAAACCCAGCATAAGTTTAAAAAAAATATGGAGCTTTATTAATTATTAACACTAAATTGTAAGCACCATAGTGTCCAAGTGAGTCTGGGCTGGGAGCATAATGAGATTTCTGTTCCAAAAAATATTTTTTGTTTGATTTCCTGACATGTGGTCAAGCTGATCTGCTGTTTGATTTCTTGTCCAAACTTACGAGCTAAGGAGTGGACTTAAGGCAGAAAGTTGTGGCAGCCCAGAATGAGGAGAAAGGTTTAAGTTGTGGAACAAAAAAGATACCAATACTTAGCTTTTATATAGTATGAGCTTCAGATAAACACTAAGATGGTTACAATAAGAGGGAGAACAAATAATGAGACATCATCAGCTTAGGGATGCTAGCTCTCCCGAGTCTGTAAAGAGTGAATAACTCCCTTTGTGTGGCCTAGTGTAAAACATACCTGTGTAATTACTCCAACTGCAACTCTGCTTGGGCATGAGAAAATCACTTGGTGTTTTGCTGTGACCCCTATCATACAACCAGGACATACTAAGAGTAATGGAAAGTCATCCCTGTAGATATCTCTCTGTGATGGGTTAGACTTGGCTAAAAGCCACACTCCCACCCAGCTGCTTGCTTACTCCCTCTCTGCTGAAAAGGAAGAACCAGAGCAACAAAGCTCATGGGTCAAGATAAAGACAGAAACATCCTTTACCAGTTACTGTAATGGGAAAAATTGGCTTCAATTTGGAGAAGATTAACCTAGTTTGTTGCCAATTAAAATTAATATTTAATTAACAAAGGCAAGAATCTGTCACAATTCCTCTTCATAATGCTTGCTGCTCTTCAGATAAAGAGTATTTACCTGTTGCTGCAGACAAACATTTTTCTCATTGTCACATGTTATCTTACTCCTGAGATCTGGCAGAAAAGAGAAGGGCACACTTTCAGAAACAGTGATTGGATTCATGTGGAGGATTAAAAACAAATGCAGATAGTATTTAAAAGGCAGGATGAATGAGTTGAAGCTATTTAAAACAATAATGAGGAGAAGTGTTTTGGTATGGCAGGTGACAATTTAAGAAGCAAATTATTTTAACACTTGCCAAGTCTGCCTTTTCTTCTGGGTGGCTGTTGCATTCCCAGGATTATGCCAGTATTAGCACTGGCTACTCTGGCTCCATTCATTTCCCAAGTAAAAACTACGGTGGCCATTCTCAGTGACTGCTTTCACGAGCAGAGGTAGTTCTGAGACGCGTTGCATCCCTTCATGTTGGTACATGAGGACTGACCTTGGCCATAATTGTCATCTTCCAGACCTTTCTCACCTGTCATCCCTGTTGGAAGCAGACTTAACACAAATACTGCTTCAACAGCTGCAGATTGCTGAATGGCTCAGTAATGATCAGCAGCTTCACTGGGTGGCTCTTTCTCTGTCTTTCAGTGCTTGGCTACAGCTGTTCTAAAACTGCCACAGGACTACAGCTGTTCTACAATGAAGTCATTGCCCTCTAGAATTTGAGACCTCAATTATAATGTAATACATGTGTATATATGTATAGCATGCCAAAAAATTAAGGAGATAGATCAAATATTTGTGATAGTATGTAAATTATTGTAATTGTTCCCCATCTTAAAAAAAAATATCCTGAGATGCTTCATAATTTATGAGGTACTATATAGATTGTCTTCTTGTTTTCATCAAAAGACTATGAGAGTAGAAAAGTCAAGCACTCCAAAACTGGAAAATAAGAAATCTTAAAGGAGGTTGATCACAGTTTTTTTCCCTCAAAATCCTTTCAAAAATAATTTCGATTTTCAAAAAGTTTTAAGTGACTATTTTTCTTTTCATTAAAAATGAAGGATCCAAAATATTTTATTAATGAATGCTGATGCAAAGTCTTGTGGCAGCAGGATGTCTATTTTTCTAATATCCCTGCTGTTCTCTATTGTTTTAGCATTGTCATTCATGCAATTTCATATCACTAGGAAAAGGGGCTGTGGTCCATCATGGATGAATCAGTGTGATTGTCAGTGCTCTTCTGGAAGATAACAATTGAGTGTGTTGTGGTAGCAAAACAGTGTTTACAGTGAAAATCATGCCAATATATTTGGCATGTTTGATCTGGATGAAAGTATTAGACTTCACTCTTGCCTAGTTGACATCTGGACTTTGGGTTCTATTTGAAGTAGGTTTTTTTGGCTACTTTTGTTATTTAACTTCTTAAATAGAAGGCATTAGTGAAGTTCTGTTGGGTTAATTTGTTAAGACCTGGTACCAGCCTTAATATTGAAATCTCCTGGTTTTTTAAAAAGCTAAAAGCAAAGGTGTGTTAGTAGTTTTAGTGGCTCTTATCTTAGAAAAATACAGAAAATTACTGGGGGGAAAAAAAAGGAAATGCAAAAATGCTGTCTCCAGGAAAGAATAAATAAACCTCGATATTGCATGAACTCTTGCAATGGCATTTGGCGCTCATCTAGAAATAGAAAAGTCAGTGTAGGAGAAAAAACCGAACAGCTGTTTAGCTGCACAACATAATGATAGTGCTTTATGCTTTCTTTTTTTACATGCATTTTAAGAGTCATGGAGTTACTAATGCAAACTGGGCACTTAATGCTTGCCTCAGTGAACTCACAGTGAATTTCAAACTGCCAAAAATGGAAATTGAGAATAATTGTAACTAAAAAAACCCCAATTTTTAAGATAACACTTCACCTTAAACTTGCATATGAACACAATATCACAATGCATTGCAAGAAATTCTAGAGAGCTTTATCTAGTTTGTATGTATTTACTTTCAAATGCTTTAAAATATATTCAGATTTTTCTGAATCTAAATGTAGTTCACTCGTAGCAAGTCATCTGGGACAAGTATGCAGGCTATTCCACCTCAATTAGAGCAGCTATGCATAGCTACCCTCTTAGTGTGATTATTCTGCACAGATTAAGTCAGTAGTTTTCTCAACAAAGATTGCAAAATACTTCACCCAAGAGCATCACTCATTCTTTTTAATGGTTTCATACCCCCATACAGGTTTTACCTGTTCAGTGTCTCACATCACTAAATCTTTCATCTGATCAACTTCTTCAATATTAGACATCTCAGATAAAGCTTTTCCATTTTGATTACTGCCTACAATAGGCCGTATTTCACTATTTTAACTGCATTCACCCAAAATCTGCCTTGTCATAAAAGGTCTGTGTTTAAAATCCTAGTCATCCCTGAATGACTTGTATCTCATAAATTGGTCTTAGTACCTACCAGCACCAATTTTATTGTTAGAAAATACATGAACTAGATGTCAGCACAGATGAAGGAAGGACGACTTATAATCCTGATGCCCTTTGTGCTAAACTGTTTAACACAAAAATGAAAAGCATTTCAGTGCTGTCAGAGATTTGATTCAAAATCTTTAGACCAATAAACATTTTGAATTGTGAATTCTCACCTGAAAAATATTTTCCTTTAAAATTTCTAGAGTGACACTCTCTCAAAAATGGAAATTAATTTCATTCTCATGTAACAGTAACAACCATGTTACATGTTAAAGTGTATTTCACATGTCAACAAAAATGAAACATATAATAAAAGCATTCTTTCAAATACGTATTTTTAGTCCAGCTTTTTCACTGAAGTACTATCTCCGTGCAGGAAGTGAAACACCTGGTGGGTTGCATTTCCTATTGTGTCTTTAGGGCTCCTGTCAGTGTCTGAAATGTGTATGTGTTTCTAAAATTCCATTAAAAATATTCAGTTTGAATATGGACTGATGTAGTTGTCTAACCCAAACAGACCTGAGCCCTTCAGTATGCTTGCAGATCTACGGTATTTTTCTGTTCTATTTGGCCTGCTTACATTTTGTTTCCCTTGCTTGATTGGATGAGGTGATTTTTCTAGGGAGGTAGGTACTCCAGAACAGTTGATGGATAACTAACACCTAGAAATAGTTGCACTCATAGCACTTCTGGTGATTCTGTTGTAGCAACAGTGATTTTTGTCTCCGTAGTCAGCAAATGTGATTGGGATTGAATAGAAATAAATATTACCACATCTAAAACTGAAATTGTGAGCATGCTCTCTGGGAGAAGCCTCTGTACTTCTTAATGTAAAAGACCTTGCAACTGCCTTGTAACTTCTTTTTGAATCCTAATCTGTGTGACTCAATAGGTGTCTACAGGACAGCTTCCGTACATGCAATGGGAATGTTCCCTCTGTGGTAGAGTGGTGTATAATCATACCGTGGGTTTTCATGTATGAGTCTAGATAGAGGCTGTAGGTCAGTGTGAGCATGCAGGAAAATAAATCCAGCAACATTTTCCTTTCTGAACTCTCTAAAGATTCTATATTACAGAGGATATAGTCCATTCAGAATTTGTAAAATAGTGCCACCAGGATTTCCTCTTAGGTGAAAGTTCAAAATGGAGTTGAATCACCTGAGAATATGCATGCTGTTCTTAGAATTTGCTGTGTTCCCTTAATATGCAGCTTTTTGAATGGCACATTACAGAAAACTTTTGCCTTTGCTGCCTTCACTAAGGCAATGATTTCTCTCTCTGTGATCATACAGCATGTTGTAAGGGGCTTCCCTGTGAATGATGAATCAGAATTAATATTTATATTGGTGGTAGGGCTGCTCACTCTGTTTACCATTCCGTTCAATAGGTATTCTTCCACTGATTTAATAAGGAAAAGATCAAGTCTTCATGATAAAGCAGGGTGTAAAATAACAGAATAAAAATAATAGGGAATAAAAATGTAACACTGAATTGTGTGCTGAGATAGCGTGTTTTGGCAAATGAAAGGGAATTTTACAATGATCAATTTCCTTTCTGGAAAGAATATATAAAAGCAAAGTTTCCTTGAGATAGATTTGAGGAATTCAATCTTAAGGCCTTATTTTCATCATAAATGCTTTCTTATGTAGATGAACACAGCATCTGACCATCAAGTAATTAAGTCTAGCCATTGGGGTGAGAAGAAACTGTTGTCCAACTTCTTTCAAGTGAAATGTCGGAATATTGAGAAAATAATAAAATAAAGACAGAACCTTAGTGGGTTGTCTTTTGCTTTGGATCTGTGAGTTCAGTAGCTACACACTTTGTCTCCTTTAGAGACATAAATTCCTGTAGAATTTATTTTCTACTAACATGCTGAAGGAAATACAATTATTTAAGTTTTCCCTAAAAGTTTCTGCTTTGTAGGCTATTCTGTAAAAGAAAAATGACACATCAGTTCTCCATAAAATTTATCTTGCCACAGAAAGCTGATCATCATTAGGAAGGCTTTCAGTAATGTCTCAAATGAAAGAAGCAAACCATGATACTGAAGTCTAATGTATTTTGGAATTCTACTGGGAAAAAAAAGCAACAAATGAAATTAAATATATATTTATGCAAGAGTTGGCTCTAAGCTTTGATGACTTAGCAAATTATTACTTCTAACATTTTTGATTGAAAGATCTTTGGCTTTAAATGAGTGCAGTTAATATTATTTAAAATTTTGGATGTTGGTCTACATTTACGTGGAAGACTAAAATAACATTTTCAGCGTACTAATTACTTCTACATATATTTTTTAAAATCTATCATGACTATCTTGTAGGAACAGAGTTCTTGATTCGTGCTGTCCTTTGCATAAACCTTCACTGTAGTTGCTTTGTGCAACTTACTTTACAAACAATGCATTCAGGTAATACAGAACTGTAAGGTTTTGTCCATTTCAGAGTCACAGGATAGTCTGGGTTGGAAGGGACCTCTGGAGATCATCCAGTCCAACTCCACTGCCAAGGCAGGCTCACCTAGAGCAGGGGGCACCATGCAGGAGAGTCTGGCACCATCCTCTCGGCACCCACCTTTGAGATCCTTGTATGTATTGATGAGGTCTAGGATCTCTGTCTTCTCTAAACTTAACAGGCTCAGCTCCTGCAGTCTTTCCTAAGGACAGAGCTGCTCCAGACTCCCCATCATATTTGCGGACTTCCAGTGGACCCTCTCTGGTAGCTCCTTCTCTTGCTTGTACTGAGGAGCCCAGAACTGTACACAATATATTACAGATGTGGCCTCACCAAGGCCAACTAGAAGGGCTCTCTCCAACTATCAGCTCCCTCAACCTGCTGGTCCCACTATACCTGATGCTCCCCAAGATCCCTTTACCCAGCTGGCCATGAGAGCACTGGTGGCTCATGGTCAGCTTGCCATCCACCAATATCCCCAGGCCCTCCTCAGCAGAGCTGCTCCCTAGGAGCTCAGTCCCCAGCCTGTGCTGGCATTTGGTGTTGTTCCTCCCCAGGTGCAGGACCCTGCACTTGTCCTTGTTGAACCCCATTAGGTTTTTCTCTGTCCAACTCTCCAGCCTACCAAGGTCCCACTGAATGGCAGCACAGCCTTCAGGTGGATCAGCCATTCCCTCCAGTTTGGTATCAACAGCAAACTTGCTTAGGGTGCTTCCTATCCCTTCATCCTTCAGGTTGCTGACAAATTTAAGTTCAATAAGACTGGACCTAGTATGGGTCCCTGGGGAACCCCACTGACTGCAGGCCTCCAAATGAATTCTGCTCCACTCATCACAACCCTCTGAGCTCTGCCATTCAGCCAGTTCTTGATCCACCTCACTGTCCATTCATCCAACCCACATTTCCTGTGATTACCTACAAGGCTACTACAGGAGAAAGTGTCAAAAGCCTTTCTGAAGTCAAGGTAGATGACATCCATATAAATGTTCCCATTTTTCTTTTCAGTCTTTTTCACAGCAGTCTCACAAGCATAGCTTAGCAACTTCTGGAAATGACATTGTGGAAAGCAAGTTTCTTTGAAACAGGTTGGGCATTTTTTTTAATAACACAGTTTTGAGCTTTACTTTCTTACAAGTTTGTAGGAAAAATCTGTAGTTCTGGTATGTGGCCAAACGTGCCTGTGTCAGCCTTCAGCTTTGCTTTGCTTTTCCTCTAGAGTTGCTTTTTTGTTTTTCCCTATATGATCTCTGTAGGAATCATATGTACTGGTGGTACTTTCTCACGTTTCACACTGGATTTTATGAAGCTCTTTTTTCTTATGAACACCATCCTGCATAAAGGACACAGCAGAGCCCATGTGTTCTGGTGGTTTGTGGCCAGCAGTGAGCATTCAACTCACAGTCTCTGAAAAGACACATCAGGAACGGGGATTTGTTTGTTGTGTCACTGTGGCACCTGTTCTACTGGGGCACTTTCCTACTTTGAAATTCATTATAGAACACAGAAGCAGATATTAGTGTTATGCAGCTGTTCTTATTGCTCACCCAAAAATTCAGTCATAAAGTACTTAAGAACCAGACCAAGGGAAAGAGAAGGCAGATCTGCAAATGCTCAAAAGATTATTGGCCCTTATGTGCTGTTAGTGGAAGAACTGATAACAGTTATTAATGACTGAAGCAGTTCATTTGGGAGAAGATAGTTCTTGATTTTGGTTTGTGATTATGGAATGGCTTTTAGGAAGAGAGAGGTTCCATCCCAAAAGTGGTATCAATGAAAAGAATGCAAAAGTAGTGGAATGGTAGAAGAGGCAGGTGGAGAATTGCATGGCTGACTTCAGAGCACATATGTACACATATGTAGAAATTAGTGATTTCTTACTATGCATATTTGTAAACTTTTGAAGAACTTGGGAATAGATGGAATCTGGACTACTGCAGCTTGACTATTTCTTGACTATTGGTACCTGTTGGAGCATAGGTATGATTTTTTTTTTTGTTCTGTATAGGGGGCATAAGGAGATGAGTAGTTGGGATGGGTTTACACACCTGAATTCACCTGTTCAGCAGTTATCATATACTTGAGTTCTGTACTGATGTGCTACATCAGTTAACGTTAAACCATAGCAGTTCCTGTACAATTAAATCATATTCATTGATTCTAGTAGGACTGTTATGGTACCTATGAAGAACTCTGTCCAAACATGTAAAATAGCAGATATTTTATGATAATTTCTTAGCTAGCAAGTAATGCCAAGTTATTTTTAGAGCAGAACATTTTTGCTTGATTGCATTTTAGATTTAAAAATAAAATTGTAGTTTTAACTGTGGGAATGTAATAATGTATTATAATCTTTTATTCAGCAGACAATATGGACAGGCATGTCCTGAACTCCAAGGGGAGGAAAACATGTCTGAGATCATATATGCTAATTCAACTGAATCCTGTACGCCTTCTTTTTGTTAAGTTTTTGAGAAGTTTGATTACCTGATATTAATTCAAGCTACAAGATGATAGGGGTAAAAAAGCATCATAAGAATGTAAGTTTCATTGTACATGCCAATACCTGCATTTCATGTAATGTTGTTTTCCAGAAATGAGTAGTGAAGGATGCTTGAAAGAAAGCTGCAAAACCCCATGAAACACTACATTCTGTAATATTGGACCACAGGGAGAAATTTCTTTCTGACCTATAATTTTCATCCTCCTGAATGCAACTGCAGTTACTGCTCTTACTCATCTAAAGTGTCATTGCAGTACCTCCTAGGGACAAGTACAGCTCTGCGAAAACATTCACCTAGGGCTTCAACAGTTAATGACTGTTGTCTGAAAGAGGAGGGGAAATGGGCATTTATCTCCTTGCCTAGAGCAGCAAGTAACCCTACCTCTAGGATGGGTGCTGTGAGTGCCACTGTAGAGGAGGATTAGTGCCAGTACTTTATTTTTCTGTGTGCAACAGCTGTGAGTAATCTCCTCCTAAAATCTGACTGAGAGCTAACAAAAATAAAACTAAAACATCTGTGCCAGCTGTGCACAGCTGTGTCTACCTCTGTGGATATATCTGCAGCACATTCACTACCATAGCTGCCCATTTTCTTGTGCCCTATCAATTCTTAGGAGTCAACAAAATAATTAAAATTTGAGGAATCATTTAATTAAATAATTTTATTTCATCTTTCCTGATTCCAGTGATTGGTCTTCCTTTCCCAGTTTTCCATGTTTTTTTTTCTTTTTTTAGCCAAATACTTTCAGGTAACCATGTCAGTAAATAAGTGAAAGTGTTGATAAGAGCAAAGAAGCTGTCCTATCACTCCTGCACTCCTCCTTCCATTCGTCACAGCATTACTCAGAAATTACTTCTACTGAACCATGTTCAGTCAAGCAGCTGAGAGTACTTGATAAGAACTTTGAATATTCTCATTTTCTGTTCCTTTGGACCTGGTTATATGTTTCCTGGTGATATCCATGCACCCAGTGATCTTTCAATCAGATGTAAATCTGGAACAGGACACCTGGTCTGAAGTCCCGATTACTTGCACTGCTTTCAAACCCCAGCTTTGAATTGTTTACCTTTGTTACTTTTTCACCACTTCTACAGTATTGAAATTCCCTCTACAGTAGTATAAGCCAGAGGTATGACCATCATAACAAACTTTGAGCAGGGGTCCTATTTTAAAAAATTCCCCCATTTTTTCCTGCTCATTCACATATGATATGCACATCTATTTTGTGTCATTTCCTGATAGTATGCAGTAATGCCTTATTAATATCCAACTTAGTTCTCCACATTAATCCTCCCACCAGTCATATTAATGCATGAATATCTGTATCATTTGTGCTACCCTTTTTTGCTACACTTGTGACAGATTCTGCATCTTAGGGAAAGGAAAACAAAAAAATAACACTTGAAGAAGCCTCAGGAGTATGGAAAGATGTCCTCAGTGTTTCCCTTAGCCCTTGATACAAGCGAAAACAGCAGATTTTATTTGCTAATAATTCCTTTAGTCTCTGTTAGATACAAAGTTCAGCAGGAACTTTGTCACTTAGTCTAGGACCATTCATGAAAGACCTACTGCATGTCTGCTGTGGACGTTCTCCTTGATTCCCTATCAGTTGTTTCTAATTCATTTAATTTAGAACTGATTTTCAAGATTTCCTAGAAGATCAGCATTTCACTGGAATAATATTTATAGTATATTTTAATGAAATTAATTCCAGGAAATAAGAGAAAAAATTTTCTTTGATAACTCAGAGGTAAAAAAAGAAAAAAAAAAAAATAAACCAAACCAATGCAAAAAAAAAAAAAAAAAAAAAAAAAAAAAACCAACAACAAAACCAAAAAATCCCCAAAAAATGCCATCAACACTTATTAATGGGCAGAAATAAGGAAATTCATGTAGGCTGGCCATGAATAAGTTCTAATGAAGAACTGAGGCACTTCCAGTCATGAGAGGAGAGCTTCTAAGTAAGAATGGTGCTGAGGAACCTCCCCACCCACCCTTAACGAATTGTAAATATCAGATTTATTACTAGTGGATAATATAATGTGTTTTATACAATAAAAGATGGATTTTGATTGCCTTCTAAAGTCCACTGTCTAGAAAGCCTAGATGAATCAACTAGGTGCTGTACACAGAGAGATTGTGAGACTTATTTGTTGACTCTGTGTGGATAAAGATCCTTTTTATGGTCTGCCTTGTGGTCTTCTTAGCAACACAACAGTATTGGTAAATCCATTAACTTATGGCTCCAGGAGCAGTCACACAGAACTGGTGTGCCCTGCTGGGGCTGGACTGTGTTAATAAACAGTCTCTGTGCTGAGACAGAATTTGTCCATTTCCACTCTTTGAGAAAGCCCAAAGAATACCTTCAATTTCTTTTTGCATTTGTGCTAATATACACCTGGGTTGCAAGTTAATATGAAGAAAAAGTGAAAAGAAATCGTATTTAGGTTAGTGAAATAAAGAGTAATTTTATAGCAAGGATCACTTGAAATATGCAATATGTGAATTGTGCTGACTCCTGATTTTTGCTGCCCACTATAATTACCCTGGAGAAAAAGTTGTTAAAGGAATCATATAGAGAAGTCATGCATGCAAGGATGCACTTCAGTCATGCACTTCTCTGTTCACTCATAACACAGATTGCATCTTTCTATTAGCTCAAATAAGTAACTCCTTTTAGCAAAGTTGAAAGTATTTGCATGGCTAGAAAGTGGAGCTTTCAGTCAGTCATTTAATCATGTCAATATTTTTATTAAACTTTACAAGTAAAGAGAGAATTAAATATTTTTTGATTACATAATTAATTTTATACACATCTTCTTTGATAATGCCCTCAAAACATCATAGTTTAATATCATTAAAAAATATTTTCTCTTCCCCACTTATATTTTAGTATCAAATGTTACAGACACAGATTTCTCTGTGTTGGAAAAAAACTTTTCAAAAGTTGCCAAAGCCTGAGCAAACACAGACTCAAAATATGCTGATTTCAAACTTAATCCAAACAAAATTTAAATTTGAGAGAATTAGGTAAACTTCTGTTATTGTCACTTCTTCCTATTAATATTCCTCATGTATTTAGTTTGGTTCTGTTTATCCTTGCAAAAGCTTCATGGTCAAATTTAGTAGGAGTTACAGGGTTTGTGTGTTTATTGTTTCAGACCAGCTCTGGTTCCTACCATATATTCAGTCCTTTTTGAAATGCAGCTGCAAGGTACCATGTGTTAGTAAAATTTATTTAATGTTCTTAGATTGGAGAAAATTGTTGAGATAACTTTTGAAAAAATAATTTCAGTGCTTCTTTAGTTGTTAGTGAAAAAATAATTTCAGTGCTTCTTTAGTTTTCACTTCCAGTTAGTGTTCTAAACAGTTAATTGTATACAAAATATTCTGTCCATATAATGAAGACCTCTGGATGACAAAAGAACAAAAGATAGATGATAGGACAGAATCTTCTAGCTCAATCAAAACATCTTCTAGCTCAATTTCTACATAAGTAGTTATCTACTATTTGCCTCCAGATTGCATCACTATACATGTTCCAAGTTCATGTGAAAAAGAGGCATATTTCATAAAGTGATTGAAATAATATTAAAAATTACTAAGTAGCTATGAGGGGGATCTCTTCATAGGCAGTTTTGTATCATTTTGTGTCTTTTTTTTAAAAGGCGACTTTTCGGGAGTCAAAATTTCAGGTTTCTGGAGCATAATTTCAAGGTCAAGTAATATACAAAAATTTTTGCACCCTGCTGCTGTAGAATTTATTTTTTTGTTTATAATATTTCAGTTTTGCTGAATTAACTGCTTGTCCTAAATACTAGATAGATTAGTTCGTTTCATATCTCCCAGCAACTGGTACATTTACTTCCACTATTACAGGGAGAAGCAGAATAGAGAGAACTAGTTCAACGCTCAAATTACTTGAGAATGCCAAAGAAGTTGTTTAACTTGAGGCAAGCATAGGGGACTTTTAGCATATTATCATTAGAAAGGGAAAAATAGAGTAAAACCTGTGTGAGTCTGCAGGGAGATGAGAACTCAAAAGCTTAAGACTTCATTTGATTAAGAAAAGTCAGAATGAAGTCTGTCATGGAAATGTAGAAGTAGATAGACCTCAGGAGGCCACTTAATCAAACCTGTCATCCATGGCAGGATCAAATATGCTGAAATTAATCCAGACTGATACTTGTCTGGCTTGTTCCTAAAAACCTCTGAGGATGGAGGTGCTGTCTCTTCCAAGCAGTCGGTTCCGTGGAATGTCTGCTCTTTACTACAAGAAAGGATGTCTAGTGTCTTCTGCTCTGGTGGGCAAGCTGATGTTTTTAAGTTTTCCCGTCTGTGGACATTAAGAGCAGATGGTCACTGTGTTCTTCTGCCTGTTTGCCTATTGGAAACCCTCCATTCTGTCCCCTTTATCTCTTTGCTAACTTGCACAAAGTTAATCCCTTCAGTCTCTCTATATAACTCATGTTTACCAAAAGACTTAATGCTCTGTTGTTTTCTTTTGAAAAAGCTCATTTAGCCATATGTTCCTTAAATTGGGGTGCTCAAAACTAGGCAGAGTATTCTTCAGCATTGGATAGAGCACAATAATTGCCCTTACATATGCACTATACATGTCATGTTGAAATATGTCTGAACTTGTTCTCTTGTCCTACATAATTGGTACTTATTTAAGGAGGTGCTCAATTTTATTTTTTTATTTTTTATTTATGCCTTAGTGCAGCCTAATAACTTATTCTGCTCTTTTTTTTCATTTGTTTCTTTCAAGTTGCTCTTTTTCCTTTGTCTGGTTCATTTGGAGGCTATCCCTTCAAGTCTGATCCTTTGTTATCTGTCCAAGAATAGTGCTAGAGGTGAAAGGTGTATTCTCTGGTGAGTCCTGCAGGATGTTTTAAACTTTGGATAGATGAAGACTCAAGGCCTGATAGTGATAATTACTCTGAGAAGCATTAAATGATATGTGCATATCATCATAGAAATTTTGTGTGAACATGTTACTTGTGCAACTGTTGTTGAGGACACTGTCAAGAAAAGACCTAATTTCTAAGGTACCCAGCCTAAATTTTAATTGAACGGGCAATATTATCTGGTAGTCAGTTTGTACTTTAGTCAATTTTTGAAGTGCATGACATACTAGACAGGTAACGTGGTCTAGCAGGATGTGACTTCAGGGCTAAATAAGATACAAAACACAAAAAAAATGGCCATTATTTTTTTTTTAAGGAATGAAGATAAACCACAGGAGTAATGGTTGAAAGAATGAATGTTGAGCGTCCATCCTAAATGAGACTAAGGAAACACTGTTCTGAGTTGTTTAGATAGCTTGCTGGCTTCCTCTGGTTCTGGCTGTATTCTGTGTTTACTGTTGTATCCTTGGAGATTCACGTTATTGACAAGCTGGTAGAGGATGGTGAGTTTCTTTCTTTGCCTGACTGCAAGAAAAACTTTTTATGTATAAAGGAAACATGAGGTTTTTATAATGACAGCCTGTAAATGGCATTCACCAAAAGATTACTCACCCATCAGTGGTAATTAGAATAAAATGTTGTGAAAAACCAAACCACCTGAAGCAAGAGTAAAGATCACCAGAGTAATGTCATGGTCACCATACAGTTTCTGCATCTATGCCCATATAAACCTATAGGGCTATACATATGAATCAGCTGAGTTTTCTGTCTTCTCGTTCAGAAAATCAGAGCTAGAGCATGAGGGAAATTTTGTTTAAGTAATATGCTGAGCAATTAGTCTCCAACCACTGCAGCAGTACATATATGTTCAAACTGGTAGTATTTTTCTTAAAAGTAGGTCTTGGTCTTACTGCCGCTGTACCTAATCTTATGCCTTCTACAAAAATGCCTTTCTTCTTGACATGGGGATAGGAAAGAGGAATGCCAGCTAATACAGTCTGTCATTAGTACTTACCTTCTGTCCTAGAAGACTCTGAGAGATTTATCATAGGTATTTTTATACTATTATGCTTTTAAAAGATAATGCAAGTTTTGCTTAACTGTATTTGATACAGTATTTTCAACTGTATTTGATATTTTTTATCATTCCTCTGTAGATGAATTTGAGTGTGTAAGCTGCTTGTCCAAATAGAGGACAGTAAGGATAAAGGAAATCTGTCCCACTAAAACATCTGTAAGTCTCTTTATTAGTATGGAATGCAGAATGCTATGGTATCATGTGAAAAATTTTCTACTGTTCATTTTGGGTTTATGCAACTGATCTGTATTTCCTGAACTTGTGGCAGTAAAGTATAACACACACCCACTTAACCAGCTATGCAAATGTGCAATTACACACAGGGAAGGCTAATCATGCTTATTTTTCCTGGTGTTACCAGCCTCACTCTGGTTTTAAAGCATAGAATGCATTAAGGAAGAAAAAAAACCCAGTCTGTTGCCCAATTAGCTAGCACATTATTATTTATAGACTTATCCAATGCCATTTACAATATACAAAACAGTTGAACAATAAAAAAGTGCCACTGTGATTCTATAACACCATAAAATAAAGCCTGCTAGCCTGTTAAAGGCTAAATCAGTGTGAATCTCATGCATCATCAGTTTCTTCCTAAATATTTTTTGCTCCTATATTGCAGCTCTGATGATAGATAATTTATATTCTACTTTCATTTTCTGTCTTTAAGTGTTTTCAAATTCTAGATATGATCATCATGTTCCACAAATCATTGATGAAATTCAGGATCTGTTCTTAAATATAGACTCTGTATGCTTTCAAAGAAGAACTAAATTGCACTAATTACCTTGCAGTCCCTGCTTTATAAGATTTAGGGTGGTATTTGTAAATGGCTTATGCAAAATTAATCATACCTTGCAAACTGCATCAGGAGAATTGTTCAGCAATGCAGCTTAATCCACTGGATGAAGTATTGGTTACAAGACAAGAGAACAAGACTGGTGCAAAATGCTTCTTGCTATTGCCTGTCTGCATGTTATCATGTAAACAATGTCACGTCCCTAAGTTAATCTATTTTTTTTTAGTCATCTTTAACATTATATAGGTTTTGGAGGAATAATGTTTTTGTTTGCTACCTAGAAAAACTGAACTTTGGTGTTAGTGAAAATTATTACGCACAACTGTAATGCAAACAGTAAGTCATATTTTCCATAAAGTGCTCATTAATGGAAGTCATTTATCATTTAGGATTTACCTGACATTGCATCCTAAAGGCACCTAAAGCAGGTGTGGTGTTATAACCAAAGGAATATGTAAACCCGTGGCTAGGATACCTCACTGGAAAGGAATGGGAATTCAATGCAAGTAGATGGAAGCAATAGGGTGATTTCATTCTTCTGGTCATGCAGCCACTAAAAGCTCTGCTACAAGACCCTAACAGTGGGGTTGTCTAGACAGAGTACTCCCAAATTGCAAATTTGAGTAAAAAGTAGGCAAAGTCTCAGAAAAAGGGCCATGTGTAAACTTGACATTAACTCTTTCAGCTTCTGTCACTCTGCTGGTACCACATCCATTTCCTTGAGATCTAGTTTTACCAGCTAGTCTTCAGCAATATGTTTCAGTCTTGACCAGATGCTCTGTAAATATTTGGCAGCATTTTCCATGTTAGATGGAAGAAGAGACTAGGTAGCTGTTTTTCGGTGGTGTGCAGGTCACAAATAGCTCTGCATCCTCACTTTGTTTTTCAGTGCCCAGCTATTCATTGATACTTGTGAATAGTGAGAAAAAGAAGAGACCTTTTGGTGTTTCATGTAAAAATATTAGAAACCAATAACAGTTCTCTTTGGTGGTACTAAGTACAGAAGAACCAGCCCCGTTTGTTCCCTGTAGACAGTTTAAGGTTGAAAATGTAGGGGTGGTAAAGGGACTGACATGAGCATGCTCAGAAAATATTAGAAACTCGTGTTGTGCAAGGAAAGCCTTGAATTCAGCCCTCAAAGTCCTTGAAAAAGGACTATTTGAGCATTACCAAGAGCAGAACATTTAATATCATCAACTAATTTTTGAAAAAAATAAAGATTACTTTTCAGAGTTGAAAACAGTGAAAAATAGTCAATGTATTGTTTAATAGTCCAGGCATCTGTCTTCCTCTGTAATGTCTTATTTTTGTTTAAAAATCTGCAGAAGTGATAAAACACTCATATTAATATGCAGTATCAATAAAATGCTTGCAGTTTATTTCCTTAAAATGCTGGATGTGACTGTGAGAGAAAAGCTGAGACCAGCACCTTTTAGGATTAGACACTTTCTAGGTTATACTTTCCTGATATAACAACTTGCCTGGCAAAGCATCACAGTGTCAGTAACTTTTTTGTTAAAAGCTCTTCTCTTGTGCATGAAATAATTTGTGAATACTGGGGTTTGCTCTATTAGGTTTAGGCTGAAATACCTAAATTATGAAGTATTGTCTATGGTCTGTTTCTACCAGAAATCTAAAACTTCATATTTTGCTGAGAAATTTGGGTAGTAAAATATGGAAAAAAGTCACAGAGTTACCTAATCTGCTTATGTAGATAGACATTCTAAATGAGTGCACATTTGGACACGATTATTTGAATAGTAACCTAAATTCTTGCCCATGCTCACATGAAATATGTACAAATAGGTCTTCAAGACAAAGGCATGAATATATATTTGAATATTTTGAAATTGTTCCTAAAGACAATTGTACAGGCTGCAAAATAAAACACCCATGTATTAGTGAATAAGTAAATTAGTGAATTCCTAGAAGATTTCCCCCCTTCCATTGGTTAGGTTACTCATTGCACTATTTGTTCAAAATAGTGTATCTTTGTCTGATGTTCACTGAATAGCAGAGATAACCAGGGAAGTAAAGATTCAGTGGTTTGAGCATTGAAAAATTATTTTTGGTATTTTTAGCATGTGCTTCTGTAGTTTTCATTAGAAGAGACTTCCATATTCTTTGTATGATATTTCTGCCATGAAAATTGAGTATCCTTTTGGGATAAATGGGTCAAGAGAAAGGCACATCACAAAAGTAAATGGAATAATTGCAAGCAAACAATTTTCAGCCGGTGTTCTCAGGACTCTTATTTTTATTGATATTCCGCTCACTCTGGGAATCTTTCCTGATAATGTAATCTTGAAAGCAGTTTGGTTTTTCTCTGACCTTTGTATTCAGAAACATTTGTTGAAGTGGTTTTGCATGTATTTTTTTCCCCCTAAGGAATTGCAAGAAATTCTGATCAGGGACAATTTCACTTAAGTGTAAAAAGGCTCTGTACTGGATCACAGGTTTAAAGCAGGCATACAGATACTTCTTTCACATTTTGTAAATAACTCCCTGTTTCATCCTTCTGGCATTTTTGCATCTGTCTATCTCCATAGATTAAGGAATAGCAACTCGTATGCACCGTCAATGAAAGGATATTTAAATTTAATTTCTCTCCAGCAAGGGGCTTTACTGGACTGCCTTGCTATCTTTCTTGTTTGGACCAGTGTACCTGTGTTCCAGCCCTTCCAGCCCAGTTTGCATTATACAGCCAGAAAAATCTGAGGCTGATTTTAGTGACTCTTTGTTGACTCTGAGGTCTGAAAAAATAACCGCTGTACTTGTTAGAAACAAGGAATAAAAAACAATTGCTTTTGTACTTTACTTGTGGGCTGCAGGGTCCAGGGATATTTTTGTGCTGCTCTGATTTTGGAGGCTGCTTCTCCCTGTGCCACTTTGCTATGGTTTGTCTGCACGCTGGGTCTGCAGCATCTTCCCAATGCTCTGCCTGAGTCAGGAGCTGGGATGTCCAGCTGACTCTTCCATTGTACTTGAGATAGTGCATCAACTCACTGACTTTTTCCCTTTTAACCTTAGTTTTCTGGCAGTAGCTTGGTCTGAGCTATATACTAGTAATGCCACCTTAGGGTATAAATCAGTTTACCCTTTCCACATCACTTCATCCAAAATGCCAAACAGTAGAGAAGGAGGTCTCAAAACTTGTTGCATAGCACTGACATCTAAATAGAAAAGGTCCTTTTTCATGGCAAGATGACTCGGGGTTTTCCCCTCTTATAAAAATTTATTACATATAATATCTTTGTGGCAGCTGCAATGGCTTCTCACATTTATTAGAGTAAAGAAGCTATTCTAGCAGAGGAAAAAGGGTGTGAGTTAGAATGTTGCTTAGTTATCCTTAACAAGTGTTTCCCAATACCAGGCTTTGAGAACAAGCTGTTATATGTAAAAGTTTAAAAACCTTACTAACAAGGATAATCAAGCTTTTTAATGACAAAGTCTTTGCAGAGTCACAGTGCAAAATTGTGATTATGATTAATTTCCTTAGGGGATGCATGACTGACAGCAACTGAAGCTGGCTATCACACAGTCATAAATTGAGATATGGCTAAGTTGTGCTGTTTGCTAACCAGGGGCAAGAAATACAGACTGCCATGTTGAACTGCACAGGGCATATCTTTTAGCATAGCAGGATTAAATCTTCAGTGCTTTTGCCCCAAACTCTTTCTGACCTTTTTCTGTGCTCTCTAGTGCATTTGACATTCCAGAGGAAGGCACAAACAAGCAGCAAGCACTTTCAAGGTTTTCTGCAAGGGAAGTTGTACAAGTTTTCCTGAATCCCAGTGGATATTATGTTCTGCCACTTGCATTTGTTGTCTCAGTAGCATTACCTGTGTGTCCAAGCCTAACTAGACTTTTCACTTTCTTCTTTCATGTAAGGGCAACCTATAGCTAATGGTCCTTTTTAGCCTAACCTTGTCAAGCTACCATCAGAGGAGATATGGGCAGGATGCAGAGTTCCCAGCTGCCTGTGGTGCTCGGTCTTTTGGCATTTTTACGAAAAGTTTTACAGCTTCTTGAATCTATGGCTGTAAGAGCAGGACTGAAGCATTCTGCATGCCATGGAAGCAAGTCCTCTCTCCACAGTTTTACTTCTTGCATTTGGTATGGTTTGAGCTCGGAAATCAAATGTAGGATGTTCTAAACATGTCTATCATTACCCATAATCCAGGCTTCCAGGATTTTTAAAATACTTCCTAAATCTTCATATGCGCTCTACAGAGTGAAATTTCTTTTATAAGAGTTTTTAGAGGCAAGCCCATCATGTTGCATTCCACACTAATAAGGAGACGTATGGATGTTTCAGTGGGACAGTTCTCCTTTATCCATACTGTCCTCTATTTGGACAAGAAGCTTACATGTTCAAATTGAACTACAGAGGAAGGGTGACAAAAATCATATCAAATACAGTTAAGAAAAATTTGCAATGTATTTTTAACTCCAAGAAGAGTCACCTAAAACATTTTTCTTTACAGGACAAAAGGATGCAAGGTATAGAAAAGAGGAGTTTAATGTCATAGTCACAAAACAGTACCCCATCTTCTACCTGTGTTCTCCTTTAAACACTATTCACTATACGCTAGGGAAAATGTTATAGTGAATTTTTGAAGGTAGATTTTTTTGTTTGTCTTAAAAGCATTTATTTGTTTGATTTTTCTTAAAAGCATATACCAGAATTCATTACCTATCAATGGGTTGGTGATCATAAATGACTTGAAAATTTTGAAAATCTTATCCTCAGTCATCACCATGGCTGTGTTGCCATTTCAGCTAGTCCTTCAGTTTTTGCAGCATTAGGAAACAACCTGCTTGACAAAGAGGTGTCAGCCCACAGCAGGAGAGCAAGCCTGTTGTGGCATAGGAGCTGTCAGGAGAAAAGAAAAAGAACTTCAGTCTTTTTTTTTCTTAACACAGGTGACAGCTGAGGGAAAATAGAGCTAGTTTTAAATGCTGGAAACAGTTTTTATTTTGGAAAACAAATTGTTTATTTTCTTTTTGGTTTTTCCTAGTGTATTAGGATATACTGTGCCAAAAATTTTAGAGTCATTCCATGGAAGAGAATTCTCTTAAATCTCTTGATTTTTCTTTATGTATATAAGCTTTATTCAATATTTTTTTCTTTCTGGAAGAGTTTTGCCTCTGGTTAGTTTGCAAAAATAAATTTATTATAAAGACCAGTGTACGCACTATGTACAGTAATGTTATGGGGTTTTCCTTCTCTTTGAGATGTTAAACTCACAGAAAAAGGTTTTGTAGTGAAGTTATGTATTGTCAAAAAGGGTTCTCTATCAATATCAATTTTCTGTTCAGACAACAAAATGAAGACTGAGGTGCTTGGGAAATTTCTTGCAGAAGTGAAACATTCAAGCTGACTTGCGTGGCTAATCAAGACAAATAAACAAGCCTAAGCTTAGTTAACTGAAAGGCACGACTAAGCAATTACCCACACTGGATAATACTGTTTCCATGCAGCCACCCACACATTCTACTCATCTTGAGGACAATAATGATCTTGTTCTATCTTCTTTTGAAAGGAGTAAAGAGAAGCCTTTTAGAAGTATGGCTTTGTGGACCCACCTCATCAGAAAAATATGCTGCTCAGAAAACCTTTATGTCAAGGTCCTTGAATCATAAAACCATCATCCGAATTGTGATGGACAGGAACAATTATTTGTTATGCAGTAGGCAGGCACCTTGTAGGAAAACTGTCAGGCTTACTTTCAATTCTTTGCAATACTTGAAGCAGTTACTCAATAGACAGAAAGTGAATGGCCACAGTGATTAAGTGACTGTTCAGTAAATTATATAGCTGCCTTTTAGACTGGATGGTCCCTCTCTTAATCCTTTTCCAGGCTAACTTGCTGGAGATGATACAGGGATTGCTACCTGGGACATGACACAGGGATTTCAGATAACTTTAGGAGTACATGGTAGCAGAAAAATTTCTAAGTTGGTAACCACTGGATTTCTGGTTGATTCAGGTACTATTCAAAAAGATACTGCAAAGTCGTGGGTAAACAAACTAGCAGTGGCATATTTATCACAGTCTGGGATCCAGTGATCCAGGGTTTGACTTGTGTTCAGTAAGTTGAAACTAAATATTAGGGGGAGGCCTTGTTATCCAGTGCTTTAAAAGGAGAAATGCAGTCATGGTTATTGAATCAGAAAATGAAGATATCAGAAGGCTTAGAAGTCAGTGCTGTAACTTAGGCATCTTTCCATCTGTAAAACCATACAGTGGAAGGACTTACAAAGTACTTACCTGTTGAAAATATTTTTATTTAGACTGTGACGTTGATTAATAAAACTTTTCAAAGCAGAATGTATCTTCAATTTTGACAGCTTAGGAGGAGTATAAGTCTCTAACCCAATGTAATGCATATAATCAGTTTTTGCAACACTGGAATATGCATCGTGGGTGTTAGACAGTCCATCTCCACATCTACCTTTATAAATCTTTCTGTGGCAGTTGTACAGAAACATCATAAGAGTGTGATCTAGGTATATTTCCTTGAGAAATTTAGTGAGAAAAACAAGTATAGGCTTCATGACATTACTGTTCCTGTTTTCATGTTTAGAATTCTCAATTCTAAATATACTGACTCCTTTTAGTGTCAGCCCAGAATGTAGGCTTATTTCACATTAGAATAGTCCAATCTGCATGGCATTAATAAGACAAATCTGAGTTGGCATTATTCAGGTCCTAGATCTCATGGAAATATTCTTTTATATAGCTCAAAATACATGGATCACTATCATTGGTTTGTGAATTTGAACAATTTGGAAGAAATTAGCCATGATTTTGAAAACCTGTTTTTCTTCTTCCTTATGCATGGTTAAAGGCAAAGTACTGAAAATACTGCGTGTCACATAGGGATCAACTTGTTGTAAATGAAAAAAGGGTCAGGCCTCAGGGATTTAACTGGGATCCTTCCCTTAAATGTGTTCACTGTAAAATTCTACAGTTCTGTAAACTGTAGGCAGCCTGCTTGGAAAATTATTTCCTGTAACTCTTAGCCTTTCAAGGACTACGTCATGATGCTACCTGCAAGGAACACTGCAGTCTCTGGATAAATAGAAATCTGTCCTAGGATGGTGATTTACAGTCTTGACAGATCTCAGTGGGATATATATTAACCTGACTATCCATTAAGTGCCTTCCTGCCTTGAAAAGGCCTGTTTGTAAGAGCTTGCTTAACTCTCACTGGTTTAGAATGATGGAAATTAGCACAACTACTAGCAGATGTTAATCATGTAGCTTAATGCACTGCTGGAGGGCATTTGCATTTTGGTGGTGAGCATGGTGTAAATACCTGTACAGAACAGATTAGACCATGTTGCCCTGTGTGTTTTCAACAGATGCCACTCTCCACTCCAGAGAATCTGCCTGCAATCCAGCCATAACTACTTTTATTCTGGCTCAGTGTCAGTGCTTTAAGTCTACCCTAACTCAGTAAAAACTTTTGCCTGGCTTTCTTGTTCTGGGCTACTTCCTTTTTCTCTTCCTCAGCACCTTTATCTTCTAAGCTCTCATGAGAGCCCTCACTCAGCTCCGCTGTCACTCCCCTCTTTTTTTAGTGGCTGTTCTTGAAAATTCTCTTGTGTAAATCCTCTATTTTAGCATGCTTTAAGATTTTGCCCTTGACCACTTTTGTTGCCTTGTTTTCTACTTTTACATCTTTAATTATTTCTTTGATAATTATTTATATACCTGCTTCTTCATTCTATCTCCCATGACAGAAATCCACGGTGTCCTCCCTAGCTCACCTAGAAATTTTATTTTTCTCATATGTAACATGGATTGAAAGTAATGTAGAGTTTTGCTTTCCAAATTGTCCACCTGGTATCCCCTCGCTAATTTTACCAACTGAGTTTCTACTCCAGCACGCTGTGCCTGAATCAGTCAGCCTTGCCCAAAGCCTTGCCCAATCAGGAGACTTGCCCAAAACTGGAGTTAAAATAAAAAAATATTCAAAAATTTCACTCAGGAAACTGTAGTAGGGAAATTCAGTACTCTGAAAAAGGAAGCATTGCACATAGTTAGCTTTTTTTTTTCAATTAATTTTAAAAAATAAACAGTCCTATTGAGCACTGTCTGCTTGGGTCCCAGGTCTTGGGAGCTGAAGCTGCCTCCCCCAAATTTCTACTACTCAGGGCTAAAACTCAAGCTCTGCTTTTCTCACAAGACAAAGCTTGAGTTTTGCTTTTTTTTTTTTTTTTTTCCCTGTATTCTGTTACACACAAAAATTGAAAATTTGATAGTTTTCTAAATTCTGAATATTTTGCTCTATTTAAGGGACTATTCCACAGTAATTAAGATCTAGTCCTTTCTCTTATTCTTCCTCATTAGAGAAAACATCTGTCAGCACCTTTCTATTTTATTGTCTAAATCACTCATACTAGTAGCTGCAATCTCCTTCTCTCCGAATTTCTTATTCTTTCCTTAAGAGCAAATCTTTCTAAAGTACTGCTCATAAGTAGTCCTCCTCTCCTAGCATTCTGTTGGGCAGTGTATTTAGGGTGCCAAAGTTAAACCTAAACTATATACAGTTGTCAAGGAAGCTTGATCAACTATTTTACATATTGTACTGGTATTAGAGGAAATGGTTTTCATTTAAGTTCTCTATATATCAATGGAATTATGAGAATCGATTGCAGATGCTGCAGGATTCCTTAGCAATACATTTACAAACTCAAAGCCTGATGGAGACTAAATTGTAAGAATGTCTGCCTATTTTCCCTGTAATTCTGATTCTATTTATTATTCTGGATTTTCCTTTTGTCACTTAAAGCGTCATTGATCATTGTGATCAAGTTCTTCAGCCTGATGATTTACAACCAATGAAAAGCAGACATAGTGAGTTCCCATGAACTGCAAACCAATTAACTCTAGACATGGAATTTTCATGATTCAGACTCATTTAGTTTCCTTCATGCCTGTTACATGTAACAGTATTGATAGAGGGGGGGAAAGTGCACATGTTCACACTCTCTCTCTATTTATCTCCCTTTTGTATTCCTTTTTCCCTCCCCTGGTTTGCACATCTAGTATTTATGTTGTGAAAGAACTGAAGTATAAATATAGTATATCTCTGGGTTCTTTTCTTTTTTCTTTTTTTTTTTTTTTTCTTTTAAGTGTCAGGTTATTCCTTAAGTGAAGAATTGGACTTGGCTTTTTCCCAGGTATAGTGTGTCCATGTTCCAAATGCTTTTAGCTGGCATGACCTGGAGTGTTGAACAGCCAGATGGATAATTTCTCATTCGCTTGGAGTGAGGACCTGGACAATTTATAACCAGGTTGGTAATTAAACCACTCAAGGTCTGGTAGTTCCCCAGTGACCTCCTTCACTTCTCCAGGTGCATGGAGAGGGGAGTTCAGAGTGCTGAAGCACAAAGGACTGGGTGATGTGTCGCCTCTGGAGACATGGAGGGCAGACAGCTCTGCAGCCCTGTAAAGACAGGGAAGGACACACTAAACTTATGTAGGGCTGTGTGTAGCTGCTTATACCTGAGCTAGGCAGTTTTGGTGAGGCTGGCTGTGCTGCAAAATCTGTGTTAAAACTAAACAAGGTTACTCTTGAAATCTCTTCTGACAGCTATTTAATGCCTACCAAGTGCTGAGGCTATAAAAATGTATTTTGCAGCAACATTCAGATAATAAATACTGTGAACAGTTTAAAGTCACTGGCTTGTCTTTACAACTTTATGCTGTAACAACAGTAAAGCTAACCTTATGCCAGTTCTTGTTTCATTTAAACAGACTCAAGTATTATCTCCATGTTCTTGATATGACATATACAGCATTTTTTAGTAAACTACTGTGACAAAATCATTATACAGAACACACATGTAGTGAAGAGGAGTACTTAAGGGATAGCACTGTTCCTCAACAGGTACTATTCTGTATGCATTACTGATTTCTTATTTAATTATATTTTGCACCTATGGATTGGAAATATTGATTAAGGGGAAAAAAAAGTACCGGCTTGTTTGGTTAAAAATTTCAGTGGAACTGTTGAACTGTGTTCAAAGTCCTTTACTTTTTGAAAGCTGAGAAATTGAAAAAAAAACAACAGTAATAAGTACAATTTAATTTTTTGCTTGGTAACTGGTCTTAATCTAAGGTCATTCGTTTTCCAGCATGTATCTAGGAGGATTGAAGCTAGCTGAGGTCATTCTGAGAGTAAATTCTGTATTGCCTTCTACATAGACAAAGCCTCAGTGCTTATGCAGTATTGCTTCCAAATTCTGTCCAGTAAAGCATATAAGGCACTTAACTTGAACATTAGGGCAGTGCTTGGCCCCAGTGTACTTTTAGCACTGTAGTGGATATCTTTATCATGTATGCAAGTACAGTGCTCTCTGAATTTTTATTGTGTGCATAGAAGGATACTTGTCTAAGGCCTGTCTGTCATGATGGAGGGCAGTTTATTGCATGTACTTAAGGGACTTTCTATACTGTGATGCCTTAGGATTTAGCTTATATATTTTTCAGATCCTGTACTACTTTAGTGAATAACTCTGAAACTCCATGGCCTGGTAGCTCCTGTTCTCCCATTTTATTCAGACAAAACAATTCCTCTCTCGGCCTGAAACTCAAGGACACTTTATTGTCTCAGGCCCTGAGAGATGTAAACAACAGTGAACTGGGGGGGCAAACTTGGAGTAAATTATTTCATTACCTGAAGATGTGAATGGAGGATTAACCCCTGATATACAAATGGACCAAACTTAAACTGTGCAAAAAGCTCATGACCATTGTCCCTCTTTGGTGTAGCTCCTCAGAGGTTTCTGGCTGCCCAAGGTGCACATACTGAAGTCCTTCAATAAATACCCACTTTTATTCTCTTAATTTTGTCTAGCCTCTATTCTTGGTAGCCCCTCTAAGGCATCAATACCCTACAGTGTTTTTTAAATTAAGATGCACTTAAGGACTCAAAGCATTCTGACTGCTTTAGTTCTATAGCAGATATGCAGTGGAGGTCAGAGAAATTCCCCTTAGTGCACTAAACTTTGCTCTGTTCTCTCTCATCTGGAGAAATAAAAAAAAAAACAAAAAGGCATCTTGTAACTACCTGAGGAATGTCAGTAATCTAGTTATCATTCCTTTTCTTTTAATCTTTCCTTTGAATTTTCTATAATTTCATCTGGAAATGCACAAGTGTTAGAAAATTATCTGTATTACCATCCAGAATATTAATATTCCAGAGGAAGTAATTTGAAAGCTTTTACTCCAAAAACAAACAAAAATTATCCCCTCTAAAAAGAAGCAGAAAAATTTTAAAATGCAGGTTTATTTGCTTTTGAAAATGAGTATTCTTGGTTACCTGAATTGCAGCCAGAAATACCTGTAATACTGTCATTTAATGCCTTGTATAAAGAGTCAAATTCAGAGGAACCAGTGAAGCAGAGTTGAGGCATAAAAGAGGAAAGATGACAAATGTTGGTGAAAGCATTTGGTGTATTTTTTTGTATGGCTTTAGTAGAAATATAATATTGAAAAATAATCTGCATTAGAAAATTTCAAAGTCTGAACTGGTTAGAATCAATCCTTCCTTTTCCCTTCCCTCTTCCTGTCAGATTTTTGCTGCAGCTGACAGTGCTACCAGGCTGTTTGTTACCTTTATGGATATCACAGCCCTGAAAGATTCTATCTCCAAGCAGAAAGTCATATTCAGTAAAATGGCCTCTGAGAAAGGATGCTTATATAAATAAAAAGAAATTTTTGTCATAAAGAGTAGATACAACCATGGTTTCCACAAAACAAGTTATGATGACGTTATTTTAAGTTTTAAGGATCACCCCTGCACTACAGCAAATTCCATTGGCAAGTATTTTTATACTCTCTATCCTCCTAGACGTTTTCAGTCTCTAGTTTCTGAAATAGTGTAGTGATATAATGAACTATAATTTATCTTATGCAGTTCAACACAGCAATTTATTTTTAGGGAGTGAAAAGATGAGGGTTTTATTCTTTATATTTCCACTGGTTCTAAGTAAGCAGCATAAGTTATGCATCTAATATCCTTTACTTCACTATTGACTTTATTACTCAAAATCCTTTATATTGGGTTCATTACTAAGGGAGTTTAAAAAGTACTCACAAATGGGATTTTTCTTGCTGTAATTACCCCCCTTTTGAGGCAGAAAAATATATTTATTCAGCTCTTTATCAGTAAAACATGGATAAATGATGTTACAGGCTTATTTGCAAGAAGGGATTTAAATGGAAAAACTGTTCTCATAATAAGTGTTGCAGTCTGTATGTCTTGCTATATTTCTAAACAAGAATTTATTATTCTGGAGCAGAATATCTACATAATACAGTGACTACAAACCTGGTAACTATATAAGGATTTTTATTGTGAGGCAATTGTTCCTCAATATCTCTTCTACTTAGTTGACTTATAGAAAAGATCTTTGTGTGTATGTTCGGGATATCTCTGACTGAAGAACCTCAATATACTTCTTCCAAATCTGAAGCCTCTAATTTGCAAGAACATCAAACCATTCATGAAAATATATGTTACAAATTTTTGAGTTCTTGTAATGCTTTGACAAAAAGACCATTTTATATAACTATTAACTATGTAACATATTTCAATTTACTTAGTTTATTGAGAAGTGTAGGGGTTCTTTTCTATCAGGGAAATTGCTATAAAAGTGCAAGTTATTATGCCTTTGCATGCATAATTATTGTGATTGTCAGCTACATTCTGATTGCTTATTTTTTCTTAGCGGTGTGATTATCAAAGGCAGCAGTGCTGGGGTCTTTGGGTTCCCACATGGCATGAAGAACTAGAAATTTAAAAACATCTTTTCTTTGACAGGTAATCTGAGCATTTTTGATGGGCAGTCATTAGAGAATAAAGCTGGGATTTGGCAGTTTCATTTTACAGACTCACTTTTCTACAGCATCCTGCTAACAAAAATCCTGATGCCACAATGATTTGAATATGTTGAAAATGAGGGACATGGAGCCCAAAGAGACATGTAGAGCAATTGTGAACTTGAAAGGTTTTCACCTGCGCTCTGACAGGCTCTTTTATCCTGAGCAACTTCCCCTATTCAAAATCAAGGTTCTCAATGTGGAACACAAACAAAAAAGGCCTCTAATCATACTAAATTGTGAGGTTTTACTGTGCCTCACAAGGGGAAAGATTAACCATTAATAAACTGTTTTCATTAGTAACCTAAGCTACCATCTTATTTCCTTTTTGTTTTTTACTCTTACACATGATTAATCTTCTTGTCTGTTTGTAAATGCTACTTTCCTCAGCAAAACACTCTTATTCAAAGTTTCAGTTTCCCTCGAGTTTGTGGATACTTTGTTCTCCTATTGCTGGTCCCAGCAACCATTCAATGGAAGCTTCTGTAGGATCTTTCTGTAGGATCCACCATCACTGTAGGGTAAGGATAGAGATCTCTCCAAAGATAATGGTGGCTGCCTAATTGATTTTTCTTTTGCCTGTCTTTCCAAGAAATAAGTCAGTTTTTCACAGTTTGAATTTTCCTGAGAATGTAAGAAGGACATTCCATTCCCTGGGCCTGTGACTGTGGCAATCATAGTAATTGTAGGCTCTGGTTATTTTTCTCTGTTTGAGATAAATGTCTTGATTTAGATTGTTTGTGAAAGACACTCATCCTGCTCCCACTGTGACGCTGTGAACCACAGGTATCAGACACTCCTCCTAATTCTGGCCCTCTATGTGCTGTCTCTGTTGTTCATCTAGTAAAAAAGGTGCCCATTACTCCAGCGAAGTACTTTTATTTCCCAATGCCTTTTTACCTCTTTTGTATATTTAGATTATTATCTATCTTATGTTAGGAATTGTCTTTCATTCTTTATTTTATACTGTGCCTAGCATGATAAGGCATCATTCTTCCCTGAGTCTTTGGGTACGTCTATAATTCAAATATTGAATAATAGTCACCTTTATCTAAGAACATCTAGTAAAACAGTGGCATTTTCATGAGCTGATCATTCGTAGAAGCTCCATGAGTCTCTTTCTTCTGTTGTAAACATTTTATTTTATTGCAAGGGATTCACACTAAAAAATCCTGAAAAACTCTGGAACTCAGAAGCCATCTTTGCTAGTGATTCCTAAGTGGTCTTAATGTTGAGGATTACTGAATCCATTCTAATTAATTCTTCTGAATTAAATCTCAAACTTCCACTGAAGATGGCCTACAGACAGCATATTGTTGTGCCTAAGCAGAATCCGTGATATGGCTTCATGTACCATTTTAGGATTGTGCTGATATTTTGGTGATACAGTCTGATATAGAAAATACCCTTTATGAGGATAACCTTTCCTCTGCTTTCTTCTCTTGTTGTTAACTGTTCAAGAAATTATGTTGTGGACTTTGAGAGGGACAAAAAAAGACATTTAGGACAAATAACAAAAGATAGAAAAAGCGGAAGAATAATTGGGACAAGATTTGAATCATAATTTTGAGATAATTTTTTTTTGGTTCTTCAGCTTTGGGAAAAGTTTTGTGTATCTCTTGCATTTTTTAAGGGATATTAATTTAACTCACTAATTTACTGATAGTGAGATTAACAGTGGAATGGCAGAAGTCTCTAGAAGTTTTTTCAAATGTTTTAGCAGCATGTAAAGGGAGATACGCAAGATTAAGAGAGAAGAGGAACAAGGTGCTCATAATATAAAGAAGGTCAGAGAAATGCCAAAACATATTAGGATCCAAATTCCATTAAAATCCTGTCTGGCAGAGGTGGGCCATTTCTCATTCACTTCTCCTCCAGAGCAAGTGTGTGAGACATTGCTCTGATGCTGACAAACTGAACTTCTGTTACACTTCTTTTCTGTTTCTTTAACATTTCTGTAATTTACTTCCGTAGTCTAGATGCTGCTCAAGGAAGTTTCTCTGTGCAGGGTGGATGGGAACTCTTGAACTGACAATAGAGAACTTGGCAGTCTTTGAATATTCAAGCTTTTTTTATGCCTTTTCTTTCCCTTGTGGCTTATCTGGCAGACAGTTTTTCAGAGTTAGTCCAAGAAATGCTAAAACCTCTACCACAAAGTTTGCTTAATCAAGCTGGGCATAAATAATACTCAGTACTCTCATTTTCCTTGTTGAATTTACTTCTTAATTAATTATGCTCAAAGTGTGTGTAATGTAAACTTACATTTTGAGAACAAATACCTTTTTCTGTTTTCTGACTTGCTGTTGAATTTCTTAGCTTTTCAGGTTACATTTTCCTTAATTTGAATTTTTTGTTTGTTTTTCTCTGCCAGTAAAAATTATGGAGTGTGAAGAAAAATGACAAGATCTTGCTATCAACAGAACCCTGTCAAAACAGGATGCACATTTTATCCAGTATAAATTACCAAGGAAAGCCCCTATCTGTGCTTTTTTCATGACAGTCTTTCTACATTTTTTTCGTAGTTACTTTCTTTTAGCAGAAATGTAGACAAGCTACTCAAAAGTTTACTAAGCTTGCAAGTGATACTAAATTGGCAGGGGTTGTTGACTCCCTTGGAAGGAGAGAGGCCCTGCACAGAGACCTGGACAATGACAGGGCTGGTCAGTTGCCAATTGTACAAAGTTTAACGAAGACAATGCCAGATTTTGCACCCAGGATGTACATAAGTATGTGCATTCTGAAATGGTGACGTAATAATGATCCCAGGCAAAAAACCCCAGACCAGCAACACCACCACCATTAATTAAAAAAATCACCAAAAAAAGAAAAATAAAATAACACATGATTTTCTGTTTTCAGAACAAGTATCTAGTGTCCTTGGGGAGTTAGGAGAGCTCTGCAAATGCTTTAATTGACAAATGTGTTCTACAGTACTTATAAGGGGAATTTTTTGCAAACCCAGTAGTAGTCAAGATCTGTATTTTTAATGCAAACAGTTTAGAACATACCATGAACTAGAGAAATAACGAAAAATACCTTTATTATTTTGTAAATATCTCCAGGATTCATGTTAAATGTTTGGTTAGTTTGTTTGCCTTGGCCTTTTTGGTTAGGTTTTTTATGTGTAGATCTGTTCAAGAGACCTGAGGAGTCATCAGTGGGGAAACCTAAACACAGGAATCCAAGAAAAAGAATGAAGGTACTCAGTGCTGAAGCTTCTGATTCCAGAGCTAAAACCGTGGAGTCATTCTCTGATTTTGGATCAGTAAGAGCTCTATGGTGTGACCTTGATTTGAAATTGAAAATATAAAGGGACATTATTTCTGACATTTGGGAGAATATAATATATTATATTTTCACAGAATTGCCATTTTAGAATAGATTCAGTACTTACTGTGGTATGGGTGTTGCTAAGAGTCTTTCTACTTGATGGAAATATCAGACTTTCCATCCCTGAAATACATTTCCTGAGGGTTGCATATCAGCAATGGGACTCTTTGCTGTACTGAAGATGATGTATTTCATTTGAGAAGATAACTGACAAGATATCAAGCTTATTTTGGCATGCAATTTAACATTCAACCCCAACAGTTGCAACTGCAGAAGTGGTTTTCAGATTCCAATGGTGGAAAAAGGAATAAAATGAAATTGTACTGTAAACTTCCTTTCAGCAGTAATTGTTGCTTTTACTAAAGTTAATTTGCACAGAGAGAGAAGAGCGTAGGGACCAGCTTGATTTTCATCGGAGCAGAAGCACAAAAATTTTAATTTAAATATATAGAGCTGGGTAATTAATGCCAGAAAGATATCTTTTCTAAATGCTCAAACTTAGACCAGATTAACTGGGCTGAGACCTCTTCTTCGTTAAGTGAGTGGTAGTTATGTCTCTAGTAACTTCTTTTAAGCACATTCCTGTTAAGAAAAATGGGCTCCTGAACCTGTCATACCAATAAGCATTCAGGCACTGTATTTTTTGGGTTTAGCTTCTGCACGTAGCCTGCTCCCTGGATAATCAGGCAGACATGCTTCAGCTGCTGGTTTCCAGTTGTTGCAATAATGTGCTAACATGCTGGTCCCCTGAAACAGGCTGCTTATTAACTGTGATGCCCAAAATGCCATCTGGAGTGTTATTCAGACATCTATAATTATTCTGTCTACTTCTATTTGATTGTCTGCTTTGTTTCACTATGCATGCTCTTTATTTCTTTTCATTTTTTTCTTTCCTTTTTTTTTCTTTATCATGGAATCACTTCATTTTTTTGTACAGAAGTACCAAAAACTCTCATCTCTTCTATAAATTTATTTTACATAAAGCTGAACATACGAACTCTCTAGAAGAAATTCTAGGAAACAAACTGCAAAATCTCTCAAGTAAGAGTAGAAAAAAATACCATAATAATCACTTTGGCAGAGACTAGTAATCATAGAGGAACAAATTCTTTGCTTTATGCCTTTGTCCATTAATTCTAGCACACAGTGCATATAAAATATCTCCAATTTATATGACAGTGAGTTGCACTCTAAGTGTAAGTGGAAATGACTTTAAGAGGGGCAGGCCAGCATAGAACAGGTTCCTGAAGCAATGAAGTGGAAAGGGACATGTGAGTATGCCAGCTAAATTATTTGATCTGTTTATATCCTCGCTGTTCATTCTGCTATGTGAAATCACTCTTGATATCTTGCAAAAAACATGGGGGGAAAAATGGAATTATTTTATTTGGATAACAAACGTATTGCTTTGACTTTTCAATACAGTGCTAGTTAGTTGCAGCTGAGAAATGTGTCAAACTGAAAATTAAAATTAATATGAAGAAGCTAACTCGCTTGGCAATAAATGTGATAGATACTATGTGCCATATGAGTTAAACCGAAAAATTAACACATGCATCCCCTTGGTGTTTTCAGCACCAAGGTGTATTATATCTTCTTAAAATATGTCAGTTCTTATGACAGATTTGTCCCTACATAACTTGATGGCTGTTGCTTATCCAGGAAGCATCCAGAGTTTTCTCAGAGCAACCCTTAGCTCTTCCTTTCTCTGTCTAGTCTTATGTGATTGGAAAAATTCTCTTATTCCAGTGTAGAAAAGGGGCGAGAGAGAGTTAAAGTCTTCAATGTGATCCCTGGCGTGTGCCCGCCCTGGCCAGAGGAGTATGTAAGAAGGATGAGGGGGTTCATACATAGGCCATAGATTAATAAATAGTCAGTACTTAATTTTATTTTCTGGTGCTGGGAGAATGGAATTTGTGATCCCAGCGCGGCGATTTGCGGACAGTATCCCCATCTAGGGGCGGATCTGAGAATCTGTCTCGGCTGTAGAGCCTGCCGGTGGGGGAAGGGAGGCTTTGGGAAATACCCACATCCCGGCCGGGACGCTGCTCGGGAATACAAACCAGTGCTCGCACAGCACGGTGCCTTTAGCTGCGGGATGTGGTGGAAGGAGCTGCTTAGAGCAAGACTCGGAAAAACCACGAGGGTTTCGCAGGTTGCTGATGTTGCCGAGCTGCGGTGCCACGGCCCAGCCCGACGTGTGGGTGGGCCCGGCCCGGCTCGGCCCGGCCTGGCAGCACCGGGGGGGACGGGCAGCGCCCGGGCAGGGACACAGGGAGCAGGGCAGGGACACAGGGAGCAGGGCAGGCATGCAGGCAGCAGGGCAGGGACACGGGGAGCAGGGCAGGGACACGGGGAACAGGGCAGGATGCTCGGACAAGGGCGCCTCTGTCTCTGTAGGATGTCAATGGGTGCCGCTGCTTTTGAAGCGTCCTGCACAGCATTCATTTTAAATTGGAGTGGCTGCGCTTCAGCTGGGCTCATGTAGAGGTCCGTGGTGAGATGGAGCACAGGGGCTGAGGTCTCTCCCAGAACAGATAACCTCGTGTCCTTTGAGAAAATGATATTACAGATGAGGGCCGAGGTCACTGGCAGGACAGCATGGGAAAGCGTGCACGGGGGCCATATCAATTGTGCCTGACATTGAGAGAGAAGGATTTTGCTCTTTAGCCCTTAACTTTGGTGATCTACTTTATTTACATAATTATCCTTGTTGTTGCTGCTGGTTTTTCTTGCCTTTTCATGTAAAAATGCTCTGTGTGAAAATTCATCTTTGAAGATAAAAATATATAAATAGCAAGGCAGTTACAAAATATTCTGTGATGTTCTTGAAGTGACCTTGTTGCTTTCTTTTTCACTGCATCCTCTTTTTTTTCCTGAAATAAAATTATTTGAACAGGATAACCTCTTGTAACTTTATTGAAAAATGTGACCTGCTCAGTCAGTTGCTCTTGCAGAGCTCTCTTAGCTTGGGGACAGAGAAAAGGAAAAATGACTGCATGTAAGGCTCTAGATTTAAGGTCAGCCATTCTGGCTGATGAATTTAACAGAATTATGTACAGCATTTTCCTCCCTATCCTCCTTCTGATGGAGTGATCCTGAGTAGAAGGGATAACCAGATTAGGGTTTTGACGTGACTATTTGCATAAATGAGCCAGTATGTGCAACTGGAACGAACAGCCTAGCGCTGGCAAAGCTCCAGAGACCCTAAATCAAATACCAGAGAGAGAGAGAAATACAGAGAGGGAAGGGAAAATACTGTAGTCAAACACAAGATATTGGGACAAATATTGCACAGCTACTGTGGGATGTTTATGATAAAATAATCCTATTCAGCTCTCCCACCCTAATAATTGTGCACAAGTTGTGATGAAACAAATTCTTGACTCAACTATTTTTTTTTTTAAGAAAAAGATGTTTTCTCTGTGCAGCACAAAGTTCCTCATTTCTTTTGAAATAATAAGCATATTTTCCACATTAACACACAAAAAATACTGTGGTGGGTAGCAAAGCCAAAGTCCAAGCAAGGCTTCTTACACATGATGTGCATTAGTAATAAAACTTGTGAGCTCTGTTGCTGTTTTTATGCAGGCATGTTCTGTGTGGCAGCCCATTTATGCATTTTCCACTGTGCTGGGGCTTACATCACTGTCGTATTAGTCTAAGCAGAATAGAGCAGATTGTTTATTTTGGTTGAGCTCCGCTTCAGGCTGTAACATCAGATGCAGCTCCTAGAGTGACAAATTCCAATTGCAGTGTCACCGATTAAACAAGGGTACAGAGGAGCCCTGCAAGCAGTTTTGTTTCTTATGGGAGTGAGAGGATACTGTGCTTGCTAAAGTTAGTGTGTGTGATCCCACAATGACCAGAATAAAATCATCTGCTCTCATAACTCTCTCCTGTTTAAAAATTATATTGCCCAGAACCCCTTTTGTTGTACACTCTTCAGTTTGGGGTAGCAACAGTCAACTGAAGTTAGTCACCTTTTATGTATGAACAGTGCAACTCTGCATTACTTTTATGAAACATAGTAATTTTTAGCTTTGTTTCTTCTACTGTATGGTAATATTTCATTCACAAAATGACAGACTCAAAAATCAGTTATGGAACTTTTGGAGGTCCTCTGTTCCAGGCCCCTGCTGAAGCAGGATCACCCAGAGCAAATTGCTCACACCATTTCCAGATGGCTTTGGAATACCTCCAAAGATGGAGACCCCACAACCTGTGGGAAATCTGTGTCAACTTTTGGTCAAATTCACAGTATAAACGTTTCTCCTTATGTAGAAGATCCTGCATTTCAGTTTATGCCTTTTGTCTCTGGTTCTGTCACCAAACATCACAGAAAAGAGACTGTCTTCTTTACACCTTCCCTTCAGAAGCCTTTATTTTGTTGAGGTCCCACTGAGGCTTTTCTTCCCCAGGCTGAACAGCCCCAGCTCTCTCAGCCTCTCCTTATGTGGGAGGTGCTCCTGTCCATTAATCTTTTTAATGGCTCTGTGCTGGAATCTCTCCTATGGCTCCCTGTCCCTCTTGTACTGGGGAGCCCAGAACGGGACCCCGCACACCCGGTGTGTTTTATCAGTGCTGAGCAGAGCAGTAGGATCAACACCCCTCCCAACTCAGCCCATGGTACCATTAGCTGTTTCTGGGGCAAGAGCTTGTCGCTGACTCACATTCAACTCGGTGTCCTTGAAGAAGCCAAAGTCTGCTCTCCTAAAGCCCAGGGTTGTTGCATTTTGTTCTGCCTCCTCCTTGCAGCATCCAGAATCCCACTGTCTCATAGGCCCTGCAGACAAGGCTGCCTTCAGCCCTCACATATCCAACAAGCCCCTCATTTTTAAAAGCATGAAAACTAACAGAGCACCTTTTCTTGTGGCTCCTCTGTCACTTGGATCAGCAAGTCACACATTTATACACTTCACTTAGCAACTACATGTTTCACTAGCACGGTTTCTAGGGCGATTAAGTATCACCTCTACTGGGGAGCATTAATGTTACCAGCAGAAAACATTTGAAGGTACTTGCTTCCTAGAAACATGTGCATTAGTTTTATCTCAGCTAGACTTTTTTGCAATATCCATGGCAGATAAGAATAGTGACATTTTAGAATATAAGATGCTTATACAAATAACTTCAGTGAATAATAAAAAAAAAACCCAAATAAATCAGATAAAATGGCTAGGAGTTCCTCAAACTTTTCAAGTGGCTTCTTTGCCCATTTTGAAGACAAGTATTTTTGTAATAGGCTTCCTTTCATCTCATCTTTAAAATGTGCGCTGTTGTTACCTGTAAGACCTGACTGAAGATTTTGACGTCTTTAAGATTATTCCATTAACATGTGACATTTTTGCTGCAATTTGCCAATTGTTCCATTTGTGACCCATTATCTGAGAAGCACCATGAGAGAGTGCTATGAGTACTTTGTTTACCAGAAAATTTTGATCTCCCACTGGTTTTACAGCTGACTACAGTTTCACTGTCCTCAGTGTGTAGTCAGTTCTGATTAATGCAGAACTAAGCAAGATTAAATTTAGGCCCATCCTCTGAGTGAAGATAAGAATCTTGACAAGGTTGCTGAAGCTCTTCACCTTTCAAGGTACATAAGAAACGTCTCCCATGGAATTTACAGCATATGCAGGATGTTGAAGGTCATGTGGGCATGTGTGGCTTTTAAAGAGATGCAGTTCCATTCCACCCCCATTCCTACTCCCTGCCAACATAACCAACCCTACCATCCAACTATTAGGTAAAGGAAAAGGTCTTATTTCATCATATGGCTACTCTAAAATGAATACTAAAAGGTCAAAGTTTTCTTAGTAGTTACTTGAATGTTAAAATTAACATGAATAACACTAAGAAATCCTTTGGCAATGTACAACGTGCTGTTTTTATCATAAATGAAGCTATACCTGTTGCCCCTGTGTTCCTAGAAGTTGGAATTTGTACAATAAACTGGCCTTGATTTGAAAATGGTAGGTGAAGATAGAATTAGAGAGATGTTGAAGGAGGAACCTGGAGAAAAGAGAGAAAACATCCAAAGTATTAGAGAATTAATGTTGAAGGAAAGTGAGTTGCTGTAGGGACTGCTCCATTTATTCAAATGATTAAAGAACTAGCTGCTGAAACTGTTGTATCTGTCAATGGGAAATGCAGGAAAATATCTTTAAAAAGAAAATAGCTACAAAGACCTGAAATAAACAAGTAGCTAGTCATATGTTTAGATCTCTGGAATGTCTCTGTATGGTATAATAGGTAGATGCACAGACACAAAGAGAAGCAAAGGTTGAAACTCTGGAGGGAAGCAAATAAATTTCTTTGTGCTTTTTACTATATGTATTTAATTGTGAAGTTCATGATTCTGTATTTTCAATTCTCTTCTCTTACAAGTAGTTGATGTTAGGAATCACAATGCCTCAACAAAGATCAGGGATTTTTTTTCCATTGTCAGCTGACATGTCAAGGTGGTTTTTTTAGCTGTTATGTTCACAGAGTGCAGGACACAGATATTTCTGCACTTCTGTCACTTCATGTTTAACTTTAAAAGGAATATGTGAAGGAGAATTGGAAGATATGTAAGCAGCTGACATGTCATATGCACTTGGAAATGTGTCCTGAATACTAACAGTGTCGCTTCTAATCCGATAAGCTTCACCCCTTGTAACAAGGCTGTCTGTAGCAAGGCCAGTCCTCAAATAAGAATGTCCTTTGCCCAAGTGCACTGGAGCCCTGCGCAGGCACTATTTATAAAGGCTGTGCCACTCCAGTGTGCAGCAGAGCACGTGTGGGCTGGTGATTCAGAGCTGGGGGCTGCGCGTTCCTGGTGCCACGAGACGAGGAAATGTCATTGTCCTCACACTTTGCCAAAGCAGGCTGGGGTTCAAGGGCTGCTCTCTTCTACAGCTCATGTTCAGAAACAGAAGGAAAACCTAATGAATCACACATGGCTGAACAGATCACTGTCAGGGTAGCTAATGTTCCACAGAGTGGAGAACATAATTTGTACCTTATATAATGGGGAATATGTGAGTCAGTTTTGATTAAAATTGGCCTGAACCTTCTTGGGGGATCAAACATGCTCACAGGGTTTGGCAGTTTCTGTAAGAACTTCTTCTTGAATCCATACAATTGGATTGCTGACTGTTTCTAGTAGTTGTCAGTTCAAGGGTTATATTTGTTTCGGTCGCTTCTTTTTTCTTTTTCCTTCTCAGACTGCACATTACTTCCAGTTTGAGAAGTTCCCACAAAGGAGGAGTGAGGCAGAGTCTGCTGCAGTACTGTGTAGCCAAAATGTAACTGCTAGGAAGCCTGGTGCAAACAGTAGTACTGTGAAAATCCTAAAAAATGATGCCTTGTTGCTCTTACTGATTTAACTTGATGCATTTTTTTTCTGAACTCATTCCGAGCTCTAAATCGGGTCAGGCAAAGTACAGCAGTGAGATTCAGTGGCCTTAACCAGTGCTCCAAACTCCTGAATAAATGATAAGAAAAACAGGTTGATTATAGTATTTGGGGTGGAGGGAGAAAGATACCGTTTTGACAGACAAAGAAGTTTCGGTAAAACTTTTCTCAGTTAGTTTTATTTCAGAAATGAACTTTCTGTCACCCTCCACTTAAAAATGCAAAGATGTCCAATGAATGCTAAAGCAGAATGTTTTCAGCTAAAATTAAGCAGATGTACAGGTGCAAACCTGTTTTCTGTATGCAGCTGCTGTGCAATTAAATTTTTTAGATGTGATTAAAACACCTGGTCTGCCCTTGTCAATAAAAGATGTTATTTTTCACTTTGAATTATATCCTTGTAGTTATTCAAAGAAGTGTAAGGCCAAATTGTGGTCAGATAAAGTAAATAACAATTTAGCAATTGGTTATAATTCAAACAGAATCAGAGGAAAGAAGTGACAAGTGAACTTTTCTGTTAGTCATTTTGGAAACTTAAATGCCAGTGTTCTGTGTAGTTTTTCATTGCAGTGATGTAATTGTTCTTCTGCAGAAATGCAATGCATTTCTGTTTTAACTGCAGAGAAGCAGCAACAAATTCCTACCAGATTCAGTCATTGTTTTTGTGCTATCAAAGTCTAAGTTGTGTACACCAGTTTAGAAATTAATGTGATGGTTCGGCCCCTTTCTCTTGAAGAAAGCATGAATCCTGTGTATGAATTACTTTCTAAGACATGAAATGGTGCTGAGAGGAGGATGTATGATTTTGGACAAGTTTGTTCTCTGCCTGTCTTTACTTGTTAACATAATTTGCACAGCTGCATTTTCAATGTGCCCTCCAATTCTCATCAGTGAATTTCAACGTTCTCTTCATTATTACCAGAAAAGGTTCTGTCTTTGTGAGACTAGAGTTTGATAGTGTATGATAAATATGGTAGAAAATACATGAATTAAAGTTATTTTTAAATTAAATATCGAGCATCTCTTGACATTTCATTTCTCAGTATTGTTACATGTAAACTTGATAATAGTGTAATTGAATAATGGGTCATGTACATGAATTGTAACTTTGGATATGGAATTTAATATCCCATTTATTGGATATGGAATTTAATATCCCAAGTATTGCAGTTTATTCTCTGAATGGACCCATATACCATGTGGCATTTTGATTATTTTGAAACATAATAAAGAAGCAAGTCTCCCCTAGTTTAAGAACAGCTTTTTTCCTAAGCATCTTTTAGGGTTTCAATGCAGAAAGTCTGCAATTTTTTGTGGTACAGTTTTTTCTTGTTTTATCTGACACAATCTACAGACTACAGTTTACCAAATGTACTTTTGCTTGATTGCTAACATAAAAAAAACTCTGCTCATTTTTTACCACATACAGTCTTAATCTCAGAGGTTATTTTTGCATGGCATCTAAAGTAAAAACCAAAATCTAATCAAGTCATGTCTATATTCTGATCAGTTTGAGGTTTTTTTCTGAAACAAAGTAGGTGAATGTCCTCTTTTAAACAGCACTGATATATTTAGGGACTTATGAATATAAAAACTTCAAGTAAATATTAAAGGCAAAAACTATACCTTGTAGTACAGCTTTCATATCTAATGTTTCAACTGATTAGAGAAATTGCAATAGTCTGAATGCTTCTGTTAAAAGTAGATGATAGGGATTGCTGAATGATCTAATTTCCAATGATCATTGGTAAATACCAAGGAAGGGTTGTCATTTTTTCAAGTGTTGTCCTATAATTTGAAACAGAGAAAATACGAGAGTTCCATAAACTTTTGTTTTGGGGAATATTTGTTATTTTGGGCGGCATTTTGTATTAAATAATGCTCTGTTTGTTTGTTTTGTCAGTATGTTTTGCATAATAAAGTATCTCTGCTCACTGAGCAAGAAACGGAGCAGAAAGTGTTTTGTCAGAGAGTCCAAATGTATTCCTTTGACACATTTTAGTGGTGTACAGATTCTTAGGGCTGAGCCAGCTCTGAGAACCCATATGGAAATACACAGTCTTTGCCACGGTAATGGAAGAAATCCACAATTTGTATTGAAAGATTTCTGTATATTGTTTATGGTTTGATCATCCAATGAATAAATATAGGTAGATTATGAAGTTAAGTAGTGATATCCATATTGATTGCAGGGCACCTCCAGGTTATTTTTTCACATGTCAAATCAGGTTTATTTATTATTATGTCAAATTGTGGGTTTCCTCATTTTCCATTCTGTTTCTATTCCTCCTTTATTTTCCTGATAGCTAGACTATAATTCAGACCCCGGCCCCTATGCAGTTAAGTATGGTGTGTTCAGGGAGTTGTCAAAAGGAAGTTGAGGTCAGAAGATAACTTACCTTAGTGAATGCCTTTTATTATTTTTTAATTTATCTTCTTTTTTTTTTTTTTTCTTTTTTTTTTCCCCTTAGAAATTACTGGGATATATATAAAATTTCTTCCTATAACCTCCCAAGATTGTCTCCCAAGGCCAGGTTGCTTCTTCCAGCAGAGAGGGTGTGTAACAGAAGAGTCAGTATGAAATGTGGGAATGATCCACATGTTCTGGGAAAGCTGTAGACAGACATGAGGAGTCAAAACTATTCATTAGTGCTGATAGTTGTGGGTATTATGTCCCCTATGAGAAAGTTGCAGAGTTTGCTTGCTACATCCTTTTCTTTAAGGAAATGGTCAGGGAAGGCAAGGAGAGGGTAAGATCAAAAATCCATATGCCTTTTCCCTCATTCTGTGTCAGCCCACATAACCAGCTATGTGTGAGGTGGGAAGTAAGCTGCTTTAGCAAAACAAGGGAAAGCTGGACAACAGTGAAGTTTTAGTGAGATCCCTGAGATAGGTGCCCTTCAGGCACTATCATTTTTCCAGTAAGAGTCTTCATATAAGTTCTGTGACATTTATATGAAGAGTATATAATTTCATTACCTGAAAGCCTGTTCTGCTTAAGAGCAGAGGGAATGGCCACAACAGTTTTTTTTCCTACAGTGTGTCTTCTGTCATAAGTCAGTTCGTGTTAGCATCACAAACAGCTTCAACGTGATTTTCAGAGATGATATTATAAAGCAGTATTGTGAATTCCCTTTCTTTCATTCCTGCAATATTCAGTAAGTGTAGGAGAGGGATAAATCCAATGGGTCTATTTGTTTTTGACTTTCACTATTGTTTGGGTATCAAGATCTGGTATTCCTATGGGAATGCCAAGTTCTATTTAGACTGATGTCAGTCTTCCTTAGAGTTACACAGATTATTAGGTCAGGTAGGCAAAGATCCTTTGTGCAGAATTTGTACTCCTGTACAAAGAGCAGTACATTACCTGAGACCTCATACTTAATACATTCCTTGAATGATGACCAGCCAGGCAGCCTTCAATCAGGCAGTATAAACCAATGAAAATGGATGTGGAGATTAAATAGAAAGCAGGCACCTGAGATTATTTGAGCTTCCAGAATCTTCTTTTGAATTGAGTTCAGTAACTATACATCTTGAGAATTTTCTGCATATTTTTATTGTCCCAGTTACAAATTCAGACATTATACTTCCCAAACTTTATAATAATTTGAGTTTACAACTTAGTTTGGATGGGGAGGGTGTGATGGGGGTGGTGTGTGTTAGTTTTTTTCTAGTTGGAAAGTTGATTCCATTTACTCTTTTAAGTGTTGGAAGTTGGCATGTAGAGAAAAAGGAGGAGGGAAATTAAATTTAGGCATAGATTTGAGTGCATGTTGGGCATTTAAATTCTACAGTTGTGACACAGGGCAGTAATAAAATCAGAAACAGAAATTCACAATATGAATATGACATAATGAAGCCACTTTCGCTACTAGTACTAAAGATAATTGACTGCTTTTAACACTTAAAATCTGCCAAGTCAGAATGCCTTCTGTGAGACTTGCTAGCCCAAGGCTTGTTCTTTCCTTTGAGTGGAGGTGCTGATGTAGAAGGTGTTCTCAGATAACTGCATCTAGACATTTATGCATTTATGATACATGCATCTAGACATTTGCCTTGAGGAGGAAAGGATAAAATATTATCTGTATATTTTATAGACAGTGAGGAGCTAAAAAGATGGGATTTCTATAAAGAAATGTCTTGTTATAACAATAGCTTTAGGGCCATTTTTTTTGAAATATAATAATCAAGTCTTTGGCTCAGACTGAAGACTCATTTAATGGCAAGCACCCTCAAGTTATTGTTTGGATCAACATATAAATTGAATATCCTAATTTGAAAAGAAAGATGAGAAAAAACATGAAACATCATTTTAAGGTGCTGAAAGATAATTCTCTAAGAGCAAATGCACTTAATGTATCCCTTCTACCTTCTGTTCCTTCTTCCATCTTTCCCTGTGCTTCTCTACCTTCCTTTGTTTTCCAGTCTTTTTTTTCTTCCATATGTTAAGAAATACAGTCCTAAAGTTCATGCACCAGGGTGTATTTTCAAAGCTAACTGGAAGAGAATAACTGAAATTTACACAGTGGAGATGTGCTTTATCCAAAAGTTCTATTCCCTCCTGGAGTCCCAGGGAATGAAAAGTATAATATGATAGCATCCCTTAAGATAATATCCAATATTCTTTTCCTCCTGTACCTTTTCCAGGGATTTAAGCATCCCCAAGAAGGCAAAAAGAGCTCACGATTGTGTCTTCTCTTTTGTGTTAGAAACATTCTTGTGTATAATGTGTTTACAGAAACATTGATTTTTACAGGCTATCTCAAAAGGCTTGGTTCTGGGAACAGAAAATAAGGAAAAAAATATTTGGTAAGATGTAATAAGAAAAGAGTCCCAAACTAAAGCTCTGTTGTCATAAATCCTGTATTACAGGACTCTTAGTTTTTAAACCTGAGTGTCCACATGCGCATTGCTGTTGCCTGTTGAAGACAGCACGCAGTAACCCCTGGACTTTGCCCAAGAACTGTTAGGGATTTTGCTATTTGGCAAGCCTAAAAGCCATGTCAGGTCCCATTCTAACAATTTAACAGCATAGGCAGTTGCATTCCAGTGGCATAAGAACATTTTCTGACAATATTAATTTTACTAGCATAAATGTCAAGAGTAAAACTAAAATAAGATTACTATATAAGGTTTCAGTTCTTGAAAGAAATCAACAGGACCTCATTAGGCCCAGTGAGACCAATCAGGAGCATAAAATTCCATTAGGGTATGAAAGCATTTTGACTATTTACATTTGTTCATCCTTAATTACTGAAGGATTGTTTGGTGCTGAAAATGGTGCAGGTGAAAATGGTTCTTCCTCTTGCTGTGCTATCCCATCATTTTCCCAACTTCATTTGTTACCTTGATGGGTTTTTTTTCCCTGAAAAACAAATGATACTGATTTCTTACTGTGTGTCTCTAGTCAGAAGGTTATGAGTCTGTGAAAGGAAGGCTGCTTGTGCTATCAGGAGTGTGTGGCTGCTGTGGACTGTCAGAGATGAGCAGTTTTGCTTGTGCTGCTAGTGGCTGGGTGCTGCCTCAGGAGAGGAAAGTGTGCTGTGACCTGGCTTAAATCTAGGGAGGGGTGAAAGAAGCATTTGCCACCCTTTGGTGGCAAAAGCCGAGAGTAAAAGTGACACAGGTTTGGGAAGTCATTGACAAAGTGTCAGTATGGAGGAATCAGTTCACAGCAATCTGGAGCTCAGCAAGCCACAAAGGGTAACCAGCAAGCAAACCAGGGTTTGGGTTAGGGTAGTTTATGGGCTGCTGTCTTTGTTCACTTTTGTTGTGTTTTCCTTCTGTTACCAAGGTATTTTCCTTTTCTCTCCAGTGGAACATTAGTGAGGTTTTACAAGCTCAGGCGGAGGAAAAGGAGCAGGTTCTGCCCGTCTCCTTTCAAGGCACATCTGATTTGTTGGTTATTTGCTGCATGGAGGAGCACTGTGAACTGAATCTGAAAGCTTATAGGATGTTTCTCCTCCAGCCTGATCACCTTCTACTCCTTGATACCATAAGATTCAGCCACTAGTGGCAAGGGTGGTTATTGTGCCTGAGCACAGAGCTCACACAAGGCATGTCTGAGCAAGCAGGCAGAGCAAACATGTAGTACCAGGTACTAATTTGAATGTACCAGTGCATGTAACGAAGACTCCCCTTGCCCATGTCCTCAGGCAGCAGATGCTGCTGCCTGCCAGAGAGAGCAGAGATTTTACAGGCAATAATGTGTGTCATTTCCATACCCTGAGAAAACCCTTAACAGCACAGTTAACAGGAACAGTGCTGAAAGGAGTACTTGCCATCATGAGCACTAATTTTAAGCATGCCTGTTTTCTCCTCCTATATTCTGGTTTAGCACAGTCAGGCTGTTTCTGGGTTCTAGCCTCTTGGCGCTGCTTTCCAGCAGAAATAAGAAACATGAAAGCACATTTTACAGGAAAACATGTAACAGAGGAGAAAATAGGTCAGATTTCACTTGCCAGTGCTTCTTTAACAGCTGTGGGTCAGAATACATTTTTATACAGAAGCACAGCCAGAAAATTTAAGCTTGCACAGTGATGTCTCATGGTGTTCATAACCTTCATTTCATGACCTTTGATGCATTGTGTGGCAAGTGATCAAAGACAAAAAAACAGGGTTGTGTTGTTGTTATTGTTTTAAGGGATTTAATATTTTCGTTTTCTGGTAATACTGTATTTATCTGTACTGGGTTTTTTAATTAGAACACCCTATGTAAAGATATATTTTCATCCCTTAGGAAAGGAAATGTAGGGGTATAATTTTTTTGTTCATAAAAGTCCATGAAGGATGGATTCCTGACTGCAAAGTTATATCTGATATTACTCTCTTAGTACTTTTCTTAGTAATTTTTCTTTTCTCAGGTAAGCTCTTTATACTCATTTCAAATGCCTACCCTTGTCTAAATATTTGGGACCTGGATTGTTACTCGCAAGTTGCCTGTAATTGATAGGTCACTGTTTTTACTAATCCATAATAGCCTATTTCTCATTAGAAAGCAGGATTTACTGCTCTACTTTCCTCCAAACTATATAAATTCTAAACCTATATTCTAAATGACTGTGGCAATTTTTCTTTACTTTCTACATTTATATTTTGTAGAAATATTAGCATCATTCTAATATATTTTAATAACATATTCAATCAGAAAGTTCCCAGAAGTATCTTCATGGTAAGAAAACCATGCACTTAAAGTGTCATAAACAGCAAGTCTTTCAATAGTTTTGCATAAGAGTGTGTGTGATAGACAGGAAGGCCAGAAGTGTCACCAGCTTTGTAGGAATTAGAAGACTATATTCTCCTACATGCTGTTCTATCAGGAAGCCACATGATGGATGAATAATTTGGCTTATTTAGGCATTGTAATTTTGTTTTGCTACAGGGATGGAGCCAAAATGGATTGACTGCTGCTCAACGATGTTATTTCTGTTTTTCTTTTGATTTTTTTATGAAGCAGGAGAGTGCCTGTAGTGTCCATGTCACCAAAGTTTATATTTTTCTTTTCCCTTACACATTTTTTCAGCGATTCACCTTTTCTTGAATGGTGCTGAAACCTAAAATAGATCTGCTTTGGAATGACATGGAGATCCATTCAGAAATGAAATTATTTCACAGTACTTATATAGTAAGCTTTTTGAAGTACAGGAAGATTGACAAAGTGGAAAAATGTGCTATAAATACATAAAATGTGTTTAATGATAAATATAGTACTCATAGGTGAGGTTAAAGACTCTGATATAGCTGTGTGCATTCATATTTACTGCAGGGAAAGGAACTCCACATGGCTATTTTAGCTTTGCTGACTGTAATCCCATCAAGGCAGCCTTATAGATATTTGCTAAGGTTTTTTGTTGTTATTTGGTTAAGATTTTGAGATTGAGGTGAGAGAAATTCAACTGTCACCTAGAAATGACCTCAAGGCAGTTTCACAGATTTGTCCAACATGATTTTCACATATTTCTACAGCCTTAGATGTATTCCTTGCCCAAAAGTGCTTCAGACTGTGGCTACTGACATTTTCTAAAAAATAATGGTCTCATATATGTGGTGTGCTGTTTAACCTTTATTCAGTCCAGCTTTTTTCAAAACATTAAGAGTAATGACCAAGCAAGAGAGAAATTGCCCTATATATTTTCCAGCAGGCATTGCAAGATATATCAACTGATCCACTGTTATTTCTACAAATAATTCCTTATGCTAAGCAGCCCCTCACAGCCATTGGACTCAATCTCTATACAATAATAGCCATCATGAGATTTTTAGGATGTACTAGAACATTCAATTTCTCAGGATGCTTCTTATCTAAACAAGGTCAAATATTTGTATTTTTCTTTAGCCAGTATCCTGTGGTAGTCTGTCTGAGAATTATCTGCACCTTGCTGCTCTGTAGGGAAGGAGGAAAGGGTTTGTGGACCAGAAATCACTTCCACCCCTGCTGTTGTTGGGCCACAGTTATCCAACAGTACTAACACGAAGCAGAAAGATTTAAGGTCCCCTTTCTTTTTCATTTAAGTCAATGCACACTGATAAAATTCTAATGAAAAGGAATCCAAGCACAGGAGTGAGTTACTTATTACGGAAATTTCCAGTGATGCATTGTAATGTTGGATTTTCAATTTTTAAAAGTGGTTACATTCCTAATTGGTGAACAAAAAGGACCAATTTATCCCTTGCTGTGAGAAACATTTTTCTTATATATTATTCTCATGAAGCCTCTAATTCAGCCAAACACATTATGTAAATGGAACCTATGAAACACTTTCTAAAATATATGTCAGATTTACATTACTAGCCTGTTGTGTTAGATTGAGGAAGGGACCTTGTTACACTGTGGCAATTTTTTTTTATTTTCATAATACTCCTTTCTAAAATAAATTGCATTTTCTACAAGCAAGGCTTCTATCAATAACTCTTGGTGTATCCTAAATGAGTATTCACTAACTTCACCTGGGCATTGTGATTGTAATCTCTACATCTTCATCTTTACTCATCTCAGGGACAAGACTTTTATGCCCCTTTTAAACTAGAATAGCATTCTTTTGATACAAAATCTGCAAAGGTTGGACTGCAGCAATTGCTCCAATGCCAAATGAATTTGGATCAATCTGTCTTGCATAAAAATGGAATTTCTTAAAGCCTTATGACACAGATAGCCTGGGCTGAAAAATTAGCAGGCAGTGTGAGAGCTAAGCTTGTTCTTTCTGACACAGTCAGAACCCAGATTTATATCTCTCTTATACACATTGCTTGGAATCTGATGGTGTTAAAAGATAGCATTTTTAAGATAAAATAAAGATGCGGTTTATTTATTTAAGATAAATTTAAGATAAATAAAGATGAAGTTTAAATATGTACATGTGTGGCTATGCCCCTTCTGGAGACTTTAGTTTTAATTTTAGACAGTTGTGATACATTAAGAAGCAAAATCAATTATCACAAAATAATTTATGGCAGAAACTGAGCATAATAGCTCATTTGCATAATGAAGTGTTAGTATTGATTTCATACAAGTTTAGGTAGAAATATTATATTAATATCACTATTTTCATTTCTGGCCTGGCTTTAAGATACTCCACTTTTGACAGCCTTCTCTTATGCATCTCACCACACACATGTATTTTGTCTTTGAAGTGAAGGTCAGAGAGGTGTGAATTTTGAAACAGGGAGCTTCCCATGAAACTAGAAAAGATACTTAGACACTGAAGTAATAAAAAAGAGCAATTAACCCTTAAAGTGAGATATCCATTAAAACTATGGGCAAATTTTATTAAATACGCAATTTATGAAGAAATGTAAGGTTTTTTTCTAAAGTGTTTCTAGTTTTTCTGGAGGTTACTGGTGACCACAGGGACTTTTGCACTGTAGGACAAGGCAACTGCTTCTCTACTTCTCCATAATGACTTAGGGACTGTCCAGAGCTAAACTCATTTTGCCTTACAGCTGTTTTTTTTAAATTATTATTTGGTACATTCAGAACAGCAAGTGGGCAACTAATAAGGATTAGTAATGTGGGGAGGTTTTATTTAATTCAGTTTTAAGCTGCTTTATTCAAGAAAATCCTTAAAACACAGAGATTATATTTTTGGAGGTACTAACACATTGCCATGAATTCTATAGTATGTACAATACTTAAACATATTTTCATGGAAGATTAAATGCTTGTATACAGTATGTGAAATTACTGATTACATTTTGAAGCTGTATTCCTACACTGAAGTCTTTGTGTTTTACTGTTTCAGGGGATTTTCAAAGCATCATCTCAGGTTTTAGAGAAAATGTAGCAGTATTTCTAACCCTCATGATTTTATCACAAGTCCTTCTGTATTTCATTTTGTATTTCAATACCTGTCTCCTGGAGTACCATAAATGTGTGAGAATTCCTACTTTTATTTTTAAAAATAATTATACTTCTTACTAGTAACTAAAACATTGAAATTTGGGGTGAACTTCTTCCTGTGTTCACTCACAAGCAAATTAAGGGAGTAAAGTAATTCAAGATTTGGATGGGAATCTCACTGTTGTGTTCAATTTAACACATCTCTCTTTATTATTTGCCATGTTGAGACTTGAGGTTGGTAATAGCTCTGAAAGATAAGAAACAATGTATAGCACACTTTACTTTGGAACAGACAGGTGTGTTATATCCATCAGGAGTTAGCAGAAGTTACCCTATATTAGAGCAACACCATTAGGTTTGATCAGTATGTTCCTGCAGTGAAGGCACATTTCACGTGTGTGTAATATTTTCTGTGTTACTCAATTTTTCATTCACCTTCAGTGTGCTGGTCCTGGACGGGCTTTTGGAAACCACTGGCTCTCTGGCTTTCCTTGCTGTGACTGTCCCTGGATATTCTCTGAGTGCAGACCAGCTCAGGAGTAAAACTCTTTGTCCTCACTTATTTCAAGCGTTTCCTCTCTGCACCTCCACAAGCAGCATTCTGTCAGGCTTGGGTAGCTTTATTCAGTCTCTGCATGTGTGATGGGTGCCTGCACTCCCGGAATGGTCCATGGAGGCTGAGCCCATACAGGCAATGGAGACAAACTGATGACTCAGCTCACCTTACTGCAGGTACCTGAGGCTGATCAGCTCCAGCCTCCACTTAGTGTATTGACTGTAGCAGGGATTTCTCACCACATGGAATTTCTCACTTACCATATTTATGCCCAGCACTTAAGTTTAGGTGTTTCACTCCCAAATTGAATCACACACCTCTCACCACAAGCTGAATTACTTTACTCATTAGTACTAAGAGAATGCATTGGTTGCAGAGTTCAAATGGCTGCCTTGAGAGGCTGAAGGCACACCGTGGTTTTCACAAAATCTTTAGCTTTCCTAGATGGTCACATACCTATTTTATCTTACCTCTCACCATTGATATTTTACCATATATGATCTTTCTTCACCTCATACAAAGGATATCTGTTCTAAAGGCCTTTTCTTGGTTTAGGTTTCAGTTTTCAGTAAAGTTTCAGCTTTCAGTAAAACTTTACTTCCATTTCCTTATATCTGATTCCTTTTAGAAACCATCTTTTGAAAAGTGCTGCAATATGCCAGGGTAAAATCTGTTTTTACACATGTAATAATCCTGTTTGCTGTGAATTGAAAATTACTATATTAAATTAGAAGTTTGAAATGAAGCTTTCTTTGGAGTTCAATCCAGTCCTTGTTCATCACTCTCACTGCTCTGTCTTTGACAGGAGTCCTGTGCTTGTGTTCCAATGTGTGCATCGCCATGTCATTTGCCTGGACTGCTTCCATCTGTACTGTGTGACCATGCTGAATGACCGCCAGTTCACCCATGACCCAGAGATTGGCTATTCCCTCCCCTGTGTAGGTATGTTTCTGGTGATGTGTTTATAATTTGTTTTTAATGTAATTTTGATTTCAGGATAATATTTTTTTTAACACCTATTAGTTTTGTGTAAATCAGTGGAATTATACTGTGTTCATAGGAGTTGTTTAATTTGTTGGAGAAAATATTTGAATATTGAAGTGGATTTTGCTAAGCATGTGAACTGGAGAATTAACTGGATTCTAAAGGGCATTTCTTTTAAAATCAAATGTTTACTTTCTTCACATTAGTGTTTTATAATAATGAAGTGCAAGCAGATGATAGCATTACACTTCAGTTTAAAAAAAAAAACAACAAAACACCTTGACCTCCACATTTTCAATTTCAAATTAGGTAAATTATTAACTTTCTTGGTCTGTCTACAAGCACTAATGAAAATGGACTGCAACAGGAATTTTAAATACTCTTCCTTTTGGTGAAGTTATTATTGCTAATTATCACCTCTGAATGAAATGTAGTTACGTGTTTTACTTGAGTAGGAAACAAGGCTTGACTTAACTGAACAAAGAGTTAAATATAATATAGAAGATTTGTTTTGAGAATTGATTCAATTACACTGGCATGTGGACTGCAAAATTGTCAAAAATTTTGCTATGAAGAAGTATAGAAGTATATTCTATACAGAGAATTCTTTTTTCTTGGTGTTAAATTAAAATGGGAGCATATATGTTTGTCTCAAGTGCTGTATCATGGTATGAGAATAATTTTACACCATATTAGAAGCTGCATAGAAGATAGGTTTGCCTGGTTACCTGAATGGCTGTTAAATAAGTTTAAAACCGCACTAGATGGGAGAAAAATTGACAAAAGTTCTTAGTGGAGTGGCATCTATTGAATCTGACACATGCCTTGACAATATTGAAAGTACATTAATAAGAAATATATAAATTATTTATTTTTAATTGCTTCAAGAACAAGCAAGCAATGGTTCCTTACATTTCACTAGAACTGCCATTTATGTGCTGTGTTGCCAGGTCTTATTTTACTTCCCCCTAAACAGCTACTGCATTTCCACACTGATGTCATCCTACACAAAATAATTTTTAATGTTTTGTAGGAAAACTTGTCATGAGAAACTGAACAGGAACTTTATACCTAGTGTTCTTTCCTTGACCTTTACATTAGCATAGTGCTGTGTGGTCAATCTGTACTCTTAGCCTCCTTCCTTGCTTCTCCAGAAGTCAATCCATTTGCTACTCCCACACAAATTAATAAGCTGCTTGAGTAGAATCCTTCCTTTTTTCCCCTGTTTTATTGATTTCTTCCATTTTCTTCTGTTAGCTCCATAGGTTAATCAGTTATGCCAGTGGTGCAGCAGGCAGCTCATCTTTCTCCTTGCTTGTGGGCCTCCTTGCTGCTGTGGCTGGTGCCAGAGAGCTTCCTAAAGTTCAGGCTGATATGTCAAACTAATGACCCTTCTGCCTCTTCTCTCTGTAAACCCATTGCTAGTCATGCTGCACTAAACTTGTATTAGGATTTTTCCATATATTTTCAACTCCAGTTGCTCAGTTCAGAAGTTCTTTTTCTCTGAGAGGAGACTAAAATGTTTTCAGAAGTTTTTACCCCCGACTGGCAGTTGCCAGGCAGTCTTTTTCTCTTTTCTGTTTGCTCAAGTTGAACATTATGGGAATTGAACAGTGGAAGCAGGGTAGGGATGAGGAGAATACAAAAAGGTGATGCTGGGATGCTCAGGGTTGCAATTTCAGCCTTGGAGTGGAGAGGAAGGCATGGGTTTGGCTTAAGAAAGGCATGCTGTAGAGGATGCACAAAGGATGGTGTACTTCTCTTGTTCAAGTGAGATAGAGTTCAGCTGAGGAAATGGGAAAGAAGCCATTGCTGCCAGTCTAGCCTCAGCTGTGTTGTACTCTAAGTGTTATAATAGTTATATATGGCAAGACTAAAATATTGCTAATCTCAAAGTTTCAGAACTCCCCAAACTGGAAAGTTGTTTTTAAAATACTAAACCTTAAAGCAGTTCTAACAGCAGTAGCAATAGTAATATAATTGCAATACTTTTTCTCTCTCATTGATTGCTACCTCTGTCAGTTGTCTCTGTTATGTTAGCAGTTTTGCATTTAAAAATATGCACTTGTAACTATTCTCTTTTGGGGTATTTTGCAGAATGAAGAATCTAAACAGAGCTCTTGTAACTTCACGGTTCATTTCTGCAGCTATCTGAACCTAACTTTCTGATATATAGGTCATTTGGTTGTCTCTAGTATTAAGTTATACTTGAGTTAGGAACTAATGATTATTTTTTATTCTTTGAGAAAGTCATGAGACTGTTTCATCGCACCTGTGAGAAGGAGGCATGCCTGCATTGCCAACCTCTTCCTGCTGTTCAGACCCAAGGGGTTTTAGCCTTCTTCACAGCTATGGATGCAGCAGCTCTCATCAATGAATTCACTTAAGAAACTTTCAGAGCAGTGTCACATGATTTTCTCTTCCACTTATCATGGTATTTCTACTGAATAGCATAAGATGTCATTTTTGCAGTCTACAGTTCACAATTTTCATTTTGCAACTACAATTTGCAGTTTGTGTTTACAGATGGGTATGATAAGGCACTATTTGACACAGCTTTTTGTAATTACCTCAAGCCTCAAATGAATTCTCCTTGACAGAAATGAACACCATAGGACATGCCAAGACCTTTCTTATTCTGGCAGTGTGGGTTTAATACATGTTATATCTAATAGAGAATGACTCAAAGTAAAAAAATAAACATTAGGTCTGAGCTTTATTGAAAAGATAGAGGTTTGTTTGAGCCCTCTTCTAAAAGGAATACAAAACAAAGTCATATTCACTCTGATGAGATTTATGTTATGGTAGCTGACCAGGCTGCACAGACAGCTCAAAAAAGTCTGCATTTAAACATGTATTTTAAACACCACAGACTAATGCTGAAATAGTGTTTGTGATGTCTTGATGTTTGAGGTTTGGATTTTTAAATGTTATTTGATCATTTTCATGTAAGAATAGATTTACTTAAAAACTGGCACATTTCCTCAAGGCATACGTGCACACACTGCCCTCAAATTCTACAGGAGGGTTTGATTTTGTAATTAAGCATAGTTAAATAGTTGGCACTTCCAATTAGTTCTGTTCATTCTAGTGTTTTTCAAAAATAGAGATAACATAATGAACATAGCCTGCAGTTTCCATTAACATTTGACTCACTGTTCCCGATTTTTATCAAGGGAATGTACCAACATAGCAAGTTTTTTATATCTTTTATTGGATCAACCTAGAGGTGAAAGCACCATACATACAACAGAATAAAAATAAACAGCAGCTGCTACAGCAAAGGGTCACTGTGACAGACGAGATCAGTGTTATCATCACAAGTGTATGATAACTTGAGCTGGAAAGGATCTAGGGATTTCAGATAAACAGGGCTCCTCAAGTAGGTTTAATTTCTTGCTTCCTGGCACACATGTGCCAGAGGATGCAATTTTTTTCATTGCATTCAGGTATTTTGTGTTGTTATATCCTTGCTTTGCTTTGATTTCTGTTATGCGGCCTAATTAAGCAGGAGATAAGAAGGTTTCAAAAGAAATCTATCATCTGAGCAGATGAGCTATGATATATCACCTCAATAGTGCCATAGCTTCACTTTGTTCCAAAACAAAATGTGTCATTGCTGTGATTTTTGGAAGAAGAACATTAATCCCTTAGTGTTCAGCTGCTAATGGAGTGCCAGGCAGCAGAGCTCCAGCTGAGAGGAGCCAGCCTGGAGGAGCAGAGCTCTGAGCACAGTAGCAGTGCACTGATAGGATTAGCTGTTCACAGGAGTGTGGCAGCAGCCCCGCCACCCAAACCCACTGCAGCAGCTCAGAGCAAGCACTTGCAGAAGTGCAGAGGAGCTGGCTGAATTCCATTGGTCATTAAAATAAAAAAAGTAAATGTTACAGATTATACTCTCTGCCCTTGTTAAATAGCAACAAAAATCTATCCCATCTCTCTGTGTGGCGTCTTGTATTAATGAGGCTTCATGCATAGAAATTTCCATGAGTGGTGACCTCCAAGTATCTTTGAAATAATTAATAAGGTGCTTAGAGGGATTGATTTGCATATGCATGAAAGATCATTTATGGTTATTTAGTTACTGTGCAGGGCAAAGAATCTTCGAGCATTACCTCAAAGAAGGAATTGTATACAAATATACAATGTATTACCTCTTTTAAACACATTCTTTTCCTATGAACACAGTTGCACTTTTGAAATAGCATTAGAGCATTATGAATCTTGGTCCCCAATGTAAAATAAGACTTCCACAGTTCTTTGGTAGTAGAAAAGTTGGTGATACCTAGGAAAGGCAAGGTTTTGTGCTGCTGTAGGCACTTTGCAAAAGCATCTTTGCATCACTTTATTTCTTATGAGTAATCATATGCATGATGTATTTTAGAAGAATCCAGATAAAAGATGCGGTTCTCCTGATGACTATAAAACACTATTTTATCTGGAAGTAATCTGATTTTACCACAGATATATAAATAAATACAGAGAATTACCCCAATTTGTGTATGGAATTGCTAATAAAAAGGACTAAAGCTTTAAAGTATAATAAAGTGCATCAAGAACCATGTTCCACTGAAGGAAAGCTTCTAGGGTTAGATTAAATTTTTTATCCACATTACATGCTATTTGTATAATAACACTATGTCAATGCAGTCATGAATCTCTGAATCATCTTTCAAAATCCTAGTACCCTTGTAGAAAAGGGGAGAATGAACAGCTTAAGCAAAGTTTGCAAGTAGAAGGGAGGAGGAAAGCTGTGATTTGACCACCCCAAATAGTGCGTTTGAGTCATTTCTGTTATGGACAAAAGCTCCAAGCAATTTCAGAAAGTGCAGCTATGCAAGGGGGTTTAAATGAAGGTCAGTGTTCTGGAACAGAACCTTCTCAGGAATGTAATGTAGAAGCATACAGAGTTTGGTGGGGCCTAAAGGGAGCCAGTTACAAGAACAGGTACAAGGAGTAAGAGTTTCCTGTTGTGAAGCCTCAGTATGTCAGCAGTTTCTGAAGTCTGTGTTCTCCAATAACACTGTTTAAACATATTTGAGATACCTTAGGAAATCACAAAATTTGGGAAATGGGAGTGATTATTAGAGGAATAAAATAAAAGGGATTAAAACACACACATTTGCGGATTTAGGAAATAATGCAAAGTACTCTTCAAGTTTAATATTTAGGAGCTGGTAAATTCTTGGCAGCAGTCCACTTTTTGTAATTTCTTGTTGGTATGAAATATCTGAGCATACAGAAGCAGACTTTGACAGAGAAGGGAACCAAAAACCTATGGATAAACCAAATTTTTATTCTCAAGGATTAATTGAATTTGCAGAAGTTTCCTGAAGTAGCTTCCTGAAAATGTTTTTTATGGTCTTCTGCATTCTCCTCTCACTGTGGTCATAAAATAAATATGAACTAACAGTGTATCAAGTGGTTTTTTGTGTTCCTTTACTAGCACAAGCTCACGAGACTAGCCCAAAGGACATAGTTAGAAGTCACAGCAGCTCTTTCATTTCCATTTTCACTGTTGACTGAAGTTCAAGCAGTGACATCTGAGGTTTTTTCCCTCAAGTCTTTGTGCTGTTTCTGTGGCTACAGATTGCCAACTTCTTATCTAAACAGCCTTCAAATCTACAAAACAAGCAGAGCTTGATCCCATGGTATATTTGAAGCAGGCATTGGATTCTTTTCTGGAACAACTACAGTGAAGTCATACAATGGGATACTTACAGAAATCCGAGTGGCCATAATTAAATCCTGCATGAGATTTCTTACCCATAGGTGTTTTTCTCCCTTATCTCTCACTAGTCCTTCTATTGCAATGCATTTCATTTGTAAATTGCATAGAGATGACAGTGCACATAGGCTTAATCTGGTTAGCAATAATGAAGGACAAGAGGTAATGAAAAAATCTTGCATGGAAATTAATTGGCTTTAAAAGGAACTAGAAATGAACTTCCAAAGCACACTTCTTGTCCTGTGAAATGAGCTGGCCTGGGTCAACATAAAAGAAACATACTGGAGCAGCGGCAGGAGTGTGTGCAGAGGGGTCTATCTGTCTTTCACCATTTCTATGTCCAGCTGAAACAGAGGTGAATTTTTGTCTCAGCTGGAGTCAGTGAAAGCTGTGACTTTGTCTTTGGAAATGAAAGATATTTGTTCTGACTGAAAGCACTTCAGCCCCTACTTGTTTACCTTACAATGATTAGTTGATAAGTCACTTTTAAGTTGCCATCTGATTGAGAAAAATCATCACATACATGAACAGTAAAATCAAGTCATACAGTTTTATTAGTCATCAACTTTACACTGAACTTCTTGGATGTTTTCTAATTCATCTGACGTAGGTGCTGTTCTGGCAAGTACAATGATTTTGACTGTACCTCCTTAATGCCTATTTTCTCCAGGAAAATGTATTTTTTAAGAAAGAAGGGTAAGGTTCTGGAAAAGGAAGTTTTGTTTTAATTCATGGCTGCAGATGCATTTTCAAGCAGGACTACACTGAGTTGTCCATGGATGGTGTTCCAAGTCCTGAATGGCCTTACTCAGTGCTCCCATTCTAGTCCATAGGCAGTTAATGTTCATGAGGAAGTCTGGGTGAAAAATGGGAACAATTGAGATGAATAGAAGGAAGGAATAATAATATAGGGAACAGTGGAAAGAAGAGTCATGAAGGGAAGGAACTGAGAGACCAAAGAGGCTGGGAATAAAGGAGAAGTGTTGGTGACTATTCAAGGCATGAAACAAGAAAGATCTAAAGGGTGAGGGTAGTTAAAATGTGTAAATAATGCCTCCAGTTTCTCTCATAAATCTGAGAATTTATCTTTCCATGACAGTAGTTTGGGACAGTAGTCCTAAAATGTCCAAGAGACTGAAGAAGATGTTGGTTTTTACAGCCAGAATTTGTTGAGGTCTTTATCTTACACTCATGCAGCATGAGGGAAGCTGACCTTTCATGTTTGGATAATTAGAGATTTCCTAATGGATCAGTTTTTATGCAAGCAGAGAGTTTCTTTCAGTATAATGCTATCCCTGAGGTGGGCTGTGCAAGCAGCAGCCTTTATAAGAAATCATTGCTGTCTGCTAACCTATACACTCCATAAATAACCTGCTGGGACCAACTGTGGCACATGCAGCATGTGTTTAGTCTCCAAAGCTTCGTGATTAATATTCCCTGAGTCACTTTCTGAGCCTTGGTCTCCCACATGGCAGCATGTAGAGCTGCTGCCATATCACAGAACCAGCTAAGGACATTCCCCTTCAACAAGGAGTTGGCTTTAATTAAATTTCTGTGTCTGGGAAGTGAAAATCTAATTTTCTTTTTGACATTTTCTATATTACTACTTAGACAAAATTATGAAAATAATTAATCCCTGTGAAGCAGACATCAGCATTATAAGATACAAAAATATTGCATATAAATAATACTACTAATCACCAATCTGATATAATTTATTGATGCAAGGTCTTATTAAAACTCTTAAATCAGATTTGTTCTTCATATAGCAGATGTGTGAAATGATTGCACAATGTAGATTCAAGTAAGGGTTATAGAAAGTAACATTGTTCAAACTGCTTCTCAATAAATTCTATCTCCCCAGAAATATATTTCAAGACAACAAATAAATAGGGGAAAGGAAAAAAGGTGTGTAATTGAGGAAAGAGGTTTTGGTTGTATATCTGAGTCAAATACAGTCCAATATAATCGTGAATGGAATTGTTGGTGAATGAAAGGTCTGCATGCAATAACAATATTCTCATTCTGGCCCATGGGGAATCCTTTTTCACATTAAAAAAGCCATCATGTCACCTAGTGTCATTTGGTAACCTTGTTTCCTTCCCTTCTTATGAGCATGGAAATTATTAACTATAGTTATCCGTTGCTTATAGAAACTTGACACCATATGATAACAGAGTAGTCTTATTTAGAAATAATTCTAGATTCTTTAGGATAGAAAGTATTTTGCTTAATCCAATGGGAAGTTTTAATATGCTCTTACAAATGAATTATTAGCATGCTTGCAGTTAGCTTTTTTGCTTTGATGCCTGATAAATTTGGGCTAGTTAAAAATTTTTATGTTTAATTTTCCCATTTTAAAACTAATGTAGTCTCGTTATTTCAGTGAAACTAATAGGACAATAAGATTTGCCAGAACAATTTAATATCCCTATATTTTCTGCATTTTTAAAAACATAAACAAATACATATCTGTAATAAAACTAACACTGGAGTTTGCAGAGTATGGCGATTCAGTTGAGCACAGCTGGACAGAATCAGGGACACGTTCTACGAAAGGACAGACCATTCAGTCTGATTCATAGCCAAGGCAAGAATAAAAGGACATGAGATAACATTTGAGAATGACAATGAAATACATACTTATACATTGTTTAAATAAGGGTGAATGAAATTCTTACAAGACTTTCCCATTTCTGAAACACCTGTGGAAGTGGAACTTGGTGGACCCTTGCTAGTCATGTCCTTCACTAGCAATTTAAGTTTGAACATTCACACTTTTCCTGTTAATAACTTTGCGTACCTTGTTCACTGCAAATGCTCATGGATAAATTTCAACAGTAAATAATCAGCTGTAATACAACCACATTCATAAGATTACATAATGTGTGGAATGCTAAGCCTTAAGTGAGTTGAGCAGGCCTAGACTGAAGATGCATCCTATAATTTACTTGTTTATCACAGAGATCAGAATGTTAGGAGACAGTCATATTTGGAACTGAGACCATCTGTCAGCGTCCTGGTGGGTGACTGCGAGCACACTACCTGCCTGTCAGTCAGTACCTGTTTTCTTCTCTTCTCTGTTACCCTTTGCCCTAGATGTCTCTTTTTAAACCTCATAAAAAATGAGGTACTGTTATAAAAGCAATGGCCTGGCAAAGTGTGCAGCTCTTGCCACTTGGTGCACACCTCAGCTACTCCACCTTCAGCTTTGTGGCTAACTCTGCAGGAGATACCAGCGCTTCGGGAATGCTTTTACTGTTAGGCTTTTATAGAAATAACCAAAATATCCATGACAGAGTTTTACTGTATTAATACCAAACTGGAAATCTGAAGAAGTCCTCACCTCCATTTAAGATATTTGGTTGTGATTGTGAATTCATATATATCTGTATAAAACATATGTGTATAGCTATGTGTAAAACATAAATAGCTTAGCTGAAGGTGTTAAAACCAGACAAATGACACAACTGGGAATTACAAAGGTCTGCCCATTAAAATTCTCCTGCTTAGTTATTCTGATTTTTTCCTCTGTTTGTTCCCTTTCTTTAGTTTTGCCTAAGAATATGCCTCTCTTGATTCTACATTATTTCTTTTCATGATTTATTTATTTCTTGGTTTCTGGGAAGTAGAATATATTTACTATTCTGTCCTTCACTGCCATTCCCATTGTTGTCTGGCCATCTCTGTTGCCTTATTTGCTGATCCCTAAATATTGCTAGCACGCCCTCGGATTCTTTTCCACATTTTTCTCTTGCTCTTCATTCTCATTTTGTCTTTCTTTTCTCTCCATCACCTTGTCATGCCTTCCATCTCCTGCCCTCTTTTGTTCTGATTGAGATTCCAGTCACTCTTGATCTCTTCTGTAAGGACCACAAAGCAGTGAGGCCTCTGGGCAGATGAAAGCATAAGGAAAACTGACTCTGGAGGTGGAGTAATGAAAAGGGGTCACTTCTGAGGGTCAGTTTTTTGTCTGTGATCACTAGAAAAAGAGAGTTTGGTATTGTCCCTCAGCTGCATAGGAGAACCAGCTAGGTCTTATTCCCTGACCTTTTTTTTCCCGCCTAGCTAGCAGGAATATTCACATTCATGTGTTGAATGCCTGGCACTGTGGCTTATGTGTCCCCTGGAGAGAGGCAATGGGAGTAGATGGATGTGAAGGCTGGTGGGCTCTGATAACCTGGCCCAAGACAGCTGCTTGGGAAAGAGGACCTTGTGTCAAATGGAGGGTGACGCTCAAAGGCTTGGTTAATAAAACCACGCTCCCTTCGTTATCCTTACCAGGTAGAAAACAGCTAGTAAGAACTTGGGGCTTTTTTTCCCTCTTTTTTTGTCTGTAGCCTTGGAAGCACATAAGCACACATAGGCACAGCCTTCAGCAGAATTTCTGGCCAGCTAAAACATGAACTAAACTACTAAAATGTGCTTTTGTTTGTCTTCTACTGTGTGTGGAAAATGAAAGAGTACAATGCCAGGTATGAAGGAAGCGCAGCTTGTCAGTTAAATGGGCTTCCTGGCAAAGCCAGATTTTGCTTTTCATGATCCATGTCCTTGAGTAACATCCGCTGTTGATATCACTGCTGGAGGAAGGCTGGAAATTAAGGAGGTGTTTTGGGTAATAACTGCTAGCAGGGAGACAGTATTTACCAGGAGTCTGCAATGAGACTCTCAGGTAAATAATAAGCATTTTAGAAAAACAACCTAATTATGTATTTAATCGCTTGGAGCCCTTCCATTCACTTGGGAAAATAATGTGCATTTTGTAAATCTGCCTAATTATTTATTTGAGAAGGAAGTAATTCTAGCCTCTGGGGTATGGAGTGTGAATTTTTTGATTTTTTGTGCAGGTCTGATATGCTTGAAAATGTATTTTTAAAAAAATCGACACCCCACCATCTCAAAATACCAAACCAAGGCAATGTAAAAATGTTATTAATGCAGTGGGGTGGGGTTATTTTAAATTTCATATGCAGTGTTCGGGTATTTCTACAAAGGCTTCAAACTTTTTTATGCTTTAAAACAGCCATCATCTTAGTATTCTCAGTAGAAAGATGATCAGTAAAGTGCAAGCAGCCATATTTCTATGTGGCATACTATCTGAATATAGGGAGTTTTGAGGCCACTAATGAATCAAGCTAAATCTAGTCAGCAGTTATTAAAAGCTAGGGCACATTTCAAGTCTGAAATTCCATAGCATCCTTGCAGTGGACGTGATGGTTTTCTCTTATGATGGTATGAATAATGAATTGCATACTTTGGCCATAACTAGTTACTAGCAAGAGAACTGAATGTCTAATATATGTCAGAATTAAAATAAGTAATTTTGTTCAGTGTGCATGCCAGTCCACAGGGAGTTATTATTCTACTAGAATACATTCTTCCCACATGCAATTTGTGTCTTTTACTCTAGGTTTTTCCTTAATCAAGAATTTATAGACTAGTTTCCATAGACTATCATTAACAATGTCCTGAATTTACATCGGGTGACTCTGCATTTACTGTGCATTTTTAGGTGCTATGGAAGTCCACTTGAGAAATTAGTTTTTATTTTTCTAAAATTTTAGAAGTCATTTTTGGCAGAGAATACATCAAGGCAGAAGTATTTACAAATCATATATTTACTTTACTTGATAAGTAGAATTTTCATAGTAAAAAATATAGCCAAGAGGAATTATTTGAAGAATCAATTTCTTGACATTGCATTTTCTTACAAAGGAAATACTGTGTCCTGCTAAATATGCAACATCCTGTCAGCATTTAGAATATTTTCTTTATCAAGAAAAATGGCAAATATTTTTCAATTAAAAAACAAAGTGTATTGCTTTGCTCATGGCCTCCGTGTCTGCTCCTGACTTCATCAGGATTTATGGGGTTGTTACATTAAATCCTTTTCCCATCACAGAATCATCAAAATCCCAGGACAGAACAGTCACATTTTGCCTATAATTGAACACTTCCTCTAAAGGGCCAAAGCTCTTCTCCTTAGTTTGATGTCTTCCACAATAAATACGAGCAAGAAATTCTAAAAGAGAGTTTTTAACCCATTCTGTACCCACTGTATTTCATTCCAGGGTAACTTCCAACTCACACATCTTTTACTAATTTCTCTTATTGCAGGTAACCTGCAGCTCACTCCTTTGTTTCTCTCCTTTCATAAAATTCTGTCGTTTCTGTTTATTATATTAGGTCCATCACCAATGAAAGGAATATTGCTCTGCTGCACAGGAACATGCATAATTAGTCCATGCTTAACCTGGTTGGTTCATATTGAAATGCTTATGTTTATGCATGAACCTGAATACTTTTCTGGATAAAGAAATTTTCATATATCAACCTCATTGCTGGATAGCATTTGTGTCATCAAGATGGACTGATTCAGTGAACTGGTTTATTATTTCTAAGTCAACCAATTTTCCTTGTATTTTTATAGCATATATGGAAATACATCCTCACCTGAAAAACACTTTATTTCAAAACATTGTGTTCAAAAGTAATTTCAACCCCTCATGCATTGTAGGACTATCCAAATGTGCAGAAAGCATAATAGTGAATTTTATGTACTGGATGGAGCTCATGAAAGTGTTTTCCCTCTTTCGTTACACTGCTTTTATACTAAGTCTCAGTTAAGCAGCACTCTATAAAAGATTTGACATTTAAAACTCTTTCAAGAAAACAACCTCCAGTTCATGTATTATTCTAATTTTGTTTACAAAATAGTAGGCATTTACAGCATTTGTAGAACTAAAAAATGTATAACACAGTGGATTGATGTTTCACTCTTTGATTACAGACTGAAGCAGTGCAACATTGGGATTTAGTGCAGATAGCAAGGTCCAATCTTAGAGCAAATGTAAGATGGTTTAACCTGTGCTTTTGTTTTAAACTTACTGGAGCCTGGACATAAACTAAAAGTTGGTGAGGGAAAAGTATTCCTTTAGAATGGGATACCTCTGTGCTGGGTTTGTTCTCTAGGTGCCAAAAGAGTTGTGTAAGTGATGTCATTCAACAGACAGACTATGGCAATGAAATTCAGGATAGCCTTTGCTCCTGTTGCACTGGGAGAGCTTCCTAACTTTAGCATGATCCTCATGTGGCTGCTATGGGTGTGTTGGGACCCCTTTCTGTAGCTCTCACAAAGCAGCCAAATCAGTTGATAATCAGTTTGCACAGACTGAGAAGAAAGTAGGATAATTGGAGTGATTTACATGGAATAGAAAGAGGTTTATATTTCAGTTTTGGTATTCCAGAAATCAGGACTGGTGTGTGACCAAGATTTTTCTCAAAGATTATTACTGCTTTGCATGGTAATTAAAAGTACTGTGTAATTCATATTATCTCATAGGTTAAATATTTTAAAGTAACATTAAGTTGCAGTTGAGAGAGCTTGTTTGTACTAGAAATCTGTATAGTCCTTTTAGAACAGTGTTCTAAAGTATAACTTATTATCCTACAATTACCTGAGTTGCATATTTTTAAACTGGCAGGGTTATGATGAATGGCTTCCAGTAAAACTTATGTGACTTTGGGGTAGATTTTGGTGATTGAAAATAAAAACTAAAATACTCATGGTTTAAAATCCTTCTTCCCCAGGGTTAAAACGGTAGTAATTTGAATCTTGAAATTAAAAAGTATCCTGAATGGGGAAAACTGGTTTTAATTAAAACATGGAAATTCTGTACAATCAATTCTTCCCAGTAACACAATTCCCCCAAGTTCAAAATGTTGGGGGTTGTGTGTAGGAAGCTTCCTGGCAATTTCAATAGAGATCAGAAAACAAAGTATACTTCTTAGATAAATTTCTTACCTTAGCTACGACTGGAAAATGTGGATTTATGCCAGCAATAAAGACAAAATGAGATTAAATTCTAGTTCTCAGAATTCAAAAGTACAGAAGAGTCTTCTTATGAATGACAATTCAGTATTTTGGAGAGGTTTTAAATATAAAATGTTCTCTAGACCATATGCTGTGATATATCCAAGGAACCTGAAAATATAGTCCTCTGTCTTTTCTAGTTTCTCACAGTTCTGGTATGATGACGTTGTTTTTAATTCACTCTCTGCTCTATTTTGAGAGGCACTTTTCCATCTGAAATTAAGGCATAGTACTAACAATATGACACATACAGTATGGTATTGTTTGCAGCCAGAAAATGGTTGCTAATCCACCAGAAAAATTTGGAAGAGATAACACTGAAATCTTGGCTTGCTTCAGCCTCCCACTTACAAACTGCTGAACTGGCAGCATGTAGACATAGACTTACACCCAGAAATTTGGCAAATCTAAGCAAAATGTAATGCAAGGATTTGTACCTGCAAAGAGTAGTCCTGACTTAACTTGCTTCAAGTACTTATGAAAGTAACTAAAATTACTCTAGATATACATCGATAATTTCTGATCCTTATTTATCAAGTTTGATATATGTGCAAATATCTGTATTTTGCTTTCACTTAATGCCATCTTAACTTCCTTGGGATAAAAATTTTATATTGGGAGAACAGTGCCATTCAAATGCACAAGTACATCTTTATTTAGCTTTGCATTAACTTTTTTTATATTTTTCATTAAGGGACATATATTATTTAGCTTTATCAGTAAATTTGACTATATTGACTTGTGGTGGTTTGACCAGGAAGAAGTGGGAATTCTGGGATGTTGTGGTCAAACCAATGGGTGCTTGGATTTTGATATTGGCACCTGGTGCAGCCAGTGGGTTTTAGGACACACCTCCGAGAACACCCAGGGGTTAAAAGCAGAGCTTCGGCCCTGGGAGACTCTCTTGGGACTTCGAGGGACTGAGGTCGGATCTCCCTTCCCCCGTCCAGCCGGTGCTGCTGGGCGGGGGAGGGGCAGCCATGTGGTAGGCCTGGGGCTGGACAGAGATGGGAGTGAGGAGGCCGTGGAGGATGAAAGGGTGGAGAGCAACAAGAGACATCGGACAGCCATTCCCCCTCCTTTGGAGACAGAGAGAGAGAGAGAGTGCAGCCTGTGTCATTACCTTGAAATTCAGTAAATATGTGCGGGCAGCAGGCAGCCCAGCTGAGGAGATGGGGGGGGTGCAGCCAGGAGTCCAGCCGCCTGGAGGAGTTTTTTAACCCTTTTTTGGACAATGAAAGCCTTACAGAACATTAACCCTTCCTAGACGAGTGATAAGAGTGGAGGAGGACGAAGGAAATGAACGAGTGATGGAGGTCTGGACCAGAGAGAGAGAGTGAGAGATGTTGAAAGAATGGAGAAGATGGAGTGGCATTTTATGCTGGAATCTTTTGTGTAGCCGTGGACAGAGCCATGTTTCCGTGTGATACAGAGACTGAGTCCAGGGGGAGAAATGTCCCAGAGCCAAAGAAGATTCAGTGTGGGGACCCCTCGGCCCCAGGGGGTATATAAAATATGGGGGGGATAGATGTCCCAAAGGTGTGAAGGTGAGATACTGTGCTTTTCTGGAACTGGACAAAGCATCCTTAAAAAAGACAACCCTGGAAGCAGCCCTGATCCCTGTTCGGTGGTGAGAGCACCGGAACAAGGACGGAAAAGGCCACCACGACACATGGAAGGACTCCCTCTCCTCTTGAGGAACTGAAAGTTTGAGCAATCTAAAGGGTGGTGTTGGACCCAGAATTGGTGATTTTGGAGGATGTATTGTATTGGGAATTTAGGGGGGAGGAGGGGGAGAGTGTTTTTTGTGAGGTTTTCATTTTCCTCGTGTTTTTTTTTTCTTTCTTTCTTCTTTTGTGTGTAGTTTAGTAATTGTTTGTGTGTAGCTTAGTTAATAAAATTTTCTTTATGTTTAAGTTTGGAGCCTGCTTTGCTTATTCCTGGTCACATCTCACAGCAGACACCGGGGAGAAGGTGTACTCATGGGGGCTCTGGCTTTGCCAGGCCCAAACCATAACGTGACTAAATATTTTTCTGGCCTTTTTTTCAATATAAATCAGAGAACTTTTCTGAATTTTTCAATCTGCTAGTGAATGGCTTTACATGGTAGTTCAAATCTAGCCACCCTACTGATATTGAATATCTATATGAAATAAAATTATCACTGCTGAAAGTAAAGTATTATTACAATCAAACTGATTGCTTTTTAAGGGTGAATTATTACCATCGTTATTCATGTTTAAACACATATTATTGAAAGACAATTCTCTTAAGCACATGTTGTATATTCTTAAATTCTGTCACATGAGGCTTTCCCCTTATTTTAGAAGTCCACTATTTCTTCTAAGCAGCTAGAGAAAAGTAACTTTGAGTTTAGGCTTAGAATGGTTTTTTCCTTGCCCATGGAGGAATGAGATTTTCCAGGCTGAGACAATCATCACTCAGAAACTGCCCTTCCCTAACAGCCTTAACTCATTTTTTCAGAGCCGGAGTTGCAAAATGTATTGCCAAAACACTTGTTTCTGTTTCCATGTGTACAAAATAAAACTCTGGCTTTTGTTAGTGTTATGTATAAGAGGTATTGGTGGCCTATATGTGAGAGGGCAAATTAAACTCAGCTTGTGCTATATGCTTCCTGTGGGGCTTCTCCCAAATACCACTGCATGCAGTTTCCCTTATGTGCCTGCTCTGCCAGCCTGGCTCCTGGAAAAGTCACTTAGTGGATTTGTGTGTCACATTGTGTAAAACATTGCGCATTCATGTGCTCATTTACAAGTTGTGTTCATCTGTAGCCACTTTAATCAACTCCCCTGCTCTTGTCCCAGAGGGACTGAAGTGGAGTGAATTTACACCCCAGACCTCTAAAGAATATCAAGTTGTGCCATTTTTTTAGTACAATTTAAAAGAGAATATTTTTTTTTTTTTTTTAGTTTTTCTCGTTTTGTCTTCTCAGAATGCGCACAAGCACTGTTAAAAGTTAGGTTTGTTGAAGGGCAGGTCTGGGCACAGTTCAGCACTGGTGCCTATTAGAGATATCTTGCAAATCTAAGGAATGAAAATGGAAACTCCATGCTCTAAGGGAAGAATTCTTGATTTCCATTGCCACACGCTTTTAGCTCACAGCAGACTTTAAGCATATGACACTTTTTATATGTTGGAAATCTTCCTTGCATAATTTGAAAGGTTTTAAAAAAATATTATACTACTCCTCTCCCTCAGGGCCCTCTACAGTTGGAATCTTAGTACTAAAGGACCCTGTTTCTGCAGGCAGATGGATATGACAAATAATGCTAATAAAATTTGTAAAACTCTTTTTAACATTTTTATAGGAATATATTTGTAAAATATATATAGAGTACAGGATGAATGATGCCATTTTATATTACTTTATATTACTCAAGATGGCTTGCATATCTCCCTCATGGTTTTGCCACTGTTTATTTTATCCATTACAAACTCATGTTAGGCATTTTATATAAACATAGATATTTGTATATGTGAGGGACTAGTATGCATGTATATTCAAGCAGAATACATATGTGTACATATTCACATGCACATAATTATAGATAGAAAAGTATAGCTTTTGGGTTAGAAGTCAAAAATCTCAGAAATTGTCATATTGTTTTTACTATTTCATTTAATGAAGTAATATTTTCCTTTAAAGTGTTTCTTCACAACTTCCAGTGAAGTAATTTGGATATGATTCTTTGTGTTATGTTAGAAGAGCGGAACCACTGTCTATTAAGAAACTATAAACATTTTACATCATAATGTTAAGCATGCCTACTTTGAAGGGGTCAGTTGTGGTAAGAGTTTCTGCCTCTATTTTTCAAAAGGTTTTTATGTCTTATTCTTACATTCTTTCCCCTCCTGAAATATTCTGTTCTTTTTTTTTCCTGTTGTTTTGTTTTAACTCACTACACATTTTATTTAAAAAAAAAAAAAAAAAAAACAAAAAAGCAACTAACAAACAAATGTAAAAATACTCAAACCCAAAACCTTGGGGTTTCACCATACTGTGGTACAATGTAATGTAAAACTCATGTAGGTATAGGAAGAGAAATGAAGGTGAGAATAAATATTAAGATAAATAAGCAAATATAAAGAAATTATGGAAGTGGACTTCAACCAGTAGAAACAGCTGCAGAAGTCAAAAAGAGACTGTTGGCTGCAGGAAGAAGGCATGGAATTGGCAGTGTCACCTTCTTCCATACTCTTCAGAGGGTCACCACCATTTGATTCAGTGTGATTCAGTCTGGGAAAAGTTTCTGTGTAGCTGATGCTTTCGTTCTCTCCACTTTTTGGTCTTCATGGTTAAGACTGGAGAGATGTTCAAGCCAATGTATGCTCTCTGGAGAAATGAAAGGAGCTTTCAGACAGCTGTTGTTTTGCTATGATTGCCTCTTGCCTTTGGCTGTTTTCTCAAGCCACCTCTTTAGTTTTACCCCACAGCTGCCAATTTTTGCACACCCTATTAATTCACCTTTTCTTCTGCACTATTAGGCCATTCGCTTTTCTTCTTTTCATCTTGTCTCTTCTTAATGACACTTCTTCCGTGCCCTTAAACTATATTTAGGGAATAAATTATACTTGACAGAAGTGCTCATGGCTTCTTCACATTGTGCCTGCTTTACTGAGAAGCTATGCATTTAACATAAAGCAAGGATTTCTTTTTCTAGCTCAAAGGAAAGCTTATTGGTTCTTACTAATGTAAGCTTGAATCTCCACAAGAAATTAAAAAGGCAGTAAAAGGAAATTCTAAGGGGAGGAAAAAGAGATGCAATTTATAAGACTGTAGAAAACATTTTAAAATACAGAGATTTGGTGAGAACAATATTAAATATGCAAAGGGAGATGAATCAAACAATGCATAGGGTTGCAAGACTTTAAGATAACTGGATGAGTCACTAAACATCTGTGAAAAACAGAAGCAAAACTGCAATGCCATTAGATATTGTGGGAATTACATTGAGATAAATATACGCACAAGAAAAAGTTGGTAGAAAATTATTCTGTCATCTAATTTTGCTGGCTAGTGAGAATCTATATGCCTATTAAGCTCTGAGTGGTTAGCATCTTGGAAACCCTGCTGAAGGACACGAAGACATCGCAGTTATTAGGAGTGAAATGGGACACGATAGCTCTATTAGAACCCCCATGTCTAATAGTCCTTTCCTGCTCTCTGAAGCGGTCAGCATGGCATCTGTCTATTTCTTCTCTGTAAATGGGTGAATATTCTCTGCAAATAGTGCAATCAACTACATTACTGATAATGCTTATAAAATCCTTGGTGGCTGGGAAAGGACTTTCGTTACCTTGGATGTCTGCTCTAGGGGAAAATAGCATACATATGTAACAGATCCTGATGTATATGGTGCTACAGTGCCCAGAATGGACCTAAGGCTTACAACACGTATTATGACTCTTTAACATAGGTTCAGGGGCAAAAAAATCTGTTAGAAATTTGGATGTCTGACTTAATTGTGAAGTAGGACACCTCTAAATAAGGGTCTAGCTGGGAGAAAAAACATTAGTGATAGATAGAAGCATCGATGAGATATGAAGTCCTGAAAGAGTTGTCCATTGGGAAAGACATACTGATTTCAAAAAATGCTGGCAAAAGTGATTCTGGCATATTTTGGTTATGTATACCCATTTGTTTCAGATCAACAGCATAGACCATCAGTGAAATATTAATTAAATGTATTTCTGCTTTCTTCTGAAAATACTTTCAAACTTGCATTTAAACATTAGATGTAATATCAGACCTAAAGACTTAAGAGCATAAATTGAAAACTTATTTAATTCTGTTACTTTACTGCTTGCTCACATCTGATCACTCTACAGGATTTTGGTGCACTTTGACAAATTTTACCTTACTTGGCTTTTTTAATATACTTTATAGTCAGAGTTACTTAGTGGAAAACTCAAAGGCATGTGTGCTGCTATACCCAGCACTGAGTAGATCATACAAGTCATGCCATCATGCCAATTTACACACATCCTGGAGTCCCTTGGTCTCACTGCTTGGCATCCTTCCTGTGCACATTCAGATCTTGTCAATTCAGCTTGCTCTGTTGCAGTATTTCCTCTCAAGTTTACTGGAATATTTAAATGGCAGGTGTTCTTTCAATTCTTCCATTTTAACATCTAATTGTTCCCCTCACTTTGTCTCTCCCACTCCTTTGTGTTTTTACTGTTAACTTTAAGTCAGCTGAGACCTCCTGATGTCCTCAGTGCAGGGACACTCTTTCCACTCTTTAATTCCCTCCCATGTAACTCTTTATCTGTGCTCTGTGCCTCATTTTATTCTTACTGGGTCATTTCCTTTCTATTCCTGATTGAACTCCACCAATTTTCTTTTCTCTCTTCTTTTCCAGACTCTCACTGTTTTATTGCTTTGGCAGTATGAAGTGCCTAATTTGCTTTCCATCTACTTTCTTTAACTCCTTTGGCCAGCTTTACATTTTACTCTGTTCTTTGGTCTTGTTATGCTTCTTCTCTGCTTTTATTGTCTACCACCTTCACTCTCATTAGAATCTCTGAATAAGGAAACAGCAGTCAGCTTTGTCAGTGTTGAAGTCCTTTGAATGAGTCAGAACCTATGGAGTGAATGAAATGCAGCCCAATTTAATATGGTCAAGCTGTCCTTTCTGTAAGTGCATGGGTCCCAATAATGTTTCCTGATGTCACCATTTTCAGTGGCCTTGTGGGACGTTTAAGTTCCCTACACTGTTTCTTGGCACAGATACTGTCATCTTTACATTTCAGGATTTGGGTTGGGTTTTCTTTGGTAGGATGGGGTGCAATAAGGGAGTCTCACCTTCTCTTTGTTTTTTCTCTATTCTTTTAATTCCCATTCCTAAATTTATTTATTCTCTTTCTAATGCCTTTAAAAATAATTATCACCTCTGAGGCAAGAACAGGGAAGTCCTGCTTATCAAACTTGATTTCCTTTTCTGACAAGGTACCCCACCTAGCTGATCAAGGGAAGCCAGTTGATGTAATCTTTTTGGATTTCAGTAAAGCTTTTGATATTGTCTCTCGCAGGATCTTCCTGGACAAAATGTCCAGCACATTGTGTCCAGCCAGTTGCTCACCTATCCCATGATATGTTTATCCTGGATAAACACATCATGGGATGGGTGAGCAACTGGCTCACGGGCCAGGCACAAAGGGTTACAGTGAATGGGGTGACATCAGACTGGGGACCTGTCACTAGGGGGGTTCCACAGGGCTGCATTCTCGGCCCTGTGCTCTTCAACATCTTCATAAATGACTTGGACACAGGACTGGAAGGGACACAGAACAAGTTCACGGAGGATGCAAAACTGGGAGGAGCTGTTGAGTACCTTGAGGGCAGAGAGAACCTCAACAAACCAGAGAGCTGGGCAATCACCAACGGTGTGAAGTTCAGCAAGGGAAAGTGTCGGATTCTGTACCTGGGATGGGACAACCCTGGATGTATGGACTGGCTGGGGAATGAGATGCTGGAGAGCAGTGCCACAGAAAGGGACCTGGGGGTCCTGGTTGATGGCAATTTGAGCATTTGACTGAGGGCAGACCTCACTGCAATTACAACTTCCTCATGAGAGGACAGGGAGGGACAGGCACTGATCTCTGCTCTGTGGTGACAGTGACAGCACCCAAGGGAACGGCCTGAAGTTGTGTCAGGGGAGGTGCAGGTTTAGGAAAAGGTTCTTCACCCAGAGGGTGGTTGGGCCCTGGAGCAGCTCCCCAGGAAAGTGGTCCCAGCACCAGCCTGACATAGTTCAAGTGTTTGCACAATGCTCTTGTGCAGCGGTACGTATGTGGCCACTAGGGCGAAGTCCGGCTAGCTGATGGTCTGTGGCTGACACCCCAGCTGCATAAACTGCCAGCCCCCCTTGGCGTCTGTAGGCCTCGGGCTGGGCTGGCTTGCGGACTGGTCACGCTGCTGAAAGGACGAGAGGAAGGAGCCGCACACTTGCTGGGGGTGAAGGTCGGTTTATTGATGTCACAGGAGCACCAACCAGGGGATAGCACCAACCAGCAAATGGCCCCGAGGGCCGGGAGAAGCAGGGTTTTAAAGATGAGAGGGGGTGGATAAGGGAGGGATCCACAGCAAACCAATAGGGAAGGGTACAGGGAGGAACTTAACATAATGGACATACAGAGGTATCCAATAAATTCAAAGTAAAGGAGGGGCCCCGGGACCACAGCCAACCACAACCCCCAGAGAGAAGAAGGTTCTCAAAAACTAGAAGGAGTGGGGGATGATTGACTGGGCCCAGGGAGGAGAAAAAGTTTACTTATAGGGAGGAATGAGGGAGGAGAAATTACATAACTGAATTGACTGACAAAACCAGGGGCAGGGGTAACCATAGCAACATAACTGTCAGGAGGGCTATGGCGGGAAAACTGGGGAGGGCAGAACCATTTTACATTGGAAAGGGGGGAACAATACATAAAATGGGGGAGCAATACAAGAAACTTAACAACACACTACAACACTCTTGGACAAATGGTGTGACTCTTGGGGATGGTTCTGTGCAGGGTGAGGAGTTTGACTTGATCCTTGTGGGTCCCTTCCAACTCAGCATAGTCTGTTTTTCTGCGAACTTTTGAGAAGGGATCTGTTTTGACTGCGTTAGGCAGGCTTGGCATTGCAGTGATTTCTCTCAACTGCTGGAAATCACAGAGTGGTTTCCCAGGGATTTGTGTGATACCTGGTCAATTGGTTGTGTATCTGGCAAACACACAAGCACTCACAAAAAAAAAAGAATAATTTTACCGTCAGTTGTCTTGGTGGATTCTCTGCTGTCTAATTCATCATGAATTCTTATATTCATCTTTATCTTTGATACTTACCAGGCACCTTTCTTCTGTCCATCTGCTTATTTTTTCAGGATTTGTGATTATTTTAATTTGTACTTCAGTGCATTATCAGTCAATGTGTTAAAAAAGTGTGTGAGTGTGTGGTATGGGAAGGTGAAGGAAGAGACTGTCAGATCATTTTTAAAAGGTCCATCTCCTGAGGCATAATGTCAAATGTCCGAAATGTCTTAGCTGCAGCTCTGATATTTTTTCCATACTGCCATTCTGCTGATGCAGGAAAAGGCAATTGCATTACTTTCTTGATGACTTAAAGTAGTAGTAATTACACATAAGATGTTACTAGATTCTCCACATCTTGCATTAGGACAGTTATGATTGACTTATTGATGACTTCATTAATTCATTTCAGCAGACAAGAGCTTAAAAATTACTTTTTTAAGATTTTCACATATAGGCTTGACACTCTGAAAGATGTCTTAATGTCTAATTTACAGTTCTTTGAAATCACCAGCTTTTCCAAACTTATTAGTTTCAACGGTTATTAGGAAATAAAAGTCAATTAGCACTTCCAGTATATACCATGAAAAGATATTTCCCCAAGGTGTAAATGTGTTACTTAGTAAGACTGCTAGCCAGTTACATCTTGTCAGTGCCCAGAATGTGATAGCTTTGGATGCATCTAAATAATGAGAAAATCAGTTTACACTTCACATACTGCAATAAGTCATTAAGCAAAACTTCCCAGCATCCATTGGAAAGCTCTGAAAAAAAAAGATACACTGATACACTGTGCTGTCTCTCCCATTAAGAGGTGGATACTATAAAAGATTGTGAAACTTTTACATGCATATATTGAGTGGATGAAAGGAGTGACTTTCAGTGAATATGTTAGTATTTTCTAACCTTCATAAAGTGAGATATTTAGTCCCTGGAGAGGAGAAAAACCGTACTTTAACCCTACCCAGATTGCTAACTGGGCCAGGGAAGGTTGATTGTTAGCATTAAACTTCTACCCATCTCATCCTTCTGTTGTATTAGAGGACACATGTGCTTTCAGCCTGGTTCCTGCTTTCATGCAGTTTCATCATTCCTTCTGGCTTATTTCTTTGGTCCTTTGGCCATTCTTTTATATCAAATGAAAAGATCAGCTTTGCAGGAAAGTCCTCTGGTAAAAAATGTCAACCCAGCCTTTTATTCTCTATTTGCTTTTAACTCCTTAATGTTTGGAAAGACCTTGGCTTTTTTGAATGGAAACAATCATTGAGGGTTGAGGGTGAATTTCTCTCTCTCCTCTTCTCTTTTTGTTGTTTGTTTTTTTTGTTTGTTTGTTTTTGTTTGGTTTTTTGTTTGGTTTTTTTTTTGGTTTTTTTTTTGGTTTTTTTTTTTTGTTAAAATCTGTTGAGCAGAATAATGTCTTCTCAGTCCGTGGAAAAATAAACACACATGGATTTTCAGATCTCAGCAGCTCCCATTAGAAATCCCATTAGAAAAACCTGCAGACAGTAGCAAGCTCTTGATTAACATTGAGTTAAAAATGGCAGAATAAACTTGCTTTAATTGGGCCAGGGTCTTAGGAGCCAGGGTTTAACTTCCACAGATATGAGTCACCATCATGAACAAATGCAAGTAGCAATTGTTATTTTGTTGTCACAAATTGAAAGAGGCCATGTACTCAGAATCAAGTAACAAGAAATATTGCAGAGATTTAAAAAGGTAGCTGAAAAATACTAGGGAAAGTTTTATCTAGAGTGTTCTTATATGTTTTTGCTTTTGTATGAATTTGTGAGTGTGATAGAAGAAGCTTGTGGTGTTTGTGCATCTCTGTGGTTATTTGTTTAAGTGAAATAATAGCTATAGAATATATTGTCTTTAAATACTTCTACCTAGATAGGAATGTGGGAGGGTTTAAATTAAAAAATTAAGTATTAGCTGTTCTTCAGAATTATATAAACTTTCTATTAGTCGGCCTGACTTACAAAGCTGAGATACATATTTTACTGACAGGAGAGGATAAAGAAGATTAAATGGCAATATTGTCATTCTTATAATGAAGGGGGTCTAACCTTGGTGTATGCTTAGCCAAGAAAGGTGAATTTCACCTTTATACAGACAGTCTTGTGGAAGACTGTTCCTATAGCATCGTGGGAGACTGGTTTTTTTGATTGAATGTAAGCTATCATGAGCAAATGAGTTAAAATAACTGTCATGTAAAATATTAAGAAGATATTTAGAGTTGGATTCTTCACTACTTTCCACTTTTTCCAGTAATTTCCATCTGTACAGTTGTATATCCACATCCCAGAGCTGTAAAATGGAAACAGGCTGAAGTTTTGTGTCAAGTTTTCTCACTCCCCTTCTCCCTCAGTAGCAGGGTATGTGAATGGCTGCAGACCTACAAAGTCATGTTTACAGTGCCTGAGCCCTATAGAACAGAAACACTTGGGAACACATTTTTCTCTCCTGCTTATCAGTCTTAATTTGCCATACTGCTACTTAATTAAATTTAATGTATTCCAAATTTACCCTTTATCTTAATATAATTTAATAACATTCTCCTCTGTATTTTTTTTAATAGCCTTCTACCTTTGTTTTATCCATACATTCAGATGTAGTTAAAAACTAGTAATACTGAATTGCTTCTACTGAATGGGGTGTCACAGCAGAATAGTTCAAGTGCCTTGCTGCAGTGCCAAGCTTGAACCTTGTCCTGAGCTTTTGCTTTAACACCCCTCTGTCACTGGGGACCATGTCCTTTGAGCTAGGAAATCAAAGGCTTCTGCACACATCCACCACATCTTTTTATTGTATGATATCAGCCACAGAAAGTGGCCTATTTTTTTTTCCAGTGACAGAGAAATGATCAAATGGCCTCTTGTTTGTACGAAACATTTTGTGTAAAAACTGAAAGTATTTTTCATTGAATATTTGATCTGTGTTTTTAAAAATTCCATAAAAATCTTAACACTTGAGTGAATTTTATTCATATAAAGATCATGGTGTACTAGACCTAATCTACCCTCACCATCTGCTGAATCCCGGTTAAGATATTTCTCCCATCTTTTAACTACATTTGTCATTGGAGATTTCCACCAAATTCCATTAAATTCTGGTATTCTGCAAAGTAAATAGCCATGAAAGCACTGTGCTTCTTAGCACAAATCCTCAATCCCCTGCTAACACCTCATATTACAACTGTCTAATTACCATGTTCTGCAGTAACCTTGTGGGACTTCCATAGGTAATTAGAACTCCAGAGCATTTCTGCAATAATCCAGTAAGGACCTCTTAAGTAGAAAGAATTATGTGGTACTAATATTTTTGCACCCACGCGTTCTTCACAGTTAATTGTTTCAATTAATATTTGGCAGCAATGAAGAAATTCATAGAGGTTCATAAACAGACAATTCTCAGGAAACTTTTAAGGCAAATGAGTTGTAGCTGTGGTCACTTAAAGATGCAGGGCATTTTAGAAAAAATTAAATTCCTGGCACGTCAATGTGTTGCAACAGCGGATTTTCATATTACTACTAAAAGAGATGCATTAACTTGCCTCATTCCTTTAAGATTGCATTGTTTGGGTAAATTGTCTTTTCTTTCCTTGGAATTTTTACCAATTGGTTGTAGATGAAAAATACTGTGTGAGCTAAAAAGTGTGGTGAGTACACTTTGATACTCTTCTACAGACACGTCTTTGATGACAGAGAATAGTAGAGAGAGCTATTGGGATGTTTCCTTGATTCTGGATGTCTTTATTTCATTTCACTCTCACCTTCCCTTCGTTTTTCCTGTTAGTTAAAGATACCAGATCTTATGCAGCTATGGAGGCCGTGTGTACACTGCACATGCTGCTCACACTGGCATTGTAGGCTCTAAATACTATTTGCTGTCCTTACTATTTATTCTGATTCTTCACCCCTTTTCAGTTGGTGTCAGGCCAATGGTATTTCTATAGATTTATGACAGTGTCATCTGTGCAAGAAAATTACATCATCGTTCATGAACTACCCTGTGGTTTAGAAAACAGCTTTGATCCCAAAGGCACACGTCACACCTCCCTGCTTCTTTCCCCCTCAGCCTTTGGGCAATCCTTCTGCACCCTCACTTTGATGCTTCCTAGGGGATCTTCCACCCCTTTGGAGTGGCCTCAGACACACCCAGTTATTCTGACACCAGCACAGAAGCACCCCCCCAAGAGAGACCAATGAGAGAGAGTGGGCATGTGAGGGGCATTTCTTCCCATTGTGCCCAAAATTGGTTTCCTTTCCATGCTGCCCTTTCCACATTGTCAAGTGTATCTCTATGTTGGACAGAAAGACCTAATGCTCTCCAAATCTGTGTGTCTCATCATAGGTACCAACCTGTTTCATTACTTAGCTCCCAGTAGGGTAATGACTGCAATTTATTACTTTACTGTCAGTAAGATAATGACTACGTTTTATGGCTGTTTGCCATACTCTTTTAGTCTTAAAGTCCAAGGGTTTTGTTATTGGCTGTTTTCTGCTTTCTGTGTAATTTTAATTTTTGTTTAACTGTAATATCCTGAGAAATAAGGAGAGGTCTGGAAGAAGTCATTGGACAGGTTGATTAGAAGGTCGCTTATTTTTCTTGCATTAAAAGGGCAGAAGAACAAATGCCATTCCAATTTATCATCATATGTAACCTTTGATTAAACAATTTTTTGCTATATCAGTGTGAGTCGCTTTAGGCTTCAGAGTAGATTATTGAAATTAAGAACTTTAGCACAAAATAAAAAGTCATTTGTTTTGATGATTATTAAATTTAAAAGTCCAATCTGGAAGTCACCTTAATTAAATGTAAAATTGAGTCCCCTGAACCTCTGTTCATTTTCAAATCAGAGCATGATGCTTTCCTAAAATATCATAAATTGCCCCTATTCTGCCAGTTAATTCTGTTGTTTTGCAGCCAAGATTATAAATTAGATTTGATTAAAATAAAACTAGCTGTTTCTTTGAATGTGACCTATGAACCCTAGTAAATACAGTCTTTCCTTAACTGTCTTCCATCTATTACCAAGTTGAGAATTTAGTTTCATTTACATGGCAGAGTTTCCAACTAGAATGCATTATAACAAGCATAAAATGGTAAGAATAATAGATCTATATTTATGTGATTTCTCATTTTTTGCACAGCTTTGAGAAGGTACTGTATTTTCACATTGGTATGTCAGAGAAAAGCAGGTACATAAGTGAGTGGGTGTGTGCACATGGAGAACCACACACAGTTTTGCCATGAAAATACACAATCACCATGTAAAAATTCTCTACATTCTCAGAGAGGTAGTACAAAATGCTGTCAGAGAGAAAATACATCACCAAAAGAATCCCTCTATGGTGCTGAATGCTTGAATAATGCCCATACAAATCACTGTTCTTAGTGAATGGGCTGTGGCTTCTGTTTCTTCCTGAACAAAAGAAAATTTACTGTCTGCCACACAGTGTGGGTAAAACTCAGATTTAGTGATGCCAGCAGCAGAGGAAGCAGAATTTACATGCTTTCACAGGATAGGATTTTGACAAGCTTTTGTGTATTTGTACAGCCCAAAGCAAGGACGCAGTCATTGTTGCTGTATTGCTGAATAAGTTGTTCTGGATCAGATGGGTTTTTTCCCCTTTGCTTCTTTGTTAATTTTTAATTTTTTAATTTGTATTCTTTGGAGATAAACCATTCCCATTAAATGCTAACTACTTTGTTTTTCTCCAAGCAAATCTGGAGGATAAATCCAATTCTAGGTGTGTAAGACAGATATTCTCTGAACCTCCAAAACTCTTAGCTGAAGATACATGCTTTTTTTATATGTGTACAGCTTGTTCTCCTATGACATAGAATTAAAATTTCCACAACTAATAATAAAGCAGTGCTTCTTGGCCTAACAATTGTAAGAGTATGCATTATGCCCACAGAAGGGATTTGCCTTCCGTGTGAATTCTAAGTTCTCTGGGACCGAACTTTGAAATTTTCTCATAGTTCTGTTTAAGAGCAAACAGAGATTACATACCTGTCATTTCTTGAAGCTGGGGGTGGGGTGGGAGGGTGCTGGTGAGTAGGCACACACTGTTGATCCCTTTCATGGATCCGTTCTAGTTATGGTGGTCCTGGGCAGCCCATGCATATAACCCATGCCAGCTCAGTCACAAGCCTGAACAGTAGTTCTTCATAGGCTGCAAAATGGGGAGACAAATGCCCATTTCTTCCCAGGGAAGGCAAACCTCCCTGGATGTATTGACACTGCTATGAAGAAAGTCTGTAGAGTCTCCGCTTTGGAGGCAATCCAATGTTTTTGCAAGGGCTAAATTAACTACTCTCTAGACCCAGCTTTGTACAATTTGCTGAGCTCAATGAACTCTTTTCTTTTCTCCTTTCCTCCTCATACTTCTTTGTTACTTTTAACAATGTGTAGTAGAAAAATTGGCAGTTACTCAATGAAATCACTGTTCAGCTTAAACCAAAAGGAAGATTTTTTTTTGTGAATTTGCACTTCTAAGAAGATGTCACAGTTTTCAAACGAAGTGGTGAGACTCTGAGTTAATGCTTTTTGAATAGCTTGAATAAAGGGCTGCCCCTGAGTCTGTAAAACAGAAGCAGCGAGGCACAGTACCTCCTGGAGTTCCCTTTGACCAGTTTGTCTTTGCTCTGCCCTTAACTTGGGTCTTTGTCTGCTGGGCACAATCTTGAGCAAAGTAGTCCTCAGTACAGCTTAGAAATATCAATGGAATGCAGGTTCTGACTGATTTATTCTTCCTCTTTTTTTTTTTTTTTTTGGTCTACATTAAAACAGAGTTGGCTCACAGTATTTCTTTGCTCCATCATTACTTTCTTTTGGAGCTTATTCATTTAAATTTCAGGAGGAAAATGCCTCATTTGGCTTCTTTTTTATTTTCTTTGCTCTTTTTTTTTTTTTTTTTAATTCTGTTATTGCTATACATTAGTGCTGCTTGTAACATACCATTTCTCTCACAATTGTATGTAGCTACCAGAAAAAACCTGCTTCTTGGCTGTATTATGCAAAATGCTATACAAAACATAATTAATGAAGCGACGCAAAGGGACTCACAGGTGACATTTGTTCTCCTGAAGATTAAATGGACTTTGTGAAAACCATGATGATGATGTAAGAGAACAAAGGAAAGGGGAAAAATGTTGGTAGGATTTTGCTGGTTTTGTATGTGTGCTAAAATGGAGATCTTCAGCAATATACAACACAGCCTTCCCTTTCTATTAACCATTCCTCCCCTCCAGTGCCTGAAGTATGAACGTATGCATTTTCTCTGCTTGAATGAATAAGGAACATGGGTATCCAGTGACTGTGATCTTCATTAAGTTATGGAAACCTTTTTGTATAGAAATACCAAGTTTATAATGTTATCATTTGTATTGTACCATTGATACTGGAATGAAATATGTCATTTTAAAACCAATTTGATGCTCTTAAGTAGATATTTCCAAGGCAGCATCATAATCTGCACCCATAATCCTTATGTAAGCAAAGCATTGACCATTAGAGATGAGTTGATTCATTTTTGCTCCTAATATTGTGAAATTAAAATGTGGCAACCAACCACATGCAATAGTTTTGGCAAGTTCAATTTATAGCTCATAAAAACTAGGAAAAGGAGAGAGAGCGCATTAACAGGTAATCATAAAGATGGACTTTCTGGGGACATTGTATCTTTTCCCAAAAGAGTATACTGATAACACTAATGTATAATTATTACAAGAAAATTTTGCATAAATGGTTCTATATTTTACTAAGATCCTCAACAGTATGGTGTTTCATCAGTTCTGCCTAGGTGCATTCTTCTGTTATTTCCTTTTGTTAAAAACAGAGTTGCCATAACAACTTCAGGCAAATTTCATGTACCTTATATAGAATGCTATTTTTAGAAGTGTTTAGAATTTTGGTGGCTTTAATAGATTTCTGATAAGAGTTCTGCTTTCTGATACTCACGAATCTCAGCACAAGGGTGAAGTATTGTGCCTGTGGATGCATATGTTATATCACATATTAAATCAAGAAGAGGATTCAGGTTGCAGTAAAGAGTGAGCGCAACCTTTGAGAAGCAAGGCATGGAATTTCATTTAAAACTCTGAGTCATGTTTAGATATTGAAGAGTGTGCACTGCAGTAAGCTTAAACCACGACTTACTTGCTAAAAACCAGACCCTCATCTATGAAAACAAGCCAGACCATGTTTTCAATAAAATTAGCGCATAAAACAGTCATGTGAGATCCCAAGGGAAAAAGAGATCTATGGAATAAAACTGGTTTTTTGATGTAGTTACAAATAGTGTTTTACTGGTGGATTTCAGTGGATTTTGTTGGCTTGTGGGGTTTCATTGTTTCTGGTTTTGTTTTAGTTCAGAGGTTTTTTTTCACTGATTTGCAGAATTTTCCACCTGAGCACTAGAATCTGTTGCAGCTATTAGGTCACCCATTGGGTTCAGTGCAATCAGAGGACTAAGGTCACTCCTTAAAGATAAAATATGTCCTCACAGCCTGGAGGTCTCAGCTGTGACCAGGGGTCAGCTTATAGGTTAGTGGTGGATATTTAACTTAGAGAAACATGGATGGAAATTTCCAGTTCTGTACAAACATAACCCCTAAATAAACCAGAGGCCGTCAGGAGGTGGCCAGTGTCAGCAGTCCAGAATAAGTTTGTTTTCTTTTTCTAGGACTGCACATCTGTATTCATTTATACACACACACATTTTCATACTTTTTTCCAACAATGTATGTTGTGTCTATATGAATTTGTATGTAGCTAATCTGAATAAATTCCAAAAATAGCTACTTTCTACTATTTTGGACACCACTTCATGGGTCATGTGTTCACTGATAAGTAGAGTGCTCCAGATGAGCTCTTGATACTTTTGCAGTCTATGGGGTCACCCTTTTGGCCTTACATCCCTCACCTATGTGTTTGGGCCTATTAGTTACAGAAAAGCTTCCCTTTCATTTCTGTGCAAAACAAGACTGCACATTCTGTGGATTTCAAAAAGCAACTTGTTCTGTTTGTACAATAGTAGTGTGATCCAATCAATAATTCTACAGAAATGTAACTCGTGGTTCAGGGATGAAAGAAATTAATTTAGTTTTATGGTGATTAAGTTTATATGAGGTTACTACTACTGTAACTTAAAGGAAACAAGTGCAAGTTACCTCTAGTTAGACCAGATAGTTCCAGTGATATTTCTTTTTTTATCAACAATGACTTGGCTAATGTATCTTCTTCTATTTCAGAAAGGCAATAATAATCTAATTGCAATGGTATATGATGCCAGTATAAGCCAGAGAAAGAAGGCTGATTTGCTTACATGTTCCAGTTTGCATTATTTTGTGACGTGTTCTTTAACAGTAGAGAGAAAGTCTATTGAATTGATCTTTAAGTTAAACCAAAAATAATAATTTTCTACCAGAAATAATATTTCTCCTTGGATTAAATTTTTTCCTCCAGTTGTAACCTGGAGCTGTATTTTGTTTTCCACATGTCACATTATACAGACTTGTCAACAGAGGTTTTGTAAAGGGAAACTAATGCCAAATAGTTCTATCTAAAGTTAGGGTTTAAAAGTACTGTGAATGTCTACTTTTTTAGAATCCAATCATTCTTATAAATATATTCAAGATAGCCCAAGTACCACACGACTTCTTAGCATCACCAGCAGCAGCCATACAACATCTGAAGTATAAGTATCTCCTTACTTAACTGAGTTTAGGATAACTGTTTTTGCACTCATAATCAAACAAAATGAGTGTAGGGTTTTATATGGATGTAAATGTTTAAAGAAAGGATAAGCAGTCCACCAGAACTGTGAATTATGAGGAAAGAAAATGAAAAAGATCCTCATCATTAAAAATGTTTGGAAACAAAAGCGGCAATAATTGGGAAATTGAACACTCACTTGGGAAAGGGGTTCAGGAAAAATATATAACTAAACAGAAATGGTTTGGAAATTGGATTTCAAAACTCTCTTTTGTCTCTTAGTTGAGTTATGGTCATGTTTACTTAACAAACACTTGCTTCTCCACTTGTGTTTAAGGCTAGGAAATAGAAAGGTGTTTGAATGGAAAAATGAGTAAGTAATATAGATTTGTGGGTCCGCATTGTGTTTGACCTGTATGAAAAGCAAGTAATTTTTTATTTGCTGCACAATTCTTTTTCCTGGAAATCACCCTTTATTCTCTAGACCTAAAATTTTTTAACTTTTTAATGGGGTAAATTCCTCTGATTGATGTATTTTTGAGGGTTTCTTTGAAAGCAAAACTTTGCTTTTTGAGTGGAAATGCAGTTTTAGGTTCAGAAAATACAGACTAGCATGGGTTTTGTCATCTTGTGATAAGTCTGGCTTTACTAGGGGATTAGATGGACATATGTGGTATCATCCACAGTTCTAAATCTGTGCCATCATAACTCATAAATTCTGTCATTCAGGTATTCCTTGCAGTTTGCAGTAATGAAAAATGTCCAAGAAGTAATAGTGGAGGATCTTCTTCTGAAAATTCTGTAGCAGGCTATCTATAATGGATCATTTCCAAGAGGATTTGATATTAATATGACTTTCCCTTTTACTCTTACACTGATGAGATGTCTCATTACTCTCAGCCCTTTCTAATACATGGGCCATACTACAAGATTTAATTTATTTATTGTCTAGGTGATTTCCATTTCCTTTTATTTACCCTTTAGGCAAAGTAGCTGACTACACAGCAGCCCCTGCTGTTTGGAAAGGACATGAATGGATGTCTGAAACTTAGTTTATTTGGCATAAGAAATGGAGCCAGTCAGAGCCACTTAAACATGGCTTAATAAAAGAGAAGTAAATCTGTGTGGAAAAAAAATATATCTCCTAGGCCATATATGTAACAAATCTTGTTGCATCTTGTTTAATTTCGGGAGATTGGTCACTGTCCCAGAAAGGTCTGGTAAGGGAGATACAATTCACTGCTTTTATATTCAAATTACTTTTTAAATGTCTAGATGACATTTCTACACTTCTACACACAAAGCTTCTTGAAATTACTGCCGTATTTAAAAAAGTTACTGCTATATTTAAAGGCCTCAAACAATCCTTCATAATTCATTTATTTTTTATGATTTTTCCTCTTTGAATTATCCAGCATCTAACACTAGGGGTAAATGGTTCTTTAAAATGACAGACTGGAAGTTTCTAACATGGATATAAGGATACATTTTTGCCACACTGAAGAGTCTAAAGATAAATTTTCTGCATTTATTGTAAAATTATTAATATTTTTTGCTTGTTGATAGAACTATTGAAGTTATTAGTACTCTCAGTGAGTATAGACTTCTGCACAGAGCTAGTCAGTTTTCTCCCTTTTCTTTTTAAAGTCGCTAATACTTTTGAGCTGTTCCAGATATTGCAATGTACTCATTTTAGAAAATGATTGAGTATTTAATAGAGCCCATTTAATTCACTTGAAAAGATTCATTAGCTTTAACTTTTTCTATTCCATGAATGCGATATAATCATGCTGCAAATACATCAAACCCTTTCTGCTCATTTTTTACACTGCCACCATATATGTCAGTTGAAATAGAGAGGAAGCAGCCCAAATCCTGTTTCCATTCTTTTAAATCCATTTATAAACCAGTTTGGTCTATGTTTTTTATGAAAATATTTTCATATTTTATGGCAATTTTTCAAAGAGTCCATAAGCTTCAGCCTCATCAAATATGAAAAATCATATTTTTCGTTGACAAAAACCCCCATGATTATTTATTGACTAGGTTCATTATCTCTTTTAATGTTTCATTACGGTAGTAGCATTCTTTCCCCTGGTGGTATGTTTCTGTCCTGATGATGCTAGTTATTCTGTAGCTAATTAACAAAAAGTTGTTCATCTGTTAAAAAAGAAGCAGACATGTTATTAATATTCTCCTTAGTAAACTGTCCTAAATAATTAATGCAAATAGACTTCCAGGGTTGCGAATCTTGATGAGAAGTTACTCTCAAAGATTAATTATTTGGTTTAGATATTTTCCCTGCTAATCCACTGGTTTTTGTGTTGATTCATGAAAATTTTGCCCTAGTCTGTTGAGGTGGAGGGGAACAAAACAAAATTTAAGTTTTTTAACAAATGAATGCCAATACAACAGAAAGCTAGAGTGAATTAAAACTCTTCTGCAAAACTCTAAGGCATTGTGTTTGCATGTGTAATAGAAAATGAATGTACAGTGATGGGAACTCTCACAGCCAGAACAGTGTCTTTACATTACTGTAATATCTGAGTTCCAACTTTGTTTGCTTAAAGGAAACTCAGTGCAAACACAAAATAGAGAACTGAGAAAGATTTACAAAGGAGATCACGTTTTCTCCTTTTTAAGCAATCTCTTGGGAGGGAAGGAGGAAAAAAGAGTGCATTTTTGTGGGATGATGCATTCCATCTTTTCATCCATATAGTTTGTGGAATTGTTCCAGCTTCCCTGGTGCTGCACAAAGGCACACAATAATACACTTGTACAGCTCTGGGGTCTGAGAAGAAAATGAACCCTGCTGATGCCAGCACCCTATCAAGCAACATATCCTGCAAGCTCAACATTGCACATTCACTTCATTTCCTTCCTGGGCATTCAGGCGCGAGTGAACACAAAACAAATGCCATCACTTGATTCCAAAGTGTTCTAAAAGGCTTAATATTGCTTGCTTCTGATGCTGGGATTCACTTGAACTCTGGGAATTTATATGTGTATTCTCCTGCCATTTTTTTTCCTCCTTTCACCGAGGGGGGCACTGTATGCCTATATTCACCTCTCATCTCTTTTTTTGTTGTTTTTGCAGAAAGGCTTATTGGAGAAGGATTATTTTATGCACTCAGAAAGCAAGCACACATCACTCGGTGTCTTGTAGTATCAGATGCAGTCGTAGTAGAGTAGCTGATTTTACAAGACACCTGCTGTAATATCTGAGGGCAGGATCAAGCCCTGCCTTGATGACTGAGGGCAGAAGCTCACTGCTTATTCATGGTGCTGTATCTAAGTGTGAACAGGAGCTAGAAGTTTAGTCTCTGATGCCACAGGGTAATCCTACATGCTAATCTCATCCGGTCAAACTGCTTCACTCAATTTTTAATGGATTGATGACAGTTGTTTGGAAAAGTTCACACGTAAAACTTCTTGTCAGAACTTGCACACGCATCTTTGTTCAGAAATGCAAACACACTGAGTATATTCAAACTTACACAGTATGGCGCCACATATCAACTCTTTCCTGAGTCAGCAAAACATGCCTGTGTCACAGCTGCCAGTGTTGATGAAATCCATTTATTTAAAATTGTTTCGGTAGGAAGGCCAAAGATATTGGTAGTATTGAAGGGGAGCTTCAATTTGGAGAGGCTTTGCTTCTTAATGTATGAGCTTGCTACCATTAACCATGTTAAGAACAACCTTACATGTCATAAGTAAGTATAAAATCTTTCCTTTAGTGTCCCCTTCTGGTGTTTTTTTACAGGAGCAATCAGTTGGAAGCAGTGTTTGAATCATTGTGTATTTATGTTTTCTTCTTTTCTTGTACAAATTAGGAATTATGATGAAATGGGAGCATGTATTTAATATCTTTACCTATTCCTAAGGTAACTTAGCTCAAGTAACTTTTTATCCCAAGGGAAGATGGCAGCCTATGGAGACCTTAGGGTGGACTGGAAAAGTATTACTTTAGACTTAATCTAAATACATCCTCTGTCTTATGGAAGCAGCATCTTTTTTCTTCTTCTCCTCTATCCTTCCCACTTTCTTTTAGAAATGTCATCCCTTTTCCTTTGCACTCAGCTTCTTCAAAAAGCAAAAGACAATTGATTTCCCTGGTTGGTGCCATTATCTGAGATGCAGGAAATTCTGTTTTTTGTCTAGGACACAGCTAAGCAAAAGTAACTGTAGTCTGTCTTTTGTAAGTTAAATTAGGAAGTGATGAATAGCTTCAATAAGAAAAAAAATCATCTCTCCTGTTAAAGAGAATGTGAAGATTTGCCTTTCCTCACTCTAAGTCACACAATGTGACCTATGAAAAGTTTCAGACCTGGAAGAAAGTTAGCTGCGCCTTCTGTTGTAAGATTTTCCTAAGTGTTGCAGAAAGCAGGCTTCATTGATTGATTTTCTGAAAAATAAATATGCAGAACTTTTTTCAATTACCAAAATGCCTAATGTGTTGAACTTTGTAAACTGTAGCACTGTAATTTACATTACTGTAACTATGCAAGTGTGTGAAATAACCAGAGCTCATATACTGAAAGTCCTTTCATGATATTTGCATGGATGGTAACAGTAGTTTTACCTGCTAGGAGAAAACTTAGGACTTCAGGACTGGCATTTAAGTCTGCAGGAAATATACTTCTTATAGTGGTTCCTTATTTGACTATAATTGAGTTCTGCATCCTTTTTGGATCAATTATATTTTCATTTTGGAATCTTCTATTTTCCCCAGCCATGACACAAACACTTCACAGGTGCAGCAGGTTAGGAGTGGGGTTAGGAGAAGCAGCTCCTGGATCCCCATGAGCGCTCCCTCTCCTGTTTTCCAGCAGTGGATGCAGCTCTCTTTGGCAAGGGCAATGGTCCAGTGGTTGCCTCAGCAAGGCTTGAGTGGCAAAGATATAGGGCTTTTTTCTTTGCTCCCCTCTCTCCCTCCCTTTCCCTTCTTTGAAATGAGAAAATAGGCCACCAATTTAGTGGGAACTGAGTCTGGCCAGGCAGCGCTGTGAGCTTTGTGTGCTCGATGGCTGCCCGCCATTTCCCAGACCATCGGCAGCCCTCTCTCACTGTTTTCCCTGGCTGCATAAAGAGAACATTGTGTCTCTTGGAAGCTCTGGCTCATACCCTGCCCTCTATGTGAGAAAAGGAAATGCTCCTTCTGTTCATGACTTAGCAACGGTTGGCAAAAATGATGTCATATCCATGGTAGCAGAAAGACAAAAGGAGAGAGAGGGACTGCTTTTTTAGACAGATTTTACACACCACACTGTTCCATGAAGGGCTGAACAAAGAACAGGCATTGAAATGCTCCATTTAGGAAAGAATACCAGTCTATTTTTTCAAACTGGAAAGAAATGTGGTTTATTTATGACTGTGTTTGAAAGTCCCATTTAGTAAGATTATAGTATGGTATGTATGGGATTATCTCTCTCTAGGTTTGGTCACTTCACTGTTTGCTTCAGCCCCTCTGTGAGAAGTACGTGTGCTAGTGTGCTCTCCTTTATTCTCTTTCTTTATTGCTACTAAGTCTGGGTTCATATTAAGTGAAATAATATTGAAAATTGTGCATTAAACGTTACAGACAATCACACAACTGTAGTATTCTGCTTTTGCGGTCCCTCATTCTATATTTTTATAATATGGTGTTACTAACACATTGATATAGACCTCAGTAAACTGAGCATCAAACTGTGGGCTTTTCTTGGTCTGTAGTGTTTTTTATCTTTGTTCAGATATGCTACACAATATCTGTGCCTCTATATAATGAATAGTTTTTGGAAGCTCCTGTTCAGGAAGTGTATGTGCATCTATGTGTCTGTTCAAGGCTAAAGAGGAAAAAAAGGAGGAACCTGGAAATTTCAGATGTCTTATTATGAAGCCAATACCCTTCAACTGAGATTTGAGCAAATTCTAAAGATCAAATTCAGGCCTCTCCCTAGCTTTGTGGTCGATGATGCTATATGATCTTTAGTTATTAAAACTCTGACAGATTTATGATGAAAGCCAGCACATTTCATCTCCCACTCCATCTTTGTCCAGTAGGCCTTTCCCTGGAGAGCAAGGGGTAACCCCCTTGGTTTTACAGCAAAATTTGGAAATATATATATAAAGGGACCTGTCCTTTTATGAAGTCCTCTCATGCTGAGCATCCTTTGCTGACTTGGAGCTCGAAGTTCTGTCCAGCATAGATTGAATTCAGAGTACAACAGAGTACAAACCAATGCTCTGCATGCATAAATCCCAAATCGGAACTGAAAATATTTTTTTTAAATAAATATGCCAGGTTTTCTTGCTTTTCTTGCTTTATGTTGTGTGTGTTGTTCTCTTTTTTCTCTCTTTTTTTTTTTTTTTTTTTCCTTATAGATGATGCACATTGATTCCACTGGGGATACCTAACCCATGTTCCCAGATGTGAGATAACCAGCTTATGGAAAGGTGTCACAGACTGTGATTGTTACTGTCATGGTCACTGCTTTCTCAAGTAGTTCCTAAATTTCTCTAATAATGAAAAATACCACAAGAGATTTTAGTTGTCTTCCAGTGTGTGCCTTTGGGAATCAAATGAATATAGCTTTAAAATGAAACGAAAGCTTAAAGTGGGCTTCTCTGAACAGTGTAGTATTAATCTGCTTTAGCTGCTTGTCCAGTCTAATTTTCCATTGTACAGTAAGGCATGACTTTGTTTTGCAGGTGATTCAAATATTTCTATGAGCATCTTACCTTGAGATAGAGAAAATTTCTGTTGGATCCAGAAATAGTTGTTGCCAGCCAGTTTGGATAGAGCCTCCACAAGCTCCTATAGCATTTTGTTTATTCTTGCTGCAGAACAGAATGAACCTCTTTGGAATAGACATTGCCAGCCCTTCTTGAATCAGGTTTCAAATGACTTTTAGTGCTGCTGTAAATTGATTTGGAACAGAATTTCATTTCTTTTTTCTGCCAAAATTTTGATGCCATTAATCTCTACTGACTTGAAGCACTATCATAAACACGAGCCCTGGCGTGTGTAAGGAGGAAATCTCCCAGGTACACAAGGCACTAGGAACAGGCTCCAGAGACCCTCAAACAGCAGCTACAGATTTTTGTGTTTGCTGTGCTTAAAATGTGGTCTACTAAACTTGATATCCATTCCAGCCCTTTGGGCTTGGAGTGGATTTAGACTGTAGCCACAACAGCAATTTTTAGTAGTATGATTGCTTCTGAGATATCAGAGAGGAATTGCACAGGTGGCATATGGCTCCAAAATTAGCATTTGAACTTTGTAGAGAGCTGAATATGATCATTTCTTGTAGCCATGTTAAGAATTTTTTCCTTTCCTTAAGGGAAATGCTTTCTGAGTTTTTGATATTTTTTATTTTGGATAAAATTGTTTCTCTCTTCATTAAAATTCTTTTGTGAATGTTCTGATGAATTTATGGTAGGAGCACAAGTACATCAAGGATAAATAAACAAAGGTTCTCAAAGTGTGTTCAGCTTGTTAATTGGCTATGTCAATAGCAGATGGACATTTCTCCCTGTCCACATGTCCTTATGTGCCTACAGCTCCTTCCTCGTGCTGCAAATTTAGTATCAGCCAAAACAATAGAAAAGAAAATGTCCTGCTATTGCAACATTAATCTTTTCTGAAGGATTCTCTGATGACAAAAGATTAGGTAATTTTTCTCAACTGCCAGATAGCACATGCTTATCTAAGGAAGGAGCACAAGCTTTTTCCTGTGCCTTTTCAGCACCTGTGGAAGTGTTTGGGATCCATAAACATTATGTGGGAGTTATTGCAAAAATTTGGATTTTCTAGTTTGAATGAGAAGGCTGAAAAGAAATATGTATTATTTACTCTTGAAAGAGAGGGAATAACTATTTCTAAAATTACAGAAAGGAGGACTCCATTGCACAAACTTCTAATTAATTTGATTTAGGAAAAATTTATGTTCTCCTGAAAAAAAAGTCATGATTTTAAAAGTACTGAGCAAAGTACACCAAAGTGAACATGGTGCACCTGAATACTGTCTTTCCAGATCCCAATTTTCTTAAAGATTGAGAGTTCACCTTATCAGAGAAGCTGTAATAAAAACCAGTCCTCTCAAAGAGTGAGTAAAAGAGCACCTCTCATCTTTTAGCTTGTGCTCAGATTTCTGAAAGTTATCTCCTCATGAGAACCATATTTATGTCATCAGACTTTTCTGTATCGGCCTTTTAATCTGAACAACATCTGCCTTCTCTTCTGAAAGGCTCCTGGCATTTCTGTGAATCCTACCTTCTGTGCACCCAGGTGCAAATTGTCAGTTTTTCTTAAAGAGACTGGGTCATGGAAGAATCCTGACCACAGTGCCCTGCATTTGCAACCAAGGGGTCTGGACTGACTGTCACAAGCAGGCCCTGTTCTGTGATTTCACTGGACTGAGCTTTGGTGACAAAACTTGCAGCTGTGGCTCAGTGTATTTACTCACTGATTTATCCATCCTCAGGAGCATGCCTGTCCTAGATGCCATGTAATAATGAAGAATGCAGCACTAGAGGAAGCAAGCCATTCCATAAGCAAAGTCAAGATATTTCTTATGTAAAACCTTACCTTTTGACAGCTCTTACAGTATAGAATGCTTCTGAGGCCGCAGGGCAGGATATTTGAGCCAGCCAATACATTAGAATGCAACTGTGATGTGCTTCCAGACAGTGTCCTAGGTATTTTTTAAAGCCATGTAGCACAAGGTAGTGCCATTTAGACTTTACTGCAAGTGTGCAGGTGCAGTCAAACAATATCAGTCTGGTGTCAGCATACTGTTGTTCTGAGACATCAGATCTTACTGTCAGACTTCGAGTCCCAGCCTCCTACATTTGCACTGTTGAACTCTACTTCATGTGAACTTCTGCATCATCCCAAACAGATCTTCCTGTTTATTCTTACCTCCTCTCTTGTCCCTGTGTATCCACTGCCTTTTTATGTTTCCACACTAAATCTGATGCCTTAATATTGTTTACATCTTTACTATTTGCTTGTGATATAAGCCGTTTATTTTCCTTCATTTTAGCATGATCCTTGCTTTACCTTTGCATTTCCTTTCTTTGTTTCCACGTTAATATATTACAATGGGAATGTTTCCTAGATTTGTCCAGGACCCTGGGGTTACTCTGTACCACCTCACAATGTTGCCAGGAGTGAGGAGAAAGGGACTCTCTGGCTTCTAAGAAGAAGGGCATGGTTCCTGGTCCTAAAAATGTGGGGCATTTTCAGACATTGTTCATTGGCTCAAGGTCCATGTTGACCATATTTTGTATGTGGATCACTGTCTCTCTTGTATACTTTTGTTATTAATATTGTTGCTCATGAGAGTATTAAATTTGGGGAATACCATTCCAAAACCAGGACAAGAATATAAGTCCTTTAGGAAAAGAAGCCTCTTCAAAAGCCATGAAAATGGTGTGAAAAATATACTACTTCAGAAACAGTTTTTAGTAGTCTGGTGCCCTAGAATCTGTCAGGTAAGAGTAATACTTACTGTCCTCTTGGCTGTGGGGCTGTGGTGGGTTTTACACTCCAGATTTGCTCTGGAGGAGAAGTTCTCCACAGTTAATAATTACCATGTTACAAGCATGAAATTGCATTCCACCATGAATGTCAGCAATTTTTACTCGGTACTCATTTTTTTCCTGTACTTCTCTGATATAAATATTCTGAAAAATGCTGCTTATTGTTAATTGACCATCTTATTTGGCATGCATGTTGTCACCTTCATCAGGGACACCAAGAAAGGTAATGCTCAGAGAGCATAACCATATATTCACCTTCAAGAGTGGATCTCAAAACTTTAAATTCAGGAGAAAAGAAGCCAACTTACATTGAGACTTAATCACCATTCACTTCTGAATTTTTTTTATGGACATCATTCTTAAGGACATCATTTTTAAGAACAGAATTCTACCTTTGTCTGTATCTGTCATTTCAGTCATTGGTATGGGGTTTAATTTAGTTTCATTGTAGCATATCTTCAAATGCTTTTCAGTAATTTTTATATTTGTTTGTTTGATGGAACAAAGGTTCTACTTATTGCCAAGCATATCAAGATGCCTTCATATGTGACTCTGAGTTTAGTTGAACCTGCTGTTGAGCAATTTCTTTCTCAGTGGTTTGCTTTCTGTGTCCAGGACCTTTAAGTTATTTTTCAGAAAGTTCACAAAATTAACAGCATTCCCTCATTTGCAGAACAGACTAATTCCTGATGCTTAATGCTTGCAATTTCAGTATTGGATGAAGTATTTGTTTGAAAGAATGTATTACCAATGCATTTTGGCTTGCTGCTATCACTTTCCCCAAATCAGGCCAATATTTCAAAACTGAGCTTGCCAGTATCTTTGGCACTCTGTTGTCCTGGCACCTGATGTCTGTGCTGCTAAGTACTGATACCTTGGCTGTACTTCTGCTATCCATCAAATAACTGGACCAGTAGTATCAAAACAACAAAGTAAGGCTTTGTGGCAGTTCTTTTGAGAAAAGGAAGACTAGTATTTCATGAAATTATCTCATTACATATATTGTTAAAACAGTTCTGGTTCCTGCTGTTGAGATCAGGTATAGAATCTAGGTATAGCACAAAGCCTGACATCATTCATGAGAAATCATGTAGGCTTAAATTAAAGCCCATAAAGTGTCTGAATTTTGTTTGTGTTTGTGATCGATGGACTTTGACATTAAAGTGAGCAGATGTAGAACTGCTTATGGGACCAATACTAGTTTCTGCCTAGACTCAGTTATTAGATGGCTTTGTGAAAAAGTAGAAATTGCTCTGGGAGACAGAGGTTGCTATTTTTAAGAAGTAAATGCTTCAGTCTTGGCATTCAGAGACTCAGCTCTGTGGGAAGCCAAATCCTGTAAATTTAATATCTGGAATAACAGAAAAGCTCAAGGAGTGTTGCCAGGTGCATTCAGCTGGCATGTCTCTGAAGTCCTCGGGTGAGATTGATATCATATGAGCACACGTTCTATTGTATTGTATCCAGAAATTAAAAGTTATTTGTCGTGTTTAACCCCAGACGGCAAATAAGTACCACACAGCTGCTCATTCACTGTCTCCCAGCAGTGGGGCTGGGGAGAGAATTAGCAGGATAAAAGGGAGTAAACTCATGGGTTCAGATAAGAACAGTCTCATAATTTAAATAAAATACAAAAATAGTTATGATAATAATAGATTTTAATGAAAGGCAAATAACAAAGAGAAATAAAACCTAAGAGCAGTGAGTCATGCAAATGAAAATTATTGTTCACCACAAAATGACCAAATGCCCAGGCAGTCTCTAACACGTAGATCCCTCCACCAAGCTTCCCCTCAGCTGCATATGCTGAGCATGACCCCACACAGTCTGGCATATCCCTTTGATCAGTAGGGACCAGCCCTCCTGGCCATGTCCCCTCACATCTACTTGTGCACCCCCAGCCCCCTCACTCGTGGGGCGACAAACAGAAAAGGCCCTTGGTGTTGTGTAAGCACAGCTCAACAATAACATCCCTGTGTTATCAGCACTCATTCCAACAAAATCCAAATCACAGCCCCTTACCAGCTACTGTGAGGAACATTAGCTCTACCCCAGCCAAAACCAGCACACAATTGAAACAATGCTTACATTCCTGCTGAAATTCTCAGCTAGCACTGTGCAGCTGCCATTCTGGTTTTGTATCTATTACTGTTCTCTTCAAGGTATTCTGGAATAAATAGTTAAAATGTGAATTGGCAAATTTGTGTTGTTGTAACGTGTGTTTTGAGGGGGGTCCTATGGAGCCATCTAGTTGATGCTACTTAGTTTCAGTAAAATTGCTTGGATGATTAAAATTATTATTTTTTAGATAAAAGTGAAAACTGCCCTGTTCTTGAACAGGAGGAGACATTACACATTGTGATCCTCTGTAGCTTTCCATTATTGCTCACTTGGCTATGGCATTGTTTGTGTCAGCTGTTGATTCCATGTAGAAGAGGTTTTTTTGGTTCTCTTCACTATTCTTTCATGCTCATAGTTGTTCTGCTTCACTTTATGAGGTATTAGTGCAGCTTGTATACATGTTATGTGAGTATATTCTATGTACTTCTGTATTTGTAATCCTCATTTCATTAGGAGAGACTTGGCAGCACCATGGATTATACTGCGCTGTGATATAATATGCTGCTATCAGTCCTTACACATGTTGGCTTGTGTTCATTGTGTTTGGGACAGGGCGAGTAGGACAGGGATTTACTGCAAGAAGTGTGAGCACTTCCATGTACTTCGCAGCCATCTGTAGACATTCAGACCTGAGGTAAATCCATGCATACAGTAAAGATATTTGGTTTCTTTTTTGTCCCATAAAGGTTGGATCCTTGTAAATTTCCTCCAGGGATTCTTAGCATATTCTGTTATCTCTCTACCATAATGTATGCAGAATTGCATTTTTGAACATGCTTCCTGTAATTCCATTTGTTGGAGAAGGGCAAAAAGAGGAAAAAAATTTATAAAATGAAAATGTTTGCCTGTGAAGAATGATTCTTTTATGTGGAGAAAAATTCAAGTGATTTGTTCTGCATTCATTACTTTTTATGAAAGCAGTCCCATCTATAGGGTATGACATAAGTACAAATGTACTACATGTTGATATAGCTTTTTCTAAAATCAATCAGTGGACACCATCACGTTTGCTTAAGAAGAATAAGTTTAAGATAGAAATATGTCATTTCAAAATGGAAGGGTTATATAGATCAGTACAGCATTTCTATCTTTTTAATTTGTTTGATCCTTGTATCACTCTTTGTTAGTAAACAAGAGCATGTTGGAAAAGCAGTTGGAAGCACAATGTCCTTCTTAATTTCTTCATTTATATGCTCATGAGGCTGTCAATATCTAGGTGACTTCGCACATTGTATAATTATTATTTTAATATTATACATAAGCTCAGTTGTTCAGGTCAGATAAGTAAAAAAATCAGACTCCAGTTACATTGCTGTAATGATTTTACAAGACATAATTTTAAAGTATTTTTTTCCTAATTCTGTCTCTCCTCATAACCATTAAAAAGAATTCTGCCAAAAATGTCAGTTTTGGTGCATTTCATACCTGCCTTGTGGCTGATCACAAATTCCTGCTTTCTTTTATCAATATTTCATAGATTTGAAGTTGTAGTAGGAGGAATACCTACCTTTTTGCCTCGAACTTCACAGGAAAAGAGATCTCTATTCCTTTATCTTAGGCAAATACTTGAATAGCAAGTACCAGGAAGCTCTAAAATCTTAATAAACATGACCTAACAGAGAGAGATAAGTAAGCCACAGGTTTAGGGTTGCTTCTACACATTAATTGTTAATAGGAACAGTATTTTTTTCCAGATGTATTTACTGTTTTGTGTTCTTGTACAGCTTCCATTACTGCTCTTAAATTGCACTCATAAAAAAAGGGCAATTCATACATTACTGATGGGAGATTGAAGCAACAAGTCTTGATCTAGCCCAAAGACACACAGGAAGCTAACAGCTGAGTAGATCCCCTGAAGAATATTTTTGTAATTCCCAAGTCTGGAATCACCATTTTATGGTCTCTGAATTATTCATTTCCCATTGGAAATAATTACCACAGAGAACTTATGGGTTTCCAAGGCTGCTACCAGGTAGAACACAAGCATGTCATAGTATGCATTCTGTGAGGCCTGTGTAAGACTTTCTTTAAAACCTATTTCATGTGTTGCATTTATGTATATATTATGGATTGCCCTTTGTTGTTTCCATGTATTGCATATGAATTACATACACAGAAAATGAATAATGAATACATATATGGCCTCAAAGAGAGATAAAGCATAACCAAACTTATTAAAGGTATCTCAGCTGGGAAATTACAGTATTTCAACAGTAGCAGCCCAAACAAGCACTTTTCCAAAGGAAATTACTTTATCTCTGACAGTTAAGTTGAAAATATTTGCTTTCTGTTGGTAGCAATAGATAAAATGTTCTTGTATTGAGTACACAACAATTCTACTATACAAGTTACTGGTAAATATTTCTCTGATATGTCAAGTAACCAAGAGTGTGAAAATATACATGTTCAAGTGGTTTTGTCTGCTGATTTTTTTTTTCTTATACAAGTAAATGTTCAAGTTAAATTATACAATTAATTATGCTTCATTTTCTAATTTACAGTTCATTAGATTCGATTTTAGGAAATGTTTAAGGGACAGCAAAATTATTTAATATGTGTAACACCACATTCATTGTTCTCTGTTTGTCAGTCTCCTAAAGCAAGTGCAAGTGAGAAATTGCTACATGGATAATTATTTATGTGCCTGTGGTGTGATGTAAAGAACCTCTTTGTTCCAGACAACAAGGTCTTGCACATCAGCATAATACAGAGCATGGAAAGAATGAAAAGAGAGCAAATTCATGACTCTGCAGTACAAATATAAAGATTTCAGAACTGGAAATTAATGCCATAGCTAAGAGTGGTCAAGACAGAAGCCATGGGTTTGCATATATGAAATTCAAAGGATACTTTGAAAACAAGAGGATTTCTTTCCCTCCTCAGAAAGGAATATCCAAGGCATGTCAGAGGTCTTTCTTGCCTTTGCAACTAATGTTACAGGAACATTATTTTGAGCAGTGAATTTTTTATGTCAGTGAAATCATTATTGGTCAAATCATGACATTCAGAAACATCATTTTGATGTATCTGTCACAAACAATATTTGAAAATCACAATTCTTCTGTAGAGCACTGGTTAGCTACCTGTGTGTTCCTATGCCTGAGTGAAATTACAAATTTAGGGAAGTGTATACCTGTGTTTCAAACTGCAGAAAGAACAATTTCATTAACTCCTAGGGGAATGCTTACTCTCATGTCCCACTTTAGAACAGGACTAGAGGTGCTGGCTTTGTCGCAGTGTGCTATTATTTACAAGAAATTGTAACAGCAGCAAACTATTCAAAACCAATCCCCACTATGTGCCTGATGACTCAGCTGACTTACTGAACTCTTAGTGCCTTTGGCTCAGCAGTTGGCAATAAAGCTGCTGCTGGTGGCTTGCCATTCCATCAAACTTTTTTACTGTCTGGCTTAATAATTCAGTGGAAGTTAACAGTAAGGGATAAAACATGGTAAAATTTGAAGAATTTCAGGTTTACACTTCATTCTGTGAATTGCAGTGCATCACCTGAGCTATGATCAGTGCCCTGTGTGTGCTCTTTGCCCAGAGCAGTGAAGACACTTTGTTTAACCTTTTTGAAGTGTGCAGCACCATTTTGCAAAGGCTGGATGGGCCACCAGTTATCACAGCTCTGCTCTCACTGATCAGCTGAGTATCAGCTGACAATTTCACACCTACATGTACTAGCTTTGTGATATGTATGAATCCTACAGCAGTAACAGACAATTAGAGTGTCAAATGCTAAAGCAATTAAAAGTAAATGTAAGAAGTTGTGCAAATTTGTGGGTGAACTTGTATTTCATTATTGTCTGTGCAGGTGCTCACATCATACCACATGTTCTGGTTTCTGGCTCAGGAAATCTGATGTAACCAACATATTGTGAGGTTGAAAGGAGAGTGGGAGTGAAGCCAAAAGAATTTTCTTCCTTTAACCTAGAAAAATGAAGATCTAAGAGGGAATATAATTCCTGCCTACAAATGTTGCAGACATGATAAATCTTAGAGCATGAGAAAATCTAAAGAACTGTGTTGACATAAAACCAAGTGGGTATAAACTGTCCAAAGATCAGTTTAGGATTCAAAATATGCCTCTTCAAACTTTTGAAAGTAGCTTTTCTAGAACAAGTTTTGTGGATGTAAACAGCCTTAACACTTTTATGATAAAGCGTTATAAATTTCAGATAAGGATTTTAAGAAGTAGCTGCCTATAGATGTAAATATCCGTATTTGGTGACTTAGGAAGTACATTTATGTGATGTGGTTTAACTTTAGTCTGGGTTTTTTTGTTGTTATTTATTTTTTATTTATTTATTTATTTTAATTAATTATTTTTTTTCTAGTTTCTGGGTTTTCTTCCCAGTAGTCAAAGCAAACAGAGTGAAGAGAAAAAAATGCATGCAAAGCAATCCTGAGATTTATTAATTATGTTTTAGAAGGGGCACAGCACTAGATTTTCCTCTATGCTTGTGGTTTACTGGAGGTTATTTTTTAAAACTTTTTCCTTTGTTGATAAATGGGGTTAAACTTTAAATAAATCAAGATACCAATACTATATCAAAATCAAAGTAAACAAAATATATTATGTAATTCAATTATTAAAGGCCGGTACCAAATTATTACAATATTCATTCATTTTTATAACCTGTATTTGATGAAGTTAATGCTATTTTTTCTGTTAAAAATGCGAGATGGGATAAATAAAAAATATTCAAAGTGTTCAAAAGATAGGAAAAATTTTAGTCCAAGACCTGAACTCTGTGTGTCCAGATAATGAGCCCTTTTGAACTACTTGAATTACCCAACAGTCTTCAAGAACTACTATGCTCCAAAAGACCAATTTTTTGGACTGGTATGTATATTGTTTTGGTGAATTTGACCATTTTAATTTGCTGTACAAAGAAATTTGTTTTCCAACATAAATCTTCAAATGGGAATTGAATTTTTTCAAATCACTGCTTGAATGCAACTATGTTGTTTTATATTGAGGAGAATCAAGCTTATACATATTAAGCTCATAGTATAAGACTAATAGATCAAAATTCTCCTTCCATTTACACTTATGCAACCACACTGAATTAGTAACTTAGCAGATTAATATTTAAAGTGTTGCTGAAGGACTGCACTGCATAAATCCCATTAATGTTAATTCCTAGGCACTGTGCTGAAAATGTACCTTTAAGTGTCTGTCAGACCAGCGATTCTTATAAAAACTTATAAGCCAATTTAATTTGGAAGTAGCAGTCTAACCCAGTGCAGATGCAAAGTTATTAAATATTAATTCTTTAAGAAATTAGTCTCAGGCTTTTCTTCTAGAAAATAATTGTTGCCAATATCTCTTGCATTGATCTAGGAATCTTCTCTGTTATATCAGGGGTTTGTTAGCTTTTTACTGCCTAAGCTTATGTTTTCTGTTGATTTAACTTGTCTGTCATTCTCATCTAAGAACTTTTTTTTACTTAAGTACTTTTGAATATGTAGAAAAAAATGAACCAAAAATATTGTTTGTGAGCTATTTAGTCATCTTAAGCTATATTAATAATATATCCTTGATTGCTAATCTATTAAGAAGTATTTCCTTTTTGTTTTCTAGTTAAACATACTTTTGAGAAATGGACACTCTGCCAAAATGTATCCTCTTTTTGCAATCTTTGATAAGATATAATTAATACTTACACTTCAGAATGTGTTAACAAAACAGATATGTACCAGTAACAGGTCTCAAAGCTTAGGGAAGGAAACCTGTTAACTACCACAGTCATAATATATTTGCTGAAAAAAGTAAAAAAGCAGATGCTACTGGTTCATAGATATAATTTCCACACAGGAAACCTCAAGTAATGATAATTAAAAGAAAAAGAGAGGCCTAGGCTGAGGAGTGTAATTGCATTGAAGCTTAGAAAATGTAGATAGAGGGGTCTTAAAAAGAGGGCCAGAACTGTAAGGTTTGTTTGGACAGGGCGAATATAGTGCTGTGGTTTACCCCAAATGTGCTCCATCAGTGCTAAATCTGATTCAGCCGTACAATATGCAATTTTATAAACTGTATGAAGACTGATCACACATAACATGCAGTATGAAACGCATTAGCCGTGGTTTCTCAAAGGCGCATCGGGGGCTGCCGCTGGCCCAGCCCGCAGAGCGCTGGGGACAGGCAGGTGCCACCACGGGAGCAGAGCCTGGGAACTGCAGCCACCCCCAGCCTGTGCTGGGATGGCCCCCAAAATCTCCTGCTGCTTCTGCTGCTGCAGCACTTCCCGAGGGCCTCCCGCTCAGGGGAGAGCTCCATTTTGGGCTGGAAGCACATTTTGAGGGGATGGATACTGGCTTCAAAAACAGGCTGTCCTTCTTCCTTAAACCATTACAATTTCCACACCCAAGGAGCATCTGGGGGAGGGGGTGGTGTTTCTCCATCTTCTGACACGCGTGGCAGAAGTGGAGTGACAAGGCTGTAAATAAACAGGCTTCATGGCACATTCAGGTCTTTTGTCAAGACTCCCTGGACAAGCATTTTGAATCTGTTTTTCTGGAGTTTCCCAATAAGATGAAATAGACTCTGCTAGACAAGTGTTTAAATACATTTCTGCTCTTGTTCTGGTTCATTTTCTAATGCAGAGTTCGCCTTCAAGTTTTCTAACACCTTCCACTTATTAAAACAACAAAAACATTTTTATTATATTTTGATCTTTTTCTTTTGGAATGGTGTCAGGTGGTACAAGTGGAGCCCCTATTGTCACAACTTTACTTAAAAGGAACTAGCTGAGAAGCCTTGCAGACTCTTAATGTTCACACATAAGAATGTTTGGGTAACAATTTTAAAGGGAGAAGGAAGCTAATTAATGTTTCAGAAAGGAGAAACCAGAAAACTCAGGTAACTGAGAAGGTCTGTCATTTTGCTTTCAGACTCAAGGAATGGAGATCTAGAGAAAACAACTCAATGTTTTAGCTCACTGTTAAAAACAACTGAAAATTATTTGTGGAAAATCTATTTTAAGTGTTGTATTTATCATTTTCACGGCAATAACAATTTTGGTAGAAAATTAATGATTTTGAAAAAAACAAGTTTGCAACATAGTTTAGTAAGGCAAGAGATCTTAATGTTCTAGAAGAACACAAAGTACATGGCATCATTTTTTGGTTATGTGAAAGTCTCAAATGTCAAATGAGGAATTAAACTGCTTGGTTATAACAGAAACGTGGTGTTTAAGAGCAAATATTCTCTGTTGTATTTAAATTTTATGAAACAAGCAACTGAAGAAAAATTATAGGTTGAGTAATTAAATAAAGAGAGAAAATACCAGTGATGCAGAACAACCTTGCTAAGTTGATAAATTAAGAAAAAAAAAAAAAAAAAGCAGGCATTAGGGATATACATCTGGAAAAGAAACATTCATTATATTTATCAAAACAAGAAATCCATTCCTCAAAACTGCTTAGTCTGGTAAAGATTCAATGGGTCATACTGAATAATCAGTCTGACACTGATCTTGGTGCAATTCTATGGTACACAGAGCTAAAGTGGTCTTATATAGTCAGGTGGATATCACATAAAGAAAAAAAAGGACCTTTACTCCCATTTTTGGCAATGTGCTAAGAGTTACAGCAGCTCTGCAGAATTTCTGTTGTTCTTTGAAGTTGAACACTGTAGAGGGTTCAGTAAAGGGTCTTATAAATTTCACCAGAGGGGATAATGGATGTCAAGATATAAAGGAAAATAGTTTCATGGGGTACAAAGAAGTAAGTGACCAAGTCTTCTTAGTATAACTATGAAAGTCTCAATACATGACTTAATGAGTATAGCTACATATTTGGGAGACAGAATTTTGATAGTAGTGGATTTTGCTGTATAGGCAGTGGTGCTGAAGACAAAAACCAAAAAATTACAGCATTTTTAAGAGTACAGGAAGTTAAATGTTATTTCACCTTATCAAGGTTTGCTTCATCATAAGCATCTTTTCAAAAAAGCTGAATGTTTTCTTAGGGGACAAAATTGTGTTTGACTTGGAGCAGAGTTATTTTTTTGGAAGGTATAGCAAGCCACATGTACACAGACATTCTTTCTATTTTCCAATATGTCAGTCAGTTAAACATAACCATTTCTGATTACTTCATCGGCTTTCTAAAGAAAGCATTTTTATAGCCCCATTTTAAAAGTTTGTGTACAGTTTTCTAAAATGTTTTTTTTTCTGTCTTTCCTCTTTTTGAAGTAGATAGTATTTTCTAGTCTCAATTTCCATTTAGGCATGGAGAGGTGAAATCACTTGCCTGATAAAATACAGCTCTCTTTATTCCCAGGACAGTTTCCTACAGCACTCTGTTTCCAAATTATCACGAGCCATATTATTTCTGTAGGAAGTCATATTCTTCAGAGAAATCAGGCAGTTATGCTTTTTTGGCCAACACCTTTGATTGAAGAGGAATAATTTGAATGGACATTGTATACTTATTTGAGATGTAAGTTGATGAAATACATGCTATTTCATGCATTGAGTGGCAGAAAAATCACAGACAAGATTAACAAGTGAAAATCTTGTTCTCCTGTCCTTTTCTTCACTATTGAAATAAATAAAAAAAAAAAAAAAAACATAAGGAGGTAAAACACGTGGACCATTTCAAGAATTCAGTGTAATTGATGTATTTCTAAAGTGGTCAAGCATTTATTCCTGCATACTGTTGAATGGTGTAGTAATTTAGCTCATGGGAGTAAATCATCTGTGTAAAAGGAAAATCGCATGATAACTCTATCTTATTTTAGCAACACTGTCAGACATAGTCACACTTACTCCTCATTTGTTGAGTTCTGTGCCTGTCCTTTACTGGCCTTTTTAATTTCTTCATGTCATTGCCAAAAAGCTGGCTTTATGTAGTACTGCTCATGTAATCCACTGGCTTTCCACGGAATAGTGTTAGAAGACACTGGCAATCTTTAACTGTGCTTTTATCCTTTCACAAAGTAAACTGCACAATTTGCAGAAACAATGTTTACCTGCCAAGGACTCTTTATTGATCCCACTCAGTGATTGCTACCTTTGGCACTAGTAATAATCATGCACTAAAACAGCACTCCTAAAGCACTTCCTTGGTCTTTAATACCCCCAAAGTACTCCTTGCACAAAAGCAAAACCACTGCCTATTAATCATTTTGCACTTTATATTTCTCACCTGGCAGACATAAGTTGATCAGGTTTTTTCTGAACATCTCTGGTTTCAAATAAATAGAAATTTAGTCTATCCAGAGATTAATTTCTAAATTCTCTGGTTATTACTTATTTAAAAGTGGGCTTTAGTTGTGCCCAACTTTGATTATGTTAAATAATGTTTTAGAAGATGCTTAGAAATTTTCCATGGTAAATTTTGCTATTTTCTCAACACTTGGGCCATGCTTGTGTTGTCACAGAACTTCCTATTTGCTTGTATTTTTCCTCACCATTTCTCTTTTTCACAATTACTATTGGCACACAACAGTATTTTTTCTCAACTTAATATATTTCAAATAAGGCCTGTGGTTTTGTTTTGGTTTTTTTGGTTTTTTTTTTTTTTTTTTTTTTCCTTCTGAGCCAAATTCTTAATTTCTCCTTTTTTTTTTTTCTTGTGAGGAACATTGGAAAAGGCATACTGTTCTTCTTTGCTCCCAAGAGTTCCAGGAAAGACACTTAGCTGCTAAAGAAGACAAAAACATTTATATAATAGATTGTTGACAAGGCTTTTTCCAGCCTGCATACACTTACACTTTACAGAATATTATTTCATGATATATTTTTAAATATGCTTCTTATTTACTTCTATTAATCTCTGTGAGTCTCAAAGAAACCGCCTATGCATTCCTATTGGCCAGGTTCTAGGACATTTAGCTGCTTAGATTCCTATTTCAGGCAAGGAATTGTAATCATGATGCTAAATACGGAACCATGTTTGTAACCAAGCTGTTTTAGAGGATTTTGTTGCGGTTTATGTCATTATTGTTATCATTGCTGATAACAATATTGTCTGAACAGTAAAAAAAAAAAGGGAGATAGGGCAAAGTTTACAAGCATGTAGACTCTACAGTGGAAAACTATATTTCACTTTTAAAATGACAGACATTCCCTTAATCGCTGTCCCTAGCTGATATTTAATTAAAGCATATAAGCAATTTGAATTAAATGCCTAAGCAATTTGAAGGTCATGTCAAATTGAGGTTTTCTGTAGATAATGGACAAGTGAAATATGTTTTAAAGTGATTTTTACTGGTGTGAATGATTAGGGAAGAAAAGAACAATGCATACTGAATCATTTATTCCTATATATATGTGTGTGTGTGTGTATTCATATATGATTGGACTCTTTCTGAGTTTTGGAGGGGTGTAAGTGTACCAAAAAATATAGCCCAAATAGTGCCCCATATCACAAAAGGTAATTTTCTGTAATAGAAGTCCTTGGCACATAGGCAGCTTCCTGTCTACAACTTCTATGTGAATTCCAAGGAAACTGTTAAAGCAAGTTAAATGTCTGTAGGGTGTCCAGCATAAAATCTCTGCTTTCCAGTGTTACTTATAGCCTCCTATAAGGTCCTTAGTATCTCTATGGCTTACTTTTCACAGAAGCAATTCTTTTACTGAAACCACAAACCCTACTCGAGTTAGTCTTTATCAAAGAAACCAGACCTGGCCTCTATGGGGAGAGTTTTGTACAGAGTAGAACAACACTCCCTCTCCACTCTTATTAGTTCTTAGTCTTTTACATTCCTCACAGGAAATCCAGATCATGCTTGAATAGGCTAAATATCATGTGAAACATTATCAGTGGAATTGCTACTAATTATGAAATACTGTAGTCTATTAATTCTGTATTCTCTGGTTTCTGGGAGATCCTAATTTGTTTTCTTATTTCCTTGTCATGATGGGATTTTCAAAGCTATCTGTGTGTGTAATTTGTATGGGCACCATACCTTACTGTTGGAATTGTGTTGTCTGGCACATTAAGGCACCTCATAAACTTATTCAGAAGAGAATTTCACATTTCTCCTGAGAAGATGAAAGGTGCTTTCTCTAGAAAAAGCTGCTTAAGTCTGACCAGGAGGGCGGACTTAGAAATTCTATTATTCCAATGCATATTTAATTCTGAAATATCTAGCTGGTAATGAAGAAAGATAGACATGGGAAAGAAATTAAAATGAAGCTTGCAGCTAGCTGCTTAAAATTATCAGAGCAAGTGAAAACTCAGTGGCTGGTTTCCCAGATGCTATTGCTCATCAAGACTCCAGGCCAGTGAAGAGGGAGCATTATAGAATTTGGTTAATAAAGTTATATATGATGTATTAGAAAACCCTGTATTAAAAAAACTGTAATAAGGCTTTGCAGAACTGTTTCTTAGCAGTTCATTTGAAGTTGGATCCATATGTGGTACCTTCCAAAAGTAATTCAGCTCCACTAAAAGCAGAATCACTAAGCTATGTGTTCAAGTGCATGCGCACAAAAGGGTAGATCTGGGTTTAACTTTAATATCAATTTACATGCATTCAGAATTACCTAACTCCCAAGTACTGTTGTTAGGTTTACTTGTGCTCTAAAAATTGTAGCATGTGCACACATTCAATCCAACTAGAGTCTGACAGTTTCCAGTTGTAGCTGCAGTTTCTTTGAAGTCATGAATTCACCAAAGTTCAGTATAAGAAGTTTGTAAGCCTTAGGACACCCCTCATTTTAATTGATATCTGATTTTAGAAGGAAAATCAGATGAAGCTCTGTTTCCATTGAGGTTTCCTTGGAAACATTTCCTCAGTGCTTCAGCATGGTTAAGTTCTCCCATGTTTACAGGGAAATAAGGATTTCTGAGTTTTCCTCTAGAATCTCTGGTTTTCATTGCAGAAGTGAATTTGCTTGAGTGGACTAGAAGAGGAGTAGAAACTTAGTCCTAATTAGGCCGGTTGGAAAGAAGATTATTGCTCAATCCTGGATGTTCACTATTGCCCAGAGGGCTAGTGATGATCTCAGTGGGCTTTGGATCATTTTTGTTTTGGTCAAGCGATGAAGAAGAACATTGATTTCAGAAAGCTCTAAAACAGGGCTAAAATTTCTTAAGTTTTTGGGTTCTTAGCAGATGGAGATGTAATGGGTTGCTGTGGGAGGATGGAATGCAGGAGAATAGAGATAGTGCTGAGGGCAATCTCACCCCTGAGGAGTTGCAGCTGTACTAATTACCAAGGATTAGGAACGGGCCTGCCCTTAATAGGCCACAGCTGTGTCCAGAAAGGATGGGTGTTATAAAAGAGTGGGTTAGCTGCTTGAGGGGAGGGTGTGCTGTGAGGAGGAAGGGTCATCTGGTAGTGTGAGGGTTAGGCAAAGGACAGGAAGGAGTCAGCGTTGCGAGGAAATGTCCATGAGAACTCACAGAGGAGGTATGGAGGTTTTATAGTAAGATAACAACAGGGTACTGCAAAGGCTTTTGCATGTGCTCCTTCCTTGACATAGGCCTCAGAAAAACAAATCGCAGTTTACACTTCTGCATTCAGCAGGAACGAGGATTTTAATGTGCGCATTTTATGATGCTTCTGGCTCTTTATCTGTCCAAGGAGCTGGCGGTGGCAGCTAACATCATTATTAGTTCATCACTGCGTAATGAGGTCATGCTTGCAAATCACAAAGCTGCCAGTTCCCTCGCAGGTCATGTGTCATGCCAGGTGCAGAATTTGTGATACAGTTGCCTCATCCCAAAGGCTGTTCTATGATTGGTTCACAGAGCCACTAAGGAGTTTGTGATCCTGAAACAGCTACCACAAATTTGGAGTTTGTGTGGCACCCTATATGTTATGTTTGCACTCTGAATAATGAATGAAACAGTGGCTCTGCTGTGTAGTCTTTATTGTGGTTTTAAGTATGACTAAATATACTGTGTCTGCAACTAAACCAAGCATTTTCTTTAGCAACACTGAAAATTCAATAGTTAGCCCACGTTATAAAAACGGATGTTGGTTGGATGCCTTTTTTGTTATTATTGCTGCTGTTATAAACTTGCTCAAACCATTTTCCTCTCACCCCTTCCATGAGAGTCTTTTAATAGACATTTCTGATCCTCATGTTTCTTCCTATAGATTCACAGTCATGAGAGTTATACAAATTATTGGAAGAAAAATTAGATTAATACTCTTACAGAATTCTTTTTTTATTCTGTGTTAGTTGAAGAATAATCACGAAAATATCTGCAGTGAGACTACTGAAATAATGAGATGGGAAAGAGATGTTTATACTCAATAGTACCCACCAATTCTCCAGAACATTAGGCTGATCTTGCAAAGATTTTATTTCTAGGATACATAAGTAAATAATCTTACTATTGAGTGATGATATTCTCTGCAAAACTCTTTGTTTGATCAGTGACTAACACAGCTGTAGACCTGTAGCAAGGTTTTATCAAATAAAACCTTTGACTACAAATAATGAACGGAAGGTATTTCACTCACCCTTGAACTGTGCTTCGATAATGAGTTAGGAACTAAAATCTAATCAAGGTAGCAGAATCTGAATAAGTTGGTTGTAGAACACTATAAAATTCATATGGAGTCTCTTCTGTATTACGGAGTTGCAGTTTGCAAGTTTTTTTAATGTCCTTAACTGCATCTTGCAATGGCAAATTCACTTTAATAGACACCTGGCAAAATTAGATTATTTGAATGCATAAACTGAATTTTTGCACTTTTATGGGAAGAAGGAACTATTACAATTAGCCACTGATTTCACATGCATATTTCTTTTCACAATATATTTTGGAATCAGCAGATTAGATCCTTTTGTATGAGGTAAATTGAGCATGCAAATATTATTTCTTTTGAAATTCAATAGCAAATAGCTCATTTACTTGCATAATGTTAATTGGTTATGTTAACCACATTCATGAATGCACATTTTATCTTTGCTACTTGTTCCTCTAATTCTTGATAGTACTGTACAACAGTAGAGTAGGTAGTACTAAACAAAGGATCTTATTCTTTCTATTGTGCCTTATAATAAAACAGTAAATAACATTGGGTCAGGCTTTAAAAATGACTTCATAGCGCTGCAGCTCCATGTCAGGCATTTAGCAGAGAGAAAATTATTTTCAAAAGCACTCGGCACCCAGCAATTCCCACTGTGCACAGTGAGAGCTGATGAGTAGTAAGCATTTTTGACACTCTAGCCTCTTGTTCATATCAATTGAATTTAAACTATATTTTCCAAAAAAAAATCTATGTCATCTTCTGTGCAAAACCACTTCTTCCAAGAGATGCATTATTCCAAGTGTTACAGCTGTGAACCTGATTCTTTTCTATTTGAAAAAGTAACTAACAAGTGTAACAGATGGGGCAGGAGGAGGCGAAATAACTGTCGTATACCTAGCGCAGAAAATGGAAGAAAGCGATTGGTGAAATAATCAGTTGTTTTCCTGTCCTGTTCTGCTCTTGCATATGTATGCTGGATCTGCTCTTTAGATGAAATTGTGCAAGTTCTAGAGTAATTTTTATTGCCTTTTTTTTTTCTTGGCACATGTACATAATTTAGCTCAGTGCATGTACATACACTTTTCAAAACCCTGAAACAATTCCACTGGTTGGGAAAATTAGATATTTGTCATGTAAATCTTCCATTAGAAAACACAGTCAGAAAACCTGGAGGATAAAGATTTGTATCCATTAAGAGAAAAGAAAAGTAATGACTGTGAATCCCAGTAATTTCCTACATTAGTGAGCCAATGTGTTCCAACTCTGAACAAGAACTGTCTGCTGCAATAAAAGAAATTAGTCTATTTACAGTCACTGGCTGGTTTCTTCAGTGAGCTGGCAGATATCAGGGTTGGAGAAATTTTCTTGGCTAATGAAAGATGAAGAATGCCTTCAGGAAATAGTGATTCCAGCTTTCATGATCCAGTGATGTGAAATTTTGTTATCTGTATTTGAAATTCTGGCTTAAAATGACCCTTCTGTTTTATTTTGAAAAATGAAAAGAGTACTTAGTCACATTCAAATTTGGCAAAAACTGCCCTGGAAAACTGGCCTTTGATGATCTTGCTTTCAACTAAGGCACCAAAACTCTGATTTTCTCCTGCTCCTTCCATTGATTTCTGAGCCTGGTCCATAGAAATGTGAGGAGCTTTTCTTGCAGCTTTTTTGTCCTTTACCTTTGCTAAGATGACAGGAACATGCAGTTTCTGTACATGCTGATTTTAGCTTCTCATCATATTCATTAAGAAAACACTGAAAAAGAGCTAAAGAAAAGGAGTAAATACCCTGATTTACTAGAAGTCACAGCAATTCCACTGTATGTGAAATAAGAAATAATGTATAAAGCAAGAGTCTGAGGTAAATGAAGCATAATTCTGTCTTCACATTGTGTAGCTACCTTTCAAAAGCTGAGAACTTTTTTCAAAACCATGATTGAGATAATTTTTGTTTTACCCTCTTGCACTCTACTTTAAATTAATTGCTCAGTTTTATTGATGTTATTCAGTACCAACTATTTTTATTAGAAGAATAGTGTGGAATTTGAGTTAAATCAAGCTCCCAAGAAAGTATACTTTTCTTTCATGAAGGATACTCCTTTCATGAAAGGACAATATACTCCTTTCAAAAATATAATTTCTTTTCAAGAATCTGAAATATGGGTAATTTGTAAAGTATAATTGCTCACAACTTAGCCAAGAACGAATTCAAAAGGAGGGCAAACAATGGGTATTTTATTTTCAATTAGTTCATATTTTAATGTTTTACCTGAAGATGGTCACTTATGTGCTATATCATGAGTTAAAAACCAGAGGAACAAAATGAGCAGGGTTCAGAAAGCTAAATCATATGTGGCAGAAGTAGCTTTGAGTGTTTGGAGTAAGAACAGCAATGGCAAAAGAATTGTAACACAGCTACTGAGTATTTAGCTAAGATTTGTGAATTCTGTTATTTTTGTTCCCATACATAAGAAAATATTCCATTTTAATAATAAATGACAAAGGGAAGGACAGTAATGAGATGTTGAACAGTCTGTAATTTGGAAAATTATATCTTTAGTGTACTTTAAATACCCAATTGCCAATCATCTTGCTTTTGCTACATTTGTAGAAATAAGACTTAATTTGCTAATTAAACAGAAAAGTAACAAAAATGTTAAGACTATTATTTACATGTGACATATTTGATAAAGTTTTAAATTTATGCAACAGAAAAGAAAGTGTGTAATTTTCTAGCTTTGTATCCAAATGTACCTGCAGCTTTATCAAAACTTATCATTCAAAACAATCTGGATTATAACACTACCTTTGAATTTTTCTTAGGATGGCAAGAACCTGAAAAACATTTGCATTTTTTCACATGGGGATAAAGAAAAAATCGCACAGCTCAGTTTGAATACAGTATTGCACTTTCTCTAAGTTATATAGAAATTATTCCAACTGCCCCTCATCTTCTGACTGAGAAGTACAGAAGGTTCTCTTTCAATTATTATTAGTATTAGTAGTATTAGAGGTAATAATAATAATAATATTGTTTAAGAATTTTACAATTAACTCTAACATATTAATTGTGTATCTTGCTGGGCATGACCTTAACTACAGTGTACACTTTTAATCGAGAGCTGCTGTAGTAATTTAGATAGAAAAATTCAGTAAAGTGATAAGATGAGAAGCCCTTTGTATCCTCTAGTGATTTTTTTCCTATAGAAAGGATAATTTTGTGTTTCATGAAGCAAATATTCTGACATGGTTCTGATCCTAAGTACTCTATTTTATAGGAAGCTCAAGGTAACAGGTCTTGCTGCTTCTTTTCTCCCTCTCTGTTGAGGATGTCCTTCACAGAAATGCAAGGACTTTTAAAGTGATTTCCAGCCTTTCAATCCTCCTCTCTCAGCTGCTTAGTGTCTCAAGCTAATCTAACTATGATATATGGTAAATATTTTCCCTTGCAGGAAAAGTGCTTAAAGTTATTTCTATGCATTGATTGAGCACATTAGGCTAATATTTATCCATTTGAAACCTGGAGGTTTAGCAGTACATCACTTAATAGCTATGCACTGATTATAAGAAGTAATTATACATAAGAATATCAAGGAATATTAAGTCCCTTGTGGGGGAACCATCATAGATATTTTAATGGTGATTAAATCTAGGGAAGCTGGAGTAGTTTGAAACACTGCTTATTAATTTCAGAAGGTGCACGGCTCTCTGAGCACTACAAATAAATAGGAGCACTAACATTTATGGATTTAATGACATTTTTGAGCCTCAGGAATGTGGCCTTCAGGTTTCTTGCTGCAGCAGGGTGCATTTGTTTGTTCCAGAGGCTTCCCTCTGTGCAAAGTTCAAGTTGTTTCAAATCTCTATCAGTATGGAGTCAGTTCTTAGCAATAATGTTTATCCCTTTTCTTTGTCCTTGAAGGGGTTCCTCAGCCAGTGTGATCTCTGAGTTCTAAAGACCTCTTCTTAATGGTCTTTACTTTCTTCCTTCTAAACAATTACCACTACCTTTTGTCTTCAGTGTTGCTGCACATTGTTTTCTCTTGCTCTTCAAGCCAAGGACCTAGTACAGGATTAGTTGGAGAGATGTACCATTCCAATTTCATCTCACAAAAAAACCCCAAAACCAACACAAACAAAAATAATTAAAAAAAAAAAAACAACAAAAAAAAAAAAAAAAAACAACAAACAAACCAACCAAAAACACTATGGAAAGGAGAAATGTGGACTTCCCTGGGATCTTTGGGAATAGGTTTTTTTCTGATGGGCATTTATTTAGATGAGCATTTTTTCAAATGGGCATGCATTTATGACACAGTCTCTATTTTTTTAAGATCAGAGGGTCAAAATCTGATGTTCTCTATGGAATGGAAATTTGGGTTTTATGTTATGAGTTTGCTTCAATCATGGATGACAGGCAGTGCCTTCAAGTTTGGTGTCAGGTATTAAAAAGTGGTTTTTTAATTTTCAAATTAGCTTTAGCTTCTGCCATGACATTGTTTTGAAAGAATATAACAAAACCATGCAGTATTTTTTGCTGAAATATTAAGTTTTTGCAGTAGCATGAAGTTAGTGTGATTTCACTGGCACCATTAAAAAGACTATAAACGCTATTCAGAAAACAAAGGCATAGACTGATGCCATTGACTTTTGAATCTGCTTACACACTAGCCTCAAAATCTGACCTATTTTCTTTGCATGTGCTCTTTGGCCAAGTGACTCTTTGTCTAATTCCATAGAGTTGCTTCAGAGGTTGGTACATGTACAATAAATGTATGCCCTTTGAATTCCCTTATGAAATGGAAGACATATGTTATTTATTATGTACAGTGATGTCAGACAATAATTTTTGCAATTTTATCTTGTTAGCCTTAGGTGTAGATGGAATGCTAACTTGCAATTACCATCTTTGGTTAGTGTATGATACAGTGATTTATAGTCCCACAATTGATTTTAATACTTTTCAGAGTCTAGACACTCTTCATATTATTGTTTAAAATGCAGGTCTGCTTTCCAGAATAATTCTGAAAATGCTGTAGTATGATTTTGTGGCCCTAACTATAAAATACAGTGTATGCATATAAAATTTGGGTCTCATTATTATCAGAGCTTTTTTTATTTAACTGAAAGAGTCTTTTATGCTGAAAAATGAGTTGTTGTCAGCTGTCTTACACCTGTGCCTCTCCTAAACTTAATAATGCTCGTGCCACCGTCTTTTGCCACCATCACTGTCTTAGAGGCAGGGCTGCTAAGCCCTGAGTGTGAGGGGTGATTTACTGTCGCTGGCACAGCTCACATGAGACCGAGATCAGTCTCACCTTTCTCTGGCCCCTTAGCCCAGCTGGACAGGCTGCAGTGTTGGAAAGGGCTCCCATTCCTGCAAAAAAGGGGTTCTGTGGTGACAATGGGCTTGAAGACCAACTAAGTTTCATAGAAAGTAGTCCGCTGCAACTCTGGTGTGAGGGAACTGGGAAGGAAACATAGGGAAGATAATGCTGTGTAAAGTCTAGAAAGTTCTGTAATTTATAGGTAACCATAATTTAAAATGTAAATCAAAATTGATTACTTAGATACATTAACCTCAGTGTTTTTCAATAATGCTACAAATTATTATCTAAAATAATTAAGCTGTACCTTCCAGATTTTTTACCAAAGATTTTATAAAACCTTCCTTTGGTTTTGTCTGACCTTCTCTCTTGAAGGTCTTCTCTCACATTCTCATTTCCCTATTGTAAAACAAGGAACGTAACAAAAGCTACATCTGCTTGGATAAAATAATCTTGCTCAGTATATGAGACTTCTCACCTGTTGCTTCTTCTTGATTTACTAATAAAATTTGTGAAGGCAAGGGAAATGAATGTGCAGATGTCCTGTTTTATCTCTTGGATTAAAAATGCAACAGTCTGGAAGCATATCATGTGACACACTTGCAGTGAAATTTATTGTTTTTCCCTGAAGTAATTGTTAGGTTTAGAAATAATCTATAAAGCCTGAAAACTCCATGACTATGTCATAGAACGCAGGGCCATTAGAGTGGTGTGGACATAGAGTCCACCTGCAGTGAATGCCAGGCTCTCCAAGAGCCACCATCAGTGGTTCAGGAAAGAATCATGAAGTACATAACTATTTGCACTTCTTAACAGATCAAGTGTGGAGCCTTCATTAACTCCAAACTCCTCTGGACAAGTTGTCTCACCTGGCATGGTCCACCCTATCTTCCTCTAATAAATCCCAAGTTGCATGTACTGTGAGAAAAAAGGGTAGTGGTAGTCCTAAGTACTGATTCTCAGAGATTCATATACTGTTAAAGAATTTCAGCCATGAGCTGTCTTAATTACAGGTACATTAGGGATTTGCAAAACAAGGTATCAATGTCCTAAAATCAAAACTGCCTAAATAACTTTTATAACTCAATAAAATAGAAATTAATAAATAATAATAATAAAATCTGTGGTTAGAATCATTAAATGAGCAATTTTATGTAAAAAAAATATTTCAGATAATGATTTATATGTTTATGGTATATATGCATATTTAGAATCAAAACTGGTCAATGTTTAAATTAAAAATACCACATAAAATCCTATAATACTGAGAACTCCTGAGCACAAGAATGCAATGCATTACTGAATATGAAAATATAACTAATAATTTTTGTTGATTGAATAGTATCTGTTTCTCTTGCAGAAATACTGGAAATAAGCTCCTGCATATTTGTGTTTTAGAGAAGAGTGGAGGATCTGCTATTTTTCTCTAGAAATATAATCTGTGGGTTGATGTTTGGCTGAAGTAATTTGCTAATGAAAAGCTTTGTGAAAGATTTTGATTAGAATTACTTGGGAAGTTTAGATAGAGGTCCACTTTTCTTCAGCTCTTTCATATGTTAATTCCACTCAACTATCAACTGAAAATACCTTCCTTTTTCTACCTGCACTCATGACAGCTTCAAATGTGCCTTTCTCAGTGATAGCTAAGGTATCATCATTCCTCAGCAACATAACTTCTGCCTACTTCTGCCTGGTAAAAGTGACTCTGTAGTGCCAAGTCTCCTAAAACATCATGCATTACAACAGACTGAGCTTAGTGTCTCTGATTTACGATAGAATATCTGCATCTTTTGCAAATGTGTGGATCTGCAGCTTTTGGCAGTGGAGCTTTGATGCAGATATGGAATTTCATAATAATTTGCTTATTTAGCACTAAAGGTGTAGTTTAGATTAATTCTGGTATCTTCAGAAGCATGCAATTTATTTCAGTCTGTGGGTAAGATGGAGTTTGCTTTGTTCATTACCTTGACTAATAGTCATGCTTAATTACTTATTTTGCCTTTTTTCCCCCACATCTTCATGCTTACCATTGTTTAACAAATGTTATTTTGAAGTATTTCTTCAAAGTTTCCCAATATTTGGGGAAAGTACTGACCACAGTCATAGGAAAATAATTTCTCATCTTTATTTTACTCTGGCATAAGTTCATTGCTTTTTCTGCCTTGATCTTGGACAAAATAGTAACTTTATTATTCTGAAGGTCTTTCAACCCTTATTGTTCACTCCAGTCTGCAAATCCTGAGCCAAAGTTATAGGAAAAGTTAGTATTTGTGCTGGTCAGTCTGAAGATTTGTAAAACACTTTTCAGCAGGAACAAAATGCAAATGTATGTGAAACCAGTTTTAATTACACTTGTCATGTTACAGGAAGAAAGCTGTCACTTTGAGCCAGAGGCCTGAAAACGCTGTCGTCTGACACTGACAGGTAGTGCTCCTGCTGGAAGAGACGGTAAACAAACTTCCAGCCTGTAAAATACTGATTTGGCAGTCAAGACTAAAAGTTTAATCTTTAATATTTAAACAATATGATAAATATTTAAAGAGTAGAATATTTTATTTTACTGGGATTCATCAACCAATATTAAATCAGAATAGACACTTCTTAAAGTAGCTTGTGTCTTGCAATTGTGTAGCTGGTGTCACAATTATGTTACTTTTGAAGTACATGAATGCCATCAAAGGGTGACTCAGAAATCCCTGCAAAACTTACCTTTATTTTGAAATACCTCTCTCAATTTATTCATGCTATGAGTAATGATTTTGATTTTGCAACTTTAATTTTCTAGAAATTAGGTTCTGTTTTCTTTTAATTAGTGAAGCCAGTACTTGCAGATGTTATAGAACATACAGAAACACATAAACATTTGTCATGCTGAAGTTTAATCACCCCTCTGCAGTATTATGGGTTCATTAGTCATAACTCTACAGCCAGTGATTCAGTGAAAACTAAGCAGGGAGCTGAGTCCACAGATCTATATGAAAATACATGGCTATTTATACTATTTTGGCTTTTCTCTCAGGCTGAACTGAAGCTGTGCTATCTCCTATGAACTCTTTACACTGCATGCTGTCCTGATAATAACCTGACATTACTCTACAGCTCCAGCAAATGGTATAACTAACAAAAATGCCCTGCTTTATGAAAGGCTGTTTCTGTATCCATCACAATTTTTGTGAAAATACCATCTCCCTTTCCACCCCATCCCCAGATGTGCTGTCTCCCCTTCCCTGTTCAGGCACAAGCAAAGAAAGCCACTTTTCTTGAAAAGTAGGCACTAGAACCGGAGCAAGCTACTGTTTCCAAGCCAAAAATACTTGGTAGAGAAAAGAGGAGTTCATCTTGGTATGACTTTAAGACTACCTTTCAGGCAGTGAGGCCTAGGCTTTTGTTTCCTCATTACTAATGGCAGTGGAAACACCTTTGTTCCATTGCTTTTTTTCTCTCACGTGCCCTGTGACTCCTTTGAGACATCTAAAGGGGCAGTACTTGAATGCATTCTCACTGAAATATTCTTATTTCTTTGAGTCTCTTCCACTCATTCTAGTTGTTCTTCCTACACTTGGAAAGTAGTAGGTTTTTCTTCTCCTCCAGTATAAAGGCAATTTTTCTTTGGATTTTGCAAGTCCCATTACGACGAAAATAAGAGTATTCATTAGGTACTACATCTGGAGCAATTCCAAGAAAAATTGTCCTCTGAATGAATGGTGACAAATACAAGATAAAAAGCTTAAAATTGCCTCTGTACAAAAGTTTACCTTGATGAATGATTTTGAGGACAGAACAACCCAGCCATCCACTTTTCTCAGAGTCTGTGTTACTGTAAATTTAGGGAACAGTGCACAATTCTAATTTCCAGAGCACTTTGATGTCTAGTGAAGATCTTTAAGTTGTATGGTTGCTTCTATCTCACTTGTGAACCATCTGAACCATGAAGACTCTGTGTATGCCATGTATGGTCTTCTGCTCAGGACTAGGATATGTTTTTCGCTATTAGTGTAAAAGATTGGTGTTTTGAGGGGCTATGAAGTCTGTTTCATTCCATATAGTTGCAGTTTAGATCACTAAGAAAAGTGGTTATGTGGCCAAAAAAAACAGCTTTACATAATTTTTTCCAGATTTTCATTTAATTCAGTCAGTAGATTAGAGAAATTAAATGCCAAGGGGGGAAAAACATAGGAAAATTTTAGTGTCTGATCTTCTTGTAGGTTTCCTATGATGGTGGTTTCTGGAACACTGTGGCTGTAAATTATTGTAAACGATGAAATATTATTGCTGTACTACAAAATATTAAAGGGAATCCCTTAAATTGCAAAGAAAATAAATCAGATTATTTGCATACAAGTAGTAGCTTTGGATTCATATTATAGTAGTCTTCCAAATCTATTGAATGTCCAAAGGCAGTTGATTGATCTCTGCTTTTTTGTTGCTGTTTTTCCCTGTCACATAATTCCTGGGTCATTGTAACTTGGAAGTCAGCTTGGTCAGCTATTTCTTTCTCTGCAGAATCACACATTGGCTTGAGTGTATTGCATTAAGTTTTGCATGTCTATGAAACTGGTTCATAAACTGGAGCAAAATTAGTTTACAAAAAACTTTCTACGAGGAGAAGGAGCTGTTTCCCAATGCAGGGTAAAGCAGCATGAAACTTTTTTGTTGTGCTTTCAGCATAGGAAATTTGCTGAATAACTGAGATTTGTCTTCCATTTTCCTGTAAGTGTATTTCTAATACCTGTTTGACCTGTGGTTGACTTCAAATACTGACCCTAAGGATGTCTTTGCTTGAGTTGATTCTTGAAAATGAGCTGCAGATATTTCAGCTTTAGGCTTGATCCTGTTTGCAGGGTATTTCTGGAATGTTAAGGTTCATCCAAGCAGCCTGCAGAACCTTAAATTAAACAGTCAAAAGCTTCAAATGGTAAAACCACTAGAAAGAATGTCTATAGTTGATGTCATCCACTACTGCAATGTAAATTTCCATCCTATTTTTTCCACCTATAAGTTGTGTCACTGAGTGTATAGGTACTATCTTGACTCTTTGTTTCATTGCTAACTAGCACACAAATATATATGCATGATAGACAATTGATAAAAAGGAATGAAACAAGGTATACAGATTTCTTTAGGTAGCGCACAAAGGAATAAGAAAAATAATCCAAACATATTCCAAATCTTTGAATGAAAAATAGGAATCATAGGTGAGTAAAAAAATATGTGACACATAAATCCATGTCTGTGGGGACAGACTCAAGCTGTTCATATTCAGAATCTCTATTTGTCAATTTACTTGTTAAATCATTACAGTGTTATGATGTTTTCATTAAGTGCTATGTGACAGAGTAGGAATATAAGTGTTGTAATGTACATGGCCAGAATGTGCCATAATGGCTGCATCAGCATGTGGTGACAGTAGGTTGAGATGTTGTTAAAAATGGTGGTATGCCTATTTATATAATTAGGTAAGTGCGGTATTTTTCAATAAGAAAATACAACAAATTTCAAAAATAAATCACCAGTGTTTAGTGATCTGAATTACAAAGAAAAGCATTAATTGTGAATTGCTAAAGTCTGAGTGTTGTTCGTATTTGAAGCCTAACATTCCTATCTTTTAACCCAGCTGAAAATTTACTGTCTGTCTACAAAATTGCAAAGCCTAAGTATTAGAAATCAGATATTTAGGTTAGTTTTAGCTCTTTATGTTTTCAGATGATACATTGATTTAATTTGTAGTTGAGGAAGCCAAAGACAGCCAATAAATCCTGGCAAAGAACTCAAATGTTTCTCTGCTTCAATATTTGAATTAGTGAATATTAATTTTTAAATTGATTTCCATATGCTAATTTCTGAATTGTGCATTGATTCTCTAGGATTACTGTGAGTTGTTTAGGGGTTCCTGGCTTTTAGTCCACTTTACTCCCATGCATCTTATTTCAGCATGAATTATAGTTGTAGCACATGTTTCTCTGGCCTTCTAGTGAATGAGTTAGGGTTTTTTACTGAATATCAGAAATCTCTTACTGAGATTTCAGCTCCTTCAGCTCCTAGTCAGCTCCTTCTCTCTAATGGCTTTTCATTATTTGTGGTAGTCCTACATTTAATTACTATTTATGGAATTCTTTGATAAATAAGCAAGCACAAATTAATTTTGGCTTTGATCATTTCCTCAAACAGAGCAGTAGATACACATAGATAATTATACCATTTCCTAATCAATAGAGGAAAGAGAAATTGTTCCTGCAGGTTTAGTGCGCAGCTTTTCATATGGAAAAGTTACTGTGTTGTACATACATTGTTTACAGCACAGCACCACACTATGTGTACCAATCCTTTTGTCTTTGTAGCAGATAACGAGTCAGATATGGCTCTTTACTGTCGTCTCAGCAGTGAGGTCATCACTTTTTCCATCCCCTTTTTAGCTGTGTAAATTGTGCAGTGATTTTGCAGTACATTTACCCTGACTCACTGCACATAAACCTGCATGGCACAGGAATTGAACTGTTCTGAACTCCACTAAAATCAGTAGAAATATACGGACTGATTTCCATGGAGTATAGAAGATTAATCATAATATTCATTGCACTTTATAAGGGAAAAAAATGGGGAGGGGGGGTGGAGAAAAAAAGCACTTAATAAGTTGAATGCTACATTTTTACTATTTAATGTTCTGTATTTACTTCCAGTTTTATTTTTGAGTTTCTAGGAGCATCAAGATTTTTCCACTACTTATTTTGATATTTCTTTGTTTTCCAAAGCTGCTAAGATTTCCCATCTATAGGTAACATATGGTGATAAAAAAAGGTTTTGTAGTTGTTTTTTTGGGGTTTTTTTTCCAGCAGGAAAGGAAGTATTGTCTTTTAAATATGCCTTGTAATACTTGTCCCTTCTAGTTCTGCAAGTCATAGTATTCCAGTTTGTTGTAAACCTAAATATGTATATTAGGTTATGACATCTTTTTGTTTCTCCAAGACGCAGTTAACTCAGAGGGACAAAATACCTCAGCTTTTCATTCGAGTCTGATGACATCCAAGATTTTGAAATTGTGATTGCCTTTGTAACATGGGTGCATTCTGAAGCATGTTCACAGTACTAGTCACAGTATTACCTTACCTTTGATCAGAGGGGCATCTCTTTCTTTGGCAGGTATTGGAACAGCTAGTTACTGACTGACTGCTGCAGCCATGCAATTTACCCAGCACTTCCAGTTTCATGGTCAGTTGGTAGGGATCCACCCCTGTTGTGACACACATTGACATTTTCTATTACTTGAAAATGGAAAGGGAAAGATTTGTTGTTTCCTGGCCTTCTCTAAGATATCACAAGTTTTAGCAATTTGAATTAAACAGAAAGTAGAGGGCTGTGTTCCACTTCCCTTGGACAGCAGTGCTGTTGGTTCCCTGGAAGGTGGAGTCAACACATGCGAAATGGTTGGCGTTATCTTCCCAGCACATCAGCATTAGAGTATTTGTATGTCCCTGTGATCCCATTCCTTCATCCCTCAAAGAGATAGCCTGTGCCCTATAAAACAAAAGGGAAGAGAATGAAAAGGAGACAAAATGTGGGAGAGGAAATTTAGCAAGGAATGTGATACCTACAAGCATAGACAGCTTGGGTGAAAAGTGTAAAACCAGTTAAAATAATTCATCCTATGAATAATTCTTTTCATCTTGGAAGTTACCAAATGTTTTACCATAAAATTCAGAAATGACATCCTACTTGTACCTATAACTTTTCCTTGGCGATACAGTTAATATGACTATGACATTTTCTTGCATAGGCCCGCCTACGCAGAATTTTGTTCTTCATCCAGTCTGAATTTAAGTCTGTCTTTAACAGCATAAAAACCAAACCAAAGATACTATATAAATCTTTCAATTCGCATTCATCATTTATAAAATCAGCTTGACTTTTCTGTTTGTTTGTTTGAGAGTAACAGTTAAAAATGGAACTGTGTTTATGCAGATTTAATTTGAGGACATAATGAATGCTGATTGTTATATTGAGATATAAGTAAATCTCTATAATAATACACAGATTTACTCCTAGAATCTCAAATATTTTATGAATAAGGATGAATTAATTAATGAGAAGATTTGGTCTGTATAGCTTTTCAGGAACAGTTGAATAATGCTTTTTCTTATCCCCATTTTGGCTGATTTCACTACAGTCATTCCCTCTTGTGTGACAATATCTTCTCTGGTCTCTTTCAGCAACTAGCAATATCATCACTATCAAGAAAGCATGGTTTATATTCCAGGGCTCTGACTAGTGATGTTGTCAGAGATAATGCCCAGCAGCTGAAATTTAATTTGTTCTCTTGAACCTGTGTTCTTTTTCTGCATCTGCTACATGAGACAAAAGGGAAAGAGCAGAGGAGGTCTGAGATCAAATTCACGCTGTGTGCTTACTTCCTACAGAGAGATTTTGAACAGCTTGGTATCATATGACTGTATGCTCATTATCAGGAGACAAATGAACCATGTTTAAAACAGGACTTTTATGAAGCAAATATAACCAGGAATACATGGGAACTCACTAGAAATGGCAAACAAAATCTGGAGAGGCAGAATGTAGAAGCCAGTGAAGCAATTTAGCTCTGAGGTGTCTCTGTAACAGGCTTCCATCATACAAAAATATCTATGCCAAATCGGTATAGGAACACCAGTGAATGTCTCAATATATCAGAATTTTTAATACCTTTCATGCTATTATGATATTAAAAATCTATATTTCCAGGATTTTTGAAGTTCCATTTTTTTCTTTCCTCCCCTTCCCCATAGTGGGGGAAATCATCATCCCAGGGAATGGGTGGTAAGAGGAAAAGGTTTGAGAAAAATATTGGTGTGTCACGGAAAAGGAAATATTCATGGAAATCAGGCAAAGAAAGTAACAAAACTAGAGTTATTTCAACAAGTAATTAAACTGCCAGCTACACACTTGATACTTGTTAATTGGTAGTGCTGACATATGCTATTCCTTTGCGTGCATCCACCCACTCATTGTGTCCTTAAATTCTTTGCTCGTTTGTGCTCAGTTGTGGTCTTGTTTTCAAATACAGCTTCATTTTGATATGCCATTTTATGAACCATCTAAAAAGCTCATAGATATCATTGAATCCTCACTGGAATAATGTGGAAAATGCACACTGTAGATAAATGTTTGGAATTTATTATTAGTGATACACATGTAATTCATTCGGATAATTATACCCTGAAATAAGCTATTTTATTTCTTAACTCTTGCCTTGGATTTTTCTTACACCCGCATATTGCTGAAGGGATAGCAAGAACAGATGACCAGCAGCAGAGCAGTTATCTTGAGCATTCAGGAAGATGTGGAATTGTGTAGCCAGGCTCCTACTTAGGTGGGAAGGACCCTGTGTCTGCATTCACTGACTGGACAAGGAGCACTGGAAAACTGCCTTTGCCTAAACTTATCCTTGTGAACATTTTTCTTACTCATACTTCACAGTAAATCCCAGGTCAGCTAATCCACTAAGGTTATTTAATGCTATCTGGTCCCTGTGGCATCCATTCAGTAAACTTTAAAAGCTGCTTAGCTAGTTTGAAAACAAAGCTCTAGGTGTTTATTCAGAGCTCTTGAGTTTACTAAATTGCATCGGAAATCTCTCTACAAGAGGCTTTTGAGAGAAAGCCATTAATTCCCCATCTTGTTGGAGCAAAGCACCGTGAAAATAGCCTTTCTTACAGGAAAAATATTTCAGAATATTTTCAGATCTCACCAAGGCTTCAGGTCCAAAATGGAAAATATATGGATCAGAAAATTTATTAAAAACCTTTTCTAAAAGCAGACAATACAAGAGAAGATACTTATAAATTCCACCCACCCCACCTCTCTTCCTGTTAGAGTTTTTCTGCAGCCAGATTTTTTTTTTAATGATCTAATATTTCTAAAACATAGGAGTAATTCAGAGAAAAGGTGTGTATTTTGGGGGTTTTTTGGAGCTTTTTTACATGTAGTCCCACAAATCAGACCATTTTGAGAAATTAATATTTGTGGGTTTCAATGTATAATAATAATTTAATAATATATAATGTGTTTATTATTTAAATGATTTTATTATTTATAAGATATGTAGAGTAATAATAATTTTTAGAAGTAACTTTCTTACTCCGTCTTTAGTTGGTTTTTTTTTCATACTCTTCAATTGTGAAAATATTCTTCCACAAAAATATAGTGGATACCTGCGAAGGAAAGTCCTGGCTTTGTGAAGCCAGGTGCCTTTTTTTTCCAGTATAACTAAGGACTGCAAGCTCTCCAGCATATGCCCCTGAGCACCAAAATTAGGCCTATGCTTTGAACTGGACTCTGGAGAAATCAATCTTTCACCATCAGCCACAGAGAAAAACTCAAAAGACTAATCTTCCATGTGTAAAGTTATTAACATATTAAATCAAAACATGCTTGATGACAGCCTCCTTCACATTCAATTAAATAGTGAGACAAGCAAATTGTAAGCTGGTGGTTGCGAGGACAGCTCAGGGTAGTGGTTGATAGACTCAGTTGGAGAACTCACTGCGTTTCCATCTGCCCAGCTGCCAGGGATACTTTCAGTTACAGGAGTGATTAAAGGGTCCCTCTTACCAGTGTCTTGTACATTATCAAAAAGTCAGCAAGCAACGAATTTTATGGCATAGTGACAAACAGATATTTTTTGATTGCAGTAACAACTTGACTTGGAACTGAACCCCATTTCTACTTGCCATCTCTCTTTATATCTCCACTTAGTGTAGAGGAGGTTGTCCTTTACGACTGGATTGATTTCTGTTAGGCTACCTGCCAGAGAGTAATGCTTGAGATTTGGCATCTTCATTCTTCAGCTGTTCCATAAAGTACCGTGCTTATAATTTAGTAACTCTAAATTTCCTGTTAGCATTTTTATAAATGGTAGCATAAATGTTCTGGTGGTATTTTGGAGGATGTTCCCAGGGTTTTTAGACATATGTTGCCAAGCGGACTGTCAGTGGTCGGTGTAGACTTTCTTCTGATCAGCATCTGAGACAGAAGAAATTATATATACTTTATTGTCTGTTGAGCAATTATGAATGCTTTCAAATGGGAAACAGTCTCTTTTCCGGTCCATATTTCTCTTAACAACTGCAATTGCTTTGGAAAGGGATTGTCTCACACAATATCAAGCTTAATTTTGCATTGTGTAACTCAATGTCAAATCTCTCTATATCTATACCTTTGTAAATTTTTCCAAATATACATGGAAAATAGGAGTAATTATCCTCCTTTTGTGATGTCATAAGTAAGTAATTCTTCTATTCACCACATCTGTAAAAAGTGATGCAGAAAAATTATTTGCAATTAGAAGGCTTGACATTCTATTTCCCTTTGTTTTTCAAGGTAGAGATTTTTTTTTCATTTGCTACTTTTTGGATCTTTCAGCAGAAACATATTCCTCTGATTGTCAAAAACTATTATTCAACTCCCAATCTAAGTTTATTCACAGCCAGCTTATAAAATATTTGTTTATTTAATTTTTTCCTTTTCCTGACAGGCATTTACCTCTATCATGTCTTATCACATCCTACACAAATTGCCAAATTTTCTATCTACTTGCCTGGACTCTGTGTTGATAATCATAGAATTGTAGAGTATTTTAGGTTGTAAAAGACCTCTGAGATCATTGAGTTCAACTCTTAAACCAACATTTCCAAGGCCACCACTAAACCATGTCCCTAAATGCCACATCTACAGTACTTCTAAGCACCTCCAGGCATGGTGACTGAACCACTTCCCTGGGCAGCCTGTTCTGATGCCTGACAACCCTTTTGGTGAAGGAGGTTTTTCTAATATCCCATCTAGACATCCACTGGCACAACATGAGGTCATTTCCTCTTGTCACTGCTTGTTTCCTGGCAGAAGAGACCAACCCCTCCCTCACTACAACCTGCTCTCAGGCCATTGTAGAGAGTGATATAGAAGCACTTGGGTCATTTCTCCTTGATCCCACTCAAATTACTACTCTTACTCAGTGGAGTCCTAGTGTACATCTTGTTATAGATATTTCGTTCCAATTCACATTAGGACAACTTTCAGGACAGGGTTTTTCTTAGGAATGTAACACTTGTAGTTCTGTTAAACCATTTCAATGCAACAATGAAAGAAGCAGTCATGAGAGATACAGAAAATAACAGAATGGGATACATGGCAACTGTGATGCAATAGGAAGGGAGAAAGAGCAGCAGAGCACACAGCTTGAGATGATATAACCAAGTGACGAGTAGGTGAGGAAGATTCATGCTGGCTGCTCTGCACCATTGCCTGTAAACGTCGCTCACTAGCACAGTGCAGTAAATTAGATGACACCCTTTTCTGGTTTTTTTGCCAACTAGAATTATTCAGTTATAAATTTTATAACACTAAATATTATCCTACTTGCAAGTATTATAACTTCTTAGTGTCTTATACGACATATTTGTTGTTCCAGTGTGAAGGTTGATATTGAAATAACTTCTTTCTGTTTCCTTGGTGACTGCCGCTGCTGTCTGATCATACCACCAGATGCAGACTTGCAAGCAGGATGAGCAACTTACAAGTAATATTTGTTAACAGCAGTGGCCTGCTGCTAAAGAGGAGGCCAATATTCTGATGAATCTCGATTATAGGGCTAAACTTTTTTAATTAACTGTGCAAAACTTGTTAAGGACACGCGTTAGCAATTTGCATTCAAAAGGTATCAAATAGGACAACCTGTTTGATAAGAATATCAATAATGAGAGTTTCTGTTCTTGGTTTTCAAGGAAAGAATTACAAATCAAATCTTATTAGTGCTCATCTTGTTTGCATCTGTTTTATTAGCAAGTGCATAAAGAAATAGTCATTGTGATAACAGAGTAATACATTATAGTTCCATAACCCAATTAAGCTGCACTGATTACATGGAAATGAATCCATAAAGGATTCAGATTATATCATCTCAATGTTGTTTGCATTTGATTTTTAATCTCTTTCATTCATTGTGTACTATTAACACCTTTGACATGCTAAGATACCTTGGTTTTGTTTGTTTCTAGTTGTATTGGCAAAGCAATGGATTTTTTTTTTTTTTGTGTCACTTGCTCTTACTGCTATTTGCTTGCTACTGGAAGAGTGCAAATGAGTCATGTAAACAAAAATAATATAAAATTACCTTTATGTTTACTGTAATTAGCCAGTGTCACAAAGAAAATAAAAAACTTCCATGCAGTGCTAGGTCAGAAATGTTGATTGTTGTTTAGAAGAATCTAACCCTGCAGTTTCCAAAACTAGAAGGCATTCTGGAAAGTCATGAGTTTGTATCAAAGTTATGAAACTACAGTTAAATGTGATTTAAATTCAATACTAGGAAAGAGCTCATTACTTAAGGAAATGTGTAGCAACCTAAACCAAGAATGTATGAGTAGTATAAATTGTGTTATTTGGCTTAGTGATACCACCTTTGCTGCACTAGTGATCCACTTTAATAGTATCTAGAGTTTCAGGGGAAAATGTTATCTTTTTATAGTGTGATATGAAAATTTTAATGTCTAATATATTCTGTGAGAGACTGTAGTATGTTTTACTACTTTGATCTTTTCAGTGTTCAGTATTTTGATTGGCTGGACATTTTGCTTCTTCCCCACAGGTTTCTGAGACTGTAAACAGGGGAAAAATTAGAGTAGCCAGTCAGTCAAATTCTAGAATATTGAAAAGGTCAAAGCCATACAGGACTGCACTTAACTTATAGAATATATGAAGCATTAAAAATCTAATAGCTTGTGCCATGGGTTGCAACAAGAGAGAATAATGCAGTAGGTTGAATCTGTACCTATGGTGGTAATTATAATAAAAATGGAAAATGGTGCAACCACAGCCTACTGTCATTCTGACAGCCTTTTGAATTTTAATATAAAAGCTTTTTGAAAAGTGTTTTGCATGTAGAGCTAGAAATGTATTTATTTGTAAGTTTATTCAAACTGAGGTCTCATACAAGTTCAAACTGTAACTTCATTTATAATTAGTGACTGATTGTAAAAACAAAGGTACAGAACAAAAGCAGAATTGTTGTCTCTCATTTTTAATGCTTTGCATAACATAATGAATACAGAGATGTGATCATCATTATAGAAATGAAAAGTAGTCAAAATGTCTGATCTGGTAACTTGGTATAGTAACTTTAAGAAGAAGTGATGTTGCAGGTGAAGATAAAATTTGTCCAAAACCCGCACATATTAACTTTTTCAATTCAGATATTATTTTCCAAAGTATTGGCAGGGGAAATAATAAGGGATAGAAAGTCTTTATTTAAATATTAAATTTTAAATTCTAATTCCATTGTTCTCATCTTAGCAGAAAGAATGAAAATGTTTTCTTATTTGAAAACTAACTAGTTTTTAAAATCCACCTACACTACTTTTTTCCTTCTAGTTCCTTTGTAAGTGTGAATTGTATGACTCCCTAATGTCTCTATGTGGGCCTGAGCTGCAATGGAAACATCAGGATACATAGTTAAACTCTGCCAAGAATGTTTTAGTAATTTAAAACTACTTTTTAAAGTTTTAGAAATTTGCAAATTCAATTGTCATTGTACCCAGCAACGAAGATACTAATTGGCTTCCCACTTATTAGTGGGGAGTGCTTTGTGGGAAAAGTAAGGAGGGATGGAAAGTGTAAGAGATGAGGAAAAATAGAAGAGTTAAAGGGATTTCCAGCCATATCGGGTAGCCTTTTCTACTAGTTCATCTCCCTTCTAATGACATTTACTGTTTGCAAAATAGCCAAAGTTGATGTTTCACAATATTTATAGTGATTTCTTTTATTATAGTGCAAATGCTTCTGGGCTAAGAGTAATGCTATATCTGAATATATTTTTATGCTGTAGTATTTCTTGGTGAAGTATTTAATGATTGAAAAGAAGCAATTGCCATGTCCTGGTTCACATCTTGTTAATTAGGGTACAGACAGATTTTCCACAGTATTTGCATCTCTACTATTTGTGTCAAATGGTAATGTTTATGTTGGGTGGCGAAATCTGTGAGTTATGCAAATGTTAGGAACAAAATTTTCTGTTTGTTAAGAGTTTATGTACCCAGTAGGACTATGGGCAGGAGAAGAACATCTATGAGGCCCTGTATTTGTGATATCCTGATTTTTTGTTGGAAATATATAGTAGCACTATCTTCAGCTAGGAACTAGGAATATATAGGAATGTGTGCCAAGTGTCTGCCCAGCTAAACTGATGACTGATATCTCTTAAATACACAAATAAATAGGAACATTAGTGTTTTTAGCAATGAACATAACTTCCCATTCCCTCTTAAAATAAATATTGATACTGTGAGAATAAAACTTTGGTACAACAGCAGAATTTTCTCCCCATACGGGGGTTTGTGAAAGCCTAATGCCTCCTAGTGACTGCTCAAACATGCCCTCGTGTGTTTCCAGTTTGGTAATCCTCTTCTAGCATTGCCTTTCTAAAGGAATTTTAGTAAGAGCAATTCATTCTTTTCCATTTGCTGCCTTCTTTCCCTCTTGGAGAATTCACATGGCAATTGTTGCAGCTGCATTGTTGATGCACCTCTAGCAGACTGGTAGGCTTTGTCAGACTTCCGAGGGGTAAAACTGTAAAAGGATGATGAGTATGAAAACTCCAAAGAATTCACAGCCCTACATTCAGAGTTGGAATCTATAGTCTGGAAGAGCATCTAGAGGTATCTGTCCACCTACCTTCCCAAAGTCAAGTCAGTTGTGCCATGCCATGCCTCAAAGGTTTGTTCTCAAAAAAAATTCCAATGAAAATTCAAGCTTCACCTTTTCTCCACTGTTCACCTGTCCTTTACAGAATTCCTGGAACAGAGGAACTGTATCTCTTTGGCTATGATTCATTTGCATTGTCCTCTACTGGCTATGCTCATGGAGAACAGTATTCTTCACCTCCCAGAAGTTCCTTTATCCATATTTGTAAGCTCTTATCTTGCTTTTCTTCAATATTGGTTTTTAAACTAAAATTAAAAAAAAAAAAAGAAAAAAACCAAAAAACAAAAACCACACCAAAAAAACCAAAAACTGATGAACAAATAAACATTTTTTTGCTTCCCCAGTCTGCTGTCCTGGACTGAATTATGCAGAACCTAACATAACCCATCTGAGTCAATCTTATTCTGGCTAAGTAGACTGGAAGAATTCCTTTGCATTCTCTGTGCATGACATTTCTCTTTGCATTAACTTATTCCATAATACTTTTTGGCTACAGTGTGATATTAGATATTGTAGAATTGGTCTTCACAAATACAGAACATCTATTCCATGACTAAAATTATGAGGCACTGTGGATATTCAAATACTCTGAATATTGGTTATTTAAATTTTCAAATGAAATTTAAAAATTCAGGCCAGAGAAAAACTCAGGCAACTCTGCTGACTTCTAATGCAGATGGAGGATTAGGCAGCATGAAAGCAAATTAAATCCAACATGCCAGATATGAGGTTGCACATACTGGAAGTAGGCTGAAGATTGTAACACTTGCCATGTTGGCCAGGACACCTCTCTTCTCATCTGAAAAAAGAGGTTGGCTGTCTCCCACCGTCTTCTAATCCTTGGCCTTCCCCAACACTGACAGAGAGGGGTGAAGTATGGAGTACTTTTTGGGTAGCAGTTTGACATGCAGCAGGGCTCTGAACAGTGTGTTTGTTTAATTTTAATGGGCAACAAATACAGACATTTAAAAATGTAGATATAACTGTGTTAGGGGGAAAAATGTAGATAAACTTGCTTGCTATTTGATCATTCTTCTAGCTTTATTATTTTCTTCCTCTTTGTTTCTTTTAGATCATCAATTGTGTGTGGGTTTTTTAACTCCAATTTTAAATTTAGAAATATTCTCAGCAGTCTTTTAGAAATCACAGACAAGAACATAATTTAACACCTTTCCTTCATAATAATATAGAGGTATGAAAAATGCCAGTTTGCTGTACTTAAGTACTATTCTCAACCGAAAGAACAAATTTTACAGTAGATGGATGACTGAATATGTTGGGTGGATGAGTTAGCTACACTGAAACTAGAAAAATACATAATACCAGCAAAAGACCTCCACTTGTTTTAATTCTCTGTAATTCTTCTTACAGCAGAAGGCAACAGATTTTTGGTAGTGGAAAAATACACAGATTTAATGTACTGTGTGTGTCAGAGGGGAAAAGGCAGCAAAAAGTAGTGTAGGATGTGTGTATAAACGAACCAAGAGAGGGAGAATTCATGGTATTCAGAAAACACAAGTTATTTCCAAACTGGTAAACTAAGATGATGTACCAAATTATATTTATGTCATTATTTGAAACAGAAAACTAATATAATTCTTAACAAGATAGATCTGTCTGGGAGGCAATTTCTATCTGGGGGGCAATAATATCCTCTAATCAGCCCACAATAAAGGTTCTGTTCCAAGACATTTCTGAACAGACATAGAGAAGTTTTTAATGCTAAAATGAAATGTGCTGTTTACCAACATGCCTCATTGTTGATGTTTGTGGCAGAAAATGTCATTGGAACTCCGTAGTGTTGGCTTTGGGCTGATGGGTTCAGTGGATTTTGTCAAAGTTGGGCATATACTCATAGCAGATTTATGCTACGCTCATCATGTGTCACTTGGTTTGTTATGTAAATGTAATGAGGTATTTTTTCCTGTAAAATTACCTCAGATAAAACACAGACTATCAAAATTTCCAATAGCAGAAACCAAGTAATGTTGGCATTAAAATCCAGGGTGTTGCTTTGTCTGTTAGGGACTGTGTCCTGCATGACACATTGAAAATACTGTAAACTGGAATTCTCTATTGCTAATTTTATGTGTACTGATTGGGTATTACATATTGTAACATTTTTCATGTTGACCAGGATGGACACCTCTGTTCAGATCTGAAAAAAGGATCTGACTGTCACCCACTGTCTTTTAATCCATGGCTTTCCCCAACACTGCCAGAGAGAAGCATGGAGCACTTTGAGGATAGCAGTTTGACTAGGCATGGTCTCATTTTTCATGGTCTGAGACTTATGTTTTATGTCTTGTAATGAGATTGGTTTGTTCCCAGCAGAGTGTATTTAGAGAGTCTCCATGGAGGTGAAGATGACTCTGTCTCACTATTTACCCCTTCAGCCAACAAACCATTGTCAAAGATATCATATTAGCATGCAGGTCCTGTAATTCTATTTTATTTTTACAGATTTATCAGGATTTTTAAAAAAAAAAAATATATATATATAGAGAGAGAGAGAGGTAAGTTTGAATTTTTTGTTTATTTGTTTACTATTGCTATACTCATAATGGTAAACCAGTGACTGCAACCAGTCAGCATCAACATTTTACTTGGCCCCAATAAGAGAAGAAATATAATAAAAGTCAAAGAAATTTTTTCAGTAAAAAGTATTTCATAAAGTGACCTAAGTTTAAAGAATAACACTGAAGAAAGATATCCGTCCAAGAGAAATATATTTGGAGGTTTTTTTATATTTCAATTGAGACAAGACTCTCAGTTGCAATCCAGAGACAGAAAGAGACTGGCTCAAAAATTAATATTTGAGAGTTTCAATTTGAAAAATTTCATATAAACAGCCGGTGTCACCTGCCATGAGGACAGTCAGAACTATGAATGGAGAGACAAGCACTATGAGCTGTACTTTGTACAACTAATGAGTAAAAAACAGCAAGTTCTTTTGTGACTAAAAGCTGGACAAGTTACACCATGGAGGAACACGGTGAAGAGCAGAGAGAACATGATAGCTTTAAACTAACCCTAACCTAACCCTTCCTTGAAAACTCCTGTAGTTTTATTGTCAGTGTATAGGCTTGACACTGTCCCTAGGAATTATCCCTTCCATTTCTCTTCCTCTGCCTTCCACAAAATGGCCTAGGTTCCATTTTACCAGATCACATATCATTTGAGCAACAGACACAGCAACATTTTATAAATTGACAGCTATGACAGCAAATCAAACTGATGTCAAATGTTACACAAAAAATCTCATTTTTCCATGCATAATTTAAGACTCCTAAAACAAAAATGTCTGGCAGTTTTAATACTGGAATACTGGTGCATATATACAGTTTATTTTTGTATCTCAAAATCTTCATTGCACCAATTGTCACAGCATTAACAACCTTGATATTGAAGTGATTTAGGAGCTATTTTAATGTGCCTGTGCATAATACAGTAAAGTTCACTGTATTTTGATGCAGTAAATTTCTTTTTTAGTTAAAAATCAGATGTGATTACAGCTTTCTCAAATTGGTTTGCTATTTCAGAATAAGAGAGAAGAGTGTTGTTATTGACTGGAATTTTGGCCAGCATTTTGCAGTTCTTAGGCATGAATCAGAGAAATAATGGGGATCCTACCAGTGTGTTGAATCCAGTGGTTATTTAGGAGCCTAAATAGGAGGCAAGCATCTTAAGCTGCACTGATCTACGTGATACCTCTGCTTATATATCAATGGCTCTACCCTGATTATTCCCATTTAAGAATTCCAGACCTACTCAGGTAAAAAAGAAATTTAGGTTCTGTGGCCATGAATTGGACAATGTCACAGTATCAACAGTTGAAGCAGCTCAGTTTTGTGTCCTTTCCTTGCTCTGGCCAAGGATGTGCTCTAGCCCCGCCGCAAATTTCATCCTGGAGAGCCATATCCATCATTTTTTTGCCTGAGAGAAATGTTAGCATATTTATTACATGTTGTTTTCTCAGGAAGATGAACAGTAATTGACATGTAACTATGAGCGTTGAAGCAAGTTTTTAAAATATTTCTTGAAAATATTCTCATTATTTTATTCTGCCAATTGAACATGGAGATCTATAAGTCAGATCAGTTGAGAGACAAGTATTATCTTACAGAAACAACAAGATTTAGAAAAGGATTTGAACCTGAAAAATCAAACTAAGGACTAATCCTAGTGTTTTGATCTATATAAATGATTGGGAGTGGTAGTAGAAAATCCCTTCTATATTGTGCTGATGTCAGCTACAATGTATGTGCAAGCTAAGTTGCAAAAACTGCCTGCCTGCCAACTACAATAGCTAATAGCATGGATTTTCTCATGCTAAGACATTCTGCTTGTTCTGTATGGATGATTGTATTCAATAGACCTGATTTTCTAAACTAGAAGAGAATCAATGACTGAAAAATTTTATTTGACTGGTTTGCTTACCAGATAGATCCATATTAATATAAGACATCCTGAGAATGACAACAGTTACAAAAATCTCAGCTTCAGTTTTGTCCATGATGTGTCCTGATTATCCTGAGTTGCAATATTTGATACTTTCATTCATCATTTCATTATTATTGCTTTTGACAAAATTATACATTTTGGAAGGCTTGCAATTGAAACCTAATTTGTTATCTCACTGTATGACAAATAAGCTTTTGGAACAAGACATGATAAGGATGTTGTTTTCTCTCACTCAGATCAGTTCAATCTTTGAAGTCCTTGAAAGTGAACTGCATGGTATTTCACATTATTGTAGAGTGCTTTGTAAATCCAAAAATTTATGGCAAAGAAAACTAGTGCTTTTCTTCACATTTTACCTGTAAGGGAAACTGATGTGTAGAGAAATCGAGAAATTTGTTCATGACCAGGGTCAGCAGCAGCAATAAGAGCCATAATGCCAAAAGAGAGCTTGTTTGTTAGTCCTTACCTGTTTTTGTGAAGAGCAGTGCTGGCCTGGCCTTGGGCTGTTGAGGTTTCCTTATGGCTGCAACTAGAACACAGAAGTTTTCTGTGAGCTTTGTTGCCCATTTTGCTAAATACACTATTTGATCCTGCTGCTATATTTGTTATATCCTGGCTTTTTTTTTTTTTTTTTTTTTTTTTTTTGTAAAGGTCTCATTCATTTGAACACATGGAACATAATACATCTCCTCTGTTTCTGAGTAGGTTCTTTTCTCAAGCTGTTATTGTAGCAAAAACAATTTCAGTGGAATTCCTTCAACTATATAGAAAATTCCTTTCATTTTCATTTTTTTAATTCAATACTTACTAGGTGTACAGGGTTTGGCTGGGAATTTTCTCACCACACCCATGACACTAAGCTATTTTATGATTTACGATCCAATAACATGATTTTTCTTTCTTTTCCTTCAGCAGGTGGCTGGGCTGAAAATGCAAATTTCAGTTTTGCAAGGGTGTGATCGCTGACTGTCAATGTTCCCTACAGAATAGGTTGTTCTACTAACTCACTCTGTGGTTATGTGATCTACAAATGCTCAGTACTGCGAGAACACAGCTGCCATCAGCCATAGTAACCACTTCTTTGCATTCAGAAAGTGGTTGTGCGATGTGCACAGCAGTAGCTGATGTTGCTGGTCTTCATATCTAAGTCACAAAGGATGAGCATTAGACTGCAGGCTTCACTAGAATAGGAAAAAAACTTCCACCAGGATATGACTCCTACCAAAAGAGAAGCACAAGCTCAATCCTGTGCTATTCCTTTCCTTTCAATGTAAATAGATTTTATTGAGTGAAGTGGATACAGGGACTATCCCAGCTAACAAAAGTCATTCGAGGATATTGAGCTGAACTTAATGTGTCCTCCGAAAGACTTGCCAGAAAATGTTCCTTGTTAAAGTATAACAGATATTTAGAGTATTTTAATATTTGCCTATATCTAGTGTAGACCTGCAACTGAAAAACCTTGTGTGGACATCAGTAAGAATCTGATAATATTTGATGTAAAGTAGAAGTGTTTTTTATTTGTGTACTGGATTGCTCTTGGAAGCACATTCACTGAGTGAATGACCTGGAATGAACTGGCATTGAAAGGAAGCTGGGTGGACTGGAATAGGAAGAAAGCTCACAGAACTTAAGCAATAATAAATAAGGCTGTAGTTGTTGGGTATGGTTTTCAGACATATTTTTAAATGTTAGAAGTTGTCTCCTTTAGGGCCTGCTGTGATGTATTCAAAGAGAGGTCCATGGAAAATTGTTCTCTCTTGGATTCTACCCTCTGCTTTGGTTCCTGGCTTGTTATGGTTCAGACATGATACACTTCATTTGTATTGAGAAGAAAGTTCCACATGCCACTGATTTTCAATTTACTTCATTCTACTCCATTTCAAATTTTTTGTTATTGTATTGAGGAGGGTGGGGTGATGGTGGGGTGAGAAGATATTAAATTGACAGGAGAAAAATATTCTCTCCTATAAACACTAAGGTAGTTGGAGGTGCATAAATATAGGACACCCAAAAAAGAGATTTGACTTTGTGAATATCCAGGTCAAATATTTTTTCTCTATTAGAAAAGCTGATTAATAGGTGCTAGGATGCTATCTCATATAACTTAGGAGAAACCTCTCTGATTTTTTTCTCTCTGTTCATTATCACAGAATTTTGTTTCCTTTACCACTTTAAAAAGCATAACATTCTCCTTTTTTTTCTTTTTTTTTCTGCGGTCTGCCTTTTAGCTACTTAATCTTTTTATTATAACCACAGTACAGTCTGTCTGGTGCATATTTTAACATTGACTGTCAGAGGTAATTGAGGGCTGTAAGGCACAGACTGCCCACAAGCTGCTTCTTTCTGAGTTCTGACCATTTGACAGAAGATGTTAAAGAAGTTTGAGTTTCATTCTCAGATTTGACCTATCTGGCAGAACTGCTAGCCTTGGAAGTGATCATTGCTATGCATTTAACACTGACAGGGTTAGTCAATCAAAATTTACTCCACTGATAAATTCTATAAACTTAATAATGTTAGAGGTCCAGAACAACACAAAAACCCCTGCCTTAGTTCATTCTCTATGTTAATACTAATGACAAGGAGAATCTGTGATTTTAAAAATGCATAACTGTTATAATTTAAAATCTGACCTTTATCTAAAGCGTTCTGCCTGCACACCTACAATTTCCTCTAAAGAGCAAATTTTGAGTTGTAATTGTTATCAAGAATGTCTCCCAATTTCCTTTTCAAATGTTTTAAAAGAATGCCTTTTTATAACACAATAAACCAAATAGTTTGGATTAATACAAGTTTTAGCTGAAGCAAAAATTTTAAAATCAAAACCAGAAAACATGTCGTGTACCTTCAATTGAGATATGAAGGTGTAATAGGCAGTAACTGGCCAAATTTCCAGTTAATGCCTATCATTCATTCTGATGTCTTTTTTATTTCATTTCCCTTCAAAGCAGGGAGGAAGATTTTTAAGTGGTGTGATTTTTACCATCTGATATGTCTAAGCTCTTGCATCCATTGTTTTTGTGGTGGACAAACTGAATCAAGGTGAAGGGATGAGAAAATACTTTTTCTGCATCCTAATATTTCAAATCAGACAGCTGGCCAAACAGAACTTCAAGTTTGGCCAGGAGGAGTTCTGAGACATCTTTTACTCGTAAGGTATTTCTCATGGTCTAAACTTCTTATCTCATCTTGGGATGCTGGAGGATATAGCTCTTTAAACTCTTTTGTTCCAATAGCTGCTAAGACTTTTCATCTTTAACAAGATATTCAAGATGAAGCAAAAAATAATCTTATATGGTTAGCTGAAATCTGGGACATTACAGCTGTCTTTACATTTAACTCTTAGTTTGCATCTTATTAAACTTTTTGCAAGTGAATTTAGTGTAAGCTTAACTAATGTCACTAGAGACAGGGGACTTACTTGTCCATAGTTAGACACATTACTGTAACCAATGTACTGGTATTGGGAATTAAGGTTCTTTCAAAAAAAAAAAATCAAATGCTCTTGAAAAAATGTGCACTTTGATTCTATCTCTGCTGTCTGTATAGAGGCTTTAATTCATGAGCATTATTCATTTTTCATTTGCCATGACTTTGAGAAGGAACAGGCACATCAAGACAATTTTGCACTTGCTTGCTCCAAATATTCCACAACTGCATCCAAATCAAAGTCTAAAACAACAAAATTTTTAGATAGTATTGCTCATGGTTAACCTGAATAGCTCTGATCTCACACCAGCTGAATGAACTAGCAGAAAGCTTTTTTCCAGAGAATTAAAATACAGTTCTCCAAGACTTTCAAGACTGATTTATATTAAGCTGCAGGTTGGTATTTTAGTAAGGTCTAGACCTCTTCAACAGACCTTTTGGATGCTGCTTTTGTTTTCACCATTTTAAGGATGCCAAGAGACCAAAGGGGAAGTTCTAGGACTCTTATCTAATACTACATTTCTAGAGAACAACAGTTGAAAAATATTATCAACATGAAAGTTAATAGAACTAGATATCTAGCACTGAATTTTCATTTTCTCATGAAACCATCAAAAATTGTATTCCTAGAAAAATATCATCTTATGGAAATGATAACCAAACCCCCAAAATTCACAGAGAGGTGGATCTATATTAACAGACTGAAAACCTTATAATGGTGTGGACTAGTTCTTCTCCAGCTCAGAATGGCTTTGAGTGACCTCCTGTAAAGCCATTATTTTATGTTAATAAATTACCAGAAGGACCATTTAGCAGTAATTTATTAAGCTGAGATTAAATAAGGATGAACTTAATTTACCATTATGAATTAAAGCGCTGCTCAAGGCCATAGAGTCTTGACAAACAGGGGAAAGAATGATGGATGCTGGCAGACAGAATCTATTTTTAACTGGTTATTTCTCTGGTTTTGAGTTGTGAGCATTTTCTTCATAAGCATATTTTAGGAGAACAGGATGATGGTTTTTTTCCCTTGTAATACTTTCTCCTTTTTTTCCCCAGTCTTTTCTTCAGTGTCACTTTCTTATTTCGGTAGTCAAAATATTGCCCACTGTATTTGTAAATTGATTGCACAGAAACAAAGAGCTTGAAAAGATTTTTAAAATTAAAATTTTATCTAAATAATGCCTTCTGGATTTTTTTGTAACTTGGTGAATCAAAATATGACATGGGAGGAGATTATGTAGGATAATAGGTTCATTTGTGTTACATGACTGTTACATGGAAAGTGTCATCTTCTGTGCACCTTGATGTCAAAATTCCAATGTTATGCATTAGTGACTAGGCAGAAGTTGCATGTGCTTTCTGAAGAGGAATCAACAATCAGAGTGAAATGAAAACACCGTTTTTGGCATGGGGGAGCTCATCATACATCACGTTTTTTGTTGAGGGGTTTCCTTTACATTTCGTAGTTCAGTTATGTCACGGATACCTGCAGAGGACTTCAGACAGAATAAGACTCTCATAGTTTTTTGACTTACATCCAGCAAAAGTGTCATGTGTCAGAAACTTCATGGAAAGTCAAGACCCACAAAATCTCTCTAGCAGGGGGCTCACTTGGGGTACTTGAAAGCGGGAGTGGGTTATTCTTGTGGATGTTCATTTCCTTATAGCGCTAATGAGTTTTTTCTTTGTGCAGTCATCAAATTTTTGCCCCTGAGCTGATTTCCTTGTTAGCAAGAGCCAAACATTCTGGTCAGATTTCTTCACTGAGCTAGGTTTAGTAGATTTTAGAGCTCAGTTCTTTGTATTAATTTAGTCTTAGTGCACTTCCTTTATCAACTTTCATCTGTAACGTATGAATGTATCAGATTTCTCAATATGGCTGATAGAGATGTCTCATTAATTTATATTCCTTTTTACATGCAGAAAAACAATCAATATGATTAGCTTTCTCTTGCTTTCATTTCAGTGGTTTTTGACATGGTGAATCCTTAAGAAGTTGCAATAGGTTATGGCAAGTGGGTAATTTAATTTTCTGAGCAGTCAGAAATGGAAAGGAGGAGGAAGCAGCTGTAGCTTCAATGCCAAAGGAAATGTTATTGAACATGGCATTGGCACAGGTCCTTGAAGTCAATACAGCTTGTAGCACTGTTTAGCTAGTTTATACAACTCCTCTTCAATATTACTGGCTATCATGCTAGTCAATTTGTTTTTCTGGCAGTGTTTATTCCCTTGTTGTTGCTCTGTCATTGTGCTTTGGGGTTTGGTTGGATTTTCTTCTGTGAATTAGATTGCAAGACCCATAGTACATAGACTATATTTTTATTCAGTGTTTGTTTAGCATCAATCACTTGATTTGTATCTAGATGTTATGCTGATGCTAGTAGTAATAATATCAATAGCAATGATACCATAAATAATTGTTATCCAGTGGTCATGGACAATCTGCACAAGAGCCATATATTGCATGGTAGCTTTGAATTTTGCTTCAGGACATAATGTTGCAATACAAACTATGCTGAAAGAGTCCATTGCAGGGATTTTAAATTAAATATAAAGGATTATGCCTTGTAACTAAACTAATGTAGACATCTGAGTCAAAGTCTGAAATTTAAATTACACATTTCCAGATAGATATTTAAATATCAAACTAGTGTTTATTTGTGTAGGCCTTTATTATCTCTTCATCTCTACTGTTTTCCCTGAAGAAAATACCTGATGTGCAGATTTGGAAGCTCTTATTTAAATCTTTCTGAGGTGTTGGTTGTTGGTAAGAACATTATAGAACCATCACACACAGTTTGGCACATTTGGAAGTCCACGAGGGTGAAAGAATTGGGAGAACATGAAATCTGACTGGCCATTTTGCTTTAGAAGAGATGGCACTCTAAGAGAGATGTGAAGTGGATCTGCTCTGGTCAAATAACTTTGTCTTGCTTCCACTTGAACTATTCCTAGCTGCTGCATATGTAGAGGACTCAGGCTTCTGTGTTGTCATTTCTTTAACCAACATGAGAACCACACTGCTAATGAAAGCATAACTAAACAATGATTGGGGAATAGCAAAGCCTTATTGAATTTATTTTATTTCAGTGAACTATAGAGCATATTAAATTTCTTAGATGCATGAAAATATTAGAATCTTTATTGCTCAATTAAATTATGCTTTTTCATGCTAACTCTGCTTTAAAAATAAAGAGTACCAAAAGGCTAAAAACACAAGACTGAAAATGGACTCAAAATACATAAAATTTGCAAGATATGTTTTTGCTTTAAAATATGCTTATCACTCAAGTAAGTAAACAAAACCAGTTTTTTTGCTGTGGTTGAGATATTAAAAGCATTAAGCAAGTCACTCATCTAGTAGATTAATATCTATTCCTGGAAATTATAAAAGAGATGCCTGCATCAGCATTTCAAACATTTTAAAACCTTCAATTTTTATACTGATTTAAGGAAAAATCTATTTACTTCTGGCACTTATTTTTTCATACTACTCCCACACCCATTATAAAATGAAGTGATTAATTTTCAAGGAAGAGGTAGATTTAATTTCCTGGATTGTCTTTTTGGCTCTCATTGTCATCTGTATTCACTTTTTTTTTTTTTTGCCAAGTATTCATTGATTTTTGTTCGCTGCTAACAGATGACAGATATAACTGTTCAAAACTAATTGATAAAATAGTGCTTGCAATAACACGTAGAAAACAGCAGCAGCTATTAGTTAACTCACCTTAGGTACCCTGCAATATTGACATGGATATTAAAAAAAAAAAACCCAAATAAATTTTAAAAAACCTTAATTTTATAGGCCTTAGCAGTTATAAAGGATTTTCAAGTTTTAACAAGTAAATTCCTTTTTTTTATAAAAACACTTCAACAACGTAACAAAATAATTACTAATGACCTCTCCAAGCCACTTTGAAATGTGTGGATAGCTTTTAATTTCAAAGGCATGATCTTATTCATTTATTGACTTGTTAAGATAAAGTTTGAATCAGGTTGCAGCTTTTGTATGAATCCTTATGTTCTACATCATATATGAAAGGACTACATGGTTAGTTAGCTTATGATTAAGATATTTTTCATTTGAATGCTTCATTCAGAATATACAGGAAGGCTTGTTTGCTTTTGTTGCTTTTTGGTTTTTTCAATAAGCATTTTTCTTTTTGCACCAGGAATACTATGATGTTCAGCCTTTGTTCTGTGTGTCTCATGATATTTTATGTTATGCTTTGTGGTCTGTCTGCCAATCAGTACAATCCTGGGACTTGGGTGTTAAATTTAACAGTTCTTATAATTTATTTTTTTTTAACCCATCATCTCTTTTTACTTTGGGGGGTGTGTGGCAAGGGCAGGTTACTTGTGTACTGTGAGGAAAATATCAACAAATGCTGTGCTTTTCAGATGATGCATCTAAAACTGCTTCAGACAGATTTAAGTTCACTCTCTGGCTTTAGAAACACATCAAGAAAAGTTTTTCTAAGGCAGAGAAAGAAAATACAGTAGAGTTTCTCTGAGTGTTTATCTGTGTGCATACCCACACTGCATCTGTAAGTGTTACTAGGGCCATGTGCTAAGCCTCTTGTCTTTCTGTGTCTCTCTGTAGTTTTTAAAAGAGTGAGGAATACTGTTTCCTCTCTATTTCTCCAATGTTCTGCTGAGTGGAAATAATCCTGTTCTTGCCTAAAGCAGAGTGCCCTCAGTAATTTCATAATTGTTGAAATCCACTTTTTTCTTCCTTGAGGATGTATTTTTGTTCCTCATAGACCAGTACAACCATTAAAATGGTCTGGTAGTACTACAGGTGAAGCTCTAATTCTGCCTTTTTAACGTGTATCATGACCCCATTTTATTCAGATTGTCCTCTGAGTTTTATCTGGATGAAAAGTCACACTGTGCTCCTGTGCTCCATGGCACCTCCTCTCAGTGTAGCAGCACTACAAAGGGAGTTCTGGACTATCTGCTCACTAGCCTCAAAGCCCTCAGATTCTTTTTTTCCAGGAAAGTCCACTTTAATTACCAGTAGGAGCTGCAGTTTTTCATGTAGTGGGATATGATACTATTAGTCATTCCTGTAGCTTTTAAATAGATTAGCTTCCTCTTTTGACTATTCCCCTTGAATAAGCTTCTGCACAACACATGGTCTTGAACTTCCACCATTATTCTGTTTATTTTTTTTTTCTCAGCTGTTACTGGAGGGCTTGAGTTCCAGCATGCATAATTTGACACAATACAGTCTCAGGAAAAGATGGGCAGGAGAAAAATGTCTAGGTGAGAATGAGAAGGGTTCTGCATTCCAGGATAAGATGCTAAATTTCTTGTAGCCCTTCTTCTCTGGCAGCAGCTGCATCCACTGGGAAGAGCAAGGAAACTCAGACTTCACATATTTGTGCCTTGGGGTTGGGGGGGACATAAGGCATGGACAGGTTTCTGTGGCTGTGCTTCAATTTTAAGCTGCAATATAGTGAGCTGACTGTTATTCCATAAAGTCCTTGCCCTTACGTCTTTTGAGAGGTTTCTACTGCAGGAATTTAGAAAAGTACTCTGATTTTATTTTTTTTAACAGCTGTAATTACAACTGTTTTCCAAAATCCATAAATACCAGTAGTTCTTAGAAGGCATTCCTAGTAATGAATGCAAGGGGTTCCAGAAGGTATGATGTTTGATCCCAGTTTTTAGTAGGGGACCAAAGACTTTCTCAGTACTTCCACTACTTGAAATCACACAGAAAGAGGAAATTTAACTAACAATATTCCGTTTGAGTCAGATGACAATATTCTGGTGTATCAATTAATGCACCAACAGTCTGTAAAAATTCACTAAATGTTTCAATTGTTGCTGCTCACTAGGGATGGATTCAGGAGTAATGAGACACACCTGAAGTCATATCAGAGTGGCACAGAGTATTGTTCCCTTCTTTTATAAAATCCCTGTGTATCTCAAGCTAGTAACCTCTGGTTAGCAGACTGACATTTTTTTAACCAAATTAGGTTATATGTCATGTGAAACAGATGAAAAGTTCAGTGATTTTTCTGGTGTTGCCACTGTCTGAACCTTCTTACCTTCTCCAGTGGATGCTCTGAGAAGTGTCAGTCCTGCTTGCATCTTTAAAATAAAAAAAATCGTGAGAGTTCATTTTTCAGGGGAAAGGGTGCCACAGCAAATATTTCCATTTGCAGAAAAGAGCAGAGGTTGGAGAGCATACTCCAGTACTGAAAATTTAGCTCATTTTATTATAAAATTTACATCCTGACAATGACCTCAATGAGTTATTCTATTGCTCCAGAAGCGGGGCGGAGATTGCACCTTTTGACCAGCAAGAGGCTATTGAGTTATTACATTGGATTATGTCTTAATATTGGAAGGAGAATTGGATTGTTAATAAATTCGTCTTCCTTTAGGTCTTAGCAAATAGTATCTTCACAAAGACTTTGTCTCTGACTGTTCAAAGAAAGCTGTCATCATCCTATCTGATGCAGAATAGTTTTTTTTTTCATGAAATGATGAAATCTGCCAAGCTCATTCTAAATGTCTCAAGTTTGCCGAGCTGAAGTGTGAACTACCTGTTGGTTCATTGTCACTGCTTGACACTTACAGTGGCAAAGCTGGACTTGATTGTAGCCTCTCTTTAGTAGCTCATCAGTAGAAAGAGCTTTTTTCCTGTGTTTGCATTCCATGTTGAATCTCTTAACTCTTGCTAGCATTAAAGACTTGCCTCACTTGGATGGGGCATATTTTGTACTGGTGAAGCTCATGTATACCAAACTTTCAGTATGGTTTTGTAAGTGCCATATCTTTTTGTCAGGCATCTCTTAATGAAAAAAGCTGGGTCCATCAGTCCATAACTTGCTTGATACAAACCACAGTAATTACTATAATTAGTATTCACTGTTCCCCATGCTACTTAAAGATACTTTAGTATCTCACATCTGCAGAAAAATAAAATTTTGTTTTCTTACTTTATGTAGGCTGATAACAATTTTATTTGATACCTAAGAACCCATTTGAGTGGACCAAGAGCTCAAAGATTTTATGCTGTGAGGAAGATCAATGTGCCTGAGGATATTATAATCAAGACTTTATACTACATTTTGCAGAACAGAAAATCCGTAAGGCAAAAGGGAATATTACTATCATTTTCCTACCTCAAATGATGCTACTATTAGATTCCTTTAACAATACTTTTGTTACGCATTTTGTCTCTGGACTTGGTGCACAGACCATCAGATTCAACTCCTTGTCCATCACCAGTCAAGGATGAAAACTGCAAAAGTGAATTTCAGTTATTTGCTGATGCTAGATCATGAGTAAAATGTTTAAAAGATGGGTTAAATCATTTTAACAAGGTTTTTAATCTGGATCTACTATAAAACTACTCTCTCTTTGATTCAAGAATCAATACACAACAAAATCCTGCTCCAAAATCCAACTTACTCTTGGGTGTCCAGGATGGATTCTTGATTTTGTTGTTCAAAGAGGTGATGTACACATTTCCTTCACTTCCCTTCCTTCCTGAATTAGTGCATATGGTAATACTATATAGCCAAACTATAGATAACCCCAACTATAAGCAAATGAAGCAACATTTTCAAGACAATTTGTGGCCTCTGTTACATTCACAAAATCCCTAGAAATTATTTTCTAGAAATTCTTGATTGCTCACTGGATCTAAAGAATTTTTATCTTTTGTTGGTTTCCTCAAGTTTCATTGAGGTGTTGTTTGTCTTCTGCATCCTGAAATTAATCTTTTACCCATTTTATTAATTTTTCTACTGTTAGTTGTTGAAGTCTCTTATTAGACTTATTTTACCTGTCGGCAGTTGTGTTATTCAATGAGGTCTTGATCTTGTACTGATTTCTATAATTCAAAATCCAGTTAATCTAATAATGGCATGTTCCTTTTAGGGTGGAAGACTCTTGTTTCACAAATACACTGATTGTCAGAAAATCTCCCTAAGCATGGGCATATAGCTGCCATATGTTTGCTGAGACAGTATTGTTAATGTGCTTGTTAGACATGTCTTATCTTTTTCTATCTACTAGAGGGTTCCTCATCTTCCATGTAAGTTTCTTTGGCAAAGGTATCTGTGGTCAAATATTATTGATTGTGAGCTGTCAATTTTCTTGTGTCAGTTGACTTACCTATTTTGCAGATAAATGATTTTCTAAGAGAGACTTGCAGATAAATTATTGTCTAAAGAGGTAACACAAAATGCAACTTGAATTCTGACAAAATTATCTACAGAAATTGCTATTATTTCTTCCATTTATCCTTGGACATGAAGACTTTCTTGAAACCTCTGAGGTTATATCTTTCCCTTACACTTCTGCTGTGACACAGTACATGCTTCCATGACCCCTCTCCTCATGTCTGTCTGTATCCTAGAGAGTACTAACAAGGAGCATTGCCAGGGGAGCCCATTAGGAGTGTTGGGTGAGCAGGGAGATCTCTTGCAGGCGTATGCTTTGGCTAATTGTAGTCACTATTCAGCATACAGCCTTTTCCCTCTAGTCCAATAATTGTGTTTACATTCACAGACTGCCCACAGGTTCTTGCTCTTTGCTGCTGGACTGAACCTTGCCATTCCCATCTCAATTAGTAGAAAAACACTGCTAAGTCTGAGTTTTGCCACACAATTAAAAAGCTCTTACAGCAGCAATGATGTAAGTGCCACATTACACTGAACATGGATTATGATTTTTGTCATCTGGCATTGCATCATAATTGGGCTTAATTCTCAGGTTCTGCATGACAGCATAGCATTTTCGCACTGGGCAACAGCATGACGCAAAATGTTCTCCAGATAGAAAGATCTTCCATGAAATGGTACCAGGTAGTCAACCTCTATGCCCTGTGCCTGAACTACATAGAAAGCTGCTCAGCATTCAGATGTTTTAGCCTAAATTTCACTCTGAACTGAGTGTCAGTTCTTCATGGTTGGAAGGGTTTTGTCAAAAATAGAACCTGGTATAGTTTATAAGAACTTCATGACTATATGCCTCTCTTAGTAGATGAAATTTTTTTTATAGATGTGTTCTACTAAAATAAATTTTCCTTGAGGTACTAAAGTATTCTTGATATTTAAACAGACTATCATAATTTTGCATAAGAGGGTATATTATTCTCTGTATAAAAATATACATTAAAACAAAAACATACAGCTATGTACTTACACCAGAAATTATTGCCTTAGACACAGATAATAGGCCTTATGAAATCCTAAATTTCCACATACACAAATATAATATTCCAATAGGAGGGTTTTACTAAAATATGAATTATTAATCATTAAGTACAATTGTCACCTTATAATGAACATTTGTCGTCTCCTTTTGAACTCAGGAATGAGAAAATCTGGATAATTGTGATAGTTGTTTAATCACAAGAAAGCTGGCCTATTGCTAAAAGTTCAGGGGGTTTTAAAATATTTGAAATTAAGATCCTTAGAAGTGTGGTGCGCATTCAGTATTAATCCATGTAGATATTGGAATCTGTATTTTTTTATTCAACAACTGAAAAGTGATATCATTAGACAGGCCAACACTTGCTGTCTCCTTTGGAGCTGATATTGCCAAATTGGCACTAATAATCACTTCTGGTTTTTTCAGCATTGCTGAGTATAAAATGACTTTCTGCATCAACTGCATGTGTCTCTATGGCCATTCCAATATATTCCTTCATAATCATATGCAATTAGAATGTCCCATAAAGACTTTCAGATTTTTATACCAAATTTTTTAGGTTGTTTTGTGTTGAATGTTCTTGAGAAGCAGAAAAGAAAATGCTCATAGAATCCAAGTTGTTCAAAGTACAATGGCTTATCTTACTTTCTTTGTTAACCTTCCGTTGCCAAAAACATAAACAGCTGAATTAGTAGTGCACTGATTTTATAAACAGAAACGTTGTCTAGAGAACTATCCTTAAGTCATATTTTCTAGGGGTTTGTTTTTTTACTTTTTAATCAATATTTTCAGAATCTGTTGCATTTTGTAATCAATTGTGGTTTTTTAACCTACTTTTATTTCTTTCCCCATTCTCTGATGTATGGCTTATTCAGATATCTATGGCAGTATGAACTTAGCTTTCAGAAACTCAATAGGTTGCACCATTTTCACTTGTATTAGCAAACTCCTATGATAATTTCTTCACGATAACAAAGAATTGGTGCAGTCTGATGTATGCAGCATCTATTCCTGCCACTTATTTTTTACTTGTCATAAATTCCACCTATACAGAATGTGTAATAACTTGCCCTGAGGATATTTAAACTAATCTTCATGAGACAAATGTGTTCTCAGCACTTACTGATGGCATGTAAAGTTCATCTCAGCCCTTGGAGTTAGCACATATTTGTGCTATATTTTTTTCTGTCTTAAAAATTGCAACTCAATTTTCTAATGTGATTTAGGTTTTAAACACTGATACAATTCTTTTTTTTTATGGCAGGATTATGCTGAATTTTGCCTTGATGGAAGTATTTTAGCAAAATATTGTGTTAACAATGGCCAATGGCAATAGTGCCTGCAATATTAGTTGATTACTTAAAGTGAAGGATAGATTAATTTTTTTATTTCTCTGATTAGGATTTTGGAAAAACCTTAGTTTCTGGTTATGTCTTCAGTAAATTCCTTAGAGCTGTAGAAAATTCAACACTGTTTCATATTTGTAAAATGAGCACAACAATCTTTCTAGTACCATACTTCGTTCTGTAGTAATCTTGAAAACATAAATCAAAATACGTAAAAATTCATAAACTATTTTCTTTTCAGGATATACTACTGGGATAGTAAAAAATGTGCTTGTGGGATTCCGTGTAGATTTCTGGGATTTTTTGCCTTCATTGCAGAGTTGGCCTCCTGGTGACTGAGGCCCTGGACAATCAGTGTTCAAATAGTGGATGTGTGGCAGGATAAGCTGCGGACTGCAGTGGAGATATCTGCATTTCTCTCCCCTGACTCACTGAATATCCAGTAGCACTTACAAGTTCAGATTTGATGCCACACCTGACCAGGCTGTGAGTTTTCTAACTAACAGCCAAATTCTCACCCAGTGAGGTCAGCTAGGAGATGCTGAGCAAATGAACAAGCTGAAGTTCTCTCTGAATGAGAGGAGACACTTTTATCCTCTTTATTTTTTTTTTAAGTTTTCTTATTCACATATATTCCTTTTCAAATGCCTCAACAGTTCAAGGAAATCTTCTTCTATTTTTTCTACTCCTTTTTCTTTATTTTTATAAGTGTGGCAACTGTGCTGTATTGATGATAGAGATAGCAGCAATCTTAAGTACAAAGGGAAGCTTTCTCTTGCCTCTCCCATTCAGTGTTACAGGACAGGCCTAATATAGAGAGGATTTTAGTTTGCACTACTGTATTGTTTGCTGTGTTTTATGTGGAGCACTGCTGGAGGCAGGTAGTGCATTGGTGAGGCAATTCCTCAGTTTCCAAGGGGCCAATTTTTCATGCTGCAGTTAAAAACTCATTGTGCCTTATATTATACACAGTTGTTAACAGAGAAACAAGTGAACAGCAGGGACCCAGCACAAGATGAATAATAAAACAGAAAGCAAAGTAAAGATTGCAAACTCAAAGGAAATTGCCTAGAAGACAAATCTGTAAAATCAATATAGCTATATCAATTGACACTAGCTCAAAGTAGTTCAGTGTCTACATTAGTCAAACTAAACAAAATCCACATTTATTTACATTGAACATTCTTTTAACTGAGCCCAAAGCAAAGTTTATGCTTTGAGAATGGTGCACAGCTAGCTCTAACCTCTTGAAAGAGGGATTTGTGTAGCTGGGAGAGGAAAGGTGCCTGGTCACAGGTAGCACAACTGTGGATGCTGCTTTTTGTAGCGCTCTTCCTTGATAATTTCTTCTGGCTCTTTAGAGGGCTGCCTTGGGATCAAGATCCCAAGTGAGAGCTGCCACCCCTGCTATTCAAAATCCACATCCACCCCTAGTGGGGCATTAAATCAACCTGTGCTGCCTCTTCTGAGAGGTGATTGCTGATTCTCACCTTGTTAATGAAATGTAATACAAAAGGGCAGTAGTCAATTCCTGATCACTGGTCTTCCAAAATGCACATTTTCAACCTTTTCCTGATTTTAACTCCATAACAAACAAGGCTGAGTTTTTTCCAAAAAGGTTTTTTCAAAGCAAATTTATTAAGCTTTAGCTCAGAGGTGGTATATTGGAAATAACCCAAATTAACTGCATTTGTTGGCTAATGTAGCTGTACTTTTCCTTAGGCAATTTTGATTAAGAGAACATAAAAATTAGTGATACTTCCAGTTTGAGGAATTGCATCTTCTTTAGGTAACACTTAACAGTTATTATTTTCAATCCATTTATTTTTGACATTCTTTCAGCCTGCCCTTTCCTATACATAATGCATGAGAAGCATATTTAAAGTATGCTTGTGTTTTGACACTAATGAACAGTGCTCAATAGTATATGTATTTTGTAGCAGCTAAAGCCACAGGAAGGAATAATGGTTTTGGGAAGAGGTGCATGTACAGGATATAAATGTCTGAGTCACAAGGGCTCTATTGCTACTAGAAATCATGTCTTGGAAATTCTATAACAAATTTAAAATTCAACATTACAACTTAATCACACTATTCTACAATTCTTTATTTATTGTACTATATGTAACGGTTAGTACCTTGAAAGTGTTTTGAAATCTGCAGTTTTTTTAAAAGGTGCTGGTTTTTACTATACCTCTGAATCTCTACATCTGCTGCCAGAGGAAGGATTGTCTTTCACTTGAGACCTCAGTCAAGAACAGCAGTCATTGACAACTGGACCTGTCATTTCAAATTTCCTTACCCTCAAAGGTGAAAACTAGATGTTTTAGAGGTCTTCAAGGTATAAAGCATTAGGAAACAGTTCTCAAAAATAATTTATCCACTTTTAGAGGGTGGATTATTTGAGCAAGCAAATTGGACTTCTCTATGTTTTATTTTAGATGAGTAGAAAATGTAAACATCTGTGTGTCTTCTTCATCAACTGAGGGCAGAAAAACTTAAGGTTTTTGAAGGTAGAGCAGTATGATTCAAGCATTAAGATTTCTTTTTCCATTATCAGAATTCATTAATTACTAATGAACTGGATTACTAGGTCATTTCTTTGTCTTTGGAAAGGATTTCTTCACTTTTTTTGTTATGCAAAGATCATTCACAAGATACTCTTTTTTTTTTCACACTTTTGTCCCTTTTTTACCGTAAGAGGAATAAAACAATGGCACAGTCTTCCTGCATGTTCTTGCCCTTGACAGTTTAATCAGAGAAAATGTATTTCAGCCATTTGACATTTATTTATGGTAATGAAATTGATTCAGATTATGTAACTTCCCAAAGCTCTTGGAGGTAATGTGCTTTCGGCTTTTATATGTAGTAAATTTAAGTGGACAACTGGGGGAAGTAATATTAGCAAGACAGAAAGAATGTCATGGACTTACCTTGCAGAAGTATAACTACAAAATAGAAATGATCAAGCAGCAAAACATGACACAAAGTTGCAAGTTTGTAAAACTCCTTCATACTATAATTCAGTAAGTCTCATTTATTCTAGAATCCCTTTTCCAATCCTGTTCTTGGTTATGCTCTATTAACTCTTATGAGAGGTCTCATACTCCACCAGTTACTATTTCTTTTGGGTAAGATGCTTGTATGAGATGACACAGCATATTCAGTAAAGGCTGTTAATTCTGCGTGAAATCTAATCTAAAATAATGGAGAAAGATCATAAATAAACACTAATGTTTAAAGAGTTCAGTGAACTGATTAATATCCCTATGCTTTGCAACTTCGTTTGTTTAATATTACTTGTGTATGTTGAACATTACTGGAATTTTCTGATAAAAATCTGCACAGTCAAAAATACTGAGGTGCATCCTAGGTTTTCAGAATTTGCTCCAGCTCTCAGGTACCACTGTGAGTTGTAGCATTTCTATTAACAGCCTGACAGGCCAGCATCAAGATTGGTGTCTGACATTCAAATGCATAAATACTTGCACAGTTCTGCTCTGTTCTGAACTTTGTCCTTCTGACCTGCTATGTTCAGCTCTTCTGCTTTATATTCTTTCTTGCTAGGTAACTAGGGACACTTTGGGCAAAACCTGTTCATAAAGCACCTGCCAAAAGCAGTGATGGCTCTGACTTTTATGAAATTCCTTCAACAGTCCTTCAGCAAAGTAACCTCTTCTCTCGTTCAACTTTTTTATCTGGGCTCCACTGCTCATGCAGTGCTTAGCCATGGCTTTCCAGCACACTCAGTGAGGGCATTAGCATTCAGTTGTATGGTGCATTGTGGCCATTAACATTTTTTAATACAAACTCCACTTCATTCCAATACTGTCATTAGTCATGTTTATTTCTGTCCTGTGCAATAGCCAGTGAAAAGTGGGACCTGCCATGCTGGCCCCTGCAGAGGAGAGCAGCAAACAGGGCCTCCACATTCTGACCTGAGCAGATCCGAATTGGGGCAAAAAAGGAAGTCAGAGGACACATAAGCAGCACAAACAGTGCAGTCAAATCCAGAAGGCTGGATTTGAATCTGGGTGGATTAAAAGGAAAGGACACAGCTAAGTGAGCAGTCTGAAAGAAAACTAGATGATGACAAAAGAGGACTCTAACACTGTAAGACCAACAGTTACAAAAGCATTTGCGGGGACGAGGGAAGAAACAGCATATACCTGCCAGTACACAGGAAATAATTCAAACCTTACTATTCTGATAGGGGAATAAACTTGAGGATCAGAAATATATGATCATAAATATCTTATCTCCAACATAACACAAGCCATATTGAATTTTCTTCCATAATCCCATCCTCAGAAGAGAAAGAGAAATAGCAATGCAAATAGAAGCAAAAACTAGAGGAGGGCAGTGAATACATAATTTTGAATTTTCATTCATCTTTTTTTCTGCTCTTATTTCTAAATTTTTATTTTAGTTACATCAAAACCAATTTTAAAATAAATTCATTAACTCTACTCCCTCCTAGCCCCTGTAGAGAGAGCCCTTCACTCATGATACTTCTACATATTACTAACCTGGAAGAACTGGAACTTTCAGAAGAGATTTTGTTTCTGCATTTCACGTTTGGGAGATATTTACAGGCAGACTGGAATTTTGATTGCTGATCCATATTGAATCTGATGACATTTTAAAATTTCTTGTCACTGTTTGTCTAATCAATATTACACACCACATCTGAAGCTTTGTGGTTTGAGAATTTGCATAACTAAGCAGTCTTTGAGTATAACTGATATATATATATATATAGGTTTTTATTTTCAATCGAGGACATATGTGTAATGTAGATATAATCTTCAGTTGGATTGAACTAAGATTGCTGTGCTGGTTTTTTTCCACTGGGTGAATCTTATAGCAGCACATCTCAGTGTTATATGAGCCATTATGAATGTCTGGGAACAGAATATCTCAGTCATTTATCATTATGCAATTATTTGACTTCCTCATTGACAGGGGAAGGTGCAGGAAGGACAGAAATGCTTTTATTTTGCCAATTATTTATTTGAAGTATATTTCAGTTGACGTCGTAGGATCTTCCTTTATCACTTCATGAACACACATCAGCCATAAGATCCTAAATGTGCTTTGCACCATGGAAACCTCCTTGCTGAGAATTCTTTGCCCCAGTACAGATGTGCTTGTTACTTTAATGTGTGGCATTCTAATCAGCTCTTTTCAGTCTCTGTTAAAAGTCCATAATGCTAATTTGTTTGATTAATTTTGAAAGAGCCCAGCCAGATCATCCCATTAAGTTAATGCTACTGATTTTTAACAGATGTTTAAAATAGAAAATGCTACTAAGGGGAATAGTGCAAGAATTGCAATAGTCTTTTAGAAGCTGAATTTTAGTTATAATAGGCTAAACAATTTTAAAGCTTCATTCTATAGGTACTCTAATAAAGGGCTACGAACTGTGGATTTAGCTAAAATGATAATAGTTTGTTTTTAGCTAATATCTAGAGGGTCTCATTTGTTGTGTGAGCTATTCAAGTCTCTCAGCACTTTCAAAGGAAAGTCTGAGGCACCTAGATCACTTGCTGCAAATGTCACTCTGATAATGGCTGAGGACCTCTCTTTAAAAGGCTCTAAGTGAAAACATTTCAAGGGCTGCCACGTGGATAATTGTTGAAACATCCTGGATGCAAAATGTGGGAATGGTATCAAAAAGAGCAGATCAATTGAGCTGCAGTAGCATCACAATACTTTCTGATTGTGATGTAGGGTTTAAATCCACTCAGATTTTGTATCCATACAGGATTAGAGTATTGTTCTATACAAGAGAGATAAGGATTTGAAAGAGTTGGAAGATGGTAAAAGTAATGAAAGGGAAAGTAATTTACACCACACTGCTTAGGGTGATCAAATACAGAGCTGCTAGAAAGAACATTTTGGTAAAATGCATGTGCACAAGCTACTTTTCATGATGTAAGGAGTAAAAAAGAGTGAAAGGAATATTGTCCAGTTATTTTCTATTCTTTTAATCCTCCTTCATTTTTCTGTTTGAAACATTAAAATAATGCAGTTTTAAGTTTTTGTTCCTGTTAAGCTGAAAAGTTACAGTGCAGCAATTGAATAGTGAAGAGTTGAGATGGAAGGAGTTTTCCTCTTAGTCTGTGTGGTCATTTATAATACAGAAAGTCAGTTCACTTCTTAACATACTGGCATTTCATGGCAGACACAGGAAAACAGTCTGTGTATTTAGTGACTCTTCTGATAGTACAAACAAATGCTTTCTGTAGTTTTGTACCTACTGTTTTAAATGATAACGTTGCTTACATCAGTTGGACTTTTAAATGTTCATCTTATTATTTTGCTAAATGCAATTGATACAAATAGTTGGCTGCTGTGGCAAGATTATGCCATAAGCACATTATTGTAAATACAAGTATTTAATAATAGGCAGGAGCACATGAGCCCTTTAAAAGCATATTCTGTTTTTGTGGGACTGTTCACAAAGATATTACAGTTACTAAAAGAGAAAAAAATATGCAATATATCTTGCATCAAAATACTTGTTTTTAAAATTAATTTCATTTAAAATATTTTATTTTTACTGCTTTGTTGAGCCCTTAGACCCCTTCATAAAGGATTAGAAACTCAGCCCTGTTAATGGATAATGTTGCTGGTCTATAGGCCTCTAATTTTAAAACTGTTGGCTTTAGCCTCATGCAAGAGGATTGCCTTACTCCTTTAAAACAATAATCTGTTTGGGCAGCTTAAATTCTAGCATTTGGCCACAGAGGAGGAAAAAATCAGGATGTCCTTGGAGAAAATTGTAGAGGGCTTTCCTTGTTGGATATACTTCTGTGGGCCCCAGAAAAAAAATGAAGTCCAGAATAGCTTTTGGACTAACCAGCTAACAAATTGATCCAACAGTTAGAAGCATAAATATTCTACATGACAAAACCTTACAGAGTTTGGCCACGTAGTGTGCATCTGAAAGTTAATGAGCTGATTGCATTTCCTTTTATACTGTCTTTTCCAACTCATATTCCCCAGCACAATCAAGTTTTACTTCTTCCTCTGCTTTCATGACTTTAGGCCTCATCTATATTAATGACAGGATTGTGTAAAGATAGAGACATTGTTAAACTGAATCTGTAGTGTTTGTGGGGTATTTTTTCCAATGGTGTTCTCACTGTCAGCTTGAAAGTTATGGCATTGTAAAGGTGCATCTATTACTCTGAATTGCTAATACAGCTCCCATGCTTCTATGTACACACAGACTGCTTTCTTTTAATAGTAATCAAAGGTTTGTGCTAACAGTCTGATGAGAACATTCTCTGTTTCTGAAGGAAAATATGTTGGTTACCAGATTGGCTGTTGCTTACAATTGCCAGAATCTCACCTGAGAGTAGGTCTGGGTTTGGCTGGGATAAACTGCTCAAAGTTGAAGTCACCACTGCTACCTTGAGTTCTGCCAAAAGTCTAACATATACTCAAAACTCTGTAGAACAGTAATGAAGAGCTTATAACAAATAGAGGAAAGAAAATAAATTAGAGTTAAATGAGTCAAACTTAAACTGAAAAGTCAGGAAAGATGGTGTGTGCCTTCTTCTCTGTGTCATCCTAGTTCTGACTCTGTATCTCCTGATTTCTCAATGATGGAAGGAGATTAGCTGGAGCAGACTGGTGTAAAGTTTTTGTTCTGATACAATAAACAGTCTGTGTACCTCTTGAAGGACAAAATGTATCTAATTTCAGTCCTGAATCCTAGGTAGTATTTCAGGGCTGGTGCACAGATGGGATTTATCAACAGTGTGATGGCAACATGGCTATCGTTTGTGGGCCCTTGTGAGGGGTGAGGGAAGGTTATGTGGCCAAATTAATTCTAAGGGCAAAGTCAAGTGATAGTTGTTAAAATTACTTTCTCCAGTGATAGTTGTTAAAATGACTTTCTCCTTTCCCCTTGTTAGGAGACACATTTTCTTTTCCACCACATAGAGAAAGGAAACAGTCACATTCACCACACATTGCAACACTTATTTATTGAAAATAAAGATAACCCTTCCTAATGCAGAAAAATAGATAATTTTCCCATTTGCAATAACCCAAATGCTACTGTAGATCCCAGAAGTTCCTTGGCTCTTCCTTTTTTCCTAGTACTAATATCTTGTTTACTGCTTTGATTTCTTGTTGGTGCTCCTCAGCACCTATTTGTATTAGAGTATTGCAGCCTGTTTACTCATCAATTCTCTTCCTTTTTAAGAAATTCAGTCCATTTAAGCAACAATGAGCTTTTGCTCTCATAAGAGGTTCAGCAGAGTGACATAATGATAAATAATGTCATATACAGTACATAATTTTACAAAAAACATATAAAACTACCTAATATATTAAATAATGTTGTGTTAATATGATTAAGAAAAAAAAGTCAAGCATATGAAGTCCAAATTGTCTATAAATTGGTAACTGCATCAAATATTATGTGTAAATCATGTCCTTTCCTTAGGCTTGTTGCTATTTTGTAAATTACTTCTCTGTAACAATATATAAACAAATGAATTTAACTTCACCTTTTGTGTAACAGCACAACAGTTTCATTAATACATGAGTAAGAGGTGCAATTTTGCAGTAACAGAGGTACAACATACATGGGAAGACAAAAAATAAAAGAGTTTTTTTTAACCCTGGAGTGGGAAAAGATTGAGACAGACAAGCATAAACATCTATTGAGCTCTTCTCTAGTCTTTTTTTTGATTTTTAGCTCTGCTACTTTTACTTGTTTTTACTTCTGCCCTTATGATACTGTCTGCTTCCAGATTTGTTAACCATTTGTCTGATTCCCTGATGATCTATGATCTATTTGGGTCTTGTGAAAGGCTAGTGAGTGAGAGCTTTTTTTTAAATAACAGCAGAATAATGTTGGGATGGGATCCTTTCTCTCTGTTCTTTTTCTGACAGTCTGCTGACAGGCTGGGACTTGGTTTCTTTTAAATGAATATTTTTCTTTGTCATTGCTCTGAACAAACAGATCTGAAAGCATGTATTGCAGATATTTGTCTATTTGTCTTCTGAATATGAATTCAGAAGACACACTAATCTGAATTCATGGACACACTAATTTTATTTTTAAAAGCTGCAGATTTTACCAGGTGCACTTCCCTCTGACATTCTCATTCTCATTTTTGTCTGGCTCCTTCACCTTTGCCAGAGCCCAGTTTTTCCCCATTTCCTCCAAGAGCTCTCTTGAATTGAACAATGGAGGAGCTAATTAGGTTAATTCATTATTACTTGCAAGACCTTTTTGTTTACTCACTAAAGGGGTAATTGTAACTCAAAGCCCCTCTGGCCAAGTATCTTCAAACAGAATAAAGAGGAAAAGGCTTTAATGGAGTAAAGGAAAGGAGTGTTGCACCAGCTGTATGCTGGCAGGAACTCAGAGAAGGACTCCACTCTCACCTCTTCTCTCTCTGGGTTTTCAAGCTGTTTTATGACAGAAAATGGCCAGCCAGTTGCTATCCCTCACCTGTTGTAAACTTACAAAGCGTGCAGAATGGTGGTAAGTGTACACATCAGCTGTGGACAAGGATTAGGACATTAGATGTCCACTGTTCTGACTCAAAATGACACCCAGTGTCGCAGCATAGAAGGTGCCAGAAGACATGAAGCGGTCTCTTAATCATACCTTGATGTTTCCAGCTCAAAACACCCAGTGGAGATAAATATGGTTTGAAACAAAGCTCCAGCAGCTGTGAATCGCTCAATTCATCTCAGTGTTCTCCTCTCTTTGAGCTCTTTTGACCCTACAGTACTGCCACGTGTGCCTATTATTTAGTGTGAAATCTTTTACCTTACCTGTATTTATTTATTGCTAGCCTCCTGAATAGTACCAAAGCAAAATCTGTGTTATCCTTGAGCTGAGGATCTCTCTGACTCAGATAAGCCAAATCTTAAAGCTAACTTGACCCTTTACACCCTGAGAGACAGAAAATATAATGGTATGAGTTAGGGATTTTCAGAGTAATTCCAAATTGAAGAGCATCTTTTATACAATTAGCAAATCCCCTTAACTGGAGAAGAGTTACTAATTCTTTGCAGCACCTTTCAGGTTCAATTCTACAAAACTATGCATGATATCTTAGTTCACTTCATTTGACTCTCTTTCTAGTGACAGAAGGCATGAGGGAAATGTTCTGTGTTCTCTCAAACTGTACAGTGGGAACTATCAAGTTACTGGGGTCTTTCTCTCTCTCTCTCTTTTCTTTTTATTTTCCTCTTTTATTCTTTTTTTGACATACTGAGTCAAAGTAAAGTTCTTGTCTCTCATGATGTTCTCCTATGCAACTGGGCACATTTTTCCCTCAAGGAACAGTAAGAGAAAGACTATGACAAAATCATATCAGGATGTGAGAGCAAGCCTATAGTAGTGCCTCCTCTACAGCTTCCCATCTGTGTCTGGAAGATGGTTCTCCAGCCATCTGCATCTTAGGACACCCTGACTAGGGAATCTGCTTTCACTTCACTTTGCATCTGCCATTGTTACGAAAATGAAAATAGAATGGCACTGAATTTGGAAGCTGAGGTTTTGTGCTTTAGTTGTTGTTTTTTTGTGGCCTTCTGACCTTTTCTGAAGAAAGGTACTCCAGAAGTGTTAGCTGGTCTAGAAGCTAGTTATTGAAAATCTGAGTGTGAGCATAGATATAGGGGTCTTCTTTAAGTGTTGGATCTGTGAACCAAAAATACAATATCATCATGTAGTAATAGATGAAAATTGTTAACATTTTGGTACTTCCCATGGCAGATTTTTGTGAGGCAATTGCTTGGGTCATCAAACTAAGACTTTTTTTAGTGCAGTGTCAAATTTAAATATGTTATTTTAAAAGTCAGTGTTTTGCCCTTTGCTTTTTGCCTGTGTCTTGCTGTGGTAAAGGACAAATATCTCTTGATAAAGAGCAGAGTTGTAAATGATAAGATAGTGTCTGAAGATGACAGCCTTCACTCATTGTAATTATGTGTAAAGGAGTACTGTTATTGTCTTAAGTGCTGCTGTCATGTTCAGTTCCTGCTCTCGGAGAAATTTCTGCTCCTTTCAGAGCAACGGACTGACTCAAGGAGTCAGTTTTGTACTGTGAAAATTGGTATGAACTGTGACATTCTGTGGTTCTCTCCAGTTTTTTTCTTGGGTCATTAAAAGTTGAAAAGCTTGTTATTGGGGTCCTCCTCAAGTGTGATTTCAGTGATCTGCTCAGTAGATGGATGACAGGCTGCCAGTTTCCTGAACCCTGTTGGACATTATGAATCTGCTCCTTTTACTGAATGGCATGGGAAACATTCTGGGCTTGTAATGATGAAATATCATGAATATTCATGGACTATGGTTGTATAGTTTAGCTACCTTTACCCTAATGTAAGAGCAGAGGGAGTAGGCAATTACCTGCAGCTGCCAATCTGTATGTTCCTTGCCAGCTTTTCCTGTGGAAACTTGTCCCATACCCTAAAATTACATCTGCATGAGGCACATTACTGCAATTTCCAAAAGGAGTACATGCTCAGTGGCCAAAGTGAAATAAGAGTGTTTATAGATTTGCTGCACCTTCATGGTGTGGCTTAGTGGGATTTATCCTCTTTGTCTAGATAAGCCTGCACAGGCATTTTTAACATTCTGACAATTAAGAGGAGAGAATTAAATTTATCTGTTGTTTAATGGAGAAGAGTCCCTGTGCTAGAGCCTGCTTCTAGTTATAACTGGTTTTGATTTTTATGCTGCAGGTTTCAGTCCCTAGAGCAATAAAATGTTACTCTTTATTTCCCTTAGGAAGTAAAGTATCCCACCCACAGCCAAGAAGCTGTGTAAGTGGCACATAAATTTGTGTGGTGCCTGGTTTTCCTAATGGGCTTGGTTCCACTGGCTACACACATCATGTCATTAGAATGCTTTCTGTACCCCACTGTCTTGAATCTTTTCCAGATAATGCAAGGAACACAAAGCTGTGTGTCTTATCACTAATGATGGGTACCCAGAGATGTCCCTGGGTCCATTTCCAGGTCACCTGTCATGCTTTATTCGCATGAGGTCTAGTGAAAACAGTAGAGTATTTTGCTTTCCTGATTCAGGAAAAAAATCTGGCATGCAGCATACTGATTTATCAATAAGGTTATCTCATTCTGCTTTAAAGTAATACTGATTACTGCTACTATTATGAGTCCTCTCTGCCTCTTCTAGAATCCCTCCTTTTCTTTTTTCACCATAGTGTCCTCAGCATTGTTCCTTGGGATCTGTTAGCTAGCAGTGTCGCTCAAAGGACCTCATTTCAGAAAAATTTAAATGTATGATTGAGGCCAGATTCATGATTCAGCTGTATCTGGAAGATTATTAAAAAAAACAAAAATGGTACAGAAAATCATGCATAACAACACAGAAATGCTTTTTTAAAATAATGCATCACTGGTTATTATTAACAAGATAATTCAGAACTGGATACAGACCCACAATTATGGCAGGGATGTCAATTTTTCTGGACTGGTTTATTTGTCATGTTTGATGCTTGTTAACAAATGTCTTAAAATGTTTTAAGTAAATAAATGTAGGGAACCAAGGAAAGCAAATGGAATTTCTGCATTACCCTACTTATATATATTGCTAAGGGTTTTCAAATTAAAAGCATTAGCCAATGTATTGGCAAAACAATATTGTTTCAGTTACTCCTAAGATCACTTTAAATCTTCTATCTTTTGTAGTCATTTAAGACTCCTTTTCATAAATTGCCTTTAGCCCTTTTTATTAGCTTTGGCTATAGCTGTTGGCTCTGTTAATGAATTTTATTTGTTTCTGCTTGTGTCCCAAAACCAAATTACTGTAACTAATGTACCACTGTAACTTTTCATAACTGTCTGTTCCTGAAAGGAAAAAGCAAGTTCATCAAGTCAAAATAGTAACACTTTTATGTCCTATTAAATAACAACCCAAAGAAAATTGTGCTGGTGTCTACAGGACTCAGCATTAAACCTATGAAATTTAATGTACTGTAGCAGATTGAGATTTGACACAATTTCCCTCTGTGGAAATTGTCTTCCCTGTCATAATACCCATACTAAGCAGCAGAACTGGGATAAACCAAACAGGAATGAGCCCCATTTGGAGCATATGTTACTGTTCCAGCAAGTCAAGTTTAGTAGCAGGTTTTTAAAATAGTCTAGGCTGTGCCCAGAAAACTTTAGGGCTGTCTATGTGGTTATGGAAATTTTGCAATTCCTTCATGTTTAACAAGCTGTCTCATGTATTTTTCATTCATGAAGCTCTTTGGCTTTCCACATAAATAGACTTACTGAACTATTAGGGAAATAATGAATGGTTGTTCCATCAGCTTTGAGTGAATATGCAGGTGTTACAGTAATTGATGAAGAAAGAAAATGGCTTTCCAACTCATGCAGCAGTGAAAAATGTGATTGTACACAAGAGTATTGCAGAAATTAGAGTAAACACAGCAAATGTTTGATTAAAATTCTATTTTCTCCAACCAAATCAACCAAATCAATATGTTCCATGCCAAATTTTTTTTCCCAGTGAGTTTATTTCTCTAGCTCTGATTATGCTGGGCAATAGCACTGAGAAGAATTATCTCAAAGTCATCTACAATGAGCTTATAATCTAAATCGCTGAAAGAGGTTATATTGTTTTAGGTTTACAGTATATAACATTGCTTCCCATAAATTTTGAAGAAATGCTTGTAGAAATGCATTATTACATGTCACTGCAGTACAGACTGGAACAGGAGAGAGCCAGAGGTCTGTGACATGCAAACAAGGCAGAAATTGCTGCAGATTTGAGGAGGGTAAAAAGTAAACACAGTCCATGAATAGTGAAGGATGATATTGCTTGTGCATGAAGGCTACTGTGAATACTTGGAGCAAACTTACCCAACTACTTATGTATTAGACACAATTGTTTGGTATTTTATGTCTTGCATTTTGTCTTCCTTTACCTTTCATCTACTTTCAGGCCTTCCAAATCATGACAAGTATGTTTGGAGGCAGTGGCTCCTTACTGGACCTGCTTTCTTCATGGAAACACATTAAAGAGAGCAAATACTAAACTTAACTGAAAACGGGGAAGAGGAAAAAAGTATACTTTAAGTTTGAATTGAATTCATTAAAGGAAAAAAATCACTTCTCAATAGTTTAAAGTTGTGCCTTTGCTCTGTGTCTATGAGAATAATTTGTGTAAATAGTTTTGCAGCATATTTTGTTACTTAAACTCTAAATTGGAACTTATGCAAAATATCATTATTTTTCAATTATTCATTCTATAAGCAAATATTCAGACATGCTTGTGTATGTGCATGTGTTTTATTTGTATGATATATTTTACAGATGATCTATTAGCAGTAATGCCAAATTATCTCATCTAGATTGTCTGGCAGAGTCAGGGGTCAGGACCATCACTGGTGTAAAGATGATTTTTGTCCAGTTTGGATGTTAGTAGAATAGACTGCTTACCATCAGATTATCCTGAGATTGGTAAAATGTAGTTCAAACTTGCTAATTTTGTGAGACTCAACTCGTGTTAGGCACACTAAATTAATGCAGAGAGCTACTAACAAACTCAACAGGAAATGAAGAATTAATGTTCTCTATTTATAAAGCCAAAGAAGCATTTCTATAAAGTCAGATCTTGTTACTAATTTTTTACCCCTTTTATACAGTTTTCTTGACCTGGCACAAAAAGGTGCCAGGTCAAGAAAACTGTATGAAAGGGCTAAAAAATAGTAATTTTTAACTATTACTGATAGTATTTCTTAACTATTAAAATTACTTTTTTTTTTAAAGTTATTTTTAATCACGTCCTGTTACATGCAGTAGAGATGTTTCAAAATTCATTGTCTGCTTTATTTCATCAGTTAAAAGGAGCATGTTTACATATTCTTTCTTTCTGCATGTTTAGCTTCATTTACTACACAGTGACCTATTTAATTCAATATTCTATCGAAATCCTCTGGGGATACATTGACTCTACTTATATCTTATCAAAATCTTTGGTATAGCAACATCCTACCCTACAAATACCTTGTAAGAATATCATCACCACAATTCCACAGCAGTTCTAAGACTTTTCAGTCTAAAGGATTAGCACATAACATAGCAGTGTGTTTTGTCATCTTTTAGCCAATTAAAAAATAATTTCTTTGTTTGAATTACAAACCATGCATACTTCTGTCATACCAACCAACTAGATTTCCAATCAGGAGAGTATGGCAAGTCTTATTTTTCTCTGTCTCATACTAATGTAAACAAAAACCTCTTTATATAATCAACTGCATAATTTCATCAGTGTTAGGAGAAAAATCTGTGTGTAAAACCCAATCTGAAGGCTAAAATATTGACAATGAGAAGGATGACAGTTCTACTTTATTCCTCATGAAAAGTTAAAATTATTTCATTGCACCAATAGTTTCAAACACTCCAATTTTTAGTGTAGGTGGTATCTGCCGTTCAGAGGCTGTAGGCCTTGAGGTAACTTTGTTCTTGGATGGTGTTTCTTATTCTGTGAACAGGCAAGAGTGACCCAGCTGGACAGCAGCCCTCAGGTGGTCCACAGAGCCTTTACTACCTACTTGCAATTAACCCATTAATGCTACAGTTTTAATTTGGAAGATAGATTCATCTATGATCCAGGAAGTTTGGAAAGGACTGATTTTTAAATCATTAAAACATACAAGATGGAGATTGAACATCTGTGTTACATTTTATATTAATTTTATAGCACTATGTTCTTCCATGTGGTGAAGTATGTTTTCATCTCTAAGAATAAAGACAGGCTGTCAGGTTTATCCTGATACATTTATTTCTTTAGTTAACTATTTCAACAAATTATTTTATATTTTATTTGCTTTGTTTTGATTTCAGAAACCATCAGAACATGGTAAAACCATGTTATGGTTAATCATTATAAACATGGTTTTTATTTAGGCTCCCTTTCTGCTCCTCTGGTCTGTTCAATGTCTGTTCAAATTGTTTAAAATATGAGTATCCAAGTAAATTTTAGGAATAGAAGATGGACAAAGGAAGGAAGTGTTCACTGTTGGTTAACTTGGCAATTTTGAGTCCATGTCTCCCATGTAATGACAGGTCATGTAATACTTTTGTCAGTGCCAGGTGAATGATGCTCCTCAGAGGCATCTTTCAAGGACTTCTGGCATCTTTTAGCCCAGATAGCTGGTCACAATCAGTATTCTGATTTAATAGATTTTATTTTTAGATATATATTTTTAGATATTTTTTATTTATTTTTAGATTTTGAAGATTTTAAATTTAGGACACATAATTAAGTAATTTAGTGAGGCATTCTAAGTGTCATAGACCATTGTATTTTGCACATTTGCATGTGTATCGCTCCTGAAATCCCACAATCTGGCAAAGCATGACTATAACTATTTGGCAAAATTAAAACTTTCAGAGAGACACTAGATTTGTATTGGGAAGTCCCAAAGGGGCTGCTAGTTTTCTTTCTAGTCAGTTCTAGGAGGTTTATTAGCCATCTTCTTACAAAAGATATGGTGCTTTGTTTCTTCATCCTTATTTGGATTTGACTGGCCTCAGCTTCCAGCAATAGTTCTCATTAAGTGTTTCTGCACTAGATTATTGTATCATGTACTATCCAGAGGATTTTTGTCTTGGTTTATTTTTTCTGATGACAATGCTTATCCTTTGAAATCAAGTCAGTTCTCAATCTTCTTTTTCAATAAGAGTAACAGATTAAGCTCTTCAATTCATCACTGTAAGATTTTCTTCAGGCCTCAATCTTTCTTGTAGGTCTTTTCTCCTCCCTATCCAGTTTCTTAACATGCATTTAAGACTAGGGACACTACACAGATGTGGATTTTCAGTGTCAGTTTTGGAGCTGTTACATACAAAGCTGCATTTTTTCCAGGATCACTGAGTTAATTTCTGCAAATTTAAATACCCATAATAGTGCTTTTTTTTTTTTTTTTTGCAGCTAAGAGTTAAAAAAAACTATTTACCTTTTCTATAACAGATGGCTTTGGACCCAGATGTTCTTCATTGCTTGGAAAAAAACCAACCTTCTGAGATCTTTTTCATTAGGTGACCCACAGAGTTTATTATGGTTTGCTGAGGACCCTCACTGAAACAGGAACCTCACAGAGGACCCGTACAGCTGTAGTTTTTATTACCTGGTTTTTTTCCTACCCATTTTCAGACCAAAGGTGTAGCAGAATGATAAACTCTTGCCTAGAAAGGAAAGGATCTTCAGAGATTTAATGATAGTGCCAAGAGAATGTCAGGGTAGATCTGCATAATTTCGTATTGGAGAAGAAGGGGTGCTTATAGCTCTAGATCCAAGCCAGCCATCATGCTCTGTGTTCTACTGACCAGTAAACCCACCAGTATTAGGCCACTATTAATATTTAGAAACCACTGAAACCATCTTCTCAAAATGTAATTTTTTTCTATTGGATGGCAAGAGAAACAAATTTTCACATTTTTTTACTCAAGTTATTTCACTAAGTATACTGCCTCTAATGCTTCAAGGTGACCTTAAAATTCCCAAGTCTCTCTTTTTTTCACTTCATGGTATCTTTTTGTGTCTAAAGTTGTATCTAACATGTATTTCCATAAAATGCTTCTTAGAAGTGTCATTTCTCTACCAGAAATCTTATAGTTAAGCCACTGGGATGATGTATCTAGAGCTAACCCGATTAAATGTTTATAGGATTAGGCCAGAGATCAGATACGCCATAACATAGCACAAGGTAAATTACATTGTCTCAGTTTACAAGGATATACAGCACTTTGTGAGTTTTCTGTATTTTGCAGTTACTCTACTCTCTCTTTGAGTGAGGAAGCTTAACAACTAAAACCTATAAAATAATAAATATGATATAAAGTGACGCCAAAAAATGTTGGGGAGTTGCAAAGCGCAGCAGTGCTTGCTGTGGAGACGATTTTCCAAACCATATGAAGAAGAAGGGAGTGAGATGACTACAGAAGTTTACAGGGAAGTAGAGGAAAGGATAAAAATCATAGTTCTAATGAATTTCATGCTCTGTGAGAATTTTGGGAAAGATTCTTTCCAGCATGAGGTTGTGAGGTTTGGGACAAGGAGTAAGGAACTTAACTATCTAAAGCATACTAATGGAATGGAGTCCCAGCTTGCATTTGCTAGTTCTTCCATTAGTTTTAGGGATCAAGAGATACGTGTTAAATAGAATATATTGCAAGATGATTTAGTCCCTTTCTGCTTGTCAATATAATTTGACTGATATTTTATTACAATTTATTAAATTTTCTGTAAAGTAGTGTAGAAAGATAGAAGTCTAAATATGTATATTTGATGGAAGTAAAATATTACAGACCAGAAAATATATTAAATTTTTATTAATTTGCAGTAAAAACAATGGGGAAAATATGGAATGGAAAACTTCTTATTTGGTCTTCGTGTTCTTGTTTTGTTCAAGACCCATTTAATCTGAAATATATCCACATTTGAACCAGTAAATTACGGTATATTTCATGTAACTATTTATGGTTAAGTTTTTAAACTTTAAACTATCTTTTACATGTAGTGAGATTTGAGAGGAGAGCCCTGTTTACTTGTATCAAGTTATCACTTGGTAGATTGACAGAGTTTTAATTTCAGGTATTAGCATTAGTTTAATAAACAAGGTTGGAGGATAAAAAAAATTGGGAGAAGACTTTATAAATCTGCCAACATAATCCAGACAAAAGCTAGCTATGTCAATTCAGAAGCATTTGGACACCTCTTTAAAATTCAGAAAACACTCAGAAAAAATTCTTTGCAGGAAAAAAAAAAAAGGTGATTTCTTGGAAGAGGGCCACAGCACTTTGTATTTGGGGTTCTTCCTGGAATTATCGCAGCCTTTCCTGAAGATTTTTTTTCTATTATTATTGAAAAATTGATTCCTCAGTATTGCAGCTCAAACAGCAGGAATGAAATTTCTGTTATTTCATTTTTCTGTGTTCCTGAAACTTGAATTGTACCAGCTATTGCCTTGCACATGTATAACAGTTATGCACCAGAGAACCCAAAAGAACAGCCAGAAGATCAGAGTGCATTTTGTATGTGTTCATTAAGAACTGTTAATATTCAGTAGGGATTATTAAGATAGCAGTTCTTATCCACAATGTCTTGTCAAGAGTCAATGCTTGATAGAGGAGGCTCTAAAATCCCTTGTTACTGCAGAAGGAGCAGATCCATTTGGCACTGGAATAAACCCTCTCCCCAGGCAGGTCATAAAAAATCATGGTATCATACAGAGGGGTGCCAGATCAAAGCAGAAGTCTCTTCAGTTCCACATCCCACTTGATTGTGAGTGGCACTTTCCTTTTTGTCTTTTATCCCAGCACTTTCCTGCAGAGATTTTTACTCAGCTCTGGCTTCTTGCTGACACAGCCAGTCTGGCTCACTCATTGTTTCAGCACTTTCCATCATCAGTCACAGCTGTGCAGGGTGAGTGTACATGCTGCTAGGCAGAATGCAACACTACAGACATCCAAATGAAGGCACAGGGTGCAGAGCAATGAATATTCAGCGCTTCTGCCTCCCATATTGAAACAGGGACATCTCCTTGTCCACAGTCCCATTTTTGCATTACCTTCATCAGGAAAATAACCACCTCTTGCTCCAGGAGGAAAAGGGAAGAAAAAAAAGAGAGAACAAGTGAGCATATTGAATCAAAGTCTTTTTTTACCCTTTCCTCTGATATCTATTTTATAATCTAGGTTGAGGGCAATATCTAGATCTTCCTTGCACTAGAATCATTCCTCCAAACTAAATTTTTAAATATCTTTAATTACACTTAGTGAAGGTGAGACATGAGTGCTGTTTTAATATTCTAGATGGTCTTGCGGATTAAAATTAGATTTATACATTTGCATAATAAAAGTAATGTTGTGAAAGAAAGTAGTTTGAGTATGTGAGAGGTAATTGCATTGTATGACTTGCCTTGGGCAACCCTTATTGGATTGAACTCAGCACCAGCCATTATACTGCTTGAGCATTTTGTATTTTTATGTAGCAGTGCAATGGAATTTAAATTTTATGCACAATTAGTTCTGTATTGATCTATAGTTTGTAGGTAGGGTTAAGTTATAAAACTGAGTGTAAGCCTCTAATGCAGCTTTTCCTTTGGTGGAAAGGAAGGAAGCATAAATAAAAAATCAAGTTGGTGGAGGGAGGGAAATTTGTGCTGGGCAGTGCCTCTCGAGTACAGTATTTCATGCTCAAGAAGCTCAACATGAGTATTGACAAATCATCTAACTCCTTTAATGATACCACTTAAATTTGAGTTTCTCCCCTACCATTTGCCTTTACACACTACAATATTTGAGGAAGGAGGTGAAGCTGAGGTATTTATGAGTGCAGTGTATAAAATGGAAGGCTCTCTTTGCTGCTGTGATGTCTCAGAATATTTTGAAATATTACTTCACAAGCTGACATGGCAATAAAATGACCCAATCAAGTGTGACACAATATTTTACACAGTAGTCAGATTTAGGGGTAAATAGTCAGTTTCTTTCTTCATTCTAATGAGTTTTAAGTAAAACAAATACCTTCTAAGAAGATAGATATCCTTACAGCAGCCCCAAAGAATTTATAACACACTCAGTCTCTCAAATAAATCTATCATCCTATGCAGGAGTGGGGCAGAGTCAGAATGCTAATTTATCTCTTAAGTCTCATGATTCAATTTTTTAGTTATCCTCATCACTCCAACGAACCTTCTCTTTGCCAAGTGCCCTCCTGATATGAGACCTGCCACATCACTGGAGGTTTCTAATGATGAGCCAAAAAATTATGTGCAGACAGAAGTTGCCTGAACACTCCTAGTCTTCCACTTTTTATGGTTTTTAAGTACTACCATTTAAATTAGCGTTGCTATTGTTCTGGTCTTATGGTCTTCATGCTACACACATCTGCTTCTGATTCCCCTTATTTCTTGAGACAGTAAGTCTTTTCACTGCTTCTTGCTGATCACACTTTCCTCAAACATTCTTTCATTGGTGTTTTGTTTTTTTTTTTTTATTTTCAAATACACTAAATCTGCAGTGAAGAGTACTCTGAGATGAGAATTTAAATGCACATGGAAGTTCCTTTTGAAATGCATGATTGAAAAGAATGGGTTTGGGACAAGAAGTTGATCTCCCAGCAGGGAAGAGTCATATTTTCATTCTAGATGTGGTTTATCACATTCCTTAAATTAAATCTGACCTCTGTTACTCTGCTTCCTTTATCTATGGTGACTTTTACAACAGCTCTTCACCTAAATGCTTTATTTTACTTCTCCTGTGACACCAAAGTTTAAGGGAATGCTTAGATGGGAGTGATGTGTTCAGTAGTAAAAACATCCCAAGTCATTCGTATGCACCCTCTCCCTTCACATCAGCCCCTCTTACCCCTGCACCTTTTTTACTACCTCTTAGTTGCATTGGTACAGTTCTTTCTGAGTTCAGGAATGAAAGAAATCACTATTTTACTTAAGCAAAGCAAGAAAGCATATGTGATGAATGTTTCCATGGTCAGGTTTACAAGTGGTTGGATTGGCATGGCTGAGAGCATAATGGACTGGAGAAACCCATTCCTTTAGCCTGGCTACTGCCATTGCTTCATGCAGTCAGTCCTTGGAGAAGTCTAGACTACATTGTACACACCAGTTGTGTTGGTCCCCATCAGGACCAACTGTTGAATGAATTTCTCCTCTGGGAGACATTTGTACAAGGAGATTTAATCAGCATTATCATTGGAAATATTTGATAGCACTTCACTGAAAAGTCAGTTGGAGAGCACTTGGCTTGCCTGCTTCTGTGAATTTTCTGGATAGAGGAATGCTTAAAGCTTGAGGTGCTGTCTTGGGAGAGTTCATCAATTTATGGAATAATCCCTGTTTATTCAGACACAGAAGAAGCAGATGTGTTTTGACACATTTTGTTTTCATGGTGCCTAGTGTCTTTTGGGGAGCATTCATCACAAATTATTCCTTTCTAAGAATATTCCTTTATTCAAGGCTGTAATTCCAGGAATTTTCCTGTTCCCAAAGCTGTATTCCATAGACTTACCTTGCTGCCCCTCTCTCACATTGCACTTACATGCACCATTTTTTGACAGCAGAGCCAGTTTTAGGTATGCCTGAAGTATTTCCCTCTGGATCCCAGGTCCCAGCTCCTAGCCACCTCCAGAAGTGGAGCAACACAGCATTTTTGGGGCTGCATGGAAATGTAAATCAGAGGAATTAGCTGGGTTGACTCCAACAGAGTTGTGATGACAGATTTGCAATGTTCTTTTTAATATGGACAGTTGTCTTATGTAATTCATGATGTCTGCTCACAGCAAGGAAAAGATGTTGTGTGGGATGGTGTTTTTCACTTTTCCCAGTTGTCTGTTCCACACCCAACCCTTCAGAGAACAGTAAACAGGAAAGCTCCTCCACTAACACCTGCTGCTGGAATTGCCTTTGCTTTGCACAGTCCTCTCTGCTTTGTTTGGGTGGGAAACCAGTACTGTGTCAGTAGCTCCTTCAGAAATGAACAAATTTTTTCTTGCACACCTCTAAAAAAGTGGATGTTTTCACAATCTATTAACTTTGTTGTGAGGATAACATTAAGGGGACAAAGGGAGAGAAAATTTTTCTCTTATCTTTTTAGACCATTAAGGATATGATGAAACTCAATTGTCCTTCAAATTTTGGATGTTCTTTAAAAACCTGTCTTTTAGAAAAATGGCCAGAAGGAAAGGAATTTCATTTCATTTTATTGTGTATTTTGACAAGATAATGATGAACTTAATGGCACCCAATTTTAATTAGGTCCTTCAAACCCTAATTGCATTATAAAGTCATTATTAATTATTATCTCCATTAAACTGAAATTTTCCAGTGCCAATTTGAGGAATACAGGTTTTGAAGTGCTAATAATGTTTAAAATTATAAAAGAAAACATGGATTATTTGAAATGGCCATTGGAATACTCACCACTTTGGGTTGATAGAATAGTTGGGAACGAAAACAATGCAGGTGTAGTGTGCTATGGCAAGCAAGCAGCTGTACACTGCATTCACTTTCAGAACAGGTAATTATATTTGGGAAATATTAGCATAACTGCTTTAAACTGCTAATCTGATGTTCTTGTGAAGTTTCTGTGCTAGATTACTGCATTATCTAGCATTGTACAAAAAGGAAATTTAATGTATATAATATCATGACTTCATAACCCATCTACAGGGTACAGTAGGGGAAAAGGGAGAGGAACTACTGGAGAAAGAGGCAACATCTGCAAAGATTTATTTCATGGTCTGATCTGTGGGGGTTAAATCAGAGAATTATTGTTTTTCTATGGGTAGCTGAAAGAGAATTCAAGGTCATGATACGTAATGAGAACTTTCCCTCTAAAAATAGTTTAAAGATCAGTCAAGTACCATTTTGAAATAATCATCAGAATTTGGAAAATACACTGACATTTGGAACTTTTTTGGTAGCATTCCAACATTTGATTAGGGAGCTTTGGAATGACAAATGAATGTTCTATAGAAACATCAGCTGAATATGTGGATAGTTTTACTGAAGTAAAGGGGTTTTTCTCATGTGGGTATTGTGATTAATATTGAAATAAAAAAGTGAGGTAATGCAGATTTTTGCTCATTGGTAAGCATAGCTTACTCTGTGAGATTCTAAGGATAATATTTCTATTTTGAATATACTCCGTTTTCTAAATTTCTAGTTTTAAAATTTTAGTGTTATAATAATGGCAATGTATTTAACATTCAATGCTAATTATACAGTTATGCACCCAGTGACATTTCTAAGCTGTCATAACACTATAGTTATAATAGAACCAGGTAAAGTATGAATTTAGGAAACTTATTCCTCAGACAGAGTCAAATCTGTTTCTTTTCTGCTGCAGGCTAAGGTAAATCATTGGAGATCTATATAATTTTATCTTCTTTTTAAAATTTCCCCCTTTCCATGATTGTGAATTGTCTAAAAACTATTAAAAGCCTTTGTTTTTTGAATTTTTGGAAAACTGCTTTTACCAACTTGATTCTTTGTAGGCCTTATAAGCAGTGTTGTAGAAGTATTTTTTATTTCAAGTTGGAAGAGTTTTGATGGTTTACATGATACATATTTTTATCCAACTGTATAACAATAATTTTTAATGGAACTTTGAATGAAATTGCTTACACTAACAATTTAATTGTTTTTTCATTGTGTATCTAAACTTCTATATCTAAAATATTTATTTTAAAAGGTCTGTTTTTGCAAGAGTAAGTGCACTCTCTTGAATTATGGACATGATCTCTTTTCTTCCAAACTCAAACATTGCAAATGGAAAAATTCAGCAGTAAATTTATGTTTAAACTAAAGCATGAGAAATACAGCTAAGACATCCAGAAGCAACCTTTATGCAGCCACTCAGTTTCATAGTGCAGTGGCCATTTCATTTAAAAATTTCAAATAATCCTGGAAAATTTAAAGCTTGGCAGTGTCATAAATAATGTTATTGCCCAATTCCCTTCCCCACCACAAAAAAAAAAAAAAAAAAACGAAAAAAAAAAAACCCAAAAAAACCAAACAAACAAAAAAAAACAAACAAAAAAAAAAACAAAAAAAAAAAAAAAAAAAAAAAACAAAAAAAAAAAAAACAAAGCAACAGGCTTGAGTAAGAGAGCATGTTTTTATAGGCAGTATAGGTCATGTAAAGGTTGTGTCATTGTGAAAGCACACATGTAGAACAGAAGTTAGCATTATTTTTAAATATACGATTTTAAACAGGTTCATATGCTTCCCCTTGACTTCCTGCTTTTCAGAAAAGGTATATGAGTTCACCTGTTGGGAAAAGGTTGGGAAAATGAGTATTTCTAATAGGATGTTGCTTATTCTGTTTGGAAAGTGGCCAGATCTGCTGTTTTACTTACAAGTACATCAGCACAAGCATTCACGTGACTACTGAGCATTAAACATTTCTGCAGTACCCTTGGCTAGCAGTACATCACTGCTTTCCAGCTATGTGTGCTGTGTGCATTCCCTTCACTGTAACTCCTTGTGTTATCTTTTACCTTTTTGAATATTTTCTTCTTTTTAGAAAGGGAATGAGAGCTGAGCCCCTTGAATGTGTCTAATGATAATCTTCCATGCCCCCAGGGCAGAGTTAAGGAGCTGTGTGTTGGAGCTGCCACAGTCCTCCACAAGTACTGAAATATTCAGTGAAGCATACAAATTTACCCTGCTTTTACACTGGTAATTATGTGTGGTTTATGCATTTAAACATGCTGGAACAGAATAGAAAGCTCAAAAATAAAAAGTATAAGTTTAACTTTTTTCTCTTTTAGGAAATTAGCAGTCATTTAAACTGCCTCTAAGAGTTGATACTGCTACATATCTGCTGTCCAGGGGAAATGAAGCCCTTATTAAATCTAAACTTACAAACTTTTTCTCTTTATTAAAACCTTCCACTATAGGCAACTTAATGTTAACAATTTGTAAGGGAAGATAATAAGTCCCAACTAAATTTAAGTAATGATTTCCAAAGTAGAGCCATAAATCTGCTGTAGTTGAAGTTCATAAGGTCTCAAAGGAAAGGGAACTTATGGCTACTGAAATGAATAATTAACAAACTACTAGTAATTCATACTGTTATTAAGACTGGTAATTTCTTTGATAGAAGCCTTTGAGTTTAGTCATTAAAACAATTGAATGGTAAGCTAATAGAGCAGTTCATACACAAGATTTAGCATATCAAATGATTCTCTTTCCTCCAGCTCTCACAATTAATGTAAATCTTTAGTGTTTTATTCCTCAGGACATAACATAAATCAAAACCTAGATTTCTGAAATTTTCACCCCAGAAAGTAAGGTTGTACATAATTTCACCAATAGGACTTGGCAGATAGCAAATTATGTTTCCATTCTTTGCTTGGACTGAAATTTTCTTTGAAAAGAATTTACCTTTTGCTATAAGCACTACATCTGTATTGTCTTTTAAAAATACTTAATTCTGCTTCTGTTTCAGGACAATGAGAGCTTAAACTTTGCTTTCACTGACTTAAATAGTGAGTTAGTACTAACTCCAGGGGAGTAATTGATCAGTTTCGAGTCGAGGTCCGTTCTTGGGTTATAAAACTAGAGATCCAAAAGATAATATTTAGGAACTTTTGGTTCCTAACTAGGAACTTTTCACGTGTGGTGTTGAGCAGAAGTAGGAAGCTTTTTTCTACAGATTTGGCCTTGGTATCTAGAGCAGTGAATTAAAAGTGAAAAGCAGGGAGCCAGGCACATGAAGGCTGCCTATTGCTATGCTGGGGAGTTTCAAACCTCCAATCCAGGCATCTGCATGCAGAAAGCTTTTGGGAAATGGTTCTTGATATGTTATTTCTCTGAAACTATTCTCAGATACCATTTCAGTACAGTGTTTGGGTCCTGGTGTATTTATGACCCTTTCTGATAATTTATAGAAATTACCATTGTATTTTTTTAAGAGTGGAAAAGTAGCCAGTGTGTCACCTATCTTTCTATGGGAGGACTTCAACCTGTTTCACAGAAACAAATTTCTGTTTCTTGATCTCCTAGAATTTGTCCTAAATTTCCAGGGGTTTTGTCTGACTTTCATTGACCTAGCAAAACTGTCTGTACTGGTAGTCCTGATAATACTGATGTAGCACCAACAGATTGTTAGACCCACTGAAGCTCCCTTTGGTAGGTTTGTCCTCAGGCAGATTAGCCCTTTGCTGAGGCATAACTTCTGACAAAAGCAAGGAAATGTTTGTGTCCAGATTTGCACTTTACTTTAGTTAAGCTGAGGTTCTGACTAGTTTGACAGTGTTTAGCAAACATTGCAAAGACCATTCTGGCAATTTTAATCCCAAATTGCTCACAATGCTGTCTCTTTTCTACAGAGACTAACTGAAATGGTTTAGGTTACCTGATGTCTTTGAAGGGCTGAATGAGTCCCACTGCTTTTCAGGTGTGCAGCTGGATCAGCTGTGTGCAGACCTGCTCTGCACCCCAAAGAATTGTCATAAACAGCAGGAGGTAATCCTCATAGGATTGCAACTCCTGTTTTCTCCACTTCTGATCTCTTGAGATCTCATAGTTTGTTGGATCTTATTTTGTGCATTTGGCATCATGTTATTTATTCTATCCTAATAACTATGTCATTATGACTTAGGACAAGGACAATTTAAGTTTCATGGTGATTCTAGCACGCATTTGCTTTTAAAACCATAAAGTCACTTCTAAGTCCCAGCCAGAATTTGTCCTTAAATTTTTTTCCATTTAATCCCTCTATTAGACCTGAACTCTCCTATAGACTTTCTCCAATCTGGCACAGGCTGAAAAACTGATCACATCTGATCAGCAGAAATTTGTTTCCAAGCCTAAAACATCCTCTATTTTCCTAAAAATTCTAAAGGAGTGAAATTGAATTTCTACTGCACTGAGCCAGTGTGTAGGTGAAAAGACAATTATAGTAACAGCTTCATTGTCTCTTAAAATGTTTCAGATCTTTCACATTTGTCTATATCCTGAACTTTCCACATAAGAGTTTGAAGGGGCTTGGAGATCATATTCAGCCATGTGTTAAAATATTGAAAATAGTTTAGATTTGGGGAGAAGGTTTCAGTCCCTTTTCTTTTTTGCTTATCTAGATATTGATGCACATAAAATTATTCTAGTATTCTTCATAGGAATGGTCTTAACTGAGATGATAAAACACTATCGAAATAAATTCTGCTTTGCTTCACACATTAAGAAGTGCGAATTACTTAAGTCTGAAGATTACTTAAGAAGTAATCTTTTAGGTGTTATTGACAAGGGAACAAAAGAAAGGCAACCTTTCAAAATTATTTTAACTGCCTAGCTCAAAACTTTGCAAAAACACAGCATCCCTCTAGAAATTTCAAGCTTTCTCTGAGGATTGTGACAGGATTATGCCATATTCAGTCAATAGTTTGCCTCATCACTTCCAAGGCCTTCATGCCCAGCTCAGCAAGGCCTTGATGTTACAAAGTCCTTTGAATTTTACCTAAAGGGAGCTAAAGCCCTTTCACACTCCAGTCTTGCTTTTTGTTTCATTTGACATTACTCAATAGGTTTTGCTATGTCTAAATTAGAACAGTGTCTAATAGCTGTCTGATTGCATTCATCATTGCTGCAGCTTGACAGGTCTGCAGCATGAAGGTCACATCAAATCCCAGTTCACATAAGGCAAAGTCCTGATTTATTTCTGTCCACAGCTCTTGTGAGGCAGCCATAGCCCCCTGGACTTCTTTACACATAAATGCTGTGGATTATTGATTAGAATCATACTTCTGAATGTAAGGGCTAGGATTTACTTAGTTAAAGTCTTGGGGTACTCACTTTGCTGTATATTGATAGGGGTTTTTTTTATTTCTTTTTTGGGGATGAATATTCAATTTTCTTTTTGCTGTGTTTTCATTCCACACATTTATTTTAAATCCATTATGAGTTTATCATTACTGATTGAGTTTAGGTCAGTGATATGCCCTTTCAAAAATATTTCCTTTTAAATATTTATTAGTGTATTACCTTGTGGTGATACAAATGTGATTTCATTAAAAAAATCATATATGATACACATGAAAGGGAATTTAGAAATACAAAGAAATATTTGCACATCCTTTTCTGCAGAGACTGGAGAAACGCTTTCCTCAGTGATAGGTAAACCTGTATGTTTTGTATAGATAAGAGATTCAGAAATACTATGCGGCTCACATTTGTATTTGGTGATCTCCATTTACCTTTTTCTACCACAGCAGTCTCTTTATCTTTTTAAATGTTGACATGCTGTCATGGAGCACATCCAGGGCCCTCATCAGAGTGTGAAATTGAGGTGACATCATGTAGTCAGCCAAGATTTCCCTTGCTGGCTGATGGCACAGAGCTCTGGAGCTGCCATCAGAGACTCCAGGGAGTGACGAGCAGAAAAGGGGTGTCTGTTAAAGGCACGCTGAGCAGTCTCTTTATGCCAAACTGAATTTAAAACACTGCACTTGGCAGAAATTAAAATACTCCATAGGCTGCTGTGAGTCACACCATAAGATAAATCAGCTTCTGTTTGGCTGTAGAGGTTAGGGGGGGAAGGGACAAGGCCTGTACCTCTTAATACCTCTCTTCATTCCCAGTCCTCCTGAGTGGAATTGTACATTGTGTGATGCACAAATGTTAATATATGTCACTGTTAGAAAAATTGCATGTGAAATATGGAAAAATGAAAAACAGTGAACACAGACCCTGCAGCTATCACTGTCAGTTGGATTCCACAGAGGATCTTGAGTGATAGGTCAGCCAAAATTCTTCTTAGAGGCAAGGATCTTGACAACATCGAGTATACTGTCAGTCCAGCTATTTAAGTTTGCTATTATTTCTCAAAAATCAAGGACCTGAAGATGTTTTTCACTGGTTTTACTTAGGCAAACCTGTTCTCTCTGAGTTCTCAAAGGACACTGCAGCAAGTTGTGAGTTTGCTTCATCTACTTCTTTAACCATCCTGAGATAATGTTGGGGAAGCTGTGCTCATGGAACACCACTCCATAGTTGAGAGGACTAATGTTCCTGTCAAAAACACCTGTACTTACCTCTGGATCATATCAATCTTTATCTGATCTTTGACACTTCTCCAAAAGGATCGATGGGAATAGCCCCAGAAGTGCCATCTCTTCATGTGTGCTTACAGACCCTCCAACCCCTTTGATATTCCCAAGATTACACATATTGGACAGCTCCTGTCCTTGCAAGCAAACATGGGCAAGGACTGAGCCCATTTGTATGTGCTCTAGCAATTTTTCAGTAGTCTCATGCTTCTGAGAAGCAGCACATGAGCTGTGTGTCTAGCATATGTGGCAAGGGGCTGCTTTTGTCACCTTCATGCTTGCCACCAATTCTTGGTTAAATTTTTATCTGTTACTAGTTTTTTTCACATATCTGTTCCTACTAAGGAGTATAGCGCTCTACCAGCAAAGTGACCATGTTTATTCCCTGCAGAGGGGCCATTTACACCTGGGAGATGTGCACTTATCTCTCCTGTCTTTGGATGCCTCCCCACATACCGTAGGAACACGGGGTCTCTCTGATTACAGCTGTGTCTCAGCACAGCCCCCTTTTTCTGCATCATTCCTTGTGTCAGTGGGGTGCTGGTAGCTGCAGCTGCCTCAGTGCAACCCATCTGCTTTCTGGCCTTGTTTCTCAGGAAAATATTGGCCACAGTCCCACAAATGCAGTCCAGTACCTGGTTCAAGGTGTCACGATCAGTGCGCTAATAGGTCTGGCCTGAGAGTCTGCAGGTTAAAGAAAACCTGACATGAAAAATAGCTATGCTGCAAGTGTGTGTCTTCAGTGTTCTCTGTTTTTCTATAAGCTTCAATCCCTGTCTCCTCATCCTGTGCAGCTACCATCAAATTTCCTGCTGAAACTATCCCCACTTGGTCTTCTCTGTTCACTAGCTGCAAATTATTATTTTGGCTGCTGGGGTTATGATCTGCCCTCCTGTCCAGCAAAGCCCTATTTTCTTCAAAATTGAGAGAGTTCATTTCTGAGCACTGAACTCAGATTTATCTTAATGATCACTGGAGAATATTATAGACCAAATAAACGGCAGATTGTATGCTAACAATGAAGCAATTTATTAACAAAATTATGTCTAAAATAGAGCTCCAGGTCCTAAAGTTTGCTTTAAAACTAGTTGTATTGCTAAAGCAGAATAATTATGTGAGAGCTGGTACTTAAATGGCATCCTCTGGTTTTTTGTGCAACCTTCAGGGCTAGTAATGGGTGGACTCTAATAACTCCTTTTCCAGCAAGCAGGAAAATAAGCCAGCTTAATTAAAGAAAAGGGAAAAGAAACAGGCTGTACCTAGCAAATGGAAATTAGTAATTTAAACTCTTTTAAACTGTTTATTTAAATTGCTAATTAAAACTGTTCTTGAGGATAGCCCTTCAGTCTCTTGAGTAGCATGTACATTAATATATTCCATAAAAGACTTTGGGAGGCAGATCTTGTATTTTTTTTAATCTTATATAATCCATACATTAATGTTGAGTGAGCCATATTTAAATACTGAGAAGACTTCAAGAGAAAAGTCAGAAAATACGGAACTGATGTTTTGTTGTGCAGCTGTGACTATTCTTTCTCCACAAAGTCACAAGTGAGGATTCAGAGTCAGATGTTTTAACTTTCAATTGTCATTGCCTTCAGTTGAGGTTCCCAAGGTAATCACGTGGCAGCACTGACTTATCATTGTCAGACACAGCTTTGAGTCAGCTAAAGATTGTTGGTATAGCTATTCCATAAGTTCAAGACATGGGCTTTATGGTTTTCTCTAAAGAGTAGTTGGAGAATTATCTTTGGCAGTGTAGTATTTTTTTATGTAAGATCAACAAGTGAGCCCAAACTCACAGCTAAGAATACTGAGAGACAAAGTTAAAATCCCAGTTTTGCATTGGTCATTAGATCCACAGCACAAAAGAATGGGCAGCCTTCTTGTTCTGCTTTGGGCCACTCCCCTGGGGAATCTGCTGTGCATTCTGTATCACTTTCTGTCACACATGGCATCCTCTTGTAGATGCACAAATGATTGTATCATCTGTCTGATGTAACATGTTCACCCACTGTTTAGCACAGTGGGGTCATAAACAGAAGGGAGGCTTTCAGATCAGCTGTAATATAAATAAAAATTAATGTATCACCTTTGCACACCTAGATGCAGCATAACCAGGATTTGTAATTGAAAAAGAGCTTGTCCTCAGAAGACAACAGATGAAAAAACCCACAAACCAAACCGGCAGAGAGATCTGCAGATGAAAGACTGAGCTACAAATAGAGATTTCATTTTCCAATTATTATAGGTCAAATGCTGCCTAGGTTTGAAGTCCTTGTGTCTCCTAGCACAGAGAAGAAAACTGAGGGCACCACATAAATTTTTTGTCTCATCCTCAGGAATTTTCTGCATGAGTTGAATACAGGCTCTACTAAAGAGCAAATGCTCCAGCATGGTGCAGGCACAGGTTGGCTTGCAAGGAACTTTGTCTCTTTATGAAGCTCCAGGGTTTTACAGCTGGGGTATAGAGAGATCATTCTTCATAGTTTGGAAATTCAAATCTATAAGGCACATATGCAAAAGTGCTTTCTGTCTCCATTTCTCTTTGCATTGATGGAAATATAAGAAGCTGACAGATTCTATACAGCATATAGAATACAGTTCCTTTGTGAATGTTGTGTGGTTAAAGGTTGCTTACCCTAACTCTTTTCTTACATAGCTTAATAACATGTTTCAGGGACAGTGGAGAAATTCTAATGAGCAGTTATTGTCTAGTGTTGAATTTCCAATCCTGTGCCATTTCATCTGTCAGAAAATGAAATGATCCTTGCAATTTTCTTGTTATTGCCTGATCTGTATAAGGAAAATTATAAGGCTACTTAATACAGGGTAAATATAGTGCTCTTAGAGAAATCTTTGTTCTTTAGATGATGAAAAGAAAGAGGCTGATGATAATTTTCTTTGTTCTTTCTATTTGTTTGCTCTTTTGTCCCTCGGTTTCAACTTTCAGATAAAAGCATTTAGTTGTTCATTTTCACATGTGAGTTTTGGATTATCAGACTTATGTTCATGTTGTTTCCTGCCCTTATACCTCACACCACAGCTTAAGTCTCAAGTTCTTTACTCCTTAGAGACCAGGTAAGGCGTTCTGCAGCCTTGACTAGAGGCTGCTTGCTGGCAGCACATGTTGCAGCACAGTGATTCTGGGGCACGGGGGAGGCCAGCTGTGCCATGCCATGCCAACGGGGTGTGCCAGGCAGGGGTAGCCACAGCCCTGTGGTCACCAGGGAAGTCCCAGTGCTGGGGCAGGCTGAGGTGAAGCCATGAAAGTGATTTAGGCTGATGGAGTATGTGGCCACATCCTGAGGTGGCTGCAAGGATGCTGCTGCACTGCCCCGGTGCAAGGATGGAGTAACAAAGCAATTCAGTTTGCAGAGCTGACCTACAGCACAACACTGCTGGCAATGGTGTTTTCAACAGGCTTTCCAGTAAGCCATCTTAGGAAGCAGAGGTGGCATCGTTTGGAGTGTCCAGGGGCAAAAGTAGACAGAGTGGCACTGGTCTCTCATCTCCTTCCTCATTTTTTTGGCCTCTTGTTTGGGTGGCTCACTGAAAATATCATCTGAGCACTAAGTGAAAATCAAAAGGGCAGATCAGATTTCAAAAGGGCAATTCAGATCTTAAGAACTTTAGGAATGACAAAATGTTATTTCTCCATGGAAAATCAAGAGTGCAGCCTGCTCTGCACATTCCAAGGGCAGTTTTGGTTATTGTCCCTGAAAAGAGTGCTAGCTATCATTTAAACATAGAGCAGCAAGGATGGCTGGAGGTAAGGAATAGTTTGTGTGTGATGAAATGCTTGTTTTTTCTGTTCTGACAAAAGTCTTCTGGATAAAGACATGATGAAGTTTTCTAAAATCACAAGGGGAGCGGAAAAAAGTAGTAGGAATTTACCCGTTATTATGTGAGAACTGGAGATAGCCATACTATAAGTTAGCACATATAAGGCAAAAGGAGGAAGCTCACATGCTGCAAATTAAAATTATGGAGCTTAACACTTAAGGATATTATAGAGACCAAAAGTGTCCAGGGTTCTCAAAGTGACTAGATAGATTAATGGAGAATTCCCAAGAGGGAGGAAGGGAATCTGATTGCATCCTCTATCACAGAATGTCCCTAAATGGCAGTGTGCAGATAAGGATGAAATACAGATATATTTAACCTTTTTCTTGCCATGCATTTCTCATGGCATCTCTTACTGACCTGTGCCAGAGACAGGGTACTGAGAGATGGATTCTGTGTTGTTCAGTACATTCGTTTATCTGTAGTACTTACAGCCAGCTCCAGCTTCTCCCAAACCAAAGATACCTTTTCTTTCCCTGAAGGGGGATGAGAAGGAAGAGGAAGGAGGATGAAGCAGGGCTGAATGATTTCTATCTTTTGTGCATTGTGGAGCTTAGCAGTGCAACTCTGTCATAAGTGTGTGTGTTATGTCCAGCCAGCATTGAGGGGGTCCAATTCAACACAGTCCTTTCTTGCTCTTGCTGACCTTTCCAAGATTATTTTCCCATCTTCTGCTAGCAGACAGTAATGCTAAGCACAACAATTCTATAATATTGTCAAGCCTATTATTTTGTAGCCAATACAGTTGGATTACCAAGACCTAACTTGGAAGGTAGCTTTTCAACTATTTGGATGGAGGATTGGATAGCTGAGGGGAAAAATGCAGGCAATTACTTCTAACACTGGGTTTCTTCTTTATCTAATCTGCAATTTTCTGAAATACTGCTATGTCTTTTATCAAGAAATAGTGGGTAGCTGGCTTGGAAAATCTGAGATAAGGAGTCTCTGAGGCAGGAGTAATTGGTTGTGCTAGATTGGGACAAATTAGTAGGCTGCACAGCAAAATTGTTTACTGTACTGTGTACATGCCACTTATTTCAGCCACTTCCGTTGTGTTTTGCTTTGTCTCTATTTATTTATTTATCTCTTTAGTATTGAGATAGTCAATGACATTAGCTTACTTTCCTACATGAGACTGTCCTGAAGAACAAAAACACAAAGCATTAGCCTGAAACATAAAAATGTCGCATGTCCTCTTAGATTATGCACAGTCTGTCTTTGAATGTTAGCATTAACCTTCAGTTCAGTAGGATCTGTGGATACAAGACTGAAAAAAAATGCAAACTGACACTGTGGTATATTTTTTTATTGCAAATATTTACATTTGTCTTCTCATGATATTTTCCAGGTATAGAAAGAAGTTAGGAAACTATTACTGGAGTTTCTGGAGTTTCAGTTAATTAAGCACCTGTCATCTGAATCAGTTTTATATCACAACTGCTCTCATTCAGTGATCATTGCACAAAAAATATCATTGTAGCTTGCAGATATTTGCCACCTTGATTTGTTATCATCCCAGTGAAGGTGGATATAGTACTAATGATCTGAAGTGTGTTGTGATCCCAAAACCCACTTACCATCAAAATACAAAAGTAACAAAAAATTAAAATAAAACTAGATAATGCTCCACAACCTTCAAAGGAGAACTATAAATACATAGCTAGAAAGGGAAAAAGAGAGAGAAACATCATGGGCAAAGAATTTGTGGCAGCAAAGTTTACTTCTCATTCAAGGCTAGAGAATGTTTGATGGCAGTCATGTGTTTGACTCTCTTATAATGAGTGCAAGAGGTGTGAGCAGAATTAAAATGCTGAAATGGGTGAAAAAACCATGAATGTAGCACTCATTGCTATTACATTCATGCAATGCCTGCAACGGGCTGTTGAATGGATGTAGCATCAAAGTGTCACAAGTTAGGCATGACATACTTCTTGGTAAAACCAGTAAAACAGGGCAAAACTCAAAATGGAAAGTCACAGGTATCTGTGGAAGCAGAGATAGGAAATTGATCAGTGACAGCCACCTATAGCCAAACACCAAAAATCCTACATTTCTCTTTTTTCCCCTCCTCCCGTTCCCCTGAATACATATCCGTCAAACTGCAATAGGATTTCTGCTGGCCAGTTTGTGTCTTGGAAATTGACAAGAGAGGGGAGAATCACTTTGCCCAGAATCCTTGCTAAATTACATGAAAACAGGATTTGTGCTGCATGTAAACTGTGTAAATCCAGTCAGCTTTTAAGTGGAAACCAATTTTGTAGTGTGTAAGTATCATTGATTTGTTAATCTGACAATTTTTTTAAACAAGCTGATGTGGATTAGCCAGTTCTGATTGTATGTCCCTTACAAGTCATTTGAGTGCTGGATATCTTGGTGAGTAAAGCACTAAAAATTAACCTTTGAGGCCCCTGCCTATAAATAAATTATTGATCCTTAAGAAAGAATCAGATCATCTCATTAGATATAGTTTTCTGTAGTGTGAGTCTAAATCCTGCCATACAGAATCATTTATCATAATTTTCAATCAAAAATCATAATTGTCAATCTTTTTCCTGAAGCAGACCGGACCTAAACTATGATAGAAAGCAAATCCTGCAGGAATTGGTGTAGAAAAGCAGTATGAAGAATTTCCAACTGATTTGATGCTTAAGGGATGTTTTGTTTCCCCTCCAAGTATTTCTAAGGGCTTTTAGCTTTTATGTGTGCTTTTATAGCTGTATATCAAATAATTCTCAGTCAGGAAGAAAGTGTCTCTGGAATGTCATGCATGATGGTATTCTGGAGCCAGACAGAAGTACAAGGAATGAATTTCTGATCCATGACATAACAGGCACAAGTGGAAAATACATAGCAAGCACTGTAATATTGAGAGGCAGAAGGGATACAAAGTTCAATACTTAACATATAAATGACTGCTTAGAAGTACTTAACAGAAAAAAATAGTTAATGTGGTGTCAAAAGGTAAATGTACAAGCAATGAGACCTAGTGTTGTTATTTTTTACAACTGCAGCTCAGTGATCTCCTGAAACAAGACAAAGTCAAGGGAGCATTTCAATGGCATGAGGAAAAAGAAAAAATAAGCTTAACCTTATCATTAGTTTCAATAATTTGACTTTCCATTTTGCAAAAAAAAAAAAGAAGAAACAAAGGACACTCATGTCTCAGCTCTGTTTCTCTGTTGCTGGGCACAGAGGAGTTCTACATGTGGGAGGCAGAGGGCGTTCCTGGGGGACACCAGTCCTTACTTGGCTTATCAACCTGATTAAATGTTAGCATTAGGTTCAGAGACATTGCAGTCTTGATTTCTAGTGTCTGCATCAGCATTCATGGTGACAAACACTGTCAGTTTAGAATCCCACTAGTATAAATTTTCCTTTTTTTTTTTTTTTTTTTGGTGATTAGAAATGATTGCTGCAACAATACCTATTACCAAAGGGAGGGGGGGAAAAAAACACACATGCACACCCCCACAGCCCTCTGCACTTGGACTGTGTACCCTATGGGGTTTCATATATGCAGTACGTAAGGTTGGAGATTTGGCCCTTCACCTATATGTCTGTTCTGTCTTCAGGCTCACAGCTTCAAAACACTGCACTGTTAAAAGAATACAGAAAATAAAGTGTAAATGAGGGAAATCATGGGCATGTTTTATGGTCTACATAGGGGAAGTAATTCAAGTAACAGAAGAAATAACATTGTATAGAGTGGCTGGTTTAATGAAGATATATTGGACTTATGATAATGGAATTATTTTTAGTTTAAAAAAAGTGTAAAGACCAATTAATTATAAGGCATAGCATATCTCTGTGTAAGTGGTACAGGTCAAGTATGGTTTCTGTTGGTCTGGATTAACTGAGAAGTTATTCGTGGTCATGTAAGTAAAAACCAGAGGGAGAATCCTGTAGTGTGGTGTGGCAGCTGTTCAGTACCAAATTGCTGCTGTAATCTCATGAAATTGCTTGCACTAATTCACTTCAGCGCAGCGATGGCTCTGATGGCATAATGCTGAGCTGTGGGGGTTCTCTCCTGCCCTGCCCAGAGGAAAGCATATCCATCTCCCACTGTGCTCCTGGTCCACTGCAGCCACTGAGCTTGAGGTAAATTGTGGCAGCCTTGGAATTTTATCACTACAGCACAAGCACAGTCTCCTCTGACTCACTGAAAGGGCCTGTGGCCTGTCCACCTGGCAAGGGCTGATCTTTACGCACAAGGGAAAAAAAATAAATCAATTCTTACATCAACATGATGACTAACCAGAGCAGAATTTTTTTTCAATATTTTGCCAATATTTTTAGAAACCTATGGGCTTTTAAAAATAGATATTCTGCCACCAGGTAGAAATCATTCAGTATTTCTTCACTGGTACTAGTGTACTAGTTTGATCCCTTGTGATTAAAGTGTTTATCCCTGCTGATTAAGAAAACCCACACTGGGCTGGACATCAGTTGTAAAGTAAAAATTATCAGGAATTTTTTTTTGTTTCCTCTTTTTTTTTTTTAATGTGGCAGAAAGAGTAATTCTTATATTTCATAGGCAAATATGAAGTTGTGCACCAATAAAACTGATAGACCATTTCAGTGACAGATCCAAAGAAAAGCATTCTTTAGGAGAAAACACTGTATTGCTAATAAAGTGATCCCAACAGCCAAGTTTTTGCTACTTAATTTGTTTCCTTGGAGTGATATTATAATTCTGACATACTGAAAAATTGCCTCACAGAGACTCATATTGCATTTGTTGCCGAGTGCCTCTTTGATATAACATTTGTTATTGCAGTGCTTGGGGTCTCTTCAGAGGAGTAATATTCTAAATGAACCTGGCTATATCATCCCTTTAATGTAGAGTAGAATTTTGCATTACATTTTCAGCTTATTTCAAATGTGTTTTGCCAGCTATTCATCATGAGTGATCCGTTCAAGTAAAGGGCCAGTATATCAATATAAAATCAGAAAAATCTTAAACGCTTTCTCTTTGGGGAATCTCTCAGGTTGTTTCAACTCTTTTCTGTTAGATGAACAGACAGGATGATCTCTTGTATTTATGCTTGCCTGTCAGGTTTTTTACAGTAGAAACACGAATCACTGTTTGCAATGCGGGATTAGCCTGTCTCACACAATGTTATTAGAATTAGACCTGCCTAGTGACTTAATTACTTTTTCTTCTGTATTTAACTTTAGGTTTGACCCCACACCAGCTTTTGCACTCCCAGGAACACTCTGCTTTTTATGTTAGAGCAAATATTGAAGAACATATGTATTATTTCTCTGGATTTGCACAGACAAAAAATGAGAGCAGTATGTAGTTCCCCCCTCAGTGGCCTTCTGTATTCTGAGCTGGCAGTAAAATGTAAAAAGATTGCACTCTGATGTCCTATTAGACCTCAAGACTGGAAGGACAGTTTGTATTGAACACAGGCATTTTTCATAATTATGTTGCCTGCAGAGTTGCCACCTGCCCTAATTTGATCTGATTACGGTGAAATGCAAAACTGTCCTCATTTCATAAGTGGAACTTTTCCATGTTCCCTCACAGAAAACAGCAAGATATGCACACATGTATCGCTGCTGCAAAGGAGAAAGAAAAATATTACAATTAGGTATCAATTAAGATTTGAACTCCTTTACCAGAGTGCAGGTCACTTTTAAACAATTGCTTCATTCTTCAGAGTTCTGAAAATTATTTTCTGTCTTAAAATCTCCATGAAAAAGAGAAAATGATAGCCATTCATCCAGATATGTCTGTACTATTCTGAGAGACATTATCTATTCTGTGGCTTTTTAAAATTCTCTTTTGGTTGGATGGGCTTATTGTCCGTGAACATTTATTTTTAGAGTAGCCTGGGCTTGCCTTGTAGTCTGAGTCATTTATGTAGCAATTTAAATATTTGTCTAAGCTCTCAGTGAAAGGCTCATGTTGAAGATTTATAAATGCTTCATAGATTAAAGAAATAGCATTTTTTATGTACTGTTTATACAGAATGATGTCATATCCCATGGAAAAAAAAAGAAATGCAAAATTTGAAAGAAAAGCATTGCTGCTTCTGGGTCACTGGATATTGTTTGCCATTTTCCTTTCTCCAACAGTAATTTTGTGCATGCTTATGCATGTGTGATAAGAGAGTGAGACCTGCATGTGTGCATCTTGGTTTTTCTGCTGATTTTTTTAGCTTGGCATATTGATTTTCCTGTACTGTGGACAGAAAATAACCTTTATGAATTGTATTTTAATAGCCTTAAACAGTAGTTTTGGAATTAAAAAGATGGAAAGCAGTGTTTGTTCTCTGGCACCTGGCGACATATTTCTTGATGTTGCAGTGGCTTATTCTATATTACATAGTCAGTGTAATAACCTCATGTGGTAAATACAAATGAGATGGAAATTTATTGCAATAGGAAACTGGGGTTTTGTCTATACTCCCAAAATTATAGGAAAACATTTTCCTGAATTCAACTTTTTAAAGGAAAATGGATAAATATTTACTTTCAAAATATGATTCTTAGGGTTTGCTCTTTACAATATTATTTACCATGACAAATATATTTCTGTTATTGAGCCATCAGCTGGAAAACATCTGTGTGAATTTAAGCTTAATTTCAGCTTAGAAACCTTTTAGCAGTTCTGTATTACACTTGCTTAGTTCTCTAATCAGAAATTGGAATCTTTTAAGGATTTGCCCTTCAGTAACTAGCAAATTAAATTCTTCTACAGTTGTTTTTGCCTTGTGTTGACTTTTATTCAGGGATAGTTGGATTTTCCCTGAGAAGACAATCTCCTCTCTCATAAAGTCTCCACCACATGCTGAAAGCTCCTGACCTCTCACTTCCCTTCTCAAAGGTACTGATCATCATCAAAGGCCAGTGCCAGCATGAAGGTGGGAATTTGAGAGAACAGAGTTTTCTTTAGAGATTTCAACTACTTTTTGAATAAAAGATGAGAAAACCTTTCATGAATTGAGCTGATAGAGCTAAAAACATAGCAAACTGAGAGTGAAGAGCTCCTTTCAGGCCAGATCCCTGCAATGAGATTTTTACTTCCACGGTTTTTATGGTAGAAGGTGTGAGTCTTCCAAAAAAAGTTTAAAATAGTGCTAAAATAGTATCTCAACTAAAAAACAATAAAATCACCTGGTTATGGTAGGAGCCCTACACTTGTCCTCTTTGATGTAAAGAAACTGTAGAAATTACTTCTGTTAATTAGGAAGCATTAGGAAAATGGGTTTTCTGCAAAATTTAATTTGGCAATAATCAAATCTTCCCACTTGAGTGGGAAGAAGGGAGTTTCCTTTTTTATTTTTTGTTTCTGGATCTTCTGTATGTGAGCAGTAAAGGTCATAGCTAAATTTCTCATTACGGACAGCATGGAATTTGTTGTGTTACATGAGTTTGGTATTCACTGACTTTACTGAGAATTGTGTGGGTGAATTTACACCTATAATTTAAACTGGAATATTGAGCAAGCAGATGGTACAGACTATTCATCAAATATGTTTGCTCTGTTGCATGGTTGCCCTGAAATCTCAGTCTCTTGGGCAATACTGAATGTTATTTCTTAGAAAATTTCCCCCCTCTGAAAGACTCTTTCCACAGCTTGTCACATAGCAGTGCAGAATATACCAAAAAACTCCCAAAAATAACAAGCAGAGGCTTGCTGGCATTGCAGAACTCAATGCAATTCAGAGTTTGAATGCTGATGCAACTAAACATTACTTGTTCAAGTGTGGTTTAAATGTTGTTTTAAATGTGCAAGAAGGAAGCAAGGAAGTAGGTTCTAAACTGAAATGGCAGGTCAATATTCCTGCTGATATTTTTTTGTAGCAAAGATTAAAAGAAAAACCTTAGCAGAAAATGGCTAATATGGTTCATTACTTCTAGTCATTTGGCTTTAAAGCATCATTAAAATAGAGTGAGTAACAGCACAGTGAAAGCCAGAGTTGTGTGCAATGGGAGAAAGCCAGACCAGCAGAATTTGCTACAATCCCTTCATGTGATCCTTTCCCAACTCTGATGCAGTCCATTTGCACAATTCTTTCACAAGCACTTCATGAGAGTGAAAAATATGCTCTGTGTCTTTGGAGGGTTTTGAATTTAAGAGCATACAAAGATGTAACCTATTCAGCTGGGTAACTAGCATCTAACATCTCTAGTGACTGGTTAGAACAGGACAGGTGTTGTGTCCTGACAGTTCAGCTTTCATGAAACTTTCTTGATGAATATCTTCAGCAGCTTTTATGACAGCAGAATAATGTATATGTGTTTTTACTGGCTTCAGCTGTGAGAAGTCAATCAAAAAAAAAAAGGCACATTAACATGATGCTGTTAGATGACGTTATTAATGAAGAGAAAATGACATTTCAATTCTGATTTTTCCTAGGAGAATTGGTTTCTTCTTGCATATTGACCTTAGCAAAAGTAGCAGTTAAATATGTCTTTTACTGGCACATAGTCTTTTTAACAAAATATTACATTTTCTGTATGCAGTCAATTTGTTCGTTGGCACAGATACCTGTAAGCACCGTTCACTTAATTGCTGCTGTGATAGTTTGCTTGAGCTGAAGAGCTGCTCCACCATTTGTAGTTTTAGAGAGATTTTTAAAGACTTAGAGGAAAGATTTTCGCCATGTGAAGATTTTCACCATGACTTACTAGGGTCAGAAACCTCTGGGTGCAGAAACCACATGCAAGCGTTGCTTGTCATCTTCTCTGGTTCAGCATTGCCCAAGTGCAGAGCTGAGCTTTTGTGCCGACTTGGAAAGGACAGAATTCAATATTTCTTGCTTTTGAAATAAGCTTTTTAATTTTTTTCCCCAAACCAATCTATAATGTTGAGGCACTCTAATGTGTCTTGTTTTGGGCATGTATTTGTGTATCTACTCATTCTAGATTATTATGCAGCAAAATAACATCTGCACACTGATGATTATTAAAATGGCATGAGTATAAGTACAATCCCATGTAATTTTTTAGCTTACATTATTTGGTTTTTCTGGATAGGTAGTTTTTTTCACCAACTTTAAGGTGGCCAATACAAGAAATTTGGGTACTAAAGGTTTGTCCCCCAATTTTCAGACATACGGCTGACGGATTTCATGAGAAGGTTTTGAGTCTGACATGTGATTTTATGATTAATGGTGGTTAGTAGTAATTGGTGTTCCAGATGAAGCTATGTGACCCTGTGAATCCTCTGCATTTTCACACTTGCAGATGTAAGGCATGGGACTTGAGATGACAAGTTATTCACAGGACTGTTTTATGACCTTTCTTTTTTTAAAAATTATTTTTTTTTATACAAAGGAAGGGATATGTAAATGTAAGTGTACATGTACAAATTAATGAAGTTCTAAGTTTGTCTACATTAGGAAATTGTGTGGGCAGCAAGGAAAAAATCTCGATAATTTACTATTTACCAAAGTATTGCTCATGAGTGTTCTAAGAAAAATAGTGAAAATGGCTATAGTAAGTATATCACTTCTGTAGAATCTGTGAGAAAATAGATCAAGAAAAAGAAAAAGTTCAACACCTTTTCACAATACAAAGCAGTATTCCAAATATAGCCTTATATGCTTATATTCTATAAATTACCTACTTAATATTCTTCATATCTTTTTCTCTTTTCAGTAAAACATTTATGCATTCCAGACACTCTGTTTTGTTTTTGTTCACGTTCACATAACATCAAAAGGAAGGAAAGGTCACCTGTAACATCCAAACATTTAATTAACACAAGCACAGTGAGGTCACTCCATACTTTGAAATCACAGCCAGTTCCCATAGGAAGGCTGCACTGTCACCAGCACTGGGTTGCTTATCCCTGGAGGAGATGCAGGCAGCAGAAAGATGTGGGGTTCACAGCAATATTCTGGTTAGTTGGGCAATTTGGGGGAGATTGGGAAAGTGATATAATGAATTAATGGGCACCCTTTATGGGACTCCAAACGTGTTGAGTTCTGTGTGAAAGTCTAGTCTGAGCCCAGCTTTCCTACTGCCCTGTTTGCACTCCCATTGCTGTTATCCTCAGTGCAGGGCTGTGCTCCTCCTGCCCTTGCTGCTCACCCAGCAGTGATGCCTGTGCAGGGCTGGGTCACTTGTGCTCGCACAGGAGTCCCAGTCACTGTCCCCCTGTAGCTGGGGCTGGCTGTGCTCTGGATGCACACTGCTGTAGCGAGCACCTCTGAGCTGCAGGATTGCCCAGACACCTTTCCTTCCTGTGCATGCACCCCAGGCCAGCTTCCACTTCCCTGCATTTATAGAACTCTTGCTGTATTGCAAGTCCTGCCATTACAGTGCTGCACTGCCAGATTTTTATGATTGCTTTTGAATACAGAACATTTTTTATACCTGTATTAAAGTCAGGAAAAAAAAGAAGCCAACATATCCATTGATTTTCTAAGCATGAAATGGTTATTCTCAAGTATCTAAAACGTTTTCCAGAGGCAAACTTGGTTTAGCAATTAGCACTGTGAAAAGATATCCTTTGAAGGACACTGATAGATATTTGTGCATGGTTATGTTCAGAGCCCACCAAAGGGATGTACTTTTCAGAATTAACAAGTGTTGATGTAGTGAGAGAAATGGAAGTTGCACTGTGCTCACTATGTAAATGCTTAGCTTGCATGGAACTAAATGTGAGGGGGAAATTTACAATTTACATGTTCCAGTGTTAAGCATGTGTAGAAATTATTGGAATTGTAGCTGTTGAGTGAAATTCAAATATTGTAACTTAAAAAGTCTAAAAGTTACTTGTAAAGTCCTGCCAAGTTGTCTTAAACTCCTCACTTAATGGAAATAAGGGGATTTTTTTTTTTTGTGCCTGTCTTGGGTGGTGGGAATTACCCTGTGGAAGCATGTATTCCTTCTATCAACTGTAAAGGAAGCATGCAAGGAGTATACTAGACTCATATAGCCAACATTTTGGTGCTTAAATGCATTGAAATGAATCTCACACAACTATGCCATTTGGGGAAAGATGAAATTCAAAATGCAAAGCATGAAATAATGCTGCAAACCTATGGCAGAAGATGTAGCACACAACCCTGCAGTGGAGATACATTTGCTTGTAACTGTGGTCAGTGAGGACATTTTGTGATTTTCTTTGGCCCTCTGAGCGGTTCAGCCAGGGCACCTCCATCCAGGGGCTGGCAGAGAGGAGCGATGGGACAGCCCTGCTGTGGGCACTGGGCACCTCCCGGGGATGGAGGGTCTGGGCAGCCCTGAGCTGCAGGATTGCCCCTGGTGGGCAGGGCAGGGCTGCGGGGACATCAGCAGCCCAGCCTCAGGTGGGAGAGGCAGGGCTGACATGGGGGCCGGGCTGGGACAGGCAGGGCATCGACACCAACTTTACTTCTCAGGTGGCTCTATTTGTAGCAGCAGCTGTCGTACTTTGCTTCCATTTTGCTATTTTATGTAATGTTAAAGGCTTGGTTTAATTTTTTCTTTGCCTTCTCTCTGAAGAACATAAGTCATACAGAGGGATAATTTAAAGAAAAAAAAAATAAAAAGCAGAAGCTAATTTTGTCTGAGAAAAAATATGTGAAGACTTGGGTAATTAAATTGGTAGTAGTTAAAATCATAGTTTAATTACAAGTGTTGTTGAAAGCGTGTGTTCAGACCAATTGAAATCAGGTCATTTATGATGTTAGGAGACATCAATCCATCCTTCCTAAATCTTGTTTTTTTATTCCTCTTCTGGAAATACATGTACTTATATGAACAGATTAAAAATATGTTTATGAAAAGAATACCACAATGTAAATTGCAAGTTTACAGTTACACATTTCTGTATCTTTAAATGCACCTTTCATTCCCAAGTACAGCATTTGGAGTTAATTTATAAAGCAATATGAGAATCAAGTAACAACAATATTATTCAAACAAGTAAACTGGTGTATGATGGAATGTGTTGAAGCAAATAAAATGCTTGAATTTAATTTAAGTAATAAAACTTTAAATAGCGACAAAGAAATTACTTGTGAATTTATAAAGCTGCTGGTCCTTTGAATTGGGCATCAACCCTTCATTATTTTCTTGCTTGGACGTAGGCTCATTCCTAAAACATCAAATTAGCTTTATGTATCTGATTGCTCTAAGGTCAATGTAACTATGACAGTGTTAAAAGTGGTATAAAAGTATTAAATATTAAATAAGTTTTATATTTCTTATATCTTGCTCTACCTTCCTAGATAGCAAAACCCTGTAACAGTCACTGCAGCTGAGAACATATGAAGCACATAGCTTAGAATGTGAGCTAAAAGAGGGAATGGATAAGCCATTTAGGTGCCATTTTATCAGTCTGCAGGAATCCTCAATCCTGAGTTTTGGCTTCTGATTGAAGCCAGTTGTCCATGCTTTTGCACTGTTTCCTTTCACCTCCTAGGTGTAATTTTTATTGATTTTTTTTTTTTTTTAATATTCCTGTTGTTTCTTTATGTCTGTGGAAATTTCATGAAGGCTTGTACTTTTCAAGTAATAATTGGGAAGAGGGAAGTGAAAATTTTTGGTAATTGTTGAGACCATTGATGGCTTCTGTAGGACAGGGGGCATAAAAACTGTTCCTCAACGCATTCTATAGAAAATAGCAGAAATCTGTAAAGCACAATTTATTTACACCATTTGACATGTGCTAGTTTCACATAAAAGACTTAGAAAATGCACTTTTCTGTAAATGTTTGGTATGTACAGTTTGCCAGTGAACCCATCAGGTGCTGTGCTTAACTACTAATAATAATCAAGGTTCCATGTGTGTTTTCATGTACACTAATATGTTTGTGCATATATGGAGGAATTTGTGGGTGAGATAAAAAATAGTTCTTAATTGTTTTGAGTAGGGACGGGTTTTTTAAGTCTCTTTATGTTTTATTTATGGGATGGCTATTTGTCATGAACTTTGTCTTTGGCCACAATGCAGGAATTTAACACAATCCAAGACTTTTTCAAAACTCACCAATATTTGGTAAAAATAGGTTACAGTGTTAGAACATGTTTTACAAAGTTCTACTTACAGAGAAGAAATTAAAAATAGAAATAAGAAACATCAGAAATATGCCCAGAAATATTTAAAAAGAAAAAAAGAAAAGGAAGATTTCTTCTTTTTTCCCTGAAATATTGCTTCTGAAATGTGACAATCTGAGATGACTTCTTACAGACAGCAGACTGTTAGGATGTGTCAGTATAATTCAATATTGTATGCATTTGACATTTCTGAACTCATTGCTGGAAAGAATCATGCCAACAGTGACATAGGTTTTAAGCTGTCTCTCTTTGCTAGTAACGTCAGGATCTGTTGTATAATCAGCTAAGCAAGATCCAGTGAAAATCTGAACTATGAAAAGATTTAAAACTAGGTTGGGCAAGTCTGAAAAACAGACTATGCAAAATATTGCATTTGAAAGAGGATGCAGCAGTGGATGGCTAATAACATTTAAATATGCATGTTTTTCATAGAATCATAGAATAATTTGAGATGGAAGGGACATTTAAATGTTATCTAGTCCAGCCCCCTACAATAAGCAGCAACACCTTCAACTAAGGTTTCTCAGAGCCCTGGCCAGCTTTACCTTGAATGGGACAACCCATTCCAGAGTTTCACCACACTCACCACAAAACCACTTATTTCTTATATCTTATCTAAATCAATCCTACTGCAGTTTAAAACCATTATCCCTTGTCCTTTCACCTTAGACCCCCTGCTAAATAGTTTGTCCCCATCTTTCTTTCAAGGAGAATGGAGAGAAAAAGTTCTTGCTAGGGAAGAAAAAGGAAACCTTCCAATTTTAAGGAGTTTAGTGAATAATAAATTGAAAAGGATAGGAAGGAAGAAAGATAAATACTTGATTGAAGTAGAAGCTGTAAGGACTCCAAAAGGCAGAATGCAGTTCAGTCGGTGTTGTAAAGCTAACATCTGTCAAAGATTAACAGGCAGCATTACATGAAGTCATAATTATCCTCTACACTTAGAAATTCCTATGGCAATATGCAATCAATGCAGATATTTTCAGGGAAAATCATGTGCAAGAAAATATATTGCTAATTATGTAAGGACTTGAGGCTAAGAGAGAGGAGCCATATACAATAAGTTTTGATTTGAAGCACAGAGAAGACAACAGTTCTGGACTACAACTCAGGGCTCAGGTCAAGAGTTATTGAGACAGAGTTGGATGGAGATGTAAATCCCAGTGAGAATACAAGAAAGTGCTGCATAGCAGTGATTCTGTGGTAGGAGTAGCAAGAACAATTAAGTGCATTGAGAAAGGGAAAGAATAAACAGCATGGAGAAAATGAGAAAAGAAGTATAAAGTGATACACAGGTTGTGGTTCTAGAAGTTGAGAATAAAATCTGATTAAGAAATAATCACTTAGAGCTAAAACACGTTGAAATGTGAATACCCTTGTGCATGAGGAAGAGGTGGGTGTAAAGAAGCTTGTAAGAATATCATAGGTTTCATTAAATGGGAATAAATGCTAATATTTAGTAAGAGACAATTCATTAATAGGCAATTCTTACTATATGCTTAAACCAGGGCCAACTTCAAACTTTGTCTTACTTTTGTAAGAGTTTGCTGATGAAGTTGTGTAGATGGTGCATTTTTCACCTACTCCTTCTTGGTATGAAGATAAAATATTTACCAGTAAAAGGTTGACTTGAGTAACATTTAAATCAATTCCCTAAGTGGAAAAATTATGTGAATACAAGACTTTTATGAGTGTAATTGCTCATTTTTTTAACATGACAATGTCTATTGTTCTTGTTATTGTTAGAACATGTCTATTGTTCATTTTTTGTCTTTTTAGTTATGTTGCTTTCAAATGTAGTCTTTTCCTTCTTCATCCCTTAGCTATGCCAACAGAAGGTGTGAGTGTAGGCCATGTCTCATTTGCCTTGAGTAAAACCATGGTGCTGGTGGAGACTTCCTGACAGTTATGTCCAAATTCATTTGTATTCTTTTAATGGCAGTCATTAAGAGTGAAAGGTAACTATTTGTAGTAGCATCAGTAGAAAAGCAGGTTGATAAAGACCATGGTTCCTCCCATTTTCTGAGAGGAGCTATGTTCTTAATTCCTTTTAAGGAATTTTTTCTGTTCACAAAGAGATGCTCCAATTTATGGTAAAAAGAGTAAAGCTCAGATAGCTCTCACAGTCTGCTCTTTCATCCCTTGTCAGGAATTATTCTGGTAGTGTACAAAAGTCATTTACAAAAGTGGTATACAGAAGCCTTGGATTTTATTGCCAGGAGGGGAAACACAGTCTGAGCAGGTGACTAAAGTGCATGGCAGGTAGCAAGACACATTCTTTCTTATTGGCTGGTACAGATGTGAAAGTTTGTAGTGATTGAAAATTAGCCTCATTGCAAAATTCTTGTAATCACTCCTCTGCCTGTGTTCTGGGTTTGTGTGTTAACACTAGGGGGTAACAGCAATATTTATTTGAAATGGGTTATAATTGTGACAGCCAAAATTAAGTGATCTGTGAGGCCTATTAAATCCTTCAGGGAATCAGGGAAAGCATGTATTATTCTTAGAGGTAAGTCCAAACCTGTTGTGTGAATCAGAATTCAGCTTTGGGCAGCTCCAATGTTTTGATGTGAGATCCTCTTTTAACAGGCTTTTTGGCTTATACAAAGGGTTGATGGTATCTGGCAGACAGTGCTGCCCTTTTCATCTTGCTTTTGTTTGTAGTCCTTTGGGGAAAGGGCTAAAATATTTGGAATATAACCTTTCTAAGTGTTCTTGGTAGCATGCTCAGAAATGTGGAGGGATTATTTGATAGATGGTTTTCAGTATTCTGGTGCCTGCAGAGCCATGGCTAATCTTTCTAATCTTCTTTATCTAAGGTAATCTGTATATTCTATCATCTCTGCCTCTATGTGTCTTATGCTGAAACTGCACTGACAGGAAGCTCTAAAATGCCTATTTTTGTTTCTTTCCAACAGCTGGCTGCCCAGATTCCTTGATTAAAGGACTTCATCACTTCAGGATTCTGGGAGAAGAACAGGTGAGTTAGCTTCTCAAAGGCAGCATCTTAATGTCATGAAAGATAGACGCTAATGAGACAGTTTCATCTCTCTCTGGGGAGACAGAGTGTATCTCATGACCCCCAAAGACCTGAAATGTGGGGGGGAAACCACACAGGAGTTATATGTGAGAGTTGGATTTTTTTCATTCTATCCATCAGCCTTGACAGGTTATTAATTGGTACATCTGCTACCTGCCACAGTTTTTCAGCTTTTGACTACAGCAGTAAACAGACTCTCTAAAGCAGCAGACAGACAAACAATCTGACTACAGGACTGGTGCTTACAGCTACTCGTGATATTATCCATCCCTTTGTGTGTCATTTTTTCTCTTTTGAAAGAGTGTTTCTAAAATTATAGCTGTGCTTTGCGCTCAGAAAACTATTTCTGTAGAGGGAGCTTAGGAAAGCATAAATGAACTATTCTTTGCAACACTCACAAGAAGGTCAGATATTATTTTGTCAACAATGAAATTAACATACAGAGGTATTGAGAAATGGCCTTAAATTTTGAGAGACAAGTTGAATTTTCATACACTCAATTCTTCTGAAATTCAAGTTGGCTTCCTCTGAAGAATCCCTTCTAAGGTAGTGGTTACAAAGCCTGAGTGCATGACACAGAGCTGCCGGTGCTAGGGACCCAGGGGCTGAAAGCCCAGCATTAGTGTGTTGTACATGACACTATCCACATCTCTTAATGAACCTGGCACCAGGGGACTTGCACAGGATGTATGAGCGCTGTGACAAAGGTAGGAGCAACTCCTGAGGTGTTAATTCAAAGTCCTGTTTCATCATTTTTAAATTAGATTGTATTGACAAGAACACACTGTTGCTTCTCCTTTCCCTGTCACTCTCCCTTTTCTTATTACAATTGTGGCTGCTGTTACAATTTCTGGACTTCCAATTTTCCTCCACCAGCCCCTCACTTCAGCTGTTATAGAGAGTCACAAGTCATGTTTCTCAGGAGCTCAGCTTTTCCTTAGCAAGAGATACTGGAAGCAGGAATCTGGTGAGATTGAGGACTTAGGAAGAGGAAATAAAAGAATTTACAACCAAGATTGATGGGCTCAAGAGACTGATTAGAGCTACCTGACAAAAGGAGGGCAGAGTGAGATGAAGCTTGGGTAGAATGAAGAGATGGGGTTGTTTCATTGAAGGGTTTGGGAGTAGAAACCAGAATGATAAGGGTCTGACAAGGGGCCTGAAAAGGCTCCAGAATGATAAGGGTCTGACAAAGACCAGGGGCTGGAAGGGAATGACCAAATACAGAAGCTTGCTGAAGAGACTGGCAAATAAAGGAAGATCTGCACTTAAGCTGTGTGAAGAGGTGAAGCTAAGCAGTCTAGGAAGAGTTGGACAAAAGGAGAAATTTGAAGGAAAAGTAAGGAACAGCTAAACCAAAAGGCTGCACGTGTGAGGGAGAGGACTGAATCAGACAGATCTGACAGCTCCCCTGGACAGGAAAAGCCCTAGAACGGAGCTATGGACCTTAGCCTGACTAATGATCACTGACAGAGCAATATTTAACTGATGGACTTTCTTTGCAAATAGTGATCATTGTCATGAGGCTTGATGACAATGACAATACATTTATAAGGATTGTTGCAAATATATTCTGTCATACAAAAGCATTGTTATCATGAGTCTACTGAAGACCACAGAAGCTTTTGTTTGAAGTTAGCACACACCACGATAGTCAGGAAATAAATGGGTGCAAAACCAAGAGAAAAAAAATTTAAATATATCTAAGTGAAGACAGGAAGGAATTACAGGCAAAGCTCTTATTCATGTGACTATCTATTTATTTCTTATATTTATTTAGTTAGATATTTGCTTTTTAAAATTATCTGTTTATTTTTCTGTTATGCCTACTAGATAGAAAAAATTAATAGTAAGTTGTAAGACTGTTTTATTCAGACTCTTTGCAATTTCAGTACTGTAAACAGTTATATATTTTCTTCCATTCCAATCAATAGCCAAAGAAAAATAGGGACATGTTCCTGCTTCATATCCAGTCTTGATTTATTTTTAAAGTGCTTATGTATTTAAGGCCAGATTATAAAAGCAGAATGGACTATTGTGATAATCTGTTCTGATCTACTTTAGAATACACATTACATGACTTTTTTGGATTAATTCTTGTTTAAACTGCAGTATATTGCCTAGAAAAGCATCTATTCTTTGTTTACAAATCACTTGCAGACTTTAGATCCTATTGTACTTCTCAGTAGTGGAAGACAAAATATTCCCAGCCTCTTTCCATTCCATCACTCCACCAACACCACAATGTTTCCTATGTTGCATATCTCCAATTCCTCAGAGTTCAAGCAGAAAAAACCCTGGTGTCCCTCTTTTCTTCACTGAGCATTTGCTTCCTATCAATAAAAATATAAATAAACTGACCATATAAATGCTCCTATAAATGTAAATACCAATTTAACATTTGTTGATGTCATTAGGAAAGAAAGGTTTTGAGTGGCTTTCAGGATCAAACCTCTTGAAAACATGTGTCTGCCTGACTATCTGAAATATCTTTATATAAATGTAAGCATAAATGAAAAACTAATGCTGAGAAATAGAAGTGTGAAGAGTTGATGATTAATATTTTCTTAAAGGAATTGTATAATAATAAGGCTCTTGTTCTTGGTAGTCTGCTGGACATGTAAAATTTCCATGTCTTCTATTAGGAACATACATTATGGGAAATCTATTCTAGGTGGAAAGTCTATCTTTTAAGCCACTGGCAATAAGATAGTTTTTAAAGAGGGAATCAGCTTTGGACTTTATGGAAAGATGCAGTCGTAGTCTGCATGCTGAAATAGAAGAGTACAAGCTTCCCTGGTACATGATATGCATTGTGGATGCCTAACCTACCACATAAAACCAGCTTCCAGAGTAATTGGCTGAAAATGCAACACAAATGTAGCTACAGATTGTTGTCCCACTTGGTACTTGACTCTTTGAGATGGTGCCAGAGAGTCTGATCCAGGAAGAGTCTCCAGAATCAGCTTTGTCTGGTTTCTTTTGAACCCCCTTGTCACAGACTCTCCTGGTCCACTAAGGTCTGTACAAGACTAAAAAAGTCTCCTGCACACGAGTCCCAGGTGAAGCCTGAAGCTTCTAATTGCCCAAAGCTCTGCTGAGCTTTCTCTTGCAATTTGCTCTCACTTTTCATAATCCATCTATTTGCCCTAGCTTAAGGCATGCAGCCCAATCTCCTGACTAACTCCTCCCTTTCTTCAGTATTTGAGATATAGCCAGGATCAGGTTGAAAGATTTTGTAAGTGGGGAGCTGTTGAAAAAGAGCGCTATGTAAGAAAGTCTCCTGCAGTAGCCATTTGCCCTGTCAGGCTGGCTGTCTCTGCAAGTAAATGTTTCTACAAGTGGTGATAATACAAGCTGCTTACAAATATATGCTAAAAATGCACCAAATATGGGCTCTCTTCAAATACAGTGGAAGGCAGGTAATTCCACAAGCCAATGCCAGAAACAGCAGAGAAAACACTCCAAGCATAAACACCACAATATCCCAGCATAGCAAGATGACTTGCAGTGAACTGTTATGGAGTCTCCCTAATGACTCTATGAGAAACTTCCCTCTTGTCCCCAAAGTGATGAAAAAAAAACCTTGTTTAATTGTTTAAATGGAATATTGTGATTCATGAATAAAATAGCAGCTACATCTGAAGGCTGGAAGGGAAAACAAATAACAGGCAAGCAAGCACTCTGCTGCTATACCTGAGTGCCCCCAACAGGTCACAGCACAGACGAAGCAGATGACTTCTAGGGGCAGGAAGGGAAGCTGCTCAGTAATGTATAGCTGTGCTTCTCTGTTACATCATCTGCTCTGACAACTTTGCAGGATGTATTGGCCAGTTCCTTGATATTTTGACAGGGGAACGATCAATTTTAACAGATCTCTCCTATCAGCTGCTACTGAAACTCATATCACTGCTCACATTTTTTTTAGAACTGTTTTGAGTGTTTATATCCCTGGAATCTGAGCAAGCCTGAACGGGGATCATTTTGGGGGGAGGGGTTTGTTTGTTTGGTTGGGGTTTTTTGTAGGATTTTGGTTTGGTTTTTGGGGGGCTGGGGTTTTTTTCCCCACATTTCCTTGTCAATTAGGGAAAACTTATGCAAAGGAATACCCTAGAATACCCTCTTTTGAAAATCTGCAGATGCATGTCCCCGTGCTCCTCAAAGATGATGTGGGCTTGTGCTAGTTTTCACAGTGAGCTGTAACTTTAGGAGATACAGAAATCAAGTTTGAAATGAACACAGCATGGTTAGAGATCTTTTAACATTAGTTGAGGTCTGGAAGGATTTTATGTACAATGTGTGGGTGTGACAAGGTTGATTTTTTTTTTTAATTGCAATACTTGCCAGAGGAATTTTTTTTTCAAATGCATGATACTGAATATTCATGCATTGAATAAAGTAAAGTCAGTCTTAAAGTAATTGATATATATTTACCCATGCAGGCAAAAGTAATGCCATATGACAATTCTGATTAATCAGCTGAGTTTAGTACAGGAAAGTGTCAAATATGATCAACAAAGTGCTTCTGAAGTATTTCTGGGTTAAGATTTTTTGATAACTACACTTGCAAGTAATATAAGCTACATCTCAGTAATTCTAATCAGTTAAAGAACAAAATAAATTTTTACTGGATGATTTCTCCCATTCATAATTACTAAGCCAAAGATGGTTTGTTAGCATTCCAAAACCTTTATCTTTACAAGTGTAGTTCTTACACCTCTGCTGCTTCCCACCCAGTGCCATGGCTTCAGCTGCTATTCCAAGTAAGTGATACCTACACACATCTCTCAGTTTCTGCCATTTTTCCATCTAATATCTCTTTTCTCTCCATCTCATTTGGCTCACCTTTTGGATTTGTCACCACCACAGTCTCATCACTTGCTCTCTAAGACTGAGCTACTGCATTTAACTCTTGATCCTCTTCACACCACCTTTTTTTTAATAACTGGAACTTCACAGCAAACATTATAATCTTGCAAATTCATATGACTAGTGATATGCCTCTCTTTCCTTCCTATGTTATACCTGCCTGGAATGTCTCCTAAGCAACTTCTTCCTAACTCAGAGGTAATTAGGATTCATGAAAATTCCTCAGTTTTGTCTCTTCTGGATCATAATAACTTAAGCCTTTAAGTTCTTGTCATAAGGTGAGTATCTCTACATTCTTACACTTTTTGAACTTACTGTACAGTAGGCAAGTGAAAGTCATTTATTTCTGGTTCAACAGCTGACATAAAGAATGAAGAGGAGGAAAATAGAAGGTACTTAGTCAAAACAAATTTAAAGGATTTTTTTCTGTCAAAAAAAAAAAAAAAAAGGTGTCATTTTATACAGAACTCAAATTTCTCTTCCAGACAGCTTTTATTTAATTCAGAGAGAAGATTTGAACCACAGTGTTCAGGATCTCAGGTACATGTGGAAGTTAGGACTTCTTCCATCCCTTGGATAGCTTTGATCTGCTTTCAGGGAATATGCCTGTGCTCACTCTTGTGACCTGAGAATTGGGAGCCAGTCTCTATTGCTCTACTGAAATGCAGTTCCACAGTTTGCAACAGCAGCAGCTGAACAGATTTCCTTGCATCAGTTACAGCCTTGATGGCTGTTCCTTTAGCAGGAAGAGGAGTTTGCATTTGAGCTCCACAAGGGTCAGAAGAAACTGAATGTTTATCTCTGGCATCCAGTCTATTCACACTGATCCCCCAAATACCTGCTGGAAGATCACAAACTTCCAGCAGTTTGTAAATACAGTGCTAACCCCTGCACTGTGCTCATTCCCCCTTCTTCATTGAATCATATTGTGCTTGCTTTCATATCATTCCACTAACTGCAGTCTTCCTTTTTTTCCCCCATCTCTACTCCAGTTTAATTTTGCATGTAAATTGTGGTGCACTGATCCAGTTAGAGGTTTCTTACCTAAATATTTTCTTCAAACAACTGTTTGTACCCAGTTTTCCACGACTCTAGAGGTGGTTGTATTTCTTGTCTCCTTGGGTGCTCCTGTGGTAACAAGGAGCCGATCCTCTGAACTTGCTCTTTCAATTCGATCAGGGGCCAGCAGAGAGGCCCAAAAACTCAGGAAAAATAAATTAGGGGTGCTCCATGGAGAGCCATGTCAGTCCATCACTTTTAATCTGTATTTTAGGTGACACATTTGTAAGTATTTTTACTAATCCAATGAGTACCACTGGTTTCATACTGTAAGTTGCCTAATTACATTATGGGACTAATTCTTGGAGTTTTTGTACATGCATAATATATATAAATAAAGTGCTTAGTCTACACTATGGACTAATAGCCTCCACAATCTAATTTTGAAACACACAGATGGTTATTTGATTTATAGGAGCAGTAAAAACAATCTGACTCCAGAAAGTAGATTTGCTTTCCTCTGAGACTCTTACATGTAGTTAAAGAAACAAGTAATTGAATTACATTTCAGAGATTTGGGCTTTACATCTACTGTTATACTTTTGTCCAAAGTTGTCTGCAAGGCTGCTACTGAGGAGATGCTTTTAGATGAGGGGGGGAGAAGGAAAATAAAGAAAACAACATCCAAAGTGTAAAAGCAAAATTAAAACAGCTCAGGGCATTCATGATGTAGCAGGGGGATTGGAATAAATGACCCTTAAGATTCCTTCTAACCCAACCATTCTATGATTCTATGATATTAAATCATAATTTGTAAATTAATTGACACAGCCAGGAATCACTGTGTTCATGAAGTGTATTTTGCAGGAGTTTTGTGCATTCAGGTGCATTTCTGTTTTGTTTTGATATCTGAATCTCAATGTAACTGAAAAGACTGCAATCTATAATTAACCTGTTATTCCTGTGTCAACCCAAAGATTTCATTTATATTACCCTTGATTTACAACATCAAATGATTGAATTTCCACTGCTTGAAAACCTATTATCATTCTAAGATTCAAGGGAAACCATCCCAACCTGGAAAGCAGAGAGCAAGGAATAAATGGTTACAGTTATCCAGCCTCCATGTCTCTGTCATACTGTGATTTATAATCTAAGGGCCCTGACAAGTGTTTACTAACAAAGGTTACACAAAAGAACTTCATTCTATGGTCAGAATACCAGAAGTAGAGCTATAAGTAGAGCTTTTTCCGCTCCAAATTTTATTCCTTGAAAAGCTGATTGGGACAATTCACGATTTGAGGGGAAGGTTCACAAAGGGATGTCGTCTTCAGAGGACAAACAGAATGCTTTCCAACTACATTATTCATATACCTTTAGCTGTCTTAGCACCAATTTTCTAGAGTAAATTCTATTTATGAAGCTTTGGGGGTTTTTCCAAATAGGCATTGAAATATACAGTTCTGGAGGAATCCAGCAACTATTTACCAGCCTGTATTTCTGAGGACCTTATTGCAGTAGCACATAAATGCCTGACATGCTTTGTCTGGAAGCTGCTTTCTAGCAGCAGTAGATGGCTGGTGATTTCTGTGTAATTTTATGCCACTCATTACCATAGCATTTGACTTCCTCATGACTATTAATGGATTTTGCCTCTTAACAGTACATTGAAATCAGCAAGTATCATTCTTCCGCTTTACAAACGGGCAACTGATGAGAAGCTTAGATTAAATGACTTACATGAAAGCCACAGGATGGCTGTGCTGCTGCCAGGAATGAAATCAGGTGCCACGAATCCCAGTTCCATCAAATTTCCCATATATTATACTTTGTGAGAGGTTTTTCCTAAAAATAATTGGAGATACTTTCTTCCTTGTAGCATGCAGAGCAACTTTACACATGATGAGTGCATCTCTAAATAGGAGGTACACTGATAAAAATTGAGTAATAGATTCTGTGAAATACTTTGAATGGACAGGAAAGCTAGATTAATCTTTCAATGACAGCTCTTTACATGTTAGATATCTAGCCTGAGTTAGTTTTCTCAGCTTCCACCATAGCACTTCCATAGGGTGATTGATCTTACCTATCTTAGACATCATATCTAAGTCAGGATAAATGCCCTCCTTGAGATCTTATTTCTCAAGGAGGTGCTCATTCACTTGTTTAGGCTAGATGTTTAATTTTAGATGAGATGCTCATTCACTTGGAGCCTTGTTTAGGCTAGATGTTTAATTTTAGATGAGCTAAATTTCTGCAAGGTGGTTCACAGTCTAAGCTATTTAGATACCTAATCCTTGGTTTTAAAAATAGCTTTGGGCAGGTGAGTTAGGATCAGAATTATTGGAACTAAATCAGCTATTGTAAGAGTCACCTAATTTCAGGTGCCATTATCTAGGAAGTTGTCTGATCTCTCATTTTTAAAAAAACAGGGCACTTGAGGTCTCATTTCTTATGCAGATGTACAAATCTAAGGAGTAAAGATGAATTTCATCCCATCTCTCCTGTTAATTATAAAAGAAGTCTTCACAACCCATGCAACTATAGGCATCATGACTGTGGAAATTCAAACTAAATAAATTCTGCATTAGGTCTCCAGTTAAGAGGTGAAGTAAACCAGTGGATGTTGTGTGCTGTAATATCCTTAAGTATCTCGTCCAGATATATAATCAAAACACATCATGGGCTCCAAAGACATTTAAGGGCTCCTGAAAACTGACTTGATTAATGGATTGCTTTGGTAGGTTACATGAGTCTAGTATGGTATGTGGTGTATAGGAAAAAATGTCTTTAATAGGTATGGTCTGTCACTATATGCAAATATTTAATTAATAATTCATTATAATAGTTCTGGTCCTGTACAAGTTTTTTATAAACACACCCTTTATGTAAAGTGAATAATTTTGTTTCACATCACTGAATAAAGAATATAAATGCACGTATGTTGTGTAGATTTTGCTATGGCAACAAACATGTATATGTTTTGCTTCTTTGTGTTTCAGTTGGTTGCTGGGCTTTAATTGAGCAGGACACAAGGAAAAAGAAATTGGAAAATGACATTAATGTATCTGGACTTTGAAGGTAGAAAACAGGCTGGTAACTAGATATCAAGATATGCAAACGAACTTCGCAGGATCTTTTCTGGATCATTTTTTTGGCTGTTATGGAATGAAAATCACTGGGGAGGGTGCCATACTGATTTGGAATGAGTCCTGTGCTGAACCAGTATAAAATGTTTCATTTGTTGGACAGAAAACAATGTTGCTGTCCACCTTGCCAGTAGGTAAGCTGGACATTTACATTCTGTATCTTTCCCTAACAAGATAAAGCTTTTTTAAAAGAAAAAAAAAATGGGAAATGAGAGGAATTTCTTCATGCCCTTTTAGGCTAAGTTAATGGCTGGAAAGTATATTCTTTTTTTTCCATCTGAGAATTTTTAATGTAAATGCTGACAGAACCTCAGCTACAGAGTCACTGGTGTTTGCCTTCTTAATGAGAAGCTGTTAACAATCCCACATGCAGCACAAAGTTCCCTCTTAATAGGGTAAGACAATCACCATCCTCACCTTCAGGTCCAGTCTGTGCCCTGAAGGAAAATTAGGCTGCTAGAAAGTTTTGGAGCTATGGTTACTGCTATTTCTATAAAGGCCGGCCAAATGACTCGGAGCACTCAACACATATATAGTGGAAGGATCACAAACTTTTCTGAAAATTGAGAGCGTCCAACATTAAATATTTATGGCATTAGTCTGGGTTCAAGCGTAATAATAACACAGGAAAACATCCGTTGACTTCTTGAGCCCCCACATTCAAGGAGACTGCAGACATGTCTTGCATATTTCTCAAAAAACTATTATTTTCCAAATACAAGATTCTTAAGTCTTCTTAAGAATTTCTGGCTGTCGTTCAACACACTGAAAGATATTTTGAAGTCTTATTGTCCTTTTAGATTTTGCTTTTCTTTTCAGAGGTTATTTGCAGTTTTCATTAATTAACAAAGTTGGATAATTTAAGTTTGGGTTGATTTTTTTCTGTGATGCAAACATTTGTGTCTACATGTTGTAGTCTTTTAAGAACTCTAGTATTATTTTAAGAAGCAGTTTAACAAGACATGTTGTGACAGCATTCACGGAGGAATCTTCTGAAATGTACCCAAAATATGTAGAGCCTTCTTTGTAATTTAAAATTCTTTTTTGTATGCTGTGTGTATGAGGTGTTGGTCCTAAAGCTTCCATTTTCCTCAAAAGATTTCTTTGGAGAGGGGTGTGGTTTGGAAAAAGAATTTTTTGTTTGCTATCCTCCCAAAAAAGGGAACAGGATTTTCATGAGCCATTATGGGATAAAATCTTATGAAGCACTAAATATTGTTGTGAGTGCTGTAACATAAAGTTCTGTTTTGTTTTTTTAGCACACCATAAAGTCTACTCACAGAGAAAATTCATACCTACTCCCTTCCTCTTTGGCCTTTTGGATTTGCCTGTTTTCTTTGGGGTTGTTAGGACCAAATGCTTTCATTTATTTCCCTCCACAGTAGAGCAGATTTATAGGTGAATCTGAAGCCTCGTTCACAGTGGTTATACAGCCACCGGTGTGGAACTGCACCAACACAGAACCCTAGAGTGGATGTGATTTACATGTGCACAGCATGATTTGTACTAGCTCAGCTATCTCTGGGTGAAAGCAGGTTAAATTAGACATGGGAAAGTTATTGCAGTGACATCAGTCATTTTAGAGCAGGCATTTTTGTCAATGAGTATACACTGAGCATGTTACTTAATATTGCTGTGTGTCAGTGTCCCCCATCATTAAAATTAAGGCATTTCCATGGCCTTTTAGGCTATCAGGATGGAATTAAATGAAAATTGAAAAAACTAAAGAAAATTTCATGGGTGACACAGGAAAAAATACACCTAGTATTGAAATGAATGTAAATAAGAGAGTTATTGTCCTGATCAGTTTAATGATCAGCTTGCTTTTAAAATGCAGTTGTCTAGGAAAATTTTTACAACCCTTAAGGTCTAAAACATTACACTATAGATCCCTAAGGTCTAAAACATAGCTATAGATCCCTAAAGGGTTTTGTTTTGTGTGTGTGTTCTCTTCAATCTGTATACAGCATTTATAATTTCTCCATTGGACTATTTTTATTATGTTTACAATAATTTTTTATAGTAATGTAAGTGCATTTGATGTTACTTACAGAAACTGCCTCCTGTTTTCTTGATTTGAATATCCCACACAGTCTTCTGGTGGTGCAAATGGCTGTGAGCCAGGAAACGATGCACATGATGCGAGTTGGAGCGGAGTGACATCCCATTTAATAACACTGCAAAGTTTTAGACTTTTGACAAATAACCTGAACTTAGCATGTGAGACATTAGGACAATTGGCTGGATTACGTGGGATAGAGACAAACTCAAAGATGTGGGTGTTTTCTTTGCGTGCTGCCAGCATTTACAACCAGTGTGTTGTGTTGTGTTGTGTTGCAGTACAACCGGTACCAGCGCTACGGGGCCGAGGAGTGCGTGCTGCAGATGGGGGGAGTGCTGTGTCCCACCCCCGGCTGTGGGGCAGGGCTGCTTCCCGAGCCAGGCCTGAGGAGAATCCGGTGTGAGCCAGGCAATGGAATAGGCTGTGGGGTAAGAACGTGTATTTTCCTCCTAGTGGTGTGGGAAATAATTGATGCCGCACAACGAATGCTAAGACAAAGCGTGAAAATATGGTTGGCTTTTTTACCTTTCATTGGCTCTGAATTGCCCTTCCCACCAGGGCGGGATAATGCAGCTCGCCAAACAATTTAAATATAGCACAATGGCTTAGGAATGATGACTTCATCGTGGAGAATGTGTCCATTCCATAATTCTTTGCTTTATTTGGTTTAAGAAGTTGTTGAATAGTTACAGTAAGAAATTGAACTGTGCAAATGAAAATCTAAATGCACTCTGACTTTCTTCTCCTAGAACTCAGCAGAAATGAACAGGATCTTAAGCAAACCATTCATTATCATATTAATTTTTTTTACAGAAAAAGGAGAGATAGAATAGCCTGTTTGTGACATTGTAACAATATTTCTTGTGCACGTTAAAATACAGGATGAGAAGAAATATAGAAATATATTTGTTTACTTATGTTTGTTTTAAACAAGGGGAATGAACAATTAATGGTGGATTTGTGGAAAGCAAAATCAGATGAAACTTGAAAATACTTTTGCTAAGAAATCACATCATATGGGCCATCGACATTTTTGCAGTAGAAAAAGCAAGTACTTGACAAGAATCAAGCTTTGGGGGAAATAGATGTACATAGAGATAAATCTATATATAAAAGAACCTATTAAATGTTCAGTCCAAGTGACTATCTGGTGTTTGCACTATGTGAGTCTTTCCATGGTTGGCATTACAGCAGAATTCCACAAACACTATGAGAGAAGATAAAATATCTATATTTGTAAAATACTAGGGTACTCTTTCTGCTGTTTTTCTTGTGGAAAATGCACTTTTTATTGCAGTTTTGATACTGCCCAAACTGATACCGTGGAAGAATAATAGTTTGGTGAACTAGGAAGTCGCAGTAACTTGTCTTCTTTGAGTAGGTTAGCATCTGTCGACCTTGGTAAGACTTCCTATCTGTCCATGCAGTGTTGCATGTGAAACAGAGTGCTGCCCAAATTCCCTGAGCAGACATGGGGCTATAAAATAAAGCAGAATCTGGGAAAGTAATAAGAAACATCACTGCATAAACAAAAAGGAATGCCTCTGGATTAACTATTAGGGATTGATTAAAAAGGATAAAATCACATATCATTTTTATTCAGGCCTCTGCCTGGAAGTGGTGAAAATCACACTGTATTTTGCAGCTTCATTCATCATCATTCTGAATCTGCAAATGCTGTGTAAATAAAGTTTACGTAGCGTAAAGGATTGATATATTGTCTGGTTTAGCAAACTGCTCTGTTTCCTTCTAAGGACTTTGTGCTGTGCTTGGTAGTGATCAGATCTGCAGCCTTGAGTGTAAGCTCACACTTTGTTTTGAATTATGTGATGTCTTGAACATTACAGAGTACAATTCACTTAGGCTGAAATGAGAAGCAGGAGGCTGGTCTAGAAGCCAAATTTTGGTAACATTAAGGTCCTTCTTCAGAATCCATAATGGAACAGAATGAAAATATATGCCTTTGGATCTTTCTTTTCACCCTAAAAAATGGTAACCTCAAGGAGCATCTGTCACAGACTTCCTGTGGTAAGAGTCCTAGCACTGAAGTCAAATGCTGGTAATAAAGTTGGCTGAAGGTAAAGATCCACCTGCAAGGACACCAAGACAGAAGAACTATTTATTTTTACTCTATTTTGTGCAGTCATGTTCAGTGTTTTCTATTCTTAAACTGTGATGTGGTTTCTCCCAGTCAAAACCTGACCTTTTTCAGTATGAAGGTCTTCCATTACTTTTTATGGAATCCAGGAAGATCCATTTTAGAGCTCAGTATTGCCTCATGAGTATGCATGTGATTTACAAGCTCAAAGAAGGCCCCAAGACGAGAATGTCCCTATTACCCATCCAAAAAAGGACTGCAAAAGATGTCTTGCACTATTTAACCTATACAGCTTAGATTAGAAATACATTCCTTGCTGAAGATAGTGAGCAAAGAAATAAAGAAAGCAGTGTGAATCTGGAGATTCTTTTTGAATTGTCATCAATTCAAAAATTTGAATTGACATCAGTCTTTAGGTTGTACTTCAGTGATGTAGAATCTCTTTTGGGGTGTTTGAACCTCTGTCTTTGGTGAAATTTCATATTGATAACAACAGCAGTTGTATTCAGCATCACTGGTCTGTTATTCACACAAAAGCCCTTGCAGAGAAATAGCTGCCTATTGAACAGAACAAATTGGTAGTTCAGATCTGTACTGGCATGTTAGGGTAGCTAACAACTGTCAAGTAGCTGAGGATTTTAATTTGCTGATGAAATTACCCTGGGGAGAGAGGAAAGGCAGGTGGTCAAGAGAAAGTCAAGACAGTGAGTGAGAAGGGGTTTCAGCAGCCATTTTAGAAAAGTAAAGGAACCAAAAAGAGAATAAGCTAGCCACCAGGGAATGAAGCAAAATAAATATTCCAATATTCAGAGAAATAACCATGTGAGGCAGTGCCAAACATATAAGGACTATGACCAGAACTGGAGGAATAATGAGATATAAGCAGGTGACTGAGCCAGGCTAGCATGCAGACATTTTTGATTCCTCAGTTTCTCACTTATTACATGGAATGAGAAACTAGAAGCTCTTTTGCAGAGGAACTGCAAAAAGATATCAAAGGTAAATGTGAATCTCCAGGAAAGTGCATATAATTTGCCAAAAGGGCCTTTGGTAAAGTTAAAAGATGGATTTTGCTTTGTCTCAGGAAATTTGGAAACAGAAACATGCAGGGCCTAGAAACAGTCTGGCAAATGCCTACACAGAACTGTACCAAAAAGATGAGGAAAGAGGTTTAAATATAAGCATCCCCATATGTACCCTCTGCAGTCAGGCACTGCTATCTATTCAGACTTTCAGAGAAAAAAAAATAAACAAGACAAAAGGTTTCTTTTGACTGAATAGAAACATGCAGATATCCTTTTAATGATTATGGATAGTCCTCACCTAAAGCCATATTGTGGTACCACTGACTGACTCTACTGATGTCTAATCTTTCCTATTTTTTATTATTCACCATAAACTTATTAATTGATTTACTAAGATATTAACATTATACACTATTCTACCTCCATTACTATGCATCAGACTTATGTTACTAACTTCTATTGCTCAGCTATAAATTCCTGACGTATTTAATACTAGAAAACAGCAACAAAACATAGTGGATAGTAGATATTGTACCAGCTGGCCTAGGTAGAGGAAAAGCTGTGGTAAACAAGACATACAAAAGCTTTATGAATAAAACATTTTTGTCTTGTTTTACATTATACTGGCATACTATTTACTACAAGTTAAAGAAGCTTGGAGTTAAAAACAGGTTAGAATGGATCTTTGGAAGGAACAATACGACTTGTTTCTTAAGAAGTGTGCCTTGCTTTCTACACATACAGCTCAGTTGCCTTGTAAAGCATTCCTTGTCAATATCTTTCAGTGGGATAACTGACTGATGCGTAACTGGATCCCAGATTTTGCTCCACAATGCTGTTGTGCAGCATCAATAGTAAATGTTTTGCAGCATGCAATATCAGTTGACCTATCCCTTGGAATGGAGTGAGAAGGGAGATACAGGATAGTGGAGACAGAGCCTCTGCTGGTCTTTTTCCCTTGAGATTATTTATTCCTAGCATAGCATATATAAGCATGAAGAATGTATTTCCACAGATTGGCTGCTGTTTGATAATCCCTGGCTGGGAGACTGGACTCTTGAAGGTCCATTGAGGTCCTGACACCACTCTAAACTATACTAAGGTCTGAGTGACAATTTTAAAGATCTTAGAAATAAACTGTGTTAATTGATATTTTATTGTTCTTCTTTGAGATCCCTTAATGTGAAACTCCAATCTGCAAGGGGGTACTCAAATGGAGTGTATTAAATGTGCAAAGATAAAGTAAATTTTATAGTTTTGCAAAGGGAGCACAAAATTTGGGGTTATTTAATCTCTTTTACTGTTCCATAAACATAGTGCATTGAAGAACATCAAGAGATGTGTTCCCATATAGGACAGGTGAAATTTTAAGGCTGCAGACTATAAGAGGCCCCTGAAAAAAATCAATAAATATAAATACCATGTCTTCCTTATAAATAGAATTCCTAGGCTGTTGTATTACATAAAACAAAATCCCTAAGGCAATTTCACTCTACCCAGCAATTTTTTCTCATTGATTTCTTCTTGCATTCTTCTTCCGTGGCTAAGGAAGCACATGTCAAAAGCAATTGCACCATATTTGTAGGATTAATAATTGTCTGCCTTTTCAGTAAGCTTAATAGAATAGAGGACACTAAAATAGTTACATGAGAAGTGCAATACATATTCCTGTTGTTTGCAAAGTTGGGGGGTTTTTGTGATTCATCATCGTGCACTCATGCGTGTCCTAGCAGACGCGTTTCATCTTCAGTAATGTCTTTGTAAAACCCAGTGATTCACATGTAGGCAAAGCCCAAACAATTGGGGAAAGTCTTTTGTTTTGAGGAGACAAATCTGAATTATAAAAATTCCAAGCAATGAGTGAGTTCTTATCCACTTCTGATAATTCAAATAATGATTTTGTTAGTTGTGTATGTCCTTCTAAACTTCTGGAGTAGAGTTAATTTAGGCTTTTATATGCCAGTTGAAGTGCTATGTGAATGCACCTATACTTCCTCTGGAATTTGAACCAGCTTGCAAATACTGTTTCATATATGTGAAAGTGCACAAGAGTTTTTGAAGTAAAAAACAGTTTCCACATCTGGAAGTTAAAAAATCTTTTATTGCAAAGTTCAGTTTTAATGCAATGCATTGTCATGATCAACATGGATTTTCTCAAATTCCTCTCCCTCTTGAGTCTGGTTTTATCATGTTATTCCATTTATATCTGATCAAAATGTTTAAAAGTCTGACTAACCTCAAAGACTTTCTTTTCAAACAAAGATGTAGGTATAAATGTGTGGTTCGGGACTTGTACTTTGTTTCTGTGTTGGTAGGACCAGGAGAATGTTCAATGTATATAAAGAGAAAATAGGCAACTTTTAAAATAATTTGAGATATAAAGATAGTCAAGATGAGTAGTGGTAATTCAAGACAACCTTTGAAGGTGCTTGCATTGAAAAAATCTTTTCAATTTTATAATCAGATGAATAAAAGGTCATGGGTGAAAAAGGGCTGTTTGTACAATGATCTGGATTTTTCCCTTAGTTTTAAGATGGAAATGGAAGTTGAAGCAGAAAATAGAGGCTCCACAGTTTTAAAAAACAGAGGAATAATGCAGAAAACAAAAGACCTTGAGACCCCTATGTCATTTGCAAAACAGTAAAATGGAAATAGGAGATTGCTGCTATCTAGTAGCCGTCACAAAACTGAAGGGTTACTCCTTGTTATTACATTTCAGGTATCTGTCCTTGTTCCGTATGTCATTAAATTTTTGCTTTTAAGAGAATTCACCAGAAAGGTCTGACCATGGAAAAGGCAATAGCTGAAGATATTGCTGCAATTAAGAAACCAACTCACAGCAGGAGTGTTTCATAATATTGCATAGGGAGTGTTTTCAATGGGAATGAAAATGAGACAGACATTTTCCATTATTGCTAAATGTTGAGTTGCTAGCACTGTGCCACAAGCTCTAAGCAGTAATCATGTATTGCTTTCTTCTATTGAGTGGGCACTCTAGCCTTTAGAAAGTGGAATTCCATCTTGTTGACACATTATGCTTCAGTAGCTGAGCACATTGTTCAATTGCTAAAATATGACAAGCTGACCAGAATTCTTTTTGGATTTGTGTTTGTTTTTTTTTTTTTTTGGTACTGTTTTACATTGGTTAAAAATAACTGTAAAAGCATGGCACTTTTTCAGATGTAGAATGTTAATGTTTTAATGAAGTGTTTATCCCAGAATTGCACTGTGCAATTAACCAGCTATGTATTGCTGCCAAGGTGCATTATTTCCATTGCCCATGTCTTACAGCACAGGGCAATTCATTGATCTGATATGAAACTCAGCTATTAGCACTGAGTGGATAAAGCAATCTAGAGAATGTTTCCATTTTTAATAATATGGATCACATTAATTCACAGGACTAGCAAAAGAAAATAAATGCTTTTTGTACAGAAAACAAATCAGTTGCTTGCACTTGGTTTAATAGTAAAAGAATAACTGCTTTTTCCTTTACATCTCAAATCATGAAATACTAGCTAGAAAAATACAGTTAGAAAATATGCGAGTGTCTTCCATTCTATGTGAGTTAAAACTGAAATTTTATTAGTTTCATCTGCTAGATGTCCAGAATATTATGGGATGACTCATATCATATGATAAAATTCTGTATCCCTTGATTTATATAGGTTATAGCTTTTACCTGACTTCTGCATCATGCAGACATCTGGAAGATGGCTTTGTACTTGCACATTGCAAATTGAAAGTGCAGTGTCTTCAGTTGTTTTTGCTTGACTTATTGTTTTGTGGCCTACCTGGTAAAATTTAAAATAATTTACAATCTGTCATATGTGTTCTATGACAGGATCAAGGAAGCAGAGAAAAGAGGTAGCTACCCAAAAGAAGCTGGAAGATTATGTTCTTTGTAATATAGAAATATCACAGAAAGAATAACACTGTATTTGCGTCAGGGAAATTGTATTAGAGAAAACTAGGATAAAATCAAATTCTTACTTGTAAAGATAAGTCAAAACTGGACACACAGACCCAGGGACTAGAGAGGATAAAACTGATGTCTGTGAATGTAAACCAGCTCAGACTGGGATTTGTAACAATTGTTTTGCAGAGGATAAATGCTCCCAATTCAACCAATTTGTCTGAAATAGGAATGAGCTAAAGTTGCAATCATTTGAGACCCATTTTAAATTGAGGGGTGAGATAAAATAGCAGGTGGGTTTAAAAATCACATCAGCAGTTGATTTTAGGATTTATCAGCTAACTCTTAGTCCTTGTAAACTGTTAGATCAAACAATCCCCTGAAATGGTGCTAGGGATTTTCATATTAGGGATACCAAAGTGGGATTTGGGATACAAATTAGAGATACTCAACTTTGTCACTTGTTCAGTACTTAGATTCCAGAGCCAAAGATGCCCGGGCTTCCATTTTCTTCACCTGTGGAAAGAGAAGAGCATTTTACAGTAGATCCAATTCAAAAATGTGCGTAATTTAATATCCATAGCTTGCTCTAAACTGATTTTAGCTCATAGATGTGAAAAAATACCTCCAAAGAAAAGTACCTTCTCTGGAGAGATTCCTGCTTTTAGGAACCCATTGAGTGAATCATGTTGTCATGCTCAGGTCAGGATAAATTGATCACTGAATTTGAAGGAAAGTCAAAATTTACTCTCAGGGCTTATTGTCAGAGACTTGATATTCTGTGCCAGAGTTGGTGGACAAGCTAAATATCAGCTGCAAGAATTTCGGGGGCATTTCTCACCTAGAAATTCTTTGTTATTTGAAGAGCCACAGGCTTTGATGACATCTTTGTCTATTTTGGACTATGCCTGTGGCACAGCACAGTTTAGTCTCTTGACGACTGAAGTGCTCTTGTCTAATTAAAGTAATTGGGCTCCATGTAGCAGGATCTGGGTGATGTTTAATGGCTTATGATGCTCAGGAGATTATATTAGATGAACTCATAATTCTATCTAGTCTTAAGTATAATGGAAGTTTATGACTGGAGAGAACTTGCAACTACTTTTTTCTTACTACTCCTCTCCTCTTCAGTGAAGTGCCTAGAACTACGTGTGACAGTCAGGGGACAATGTATTATCATGAGGCCCATCAGAAAAGACGTGGAGTGCAAAAATCAGAAAGAAGGAAAAATAAACTGTTAATGGGATTTGCCGATTAATTCTGCATGTACAAAAAACAGAGCTCTGTATTCTGCCTTTATACTTCACTGACATACAGGATAAGATTATTCTCCCTCATTTGATGGAAAGAAACACTTTGCACATGATAGAAAATTGTAGTCATTTTAAATCAACCTGTATTTTCTTCAGCTAGCAGATGACAAAGTTCTGGTTATAGTAGCCTGTCCCAAACCACAAGAGATGCCTGAGCTTTCTTGCTTATATATCCTGACTGCAGTTTCATAATCAGCAAGACAAGTGCAAATGAATTTGTAAATTATCAAAACTAGGTGTTAATAGAAGATCTGGTATGAATAAACAGATCTATCACTGAATCACTGGAGAGGGAACAATAATGCAATCAGGACAGGATATGCTGCTTGAGAATGGCAGCCACCAAGAGCAGGATTCTAATTGTGCAAGAAGCTTATTTGAGCAATTTTCTAAAAGATTTCTGTATTTGAACAGGAAAGAGAAATATGGGCTGAATGCAGGAAATCACTTATAAATGAAAAGGAAAATAAATATGAATCAAATAAGCCTATTTATTGCCTTTTATATGAAGTTTCAATGAAGACCTCCTGAGGCACTTAGGATTGTATTATTACATTATTGTAAAAAAGCAGGAGGTGCTTAATCAATGCAAAATGATGGAGTAAAAAGCTAGGACCAGAACAATAAGACTTAGATTAAAATGAATCTATTGATTGGCATTTTTAGCTTAGCCAGGATAAAAATTCAGAGTTCTGAATGCTAAAGAAGAATTTTCCTCATTATGTGGCTGGTATAATTCTAGCATGTAGCCCAACTCAGAAGTAAATCACAAAATTCATATCGTAAGCAGTTCACGCAGATGCTGAAAAACCATGTCTTTCTACTGCTTTTGTGGCACTTGTAGTCTTCATGTTGTTGGATGTCAGAGTAAAAAGTGTAATAGAGATTTGGGAGTTAAGTCTATTTGGTGTAAGTACAAATGTGAAAAATGTGTCAGTTTAGACCTTACAAATAATGACACTTATTTTTACTAAAAGGACTACTCCCGATTAAAAATGTTTGCAAGTTTTTGTATTTCTTTTGTTAGCTGATCAAAGAAATGCCCAAAGAGTGTCTTTCTCAACTTTTCTTTGACTCTGCAAATGTATAAAATCTCTGTTGGTCAGCCACACTGTTGCTTCATTTTTGTATGACTACAGCACCATTTTTCATATGGAGGGCATAAAATGGCAGCTTACCAGGACTATGAAAGTCTTTGTGATAAAAAAAGGAACAGCCGAAAATGAAGAGTACAAGCGTACCATAGGGATGGTATTGTGCACTGACATTTTCCTGAAGAATATTTCTTTTGCGATGACAAACAAGATACTGTGCAAAGCTTCCCAGTGCTCCTCTTGGGTTTACAGTTATACAGGGTTCCTCACTGGATCTTTCAGGAAAAGCTTTTTCAAACACATTACAGTTACAATAGTTTGTTGGTGGAATGAAGCAAAGCTACTCCTTGTCATTTCAACAGTACAAGAGAAATATTCATTTTTCATTGCATTACTTTGTTGCAGTTACATTGTTGCATTACTTCTATGTACTATAGAGGATCCAGATTGACTGGATACTATAATGCATCTCTCTGGGCTACGCTCCATAAAGAGTGGGATGAAACTGGTATTAAAAATATTTAAAGTATAGCTAAATGTAGTTCTCATACAAAAAATTAATACCTTTTTTAAATAAAATTAAGTAGAACAGAGTTATTCTGAGATCAATTCCCTCACCACTAGCATTTCAGTTAAGCTATTTAATAATGATGTCACATGCAAAACTTAATTATTTCAAAACCATTTCAAAGAGATGGCAAAGCCACTATTCCACAATCAAAGCTGATTTTGAAGTGCCGAAACAAAGCTGATTTTCAATTATCAGAGTAAAAAAAAAGCATCTGAAAACTGTCCTGATTGCTGCAAAACTGCTGTCTTTTTAAGTTGGATAACTCAAAACAAATAGATAATGCTTGTGAAGTTTCAAACAAAAATCCCCTTCTAACAAAGCATAAAAAAACACTCAGCCTGAAAGAGAATATCTGGGAAAAGTTAAAAGCTTCTGAAAGTGAATTTAGAATAGAAGTTGATTCTCAACTTTAACAATTGTATTAAGGTCACTAAGCTATAAAAAAGGAAGTAAAGAAAATGTTGCAAAGTCAAGGGCAAAGTATGAAAATAAAATAAAATGAAAATATAATGACCAAATTAAATAAAAGATATCCCTTACACAGTAATAACATTCGGAATGAAAAGCAAGGACATAGATTTGAAGAACAGTGACCAACTGTAATTCAGTGAGAAATAATAGAAAACCAGAATGCAGTATGTGCCCATAAAATCTCATGAGAGAGAGAAGTAAAAATTCCAATAAGGATAATAAAATATGTTTTTGAATGGAGGCCTTGACTAAGGGCAGAAAATCATGGGTGGATAACCAAGACTCAGTTAACTCCATTTTATCCTAATATTTCACAAAAATAAAATAATTCATGCCACTTTTTTTTTTCCAAAAGCTCTGGCATTATATTGGCTGACAATCACTACCATGATAGCAAATCTATTCTACTGACACTTATAAGGAATAAGTGAAGGGATAAAGAGAAAGGCTTAAAGGTACTGGTGGCTCACTTATTGAGACTAAATTAAATGAGCAGTAAAATAAGCTGGTAAAACTGGGCCTTGTTTCCCTTAAGAAATATCAAATAGCAGTAATAAGTTTTGTATATAAGTCTGTCATTTTTATGCCAGTGAAAATGCTCACGTATGTGAAATCAAATAATGACATTGATAAGTCTCTTATGCACACCTGAAATTGTTGTACTCAAAAATATTGAATTTCAGACCACTAGTCTAAAGCCAGTGTTTCTATTTAATATAGTCAATATAGTCTGCAAACAAAAAACAGCTATGAGGCAGGTTCTACAACATTCTCATATATAAAGAAAGCTTTGTTTTCTACTTACTTTTCTCTTCAAATTAAAGTTAATTAATTTTTTATTTAGGAACCTTCTTGTAGGTCTCTTAAACATGCTTTTTGAAATTCTTTAGTTTTTATGTAAAGATACTTTTGTTAAAATCTAATTGAGCAACATAATTCTGAAAAAAAACAAAATAGGTGAATAGTTGGATATACCTGTTGTTGGCATAGACTTTCAGTGAGATTTGACCTAAATCAGAAAGCTGAAAACTTAAAAACCACCAGGAGAATAAAACTGAAATGTACAAGTTCCCTCTGGAGATGGAGGAGGAGTAAATAGGAAAGTGAGGGCAGCCTTTAGGTGAGGTGTGAGAAGACAAGGTGGGAACTCACTGATTACTCAAAACTCTCACCAACGTAGCACCAATATATTCACTCCTTTTACTTGACTTGAAGAGGGAGAAGTTGCTCCTCCATTTTGTGGGAACAGCCTGGAAGGAAACAGGAACATTAACTTGCCTTCTCTGCTGGGAGCTGTGGCTTTATGTGAGGTGGTACCACACGTTAAGTTGGTTGTTTGACCCCTAGGAAGCAGATTGAGATGTAGAACACCAGATAGTAAGAGGGATGGGTTCTTCAGAGATCCCAAGCAGGGTATGAAAATGCATACTCTATAAGGAAAACTCAGAATTTATTACATCCTTGGCTGGATGGCTCTGGCATAAAGGAATAAAAGCTGAGATGAGAGTATGTGTGCCTTGGCTGCGTGTATTCAGAATTATGGGAAAGTACCTGCCACACCTTTGTAGGAATGAATAGGGAATTGGGATGGTTACAGTAACCTGAGCTAGTGGCAGGGGGATTGCATCTAGGTGATGTTCAGTGTCTCCCCCAAGGCTCCGCATTCTCTGATATCATGAGGTGTGTGTGGAAGCTGCAGTGCACAGGTGTGAAAGGAGCGGGGGTGACTGCAGGTGTGTACAGAGTGAGGGGGCTGTTAGTGGGTGAAAACTACACAAAGATGATGTCTGAGTGTCAATTGTATAAAGAGTGGCCTAGCTACATGACCATGATATTTTACATGAGTTCCTGGTCATTCCAGATTTTTTTTTTTGTGAATGTATACTGATTGGATACCAAATTTTGTGTTTGCCAGTATCTACAGGTATCATATTTTAAAATCCTTTTATGCTCACAGGAAGCTTTTTCTGAGCCTGCAGTATTTACCTAAATTTATTTGGGAAAATGTTTTGGATTTGGAGATGGGAAAAAATGTGGCTGCCAAACAGTAGCATTGCTCTGAGCTAGAAGCCCACCTGCTATGAGAGGAGTGACAGCAACTGGTAATTGGTGAGTTAGATAAATCAAAGAGGAAATAAACTGTACAATAAATGTACAATGCAATAATAGCTTTTATATGCTGCTGTGGTTCTCACCAGTGGTGTTTTCATAAAATGCATCACAAGCTTTCAGTGTTCAGGGAAACACTGTTTAGTGTTTTTGAATTGTTTTTATTATAAGCCATGCAAATAGTGTTTGTACCAGTGGGGTGTGACATTAATTATTAGCAAAAGATCTCTTGCATGATTTCAGTCCACACAGAATGAACAGTTCAGTCTTTATTTTCAGAGTGTGACATATAACTTTTCAAAACTGCATTAAAAACCATTTAACCCATGCAGAGTATTCCTGCTGAAGAGGCGACACATGGCAGAAATAAATTGCTCTAATAACATTTGCAAAAGTTTTGTGGTTGCAAAAATGTTATCAGTGGAATTCAAACATACTCCCCTTCATTATGCTTCAGAAAAAAACTGTATTTAAATTCTTTCATATGAATGACCAGTGGTCAACTCCTGAAATACAAAAAGGTTGAATCTTTTAGAGATAGATTTTTCTAGAATTATCTCCCAGACAAAAGCAAACAAAAAAATCAGTCAAACAAAACATACTTCTGGAAGCTAGGCAAGAGGAAAACAGTGACTCCTGAAAGGCAGGAATAAGCATTCTTGTCTAACTAATAAGAAATCAATTCTAAGCAGAAAAGGGAGCTGATAAGTCAGTAATGAAATCATAAAGTCACAATGGTAAATTATCTTAATGTAAAGGAAGAATAGGAAGGGTAAGGTGAGGCCAACTTGCTTGAACAATTAATGTTTTTATGACCTGAAAAGCAAGAAAAAATGAATGCAAAATGTAAGCAGGTTGTATCATGTTGTACAGCTAGAAAACAGAAGAAACACAGGGACAGTCAGAAAGTGCAAGTATGAAATAAAATATTTTTAATAGAAAGTCTACCAAATAGTGTTCAGAAGGTTTTCCATAAAGAAGTAAGAGAAACAGTAACATGAAAGATAAGGAAGGTTTTGGTTGGCTTCTCGTTGAGAGGAATCTGTATCATTAAAATGCTTCAAGAAGGCAAAAGTGTTTATCTTTAAATCTAAATTTAAAAGGTCATGCCTTCTTAGATGAGCTAAAACCAGTAAAACAGAATTTAAAATACCAACTATAGTGGAAAAAGGACAGCATATAGACACATTTTTGAATGCACTTCACTTGATGAATTTTTTTCTTGGAGGAATGGCTGAAGAAAATCCAGAATATTAATCATCACCCGTAAGAATAGGGTAAGAAAGATTTTGCAGAAGGCAAAAGCATGAAATCTATGTCTAAAAAGAGAAAAAAACACCATCATCTGAGATTTACAGACAAGTGGCTTTAACTTTAATTCCTGGGGATAAAATGTAGCAAGTAATTTAACTATTAGTAATAAGAAAGAGGACAGGAGAATAAAGTTTCAGGAAGCGTGGACCTAGCAAGAGTTTGTCATATCAATCTAATTTACTTTGCCAGAGTAACGGGACTTGTGGGTAGGAGAGAGGTTGGTGATGTTTTCTGTATTGAATTCATCGAAACGTCTCACATTTTTTCATTTAAAATTCAGAAAGGTGAACTTGGAATACAAGACTAGATGATCATTTCATTAGGTGTGCTTATAATTACTTGGAAAGCTGTGTATAGATGATTTATCAGCATTTCACAATTAAAGCAGAGAATTGCTTCAAATCTGTCCTGAGGTTGATAGATTTTAATATTTTCTCAGATGCCTTGAAGAGTGATTATAAAGTAAGGTTATTAATTTTGCATAGTATATGTAGCAGGGGGACAGAAAACAGTTTGGAATTCAATAGCAGTTCAGTAAGAATAAATGTAAAGTTTCTTATGTAGACAAGTACAAACAACTGTATGTTAAGAGGAAAAAATGCATAGAGAGACAGAAACAGGGCAAAAGTTGTTCTGGGAGCACAAGCTGATCTTAAATCAGCAGTGTGGTAGTATAGAAAGAAAAAATTCTGGACTGACATATATAAATCACAGTAATTGTTTCTCCTAATCCAAAATAACACAGCAAGGGATCAAGAACAGCCCTGATTTCTTTTCTGATGTTATTGTTCTGTTGAGGAAGGAAGATGTCCATTTTAACATGCTTCTTATCCAAAAAAGGGCCTTTTTTTCTGGCGTTTTCCCATTCCACTTGGTTTGGAAGTTAAATTGCTGAGATGTGCCATCAACAATTTCTCCATGGCTGCTTGACTTCTTTGCTCTAGAAGTACTGAGTCCCAAACAAAAGCCAGCTGAAACAGATAAAATCTAATAAGTCCAATATTGCCTCTATGCTGTCAGCAACTAACACACATAAACCTAAGGAGAGCTCATACCCACAGAGTCTGTCTAAATACTGCTTTACAGAAAGCCTGTCCTAGCTCAGAGTCACATTAGTTCTTTCACCTCTCTTGTGCGTTCCCACTGCCAGCATTTGATTAGATAATCCTTTTTCCTTCAAATAGCTAGCTGCTGATGAAATGGCACTGCTGATGCTTTATGATAACACAGAATAAACCAGCCGCCGTGTATAAAATCACTGTAGACATTTTATGAGGAAAGAAACATTGAACTTAACCTTTAAAAAAGAAATCTATCTAGTTCATACAGTCCGGTTTCAGAGCTCTGAAATGTTTGATCCATATCCCACTTCTTTGAACAGTCTGGAAATGACACAGGAAAGGCTGCACTGTAACTGGTCCCGTTCAGGAACTGATTGGGTTGAAAACATTCATGGAAATTGTGGGATTTGAGACATAGCATTGTGTAAATGGCAGGAAATTGTCCATCTGCCTGGTCTTTTTTTCTCATAACAAAGGTCATTCACATTTTGTGCCACATAAATCTTGCAATTATTTTATTGTATTTCCCCTTGACTGCATATTAAAGTATGGAGGCAAGTCATCGTCGCTGAACTCCAGAAACCTTTTTATGCATGATAGTTCTTCAGTGCTATTTTCTCCTCTGTCCTTTGGACCAACTTGTTACTTGTAGGTGTCTTTCTCAGATTTAAAGACGCATAGCTGTGTTCTGGTCTGTGTGTAGGTGCGTGTGGGTTTTCCATGCCTTGAATCTATCATTTGTCTTGTGGTTTCACCCTTCCTTCCTTCCTTACCAAATTCTATAAAAAACGCATTTGAGGTAAAGCCTCCAGAGCTGTTATCAAGCAAGTATTTCAGTTTGTCTTTTCCAGGTATCTTCAGCTAATTCTGTTTTAAAACAAAAAAATAATGTCAATTTTTTAGCAAAATTTCATCTTTATCTTAAATCTTTTGAGAATAGTTAGATTCATTTAAATCCCTCTGTATTTTATTTGTAGTTTATTGGGTCTTCAGGATTTAGCTATTCATGTAGCATTTCTATTTCTTGTGTGTATGTGTTCTTTTATCTTTGTTTGTATAAGGTTTATTTTCTCACCTCGTACAATCCTCTGAAATGCAGCATTTGCCTCAAGTCTTATTACTGTTTTTAAATAACTCTGTTCCTGCTGCATTCATTTCTAGAAGACTTTTTTTTCCACAGTTTCCCCATTTTATCTCTTTGTTAAGATTTAGCTGTGAATTTATATGGAGAACAATACCTGCGTACACACAGTTCAGCAGAAGTTGCATATTGGAATAATTGCAAGCACCTGAGAGGTATTATCCATTTAAAGGAACTCCTGTAGTATAACTGTGTTCTCTATGGCATTTTACCAGTGATATTTTTATTTTATGAATAGCATAATCCTTTTCGTAGACTCTCCTTTTATTTTGGAATTCAATGAACAGTTGCAATGACATTTTTTATTTGGTTTTTTTATGTATTGCTGCTTTTCAGACTTCTGTAGCTAAACCTTTCTATTTGAATATGTGGAAAAGATGAGTAGGGAAAAATATTAGGCTTTTCATATCTGAGTTTCCTTCTCATGTGGAGCTTATTCAAAATAATCACTTAAACCAGGTAAAACAAAATTGACAATCAAGTTCAGTCACACCATTTATTTAACCTGTTTTTATATTAAAAGTATAGGATTTTATGCCATAGCCAAAGGGAAGTTATCATAAATGGAAGTTGAAGAAATATTTGAATGACAGCATTCAGAATAGAAAATGTAATTTTTCAAAGTTTCTTCAAGAATTTAAGAATGTGTTTTTCAACATATGTGTATATGATACCTGTAAACAGATGATAGAAATTGCACAGAAATATTAAGAGCATAAAACCCCCTTTATATTACTGATACCAGAACAATTAATCTCATTATGAGCTAGAAGTGCATTTAGGAATTCAGCAAAATTCTTAGGTTTTGTATTGACTCATACACTTGACTGTGCCTAGAAAAGCGTATTAAAGCATGTATTTTTCTCAAAAATCTGAAAATATTTTCATTTGGTATTGAAAGGATGGTTGTGTGGCTTGCAAGCAATATGCCTATAATAGAAACTTAGCTTCTGAAAATAAATATTATTAATTAACTAATATTATCAATATTTAGCGGCATTATGTCACATAATGATTATTTCTATGTAGTAGTTGTGATTGGTATTTTAAACCTGAATCATCAGGCAGATGGCAAAAGCTAATGGGAACTTTTGCTGGGAGTTATCTTTTCCCCTAAGATCACTTTTAGCATTGGCTACTTTCATTCTTCTGGCTGTCTGCTTTGTTTGATATTCATGGAAGTTCCAATTTCTTCGTAATGGTAGCACCTCCTGGCAGGTAGTTTTTCACTCAGCTGAGCAGCATCTTTTCTAGAGAGTGATTAATTGTTCATATATGGCCTTCTTTAGATTGGATATCTCAGGACAAGTTTTGGAAAACTTCCTCCCTTTGTACTCTTTTAAACCTGAAAATATCATATGGTGAAGAAAGGTGAAAATGGACATTAAAAAGCCAGCAATTCGAATTTCTAGCTTGCATTTTGATTTTTAGCTAATATGTTTTTCAAAGTAGCAAAGCCTACCCTTTCTGACCATGACAGGCAGAGTCAGATGAAGCAAGTTATCCAGTTCAATTTCACCAGCATGTAGCACAGTTTAGCTGCAGCTGTCATGTCTTTAGAACTGGTACTGAACTGCTTAGCATTTGATTGTGGATCAAGAAATTGAAATCAGTGACCTGCTAAATGTGCAGTCAATGAGATTAAAGGGCAGGACTGGAATAACTTCACAAGTTAACATTCTTGTTTTATGCATACCAGCAAGCTCTGTAAACAGCTACAGAGAGATAATAATGGCACAAGATCGTTCCACTGGAATACTATTCATTAAATTTAAAATTCCTGATTGACATTATTAGAAAAATTCTGTAAGTGTTTCTTAAAAATTGTCTGAATTATTTCATTTTTCAATGTGGGCCTGTCAGCAAAGGAAAGTGCAAGATTTTTTACTGATGTCGTGACTTGCTCCATCACACATTTGGAGTAAATGAGTACCACTTTGATTTGTTTACTGAGAGAGTTGTTTCATTCCATGTGCTTTGAAACAAGGGTGAAAAAAACCTGGCAGTATCAGCTGTGTGGTGTTGTCTGTCATATATAGTGTCATTTTAAATGTGAAGATTAGTCAAGATTCAGGAAAATGGTTGTTGCTGCTTATCCTAGAATGTTTTAACAAGCTACTGCTTGGTTTTGTTATACAAAAAGCCAATTTGAAGAAGAACTGAGCAGAACTCAGAGAATATAAAGCAAATGTCTAGACATTTCCCTACCATGAAGGAAGTTGTTAGGTTTTATGACATAATTTCACAGGTGGTTAACTGTGTAGCTTCTAATATTTGGATGGAGGTTTTTTTTAATTATTATTGCTCTCATATTCTTCATAATGCTTTGGGGCTTGGGGAGAGAGGGGTTTCTTCCAGACAGTCACTGCTTCCACAAACCTTTATTCTCACTCTACCCAACATCAATTAAAAGTTATAGAGCCCTGAATGACACCATCTAACACATGTGACACATGAGAGACCAGAAACAGCTTCCTGCAGCTGAGCTACCAGGAGAGCCAGGGAATCCCATTTTTAGCATTGCAGTCAATAATTATCTACATCCTCTTTCTTCTCAAGAGACTGCACAGGTCTCTTGCATCATATCATGGCTCTGCAATGGACTTGCAATGTACAAGGCCACCAGAACATGCAGCCTTCTATTTTCTTGTTTTAAATAAGAAAATTGTAAGAACTATAGAGAATTGTAGTCAAAAGGGTCCTCTGTCCAATTCCACTCCTGACAAAAGTGTTTGACCCTCCCCTGCAGCTGCTGGTTTTGTCAGAGTAGAGGTTATCAAGACATCCTAGAGTTGCTTCTGGAACTGGCGAGTTGCAAACCAAATAATGATGCTGTTTCTGTTTGTCCCACCTGCATAGGGAGCACAGAGGCAACAGTCAGAGGAGGTACCCTGGAGCAGGTCCCCTGAAGGCAGAGGACAAAACTTACCCTCAGCACTGCTGTTGAACTCCATGCTCACTGAGAAAATTTGAAGTGGTCTGTCTAGTGTGGGTCAAGTCTCTCTCAGGGAGCAGATCTCCCTGTCATGTCCTCCTGATCCTGGTTAGATGTCTGGGCACATGATGTAACTCCACACCTGCACTAATGAGCATGCAGTGCTGTGCACAGGGGAACACTTTCAGAACATTGGACCTCACTGCTGATGGAAATGTTTTGAATATCAGAGTACTTGTGAGAGATAGTTGATCAGGGAATACTTTTTCTAAAGCATCCTTGATCAAGGTATCTAGATAAGGGGTCATAACTTTCCTTTGTCATAGAGGAAACACTTAGGTTTTCCATTTAAGACACACATTTGTTCACTCCCTTTCTCTTATAGTCACCCTTAAGTCCCTTCCAACCACCTAAGTTTTTTACTTCCTTCTGAAACTGCCTTTTAAGGCAGTCTGACTGTAATGCCACTTAATCCTGAAACATCTTCAGACTTTGAGGATGTTTTCTTCCTAAAGAAATTCTTCCTGAATCCTAGTCAGATTCAGAAAAAGTCTTGTTTTCCCCTTCACATGATTCCACTATTCATCCCTCTCTTCCCAAATACATTGAAACAATCATTGCTTCACAAAACTAATTAAGACTTGCAGGAAAGCATGTGCTGGTAACCCAGGGAATTCCCAATCCTTGTTTCCATATAGTTGTAGAGACCTTACCCCACTATAGCACACAGTTTTCAAAGTATGACAAGTCCGCTTTATTCTCTCCTAAAAATTTGCTGCAGATTGCAATGAAGACTGGATTTTGCAAAATAAAAGCATGATTTACAGATTTTAAAAGCATCCACAATCAGAAAGTACATACTAAAAGTTTCTGTGCTCTCCCTGTTTATTAACACTGTTATCCTGTTATGCTAGACAGCTGTCTGAACTGGCTACATTTTTGTTTTGAAATTTGCCTCCACCTGAAAATGAAATGCCTGCCTATTGTTATTCCTGTCTCCTCAAGGTTTTCTCTCTCTTCTTTCCCTGCAAATTTTGCTGCAGTTCTCTAGAGAAATGAAAGGCCTTTGAATTGAAACTGATGCTCCTAGACAGTGCAATGCTGTTGTCATCTATGCATTTACATTTTCCATTCTCCTTGGCTTGGCTATTTACTAGAAATACCAGCTTTCTATAGCCTTAAGACAGAAAGAATGTCTTACACTGTGTACTTCTAGAAGCTGTTCCAATGCCCTGTAGGGCATCCTAACTGTTGTCCTAAATTGAGATGACAGTGTTGCTCATATTAAATTGCCTTCTTGCTTGGCTTGGCTTGCTGGGATCCATATCTATTAAGGCAGGAGTGTCCAAATGTCCTGCTAGGAAAGCAATTTGTTCCTCAGCGGGGTGTCAGGAAAGCAGCTGGTCTAAGAAACTATCAGAGGTGATCTTAGGGGCAAGATGTGTTTTTCTTGATTTAATGGAAATTTTTACTGATCCATCTCCTTGCCTGTCCCCACAACTTGTCAACAGGGCAGCACATATCCGTCTTCAGCCATCTCCTTTCCCTCCCTACAAGCCTGTCATAACTCTCTTGTGGAGAGACAGGCTTTCACACAGCCTGAGCCTCATAATAGACACTTCGACAACAGAAGACATGTTATTAATGGATTTTTTTTAATGCCCTACAGAGACACAATTTCAGAAAATTCTTGCTAAGTACCAGTTTTTAAACCTCCACTTGGGGAGAGAGACTCTCACAAACTGAGGTTTATTTTTGTCCCTCTTCGCTTTTTGCACACATACCATAAAATGCATTTAACCCCTTGAATAGCTTTTATCAGTTTGCCTTTTTTTCATTTATATTTTAAATTAGATTTTAAGTCAACTAATGAAAGAGAAATGTGACTTTTCTGGAGTCTCATTCAATGGCTTATTAATGTTAATGTATGTTAGCTTTTGTTTGAGAGAATTATTATGGTGCTGACTACATTTATGAAGCTAGACTATGGTTATGGCAGAAATAATTTTCTGGTGATCTTAAAAGAAGCAGAGTACCAATAGGGTATGACAGCCTATATCCTCCCTTAGAGGCCATTATTGTTATGTCATAACAAAAATCAGAAGTTCTGTCAACAAATTTTGGAATAAGGAGCATGTAAATGGTCAGTGAGAGATAAAATCATTTTCTTTCTAAGATGCAACAAAATAGTTTGAACTCTCAATGTAATGAGATTCACTAAAGAAAACAGCCTTAACCTTAACTTACTGAATTGTGCCTCAGTGCTTCCAGATGTCTCTTAGGACTGCAAAAGCTAGATCATTTTTCAGAAGGAAGCTGCTGAGAAATAGTTTATAAACATTAAATGGATTGTCAGGTTGTCAGGATAACCCACTAGGATATGCCCAGGATATGACAACTATTTTTTTTTACTTTAAACGGCCACTTACAAAATATGTATTATGAAATACACCAGTGAGGCTTCTAAATACTTCTCTACTACCTGTTTTCATTCTCAGTGTCTTTCTGAAGGTTTTGAAATTGGAAGCTCAAAAAATAATTAAGTTTTAACTACCAGAGTTGACATGGTCATTGAAAATGTAAATGCTCATATTGACCTGAACACCTTTTTTCCTGATATCAGTGGGAAAGTTTTGCTTGATTTTACTAAGATTATAGCTGATATCATCATGTGAAACTCTCATAGACCTTCAGCCTGTAGCTCAGCAAAATGGATAATGTTGTGCAAAATAAGAAAGACCTTTATTTTGGCAAGGAAGAATGAAAAGTTAATTTTATAATTTAATCAGTTTGAGAAACTCTTTTAAAAGCACCATATCATCTCCCTAAAGTCCCCTAGCATTAACTCATCATTATTTAATCCATAAAATACAATTTTTGTATGTGAAAGGCTGTGGTAGTTAATTTTTGAAGCACAGAAAAATGGATTTAAATGTGATTTTTTTTGTTTTAACTTTTTTTCAGATAATTTAGAGAATTTTTGGTTCATTTTAACAGACATTTTTTTACAGCAGTGTCTTTTTTCTTAATTTGCCATGTATTTTCCATAGTAAGGGTTATTATAAAAATAGAAGAAGCCAAAAATTATCTAATATATCATTTAATCTATAGGTTGTTGTATTTTTAAGCACTTTATTTTGGATGTTGATATGAACATTACAAGACTGGGGTTTTGCCAGCATTTACCTGCTGTCCCTTGAGGGAATCCTGTCATCTCCATGGTCTGGATCTAGGATTAATATTTTGACAGGGCTTGATCTCAGGTTTAGCTGACTCACAGCTATCTCAAAATTATTTTTTACAGGTTGTTTTTGGAGTTGTTTTCCAAATACTGACAGATGTTTTTTTTCTTCTCTCTGCCTATAGATGCTGTGATGTAATACTGTTGAGTATATAATTCATCCTACAATTTGCAATCTTCATCTGTATTCCTTGGCTTGGCATCTTCTTTGTGTCATTATTTGTATAATGCTCAGAACACTATGGCTCCTAAACCTAAAAATTGTGCCTAATGAAGTAAGAATTATAGGCATATGTGAATACGTAACTGAATATATGTAAGTTTATATTTCCCTTTTACATGTAAGATTTTACAGTAGATGCACTTATAAAACAGCAAACTTTAGAGAAAGAGAAGAAAACAAATAATAACTGATGTTTTTAAATGTGACAAAAATATCAGGGAGTTTTGGGCCTTCACCTACTAGGCCATAAATGATTTTACTAATAAGCTAATAAGAAAAGGAAAACACACCAGAAATAGTTTAATGTAAATATTATGAGGGAGGTTTTTTTCCATGAACTGAGGTGAAGGATATATGTGCATATTATAGTCACAAGGAAGAAAAAACAAGAACTCTATGTGTCCAGCGGGTTCCCAGTTTATAGTTCCACCCTGACTTACGTTTACTCCCTAAATGATGTTCCTGCACCACAACATGTTGCATATTTTTCATCATTTTTGAATTTTATTATAAATATTATTCAAGTTCTAGATATAGACTTTATACCATCCAGACCATTATTTATATCTTACATCTTATTGGAATGTATGACAAATTATTCCATATTGGAAATACACTGAATCCATATGAACCTGAAAAACGCATACCATTATTTGAAATACACTTTCTGTGTCTTTTATCCTGTGCTAATTACATTGTTTCATGCATTTTTCATTAATGTATTGGCATTGAAACTCTATTAAGAAGGAACAGAATGACATTGATTTAAAGGTGTCAAGGTGACAGTAACCTAAAAGAGAAGTTCTTGGAGATAACAACTTGAGGGGGTGGGATGCAGATGGGCAAGTCTGTAGATATTTCCAATATGCATGCTCTTATTTACTTGCTATTGTGTTTAGATCAACTTTACATTCCACATATACATAAAAATCATCACAATTCAAAGAACTCAGAAATGCATATGATTACTTTGACTTTGAGTACTCCATAGCTTTTAATGGAAATCACTCCTGACTTGATTTAATGTTTGCCTTTACAAATTAATGGAATAGAAGAGAAGCTGAAACGGTCCAGGCTGTCTTCTTAACTCCCCTGCTGATCTCTTTATACTAATCCATCCGTTCACAGCAGTAAAACTGGATTAATCAGATTAGCACTAGGGAAAGTCAATTTAAGATAAAATAGCCTCACTGAAAGTTTACTATGTCTGAGATTGGCCCAGAAGTGACTGGGTCATGGTTTGGTAGAACATAAAATCACCTTTTCTCTTTGTCCACAGCTATATCAACCCTGCTCAGAAGCTGGATAAGAATAAGAAAGTTCTCTGCTAATTTGCTTCTCCAGTGGAGCTTCTTGCTCTTGTCTTTGGAAATGCTTAAGGCAGTATAGAGCTGAGCATAGACTTGTTATTCATTATACACGGAAAAAAACTTTAAGTCAACTTCAAGGTGTTTTGCTTTTGAAGCGATGAAATAGAGAATAATGAAAGTAGGAAATCTTAGTTTAGTTTCTTAGTTTTTAATCTGAGGACAGCTGAATTTCCAAACTAAAGTGATGTGAGAGTGTACATGAGAAGAAGTAGCATGGAGATATTTGTTAAACAAATCTAAGTTTAGAGTCTGAAAGAAAAAAAAAAAAAAAAAAGTGGAAAATTTAGGAATTTTTCAGGTTTTTGATAAATCCTCTTGCATACCTTGTATGCAAATGGTACCCTTTCACAGAATTCCCATATTTCTGGAAATCTCATTTTCAATAGACCTACTGACAGTGATAATTCTGCTGATTCATACATATTATGCAAGTGACTTTTTTTTTTCCAATTTGTTAAGGTTTTTAAATTTAGCCATTTGATTTTTCAGAGTTGAAATGCTGCTCTTTTTAAATGGGCTCATTATGAACATATTGTATGGCATTAATAATATCCTCAGTATTCTCAGATGAATCCTCTTGCTTTCTTACATCTTTCTTATTGTTCTTTTATTTCCAGTCTCCTATATAGAAACAAGGAGTATGGGCTATGTTTAAACAGTAGACCAGAGATAAGCAGATGTGCAGAGCAAGATATCTCAGTGTCTGAGATGTGACATTTCCTTATGTAAGTCTTTATCATGGAAAGACAATAATAGTTCCTACAATAAATGTAGTAATGCATGGACATTTTCTCTTCATTCATTCTTGTTCCTTGTAGATTCCTATTGAAATGACACCAGACTGCCCTCCCAATAGTGTTGACTTTTGAGCAGTGAATCTCATCACTGACCACACTTTGGACACTGCATGTGTCCAAATCACTAAAATGTACCTCTTTGTTAAAATTTACTTCACAATCTGTAACTTAAAGCTTTGGTACAGATTTATTAAATGTAGAGGCTGTGAACAAACTCATATTAATAGAAGATTTAATATTAGAGAATTTTTATAGTAGCACTCGTGGTGTGTGTGAAAAAGAGAGAGAATTTTAAAAATTCTCTCCTGTACTGCAGCTGAAAGCTCACAGTGAGACAAAGTCCATCTCATGATAAAAATTACTGCCACTATAGAAACTGTCTCCTCAAAACTGAGATATTGTTTTCTCAGTCTAACATTTCTCCTGCAGAAATGGCAGAGGTTTTTTGGCAATTTTTTTTTCAGAAAGCAAGCCATCTGCTCCTTGAACCACACAGTAACTTTGCAACTCACTGCTTGTACTGTTGTTTCTCATCTTGACCTATGATCAAAGGTATTTGCGCTTCAGTGATATTGCAGCTAAGCAATAAAGTCAGAGGACTTTAAGGAAACACAATCCAGAAAATAATTGCATATATTTATTTTCAGAGCATGGTATATGGCAACTGATGATACTTGTAGACATCAAAGGTTTCAGGGTCTCCTAGAAATTAGTGTTCCCCCCAAAACCATTCCCTGTTAACACAACTTATTCTTTGTTCTCTCTATCAGCAATTCTCACAGCACTTCTGTGACAGTTTTAAAAGAATAGTTATCCAAAATGTTCATTATTTTGTCATTAGAGTTGGAGCACTGAAACTGAAAAGATTGAGGTTACTGAGATTGCTTTTGATTTTATTGAGATTTTCTATTTGAGGCAGATTATGTTCCTTTTTTGTGATAATATTTCTTAGCATGACTTAAAAAGCAATGGACAATTTTCAGTCTCTCAGTTCTGGCTGGTAAATTTGGTTCTATTTGCATAAAGAACAAAACTATAAATTGACAGCTTTACTTTAAATACTACTGAATTTGAAAAACAATAGAGTCAACTCAAAGGCCAACTTTGTAGGCCTTTGCTTCCCTGCTTTCTCTTTTCAGTCAAGAAGCTCAGTTTGCTCAGAGAATCACAGGGGACAGGGATGGATCATCTTTCCAAAGTGTGTTCTGAGTCTGAATTTCTTACTTTCATTCTTTGATCAGTAAAGGAAACACATCAATGACTGATCTTCTGGTTTGGCCATCTAATGAGAAAGACTTCAATTCACCAAAGGAAAACAACATCATATCATGTAAAAAGGTTTTCTTGGCCCAAACTACTCTGTTTCACTTCTGAAGAGTATTTCTGTTATAAAAAAAAGCAACAGAAATTTTTTTACTTAACTTTGCTAAGTCAAATCAACAAAGAAGGAAAAGGAACTTGAGCTCCCCCTGTCTCCAGAAGGTAGGAAACTTTTATATAGGAAACTTTTCCAATGCTGTTCATCTGATGATCTTTGAAGTACTTTCAAGGAAAGTTATCCTAACATACAGTGGTGTTCAGAAATTTCTTCTGAGAGATGAGGGTTCAGGGCTCCTGGGACAGAAGAGAAAACTGCTGTCTTCTTGTCATCTGCTGCCATGCTTGTTTGATTTTTGTGAATGTAGCCAGAAAAGGAGAATCTGCGCAACCTATCTTCCTAAGCCATGCCAAATTAGCAAATAGTGTTGACTGGGTTGAATCAACTGTAAGTGAATGTAACTCACACCTATTAAATTTACTTTCCTTATTGGGCATGTGGGAAAGGATTTTGCTTTCTCTGATGTCATCAAGTAACACTGAATGGCAAAACTATTTATTCTATAGTTCAAGAAGGTTCCATCCCCACCCCTCTAAAGAAAAACCCAAACAAAAACCAAAAAACACACAAATAAAAAGTCTTTCAGGCAGTTCTGTCTATCCAGTAAATATCCCAAAGGTGTCTACAAAACTTGAAAGAGGCCATGCTAAATTTGTTGAAACAGACAGATGGCTTGAACAAAAAGATAGCATATTCTCTCCATCAACTGTAATGTTCTCAGCAAGGGTCTTCTGTTGAAAGGATAAGCATGAGAAGAGATAATAGGATCTTAAGATAACTAGCAGCATATCAACAAAGCCAGTCTGGCACAGTTATAAACAAGAATTATCCTGATATTATTTGAAGGCCCTCCACATGCTGGGAGCTGCAGCCTCCGCCTTTTATTTGGAAAAGATATTCATCACAGGATGGGATAAAATCTATCAGGAAATAAAACCTGTTGTGTTCATGTTAGTCAACTGACGGGATTATTCTAAATATTTTTTGAGAACTTTGGCACAAGTGTTAAAACACCCACTTTTGTGAAGCATATGGTGTGGTATAATGCGTTTATCTAACCAATTTTTAAATTCATTGGGTCAAAGAAACATTAACGTCAGCCTTTTTTTCCTTCTGAATTCACTAAAAGCTATCAAAAATTAAGCAAAGAATATTATGCGGATAATAATAGAGTAAAAAAAACACTTAAAATCACACACCCTTGGAAAAGACAAATTGTCACTGAGACATTAAGAATGAAGAAATCTAGCAATTGTGTCTTGAGGGCTGTGGAGGAAGCCTTATGTACACAATGATTTAGTTTCCAGGATCCCAAAAAGTCATGCAACAGGCTTCCATGTCACTCATTTACTAAGCAGGAATTTTTAGAAGTTGCTGTGATTTAATAAGGAGGAGCCTAGCTCAAGCTGTGGACAGTTGTTTGTGGACCATCGGTGTTCCTGAACAGCTGGAACAGAGTCCAGTGCTTGCTCCTGGAAACTGAGGACATATAGGATACTTTGGGGGCTGCTGGTGGTCAGACCTCAAGGGATTGAGACCCCCATGTTTTTACATCTAATAATTTTAGAATTTATATGGGGATAAAGTGATATAAACAGGTTGGGCAGACTGTTTTCAAGAGTGTAATCATATTCCCAAGAGTTAAGCTTTGGTGACATTATTTACAGTGATGGTATCTGGAGTCATCCTTTTACTTAGGAGTGTCAAATGTGTGGCAAGTTTTGTGTTGGTTCTGTGGCTGCTACATCATTAACCTGCTCATGAATAGGGTTCCTTGACTTCACTACCGTGAATTTTTTTATATTTTCAGTAATATGCAATACCAAGAACTGTATTGACTCCAGTAGAGCTGCTACAGAATGTGATTTAGTATGTGAAGGTGGTCAAAACGCTCTCTTCACTAAAATTGCTAAGATTTTTCTAATTTTAAATTATCTGTGATGCTATTGTACTGACATATCTGACCAAGATTAGAAACCTTCCTAACCTGAAAAATGTCAGCTCTTCAAAGATAAAACAAAAAAAATCACTGCTCATTTTTTAATCAGTAGTTATTCCTATTCATTTCATTAGGAATTTACTTTTGTTATAAAATCGATACATACTTGAAGGTTTTGGTACATTTTTCTTCATTGGTACTTCCAAATGGTGAACATAATTGAATATTGCCATTTCTACGTTTCATGAGCAGAGACAATTAACGTGACTGCTCTGCATAATCACTGTTCAGCAATCTAGAGACAGAAACAAAAACAAAGTCATTAGGTTGCTCTTTTCTAAATCTCATGCGGGGCAACAAATTGAACCCTGTGCATTTGAACAAGAATCACTATTATTAGAGAATACATTTAGTAATATCCTGAGGTGCTAATAGTGTTGAAATAAAGATCTCTCAATTTGTTGAGTTGGTGAGTTAATATATCAGAATATCTTTAAATCTAGTAGTCAAGGGAATAAAACCTATCAGGAAAGCTAAATAGTTTTGAGCTTTTTACTGAAGTCTGTCTTACACCACAAGGAGAAAAGTTATACTAAACTAATGCTAAAAATTGTTAAATCTTCCAAATTGCTGCCTAATGCACTGTGGGAACTCAGCACAACATTCCTGATGTGCAGAGTCACTGAGACAACCCTTGGAGGGCTCGGAGGTCCTGGAACGTTGCCAGAAGTGTTTGGTGGTTAGACTTTGATCCTGCACAGGACGTAACAGCTGTATGAGGATGGGAGGATCACACGGGGATAAATGGTGAAGAGATAGATTAATTATAGTGTGAAACACGAGTTTTAGAATCTTGGTACAGGGGGGTTCTGAGAGGACAAGATGGAGGAATTAGGGCGTGTCCTGTCCTTCTTCTTCTTCTTCTTGTCATCCATCTTTTGTGGTGGTGGTGGCACTTTGAGATTGGTTCTTACTGAATGTGCACTTGTCAATAAGGGTGAAAGGTATTGGGGAGAAAAGGTAAATATCTTATACGTAGTTTTTGGTATAAAGATAAGTGACCGCCCCGAGGGCAGGCAGTGTGCACATGGCTGGCGTGCTGTGCGGACCTCTGTCGGGCTGGGGGAAAATATTGTAGATAAGAATTAATAAACAACACTGAAGACCGAAAAACCTGAAGACTCCTTTCATCCTTTGGAGCGCGGGCTGCCCCAAGGCCATCCCGAGCCTTTCCAGGCCATTGGAACAGCCGAGAAACGGGACAATGCACCTGGTAATTGTTACTTGTTATTTGGAGAGTGTGGTCTGGTTGGCACAGTTTGTGCCATAGAGTGCTAACTGTTCGTGTTCTTGGTCCTCCCATTTTCTGCCTACCCTGGGCACATTTTAAAACAATAACTACATCAAAACCAGAAACAGGGATGAGCTGGGAGCACAGCTACCAGAATTATACAGTCCCTGAATTATATAGTACCTGCATCAACTTTTCCCAAGGTTACCCTTCAGCAGGGTCTCATATTTACAGTTTTTGTTGCATTTGTTCACATCAACTTCTACCCAGCCTTACTTACCAGAAAGAGCTGAACATACGCTCTTTCACATGGAATGGTGATAATTCTCTTCCTAATTCAGATAAAACAGTATGATAAAGCAAACTATGAGCCTAATTTGTTGTTCAATGAATCAACTTAATCTAACAAGAGATCTCCTATCACAAGTAGCATCAGACTGGCTGCTTTCATTAAAAAAGGTTATAAAGCACTTATCAGTCAAAAAAACCCTTAAACCAGTCAGATAAAAAGCACAAAGGATGGAGTGATAATTTTTTGTTAGATTGTTCATGATCTAATCTGGCCAACATTTACATAGGTACAAATACATGTCTCACTGTTGGAGTTTCAGTTTCATTGCACAATTGGATCTCAGTTGTGTTTAGACAGAGTGGTTTAGGGGATGACTGAACATCACTGGGCCCCTGGCACTGTGCAGGTATTGGAGAAACATCATCATAGTTCCAATGTGAAATTCTATACTTCTTGCATTGGAATTGTCTCCTTTTTACAGCCTCTCTCTATCACTAATACCATGGAAAAGTTAGAATCCTTGCCTCAAAACTAAAACTTTGAAAGTGGCATGAAAAAGGAAGTGTTGACCAGAAGAGGGGTAGAGAGAGGAAGGTAGTAAGAGTATTACAGCAACCTGTTATTCCAATTATCTAAGTTACTTGCCTTTCTGCTTAGTTATTTCCTTTTCTTTTCTTTCAAGACTTACACTGTGCAGGACAGGTTTCCTAGGGAATTTACTCGGATAAATGTTTAAACTGTCATACCAGATACAGAAATATTTTAGGAGATCAGGTTTCTAATAGCTAAGAACCAGATCCTCAACTTTTTGCTGCTTTGCAGTATTTGGGCAGTGTAAAACAACTGGGAAATGCCCTGAGAAGGATCTTTGATGTTCTTCTGCATTTTGGCTGATTCTTGCTTATGTAATAGTCCCTGCTAGATTATTAGGGTTCATTTTGAGCTGGGTCAACCCTGTAGCTCCTGAAGATACTAAGAAAATTAGAGAGTGGTTTGCAAATGTTTTCTTCATTCCAACATAAGAAATTGGATTCAAAGACCAATAAATGATTCACAAAAGCTGCATAATGAATTGTTGAAGGGCAGTAGCAGGGAAGAACTCAAAAGAGGAAGAAAGTAGATGAATGTATCTATCCATAAAGATAGATTCTATCCATTCCCAAGATAATAACTGATGCTATCTATAGAAAGTATTATCTACAACAGTCTTTCTTTCAACATCTAATTTAGAGATCATAATTGAATCTGCAGTATACATTGTAAAATATACAGACTTGACAAGTTGGCTGAGCTAACAATGCTATTGCATCCTTAACTGGGAATTTTAGAGAGTTTGCTATTTTAACTACTTTGCTGCATTTTCTGCTGCTTAATAATCCATGCTTCAGAAACACTATGTACAGAACTTTGCAAGTTGGAAAGGCACAGCTATTAGTTTATCAGATAAATAAATTAAAGCTTACAGAATAACAAGAGTCTCTGAAGATAAAAGAATATTCCGAAATTATGTAATAATCAAGGATCAGGAAAAAAATACCCCATACTGGTTCATGTCTCTGGAGAAGCAAAAATGAGGAGTCATAAATTTTAGCCTTTAATGTAACATCATTCAGGAAAAAAATCAGCCACAGGAATAGCTGTCAAAGTCAGAATACTTTAAACCATGATAAAAGAATAGTAAATTGCTAATGCTACTGTATTCCAGGGGAGTTCCCTGCGGTTTCTAAGGTAAGAAGATAATGAAACTCCAGCTGCTAATGGTTAGGAGTAGGTATTCAACCTCAGTGCAATCTGAGTCAATCAGAGTCTTGCAGAGTTTCCTTAGGCTGTTTTTCCATTGTTAGATGTCCTGTCTCTGTGTACTAATCAAGCATTCCTCTTTCAGGTTGGCAGCCTGGTACAGGTATACAGAGAATGTAAGGCTGTTTTAAAGAAGCCCTTTGTAAATCTCATAACAAGGAAGCAGGGGCATGTTAAACAGACAGTCACCACCTGCAGTGCCACTGGTATTCTGTGTTATAGGTCATGGAAAAACTTACTCCCTTATAATTTGGAGAGTCACATATTTCCATGTCAGACACACACTGAACTGATTTTTACTTCATCTTTTAGAACTACATTTCTACTTCAGCTGGAACACACTGCATCATGGCACACTAATTGCAAAATCAAGTTAATTATATCACTGAGTCGCTGTCAATTTGCTTGGATTTCTCTGAATATTTGGTTCTTGCAATTTGGCTCTTACCCTCTATGAGATGGGGGAAAGCACTCCAGTTGTCAGCACTAGCACACAGTAGTACAGCTCCCATAGAGCAGAGGGGAATAAACAGGCATACATTCTGTGCCTTCAGAAAGTTATCATATCCCAGTTCTACTTTCTGTAGTGGAAATATTCTCTGCTTCTAAAAGACTTAATGAAAAGAAATTTTAGTGATGAGAACTTGGACTTTAATTATTTGTATGTGAGGAACTCTTTCATACAGCTTTCTGGGCTCTGTTTTTTGTGTTTTATGAACTTAACCAGATTCCCATTTTATGTGGTCAGGAAAAGAACAGGTCTATAAAGAGTGCCCTTTATAAAAGTAAAATTGGTTTCTGGCTTGCAGGGGGTCATACAAGCAATTAACTTCAATCAACAAGAAGTGTTAGGAGTCCAGGGGAAATTATGCAAGTATGTTTCTCAAGATTTAGTGATAATTGTCTACTCATCATGCATAAATTCTTTAAGGAGCTTCTGAAGATAATTGAAAAAAAATCTTTCCTGTTGAAAAAAAGTTTTTTTATTCTGGATGTGACTTACTACAGTCTTCAGCAGTTAATTTACTTTTAATTAGGAAGCTACTATTATACTTCCGGAAACCTTAAAGAATATTTTCTGCTTTGATCATGGTATTTTGGTAATGAGTGATCAGGTACTGCTATTGACAAGATGAGTTTTGAATCGTTAGACTACAGGTAAATCACGTCCCCAAGCTTTTCAAAGACATATTTGTTTTAATTCAAAACTAATCAGGTGGCTCCTGGTGCTAAAACATCTAGGTAAACTTTAGTATTATTAGATTCCTAGTTAGTAACACATTTAGCAGCCCTGAATAAAATCACAGAAATTATTCCAAACCCTTTGGAAATTCAAAAGTAATACCCAAGTAGAAAACTTTCCACTGGTTACCCTAACACTAGTAATTCTACTCATCAATTCATTCTACTATCTGTTAAAGAAATGCATTTGCAAAGCAGTCAAAACTCTTTGGCAATCAGCTTTATTCAGGCCTGTTGGCCTGTCCTGTTGTCACTACAGGCACTTAGATTTAATTAATTGAATGACCTGTTTTTTTGTGTGCACCGATTTTCAGACTCGTGTGTAAAAAGTATGCCTAAGGCCCAGCACTTTTAAAAGGTGAATTAACAATAAAGCCCCTTACACTGCAGATAAACACTGAACAGTTTGCAAAAATGGCACTGTGGGAGTCCATGCTTGGTACTGCATTAAGCTAACTGAAGCAAGGAGCTGCTTTTGTATTTCCTGCCTGTAAGGTGCCGTGTTACTGCTCATCCACTGCCCTACCACTGATACTCATCCATGAAGCAAACACCCTGAACTGAAGAGTCTGTGTGTGTTGCTAACTCCTCCTGGACTCAAAATACCACCATGAATGTCCTACCACAGGCCATGCCTTGTGATGAAGTTTCTCTTGGAAAGACCAGGCAGCCCCATCATGCAAACCTTTCCCTCAAATGTCATTTATCAGTAGGAAGTAATTGAATAATTTCATTTATGCGCCAGGAGATTTAGAACCAGGACCACCACAACTATTATCTAGTATATAAGTATTATTACCAGTAGCTATGATGCCCCCTAAAACTCTGACAGCAGGAAGCAACAGTTGTTCCTTTTTTCCACTGAAGGCTGTTGGTATGACTGAGCATCCTCAGAGAGTGGTTCAGTTCTCAGGCAGAGAATTAAAGGATTTACTCCTCCAATATACAAGCAGAAAACAGAGTAATACACAAAACATCCAAAAAAAAGGAAGTTTATATGAAAAACCACTGCTGACAACTAGCATGGAATGCCATGGAGATACATCAATAAGCTGACAGGAGAAAAATTATTTTGGATGTTTTAGAATGTATTAAAACGTTAAAACTTTCAGTCAGTTACCCTAAATCTTAACGAATAATAAAAAGGAGCTTGTTCCCACATATATTAACATCCAAACTTGACTTATATTTTGGAGCCTTAACTGAACATGTTTTTGCTACTCCTCACATTTTAATTTGCTTTAATGGACTTTTCCATCCCACATTTTTAAAAAGTAAAGATTAGTTATATGTTCCTTCTATTAGTATAAAGAGTTGCATTAAAGTATCTCTGTGTTAAATGAATGTTGATTTTCTGGCATTATCACTTGAAAAAAAAAAGGTTTTGTCAAACCACTTTCTTCTCTCTAAGTTTCTCTGACGTATTTGTAGCTCAGAAAATGAATCTCTATTTGGTAGCATAATTACAGTAATTCTGTGAGTTGCTTACACCTCGTGTCTGTCTGTGGGTGAAGGTGTACTTATCCATACTTTTTTCCAAGAAAATGGACAGAGATGTGGGATAAGCACAAGTACAGGCTAAAAATAAGTTCTGTCAACCCCCAACCAGCTAGGGACAAAGACACAAAGAAGCATCCATATATATTAATTTGCTGAAAACTTTGCTTCCCAGAAATGCTGTAGAAAAAGATTCTTCAGATGTGCTTAGGCTGAATTTCAGTGTAATGTGAAGATTAATGCTGCTATCACTGGGAGCATATGGATGGGAAGTTAGGTGAACAGTAGAAAATGGAATGTCATCAAATGCATCTCTTTATACAAAAACGCAGAATCTGATCTTTGGTCTTTGATCCCTTAAAAAAAGGCTGCTCCTTTTAGTTGCTAAAGAATAAGAAATCAAAGTGCTCTTCTGTTAAACTGAAGTTAAAAAAATATATGATTCTTATGCATAATAATGCTTTAAAGACAAGAAAAGCATGTTAGAGCAATAAGAGTGGTTTTTAAGTGGCTTCTCAATATACTGAGAGATAATAAACCATTTATAAATGGAAAAAAGAAAATAAACACCTAAGACTTAATTCTAATTATCATAAAAGAAAAAACTAGTTAAGTTGTTAAATGAGCATTCTTTTTATAAGGCAGTTTTCTCTTTGGAAAAATAGTGGAAGTTGAGAAGAGTACCTAGTATTTTTCATGACCCTGTCACTAAAAATTAAATGTTGTTATGGGGACAAATTCAGGGCATACCTATTTGAAACAAACCCTTTAAAGAAACTGTCCTTTGATCCTAATATAAATATACTGTTGTATATTTATGCTATTTATATTAGTCTTCTACATAGTGTAAAGAAAAACTCAGACTTCCTTATGAAATGTTCTGCTGACAGTGATCTTTTCATGGATTCTCTGCTTTCAGGGAAAGGAAAAAAAGAGGGGAAGAATAAAAGTCATGAAGTAAACTGAATTGGTGATTTCTAACACATCAGGATACATTGTAGAGTGGCAAGGTTTTAATTAGTAAAGGGTATGCTTTGCTTTTCATGATGGTTTAGATGTTGATAAACAAAAGTGGATACTTGCATCTGGTTAATTTTCTGCTTCTCTTGAAGCAGATGCCAGCTGGTTAATTTTCTGCTTCTCTTGAAGCAATCCTGTAATAAATAATGGTCAGTAAGAAGCAGAATTTCAATCAAATGAAAATTATGTAGTAGTGGGTTTTGTAATTGTGTTTTGCAGTAGAGAAATGCTGTCACATCCCTGGAACTTGTATTCCTTTTTCAATATAAATTACAAATGAATCTGGTTTAGAGGCAATGAATTATTGTCTCTTTAAATTTGTTTCTTCCTAATAAGCTAGTTGCAGCCATTGTAATCAGTGTCAGTGGAGGGCTCTGGAAAGCAAGAGTCATGCACAAAATAGTAGGCTGTACCATGTCAGCCTGCTAGTGCCTCCACCTGAAGACTGTCTCTAGAACGAGCAAATTAGCTGAGTCACAAATCTCTTTTCTTTTGTCTTGGTCTCCCTGCTGTGTGCTTGGTACTCGTAACATGAACCCTTGTCCTCTGGAAACTAATTCAGGGTAGCAGTCAATTCCATGAACCTACTGAGCAAAAATCAGATTTTAGAGTTTTGGCTAGGGCTGTGTTAATGATCTAATGATGATAGGACCATGAACCATCCAGATCCAACACCTCAAGGCCATCAGTTTCTGTGAATAGAATTCTGTGACTAGAAGTTCTGTGAATTACAGATTTCTGTAATTCAAAATATGTTTTATGACTAAATATAGGACAAAAGAAGTGGGTTTAGGTTTGTTTTTCCTATAAATTTGTTTGTAGCCTGTAAGGTGTCATTTTCCCATGTTTATGCAGCATATAGAAAATGCCTTTGCTTTTTTGCTGGGTTATTAATAGCCCCTTCTAAATGAAAGTGGTTTTCTTATTCCATTTTTACTTATAGTTATTAATTTTTGGTGGTTAATCCATCAATGATATTGAATTTAGCAGCCTGGCATTATATATTATACCATGTTATCTGTTAGCTTAAGAGAAGGTTCTTCTGAAACATTATTTCAACTTTCTTGCTTGGGAAAATAGTAATGTGTACAAATGCAAGTAATGAGAGTTTGCAGCCTAAGAAATTCTTGCAGAGCCTTGTTGTATTTTGGTGGGAGAGAGCATGAAGTTTGAATGTATTTTGCCATCAGTAGCTGATGAGAAGTTTGCAAATTTTCCTTTGCAGAAGTAACATGACTGCCCCTGATATTACTACTTTAATATACGTGATATCTTCATTTCAGGTCTATAAGGGGAGGTGTTTCAGTGTACTGGGTGTTCAAATGTTCGTGATGCAGAGGACACTCAGAACCTTAACAATCTTAAGGGGGAATTTCCTAAAATTGCGGTTTGGTGAGTTCTTAGGTGACTCTGTGTTGTGTTTTCACTTAGTTCAACTCCAGTTTAGTAGGGGGTTTGTAAAATGGTCTATAGGGATTGCATTGAAATGCATTTTAATAATGACATCCCTGCTCCACTGATGTCAATGGCAAAATTCTCATTAGGTTGAGTGGGGTTGAGATTTTTTTTCTCATTTCATGCAGGACTGGAAGGTGAAAGAGCAGATGAGACTCCAAGACAAAAATGTGAATCCAGACTTCCAGCTCACATTTAAAGTTCTCCAGGTGGCAGCATTATGACTCTCAACCTGAAGTAGTTTCTATTTGCAGCTGTAGGTACACAAAACTGAAGTTTAATCTGCAGACTGCAACACATACCAGTTTGAGCTCTGAATCTCCTCAGAACCTGCAGAGGATCATTTCCTACTGGACTACTCAATAGTTCAGAGTCTGCCAGCACAGATTCTGTCTGTGTTAGCAAACAGAGGTGCAATAGTGGATCTGCAAAATTAAATACCATACTACTAACATTATAGGAGTTCTGCTTCAGGTTAGGTCTAATCCATCCTATAGATGTAATGTCCACAAACAGCATATTGTGGCATTAAGTTAGGTGCTCCAAGGACCTCTTGGAGTACATCATTCAGTTCAGTGTAGCAAGAAAATCAAAATGTGAAACAATGTGTGGTAGGTGAAGGTGGCTAGGAGTTCTGCTTTGAAAGTGCATTTTTGCTCCAAATTATAGTGCTCATGTTGATGCATCCTTGGTTTTTTTCCTCCATTTGATGTGTTTATATTCTTTTGTAGATTCAGCTTTTTCTGTCGATTCATTGGTACAAAAGCTTCAAGATTTCAGTGTCAGGAATTCATTTGCATGTCTGTTTATTCATTGTCAAACTGTGGCATATACTAAAGCTGAGCTTTCTTCTGTGCAAAGAACTCTTGCTCGTGGAGTCATTGATCTATAAATACACTGCAAACATATAGGGCAATGGCTTTGAATGACTTAGTGGTTTTTATATAACTTATTTGAAATATTTACATCAAATTGTCATATGCAAAGGGAATCCAACAAGGATTCATCAAGTCTGGTAATTTGCACACTGTAAAACAGGTTATTACAATGATGGGACAGCTTGAAAGACTGAAAGCTTCCAACCCATGAATGCAAAGTATTTAGCTTTTTTCTCTGAAAAGTTGTCTGCTCTAGTCAAAGCAGTAATTTTTAGCAGTCATAAACAGTGAAGAATTACACAAGGATGAAATTATCTTGAAAAATTTCTTGGCTCTATCAAGTAAACAAACTTCTTTCAGCATTATGCATTCAAGACATCCCATTTTGTTTACATTATTTAACAGTCATGCATATTTTTTCAAGGTTCATCTCATTGTTTTTGTATCTAAATTGCCGTAAGAACCTACTGCAGCTCCCCAGAGGATTAATGAAGTATGACATTTTCTCCCTTGCCTGTACCTCAGCCTACAGAAAAAATGTTTTTGACCATTATTTACCACATTGTGGTGCAAGGATGACAACAGGCATTAGTCTCTTCTACAGTGTCTTTGAAGTACACACAAACCCTTGGGAAAATCTAGTTTTGTTAGTTGAACCAGAAAGAGTTCATTCAGGGATTTCTACATATTTTCTTGGAAGAATTTGTTTGGTCAAGAATCAGTTCGGTTTAATTTTACAGTTTCTTTGTTAAACAAGGTATAGTTCAAAATTTTGCTTTCAAAAAAATATTGAAAGCTGTAATACTGAAGAAACAAAAAAAAAAACTGTCTCTGCACATATTTGTATTTTATCTATTTTGTCAATATTGCCTTTATTTTCAAGTTATTGTTAATTATAGGAACATGCACAAGGCTAGACATTAAAGTCCTGCTAGAGGTATCATGATCAGCTGGAGAAATGGTGACAGGTATGACCATGGCCCAACTTCCCTTTCCCGAACGAACAACAGAGCACAGTCCTGGTCCTGGGGTTGGATTGTTGGAAAGGAAGGCAAAAGTCAAGCAAGAGGATTGGTCAGATGCAACGGTTAGGAATTTGGAGGACCTAGGTTGGGCAGTAGGAAGGTACTTTTTAGCATCTGTTCCACTCCATTATCTAAGTAGACTGGAAAATATTTTTTATAACAGGGCATAAAGTGTGTTTTGACATGTCTTCATCCCTCCAACAAAACAATTTTTGTAAGCGTTCTTGTTCCTTGCCCTAGATCTCTGGGAGAGACCACCATTACTCCACCATCATTTTTTCTAGAAGAGGGGGAGTTGCTTTTTTAAAATGGTTCTGGAGCAGCTCAGTGCAATTTCTGTGCCACAATCTGTGGGTATATACTGGTTCTGGCAATGCAGCAAATATTCCTTGTGTAGTGCTTCTTTTTAAAAAGCTAAATTAAAAAGACAAACAAGACTTCATTATATCAGCAGAAGGTAGAGCCAAAAGAAATACTACATTTTCTGCTCAATTTGCTAAAGTACAAGTTTCCAATACTACTGCAGTACTCAAGGGAAGATATTACAAACAATATTCAGCTGAAGTGTACAGTAGGTTATTGCAGTAGTTTAGGAAATATGAACTCTGCTTGATTTCAAGGATTTCTCCATTTTCTTTCTATCTCGCTTAATGTAGACTTCTCAGCATTATCATCATAAAAATGGTCTGTGGGGACTAGGAATGAAGCCTGACAGATTTAAAATGAAAGGAGAACCTTGATAGGATTTTGTGACTACAGAGGAATTTAATAAATAGCAGAATGATGGTTCACTGATGTAGGTGAAAGTTATTGAATTATAAGATTAACTAGAAGAGTTCCCAAAGAAAGGATCCAGCTTCTCTGGGTAGACTGATTTCCTGCTGTTATTTCTGCTCCTACTTCATGGCTTCATTTGCATCCAAACATGAAGCGTTTTTTCCCCAGTTTAAAAAGTCTGAATTAAGGAGTATAAGATTTTTTAAACATCTGTGTTTCAAAATATCTTCCATTCTGTCATCTTGAATCTCGATAGGAAGGTCTGAAAAAGTTTTTGAATGTAAAGTTATAAAGTTTTTGAATAGTCAAGATATAAAGTTTCAATGGTTATCAGTTTGCTTTGCTAAAGAATTCAATTCAATATTGTAGTGCAACGCTGTACTCCTTCTATGCTAGCAGGCTGCTGTATTTACCCTACAGCTTCTTCTGGCTCTGGGAGGGAGAGAAAGCAGAGAGTACATAAAGCTTCTGCTCCCATGGGGTTGCTAGACATGCAGGAAAGTATCTTCCTTGTCAGAGGCAATGAGTTGTGTTCACCACACCACTCTGGAAGAGGACTCTGAAAAGAGCTGATCCAAATACCCATTGCTTGACAGTAACTACTGAGCTAATGGGGCTCTTCTCACATGGCTGATGCTTTGCATCCCCAGGTTATACATGATGGCCATAATGTCTAAGTAGAAATCCCTCTCAGGGATGTGTCAATGAGACAACGCTAGGGAGGGATACAGGCTGCAGTGCCAGCAGGTCAAAAGCCAACCCAATGTGCCCACCAGGGCATAGTGCCAGGGTAGTTTTTGCTGAACATGGTGTAGGAGATGATCTGTGAGACTCGTCACCTTACTTCAGCATCTCAAACTTGAAGTAACACAAGAATCTGCTTTAGGTTGGGAGCTACTAAATACCTTTCCCACTGGTGCAAGCCCAGGAATGTTTTAGTAAGAATATGATCCTTAATGGAAAAATATGAAAATATGCATGTGCCCGAAAAACATTAAGAACTGGAAAATTGTATTAAAATAGAACGACAGGTAGTGTGGTGGTTTTACAGCCCAAAAGAGTATTTCTGTTCAACCCACATTTTGAATACATTACATATTTGAATTACAGCATTTGTTGTAGGCATTATGAGCAAATGCTTTGGTAAGAAATCCCTTTTCTTTTCTTGGCCCTGTCAATAGGACACCTGTCCCATGGCAGGAAGCAGCAGGCACTCTCATTAGTGGCTATTTGTTACTGTGAGGGAAAGTATTACTCCAGCTGATATAGATGGAAGGCCTGGAATTGCAAGATTAAGAAACTTGTTCAAAGCCTCAGGAGTTCCACACTCCCATTTCCGAGTCTAAGCATTTAAATTAAAAAACTCTCCCTTGGAAAAAGATGAAGTTCTTTTGTCATGCAGAGATGAAGAGTATCGTATTCCTCTTATGTACTCCACTGTGAATCACAAACAATTCCATTACAGTGAGAGGAATTGCCTGGGTAACTCTGAGACAATAAAACCGAAACAGCAGGGAATTTTTAAAAGCATCAAAGAGTTTTAGAAGCACGTATCCTTCTGAACCCAAATGATTCTTGTGTTCCTTAATTACTTTGGTGCTGCAGAAGTTGCTATCCCATGTCACATTGTCTCTTTCTAGGTGGTCGGTTTGTCTTTCTGATGATTATTGTTTGGTTATGGGCAAAACACAGTTAAGGAAGAAGAAAAGCATATTCTTTATTGTGTATCAAGGTTCCTTTCTGTAGAACATTATAGAAATTTACGGTATTTAGATGTTAAGCTGAAGATGTTTGAAGTATCCTTATCTTGGGAAATAATTCTACTGTGGCTATTTCAAAGATGGCAGTTTTTTCATACATAAAATGTGAGTCCGGATGTCTGTTTGTGTAAACAGATTAAAATGTTTTTCTATTCATCACTTCTAAAAATTCTCCTTTGTGATGCTTATTTTAGAAGGAATGAGCAACTACCATGCTGCTTACATTACATATTTACCTGCTTACTATTCCTCCAGAGGGACAGTTTTCTGACCTTGTTTCTCCTGGTGTGTGTGTGTGTATATATATATATATATATATATATATATATATGTAAATTCTCCCGGTGTATATATAAATTCCTACAGGAACAATGCCATGTACCCAGTTCCCTGTGGAGATACCCCAGGAAAACAAATAGGTACAAAATATTAGCTACATTGGGCCTGGAATTCCTGGAAGGTATGAAAAGGCACTGTTGTTGAACAGTGAATAAAAACGTAGCAAAGTGGAACAGAATTGCTTGAAACTGTATTATTATGCACTGAAAAAAAAATATATTTAATTGTAGTAATATTTAAATTCCATCAATAGGCAGAAAATAAACTTCTAAAGAATTTTTAGTGGATAATGGGACATCTGATAATCAGTCCTTTAACTGCCTTTGAGTGGCTAAATGTAAACAATGTCATTTAATTCAACAAGTGTGTCTTAAAATCCTCCCAAAAAAAAACAGAATTGCTATTTTTCTGTACTTGGTTAAAAGTCATACTTTATAGTTTTGAAAATAGAAAGAATACATCTTTCTGAAAATTAACTACATTGGAATATTGAGTGCTTCTGGCTTTTCCTCAGGAAAAGCATCATCTAAGTTAATTAAAGAACCTCCTTGCTTCCTTGAGAGTCCTACTGTTTAATTAGGGTAATGTATGTCAGTTTGTATTGAATTGAAGTTCACCTCAGCTCACCCAGCAGTTTTTCAGTTAATAACATGTCAGCTGACATCTGGTTTTTGTCTTTTTGTCTGTCCTGCGTGTGCCAGGTGGTGATGCACAACCATGGGGCAGGAGTTCATTCCGCTGTTCTCATGGGATGGCGCTGTTGTCGCGGAATGGCTCCATTCTCATGGAATGGCTCCATTCTCTTGGAATGGCGCCATTCTGGTGGGATGGCGCCCTTCTGGTAGGATGGCACCATTCTGGTGGGATGGCACTATTCTTGTGGGATTGCACCGTTCGCTTGGGATGGCGCCGTTCTCTTGAGATGGCACCATTCTCATGGAATTGCGCAATTCTCGTGGAAAGGCGCCGTTCTCATGGAATGGCACCATTCTGGTGGGATGGCACTGTTCTCATGGTATGGCGCTATTCTGGTGGGATGGCACCGTTCTGTTGGGATGGCACTGTTCTCATGGGATGGCGCCGTTCCCATGGAATGGCGCATCCCGCCGGCAGCCAGCACCCACGTGGTGAGGTCGCGGTGGCTGCGGTTTGTCTGGCATGGCAGTGGCACCATTCACGGGACCACAGTGCTTTCATATGCAAGAATGGTTTTGTCTCTTTCTGCACTGATTTTAAACACATCCCTCTCCAGTGAAAAGTAGAAGGGATTTGTCTTCAGCAATTTCACGTTTACTAATAGTCACAGGGGTTTAAAATCATAGATCTTCTCTGTTCTCTTATTCTTCATTGGCTTTCCTAGGAAACAGAAAAAATCTGTTGTCTGGAGAGGTTGGGTTTGTACCGTATTCATCAATACAGGGTTGCTCTCTTCTTGAATAAGTCCCTCAGATATTCATCTGATTGATCATTAGTTAGGGACTTTTATTCCACATCCAAGCAGAGCTACTCAAAGACTCCATTAGTTGCCTGAGTTTGTAAATCATCCAAGGCTGGATACATCTGTAACTTTGATGGAGAGGTAAAGATTTCCTAGCAGTGCAGTTCTTTTGTATATTGTAAGATTTTCTTCCTGCAAATCTGCACCTAAATACAGCCACAACACATACAACCTTGGTTACAAAGTGATAGTAACCACTGCAGTTGGCTTTGTTGTGCCTTCACTGGAAGCTAGGGTTTGGTATTTGATTGCCTTCCAGTAAGAGATTTAATAAGCTAATTATTTTGTAGAGCAGAAAATTCCCAGAACTGTGCCTTCATAAGCAATTTGGCCGGTATTTCTTCCCATCAGCACTCTGTGCAGTCAAACATTTTCTGAATTGTTGGCAATTTTTCATCTCTTCTGGGCAGTTTATCTAATGAAACATAATTTGAGTAGCTGTCCAGATTTTATGGGTGAGTATGGATATAAACACAGGTAGGCAGCATGTTAGGTGTGGCTACTTAAATGGCATCCTGATACCATACTCTGTAGTGTTTTTTAAAAGATGTTTAATTTAATTGGACTTGCCACAATGAGGTCAGGCATACCAAAAGAGAATTTGTGATTGTACTGGGGAGTCCCTAGAGACCTTTCAGTTTTGAACACGACTGCTTAGTTTTCTAATATCTAAATAAAGGGGGTTTTAATTTCCTAGGTCGAGGAGGAACCTCCTTGCTTAAAACCATTTAAATGGTCATTTATTGCTGCAAGGATTTGGCTGGAGGGGGAGGATCTCTGTTAGCACCAACAGGTGCAATCACATATTGGATGGAAAGTAAAGCCAATTTTTCAGCATTGTCAGAGAGAACAGGATTTTTTATGAAGGAGCCAGCACTTCCAATATTAGGTATGCTGCCTGTCTAAACCTACAGTCACTTGGCACTGAACCTCTGGTGATGCTGTCCAAGTAATTTAGATTGCACATGTGTTCAGATGGCACAGCTCCACCCAGAGTCAGAGTCAGCCAAGAGATCATCCATCTAGGAGCATCAAGTGGTGCTGTAGATAATAGATCTTCAAGCCAAAAAGGAGTTTCCAAACAGCTGTCTGTTCCTGTATCATATACTGAGAGCTGAAATGCTGTGTGATTGATAATCTATTTTTTGCTTAAATTTCTTTTCATAGTATAGCCCTTCTGTAGATGTAGACACCTTGACCCTGCAGTGCAGACCTGGTGCTGTGGCGAGTCAAGAGAAAGAATCAGTTTCTGACACTTTTCCTTTTTCAGATAGCTGAGAAAGCAAAATAATCCCTGTGTTTCTGTTCTAGAACAAATTATGAGTAATTCTGCTGAAAACATCCCCATTGTTATCTGTCAAAGCAATTAGTGAGAATATGAAATATGTGATGTAGTTTTAGGGGTTTGAATAGCAAAGCAAAGTCCAAAGCTATTTTAGACATCTCTGGTATAGAATCAAAATCAACATTTCAGTAGTAAAATTTATGTTCGTGACATTCACACATCCTTGAGAAAGAAAAGCTTTTAATACACACAAGAGAGTTGGCTTTGCTGTGCAACCCAGAGCTCCAGCTCTTTGTCCTGAATTTAAGGACTTGTGCCAGATTCTGAGAAGGTGAAAGTTAGCAGAGCTGCATGGACTTCGATGAAACTTCCAGCATAGACCAGGCAGCACCCTGATGCTTTAACAAGCAGTGGGAGAGGAAATAAATTAAACTAGCTGTAAAAAATAGGAGTGGTGAGAAGATACACAGATATACAAGAAGATAGAACTGTGTCTGCCAGAAAGATTTCACTTTTTCTTTGAAGAAGACTGCTAGCATCAGGGAAGTTTGATCTATGATTGCTTTGAAAAAAAATCTGAGATTAAAAGATGGGATCCAAAGCCAAAAGAGAAATTGCCAGGATAAGTCAGAGCCAAAGAAAAATGTGTCATAGGAAGTCTCTTTCTCTCATGAAGCGGCTGATATTGGCCATAACTGGACACCTCCTTGCACAGTTCCCAGACGAGCCATTTCACAAAATATCTGCACAGCAGTATGGGTTCCTTTGCAGTTTTCTCATTCTGGTAGAATAATGGACATACCCGTGCCTCATATAACTGTGAAACAAAGTAGACAATAACTTGAACACAACTGATAAGGATTAAGTGAAGATTAATCATTAAATCTACAGGGATCTCTATCTAAATCCAGCCTAAATCAATGGACTTGGAACTAACTGGAAGCTCTAAACACTGAAGTTAGGTACACTTTAGGCTGCTGAGTTATGACACTAAATGAAGTTTGATCTCATTAGAATATATGCATAATTTCCTGTTTTATCATTGGTTATGGTGTAGTAAGAAAATCATGTATGCGAGTGTTCAAATTCGTATTTGCAGGTGTTTTATGTAGAGCCAGCTAATCCTTCCCTGCTCTCCAGTGTTCTGGGCAGCACTTAGTAATAATAATGTAGGTCCCCAGGCTCATGTAGATGACAAACTATTTGAATAAACAAATTTAATCCATAATCAAAAGATAAGAATTAGACTGTTTTCCTTTCAGATTTTGGGATGCTTCATACAAACAATTTTCATAATTTTCTGTGTCCTCATCTAATTTTTTCATATCAGAAAGATTTTAAAAGGTACTGTTTACACCATCATGGTAATACCAAAATATGTTTTCTTTATTTATTTCATTTAGGTAAATATTTGGTCATTTAAAACTGTGCACAAAGACTCAGGATGAATAATGGTGGAAAGGAGCAGCAGGGGGAATGTTCTTATTTTAAAGAGTTACAAACTTCAGAGTAGAAATAATATTGTTTAAAAGTAATAATATCTCAGAATATCATAATGTGTGTTGGCCTTTGCATTCTCATCTCAGAAGAGTCAATTTTAAGTAAATCTCTTTTCCCACTCACTGCACTTTGATTCACGTCATCGTGTGGTCTCAGGGTACATCCACTGGCCTTTTGTCCTGAAGAAATTAAACTGAAGGATGAGGTCCAGGAGCTTATATCATGCATTCCTGCTGCTAATGAGCACTCAGTCCACAAGACAGACTGAAGTTGGTCTGAAATAAAGCTCCTGAAACATTAATATTGTGGACATTGTGTCTCCCATACCAACTGCTGAATTTTTCAAATCTGCTAGATTGCACCACTGAAGAAGTCTGATCTGAATGAACAGAAAAAAAGTAAAAAGTGATAAGAAAAGACTTGAGATTTTGATCTTATCCTGTTGAATTAAATGGTCATTTTAAATATTTATTTTATAAACATAAAGTTTACCTTTATCTACAGAAAATAGGGCTACCCTTTTTTTTTTACTGGAAACATCCTTACAGCAGTCCTTAGCATATAGTCCAGATTTTAGGACATGTCACCTGCTTGCAACAAGATGAAAAGAGGATTTTCCACCTCCTTCTCCATTTTTAACAGCTATTCAAAATCTACTATTGCATAAAAACTCTGGTATAGGGGTCACATAAGTCTGCTAATGTGAAACCAAAGAAACATTTTGGCTTAGAGGGTTTTCTTTGCAGCAGAAGACAATTTAATGACTGGTCAAATGTGCTACCCATCCACTCCTTGCCTTAGGCTTTCAGACTAATTCAGAAAGCCATTAACCATTCCCTAATAGGAAAGCCTATGCCATACTATCCATGCAGTGCATGCAAAATCAGATAAGAAATTCTACTCTACCATTGGAAATGCAAAATTAATAAATAATCACTTAGTCCTAAAAGAACACTGTATCCTGTGAATGCGAAGCTGCAGCATCCATAAAGCAAAACTGTTTCGCTTCATTTGGTTCAGATAGATAGATAGATAGATAGAATTCATTGTGGGAGATGTTCAGTCTTGCTGAAGATTTGATCCATTCAGCAAGAATGCGCTCTTCACAGTAGCTTACACATTGCCAAGTCACAGATACTGTCCTTCCTTTTACTTTTCTGTGAATTAAAAAATGTATATATTTGCATCTTGCTCATGAGTTCAAACCAGTCTTTCCATTCTGAAGGTGCCTGTGAACCTGGTGAGATTTAGTGCTGCCTTTTACCATTGCTTGCTATGCAACTTGGGGTTTCCTGTGCACTGAATGAGCTAGTGATAGCACACAGTCTTTCTATTTAATTTCATAAAGCTTCACTCACTCTGGCCTCAGCATGTTGCATGAAAAATGTCAACTGTATAATCACAGAGGGGTATGCATGAGCAAAAAGAAGGAAAAGGATGTTAAAAATTATCCACCACTTAGTACTTTAATTTACCCTCCCAGATCTTGTTTAGTAGAGCATTCTCAAACAATTTTTCAAAAGTCTTAGCAAAAATGAATGAAGAATTTATTCAAGAATAAATACTTTTTGTTTGAAACTGGTTGCTTATTTGATATAGGACTGAAATAGATTCTTCCCCACTTGACAGATGAAAATTTAGCAAGTGTTTCAGTTATTAATTATCTACAGTAACTATCTGTTGAATTAATGTTAATTTTTATTATGTATCCAAGATCCAAGAATGCTTTACCAGATGCAGTTTCAATTCCCAGTTGATGTAAATTGGCTTTGCTTCATTGAAAACAGAACATCTATATCAGTTTATAACAGCTGAAGGTCTGGCTCCAGAAATGCAGGACAGCACTGAGATTTCAGACCTGCTGAGCAACATGCCATTCCCCATATTAAAACACTCTAAGTATTTAATATTTAAAGCAAAAACCAAGCAAACAAATAAGCAAAAACAAATTAAAGCCTGAACAAAACAAGCAAACAAAAAAAAAAAAAAAAAAACAACACAGAAAGGGCCTTGGTTTCTGCAGTAAAATCTCGCAGCCTTGTGCCTCTGAGCCCTCAAGGGGTCGTAAAGGGATGAGGGAGTGTGTTGTAGTAAAGATGGTACCTCCTGCTGCAGTGTCCCAAACATCTGTTGTTCCTATCAGCTTCCTTTCCCTCACTCAGAAGTGGCACATTGCCACTACAAGGAAAACATGATACATGAATTTGATTAACTTAAAGCCAGTAATAGTTTGTGCATCTAAACATCCAGCTCCAGTATGGATGTTGATCTCATACTCTTTTATGCCTTTTTTTTTTTTTTGTGAACTTGTTATTATAGCTGAAAGAGAATACTTAAGTAAGTAGTCTAAGATCTTAATTTTATAATTTAATCTATGAGTTGTTAGTTAAAGTGTAATCTGGATCTCTTAGTGGAGAGAGATTCTTATTCTACCTGTCCTGTAATTGCTGCCTTAGATCTAAAGGGAAAAGCTGAACTAGAAATAATTTTTTGAAGGTTATGGGCCAGAAACAAAGAAAGTAAAAACTCCCATAGACCTTTCTCTGCCACTAAAACAAATTTTTGAATTGAAATAAGTCTGTTTTTTCCCCTGTTCCTTTTCTAATGCTTGTTCAATCTTCATGGTTCAAAAGTGACTTGTAGGGAATGCCTCAAAAAACTTCAAATCATGTGGCCCACTACTGAAATGACAGCACAGCCTTGTCACAATGTTTTGTAGAGGCAATTTTGTTTTGCTAGTGAAAAACTGTGACTTAAATTTAAAAGGGGCAATGTCCCCAGTGACACTGTGAGGCCGTGACAGACCTGTTCCATGTGTGTCCTGTCACTAAGTCTAGTCAGTGTGATGTAAGTCAAATAGAGGAGAATAAAATGAATAATTTCTTCTGATATAGACTTTCTGAAGTGCTAGGGCAACTGACATATGTTTAAGAAGATGCTGTGGGTGTGAATAGGCAGGCTGCTGTTTTGTGGTGCTTAAGTTATATCACCCTGGGAACATGACAGGATCACAAAGACTGTAGGAAGTACAGCTAGATAATGTCATGCTGAATGGTAGGTTAGTGTGGAAAGGTTGTTTTACATTTCTTTTTACTCTACTAATTAAAATTTCAGTCTTTCTTTTTTTACAAAGATGATAAAAATGGAAGACCATTTCTAAATTCTGAAGACTTTATCAGAAGTTGCCAACAGTAAGCCAGACTCTCAGGACTTTTGTGAAAGGCTAATACTGGTTTGTATCTGAGCATCTGAGTGCTTGGCACACCGTAGAGCTAAGTGCACCTCTTTCTAGTAGGATGGTACTGCACGTACAAAATTTTTTTTGAAAGCTTAGTAATAAGAAAAAAATGTTTCTCATTTTTCTATAAAGCATTTCAAGCATTCAAGGAAATACTAAAGGTAGTAATTTTCCATATGATAGTTCTCCCTGTGTCAGATAATGATTTTTCAGCCTTTGAATTCCTGACTCAAAATTGCTCTATATGTTTTTGTTATTATCATTTTTTCCAAAAAGCTTTACAAAGGGAAGACAACACGAGCACACTGCTTTTATTGTGTGGGCGTGTGGCTGCCTCTCTATAATAGACTCCCTAATGTTCTTGGTTATAATGTGTAGCATTGCACACACAGCACTCTGGATTTCCAAACTCCATTTTCAGGTTCAATAATAGCCTTTCATTCAGCCAAAGGATTTATACCTAATTATAGATCTGTGTGCTTTTTGTTCTGTTGTCTGCTTGAAAGTATCTTGGGCATCTCAGCCTGGTCATTCAGGGCAAAGAACCAATGTGTGTCAAGATGGTTTTGAAAGTTTTTGATTTTTCAAAGAATACAGCAATAGATTTTAAACAATGTCTCCTATAGGGTTACTAAGGATAGTGATAGGCAATTGCTATGACGCTACTATTGGAATATTCTTTTTTTGGAAGTTGCTGATAACTACTTTGTATCTTCTGTAGTATTTTGCAAGAATGGATGGGAAAAAGAACAGAAAACTTTTAGGTGTTTTTTTGACCCCATAACCTGTCTGTCTCTCTTAAAACTGAATTTGTTGAATGTAGTCTATATCTTAATATAAAATTTTATTTCTGTGCATTTTTTAATAAATCCATTTTTTTGGAGTGGTTGCAGTTTTAAACTGTTTTGAAAGGAGCTTTAAACATTAAGTATCATTAAGGAAACCTAAGTGTAATACTGAGTTTGAAACTCTTAACTTCATTAATCTAATTCTGTTCTCCCTTAGACCTTAAATATGGTGTTGCTACCATCTTATACCTATTCAGGCATGCAGGGGAGTTTTTTCGCTGTGCAATTTATTTGGAATTGCCAAGGAACAAATCTCACTATGAAACATATTTTTTTTTTAAAAAAGTAGCAACAATAAAAAAACAAGACACAAGACAACAGATAGAGAAAGAGAAGTGAAGGTATTTGGGAAATTATATGACAGGACTGCTAACAGGAATCTCATTAGATGAGTGTCCTAATTGTTCTCAAGTATTTTTGTAGGTAGACATTAAAGCAAGCAGATGCTTCACTGTGGAGGATGTGAAACTGGAGGAAGAAACTCTTTGCAGCTATTTATGGGGAGCTTTTCTGAGCTGGAAGTGCACTGAGGTAGAAAGCAACAATAAAGTTAGATCTTTGAGGCTGACATTATCACAGTGGGCTGATAAGGATGGGAATGATATTTTTTGTTGGTGAATGACAGATGGTATGTAAAGAAACAATAGTCTGTGAAAGGTCTTGAAAATATGCTGGGTAACTTTTGTTTAAATATGTAAAGAAAATAAAAAGGTAAAAGAGGGAGAGGGACATAACTGAAGTTACTGGTTAGGTAGATGATCTCTGCAATAGCAATCATAGTGCAAGCAAGAAAAGGGGATATTTTATTAACCAGAACACAAGCCAGCACAGCTCTCATCAAATGTTTCCAGATGCTTGTATAAATAGGAAAAACACTTCAAAGCATCATGAAGAAATGAAAGAGGTAAAAATAAACAGTGACTACCAAGTCATACATGTAAATATAGTTCTCTTTCCCATGAAAGTCAAAAGATACAGTAGGGAGAAAAACAAAGAGTTCCAATTTAAACATATTCATCTTTAAAACCTGGCTACAAATCTATGAGAAGACTGAAGATACACAAAAAATTCAGTGTGGATGGAAAAGGGAAGTGTGTAGTGGAGAAGGAGGCTAATTGTCAAGTTAAATATGCATCTACAGATTGAATACCCCGAAATATATTATACAAAGAGAAGGAAATAAGGAACAGAATCCTTAGAACTGTTACAACCAAAAACAGTAAAAAGGGATCAAGAAGTCACTTAAGCTGAAGGAGTAACTTTTGCTTTTCTAGAGAGCATGGAGAGGACAGAGTTATGGAAACTAAGAAATGACAGCAGATTAGAGAAGGGTGAGCAAAATCTAAAGCCCAAACACGTCAAAGGGAATTAAAATGGAAAGAGGGAGGTGAATGAGTATGGCAGCAGTCAGGAAGAAGACTAGGGTAAAGATTTAATGAAGGCTCAGAAGAGGACAACATGTGATTATGCCTAGGATTAACAAGGGAAGAGAAAGGAGTTGTATGGTGATGAAAGTGAGGAGAAAGCACAGTGCATTTATTGTAATGAGAGAAGGTTGAAAGAACAGCTTTTCTATGGGAGAAAATCTTAAATAAGCATTGCAATATTACTGCTGATAGCAATCCAGCAAATGTGCAAGAAATAGAATAGAAGCACTAGTAATTGACAGTATATTCTTGCCCCATGTAGAAAGCAGGATTAAGATGTGATTTTCTGCATGATGGCATAAAGAGATAAAACACATTAATCTTCTTTGCTACTTATGGTAATATAACTATGTCATGCTTTGTGTACTGCCATGCTAATGCTGATGCCAAGCACTTAATGCATACGTCAATATATTTAGATCTAGTTTCACTTATGTCTATCGCATACTTTATTTTACATTATTGATGGTTATCTAAGAGACTCCAACTGCCTGACCCCGCTTAGTTAGGAATCACCAAAATAAGGCATTTTGACATAGAAAAGTGATAGTAATAAGTAGCTGTAAATCAAGTACCAGTAACACAGTAATACAGAAGAAAAGTGAAAAGGAGTATTTGCAAATATTTGCAAATAGCAAATTATCATTAAGAGGCTGATCGTGGCTGAAATCTCACCAAAAAAATGTTCAGGAGACCATTATTTTGGAATTCACATATTCAAAAAGCAAGAAGAGAAAACCCCAAAAGAAATTCATGGCTCATAGCAAGGGTGATGACTTTTATAATCTCTTTACAATCAGTTTCTGAGTTCTGACTGATGTTAAGAATTATTTCTTTCATGTGAACCTGAGAGCATTTTTACTTTCTTGGAGTTTTTTTCCTCTGTTTTAATTGTGTGGGATAAGAGCCTCAGGAAGCATGGGCACAGGATTGACAAGAATGAGTCTTCAATTTCAGTTCTTCCGTCCCTGAAAAGAATTGATTCAGGGCAATAGGTTGGCTTCTGTGCAAGACAGTTAGCTTAGCAGGGGTGACGTTGCCTATAAGTGATGTGTATTAACCTGTCAAAGTGGATCAGGAGTCTATGCCACAGAAAAGTGAAAGGCTATAAAAGCACAGACAGTTCTATGCCTCTGATCATTTTCTTCAGTGGAAATAGAGAGAAAGTGTTTTAGAACCCCATTGAGGCAGAGGAAGTCCTTGCAATTTCATCACGAGTGAATCATTCAGCTTTAAAGGAAGGGGATGCAAGAGCAAATACCACTGCTAAAAGAATTTCTTCTTCTCAAATATCTGTAGGCTTTTTTTGCATGTCAAATATTTAATAAAAAGTAACTGAGTTAGTACCTTCCACAAATTCTCTGCACATTTTTACAGAGCTGAACAGTAAACCAGGAGCCTCAGTCCCTGAGTGAAGTGATTTCACATTGCAGAGGCAATCACCTCAGGAACAGAACCCTAACCAAAGCAGCAACCAAGGCCATGGCCCTGCCTGTACAGCAGCTCAGCAGTTCTCAGTGAAGGAACCTGAATCAGGCCTTTGATTAATACACAGAGATAAACCCACCATTAACCTTAGTCATGCTGAACTATTACTAATAATAAAGAAATATAGTTCAGAATTTCTGTGAATTACACCATTGTTTTCTCACACTAAAACGTTTCATGTAACTCACTTCTGAATAGGAGGTCAAGCATGAAAATTTAGGGAGTCTTTAAGAGGTACAAAGACCTTTTGCTGGACTCTTCATAATTAGCAGATGTTGTCACTTCTTTTTTTTTTTTTTTGGGGGGGGGTGTGTTTCATAATGCATGCTTTTTTTTGTGTTGCTGGGCAAATTGTTTAGCCACTGGAATTGTGCTGCCTCCTGTGAGGATAAAACTGAACCAGCCAAACTAGGAAAGGAATTAGATTTAGCATGAGGGACCAAAGGAAAAGCTGTCAATGTGTATCTAGACAGAGGAAGTTCAGCACTCCTCACTGAGGCTAACCACCACCATCTCTCAGGTTTCATGGCACACACATTGCCATTGTTTGATGTGGTAGACCTTTGTGTTTCTCAAGTACACACTGCTGCATGACCTTGCTGTTTCAAGAACATTTTTCTCTGGGGCTTCTGGGAATCTGATTTCTCTTTCACTGCTGACCTCTAATGATAGATGAGTCTGAGCTTATGAGACAAATAGTCTCAAGCCTCATGTAGGCTTGTAAACAGTACTTGCTGGGGTTTTCATTACTTTCTTTCAGATCACAGAAAGGATTTTAATAAATGGATAGGCTTTTATGGTACCATTTGTTTGATACTTATTACCATACGTGATTTCTTTTTCATACCACAGTTAGAGCTGCCTGGGGGTACAATGAATATAGCTATACATTTTTTGTCCATTTTGATAGTGACACCAGAAAAATAAGAAAACTGCCTACCCTCTGTATTCCATCAGAATGCATGGATACAATTACATTATCTAAGCCATTGATAGTTTCAGATTATTAGTGTAGTTAACTGAATCATTAATTAGTTAAGAATCAAGAGTTCATATTAGTTCTTTTCTTCTGTGCTTCTTTAATACTTTTAAATCTTGAAATTCTTCACCACAAGAGGAAAATTGTTAAGAGTAAATAGGGTTTAGTTTTCAAGACAAAGGCACCGATTTGAGGTTTATGGCATCTGCTACTACTACAGTTAACAAATAAAACTGACAAGTATCTAAGGGACATATTTTCACTTGACTGTCTAAAATAGTTACCAAAAAACAAATGGTGGCACAATAAAATGATAGTGTATTATTCACTGTTGTAATAAGTAGATATTTTTCAATAGCCTCTTGGTGGTGTTTGTCACTTTGGCTTACAGATGCATTTTTCCCATTGGAAGGCTTCTTCCCGACCTGTGTGGTAAAACAGTACTACTGGGAACTGTGGAATAGCAAAAAAAAAAAATTCTCTAAGAGAAATGGAAACAAAAATAAGATATTTAGTATCCCCAAGAGTTATTTAATTTCAAAAACATCTTCTTCTGGGAAATATGAATTCACATAGCCCTGAAATTTAAATGTGGAAACAGGTATTCACTGTCAGGAGCCCACGTTTAAATATTTAGCCTTGGGTAACCTATACCTCATTTTCTGTGTCAAATCAGAGCTTAAAATGCTTTTAAGGGCCATGAAGTTTGTTAAGAGAGTTATTTTCTTATTACCTTTACACATTACATTCTGTAAATACATGTATGAGGTATCAGCAAAATTGTTTTCAAATGCCTTAATCTTACCTATTTTAAATGCTATCTATTTATGCCATGAATTATGAAAGGACTACCTGATATTAAAACCTCACTGGAAAGCAGTTCTGGATCTGTAAAAAAGAGATATCAAGAAATTAATACCAGAAGTCTTAGATAACTTCTGAATGTTTACAGAGCATTCATTGCTGTGGTGTCATTAATGCAAAATGTACAGTCTGATTATAAACCTTGCTGCCCGAGTATCAGCAAGATGAGTCCAGGGTACAGTCAGGCCTGGAAAGAAAAAAATGTCATTCTTCCTATCAGCAGTATTCTTATTGCCTAAATATATGACAAAAGTTTATTTAAAACACACCTGATTGTATTAATAGATACAAAACGGGGTTTCAAATTTCAATTGCAGTATGAGTAGAGAAAGCTGGATGACTAAAAGTGAAGAAATGTGGTGTGATGAGATTCAGATTGCAAAGCTACACATATATTACAATCAACTAGCACCACGCATTTGAAATGAGAAGCAAGTAGGAATAAGAATAAGGAATAAGAAGTAGCCAGTGATTTATGTTAGGAAAGATATATGTGTTTTCATGCTTTGCCATATTAGCAGGATATTCTGATGAAGATATTGATGTATCAGCAGTTTTTTCTTATGTGTCCAATACAGTGAATTTCACAGGTTTTGTCCCTAAGCTGTCACCTCCACTTTCTTCTGTTAGATGAGCAATCTAGGAGAAAAAGCTGTTGTTGCTGTTATTCATTCAGGTAGGAATGCCAGAGGTTGTCATCACTGCCCATGATTGTGGAGCCTTCAGCTGTGAGCTCAGGATTATGCAGATCCTCAGCAGTGGCCAGTGTTGCCACTGTGAAATAGGGCACATTTCCTATTTGAACCCCACACTCTCAAATATTTTCCTTCCAATCCTGGGGCATATTCTCCCCAGGTTAAATATTCATAGCTCTATGTATGTGATTTATTTTCACCTGATTGTCTAGTTTGTGTTCACCTGAAGTCTAAACTCCTAAGGTATCCCAGACATTTGGGTTTTTTCCTGTAGTAGCAAATTTATTTTCAGACTGGAACATATAAATCTGTCTCATTCAATCTGTCTCACAAGCTAGTCAAGAGAAACGAAAGAGGAAAGTGTACATATTCCTGCCTGCTTACTAAATCTTTGAAATAATACTTCAGAATTCAAATTTTTAAAGGCATTTCTAAGTTGTATTTTTGAATGAGTCTAAAGCATTACAGGTATGAAAAATTTATCAAACATTACATTTTCCTAGACATTCCCACTGTACTGTCCTTTAAAAGCAAGGAATAAAAAACCCCTGTCATTCACCACCAATGCCATTCATACAGTGGAAAGTTAACCTTGAGCTCTGTCTTTTTCCATGTTTTCACATTTACTGATCTCCCAGAACTTCATTCTCTACCCAGCCCTCTCTGCTCCTCATTTTTTTACACTTTCTCAAGGGGTGCCCTTCCAAGTCATAGTATTTTTAAATATGTGTGGATAGTTTGAAGTGTGGCTTAGATGTATGATTGCACTGGGTAAGCAATTTTAGAGTTTTCTCTGTAAAAAAGCTGCCTGCACTGAGCACAGTAGAGGTTTCCAAAGAAAACTTGGTTATAAAATAGAATCTCAAGAAAGGAGCTTGCAGAGTAAAAAAAAAACAAAACCAAAACAAAACAAAACAAAAAAAAAAAAAACAAAAAAAAAACAAAAAAAAAAAAAAAAAAAAAAACAAGAGCAAAAAGGACAGTTAGAAATGTTAGAAATGACACAGACCTAAAAAATATAAAACTGTAAAACTGCAGTCTGCACTGTCCAGTAATTATAGCACATAAAATAAATGCTGCTTTTTTGCTTGTTATCCACAAAACTCTCACAATGAAGTAACGTTTCTTTTCCTTTTCTATATCTTTATCAGGATTGCACCATTTTATCTCTGTAATAGGCTGTTGTACAATACTAAGTGTTTTATTTCTGTGTGTAATACCTAGACAAGCTATATACCATCTGTTTAGATATAGCAGAGGGAAAGTTTAATTTCTTAGCTATAATGCAGTGGGGAAAATAAGTTATTCCAGATAGAATACTATTGTTCCTATCAAAATGGTAGAATTGTATCAGGAGGAAGCATTAGCTGGAAATAACAAATGAGTCCCTGCTACCCCTGCCAAGTACTTCTTTTGCTAAGATATAGAGAGATGTCATAATTATTTTAAGATGTTATTGTGATAAAGAAACAAAGAAAACAGTTTTCTACTTAGGTACTTTAAACAACTCAGAAAACACTCAGGGTGTTTTAGGTTGATATTGCAGTGCCCCAAAGAGGTTGCAATAAAGAACATAAACTAAATTAAATAGATATGTTTCTAAAATATGATGCTTTTAAATAAGTTATGTTTATATATATATATATATGTATATATATAAAGTAAGTCTATTTAATTGGGTCAATTTAAGCTTGAAAGGCCTTTTGAAGCATCTTGTGATGTGGTAGAAATTCATTATTTCTCAGTTAATCTGTCAACGATGACAGTCACTGACCTCACAAGCCCATCTCATGACTATAGGAATGCAGACTTTCCCACTTAGGAAACTCTAAAAAGGGAGCTGCAGAAGATGCTTTGTAGCTTAGGAAATTCTTACTCCTCTTTACAGGTCTCAGCTCAGCATATTTATGAATTTATAGATCTGGTTTTGAGACTATAAGTCACACAGATTTTAAAAGAACAAGGTGGTATCTTTAGGGCAAGCTGCAACTCCTGCTAGTAGCACTTGCAATGTTCACATACCCATTCAATTTTTAGTAAGAAAACACAGACAGTGACTTCATGAGTTGGTCTTTTAACATACAAGAGTTCTACTGGAGCCATTTCCATCAGCCTATTAGGAGAAAAGTTCTTTGGTGGATGAGAACACATATTATACCTTTGAGAAAGAAGACTACAAAAATGCTAATATCCTTTTGTTACCCACTGTACCTCAGAAAAAGAGTAGAGTCAGCAAGGTTGCTTCTGGTGGGAAGAAATGAGGAGCTCAGTTCATTACCCAGCTGGGGACTTAACAATGACTTCTGAGTTTTTCTGCATACAATTGGTGAAGATCAAGGAAGAAAATAATTTTAGCACTAATGGACTAGTCTGGGTTTTTTTAAGGGTCTCACTAGCATGAAAAAGGGCCTGATAAAACACCCAAAGAAAATCATTCTTGTATTTATTTTTCTTACAGTAAGGTGTTGCTTTAAGTCCATCAGAAAACCAATATGAATAGCTAAATAATTATCTCTGGGAAAAGGTACCAAACATTAAAAAGTGATCTGCATGTTTAAAAGAATGTTTGGAGCAATGTGACAACGATGAAGGAGTATATTTTTTTTTAGCATTGTGCCTTGGAAGAATCGTTGGATAATTTTTTTTTAACCTTTTGTAATAGTCCAACTTTATTGTTGCTTTCACACAGTTTGGAGTGAAACATTGGTTTCATATTTCCACAATGCAATAATTAGATATATGTCAATGCAGATACAACAAATATTTCTGAATGTAAATATTCTGACATTTTTCAAGGCAAAATATGTAACTGTTGCAATAATCTGAGACCCCAGATGTCCACAGACATGTGACCATGTGGATCAGAGATAGATCACTTTTTTACATTTTTGTTATCAGATTGCAGGTCAATATTAGCAGGAGTAGCCTTTTGCATGTCATAATATGCAGTGTCAGGCATGAAGAGCACTACTCCATCCCTAATCTTTGGGGACATGGAAAACACTTGTATGGAAAACCTGATGCCTCCTTTAGCTCTGCAAGATTGGCTGTCTTAAACCAGGTTTTGATGAAGCAAGAACCTTAAATTTTATATGAGATCTCTTTTAAATTATGTAGTGGAAATGCCAGACCCATGGCTCCTTTTCTGTTTGTTACCTTTTAAGGACTCTATTTGTGGTAGCAGGCTTTGATGACTGAATATAGCATGAGCAGTAATTTCATGGTGTTTTTTCATCTTAGAAAAAGAAGTGAGTGTTCCAGTGCATCTTCAGAGATTTTTTTAATTATTATTATTATTGTTATTGTTGTTTTTTTCTAATAATACTAATTATTATAGTGCATGTTGAGCTTGTGGCTAGAAAAATAACTACTGGAAATTAGAAGACAGCCCTTCAGACCTATGGAAAAATACCTGTAAACCATTTAATGGAGTTACAGTTCAACACACTCAAAAAACTACAGCAAATTAAACCTTCAAGCCTACAGTAAGAAGCATATACTTTCAGAATCAATGCTGAACAACAGAAACAGGAGTGATATAGAGCCCCATCTGTTCAATATTAAAGTCAGACAGAGTCACACAGGGTATGTCTACTCCACTCAAACCCTCCAGTTATATTTTCTGTCTGCTTTTCTTAGATATGCTGGGGAAAGTGTCAGGCTTTTATGTTTTTGGCATTCTTGACTTGTCAGATGCTGAGAACTTAGTGCACTGTTTGGGAAGAAAACAATAGATTGCTTTGAGAAAGTCTTAGTTGCTTATAATATATTTGATTTAAAAGGAGAGAGAGGGAGAAGTCCATTCTCTGTCGTGCTGGGACCAAAGTTCAGGACACTTAGGAAGTGCTGCCTGATTCAACCATGCAGGACTGGAATGATTGCAAGGCATTACTCATGGTTTTAGCCCATGTCAAGACATTGAATTTGAAACAGAGGAATTGGGAGCTTCCAGCAGTAACCCTTAAGAATGATGGATGAGTTTTGCTACTTGTTGGGACCTGTCAAGCCTCTATGAAACTGGAAATCAAAAATCCCAAACTCAATTGAGAGTTAGTTTGTTTGTCACCTTCACTTAGAAGTGCTGTACAGAGAAAACATCTCAACAATTCTTCAAGAACTTTTGAGACTTCAGTTAATCAATAGTTTAGGTAGGTAAATTTTATATAAACATTGCAGCTATTTCTGTAGCCTTATAAAATTCAAAGATTACTGTATGTCTGCCAAATGGAAATCACTGGAGTCCAATGTATACAAACCTGCAAAATGACACGTAGTGGTGATAAACTTTTACATGTTTGGGCAGGACATCTTTTGTTATCTTTTCCTGGATAGCAGAATGGTGTCATAAGCAAATCTGTCAGCCTGCAAATTGACATTTCTGTGGAAGAATTGGCAGATGTGGATCCATTTTGCTAGAAAAAAAATAAACAAACAGCTTGCAGAGGTAGATTCATTTTGCAAGAAAAAGTAAATAAATAGCTCAGGTTAGTGTTTGTGCTAGAATACTTTACTGCTCATCCCATTTTAACTACAGCTAAGAAACAACGATCAAATAGCTTGACCATGTGGGAGCATGTACAGAATAGAGCACAAAAATAAGAAAACATTTGAATGGATAAGATTGTTCTTATAAATGTTGGATGACTTCTAATTTCTAGTGTGTTAAGCAGCTTCATGGAGCCCATTTCAACTTTTCCTCCTTCTCTTTGTTGTCATTAGGAGCAACTCTAAAGAAAGGTCCTCTCCGTAAGGCATACAAATAAATCACTTTAAAGAGGTCTTTATTAAACCCTGTTACAGCTTGGACAAACAATATTAAGCCAGTGTTTAATTCATTCTTACCTACCCACACACAATTCTGGACTAGGCTAAGAGGAAAAGGATAACTTTACCTTACAACTAATGAAGGCCAAAACAGAGAGAGGGGCATCAAACTAGTGCTCTGTTATTTTGCAAAAGAAATATTTTGAAGTGGCTCTGGAAACTGAGAAAACTGCAAAACCAATATATCTGTACTTTTTATTAGGAAAGAAAACAAAACTAAACTGAAGAGAAAACTGGGGAAAAAAGCAGTTTTGAGAATAACTGAAATACATCCTTGGCTTCATCTCATGTTTAGGACATTTCAATTACTTCAGCAATATCTAAAAAATATATGTCAATTTTGTAGTATTATCTCTCCTCCGAAAGTTATTTCCAACACCCTACATCTCTGCAGCAATACTGATCACCTTTCGGGGACATTTTGAAGTAAAAATTTGCACATTCTTTGTGTTTACATATGTAAGCAGAAGCTTTCTTATAGTATCAGCTTTAGGATTGTCATCTTGATATATAGGACAGTACAAGGCTAAGATAATACATCTGACGAGTCTTTAAATGTCGTAAGAAAATTCTAGCATGGCAGAGTTTCAGTGAAATCTGAAAACTGTGAATTTAACAAAATGACATTGCATTTTTGGGGACATCTTTTCTTGGTTGAGGGCATCAAACTGAACCAAACTTTGAAAGCTGTCTGTAGATTAAGGATTCTCCTACTGCCAAGGACATCGTGCTGTTGACTCTCTTCATGCTGTGCCACTGCTTCTGATGCATCACAGACTTTCTAGCTGTCACATCATCTCTCAGAGAATTAATAAGATACTAAATTTAAATAGCATCATAGGCAAAATCAATTGTTCAAGTACCTGCAAGTTCAAGTATTAATCTATCCTATGCTTTTAAAATTTTGTTTTCTTCCTAGAGAACAAATAGATAGCTCACAAAAGCCTAGTTCCATTACTGTGGGGACAGGAGCTGTGTAAGATTGTTTTTCCCAGGGTGCACAATCAGAACCTTTAAGGGCTTTTGTTGTTTTCTCTCAAAAAGTGACAAAAGCATGTGGTTTTGGTGTAATTTGAGATAAGATCTCATCCAAACAGAGCTCAAAATTGAGAATTTTTAAACTCAGATTCCACGTGTGAAAGTAGATAGCTTATGAAACTTATTTTGGGGACCTTTCATGTAGTTTGAATTGATTCAAAACTGAAACAACAAACAAAGTCTTCTTTTGATCTTCCTTATTTTGTTTTCACCTGTTTGCTGTCAGTCAAATTGTCATTGATCTCAGTCATGTTTTACAGTTCCAAGCAGATCAGTTTGTTTTCACCTTTAAATCTTGTTAAAACTAAAGGAAGATTCCTTTTTATCTCACTTGCATGTAACTGTGAATAATTATAATCCTTGAAATTCAGGTGGTAAGTGTATATGTTTTTCATCCTTCAGAAAGCTTTCATTTCCTTTAAACACAGTGTGCAGGAAGATTATTGTCTGTCCTAGGTGCCATTCTAATTGATTAAAAGAGAAATAACCTGCCCTGCTCGATTCTCTGTGCTTTGTGAGTGGGCCTTGCATAATAATGGGAGCAGGAAATCTGAGTTGCTGGGTCACATTCTGTCTCTGAAGCAGCAGTGCTGGAGAGCTGCACAAATTCCTCACTGTACAAATTAACTTGGATTGTAGGAAGCACCAGCCACTTGCTTGCTTCAGTCTGGATTAAGAAATGGGATAGGTTAATGAAGTTCAGCAACACAATGCCATTCTCAGTACCTTCCTTCCTGCATGGGACTGAGGTAGAACCATGGCAAGCATGTTTTCTTTTCATATTTAACAGTTAATTTCATAGTGTGCTGTCCCATAGCAGACCAACATTTATGACACTTTGTTGTTTGTAATATGCTGTCATGAAGTATCTCTCACTGTACGTGATACCTCGAGCAGCAAAATGTAAACAAAATTGTTCTGAAGCTGCATTGATTCTGAGGTAGATGGCTTTTGGTCATGGATGAGCATGGCTATAAACCCTGCACATCAAAATGCCTTATAAAATCAAGAAAACTTCTCTCATTTCTTGGTAGATGAGTCCTGCTAGGTATGCATAAGCACTTGTGAGATCTAACTCTCAATGGCTGATTTTTTTTTTTTTTTTAAGCACTGATTGTTTTTACAGTTTCTGGGGCTCTGAAATGAGAGTTGGGAAATGCCATCCACTTCACCCTTCTGCTAGTGCTGACTGCTCCTTTCTGATCCCTTCATCCAGACTGAGTTCAAAAAGCTTCAGAAGCTACAATTACATTATTGTGTAGTTCTTTGTAGTCTGTTCAAGAAGAGTTTTGAAAAATGGCACTTAGTCACCAAGGACCTGCAAGGATTTGGTGAGCATTTGCAGTCCTGGCTCATTGATTTCTGTGTGGTCACAGACAGCTGGAAAGAGGATCAATGAGGAAAAAATTCTACTGAAGACTATCAGCCATCTTCAGAAATAGGGAAATGCTTTAATATCCAGCCCTATTGTCAACCATGGAATTAATAGAAGCCTTTTACCAGAATTCATATTTTCTTGCCATGTAAGAAATAGTGTATCAAGTAGGGAATATGCAGCTGCACTTTTTCTCTTCCCTAGAGGATAGGGTTTAGCACAGAGGAGTAATGGCAGCCATATTTCCCTATGCTAAGCATTAGCTTTAAATTCATTTCTGGAGGTCCCAACTTATGTGTGTGCTCTGTCTAATCTCAGGAAGCCCAAACTCAATGTTGCAGTAGTCTCAGTTCACAATCCAGATCCAGGTCTGTCTCAAACCCTGACAATGTCCAGTGAAGATACAGATAAATCCTTTATAAATTATATAGAGAGAGATAGATATAGATTAAACTGTATCTCACCAGCTATAATAAGCAACTTTAACTTCTCAGCATTCTTAATAAATTCCACATATTTTCCTTAACTGGGAAAAATGTATTAACTTAATTTCTCAGCCTGTTGTCCAGACAATAGTTGGTCATAAATTCTTCGTGGAAGTAACAAAAAGGCTGAATGAGGAAGATACAGAAGAAAAACATTTTATTGAATTGTTAGAGATTTTAGTAAGGAAACTAGTTTATGAATATTTTCAAAATGTCAGCAGGCAGTCACAAAGTGATTATAATATTGAAATGCATAGGCCAAACCCATCAGGCTTGTTCCTGCCTTCTAAAGCACTTTATTCTGAAGGATTTGCAAGCATGGCTGCTTACATAAATATTAAATGGTACAGAATGTATCATGTGTTCACTGGAGCACAATAAAGAAGGAATATTTTCACAAAATATGATTGCTAAATTTGGAATACAGGTGTTACATGTTTTTAAATATAAATATAAATATTACATAAACTGTTGCTGAAATGTAGAATCAACTATTAAAAATGGATTAATAGATAGTAATGATCCATTATTCAAGAAACATAATTCTTGATTGACCATAGTAGGGTAAAGGCAGCTTTGGCTTACAGTTTATCTAAAGCAGACATTAAACAGAGCTAGAGCAGTATGGGACAAATAGGATGAAGAAAAAATAGGTTATTGTTAATATCAATTAGAATTTTTCAAGAATAGAAAATCAATAAAAGAAATTAGAGATTGAGCTAAACAAATATGCATGGTTTCTAGAGATATGAAAAATTTAAAAGAGAAGAAAAACCGAGATGAGTACAGCCAATGTTAGAGACAGCTCAGCTTAACAGTCTCATCATTAGATCTAGTCAGCAAAATTATCAGTAGTGCACCATAAATATTTTAGCCCTGTATTTGGACAAAAGTATCATATGTCATTTTATATTGCACACATACTTTGCAGTCTTTTACTAACTTGTAAGGACTGCATACATTTGTGCTGGGCATTAATATTTCTAAACAAATAGTTCCTATAATACATGCTCAGATGCTCAGAAGTCCTAGATAAGGAGATCTAAAGTCTGTTGGTGCTCTTTCTAGTTAATCTTGGACTGGTAAAATGAAATAACAGCAGTGATGAAGGGCCAGCTGTTGTTGCAGTATATAGTGTCTTTTCCCTATTAAAAATGTCAAGAAGGATGTCCCAAGTGCTGGTTAGGCTGACACCTATTCCTGACAAAAATAAGAAAGTGCCAATGAAATTAAATTAATAAAGACTCAAAGGACAAGAAAGTAATCAATTTCAAACAGCATGACTTTCTAAAGAGAAACTCTTGTCAACAAACTTGATTTAAATCTCAGACGTCATGGCAGATTTGGTTGATGAATGTAATTGGATAGAAATGCTACATTATGATTTACTGCAAGGGGTCTGACTTTGTGACTTATGACATTCTAATGTACTGAACAGATGTCAGAAATCTGTTGCCAATGAGAAATTATCCTGGATGGGAGTGATTTCATTGCACTTTCATAGACATTGGTACAAAGCCACGTTTTAATCAGTGATCTGGAGATAAATGGAAATGACCCATCAGGGAACTGGTGGATGTCAAAGACTGATAGGAACTGTAGACACAGATGCACTCACTCTCAGCCACTGAGATCACAAACCAAATGTACTTTAATACACCGGCACAGCTGTACAATTACCTCCCAAATATATTACATTTAAGTAAGAGGTGACCTTGACATGGATCTCTGGGTTGTAAGGGACATTCAACCACCCATGCACTCCCAGAATGATGCAGCAGAAACAGGTGAATCTTGGATGTGGGAATATCTAAGGGAACAGCTGAAAATTTGAGGAGGATCTGATAGATTGAATTTATTTTAGAACGGGGAAAAATGCCTTAAAAATTGAGGCTGCTCAATTCATTTTAAGTAAGCAGAAGATACTGAGGGATGACTGATCCTCTTCCTGGGGACTATACTAATGGATTTTCTAATCCATCAGAGGTTTTTAAAACTAATAATGTAAGAGTTTAACAAGAACCAGTGTATGAAAACTGAAGCCAAACAAAACTGAATTGCACTAAGACTGGAAGACCTTGTGCACACTATAGCTTTTCAAAAACCCAGTTATTATTAAATTTTCACAATTAGTGAATCAAATGTTTTTACAAATAATGATACAAATATTGCATTTACATAACCAGTAGTATTAAACACAATATACTGAGCTTAGCAAAGCAGTGCAGGTACAGTCTCATTGCTCTCCCTTCTATCTCATCTTCTCTGAATGAATGCTGAGATATATAAGAGCATTTAAATATTGAAAATATTCCACATTAGCATTAGTTAATTATTGTTGAATTTGGAAGACTTTTTTTTTTTGGGTAGTGGTGATGTTTCTTTTTGGATCTGTAATGGTATACAATGCTTTTTCTCTAGAGTAGTAACTCAATTTAAAAATAAATATGGTGTAATCTTAAGTATGGTTGGGCTTGCTCACTTCCCATTGCAAACATATCATTCCATCAAGTTTTATTTGTGTTAATGTTCACAAAAATAAATTGCATGTCATACCTCACAGTAATATTTGCAGAACATATTAAACTTGTTAGCAATAAAGAGTCACAAATAACAATTCCCATTCCCTTGTAAATAGAATTGACCTCTAATAGAAAAGTCAGAATTGGGAAATTCATGGTTATTTTCATTCTAGAGAACATACTTGCTGAGATGCAACAAAGACATATTTTGACTTTCTCTCTCTCTTCTCCTCCATTGTCTGTAAGAACAAAACAATCCTACTAGTAAGGCATGTAACAGTATTCAGTTTTTATGACTGAACACTGCTGTAATTTTTAATGTCTTAATTACAAATGAAAACAAATTAATGTGGTACTTGGAAAAGGCAGTAAACAGGAAATTGCCATTGTGGGCAGGAAAGGGATCTATAAAAAGAAAACCCAGATAAGTCAAATTATACAAAGAACACCCAACTACACTTTGCTTGTCAAAACGATTGCAGTTTTCATCTATAAAAAGATGCTTCTGGGTGGTGACTCAAAACCCCTACATTTGCTATTTCAGATGTAATTTCCCTCATTCCATTCTCCTCTGGTGTCAAGAGTATAAAAAGAGACACACAGATTGCACGCTCCCTCGGCAGACATCCTGTGAGCCAACACAACCTTTTCAGAACTAAATTCTTTATTTTTGTCATACTTGGAGTTGGGTTTTCCTGTATGTGTAGGTACAAATGTGCCACAAAAGTGAAGGACTTTGAATTAGGCCATTCTTAAATTAAGTTTTTCCATTCAAAGATACCTGGACTTTGTCTTTAGTTGAGTGTGGAGGCAGGACTATACTGTTTCTGGCTGTACTGTTAAGTGGCTAGGGACAAACGTCATCTGCTTCATTTTTCTTTTTTTTACCTCTTGCCCTTGGCAGGGGAAACATTGTTTTGTTTGTTTGTTGGGGTGGAAGGGAGAGAGAAAGGCTTGGTAGTTCATCTGGAGATTTTTCCCTCTGGGTCTAGAGCTTCCCCAAGGGAAACTGAAATCCTGGTATTTCAAATTTGTGACCTAGACATATGCTCAGCAACATGCCTGTTCCCCAGCGTGCCCAGGGCTGCATTCACCTTCTGGGGAGATTCTTTATTCAGCTCTGCCTCTCTTTAAGCCTTTCTAGCAGCTGGTGCCCTTGTAAATTCAAGGGCTGCCCTAGGCCAAGAAAAGCCAGAGGCTAAAGGAAAAGCTCTTGTCATCTGCTTTCACCCTTATTAAATGTCTTGTGAGGCAGTTTGACCAAATCTTGTGGGAAGACAGCAGCTCTGTGCTGCCCAACAGCCCTGTCTAGACAGGGTCACCTTGGGACATCCCTGCCAGGCTTAGGAAGGGCTTCAGAATCAGTCCAGCATGTGGACAAATGCATTGCTCAGAACAGACACATAAACTGATAAGCAGAAATAGAAATGAGTGTCATGAAAGAGAATCTTTTCCTTTTCATTCAGATAAGCTGCTATTATTTATTCTTCAATCTGCATTTTGCATAATCTGACATTCAATAGAATAGAATTTTCCTATGAAAGCTGACCCACATTTAGAGCATTGGAAGATGAGGATGTTCGTTGCATGGCTTGTGGCTGGCATGTCACATTTTGCATCTAAATTGTGAGCAGTCTGAAGTATCCATTGTAAAAGATGTATGAATTTTACAAAGCAAAGCAGGAAGTTTCTATGTGCATTCTTCTTTGCTTCATTTGAACCAAGGGGCAGCATTTGTTTTGTATCTGGCTACAACAGTGGAAAGACATGGGCATTTTGAGAGGAACCACATTTGTACTGAACTTCTTAAAAGCCTTTGATCAAACTATAGTTGAAAAACACTCATGACAAATGTAGCTGGTACTTGGCACTGAATAGAGGCAATAGAGTGTTGAATCCATGGGGTGCTTCTAGTCACAAATAAACTGGATAAACTAAGCAAGACAACCTTTTTTTTTTGTACGCAGAAGAAAATTCATTTTAGAGATTATTTCTACATATAATTTTATCTGTGATTATCAACACTTGCAGCTAAGCTCTCTTGACACTCTACAGCCTCAGAAGAATAAGTAATCATAACCAAGACCTGGAAAGGACATGAGCTTTTCCAAAGATAAATACGTTCCTTTTCAAAATCTGTTACAAAAATATTATGGATGAAGAGCTTGGAAGTCAAAAGTTAAGAAAATGTCATATTAGCATATACAGCCTTGACTCAACTGCACAGGCATCATTAATACATGCATTTACCTTCTTAGTCATGGTCACTGGCAGTGTATCATGAGCGAGCAGGATAAAAGCCTTCAGTATGCTGATATTGTTTCTGATAAAGCCTGGTCCATCCCTATGGTTTTATTAACGATGAGTACGGTGCATTAGTGACACAGAACCTGTGGTTTTCCCAGGTTTTTGGAGGAATGACAGGCTGTGTGTCATTAACCAGTGAAGCTGTCAGATAATTTTAGAAAGAAAGTGAATACTCAATATTTCTTCTTTTTAGAATAAGTTTAATTTTCTGTGAATGGAAAGAGTGTCTGAATTTAGAACTGAAATCCATTCATATACATTTACATGTATAATGTAGCCTTTGACAAGTAAAGAATTTTACCACAGTTCTCTGTTGATATTCTGATCTACAGAGACCATCCTCTGTTGATTGAGACAAGAATTTGCCTTTCATACATAACGAGCCCTGAGCTTCATCTGAAAAAAAAAAGAGGATGCTATATATGTAAATAAAATCCTTATTCAAACAAGTCCCTGTTCTCTTGTATTACGGTATAAAAGTAGTTTAAGAAAATAGTCCTAAAAACCCAATGTCTTTTGCCTGTTTTTTGATCTGTTTTCCTACCACAGTTCAAAAAGTTCAGGAAGGACAGTAAATAATGCACTATATCCCAGAGCCTTGTATTCCTGACAATGTTAATGTGCCAAGTTCATAGGTACTTTGTGTTTCTAACAATATTCAGTATAAAGGTGAGTCTTTGAAGTGAAATTCCACAGTTTATTGTATTACTAAGTATAATAGAATCAGTGGGCAGAAGTTTAAAACCAAATCCAAACTTTGCTCAATTTCTCTTGCTGTTACTAAGAGTCTTATAGAAGCCTGTGCTTCACTGGGTGGAAAGAAATCTTCAATGTCTGATTTTCTGGTTACAGTCATTGTAACTCAAAATTTCTGGTTTTTATATATTTCAAATAAATATGTACACAGGACACTGGTATTTTGCACTTTGGGAAGAAAGGGAAATAGACTGTGGAAAATATAAAAGGAGCAGCCCTTCAAATGAAAATATGGACTCTGGTTTTCTACTCCATCATTGTGTGATAGCAATCATAGGGTATGCTCCTGATGATTGAATAGAAGAAATAATCACATTCATAAGTTGCCAGAAATTTGTGTGCTTACAAAAGGCTTTTGCTGGTTAGGAAATACAGAATTCAAATTAAGATTAACTGTGGAATAGAGGTTGCATGTGGCAGAAGTACATGGGTTCAGAATTGCTTGATGACATTGAAGAATTTACATGTTTTCTGATCTTGAGTATTGGGATATTTCTACCCAAAAGGGACTGAGTCCTTCTTAGTACTAGAAATCACTTCTGAATTTTTTTAAGATTCTGTTAAATTTAACAGGACTACTGAGATGAGTAGCAGGTGGGGGAGTCTGAAATTAGGGGGCATGGATGGTGTGCTCCTAGGGAATGTCGTAGAGCTTTGAAACTCAGAACTAACTGCATTTGGGAAAACAAAACAAACAACCAAAAACAAAACAAAACAAAAAACAACCAAAACAACAAACCACCCCCCAGCTGTCTTAACAGGAGGAAATTTGCTTAAAGGTGTACAACATTTCCTTTGCATGCAGCCTTTGCATATCCCATTCTTTCTCTTACAGCTCTTTTGTTTAACATGTTCTTTCTTGGTCAAGGACTTTTTCTAAGGTTTTACGGAATGCATACCTTGTAATACAAATTTTGAAAAACTGCTTGTATACCTCACAGATAAGAGGTGAGGTTGAAAATATGTCCAAGGCCCTGAATTAGAGCTGCTGTCATGTTTGCATTGGAGCCCCACTTTTGGAATACAGCAAAGCTGCTGATTTCTGCTGCACAGAGAGCAGCTCCTGCTCTCAGTGAGCAGCCATGGCCAAGCTCCTAGCTCTTAGATGGCCCCTTTTGAAGCTCATTCATGAGAAACCCTGGGTTTTTGGTAGCTTAAGGGCAATTTCCAGATGCTGATGTCTGTGCTGATGTGCAGCAGTTGTGTTCAGTTGCTCTGTGGTTATTTCACAGCAGTTTCCTTGGTTACAGTTGGCTCCATTTTGGTACTAGTGACAAGTTCCTTATAAAAGCTGGCAAGTGATCTCCCCCTCCGTCCGTGTCAACTCCAGCAGGTGTCACCACCACCTCAGGCAGCCCCAGAATGACCGAGCTGTGCCAAGCAGAGGGAGGTTCTGCTCTCTGCTCTCAGCAGGGTGCAGATGCTCACATGGGCTTCCCAAAATCTGCAGTGCTCAACTCCATCTCTCGGGCATTAGGGAGTGCTTCAGTGCATGGGTCCTTCACTGGAATTTACGAATTCTTATAGGCAGAGTGGTAGGAATTCCTGGGAAAGGGAGAATGAACTTCTACCCAGTGCCATAAGTAGAAGTTAAAGGGGTCTATCCTCTAACACACCACATGAGGGATATCAGTTTCCACATTTCAGAAGTTTCTGAATTACTTCCTAGAGTCGTTCAAAAGTGCAAGGGATAAGATTCAGGAGTTGTGACTTGCCAGAGATAGCAAGAACCAGAATCAGAAGTCAATGTTCCTTCAGTTTCCACTTCTCAGACAGCAATGATATGAGCGTTTCAGACTACTCTTAGCTACCCTGGAGATTATGATGAAAGTACTGGTTCAACAGCTGATGTCAGAGCACTATCATTTCAACAGAATTAATAATAGTAATAATAATAAACATTAACAACAATAATCCCATGGATATGTTACTTGCAGAAGGAAACACTGAGCTTCAAAAATGGATGTAGAAGTAAGAATGGATTCCACACATAAAAGAATCCCTGCTAGTAAACCAAATTTAGTTGCAAATCTGTGTATGCTATCTGTTTCAGCATCTTGTAAAAAACTCCTCTATTGTCTTTGGAAAGATATGCTGGCTTTTTCTGATGTTCCTAGTAAAAGGAGACCAAAGCATTGCATTTGTTTTCTTGTCATCATCTAAAAAGTAATCAAGTTGTAAATTATTCAGTAGCAACTTGCATTTTTACTCGGCTATCTTAGTAGTCAAAAAATTCAGCTGGTGTATATTTACCTATTTTTATAGTTAATAATGTATACAAGTGTTAGCTAGCTTGGGAAATAAGCTTTTTATAATTCTATCCACTGTGACAGTGCTTCTACAAAACCCTTAAAAAGATGAGGGCATACATACATAACTAGCCTGGTTTCCTCCATTTCAGAAGTAGCTACATAGAAAATACTAATATAAAGTATAACTTAATTTTAAAATAAAATTATCAGATTAAATTTACTCAGATCATAAATGTAAAATCAATCTGTGAAGTATCTTAAAATCAATATACATTTTCCCTTGTGCTTTTGTTCTTTTAAAATACTCATTGAGCAGTGAACAATCTGTTTGCTTTAACTTCCACATTAGTCCTTACAGAACTAAAGGAAAAGTTCAGTGTTGGTATAAAAGATCTTGAATTAAATTTTGGTTTGAAACTTACTGGATAGGAGAGTAGATGTAGATTGCCTCATCTAATTACCCCAGCTGTTTCTAAAAGTAAATGGCAAAATGTAAAAACAATGTCAGTTTTACAAAGTAAAGAGGGGTATTTTTTTTAATAGGTTATGAAATGTAGACCTTTTAACCTAGTCAGTTCACATTAAAAAACTCTCAGGATTGCAAAAAGCAATGTAAAAAGAAATTACAAAAATAACTGTGATCTGAAGAAGTTCAAGGGTAAAAAATGTCACAAGTTATGTAGCATTCTCTCTTGGCTTTTGTTCATGGTATAACTAAGAGAGAATTTAATCTCCCTCTTTCAAATATCCATTAAAATGTTTTTTGCTTCTACTTTTCAGCAGAAAAGCAAGATGGGCTCAACTTTTGCTACTCCAATTTATAAAGATACATAGGAATGTTATTGATCTGAAGGAACTGGAGGGCCCCAGTAATGAAAAAAAAGAGGTTACCTGCTGTCAAGAATTGCTGTTTCTTTAAGCTTACACTGAAGGCTGTATAATTTATAACAGACTGGGGAGAAGAATTGGTTTTGAAGCCCTGTATTTTAAATTTGATTTTAAATTCTCATTCCATATATATTGCTTAATGTAGTTCCAGATCTATTTTGATGGAGTCAGCATCTCACATATAAGGAATGAGTTTCTGAGCTGCTCCTCCAGCAGGGGCATACAGAAAATGCAGTTTAGTGCAAATGAAGCTGTAGAGAAGTGAGGCATGCTTTATGATTTTGAGTTACTTCTGGCATTGACACAACCCTCAGCACATTGGGGTGGATCAGCTCACTGTAGCTCCTGCAGTCACCTGGTATAGCTGTCACAGGAGCTCCTTTTTGGCTCTGCTGCCCAACAAGTTCCTGCTGCCAGGGCTTGTTGGCAGGATGGCACCAATGCCAGCCCCATTGCCCTGGTACCAGTACCACAATAGTTCCCAACTCTAAATCTGTGTGGCAGTGACTGGCAGCCAGTGTTGCTGTGCCTGTGCCACCCTGGGCAGTTCATCCTCACTGAGTCCCAGCTGGCCCCGCAGCACCCCTGTCCCAGCCAAGCCCTGGCACACACCTGGGCTCTGCACCTGGGCTGAGGCACAATGGCCACGCTGTGCCAGCCCTGGTGTCACCAGGAGTGCTGCACACAGGTCCCTCCCTAGGACAGAGTGGGATAAGAAGAAGCAAGTGCGATACTTTCACATTTCTCAGGCTCCAGTGAAATAAGGCTACTTCCCAGATGTGTCTGGGATCACAGAATCACAGAATCACAGAAGTTCAAGGCTGGAAGAGACCTATAAGATCATCAAGTCCAGCCCATGTTGATGTTAATAATTACAGATATGTCAGTAATTATTTCCTTTGGATTTATCTGCTGTGCATTTGACCAGGTTCTCTTGGAAAGGTGCAGATTTTCAGCTTGTGTTGCATCCTTTGGCACTAAGGTCCTTGAACATATTGTGCATGGCGCGAGAAACCGCTCCCTTCTAGGCAGCTGCTTTGCATTTCACTCCTCCTATTTCTGTTTGATACCTCCTAAATCTGGTACTGAATCAGAGTACACAGCCACAAAAACATACAGTGAATTTAACTCACTGCTTTATCAGCCAATCCTGTAAGGTTCTTCTGCTGGTCTTTACAATCAGCTTTCATCTCTGCCTCTAAACAATGCACTGTCATTTGCAAACTTTCACCTTGCTGCAGGCTCCTGGCAGGGTGTGACAAACAGCAGCTCCCGGCAAGCATGGCCAGGGAGCTCCACTCACACCACACTTGCACTGCAAACACTGGCTGTCTGCTGGGGGTTTTTTCTCTCTGTTGTGTCTGCCTGCAAAACAACACCTATTTGTTTCTGCGTAGGCTTCTCTGTGGTGCTCTTAAACACCTATATCAGATTGCTGTGCCTGTGCTCCACAAGGGTCTGTATTTCATTCTAGGACATTAAATACTGCAGTATTTAACTTCTGTGCACCCACATCCTTTATTGGATCTAGCCTGAAGTACACACCAACACTGTTCCTTTGTACAGAAAAAGCAGACTAGAAAAGCATTTGAAGGTATTACCTTTTTACAGTCCTTTACTGGGAACCCAGCTACACTTCTGAAAGACTGATAAATGTTGGGCTGAGGATGTCTGCACAGTCAGGAGGCTGAAGCCTTTCTTTTGCCTGGACTTCCCCTCATTCTTCTCTCTCATCAGTAACTCTTTGGATCTCTGGAGACATGTATCACTGAATGGGGAAGTTTACATGGGAGCCAGAACTAGGCAGGCTTTGGATCCTGGCTGAGACCTGCTGCAGGGCATCTCACCCTCAGGTTTTTGCAGGGGGATCTCAGCTGTGTCTGTTTTACTTTAAGCCACAGGATTCCCTCCACAAACCCCTTTCCAAATATAAAACAAAAGCCATTGTATAATCCTAGAGGTTAAGTCAGTTTAATAAATGGCTTCATGTTGTTCAGATGATATGAAAACCTCTCCCCCATGATTAGACTTCATTTCAATATAATTCATTTATTTACTTAAAGATGATTCACATAAAGAGACTGAAAGACAAACACAGTGAAGATTAATCATTATAAAATAGTAATTACAGGAAAGAGTCCTAATTGACTTATCTTTTGAACCCTACAGGTATTTACCCTAACTGGACAGTAATGAATCCTTATTGTGTATTACAGCAGGACCTCCAACTATCCAGAAGCTATAAAGCTGAACTGGCCCACTTTTTCTTAAAAAGAAAAGCATGCTTAAAAAAAAATCAGGAAAGAATTTTCCACTCTTGGAGAGATTTTATTTAAAACATACCAAACCAAATACTAAATATACTCTTTTTATATTTATGTATACACACACGTACACTCAGAACTATATATGCATATTTATGTCTCATATACTGAACTAGAATGATGCAATAATTTTAAACATACAAAAGTCAGTAGCCAAGACATTAAATAAATATATCTGGGATAAAATAAATCTTTCAGCATGTCCTTACAAGTGTGCCATTACTTCCATTTTGCTTTTCAGCCCATCAGGGTTCAGTGGCCTTTTAGGCTGCAACAACCTTGCAGAGATCCCTCCAGATCTTTAGGAACTCATCAGCTGTCTGTGAGGACTTGGCTGTGGGTCTGCTCCCTTCTCCATAGAAGTCCCCAGTGCCTCCTGGGAGATTCCCACCCTATATTCATGTCCTAGCTGCCAGGTCTCACTCCCTGTCCCACTCCCTGCTCCCAGAGTTTGCCCTGCATCCCTGTGCACTGGGGGAGCAAGCAAGTTCCTGCTCCTCTGGGAGTGCAGCACAGGATCCAGAGGGCAGCAACCATGACAAGGGAAAATGTAGCTTTCCTCTTCTCCATTCTGAGCTTTCTGAAGGAAAGCATGACCCTGCTGTGACTGCAGAGCCAACTACAGACAGCGTGATGTTTGTACCCTCTGTTGTGCACGTAATGTGGAAATCATTCTATAGTTGTGTCCTAAGATATTTGTTTACTGTGCACTTCATGTGTGTGGTAAATGGGTTATGTTTGATGTGTCAATCTGTTTGCCATTGCATCATGTATACTTGCCAATGCCCTCTGCTGCAGTGAGTGTAGTAGTAAATCAGCTCAAAGCCTCATTAATCAAGAAACCACAAAACAAATACCTTTAAAATGTTATTGTTTTGTCATCTCTGGGGGAAGATCAACATAAGTTATGAGCTCTCATAGTATTAAATAGACATAGATGATTCATGAATTACCACTAGCTGATAATGGCATGAGAATGAGCCTATATTTAGCTTTCTTCTGGCTTTTTCTTGATAGGCCCATGAGCTCACATTTGTTTATGACATCAAAATTTTCTCTCTTGAAAATAGCTGTAGTGTTGCAAGAGCTGTGTTTGGGTCTTATCATGAGTGAATTGGTAGGAAGGTTGAAAGGAAACAACTTCTACTCAGCTACCTTGTTAATCAGCAGTTACAGAAAAAAAAATCCTTCCCAGAACAGAATGGGGATTATTTGATATGAGAGAGATTTGGGAGTTGTTTATAGAAAAGTCCCTAAAGCCTTTGGACTAAAACACAGCTGCAGTGCTGAAAGCAAATCAGATGCTGGATTGTATTACTGGGGTAAACAAAGTGAAGCAAAGCCTAGGAGGGGATGGTCCTGTTACATAAGACACCACTTACATTGCATCAAAAATGCTGTAACTCCTATTGTGTCCTGCTCCTCCGGGTGTAATTGCTCTTCAAACAAAGGAACAAAGCAGAACAACCAAAATGATGACAAGTTTCAAACAGTTAAACACTGAAATGTTGGAAAATATGAAGTTTTCTTTCAGGGAAAAAAAAAGAAAAGAACACCTTTAGAGTAATCTGTTGAAAGTGTTTGGGTTTAGCATACAAAAAGCTAACCTGGGAATAGGTACATTTCTTTTTTCACAGTCAGAGAGAGCCAAAAATGAAGCTCAGTAATGTGAAAATCAGATGATGGAAACATAATGAAGGGTAATGATCACATAAAATAGGTTACCAAAAACCTATTGAGGGCCTTTAAAAGGTATCTCTCTTCCTTTCAGAATACACAGCAGAAAAAGGCATAGAGACTTACAGAAGCGCGAAGGAAAATGATACGTAGAGCACAAAGAGGAGCAGATTTAACAATGGGACATGTCACTCTGTTCTCTGCTCTGTGAGGGCTTACCCTGTTTTCATCCCTGTGTATCTGTTCCAGATTCCTATTCCCTTTTTATCGGCAGACTTGGCCTGTCAGTCTGAGATGAGCTCACTTTTTTTATCCTGTTTTTGTATGGAAATTAGGCTCATGGAACAGCACTGTTTCTGTGTCTTAGCTGATCTTTCACACCTCCTCAGGAACTTGGCAAACTATGGGGCCAATTTTAACTGTATGTTATCAGATATATTTCCACAAATTTCATTAATAGGTAGTGGGATAGAAGAGGAAAAGAGAATTTTGAAGTGTCCTGAGATGCATTATAACCTCAAGCCTGAGAAAACATTAGAAAATCGATATCATCTCTCAAACTCATTATACAAATGTCTGCAAAATTTTCTTCTTTATTACTAATGCTCATAGAGAAGCTTCCCTAATTTCTTTTATTCCAGGGAACTCTTAAAATGGGAAAGTTTTTGTGTTTGGATCAAACTGAATATGCCAGTATATATCCAAGAGCCCTGCTCAATATTCTACCTGTACCAACTGGTCCAGCAAAAGATATTAATTTTCTCCAAAAATCTTGCTCTTGAACAGGATACTACATCTCAGCATATGTCATATTTATTTATGTCATATTTATGAGATAAGTAATAGCATGTGAAATTACTGGAGAAAATATCAGATGTGGATTTATACTGTATCTTTACAGCTAAAATGACATCTTAGGAAATTCTTACAATGTACAGTCTTGATGTTATGCTGCTGGAATTTTGAGGTATTTGTTCATTCATCCACTTTTGTATCAAAGCTGTATTTTAGTCCTGCATACAGGTTTTATATGACAATTACTCACAGGGAACAAAAAGACACAAGAGAAACTCATTCTTGAATGTGAAGCAATTCACAAGGGTGGAAGCCACTGCTTCAAGAGGACACTAAGACAAGTCTTCTGCTGAGATATTTTTAAAAGTTGATTTGCAATCAATATTTGGACAGACAAGACCAATATGTACTGACAGGACAGAGAGGACAAGTAGTGGTTGTTCTTTGTGATGCTCTGGACAAGTTTCTCTTCTAGCTTATCTGTAAGTGAATGTCTAACAAAATTAGAAAGCTTTTCCTGTTTCCCAAGAGTAAAATTCAGAAAATTTGCTAATGTCATTATTGAAAGATTTCTGCAAGAGGGAACTGGGATTTTCTGGTTTAGTATCTCTTAGTATTTAATCCCATATAGCTGAACCGGCTTTTTTCTTTCCTTAAGTGCAAAAGACAAAACACTGTAAATTCAGAACATAACCTGATTCTTGCTAAAACATCATGTATAGTTGCAAGATTTCCAAGCAAATTGATACTTTACTTTCGGTTGTTTGATAAATGTATATTGACAATTATTGCTTTGTAAGAATCCTTTAGAAAAAGATTCCATATTTTCTAGAAAACCTGAATTTTGTTTAATTGGAAACACTGAACTATTCCAGTTGCAGATATATGTAGATAGATATAAATATATTTATTAAATTGCAGGCTGCAAAATTTGTGTCTATATGGGGCTGTGGTATGATCCAGTGGAGTAACTACAGCATTTCAAATGCCAATCAGAATTATAAATAGAAGTGTGTCTTGAGAAATATTAAGGTGCATGAAAAAAAGAAAAAAATCTTTCCAAACTATCTCTTGCACTATTTCATTCTTGTTTTAATGAAGGACCTTTCAGGGAAATTGCTATGCTTGAATAGCATGTAGAATGTACGTGACATTTTATTTCATTCACCTGTGTCCCTGTCTATTGTTCTCCTCAGCAGTCCAGAAATGAAACATTTCATGACCTATTTGCTCTTTACTGGCCATTTAATTATTACACACGGCATTTCTTTTGTTTGGTTGTTAAATTTAAAAAAAAAAAATTTCTGTGAGTTTGGGGCTATTTTATAATTTCATAGGATATCCTAAGGTATGTATGCTGCTGCAAGATAACACTGGCAGGTCACTAAAAGCATTTGCCTCTGCCTCACACTGCTCAGCACCCACAAGGCAGGTGTTATCTCAGAGCAGCACACGTCCTGTTAAGCCTTACAGTTTGTGTGGCTGATGGACAGGGATGCTGTCCTCACAGGGTCTCCACAGAAGTCCTGCTGCCTGTGTTTGTGGCTCTCCCACTGTGTACAGTTCAGTGCTGAGATGTGCAACCATCCTGCCTCGGCTTGCACAGTGAGGAGGCACTCACACCGAAGGCAAGAAAGGGATAAGCACAGCACTAGGTTCCCTTGAAACCCCCTGCGAGTGTGGGCACATTTTGAGTGCAGAGGTGCAAGTGGGCTGAGATGGCCCAACAGGAACACCAAGAGCACTGCCAATGTGTCCAAGTATTTTCTTGTTTAAGAGAGAAATTCAGTAGAGAAGGCATGAATAAAACAAGGTTTGCGAAGACTTGCTGTCGGTTGGCTCATCAGTTTTCAGGTGTAAAAAATGATGTATTGGGAAGGCTTCATATAGGTAATCATGTGTTTTAGTTGCTTGGCTTTATATATTTCTAATACAAGCTCTTAGAAAATCTGAATAAAATAAATGTGCTGTGCATTAGGAGTAAAGTCCTAATGAAAAAATTTGCTTAAACATCCGCTTATACTTGAGATCAATTTAAGTGAGACTGTTCAAAATGCTTTAAATTAGGCCTATTCTTAATGGGAACCTAATGTCTAGCCTGCTACTCTCAGGCATTAGACATCGCTCTCATTAAAAATTATGCATCTTAATTCCTTGTGTAATGCCATGTGTATGCATCCCTAGCAGCCATTATGCAATTATACATCTTAATTCCTTGTGTAATGCCATGTGCATATATCTTTAGCACTCATTATGCAAGACAAAACGTCTTATTGGATCCCACAGCAGCAGTGGCATCTGTCAAAAATCAGCAAAATTCATTTTCTTTAGAGGAAGGCTTTAAGAAAAATAGCAAATGTATGCATTACTCCTTGACTTAAAATTCCTATTTTTTAATCTATACTCATATTAATAGTTTTGGTGGTATATGCATACTATAAATATAGAAAAACATGGATTTGCATCTTGTAAAGTTGTTTGCCCTTGGAAGCTTGTATGTGTCTCATCAAGAACAGGTGCTGTCATGTAATTCTGCTGGGGTGTGTATGTGCTGAGCAGACAGGTAGATGGTTCAAGCATCCAGGATGGACAGGCTAGAGCAAATAGTTGTTAATTCTGACTTTTGAATCTTATCTTAACAAGATGATGAGCATTTAGCATACTCCTGAAAGTGGACACTGGCTCCTCAAGAGCTAGAGTTCACAAGCAGAGGCTGTATAAAATGAGCAGAACCTAAGTGGGGAGTTAATTTCCAACTTGTTCCTCAAACATGAGACTGAACAAAATGTTGACACAAACCCTGAATTTTGTAGCTTTGGACCATTTTTAATTTAAAAGCATAGCACTCTCTGTTAATGGAAAATAGAGATAACTTGAAGTGTAAGTCAAATTGCATCCTTTTTCTGTTAATACCTCCCAGGTTTTCATGAACTACAATTTTCTTATAAAGCAACTGAGAAAAATGATGCACACTTGATTCTCCAGTGGGAAAATAACAGATATCACAACTTACAAGAGCAAATTAAAGTCCATCTCTATTTGACAAATGTGATTTTGCCACTTCAGTACAAGCAGGCATGCTTTGCCTCTTTTTGATTTGCTGCTTATAGAAAAATTCCAGCCTCCTACGTATCCAAAAATGAGATTGAAATCAGAAAGAGATTGTGGCACACATTTGAAGTAAATGTATTACACAAAGGTAAGACATCAGAAGACTCCAAGCAAAGTTTTCTTATTGATCCTTATTTATCAGCAAGCTACAGTAATAGCCCCCAAATACAGCAGTGAGATGACTGAGAGCTGTGGTGGTTTGGGGTCATTATTGTTGAGTGCTTTTAAGACAGTTTGCCAAAGTCAGTTTTTTTTGTTTTCTGTGTGAGCTGGTGGGTTATCTTTGAAGCCAAAGAACAAAAATACAGTGGAGTCATACACTAATTGTGGCTATTTTCTCCTGTCTTTGCATTAAACTCCCAATAGCAACGTAATTTGAATTTTGAAGGGAAAAGGTAAAAATATTACAACATTTCCCCCCCAGATTATAATTATTTCAAGGATAATGATACATTTCTGTTTATGAGAGACCCAGGGGCATGTTACTTTTTCCTTTGATTTGTGCAAAAATAACCCCCCCAAAAAGACCCAAAATACCATGATTAGCAACAGAATAGAACCACATGTACACTTAAGTGGTGGGGATTAGACACACGTTAATAATTTCCTCAGAATCAGTTATATCTGAATAATATATTTTTAAAATATTCTTCCTTTTTTTCCCCATTGATTAATTATCTGCTTTCTATGCGGGTCCTGAATACAGAATTTGGCTCATGCTACCCTAATTACCATTGGCTCATTTGCATAGAATGCCTGAAGGATGTACCTGGGGAGGTAGAAAGGGTGAGTTTCTCCAAATACATTCCTTTTTCTTCCTATCACATGAATCCACCAGAGCCATGTGCCTTCGTGGCTGGAAGGCTTCCAGGTGAGGCTACTTCCAAGTCTTTTGAGAGCAGGGAAGGAGATGAGAGGAAAGGATGATCCACCTTGTGTTTGACAGTAGTATTGTTCTTTGTTGTTGGTATAGTGGTATTGTTAGCATTGTTATAGTTGTATTATTGCTTTTATGGAGTTCTAACAGCAGTTATGAGGTTCTTTCTATCTTCAGAAGCAATGTGAGATGAGTAATGCTTCCAGGTATTAACAAAAGGAAAATGAATGTACTGGGAGAGAGGGATGGGAAAAAAAAAAAAGAGAGAGCAATTTCAATAGCTTTAAGACAAAAGGTTTTTAAAGGCTCGAGGGAAAAAAAATTAAAAATATAATTAATAGCTTGAATTTTGTTTCAGGAATGAAATCAAGACAGCCAAGATGTAAATGTAGCTAGAGAAATGGAAGGGAAAAGTGACTTTAGATGGAATGAGCAAGAAGAATAGTGAGAGGGGGAGAGCCCAGGAGGACGTGCATTACTGCAGCAGAATATCTCAAATGAGGAATATTTAGGTATGTGCTGTGACTAGTGAATCTTGGTGCCATACAGCCATATGAATTCATATCCTAGGTGTCAGAAACAGGCAGCTGTAAATTAATGTAGCTCCACTGGAGAAAATGGAGTCATGACCATTTGCATAAGCCCAAGAACTGGCCATGATAGCAAGAAATTTCTCAGATCATCAGACCACAATCTGATTATCACATAAGATGAATTCTTGAAGTCCCTTTCTTATTAAAAACAAACAATAAGCCCTGTCACATTGGTTTCTTAGAAGCACTACATGAATGAGGAATTCTTCAGCCATGCATGCTTATCCTAAAGGCCTAGATAATTTGCATTGCAGTCATTAATTCCAGAAAGTGAAAAAAATACCAGTTCAGAGTTCTGAGAACAAGACCTATTGGTAGGCACAGGGATGTCCTAGAGGTACTTGGAGGGCCTGGTTCATGCTTCCTACGTTTCAGGCAATTTGTTCCATTCCAGCTGGTATTCGAATGCATTATGTTAGATTTGTCTTCTTGCAGTGGATCTTTTGAAGCGAGACTGTTTCATGCATATTTTTTTAGTCAATCACAAACTGGTTTTATACAGAGCTCTGGTGTACTCCCGTGTTATTGAGAAGTTTCAGGTTGGAGTCATCCTTCTGTACTCACGCACGTGCAGACACACGTTTCCTTGGGATTTAAGGATTGCATCTGCTTTTCTGACTGTGCTGAGGAAAGGGTGAAGAGCTGCACTTTGGTTTAGTGTTATTTGTTGTGCCATCCAGGGTGTAATTGCATATCATATGTTTAGTAGCAGTGAAATATGCTACTTGTGGGTCCTAGGCCTGCACTGGCTTTTTCCACGTACTTTCTCACCAAATTCCATGCCCAATTCACCAGCAGGCCCACACTTTCCTTGGTCTTCCTTTTGTTGCTGATGTACTTGCAGAAATCCTTGATGCCTTTTGTGTTCCTTATTTGAGTCCAGGTGGGTTTTGGCTTTTCAAAGCCCACATTTGAAGAGTGTCTTTATAGTTCTTCTGGATGCTTGATCCAACCTCTTGCATGCTTCATTTTTATGTCTGAATTTTGTCAGGAGCTTCTTATTCATCAAGTGGGTCTCTTACTATTTTTAGTTGACTTCCTGATGGTCAGGATGGACAACTGTTGAGCAGGAGGAGGTGATCCTGGAACATCAGCCACTGTCCACACCCTTGTTTTCCCCAGGGCTGGCTACCATGGCACTCTTTGGCCCTAAACAGGCCAAAGTAGGTTCTCCTGAGTCCATATTTATGGTCCTGCTTTTTGCCTTGTTCCCTCCTCTCAACATTCCAAACTCCATCAGTTCAGGGTTGCTGCAGCCTAGGCTGCCTCCAGTCTTCACATACGCTCCTTGTTCTTCCTTGATGGAAGTGCAGCAGACCATGGCCCCTTGTTGGCTCCTCCGTCCTTTGTGTCAAGGAGTTATCCTCAATGCACTCCAGGAAAGCTTCTAGACTGCTTGTGCCTTGCTGTGCTGCCTCCCAGACAGCTAGAGAAATGTGGTGGTTTTGGGTGATTTGTAGATGTCAGAAATCTAAAGAAAAGTAAGAAAATTGCTGAGTGGTAAAATTATCTTGATAAACATGAAATATTTTTGGAGCATATTTTTTGTAGTCAGGGATCTTGCTACCTGTCACTATAGGCTGATACAGGACAATATTTGTGGGTTTTATATGCATGTATATGCATTCAGAATCTGAATGGAGTTTCTTTTGCAATGAAGTGTTTATTGTGTGGTTCTTCAAAACGGTGCTGAGACAAATGCCAAACTGTATTTCCTGTAAACCAAACAATGTTCAGAGCTCACGTTTCAGGGATCATTTTTTCGCAGTCTGTGTAATTACTTTTCAGTAATGTCTAGGATCAACAAACCAGAAAAGAATTAGTTTGAAAGGTCAGACAAGAAGTCACATTATTGACTTGCTATATACATTGTGAATACAATTAGCCCAGATTCGGTAAGTTTGAAAAAACATTCTTGTTTCAAAAGAAAAGAACTTGAAACCACACAGCTAAGCTTTGCATTAAAAAGAAGGTACAGAAATTGAGGTATCCTTAATGGAAGCTCTGCATTGTGACAGGGAATTCCTGTCATAAACCAATCCAGCTATCATTGTTTTTTGATTAAGTCTTTTTTTTCAGGAAGCATCTGCTTTAGTTCCAGGAAAGATGAAGCATGATATTTTCATCATTATTCCAATGCTTTCTCCAGCAGTGCTTATAGAACATTTCACAAAGATGATCCTCCATTCAGAAGAACCAAATATGACAGTTTTAAAAAATATATGCAATTTCTTTCTCACTTCTAAACAATATTTATTTTAGTTTATTCCCCTTTCAGAGTAATTGAAATTGTAGATCCTTGGTCTAAATCCATCCTTCAGAGCTTGGAGTTGGTGGAGTTCCAAGGTCTGTCTACATCTAATTTTAGGCTGAGGCTAAACACCAAGTCTTCGTCTGTGTTTGAAATTTATCCAAAGTTTCCCAGTGTTTTTCAGTGTCAATATTCAGACTTAGAGACACCTCCAGTTAGAATCCTTTCATGTGAGGGTTTTTTTGTTTGTTTTGGGTTTTTTGGTTGTTTGTTTGGTTTTTGTTGTTGTTGGTTTTGGTTTGGTTTGGGTTTTTTGGTTTGTTTTTTTTTGTTGGTTGGTTGGTTTGCTTTTGTGGGTTTTTTTAGTATTTCCAATAAAGTACTATTCACACTCAGAATTTGAAAGAAGCAGCTATTGAACTGAGTGGCACTGGTCTTTGGCGAGCACATGGATTGGGTCTGATGATTGCAGATTACGCCCTAATTTTAAAAGATTCATTTCTTCATAAGACAAACATAAATTAGAAGTAGAATAAGGACTTGAGGTCATTCTTTCCCTGCCCCCTTCAAAAAAAGCCAAACAAACAAACAAAGAGAATTTCTCTCAGAGAAATCCTCATGCTCCTACTGTGGTCACTAAGAGGGAAGGCATGCTCACTGGATCCTTGTGCAGAAGCTAGGCATTTCCTGAGAACACAGAGACACACAAATCTGTTCCTTATTTTATGCTCACCCTAGTACATAAACTAGATGTGTGTTTACAGTTCTAAAAAGCAAGTGCTACAAATAGGAGATAGCATGAACCCAATAAAACACTTAAAACAGCACCACAGTTATCCCAGATACATTATTTATGCTATTTTATTTGCTCAATGGTCATATTCAGAAGGTTGGTTTTTTACACGGCTTCAGCTGTTACCAGATTCAAGAGAAGATGCAATGCCCTTGAAACAAGGAGCACCTCTTGCTCCTTTTCTGTGTTTCAGTGCATCTGAATACCATTTCTTCTTTATGAGACTGTCTTGTCAGGACTGGTTTTGTGTGTATCAGCTGTTAGTAACCCTGGACTGGATCATAGCTGTTGACTATGATTTTTTAAGAATCTTTTTCAACTGCAAAAGCTTAGCCAAGCCAGCTTGTGCCGATTCCTGTGTCACTGCTGCCATCTTCGGGAAGTTTTCAATATTGCTGGGTGGGCTTTTCTTAATGAAGATGAATTCCGGCAACCAGGAGATGAAGAAAATGTACATCTTGCACATTGTTACAAGAACACAATCTGAATGGCACAGAACAAAAGGTTGTATGTGGGATGCCTTCATTCTGTTAGGGATATTTTAAAAAACATTCAAGGAAAGGTGTGTCCTGATTTCTGTTGCAATTTGGTGTGAATTAAGCACTGGGTAATTGCCTAGCTCTCATCAGCTTCCCAGCCTGCATGTTCAGTAGTTCATTCCAAGAACCACATTAATGAACCCATCAGATTTCCAGGTCTGTTTGCACATATAAATGTGCAGCTAGATGCTCAAATGCCCAGGGCATGCATGCAGAGCAGCAGTATTATCATATGGAAACAGGTTTGTTGTACTTTTTAAGGGCATATTAATAGAAGCTGCTGTAAAGCTGCTAAAGCAGAAGCTAAAGCCACAGGCAGTAAAATTCATTCCTCATGACATTGCTTATGAACTGATATATGCATTCAGCAACACAACATCTTTTTCAAACCTGGGAGAAGTGATATTTTAATCTAGCATTCAACCACTTTGTTGAAAAAAAAAATCGAGTTTTTACATCACAGTTGTAGTGTTGCATGTTCTGCAGGAAAAAATAGTCACTCTGTTATACTTGTTATCAAATGCATTGTCTCACCCTCTCTGAAGGCATCTCAAGAAAACTGTCATTTTCCCTCTTTACATCCCAGTTCCTAAAAATAATGCTATCTTCCATGTAAAATTTCTCTACTGCTTTGTATCCATTTGAGTGATGACAACATACACTCTAGCTTTATTTTCTTTACAATGTGACTCATGCTCTGACTTTATCTGATCTGGGGTAAATACTGTATTGTTCCACTAAGTGACAGAGGATTTCTACCACCATAAGTGGGAGAGACACAGAGTTTGTGTTTTGATATGTGCCTATATATATTACATAGCTAAGGTTTTGTTCCTATTTTACTTTTATTTTTCCTTTTTATCAGTTTTAAGTGGAATGGTGCATTCTTTTATGACATAAAATAGGGAATTATAGGCACTAGATTACAAAAAGTCTTTTAAAAATCCCTGTTCTACATTTTACATCTCCAACTACTTTTCTTTAAAGGTGTTCCTCTTACTCATAAATTACTAATCTCCTTATCCCTTGCATCTACTTTCTAAGACATTCCATTAAATTATAAGGTGGCAATGATACTGGGTTTTTTCAATGTTTCCTCATATAAATACTTTGTAATTCATTATGGAAATCATTTGTAGAAATCTTACATTAACCTGCATCCACTTTGCATTTTATTAGTCATCCAGGCATGAAATTGCTAAACATTATACACTAGATAGATGTGATTAGGTGTCTCTACTACTTACTAAAGTTACTTAAATGGGAACAGATTTAAGTCAATACACAATTGTTTTTTCTCTCCAGTGGGGCCAGAAAGAACCTAATACCTAATTAAATTCCTTTGTCATGTCTGTACTGCAGAAGGAAATAAGGGATGTCTGCAGTTCTGCATCCCAAGCAGTGCTGAAACCTCCACCCAGCATAACACAGCCCCATGTAGAGAGAAGGTCTCAAATATGCTACAGCTGCATTAGCTACAGATTACTGGAATGGCTGTGAGACTTCCAGCAGGGCAACCCCAAAGCTTCTCAGCAGTGCAACCTGCAAGGAAAACTCAGTTTTTCCACCTGAAAAAAGAAAGAGTCTAGGCTGCTGCTGCACAGAAATGAGAAGGCAGAGAGGAGAAGCGGGTACAAAGGAATTAAGAGCAGAGGAGGATGAGTAGCTGTGACAGCTGGTCCTGAAGGAGGGGTCAGGCTCCATGGCAGCAGCTGTTTCTGGGGCTAGGAGGAGCTCCTCAAAGTAGTAATGTTTAACATCCAAGGTCTTGTCAGAGTCCCTGTAGCCTGCCAAGCTAGAAGCCTTGCTCTCTCTGCTTGCTGTCCACAGCTCTGGCACAGGTAAGTAACAGGGACACGAATGCCTTGCAGGGTTTAGCAGCCTGCTGCTCTAGGCAGCTGCTTGCTTGGTTTGAGCTTGTTTGGCTTCCTCTTCCAGCAGTAGTTTGGTTGGCACCTAACTGGGCATCCCTTCCTAGTGCTTCAGGGCACAATATTGTTCTGTTAAAGCTGTGCACCTCTGCCAGGGCCATCTATGTCTGTTCCAACAACCAAAGCCATGGTCTGCTTTGAAAATTGTGCAGTGTTTGAACTCACATCTCCTTGGGTGGTCAGCTGTCAGGTAGTTTGTTCAGTGATAACAAGATGTGACTCTCTTATGTGCACATAATAGCACAACTAACAGGTTTTCACACTTTCAGTATACCACATATTCTTGCTACTAACTCTGCTTTATAGACTTTGCCTTCTTATTTTCTGAGATGGGCTAATAAGTCTCACATCCTAGCCAACATGCTAAGAACAAGATTGTGTAATACCCTTGTGTGTAGATATGGGTAGAGAAATCTGGAAAGAGCATTCTCTCTTCTCCCACAGAGGCCTGAAATCACTTCTGAGAGAAGTACCTGGATCTGACCCTGGTTTTTTCTTCTCTTCTATCCTTTGCAGTGCTTAGACTACAAGGCAACAAAGGAAGGGGGCTGGGAAGCAGAAATAAGATTGCCAATCTGCATAAATCAGAAAATCAGGCTTGAGGAGGTCTGGGACAGATTTTCTGAGCTTATGCTGTCTGTTTAACCAGCCCTCCTTTTAGGTTAATGGTGCCTGATGTAAGGCAAGCTCCAGGACAGAATGTTGGGCTGTAGGCACAAACTCACTAGTGCTCACTGAAGAGACTTCAGATGTAAATGCCATTGGCTAGATCTTAGGAAATGAGCCCACGGGTTGTTTTGCAGGAGTCAGAAAGGAGACTTTTACTTCCAGATTCAAAAGGAAAACATTGAAATCTTGATGCAGTCCTATGCTTAAAGCTTTTTATGTTTATAGAAAATTGCCTCTTCTAGTATTGATGGCAAATTGCCCTTAGATTGCAAAAGCTGCTCAGAGAATGCAGCTGTATTTTTGAAACCATGTTTTGACAGATTGTCATGCTTCTCACAAAAGTTTGATTTTAGCTGAAATATGCATAGTAAATGTGTGTACTTTATTATAAGGAAAAAGACCAAAATTGCTCTGCAAGTACTACTATGCTTTGCAATTGCCTCATATCTGATAAAACTGGTGTCATTAGAAATGAATGCTTTTTGTACTGTGGCATTTATCTTCATTGTAGTTGCAGGTTTTTCTGTAACTGGCAATTGGCAAAGCCACAAATTCTGAGTAAACATAGCTTCTCCAGATGGTAAATACTCTGCTTTTAAAGTTTCCTGCTGTAAGGACAAGAAATATCAAAAGACAGGGTGTGTGGATGATGGTCTCACACTTGGTTCTGGATATAACAAAGTGCCAAAGGCAAAGTCAGTCCAATACCTGAGATGTCTGGTTCACAGCAGCAGCATGACAAGGACTGTGACCTTCACAGAGGGCAGGGGGTGGTTTTAGTTGGCTTTGGGTGGAAATAAATAACAAAGTTCATAGTTTCAGAGTGAAAAATACTCAGTGTGTGTTTATGGAGGTCTGAACTGTCACCAAGATCCAAGTCTGGTCTTACTTGAAAGTCATGCAGCATGGTAAAAACATATCCTGTGGAATCTGGGGTTTGTGGGCTTTTCTAGAAGAAAAAAAAATCTGTATGTACTTCTCAGTCACTGTAACATCATTTGTACTTTGGAAAGTGCATTTGGAAACCATATTTTTCCAAATTGAGACCCTACAGAGAGACAACTTGGGTCATTCTGTTTGGCACTTCCTGATTGCTTTGATTTCCCATAAGGCATGCTCATATTTTCAATATAAATATTTGCTCCAGTCAGCAGCCTATAGTTTGACTGCAAAAGCTCATTTAGGACTGTAACTTGGTGCCCTATAATATTTTACATTTTTAAGGAAGTTTTTTAACCAGATGTTGATGTTGTCCAGTGAAGATAATTAATTTTTACCGATCCAGTGTTTTGTTTGTACTACTATTTAATAAAACACTCTTCAGGTTAAAAAGACTAGTCAAAGAAAATCCTGTTATTCTGATAAAGAGCAAACAGCTATACATTTTTTCTATACCATATAATTATTTGATGGTTGGAGCTCAGGGTATTCTGTGTGATTGGTGACTACATAGTTACACTCCTCCATTATATTTTAATTTATAAAAGAGGGGGGTGGGGAAAGCATGTAAATACGTCCCTGATTACCTGTGTTAGGCCAAGTTTTGACCTTATGAAATCAGAATGTGGTTCTTTAGAGGAATGATCTGAGATGGCTATTGGGGAAGTCCAATGTCTAAAAACTGGAAATCTTCTTCTTTATGTGCTTCTATGTGATCTCGGACAAGTACATTTAGTGTGGATCCTCAGTGGCATTTAGGTACACATATCAACTGAATTAATATCCTCTGATTTTAGGGATCTGTGGCCCAGGTTTTCTACAAATCAGGCGTCAGTCACTAAAACAGTAATAGCAGTCCTCTGTGGCTTCACTGGCATGCAATGAAGGAGGTTTTCTTACAGTTCCAAGATGTTCTGATGCTGCAGTGATCAAAGCTGTGCAAGTATTTTAGAATGCTTATTTTGCTTTGATGTGTAATACATAACCAAACTGGTTAGAAGACTTAAAAATGTCTGTTTAGTTCCATATGTGTCTTAGATTATGCATGACTTCTCTGGGATTCTCTTTAGACTATACTTAGCCTTCTCACATTACAAGAGCACTTAAAGTGCAGTTTCTGGCAGCTCAATAAATAATAGAATTAATACTTGTCAGCTGTGGTTTATTTCAGACCTAGCATGACTTATAATGTATCACTCTTTTGGTTTGGTTTCAAGCTTGATTTTAGAAGAAAGAGTGAAGTAGATGTGTTGAAGGTTGATTTCTTGATGTACTTGTTTTCCTGAGAAAGAAGGTAAAAGTTGTAAGCACTTTTGTTGTATTTTAAATGAAAAGGAGAAAAAAATGAAAGGACATCTGTGTTGCTTTTCTTTGTTCATATAGTTATGGTTTTTAAGAATCTTTGCATTGCTTGCATACTAGTTTTGCTCCAGTACTGATGAAGATGTAGATCCTGCCTGCATTCAGTAGCTTTTAATTTTAACAATTCTTATCAGTAGTGGAGGGTCCAGACAGCCACCACTGAATGAGGGATGATGAAAAGAGAAAAGGTTGAAGAAGTGATCTTTTTAAGATTTTACAACTCAATATATTCTCACTGACAACAGGTCATAACAGGAGAAACTGATTCATTCTATGATGAAATTACAGTAATTGCACAAAATCAATTTCTTCAAGTCTTTTTGTATGACTTCAAACTAGAGAATATTCTGATAAGGAATCCTTCACCATATTATATCAATAAAATCTTTCAGTGGGCTGGGTTCCAACTGATGTGGTTGGGATCTGAGCAGGAGCATTGTCTCATCACTGCCAGGTGATGCAGTATGGATGCCTCATCGTGCTTTGGTCATGAGGATTTAAGAATTGGCAGATCACAGAAAGCAATGTTTTCTGTGAAGAATCTGTGCAAAGCAGGGTGTTGCTAGCAGCATTTGACACAGACTGTCATCAAACCTGTCATGATTCAATACTCAACAGTGATTCAGAAGTATATAAAAAAAACTTTGCTGATGCAGCACAGCAATGATACAGATTAGTCAAATACAACTAGCAACAAAAACAAGACAATCCTCAGAAAAGTGCAATGAATATGATTTGGGGCTGGAGGAAAGAGGGAGGATGAATGGTTTACCCAGTGAGAGGTCAGGTATCTTAATTACAGTACCTAAGCACCTTCAGTGCTTAGGAAGAAAGTATGGGATACTGAAAGACTCTTTATTTTAGCAGAGAAATGCAAACCAGGAAGCAGTGGCTGGAAGCTGAAACTAGGAAGAGTCAAAGCAGACATTAGATAAAAAATTTAAAAGTGATTTTGAAGACCCAATGAAACTAGAGTTGTGAGTGCCTCTTTCCTCACCTGATGTCTTTAATCTGGATGTGAATGTTGGCTTTGGAAGGCACACCTCAGCCAAAACATGGTCTGTCTTCAGTACAAAGCCAAGAGTGATAACTGTAGGAGAGAAGAAAGACAGTTCAGATTTCAACGTGGATTGCAGAAGGTTGGTAAGAAATCTGGGTATGTGCTTGAGTTTTGCAAGAAGTCTCTAGCAGTGCACCTGCAGCGCTGCAGATTAAACCTCATCTATGACTGCCTCACTGCAAACTTCCTGCATTCTTCTGTGTAGACAGATGGAAGGAGGTAAGGGTGAAAAAGAAAAGGAATATCTGAGTTGAGGAGTAACTTTAAAATAAAAGAAGGGAGCTCAAACTTGACGCTTTGTGCAGAGAATGGGAGTATTTTATTGAAGTTGGAAGCAAGATGATTTTAATGGTATTACTTATAAGCACTATAGGGAGATATTATCAGAGACCAAAGAAAAGGCATTTGCAGTAGGCAAGGGAGAGAATGAGAGCTGTGGTGCTTAATCCAAGGCAAAGCAAATCTTTGAAATGTTGTGAAAAGGGAAATGGTAAAATCTCTACTTCTAAAAAACCAAGCAGCATAGCATGGAAGTGACAAACTCATTTTCCTTTCATTCAAAAAAAGAAAAAAAAGAGCTGCATTCTGCTCCCAATTCCAAACTTAAAACACTATAAATGGCCCAGTCAGGAGTAACTGAGACTGAAGCTTCATTTTCATCCTAGTTTTTATTCAGCATCACTGCGGACGTCATCTGTGGCATTTGAATTCTATAGAATGACTGGAGTTTGGTCTGATTTTACCTTTTGTTTGGATAATCATAATGATAGGAGGGTTTTAAAAACAGGATCTGAATCCCTGTTGAGGTTTTTAATACCCCCTATTCTGAGGTCACTGGATTTAGGATTTCTGCTTGGGTCTATCTCATACATTTTTACAGATATTCAAAAGCCTGTAATAGCCCACACACAGGTTATATTAATTTCCAGTGCCTAAATCCCTTAAGTGCTTTGGGGATTTCCCTGCTAATCCTCTTTTTAATGCAGAGGTAGGTTTGAACCTTTGGGATTTATTCTTTGTGTTGGTTGTTTTCCAACCAAAGAATCTTTCAAGGGTAACAACGGCAAGTGCTAAATGTGTAGAAACGTAGAAAGTTTATCTGCTGTTTATATTAACACAGCAATCTGCCAGTCTTTTTTTGGCACAATAAGGAAAAGAAAGTGTAACTATTATTAGTAATTACAGTATTTATAGTAATTTTAAACACTTACTAATATTAAATTTATGCAAAAGTATTAAATACTGACTGAACATCAAATCCTTTCCAAGGGCAAAGTAACTGTATTAATATTAATGAAGCCATAAAATACAAGTTAACTGACAGGATTTTTGCAGTTGCTTACTGCAACTGTATTTTGTTACTGAAAATTTATCATATTTTTCATGTCTGAAAGTAAAAAATGAAAAAAACTATCACCAACTGCTCTTTGTTGTAAGTGACATGCCTTTTCTTTATGATGCATGCTTTGCCATAAAAAGGGAGTGCTTAATGCATTTCTGTTGGGAGATGCCTATTTATTCTGACAAACTGATCAGCCTCCAGGGTGTTTCTTTGCCACAGAACTGATTCTACATCTCATCCATTATCTAATAGGATGTGAAAAGAGTATCCTGTCTCACAAAAAAAATCAGGCTTTGTTTCATTACAAGGATGTGGCAGGCCCACTCACAGACTTACTTGCAGGATATACAATTGTTAGCGAAAGGCCCAGTTATACACTCATGAATGTTTCCAATTGGCCTGTGGGGAAAACATTGGTAACATTGGTACTGAGGATCATTTATTTCAAAGGCAAGGATAAAATATGGCCTCTATAATGAGAAAATGCATTTCACGTCTTAAATAGTACTGCAGGAGCTTATGAATTTTATTATTGTAATAAACACCAATGCCATATAAACTAGCCAGCCAGAATGTCTCTGCAAAATATATGCCCTGGTTATTTTTCTTCTCTTTCTTCATTATTTCTCCCTTTACAATGTTTATGAAAGGTTTAAAATTGTGCTTGCATGGGAAAAGAGAGATTGGAGTAAGGAAAGCAAGCTGAGGCATTGTGTGATAAGGCAGTGATAAAGCAAGTGTTTACAAAACACTGTCAGACAAATGTTGTCAGTCAGATGTGCTCATAAGGAAATAAAGTCACAAAGGAAAAAGAGACTAGGATACACAGTAGGAAATTCAATTAAACCCAGGCATAACCTTAAATGTTAAGGAATAACAACTCTTTAGGACCTTAGGTTTCCAGATGGAAACTGTCTACATGTTTGAGCAGAGCTAACACACCTGAAACTTTTGACCACTAATGCCCTGCAAATCGTTGTTGTATTTAAATGATGCTCTATTACAACAATGCAGCCTCCCATACAACACACCCCACAAAAAAGTGCCTCCATTGCAAAGCTCCTTGCTAATAACCATGAGTGAATTAACAAATCAGTGTTGGTTGAAGTAAAACAAAACGTTTTAGGTCATTGACAAAATAGAGGAAGAAGTGACACAAATGCAAACAAGTGATTAGGTTTGATATCTCTAGAAGTTAGAACACTCACTCCACTCCACAGCTCCAAATTTCCCTGCCTTTCTAAATAACAGGATCAATCCTTTTGGACTTGCACTACACTTCTTTTCATAAAGAGCAGTTACTTTTGCATGACAATAAAATATGATTGTCAGTGCTTCTTGGAAAAGTGAAAATACAGCTTGAAATAGTTCAAAATGAAAATACAAAAGCTGGAATTACTGGCAGACAAATGTTGTAGTGTCATGTCCTCCTGATATCCTTTATTCATTATATGTGAATGCAGCTCTATATCTAAAAGTCAAGGCTGTTTTGTAAGTCTTGCTTATAATGCCAGTCAGAGTGGCTTACCACTGAGAGATCTTTCAGAGCCTGGAGTTGCATCAAGACAGCAAAGCTTTAAAACAGCATAAGAGACACCCATTCTACATTATTGACTTTTCCCTTTACCTGCAAGGACACAGAATTTAATGCAGCATTGATGGGTCAAAGATTTGACACATGTCAAGTCAGATATCTTCATTTTAGAGTTTAGAAAAGCCATCAAACCTGATACATATGAACCACTTTAGGTGGCAGAGGCAGTCAGACAGCTAGGGAGAATTGTTTCTCTTATCTGCAAAAGACATTCCTTTCAATGAAGTCTTATGTAAAGAAAAATGTTATTTAAGGAGAATAAAACCAGAACAACTGCTAAAAATGCCATAAAGGTCTAGAGGTAGATCCCTAAACCCTGCATTAAATATCCTATCATTGTGTTCTTTCTATGATTTTTTAAACCATCCTATAAAGGTCTATGGCAAGGATATAAGTTCCTAGAAAATGGTATTTCATATGGCCTTTTATGAAGTGGTCATCCTCTAGGAAAGTCAGCAATAGTTTTCTATAGAGAAGGCATTTGATTCAGAACTATGAATAGACTATTTCCATTAGCAAACACTATAGAGCAGAACAACTTTTTTCAGTTATCACCCTTCTTCTATAAATAGATTTTACAGGAGGAAAAGCACACCCATAAACTATCTAGTATGACTTTATGTCCCTAAATGGACCATGTTGCAAAATCTCATATTTTAATAATGGCATTTGCGTTACTCTACTGATAAAATGTATAATAATAACAGCAAAATTGTTGTGTTAATGATCAGAGTGTATAATAAGATGCACAATTAGGAGGATTATGGGAATTTAATAGGAAGAGAAGGGCAAGGGATCATCTATTGTATGACTCTTCGTGATTGTAACCTGCCATGTCCCTAATGTGTTTTTATGACTGGCATGCTTTGGTTTGTTTCCCAGTCCGTGTTCTGCCGAGAATGTAAAGAAGAATTCCATGAAGGGGAATGCAACTCTCTCCTCAGCCCACCAGGAGCCATGGCCCAGAAGGTACGGATCTCACAACTCCTGATCGTTGTCCCTGGCCCAGCCAGAGTGACATTTGTCAAATAGATCCTAATTATAATCCTAAGCAAAAGCAATTATGTTCATGCTGAATTACTCCAGCCGTCGGAGTTGCCGAATTGGCTTTGCGGTGGATTTCAGTCTCTTTGATTGATAGAGCAGCCGAGTTCTGTCAGGAAAACACAGGGCTCTGCCATCAGTTGATAAAGAAAAGGCCTTCCCAGTGGGCTTCTAGGGTTGTCTCTATTCAATGTGAACACTTTTGAAAGGCTTTGTATAGTCTTTCTGCCTTTCAGTTTATTTTCAATGCACCAGTCGGGAAATCATGTGAGTTTGGGCTGAATAACAGGGCTTTTTTACAGCCTATGCAGCCTATTGGTAATTTATGTTTTAGCTTACAGAAATAAAAAAAATAGATTGTCTAGGCTGCAAGTTGTTAGATGATAATTATTCTAGATTGCTCTACAATATTGTAGCTATTGTACCTATAGACCTGGAGAGGAAATAGTTTCTCTCTCCTGGCATTTGTCTTTGTTTGAGATTCAAGTTTTTCTTGAAATAAATAAAACGTGTAAATCACAGTCTTTACAAGAAAAAAAAAAGAGGGAGAGAGAGTGAAAGACCAGAAAACATATCCCCTAAATATCTCACAACTTGATGCCCAAGCTGCACTCCTAGGAAGCAGAAAACTGGTATTCAGATATCTGGCAGATTTGATGCTAAGAAGAAACTCAAACCCTGAGCCTCCACACAGTCCAACGTGGCAGATAAAGGTTTGTGGGCAGGTGCTGATGAGGGCTTGCATCCAGCCAGCTCTCAGGGAGGCGTGCCAAGCTCCTGTGACTGCCTGCAGGCAGGCTCTGTCTGAGGCTGGCTTCTGGGGACTCCCCGAACACAGACTGACAGAGAGCTGAAATTCTCTTCTGAGTCTTTGCCATGTGCTACCTGGAGATGGTTCATAAGTCATACTTTGCAAACCTTGCACTAGGTCATGACCTGTGTAGAGATTCTTCTCTTTAACCTTTCTTAGTAAAGCTCTTCTAATTTATAAAAAGAATTAGCATTAGTTGAGACAGAATGAAAAAGCATGTATCCTCCTAGTCAGTCAGGGTATCTACCTCTGTTGACCTAAAACATGTGTATTGTATCAGACCCAAAATCCATCTACTTTCCCAGCCTCTAGTGATTTGTGATGTACATGTGGTATTTTATGTTTAGTAGCTATCAGCAGGTTTGTTTTTTTTCTCCATGGGTTTGTGCAACCCATTTTTGAAGCCATATGTATATATAATAAGGAGATTTGCAGCTTAGCTGCCCTCCACGAAGAACAGTGTCGTTTTATTTGCAATAGCCTTAGAGCAGTCTTCTGGTTCCCATTCACATTTATATAAAAAAACAAAGCAACTTCAACAAAGACATTGAGAGATGCTTAAAGCATTCAACAGCCTAGTAAAGCAGGAGACCAAGGCTCAATGTCTTACCTGAATTAAACTGAACTGTAACTTGAATACATCTCAACAGGAACAGAGAGCTCTATATATTCTATATAAGTATATAGTTACTTATGCTTGGAGTTTTGCCTCGAGTACTGAAAGTGTCATGGCATGTAAAAAGTGAATTCAACAATGTTGGCTCCGTGAAAGCTAGAGTTCATGTAATTTTCATCTTCTAAGGCAGAAATAAATGTATACCAGGAAGAATCAGAATACCATAGGAAGAAGTAATTTATTTTAAATATTTGAATATTGCCGTTGCTTTTCCTTATAACAATGGGAGCACTTCACCCGTCTGATTCAATCTCCCAGCACATGAATTTCACCCAATCAGACCTGTTAGCTTAGCAATGTTAACTGCTGTTGCAGTTCTAGTGTCACGCGAATGTTCTTGCTGTTCCTGAAAAATGTCCTGCACTCGCAAGGAACTGTTTCCAGAACAGCTAAATGATGGTACCAGAATAACTCTTGCACCTATACAAATCAGGTCCCGTGCACAGACAAGACCACAGACTAAGCAGGATTCATTGAGACTCCATTCTAAGCTGAAGTTAATTGATTTGGGTCCGTCTCCTCTTCCCCTAGGCAGCCGAGAGCGGCACTAATGAAACATCTCCGCGAGGCGGTGCTGTGCCACTGAAGGAATGTTTTCCCTCATTTTCCTCAGCCAGGCGAGCAAACCCAGCGGCAGCAGAAGCAGGGCGAGGGCAGGGCTGCTGAGATGCTGCTTTCACTGCCCAGCATCCCTACAGAGCCGCCCTGCACACAGGCTCCCGAGCCGGGCGCACTGACCATTCCGGGGCATGTATGGAGAGCAGGACCCGTGGGACAGTTTCCATCTCTCTCCCTGAAATCAGTGTAAACATTTATCCACATGTGCTTTCAGGCTGTCTGTTCACTTCGCATCACCTGCCGGGTGCATAGGTCTGTGTGTCAGACCTAACTTGCTGTGATTGTAGTGCTTGCTGAGGCAGTGAGAAGGTTTGTTTTATTTTTTGTCCATGGTCTGTTTCAAAGTAGGAATAATACACTTCCAGGGTTGTCTCCAGTTCATGCAATTTGACTCCTGTCTGGATCCTTTCCATAGCATTTATTTTATCAAGACATCTTATTGCCACAACTTCTACCAATCTCATTTAAGGATCAAACAAACACACGGCCACTAAACTGTTCCTCTTCACAAGAGATGCAGGATACACAATCGGTTTCAGGGAATTACTTCCAATAAGAAAAATGCAGGGTTTGCTTTAGCCTCTAGTAGCTGTGGTAGTGGAATGGCCTTCTCTTGCCTTCACATTTCTGTAAATGCCTGCAGGTCTCTGACGTTCAACAAAATGAAACACTGTGGACAGGTTCAGGCCTAAGTCAGCGTGACAGAGGTGAACATGGTGGAGCACGAGGAGTGTGACAGAGGTGAAAGAAAAACCAAGGAGAGTTCTGGCAGAGGAATTGGGTGACCAGTAGTGGATGGCAGCAGGAAGAGCTGTGGTGGCACTCCATGCAGCTCTCCTAAGGTGTGTCAGGGCACTGCAAGGGCTGTCTGCTTCCTGGGGACTTTCCATGTGTCAGGGCAGGGCCTGAGGACAGGGATGAGCCAAAATGGTGGAAGGTGGGTCCACAGGTGGCCTATGACTGAGCTGGGCAGGGATGTGGGGAGCTGGAGACAGGCCATGCTGCAGTGTCACCAGGCAGTGACATGGGTTCCTGGGCCATGAACAGGATGCAGGGATTAGCAGGGGATTGGGACAGCAAGGTCTGATGGTGCCCTTAGAGCCTGACACCAGTTTGGGAAGACTTGGAGAAAGAGAGCCCCCAAAAGAAGAGATAGAGCCTGATACAGAGGAATTTGAGTGTCCATGAAAGCCAAAAGCTGACTGGAGAGATTGTAACCTGTCAGATGGAGTGGAAGCTCCAGAAAGAGGAAAAGAAAGAGCAAGGTGAAATGATGTGGCACAGATATGAAAGTCCAGGAAACATAAATGGTGGTGGTGAAATGGGCCTGTGCTTGGGCAGATGTCAAAAGGAGGGAGGAGGAAGCCTGAGGTGCAGAGAGGGGAGTGTAGCTGGTGGGTCTGTGACGGAGGGCAGAGAAGGATGGAAGGAGCAATGGGGTGAGTTGGCAGGAGGAAGGAAGAGAGCAGCCATGATTGCAGGACATAGGAGGGATAAAGCAGGTGCCACATGTGCATCTCTGAAAGCCTATTCCAAATGAAGGAGTTGGAAGCTTTAGGGAAGCTAAATGGCATTACTTGCTGCTTGGGGTAAAAGGCAAACTCAGCAGCAAGCGTGCAGAGAGCAGCCCAGCTTTAACTACTGGCATATCCTGACCTTTCAGATCTGTGCACAGATATAGCATGGCCCATTGGGAAGGATAAAATGTTCTATTTCTGCTGAAATGCCTACTTTTAGCCCAGATAGGCCATTGGACGCTTATCTTAAACATTTACCTACTGGTGCAGGACTGATTATTTCCCATTTTAGTGTGTAAATTACATTATTTCAGGGAAAATAAAATTTATCTGTGGCAATATCTGTTGGGAAGCTTTGTTTTAAAACCATTGCTGCCTCCTGGAGCTGTTTGAACTTTGGGATGACAGAAGAAATCATATTTGATTAATTAAAGGCACAGTGTGCATGATGGAATCAATGACACGGTAAAGGTGACTCCAGCCAGATTTAGGTTTAGAAATAACCACATACTCCCTGCAATGTACACCACAAAACCAAGCTTCCTGGCCTCTTTTAACCTCACACATAGACAGTCTGTGCTGGTGGGGAATCTAGCCATAAACCAGCTTCCTCTGTAAGTCCCACCTTAAAAATAGCCCAGCTTTCCTAGCACAAACCTTTCTAGATGGTTTTCCAGTTACAAGGATAAGCAATGCACCTTCTTGCTCACTAGCAACTGGACAATAAAATGTGGCCACATACTAGATTTGAACTTTTTCAGAGTAGCTCCCAGGATGGTTTCAGTGCTGGGCATGTTGATGAGGAAGCTGGTTTATGGCAAGATAAACTGTAATAGCAATGACACTGATGTAAAAGTGGTGCCTATGTAAATAGGTGAGTAGAATATGGGGCACTGAGTCATAAGTGTTTGGGGGGGGAAAAGGTAACACAACCTGGATGAAATGTGTTATTAAAAAGTATGTTTTTGAGTTGGTTCTGTGCCAAACTTTCTCCAAGAAGCTGCAGATTATCTTGTCCTAAGAAACTCCTTAAAAATCCTGTCAGAACATACCTCGTCCTAGTCCAAGCCTTAATTCCAGCTAGTCAGAGAAGGAGTCTGTTCTAGCAAGTCTGGCCCTGCAATCCATGAGATCCAGTAAAATCCTTCTGTAAGTATTCATCTTTAGCTGCTGATGCAGCTAAAAATTCTTACCCATTTTTCTCACACAGGTTAGAGACTAAGTGGTGTAAATTTCTGTCATTTTGTTACATTGAAAATCTCAATACCTGCTAAAGATGTTCATTTCAGACCATGTTCATTGTATATGCAAACTAAAAAATGTATTGCCGGTTTTATCAAAGTCTTAGCTTGCCAGTGAAGTAATTTTAGCCCATTTACAATAACACGAGGACTTACAGTTCCAATCATAGTTAAAATAAAGGATATCCAGACTTTCTAGTAACACTCATTTCCCCAGTGCTATTTTTAAACTTCCACTCCTTCCCTGGGTTCTAGGCTCCATAGCTGCAGTCTGAAATGGGCTGGTATAGTGAATCCTTTACCAGAAGGAGCATGATGCTGATATTGAAGGATTTTTTTTCCTTCTTATTCTATAATCTGCTTGGAGTCAGTTTTACTTGTTTGTTAGCTCACTCCTTCTCTGACACACAAGCCAATGTTGGTGTGTTTTATCCAAGTTGGTTATGCCTTTGATCTCTCTGTTGTCCTCAAGACTGTTTTTACTCATTCTTCAAGGCTGTATTTGGGTAAATGACCACTTGAGTGTGGTTTATAATGATGGGGCCTCCCATATCATCCTGTGCCTCTGCTTTCAAGGCTTCTTCTATCATCCCATGCTGTTACTCCTCTGCACAGCATTTTATTGTAGAGTCAGACAGTTTTTTCTGACTGATAGTACCTATAATGGTCATTACTGCCTGTTAGTTACAAAAATACATTAACTGTTCAACCATGCCATCATACAAAAATAGTATAAAAGCAAAAGCAGAACAGAGGAATAGTCACCAGCTCATTCAATAACTGCTGTCACAGGCTAAACCAAATCTCTAGGCATGCCAAGACAAGTTCAGATAAAGCTTGATGAGTCCTGAGGCTCATGGTGCTGGCACAAAGGCTATGTTCTCTTACAACAAACAGCAATACCATTTTTACTGAGGCATAAAGATACATGTTTTAAACCTTCATCTACTATCTTTTCCAGTGTATATTTATAGCTAGTGCTGTAAAACTTGACTTCAACTCCATTCTTATCCTGTGGGACACTGCCTGTCCTGGCTGTGGCCCTAAGCTGGAGGCCTTTGTCACCAAATCCCAAAGCCCTTCCCAGACCCACCACCTTCAAATCAAACCTCAGCTGCTCCTTGTTTGGATATCAGCCCTCACAGTCCTCAGGTAGCTAACATAGGATCTAGGCAATAGCTTTGCTGTTCTGTAACTGGCAGTACAAAATTTATCCAGCACCTCTGTCTGCCCAGGAGCCCATCAGACCTAACCAAAAGCAGAGCAGTCAGCTGAGTCAGGGCAGACCTGGCACACTTCCAGGGCTCTGGCTGCCCTCTAACCAGAGTTTCTGGGCTCAAACCTGACTCAGGCATGATGTCTCAGGTGAACAATTGGCTCCAAGCAGACCCATAGCATCACTTCCCAGACATGTTTTTTGCTGCACAGGTGCAAACATAAAGGCACAGTCATGTGCTCGTGCAGACACATCCAGGAAAGCCTGTCACAGCACCTGGCATGCTGCTGAAGGCTGTTGGAATGTAGCTCTGGAAAAGCTCCCAGCTCATCTTTTCCTCCCATCCCATTGCCTCCTGTGTGCAGGTCTCTGAGTTGACAGCAGGGGGTATGAAATGCTCAGGTATTGCCTGCCGGGCTTCCTTCTCCATCGTGGAACACATACTAACCTCCCATGCTGGAGATTTCCAGCAAGCATGTAGGGTTGTGAAACCTGGTCTCCAACCAGCTAATGATAATGATAAATAGTAAATGCTAACCACAAAAACCATTAATTATTTCCCTGCATTTTAGTGAAAGGAAAAGCTACTGAAAAGGTTCATTGTACATAGTATCTTTCAATGAGTCCTGAGTCACAGTTTGAAATGCAAAACATCTATTATTAGGCCATTGGTTGTTTTGGGTTTTTTTTTCCATCAAATAAATTTTAAAAGTTAAATAAAACATGACTGTACAAGGAATGGCACACCTAGCTTGATCTCTAAAATATCTTAAACAACTGAAAAACAAACTGAGGGTTTTAGTATTTGGTATACTCACAATGTCAAGCTCAGGACATTTCAACCCATAGGTGCCTAATTAAAGGAGCAAGAAAAATAACTATAACCGGGAAATGTCCTGTAAAATTAATCTCTGTGTTATAAATAAAGATGCACCAGAGGAAATCTGAGAATAGGTCTTAACTTTCTGTCTAATGAGAAATAGATGATAACTATATAGAGAGAATTTTAGCTTTCCTATTTTGGGCAGCAATAAAGTAAAAAAGATGTGACAGACTGCTTTTGTTTATGAGGTTAAGCTGACAGTCATTTTCAGCAGTGTTGCCACTTACAAGAGAAGGCACGTTCTTTATTCTGCTCATGGAAAACAGTTATGTAAGAATGACCTGTATTAGATTAGATTTTCTGCTTTAGATCAGTGCAAATTCAATATTCACCATCTACCTGAATTTAATTCCTTATATGAATGGCTGCAACACACAGAGTGAGAATATTGGTGTGCAGTGTCACCAAACCAGAGCACTCTTTCTTCTTGTATCCAATATAATACCCTGTGTATATCAATTTGATTTTAACTAGTTGCTGTCATCACAAAGCAGCTCTTTCATTTTATGACAGAATTCCCTAGGCACACTAGACAAATTGGCTCACACAAAGCTGCTTCATGTGGATTTAACGGGATCATTGTAGTACTGGCACCTCTATTTTTCCTGTGTATGAAACATAATCTCATTGAATGAATATCTTTTCTATTCCTTATCTGTAGCCACATTTTAGTGTTTTGAATTAGCCTAAATCTGTCTCTAAAATAGAACAATAGTCCCATAGCTATTCACACCTTGATTTGTGAGATTTTTACTCTAAATAATCCATTTTCTTCCAAAACCCTCTAGCCTATCTAGTGCCCTGGATACCTGCTATTTTTACCCCCTGCAGTAAAAGGCACCAATAAGCATAACAGTATGGTAATTCATGTGATCATGTTCATAAAACAGCATTGTTAAAGCCAAGAAGACACAATAAATTCAAGTTGGACTGTCACCATCCATTGTAGATCAGTCTTCAACAGCTGAGGCTGCTTTTGCTTAGAGCTCTAGCTCTAGTGGGCTGTGTTAACCTAAATATTATGGTGGGATGAACATTGCTCATGCACAACGAATTAATCTTTGTCTTCCTTTCAAATGCTTTCAAGTATGCATAGCTTTTCTCACATTCTTGTTAGAAAATGAGTAATACTTCCTGTTTTGAGACATCTAAACCCTTTTAAAATTCTGTATTTCACACGAAGTGAGATAATTTTACATATTTCTATTACCCTAAATAAAAAGCTTATTTTTGCAAGTAAAATTCTCTTAAAACCAAGCATTTTTGACCAAAAGCAAATGTATTTTGGATTTAAAGAAAGCTTCACTGGGATACATTTTTTTTAAAGTTATGCATGACCAGCTTTTTTGTTGATCAGGGAGAGATGATCAAGGGCAAACAAACAGGAATACAGAAATTACATCCACTTAAAGCAAAGCACAAAGAAGGTTAACAGTTGCATATTCTATTCTGTATTAAGGGTCTTCAATTTTGAGATGTTGTCTATACCAGGCAAAATAAGCATGATCATTAAACTGTGCTAACATAAGGCAGTATATAATTCGGTGGATGTCAAAATTTAACATTATATATCTAAGACTTCCAGTATTTTGAACAAGAAGCTTTGCCATGAATGTTTTTAATCTAGATGGTTCTGCTTAGTTGCTGTCTGCAAACACCTTCTTCATTTGCTTCAGTGTGGTTCTACTGACAGGTCGATGTGTACTCTGTCACCTGAACAAGATGCTGTTCTAAGAAGGACACTTTATTTCTATTTCAAGATACTTTCTGTCCCTGTAGATCTCTTTCCAGTACTGCATGATATTGATTAACTACAAAGAAACCATTCCATGTACGTGGTTTTGTATTGTTGTGTGGTCCTTGGCAGTCTCTGTGGTCTCTTTATCCCTGTTAGTTTTTCCAAAAGATTCAGCATAGGAACAGAAGTAAATCTATGTCCTTCAGTGTCACCCAGAGATAATAAGACAACCTTTGGCTCCTGTCACCCAAAGGAAATACTGAAGGAGGGGATATTGAATAGTGCTTACAACAGCTCTTTCTGTAGCTTGCTGTTATTTATGGGTATTCATTCCTGGTCATAATATGCAGCACAGTTGAGAATAAAAAAAAATTATTCATAAAGTGGCATGGATGAAATCTAGTAGCTTTTCCATAGTGCTGGGACAAATGTTCCAAACTAACCGGGGAACTAGAGCGTATTGTGTTGAGTGAGCATCAGAAGTGATCCAAGTCCCCTGTCCTCAGCAAACTGACATGTGATGCACACCTGGAGCATCTCTGAGCTTCTTATCCAAGACCAGGCAGAACAAGCAGAGTTAGAGACTCCTCTGCTTGACAGACCTAGGCCATTTTCAGCGAGGTTAGGTTTGTTAGTTTAGGATGCAAGAACATGATTTAAATAGACACAGGTAATGAAGAATTGCCATACACCTTTTCTTTATTGTTGGGAGAAAAAATGCCAATAAATATATGTGTGCTTGCCACTACTGGGTGTGGGGCACCAAATAAAGCACATGAGCACTGAAGGCTTATGGATCTGGATGGTATGATTTCTTCACTGCATCAGGGACTCCATCCCTGTGCCATTTCTCTGCATTTGGTTCATGCAGCAGGAAGTTTTTAGCATAGCATTCAGCAAGACTGGGCATAGGAGGGGTGTTTCAGCTCTAATGGGCTGAAATATCATGCTGCTGCATCTAGTTCATGCTAGAATTTTTGCAATGGAAAATACTAAAAATAATAATTCACTGCTGTTTTCAGCAATTTGTTCTTGGTGAGCTGCATGTGTGTGGCTAGAAGTTGCTTCTTTTAGTTATTCCTAGGGTTTCCCAATTTTGTTTGCAGAACTAAGACCAAAAATGTTTATACAAATAAAGTTAGCAATTTGGTATGTGAAATTTTACCTCAGTGTCCTTTGCTATTAGATCACAACAAAGACATGAAGATGGAGAAAAAGGTGTTTTGCAAGTACTAAAAAACACTTGCAAATTGGACTATTTGAGAAAACAGCCAGTGTGAAGCTCATCTGGACTGATTACAAAAATTTATAATACTTCTGGTCTTCTCATTTGATGCCTCTGAAAAGAATAGCAATGTTTTGTCACTGCTGTAGTGATTTTCAACTGTATGCATGTTAAGCAATGAGCTCCCATTAAAATGAGATATCATCTTATTTCTGTCATGGGGGAAACTGAGCTCCAGGTCAAGTGTTCTCCCCTCTCCCACTCTGCCTCTCTGAGCTGGCTCAGATTGTTTGCAAAAGTCATCCTTTCTTAAGGATGTAGGTGTTGAAAAATCAATACTAGATTATGTTCTTTGCTATTAGCCTGAGCAGCTTTTTCTATTTCCCAGAAGTTTCTAATGTGCTGTTGTATAGAGGTCATCTTTCTGCCGAATTGCTGAATAATCCAGCAGGGTGCAGGGCCGAGTTCCCTCTCTACAAGCAGAGAGACAAGAGTAAAAGTCACTTCTAGGATACAGATAAGAAGACTTCATTCACTTCTGTCACCTCTACATCAAAAAGCAAATTGGAGAATCTTAAGGAGCAACAAAAGACATTCACAGACTGAGGAGACTGATGTAGATTGTAAAATAAATAATGGCAAACATGTTATTGATGTTTCCTGATTAAAAGTGGGGGTTTTTTTTGTTGTTTTGTGTTTTGGTTTGCTTTTCATTAAATGCATATTGCAATGGCCACTAGATGAGCTGGAAATAAATTTCTGCAGATGTTGGTCTTTGTTATTCCATTTTAACTGAGGTCATTTCAGCCAGGCATGAAATCGAGGCACTACTCACTCTCTACTCTGTTTTATCAATACTAAATGACCAGAATTCAAGTGGCATTATGGTTTTGGTGCATTGCTTAAAGTTGGGCCTTTTTCTGTCTTACTAGAAATAAATATATTAAAAATTATCCATAAAAATAAATATAAAAGTCTATCCACATAAAAGCCTATAAGTATTTAGAAGGTATACACTAAGTTACAGGAATTGTTATAAATTAAATCATTTTGTTTAAGTTCATCATTTTCCCATATGCTTGAATAAAACCATATTATGAATGGAGAGAGCAGAGCTTCAAGGTTGGAACCTACATGCATTGTTTATAGGTACTGTTCACATGGTTGCCAACCTTGTGTGATGGAAATGACCCAAGGCACTGCCATCTCTTTTGTCCTTGTACTATCATTTTTGGTAGGAAGCAGCCAAATAGGCCACTTGTGTAGATTATGTAATTTTGTCACAGTCATAAATAGGACAAACACAGGAGTCCCTTTTATAGTCCTCATGATGCTTTTTCCTTCTGTGTCATTCTGAGCATTTCATTACTCAGGTTGGGTTTTTTCGCTTTTTTTACAAAATTTTTGTTTATTCTTTGTGCATGCTATATTTGTGTAGGGTTACATTGGAATGAAACTCAGACCTCCAATACAACAGAGTACACTTTATTATGAAAAATAATTTCCTTCCAGGCACCCCACCATCCTGCATTACCAAGTGTTGCACTTCCTTGGTGTTTTTGTTTTTCTTTCAAGAAGGGCTTTAACCCCTGACGCAGAATCACACCTGTGGTGTCTAACATGTGATGTTGTCAGCCAGTTTCACCTGACTCCTCCTTTGACTCCTCCTTTGCCTTCCCTTTTGCTTTACCTGTCTTGGTGCATTTGCAGCACGGCTCGATGCCCCAGTGAGTGCTCTCTCTCTCTCTCTCTCTCTTTGCAGGGGTTTGTAGTTGATGAACATGCAGCCATGCAAGCTCGATGGGAAGAAGCATCTAGAGAAACAATCAAGAAGACAACCAAGCCATGCCCCAACTGCAATATTCCAGTAGAAAAAAATGGTAAGTTTATTAGATATCTTCTACTTACCTCTCTTAAAATTCATTTTACAGTATAAACGTATGAATGTGCAGGTGTACATATGCATAATATTATTCCAAATGGGGGACAGCACAAAAAGCTTGAATAATTCCTTATGTCACCTTAACGAAATTATCTTGAAAATGCTAACTAAATCACTCAGTTCTGAAAACCACTAATTAAGCCTCACAAAATGTCCAGCTATTTTTTAGGTGCGGGAAATGGGGCATTGGATGTAGCATTCATATGACTGGATATCCAGCTCGTTATCCAGACTTTCCATTGTCACTGGGAAAAATAGACATTTGTAGGGTAAAACTCATCTCCTGATGAAGCAGAACATATGTAGGCCAGAAAATCACACCTAAAAGTGGGGTGTGAACAATTGGTCCTGCTGTGGATGTCTACACAGTATAAGGCTGAATTTGGGTGAGATTAATCCCAACCCAGCCACATGCCCACAGTAGAAAAGCAAGTTAGAGGAAGCAACATGAGTCCTGACAAACAGTTTGCATTAATCAGTGCTTACCATGTAGGAAGAAAAGTAATCTGCTGGCATTGGGATGTTTAAATAAGAACAGGAATGGTAAATAGGCTGTAATTTATAGGTTAATATTGTTCCAAGACTTAATTGTATTTATGTTAATTAATAAAAATATATTAACATGATTGCCTAAATATTATACAAATACTTAGAGGGTGCTTCCCAGTCTTGTGGCATTCACATGGGACACTGAAAACGCCAAATAAGGAACTATGAACTGCAAGGGGAGAACATTTTGAGCAGTGACACTACAAAAATATTGCTGGGGAAGAAATAGGACAAAATCCTGAAATCTGGGGTTTGATGAAAGAAAAGGGAGTTGGCAGATGGAAAGTGGGAGACACCTTCAAGCACAAGAAGCAGAAGGAAAGAAAGCTTGAATTGAAGAGTGGGAATGTGAGACAAGATTTGGCATAGTGTGGAGAGCAAGGTGGGCAGCAGAAGAGAAATAACAGAGGCCTAGGTCAAAAAATTATTTACAGATTTGTAGAACAGACTGAAAACCAGAAGTTTTAATCTGATTAGAAATAGACAAATTATAATGGTGACTATTTATATTCAGGAGTTTGTGCATTGCCAAACAAAACCCCCTTCTGGTTAGGCTTGAAGGAATGGTAAGACCTTTACTTTCTCTTAGACTCTGAGCACCCTACTTTAGTTGCCCTGCTTTGAGCAGAGTTTTGGATTGGATGTTCCCTTAAAGGACCTTCCCACCTCAGTGATTCTGTCATTTGCAAACAAAATCACGAAGCCTAAAAAGTGCAGTGTTTGCCGTCTTCTTTGGTCATGGGTACGGCACATGCCAGCTTCTAGGCTGCCATTTGTAAACTTAAAGAAACACTTCAGAGCTGCCAAAGTACAGCTGCTGTCAAGAGACTGACAACTGTATCCTGATGTCTGCCAGCAGTCCTCATTTGGGAGGAGTACACTGACTCCACACAGGAGAGTAATTCTGCTTTCCTTCCCCGTATTCTGTGGACAGTGTCTTTTACAATGCCAATAACTTTTTTGTAATAGCCCACATAAACTTCAGGCATTGTAGAATATTTCTGAATGCCAGTAACTTTCCTGTAACAGCTGAAGTGAAAGAGAGAAACACTTTCCCACAGCGAAGGCCCCAGTCTGAGTGAGTTTAGATACACACCCATGTCTCTCAGAGAGCTGCTGTACTCACAGAGCTGAAGGTCCCATTGCTTGAGGCACTCTCCACTCTTGACTGCTGATCTCATCTGCCGTGCAGCAGAGAATAACAAGATTTATGCAGCTCAGCAGGGAGGGCACACGTTTTACAGAAGGCACCCAATGGGTTTGGGTCCTGCACTAGGACTGAGATGAGTTTTATCCAGTGATGGCTTAATACAAACTGCAAAAGAGGACTGGATCTAAACTTTAAATAAAACTGGAACATGGAGGCTAGCCATTTGTATGTTTACATTTAAATAAGATAAAAATCTTTCTGGCACATTGCCTTTCTTACACAAAGATATAAACTGACAAATAGACCTTGCTATCACAAGTGGTTTTCTCTCTTTGTCAGGTGAAGCAGACAGGCCTATTTTAACAAACCAATTCTTGTTTGTTTTTGCCTTCTGAGAAACAAACTGGAGTGGTATTTTTAAAAACATGGTGTAAGGGCAGCAGCTCATACAGTAGGGAACACACACTCCCTGTACCTCCCATGACTGTTTGGAGTCAAACCAAGATGACATTTCAGCATTTCTTCATGCTTTTCTCTCAGTTTGAATTACACAAAAGATCTCTTTGTGTGGTGAGCAACATAATTTCAGTTTGAAGTGTAGTTCTGTAATGACCTTTGACAATGTTAATGTTTATATATTACAAAATAAACTTTTGATCAAGGTTATGAGCAGAGAAATTAAAGCTGCTCTCGTGGTATGGAGAAGTAAGAAATCCAACATGTGAAAAAACATTTATATGATCAAAAGGCTCCTTCAGATACTAAAAAGGTCAAATCAACTTAAATTACTAATGTCATTTTTGTGTGATCAGTAGTCAGCCACCGAAGTCTATCTCCTGATTTACCAACTTTGCAAATCTTTGAATCCAAATTCAAAAAAGGATTTAATTTTGTTTATCTTCTGGCTCACAGCTGGACTAGTGTAGAGTAACCTTGAGGAGGTACCTCCAGGACTGCTTTGAAAGGCCACAGACTATAATCTCTTTCCCCTATCCCTAGCATAGTCTTTTTCAATTTCCTCCTACCCCGGCAGTCCCTCGAGTGAGAAATGCACATTAAAGCCCAGTAAAGAGGAGGAGCAGGTTTTAGATAGCCTAGAGAGATATTCTTTGGGTTTGTACTTTTCTTTTATTAAATAATTTACTTAGTTGGTAAATTAGTGTCTAAGAAAGTTGATTTTAATGCTCTTAATTGTTGATTAACATCTCTAAGTGTTTTCCAAGTACCAAAGCCATTCTGTTGCTATTTTGCAGGTGGCTGCATGCACATGAAATGTCCTCGCCCTCAGTGCAGGTTTGAGTGGTGCTGGAACTGTGGCCTGGAGTGGAACAGAACCTGCATGGGAGATCATTGGTTTGAGTAGCAGGGCTGAGGCCAGTCTGTGCTACTGCTAAAGCTTGTTTTTATCAGGCTCAAATTCTGAACCACTTGCTTAAACAAAAATCCCAGTGGTTTTAGGGACACAGAGTTCAGAAGCTGGCCTAGTTTGTTGGCTTTTTGCTTTATTGCATATGCAATCATACCAAAATCACATTGAAGTTATGCCAAGGCTTTTAAATCCACTAAGTTAAAAGAACAATTGTTTTATAGGACAGACTTGCTCATCGTGGTACAAAGAGGGGAAAATTACAACTTTTTGAACTTGTGCAGTCTATCAACATGGACACTTGGCACATGAGGAACCTTACTTGGCATTTATAGTCAAGAATCCATAATTCTTGCAAAAGGGAGCAGCCTGCATGTGTATGTGTCTGAGCATCAAGGGGGGTGGAAGATGTTTCCTGCATCATCTGCTTTTTTTTCTTTCACCACTTCTTCACTCATTCAGCATAATTTTTGATTTCAAGGCAGTATTTCTTAACAGCATTTTTGGCAGAGGGAACGCTGTGGCTCCTAAGTGTTTTCTCAGGGCTTCTTCCTAGCAGGCTTTCTGCAGGGGTTTTGCTTTCAAATGAAATTTTCATGGAAACACCCAGCTTTATGCCACACTTGTGCTTGTGTATTTGTGATATACAACACAAAGCCAGCCTGCCTACTCATTATAGACTTTGTTACCATGGGAGGATTAGCTAAGGATGCAGTTTCAGCCCTGTCCATGGCTGTTAGTGCAGTGGTGACTGGATCCAATTATGTGTTGTGCAAGCTACACTCACAGGGCTTCATTTTTCTTGTACTTATGGAATGCTTTGGACGTGGCAAAGTGAAGCAGGAGGAGAGTTCTCAGGGCTTTTCTCTACCATGATTCTTCTAAATTGAAATAGAATATGGGTATGATTCTGAAAATACATTTATTGTTCCAATGGTGTGGGGCAGAGAGACAGCTTCATTTTTCAATGTTAACACAGTATGTAAAGTTTAATAGCATTTCCAAGTCTGAACAATTTTACTGTTTGTGATCTTTACATTGATGTTTTACTCTGAAATGAAATGGGTAATGTCCACATCTAACACACCATGTAAAGATTTGCACAGTTTAGTTCTGGGAAAAAACGCACAATAAATAAAAAGGTCAAAATTTTAAACTTTATTTCTTTTTTTTTTTTTTAATACAAAGTAAGTGAGTTCAAAAATACTGGGTGGGTCATGCATTGCCTTGACTGATTCAAACTCCCAGCTGAGAAGTAAGCCCTTTGATCAAGACATAATGTTAGCACAAAATAAGTTCCATAACCATGGTCTTCTTTTATCAAGTTTGAACTAATATTTTGTATGGCATGACTGTAGAGTCCTGAAAATATGGGTGGGTCTCATATCAGTGCAGAGCATGAAGCTTGAGGCATGAAAAAAATCCCAGGCTCACTAGAAAAAATGTCCAATTGCTAAAGCCAATGGAATATTCATCTGTCTAAACTGGAAGTGACATTAAAAGTGTGAGGAAACAGAAGAATGAAGGTGTGAAGTACCAAAAATGAGAGTGTGAACTGGTAGAAGTAAGAAAATGAGAAAGAACAGAAGTGGCAATGAGAGAACAATGGACATTTCCTAAAGGTAATTTTCCTGTTTGGCTCTGCTGAACTAAAACTTACTCAGGAGCAGCTACAATGAAATGTAAGAATGCACTTGAATGCTGCAATGTAGCTCATTTAAGTATTTTGTCTTAACAGGAGTATTTTACTGTGAGTTCTGTTTATCTCATTATTTGATTTTTCCTATATCTGGGCCTGTTTTATAATTTATGGCTAGTTTCCAACAGGCTAGGGGAAAAATAACAATGCCTAATTTTACTTTTATCATGTATTAATGGGAGTTCATCGCTGATTTATCATCATATTCAAAAACATTCAGAATCGAAGTCTGAATCTCTTTTTTTTTTTGTGACTTTCTCATATAGGAAGAAGAAGTTATTCACTGAAAGGCAGTTTCACTGAGTTAAAGCCTGACTTAACATATTAATGTTTAAATTGTTACATAGAAATGTGATTTATGCCCATGGATCAGGGCCCATTGAAGTCAATGGACTACAGAGCAGCTCCTATATTTCCTTCTGGCCTGGGAAGGGCATGGCAGGCATGAGTCATAAGGCCGGAATAGAAACACCTCCTTCTTGGAAGAACTGGTGAGAGAACAGGGTTATGAGCATTCATCTGAGACGTAAGCAAGGGCAGGAAAGGAGAATAAAGAAAGGAGTTCCAGCATTGACTCAAGGTTGTATCACACAGTCCAGATTTTGCACTCTGCCAAAAACAAATGTTTATTCTGAGGAATTTCACAGACCATGTCTTGATCTTCTCTGTGTTAATATTATATGTCTCCATGCATACATGCACAAACTTTGAGATGGCAAAGGGTGTTAATCCAATTTCTCTTTAAGATTCTCATAGTTTTCACAATTTAAAGGGCATGAAAATTCAGGATTAATGCTCTGCTGACACTGTAAGAATGCTGGAATTCCTATAAAGATGTGTGAATTGAACCTAAAATGTCCTACACTGGTAAACTTTTTTTTTGCATGGAAAGTGCCGTTAGAAAAATGTATTTAAATGTTTTGAAAAAATCCAATTTATTTTGCAATTTGACACAAACAGAACAGAACAAGTTTTCAGTGTCTATTCACACTGCTCCTCTTATTTCAGCCCTGAAATATCAGAGTGAAATTCACCTCACTCCAACTTTAGCTCTCTGGTTGTTTCAGTGTCTTCTGAAGCTCATTGTGCATGTGCATGGTGGAGCCTGCCAAGTTTTTAGTACAATTGCTCATGGCTAGAGGTGTGATGGCAACATCCCTGCCAGAGACAAGGCAGGGCTCCTGACAGGATGCACAGGACGTGTTCTCTGTGCTCCTGCACACTCTTGGCTCAGCTGCTGCATGAGGAGGGGAATCTTCCTTTTTTAAAAACTCAGAGGACTGGCATTATTTGCTGGCATTCATGAAGCCAGCCTTGGCAAACACTTCCTCAGGGCTGGCATGCACATCTCTGGAAGTGATGCTGGGCAGCCGTGGAGGGTTAATGAAGACAAACAGGACTCAAGCATGAAAGAAGGTAACCAGCCTGAGGGCTTAATGAATGATGAAAAGTTTTAAAGAGCTTGTGGGTTTATGTTGTCTCTGAGCAATACACTCTGGAAACAGTGACATTTAACTGTATGTTCTAAGAAGGTGATTTATTGTGGAGCTATAAAGCAAAAAAGAGAAGGGTGTACCTTTTCACATCAAGGTTTGGCTTTGTTAATTGAATTCTCTTTACCTTGAACCTTCATCTTTCAGATTAAAACAATTACAGACTTGTTCTTGGTACTGCAATCTGGGATCCTTTAGTGGATGTTAAATGGATTAAGAACAGGATGTATGCTTAAATATTCAATAATAATTTTCATTATAATAATTCAGCTCTATATCTACAATGAAAATCTCTAATATTTAATTCCAGCTAGAAATGAAATACAAATACCAAGTATATTAGGAAAAAAATACATAACAGTTTGGGTTCCTCAGGAAAAAGCATATCTCAAAGTTTAAAGTAAATAATACTTCAAGAGCTGTGACTCTGACTAAAATATCATTTCTATGTCTGTCTTATCTTGTCACAAAACACAAGCCAAATTATTTCATTTTAAAGGGCACACTAAAGAAAAAACTCAGTAAATGGCACTCCAGAAGAAACATTATGCCATTGATGGGAAGTGACAGTCAAGCTCTGAAAGAACAGCAAGCAGTGCGAAATGCTGTGTGCATATGAATAGCAAGCTATCACCTCTATGGCAAACCAGTGTGGTATTTTTGCCTGCAGATGTTGTTGATCATGTAAGCTGGAGTGAAATTTGTATTTCTGGAGGGAAACATGAGGCACTTGGAGATGAGAGGCCAGATTCCAAGAGATTCTGCTGGCCTGGAAGACTGGGAAAATTCAGCCCTTTCTGCCAAAGGGCTTTCTCACACTTTGAGTAACAACCACTGTTGTGTTCCTCCTGTTCCTCACGTGCTGCTCAAACCCTTACACAAGTAAATCATCATCTGTGGGAAGCTCAGGGAGCAACACTTGCAGCAAGACGGGAAGGATAAAGCATAAAATCGTCTTCGCAGATTGGTTAGCCCCATGCTGACCTACTTGGTCTGATACAGTTTTGGATGAGTCTGGTGTCCTGCTTTAACCAGCCAGCAAACTGAGAGCCACGCAGCCACTCGTGCACTGTGCCTCCCCAGTCCCACTCTGGCATGGGGAGGAGAACCTGATAAAGGTAAAACCTGGGGGTTGAAATAAGAACAGTTTAATAAGTGAAATAAAGTAAAATATCATCATCATCTTTATCATCATCATCATCATCATCATGGAATCATAGTAAGGAAAATGGAGATGACTAAAAGAGAAAAAGGAATAAAACCCAAGATGAACGAGTGCAGTATAATTGGTCACTACCCACTGACTGATGCCCAGCCCTGCCCTGAGCAGGGATCAGCCCCTCTCAGCTGACTCCCCTAGGTTATATACTGAGCATGTCCTTCTGTGCTCTGGGATATCCCTTTGGCCAGGCCAGGTCAGCTGTCCTGGCCGTGCTCCCTCCCAGCTTCTTGTGCACCTCCTCACTAGCAGAGCATGGGAAACTGAGAAGTCCCTGACTTAAGCATTATTTAGCAACAACTGAAACATCAGTGTGTTGTCAACATTATTCTTATACTAAATCCAAACACAAGTGCTGTACCAGCTGGTAGGAAAAAAATTATCCCATTATACCAGCTGAAAACAGGACATATGGTGATGGCTGATGGAGAGAAACCCTACACAGAGATAGAGAGCTCCAATAGCTCTAAACAGGTAGGTTTTGTTTCCAGGCTACAAAATTCTCATTCTTCCTTCAGTTCCTCCTAAAGCAACTGAAAAGCCTGAAAAAGACAACACTGGATAAAAGTTTCCAGAAGGAAACTCCATGTCCAGTGATTCCTTATGGTCCTTCAATAGCTTCACCAAGCCGTATCTGACAGCACAGAATTAACAATGATTCAACAAGAAGAGACAAATATACTGCTTTGCATTTTATCTGATTTATTTACAGATTTTAAAGAAGTATTTTTATCTCTAATTAGCAAATTTAGAAAAGCACCTCTCCCTTCTTTTCAAACATGTTTGTCTACTGATTGCTATTATGTTGATTTGTATCTGTGTTTTATGTGTTTGCCCATGTGGTCCCCCTTATGTGTCACCTACTGATTTCCAGCTGTGTGTGTCTCATCTTCAGGCTGTTTAATGCTCTAGAAGTTGGCTTGATTGTCTTGGAACTACTGGAGTGCGTGCTGTCAATAGTGTCTTCTCATACTCTGGGTAAGTATGTACTGCCAGAAAAAATGTCAGTGGCTTTAAGGTAGCAGAAAGGTAGGCAATTTGAGAGAAGCTCATTTAATCATATGGAGAATCATATTTAATGTAGTGCTTTGTGTATCTGCAGGAATATCTTTTTTTTAGAAATCAGGCCATATGCTATTTCATTTTTCTTCATTATTATTAATAGTGCTTTTTTCTTTGCTTTTAATTTGTTTTTCTTGTCTCTGTCCCCATTTTTCTGAATAATGGAGTAATGGTTCTATGCCAGTAGATAAAATATGCAGCAAGACATCACCTGTTACTTTACTTTCTGGCTTTTATCCCTAGAAAGCTTGAGGAATTCACATAATCTATGTAGGCAGGGAAGTGCCATTATCTGTATTTTACAGTTGGAGAATTCAGTCCAGAGAGGACAGCCAGACTACATGGAGGCAAAACAACAGCTCAAATGCACATCATCCCTTTCTTCACAACTGGGAAAATCTGGCTGCACCAAAGTAGAGGCCACCTGTGTGCTGGGATGGGGCTGACACAGGCTTAGGGATGCAGGAAGCAAGTTTGAAATTCAAGGTCCAGAGAACACCAGTGTGATATTAGGGAGACAAAGAAATAATTTTTTAAAAGATGGGATTTTCAGTGGCCTAAAGAACGATGATCTAACCTGACATCCTTTGCAACCACCGGGAATTTTACTGCTGGCTTCACTGGGGGAAGACTAATTTAGACTTTGAAAACACTATTTACTTTGGCATTTTAGCAGTGCATAGGAGATCTCTGGGAGAACTTGATGTCCCAGTTTCATTTTGTCTGTTTGTTAGTTAAATATTTAATCTAAAAGACATACTCATGCCCACCTCATATTCTCTCCATCTCATTCTGGTCCAAACTAAAATCCATCAAGCAGTGATGTCACACTGCTTTTAAAGACTTTTAGTTAAGTACATCTGAAGCTATACATGCATTCTTACTTGGTACCTGATTGTATTGTCTGCCTCATAAGCAGTAATCCTGACAGCCTGCCAACTCCAGCTGCTGGTTAGCAGGCCAAAAGCTGGTTGAATGATGGCCTTAAGTAATGCTCAAAAGATAATGCTAATATGGAAAGGAGCAGTCAGTACAATGAAATAGTATTCAGACATTTCTGTTGGGGCCAATATAATGTTTTTCTTGGAATGGATGCTAAATGCTCCTGAATAGGTTCAGCCAACTGAGTTTGTTTATGCTTGGAAGCTAAACCTGGAAAGCTCTGCACTGTGCTTTTCCAAAGTAAAGAGATCACAATATGATCAAAGGGTTTGAATTTTTTTTTAATGAAAAGCTGAACTCCATGTGTTCCACAGCTGATGGAGTTAAAAATCAGAAAAAACAAACTACCACACTAAGCTACACTGACATTTTTCAAGTACTCAGTGAAACAACAAATGCCAGGTTTGCTTTTTTTTAAAATCTGTTTCTCAAAGGCCAGAATGAGTGTGATATTTGTGCTAAACTCAGTCACTTAATGAAGCTGAAATCAGTTTTGATTCAAGCTTCTAAGTTGAAGTGGTGATGTAACTGAATTTAACATTTTTACCAAAATATTATTCAGTATTTGCTTAGTAAATACTAAGGTGCTAATTAACTGAGTGGCAGTCATTCAGGTCCTTACTTTATTTCAAAAGTACAATGATAAAGGCTATTTCTGTTGCCTCATTCTGTTGGATTTTACAGAAAGCAAACACGGGCTTCAAACCAGTGTGAGCAATAAGCTCCTGCATGGTAGAATATCTTCTCCTGAAGTAATGATCTCTTCTCAGTGACATTTACTGTGCACAAATTAAAAACCATCAGCGGATTTCATTTTTAGCCCTCTTTATTGTGTGAGCTCTGGGGCAGAACTGAATAAATAAAAATATAAAGTGAAGTCTACACAACAGAAAACCTAATTTTTTAGCTGTTCCAGTGCAGCTGTGCCACAGGCCTACCTGACACTAGGTAGACAAGTGCATTATAGAAAATCAGCTGCAGTATAGAAGATCAGCAAATGTACATATTTAGTTATGCCATTATATTGGAGTATTTTTAAGGCTTTTACCAGTCTAGAACACTCGTAAGGACTCATGGGGGACTCCTTCCAAAAGACCTCTGCAGTGAGTGATGGCTGGGGCAGTCCAACTGCTTACACATCAACTGTGTCATCATCCAGGTGAGCTGGGGCACAGATTGCTGCCGTGATTGATATTTGTAAGGGCCCAGCTCCCACTTGGGCCCCCAAAAAAGGCCAGGTAGTCAAAGGTCACAATCACATGTACTTTTAAAAAATACCTTCTTCAAGTGTCTAAGAGAACAGTTGAAACTTTTTCTCTAATTCTGAATGCTGTGCAGGATGGAAAAATCTGGCCCTGAGAAACTTTACATCAATACATTTGCTTTTTCAAATAACAAAGAAGTCCATGATCCAGAGCCCTTTGTAATGACTGCACCCAGCATCACTTTCCTGTTATGTTTCTAGCAAACAGTATAAATGTCAGAGTATTTCACTAGTTGTGTTTATTTAGACATTTGTATTAGATTATAAAAGGCCTTAGCAGAACTTTAGCAAGTCTCAGATAAATGATGAATACTTATTATTATGTAGCACTGCTTGGCTCAAAGAAATAAGGGGTTTTACTGCCGTTACTACATTATGGAAGAGATAAATTTTTTTACAAGCAGTTAAGCCTTCACAGGTAAGATGATCCTATGAGGTCCCTTCATATATGTTCCTACAGCATTGTGTTCACCAACTCCCAAATGAAAAGTCCGTCTTTGAGAAGTATTCAATGAATTATTTAATTGCTTACAAGAAAAAGAGAGATCCCGAAACATTTCCAATTAATGCAGTTGTTGTCTCAGGTCCAGCAGCTTCCTTTGCTAGTCACTGCCAGAGAGATTTTACCAGGAGTTTTTCCTGATATTTAACATCTAATTTCTTTCCCTTTCAAGCTATTATGATCTCAGGAGTATAAAGATCTTATTGGTTTGTTGTGTCCACCTATAATCATGGGCAAGTACCTACTATTATGCAAGTCTTTCCATGAATTTCAGAGTGCCATGGCAAGCATTTTTAAGTCCCATTTGCTTTCATGGCAAACCAAGTCTGCAATGTGATCCCAGCTGCCAGTACTGAGCAACCTTTTCATGCCAAGGTATTAATAGTCACCTTATAACTATGTATATTAATATCATTGGTTAGTTTAATGTTTTAATTTTCCTGTTAACGTTTCCTATTCCCTTTGTTCCCTGATTGGGTGGAGTAGACAGCAATCATATTTCCACCTCACTCATTTTATTAGGCTTAATAGGCCAAGCCTAAAATCTTGAATAAATATTTTTGTAAACATCCCAGAATCAAGTATGAGTGATGGACTTTGGCATAAGGTGCAGGTGTGGTTGCACCACCACCTTCTGTGGCATTCATACCTCCGTGTCTCTAGCGGAATCACTCCTGACATGTGCCAGATCATAACACTGAGTTGTTCACTGAGACATTGTGCTGGCAGTTCATAATCATCCTACAATAGTCTGCCTCACCCAAAGCCTTCTTCACCTTGTTTCCAAGTGATGTGCTTCCTGTTTATGAGGTGTCTACACTTTCTTTATGACTTTCTTTTCCTTAGTTTCTGCATTTATACAGCTCTAGATGGCTGCTGCTGTGCATCTCAGGATATGGGCAAGTTACTGCAAAGTGAGCAAGTACAGAACTATCCTTTGATAATCACCCGATGTGTGTTTGTATTCTAAATGTTTTTTTCATGTGCTTTACTACTTTAAAGTACTGTAAGTCTGCTATGTTCAATGTGTCTGGGCTTGAATACCTCCAGTGTGGCAAGCTATTTAATTGTTTGCCAAATGTGTTTCAGCTTTTTATCCTGAAGGCTCATCTCTGCTGCTATTGGTAGATAAATGTAGTGGGTTGATGCAGTCCAGCAACAAAGTACTCACGCAAATGCTCCATCATTCCCACATCCAGCAGGATGGAGGAGAAAGCAGGCAGAGCAAAAGCAAGAAAACCTCATGGGTTACCTTATCCTCAAGATAAGGACAGTTTAATAACAAAGGTATGAAAAAATTAATATTAGTGGTACAAAAGCAATCACTCACCACCTCCCACAAGCAGATGGATGCCCAGGCAGTCTCTGTGCAATGGCTGCTTTAGAAAGACAGCATTCTGGGTTTTAATGATGGGCATGGTGTCATATGGCTTTGGAATATTGCCTTGGTCAATTCAGCTCAGCTGCCCCAGCTGTGTCTCCTCCAGGCTCTTGCTCAGCCCCAGCCTGGTCAATGAGGTACCCAAATGGGAAAAACAGAACCTTGATGCTGTGAGAGCACTGCTCAGCACCAGATAAAATACTTGCATGTTAGCAACAGTTTTAGCCACAAATCCAAAACCCTGCACCACACCAACTGCTAGGAGCAGAATCAGATCTGTAGCAGCCAGAGCCAGTGCAAGGAGCTTGCTGTACCAGCCAGTGCAGGATGCTGCTACCCCTGGGCTCACGGCACCACGCATCCCTCCTGCCTTGGGTCCCTAATGCCCTGAGCCAAACATGGCTTGAACTAAGGATTAAGGGCTGCTTTTCTCAGTGCAAGCATTAACAGGTTTTCTCTACTTGACTGGCAGGCTACTTTTATAAATTACTTAGCAAAAATTGGCTAACTTTGAAAAGCCTCTGTGGGAGGACTGACAGACAGTTGCACAGACAGACAGATGGAGACAGCAAGGAAGGCAGGCCAAACCCCAGATAGCTACATGAAATTTTCACTGATCTACTGGGGCGTCTGGCATAGAATCAGAGAGATGAAGCTGAGGAGGCTAAACAATCTCATTTTATCATTAAATGATGGCATCACAAAGCATTAAGCATTCCCAGTCCAGTCCTAATTTCTACTTCAAATTGAGATCAGAACTTCCCCATTAATTTAAGGGGAAAATTGTTGCAAAAATTTGGATAGGTGGTTCTGGTAAATGGATTAAGACACACCCACTCCACCCCCTCTTCTGGGGCTGTACAGGAAGCATGAAGAAGTTTGTTGGATTCAACCCAAAAGCTGGGCCTTTTCTGTGGCATTATTGAGTGATGTTTCAACTGACTCATGGGGAGAGTAAGGCTGGCATTAATTAAAAAGATCAGTGATGAAAATTATATAACTTATCTGATTCATTTTCACCAAGTGTCTGCCTGCCTCTCTCTTGACTACAGATGAAGTTTGGAGCAACCACAGTCCTTAACTTTGGCATCTCCATTAAATATCTCCAGCTGGGGGGATGACACCAGCAGCAGCCTGCCTGCTTTTAGCTACTATTTAAAGATCATCAGGACAAAGGCAGTGCACCTCCCAGCTCACCAGGGAGGACATCTGAGTCACAGCTGACTACAGTCAAACTGTTTTCTGTAGTGCCAGTGGCCCAGTGAAACTGGGATTATAGAACCAACTTCATCACTTTGTGCAGCTTCAAAGAATGTAACACCCAGGGGAAAGATGAGAGCAGGAAAGACATAAAGGTGGCTTTCAGTGATCTTGTTCTTCAGTCTGCCAGATTCCAGGCTGGGCCCATTTATCAGCAAGGAGGGAATAGGACAAGTTTCCAGAGAGGATTATAATGGCTTTTTATCAGTAAGTGCCAGTGTTTGAAATACTGCCACGTAATCACATCCTTGTATTGTCCTATTTAGTTTTACATCTCATAGTGGATTTTAAAAGTGTGTTTTGCTTCATTTCTATTGAAATCATTGCAGTATGGTGATTGGCAGAATATAAACTATATTGCTAGATAATAACTTTTTTTATAAATTTAAATGAGAAACATTTTGAAGGAACTTTTGCCAGTCTTTATTGCAATACCTAAGAAACCTTAAATTAAAATAGTATTTTGCCTTTCCTGTCATTTATGCACTTTTGAGCATTTCCCCAGAATTCTGTCTTATACCACTGAAGAGGGCCAAAATAATTTGCATTCTATAGGCATTGAGGAGAATATTAAGGAGGTATAGCAGGAGGTATATGATTCTTGGAATATATACTACTCCATAGCATGGGTAGCGTTCTCATTTCTTTATGTAGAAAGGAATTTTAAAAAAACTCCAAAGCTCTTTTACCGATTTTTTTTTTCCCAGAAAAAAAAACAAAAAAACAAAACCACTTCACTGGTCAGGAAATGATTCAAAAACACATACAACATTTTAACAAATGGCAGTACCACCAGGTTAGTGGGTTCAGTGCACCTGAAGTCACTGCTCTGCAGACAGCAATGGCTTGTCAGAAACCATTTCTCCAAAATAGGGTTTACTGTTTATGGAGACTCTAAGACTTCCATACTCTGACAGCAAATATAATAATATTAAAATCTTCTTATGTAGCTATAGATTCTGTGCAGTTTGATCATGTCCTACTTTAGTGAGAAAGGAAAAAGTAAACTTTTTATTAACAACTTTTTCCCTTTATTAAGACATGGCAAATCTTGAATTGCAAACTTCCTAAGCAGTAGTACCAAAAACCCTCTGAACTACCACAAATACAAGAGCAACATTTCAGTCAGGTTTCATTCTTTGAATCAAAAATGTTGATGTCTTTGCATCAGCAATGAATGTTGTTATAGACACATCAACCAACACAGAAAATCAAGAACACTGGAATCTGCATTCTACCCTCATCTGATGACTTGCCTGGCCTTGAGCAAAATGCATGAATGTGTACTTGCAGAAACCTCTGGCAGAATTATTCTGTGACAAAATAGCTCCTGCTGTAGTAAATTTCACCAAGAATTGCTTGAAGAGTGAGCAGCGGTAGGAAATTTCAGCTTGGAAGCTGAAAATTGTCTAGGATTATACACATTTGGAAGAGCTTTGCTATAAAGGAAAGTATTAGGCATGCTTTTTCCTTTTGCCATTACAATCTCTTAGATCCCGACTCTGTAATTTTCATTAATTATGCTGGTAGCTATTATAGCTAAGGGACAATGTTTTGACCCTGTACACACAAATGGCTGGGTTATCAAGTTGCCTGTATAGTACAGAGGAAGCTGTTAAGTAGAATGATAAAACAATTTTGTCATCTCTTTCCCCTGCTGCTGTTCAGGCTGCCTCTGCATACTCCAGTCTCTGCCAGCCAGGAGGGCCAAGCATTTCGACATAAAGGAACTGCACATGAGCACTTATGTGACTGGACACTGTAAAAAAGGTAATGGAAAAACTGCACTTGCAGAAAAATATCTGGACTTAGTGACACGCTCCTCTGTCACTCACAATCCTGATTCTTCGTTTTTGCACTTGATTTTAAGTTCATTCTCTGGTGAGAATCTAACTCATCCCAGATGATGACGGTCACGTTCCCACATACCCTTTTGGTGCAAGGAGGGGGCATTTAGAAGCAGCACAAAACACCAGCTATAAATCAGACCTGAATTCTATTTCCTTTTTCTGAAGAGCAGCACCAGTAATCATGAAGGAAGTTACTCACCACTTGGTGTAACAATGGCAGGCTCAAACTCATGCCCCTGGATTAAATTCACAATTTGTGAAAATAGACTTGAACACTATAAAAGTATTATTAAAAATGCCCATGAGGGTTTAAACAGCATACCATAAATATTAGCTAGTGTTGCTGCCACAAACATTGAGCAGGGATGATAAAGCAGTTTTAAACAACTCCTAATTAAATTAGGCTTGTTTGCTCTTTGCTCTGAATTTGTGACAGAGACTGTGGAAAAAGGATTGGGCAGCCATGTGAACAGAAACCTATGTAACATGTGAAAACCCACAGAGAAGGCTGTAAATTTGCAAAGGTCACTTGAATTCTGGCGTTTCCATCTTTGAGTGGCTGACTTTGCAGCATCCATTTAACTGTTTATGTGTGTGTGTGTAGCACACATATAAATCAAAATTGAAACACTGCATTAAAACACTTATTAGTTCTACAGAGCTTGAAATCTCATGCTGTAGCCATATTTTACTTCTCAGAATCATTTCAAGATCTGTTGCACATCTGTGCCTTCTCCTTTTTCCTTGGGAGAGCTAACTGTGGGAAGCCAGTCGCTGTACCTTCTGTACCTCTCTGCATAGATCCAATGTCAGCAAGGACCTTGGCAAATGCCCTCTGAAGAATGTTGCTGAAGTGGCTGAAGACGCTCCTTGTGCCTGTCTGAGTGCCCTGCCCTTCTTCTGTTACTTGTCTTTTTCCAATGAACAGTGAGCAGTGAGCACTTCACCTTCGGGGGCGATTTTCTTGAAAATTTGGCCTATTCCTTGGGACAGTTAAGACACAGTCACGTGTTGCTCCTTTGTCCTCCACAGGATCAATAACCCAAGAGGGTAGGAAAGACAGACAGGAGACCAATAACATCTGAAAGTGCCCCTGGGAAATTTCCCAGAGTCAATCTGCTCAAAAGCCCCTCAGCTGTGTTGGCAAAGCACAAATCAAGGGTCACAGTCTCCTCTAGTGTAAGCCAGCACCAAGTGTCACAGAAATTCATGGTGCTACACCAGGCTGACATAATTTAAACAGCTATACCTATTTATAGTTCACAGACTGATGAATATTTAGCCATCAGAGGGCAAAAGTCCTACATTCTACATTGACTAAATACATATCAGGCCAGTCCATAGCTTTTTCCCTCCAAAGCTGCAGGTCCATCCCATTCCCACCTGCCCCAAATCACCCCAAAGAGAGCAGCCACAACCTTCCCCAAAGTCATTTGCAGTCACCCTGGGAGTGAGAAGAGCACAACATTAAGGAATTCTGCTCTTGTCTAATTAGGATGATGCAATCAACTGTTCCACAAACACTTAGGGATCTTCTAAATAACTCTATTTTTATCAGCTTGAGTGCCACACACAGTACTGCAAGGTAATCATCGGGGCTAATATCTGAATTCAGGAAAGTTTTACCTTACTGTGTTTTCCCTCCTAAGAATTTGCTCTGTGGTAACCCATTCCCTCTGCCATGTCTGTGCTGGCTTCCATTTGCATCCAATATAAGGTAATTTTCTTTAAATTACTTTAAAGTACTTTAAAGTACTGATGATTCTGCTTCCAAAAATGCACTCTTAATAACCAGCTTCTAGGCATAATTTTAGGGTACAGGAAACTAAAATGAAACAAACTTAAATTGCTTTTAAGTAAAAAAATTTGGCGAAGGCTTTCAAGAACTACTTTCTTGTGGGAAGATGCATCTTGTCTATTTTTTTGCCTCCATTTCCTGATTCAGAAATCGCTTTTAGGTTCCCAAAGATATTCAGAATAAAATAGTTCATTCACAGAATGAAACAACTTCTGCTGCCGAAATCTGTCACTTCTTGCCCCCATTTCGCTGTGAAGTCTTATTAGCAATATTTTAGCAGTTCTTACAAAGCCTTACTGTACTTCATATTGTGCAGTGTTTAGGAGAAGACTGTTCATACTCTTAAGGTGTCATGTGCCAGGTAGGTGGTATTTCCTCCCTCCCACCTCACTTCTGTGAGCTCTGTTGTAGTAACAGACACAGTCAGAGGGCAAGTTACTCTCAGAGATATCATATTCTCACAAGGTCCTGTTCCATTCACAGAAGAGCTGAAACTCAGTGACAAAATCCACAAAATGTTATGAAAGCAGCTGGACCCCTTCATCTGTGATAGCAGGGCTTCAGGACAGGAGCCCAGGAATCTCTTTTGGCAGCTGGATAAAGCCTACTCCATGCAGAAGTTCTCACCATGAGGTTGTGCAGACATCACTTGTTTTATCACATGATGGAAACTCCTGCACATGCAGGGAATTGCTGTTTGAAAGTCCACTTGTCTTGGTGAGTGAAGGTAACACCAACTGTAAGATCCTTACACTGCACTAAATTGAGAACTGACAAAACCCCTTGCCTTTGTAGAAGCTTTAATAATTTCAAGTGGATTTGGGGAAAAACCCTGAGGCACAAATCAATGCAGGAGGGAAGGTCCACTTAGGATTGAAATCATTTGACAAGTGCCAGTGCATGGGATTTGGTTTCAGGGTTAAATTCTTTGCCTAAATAAGGTATTTGAAATGAGAGAGGAAAAAGTGTTTCATACCTGCCAAGTAGTAAGTTCTCCCTCGGGCACCACACTTTTAAAATAGTTGTCAGGATGCTATCACACTGCCTGATGTAGGTCTTGGAAAAGTGCTAGTATGAGGTGGAGATTTTTCAGCCATGGGTTTTGGAATTCTGTGTTGGGAAAACTCACATTTTATTTTATTTTATTTTGTTTTGTTTTATTTTATTTTATTTTATTATTTGTGATTCTCCTTGTGAAGAAAAAGAACAGGAAAATCAGACATCAGGATAGAAGAGACATCTCCAGTGTACAAAAAACTCAGACTATGAGGTCACTGATGTCTCAAATGCTACTAGTCCCTGGGGTGGCAAGAGAAAGCAATGTTTAGGATGCCAGATGCAGCCATTTGTCTCCAAGGAGCAGCTGGTGATGAGATGCTCTTATTAATGAAATGGGATTGTTCAGTGCTGTCGATTTACTGCAGTTAGTGTAGCCAATTCTGATTCATGCTACCATTATGGATACCAAGCCTAGGAGTCAGCAGGCTTTGTTGGTTTTATTGTTAATAGTTGAGGTACCTGTGATTCAAAAGATTTTCAAAAAGCAGTAGATACAGAGTGCTTATGCAGACTGATTTATGGTTGAATTGCCAAGTGACTGACTGACTGACAGATCCCAGTGCTCATTTTCCTGGACCAGTGATTCTAAGTCATCTGGCAGTTGATGAGTAGGAAATTACATTGACTATGTTATTCATATTGGGAAAAAACTATAAATCAGTGTGGTTTGTAGGATTAGTAACATACTGCTAGCACAGAAGTGAGCATGCAAATTAGTGTCAAATCACTCTGAGAATGGTTGTGCTAAACCTGCACCAAACAGCTGGGGCTGAGCTCAGGAGCTGATGAGAACACAGGCTCACCAGGATGAGCACAACAAGCTGGTTTTTTATTAACATTGATGGCTTGAGGTTGGGGCACCTGAATTCCTGTGACAAATGACAGTAAGATGACACTGAGGACTCTCCATAGAGCAAGAAGTGCCCCCTGACAGCAACTCAGGTCCTTTGTCCCTGATGTTTTTAATACATCACACATAAATGATCTGACCTGTACTGCACCCAGCTTTGGTACTTCTGCACTTCCTACTGCATTTTCTGTAAAACTTCATTGTACCATCTAATACAAACACATGCCTAGTTAAACAATTCTGATGCTGAGCTGTAAAGTAAATCTTTCTCAGAAAACAGTCCATTCTATTCGTGTACTGTGTCCAACAATTTTCCATGAAGGATTTATGAAGCAGGCAACCCTCTGATAAGGCCACACTTGGCAACTGTTCTAAGGTACCACCTTATTATCTTACTACCAGGTTTAGATGGCCACCTCATGGAGGTTCACTCCTCCAGGGCCAAGTGGGAGTACTGCCCAATTGCTGGCTGAGCTATTTGGGCATTTGGCCATAAGGTCACTCAGCACAGCTTCCTGTAGGAGAGGTATTTGGAGCAAGGCCTTTGCCTCAGTTTTGATGAATGTATTAAATTGGTGACAAGGGACCCAGCAGTTTAAAGCAATGTGATGCTCAAGGAACCTGAGGACTGGTTTCAGAACAGCCTGCCAATGGTTTGTAAGAGCTTGCTATCTACTATCTATTGCAGTGGTTTTTTCCCAAAAAAAGTGGATTGCAATTTCAAATTCACAATGCAGTTTCACATTGACTACAAAGGAGTTGCCTGAATAAACAGACTCTGATTTGCCACCACCTTTTGCTGGATTCAGACTGCTGACTACCTCCACGGCCTGTTGTCATTCATACCCCTGGCTATCCCCTAGCTTCAGCTTGCTTTTCACAGAATCAAAGAACAGAAGAGAAAAAGATACCATGGGGAAGCTTGGGCCATGAACAAAGATGGACCCTGGGCTGCATCCAAAGCAGCATGGCCAGCCGGTCAAAGGAAGTGAGTCTCCTCCTCTACTCCACTATCATGAGACCTCACATGGAGTGCAACATCCAGCTCTGGAACCCCCAGCATAGAAATGATGTGAACTTGCTGGAGCCAGTCCAGAGGAGGGCTAAAAAATGATCAGGAGTCTATAGCACCTCTCCTATGGAGTCAGGCCAAGAAAGTTGTGGTTGTTCACCCTGGAAAAGAGAAGGCTCCAGGGGCACCTCATGGTGGTCTTTCAGTGTCACAGACATCTTTTGTGAAAAATCCTTTCTTGGGATTTTTCTCCCTTCTGAGAAGCTGTGGCCTCAGCAACAAATGTAAACAATGGTTATCTGCTGCTGTGGAATGTAACAGGTGGATCCGTGATTGGTCTCCTGTGGATGTTTGGATTTACTGACCACTCACAGCAGAGCTGCTCTTGCTCTCTGCCGGGACACAGACCTTTGTTATTCATTCTTTTCTATTCTTAGCTTAGCTAGCATTCTGAGAATTTTCTCTTCTATTTCTTTTTAGTATAGTCATAATGTAATATATATCATAAAATAATAAATCAAGCCTTCTGAACATGAGGTCAACATTCTCACCTCTCTCTCACCCTGAAGACCCTTGTGACCACTGTCACATTTCAGTATCTGAAAGGGGCATACAAAACAGCTGAGGAGGAACTTTTTACAAGGCATGCAGTGATAAGGCAAAAGGGAATGGCCTTAAGCGGGAAGAGGGTAGATTTAGATTAGATATCAGGAAGAAGTTCTTTATTCAGAGGGTGGTGAGGCACTGGCAGAGGATACCCAGAGAATCTGTGGATGCCTCATCCCTGGAGGTGTTCAAGGCCAGACTGGACAGGGCTTTGAGCAACCCTTTCTAGTGGAAGGTGTCCCTGCCCATGGCAGGGGGGTTGGAAATAAATGATCTTTAAGGTCCCTTCCAACTCAAACCAAAACGATGGAAGGGCTGATTTCTAGCATACACAGAGAACTAGGGCCCTTACACTGAAACACTCCTGGAGGCTGCTGTGATGTGTGCTGGAAGCCACCCACGCTTAGGACTGAGGCGGTCAAGAACACAGACATCACATGGGAGCAGCTGGAGGCAAAAGTGAGCTCTTATAGAAATGGCCTGATCTTGTGTGTCTGGTAATGGTTATAGAGAACCTCTGAGGTGGTGTGGCAATATCACCTAGTTTTCTTCTATCAAAATGTATCCCTGGACTACATGCCTTTCTTAGATCCCTGCCAAATCCATTTAAATTTCACCCCATGAAAAGGGGGCAGGATAGCACCACATGATACAGAATTGGAACCAAGCATGTATAAAACACTGTGATCAGTATTCACAGGTAAATTATTAGTAGAAGCCAGAGATTTTCAACTATTTTATGTAAAAACATTTCTATTCTAAGGTTTCCATACTCACCTAAGAGTTTTAGATTCAGGAACTATTTTCCTTTTTTCTGGAAATTAGGAATTTTCTTACTACAGTATCCTTATTCAATAGCCAGTTCTGAAGCTGTGTTTGCATCTGAAATCAAGGAAATGCCACTGGGAGCAAGATCAGGCCAAATTATAGAAAATGAAGAGCTAAGACCTTTTGGGACGCTGGAAATACACAGGTTCCCTAAACCATCACTTCAGTGGGGAAGAAAGGTCAACAGGAAGAAATTAGAGGAAATACAGTGTCCTGTACTCTTTTCACAGAACAGATTTGCACCATTTAGTGGAATAAAGCAGTCTGTAGTGTGCTGTATTTTTTCACTTGTATTTTTCACATCACAAATATTTGACAGCCCAAGACAAAACCAACACAAGATCTTACCTGGCTCTTTTACTCATTTTCTCTAAGTCCTGAGCTGCTAATGCTGTTTGTATTTTGTATTATCAAATATCATGCAATCTCTTTCTGCAATTTACTACCAAAAATGATGTTTTGAATTTTTTCATTCCTTAATGTTTTTTCCTTCCTAAACAAGACATTTACAAAAACTGTAAATATCCAGCTTTTACCCAATTAGCTTTGAGCCAATGCCTTTTTTATTTAAAAATCTATTTCATCAATCAGTTGCTCATTATGAGAAAGAAAGCAACAGTACAGAATGTCACTTAGCTCAATTTTTGAGGAGCCAAATTTGCTGACACAGAGGATTAGTCTATAAGGTGTACTATAAATTTAACCCTTGAGTGACCAATAACCATACTTCACACAAGGTCTCTAAAGTGTAGGAGCTTTATGAATCATTAGTGGGCCCTACTAAAGTATAAAGATTAAAAAATTACCCAAATCTGTTCTTCAAATACAGAAGACTACAAAGAAATTGAAAAAAATTTATCTACTCTCCATATGAAGACCCTATATAAAGACTGTTGCTTAGTGATTATTCCTAGCACTCAAACCATGGTTTATCCCATAATTTTCTTGGGAAGTAGACCCTTCTTTGGAAATAGCTCTTTTTATCCCTTCAGATAAAGCTGTCTTTACAAAAGCAGCATGTAGAAGAACATGGGGCGGAGACAGCTACATCTGGTGAGACAAAAGTTGAGTCCTGTCTTTATTTCCAGTATGGACAGCATGGTGTGGGGTTGGTGAGAGGATACGCACCAGGTAATGTGTTATTCAGTGAGCAATGTATGAGGATGGGTCTTTTTCCTGGCTCTTCTTCAAGGTTTTTTAAAATGACCTTCCCAATTCTGTGTGATTGAACAGATAATCAAACACTACCTTCAGTGTAAATTTGACAATGGACCTAGAGTTGTTACCTGGCAGAATGAAGATGAATGCTCTAAGTGTGGCTTACAGCTGCTGTCTTTTATGGGTGGGGTGAGGATACAGGCTTTCACAGGGTGAGGACACTGCTACAGAATTAAATACAAGCTAGATCAAGAAGAGCCCACTTATTGCAGGGATTGCCATTTTATGTAAATTTGTACAAAGCTCGAAATGGCAGGCTCACATAGCTCATCTCTACACACTACTGTGGCATAAAGCAGCCTTGTTCTCATCATACTGAAGTAGTTATTTCCTCTTCTAGGTGAGGAAATGTACATATGCAAGCAACAAGAATAATAGTGTGATTTGTTTCTGACTGTAAATGTCTCTGTAACTACATATGCAAACTAGGTATTGCCCTTGAAGACCTGGAGAGCAGCCAATGTGCCGTGCTTCCTTGATGTAAACAGTTATGCATAAACAGCATTTCTTTTTACAGCGTCTGTACTACTCTAGCTTCCAAGTGTTCAGACCAAGATTCTTCTTCTGCAGCTCCTTATCTGAGCTTTTCTGCAGTTTCCTGAGTACCCTCTAAACAACCCTTACCTTTGCAGCTGCAAAGAGATCTTCCCTCTAAGATCTGAGAGGAATTCCACCCACGCACACTCATGACCATGCCCGTAACAGATGCTGCATCTCTGCATTTCCAAGGTGCCATTGAAGCCCTCACTGTTTTGTCACACTCTGAACCACGCTTAATCAGAGCTGCAAGGTTTCCTCCTGTCATGGGGTGGGTGTTTGTATGTGTGTGAATGTGTGTGCACATATGTCTGTGTGTGTCTAGAACATCTGCTCTGTCACCTGTACATGTAGGTATGTATAAAGCCAGTCACCAGAGTCACAAAGTTTCAGCCCAAAGTGGCCCATGCAGAAATCTTCACTTTAATCAAGTTTTAGGAAAACAAGAAAAACAAACCTGTGGCATTTGTGGTAGATTCATATGTAAAGAGAAACAAAGGATCCTCTCCTCCTCATAGGTAGACTCAAGTTGAATACTTAAAACAGCTACAGAAATAATATTTACACGTGCGTAAGGAGTATTTATTTTGTGGGTGTCAGTAGATATGAAAACATTTGCTTAATTTTGAAAAGAGTAATTTGGAAAATATTTTGTATGGTAGGATCCTTGGTATTTACTAAAGGAATTGTATTCTTTAAAAATTATAAAGAATTTACATAACTGATTAGTAATCGTAGGCTTGTTGCAGAAAATAAAGCATGCTGAAAGAATAAATATGTTCAAAGAAACGGATTTTGGCATCTCAGTCAGTATTCTTTCTGTAGGACTAGACTTTGCAAAGGGTCAAATTGGACAATCTGGAGCTTAAATTCCTGTAACTCGCCTCACACAGCTCTTTTGCTAATGCTTATTCAATTAAAGAATGAGTCTATTCTAAAATTAACTGTGGCCACAGGGTCTAGTTTTAACAGGATGTTTCCATTTGTGAGTACTGTGCGGCTTCTTTCAAGGGAAGTGGGAGTTCCTGTATGAAACCAGTGGATCCACTGTACAGCTGAGGTAGAGAAGAAGACAGCAGGTGTCACAGTTGGGGTTAGTCCACACAAGAAAAGCTTGCCCAGAAAAATTAATTACCCAGGGAGTGGGCGTGATTTTCAATATCACTCTGCCACTGGCCTATTTAAACTGGTCCACCTGCAGCTGCATTATGACTTCTATCATTACTACAATGCATTGCAGCAGTTTTGGTTTCCATACTTAAATAAACTGTCAGCTTAGATTAACCTATGTATAGATATTTTCATGTGGTTTCCTAATGGGAAAGGATTATGCAGTCATACTATACACATCAATCCTTACTATAATTCCTGGCTGACCTTGTTAGCTGATTTTAATCAATCCCCAAAAAGCAGCAGAGATCTCAGACACAATTACTTTCCCACAGTTTTCATAAAGACGGATAAGCCAAGTACAGGAAAGACTTCCTGTTATTGCTGGCATGAGGGACAGCCTGCAGTTAAACCTTTATTATACTCAGAAGAAGACCATTATGAATGCTTTTAAATGAAGGAGACGAGCCTTTTATAACCCACACCTTATTAGATATTGGAGATTCTAACCATAAGACATGCAGCAAGAGCAAACTGGACCTCTTGAGTCCAGTTGCTCATGGCAGTGTATCCCAGTATATCCTATGTTAGTGTCCACCCTATCAGTTTGGCAGCATCCAAAGCAGGGGTGCTGCCTCTTTCCTCTACGCTGGCATAAGTGGCCCTGCAGAACCTTCCAGGAGCTTTTGCCTGCAATAAAATTTCTGAAGTCAAATTCACAAGTCATTTAAAAGTGCATGTGGTGAGCAGGGTTGGGGTGCAGTTGTGAGAACCAGCAAGGGTAATTTTCCTTCAGCCATGACAGAAAGCTGGCTTCCTCACTGATTGGAGTGCACACTTTGCCCAGGGGGAGTGGGGAGGACAAGGGTGGTTTGGGGTTTGTTTTTGTGGTTCTGGTTTGTTATTATTGTTGTTATCATGTTTCTGTTATGTTTATTTTTTTGCAGGAAAACTCACTGAAAATCACCCATTTCACACAGTGATGGATAGCTGTGACGCATCATTGCCTGGTGGAAGTTCCTGGTTCAACTCTTGAATCTTGCCCAATGCAAATAAAGTATTGTCATACCCACCAGCAACAAGGAAAAAACTGCACTGAGGGTGCAAGCCAAGCACTCAGTACAAAGAATGCCAAAATTGAGAGATACTCCATTCAGTGCTCTGGAGGGCAGAGCTTACAGAAAGAGAATCTGATTCCTTTTGGTATTCCTTGTTCTACCACCTGTAAAATACTCAGTGAGAATATCACAAGGCCTGCTCTTACCACAGAAGTTTTTCTATGGGCTTTTTAGTCTCAGTCATTACCATGGTATCTAATAGCTTCATAAGACTTACCTTTCAATCCCCAACTTAAATAGGAGGGGTTTATTATTCATATATTTCTCGTTAGTCTTTTGGAAAACAGATGTATCAAAACTAGAATTTGCCCCTCCAGTGGAAAGTTTTTTCACATGTAAAATGTCCATAAAGCCTATTACATTCAGCTGCAGCTTAACAATAATGAAAGCAAGAAGACAGATTTTTATTATGGCTTCACAGAAAATCAGAACATACAAATAACCAGCTGCAGAGAGTTTGGTTTCAAGGGAAACTAAGTAAAACATGTTGAGAAACTATCACACTCAGCATCAGAGTGATGATTTTTGGACTCTTGGCTCTCAGAATATTACCTAGATGCTGACTAAGATACCTTGGAGTAATATCCCAAGAATCTGTGTGTGTAGTACACAAAGCTACTTCAGGTGGGTGGTCAGGGATGCTTTGGACATGGCTGTGCTACAAACCCAGCCATTCTCCATAATTAAGTGCCTCTTTCATGGATTTTAATTTTTTTTCCCTCTGCCTGAAATTAGCCCTTTTTCAAAATGCAGCCACAGGGTCAGACTTTTAAAATACAGCTGGAGAAACTCCCTTTACCAATCTCTCACCACATAGCAGCCCAGCATCTAGTGAGCTAGACTCAACTCCTCCATGACCAAATTGGAATAAGGTGACTACATCTTGACCTCCTGAAGAGTAAACTCAACACACCCCATCAGCAGGAACCTGTCAGGGCACTGATGGCACATCAGTGTAACATCAAGTTACATCTTGATAGACCTCACCAGCCTCACCTGGGAGCCACACACACATGGCCCATGGGCGAGAGCTCTATTTAAACCCAGGTCTGGGGCTTTAGTCTCTGTCAGAGCTTTCTAGTAGATACTTGTGTGTTTGGCTTGGTCTCCTGCCTTGTTTCCCAACCCCATTGTAGTTCTTTTTCTAGCTGTGGCCTTATTGTCTGCTGCTCTTTGTACAATCTTTAGAACTGTTTCGTTGCTGCATCTTGTCCAGGACTGTCAGTGCTGCCACTGCCCTGCTCAGGTACTGTGGCAAAGTGCTCTGGCCAGGGAGTACACTGCCTGTGGCATGGCCACCCTCAGCTCCAGGCTTTTCCTCCCTTGAGCAGCAGCCTTGCTATTGCTGCTCCCTAAGAGCAATAGTACTAATGATAATTACAACAATAACGATAAATGTAATGAAAAGGAGAGAGAGGAATAAAGCCCTGGAAAAACAAGTGGTGCACAGTAGAGTGCTCAGCAGATACTGACTGATGCCTAGCCAGTAGTTGCTGACTGGAGTTAAACCACGACAAGTGTTTCATTTGCCTTCATCTTACATTGAAGATAAACAGGAATTCGATGTGGTTGGTATGAACCGGGACTGTAACAGGGCTTTGCTTTGTCCAGCTCATCACCTGCCAGCCCCCAGCCTCGGGAGCCCTCCAGCCCCGCTATAACCAGACACTCAGCAGCTGACAGTGCTGTCCCAGCGATGTGTCATCCCAGTCACCATCACCTTCTAATGCTTTGGGTGTTTATAATAGAGTCAGTTCCTGCTGTTCTCTAGTCATAGAAGCTGCCTTTCACCTCACAATCAGAGTCTGGCAGCAAATGTTTGCTGGACTGAATATTGTGTGTCAGAGTACTCGGTGCTTGGATGGCTGCCACGGCATTTATCTTTTTCCACAGCATCCAGGCCGTGGAGCTCCTTTTTGTTGCCGGGTTTCTACTTGAAGGGTCAGACAGTCACAGGTGCGCATCACCCCGCGTTTACTCCGGGAAGGGATGACGAGCACTCAGCTCCGAGCAGCGCCGGCGACGCTGAGGGGACCGGCGCTACGCCGCGCCCCTTCCCCCGGCCGCCGCTTGCCCGGCTCCCCCTCCCTCCTCGGAGTCCGCGGCCCTTCCTCAGCCGCGCCGCGGCACCGGGAGCTCTCCTGCTCCGCTCCGGCAGCGCCCCGAAGGTTGGGCGAGGCCGGTGCGGGGAGGGGTCGCCCCTTCCCACCGCCCCCGGAGGAAGTGACATGATGACGGCGGGAAGGGAAGGCGAGGGGGGCCCCGTTCCCGGAGTGGAGCCGCCCGGCGGGTGGAGCCTGGCGGCCCCGCCCGAGCCGCCCGCCCGCTCCCGCCGCGTGCAAAGTAGTGGCAGCCGGTGCGGCTCGGCCGCCGCCCGCTCCCGGCGCCCCAGCGCGGCACGCGTGCCCAGGCCCGCCGGCGCCAGGTACGTACTCTCCCCCTGGCGCCCTCCGCGCCCCGCAGGTGCGGGGCCACCCTCTCTTCTCCGCCCGGCTTCGCTGCCCCGGGCGGACAAACCAGCCTCGAGCCAGCCCCTCCCTGGCGCTGCCGGCCCCCAGCAGCCGCCGGTGGGGCGGGCGGGAGAGGCGGGCGGTGGGCTGCGCGTACAAGTTCCCTGATTTAGTTGCCGCCGGGCTGGGTCTTCCCCGCCGCCCGGACCGGCGCCGTTTCTCCCGCGGCCGCCGAGAATTTTCCTGCCGCCTGCGGGCCCCCTTTGTGTGGCGAGCTCTGCCCGCGCCCGGGTTTCCGTGGAAACGGCGGAGCTACGGCGGCCCAGCCCCGCCGAGCCCCCTGTGCCGCGCCGGGCGGGCGTGCCGCCCCTTCCACTTTCCCTTCGGGGCTGGCCGCCCGGCGCGGCTGGTGGTGGCCGGGCACGGGGCGGGCGGTGCGGTTGCCCCGGGAACGGGCCGGTGCCATCGCTCCGAAGGCGCCGCTCCACAGCGAGCGGGCGGGCCCGGGTCGGTCGAGGCGGGAGCCCGTGAGCTGAGGCGGGGAGACGGGCAGTGTGCCTCCCCGGTGGCGTGCTCACGTGTTGGAGGAGCTCTGCCTTTCACCTATCGCCGTCTGTTCCTAAAGATGTTTAAGCGGAATTAAATAATGGCCGCGAACTGAGTTAAGGTGTGTCGGCTTATACCGTGTGGTGAACGTTATTTAAATAACAAGTAATGCTTTTTAGCATTTATTTCAACAAGTGAGCACTCACTCGAATGACTGAAAAGACAACCCACGAAAGAGTCTGTTTCAACAATGTCACACCAAGACTTCTGGTCCTTATCTTTGTTACGCGTCTCTAAAAGTAGTGGTTTAAGTCCCTGTGCAGACATCTAAGAATGATGTACCTTATGCAGGTGCTTGTGTGGGAGAGAGCAGCCTTGCTGCTACATGAAAACTGGAAATGCTTTACAATGAGGTTAGAAGGATGCCAGAAACTCTCAAACAAAAAAACCTAAGCATGTATTTGAAAACAATGATGCCTCTGGCCCAGGAAGTTGTTGTACCAGGCGATTGTGGTCTCAGCTTGTACTGATAATGGCTTCACACTAGAGTGAGTAGCAAAAGAATGAAAAACTGCTGGAATAGAGAAACTGTTGTGAAACAACTTAAGCTGAAATTTGCAGCCTATTGTTTTCTCTAACTTCTCATGTGAGGATAAGATTGGTGTAGACGTACAGAAGTCTGTTTATATACACCAGGACTACTTCGGTGTAAAGACTGCATGGATCAGTAGAATAGTGGATGTGCTCTAAATGTTTGCTGTCATTTTCTTTCTCTAGCTGCTTGTATCTGGTACAATACTGTGGTTTTCCAAACACAATGGATTGAAACACATATTTACTCACTTTAGAAATTTGTGTAAATATTACGTGTAGCTTTCCTCTTCCCTGTTAATGTTTTGCATTAACAATGCCTGAATAAGCTGTATTGAAAAATGAAACTTTAACTGTGTTTTATGGATGACAGGGCCAGGTTTCATGTGGAAGAATATATTGGGAAGCCTGCAGAGAAGAAAGAACATATTGTAAGCTGCTTATGGATAAAAGTTGCTCTTAAGTAAAGTTTAGCTGTGTTGCTGGCAAGCGCTGTAACAGATTTCAGTAAGTGCCACACAACAAGCTGGAAGTGACGTATTTTAGGAGTGGAGAAATTGTACAGAGAGGTTAGCAGTTGCTCAGAGTCACAGAACAGAGAATGCTGTGCCCAGAGTACAGTAATTAACTGTGTTTCTTGAAGCTCAGTAGGTGTCATTTTGGTGGGAGGTTGTTTTTACAGTAAGTCTTGCTCTGTCCAGCACAAATGCAGAGGTGCTGAAGCGGTGTTCATCTTTCTCGAGTGAGGTGTGCTCTCCTGGAGTCGTGGTTGTACATCACTCCCAGTCTAATGGACTTACTGTACCATAACAGACAGGAGCTCTGTAGGAGAAAGGGTCTTTTGCAGATGATGGATGAGAATCCTACAGCTGTACTCTGCCCTGCTGAAAGGGGTGGATTGTTTTTTCTGTTGTGTACCCTTGATTTTACTGCTGGAAGGTGAAGACTGGGAACAATACCCCTTAAAATCTCTTTTTGCAGGAAGACACTGTCACAGCTGTGCTGAGAGTAGCAAGGTACTATTCTTGTGTTGCAAATGAGCACTTGTGGCCCTTAGACTCTGTATTAGTAATTTAGTCTTAAATTTTAAGAATTCGAATTGCCCCTGCAATGATATGGAACACCATTTCCCTAACTAATATCATCACTAGTACTGCTGTCAGTGTGTCCTGATAAGGGAGCAGGAGGGCAACAGTGCATAGTGAGGCACTGTAAATGTACTTTACTCAGGAAAAGCTTTTGCAGCTGTGGGCCTTGCTTGCTAGGGAGAGCATTATACCAGTCAAGGCAACTGTCTCATCTGGTGTGTTTGATTCAGCTGTACTGAATGCAGTGGGCATTCAGTAAGGGGAGTAGAAATGTGACAGAACAGTACCCTGTGTGCTTCGATGCCTTTCAGCACTGGCTGTGGCAGCTGAGAGTGTGTTTTTTCCCTGAAGTGCTTTATCTGTGGAGTGGCCTTGCCCTGTGATTCATTTTGAGCTGTTTGGGAAAGTTAGCTCACCCGTCTGTTGTTTGGTGGTCTTGGGCTAATTAACATCTGACTGTGGTGAGTGCCCTGATCAGCTCTGACTAATGCTCGTGTGCTGCTCAGAAATGCTGACTCACTTCGTTTTCAGGCTTTCCCCTGTCTTCCTCCAGTGCCTCGAACTAGAAAGGAGATAGGGTCCAAGGGAAGGTCAGAGAAGGATGAAATTAAAATGAATGAGAGTAACTGTGTGTTGTGGCAAGGATGAAGATGCTGCAAAGACCCCTCTTTGATAACGTGAGAAAAGTATGATAGCTGGAGTGGATTTGCTGAAAAGGCACATTAGCTATGTGTTAGGAACTGAGCAGAGCAGTGTAGCAACTGTAGTGGGCCCACCAGGAGATGCTGGGTTATGGTCCTGCTAATGGTCTGTTCTTGACCTTGAACTTAAAGCCTTTTTACTTCTGTTTTGACTTTCTGACCTTCTGTCTGTCGTGTTATGTTCTGCCACAAAGAGCTTTACACTGAAATAATTTTCTGCTTCTTGCAAAAGGGCTGACCCAGCTTGAGGTTTCTACTGTAGCATAAATAACAGGAACAGGGAAAGGTAATTAACCAGTCCTAGGCTGGAAAGGAGTCAGAGATAGAGGTCACTGAGAGAGGGTTTACTTCCCAGAAGGTGAGGAGTTGCAGGCAAAGACAAGCACGCTGATTTCAGTTGCATGCAGGACTGTTAATATCTGAAAAACCTCTGATGTGCGCTAGGTTTCCTTTTAATTGTACCAACAAACTTAAATTTCAGTCATGGCTTCTCAGCAGGATCCAGGTGGATGTAAAGGTTTGTCCATGCTGGTTCAGTTGGCAGATAATGCAGGTTTTTTCATCTGTTGGAAAAAGGATAAGACTCGACATCTACTGTTAAAGACGGGGAAAGAAATATATTTGTGGGGAGTCAATATGTGGAAATGGCACATGATTTCAAGTGACAGCTACTTTGTGAAAGTTAAACTGTGTCCTGCTTCTCTCACTGTCTCCACGTTATCTGTGTCTTCACACATTGTAGTTTGCTGCTTCTTACCATGTTTTTGAGCATTTTGGAAAATAGTATTACTGCAGATACTGCTTTGCACTTCCAGAAGGTCTGGAAGCATTCTGCCTGCAAGCAGACTACAATTGCTCTTGAATAATTTATGAGGTTCCCCCCTTCGAGTCACAGGTGATTCGTCAGGAGTTAATTCTGTGATTCTGTCTCACTGCATGTTTTTTACATGCTTGTGCCTCTGGGTGTGTGCATAAATACTGCATTTCACCCAAAAAGACAGAAAAAAGCTTCATTTTATATTCAAGCCTTGTAAAAGTATCTCAAAATACTTAAAGTAAGCAGGAGAAATGCTCAAAGCCAGGCTTTTAAAAGGACCTGGGTACATGCAGTTATTCAGTGATGTTGTAGAAAATCCAGGTAGGTGTTGATGTATATAATGCTTAGTTGAGTGCAAAATTTATAAAAATGTTCCTGGATTTCTAGCTGCATGTTTAGAAGCTGCTAACATCTGCACACTTGCCATCCAGTAAAGTAATTGCAGTCAGATCAAACATTGTCTCTGAATGATCTTGCTGGATGCTTAAGGTGGTTTTGACTAGCCCTGGCTGTAGGTGCTGAGAATCCAGGATCATTAATTAGTTACATCACATTTAGCTGTTTTGGAGTCATAATGTTTGCTAAACAACAAAGGCAATTTAAGCTTGTTGAGAGATTTCTTCTGGCTTCAACAGATTTTGAATCGGATCCAAACTGAAACCTCCCTTTATTACTGGTGCCCGTGATAAAGGCTTTTATTCTCTGAAGCTCTCAAATTAAATCAGGCTGTTAGGGGACTGATGGTCAGGCAGAATGAGGAGGTTGAAAGTATTCCTAGTTCATGCTGTGGCAAAATAGTTCTGAATACTCCTGAGGCAGAGATGAGCGAAAACTGATGTAGAATGTGGCTGCTGATATCTGGGTAAAGCTGTCACCATGTTTATTTGGGTTTTTAACAGGCATCTGGATGTCTGGTTGTTTCCTGTGTAGGTACATCTGAGCCTTTCACTGAAGCTGGCACCTTATTTTTTGGAACCATGCCACCCACATCTCAGCTATAAGATGTTTTAAGTATTGGATGTTAGATCTTCGGGGCAGGAGTTGGTTTTATTTGAATAATAAATCTGGAAGCTTCATTCTTCAGTTAAACTATTTTTTACAAAAAGAATCATTAAACAGCATTTAATGAATAAGGACTATCCTTAATATCCTGTGTATCTCTGTCTTGGTGTGGCTACATCTTTTGTTTGCACTGTCATTTCCAGTTTTGGGATGTGATTTTCATAAAGGAGAGATTCAGCTACTTTATACTCTTCAGCATCATATGATAGAAGACAGACAAATTAAATCAATACTTAAAGGTTAAAAAAAGGCCTTGTGACTCTTTTTCTGTGTAATGTTTCCTTAGTATTCAAAGAGCATACTAATATTGTTTCATATTAATTAAAAATATGCAAATGGCTTAGCTGAAGGAGATTGTCTCCTGTCACAGAAGGTACAAAAACCTAACAGCTCACTTGGAGCTGTAATCAGATAATGGCACTTCTTGTTTCCTGCACAGTTAACAATGTCCTGTGATTTGTACTGGAAGCTTTTGGATTCCCTCCTGGAGAAGGTCAGTGCTGTTGGCTCATACTGTGTGACTTGGAAGCGCAAAGAAAGAATGGGTCTGTGCCATTACCTGTTGCATCTGTGGCAGCAGGGCTCAGGCCTGGCAGGCAGGAGAGCATGGCTGTCTCCAGCAGGGGCCATACAGCTGCTCAGAGAGAGGCACCACGTTTGAAGTTGTCACACTGGGGTTTTGGGGACAGTAGGAAATTTGTTATGGCCCACAGCTCAGTGGTGGAAGTCGCACTTGAAACCAGCAGTGCTGTCACCATGGTATATTTCTCAGCTCAGGGACTTATGCCCAATCTCTGCCACAATTTTTAAGATTTTTGCTGCCACAAATTCTATGTTATACTGTAGTTGCACTTTCTGTTTTTTTTTTTTTAAATAAACAAAACAACAAAGCCACACAAGTTAGGAATTAGACTCCTAGAAAAAGGCTTAAAGACATTACCCAAAATTACTAAAATGTAAATCACAATATCAGAAAATATAAAGAAATCTTTATATGGAAGTGAGGAAAGAAAGTTACCCTTTTCCCAATGCTGATGATTTTTATCTTCCCGTTGATGTCTTTGTAGCATCTATCAATGCCTTTAATTCCTTCTAAGGGTCAGAATAATAGGGAAGACTTGTATTTGTGTGCACACACACGTAATAGTGCCCACTTGGTGCTAAAGTTGTAAACTTGTAGTTTATGGTACAGAACCATCCAAGCTGCTGAATACTTGACTTGGATTTCTTGAGGAATGGAGAAAGGAAGGGAAAGCAGAGTGCATTAGATCAGCACATACATCCTGGGTTGTACAGGAGCAGTTATACCTATGGCAGCATCTGCTTCTGCTGAAGGTCCTTGTGGGATGTGTCCATTCCATCTCTGCTCCCTGTGTGTGACCTTTAAAAAGGTGTTGCAAGGCAGATGTGAGGGTGGGCAAGAAGGCAAAGGAGTATGAAAAGTACCATTTTGTGTTGAAAGCTGGAGTCTGGGGAAGTGGCAGGTTGTGGTTCTGCTGTTGGCTGTTCTGTGGATTTACTGTGTAACTTTCACAAGCTCTCTACCATGGGACGTAAGAGGGGAGCAGCAACAGGGATCTTTCCAGGTTTATTTCACTAGTGTCTTCTCAATTGCTGTAGCTTTTTCTGTCAACTGAGATGGATAAGTACAGGCAAAAAATGGACAAAATCCATAACTGCTTTCTAATCCTACATACATGAAGGATTTGATCTTGCATAGAGAAATGGACTTGCTCGTGTTACTGAGTCTGCTGAGAAGATAGGAAACTCTTCTGCCTGGATACAACTGCTTGTGTGTTAGAGATGTGTTTGTTGCAGAACTAGAGTTAGAAGGTGACTTATGTGTTAGAGGTGTGTTTGTCTGTTGCAGGACTGGAGTTGGGAGGCGATACTTTTATAATCTAACTTTGCAACTCATTGTGGGTAAGAACAGGAGGATTAAATATTTGAAGCTTTGAAGTAAATGTGGTCCATGTTTCTGTGTTGCCTCACACGTAAACGTGGTTTGGATGCAGGGGAAGTATTTTGTCTGTTGAGACTGTATAAGCAGTTCCTGTACCTTGTGCTGGCTCTTTGTGTTCCTATGAATATAATTTATAGTTCTTTAAACAAGGTGAGGGCAATCAGTGGCATAAGCTATGAGCCTTCATAGGAGTGGCCTTCTTCCTAAAGCTTATCTCTTATCAAGGGAATGTTTGGACTCCCAGCACAATTTTAAAAAGCAGCCCTGTTTTTGTACCAGCTTTTGAATAATCCTTTGTCGGCCTTATTCCATACCCCCATTTATTTGGGCTCTTTAAAAAGAAATGTTTTTATAACAACCACTGAAGAACTCAGTAGCTACTCTTGTGTTGTATCTGTTCCTGCAATGCCCAGTGTAGAGGTGATCAGTGTGCCCTCGATACTGGGTAAGTATTACAATGCAGGTGGCAGCATCCTGCTGTACTGGCCCTGCTGCCTCTGTAATTTTTAATGTGTTCATTTCCTGTGTAAGGACTGATGGTGTGGATCTCACCCTTGAGAGATTTTTCTTAGGCTGTGCATTGAGGATCAGTGCCCTAACTAGACTGACTCTGATCTCTGTACTTCAAATGAACAGTTGCCCCAATTTGTCCGTGACTGTTCTGTACAAAATTTCAAAATTTCATGTATCAGAAATGCAAAAGCATCTCTGCTTACAGACATACATAGGTGTGTTTATATTTGCTAAGGCTTTGTTTGTTGCAAACATTCAGAATCGGTAATTTAACAAACCACCTGCACTTTTGCAGAATGCCATAAGTCATTGTAGCGACTTTGTGCAAGCATGTTTGTAGTGGAGTTGTTTTTTATAGAGTGCCAGATGACAGTAACATGTGGGTCTGGTTACCTTTGATTAACCACTTAATGTTGTCCATGAAAACAAATATTAAATTGTCTGTGAGCATGTGATGTAGTTGCATGTCATACACCCTTTGTGGTTATTCACCTCAGTCATTTTTGAGGAAATATCCAGGTTGATTTGTTAGTGCGACAGCATAGCCCACATCCTGCTTAGATTCTTAGTACACTTTCTTCTCATTTTTTTACTATTTAGTCCTGCTGTCTTGCTTAGTCCCTAAGTTTTACTTTTGTGTGGTGCTGCCCTTGTAATCTGTGCAAGTGACTTGTTAGATTAATGGACCCAGTTAAAGTTATGAAGCAAGAAAGGAAACAGAGGGACTGGACTCACTGGTCCCCAGGACTGAACTCTCGAACTGAACTCTGATAAACTCATCTACATCTTGAGTATCTTAATGTAACTCTTTATTTTTTCCAAGCAAATTGCAGATAATTGTGCTTCATATATATTTATATGTGTATATATATATATATATGAGTGTATTAAAGTACTGAAATCTGTGTGGGAAACAGTTGAACAGCAGCACTTGGCATTTTGGAAAGAAGCAACTTGCCTTCCAGTGCTATTTTTGTGAATTTCATGTTCTGCACCCGAGATAACTGATATACTTCACCCTCACGTATTTTTTGAGGATCTCTTTAGAAGCTTGGAACAGAAGTGCTTAACTTCAAGGGATTTATTCTTTCCAAATAAATACCTCCTCTCAGCATCAAGCGCTGCAGTCTCCAAATGTTGCATCTCCAAGGAGTTTAGTATTGATATGTGTTTAAGTTCATCTCCCTTCTCCCTGAATATTTCATGCTTCTGGACAAAAGAGCAAGACTGAACTGCTTCTCACCAGAACTTGGGCAGTTGCTCCCCACCTTTCCTGCTTCTTCCCACACTATGCATGCCTCTCTGGAGCTGCTGTCATCCTCCTCACCTTGCTGTATAAACATTGAGTCCAACAGGAGCTCTGCTATGCCTTTTGCAAGTAAGGTATGTGTACACAGAGGACTTGTGTCCTGGTAGGCATGCAGAGTTTGTGTAGCTGTTTTCCCAACATTAGATCACAGCAGGAAGAAAATTTAAAAAGGAAAAGGGGAAACCATTGCACTACAATGCTGCAATAACCATTTGAAAACTCCCAGATTAATACTTCTATTTCTTCAGTTGACACTCTGTTATGCAAATCATCTCTCTGCTCACTAGAAGATAAACAGTAAGTCAGTTTTATAGCAGGTATATAAATTTGAAATTCTAAATCTTGCTGGTAGATGGTATGCATTCTTCAGCTTTTGAAGCAGCCAGACTGACTGATCTCTCCATTGTAACAATGTGTAACTCAGTAATGCTGGACTCCTTCTAAAAATCTAAAAACATTCCTAAATTCTCTTAACTTTAGGGAAGCATCTTAAGACATGCTCAAATTATTCCCCAGTTTGGGAATTTTTGGAGAAATTGTGGTGGGTTGGCCTTGGCTGACTTGGTTTGCATCAAACTGTTCCCTTGCTCCCCTTCCTCAGCAGGACAAGGGAAGAAAATAGGACCAAAAAGTTTGTGTGTTGAGGTAAGGACAGGGGTCATTCACCAGTTACCATCATGGTCAAAACAGACTTTACTTGGGGAAATTTAAAATTATTTATTATCAGCTGATAACAAAGAAGGGCAGTGGAAAAAATGCTCTAGGGGGAGGTGGAAAGTGATTCAAACCCTAATTAAGCATGAGGCAAATAGATAATTCTTCCTCCAGATTTGGATTTTTTGGTGTGGCATGTACAGACACAGTCTCCTTGCAGATGAATACACACCTGGATGCAACCTCACTTTTGCTAGCTTGACCAAAAGAGAAGAGCACAGGGGTTTCCTGTGACTTGCTTTGCTTATGTATTTCATGTACAGCAGCACTGTTAAAATATACTCTGATGTATATGCAGTGCTGCAATCTGTGCTCTTTTCACAGAATCAGTGAGGTTGGAAAAGACCTCAGAGATCGAGTCCAGTGTGGGACAGAGCACCACCATGTCAACCAGACCGTGGCACTGAGAGACAGATCCAGTCTTTCCTTTAAACACCTCCAAGGTGAGTGACTCCACCACCTCTCTGGGCAGCCCATTCTAATGTCTAATCACCCCTTCCTTGAAGAAATTCCTCTTGGTGTCCAGCCTGAACCTCCCCTCGCACAGCTGAAGACTGTGTCCTCCTGTCCTGGCTCTGGTTGCCTGGGAGAAGAGGCTGGCCCCACCTGGCTGCACCCTCCTTTAGGGAATTGTAGAGAGCAATGAGGTCACTCCTGAGTCTCCTTTTCTCCAGGCTAAAAACCTCCAGCTCCCTCAGCCGCTCCTCACAGGACTTGGGCTCCTGACCCTTCACCAGCTCTGTTGCCCTTCTCTGGATATGCTCCAGCACCTCAGTGTCCTTGTAGTGAGGGCTCAGAAGTGGATGCAGTACTCAATTGTGGCCTCGCCAGTGCCAAATACAGGGGTTTTGGTGGCAACTGATACTGACTTAAAAGGCACTAAACTGAAACTGCTTAATCTGACCTGAGCATATTTTCATAATAGTCTTTGTAACTCTTCCATCCAAGAATCTGGTTTAGATGACAAAATGCAAGAATAAGTGTCGTCATCCGGTTGGTTGTTTTTAACTTGCAACAAAGCATTTGAACACTGAATCAAAGACTAGATAAAAGTGAAAACTTTCATGAAAGCTTGAAATATGTACTGAAGAAAGAGATATAATGCTGACTTGCCTTTCTTTCTAAGTGGGTGATACCAGCTCAATCTAGATGCTGTCAGATACATGCCGTGTTGCTTTCCACACTCCATTAAATCTATATACTGCATGAACTTTGGACACAGGGGGTGGCACTTCTTTGCTTCATTTGTGTGCTTTCTCTAAAAGTGCAAACAGTTGTGAGTTTTTTGTGAAATCTCTAATTGTAGTCTCAAAACACTGCCTTGGAAGTATGAAATAGAGCTGTTCATTGGCAGCAGCCTCTGCTGGCATAGATTCTTCACTAGGCATATCACTTCTATGACCTCCTGGTCAGTTAGTCTAAGCAGAAGGATATGCTGAGAGTAGTTGAAGTAGAAAACACAGTGGATCTTGCTGAAGATTGGGAATTGGAGGGAAAAGAGTTAGAATGAATAGTCATGTAATTTGCTTTTAAACCTGAACATGTGACCTCTTAGTCACATGAATAGATGCTTGCTGACTTGGTCCCTAAACAGACATTTGAGGTTTGAGTCTTCTGTTCTGTGTCCAAAGGAAAAGTGTTATAAAGAATGTCTCTGTCTGGGTTAGATGCTCTAGCTAGCCATTTTCTCCTAATTAACTTAAAGGGGTGTTTGATAGAAGAGAACTTCTTGGCAGCATTCTGATCTTAATAGCTTCTGAGAAAATGCATTGATTGGCCCTTTTGTTTTTAAAAGATTGCTGTAATTTTCAGTCATTGTCTATAAGGAAATCACTAATTTATTAAACCAGCATCATGGATTAAGAATTAAAGACCTGACTCTTTTATCACTTAAAAACTGGTGTTATGTTGATGTTACCCAGGAGGACTATTAGACAAAGTGTAAGGTATTCCTGTGGACTCTTAAATGCATGTTTCTAGACTTCATTCATAAGATCAGAACTGATTTTTTTGTTACTTGTACCAAGAATAAATTGCATTCTTGGAGTTTGGGTAATGAAAACAGAAAAAAAAAATCTTATGAGTTTATGTCTGAGAAACAGAAACTTAGCTACCATTCCATATACAATGTTTAGGTTGCATATTTTATAGGTAGTCAAAAGAGAAAATTTCTCTGTGTAGTTCCCACTTTTTGGAAAAAAAATAATCACTGTCTCTCATTTCTTGTTCCTTTTGCAAGCAAGTTAGGTTAGATGCCTTTGGATGGTACTGCTTAAGTAGATTTAGTTTGCCTTAAAACAGCTCTCTGAAGCTTCACCAAATTGAAGTTTGATGGCTAAAGTAGGAAAGTGAGGAATTAATTACTTTCAGACATGCCATTGTGGCTTAATAAAATTGTAAGGCAATAATTATGTTTATCAAGGTTATCTCATATTTGTTTATTTTATTTCTGTGAAGTTTTAAAGACACAGCAGGAAGTAAATGATTCACATAAATGTAACATTTTAATAAAGTTGGCATCTGTTATAACAAAAAGGTAACAAAAAAATTACTGGATTAATTGGTGGACAAAAAGACTATTTTTGTTACTAAGTCTATCTGTCATCTGCTTTCTAAGGTAGATTTATGTTGATTATATCAAATAGTGAGTTTTCAGGTCTTCACTAAGTAAGCAGTGCTCTGGTCTTTATTTGTGGCTGCTGTTTTTGTGCTTTATCCCATGGCTTACTGATCTGTGGGAATTACCTTAGTATGATTCTGTGGGATGGAATTAAACAGCCAGACTAGCACAAAAAAACTTTCTGATCATTTTTAGCCAAGGACAGTAGGATAAACCCAGTCATCAGGGTTTTGGACACTGTAGAGTCTTTGAAACCATCCACTTGCAGGTAGCTGGTTGCTTCTGTTCTGACTGTTTTAAAGAAAGTTGCTGCCTTTTTCTTTTTAATTGTTAGGCTTTGTCTTCTGAGTGTTCATTGGACGGATTGGAGAAGAAACACAGCAGTGGTTTCTACTAGACAACATTTCTCATTCTGCTTAGCTTTCAAAAACAAAGCCTTTGGTCAAAGCCCAAGCTAGTAAATTGTCTGCCACCCTAAGAATCATAGCTTTAATAGGAGGGTTTTTTAAAGCTGGAGAAGCTTTTTGCGAGCATCATGACAGTGGTTACTACAATGAATAGAGGCCTGTTCTACCATTCTGAGCTACAGCTGGTGTCAGCTGTGGTACTGAATAGTACAGCAAGACAAAGGGAACAGAAGGGCACATTTTGTCTGCTAATAATAGGCTTGGGACTGCCATAAACTCTGTATATAAATTATGCAACAATACAGATTGTCTTTCTTAAATTTTTCCTCATCTTCCTTGTGGTTGAAAGTCTGGCTAAATAACTTCCGAAGGCTCTGCAACAATTCTTGTGTGTGCTCTTTGATGTGGCGAGCAGAGTCAGCAAAGGGCAGTAACAGAAATGTTTCAGGTCACTGATCTAGGCTCAGTGCCTCACATAATGGGGTCTCATATAAACTAAAAGGATAGGCATAAAGATTTTTTTCATCAGTTAATTCCCTAGGCTGCTGACATTTGCTGTTTTGTTATTGCATGTGACTGGCACATTCAGAAATACTGTCTCAGGGCTTCCTCCCTGGGAAAACTCTTCCATGCCTCAGAGGGGGAAGCAGTGGAGGAGTGGAACGGGATGGCAGAAGCACCTCCTGTCTAACTGTATTCAGACTACTGGGGGTTGTGTTTACTGAGAGATGTGTGTTCATTCTGGTGATGGTGGGGGGAGGTCAGTGCAATATTTGATAGGTCAGAATACTTTGCAGAGGACATTTCCTCTGAATGCTCAATTGCTAAGTTTGGACTGGACCTTTCCAAAATTATACAAACATATCATATGTAACATGAGAATGGATTCCTTTCTGGAAACACTTCTGGGTCACGGGTTAGTACTGTTATTGAGGTTTCATTTCTGGGTTTATGGATTATAACTGACAGAATCAGTGTCAAGGAATTATTGAACAAATTGCATGTATTATGCACAGCCAAGCTTCTGTTCTCTTGCCAAAATCAACTGTAATTTGAGTATGAGAGGGGAAGAAGACAATAAAGCTAGAATTAAGGGGCTGCTGCCTCTTGTTTGGGGACCATGGCCTGTAGAGAAAAGCACATCTAACCAAGCTCTAAAGCTTGCATTTGCTTTGGAGCTGTTCTTGAAGATTACAGAGGTGACAGTGTATGTCTCATGAAGTACAGACAATTCAAATAAAAATACAAGTTCATATCAAAACTGTCATGTAGTTCAAACCAAAATATTTGCTCATATTTTATCAATGAAAACCTTATAGAAGAGTATTGTAGTCCATGGAGTGGAGTCATATGTTCACAGGTTTTGCAGAGTTAAGATTGAAATTTAAGAATTTATTTCCAAAGCCAAATGTAAATTGGTTCACAAATACAGTATTCTCTTTATGTTGTAACTTTTGCAAATACTGGCATCAGGCTTTTCCTACAATAGACTCAACTTTAAGTGTAAGCATGAAGTTTGTTTTAAGTCTGTCTATAGAGATAAATGCACTCTAACTGCTGATACTGTTTGGTTTTGCAGGTTGTCTTCTGAATTTTGTGTCTGAAGGTATCCTCTTGCTTTCTCAGCAAATCATGGACATCGTTGGCTTTCTGAAGTCGCAATTCATTTGCCACCTTCTGATCTGCTACATATTTATAGTGTCAGGACTCATCATTAACTTCATTCAACTCTTTACACTTATACTTTGGCCAATCAACAAGCAACTGTTCAGGAAGATCAACTGCAGGCTGGCTTACTGCATTTCAAGCCGTAAGATTTTTTCTTTTTTTTTTTTTTTTTCTTTCTTTTTTTTTTTTTTTTGTTTAAGTATTTTCATATTTTGCCTTGAGGGAATTGGTAGAAAATTTCTGAATTTCAAAGCCTGTATAAAGGTCATGTCTGCTTCCTACAGCACCTGCACTTGTATGAAGAGATGTATGCCTTGTTGAAATGTCTTCTAGTGCTGAAATGTTTTGCTCTTTTATAGTGGGATACTTCCTTGACTCAGTATGTTGAAGTAAGATTGCCTCTCATTTGGCTATCCATCATGTTTCCTTAAACCAAATGAGAAATATTGACCTAGTAATGCATCTCAGCAAGTTCAGCTATTATCTGCAGGCTTACAGTGTGAACCAGTCACTTCCAATAATGTTTTCAATCTTTTTATCACCCATAATTTTGTTTATGATCTTGGTTTAAATGTTTCCTGTGCAAATCCTCTTCAGGACTGGGAAATAACAGGAAAAAAAAAAAGAAAAATGTTTGATTTCATGTGTTTTTTTCTTAGGCCAGTTATAAACTGTTTTTTCTTTGAATAGGATTTCAGATATTCAGCTGCATCTGTAAGTATTTAGTATGTGCATGTAGTTATAATGCAGAGTACAGCAGGTAGCCTGTAATCATTTGAAAGAAGCAGGGATTGAAATGATATTGATTTTTCTGGGAGAGGTGGGAGCATGAGCTCAGGGTGTTGTAGGAGGAGCAGACCTTTGACTGCTGAGATGTGACTGTTTACTGGCACTTGATGAAACAGGTAATTCCTGTGCAATGAGTGACAGCTGTACCCTTTTGTTTGTTCTCTGTTAGAGGGAGTGTAGTGGAATCTTACCTGACAACAGTGAATTACCAGAGCATTTGCAGTTTTCTTGTTAAAATCAGTTTGCTTATATATTTGCTTTTAAAGAGCTGCAACTGCAGTTTCAGCAATTTTATTGTATTGCTCCTTCTGACTTCCACATAACTGCATTAATGTACAGCAGAGAGAATTCTTCACAGAAACTGTTATAGAAATGCTAATGTACGCACATTTAGTATTTAGGAATGTGCTGTTGAATGTGTCCAGCTTCCAGAGAGATTTCCCTGGGCCTATCTGAACCTCAAAAGTACTTTCTTAGAAGAACACTGTTGAAAAATGCATGCCTTTGTTGCTCCCTAAAGATTATCCAAGTGTGATGTCACTGTCAATGCTAAGTGACTTATGGATGTTTTTGTGCTGGGGAAAACAACCCTCCGGTACAGCATTTAACAATTGTGCTGTAGAAATGCAGCAAAATGGTTTCTTTCAAGTAATTTTTTCTGCTACTAAATGTTGTTAGTATTCAAAATCAACTGTGAGGTAGAAATTTGTCACATGCCTCAGTTTGGGGGCCACTAGGCATTATTTATCTTTCACCAGTGACTCTGATGAGTAACGATTCAAAGCATATTTTTGAAACATGCTTCTGACTGAAATTTCAAGTGCGTCAGAGTGTATAGTCCCAAATAAATTTGGGATGCTGTTTTATTACTTCTGTAATGGAGAGATGTTCTTTCTGAAAAATTTCTTTGTTGCTATGTGTATGTCCCTGAAGTATTGAGTTTGCAAGTGCTATTCATTTGCATGTGCAGAGACTGGTATTGAATCTGGCCAGGTTCTTACCTTTTGCCTGGCAGCACAGTGTATGTTTGAAGCCATGGCATGTAGAAGATACTGTACAGCTGTATATAAGTATATATTATTATTTTTCATGCATTGTCTTCTGGCCCATTCTTGCTTTTGGCTATTTAGTGTAGAGAGAGCAGCTATTCTATAGTCTTCAGGCTGAACCCTTCAGTTTATCTCAATCTAGTCTGATCTGGGGAATGGACAGTGTGGAAGAGGGTGTAATCTTGAATGCTTGTCCTTGGTGGGGCAGATGGCTTTGTACTCAGGGTTGTTGATCTCATCTTCAGTGTTGATGCCACTGGAATAGATTGTGTTGTCAGGTTTTTGCCCAGTCATGCTGAGAACAAAGTATGTCTAGGTTGAAGCTATTTATTTTAGCTTTACAACAGAGCAAGCTAGCATTTGATGATTCATCCTTATCTGAGTGATATTTGGAAAGGGGAAAATGATGGTTAATTTGAAAAACTATTTCAAAGAACTAAAGACCAATTAATCAAAATGGATGTGTTTTTGGGGGCCACTGATGTGGTGACTAATAAGTGAGATCTGTATGGGCCTGATGAAAGTTATGGAAACAGCCTACAGTTGGAGACAATGAGGTTCAGCATTGGAGAATATAAAGGTGTGTGCTTTTGTGGTGGTGGCAAGAATCATGTTGCCTTGAGAGCCTGATGCAGCCTGGCCTGAGTCACCAAGTCAACCAAAGAATGAAATAGAGCAGGCATGGTTTAATTGAAAAATGAAATGAAAGCAGCAGTTGTCCTTAGATCCGCAAAGTTCAGTTGTTTTCCATTTGATGTCGAAGGTAGAGATAAATGGCTCCATGAAATTGGAGAGTTATTTTGTCTTTGATGCTGTTCTCTTTGGGCAAGTTGGAGGTTTTTGTATTTCAAGTAGTGGTATTTTCTTACACCTTTTTTTTTCCTACCTCCTTTCTAATAAAAGAATGTAATATTCTCACTTCCCCTCGTGCACTGTCTGCTGTCATGATGCATATGGGAAGCTAAAGTTCTCTTGTGATTAATGACTTATCCTCAGTTGAGTAGTACAGCTTGAGTTGGGGTGCTTCTCTGTTCACGTGGATCAAACCAGACTAGCTTGAGTTAAAGTATCCATGGAATCATCAAGATTGGAAAAGACCCTTATTGAGTCCAGCTGTCAGCTCAGCACTGCCAAAGCCACCTCTAAACCATGTCCCTAAGAGCCACATCTACACATCTTATAAATATCTCCAAAGATGATGATTCAAATCCTGGGCAGCCTGTTTCAGTGCTTGACAAGCCTTTCCATGAAGAATGTTTCCCAAATATACAATCTAAACCTTTCTGGGTGCAGTTTGAATCCATTTCCACTTGTCCTATCACTTTTTACTTGGAAAAAGAGGCCGACCCCCACTTTACTACAACCTCCTTTCAGGTAGCTGTAGGGAATGATAAAGTCTCCCCTGATTATCCTTTGCTCCCTCAGTTGGTCCTCATAAGCCTTGTGCCTCAGGCCCTTCAGCAGGCTCATGCCGTGAGCTGGCTGCATGGAGTAGCTGTGGTGTGGTAGTTGAGCACAGATAGCTGTGCAGGCTGCTGCTTCTCTGCCGTGAGTTTGGCACCTGCCCTACAGCTTCTCCCCATAACTGCTGACAGCCCAGAAGGCTAAAGCCACAGACATCAAACTTCTCATCAATGCAAGTTAAAGAGCTAAATACCTTGTTTCCAATTTGAATTGACTGGAGGTTTAGCTAGAGCAGCAACTCACTTTTAATGAAGCAGGGCAGGTGTAATGGCATATACCAAGTTGCCTTCAGCAACTGGTGATGAGAAGTTATTGCCATTCTTGTAACCAGTTGTGAGTCAACAGGGTGAGCTTAGCTTCTCTACTGACCTGCTCCAATATGTAATAGCATTGGGATACTCTCCAAAGGGTGTGTTATCCATTCCCCATATTGCAGTTTGGGTTGCTTTTAGATCTCCAAGATACTTCTCATACTTTACTATGAGTAAACTCGTCCTGTTTGGTCCTGTTATCCCATTTGACAAATACATACAGAATAATGGTTAGTTCTAGTGCTATGTCCTCTGCATGTCTTGATCTTTACTGAAGAGTGTTGTTGCAAAGAGTGGACATCCAGCTTCAAAAGAACAAACTTTTGTCTGTGTTGGTCTTGAAATGTGCCAAAAGATTGGTAAGGGTTATGCACCCTCTTTCATGTTTAAATAAACAAACCAAAAAATCTCGAAACAAAAAGCAAAAGAAACCACACACACAAGAACCTAATAACCCTCCCAAAATAAAAACAGGACACCAATATTTTAGGGCTTCTAAATTGCAGAAAATATTTTCTGGCTTCAAGTATATATTCATGGATAGGTTCAACTGCCTGTTAATCCACTCCCCCTTTGGTAAAATGACAACCTGGATAAACTCCCTCATACTGAAACCAACAGAGTGCACCCTATTAAGGAAATTGAGCACTGCAAACCTCAATAGGGTGATAACAATAAAAATTTCAAACATAAGTGTGCTTGGAAGTTGGCATAAGAGCAAAGGTTGGGCAAGCAATCAATCTTGGGTTTTATTTTTTAATTTAGGAACATTATGTTCTCAGTTTCTTCTTCTAAAAGACAGGAACCAAGGTAGGAAGCACTTAGTGGGGAATACATCACAGTTCTCATAGATGCTGTTTGTGCCTGAATTGGAAGTGCTGGGAGTACACCTTACTCCTCCCTCTATGTCATAGCAAACCACCACAAGGGGTGCACACAGCTTCTCTGCAGTAGCTTGTACAGTAGGCCAAACACATCGAGGGAACAGGTAGTCTTGGGATTCATGCCATATATGCACATGGCTACACACCATGCTGGGCAGTGGGAAGGTGGTTTGTACTTCCCAAATCAGTTTGTGCTTGCTTGGCTGTTGAAGTGCAGCCCCAGGCCAAGCACAAGAGTGTGCTGGAATCCTGTGGACTGTTCAGGACACATGCTTAGACCGTGAGAGTGGGACATACACGTACAGGGTACATGGCTTCTTTAGAGGTGCTGAGTGGAGGTATTTGCCTGTGAGTAGAGCAGTGTTGTTATCTTGTCCTCTTGCTGCCGCTGTACTGGGGGGAAATGAGCTTCTGTGCCTCCAGAGTGAGTGGCAAAGTGGCCTCCTGCTGACTGTGCACCAGGTGAAGGTTGCATAAACAGAACACCTGGCAGTAATGACATGGTCATGTGGACATGTGCACAAGGGCCTTAAAAGCAACCAGATTAGCTTCTAATCTGCCTTCATAAATAAATTATAGTAGTACTAATACCTATTGTTATGCCATGAAAGGGGTGCTATTACACCTCTGGGTAAAGTTACACCATGTGGGCTGCAGTTTGTAGATCCTGCTGGTCAGAAGGCCCTTGTTTGCACTGAAAGGGGCACCCTGAAGCCTGTTCATTGACTGCAGCAAAAACAAGATGGAAACTGGTTCTTCTTATAACTGAGCTTCCTAGAAACAGAACCAGAGGAAATTGAGAACTACTTCAAGTTTCATCATCTTGTCTGACTGTTACAACACAGTAAAGCTAATTCCTTCTGTGTACAACTATAGGTTTTGCAGTGTGAGGACTGAATATCTGAACAAGGCTTTCTGGTAGTATTAGGGCCATGCTAATTGTTTCTTGGAGTTTAGAGGAGCCCTCAGCTATTTTACTTGTTTGTATGGAGATAGTGCTGAGGCAGGGGGGGAGAATTCTTGCCTCTGGTGCAGTTAAGTAGTTGGGAAGGGCTGGGAAGCAAGAGGTACCCAGAGAAGTAGGGCTTTCTTCTTCCTTCACTTCTGTTTACAACCATCTTATGCTGCAGAGGAAGCAGCCTGCTATTGTCAAAGTATGGCACAGTGCCCTTGACACAGTCCTATAGTATTTTATTTATAAAGCAACCTGAGTTATGCTTGTCAATGTTGATATAGTGAAGAGTTTTCATAGGACACTTAGGACTGCTTTCTTAGCCTCTCTGAAATGTTTTGAGTAATCTGTGCAAAATGTATTTTTCTCAAGAGCTATTTGTCTACACAAGCCTTTGTTATCTTAGTTCCACACTCCACGTCCATACGAAGCCACTGGTGAAGGTTATGGAAAGTTTACAACAACTAGTGGGGGAAAATTGGAGGCCAGATTTTATAGTCTTGCAAAGGGAAGATGTTGATTTGAACTGTTAGAAAAGTAGACCATCTCCTTACCCTTCTCTTTTCTCTCAAGCCAAGCTGTGGCAATAACTGTGGAAATAGAGTGTACTAAGAAAATGCCCATGTTAATTTTAATGTAGATAAATTCTAGAAAAAATAAACTTTAGTGGAAATCATCTACCCTGAAGTGTCATCTACTCTAATTCATTAATGTCTTCCTTCAGCCTATTTTCTAATACTCTTCTATACCTGTTTTGTACTTACGACAGTGCTTCTAGTTTTCTGAACAATTCTCCATTGAGACCAAACCTTGACTTTCTCTGCTTTAATTTGGAAAGACAGAAGGAGCAATCACTGCACCAGATTCTCCATTCTTTTGCTGGTAGAGTAAGATGAAATGTGTAATGTGTGTGTGTGTATGTGTTTGCCACATCCATCACAGCTTGGACTTTTTTTCCAGATTGTGTTTGCGGAATTGCATTAATTGCTATGAGGAAAATTCCTATGAGTAAGTCCTCTACAGTGCCTAGCATATGCCTCCATATTTTCCCTACTGTCATTAACTTGCTGTATGAACTAATAACATTTCAGTCCTTCTCATTTTGTGCCCCTTGCAGGTGTTGCTACTCAGTTTTTGTAGGCGTTCAAGTTTTGTCAGTGAGCTTGAATAGATCACACAAGACTGTGTGCTGATTGCAGGCATGCTGTGTGAGCATGGTGAAGGTGTGTTTGAATGACATCTGTGCATGGCCTTTACCAGAGTTCCTAGTTCAGCCTACAAGGGATGTGATCTGTTTTGCTCAGCTCTCAGTTCAGGAGAAAGGGACTGCTTTCTGTGAAAATGAATGTGAAATGCCTCTCTAGCTTTTCACAAGACTAGTAAAAAGCTAGAGAGGCATTCAGTCTGATCTTTAATGAAAAAGGCATCTTCGCTGTCACTGATACTATTTTGTTATTGCTGGAGCCTTTGTAGAGGTCACTTGTCTTCATTTTCCTTTTGGTTTTTTTGCATCAGATTCCTGAAGAAGTGTGATGCTGATAGTCTGCAGCCTGGAAAGAGAGGTGGCAGGGAAGCAGTAGGTGAACTGCATTCTGTTTGGTGTCTAGCATCACAAATAACAAAAATTATAGCACATTTTGTTAAACATTAGATCTGGCTAGCAAGCTTCATAGATTCCTGAACTGGGGTAAATTTTGAAGTGCTTACACAAAAGTATTTCTATCTGATACAGCATAACTCAGGAACATGATATCTAATGATCTATGGTAGCACAGAATCTGAAGACATTCTAGTGCTACAGTTTTTTATTCATTAAGGATGAATATCACAATCAAAAGATCATATTTGTAGAAACCCCATTTAAGCTATAGGCCTTATTTTATTGCTGAAATGATACTGAAACTGAAGGATAGTCCCTTGATGATGTAGAAACATGCAAAGAAGCAGAGAGTAGCTCAGTCATCAGCAGTTACAAGCAAGTAGAAACTAGCAGTAATCCAGCCCTCTCCAGGAAAGCACAGTACCTCCACAGGAAGGACTGCTGTGGGAACTCTGAATTCTCATGTGTTCAGTCAGGGAAGGGATCTGCTGCTGGAATGTCCACGTGAGGTGCATTGTCTTGTCTCATTTGCTGTTGGTTTGCTACATCCTCTACCCCCTCCCACTCCCTTTTGGGCAACGTGCACCCCTGGAAGTGTATGTCCAAGTGATTCTTCCTCATCCAAATCATAGTCACATACCAGCAAGTTTTCATGGCAGAGGTTTTCAGGCTCGTCCTGTAACAAGAATTGCTGCAACTGGGCCAGTGAAAGTATCTGGTATCTGACTACTTTTTTGCAGGAGGATTTCCAAGCCAGTAGGAACCAGTATGTCCTTTCAGCAGATACTTGACGTGTTTCAGTGTGACACTTGAGATGAAGGAGCTTCTGAGTGCACATGCTTGGTACTCTCTGTGGCTAGGTGTTTGTTTCCTGCAACTTGCTTGCAACCTTCAGATTAAGGCTTCTTACTTAAGGATTGTGTTGTTTTCTCACTTCTGAGACTGTTGCTGAATTTCCTATACACCCATCTTGGAGTAGTATATGCTTAAACATGTTTCATCCAACACCATATTCAGAAGGAGGAATCCTTTAACTGTGAGTAAGAAGCCAAATAAAAATGTGTGCAAAAAATTGTTTTCATCTGCTTGATTTCAGAAAGAGAGTTATCTGTTTTCCAGACCCACTTTGTTCCTTGCCAAAATATAATTTGAAACAAAATGTGGAAGCAGAAAGAGATTACAATGCAGTTGTTTGTGTACAGATTGTTTTGCTCTTCAGTTACCACACTTTTATTAGTACATTACTTCAGTGTGCTTTTTCTTTACTCAAGCAAATTGCTCTAGTGTCAATAACTAACATTTCTTTTCTCTCATGATTCTAAGTTCACTTAGCTGTGTTTCTAAATTGAATCTCCTGTATATTGCATGTCCAGGTGTGGGCTTTCTTTGAGAGTAAAGTTTTCTTTCCATAAATTTTTCGTTGTACTTAAATTTTGTACTGCTCTTATGCTGTACTTACATGACCCCATTTAAATGACCCCCAGATCAATATGTACTGCTAATGAAAGATTTTGATGAATGAATGAATGCATTTGCCTGTGTTAGGTAAGGAAATGTAAATAGCTATTGTACCAACTCAGTTTCTTGATAGCACTTCTAAAGAAGCTTACCCTTGTTTTTTTGAAAACTGCAGCTGGGAGGCTTTGGTCAGGAGATCTCATTAATTCAGCCTTGCTGCTGTAAAGGAGCTACTCCTGTCCTTGTGGATTTTCTCCTTTTTCCTAGGAGTCTCATACCATTCTCTGACATTTTCCTGGTATTTCCCTTTGCCAGTAGAGTATCTCTTCTAAAGATGTGCAATGTGCTAATCCTCTGCAATTTGCTGAGGACTCTAAACTGGAAATCTAACTATAGAAAACTAAGGAATCTGTTACTTCCTCCAAACTCATATAATTTATTTCTAAGGCCTATATGACAGACTTTTGCTATTCTTTGTACAAAGACAAAAAATAGAGAAAGAGATGTTAAGCTTGCAGTATTCAGAAAAATCCTTGCATTGTATGGATTGGGTTATATTTTTACCCACCACAATATATCAATTATAACTTTATTATTTGAGCATATATTTTCTTTAGTGCTCATGAAAGGAGGGAGATACAGGCAAAATAGCTGACATACCTCTTTATGTTTATGTACTTAAATTATCTAGTTTAAAATTGAGACCATAGTGCATTTTCCTTTTAGTAGTACAGTATATTTTCATAATTTTTTTTTGAATACAAAGAGTTTAGAAAATTTCTGCTTGGATTAAAAGTTACCATGAAGCTTGTCTCTCCTATGTCTTCACAGGCTCTTCATTAATTTATGCTTAAAATTCAGGGTTTCTTGAAAGGTGATTTAAATTTCTCTGGTTGCACAGTGATAGCTTGTAGCTTCTTTTTGGTACATGCAGTTGTCAGGTGAGAATTCAAAAAACTTGAATGGCATATCCATGAATCTTTGAGATGCTATAGATTTCTTCATGTGGAAATCAAATGATGGTTGAGAAACAGATAATTTTGCAAGTGCAGGTGAGCAGAACAGCAAACAATGTCCCAGAAGCAGCCCAAGCTGCATGGGTTACACTGTTGTATTTAGGTACTTAATATTTTTGGGAAAGAGCTGTCCTATGCTGTTTCTCAGTGTATGTGCCAGGTAAATAAGTCCATGAAAAGTTCTTTTTCTGTATTGGAAAGGTGGGGATGGGAAGTGGACCTCTTTTAAGAGCAGTGGTATGCTGAGTTTTTCCTGTGTTGCATAGGAAATTGGAGTGCCATAGGAATCTTCAGGGCTATTTTTCAAAGGTGGTTCCTGTGAACAGTATTAGAAAATGGAAAATAATGTTGAGTACTTTATCCTAAATAGTGTGGCAATGATAATGCAGTCTTTGACCTGCATATAGAGCTAGGATGCTGGAGTCTCTCCTTTATTTCCAACTTGTGTCATTTTCATGCTGGATAAAACTCCTGTAATCATGATTGCATTTTTAAGCAAGGAAGACTTAAAAAAGGAGGAGGAAGGTTGTCTGCTTCCATATATGAGCAGTGCCTGTTGCAGGTGGGTACTTCTGTAGGATGTCTTTCCTTGAGATGAAAAATAAATGCTAGTAGCAGTAACCTCTGAGACTAGCTTGTTTGTCTGGGAGGGCACCATTGCTGATGACTGGTATTATGTTTGGAGGGGCATTCCTACTGCTCCCTTCACTGCTTCCTTAGCCCTTCAACAAGGAGCTTTGTGCTGACCTTTATGGGCTGTCCAGGTTGGATAGAGCAGCAGGAGGAAATGCCTGGCTGATTGTTATCTGTGCTGACTGGGCCTGTTACCAAGCCAGGAGCTGCTGGTTTGTTGAAAAGTGGGAGTACTGCTAAATTCCTTGGGGAAGAAGGATAAGAGGAGCCTTCAGATGTGAGACAAATATCTCTGACACGTGGCTGTTAAATAATTAATTTTCCCAAAGGGTTTGAAAAGAGCATTTCAAAACACTGACTATTGCAGATCTGTATGTGTGTTAAACCCATTGTGCTTGTGAGGCTGGCTTTGTTCCACACGCTGTGTAACTTGGAGAGAAGAAGCTGTTTTGTAGGCAGATTGTGTCAGGATAAAAGACAGACAAAAGCTGTGAAATTAAATGTTTGAAGTATGCAGCTATTTTTTGTTTTCTTCTGAAGGGATGGTTGCTTTATAACTTGAAGCATGGTGATAGCTAAAATGAACAGTGGCTAATGAACAAAACTTGTTTCTCCACTCCTAGCTCAGAACTGCAGTAGAGAAAGAAGGATCACTTGGAAGTTTTTTCAAGAATGCATATGCTGACTTAAAATTTCTTGCTCACCTGAAGAAATACTGGATTTTACATTTCATGTATGTTAGGTTAGAAGGAGAATCTATTTGATTAAACTTGGATGATGTTTATGTGTTTTGAGAGGGAAGGCAGTATGGGAATGGGAATTGGATTGAAGTTCAGAAGTGAGGTGGTGCGCCAAACACACGCAGTAACTGGAAGGGTCCTGTGAAGGCTTGTGCCCAGATCAAATGCTGGGTCAGATACTGGGGACATGCTTCAATTTACATGTTTTAACCACAAGTTTTTGGTTCCTATCATGGCACCTATGAGGAAAGCCCACTCTGGCTTTCTGTATACCATGAGGACTTGTGCATTTAACATCTTGCATTAAATCTGATTCTGATCTTGATTCCCAAAGCAATTTCAGTTTGGCTGCATTACAGGAATGCTGGCTTGGCCATATTAAACTGTTTGTAGTTTATTTTGTTTTGTGCATTTCATCTGAGAAGCCACTGATGACCGCCCATCAAAAAGGGTGAATCCCCTTTTTATCAATAGTGTTCTGTTGTGTTAATTTTATAAGAAAATCAAATGGATCTTGGTCATGGAGCTGAGACACAGCAAGCACCAGAACTATCATTGTGTAATACAGTCATAATGTTTTAATAAAGCAGCATATTTTTCACTTAGTACATTAGCCACTTTATGCACATATATATGCAGGTTTTAATTCTACCACTAAGCAAGCACTGAGATGAAATTGCTAGGAAGATCAAAGCACAGATAAACTTCAGCTTTCTAGTAGGTGTGATGAGTCTAATCCTTATTTTGTGTAACTCAGCATGGTATTAACAGTAACTAGACCAGAGACAAAGATTTTTATGCCAGTTGAGAATCTGGCCATATTAAGTAAATGTCAGTGTGTGTTTGAGGGAAATAAAGAAAAGTGGAGGGGAAAAAAAATCTGTGCACCATCAGTCATTGGTTTGGATTGATTTGGTTTGGTTTTTAACAGTGCAATATATTTGGTCTCTCTCCTTATCTGTGATTTTTATCTTGAAGTTATGTTGACAAATTAGTAAGTGTTGGGCAGAGGAGATTTGTTACCACTTTGAAGTGAAAGCTTTGTTTGTACTTTAATATTCAAAATGACACGCTTTATGAAGTGTTCCTTTAGCATACCCTTCTAGTCACAGGCTGCCTCTGTGTAGTGCATTCCTTGAGCAATTACCTGTGAGCTCCTCTTTCAGCAACCTGTGTGTGCCCTGTGCTCTGTAAAAGAACACTGCCTTGTGTGCTTACCTGAAGGCTGGTTCTGTGCACTGCATACCCTGCCTTAGCTCTCTGCATCTGAGGGGTGAGCAGTGGGCTCTGGCCAGCCTGGGGCTCCCTCTGTCCCCCCTCCCAGGAGTGGTAATGGCAGGTGAAATGCTCCTTCCTGTCCACATTCCTTGTTGGGTCAGCTTTTCGATAAGTGGCCAACTCTGATTTGCAAAAATGAAGCGTATTTTAAAACAGCATTTTGAATCCACTTTTAGATTTATTTTTTCTTTGCTGTTCATCTGGTTTTTTTCTTCACTAAGAGTAGAGAGAGGCTTGCTCTTCACATTTGATGCTGGATCCTCAGTAGAAGAAGCTCTACTCTTTCTCTTCAAGAGTATGTATCTCTTGCATAAAGTTTATAAATCAAAGTCTTCCATGTTGAACCTTGAAATCTGCTCACTTGCCCACTGCTTTACTATGTCAGGGAGTGATCTGATATGCTGGAACATCTAGATTTGGCAGACTGGGTTGAGTTTTTCCTTGTGGAAGCCTCCATGCAAGCTTTGTCCCACAGAGGCAAGCTGTTGGAAAAACCTGTGTATGACATGTAGCTGAAGCTAGAAGCTTGGCTCACAAGTTTCTCAGTCACACCCTTGGCAGCCAGAAAAAAGCTGAAAGGAGTGTTGCTCACAGCAGCCTAGGACATGAGTGATTTCTGTCCTTCAGCTGAACAAGCTGATGTTTCTTTCACTACAATTGCATTACTTGGCAATTCCACTTGGAGAAAGATTTGAACTGGTAGAAATTACACCATTTTCAAGCCCCTAATTAGACAGGAGCTCAAGGCTCTTCCTGTTCCTTTTTCTTAGTTCTACTGTGGTGCAAGATGTTGCAAAGACATTAATCAGCAGTATTGATACCAGAGGAGGTTCTTGTCTAAGCCTTCAAATACAGCTCAGTAAACTCAAATACTAAATAGTGTTTATTTGCTTTGGCTTTCTTCTTTCCAGCTTTTTAGGCAGGACTTTAGAGGAGATCCCAAATGGCCTGCACAGAACCACAAAGACCTCTGGCACAGTGCCACCTGGCAGCCTAAAAGGTGCTGTCTGCACTCGATAGGTCTGATAGAGCTGATGCTGTTACTGTGCTTCTCTTAATTTTGCATGTCTGAAATCCTGTGAGAAGTCTGGATGGCCTTCAAGAAGAGTTGTTTCTAAAACTCTGTAGGTCTTCCTTAGTAAAGAGGAGGTGTGAGCCTGCATGAGTTAAAGCTGAGTGTTCTGATCCATGGTAAATCAGTAGTGTGTATGGCCTGAAAGGTGGGAAGCCCCTGTTGTTTTGCAAGCTGGTAAATGCTACATCCAAGTGGGTGAGTCACATGGATCCTGCATATCTTTCATTTTGAGAAAGCTGAGGCAATGAAGGTAGTAGAGGTAATTCAGAAAGGAATAAAGCTAAATTCAAGGAAATAATGGACTTGCAATTGGCTGCCTTTTTTTTTCCTGAGATTCCACTACAGTTTTGATCAGTCTGTAATGGGATAATATTTTGCTACCTAGTGTACTTTATGTAATATTGTATGCCCTTGTTAAATCTTGAAAAGTTTCCTTCTTTTTTTTTTCCTGTGGTGACAGAAATACTCATGATAAAGTTGACAGAAATATCAGTAGTGCATATGCATATGATTTTATGATACTGCTCTACTCCTGACATGTGCATGACTAGTTTGTATGACAGGTCTTTATTTTACTACTGCTACGAGTCACATTGTGCCTTTTAAACTGTTTCTCCTGTACCAGCCTGAAATGGTGTGTCTGGCTGCTACTCCTCATAATTTGCAAAGCACTGAATAGGAGAATGGCCTGGGTTACCAGAGAAGCAGAGCCTGACTTTTCTAAATTCCAGAGGTTCTCCTTCTGCAAAATGAATAGACGAGGGTAAACTCAGAGCTCATTGATGATGCAAGATTTTAATGGACCATGTAAGCTAAACCTCTGTTTTCTGGGATGATTATTCAACACAAATAGTTCTAAGAGTACAACACTATTGCTTGCATTAGATATGAAAAAAAAAAGCTTATTACCTCTTTGTGCAGAATTTTTGCAATGATACTGAGCCACTGGGACTACATAGCAGGAAGATGGTAATGCTTTTTTTTTGTGGATACCCTTTCAGTTCGAGCAGTGAGAGGTTAAAGAAGCAAATGGCTCATTTGCATCCTCATCTGCTGGAGCACATGATCTGCAGGCTCTCTGAGCAGGTTGTGATGTTCCAGCAGTGGATTAGTTTTGTAAAAGCTTTGAGGTAAGAGAAATGCAAGCACAATCAAACTAAATGTGAATTGAGAGGCTCTAGTGCCCTTAAGTGTGGTGTAATATTGTTGTTACTTTGGATATATGTTTGTCTTAACAGAATTTGCACTTTCTCACGTGTGTTATATTCTTCAGTGAGAAAAAATGGGGATTTTCATATATTTATATATTTAGATATTTTCAATCATCTTGAAGTGTTACAGGCTGCACCTAGGACAAAAATCACCACTTGAAACTTGATAGGTATATTTGATCTGTAGTACTTTATTTTTAATTCATGAAAGCCATTTGTTTGATTTGTAGTTTCTGACCTTATTGTCCCTTTAAAGAACATTTTGTGAAAGTCACTGATAGGGATTAAGAAGCTAAAATAAGCACTGGGACATAGTTCTTGTCTCTCTAGACCTCACGTGGTGAGATGCTGTAAGATTACAGGCAGAGAGAGGGAATTCATAGAATGCAAGTGAAAAATGAATAATGGTTTTGTTCTGAACAGTGTTCTCAGTGATAGGGGTTCTGTGGTTATTCATCATTAATTCTGATTATATAATACAGGAGCTTTGGCAATTTTTTTCTTCCATTATTGAAATTCAGGTAGAATATCTTGTGCAGAAGAAGGCTAAGTAGAAGTTATATGCCTTGACTTGAGTCTAAAAACTAATTGGTTTAATATTAATGCTATTAATATAACAAATATAATTATAATTTGCTATTAATATCATTAATAGCATATTATATCTGGAAATATGTTGATATTTCTCCTGAGTGCACCAGTTGTCTAAAATCAAAATCCAGATTTAAACGTTACTGGAAAAGTATAGAAACCTTGGAAGCCATTAGCCCTGGTTTTCCTGTTCTGCCGTTCTGCAGACACCATAGTTCCTTCTTTTTGTGTTTTCACCTCTATGAAATGTAATTCTTGATAACTAGTGGCTTTATTTAAAAATACTGCAGATTTTCTTAGGATTTAATTTACCTTTTGTTGAGTTTCCTAATTCATTTTTCCTATTTGTGCTAAAGATTGCTTGCTTTGGCAGCTTATAGTTTTTTTCTATCATCAGTCATTTTTCTCAGAGATAAACTCATGTCAGTTCTTGTCAGTAGCTGAAAATGCAGGTTAAATGTGATGATGGCAGGGATTTAGAGCATCAAAATAATGGGATTTTTTCTCTTGTTCTGAAATGCTTTCCTTCTAAAGCCCAAATTTTTCATTTTTCATTTCAAACTAAGGAGGATAAATTTGTACATATAGACATAAAGGCTGTTGCAAGAATATGTGCAAGAAGGAGAAAGATTGTGTGAGAATAAGTCTTTTTAACTAAATACGTGAGTTAAACATGATTCACTTGAGTCAAATAACTCCCCTAATGCATAGGGCAAGATAAACCCAGTCACATGAGTGTGTGTGCTTTTGTTCTGAATGAAAGCATGACACCTGAGTGTGGACAATGCTGATCACTCTATAATTAAGGATTCATGTCAAAGAAGTCAATCATGATTGAATAAATACAAGCTAAGACTGACATCTATTAGCTTGGTTCATGTTTGTTTATTTGGATACTCAAATTTTGAGGTCGAGGCCTCCTGGCAGGTGATTTTCAGCAGAGAACTCCCTTGGGAAAGGTTTCTGTGTGGTGCTGCCCTGCTTAAACAGAAGCCTTTGCTGATTGTGCTGATTGCTGCAAGATACTGTCTTCCCCTTGGTCCACTGAATACTCTTTTCAGCCTCGGGTAGCAGTGTGTTTCTGAGACTGCAGTGTTTCTCAAGCACTGATGGAAGAGAGGAGAGAGGTCTCTAAGGCAGTCTGTTTGGAAAAATCTCACTTTCTTTCCTAGTTACAGAGAATAGGACTAGAAAGGAGTTAGTGAGCCATTGAATTTCTAGCAGTGGTAAAATGTAGTGTTTTTAAGATGATTCTTACTCAATTTACAAAGCTGCTATGCATTTTTATCTGACAAAGTAATCAGAACAATCTTCAGAATATTGGATGCCTGTAATTTCAGTCACTTTAGACATGGATGTTCTTCAGCTAGTGGCATTTAGCTTAAATTGTTCCTGTTCTGTACTGTTAACTTTACTTATCCATAAACCATATTTGTGGGGAGCCCACCCAGTCCTCTTCTAGCATTTGTTTTAAAGCTCCATGGAGCCAAACTTTTCTGCTTTTGGGTGATCCTGATAGACCTGGTCTGCATCTGCTTTGTTTCAGTGTTTCCTTCCTGAGCATGGATGTTTGGTACTGGTGTGCATGCCCAGAGATTCTCTCAGTCGTGCAATGCCCAATTCCCTTCTCTCCAGGAACAAACATCCTTTGCCATTGTTTTCAGTCTTAGGACTGCATAATATGAATGGAGCAAAAATGTTCAGTGGCAAAATAATGTTCCCAGATAATTCTGTCATTTCCAAATTATGAGGCTCTATTTTTATTAGTTCCGCAAGATTATTGCATCGGCAAGAAGCAGCGATGCATCCCATGAAAACTAATTCCATTTATGTTACCTTACCTCTCAAGGTCATCTGAGTCTTGAATTCTATTCTGACTCTGTATCATCCACAAAGTTTATTAATAGGAATTTCTTTTATTGTACTCTGTGAATGGCTTAACATTGCCTAGAAGTGGTAGATTTGACGTCCTTTTTTTTTTCCTGGCCTTTCTGGCATCAACAAAATGCTTGAAAAGAAATGGTAGAAACTTGAATACCTGATGGTGAGTACTTTTTTATTTGGTATTTTATGAGACCAGATTTGTAACCACTTTGTACTTACTAGATTTGATTTTTTGATTCTACCATTTAAAGATGGTACTTACTTAAGCTTAATGTAGGTCACCCTGCCTTCATTTAAGCTTCTGGTTTGGGATTTAGACAGCAACATGCCACCCTAACGGTACAAATGAGAAGTGGAGTAACATTGTATGTACTGTTCATTTAAGCTTCATTGCTTCAGCATTTCCATCAGTGGGACACAGAAGTTACCCCTGGGGTAAGGCATGATGTGGGGTCGTATTTAATGAGGGCTTGACAGGAGAGGGATGTGTGATGGATCAGGTGATGTTTTGCTTTGTCCTACGTTAGTCTAGGTGCCAGAATAAGAAAATTGTTAATCTCTTTAGAAAGTGCTTGCTGTGCAAGCCCCAACTAATCAGATAAGGGCTGTCAAATGCTGCATTACTGATCACTGCAGAACACTTATTAACACCTTATTTGAAGTTTTTTCACCTACAAGTTTCTTCTCTCAGCACTCATCTCTTCTCCCTGTCTGCGCTTGTACAGATGAATGTCCTAGGCTTCCTGGTTTATGTACATCAAATACTGAATAATTTATTAAAAAACATCATCTAATATTCATGGAACCTGACACCAGCTGCTGTTCACTGAGATAAGATGCTTCCTTCTGCTAAGGACAGAGCGGAAATTTTCATGCTATTTCTTACCCAGAAAATGTGTTTTGTAGTGCAGGCCTCACATAGCAGTTGTGACATAAACACTCAAAAGTATAATTCTTCAGATTTCCTTCTCCATCCTCACAGTCCACCTCAGAAGAACATACTCTTGGTGTGCATGTGTCATGGGTTGAGTCTGTCCAGGTGTCAGGCACCTACCAAAGCCTCTCACTCATTCCCCTCTGCAGCTGGACAGAGGAGAGAAAATTAAACAAAGTGGTCCTGAGTTAAGGTAAGAAGCAAGAGAGAGATCACTCATTAAATACTATCACAGGCAAAACAGCTCAACTTAGAGATGTGAAGTGAATTTATTACTAACAAAGCCAGAGCAGGATGATGAGAAGTAAAAGAAGCCCTTAAAAACACTTTCTCCCACCCTTCCCTCCTTCCCAGACCTACCTCCTACCCCAGTGGCAGAAGGAGACAGGGAATGGGGATTATGGTCAGTTTCTCACCTGTGGTTTCTCCCCCTGGTCAGGGAGAGGGGTCATTCCCCTGCTGTACTGTGGGGTCCCTCCCACAGGAGACAGTTCTCCATGAACTTCTCCAGCCTGAGTCCATCTCAGGAATAGCAGCTCCCTGCAAACTGGTGTGACGTGAGTCCATCCCACGGGCAACAGTCCTCCCCAAACCGCTGCAGCCGGGGTCACTCTTCCATGGGGTACAGTTCTTCAAGGACAGGCTGCTCTAGCATGGGAGGAGGGCCCCTCTCTCCATGGGTCTCCCATGGAGTCTCAGCCTCCTCTCAGGCATCCCCCTGCTCTGGTGTGGGGCTCCTCCACAGGCTGTGGGTTTGGTGGGAATTACCTGTGAGCAGTGCTGTTGGACAGACATCATGAGGTACTGCAACAGGCACTGCCTATCCTCATGGTTAACAGGAGGCTCTGGCATATTTGGTCTTTACTATTTGGGGTGATGTTGTCTGGTTGAGCACAGTTGGGAGAGGGTTAAGGAAAATGGATCATGTAAGTGATTTGTCGTCAAAAGTATTGTTTTTATTTGACCAGTTGTGACATACTTGAAAAATTGGAAAGGATTTGCACGCAGAAAGCCTTCTTCAAGTTTAAAAGAGAAATTGCAATATTCAGATTAAACTCATGTTGAGAACAGTTGATTGAAGGTTAATTTATCTGTTTCCCCATTTAGCCTGTCAGAGGAAGGAGAGTTGGTACATAGGTATTTAGGTAGAGTAGGGATACAGAACAGACAGTGACAGAACTGTCTGTGGAATAGTGTGTTGGAGATACACAGGCATCGTGGAGGTGGCATTAACAATAGCTTCATAATCATCATTTCCCAGCTATCTTCTGATTGGTTTTAGAGTATTATAGATTAGGCTTTCTTTAAGAGGAAGCAGAAGTCGCTCGTATGAATCCACCAGTATGAAAAACATGCATGTGTTCTCAGGACAGATACATGTTGTTTCTTCTTCTCAAATAACTTGTCACTGTAAGAGGGTCAGTGACTTCTTCCCACAAGCTTATTGGGATCACCTGCTAGCTGAAGTTGGTAGCTTGAGCACTTCCTTTAAGGCTGTCATCTCCCTTCTGCTGATAACTAATTCCTATGAGGAAGTGAATGTTAAGATCTTTGTAATAAACCCACTGGTCATGATGTGCCATTCCTAACAGTGAATGGTTTAGTCAAATAGCTTGGAAAGGACACTATTTCTTAAAGATATGCAGGCTTAAAATAATAAAGCCTACAAGTAGGCCAAGGATGCCAAAATCAAAAAATATTTTTGGGGGTGTGTGTACACATGTATAGGAAACTGTTTAAAAGAAAGCATTGGAATGAGACTGGTGTTCCTTTTGCACAGTAGCTTGCAGTGAATGAGCTGTAAGCATTTGTTCTTTGCTGAGCAGTTCCTCTGTGGTGTTGCTTCTGCACACAGGAGAAAAAGCCAGTGGTGTTTTGGACCACAAGAAACCACATGCGGAAGAGAGCAACTGCCTGATTTTGTGCCCATACAGAGCAAACATCAGTGCCATAGGAACTTGCCAAGCAACGTGTTTTATTTCACTGTTTGTTGTACTAATTCCTTTGGTCAGCATGTGCTATACTGTCCCCAGTCATTTGTGGCAAATGCAGCGCATTATTTGTGTTGGAATATATGATTGTTAAAGAAAGGTACGTTGAAATAATTTCCTGCAAGCTAATGTATGTGACTGGGAACCTGAATGTGTGAAAGGGCTGTGCTGTGCTTATCTTTCTCCTTGCAAGCACATCCAGTAACTCATTGTGACGAGTGGGGAATTAAAAGTCACATTTCTTCCTTCCTCTCTGTTGGTGATTTCTGTTCTTAAAAGCACCGACATGCAATTAGTTAAAATGTTATTCAAGGAAGTTGCTTAAAGGGTCTTCCAAGGACGCTGGGGCAAAAATCTGTAAAACCAGACCTGAAGACACAAGAGAAGAGTTTTGGTTGTTTTTCTTTTTAAATTTGTGTGCATGATTCCCCATAACCCTTCCCTACCATCAGCCAGTACTTTTGCTGCAGGACAGCTTTAAGGGAGGGAGAAACAAATCCAGAGATATCAATGGTTTCACAACCAGCTGCAGCAGATGGTGGGGGTAGGGAGTGGGACGTGTGGTGGTGCTAAGGGAAGAGGGGACTGGATTTTGGTCTTCTGTTTAAACCCACAAAATCACAGAACACCAGGCATCCTGCATTTCCCCACAGGTGGAAGACCAGGCCCTCTGTGTTGGAGTGAACCAGAAAACTCCATTATACCTCATTGGTGCAACACGTTCATAGAAGATAATCTGAAGCTGGAAAGCTGATGCTTGGTCTGGCTGGGCTTCCTGTATGACCTCACTTATCTGGGGGAGGGGAGAGAGGCATTGCTTGACTTTCCAGCTGCAGGGGCTTTTTCCCCCAAGAACTAGATTCTGTTGCCCCTCACAGGAAAGATATATGTTTTTTTTAAAAAATAATTTATTTTAAACATTTTTCCTGTGGACATGTAGCAATATTCAGCTCTGAGTTCTAGTTTCATGTACCTAATCAATGCAAGCAGAATTCCTGCCTTCAAGTTTTCCTCAAAATTACTTGCAGCTTCTGCAGAGAAGAAGGAAGTAGAGACCAGAAATAAATGCCCGGTCAGGTTAGACAGCAGAGTGAAACACTAGAATAGCCTCTATAAGGAATACTTGGAAGTATTTAGTAAAACTCTCAGGCAGCTTTGCAGTGAATTCAGAGGTTTAACCCTCCCTGTGATGCACAGAGGGCTTATAAGTAGTTTAGGGAAGATATAGATTTGCTTTTCTTAGTTTCCTGTAGACTTCATTCTATGAAAAGTTCTTAGGAAGTGCCCCTAATAGGTGTAGTCTGAAAATCTGGAAAGGTAGTAAGTTATTGTAAGGCACAGACTCTGGACTGTGTTACCTGTCGGTCTTTAACCTTATTTTTGCATTTTTTAGAATGCTTTCCCCAGTGTTGTATGCAGTGCAGTCATTCATCATGCAGCCATTCACCCTGTTTGCTCTTTGAAATAATGGTCAACAGCTTGCCCATTTGTTATGCTTTTATTTGTGTGGGAGAGTTTGCTATGCTTTTACTATATATTCCCATAAGAATTTTCTGAGTTCTTTTTCTTGATGTTGCCCTGATACACAGATTAAAGAAAATGAAGAGATTAAAGGAAATGAAGAATGTCATGGAGGGAAACAGTTCTGTAGCTCTTTATATAAGGTTGTGCACTTACTTGAGAATTTACAGATTACTGTTCCTATTGAGTCAATGCAGAATTATGCTTTTAATGAAACTTTAAAATAGGTAAGTTATAGTTAATCTTGTAAGCAAATGTTTCCATGTTTATCCCATAATTACAGAATGGATAAGGTTAGAAGGAGCCACAGCAGGTGATGTGGTCCTTATCAAGAATAGTTAGCTAAAGGAATTTCTAACACCTTCTACAGAATAACAGTGTTAACTGTTTTAATGGCTCATTCTTGCAAAACTTTGAGGTGTAAGTCTCAGTAAACTCTGTGTGCTTCCCTTCTTGCCTTAAATGCTGTTTTTCATTTAATGGCTTACAGTTCAGCTCTGCCTTGGAGATTTTTTTCCCAGTTACTTATTCTGGAAGTGCTGGCATTGGAGCATCTCAGATTTGTGCAGTGAAGGGCAAGGAAACTATCCACTCTTGAAGGAGGTAGGGGTGTTCTTTGAAGCAGGGAGGATGAGTGCTTTTTTTTATTTCAGAGAGGTAAAAAAGGTCAAAATTCCTAGGCACACAGGGTATCCATATTAAGCATTTGAAGTTATGATTTCTCTCTGCCAATAGCTTCTTCTGAAGCTAGTTGTAGTGCCCTGCAAGGAGTCTGCCTTCAAAGCAGGGAGTGGAGATTTCAAGTTCCTATGGATTTTCTCCTTCCTTTGCCTTAATTCTTTGGCAGTGTCACTGGAGGAATTGCTTTGAAGGTGGGAACTGCTTGAAAGGTAGGAGCCCTCACAATGTGGTTGAATATGTATTCATCAGCCCAGTTGTGGCGGTAAAACTCCAAGAAGTAAGCAAGTGGACTGATAAGTCAACCATTTATCTGTTTCAGAATCACGCTTTTATTAAGGTATATTGAGGTAATGTTACCTAAATAGAGATTGTCTGTTAGCCTGCCTGTAGCACTGTTAGATAGAACTCATTCAGATCATTAATGCCTGTTCTCCAATGTACAGCACAATATCATCCAAGAGCTTCAGGCAGATAATTTTACTCATGATGGCTGGAAATGTAGACCTGTTCCTAGCTGGTTTATGTTTCCTATCAGTAGATGGGACCAGCAGGGTACCAAAGTGGAAAAGGAATTCAAATGTGTTTCAAAGACTGGCCTGATTTTGATCTTTCATGAGGTAAATGAGCGTTTTTGGTGCCTTCAGGCTTGTCTTAAGCCGGGAGAGCATCATGGATATGTCATCCTTCCAGCAGAGACATTCATGTGGCACCAGAGAGAGATATGTTTCGCTTAACAAGGAATAGCCCCTTGCATTAGACCTTTGCTTTGGTTCAGAACTTTCCTGACAGCTTTGTCAGGAGGCAGACGTGCCCTTAACTCCTTTTCAGTCTCAGACAGACAGCTTTCATTTAGCCCCACAGTACTCCCAGCTCAAGACATGGGTTGCTTTAGGACAGCCATTTTTTTCAGGTTTTCATTTTCCATCTCTGTGGAGATAGAGCTCTCCGAGTTTCTTGGCTTTACTGACTCACCTCAATTTCCTGTGCCCCAGACCAGAGTGATTTCGCTACATAAAGGTTTGATTCACAAGTCTTGTGGTCAGACTTAAAGTTCCAAGCAAAACAAACACAAAGTGTACAGTACAAGCCTGTGCTTGATAATGGAACAAGCAAATAGGAAATGAAAGGCATATGATAATCACTAGGATACTGCTGAGAAACCACTTTCCAGCTTGTAAAGATAGCTGTGTTTTAAACAGCCCTCTTACATGTTCTTCATTGCAGCACTTTCTTTGCCACATGCCATTGAGGTGACTGATGTTTTCAACACATTACTGACTTGTGGTTTTGCAGATACTGTGTGCATTCACATATTTCTCATTCTTTGTTTCAGAGATGGTGATGTTGCTGGAATGGTGGTCAGGCACCGATTGCACCCTTTACACTGACCCAGAGAGTTACCACAAGTACGGGAAGGAGAATGCCATCGTAATCCTTAATCACAACTTTGAAATTGACTTTCTCTGTGGTTGGAACTTTTGTGAGAGATTTGGGGTCTTGGGGGTGAGTTTCTTAGTATATAAGATAAATCTCCTTGGATGTGGAAAAAACAGCAAAATAATTGTGTTTTTGAATTAACAGATGTGTGCTCAAATTTCACTAGGCTGCAGTCCAAAATTAGAGGTGAACCTAAAGCAGTGCAGTGCAAGTGTGTGGAGACAGGATGGCTCAGGAAAGCACAGCTATTTTAAAAGCATTGCAGTTAAAGCTGATGAAGGAAATATTTTCTTAACTTGTGGAGATCGTTACAGTTATTTCTCTCTGTGTGTTTACTAAGTAACTATTGCAGTTCCTTGTACTGCACAAAGATGAGCTAGCCCGTGATTCTTTCCCGGTTTAATTACAGAATTTGTTTGCTTTTTCCAGTGTAGCCTTACAAATCCACAGCTAGAGTTTGAATGATGTAGCCTGTCTCTCTCAGAATGAAAGAGCAACCATCACTTAAGATGAGAGAGGCTGGCTACATCTTAAGTGAAAGCAGTAATTAAAAGCAGTAAGAGATGGGGGAGGCATGAGTTATACATGGTTGAATACACTGCTGCGTTAAGCTAGGGGTTCATGTGCCTTTGTTTTCTGGGTTGCTTTTTTGTTTCCCCTGTCAGATCATGGGGATAATTCAAGCCCCCATCTAAATCAGCCTGACTTCATTCTGTGATGGTGATGATATTATCTGTCTATAAAGGATTTAGATAAGAGTTCCTCCCTCATTAAGGAAGAAAACCAGTGGCTCATTTTGGCAGTGTTCTTCAGCATCCTTGTAGCTTTGATACTGGCCTCTGGCAAAAGTCCTGACCTTGGATTGTGTGAACCTCTGATTTTTGTGGCCTTCCCTTTGGACTTCTTGCATTTTCTGGACATTTAGGCACCACTCCTGTCACTTTCAAATTAGAATAATGGCAGTCTGTTTAACAAAAACGGGGTCTTAAAAGGGGAGGAAAGTGAACCTAAGCATTACAGGCTCTTTGTGTAACCAAAATGGCTGTTGGCTTCTGAGTAACTTCTGCCATGTTATCTAGGACTTGAGTACAGAGCTGCAGGACGGCATGGAACAGTAGGAAATGTAGGGAAACCTGTTCCTATGTGCAAAAAAACAGTGGTGCTGAAGTACAGTCTGTCTAATTTGGTAAGCCAAATGCCCTCAGTTCTCTAAATAAAGCTGTGTTTTAGAGGGTCAGAAAACACCAATGCAGAAAATTGAGGGATTGTTTCTGCACAAAGTAAATGGGGCCTACAAGGTGAAAAACACCTTGTTTTACATTGTTGCTGTGTAGTTGGATGGAATCTTACTAGCTGCAATTTTTAATAGTTTTCCAAGTTAATAAGGTTTCTGTTTTAGTATTTTATGTTGTTACCTACACATAAGGAAACCACAAAGTAGAAACAACTGTTGAAATTACTGTGCTGCACTAACTGAAAAGATATTTTTCCTTTTTTTTTGGCTGCTTGCATATATTATTCAGTTTGCATTTATGCTAATCTTAGGATTATTTTAGAAACTGATATATGCTGGTTGTGATTTTGCTTTTTTTTTCTTTAACAGCAAAACAAAAGCAAGTAAACAAAAGACCCAAACAACCAACACAAAACTATTTCAGTCTTGAGAAATGTACTGTGGTTTTACTTCCCAGAAACTGTTCCCAGAAGAAATAGTTTCCATGTGCTCTCATTTGCATAGATGTCTTTACTTAACAAAGCAGTGCATTTCCCTTTTGGGGCAACCAGCCCAAGTTCTTCTTAAGCCATGTTAAAAAAAAACCATAAAGAATGGAAAATACCAAACAGTGATTTTCCTGATTGGATTGCCTATATTGCTGTACTGGTACTTGTCTTGGGCCAGTGCAAGGGTAGGTGATTGTGCAGTGATGAGGAGTGTAGGTGGGTGACTTGTGTTGCCGTACATGAGCTTCCCCTGTGCAGAGTTTCAGGGCATGGTGTGGCCCACAGTTAGGAACATAAAAACCTTTATGGCTGGCATTTAGGAAAAGAGTTCCAGGAAAGAGGCAGGTACACAGGGGCCTTTCTGAGGTGTCATAGCCTCTGGTGTTTTTTAGCTCAGGGACTTTGTGAGCCATTGGGTGTTTATATTTAATGATGTTTAATTGTATGCTCTGTGAGGTTTCTATGCAAACTTTGGGTACCAGCCAACACCTTGCTCAGCTTATCTCATGTCCGCTGCTGCTGAAAAGGAAATCTTGCACTGCAGTCTCCTGTGTCTGTTATGATGCTTGTCTGCCCTGTTTGGCCATGTTTTAAAACTCTTTCAGTCTTTTTTCTGCCTTAACTAATCCAGTGAAGAGGGGAGAAATGACTGGGGAGGAGGAAGAGGGAGAAGGTGAAGAGAGATTTGAGCCAAAGGAGTTGGAAATGACAGTGCTTGGCTTCAGCAGGCAGAATGGCTTTGTTGTGACATCCAGCTCTGCCCTGCAGCTCTGGCAGACAGCAGTAACACTCTTAAGAGTGTCACATGCATGTTCAAACTCTCAGTATTTTACAGCTAGAATATTTCTTTAATGAAGCCCTTAAATGTAGTAATTTTTTGCTTGGTTGTTGTGGTGTAACCATCCAGGCAGCTAAACACCACATAGCCACTTGCTTACTCCCTGCCCCCCATGGGATGGGGGAGAGAACTGGGGAAGGGAGGGGAAGGAATTTGGGCTTGAGGTAGAGTTTAATAGGACAGAAAAGGAAGGGACAGAAACAATGATAATCAATGATGGTGATAAAATAATCAGAGTGTATAAAACAAATGATCCACAATGGAGTTGTTCACCACAGTCCAGTTCCTTAGCAGTGGTCCCCAGCCATCTTTCCCCCTGGTTTATATACTGAGCATAACATCAAATGGTATGGAATATCCCTTTGGCTATTTGAGTCAGCTGTCCTGCTGTGTCTCCTCCCAGCTCTTTGTGTCCACCAACCTGTTTGCTGGCAGGGTGGTGAGAAGCCAGAGTCCTTGATGTAGTGTAAACACTGCTTAGCAACAACTAAAACATCCTTGTGTTATCAACATTATTCTGCTCCTCAACACAAAGCACAGCTACTGGGAAGAAAATTAGCTCTGTTGCAGCTGAAATCCAGACATTGTTTTTGTTTATTTGAACATCCTTAAACTTGTCTTGCCCCTTTGGTTCCCCAAAAAAAAAGTCATTCCCTTTTGAAAACTGCCTTTCCTGATCTTAGTTGAAACATTGTGCATTTCTCTGCTCCTTCTCTTGTCTCTCTTCTCCTGAACTGGCTTTCTCCTTATACCCAAATTGCCAAAATCCCTGCAAGTTTATAAAGCTCTATCAGTGTGGCTTTGGTTTATCAGTGTGATTTAGGGGTTGGGGTTTTTTTGATGTTTCTGGGAGATGGAGTTGCATAGTCTCTTGCCTGTTTTTAGGTTTGTGAATCTGAGTGTTCTACTAAGGACTCAGATCTTGGCATGTGTATGAATGAGGTTCTCTGCTGTGTCCTTCCCTTTTCCTGTCTGTGACATTCCAGTCTTAGGATTTACCTTATTGGGACAGCCTAAGCACTGTGTCCCCATTCAAATGCATTAGTAGCCTTTACTTTCCTCAAGGTGTGTTGCTAACCATTCTCTTGAAAAAAGACCCAACTGGACACCAGAACTCAAAATCAGGACTTGGGCTATTTCTGAGGAGAGAGCTGTTATTCAGGATTCTTACCAAAAGTACTTTATTATGCTCCCTGCCTGGATTCACTGCTTTGTTGCTTGGTCTGACAAAGCAGCAATAAAATAGCTTTGTTAGTAATTTTAACAGCCATTTGTCTGAGATGAAGACATTAATATTGGCAAAAATTGCCTGTGCTTTAAAGCAAAACCTGCTGGTTTTAATCTTAACTACCAGTTCCATATGTCAGGCAACTTAATTTTATTTGAGAGTTGCTTATGTTGAAGCTTGCTGTTCAAAAAGCTGAGTGTGGCCTTAAATGTAGGTGTGAGAAGATACTTTTTTCTATTATTGTATGAGACTAATAGGTGTGTGGGCACAATAGATTGTTTGTGCATTTTAATATATTCACACATTTTTAAACTAGATTTGAAGTGTAAAGGGACAAAATCAGGCTTACTTGGTAAGTCTGTGTTACCTTTCCAACATGGAGAAATTTTATTCAATACGAAGCATGAGGAATTAGGAGCATAACTAAATTTCTGGAATGATGGCTTTGAGTGACTAAAGAGACATACCTAGCCATCATGATGTCACAGAGAGTATAATATGAAGGAGTGATATATTTCAAAAGTAGAGCAGTTGGAATCACTGAAAGTATGTCAGTGCTGAAGGGAGCCTGCAGAGCAAGTAACTTACAAGGCAGATTGCTGTTGCTAATAGTTTGCACTACAATGAACTTATTTTAAAACTCAGGAACAAGTTTTGTTGGACACTTCCAGCTTTCACATTGATTTCATGCTGTTTGTTGTGCTCTTTAAACCAGAGGTGTTGAATAACTGAGGCTGGACATGTAGAATCATGATTTTCTTTCTTTGACAGCACAGTTGAGCAAATGCACTAAAACAAGTTTGTAAAAATACTTTTTTTAAGGTGATGTTGGTGCAGTCATTCATGAAGGAGAGCTTCATGGACATTTCATTTGAACAAACTTGGCCAAAATAAATAAACCTGGATTAAAATGTTAGTATTGTAGATAAGTTGTTCCTGTCCAGTGGTAATTTCATTAAACATCTGTTGAAATTACACCATTCTGAGCACTGAAAATGTTTGACTTCCTTCAAGAAGGCAGATTACATGGAATAAGTCAGCACTTTTTAATGATTATTTTTCTGTTGAACAAGCTGAATTTGAATATTAAAAGCAACTGTCACATGTTTACCAAAGCACTTTAGTAAAGGAAAAGTGGCTGAAGTCAATTATAGTTGCACTTTTTCCCCCAGGTACTTTCACAGGAACTGTGCATGGGTAGATGACTGAAACAAAACAGCTCTAGTTATTGTAAGAGGGATCACAGAATCACAGAACACACAGAGTTGGAAGGGACCCACAAGGATCATCAAGTCCAGCTCCTGGCCCTGCACAGCACCATCCCCAGGAATCACACCAGGTGCCTGAGAGCATTGTCCAAATGCTTCTCAAACTCTGTCAGATGGTGCTGTGACCACTTCCCTGGGGAGCTGTTCCAGTGCTAAACCCTTTCTTAATATCCTTTTCCAACCTAAACCTTCCCTGACACAGCTTCAGGCCATTCCCTTGGGTCCTGTCACTGTCATCCCAGAGCAGAGATCAGTGCCTGCCCCTCCTGTTCCCCTCGCAAGGAAGCTGTAACTGCAGTGAGGTCTGCCCTCAGTCTCCCCCAGGCTGAACAGACCCAGTGACCTCAGTTGCTCCTCAAGGCCCTTCACCATCCTCATGGTTCTCCTCTGGACACTCTCTAACAGTTCAATGTTTTTTTTATGTTGTGTCCCCCGAAACTGCCCCCAGCACTGGAGGTGAGGCTGCCCCAGTGCAGAGCAGAGCAGCACAATCCCCTCCCTTGCCCGGCTGGTGATGCTGTGCCTGATGCCCCCAGGACAGGGCTGGCCCTCCTGGCTGCCAGGGCACTGCTGACCCAGGTTTAACTTGTCATCAACCAGGACCCCCAGGTCCCTTTCTGTGGCACTGATCTCCAGCATCTCATTCCCCAGGATACAGGGCAGCTTCCAAGGGGAGGCTGATGTATTCCTCCCTCTCAGGAACAGCCTTGCCAGCATAGTGCTCTGAGGAGTTTCCTTTGTCTAATTAGTTCTGTTGTTAGCCTTCCTTCTACTGCTAGAACAGATGGGTGCATAAAATAGTGTGAGGTGATTGAGTTTATTTTTATGTGCATCTAAGGAGTCATACTCACACGTGTCTAAAAGAGGGCTTTTAAATTTTAAAAATGCATCAGCACAGTAAAAGAATCAGAACGTGCCCCAGGGAAGAGTTCAGACATCTGTTGTGCTTTTGTGGTTATACCTGTGCTAGAGAACACACTAGCTGTGTTCTGTATCTCACTTTATCTCACAGTAACATTTCTTGGTATCACTGGGCTAGGTGCAACTTCTTTCCTGCCTCTTGTGAAACTCATGTTCTTTTTAAAATATGTAAAGTATTAAAAAATAGATATGGTGAAATAGTCATTTTAGCTAGCTTTTTGGACTATAACTTCTGCACTTTAAAGTCTGCAGGACAGCTATTACATTGTCTCTCCTGACACTGTGTTCTGGAGGCTTTGTGCCTCTACACAGAGTAAACTTAGGTTAGTTTGTGGTAGTTCTTATGACACTCAACACTTACTGTAAATAAACTTTAAGAATATGTTGAAATTTCTTCTCTTTTGTGGGGTGGAGGTGGTGGGGACAGGGCTGCTGTTGGCCTTCTTGTGCAGGAAAGTGGTAAAAGGAGAGCCTGTTTCTCTGTGCCCAGTTTGTGGAGCTGGAAGAGGAGGCTGAGTTCAGTGTTGCTGCTCTCGTGTAATGGGCACTAATGTACAACATGGCTTGAAACTGAAATTGCTGCAGCTGCTTCTCAGGGGAGCAGTGATCTGAGCCCATCACTGAAATTATGAAATTCTCAAATTCTCAAGAGGGAGCACTATTATTGCAAAGCATTAAATCATTTGATAGAGATGGTTCCCCTATTCTTAGAAATGGAACTCTCTGTCATCCTCTGTTCTGCTTCTGTGTAACAGTTGCTGGTGAAGCTGTGTGATGTGCACTTGCCTTCCAGTCTTAAGCTTTTAGATAGCTTAATTATTTAAGGAATTTTCCTTCTCAAGGAAGGAGAGCAGATGAAAAAAATGAGCTGAGATAAAGAATTAGGTCAGGTCTCTTCTTGTAGCAGCCAAATGAACTAGAGTGACTAAAAAAGTAAAAGGAAATAGTTTCTGTTGATGGTAACTTTTACCAATAAGTAATTTCTAGTCAAATTCCATGCCCTGGAATCTGTCTGCAGAGCTTTTGGATGGGTTATCTTATAATAATATCATGGTCAGAAACTGGACTGTAATTACTCCCATCTTTCTTCTAAGGAAATGTCACTGGTTTTTTAGGAAGGGCTGAAGCAACAATTTCTTTATGAACACAACACATACATGCATGTGCCATTTTATTGATTAAATAACCAAGTGAAATGTAAGACAGCTCACCAGGGTGGGCTGGCTTGGAAGACAGGAAAGGAGCACATGGAATCAGTTCTCCTGCCCTAGGGGATGTTAGTCTGAAATGATCACAGAGTTAAATTCTGGAGTAGGATTAACTTACAGAACATGTTGAATGCTTGATAAATCACAGACTTCCTGTCAAGTGTCTGGACCGGTCACTTCAGTGTCTGTCACACCTATGAGACAGAAAGAGTGCTTTTTTGTTTTTTCCTACTCCAGAAGCATGCTTTGATGAGAAATTCGCTACTCTAAGTATGCCCTTTCATAAACAAAACTGAGCACAAATTAAGTATTCTTATTGCTGCTGTTGTTTCTAGTGTTTATGGTTTCTTCTATTGGTAAATCATGTGTGCATAGCATCAGTATGTTGTGCTGCAGTGGCTCTGTGACTCTGCTTTTTATTTTCCTCTTTTTTTTTTCCCTCCATGTAGAGATGTATAGTTTCAAGGTCTCCTAAAGGAACTTGAGCTGCCAGTGCCAGGATCTGATTGAATTAAGAATTTTGATTCATACAGCTCAGGTTATTTACATGGATTTCTCCATGTTTGAAGGAATTTGGCTTCGCTTTTGGGTTTCAGTGTTTGGGTAGGAGAGAGCAGCACACGCTCATATATATTTAATTCTAGAGGTCTTCCGTGCAGATACCTGAGATTAGATTTGACTGTTCTGTCCTATGAGAGAACCTTATTTTTCTTTGTTTTCCTTTTACACTGGTGTTAAAACTGGGTCTGGTCAATATAAATGGATATCTTTGCGTCTAACTAAGTCCCATACCCGCACTGCACTCTTAAGTGGTTTAACCCTGTTTGTGTTGCTTTGATTCTGTCCTGCAGAGTTCCAAAGTGCTTGCAAAGAAGGAGCTCTCCTACATGCCTATCATTGGCTGGATGTGGTATTTCCTAGAGATAGTTTTCTGCAAGCGCAAGTGGGAGGAAGACCGGAAAACTGTGGTGCAGAAGTTGCTCAATCTCCGGGACTACCCTGAAAACTTTTGGGTGAGTGGTGTTTAACAAATGGAGTGTGAGGTAGCAGGAGTGAGAGGCACAGGCAATATGTGATGCTTACCAGATTGTTCCTGAGACTTTGGATTCATTAGCCTCCTTGGGAGTATCAGGAGAATACTCTCAACTGAGTTCTCTCTGGAGTTTCCCATGTTCTGTGCTGTTTCCTTCTCTGTAGTATGGAGCCCTACAGATACTACTGCAAAAATACCTGCACTGTGACGCACTCAGTAAATTTTGTGGTTCTCTCATTACAGGCACTGGATAGGGGTAGATGCAGGGGCTCATAGCTGTATAACAGATGCATGTGACAATGTGGTATTGAAGCACATCAGCTATATTTGTTACCTTAGCTCTCCTTTCACCTTACATTGCAGAGTTAATATACTAGAGTTTTCTCCTTCCCAGTGATTCTGCCATTTCTGTGAAGGTGTTTGGCCAGACATGTCCCAGTAGAAGTAGAAGCCACCTGGTCAGAGAAGTGGTCTAATGTAGCCATTGTCTCTGCTCAAGGGAAAGAATTGGTGTAACTTTTCAATAACAAGAAAGTCTTACTTTTTGGATTACCATAATTTTTTAGTATTCACCATGCCTGGCATTGCTTTATCTAAGAATGAAAAGGCTTGGAATTTTTCCCTCTTCTCAGAAATCATAAAAATTGTAGTTCTTCTGAGCTAGTGATGGCAAGAGTGAATTCAGTTAAAGAAATGGAATCTTAAGCAGCATCCCTTGGGCCTACAGAAGCTATGCTGTTTCCTCATGAAGTTGTATATGCTGTATTTCTCATACTCTGAAACAAATTCCTTTTGTTAATTGTCATTGGTTTAAATGAGTGCTAAGCAATCAAAACTAATCTCTGTGCTTCAGTGTTTACGTGACTTCCAGGCAGGAGGCTGTCTGGCAAAGGGGTGATTCTGGGACTTCAGTTTCAGTTTCTCTCCAGACATTTGCCTGTGCTCTGTGACTTCTGTACATGTAGGCAGCTCCACTCTAATCAGTGAGCACAAGCCACCACCATCCTGTAGATTCTCTTGTAGAGGGATTGCTAAAAAGGAGCTATACCTATGTAATGGAGATTACTGTTAATGTACACCTGGGGTTATTGCAGTGTGGAGTTTTAATTTGCTTTTGTATATGACATAATGTCAAAAGGCACAAGAATAGCACCTTAGAAAGTAGAGAAGGCAAAGCATGCTAAGTGAACAAGAGAGAATTTCCCATCAGTTCCTCTGTGTCTCATCAATCTGAATAACATTATGCATGCAACACACTGGTAAAAGCTCTCTTGGATGAGCTAGAACTGAATCTGGCTGCTTGGCTAGTTTCTTCAATATTTCTGTCTTTTTTGGCTACATTTTTGCTGTGGGTTATGAGGACTTACTTTGTGTCATTTGGCAGTGCTCTCTGATGTGTTAGTTTGCATTCATGCTTGGCAGAAAGCAGATGAGCAAGTGGTAAATCTCCAAAGATCTGTGTGCTCTCCCCTGCCTGCCAGTGGCAAGATTGTAATTATTCATGTCTGAGCACTTCTTCTCTATAGTTCATAAGAGCATGAGCCTTTCAGTTGTCCTGCATGTGCTGCCTTACATCTAAGGCAGCTGTCTCATTGACATCAGAGTTGCTGCCTGAAGTTTTCTATCTTAATATCCGACCTAAACCTTCCCTGACACAACTTCAGGCCATTCCCTTGGATCCTGTGCCGCAGGGAAAGTAAGCAGTTTAGAATGAGGGGCAAACAAGCTGGGCACTGAAGCATTTCCTAGAAATGTGTTTGGTTTAGACACTTAGCAAGTTTTAGATGCCCTGATATTTGAATGCTTTACCATCAGAGAGAGATTTGCAACAGGAGGATGTTTTGAGTGTTTTCTAACAGCTTATTAGAGATGGAGTGACTCAGAGAAACCAAGTCATTCTGATGGCAAATAGCAGAGCAGATCTTAAAGCCAAAAGGCTGAGGTTCAAACTGGATGGCAGGTTGGATGAGTGTTTGGATTTGCGGTTTTGGGTTTGTTTTTTTTTGGTTGGTTGGGATTTGTTACCTCAGTCAGATAAATTACATAAATGTGTGTGGCTACATGTGTCCCAGCTAGCAGTGTTAATTTGGGTTGTGCTGGTGGGAATTTGAGAGAACTCTGCTCAGTCAGAAGAAAACATGAGCTTCTGTCTGACTGTAGTTCTGTTTTGGTTTTAGTTCCTGATTCATTGTGAGGGCACAAGGTTCACAGAGCAGAAGCACCAGATCAGCATGAAGGTGGCTGAAGCCAAAGGTCTGCCCAAGCTCAAGTACCACCTCCTGCCACGAACAAAGGGATTTGCTGTCACCGTGCAGTGTTTGAGAAATGTAGGTAAGGAAAGTCACGTCACAGGGGACAATGCTAAATGGTTATTTCCTCTAACAGCTGACAGTTTGCCATGCTTTTCTTTTCCCTGTAGTGTGTGTCCTAGCAGAAAAATCCTGGGATGCTCTCAAAAGCATTTCGTTTTTTCACTAGCCTCTGTTTTAATAAAAGAATCCTGAATCAGTTTGTGGGGTTGGTTTTGGTTGTGGGTTTTTTGATTGATTTTTTGGTGGGAGTTTTTTGTTTGGTTTTTTGGGTTTTAATCTATTATTGTTATGTTTTGTTAACTGTGACTCTGTGTTGAGGAATCTCAGTTGCATATTTTGTACCAATTGGTACTTATTTTGTTGCATATATTGTACCTATTGCCAAAGAGTAGTATTTCTTATTATTTGCTAAGCAATTCTGTTCTAAGTGAAGCAAATGCATCAGTAGAGAGTCTGAGGCAGTGTGTCTTAAAATAATTTCTTGTGGTAAAAGGCTATGTCAAATAATGCAATTTTAAAATGCAAAAATATTCTACTTTAAATTTCTGTATAGATTTGCTCTTTAGAGTTTCTTAATGGAGCTGAGGAAGGGGAGTGGGCCTTGACTGAAGATACATGTAGGTGAAATTCATAAACAGTTTCTACATTATAGAACATGAGTAAGTTTTTCTTTATTAATACTGTTTTGAGCTCCCCATTTATTTCTGGTTACTTGCATTTGCCAGCTTTAAAGTGACATCATTTTGCACATGTTGCCTTTGAAGTGATATTCTTTGACTAATACTATCTATCAAATTCTTTGCCTAATACTACTGTCAGTCGTCTTCTGTGTACTTCTTGGGCACAGGAAAGACAGTGCTAAGTAGCTGTAGTGTTACAGGGTCTTTGGGATCTGGTAGATTTGTGTGATAGATGCCTGATATGTAAGAAAGAAAAAAGTGTTTCCTGGTTTAGAAGAAAATGTTCAGCTTGACTGAAGTTAATATCAAAACTTCTTTTGTCCTTGAAGATGTGTTTTCACTTGGCATATCTGGGATAGCTGCTGTAAGAAAAGCTTCCCAGTCAGCTGGCTTGCTATCTCTTGTATTTCTTCCAAATACCCTCTGGCAAGCCAGGTAGATCATACCACTGTTGTAGCTCCCCAGGCACACTCAAGGTCCCACCCCCAGGATGGATAGCATAGCTTGGATCCTTTCTAGCCCATGAAGAAGAGGTAAGTTATGTGAAGCATCCAGCAACCCCCAAAGGCTTAGCCTTGCCTTTGGAATAAGGGTGCCTGTTCTGCTGAGGGCACAGCCGGGGCTGGTAGACTTTAAAGCACAGAAGAAGGGTCGAGTCAAAGCTCTGTGGCCTCTAATGCCCTGAGCTGGGGATCAGGAGCAAGTTATTTTGGTGGTGGTTTTGTTCTTATCACTGCTGTGTGTAATGTAAGCAAAATATGGTGTGATTGTGGGAAAACATTCCAAAAGGAAACAACTTTAGGAAATCCAAGTGACATAAAAAGTTTTGGACATTCATGCCACACAGTACCATAACACTTACCAGTACCCTAAATATTTGAAATTCCTTTAGAAAAAGGAGACTGAGGTTGCTAGATTACTTGTTTTATTTAGGGGAGTAGAGCATATGTCACTGCCTCAATCCAGAAGCTGTAACTTGCTAGAAGGAGCAGTGTAGGACAAAGGCAGTACTTCCCTGTGAGGGTTTTAGGAGAAGCAGAGCCATGACTTCTCATACACAGTTTCAGCAAAACCTTGAGCTTGAAAATCCAGCCAGTAAACCTCTTAGATTTGGATGACCCCAGACTGGTGCTGCAAGTTCTTCTAGGTTTGTTGCTTTATTTGCCTTGTTATTTTGTGCAGTGAGAGTGAGATAGAAAAGTTACTGCTTGGGTTGGTATGTGTTTCTGTCCTATAGAGACAAGGGGATCATGTAAAAAGCATCTGAAAACAATGTCTTATTTTTTAGAACTCCATGTAGCATTATTATTTACAGATAATAAGTCCATACAGATTTTTTGAATAGAGAATGTGGTGGCAGTCTCTTTAGACAGTCCATGATCTGGAAGTGTAATGCTGTCTAGAAATTAGGTCATATCCCTAAAAGTGCATCTCTAAAAGTGAGAGACTGGTGCTGAGCTGCCTGAGCGCAGTTAGGGCTGTGCCATTTAGGCTGATGCACTTTCTGCTCTCCCACAGTGGTGGTGGGCCTGGCTGGAGTGCCTTGCTAAGGGATGTAGCTGCAGCCTGACACAGCAGTGGAGCCAAGTCACAGGTTTGGGACCAGTTCACAGCTGGGTGTGGTGTGACAGAGCTCCTGTCCCATTTTTTTCATGCTTTCTGACAAGGGTGTGATTCAGCTTGTCAGAGGCTGTAGTGCTGTGGGATGGGTAGATGCTGGTGTCTCTGGCTGTAGGTGTAATTCACCCGTGGCAGTAGAAATCACAGGTTGGTCCTCTTCAAAACTTTGTATCAAGCCTTGATGGTGCCTGCTGCACTCACTCAGGAACAAAAGAGTGCAGAAGTAATTCTGCAGTAGTTGGAAATAGACATTAATGACATCAGTCTGGCAAGCCCACCTCTTGTGAAAAACTTAGTTTTAGAAGGAGTTTATTTATTGGAATCTGCCTCCATGCCAGTGATGTGCTATCTGTCAGCATAAACAGATGTATTTGGATAAAAATACCTTTCATGCAAAATAACAAGTAAAGAGCCTTCCCTCCTAACTAATTTCTTTCATAAGTGATAATGGGATTTTTTTTCCTTCAGAACTTGCTTTCAGAAGTTCAGATCTCCGTACATAATTTTATTCTTAAAGAAATGCTTTTAATATTTTCTGAACTTGTTCTGATACTTTTGTCAGTGTCCATTCCTATCAGTATGGTTTTACAGATGCGGTCCCCAGGAACTTAATTTCTAGAAGCTGTTCACTTTCCTAATAAATTGCTGTTTGCTACCTGTACTGTTCATGGAAGCAAATGAAAATACATATCTGTTTCTAAGACATGAATCTATTACTTACAGTAAAAGTAGATGTCTCAAATACTGCCAAAGATATATTTAATTACTACTTTTATTGTCTGGCTGTATATCAGGCAGTTCCTTTCAGCTGCTTTTATTTAGTAAAGACTTGTACTTAAAAATGTACTTTATGATGGTTTGTAGATAAGCCCAAGTTTTGTTGTGTACCTTTTCCTCCAGTTGTGCATGCTGGGAACTGCTGTCCCAGAGGGACTCCATGAGAATTCCGGGTGATATTCTCATGGAGTTTTGGGGTATGACAGTGGTTGGGCGTATTGCAATGACTTTTTGTTCCCCCGTGAGTTGTATATTAGTCCTGGGTTTTTTTTTCAAGCGGGTTTCTATTCATCATCCAGAGCAAGTAACAAAATTTGAGAGAAGATGAATGGGATTTTTTCAAGCTGGCCCAATTAATGAAATGTTAAATCTAAGGAGTGTGTCAAGGTGGTGTCACAGCAGCAGTACAGTGAATGCCACTGTACCTTTCCCTCCCTTTTCCAGTCTTCAGATCATTCTGTGCTAGTATGAAATGCATGTAGCCACACTCATTGCCTGTTTGTCAGTGAATCATCCTGGCATAATCCACCATGGCCACAAAATAATGTGTGAAATTCAAGAGGACAGTCAAAGTAAGAAAAATCCTCTCTAGATATGTAATCCAAAGATTTATTTTTTAGTTTGAAGTTAAGAAATTAAATCTTAAATTCTTAAGTACTTAGCTCTCTGTCAGAATGCTATAGACGAAACCCAGAGTTAATGAGATGGCAAAAAAGCTGAGCAGAGATTAGAAAACAAAATCAAAAACAAAAACCTAATCGGTTTTTTTGACAGAAAGAGCTTTAAAATATTTGTGTTTTGTTTTTAATGAAAAAGAGATTCTGAGATATAACTCCTTTGAAAAAATATTACACAATTGAAGCAAAACTTCTTAAATTTTGCTTGTATTAATCTGAGAGTGAGACAGTTGTAGTGTTTTCAGGATACTTTGGAGGGGTTTTTTCTCTTGTTTTACAATGTGAATTTTCTGGTCTCTTCAGCTTTTGGGTTAGAAAGTCATGAGATGTCCAGTTCTGATTATGCAATTACATAATCCATGTTTAATGATAACCTGTTTCAGCATGTCACACAGCATGCTAGTGCTTCTGTGACTGTGGATGCTTTCTGGCAGATTTTAATTTCATGCAGCCTTTTTCTTGGACACTTCCATTGTTATTCTTTTCCTGCACTCTCAGAATGAGAAAGCTAAAATCTTTAGTTATCTTCAGTTACATCTGGATAACAGAAGTCTGTTTACTCCTGCACATTGGTATCATTGTCTTGGGCTTGGCACTGCTTTGCCCCAAAAGATTTCAATGTGTTACTACAAGATATTAGACTGAATGCTAAACTACAGACCAGTTGGAAACTGGAATAGCTTTTTTTTCCCTGGAGAAAAGGAAAGCTCTGTGTAAGACTGTCAGCACATACAGATGTTACTGTCCATCTCCACAGAAGGTTTTTTCAGAACAGGAGAACCATCTTCCAATGTGTCTCAACAAAAACCCAATTCATACAAAAACTCAAATGTAGATGCCTTGTAAGAGATGGAAGAAAAAGTGTTGTGTATATCATACTTTGCTTTATTGCATCCCTATTGTTGTTAGAATAATCTCATGCTATTAAAGAATAAACTAAGAAGCTTACACTGTATAAACCAAACTGAGCTCTTGTTTTCCTTCAATTACATTGGATTAGTAAATTAGAGTAGATTAGTAAAATCCTTCTACACTAAGAAGCTTAAAAATGAAGGCTGATAATTGATTTTTTAAAAAGTAATTTCATACTTGTGTTTTACATTGAGAGTAGTGTGCCTGAAGTAGATTTTGTCTTGTTTTTTAGTTTTGAGTTTGAGCTAAGAACCCAACTGTAGTAGGAAAAGAATGGAGTTGTTAGTGAGGGACAGAGTCATTTTGCACTGACAAGGGTTTGGCCTTTGTTTTCAGGATTTACTTTCAGCACTGAAGCCAGGCTTCACTATGAATTCAGTTTTGCAGTAACAAATGATGTGGTGAGTTTCTGGGAGCTGAATGAGAACAAACCATATTTATCTCTCATAGCTAGAGAGGTTTCAAAACCAAGAGCAAATCTGTCCTGTGTAATGAGTCCTTCTTAGGTGCGTCAAGAGGTTTCACAATAAAGGTTCACCACATGCATTTTTATTAATTATTGCAAAACTTTAGAGCAGAAAGCCTAAAATACATCAGGCTGCACATGAAAATGCTTCTTAGTCACATTTGTGACAAAAAATAGGGAAGTTGTTTTGCTGTCATTGCACTCAGAGTTCATACCATGATGCACAACTGATTTCAGTGTCAGAAAAATGAATCATTACCTGGTAATTTTGTGACATCAGGAAAATAATGTATCTAAGGATGTGTTCAAATAAACTCTTTTGCAGTTATTCATGTGGTTCTAAACAGTGAATGCTTTTTCTGTAGCAGCTGCTTGTGACTGCTCTTTTAGTTTATCTGCCATCAGCCTTTGCAAATGGTTTTACTGTTCCTACCCAGTCCTGAGCTGTGCAGTTTTCTTGGAAGTTTGGAAGTTTGGCTGCAGTTTTGTTCAGCAGAACTTCCATGTTCTATTTCTCACATCTGCAAGTTCTCATGGCAGCATCCAGCTCACACAAGGTGTGGTGTGTCATTCTCTCTCTGCCTCTGCCCTAGAGCAAGTGCCTGAGTTACAACCAATGGACACGAACTGGGGCCATTCATGGCTGCATTCAGCCCTGCTGCTGCAGGAGGTCTCTCACACACAGTTTACCTGTTCTCAGTCAGAGGGTATATATTGCTCATTGTTTATAAAATGTGTATCTGCCTGGGTTGTTTCCTCAGATTTAGGGGGCAGTTGTTGATTCCCAGTGAGCTGAAAAAGGTAACAGTTCTGCAACCGTTTGACTCCTAGGAAGTCCCAGGTGTATTCTGTCAGAAGCTGTCTGATACTGCACCTGATGAGGAAGGAGGCAAGGGTGGATAAGAGCAAACCTTTCCATTCTGGAGGTGCAGTTCCTGAAAGAGTCACTTGTTATTTGGCTTCAGAAAACCTGCATGTTGAATATTCTATTGTCGTTTTTACCTTGGTGACAGCTCAAACTGTGGTGCTATTGCTGATGACTTCCTTAAATATTCTCCTTGTCTGAGAGAGAATTATTTATTTCCATTGTATTACTACAGTAAACACATAACCTGTTTTTCTTCTTGTAGTTTCTGCAGTCTATGATTCTACCCTTAATTTTAGAAATAATGAAAATCCAACATTGCTGGGAGTTCTAAATGGAAAGAAATATCATGCAGATTTATATGTAAGGCAAGTAATCCATATTTTAATTCCTTTTAAGCAGGAGTGTGTACTTGAAATCACACTTGGTCAAATAAGGGAATGTTTTCAAGTGGATAACAGAAAGCAGATCTCTACCAACCTGGCTTCACAGAACTTCAGATAAAAATTCATATGGGTTGGGTAGTGTTTCTGGTAAAGTTCTGTGATTATGTGAGGAGTCCATAAATGTCTAGAGAACTTTTTGTTTATTATTTTTTACTCATTTGTGGGTTGGCTCAGCAGCAGCACTGGGGTCTCTTTTCACTCACTTGGCCAGAATACCAAACACAACCTAAGTGTTCAGGTGGAGTTGCTTTACACCTCTCTGGCACAGGAGTTCCAGAGACAGTTCCAGTTCCTCTGGTGGAGGTCAGGCTCACACTTTGCTGTCTGGTGGTGTCATTGTTGATATATTTGACAGCTGTGCCCTCCCTACCAAGAAGGGGATTGTTTAGTAGAAAAAGCATTACCTAGATTCCTTTCATTAAGGTTTCTATAAATTAAAAATACCCTAATGGCTTCCCATGATCTTAATGGGAAAGAGCCAATTCCCACGTGAGGTTCTACCAGCAGCACCTGTGCTACAGGCACTCAGGGCATGGGATGATGTAGGGTTGGAGCATGAACCTAAAAGTGATGCTGCAAGTGATCAGAAGTTCATCATAACCCCTTAAAGAGCTATCATGGACCAACAAGCTGGTCCAGTTCCATTATCCTGGATAGCACTATGAAGTGGAAAGGGGTGACCTTTTCTTTCTACTTCTCCTTTTCTACCTGTTTGAAAAAGTATTTTTCTCAGAACTATTTTTGTCCAAGGGTAAAAAGAAAGTTTCTCTTGATTCCTCTTCCCATGTGGTAGCTCAGCCTGGTGTCCTTGTGTTTGGTGTACATGGCCTGGCTGGATGGTGTTCACAGAACCCTGCCTGTGGGTGTCAGCTCCAGCAGAGCAGAGGGGTTCCTCTTGCTGTGTCTCCCTTTGTACCATTCCAGCCTGCTGCAAGGCAGTCTGGCATAGCATGGAAATTGCTTTTCTCAGCTCAGGATAGCTGCTCACACATCCTGAAAAGCTGTTACAGGCAGGGTAAACCTCATGGCTAAATTTGTTTTGGCAAGTAGTTGGGGACTATCACAGATTCCTTCAAAATCTCCCCCATGTTTGCTTCTTGAAGTGCTGCACAAGTTAAAAAAGGTGGAAAATGTGGTATCTACTGTCAGATAATCTGTCTGTATACTGTGAGTGCTGTCCATGAAAGTCAAAGTATTTAATATTCTTCAATTTCTCTTGTTTACCGTTGGCAGGCGGATTCCACTAGAGGATGTCCCAGAAGATGAGCAGGAATGTTCTACCTGGCTCCACAAACTGTATCAAGAAAAGGTTGGATTTTTTATCAAGACAGCACTTACAAGCCACTAGTTACTTTTAGTGCTAATAGACCTTTCCAGTGTGCATGTGTAGTGTCCTAGTTTGGAGGCTGGGAGTGAGCTGGCTTTTTTGGCTTTCAGGGTAAGTGCTAAGTGCTCTGTTGCACTACAAACTTGATCCTGTGCTTCCAGTCATGATTGCTTTTGTTTTGTACATAGAGCAACAGGAAGAAAGCTTAAACAAGACTTTCTAGAGCAGTTTTAAGCCTCTTCTTTAGAAAATTGCATAAGGATACAAAACTCGAAATTGTCTTACTGCCTTCTGATTGGTAGAAAGACCTTCTTTCCCTAGAAGACACCTTCTAAATATCAAGAAGCAGATTGTGGGCTAAATAAGATCTATTCTTTAGTGTATTAAAATTTTTGTCCCTTGTTTTACCCTGCCTTTTTTACCAATGCAGGCATCCAGCATTAAAAGAACAGGCTGATAAATTGTGGGTTAAGAAGGCATGCATTTAAGATTCCTGATTTCATAGGATGGGGAGAGAATAATAATGATTGTATTTGTAGATGCCCAGTGGTTTGGGGTTTTTATTCTTTTTTTTCCTTTGCAAATGCTTCCATATGAATCTTTCATCTTTCAGAATCTGTTTCTTCTGGGCTGGTTTTATGAATGTTGGAGATAGTTGTTGGGGAATGTGCTTTTTGGATGCACACAGCACTGCCATTTCAGTCAGCAGGAGTCGTAGGTATGCACGGCATGAGGGCCTGGCAGCTCACTTTATTGAATACCTTGATCAAAGTTATGTGTTCAGACTGGAGTGCAGCAGTGCTTTGGATTTAGAAATTATAGAATATAGCTATGCTCTGGTTTCCTCTCACTGGGACAGCAAAATTCTGCTGTGCCATTTGTCGTGCTTTTCCCAGACACCACATTGACAGTGCCCTGGCAGTTCTGTTTCAAACCATCCCTGTTTCTGCTGTACTTTATAGCTCCTCTAAGCAGCTTGCTTACAGGAATGTGGAAAGTAAATATGTCTTGAGACCTCACTTGTAGGTCTGCTCCTCTTGCCTCTGATGCCCTTTCTCAAAGTTTGTGCCCCTAACACCTGATTGAGGCACAGCCCCCAGCACCTTTGCAGAAAAGCAGGCTGTTACCCACATGTGTGTGTAAATGGTCCTTCTGCTCAGCATTGCAAAGTCCACTTTCTGCTGCCATGCCTTTGTAGCCCTGTTTCATGTCCCTGAGAACTATTCAGACGTTTGCAAGACAAGAGCATAAGTGTGAATGTGGTGATTGTTTTCCTCAATCTTTTATTGTATAGTTGCAATAATTCACTCCGGGATTTTTCTGTTATTCCCTCTTTGGCAAACACTCAGTTGCTTCTAGTGCTAACAGAGGGTACATCTGTGCTTCATAATGTTATATTGTACAATATATCATAGTATTCTTCATGACAACTTCATTTGCTGGTTGGTTAAGTCTCTGGTTTCCTATTTAAGTGCAGGAGTGAAGTTTTGCATCCAAGAGTGAATTGTGCTGTGTTCAGTTTTCCATTCCACTAAAACCTTTTTTGGTTATGTGAATGTTTTTGATTGATGCAGGCTGAGGGGAGCTGTTTGTTTGTGTTTTGGTTTGGGATTTTTTGTGATGATTTTCATTTTTCTCTGAGGGCAGCATGTTTCTCTTTCTCCAGCTCTTTTACTTTAGTGAAACTTACTTCACTGCAGTCATTCCTGGTTTACTGAAGCCCTTGTCTTTATAAAATCACACTGCCAGAATATAGAGCAGGGACAACTTCTTCCAGAGTTCTGAGATGATGAAAGCCTACCTGCAGGGTAAAAATACATTTTTTTTTTCACCATTCTGCCCTGCATCTTAAAAAGATAATGGGCTCTTAGGTCAGATAACAAACAGCAGTGCCTCCCAGGTGCTGTTTCCAAAAATTAATTCTGTTTCAGGTCATCTTCAGAGTCAGAAAATATTTGTGATATAATGTAAAAATTTGTTATTCAAAGGGCAGTAATTCATTGCAAGACACACACTCATCCCCTGCTTTGTCTGTTTTGCTTGCAGCATTTCACTTGCTGTTTCAAAGTCAGACAAGCTGTGCATGCTACTGGAAAGCAGAGATTTTAACACACATGGTTCCCTGTGCTGTTGCTGATTCTCAATAATTTTAATAATTTTGCAGAAGTTTCTCAAGACTCACATACAATGTGCTGAATTATGCTGTAGTGGCATGATTCAGTGGCTGGAGAGTGCCACAGGTACTGAGGTCAAGGCCTATGCACTCAAAGTGATAAGGATTGCAGAGCTATTGGAATGAGTAATGAAACCAGCAGTTACTGGACATGGAGGGACATGAAATTTTTTTAAAATATATTTATTTCCCTGTACTGACATTAGTAAAGGAATGAGAGTCTTTGAGAAAAGCTTATTCCTCCTTGTCTGCTCTCACCTACGTGTACCTCAATCTGAGATACTTCTCTGTGGAGCCTGTTGTGTTTATGTTCTTGCTACTTGTCACTTCATTTTTTGGCTTAGTCACTGCTACAGACACAGTTGAACAGAGTCCTGCCAGATAAACAGTGGCATTGTGCTGCTGCTCTAAAGCAAACACTGTTCTCCTTCCACATATGGCCAGCACTGTATCAGTAAGTTCCAAATTATGACAGAAGTTCAATTTGGGTTGCACATTGCCTTCTCTCTTTATCTCTTTTACTTTTTTTTAACTGCCATTGCTAGAAAGGCTCCCTTTGACTTTAACAAGGACTGGGTTGAGGATCTTTTTGCCAGGTCTGAAGAGGTAGCATGTAGTAATCACAACTCTGCTAGTCCTTTCATGTTTGTGTTCTTTTTTTACCTCATTATAGCCTCAGCGCCTGAAATAGAAGTTCTGTTTGAAAATCCTAATTTTCATTAAAAAGAAAGCAAGCTTCTAATTCTTCTTGCTTGGAAAACAGGGCCTGAAAATATATACAGGAATGTCCTAAGGAATCAGCAAATCCTGACTGAAGAGGAGAAGTGTACAGAACTCCAGTGTTTGGGAACAAAGAATATATTTTTGGATCCTCATTCTTTGTTGGCTTCCTTTGGATCCTCATTGTTTGTGGGCTTCCTCACGAAGGGGCAGCAGCGTACCTGTGCTGTCAGACCTCCTGTGGGAACGGACAGGAGGAATCCAGTCAGCCTCTCACAAGGAGATGGATGTTCCCTGACTTGCCCTCACTGCATTACCTCACTGTCTGAAGTAGCTTAAATGTGCTGGGGGCAGTAGAGGGAGCATGTTTCCATGTTGGAATGTAATACCTGCATGGATGGAATTCATTACAAACCAAAAAGAAGGAATGCAGAGGAATGAAAGGAAGCTAATGTGGGTACGGTGATTTGGGGAAATGGTGAGGTGTATCATCTGTTTAAAGTCTGTCTTGTTGCTGGGTATCATAGGCACCCTCACAAAAGCTTTCAGGACAGATGAACCCATAGATGCCTTTTGCAAGTGAATAAATGTATTTAAAGGTAAGGAATAGTAACTGAAGAGCTGTTCCCCACAACAGTGGGAAGTGTGGTGGAGCTGTTGGCCTTGCCATTGTTTTGCCTTTTGTATTTGTTTTCCATCTGTCTCAAGCCTCCCAGTGAGGTGTGGTCAGTGGTTTTGCTGCCCCTCATGCCATGCAGAGCCAACAAAGAAAGCCCTGCTGTGCTTGTTTCAAGGGAGCCTCTCCTGCTCTCTGTAGTAGCAGGCCCTCTAATGGCAATGCCAGCAATAGTCAGGAATTCTTCACATTCCAGGGTAATACCAGCATTTGGAAACCTGACTGTATATAGTAAGTTCAGTTTTCTGCAGATGAGTAGCTCTGTGTTCTAAAGCAGTCTTCACTGCACTGTGAAGAAAACCACATACACTGTGAGCTGTGTTGAAGATGGCTCAGTATTGGCCACAGTGATCCCACTACAGTCCAGCTCACATCAGTAAAACACAATTTTTGTAATCTCGATAAAGAGAGGGCAGTGCTTCAGTTACTGCATAATCCCATAAAAGCTGAATGTTCATTTTGAAATAGACAAAGTGGTAACAGCTTGTAATTGCTCAAGTTGCTATCGAGTAAGTAATTGTTTGTGTCAACTGGAGTGTAAGTATAAAATCATAGCATAGTAAAAAAAATAGTCTTTTGGTTGATTCATCTTGGCTTTCCTAAAAGTTTTAGAAACCAAAAATCCTTTCTTTAAAGAAATATCATACTTCATTCTGAATAAATTAATTTTTTTATGTCAATCTAATACTGACTTCATTATTCCGCCAGGTTTTTTTTGTGATAACACAGATTAATAATCTTTGCTTTTAACAAAGAGGGAGGATTTTTTTCCCCCACCCACTTTTGATATCTTGGATTGGTGAGATCAGTAAAGGCAATGCTATTCACCCATGTGGAAAACAGAAAAAACAATCCCCACCCCATTATCCTCCTTGTGTTATACTTAAAGGTCAAGTCATATGCTCATAGCCAGTGAGAGATTTTGTGCTGTTGACACACTACACTGCCTCTAGGGAGGTTCAGCACCCAAACTTCCTACCACAGGCATCATGGGGACAAGGTAAACAAGACTTCATCCCTGGGACAAAGGCAGGAAGGGGTGGTGTTCTTCGCAGTGTGGGACCAAATGATGCCTGGTCACCCTTTCTGACAGGTTTGTGGGTGCTGTTTGAGGACAGCAGTTGGAGGAAACAAGAGGGAACAGGAGATGCCGCTGAGGATGGAGCCCAGACACTTCCCTGGCTTACCTGCAGTGCCTGGGCACTGTGGCTCCTGCAGGAGGTTCAGCAGTGATGTCTGCACTGCTGCAGGAGTGTATGTCCCATCATCCCTCCTGTTTTCCTTGGCTGCTGTGCTCTCCAGGTACGGCGTTTTTCAGGCTGCTGTGTGTAGGAGAAGGAAAGTATTCACACAGCAGTGTATGCTCTCCCTTTCTTTTTTTTTTTTTCCTTTCTTTTTTTTTTTTGACTCTGTGTTCATTGACTTCAAAGTACAGGCTTTCCAGCCATCAGCTGGTCTTTGATCTTCCCCAGTAGTTACAGCCCTCCAGAAGGAGGAACATCAAAGGCAGGGATGGCTGGTTTTGTTGGCAGATGGGGATGTAATTGTTGCCCTCCTTTGTTCTGCCAGGATGCATTCCAGGAGGAATATTACCGCACAGGAACGTACCCAGCAGTCCCGACAGTGCCACCTCGTCGGCCATGGACACTTTTGAACTGGCTTTTCTGGGCCTTACTGCTGCTATACCCTTTGTTCCAGCTGCTCATCAACATGATCAACAGTGGATCATCACTGACACTGGCTAGTTTTGCATTTGTCATTATAATAGGTGAGTTTTCTGATAGAAAAAAAAAAAACTGGCAGAGTCTGTTTGGTGCTGGGTTTTGGAACAATGGCCTAATGGTGCACTGAAGTGTAGCTACTGCAAAATGTTTTGAATTTGTCACCTTTCCTTCAGCATTTTTCTCTTAATTCAGTTTCTCCCCTCAGCAGACCAGTTGGCTGGGTGCCATTTCAAAGTGCTTCATGCCTTGTGTACCCTCACACCATTATTCAGGGTTTCTGGAGTTTAACCTCAGGGCCCACTGCTTTACTGTTTGACATTGTAGCATTTGTGATGGTTTTGGATTTAGCCCTTTATAATTTAGCTGAGTGACACCACACCCCTCACCCTGCCCCCTAAACCTAATACAATCTTGCTATTAGTGACCTAGGTCACATCATTTCTTTATCAAGAAGCGAAAGAAAGAACCTATAAAGGAAAAAAGCTGTGATGCTACCAAGAACAGACAGCAAAAATGACCTTCTTTTCATTTCTTTCCCCTTTTCTTGTTCCCCACTTACCTTTCTTCTGCTTCTAGCCACAAGGAAAGGTTAATAGGCAGGCTGCTCTGAGTCATCTCTTGACTGCAGTGATAATCCAAAGGATTTATTCTCAGGTTATCTGTAATACTGGATCTACCAGAAGGCTCCAGCAGCCTGCAGGCACAGCCAGTGTGTAGCAAAGCAGGGAGGATTGTGTTTGCTGTCCTTACAGTGGGACTGGTAATTGGTACCTGGTGGCTTAACAATGTAAAAGGAAGGTTTTTCTGCAGACTGGAGGGATGTATCAGATGACAAAATCAGCTCTTCCCATTGCTCCTAGCCGACCTTCTCTCACTGTTTATAACTGAGGCACACAGGTTGTGGTTTGGTTTTTTGCTCTGGCGCTTTGACAGCTCACCTGATGCTCCAGAATCAGGAGCTTTACTGCAGTCCCCAATAGCCCATTGTAATAGATTGCTGTTTTTAAGGGTGGGTTTCAGTACCTGATACAGGTGCAGATAAGCACAAAATGAACCTTTTGTGATAGAGCAGAGTAACTGGGAGGCCCTTTCACTGGGTACCCTCTGCACTGTTTCTAGGTTGTCATTCGTCCTTTGGATAATTTCTGCTTATTGTGCTCTCCAGTAAAACACTGACTGGCTTTTAAGTAACTGGCTGTTCAGGTGGAAAGAGCTCTAAGAAAAATGCTCCACTTGAGCTCGAGTGGAAGGACTGTAATCCCTCAGACCTAGCTCTGAGGTCTAAGAATGAATAACCCATGTGTGTACAGCTCTGCTTGGTTCAGCTCAAACTCTTTCAGCCCTAAATAAATGGCATTTCTTTATGCTGTGAATGTTGTCCCCTTGTGCTTTGCTGTGCAGCAGTTTGGCTGTTTATACTCCCAAAAGTCATCACACTGTGTTCATACCTTACTGCTGCTCCGGGCCTGGGAGCCCTTTGTGAAACTGCTTGAATCAATACAAGGCAGTCGCTGCTCCAGAGGATAAATGCTCAAGTAGTTTGAGGAACAAAAGTGTTTTGGAAACCAGCTTTAGTTTTGCAGGACACATGGCTAGAGATTTAGGTACTTAGCTCACAAGAACTGTTTAAAAATTGGTGCTGATATTTTGGTGCTGAAGCATAGGCATGTCTGTCAAATGTCAGTATCTGTACATGACAGCAGCTTCTTTTTTCTCCTCCTTCTGCTTCCCCAGTCTCATTTGGCTTCAAAGAACCAAATGCTGGGTGGCCTTTCGTGTTTTGATAACTTATGTTGAGGAGGACACCCACCCTTCATGCTCTAGAAGTAATTTATTGCAAAGCTGTCAGCAGCAGTTAAAAGGGGAGTGCATGCAGAAGGTGAGAGGTTTCTAAGGGAGCAGCAGCTATTCCATGTTTCATGCTAAAAGCACGGTGGCATCTGGGCTGGTGGCACAGGGCCAGCAGCTCCAGAGCAGCTCTCGGCGAGAGAAGCGTTCCCTCTGAACTGAGTGCCAGTAGGGATGAGCCAGCTGGGATTCCTGGGAGCTGCTGTGTGTGTGCTGTGCTCTGTGGGTGGGATCAGCCCTGGGGACATCCCAGTGTCCTGGAGCAGAGTGTGGAGCATGGGGCTGGAGCACGGTGTGGCCTGGGCAGCGAGGCTGGCACTGCTGCAGGCTGAGCTGAATGGAAGGTGAGGAGGGGACAGGCCAGCAGGGCTGTAGTAAGATTTACAGCAGGGTACAAACCATGTGCAGGATCATGCCTGTGTCCATTCTGCCTTTTGGTGGAGCTGCCAGATAGTCTGGCCTTTCAGCCTGGTGCCTAGAAATTGGGGGATTTGGGGTGGGTTGTTTACTTTTTTTAATGTCAGTGTGTTGCTTGTTTCTTCTCCTTCATAGTATGTAGGATAGGCCCTCAGTGGAAATGTCGACAATTCATACAGTCTTTAGTTGTACAAATCTCAATTTCAATGCATAACCTATATAACTCAAGTGCAAACTGTATGTGGGATATTTTTATGCCCCTGCCTGCTATGCTGCTTATAGCACTTGCTGTGTAGTATAAAGGCAGGGCAACAGATGAGAAAAAAATCCTGAGTAGTAAGAGAAAAGGTGGAAATCCTTTGAGCTAAGGTTTTGCTGAAGGATGAGATACTACATGTGGAGGTGGTGATTTTCTTGGAGCTAAAATGTGTTCCAAGAAAGATTACACTCCTGGCTCTCTTGACAGTGTCAGCTCAGCCCTCCTTCATCCCCAGCACTCCAGCAGGCAGAGCAGGTCCTCAGCAACCTCCTGCATCTTTTGGATGCTGAGTAGTGGTGGGCACAAAGATGCAGGAGCTCAGTTACCTCAGTTTGCTGTGGAGTAGTTCAAGGATGCTTCAGCCAATAGCTTCTCTCATGCACTTCTCAGGGTGGTCTAAAACCCTCACAGCTATGAAGTTAGGCACTGCTGATTAGTTACTGCTTGATCTCCCTTTCTTTCTCCCCTTTCTTGAAGTAAAAAGCCTTATTACAGTTGTATGTAAAACAAGAAGTGAATAAATCCTTAAATGTGAAGGCATCTCTCAGGTCTGCACTGAGGCTCAGGAGAGCTGTGGTGACACTGCAGGGACAGACCAGCCCAGCCTTTCCCCTCTTTGCTTCCAAGGCTTGGCAAACATGAGCAGTCCTCTTCTCCTTGCACCCCACCTTCCCCAGGGTGCTGAGGGCTACAGGTGAAATGGGCATAGAAGGCAGTGGCAGCTTCTGCCAGGGAGCAAAGGACAAAAAACGACATCTGAACTGCTGAACTAGTTGTTTTTTGTGTCCAGGCATTCTTGGAACTGGATGAAGTCCCCAGCATGGTGTGTGCCTGCTGTAACAGCTGCTCTTATTTACGCTCTGTGTCCATCTCCAGATGCTGTTTCTATCCCTTGTGGTTAAAAATCTTAATGATTTCATGCTTACTATTATGTTATGATCCCAGACTGCAGGCTACACGTTGGATCTTTCTCATGTTCCCCAGCTCATGGCCAGTTAAATGTCAGAGATGGTTTTCTTTCTTTCTTGTCTGTCTGTGAGAGTGAAGCCCTTTGCTTGTCTCAGTGGTGTGTGTGTTTATCCACAGCGTGACAGTGGAGTGTCAGTGGCAGTGAGTGCCCTCAGAGCCAGCTCCCTTTCTGGACTGTTCCCTGCACAGCTCTGCTCCCCCTGTGAGAGGCCCTGCTTTCCTGGCATCCACAGGACCTGAGGGCAGCCCCACGGGCAGACCAGCTTCCCAGTGTCCAGCCACGCTGTCACATCACGTGTCACTCATCCCTGGCATCCAGTTACCATTGCCCTGGAAGAGCTGCCAATTTGCTGTCAGACTGCACAGCAGGAGTCTGCAGTGGGGGCTCTCTGTGGCCCTGTGCCAACAGCAGCTGGTGAAGCACAGGGCAGCACTGTGTGCCAGCTGCCAGACCCCTCCCCTTCCAGGGCTGGAGAGCAGCAAATGCCAGGACACAGCCTTGGATCAGCCCTGTGGTTCACAAGGGATGCCTGGTAGTGGGATGAAACCTCTGGATCCTCTTGGTGATCTCAGGCATGTCTTAACCATAAAGAGTCCTTTGGCTGGTGAGAGTTTGTCCAGAGTCATCTCAGAGAAGTAAATGCTGATGGGAATGAGACATCCAGAGCACCTCACCTTACTGTCACCATCAGTCAGAAAGACAGTGGGATTTGGAGGCTTTAGAGGAGGCCTGTGGCTTTCTAGGTTTGTTTGGTTTGGGTTCCTTTAGTTTGGAAAGCATTTGGAGCAGAGGGAAGATGTTTGTGACTTCCCTGATAGCTTTAGGCCTGAAAGAAGCATGGCAGTTCTGAACATGTACAGTAGTTGAGCAGGCCCTTGAGGAATAACAGATTCTGGGTAAAGAGCCCCTTTACAAAGAAACCAAAAGTGTGAGGGAAGGAGTTTAGATTAAGCTGCATTCAACTTAATCACTTTAAGTGCCACAGATAAATAAATAAAATAATCCTTGCACATGGTAAATTATTACCACTGAATCATCTATAAAAGTCTTTTAAATTAACCTGTTTTCTTGTAATGGACTTTTTCATGAGCTACCATTAACAAATACCACAGCTTACTTTTTTTTTTTTTTTTTTGTTTATCAAGATCGGAAGTTCCTTGCACTTGTTTGTGCTCTTTCAGACAAGGGGCTGCTGAAAGCCAGCAGAATTCCCTTCCGCTGGCACGCAGGGCTGCGATGCCTGTTCCTCTGACACCCATCCTGTTCCTTGTAGCCTCTGCCCTGCTGATGGGAGGGGATGTGTCCAGCCTGAGGCTCTTCCTTCATGAGGTGCCATAGGCAAATAAGTTGATGTGGAGGTATGGGAGCATCAAATGCCTCTTTCATCCCAGGTCTCTCTCATGCTGCTACACCAGTACAGATGTGCAGGCCGTGCCTCAAGCAGCGTTAACTGGGTTTGTTTTGCAGCTTCTGTCGGTGTCAGATGGATGATCGGGGTTACGGAGATTAACAAGGGCTCCACCTATGGCAACAATGACAACAAGCAGAAACAAAAGTAGCACCTTCAGAGACTGCTTCAATCCAAAGGGAACAAATGCAACTGCTGAAAACTCTTAAGTGCATATCACGGTCCTTCAAGTGAGATCCGAGGATGAGTAATTGCCGTGCATATCTGAATTTGTGCTCCTGTTGTTTTTCTCTGGGGTTTGGGCTGGATGACACGGTGGAAGGATGCACTCCTTCGTATACTCTCAACAACAGGTTTGCACATGTGTGGTTGGATTTGTTTTCCTATGAAGTGTCTTAAGTTTTGAAGGAAAAAAAATTCCAGTGTGCTTGTATGAAGAGACTCTACCTGGAAATTAACCAGAGGTGCAAGCTTTAATGTCAGAAGATTGTTACAAGATGATTAAACTTGATAGTTGTGTAGCTCACACAGTTTAACAACCATAATCTGTCAGTGTTTAAGCACAGCACAGCGGGATGCTGTGCTTGGTTATAGCAGTGTTGGACTGAAGCAGCTCTGCTGAGCTGGCAGAACTGCAGAGTTTTGTACATGCAGAGCCTGTTCCCACAGTGTGCACTACATGGGCCCTTCAGAGCTTCAGCCAGACCCTGCCTGGACAGCCACACACCGGAGCCTGGCAGCAGCAGAACCTGGATCACAAGTTGGCTCTGTGGCCTGAGCAGAGCTGAGTTACCACTGCCCTCTCTTTCCCCAGGCCATACATCCCAGGGATAGCTGAAAACTCTAATTCTTCAGAGTAAATGTCATTTTTAGTTTGGAAGACTTGAAGTAGTAAAATTCCTTTTGGCTTTAAATGCTACTTAAAATTCCAGGCCATCCTAACAATTTTGGAAACAAAATAACTGGGCATGGTGTAGTGAAATAATGCAAAGTGTGCATTACAAAATATGCCCCATACCCATACTGTTGTGATCCTAATTAACCTGCTTGTCTGTCTTTTCTGATAAATTAGTTTACTTGGTGCCTCATAACAGCCAGCCTGAAGTAATAGTAAATTATTTTCTTCTGGGGAGGAGGGGGAACTAGGAGAGAGACCTAGGACAGTGGGTATGGCTGATTTTTTTTAATGTCTGTCTTGATTTGACTGACACTCTTCTGAATTAAATAAAACTAGAACCAAGCTCTGAGGAAAGAGGGGGGGTTGCTTTGACATTCCTGGTACTGATCTCAGGACTGCCTCCTGTTTTTAAACTTCTAGAGTTAAGGGTCTGCAAGTTACTAGAAATAACTTGTTTAAAGCAGGAAAAAAAAAAAAAGGAAAGCAGGGGACATTAACTAACAGCAAATATGATTGGAAAAAAATCCCAGTTTTTTGAAGTCTACAGATCCCGACACTGAGCAGTGGAGGTTGTGATTGACACTTTCAAAGACAGTCCCTATTCACTTGACATGGAGCTAAACCAGACAGTCTTTAGTGAAGAAAGTAAGTAGTCTTACTGTAGCAGCTGGTATAAAAACATGGCTCTTTCCATATAATAAAACTGAGGCCAGAAACAGGCTAATACAACAGTACTAATTATTCCATGAAATATGTATTTGCTATTCAATACATCAGATAATCTAGAAACTCACCTTTTTAATATGCAGAGCATAAAAAGCAGGTCAAGTAGTGCTTTTAGCATGGAGCAAGAACTGAAGTTGAGGGATAGTGGAGGCAGTAACATTTACACCATGAAGAAAGGCATAGGCAGTGTGAGAGACTGCTTTGGGAGGCTTTTTGCCTCATACATCTTGTGTACGCATGCATTCCTTATGTTCTGAACCTTTCAGGAACAGATTGTTCAGTGTCATGAACAGAAACATGGGCTCAGATGTTTTTAGAGCCCAAGAGTAGAAAATACTGAAATATTTACAATGCTGTTTAATAAAGCACATGCCCTGCTCTCTATTTGCTGTAACATTCTTAACAGTGAAAAACTGAGTATTGCATCCTGTAGTAGCATTAACAAGCCAGACCTGAAGCCACTTGTACACAAGAGCTGGAAAATGGGTGGGAGGGGAGAAAGGAAAGGCCTCTCCAGGGTAGCATTTTACTGTGAACATTACCTGGCAGGCCCAGTGACCTCCAGTGGCCTTGTCTCAGGGTGGTAGGTGAGCAGTTCTGAGCAGCAAATACATATTCCTGGAGTGACAGAGGCTGTTCAGCCCTCCTGAGCCACACATTTAACATGCAGTAAGGAAGACATTTGGCATTCCTTATCAATCTTAGTCCTTCCCTCCAAGTGCCCTTCTCCCAGAGGAAAGTACCAAACAAGTAAATCCTTCTGAAAGAGTGATGAGATGATTTCATACCCCTCTCCCTGGGCCCAACCCTTGAAACATGCCACTCCTGGATCCATCCTCCCAAGCACTTGTGCAAGTCCTGGCACACCACTGAGGCCCTTCCAGCACTCACTGACAGACAGAGAAATGGTCCTTGCCAAAGTTAAACTTCTCCAGTTTACTGTATTAAAAGAATGACATAGGGTATTAGGAAGCAGTGTTTGCCCCTCATCCCCACAAGCAACTGTATGTTCTACAACTGCCTTAACAAAATTAGTCTTAATGTTTGTTTATACAAAAATAAAAGTATAAAAAGCTAATATGCAGTGAAGGAGTTTTCTTTTGGTTGGCAAGAACAAACTGGTAAGAGTTTGTCACCTTTGTGTCACACTAAAAGCTGTCCACTGTTGGTGTTCAAGGGCACCTGAAACAAGGCAAGTGAGGACACAACTCACTCAGATACCTCTGCTACACTGCAGATGAAGCACACAGCAAGCTGGGGGGACACATAGTCCTTTACTGAGGATGACAACATACCTCCTATCACACAGCTGAAAATAGAGCACTGAAAAGAAGGGGATGTCTTTGTTTAAATTTAGTATTATATTTTTTGAGGGCATAAATACCTGCACAGGTGACACACACAGCAAGGTTCATACTTTCCTAAGTAGGAATGTCAGAGTTTGTGGGATCTCCTTGACAACTCACCATACATGTGACTAATCAAGAATTTGTGGCTTAAGATGAGACAAGACACTAGAATATAAAACTAAATATTAAAGATTTTTAAATTACCTGTTTTGAGTCTGAAGCTGTAACAGAAATATGTAAACTTGCACTAATGTTTACAAGTAACAGTTTTAAGTCACCTATTTGTAATAGCAAGTCAAAAAAAATCAACTAGATCATGCATTGCAGGCTATTTCTTCCAACTGCTAACCACTTCTAGTCTCTCTTCCTTTTCTGAGGCTGATGACAACTGAGATGTGGTGGGGAAATGAAAGCCCAGGATCAGAAGTCAGTTTTTAAAAGGTAACAGTAGGTTCTTGGTTTTGCCAAACAGAACACAAGAATCAGCTTGTACAGTTCTCTTCTAGAAGACAAAAATGTCATGCAGGGCAGCCCCTGTTCACAGTGCAGACATCCAAGAAGGAAGATGTCCCTTAGATAAAAGACAGTGTCAGGAATTGCCCATCACCCTCTTTTCTCAGAAGGTGATGAAAGGGGGAACCTTACTTCTCTTACCTCTTGTGTAAGAAACATCTCACAGTACTCATCTTGAAACTTGACAAACACTCACTATTGCAATACAAGAGCAGCTTATTCCAGTTAGCTCAGCTTAGCAGTCTTATCCCAATGTTGTAAAAAGTTTAAAAGGTGGCACAGACCCACATTTACTTTTGGAAGAAAAACCCTTCACCAGCATCTCCTAAAATAAACCATTTATTGAGAAAAACCTTTTTTTTTTAAAATTTCATTAATCAGCCTTGTGCATAACAAATCCGAAGCTTGCCAAAAACAAATAAACAAAAACCCCAGTAAAAGTTCACAGTCAGTGCACTCAAACAGATTAAAAAACAAGGTCCATAACGCCTGATAACACTACAGCATTTTTCTGAACCTAGAGAGTTCAAAAATACTACATATTAACAATACAAGTTCTCAGTCAAATGAGAAACAGGAGAAGGAACAAAAGGGTCTGGTCCATATACAGTAGTAATGGCACTTTCACTGAACATGCAGCTTCTTCCAACTTGCGGACACGTCACGTGAGCAACATGTGCCAGGTAAAATGTACAGGAGCAGCAGAGGAAGTGACACTGTCACTTGTGCAGTCTTCGTTAAGGTCAACTTTCAGACTGTTTCTCAGCACAGTCTTTATGTAAATATTACATACAGTAGTGATTCAAATCTTGTCAGAATAGAAAAGGCCAGAGATTGAGTAACTTCATTCTTCGTCTGTGCAAACCTGCGAAGGAAGCAAAAGGCAATTACTTCAGCCATCTCAGCCATCTCCCTCCTGCAGCAAGATGATCATGGATCCATTTCTTTAGCACCTTCACCTTGAACTTTTTTTTCTCTGCCTTGTTCCACAGTAATGCATTACAAGTGTTTGTATGGGAGTACTGACACTCCCAGTGTTACCATGCATCCTTTAGGTGCCCAAAGCAGTGTCCACCTCTGATGGATGGGATCTGCTACAGCTGCACTGATGAGGGATGGGTGATGATGCCAAACACTCTGCTACTGAATCAGAATACCAAAGTGATCAACTTTATGCTGGGAAATGAGACAGAGTTCAATAAACTACAGCGCTCCTACTCCTTCAAAAAAGATGTTACTAATACAGCTCAATTTGTAGCTGTGAATATTTGCCTGTTGTTAGGGAAAGCATCACGCCATAGTTCATGCAAGAACTGCTGACTGTTACAGCAGCTGCCAGATAAAACATTCAGTATGATCTTAACTTTTAAGTATGAACTTAAAAGAAAATCAGGTCTTTGCACAGAAGATTGGGAGACTTCTTGTGTGTGGTTTCACTTTTTATGGAGGGGCCCTTATCTCTGACAACCCATGCATTTGTACTTGCTAAAGTTTTTGCTGCAAAGCCCTTCAGATCCAATAAGCTACCACCAAGTTGGAGCCTGACTTGTCTTTTTTAACATAAAGATAATGCATTTCAAAACAGCAGTGAAAGTTTATTGCATGGTGCACACCATGTCCTATAGTCACATGCTTGCTGGAAACAACACATGTGCTTCTGGAAAGTTGCCAACCCATTTTCCTGGACAGCATCAATTGGCTAGCAGCCCCTCACCATGATCCCAACCTCTGTGGCATGACTGAGAACAAAGAAGCTGACTAAAAGCTGATCCCCATTCCCATCTGCAGTTTTTGCAGCCAAAGTCATCAGACAAACCTTGACAAAAGGATGATCGAGAAGCTGGCTGGCCGTCCACCTCATCTTTGGGTCACTCTCCAGGCAGTGGCAAAGGAAGTCTTTCCCTTCTGGGCTCACTTTGTCAGGAATAGGAGGTTTATGACCCATCCCCACTTTATACATGATCTGGAAGTTGTGCTCATATTCATGCCAAGGCCTCTGCAACAGGTGACAGCATTGCTAAGTGCAAGCTATAGTGAGTAACTTGTTACCCACTAGAGCATGTATTTCTGTGCTCCAGAAAATGAAAATCCATCCCAGTCCTTGCAGACATGAGTGTGACAAACTGCTGAGAATAGGACCAGAATTTGCAGAAAAACTGCTGAGAACAGATTGCTTTTCACCAGCACATGAACCATCCCTACCTTGCCCGTGACCATCTCTATGACGACACAGCCCAGGCTCCAGATGTCTGCTGCACGTCCGTGCCCTTCTCCTTTCGCTCTGGTGATAACTTCTGGAGCCATGTATGCTTTGGAACAACACATATGATGCCATCAGTTCATACAGCAGAGTGAACATATACATCAAGTGGCTGACTGGGTAAACCAAATGCTTTTTAAATACCCAATGAATTACTACTCAGGTTTTCTTGCTAAGTTTTGCCATTTGCTGGTTTCTTGTTCTTTGTTGTGTTTTCAGCATAACTGTCTTTCAGTTTGAAAAGTGATACTGAAAATGCTGTTACAGTACATGCTTTCAGTGACTGCCATTTTCTGAAAATCTATTAAGCAGCTGTTCAGTGAAAAGTACAGTTTCAGTAAGGCTGCAGAGAAAAATACAACCCCAGAAAACACATGTTCCAGCATCTCTGTAGTTACAGACAAACATGATTTTAACTCTCACATTATATCATTCACTTATTTTTTTGGCTTCTGGATGTAAAGCACAAAACTAGCTAAGGTAAAATCAAGTTTCCCTGAAACACAAGGTTTTACTCCAGACTTCTGGCAGAGGTATCTTCCTTTATGGAAACTAAACAAGTACCTGCCTAGCACAAGCTTCCTCACCTGCAGTCCCCAAGGTACTGTTCACTTCTCCAGGCATTGTCTGGGTATTGTTCTTCAGCTTCACTGAGCAGCCAAAGTCTCCTAGTTTAATCAGTCCAGATGAGGTAAGAAAGATGTTGGCTCCTAAGAAACATAAGGAAACACGGACACACTTGTTTAAACCAGAGCTGAATTGAGGGCTTCTCAATATAGCCTTGGAAGTTGCAATGGATAATAGCTGAATTCACATTTAGATCTTTACCTGTGAATTAAGTGTGGAATATGACAGCATAAAAGATGTTTTGGTGGGTTTGTGCTAACATGAAGTGTACTGGAAGTTGACAAGTGTTCAAATAAAAAAAAAAAAAAAAAAAAAAAAAAAAAAAAAAAAAAAAAGCAGTATGGCAGGCAAATTAAACAGCTTTCCATACAAGCTCGTTACAAGAAATTACTTCTTCAGGAATTCCAGTGCTTCTCCTTGTGAGCACTAATTCAGAAGAAGCTGCTTCCTGGCAGAGGCCATTGCTGTGTCCTTCCCACCAGTATCTCTTCAGTTCTTCTGAGTCAAGACAGATGATATCACACTTGTCAATAAAAACAGTGTGGCCAGCAGGAGTGGGGATTGTTCCACTCTACTGGGCACTGGTGAGGGCACACCTCAAGTGCTGTGTCCAGCTCTGTGTCCCTCACTACAAGAAGGACACTGAGGTGCTGGAGCGTGTCCACAGAAGGGCAACAGAGCAGGTGAAGGGTTTGGAGCACAAGTCCTGTGAGAAGAGGCTGAGGGAGCTGGGGGTGTTTAGCCTGGATTAGAGCAGGCTCAGGAGTGACCTTATCACTCCTACAGCTCCTGAAAGGAGGGTGCAGCCAGGTGGGGCAGCCTCTTCTACCAGGCTACCAGGGACAGGATGAGAGCAAATGGCCTCAAGCTGCACCAGGGGAGGTTCAGGTTGGACATCAGGAGGAATTTCTTCACTGAAAGAGTGGTCAGGCATTGAAATAGGCTGCCCAGGGAGGTGGTGGAGTCACCATCCCTGGGAGTGTTCAAGATACAACTGGGCATGACACTCGGTGCCACGGTTTAGTTGTCTGACATAGTAGTGGTTTGTCCATGGTTGGACTCAATTTTGGGGGTGTTTCCAACCTTAATGGCCTTATGGTCACAGCTGACTTGCAAAACAGAGTTTAGAGCATTTTATTACTTATACTACCAAGTGCCTACTCCTGTTGCACTTTCAGGGTAATTTTTGGAGGAGGATACCATTAAAATGACTTGCTATACTGGCAGCTTACACTAGAACAAACTTCCCTAGCATAGTTAAAAATCTCCAAGGGGAATCTGCAAGTGGCTTCAAGTCAGTTACTCAACAGAACAATACAAAATAAACCAAGTGGTTTTGACAACCTGTGCTTTTCTTTCATTCAACATCCTGCCAAAATACTCGTTTTGACAGCAACAGAAAATAGGTAGAGCAGAAGGAGCCCCTTGTATCAGGCCACATTCTGGACTCTGCAAGTATCGCAATGAAAGCACAAGTATCACCTGGCAGAAACAGAGCTTCAGCTGTGGCCTTTCTTGAGGAAAGATGGATAGTATGCACAAAACAAACTGCTCACCTACACTAGGAGTAGGCAGACAGTGGGGATTTCACTACACACAGCCTCTTCTCATGTCATGCAAAAGTTTCATTCAAAAGTGGCTCATCTCAATAGAACCTTCCAAAGTTTCTCACTTTTGTTCCACCTTGAGCAGTATAGAAATTCTTGGCTGCTCCTCCTTTGTGTTAGTCTTAGCTAATAGCCTTTTCCCATTCACTTGGTTGGGCATCCCCAAGATATTAATAAAGAATACAAAGAATCCTCAGAAAGCTCAAGTCAAAAAAAGGCAGTGCAGGTCAATGATGCCAAAACCCTGCCTGTTTCTCAAAGGACTCCCTCTGACTACTCTGACAATAGTTGGTAACTATTTAGTCCCAGAGGTGTTACATAGAACAGCAATTGATGGATGAGCAAAATCACTAACAGAAGTAAATTCCAACCTTTAGTTACAAGTCCTGAAAGAATTAATGTTCAGGGAATACAACTCATCTCCGCATTCTGTGCAATGGTTTTCCACTTCTGGGAGTCAGATGCTTGCACATCCTCCAGAATTCTTTCAATAGATTCTGCAGTTTGCCATCAGTGGGATCTATGTCACCCTGCAATCACAGTGTGTGTAATGGAGTTGGGTAGACCATCCCTCAGCTCCTTGAATGAAAGATCCAGAAAGACACAAAGCAATGCAAGAAAGCTGCTTGTATGGGCAAGTATGGGCAATGTATTAGGAGAGCAACAGCTTCTTCCTTTGAACTGTCAACTGCTCTTCCAATGTTTCCAAGCAGTTGCTTGTCAGATAGAAAGCAGGTACACTTAGCCTAAAGAAAAAAGCTTAGGAAAAACAGTCCTCACTAGCAAACACTTTTCCAAGGATGTGCTGGAAACCTGTGTCTCCATTCCTCAAGAAAGCAACATGAGAATTTCACAGAAGTTTCCAACTACTACTGTGGATGGAGCCTGGCAGTGCTGAATTTAGGCTACTGGAATAGTTTAGTTTAATGCAGTTCAAAACCTTCTTCCAAGGTCTTGCAAACTAGAGTTTATACCTTTTAATAAAAACTAATGACAATTTAGCCTAAGTATTGACGTGAAAGCTCCTGTGAGCCCTTTTCCTGAAAGCCCTTGGAACAGTCACATGGAATAAAGCACTGAACCAAAGTTTCAGCAAGAAGCCAGAGACAGCACTTGAAGACTCATGTTGCAGACACTTTCTGTCAGCTTCCACTGCTGTTGTATCACTGGAGCCTGTAAACTGTAAACTGGAGCCTGTAAACTGCTTGTTCAGAAACCAAGGCCAGGCTGTAGGAGGAGTCTTTAAAAGCAGTAAATGAAACCTGCACAGATGCAGCAGGACCCATGTAAGAAGAGCAGACAAGAGGTCAGTACTTCGGAGACGCCCGATGCTTTTTTACCCTTCGCAGTTAACGCTACTGGGAATGGAACGGAACTCCCATCCACATGGTTAACAGGCAAAATAAAACCAAAGACCATGAGTGAAATGGCAGAAAGAGACCACTCCCATCTGTTCCTTCCCTCCCCTTACACATGCACTGCCTGAAGCACCACCACGGGATGCACTTGGCAGGAAGTTGCCCAGTTGTGCACAGCCCTCCTGGGCTGGTACACCACCACAGCTGCTCCTGGGCACGCTGTGAAGAGACGGTGTCAAAAGCCACACTCCTGCTACAGCAGCCGAAACCTAAAGCATTTAAACTCAAGTTTCATGCCCTGTACCTCTGCCAAATCAGCCCCATAGTAAGAACAGCAAAAACTGCACTAGTCCGATAGTCCAAAGGTTTTGGTGGAAATCCTGTGAGTCCATGGAGCAGCACAAAAAGCCCCACTAAAGGCTGTGCTGTAATTCCAGAAAAAGAGGCAGCTCAGACATTCCACAGCCAGTGCTTAAGCAGTGCAGCAGCCAACTTCATTCAAGAAACAAGCAGGCCAAATACTACCCTTGGATGAGAAAATCAGCTTCCGCATACTCTCCTTCTCAGCCTCTTAGAGAGCATGACACATGCTCACAGTGTCCTGTTGCAGTTTTCCAGCTCTTGGTGAATGACATTCCTTCCTTTGTGCTCATAAGGAAGACAGGATTGCAGAAGCTTTGAGTTTCACAAGGTTTTGAGCAAACAACAAGGTTACAAGAAGACAATACTACAGCAGCAGTTAGATGAAGACGTTTTTGTATAGAGCATCTCATTCGAGGTTTCTGATTTGGTAAAGTTTCAGATACAATCCTTTTATTTTCTGTATTCATCCAAGGAGTCTTCAAGAACATGCCCTTCTCTCCTGAAGGGACTCCACCAGGCATGGCCTCATTAATTCCTCTCAATTCAGCCCTTCTGAGGTCACACCTTGAGTGCTGTGTCTTCTTTTTAGGCTCTCCAGCACAAGAGGGACAAGGACACACTGGAGCAAACCCAGGACAGTGGCGTCAAGATGTTCAGAGGGCTGGTGCACCCAATGGACCACGAAAGGCTGTGAGATGGGCTTGCTCTGCTTGAAGAAGGGATGCTCAGGGGAGTGTGTGTGCAGGGCATTTACTGCTGTTTAACAGGAGGACAGCAAGACTGTAGAAACAGATTTTTCCCCTCAAAGGCACGCTGTGAAATGGTCATGCAGCAATGGATACAACAGCAACCTCTGCAGATTCCAGGGAGCTATCAGGGAAAAGCTTTTCACAGTGGGGATAGGTCAGTCATTGGAACAGGGCATCTCCATCCCTGGAGATACACATATATCTCACCTCAACGATGTCCTGAGCAATCTGATCTGACATTGGATCTGATACTAAGGCTGGCCCTGTTTAGGACAGAGGGCTCAGAGATGTCCACATGTTCCCTCCAGCATTAAACATTTCATCATCCTGCATCACTGACCAGAACAGTTTCCTTACAAAGTGAAACAGTTCTAACCAAGGAAACTGAGCTTAGCCACAGGAATTAAAATTCAATACCCAGAATAGAGATTAAAAAGTCTCCTGCTACAGACCAGCACCACCTGCTTTTCACAATGATGCAGACTAAGCAAAAGCAGTGCAGCCAAATGCAATAAACAGCCAACACAGCCCTCGGTCTGCCCTCACCACCACAGGCTGAAAAATGGTTTTGGCAGCTCTATCTTGCTTTGTGTTTTACCCATACAGAGCTGGATGCCATGACAGCATCTGAAAGACAAAGGTGGCTCAACGGGACACTACTAACCAAAAGTCTATTTTTGAGCACAAGGTACTTGCAGACACCAAGTACAGCTGTCTTGCAGGATACAGATAAACAATCGTTGTAAGAATTGTTTATCTGCTGCTAAAAGAAACAGATTGACGGTGATGTTAAACAAACTGGCCATGAGAGATCTAGTGTGATCTGACAGCAAGATTTTCATAGGAAAGTAGTTTTAACAGTCTAAATGTCACTCTTCCCTACCAGAAAAATAAGAGTACCAGTCTACCCAAGAGATAAAATTAAAATTAGAGTGTTCTTTACTGCTGTTATCCTGAAAACTTGGGGATGCAATGTCAGCATAAAGGAAGTCAATGAGCAAAAGACTTCCAATGCATCAAGTAACCTTTATAAAAATACCCTCTGTGGTCTGTCTTTATATTCTGCCATGGAGCTTCAGGAAGGTCTATACACAGAAGTGCCTGCAGTGACCCTCTGTTATTCTCAAGAAACACTCTAACATTTGACATAAGGAACCTGTTGCAACAGAAATGCTCTCAGGTAACACAACATTACAGCTCTGTTAATCAGCTTTTCTCACTCCATGTGTTTCCCTGAAGAGCAGAAGACCTATTTGGAAATATATCCAGATATCAGCAATGACACTGAGCAGCACAAAAGAAATCCCTTCAGCCAGCTTTGGATTTTGATCACAACGAGCTTCCAGGAGAGCATAATCCAGCTAAGGAGAACCTGGACAAGGAATGACCAAGAAAAGGGCAAGGAGAGAACTGTGAAAAGCACAAAGGGAAATCCACAACTGGAGAGAAACCTTTGGTGAGGAAGGAGAACCAGAAAAGGTAAGATTGCTGGGAAATGGGAGTGAGGGAAAGTGTTTTCTAGAAAAAAAAAGCCAAAACTGACTCAAGAGTGGCCTACCTGGGTGGAAGGCCTCTGGATCGTAGATAGTTCTTTTCCCAAATGAGAAGCACGAGGCCAAAGGACCAAGAGCAACTGGGAAGCTCCTACACTGCTGCGGTGATTCAAAACCCTGTGAGCAAGAGGGACATAGAAACCCAGCATCGTTGGGTTGCACTGCCTTGGCACAAAATGAGCATTCACAGGGCACACATGTCGTGTGCATTGCTTCCCCTACCTTCGCCTAAGTCTCCTGCCACCGATGAGCCAAATATGCCAGACTAACAAAACCAAGATAACCAGACATGGAGGATGTTGTTGGAAGGCGCAGAAAAAGAAAAATGAACCTGAAATGAGGACTGACACTGGGTATCTTAAATGCCAAGCCCAACCCCCCTTTGGTTACTGCAGTTTCTGTCTGCGAATTACGTACGCAAATGCTGACAGCCAGGCACGAGAAGATAAATGTATGGAAAAAACACTAGATAAAGGGATATCCTAAAATCACTTAAGTGCTTTTAACAACAGTTTTGTTACGAAGTTTAATCAGCCATTCATCTGAAATTCCAAAACTCTTTGGTAAAATGGAATCACAAGGAAAAGTTCTGATGCACAACTCTAGCACTGTACACTGCCTGTCAGCTCCAGAAAACACCACTTATTTGCACAGACAAGAAGGAACACAGCATTACATAACTCAGTACATTAGTGCTAAAACTGCAAGGACTAATAACTGAGTTTAGATAAATCCCCAATAATCTTAACAACCTCTAAAAAACTATATAAATCATGGGCAAAATTTATGAGTTTGAAATGACAATTGTGAATGTTTTTTACAATCTACATGTAAAAGAAAAAGCATGAAACTATCCAATGGCTTGTAAACTGAAAACTTAATAGAAGGCTTTATACAAATAATGGCTGCATAGAAACTGCACATTAAATATGCAAATACATGCCCCAATCCTTCCCCCTGCTCTCATCTACCACACTGAAACAACAACATTACCTTTTTGGTCAACATTACCTTTAATGTCTCGATGAACAATACCATGTTCATGCAGCACATTGATAGCAACAGTGATCTGCTTTGTGTACAGCCTAATGACATGCTCCTGAAGGCCCAGTTTGGATACCTCCTCCAGAGTGCCCTCATCACAGTACTCCATGAAGATGTACATTTCTTCCTGTTTTGGGAAACAAACCAGATTTCATTTGGTATAACTCCTTTATACTTTAAGCACTGAATTAAGATACAGTTTTCCCTACATCCTTCACTGTTCATGAAATAAAGTATCATGTAATGTCTTCATGAAAGTATCACTTACCATGAAATATCTAATATTCTATTGCACAGCTATGGAAACTCTCTGCTACATGCCTAGCTGCATCATTTGTACATAACTGAGACTATCTGGTGGTATAAAAATACAGTGCTTTGGCATCAGGCAAATGACAGACACTTTGGAAACCTTGCAGGTGTATTTCACAGGAATTTATAGAGATTCTTTCTTATTTAGAGAAGGGGGTGGAAAAGGGCACAAAATTTATGTTTTGGGCTTGATTTTAATCCCTTCTCTCTGTCTCAGTTCCTGCATCATCATGTGTTGACTGCTTGAAATGGGCAAGTTTTTTGTTCTTTGCTGTGGCTTGAACAAGCATGCCAACTCTAACTCACTTTAAGGAAAAAATTAGGTTTCTGCTCCCACTCTGTCTCCAAGCCCATCTGATTTCAAACAGACTGAATTAATATAAAAAGATGGCAAAGATACCAAAGACATTTAGAATCTAGTCCAAGAAACCAATGACCCAGTGGCACAGACACCCAAATTTGTGTCTCAAATAGAGAACTGCAGAAAGCAGCCTATGTCCCCTTCTAAAGCAACAATGGGTCACCAAAACAACTTTTTCCATATTGAGCAAACCAGTCAAATCCAAGCAGCACTTTCCAGCAAGACATGAGGACTTGAAACTCACAAGTGGGAAGAGCATGTGGAAAGCAGATAGTAGTAAGAAGTTGGGTATCCCAGCACACAACTCTGGAATCCAACTCCATAGAAAAATACACTTCATTAGTTCTGCTGCTCAAGCATGAAAACTTGCTTTTTCCTTTTGAAGAGATGCTAACCAAATTCCAACACTTGTCTGGAATCAAGATTTAAATGCCAGCAGAAGATTTTTCCAGGAATCAACATGATACAATACAAGTACAATAGAACCTTTGCTGCTAACAGGGACGGGTTTTAGCCTGTCCAGTCTTTATCTACATACAGGAGCTACCATACCATATATGATACAACTTGCTTTTAGACCAGTTCAACAGAGGAGCAGCATAGAATAGTTCCAGCATTACTCACTCTATTCACTTATTTTAAGCCTCCTCTGTTTATGTACCAGTTCCAAAAAGTCTCTCCTAACTATGCTTCAGAGACCTCAATATCCAGAGGAATAAAGACACACTGCTATTCACAGAGATAACCAGACAAGATTAACTAGAATGTTCTCATGTAAAAACCTCCAATAATACAAAGCTTCTTAAAATTTTCTCTCTGCCTTGTAAAAAAAGCCCCAATAATTTATGTATTCTTACCCTGTGGAGCTCCACACCAAAATAACGAACCAGATTAGGGTGTTTGATGCCTTCAAAAATCTTCAGCTCATCAGCTGTTTCTTTGATGGTTTTGTGATCATTAGGTTGAAATCTTATCTGCAAGAAAGATTTGTCATTGTTTTGATGCTATTACAAATTAATAAGGAACAAAAAAGCAAACAACCTATCCTAAACTCAAACACAACAAAAAGCTTTTGTTGTTGTTGTTGTTAAATACCATTTCACACAAAAAGCCCCAAATTACCCCTCTCCATCCCCAAATTGAAACAAATATAAAGCACACTGAGCTATTTCTGGAAAATTACCTACAACTATGATGACTTAGAAACTTTATAAGAGCAAAATTATGTTACTTAAATGTGCCAATACACTCGTGTGCACATATGTATCTCTTCTGTGCTTGCCTTCTAGCTTAAGTGTGGTAGACAGACACAATACAAGAGAATCTGAAAACAATGTCACAGAGAGCTATCATTCAACAAAGGTTTTTTGCCAGGTACTTCATCACCAGAGAGTCTAAGTGATCTCTTTGAGGGGTTTATCCACTGAGAACAGGGCAGCTGCAAGGAAAAGGTGTGACATGAAAAAAATACCATCAAAGATTTTGAAGAAAGAAACAAGTTTTCATTACTTCTCCTATGCTGTGATGGACTATTCAGTGAGGAAAAACATTATCAGGTGCTCTGAAAAACTGATCTAAAGCTTCTAACTGTGCAAAGATAAGCAAGATGAATTGCAAGTTATGGAAGATGCTACTTTTACCACATTGTTAAAAACAGAAGCTTCAGGACAACTGCTAAAGAAATAAATGCACATAATTGCACTGAAGGAAATATTGTCCTCAGCTGCTAGGATGTTATGATTGCTACATTCTGTGTAACAATTCCAGGGTACAGTTTGTACTCAAGCAGTGGTATAATTAAATACATGAAGATTACAAAAAGGTGTCAGATGATATTCAAGTATTTTACATATTCCCTAGTGCATAGTTGCAATACTATGTATTTGTAGTAAAGCTTGTCCACTATAATCTGAAGTCATTTTAATGACACTGTAGATGAGGTAATACAACCACAGTGTCATTGGTGCAAGGGCAGGGGAATGCAGTGTCCTTAACCAGTTTAAAAAAAAAAAAAAAAATCTAACTTTCCCCAAATTATTCTTAAAGAAATCCAGAAAAGCCTTTTATTTGGAAGTTGCAAACAGTTTTCATTCAAGCCTAGTTGTTGGAGAATTCTGCTCAGAAATGGCCTTAAAGGCAGCTGTGAGGAGCAAATTCTCACAGCCTGTTTCTGTAAACAGCTAAGTTCTCAAGCCTGTCTTCAATAACATGGAGGCCTTGAGAACTTTCATAACAGGGTGAGAAAATAAATCTTGGTTTCAATAACAAATCACAGGTACTGAAAACAAAAGGAGGGGTTAGTGTTTGCTCTGTAGCCTATCATGAGCTCGAGTTTTGCAATATGTATGAGCCTAATTAACACAGTTATAAAAACCTGCATTTTGGATCAATAAAATGGAGCTCAATGCTGATCAACAAAGATGGGTCGTCTCCCTTCACTTCAATACCTAGTGAAACAAACATTTCTCAAAGATCTATTTATGAGCTTACTTCAGCTTCTGCTAAAGAGCACACACATGTTGATCTGTAAAGAGCACCTGCACCTAGAAAGCAACTTTGAATTACAGAAACAGAGTGCAGCTGATGGGGAGGAAAAATGTTATTTCATCAGGAGAAAAAAAAACAGCAACAAAATCTCAAGTGTTGGTATTAGTCAGTGACAAGAGTATGGTACAAGAAGTTAACCACAAGCCCAGTCATGCTTTTCCACACCTTGGAGGTGACATACATATTGTGTGTGTGTGTGTGTATGTAAGCAGTGGCTCATGAAATGTAACTGCTGCAACATCCAGTGGTTGCCACAGTAACTGCTGTGAACCCTTAATGTTTGCAGTTGTCTTAAGATGTAGAAATGCACTAAAATGAAACAATAATTTAAAAGAAAAACAACCACAAGGTGTTGTAGGGGAAACAGATCTCTATGCCTACACAGCTTTACTTACTTCTATTCTGAAAACTAGATTTTCTGTACCCACAAGTTAGTCAGCAGTTTTGTGACTCAACCTAGCTCACACTATGGGAGAAGCTGAAAAACATCTGATGTCACACTTCCTATCTATTGCTCTAAGGAATGAAGAAAAAAGTAATAAAAGATGAGAGGAAACAGTGCAAAGTAAAATATAAATTTGTGTACAGTCTTCACTAATCTTTCAAAATTATTTAAAATCTCTCAATGGAAGTTCACATATATTAAGGATTCGTTTAAATTCACAAAGTATCCTATGAGATCAGTAAAAAAAAAAATTATCCATTTTACATATGTTTAAATTAAAAGTTATAAACTGAAAAGCAACTTGAGGAAAAGGTGCTAACAGCAGCTGTGGCTACATGAAGAAACAATTTGTCTTCCCATCCTTTCCCCGTCAGCTAATAGCAGTGTGCAGAAACCCTCGATGCCTCCTACATCACCCACATTTGGTTTAGGAAAAAAACAAGGGCAGCAGTGATTCTTGTATTCACAGCACTCACTTCCTTCATAGCCATCAGCTCTCCAGTGTCAACACTGATGCAAGTATAGACCTTCCCATACTGGCCTTCACCTGCAAAGTCAGGGTAAGGAAAATTCAGTACATTGCCTTCAACAAGCAACAGGTACACCAACTGCAATGAGGAAACATCACTGCTTTTCATCTTTCTTTTAATTTACTACTCCAAGTAGATTTTAACTGCAACAATACACTCATAGCCCTGAATTCAAGCTGAATGAAAGTAAAAACATTAATCAGCTAACCTGAAAGAAAACTTCTCAAGAACAAGTATTTTCTCCAAAAATCCCAAACCAGAGAGTAAAATATGATCATACAAGGGAAACAATAAAATTGGTGAATTAAATCTCAGAGTTCCAACTAATTTCCATTTATATTTCTGGTGATTCCAAATGTAGAACTTGAACATTTTATAGGTTTAAACACATGCAGGTAACACAAGATCATACCTAAGTAATAGTCCTAACCAAGTCCTTCTTGTTTCCTGTTATTTGACCAATAAAACGTCAGTGACCTTCTACATTAAGAAAATCCTACCCACAACAGTATTTTGTACTTTAACATTTTGATTTCAATAAAGCGGACAATACCTATGCAGAGACCTAAGATTTTTAAACACAGTCTTTGATTTCCCTCAAAAATATGAAGTTTGGTATTTTAGCTAGATAAATGGAAGTATAAAGAACATACCAATTTTGTTTCCTCTCTGCCACTTGAAAGTCACTTTTCTCAAACCCACGTGCATAACATTATCATAAGATTTCGGTGTGTCACAAACTTGGCCAATGATGTTCTTCCTTCTCATCTCTCTGTATCTCCTTTCTTCAAATAACTGAACAGACTTTTGAACGGCTTCCATCGGGGCTTGCTTGGAGGCAGTGTCTAAAAAGAGTGATGAACAATTTCCTTGATTAAGAAATATTCACCGTTATATTTTGTTATCTTTTGATATCACATGAAATACCCAGAGTTAAAAGAACACTATTTAGTGAGTCTAATTAAGATGTAGGAAAAGAATAAGACATTTTAACAATCACATATGAAACTATCACTTATGAATCACATATGAAACTAAGGTAAAATGAGAACAACTGTACTTTCCTAATCATCTCTTACTTGATTCAAAGAAATCACATTTATGAAACGCAACACACTTGTTTGCATTTGACCTGTAACTAACCTCTGATAGGGGAAATATGCTAGGGTCATAAAAGCACTAAGGAAAGAAGGACAGGTAAGGTTTTGTTCTTCAGACATAAGAGAGGTTTCTTGAAAGAGCCATGACATCTGTTATTTCAAAGATTTAGATGTATTAGAAACTCCAGCTCTCAAGTCTTATTATGAAACGGCATACTAGTGAGTGAGACCAAAGAGATCTCAGGGCAGTGTTAAGTTCATACCCTCCTAGTAAAGCACAAAAATGGTACATCTGTCACTGTTGACACCACTAGTCTAACCTGTTCCTGGCAGTCTCCAGAGGATGGAGATGATACTCCCAAACGATATATTCTACTCCCCTACCCACAGTTAATACTAGTTCTGCTATACCAAATATGCCTTGCTGTAGTTTTCAATCAAAATATTTGTCTTATTCACAGTGGACAGTAAAACCAGTTCCCATTACAGTAGTCTTCTAGAAAATTTCAAGTTTTCCTTCATTCTTCTTTTTCAGTTTAAACAAACTGAAATTCATTCAGTATTTATGTTCTGACTTCTAGATTTTAGAGTAAGAACTAGTAATTCTTCCTGTGTTCTGTGTAAGACACATAAGGAGACCAGTTTCCAACGTGACAGAAACGTTTTTCTCATGTTTCCTGGGGTTCTACCCTCACATTTATGTTTGCCACAACATATGCAAACAAGCTTCGTGTATCGACCCATACAGTACAGGAGTGTCTGAAGTGATCAACTTACTTTCAGTTTCATGAAAATCAGTAATAAGACACAGAAAAGGAGACCCCCACAATAGCCTTAAATTTAGGGGAGAGTGTGGGATCACACACTATTAGACATCCAAAATAGGAAAATCCCACACTGGGAAGAGATATTGGGAAGTGAGAAAGTGTTTCCTACTGTCATAACTGGGCACTGAATAGGGACTGCAAACTTCTGCAATTTCTATATAGTAATAAATGAACACAGTTTTGTAGAACACTGGTACTACCTTTCAGAAACTGAAAAGAATTAACTTTTATAAAGTTTAATTACTCCTACCTTGTGACTCTGTTAGCAATATCCCATACCTGCAATCAGGGGTTTTTTTTTTTCCTCCTTCCTATGTATAAAGCTGTGAAAGCCTCTTCACAATCCACAATAAAATCCAACCTTTCAGTAGAGCACTGGTCTAACAGACATTGCATTACAGGGATTCCTAAACACCTACCTTTGGTCTGGTTGATCAACGTTCTGAGCTCCCAACTCCGCCGGGATGAACCACTGGAATCTCCTTTTGGATACAATGGCTCTAGAGAAATAACAGTGTGAGCACAAAAGTAGCTTTACCTCATATTAAAGATAATGCCATTATTTTCAGCAGAAGCTGAAATGTAATCCTACATATGGGACTAATAACCCTTCATGTATAGCAATGTATGCTCTTGAAATCAAAACTGACTTCTCTTCAGAAAACAAATTTCAAACAGAATTTCATTTGTATAGAAACAGAGATCTCCTTCCACAACTTAGAAAAGCACTTGAAGCCAGGGCACTCAGAATCAAACATGCAACATATCTGTAGGAAAACAATTTTCTAAGGTTCCTTACAATAAGATTTGTATTCATTCCAACCTAAGCCACCTTCCTTTTCATATATATACCAAAAAAAAAGGAATAAGCATGAGGCAGACAGTATTTTCAACATTTGCTTAAAAACTAACAAAGATGAAAAAAATCTCCCACATCTTTTAATATAATTTGTTAAGGCATTTCTCTGTATGAAATCCAGCGTGGATGACCACAATATCAACTCTATTTTGCTTCAGATTTTGTACTTCCTTTCAATTTGCACAATCAATCTTTCAATGTACTTGTTGCAATAAATACCACATATTCAGGGGCTGGGAAAACCTGACAGAGAAGCCCTGATCAGGACATCAAGTCACACATCCTGACCCTTCTTCCAGGATTCAAACAACAGCAAGTATTTGTAATACTGCAGAAAAGAACTGGACAGAAAACACTTCACTGTCCTGATGGATCCAGTTCAAACCTCATTAACAGTGTTTTGAAATTTACTATCAAATGGGGTATATAATTCAGAAATCATATTACTAATTTAATTTTGAACATCGGAACTCTGTAAAGCATCAGGAAATCCCTTTAGATACAATTCAGAAACAATATGAATGGCAAGAGAATAACGGATATATCGAGAACAAAAGGATTTCCTCTGACCATATAAGCCCACAAGTTAAAAATCTAAGATTTCTGAATGTGATGAGGTGAAAAAAATTTTTAGAAAGGGTAAGAGCTGGGAACAGAGAGAAATATGTTAATGACATAAAGCATCTGCACGTGTAGGTCACAATTTGTTACTGTGACAATCACCTTCTCGCTCTTCAGTGGGACTGGAGTGACGACTAAGGGATCTGAACTGCAACTCAGCTGCTATTGAAGCAAGTCGATCATTTTCAGGGACACTGGAACCCCTGTTAAAAAGAGTCATCATACTAATTAACATGTCATTAGTGTTTATTTAATGCAATGCTAATTTAACTGCAGTTTTTAAGAGATGGAACCTCTGAAGCCTAGGATATGAACCATGAAAGCAACATGAAAGAAAAACTGATGCCGAAAGGTAAACAGAAAACCCTCTCTATGGTTTTTCCCTCAAATGAAGACTTTTTAGATTATTTTAGTTATGCTGCTCTATGAAAAAGCCCTAAGCTTCCAAAGCATAAACTTCAAACTGTTTCTTGCCTGTAGCAACAGAATCCATTTTCATGACTTGTAACCTACAACTAAGAACAGCTGCTGCAGGATGCAGCTTGTGCCAGGGCTGGATATACAATCAGAAGTGATTCAGCTGGGTGATAATGTGAGCCACATCATCAGATGAAATGTAGTAACTGATTCAAATGTGCCTCGTGCACTGCAAGTACAGTCATAGTCCACAGTCATTACGTCAGAACCAATGGAAAGAAACATAAGCTGGCTGACAGGAAGGACACTGTTAAATGACAGAAGCCTGATCACTTAGAGGCCCCAGTTCTTCCACACAGCACACAAAGGAATCAGATGCCTCAGAGTAAAAGTCAGATGAACAAGAAGGCTGAACAGAAAGGAGAACAATATTAAGAGAAACAAGACTTTAATTCTTAGGTCTTCAGCCACCTTCCTCCAGCCCCAGACAAAAATTAGTTCACTCATTTTAGAGCCGTAACTTCTTTGCAGAAGTCTCTCTACCCTTTTGGAAAAGGTTCCCCTTCAATTTTTAAAGTTTGATGGGGAAGAATTGTGACTGATGTCTCCCTAAACATACTATGTTAGAGGTATGAGCTAAATGTTACTGAAAAGTGGACAACATTGTTAAATCTTTCACTGAAAGCTAACAGCTACAAAAAGATGAAAGATACTTTGCATGACAAGGTCCACACATACCTATGAGAGGACTACCAGTCCTACAGTTGTTTCCAAATTGTATCTGAGTATTACCTAAAAATAGTTTTAAAAAAACCAAAAATAACAGAAAAACACTGCTTCAACCTTGAGAACAGAAGTCAAAACCACAGACAAACTATTCCCATGCAAATGTTCTCCATACAATGTTTGTTTGCTTTGCACTTCCTTCTTCTGCCCAACCAGATATTATAAGTTTGAGCAGAAACTGAAACTAAACTAGTGAAAATCCTCATTATTCTTCAGGAAGTTGAGGTTTTAATGAGAAAGAAGGCTAAGGTGGTTCTCAGCATATACACAGCACTGACTCCTGATGCATAAAATGCTTAAAAACAAGCAAAGCTACATTAGTTCTAAAATGAAGCAGCAGCTGAACAGGCCTAAGCACCACAGCTTCGAATGCAGGTGCCTAAACCCCATTTCAGGTCCATCTTAGGCACCCACACCTTTTATTGATCCAGAAAGTCTGTATGCATATTATTAGGCAAAAATTATAGTAAAAGAGAAGAATGCTAGATAATTTTTGGCTCCAGCCCTGGATAAATAACAAAATGATGAATAATAACCACAGTTAGCTCAAAAACTGACCATCTAAAAAGATTATAAACATAAACCTACCATAAATGTATAAATACCAGAAAATTCAATGTTAACAACCAGGTATTAGTGCTTTGGATTTTAATTTCTAGTTATACTATTATATTGGTTTTTGTTTAAAAAAAAACTTCACTAGAACTATGGTGGCATTTGTGCACTATGCACTGCCTAGTACAATTGATTTACCAAGTTCCTACATTCAACTTTTCACAGATATTTAATGCTTATAATCATGTCTTAACTGTCTAAAGAGTTTCTGGAAAGTGTCCAAAGCTTCTGTCTTTGTGCTATTTCAGCACTGGACTCCACACTTTGCCAAACCACAAAACATTTCGTTGATCCAAAAGATTCCATTTCTCTTTTGGAGCACAAATAAACGAAATTCATAATTAAGACCACAATGCATCAAAGTTTGCAACTTTCTTTTAACTATACTAAAACAAAACAAAAAAACTGTAGAAATATATTACATTGCAGTATTTTGCTTTCCTCAATAAACAGAACCCCCAAAAAAAAAACCCAGCAGCCTTCAGAAGTCTGTCTCTGCTTTCATAAATTTTTTCTTCAAATGATTCCTAGCTCATACAGGGTATTAAACGCTACTTAAAAATCTAGAACAGTGCATTAAAAAAACAAGATTATGGGATATTTTATTAAAAAACATCAGAAAAATGGTTTCAGAAAAAACGCTGAGAACTCTAGGAAAAATACAAGTCTTGGAAAAACACTAATTATCCATCCCACTGTCGGCTTATAAAGCTGCCAGAACCTCTTAGTGAATATTTTCTAGCATGTTACTTACTTGAAAGGGCTGCAGACTACTGCCTACTCTGCCTTTCTCATGAGGGGGCTTAAAACAGAAGCATAAAGGATAAATAATGTCTATGTCTGAATGGCAAAAATTTCAAGATTTTCAACCAAAAAAAAAGGCCTAGATTCATAAGCTATACATCTGGAGGCTACTGTAAAAGGTGCAAGACACATCTTGCAATAAAAATAAAAATCTTGCTGAAAATATTGTATATAAAAAGTTTTATTTACTTCCCTCTTAACAGCTTAATGCATGCCTGTGCGATGCATCTGATAACAAATCAAACTATGATGGTCTGCTGGCTCACAACCAGAAATTATTTATTACAAAACAATTCATAATCAAGTTATATCCAAGTTTGCTTTGGTCACTATCAATCTATTGTTCCTTCATCACCTCTTTTTTTCTCTACCAGCTTTGTGATGTAGTTAGATGTGTGTATCCATTCATATGAATTTCTATCCCAAAGCACTTTCAGTAATCTGCAGTAGAAATAAGAATCTAAAAACCTATTTTTAAACCCCAAGATAACATCACTGTGTTAAGAGGAGGCTTTTCACAGTCAAGGGTGCACAGGAAAACAAAGGTAAATAAAGTTGGGAGATATGTCAGTGGTCTGACTTGTAATATGAGAAGAAATACCAACAGTCTGAAATTATAGCAGCCAAATGAAACATCAAAAAACAAGAAAGAAACTAACATAGGTCTGTCAAAAAATGTAGCAACAGAATCAAAAAAATATGATGATACACAAGTAATTTCTGTTACATATCCTGATACAAGAATAGTTTCTTTCATATTAAGTTTATTCTGCACCATCCTATGAAACCAAAGGGGTAGCAGGAAATTATTTTTAAAAATCCTCATGGTGTTTAATTTTGCACTACACAATGTTTCAAAATACTTCTATGATTCTAAGTGTTAGTTATCAGTACTATTTACTAAAGTTATACCAATGAGCTGACTGGCATATATTCATTGCATGGGCATTTTACTGAGCAAATCTGTAATCTACCTCAGAACTGCATGCTTTAACTACCACATGTTCAGGCTTTTTGAATCTGCAAGTGGTCTCATCATCGATTTCCGACACGTGACTTTGCCCAAGTGGAACATGAATGAAGGAGCCAGTGGAAGAGACGATGGAGGGAAGGTGCAAAGGATCTATTAGGATGCATGTGGGAGCAGTTATGTGGGTGATGCAGGGAGGATGAGTGTGCTACAGCATGGAGTGCAGCTACCTGGTCTCATTGGCACTGCTGAGAGCTTTGGGCTGGGCTGAGTCGCTGCCCACGGGGGCGGGGCGACTCACAGCAACACTGCCATGGCTCCGCGCATCGCAAGGGACGCTCCGCGTGCTGTGGCAAGAAGAAAAACTTCAGGAAATGGTTAAAAAATGAATGTATGGAGCTGAAAGTTTGTTTTAGAAACAAAATATTGAAGTGCGTATAATGATGCCTGATTTCAGAAGTTTTTCAATTGCATAAAGATTTTTATGTGGAATAGCTCTGGGTCTCGGAAGATTGTGGCTGCCAATGTATACAATAATAACAATCCTCAAAATAAAAATCTTCTAATCTTTAGAATACTACTAGTTTCTGCCAAAGCTAAGTGGCTTCTGAAAAAAAAGTCATTTGTAGAGTTTCTCACTGTCATCATATTCTTGGAAAATAGGGCCCTCTGTGTAAAATAAGGCATGGTGATGTTTATTTCGACATTTTTTAAAACTGTTTTTGCAATAATTCTCATGTCAACTCTTTCAAAGGCAGGAGAAAAGATCCACTGTTTTAAGCATATTCACAGTGGGTTGGCAATGATGCAGAAATGCCGCCATATCTCAGAATGCTACATTTTTATGTTCCATGAATGCAAATTCCAGAAAGCACTGCCACAGGAACTTGAGCAGGCATTCAAAGTGTGGAAGGAAATAAAAGTATTGTTGATGAGCAGTTTTCACTGAATTAAAGCTTTTTACGTTGAAACACTGGTTTCAGGAAAGATAAAGGGGATAAGAATGACTTCAAAGTGAGAACCCATGCACCAACAGAAAGGGGGGTGGCCAAGCAGCAAGAAAGGGAAACTTGTATTGTCCTGAAAAGCACATCAATAAATTCTGGATCACATACATGCTGATTTTTTCTATCTGCTTTGCCCCCAAACGGAAACAAAAGGTATTCCACTTACTGACATTCAGCATAGCCAAGAGAGGATAAAACAGTTTAAAATGCTGTAGTAATGCTCAATACCTGAAGCCTTCAGGCGTGGGGATGATGAGATGAGGGTTTGGTGGATCACTATGGCACCGAGGCACTTTTACAGGACGGGGACTGTTTCGATGAACAGCTGCAAACATAAAAACAGATCACATTTACTCAGATGTCAGAAAAACTCTCTTAAGGGCCATTTCAAGACACAAAATTAAAACAAATTCCTATTTACAGAGTTAAGTGTGAACATATTTTCTTATCCTTTGATAAAAATACATATTATTCCAACTTTGAATAAATCAATCATAGGTATTAACACTTTTCATATTTTTGTATTACTTAACTCATCCATAAAATAATGAAAATTCTACAGATAGCCAAAAACTAGCAATTAGAAAATGTGTACATACTTCATAAAAACTTCATTGCTTCTACTTCACAAATTAATCTTATTGCAAAATAAATATTAACCAAATAATAATAAGCAAAGAGCAATATTATGTTCCTTTCCATAAGAATTAAGCTTCCTCAGACAATAATAGAAAGCAAATTAGGCTGTGGAAAAAACCCACATATGATAGTTTTATCCAAAATAATGCCCCTTTGACAGCGTGCCTCAAGGAAGTGGTACGAATGGACAGTACAAAACCCAAATGGGTAGTCACTATTTTTATGCCTAACTAATTCAGTGCCTCCAAGAGCAGTCTTCACCATCTGCCCCAACTCCTCCTTAAATAATAAGAAAAATACTGTGGCAGTCACATCTCAAGACAGCTGGTTGCCTACCAAACCACGAGTCAGTACTTTGTGCCAGGCCAGGTTCCTCTCAGGGAGCTACATTTCTGCCTTGTTTGCACTACTAGGGCAAGCAAAAGATGGCAGAGCTGGATGTTGGTTGTCCTGCTGTAACTGGCAAATATACCAGCAGGAGACCCAGAAGGCAGCTCCTGCCCCACCCAGGTAGACATCAGCTGTTTCACAAAGCAAAAAGACAGGATAAAACACCAGGAGATACACAGCTATGTGTCTAGAGGCAGCAGCATGAACACAACTGGATTCTCAGCTTTGGGAAAAGGAGTAAAGACCACAGAGAGTTTAAGTCCTTCAAAGTGGTAAGCAAATACAACTAGGAAGTCTTCTTTTTCTTCTAATCAGGAGATAGGAGTGGGTATCTGCAGTATCTGCAGCCAGGATACAGTCTATGTTAAATTTCACATGTATTAAAGTTTCAGACTGGTGTTGAAGTCTGCACCATTTATCTGTGTCACCTCCTCCCCATGTCTCTGAGACAAAAGCTGTCAAGCAATTTAGTTTGTGTGATCTGCAGTAACATTTATAAGAGTTTCAATAATTTGGGATCATCATGCTGGTGATCTACCTAAAACAGGCCTCCCTCTCAACAGCACTACTGAATGTGAATGTACAGGCTTTAAATCACTGTACAGAATTTAGCTAAATTTGATTGTAGACTATGCTTCTTTGACTGACTTTCACTGCAAAAGGTTTGTCAGCTATAAGATTTTCTCATCAAAATGATATCAAAACAAGCTTTTCTGAAAAACTAGAAAACCTCCTCTGCTGGGGGCAGATTACCCTCCCCTCATGTCTTTTATCATCAAACCCACCCAAGACGTGGGCACCAGAAGAAAGATATAAAAGATGACAAAGTGTTTTGAAAAGTAAACGAGTCAACAGAGTTGAGAAGAGAAAGACAGAAATAGTGCTGAGAAAGAGATGGGTAAAAGGCACACACAGCAGGCAAAACATTATTTTCTCAAGATGCATCATCAAATATGTTGATTTCACTCTAATGATATCAACACATATCTATAAAAATGTATTTTACATTATGCCATATTTTATAGCAGAGAACTGTTTTGCACAACTCCCATGTATAATGTATATCATGTGTACTTGACAATATAAAATCCATTAGAAGCAAAAACATCTGCAGTGCCAAAGTGTAAATAACTGCAGCATCACAATGAAAGCTTGGGAGAGGGAGCTGTAACTGCCTTCTTAAAGTTAAAATCACTTCTTTACCCAAGCTTTAAACAACACAGCCCCTTCCTATAAGATCTGCAGGACTTCACAGGAAGGATAAAATGAGAGGAAAGAATCTGTAAAGCTTTGAAATTTCTTGGGTTAAACTATCACATATTTACACTTTATCAAGGAATAATGGTTTCACATCAACAATCACAAATAGATTGAAAATACTTTTATTGGCATTTCTCGCATTTTAAAAGCACTTTACAATCAAAATTCTGTAACAGCAGCAGCAAAGCTCCAGAACAAATGCCAGTAACTTCTGCCTTACCAAGGTACAAACCTGTAACAGGACTGTGAGGTTTTCCAATAACGTGGCCAATGCACTCATTCATCAGAGCTTGTAAACTCTAGGAAAGACAAACATAAAAAGTTGTGATGTTTTGTTACAAGAAGGTTGATGGTCATATGACAAAGCTCACAGTAACAAAATTACATTGTTCAAGTGTGTATGCAATCTGTCAGATAAGCACCCCTATATTCTACCTATTCTATTAAACTTCTGGATCCACATTAGTATTTTGACTTAACTGATTTTTTTAAAGCTAGAAGTCTTGGCTTTCTCTTGTCTTTTGTCCTTGTCAAAATTACATAACTAGTACCATACCATAAAGAATATTTCAAAATATAAAGGTATTGGAACTTAACGTTCATTGTTAATATAATTAAAATCACATTTCCTGAAAAAAAACAATCTTTTCTGCTCTCCCCCTCCACATCCCAAGAAGAAACCTAAAAAAACTGAGTGAGAATATGATGGCCTGAATCTCAAGATGAAGTTCTGTTAAAACAAAAAATATTAAGCCCTGCATATTAAAAGAAATGCACTTTCCTTATCTACCCATGAAGCTATCAAAACTTCCATGAAAGGGATTTTAAAAGTTAAAATCACTGAACTGGGCCTCAGACAATCTGAGACAAATTATTAGGTGTACTATTCAATGGGTATGTAATGCTGGACAAGTTGTCAAATCTTCCTGTGGTTCAATTTACTGGCCAGAACAGCAGGAATATAATGCATCCTCACAAAGTAGTAAAATTACGTTCTTTGGTAAAGCTGTTGTGAAGGTCACTTCTATTTGCCAGTTCACTCAGTGTAAACAAAATTTTTTCCAGAAATTCAAAAACTTAGTGAAGATCAGGAACTTCAAGGACTAAGAAAAAACATAATTATAAAACTAAGGAAGCACTGAGTTTGAGACTGGCATATTTTACCAACACAGACTGAGCTAGAATTTCATTTTGAAATGTAGAGCTCTAAATATAGACCATCATTCTTCCATGACATGATGTAGAATCTGAGAGATCAGGCTTGACATTGCCATTTCTAGGTAAAATACTGTGACCAGTGCTATACAGATTAATCAAAGCGGCTTCAAGTGATGATCTCCAAAACTGAAATCCAGTTTAAGAAAGAAAAAAAAGTTCAAAAATGCAGTTAAGGTTTTGGGCTTCCCCCTTTTTTCCCCCCCCTCATTTGCTCAAAGTCTGTTTCAGAAATTCTGTCAAAGCAGAAGAATTTAAGGGGCTACTTCCTAAAGCCAAGTATCAGTGTATTCCAAATACCAGCTTAACTCTGTCATCAAGGCAGGCAACCCTTCCCAGCAAGGCAAACTAACAGGACTAACACATAATTTACTAGAGAGCTCCTGATAAAAATACATGTGAAAAAAGTTTAAAACATGTATTTTCTGGATTATGCAAGATTAATGTGGTTGGCATTTCATAACACATCTTGAAATAAGTAAAAATCAAGAGGTGCTAACACTCACATTCTGCTATTTTGTGGCAACTGTGCTTTCACTTCTATGTAGTATCGTACCAAGATGAAAAATAAATTCTCAGAACAGGAAAAGGAGGAAAGCAGAGTAGACAAAAAAGCCAGCTCTAGTCTACTGGGGTTTTTTCATAATAAAAACAAAAGAAAGATGTTCTAAAGTCTTTTTCATGTTGGAACTACTTGAAAATTAACAAATCTTTAAATGACAAGGATTTTGTATTCATATCCATAGATGAACTTTGAGTGTTAGTCAGCCTCAGAAGCTTAAATTTAGAAATTGATTATCACAACTATAAATCTCTGTAGAAAGCTGCTGTCAAGTATTCAAGATCCAAGATAAGGTGGCCTCCCAAGACCGTACTAGCAGTACTTGCAACTTGCCAGCAAACTGAAACCATTACTGGCAATGGTCACAAATCTACTCTTTTCAGAATCTAACAAACAGGAGAGATAGCAGCATCAACAGTGATATACAACAGCAATTGTTTCAGAACTGCATGTGTGTTCAGATGTTGTTTTATAAAAAGTATCCGTGCAAAACATATACTGATAGCTTCACAAGCATTTATAAATAAACACCAGCAGAAAAACTTATCCATACCAAGAAGTCATCTTCTGGGAGAGCTGAAATAAATGCTGGCTCAATGGCTTGAAGAAAATCAAAACCTTGAGTTGCCCATCTATGTAAAAGAAAAAGACAGAAAATGAAATGGTGTTTGGCCAAAGTCATCATTAAAAGTTTCAATTACGTCCAAGAACAGTAAATAACAGTTAATTATTTTTCCTCTGCAAAATATGATAGAATCCTCATTAAAAAAACAGACTAATATATAAAACACAAAAATGTTACCTTTTATCCAGTTATATTTGGACAAAGGCTGATTTTAGCAAGGATATTGCCAAATAAGGTGAGCAGGCCATGCTATGTATCTACACCCATAACATCCTGTCTTCCAAACAGTATCACCAACTCAACCATCATTTGTTTCAGAGCAACAAGCCAAACCACTGCAATCCCTGCCTGAAGTCTCCTTTCTGATACAAGGCTGAAAGGACACTTAGGATTTTATGACTATCTGATTAGTAATGACTGGGCATCAGTGGTTTCATGGCCTAGAGTGGCAAAGTAGAGTAAGTAATTTGGCTGGAATGAGTTGTGTCCTCAGCCACCTGCTGTCCCCCATTGCCTCCCTCTTTGACCTACTTGAACTAGCAGCTGCACCTACAAAACACAAATAGAATCAGGATATCCTGAGTTGGAAGAGGCACACACAGATCATCAGAATTGACCTTCTGACTCCACAAAGGGCTACACAGAAGTTAAGAGCACAGTCCAAATGGTTCTTGAACACCAGAAGGCATGGGGTCACAACCATTTCTCTGGGGAGCTTTTCCCAGCACTTGACCACCTCTCAGTGAAGAACTTTTTCCTCATACCAATCCAAAACTCCTCAAATGCAGGTTTTAAGCCATTTTTAAGCTATATTCTCTTGTACAGTCACCAGAGAGAAGACATAAAGAAGTTGCAGATAGCAACTCATTTTCCTCTTCCTTTAGCTGAGCAAACCTAGCATCCTTAATTACTCCTCATTACATCTTGTCCTTTAGTCCTTTCACCATCTTCACTGACCTTCCTGCTGCAGTATTTTTACGTCCTGCTTAGATTATGGAGCCCAAGAGTGCACAGAGTACTCGAGGTGAGGCTGCACCAATGCTAAACACAGTGGTGGAATCACTCCAGCTCCAGCTGATTAGATCTGTTGTGCCTAAGGCATCCCAGGACACAGTTGGCCCCTTTCACCACCTGGGCACATCACTGACTCAAAGCTTACAATCAACAAGAACCCCAAGGTCCCTTTCTGAATGGCTGCTCTCCAATCTCTTGGCCTCTATCTATATGGATACTCAGAGTTACAGCACCACAGGTGCAAAATCTGGCACTTGCCCTTGTCAATTTTGTAAGGTTGGTTATTGCCCAGCCCTCGTAATCTATCAAGTTTTCTCTGTACAATCTCTGTGCCCTTGAGGGAATTAATGTCTTCTCCTAATTTAGCATGGCAAACTTATTTAGTATGTACACAACTCCTGTCTCCAGGTCACTGATAAAAACATTGAAAAAAACTGGCCCTAAAACTGAGCCCTGAGGAACACTCTAGTGACTGGCCACCAGCCACATGTCACTTCATTTACTCCAATTTTTTGAATCCAACCCTTCAGCTCTACCAACAACTACCATGGCAGTAACAAGTTGGCTGTTACCTGGGTCGAGTGCCCCGGCCACTCTCACACTTTGTTAGCACATAATTCATCCATTTTCTGGCAAAGTTGATGTATTTGTCTCCAATTTTCTGCCTGAATTCTCCAGACATCAGACGAACAACTTCTTTATGGTACTGTAAGAAACTAAAGATTACTTTTCACATATTAATAAGAAGAACAATATCCACTGGAGTATTTGCAAGCTAACAAAATTCTACAGTATGATAACAGTCACATCCTATTCTTAGACAAAATTATTTTATGCAAGCAGTTGCCTACTTATAGACAAAAAATAATCAAGAAAAGTATGATACAAAATATGATACAGTGAGAGGCAGTTCTGAGCCACATTGCCTTCTTCTGTGTGCATCAGGCACATGCTGATGTTTAACAGTGTACACATCATTGAAGAAACATCCTACAGAAACACTTGGTTCTGTAACCAGAGATTGAACTGCAAAATAGTGTTTATTTTTAGTTATATTGCAGTAACATTAGAAGATTAAGAAGTTATCTATAAGCATTTAAAAATCAAACAAATCAGCTATTTCTTACAAGACTATCCTAGAAGTACATAAGGATATGACACAATCCTTAAAAATTTTTACAAAGCTCAGAGGAATCAATTAATAAAACAGGTAAAACATCTGAACACAACATTTTGAATGCCTGCACTTTAATGCAAGCACTCAAAAGCTTGTACTGCATCAAAGAACCACCACAAACTCTGAAGAAATGTCTCATGTTACAGTATTATGCTATTGTAGGCTGAAAAACAGTGAGAAGCTAAGTTACACCACAGGGTGGTGAGGTGATCATCCTTGGAAGTACTATAAAAATGAGTAAATATGGCTCTTTGTGATATGGTTTAGTGAGCACGGTGGCACTCACTTGAAGGTTGGACCTGCTCTTGGAGGTCTTTTCCAACCTTAATGATTCTGATATCATCTAAAATGCTGCCAAGCAGCAGAGCTTACAAGACTATACCTGAAAGCATTAAATTCTTAAAAGATTTTTAAGATTTCCAGACATTGCTAATTTAACAGACTTATCAGATTCATCTGTTACTTTTCAATTATTCTCAAGCAAAATTTCTGAGGTGACTTTTTATTATGTCCTGCTAAAACTGGTAAGTCACAGTTCACTAGAAATTATCAAATGTGAGGCCAATCCACATGAAGGACTGCAAGGAGGATCCAGAAAACAACAGACCTGTCAGTCTGAAAGTTATGGATCATCTAGTACAGGACATCCAGGAGATTAGGATGCCAGCCAGCACAGGTTTGTGAAAAGCAGGTCCTACTTGACTGACCTGATCTCATTCTATCAGAAGGTGAGCCATTTAGTGGATCTCGGAAAGGTTGTGGATGTCATCTACTTATATTTTAGTAAAGCTTTTGACATTGTTTTCCACAGCATTCTTCTGCAGAACCTGGCTGCTCACAGAGGTTCACCTTTTGCTGTGCAAAAAACTGGCAAGATGTCCAGGCCTAAGGAGAGGTGCTACACCCTGCTGGCAGCCAGCCACTAATGGGGCTCCCCAGAACTCAGTTTTGGGGACAGTCCTGTTTTATGTCCTTATCAATGATCTGGACCAGGGGATCAAGGGCACCCTCAGTCAATTCACAGGCAACACCAAGTTGAGTGGGAGTGTTGATCTGCTGGAGGGCAGAAGGCCCTGCAGAGGGATCTGGACAGGCTGGATTGCTGGATCAAAGCCAGTGGGGTGAGGTTCAACATGGCCAAATGCCAGGTCCTGCACTTGGGTAACAACAATCCCATGCAGCACTACAAGCTGGGAGAAGAGCGACTGCAAAGTTGCCTGGGGAAAAAAGACTTGAGGGTGCTGGCCCACAACTGGCTGGACATGTTCCAGTGTGTGCCCAGGGGGCCAAGAAGGACAATGGCATCCTGGCCTGCATCAGCAATAGCGTGGCCAGCAAGACTGGGGCAGTGATGGTACTGGGCACTGCTGAGGTGGCACCTCAAATACTGAGTTGGGCCCCTCACTACAAGAAAGACGTTGAGGTGTTGGAGCAAGTCCAGGGAAGTGCAGCAAAGCTGGAGCTCAAGTCTTGTGAGGAGCAGCTCAGGGAGCTGGGATTGTCTGGCCTGGAGAAAATGACGTTCAGGTGCAACCTTACTGTTTCTACAACTACCTGAAAGGAGGTTATAGTGAGGTGGGTGTCAGTCTCTTCTCTCAAGTAAGAAGTGGTAGGACAAGAGAAAACAGCCTTAAATTGAGGGGAGGTTTCAACTGGATATTAGGAACAATTTCTTCACTGGTAGAGTGGTCAGGCATTAGAAGAGGCCACAGAAGTGGTTGAGTCTCCATCCCTGGAGTTATTTAAAAGATGCATAGATGCAGACATGGTTCAGTAGTAGACCTGGTGGGGGTGAGTTAACAGTTGGAATTGATTACAATAAAGGTCTTTTCCAACCTAAATAATTCAATAGTTCCATAAATTCTTTTATTTCCACAAATATTAGTTACCTTATTTGCACCAATGCAAAACCAGAAACTTCAATTGGTTTTTGTTTCCTTACCTCAAACCCAAAATTATAACCCTGAATCATGGCTTCCCGGTAGTATTGCTGCAAAGTGGCAGATTCAGATTCATCAACTTCAGCATCAAACTCAGATGTGAACATGTGATCAACTCTATCAATGGCACTGCTTATCTTATTGCATAGCTGTAATGCATCATTCTGAGTAACAACAAAAAGGGATGGGGGGCAGCAAAATATTAGTCTTGTCAACTGTAGAATATAAGGAAAACATGAATCTAACAATTACATTATTTTAAATGAAAAGGTACTATAATGCCACAAAAATTAATTCAGTCTTGAAAAAACAAACATTTTCCAGTAGTTGCATGAAGCAAGTCCTGTAATTAACTCAAGTATTATAATAAAGTTCGCTTGCATGTGATTAAAAACAAAGACAGCAAAAGAATGAGCAGGGAACCAACAAAAAAACCACAAAACAAACAAAAACATCCAACCAAAACCAGACAGACAAGAAAGCAGAAAATGAGTTCTACTATCTATAGCGTGATCAAGCCTTTGGTTCTATTTTCACCTTGGTATCTGGACACAGCCTCTACTGAATGCAGGGACTTGATATTGCCACTTAGAGCCCAACAAACAAACAAATAAACAAACCAAACCCATCCAAGAAAACACTCATCAAACAAAAGCAAAACAAACAAACACAAAACCACACCACACCCACAAAACAAGCAAAGAAAGATTTAAAAACCCACACCAAATTCAAAATAAAACAAACAGAGACTACCCACTTTTGCATATTCAAATATAGGAAGAAAAGCTGTCTGTTGCAAATAATTGATTTTGATAGAACTTGGTTTTAGAAAATCATACACTTTCTTTCAATTCAATATTGCTGCCACTCTGTTGCTATGGTATTTCATCTGCATTATGGACTTGTTTCCCCATTACCCAATGCAGAAATCATTACACCAATATAGCTCAAAAACACACAAGTCATTTGCAAAAACAGAGGGGAAATCATACTGAAAGTAAAGTCCATAGAGGACTCCCACATAACTTACAATTGCAGAATATGCCATGAGATTTGCAATCAAATCTTCTTCCACTTTTTTACTTATACCGAGTAAAGCACCATCAGTTTTGATAAATAATTTCCAAACCTGCTTACCTTTAGCTGCTGTAGAGCTTTGGCAATGATTGGTTGGCTGGATGTCTGTTCCTGGTGCAGAGATACGAGCCCTTCAATAGAGTGCTGGAAAGCTTTTCTCTGACTCACAAGGTGGGCAGACTGAATGACTACAAGGAGGAGGTTATCAACCTAGAATACAAGACACCACTACTTCTTGTAAAGGAAATTCTCTCTGTAAAACTATATCAAATATCATCAGTTTCCAGTCAGTTATTTTTAAAATTCTAATATATGAAAGACCTCTAGTCACTATTCATTAAAATCTAAATTCACACAGTAAAGCTTGATGCTGGCAACTAAAACTCTCATCTAGTGGGCAGAGCTCCATTAGGGTAAATGCCATAGCAAGTTTTCATGGGGAATGTGGTTCTGTTCACTTCAGGAAAATATGGGAAACACTGCATTAAATTATCTTCAGATTAGCTATACACAAAAAACAAAAACAAAACAAAACAAAAAAAAAAAGTTAAGTAAAAATAATAATATTTTCTTAAAGCAGATGGAAATAACAACCATCACATAAACAGAGGTTTTATCCAAGAAACACGGCATACTTAGGACAAAAGTCCACTATTGAACAGGGAAAGAAAAGTATTTGCTCAAAATTTTAAAATTATCAATATATGATATGTTTTGGAAATCAGAGCTCTGATATCACACAAGCCTATAACAGCATACAGTCACAGAATGGTGCTGCCATACTAGAGTTCTGCTGATTTCAAACTACAGATAATGCACCTACAACAAGTTACTCACAAAACAAGACCTACTCCATCCTGATTTTCAATTCTTTTCCTCCCCAAAGAATATTTTCATGCTCAGAATTCTTTAAGTGTTGATGAGATTCTTTCATTTGATGAGTATTTAACTAACACCTTACATTTTCTCTAGTTTGAAATCAAAATGCATTTTTTTAAGACAAATCTTTCTGAAGGACTTTTTATTTCCTAATCTTTCAATCCTGCATTTAAAAAAACCCAGTGTTACAGACATATAAACACACACACATAGTGTTTTATGTTTATTTACATATGAAAAAAAAACATTTGCAAACCAATTTTCATCTATTGCTATTTTTACTTTTTTGTTGTTCAACTGGAACAACAGGCAAACAAGAAACAACATGTTTGCACATTAAAAGCAGCAGTATGTAGAGGAGCAATTTTTTCAACTGTCTGTAACTGCCAGAACCCCCTGACTGCCAAAGGTCAGGCACAGTGACATGGAAAGTCACTCTCTTCTTGGACAGTACAGCCCATTTATGGTAGGGATCCAAGGAACTGCATAACATACCAAAAGGAAAATTCATATAGCTTTACATTAAGGATATGAGAACACAAGGGGAAGGGAGCTGGCTCAGCTGTCAGAGTGCAGAAGAACTGCTGGCAGAGAAACCCTGCTGGCTTGGGAAGAAGGAAAGTATGACTGGAAACATTTCTTCCTGCAGAACAGTTGAACATCCAGTAACTTCCAGAGAAATTTAACATTAAATGTCACAATTCATCCAAGATCAAGAGCAATTGGTTTCATGCCTCAGTGTGTGGAAAGCACACAACCATCACATGTTCTTGGAGACTGATGATTTCTTAATGTTCTGCTTTCAAATCTTATCCACTCCTGAACACCCAACTAGACATTAAAAGTATCTCTATTTTTTTTATACTATTATACAAGTACAACTCTGAAAAAGGCACATTGGTAGAGATCGATCCCGCCAGGAAATGCTACAATCCATTTAATATTTGCAGTTAATACAATAAAGAATCAAATTCATTCCTGAATTTAACTTTGTATTACCTATAAAAGGACACATGCTTCACTTGAATCAATCCATTTAATCTGACAGAATAAGCATTCACAGGGGCGTAGAGGAAACAAAGAGTGGGGGAATAAGACCACACCCACCTGCATGGTGCGCAGCGTATCAACCGTTTCTACCTGTGGCACTACTTTGACTGGCTGACCCTCCCACGCGCTCCAGCTGTCATCTAAGTCATGGTCTTTGTCACTGTGTTTGGTCATCAGCAAGTAGGCCTCATAGGTAAGCTCATCTGAATCCTTGGAGCAATCCTTGCCAGCAGCTGCATTGAGGAGCTGCAGAATCACAGCCTTTTCCCCTGCAATACTGCCTGGTACAAACACTTGTAAACTCTCCAGTCCGGGAATTTGTACCTGCAGATAAGAAATACACTGAGTGAAGCTCATTGTCTTTATGGCAAATAAAAAGATAAAATAGGTACTTATTTAAGCAACAGGAAGAATCTCCACCCTAAAGGGCTGTACAATATATGGACTAAAACGATACCTTCAGCTATTTTTGCATTGAAAGTCAAAATGCATTATAAATTATCTCTTTAGAAATCCACTGCATCACCATTTTCAGCCATTTACTGCTGTGCATTTCAAGTTAATCCCTCTACATATTCTCCTAAATGAATTTTGTTCCAAAAGAAGTCCAGCTTCACATATATCCTATATATGTATGTATATACACATATGCATACATATATAGTATGTATAAAATACATATGTAGAGTATATAATATATATACACATTTTTAAAGGTAAATTAGTCAACAAAGAGTGGAGTATTAAAAGAAAAATTCCTTCAGAATTCATACATATCTCAGTGACTACAAAAGACAATGAGTAAACAAAAATCTGTCTAAAAAAGTATCAATTATTCTTCTACTTTCATAAAAGCCAGAATAAGTCCAGTTAGAGAATTCTCTTTTAATAAAATAGTGTTTTACTGCTACTGCTTAAAAACTACTTCCAATTACATCTGTCACACTGGTAGCAATACTTCAACCAAGTTAGGCATCAGAAGCAGACTGTAAAATAGCCAGTATCTTGACTTGACATGAGGTAACTGACTCATGGTGGAGTTAAATTCTCTCTTTTCAGAGTGCCATGTTATCAAGCTAAGACAAAACACTTCACTAGCACTTCTACCATTAGGTAGGCATATTTTATAACTAAAGGGACTATAATCTGTAGGCCAACACAAAATATTAGATGGTTGTTACTTAAAGCTAAATTAGATTCCCAAAACTAATGAGCATCCACCTGAAAAGGCAGTTAAAAATTTAAGGTCTCTACATTAGAGGGCCAATATAGATAGAAAGTGTTCATTATCAAAATGTGTCATTTAAACCATGTGTAACAGATGTGTCAAACTCAAGACACAATTTTTTCTTCGACAAATGAACATCAGAAAAAGATACAATCTTTAAAAGGTCTACTAGAGTTAATATGGTGTCTTGAAGCAGCCAAGACTACATACTTGGGGGATAATATTTTTTTAAATAAACATATACTGATTTCCCTGGCTGTTTTCCAACTCAAACAATTCACAGACCAGGGCCCTGCTGAGCCAGTTGTTTTATCCCTGTATTTACAATGCTTCATGAACTTCTCTCCTATGAAGAAGAGGAGTCCTCTTAAACAAATTTGTGTCCTCTTAAACAAATTTCTCTATTTAGCAAATATTTACTTAAATTGAACAAGAATTATGCCATGAAAAAGTTAGTGCATTATTTCCCAACTGCAAAATATATATTAAATGCATGGAAGGACAAAAAAGAACAGCAAATCCAAATACATTTGAACTGTTGAGGCTGAATTTTTAAGGAATTTCGCAAACCCACAAATGGGGGACTTTACACTGCAGTAAACATAGATCAGCAAGAGCTTAACTTACATTTGCTGTATAACAGTTTTCTAGCAACAGTTACTCTGGAACAGAGCCCAGTCCCTGCATTTCTCATGTCCTTAGTACTCTCTAGGAAACTTGCTAAAGCAGATCTCCACTATAATACTGTTGCTTTATGAAAGCAAAACACAGATCTATAGTCTGAGATTATCTACTCAAACATGTATCCATTCACCTTATAGAGTTGCAAGCATTTGTTTCACAGCACTCACTACTAAGTGTTATTAAACAGAAAGGCTTTTCCTCAGTCACAAAGAGAATCTTTGCAAAAAAAGGAATTAAGGCACTGATTTCCCAAAACATAGACTAACATTCTCACTCATACAAGCAAAAGTACAGAATTTGACTACCACAAGTCAATATTAAATACACCACACTTTAAATGTTGAAATATAGATGTCCCCTTAAAACACTAGAGCATGCCAATATTTGACATTTTGCTCAGCATACTCAGTTCACTTTCATGCCTCTAAACTTTATTACCTATGTGAATTTACCTTCACATACTCTTTTGTTTTCAGAGCATTCAGAAGATCTCGCACAGGGGCTGACAATGCAAATTCTGCTGCTATTTCAAGGTCCTACAAATAATGACAAAACAAAGGAATATGCTTTCAGACTAAATTTCTTTAAAGCATATTAATAAGAGGAGACTGTTAACTTACCTTCCTCAGCATTTTAGCAAAACCAAGAGCTTTGGAGGCCCTTTCTCTAGCTTCATGGAACAGCTCTTTCAGTGCTCTGCTGGTCTCTATAACAGACCTCCTGAAACATTGGTAGAAATTAAATGACAATGTTTTAATAAATCATATTACACTTACACAGCCATTAGAAAATAATTATTTACATATATGTTATGTAAATATTTAAGTAAGCAAATAAGTAAGTAATAATTTAAGTAAGAAGAATGTAAATATTTACAAGCAGCTGACAAATAAATTGAACTTGTGTAGGCACATTTATGGTAAGAATATAAAAATCTAATTCCAATATCATTGCATAAAAACCTCTCGTAGCCTGAACCACAGAGAAGGTTACTAGGCTTCAAAAAAACCAAAATGATGATTCATTACTACTGCAGACAGAACTACAGTGATACAGAATGGAAGTTTGCATTCTAAGGAATAAAATACATTATGCATCTGTCAAAATATATAAGTATTTTGTTATTGTTAAGCCAAGAGGTTTAATACCTGATTTCATCTGATGCAGTACTGTCATCAGCACTGGCCCAAAATTCATCACAACTGTCTTGTAGTCCAGAATCTAAAAATTTTCCTGTAGACTTCAGCAGCATTCCTGCAATATCACTGTAGCAACAGAAATGGTGGAACTTCAGAGTTTATTGAGGTAGCATGGCATCTTATACTTCTTCCTTCTTAATGCAAGAGAGCTGTTTCCAAGTCCATGTACAGAAACAAGCAGCACCTTGGGGCCCACAGAAGCCACCTGCACCTACTGCATCCTACACCTATGGCCACTGCAATAATCCATACATTCACAAAGACTAACAGCTGCTTAATGACATCTCACGAAGTCCCATCTGGGAACCCCAAACAACTGCTGACTTGAATACTCCTCTGATATAAAACAACACCCTAAGTAGAGGAATTAAATAAAGCCTACCAAAACAGCTTTCCAGCTTGAGCTTCACCTCCTCTTATATAAGGAGTTATTTCTTTGGTGAAATTCCATTCCTCCTCCAACAGATTTTTTAAACTATGAGATGCTTGAGGTAACTGCTGCAGCATTTGGATCCAGCTTCGCATATAATCAAAGTAAACCTGAACAAGGACACAGATCATTTAAACAGATATTGTTACACAAGGTGTTAAGGACTAGAACTTCTCAAATCAATAGATAAATGCAGTACTATACAATTTTTAGAAGGTATTTCTACAATAATTTTCATTTACTCCAACTGAAAATGAGCTCCATGTTTTCACACAGAAGGTGCAATTTATGACTCAGCAAGTATTAAGTTCTATGTCTCCACAATACCTTCCTGAAAATATTGACCACCTTGCTTGCTGTGCTGCTATTTACCATTGTATTAGTGAATACTTATAGTAGCCAGAGGACACACAGTAGTCAGTGTTTTTAAAGCCTGAACTGCTGAAAAACAGTCTCTAAACCTTTTATTAACTGGATTATATCAAAAGGTTTTATCTGAACATACCCTCCTGAATATGGATAAGTGCTGTGAAAAGGTTTCTGAGATTCTACATTACACTTGCTGTTCCTTTATATCAAGTCTTATCTCTCACCTTTATTTAATTACTATTGTTTTAAACCAATATAAAAAAATCCAGGTAAATTCAATATTTCTTTAACCATCTGCCCTTCAGGATTATACTGAACGCAAAAAATTACCTTTTGTTTCAGTTCAATAATTCATAGCATCCCTCCTCAAAAATGGTTAAGATACTTTCTATTGGTTTCAGGTATTTTCAGACTACACTGTAAAAATGCCAAGATCATAGAATCATGGAACATTTCAGGTTGAAAGGGACCTTAGGGATCATCTAGTTCCAACCCTTATCTTTCAGAGGCCAAGTGTTTTTCTTAAAAAGACTGCTTTAACCAATTGCATCAATGAATACACATTAAAACAAAGGAATCAATTATGCATTAATGCAATGCCAAAAGATAATGATACAATGTTAGCAAAAAAAATATTTTATTCAATATTAAAAAGTTCAAGCTTTAATTTGTTCAAACTTGAGTTCAAACGAATTTGTTCAAATTTGTTCAAACAAATTAGTTCAAACTTACGGAATTTATAGTTCTACATATGAACAATTTTTGGTAAATACAGGCAATTTACGAGTATATTGTCTCACAGAGCAAAACCCAGTATTGCTAAAACAGCATTGGCCTGTATGTTACCTTCACAAGTCCATTAAAACAATAAAATTGTATCAAAGCAGGGAAAGGAAAAAAAGAAAAAGGCAACCATCCCTACAAGGGACAACAGACTTCTATTAGCAGTATTCAGATCAACACACCTAGTTGAGCGCTCTTTTTTGAAGCTTACCATTAACATTTTATGCAAATCCTCTTCAAAAGAATCAATGTTGCAATCAATCTTTTGTAAATCATCCAACACTTCCCGTAACATGAACTGGTAATATTGCTTCATTAAGAGTCCACCCTTCAGAACTTCTTTACACTCTCTCACTAGCTGCAAGAGAAAAACCCCAAAACTGCCATCAGTCAAGACATTACTCTTAAATTCACCCCTTGTCAGCCCAGTTTGTCTAAACATGTTAGTCTGCCACTAAATAATTTCTACAGCTTTTTGAAACAAATGCAGTTGCTCCACACATCTGCAGCAAAGATGTCACTAGTTCTCCAGGATTATTGCAATCCCATTATTTGGCACATCACTGTAAATGGAGATGGAGGCAGATGTTTCAGACTTACTCCCTGCACAATGCCACAGCAAGCAGCTTACTGGATAATTAGCTTAGAAAGGGGCAAAAGGGCTCACAGTCACGAAATCACCACTTTCAATGGAAGCAAGTCAGGAAAAATAAGCAATGTGCTTAACATATGCTGAGAGAAATGTTTTACTGCAGTGAATTCACTGTCAATCTCCTGGGCAGGTGCCCTCAATTCCAAAATCCATATAAGACTGAAAATGATTAGTGGGTTTTTGTTGCTTCCTTGGGCAAAGCTAACATGATCAAAATTCACTTTTTAACTGCAGAAGGCGTGGCCTTTGGAAGAGCTGTCACCTCTTCATGAAAGCTTAGTCTTTATCTATTTCAAGATACATGCACAACCACAGGTACAGGAGTACATAAGAGCAAGGATCATTTCAAACCTACACTAACAAGTTAATGCCTTTCTTTCAGAAGCTCTTCAAGTGCTCAGTGTGCTTTCTGAGATCATCATCAGTCTTCAAGTTTGACAAACCCTGATTTTTTTTCTGAGGGTCAGAGGGAATGGAATTGCTGGAATTAATATGCTTTTTTAAATCTTCTATAATGGCTCTCCTGGCAAAGTAATATATTAACAGAGTGGACTCAATCTATGAGAAATAATAATGCACAAAAGCAGAAAACATACAAGAATGTTATTAGTATTACAAGAGTCTCTGGTGGAATCCTTTACAGGCCAGAACACATTGTATTGCACTCCTTGATGTGCAGAGGAAAAAGGACAATAGTCTGAATTATGCAGTTTAAAATTTACCAAGTTTGGCAAAAAAGGGTAAAAAAAAGTAATTTTTATAAGGTGGAAATCCAAATGGACACTTTTATATCCCTAACATGTCATATACTTTAAAATTAATGTCCTTCTTCACTCAATCACATGCAGTGTACTTTCTGTTAACCTATGGGGTTATTTTTTCCCTTCAATGCATACTCATTCCAAAATAAACTTGAAAAACTTCATTAAAAATTGAGTTTATTTAAATAATACTCTTCTACAGGGGTATGCTATTGAGTAACAGAATATAGGATTTACAAAAAAACAGCAGAGTAAATCTTAGTGCCAACTTTTGAAATTGAAATTCACAAGGCAGTGGCCAAACAAAATTTTGGTGTACAATGAGCACATGAAAGAATATACAGCTTAAACTGAAAATATTATCACTATTACTGATGGGTTGCTTTTTGTTTAGGTAGTTTATACAACAAATTATTTTCTCAAAGCAGGTGGGGCAAAACAAGCACCACCACATTTAACAACCAAACAGAAATAACCCACATGCACATACACACATCCACCTCTCAACAGAAATGCTGAATTTAAAAAATATCTTGAACTGTTCAGGTACTAAACTGCCATTAAAACATAGCAGCTCTCTCCAATAACACCCGATTATCAGGATTACAAAAGCTAGTACTGAAAGTAAAACATGGACAAAAAGGAGGAAGGCAGCAAGAAAGAACAGGAAAAAAGGCACATTGTAAAAGGCATATAATCTGTCTTAGTTTTCTTTTTGTGTATATACTTTTTATTGAAAATCATATTAATTTTTTAATACAATTGACTTGCTAGTAGTACAAAAATTTAATATCACCTTGAAAACGTTGAGTAACAAGGCTACCATACCTGATACATTCACACAGTACTGCTACATATTTCCAGTGGTGCCAAAAAAGCAAGAGACATTTAAAGGTCTCAGTGCCTCAAATAAGATTCACTAGGTCAATCACTACAAAAAACAGACTCTGCTGTGCTACTTGCATACAAAGAACAATCAAGATGGTAAGACCATCTAACAGAAGGAAATGGAACAGTGCCACTTCCAGAATGCTGTGCTGTAGCACCAGCCCTCCTTCCTGAATAATATTTTGAAAGAATTGAAAAATCTTATGTCTCCAGTTAAGATGGCCCAGCTGTCTTGAGTTGTGTACAAGTTTTGCACCCCTGCCCAGTGGCCAAGAGAGCAGCCTGACTGAAGACAAGCAAGTTGATCATATTTCAGATGGTCAGCTTCTGAGGGCTAGAGAGTTGTGATGCAGGACACTGATGAGGCCCCCTCTCAGCTGTCGCTTCTCCAGGCTGAACAGGCCCAACTCCCTCAGCCTTTCCTCACAGGAGAGATGTTCCAAGTCCCTAATCATCCTTGTCCTCCACTGGAGCCAGTCCAGGAGCTCCATGTCTCTCTTGTACTGAGGAGCTCAGAACTGGACACAGCAGTCCTGATGCACCTCACTAGGGCTTGAGTAGAGGGGCAGAATCACCTCCCTTGACCCACTAGCAATGCTCCCACATGATAATAAAACAACCTAATTTGGGGATCAATTAATTGTAGGAACCAGCTTACAGAAAGTTGGACAAGAGAATCTCTAATCCAGTCTTCTCTGTAATTCTGTAATAATCTGTGCGCTTGCAGAATAACACAGACTCCTGGACTCTTCAGCTTCATGAACATTTTAGGAATTATAATTCTTCAGGAAACACAGATCTATTTGCAAAACATCCTCCACAGCTCCCTTGCCTATTCGGAAATATTGTGTGGGACAGGAAGCATTTGCTGAGTTGAATTCATTTTTTAAATGTCATTAGTAAGGCAGTATCCACTACCAAAACAGTCTGGTACAAACATACTGTTTTCCAGGAGGAAAATGTAATTTTTACTTAACTTGGAGTCCAGAAGAAGCACACAAAATGTTAAGGGGGAAAAAACAAAATCACCTCCATTTCTGAAGGATACACTGTGCATAATAACAGAGTATGCTATGCAGCAGATTACTCTGTGACTGTTAAGGCTGAAATTGTAGGCTTCAAATGGGGAGAGCATAGGGCAGGAAGGAAGAGAGGACAAATTTATTTGGGACAACAAAGTAACACAGCAATGGATTTTAGCTCAGCAAGCAACTGGGATGCGAGATCATAATCAGTATTTAGATGTTTACTCCTGGAGATCATCTGATAAAACCCCAATTTGGTTATGCTTGCCAGGATGTAGGGATATCAGATGAATTTAGTAGGTCCTAGACTATAGTTTGAAAACTGGCATTGATCTAAACAGCCTTCATTGTACCTGACCACCTCCAGAAAATAAATCCTTATACAATACTCTCAACCAGTGACAAGACTGACAGTCTTGGGTCACCACCCACAGAAAATAATACACTAGGCTGGGGAATATTTTTTTTTATTTCATTTTTCTTCTCAATTGACTTACACTATGTGACTGCTGCATGTTAGCAGATGTCTTCACATTCACAAAAGAAAAAATCAAAGAAAAAAGAGAAATACAGACCCATAAAACTACTTATATTGCCTAAGAAACCCAAACAGAGGAAGATGTGCTAGAGAAGTTTATATAGCTTATAATGCAAATGGAATCGATACCATCTATTTCTGTTGGCTAATAATATTTTGAATCGCTGGTTTCAATATGGAAGCCTAAATCACAGAGCTGTACATGACTAGCTATTTATTATGCAAAAAGCAGATCTCCGTATGAAATACAAGACTATTTACAAAATTATTACATAATTACACCTTGTAATTTCTTACAATAATCCTCTTTAAACTGATACCATATCATAATGAAATGACAAAATATTTCAAACAGGAAATACATATTAAAAAAGAAATTGAAGCAAACCTGTTTAATACTCAAAAGAGATGGTTCCCCAGCAGGTCTTTGTTCCAACCTCAGCTTGAGACATTCATGGATAACATTGAGCAGGACCCGGCAGAGAACCAAGAATGCCGGTTCAAAAGATGGCAAGTCCATGGATTTCAACTCCTCCCATGATACAGCACTGCATTTTTGCTCGCAACAAGGTGGGAAATTTAGTAACTGCACATAATCTGAACACAACATGGGATCTGGAAATTCTGAAAACTGTAACAAAAAATAGGTATCATGAAAAGGAAACTGAAAAATAGCATGCACAGAAGTATGTTTTTAAAAAGTCTATTAGCTGGCAAGTCAACCACACAAGTTTCAAGTTTACATCACTGGGAGATTTTTATGTTAACTTTTTTTAAGGATCATCAGGCTCAGGAAAAACAACTATGGACCCTTTGGAATGAACAAAACCACTTTATGTTTCTGTTATGACATTATCTAGAGAAACAAATGTATGCTAAGCTACATCAGGTACATAACCTCATTCCTTTTCAAATACATAATGCATATATTAACATAAAAAACTCCACATTGTAAATGAATGCAATATTCAAAAAATGTCACTAGCTAAACTAAGCAAAAATACTGAAAAAGTAACTTTTGAATTTAGGTAGCTTTTAAACTTAAACTGTTTAAAAAAGGAAGATGAAATATAAACATCAAGCTGGTTTGCTCTTTTGGGGATTTTTGTTTGATTTTTTTAATATTATACTTATTTTTCATTTAAATTAAGATTCCATTTAAATAAAATTACTTTTCTAATTAGAGAAAATAATTGAGACTCTGAAATAAACATCCTAGAAATCTGTGTACCTTGTGATAACATTCTAAGCAAGGCTGTACATGGAGGTACTCTGGGGTTTAATTTAGAAAGAAAAGTTGGACTGCAGAATGCGTAGCTCCTAAAGACAGCAACACACTAGTCATCATTTAAGGATAAACTTTGTTTCAGATTAGGTTTGTTTTCTTCTTATTCCCATTTCTCAGCTGCTAACTATGACATCTGAATATCCTTCATTCATACAGTAGACATAATTAGCATTTTCTAGGTTTTTCTTCAGCCAAATTTAAATAACATCACTACATAAGGGAGAAAAACATTACCAGTAATTAAATTAAGACAATGATAAATGATAAAACTACTGCCTAGAAAGTTTAAAAAATCTTTTAAGCTCATAATCTAGCAGAAAATTAAAACACGTATTTACAAACATATCTTCTTAATGGAATGTTAATGTCTTCTTTTTACTCTCTTTAAAAGGAACATATGGCACCACAATAGCATCAGAGCTAAAGATTTTTATACAAGAAGTTTTCATTAACAAACAGATCATGAAAATACTACACTTCCACAGTACAAAAAACCCCCTTAAGAAATAGAATCCTCATGGTGATGCAAATATAGTTTAGGGAAATTCAGTTCCTATAAAAATATTAAAGAACTAGTCTATGAGCAAGAATTACATAGCCAAATTGAATAAATTTGCAATATTCCCTTCTAGCATCAAGGATAACAGTAAACGACATTAGGGCTTAGTACTAGACACCTAAATTTTTATTTTTCAATCTAACTGATCTTAATCTTCTGCAGGCTCAATCTGAAATATTTCAAATACTTCTTATAAAAACCTCAAGAAAAACTCTAAGTCATTTATTGAGAGTGTACAAAAAACCATACTCCAAATTGCAGCCAGTTGAATAAACAACAGAGTACACAAGCTTAAATACATTCTATTAAAATAATATCTGATCTCATATGCTAAGTTCAAAATAGTATCCATCTTCATCAAGAATGAAATTGTACAACTTCTATACAGAATGGACTCTATAATGCCTAGAGCCCTGTTAAAGTATCAGAGCCCACAGAGGAATCAAACATGTTTTAGAAAACATTAAGACCAGGAATATGTATAAAGATTTACACATATTTAGGATGAAATGAGCATTAAAATGTATACGGTGGAAGAATCCAGAAAGCACATTTTAGATGTGTTTTAGACACTGTTTAAGCAACAATAGAAACAAAAGTATGTCCAGAGACTTAGAAGTATACACATAAACACAGAGTCAAGTAACAGAAACTATAAAGATTAACAGAATACTAATAACTCTGTCTGCATACAAATACCAAACTCAACTGCACTAAAAAAAAGACACTACATTCAAAGTTCTGTCAGATGCAAAGACCAAGCAACTGAAACCCATCTCTTCCATTTTAGTATAAAGTCATCATTTGCTGCAGTAAGTACCTCAATTCTGACAGACTTGTTTGTGGCTTTTTTCTGGTAAAGTCCTTCAAATGTTGGTGCAGGAAAGAAGTTGACAATTTATATTTAACATACACCTTTACTAAAAATAATTACTTAGAAGAGATTAAATAATTACTGAAAATGAACATTCAAAGTAGTTATAAGGCTAGAGAAGGGAGAAAAGATTAACCTTACCTCTTATACAAGTCATCCAACACTACATTACCAGAAAGTCTAATTCTCTGAAGCTGCAGCAAAAACTCTAGCTACTTAATCTTTCACTGACTTGTTTTAAAAACCCTTATACAGTCAAAACTTTTCAGGTATTTAGCAGTTCCAAAAATATATTCAAAGTCCATTTTCAATACCCCCATATTATGTCTTGTTTACTTTGATTTTTTTTAATTTATTTCAACCTATATATATATTAAGCTGAACTTTGTAAGTGTATGTGGTTTGGGGGTGCTTTTGGTTACTCTAACAAGATACGTGCAAGTTTTGCTTAGGCACTTGACTCTAAGGAAATGTTCACGCATTTCTAATGCAAATTTTCTAAAACACAAGCTGAAACCAATTAAAGAATAAATAAAATTTCAACTAATAGCTTAATTTCTACAGTAATATCGACACTAGTAACAGTACAAATAAAAATATTTCAAAATTAAATAGCTTTATATTTATAAATGTATTCATCCTAAAAAAATAACTTCTAAGGGAGATCAGCAATTCTTAGTCCTTTTGCAAATGTGACAGTCAACATTAAGAGATCTGCAACATTTTGAAGACCACATATGATATCCATTTCAGAATGGGCATCTTGGCTAAGACATGCCTTTGTCCAGAATTCTCAGAATTTTGCCCAGAATTCTCAGTGCCACTTTACCAAGGAGATCAAGTAATCCTTACTACCAATTTTCCTAGCATAAAAATACCTATAAGTTAGATAACAGCTTATATTAAAAAACAATACTCTGCATTGACAGAATTAGTGACCACATCTTACAATATGAAACTACTGTACTTCACTTACTGCTTAATTCCTACATTGGTTTTATTAACTCAGTCATTCTTAATTAACAATATAAAATTACCCAAAAAAAAAATTTAGTTGAAAGCCAGCTAAAGAATGCAACACTAACATGACTTGTTTTCACAGATTTCAAGGTTGAGTCCATTCATTTATCCCATCTCTCCTCAAGCTAATGTGCCATCACAGTACTTCATTTGTGCAGACAAGAAAAACCATTAAAAAAAAAAAACTACAGTGACATTTTTATAAAGAATGTCTTGCAGAAAAACATCCAGTCTTGAAGACAAGAAAAATTACCACCTCCATAGCTGATTTTTCTCAAATTCAACTGTTGTGCCTGATTTTCCACAGTGATTTTTCTGACTTGTTGATTTAGACATTAGAAAATATAATAAACAAAAATGTTATCACAAAAATGTCATTTCAATTATGAACAATAACACAAATTCAGTCAAACGACAGATTCATTTCCATGGAATGAAAACTGAGCTCATAATCATAATATATATTGTTTTTCAAAAATCAACTAAGCAACCCAAATGTTGGTAAGATCCCAATTCCTACATTTTCAGTTAGGAACAACACAGCAAGGAGGTGCTCCCGTAATCCATTTACACCAGTAACCTACCTCCAGCTGGTGATCACTCCTTACTAACGCCATACGGGCCCTTTGCAATGAACCATGCATTAGCTTGTGCAGTCTTAAAATCAGTTTCCTCAACCCCATTTGCTTCAGTGCTTTATCAACAAACGGCCTGTAAATAGAGGTCAAACAGTGTTGGCTGCAGCTTCCCTCAGTGCTGCATTCTGGAATAACCCAGGAAGTAGAGTCATCCTCAGATTCAAGCCTATCAAGCCTCCTTGAAAAATGGTCCTGAAAGTCAAAATTTGGTTTATTAGTAAAATTGTTCTTGATGGCTTGTCTGAGTTCCTCAACATTCTCCTCAGAGATTTGTTCTTCACCATCACTCTCTTCTGTGCATGTTCCTGAGGACTCCTTTACTTCTACTTCCCTATCAATGTCTTCGTCATCTGGATCATTGTCCTTAGACAGTCGAGGAGAAGGAATTTCAAACACTGGCCAGCCAATGTCAGACAGATTTTTGATGCCCAATACAGTCCCCATAATCCTTAGTTTCTGGTTTAAGTCTTTTGTAATGTTTAACCATAGACAGAGTGCCTGCACCCTGTCTTGGAAGTCCTTTGCAGCATACTTCTCGTAGTCCTTTTGAAGAGCCTGCAGAGATGGATAAAGTGCTTCTATGTACTCCAGCAGCTCCATTATTCGCTTTACCTGCTCAAACGAGACCCGCTGCCGATGGAGGTGTTCATGGTAACTCGAGTAACCCAAAGCACTAGTTCCATGTGTTGATTTGCAAACTCCTTCTCCTGAAGTACCATTGAGACTGGCTCCATTTTTTACAGAGGAGAAGTTTCCATAGTCCACTTTGAAGGTGAGGATTTCATTGATGATATCGGGGATAGCTTGACGGGCTGCATAGAGATAGAGGTCTTGGTCATTAATGCTCCGGCCAGCATGCCAAGCTTGCAGCTCCAGCCAGATCAGCTCATTGGATCGGTTCAACCAGACAGAGGAGGTGTTTTCCTGTCCCCTCTGCTCCCTGTCCTTTTTCTTTGAGACTGAGGTAAGTTTTAACAAAAGACGGAGGGTTTCAAAGAATTTTAACCGGTCTGCCGGGCAGTCAGTCCTAGAAGTCTGGCGTGTAGTTCTGGGTATTGGCATGGGCACAGAGACTGGAAGCTTAGCATGGCTACAGCCAAGGCTGAGGTAAGGCTTATTGAGATCAACATCTGGAATTGTTTTTTTTGGCAGAGAGCCACCAACTGAGTCTAACATAAATGAGCACTGCACATTTTTCTTGTGATCTCGTTCTGTTGTCCTTAGGGCATCTCTGATCTTTTTCCCTTGCTTATAGCTGTGCTCTTCCACATTCTCAATGGTTTTCCCATTGTCTTTATGCAAAGACTGAGATGGCACACTCATCTTTTCTGTAAGCAAAGAAAAAACAATGTGACTGCAGCAACAAAAACAAGCATATTTCAGTTCAGTTCCCAATCACTTTTCTTAGGTTGAGCATAAAAATGTTTAATATCAATAAAACAAAACAGGCAGGGATAGAAGTAAAATGTAATCTTACTATTAGAAGTTACCACTACTATACCCTAAACCAAAGGATTTTTTCTTTTTTTCTTTTTCTCTTGCTTTACCTTTTTTTGCAGAAAGGATCTCAGGGAATTCTCATCTTGAGCATCCCAACAAACATGGTGTGACAGAAATTAAACAACTAAGTACCAAAAGCACAAGAAAGCCAAGCTCCTAATTCCCAAAATTCTTTCAGTTATCTAAATAAAGATACCTTAAATCTTATTTGTAAACATCTAAAAAAGTTATTTCAAATTTATTTTTATAATGATTAGTTACATCCAACCAACCTCTGACATACTTCTCTTACTGAAGTATAGCCATTCAAGCTCAATAAAAGCATATGCATACACATTCAAGGTCAACAACTACTCCACAATTGTAGTTTTGGGGTGGCTTTTGGGGTTTTGGGGTGGCTTTTTTTTCCTCTTCATAATAGAAACTAACTGTTCTGAGATGGTACACACAGGCAAAGTTAAAAAAATAAAACCAACCATGAACTTTCCAGAAAAAGATACTTTACACAACACTATCCAATTAATCAGGGAAAAAAAACCTCAAACATATTTTAAGATACTCATGATAACAAAGAAAAGGATATTATCATGCCAGAAGTAAGAATCATTCCCCTCACAAATAGAAAGACCTTGCTCCAAAAACTCTAAATCTATAAGCAGGGATAAACAATGACTCCTTGTTTCTCATAAAGGTATCAAACTTCCATGTGTACTCAAAAGCAAAGGCTAACAATGAAATATAATACATTATATTTCTTTAGTATCACAATGTCTGTGTTTAGAAACTAACTCTTTTTTAAGGCACATAATGAAAAAACAACAACAAAAAAATCATCAAAAGCAAGAAAAGTTTACATAGCCACTACATACAGGGTTAAAATAGAGTTAAGGTTGCAACAGAAGAATTTTACTGGCTTTTAAATGTGCCTTTTAGTGAAGTTAAAGAGGCTTAATAATTCTAATGCCTCTTTAATAGGCAATAGTAACAGGATTTTTTTGTATTTTCATATAAGGAAGAGGTATTTTGGTGAATGCTCTCTTCAGTGATGTTATTTGGAGGTTGCATGAAGTGAAAGGGAAATAGAAAATTTGGAAAATGTTTGTGTTGGCCCTTCTTTTATTACGAACTTGCATTCCACAGCCCAACGCAACCAAAGAATTTACTATATTCCCTTATTCACCCCAAACAATTCACCTTTTTCTTCCCTACATTTTACCTCAAAAATGTTACCCTTGCTATACACTCTAATATTTCCTTGTTTCATATGAAGCAATTTAAAAAATTGCTTCCAAAACATTAACTAGCAATAGTCAAGCTGCCATAACTCTGGCAAATAATTGTTTGACATAGTTTGTTATTTGTTTAAAAATATATTGAACAAACAACAAAACAAACCCACAAAAATCTAGTTGTATTCTGTATGAAAACATTGAACATACAATCTCAAATGGCTTTTTTGCACCTATGCAATTTCAGAAACAACAAAAAAAATCATTTTAAGCTAAAAGGTTTTATTATGTGGTACCATTACCTAGCAACATTAGGGGAAAAACGCATATCAAGTATGGGTTTTCCCCCAGTATCTCCTTATACTAAAGCATCAGAAGCAAGCAGAAGTAACTGCACTTTAAGTGATTCACTGACATTAAAGAGTAAAGAATAATCACTAAAAATTGTATTTTGCAATAAACAGCCTGTGAAGTGCTTCAGAACAGGAAAAGTGAGCAGAAAAGCAACTACACCATTACTACAATCACAGAATCGCAGAAAAAAGTGATTAAAAAATACTTCTGAAAGTAATTTTTTCCAACTTTCTCCTCAAAATTGGGTTTATTTCAAAACTAGTTTAGCCTGCTCATAATTTTACCCAGTTCCATTTTAGAAATCTCCAAAGATACAGATCTCACAAGCCAACAATCCCTCTAGTAAATTTCATTGTTTAAGCACTCTCATAACAAAATTTTTCTTCTAATCCCTAAGAGCCTTCCCTTGTTGCAATTCACGACAGCTGCCTCGTGTACCTTCTGTATACCTTCTGTATAAGTGCACCTCCACCAGGTAACAAGAGGCATTTTAGGGAAGATCCAAGGCACCACACCCACCTTTCGAAGTGGAGCGGCCAGCAGGTCTGCTGACATTATTTTTCTGATGCTTTGTTGACATACGCTTCATCTGGCGGGGTGTACTGGGGGGAGAAGCGCCATAGAAAGTGTCAGCACTTGCTTCATCTGATAACTCCTCAGGGTCGGATTCAGAGATCTTGGAAGTAGCATCTCCTGATTTACACTCTTTCCTGCAGAGAACAAGATAAACCATTACAATCAAGATAAAGACATTTTACTTGCAAGATCTGCTTAAAAAGCTAATTCATCTAAAAATCACAAACACAGTCAACCTTCTCTATTTTATGGTCACATCCATGTATACTTACCCCAGTTTTTTTCATATCCCTAAGGATAAGTTTCCAGTCAAATAAAAAATAGGCAACATACAAAGAGGATGGTATAGGCAGTGTCACTAGAAGAACACAATGTAAACATACACATATATGTATCTCTTCCTGAAAAGACTTGTGGCAAGCCTAAACTAAGAGATGCAGTAAATAAACAACGGTTCAAACATACAAAGATAATGCAGGACATTCAATCTAATCAGTAGCAGGGACAACAGCAGAGATCTTCTCTTCCATCCTCCACCCTCTAAACCCCTCATACCAAAAGGCAACTTCTAAAATCACTCTCCTACCCTTCACAAAACTTTTATCTAGCATAGGAGATCTGAAAGTATTTTTCATAGATTTTAACATCAAGAATACCCTTAAGATCATAAATAAGTACTATCATTCCCCAGTGGTGCCATGCATGGAATTCTCTTGCTTAAACACATATCAGGGAGAAGAACACACACCATTTTCAAAGGAAAAAAAAGAAGTGGTTTGCCTCTATTCCCTCACTTATTTCTGAAGCAGGTGTGCAAATAACAACTCAACAGAACTCTCAGTAACTCTTGACTCTAGTAAAAGACACTGAGGCAAAGAAATAGTCAATCTAAATCAGTGCAAGATAGCATCAGTATCTGATAACTTCAATTTCATTCAAATCACAAATTATCTTTTACTTGCTACTATTTTAGGGACAGACAAGGAATGTTACTCATAACTCCAGTGAAATGAGTCTGAGTTACTGCAGTAAGAAGTATGTCAGAATATTGACAGCTAGTAGAACAGCAGTAAGGCTAACAAAACAAAAACAAAACACAAATACTCTTCTTTTTCTTGGTCTTTAGCTATAAACAGAAATAAATATCTTAGCATGCAGAACAGTTATGTTCTCTACAAAGCCACAGAAACACTTAGTGCATGAACTGTTCTCACTCTACTGCTTCAGCTTTGAGAAGGCAGCAGGCAAGTTTACCAATTTCTGCAGATAAACTTTACTGGTTACCCAATTAAACTGACCCAGGTGGTATCACAGCACCACCTGCAGTCTTAGGAGTGCCCTACAATGTGGACATGGTGACAACCACACAAAATCACCAATACTTTTAGTCTGGTTTCCTTGCCTTGGGACATCATGCTGCTGCTCTGTCTCAGCAATGTGATTCAATCAACCCCCACTGTCCAAATATAAAAAATAAGTCTTACAATTGTTCCTACAGATCTTGTGAAAACAAGGGGATGAGTAGGAGAAATGGATCTTGAGCTGGGAAAGTAGAATTCAAGTTTACATCTTTTGGGACACCAGAAGAGCTTTACTTCTGAGAATGTTTGCAAAAACTCCTACTGCAAAACAGGCAGAGACCCCCCCTCTGATCTTGCCAAAGACAAATCAACCACAAGAGACTAAACCACATAAAACAGAAGTCATTAGTTCCAGCACTTATGGAGCCATTTATTTTTTCAGTGATCTCACTGGCCTGGCAAGGCACAGGGTGGAGTGCTGATGCTCTTGCAGAGTCTGGCAGAACAGATCCTGCAAGCACTCACGTTAGGTGTCCAAGGCAGTTTTAAACTAGGACAAGTTACCTCATTAGAGGAGACCAGTGAAAACACTGTTTTCCTTCTGTTTATAAGTAAGCAACCTCTTTGAAAAACTTAATGATCAAAACCTCTCCACCAAGCCAAACTAAGTGATCTTTAAAGAACTTTAGGTTATTTTGGTCTCTATCTCTGGAGGCACTTGAAAGATCTGTAGATGGGGCCCTTACAGGACATGGTTTATTGGTGGACTTCAACACGTTACTTTACAGTCAGACTCAATCTCAGAGTGTTTATCAACCTAAATGATTCTATAATTCTACCTGGTTTGTTTCTTGCTATGTCTGATGAGAGAGCATGAGTGCCAGAAGTATCCCAATTACCCTCCAACCTCACACCTGAACTACATAAACACCTATACAGCAGCATCCAGTATGACTTACTTAACATTCAACCATTTTTGCTGGGTGATTTAGTAAGATGTTCTTTGATAAGAAGCACAGCAGACATCACAAAACATGCAGCACTTGAAATCATATCACAAAACCAGCAACCATGCTCTCGTTCGTAACAGATGCAGTCTTGTTAGCAGCTGGTGAGATGATCTAACCAAAGCTGGCTGCTCTGCTTAGAGAGAGAAAGGCACAGGTTGTAAAGCAAGTTTTAAAAATCCAGCATACTCAGTTTAGAGTGCAAAGCCTACACCTCAACTCAGACCTCAAATCAGTGTCAACACAATGAACCAGTTTCATCAGTGCAAACCTTATGGTAAAAAATGCACCAAATATACAGGGTCTGAGCTAAAGCAGCTACCTCAGCTTTGACATGCTAGGATCAATTTTCCTAATCCAGACAACACCAGACATACAGGATCTTCATCAGCAACATTAGTACTGAAATCAGTTATGGTTTTACAGATTACTGACACAGCATTTGCAATGTTTGTGTGTTATTTACCATCATGAACAAAGCATAGACTAATTAAACCTGCCAATCTCTAAAACGCAGTGCTGGCAAACCTGAATCAGATTATTGGGTTGGTTATTAGACAGAATTGTTGGTTCCTAAATACTGTTGCAACCAGGGTTGAGAAACATTAATCAAGGCTAATTTCTTCTTAGCTATCAAGATATGCAGGTTTTCTCCCCCACAGCCAGTGAGAACCATCCAAATCTCAATCAGGCTTACACACAAAGTGAAAGCCAGAAATGTGACAAATGCAGTTACTATTTGCCAATAGCAGCCTAAACCAAATCCCTACTAGGAAAACTAGAAGTGTGTAATTTTCATATTCTATTCACAGGTTTCCAGTCTCAATTTTCATGAGAAAAATGCTTCTTGGAAATTAACCCTTGGAATATGAGAAAGACTGTAGCCAGGATGCATAAATCACAAATATTGTAAAAGTTCTAAGAGCAGTATGGTAATAACAACAAACAAAGCAAAACACCTTGACAGCTCTGAAATGCACTGAAAAACCCCAACAAACTGAGAATGTTTCCAAAAGTAACTATTGTATGTTATAATAGGGTGCATTTCAAGCAGAAGCTGAAATGACAGAATGCATAATTTCTTTAATTTGCACTTCTGGATGACAACAGGATTTGTTGGGTTTTTTTTCTTTTTTTTGCTAAGTAAGTGATGGCAATGTACGTACAAATCCAGATCAGTCATGAAAATCAAGATAATTCTTGTAGATTTTCAAAGGCCTGCAAACAAATATAGGAAAGGAGGGATAGAAATTAAGGCATGAAATTTGAAGCAGCAGGGTAGGAAAATAAAGTCTCGTAACCACCACTGTTGATAAAGGCCACAATCTTTGAAAAAATACATTCATTTATCACTAAAAAAAAAATCAGCAAATTAAAAAACCACTGAGGATCACAGGGGAACGTTACAATAATTAGGCTGAAGTAGGAGGAATAAGATTTTTAACCAGCGCAAAATTTTGCAGTTTCCTGAAGTATCATGCAAATTTGCAAAGTTTGTAACAGCCATTAACATGAGATCATCCTAAAAACTGTGGCAGCTATATGGGGGAAAAAACATCTTTTTACTCTTCCCTTCTATCAGCTACTCTCATCATAAGCAGGAGTTCAAATACATCAGGCACTTACATAATGAACTCAGGTTCAGCCACTGCTCATCATCCCACAGGCAGGTTCAAAGCCTGCTGGGGATCAGAGCAGCAGAGGTCAATGGCCTGGACTACAAGCACGTGGCAATAAGTTTGAGTTCTGCAGTTACAGAACTCAGTTTTCATACAGAAAACTGCAATATCTTTACAGGGTCCAGCCCCAAATTACCAAGTACCAGCTCCTGACATTCAGTGGCTTTGTTTTAAAAGCAAAGTATCTGTTTTTCAAATATATACTCCTTAACTCATATTCAGCTGGATAATTAATGCAGGAAGACAAAGCTACATTAGTCTGTTCTTAGTAAAGCACGTTCCCAGTCAGAAAAGCAGCAGAAAACACAGGCACTACACACTGCCAAACACATCTTGTTAAAGTTAAGGTAGCTCTCCCTGAAGGCAGTTGCAACCAATCTATTTCAAACAGTATTCTGACAAGAACTGTCATCACCCAACAGCTGCTGGTAATACAAAAAGCCTACACAATTTTTAGGTACCCACCTTTGCACCTGTTAAAACAGAAAAACTCTGAAGGATTCAGTCAGTGCTGCTAAACACCACACACAACAAAACTGGAATCAGAAGCCCCAGTTCCTTTGGGGCAGTACTAGGTTTCATTTTGTTGCAGAAGAGAATGTAATGTTAGTCCTGGACCTACAGCTCAAGGAAGGAACTTCACTAACCAATCAGTAGCACCTTGGGTATCAAAGACTGAGGATTAAACAACCTAATCAGGAAAACAAGATGGAAAATCCTGAAGTTCTGCTACAGTACGGGACAGCTACCTGGTGTAAACACATAGTGTTACATTCCAACGTTAGGAAAGATCATGCACCACTGTATTTTAACCACTTTTTAAAAATTATGTTCTGAAGGAAGCTGTAAACTCAAATAAATGGACATGGTTCTGACAGGTTGCCGAACTGAAAGCAGAAGCAACTAAAAATCCAGCTTTGGATAAGGTATTTTCAAAGATCTGCTACACGTGTGAATACAAAAATGAAGTGTTTGATGCTACTGTATTTACTATAAACTGCCCTAAGTGCAGCAAATGGAAATCTTCAGTACAAGGCAAGGAAAAGATCTTGTTGGGTTTTTTTTAATTACATTTTTTTATTACAGCACAGCAGGAATTTGCACACAATATGTACAAATGAAGCTGTATTTTTGTGCTATACGCACCCTGTTTAAGTCTGGCACAGCGCTTACAGGAAGGATATTTCAAATTATGTTTTAAAGAAGATACAGTACCAGCATAAAAATTTCAGTTTTAATAAATATTTTAATTCAAATTCAGCTGTACATAGCTACATTTTTTTTCTCCCAGAGGAATCAAGGGAAGGCAGGATATGTGATCATTTATCTCTGCAGCCTAGGAATGAACAACCAGCATACTGGGGGGAAAAAGCTGATACCTGCACAGGAGTAAAGGAGAGCAAAAAATTTATTTATAACAGATAGTAATTTTACCATTTACTCCTGACACAAAATGCAAAAAAGCACTTGCATCTTTCATCTAGCATGTCTACATATGCAAATCCTATAGAATCTAAGTTTGCATTAAAACAGCAGAGACACTTGTAAAAAAGGAAGCAATATTCAAAAAAATTTTATCAAGTATGAAATGTAAAGCTATTCACACAACTTTTTACAGTGAAGACCCTCAGAAATTACCAACACTATAGGCATGGTAAGATGACACAATAAAAAGGGGAACCTGCTCCAGTGCACCTTTTGCTTCCCAGGTTGCATATCCCTGCCCCCTTTTGCCATCCCTTCTGCACAGAAGCCAACAATCATGTGACAATCGCCAACCTGACAGTGAACAAACCCATTGGTTTTTTGGTGCACCATTTACCTGTCAGATGAATTCCCACAAGCAAAAACCCACAGCCACGCGACAGCCAAGCTCCTCCACTACATCATACCTGAGGCATTCACCCGGGCATTCCCTTGTAGAGACACCAGGGTGAAGAAGGCAACCTGCTGAGTGTTAAGTGAAATGGTGCCCTCAGTCACTCTCTTCTGGCTGCACATGAAGCAATTTTACATGACTGTCTGTCCTTTCTGCTTTCCAGACACTTTGCCAGAAGTCACCAGCACTCCAGATGCACTGGTATAACCTAAAGTACCAACCCTGGCTCTTCACTGGTGCTGACAAAACAATCCAGCTTAGCTGGAACACCTTTGTTAGCAGGATTTTTCCAACTTCAGCCACTTTAATTTTGATTAGGCAGCTAAATGTACTTAATGTCACACTAGCAAGTTCCATGTGGCAGGCATTCCTAGTTGAGGGAGGGCAAGAGACGGATGTTAGGAGATAAGAACAGTCATTTTTAGCTGAGTTAGCTGCAAAACCAATGCAGATTTTTACTTGCAGCAACAATAAAAGCAAAATACTTGGGCAGGAAAATGCTTAAAGTGATACTGGTGTAACCATCAAGAACTGGCTGTAGCTTTCTTATAAATTATCCTATGAACAAGGGAGTGTGAGCATAGGAATAACGACAGAATCACTACAACTTCATTAGTGAATTGTCAGGATGTAACAAACCCTTGAAAAGCCCTGCTTTGTTCACGATTTACACCTTGTTTCTCTTTGAAAACGAACCTGTAGCAGGGCTGCACAAATGAGGGCACTCAAGGCGGCTATGAAACCTGTGCCACCCACTGCCAACTACAGGTTTACACTACAATAGCCCTGCCAACAGTTAAGAACCAAGTATAACAAATTCCACATCAACTAAGGAAGCAACATACACCAGGTATTTCAGCTGCAACACAAACAGTGGCTTGGAGTGAGACTTCACTGTGAGAAAACCACCACAGCGTCTCCAGAAACCACCAAGGACAAAATAAAAGTCATTACTTGGGAAAAGACTAATGCACAGCTTTGAGCTAAACAGTTAAACTGTAATTGATTCCCAGCAACAACTTTTGCTCCTTGGTAACTCTCAATTAAGCTGTTTAATTAGAATGGAAGGACCCAGCAAGTGTGAACACACTTCATTTCTACAGTAGACCTCAAGCACACATTTGACTGGGCATCACAAATTTCCTTAAGAGCACTAATGTACTTACTAGCAAATTTTAGTTTAAGACAAAAGTTTTAACAGAATGTTCACCTTCTCAAGATCTGGAAGCCACCAGAGTCAGTTCTGCGAATTACTACTACTTTGGCACTTCTCCCAAAATTCTCCTATATTCCTGGGCAGAAGCTTCTATATGTGCTTACTATATTTACAACAGAATGACGATGTCACAGAAAAATCTAACCAAAGTTATTGAAAGAGTGGTTAGGTATTGAAGCACCTTTTGGCTGATTAGAACAACATAGTAAACCTCAAAAGAAGAGATTGTCAAACATTGATTCAAGAATAAATTAAGCACAATGCAAAGTAGGATTCATCATATCTTTTATAGCAAGTAGTGATAAGCACTACTGAGACACATTTAAATGATTTAAGGAAGTAATTTTTCTTCTGCAAGTTATACCAACTAGAAATAAGGATAAAAAATTAATAAAATAAAGCTCTCATAAAAGTTTTGGCAGTTCTTCATGTTCTCATCTCAGAAAAAACTACTCAGAACTTTCAGTTCTTTTTTACCAGCAAATTTGAAAACACAGAAAGCTTAACTAATTTTTCCATCTTGGATTTTTATTATAAGTTTTCATACAAATTTGAACCATGATGTAACAGCATTTACAGCACATTCATTTCTGAGCTTGCCCCCAATAGATTATTTGATTAAAACTATGCCATATTTTATTTCAAAAGTAAAAATGTCTATTTAATTCTACCCTTGCTCTATAATGTGCAATAAAGTGTGAAAGTGTTGATGGGTTTGTTAGGTTTCCACATCCACGTTTAAGCCTGCCAAGTGGGGCTGCAAATGGATCAAAGGTTAGAACTGCAGAAACAAGAGCTAAGAGAGCTTTACCCAGCCCAGTTAGTACCCAGCTCTCTTCATTTAACTACTGATGTTAAAATATTCATTGATTCCAGACCCCATGCTTCTCCTTTAGTGCTACTTTTTCAACCTCAACTCTATGCTAGCTCATATTTGGGAATTTGAACTGATTTTTTTAAAGTAACAATATCTGAAATATTCTTTCCTCACTAATGATGTTTGAGCTCTACATAGTACAGTATCAATCCAAAGGGTAAGTGCTGCAATTAAGCTCTTGGCACCTGCACAGATCAGATCCCAAGGTCTCAAGCCACACACCAATGCAGTAAAGTACACTTAATTAAGAACTATTTATGAAAAATCTGTACTAACACACCTGCATGGCTTTTCTGGAAAACTTAAGCTACACCAAGAACAGTTACATACTACTGAGAAAAGAGTGTTAGGTTGCTAGGTTCAACTATAAATATATAATATATAAAAGTGATAAACTGGGAATTGCACAGACCTGTGATAAAAGATAAAAAGAACTGTAACAGCCATTCTCCCCCCACTCTCCCACACACACTCTACTCTTCTGGCAGAAAGTTCCATTCCCAGATAAGAAAAAGCTAATAACTGCTTATGATCCCAAAGTTTCAGTTCATCATTTAGACAAAGGCAAAGTCTACAAGAACCCTGAAGGTGAAGCATTGGAAGTTAAAGAGGTTTTCAATGGAAGCTGCTCTCTGAGCATGGCATGCTGGACTTCTTGTCTGTGAGGTTTGGAAAATCCATGCAATGCAATGGGACTTCAGTCCTCTGCACTGTTTGGAGCATCCCGAAAACTCAGTGGTCACACCCACGGAGAGCTCGACAGCGAGGCCAAGAAGTCATCGAGGCATGAGTAACTGTGGCCTTGTTATCACTTACTGAATGGATGTTCTGCAGCCAAAATGGTAAAAACTCTTCCAAATACTGCTCTCAGGAAAAGCAACAGCAAGTAAATCAGCAGCACAAGTAAGCCAAGGGCACAATAAACCATACATTTACACCACATTAGAAAGCAACACATGATACTCAGTAGCACTAAATATCAGCAGAACACAGACAGAACAGAACTAATTTCCTCCTTCTACCCCAAGACTGCAGGAGACATTCATCAGCACAATAGTTACATCCTATCTTGTCTGACTCCAGAATAAACCTGATTGGGTTTCATGACAAATTAATGTGACTTTACACACAGGGTTCTTGGACTGGACGCAAGTGAGCATTAGTAACACTCAAATTCAGATGTTAAAGACAAAGATTCTCATTTGGCTTTACGCTTGCAGTAAGCCAAGAGTGAGCACGAGACCCCTGTCAACTCTTCAAATAAATAAGCTTCTAAGTTATTTTTTAAAATTCAAAAATGATTTACTTAATAAATTACAGACTAAATATAGCATCAGTGCAATCAATATCAGAGAAGAATAAAACTGAAGGAAAGTAACAGTTTTGCAAACATAAATGTTGTAGATGACAGCAAATCCAACCACGCAACTGATAAAACAAGCTGAGACTCCTGTGCTGACAGAGGTCAACACATTATTGACTAGCAGTTGCTACTATGAAAAATTGTCTGCTAAATGTATTTTGGATGCAGTTTAAAAGAATGGTTTGGATATAATTTAAGAAATGTGGTTGTCATGGAAGTCAAATCTTTATAAACCTCTAAAAATCCCAATTAACTCCCTGAAGTGAGAATTACTGCATATTCCTTATGCTTTCCTTGAAATTCAGTAGATTTGTTTTCATCACAGCAGTTTGCATTCCACAAAGGTCAATATCACTAGCTTACATAATAGTAAAACCAACCTTGACACAGACAGCACTAATTAACAGACATAAAAACAACCCAAGCAGCCACACAACACCGACTAATCCTTACTGCTACAAATGCCAAAGACATCTCAACCAGCACTTCATGTGTGTTTGTGCGTAGGTGGAGCAATCAGTCATTCATTCCAGTCCTGCACATGTAAACAAGAAAATGCAATACATATAGAACAGAGATTACATCTCACCTCATTTAAATGCACGGGGGGAATAAAAGCTATGGCAAAGCTCTATATACTTAAATCATTTTTCCCACTGAAGCTATGATCTTAAGTTAATAAAATAAACTCTTTCACTGCTCATACACTATCAGCCATACAGATAGTCTGGCAAGCAGGAAAATATGTTGAGCACAATTCATGACATAACCTCATGCTTCTCCCAAACCACAGATGCTGCAGACTGACAGCCCCAATTCATTGTCATCCTGGAGACAACAAATCTGACAGACAGACTACTGACAAGTTCCCCAGCAAGGAGGAAGCCTCCACATAATTCACAATTCTGTCCCACTTCCTTCACCCCTTGCACTGGATGTATGCCAGGAGAAAAGAGGGTACAAGCAATCAGGGCACAAGTCAGGGTAGCCCTATGGCTCTTCATGCCTTTGCAGTGCCCCCAAACAAAGGGCAAAGTCCCAACGTGGGACATGCTTAAGGCCTCATTTTTCTCTACTGTGGATTTTGTGCCAGAAAATTCTTGGGAAAGCCTAAAACTTGGCTTGGGAAATTTAAAGCCAATGGGTAATAATCAAGAAGCACCAAAGGCATCTGTTTTTATTAGCATTCTAAATTATTCAAGTGGAAACATTTTAGCTTGAAAACTCTCCATTTGTTTTAAGGATTGATACTTAAATGTGAATTCCTCACTAAACCTTTCAGTAGTATCTTTTCACTTATCCATAACCTCTGCATGCTATCCAGGGTCAAAGTGCAATTCTATCTCAAAATCAACATCTGCTCGTAGCTTCCCTGAGCATTTTTCACTTCAGAGCTGTCTCCCCTCTCTCCCCCCCAAAGTGTGTTTCAAGAAAGAAAGGAAGAGCTAGGAAAAATGGTGTGGTTTTGGAGAGGGATTCACAATCAAAAGCTTTTGACTAAGGATTGTGTAATTAAAAATAAATAAATAAATAAATTTTGTGTTTGCCTTCAGTTTACAAAACTTACCATTGCATTTATACTCTAACAAGAGACAGAATCCTCACACAAATACAAGCAGATTTCTCACATCAAGCAGTCTCAAAACAACAAATCAATAAGTTTTGTTTATGAAACAAATGTAGGTGTATTGCTAATTCAGAATGACTGAACGCTTCTCCACCAGAACTGAAGTTAACTTAAAGAGAATGCATTATAGCAATGCACTTTGATACTAGCCAGAACTCTTTATCATAAGAACACATTCACACTCTACAAAAAGGATTAAAAGTGATCTGCCATCAAATGGATTTCAAACGCCCAAGCCTGTGCAAAATAAACTGATTTCAACAAGATTCTGACCTCACAACCCCAAGAATAAACACCTAACAATGATTCCAAAATGTAAATCAGAAGCAATCATGTTTGAAAAAGCTTCAGACACTATACTTGTACTACATTAAAGCAAAAGCAAGTGCTGCATAAAGCCAGAGAGGCAGGTGTGAACTCGGGACACAAAGTACACACAGAAGTGAATCACAGTGGATGCAGTACATGCACTACCCCACACAAATTAAGGCTGCCTAATTGTTTTGAGACATCCCCTTCCCACCCACCAGCTCACTCTGAAATAGCTAATTCAATTTTCATTTGCTGGGTAAAGTTGTCACCACATTGTCCACACCCACATCCGACTCATATAAACTGTCCTGTAATAAGCAGAATCCAGCAGAGGTCAGAAATGGCCCTGCACAGGAAATGCCTGGGTGTTTTCCATTCAGGCTCTGCAGATTACTCTTCTACATGAAGACAGCCCAGGTCTAGGGTCATGCTCTTGTACAAACTTTATTTTAAATCATTTTCTGCTTAACCTGCAGAATTAGTCATTGAAGAGTCCTTTGAAAAGGAACTTAGAAGCTTACTAATTCAGTCACCCTGCAGCATCTGTATTTTAAAATATTTCTGTTAAATCTTACAAACTTTATACATACTCTGATTTTGGCATTTTCATGAGACAAAAACAAATCGTTAATGCACATTAAAAAAGGCATTGTTACACCTTGAGCCACACCACAACTTCCCTTTTATTCCATCAGTACAAAACAGCAGCTCACAATACTCAAGAACTCTCTCAGCAACACGACAGCAGATATTTTGCACAGCACACCTGGAACACAATGCACCTGACTACTACCTTACAGTACTAATTGATCACACAAGCGTTTTAAAAACGTTTCCTGAATGCCTCCTAGTGAGAAGTGAAGTGCATCAACAGGATGTTACTTAAAAATGAGAAATAATTGCCACGGCATTAATAACTTGGACTTATGCAACACTTCTGCAGACAGCTGGAAACACTAAACCATAAAGTAATTTGCACCCCCATCACTCAGCAGGGCACAGATGGAGACTTGCAAAAAGCCAATCCGCAGGTCAGCACATTCAGGAGGTGACAGCAGTTGCAGAAAGCTTTGAGGCATCACAACACTTCTTTGTGAGCGCTTTCTCTTTCTTTCTTTCTTTTTTTTTTTTTAACTCTCTCGTCTTACAACTATCGACTGCAGCGTTGCCAGCAGCGATACTCCATGACCCCGCTGTTTTACCGGCACGCCAGCGAGAACCCGATTTTCATCCCGGCTGCCATAAACACGAGACAGCCTCGCAAGAGGGCAGCGCTTTTATGGCTGCAGTTCACAAGCCAAGGAGCGCGGGTCACGCTCGGTCAGCGCCCCGCGGGCTCCAGCTGCCGCTCCCCCGCCGCTCCGCAGCCTCCGGCCCGACCCCGGCACCGGGCGGCAGTGCCCCGGCACACCCGCCTGCACTGCTGCGAGGCTGGGGGCGAAGGAAACGATTTGCTTTTAAATGCAAAGCGCCCACAAAACACTGCCTTACCCACCGCAGCCACTAGAGATTTCTTATCGAGCACCGTCTCGCTCCGTGGGCGCTCTGCAGAAGCGCTGAAGCAGCAGCAGCTGCAGCCGCAGGTTCTGCAGCGCGGAGGGGCCGGAGGCACAGCGTGCACCCCCGGCCCGGCGCTCGCACCCCCGCCCGGCACCGCTCCCTGCACGGAGCTCGCCCCGTGAGCCAGCGCTGCCCACTGACCTCCCCGGCGGCGACGGCGGCGGCTCCTCCATGGCGGCAGCGGCGGCGGCACAAACCAGCGCGGCGGCGTCTCTCATGCATGCACCGGCATGGCGGCGGCCCCCGGTGCGCGGCGCGGGGGCGCAGCGAGGAGCGGGAGCAGCGGGAGGAGGGGAGCGGGTCCCTACCCGGCTGCAGGAACGCGGCAGCGCAGAGCCGCCCGCGCGGCCGCCATCTTGGGAACAGCCTCCGAGGGCAGCGGCGCCGGCAGCATCGCTACGGCGCGCCAGGAGGGACCGGCCGCGCCAGAGGCGCCCGCTCCGCCGCGGTCGGGCTGGGGGCGGCTCTCGGTGCGGGTTTCCTCCTCTCGGCCGCGGGGTCGGGACGGGCTGTGTGACAGCGGCGCTTCCCTCCGGCACCGTGGAGATTACATCCCCGCACTTCCCCGCGAGGGGCCGCGGTTATCCCGAGGCGGGGCGGTGACGGGGGCGCGGCGGGAGCTGCCGCCCCCTCCGTGCCCCGGCGGCGGAGCCGTCAGGCGCTGCCTGCGGGCGCCGCGGTCCCTGCCGCTGCTCGCTCCCACACCGCCGGCACACAGAGAGAGAAGAACAGTATTAGCGCTGAGGGGAAGATGGTTTCCCTCAGCAGGTGCTCGCCCCGAGTGCAGCGCCTGCGGGGGCTGGAGCGACCGCGGCCGGACCCAAGGAGGTGGAGGGCTGAGAGACCCCTGAGGTCCCCTTCGGGGGCGTGGGTGGAAGAATAACCTTCTGTCTTTTATGCTCTGCTGCTGACAGAGTAACTTGTTTGAATTTATGAACCTGAACTTTTTAAACCCTCCAGCAGCGCTGGTTATCAGCCTCGGACAGAGGACTGGAGCCACGTTATCCAGCTGGAAATACAGGGAGGAAAATGTGATTTCCTAATCTGTAGGTTGGCTGGAATACCAATATCGATATTAACTCCCGTGAAAGGCAGAAAAGTGCCACGGGTCGTTTAATTGCTGTAATCGACTCTCAAGGGAGCCTCACCTTCTGTGTTACGGGACTGGAAGCACAGCAACAAGCCCTGGCATCAGTAATGTGTACACAAAGCACATGCATTATTTCTGATGGGTGAAATTTGAGCTTGGACTAGAATCAGTTCTAGATTCTGCTTTTTTGCACTAGTGCCTTCATTAGCTGTACAAGAAATTTGCACCTTTCTAGTCTGGTACCATAATTCAGTTGTAAAGTCATTATTTATGAAATAAAGTTGTCCACCTGTCTATCAAAGTTTAGGAAGCAAATTCAACAGTCCCTTTAAAACAAAAGAATTTTTTTAAAACTGAAATGCAGGATATACTTCTACTGTATCATCTTAATATCATCTTAATACTATCTACTATTTATCTTAATGAATGCATGCTATAAATGCAGGACCAGATAAATATCATTATGCAGGAAGCCACTTAGACTCTTTTCCATAGGTCAAGAAAGATACCCAAATAACCATGACCCTGATGATCATGATGTTGAAACATCAAGACATTCAGCATTTAGGTCAAGAATTATTAGTTACGATACCTCATGTAATGGAAAAATGCAATATTTAGCATGTTAAAGACTTTTACTGGAGTACCTGAGTACAAAACCATAAAGCAGTTCCAATGGCAGATACACAAAATACATTCCCACTAATCTGTCATGGTGAACAAAACTTAGAAACCATAGCTGAAGGTCAAAAATTCTGAGGTGCTAACATAATAAATTAGTTGTCATCTCCATAAAAAGCATGCATTATCCAAGGTAAAGCTGCTTACTCCACAGTATGCATGTGTTTATTGTATAATCACAAATAGCAAAGAGTCAATGTTACAGATTAAATTTGAACATTCTTTTCAGTTAGGGATCATTGTCTCACACCATCTCTGCAGCTGTTTGCAGGGCAGAGATGTATTTAGCAATCCTGGCAAAATGTTTCAGCTTCTTTGCTTCTTCTATCAAAATCATCAATGCAGTGGTCTGTTAGAAGCACAGAGTTTTCATTAAATCTGATTTTGCCATAGATGGGATGGTGTGGAAGTGGAGACATCCCAAGGGCCCTTGACAAAGGGAGAAATGGGGACTGACCACTGCCACTACTTTCTGTAAATGTTAAGATAGTTTACTGGAGTAAACGGGGGTTCACTGCAATCTCTCAAACAAAATGGTCCAGAAAACTCTTCCCTGTTCCCATTTTCCCCTTCCCCTTTAGGGTAACCCAGCATATTGCATTGCATCCCATTCTTGTGGTATATCCGAGAAAATATCCTAGAACTACAGATACTGGCCAGGCAAAGCAAGGCTGTAAATTTGATACAGAGATGCTTCTTTATCTGCAGTTGACCATAGTGAGTAACATAGCTCCTGGCATCAAGGAGAAGATTGTAAGAGAAGAAGTTTATGAATGGCCGTACCAAGAAATTGGGAAGGAATTAAGAGATGCAGGAATATTTGGAAGTGATAGTACAGGAAACAACAGGTGACATACGAATCTCAGAGCCTATATACAGATAATATTTGGCAAAGAAAAAATTTCAAGGCAATACAGAGGTCTTAAAAAAATGATATGCAAAAAAATTTAATTATTTTTGCTTCTTTTAAGGAATATCATATTTCAGAGACTTCCTGACTGCCATTTTCTGAGTCTAAACATGTCAATATTTCATAGGTGCATGGAAACTGATAAATTTCACTTTCACTCTGGTTCTACTACTGGAACAGAAGGTGGCACAAAATTAAAATATACATCACAATAAGTAGCATCTATCTTTAAGAAAATAGAGTTAAAATATTAGGAATGGATTTTATTGTGTGATGTGGCAAAATCATGACTCCAAAATTCCAGGTTAAAAAAACAAACCAGGAAACAAGTTACTGTCAAAATAGACAAACTTATTTCGGTTTAAATTCTGTTTTCAGAGGTTTTAGAATTAATTTTTTTTCTTTTTTTTTTTTTTTTTCATAAAACATCTGGCTTTATAATTTAACAGATGTGACAATTGCTTAGGAATTGCTTTTTATTCTAGCAGCATGCCTTTTATTACAGTAGCAGTAACTTGCTATAGAAATTTGACTTGAATTAGAACTTGCAATAGAAATTTGACATGGCAATAGCATCCCAATAACAAAAATAGGTCTTTGACATAGCATTTTCAAATTTCTACTGCAGCTACCCTCGAAATTTCTATCGATTCCTGGGGCATATATTCTGTTGTTCCCTCCTCCTCAAGTCATCACAGGTATCAGGCACAATTGTACATGCAGCTGTGCTTTTGCCATCTGCCATTTCTCCAGGTGTTTTCTATATACAAAAAGTCCTAATGAAGACAAACAAATATTTTTTCCGTGTAGGTAAATAAATATGTTTTAAAAATATATTTGAAATTTTTTCTCCTGGTACCTGTCACAGGGCAAAACTTCCAAACTTTTTTTTTCACATTATGAATGTTGCACAGAATAAGGCACAACTTGATTTTGGGTTTTCTTAAGTCAGTAATGAAATCTAGTATCAGATTTTTCTTCACTGTGTGAACTGCATGCAAAAAAAAAAAATTATTGACAAAACTAGCTTTGTACAATTTGTTTTTCCTTCAAATAAGTTATTTATTTTAATTCTACTGAAAGCCATTTAAAAGTAAAAGCTAATTTAATCAGACATTAGAAACAGCCTGCTAGGTATAGTTAATCTAGTTTTAGTAAAATGTGCTGAAGACAGAATATTCATTTTTTCTTGGTCATAGATTAGAAATGCTCTTCTGCAGTGCAATGAAGAGTAAAACATGAACAATTCCTGTATTTAATATCTAGAACACAACCTGACACCATTCCTTATGTAGACATTGCAACTTGCATTTCCAGAGTCCAAATAAAACACCAAGATGTGTTTCTACCTGGGCATATGCAGGCTCCTCCATCTACAGTCTCATTGTTCTCACAGAAGATCAGGTTGGGGCTGGCATTGGACGAAACAGAACTCACTTTTCAGTGTTATCTAACCAGAGCTTTGCTGCAATTGATTTGAAGTGTGAAGCTGACAGAAATTAAGGAGTCCCACTGTATATAGCCCTGTTCAATCACCCGTTACTGCTGTGATTCATTCACTTGGGAAGCTGGCATGGGAGCTGCCAAAGCTTGTTCAGCAGCATGGTTTAACACCGGGCTGTAATAGGAGCCAGCTAACTTGACGGAGGTGGAATATTTCTGTCTGAGCTCTGTCATCTCACAGGCTGCATGTCAGATTGCACAGGGCTCAATACCATTAATTCACCACTATTAAAGGAGAATTTGTTAGTAAGAGTACCATGAGGTCAGAGACATTCCTGTGATTATTGTTTTATCACTTCAACTGGGCATTATTTTTATGTACTTCCTGTCCTAAAAAGCAACTCTATATAGCACTGCCTCTGCCTTATTAAAATGGCATGACCCATATGGGAGAAGTATAAAATCCAGTTGTGCTTAAAGCTGTATGCTTTTGCTGTACAAAGCTGGTCTCTGGGCTCAGTGTCTGTAAAGCTGGGCATAGCTAAATCCACTGGCTGCTCTTCAAAAGCACTGGACTTAGAAATTATCTGAAACTGAAAATGTTGACACGTGTATAGCAGTCTGGCCACAGCAGTTTATATCTTCACAATAACTGATTTTGGACCTGTGAAAATCAGCTGCACTGAATTCAGTGCTACTTGAACTTGACTGTCAACAACAGAGTAAGCTTGCTTGAAGCTAGCTTGGCTCCTGCTAAATCATATTTTAATTCTTTCCCTGGCTGTATAATAGACGCACTCAGTGAGAAGCCATGGAGCATTTATAAACAAGACCAAATGCTTGTCTGCGTTTTTGTTCACTGCATTAATTTTGTGTTCAAAGAAGCTCCAGTGAAGAGCTGGGGCCAATTCTTTGAAACCCTATTTGTAGGCCCAGAGCATATCCATCTGTCTTCTGTGTGTGCCTGACAGTGCAATTCAATGCATTGTTGCATGCAGCTCTTGCAACTTTTCAAGCATCTTGCAAGTTTGACTAGTTGCTTATACCAAATTTTATAAAGTGACACTTCTTATTTTCATCAGCCCAGAAAGCACCAAAAATAGTTCCAGACTATATCTTTTTAAAATATCTGGTTGTGCAGCTGAGATTCTATGTCTGCCTTACAGCAGCTGCATTATCCCAGCAGAAAACAGCTGTGAGATTTGTATCAAACTTCCCTCTCTAGGAAGACAGAAGCTGTCTCCTCCTTCTCACAGCTCTCTCTGATTACTCTTTCTGTGAGAGTAATCACAGAAAAGCAGTGTACCTGGCATTTTCCTTTACCCCAGCAGGTCCTGGCATTTGTATCAGCTGGACAGAGTTATAAACAGCCATGAGAAAATTTTAATCTTCATTAAATGTTAATCCCTGCAAACACTTACATACACATCAGTTCACTTATATAATAGGCATACTGAAATCAGTGGGACAACCCTGGCAGAACAGTTACTCATACATTCAAATGTTTATAGGTTTCATTTCCTCCTTTTGCTCTGAATCATCTGGAATAATGTCTTCCCCACAACTTCACAAGGTGAGTTTTGTGATATAATCCTGTTGATGGCTCAGTTCTGGTGAACATCAATAGGAATTATTTGCTGCAAAGCCCTCCTAACTGGAACATAGTAAAATCGTATCTTAATCTACAACTCCCTGTCGTGGCCTATTCTGCAGTGCCTCAGGTTTTATTTTTTCATTTCTGTCCATTTCATTACTTCAAAAAAGCTGTTCTCTCATTGTTAACATAATTATTTTCATCCTTCTAAATATGTACACAGCTCCTACAGTACAAAACACTACAAAGAGGTAATTGCCTGCCATTGACATTATTTCGATGCATTCAGAACTTTTTATTCTCATTGAGTCTTATTGGCCCCTATCATTATTTCTATAATTGATTTGCATTTCTTCCTCCTCACAGGAATTGATGCCTATTTTAAGGCATTTCCGTGCTAGGAGACATTGCACACAGCACTTGAAATAACTGTGGAATGATGTGATGTCATTAATACACTGTCCTGGCACAGCAGTCTTTCCAGCTACAGCCAGCTGAGGAATCCAGATTATGACCTTTGTGTTAGGGAGCTGAGACCCATGTGATATTTTCTGCTGAGCTGTTTGTTTAAAAGATGGCTTCTCTCAACACCTTTGGGTGGATTTCTCTGTGACTGTCAGGATACAATGGGCATTGATAAATTTTAGGAGTAGCTATTTTAATTCTTTATTTCAGTCCAAAGCCTCTCAAATCCACTATGGTTGCTTTTCAGTCGTGGTGATAATCAGAAATACAAAGGGGTCAAAATTTTGTTCGTTTTTCTTCCTGTTCAAAGAAAATAGAATGAGATAATGTTTTGTTCGAGAACAAGATGACCTTGTTGAAGCTGAGGGTCTGTAACTGCTTGGTTTCTCCTCTCTTGCAGGCTCAATGCTCTGGCATGTTTGAGCCCTGCCTCTGCTGTTTATCTATGGATAGTGTGAAGCCCAGGAGGGAAATTTCTTCCACCCCTAATCTCAGCAGAGCTACCAGTCAATTAGCCCTACTACCTGGCATAAGCATTGATGCACTAACATAAAACAGACTAAACTTGCTTAAAAGGCTCCAGCTTTCCAACAGTGCATGGATGTTGTGGCACACAGCGCTAGGAGAAAAATGCAGATCTGGAGATGCAGCACCGTTTTCAACAGGGCAAGCACACATTATTCATTCAGTACTGTTGGAGAAGGACTCCTGGCTAGAGCATGCTTGTTCACTTGTCAGAAGCATTCAGGATGGATCAGCTGCAAAACTTTATCACATGTTGGATAGCTGTAACCTGCCTAGAGATGAGATCATAGAAGTATTAGTCTTCCAACTAACTCTTTAGATGGACATTGGGGCTATAGCCCATCTGTCTGAGGCAGTCATGGTCTTCATTAGGCATAGATGGCTACTCACAGAACTAGGAGTTATGTATTCTATAAGCTGTGGAAGATGGCTCTAATACATGCTATATTTCTAAATGTATAGTTACAGTTAATAGAAGAATTGCATTGCTATTCTTACCTGGATTTCAAATGTCAAATAACATTTCGTTCAAACTTTTTAACTGAAAGTAGTTGTACTTTTCTAAACTACTCCCCAAATGACCGCTTAATTCTGGGCTCCCTATCACAAAAGAGATAGAGACATGCAGGAATGAGTCCAACATAAGACCATAAAGGTAGTGAAAGGTATGGAACATCTGAGACCTGAGGAGAGAAGCTGGAAATGTTCAGCCTGGGGAAGAAAAAGCTCAGGAAGGATCTTATTAATGTGTATAAATACATGAGGAGCGAGGCTGTTTTCAGTGGTGTCCTTTGAAAGGATTAGAAGCAGTGGATAAACCATGAAAAATTCTGTTTAAACTCGAGAAAAACTTTCCTTTTTGTGAGAGTGGTCAAACAATGGCATAGGTTGCTCAGAGAGGTTGTGGAATCACCATCTTTAGAGATATTCAAAACCTGAGTAGTTGTATCCCTGAAGTACCTGCTCCTGCTCACCCTGCTTTAAGCAGAGTGTTGGGATGAGGTGATCTCCAGGGGAGCCTGTCCACCTCAGCCATTCTGTGACTGGTCTCATAAATACTTTTGAATTACAAGCAATCTCTTAAACAGAAAGTTCCCTAGGAAACACAACTATCTAAAAGCATACAGCACCAAAAACTTTTGGTACTATTTATAATTTTGTTACGAATTGCGGTGATTTTAAATTACTGAATTTTTAATAAAGAACTATTGCTGGTAAGAGTTAAGTTATTAGAAAATACATCATTCATAATGCTGTTAAGTAGCCATTTCTGCCAGCTAAATTGTAACTTTCTGTCAGAAGAAGGTGTGCAATACCAAATACGTGGGTAAAATCACAGCTTTGTGAGCACCTTCCTTTCCAAAGTTGTGCCATTTCCTACTAAGGAGATTTTACAAAAGCAAGACCAATGATACTGCTTTTTTAAAAATGTTTATTTTATACTTGAACAACATGGATTGTTATACAGAATCCTGATATTCAAACTGTATAAATCATATACCATTGCATTTTACAGGTCAAATAAACCAAGCCTGCCATGATTTGGTTGTGGTCAGCTTTACTGCTCTGCAGAGTGAACGTGACACCCATAATCATTTGTACAAAGCCAGATTCTGAAAATCTTAGACTCCTCTGATTTCAGCAGTTGTTTTTTCTCAGTGAGGTTTGCCCAACCAAAAGATGAATGGCTCTGTGCTATTCCCTATTCATGACACTGTACCTCTGCTGAGATTTCTGATGTATTTTAATTATCACACTACCTGTATTTGAAAATAACCTGTAAGCACTTTTAGTGTGGCAGGTACAAAATATCTATTGATATCACCATTACTTTTCAGAGTTACATTTCATGCTGTGCTTATTGCAGCTATTCCAGATCTCCTGGTTGTATCTACAACAGCGTGCCAACCACGGTGTTGAGGGTGTTGAGTAAGAGGATTTAACTGTGAATGGATCTCTCTCCCTGAAGTACAAGCTCAGATAGACTTCAGACAGTGATGTTTTGCCTGCCTCATCACTTGTCTAAAAAGGATAAGGGCAGAGCTATCAGAATTACTCTGATGTAATGCAGTGAGTATGAGTGTCCTAGAAAGTCGAAAGCTGTAGGTGTCACATCATCACAGAGTCTTGTTTCCTGTCAGCTGCCAAATGATCTTTATTTGAATTTCAAATATTTCTGCCTGAGAAAGCAGTAACAAGCAGCCTATTAAATATACCATTGAATGTCTTTCCTACTTGATCATCAGCATTTTGGTAACTTAAAGTGAACTGACAATTTTCTTCACTTTATACAATTTGCAATTTTTAGCACAAACCAGAAGTGAATCTGATTGCCTTGACATTCATGGAGTCTTGTATTTGTACATAAAAGGTATAAAAGGGTTGTGCTCATATTGGCCATCAGAGTCCTAGAAGCTGATTATGAAAATGGGGCTGTGGGCATATAAAAATAATCTGAAAGTTGCTATTTAAATGTACGGTTTGTGTACTCAGAGCTGTAAAGAATCAGCCATCTTACCTACAAGATGTTTACAAAGCAAGTCTGCTAGGTTTTCTAACAGCATCCTTGTAATATGAAAATCTTTCATCCTTTTTTAAATTTTATTTTATTTTTTATTTTATTTAATTTCATTTCAATTTAGAAATGTAACATTTCTGTTGTAGAATATGGGGGCATGATTAAGAAATATGTAATAAATACAATTACAGCCATGATGGGGCACATCTAAGTGGGGTATTTAGTGGTAGGTTCTATTAGTAATCATAGTTACGAGCAGCAGATATAAAAAGGATGGAACAGCAGAAACAAGAGGATGTTGTAGGCACTGCCATTCTGGTGTAACTTGAGCCTAATCTTAACCTGGGTTAAGTATTCATTTAACAATGGTGGCTTGAGCTGAATTTAACTGATTTTTTTTTTTCAAACTAAGAAGTCTGCCTTAAAATAACTGATTGATGTTTAGATTATGTAATTTATTACAATGCCTTTATGAACCACGCTTCTCACTTCTGCATATTGCTGGATTTTTTTTCAGCTTCCACATGCTTGAATTACATAGCACTTTGTTCCAAAGCATTCTCCTTGAGAGTGATCTTTATTTCTGTGCAATCTGACAAGCTGAAAAAAGGTTTTCTTGGTGTATTTATAGTGAGGCAAACTGGCAGAGCTATGAATGCCACTCCAGCATTGCTTATGAGCATAACTGAATCTCTTTCCATTGCAACATAAAACTATAATAATGTGTGCATTTTTTACCAGTATGACTACACCAATAATAATACTTCCATACATTATAGACACCCATCATTAGCTTACTGTGAAAGTGTCATTTATTGTGCTTACAAGAAGGAAAAAAGTTTATTCTGGTCAATAAACAAAGTCCCAGCTTCAGAGCCAGAAAGATGCATTGTTTTTTTCTTTGCCTAGGGCAAGGGACTCTGAGGAACAGGCTGCATGGTTGAGCTGTTGAATGCTTCTCCAGCTGCACACTTCCCATCAGCCAAATATATTATCAGAGCAGTTCCCAGATTCCTTACCTATAAACAAAAGCATGCATGTACTTTTTTGTGCCACTAGCAACCCTTGATGTTCAAGGTTCACATTTCCTTAAAGTGCTAGATTACAAATTTTTCCAGGCCCCCCCAGCCTCCATCCATATAAGATAATTAATGCTAACAATTTCATTCTAATTCAAGGTCTTTAAACCAAGCTGGTCTGGTTTTCATTTTCTATGTAAAATGGAAAGGCACAGAGGCACAGAGGGAAATGCAATGTTTGGTATCCATGAACACCTTTGCAAAGGTAGATAGGTAGGTTTGCATTCAATCTGCATTTGGTAGGGCTGAAGCTCAAGCAGAACATTGGCAAAATCAAAGAACTACGAATTCAGCCGTGACTGGGCAAGAAATGCCCGTGGTTTTGCAGGAGGGTGAAGTTGCAGGAGAAGGCCAGGCTTGTTCTGGGCCAGCTCATGTTTGCTGCAGGCTGCCTTGCTCCTGGGCTGCGGAGTGCTGACCTGCCCGGAGCCCGAGGGGAATTGTGCTGCAGAGCTTCTGCCTGTCCCTCCTTTGCACAAGGGCTCCATCCCCTGCTCCGTGGGTCGGGGCAGAGCGTGGCCTGTCCCAACCTGACCTTCAGGGTGCTCTGGGCTGAGTCACAGCCACACCACAAGCTGGCTGGGATCTGCTGGGTAGGGCACACACAGTGTGACAGGGAAGGGCTCTGCCCCTGGTTGGACATCAGCACTCAGCCACAAGAAGAAAGGCCAGAAGAAAATGTTCAGGACTCTGGTTCTTACATCCTGGCTGTCTAGGACACTAGGAGGAGCATTCAAGTTCCACCTGTTTCGGGAAGGTGTAACCTCTGACTTGGGCTGTCGAGCTGGCTCAACAAGCAGGAACGGGTCAGGGTGATGCAAGCCCTGCCCTTGCCCTTCCCTGCCAGACTATTTGTTTCCTCAAAGGTATCAAGCAAACTCCAAAGCTTTTAAGCAGGAGGGAGGGTTAAAGAGGCACACAACCATCATTGAGAGCTGCAGGCAAAAATAGCCTGGCATTATTTTTACAGAAATGCATTTAGCCAATTTATTAAGGCAAGAGGATGCCCCTGTAAAGCAAAACATGTAGCTCACGAGAGCAAGCAGAAATTAGAACAGGCATTTGATGAAAGACTACTGAACTAATAATAGATATTAGGTGCTAGGACAAATTTGTTAATTTTCAGCAAAGAACAGTTTGCAGTAGAAAGGGATGCTGGAAGTATTTTATAAAAGAGAAATTTGCTAATCTGCAGTGTTGAAAAGGCCAGTATATTCCCCATGTATAAATTTGGTTTCGAGGTGTTTCCAGGAAAAATACAATAGTGAATGAAGGGTACTTTGACCACAAAAATATATTTGCAAGGGCTCTTAGACATGAGAGAGTCACCAGCTCTTGTGACACTGATTGCTTAAAAGTGGGTTGTTTCAAGGGAATGATGAGAAATGACAAGACAATAAACCATTCTTGCAGGAAGTCTCGGGCAGTAGCAACATTGGCCAAGTTTAAAATTTGCTGCGAGTAGAAGCTGAGGATGTACTAAAACATATTGGGCTTAAGGTTACAACTGAACAAGCAACACATTATTTTCCTTTCACTGGACAAAGCCCCATGTTCTGCTTATGAACTGCTTTTAAAATTGCAAAACAAAAAAAAAAAAAAACCCTCCCAAATGCGTCACAAATTAGAATTACTTGTACAAAACATTCATCAAACAAGTTCATGCAAATGCCTGTTGTAAGAATTGCTCAGAGTGTTTGACATTTGTGCCACAGTGTGATGTGTTTCTGCTCTATGAGCAAGTGCCTGGCTCAGAGGGCTCTGCTGCTCTGCACGGGGCAGGCACTGAGCCCCCTCACATCTAATCTGTGAAGACAAAGGAAGGTGGGAGGTGAATGGTGCCTCGGTCCTCTGCTGCTCTCTCTGCTCACTGTTTCCTTTTTTGATCCAAGAGATTTCAGCTACTTCTATAACAAACACTTAGGCACATGAGCAAAGAAATTATCTTGCCTCAGAGCATTGGGAATAATTTTTTTTAATTCACAGCTCCAGGAAGTGTGTGAATTAGAGACAAATACAAATTCAGACTAAATCATTGTGTTCAGTTTTGTAGAATTGTTCTTGAAGACATGATCCAGAAATATTCTGAAGTTTCAGTAAGCAAACCAGAGTGAAAATAAAAAAGGATTTACATATACTTAGGCCAGTCTTTTCATTTTGGGGACCTGAATCATGACTTCTGAATGCCTGGATTAGCAATTCTGTATTTAGCAGTGACCAAAATATTCAAAAATAGCTTCTCACTATTTGTGTGGTCTATATTTATGCTTGGTAAAAACCATCTAAGCAGCTAAAAAAAGAAACACAGACCTTGCCAGTTAGCAGGGCATGTCCACAAAAACCAATATGCAACATTGCCACTTGGGTCTGAAGTTCTCTTCTGTTGCCTCTCAGCAGCAGCAGAGACTGACAGGAGCTACTCTGAGAGACTCCTCCTCATCTTCTATCACTTGTCCTTTAAGTGTGATGCGTAAAGCAACAGTATTCAAAGTGATTGCACTCCCAAAAGGGCAGGATCACCAGGCAAAAACTTCTCTTTTTTTTTTGAAGTGGAAAAAACCTGTGATCTCAGAAGCCACGTATTTGGGAAACTGTAGGAGGTGTTCCTGATTGAGAACAGACCAGACAAGCCTTAACCTATTACCTGCCTTTTCTGCTCTTTTCTGACCAGGTCTGATTTATTTGTTGATTTTATCCAGTCACACATGTCTTATCTTTTAGACAGTTCATCCTTTGGGACAGAAACCACCATTTATTTTTTTTTTAAATAACAATGCTGGATAATCTGACTGAAGTTCTGAAGTTTTTCACTTGCTATACTGTAAGTGTTAAATGAATGACAATTTTGGCCAATTCCTAGTCTCACCTAGCTCCTTTTGGGCTATTGTAGCCCAAAGCTATAATAAGCAAATAAAGCAATTTGGTCAGGCTTCTCTCTGAAAGAAATCTTCATTCCAGAATACAGGTTTTAAAGCTGACATCTGGAGTGATACAGGTAAGTTTTCTTACTGTCCATATGTGCCTCCTGACACATTTATGTACTTTAGAAGTAAATTAAGACTATTATGTTTAAAATGTGCCCCTCCTTTTCTGCTTTGTCAGCCTCTACACTACAGAAACTCCTTACAGCTCCTCCAGCACAAATCCCAAATATGTGTTCTTTAATGTCCAGAATCAGAATCTGTCCAACACTTCCTCAGAGCAGCAGCCAGCCTCTCTCACCTGAGGATGGCCTGTGCAAGTGCCAGCCACTCCCAGCTGCACCCCACAGGGCACCAGCTCTTCCCTGAGTGCCAGCCCAGGAGAGCAGGACACACCACAGGTAGGTCCCTCACTGTATTGATTAGTGCAAAAAAAAACCCTCTAAACCACAAACAAAAAATTCCAGAAACAAAGGATTTACAATGCTTTAATCATAACAGGGAGTCCTTGTGGGAAACTCTCTTTCTCCAAGATAAAACTGAGCAATATTGCAATACTCGGGCCTGTAAACAAGCCTGTGCCCATGCTGTTGCCTCAGAGACACTATGATGGAAATTTCTCCATGTCCCATTTTCGTTTTAAGTAACTTATTCTGCCTAGAATTCCTGTGTGCTCTTCCTTTCTAAAACTTGTATCATCCTGTTTCTGTGGTGCAAAACTCATATGTCATGTTATTTGCTATTTATTGCTATCTGTACATTTCTTATCTGTACATACCCCTATGAATATGTTACTTATACTTTAATAGGATGTGTTTGTAAAATACAGTGGCTTGTGCAACTCTGGTAATGAATCTGAAGATGAACAGATTTAAAACTGTGCCCAAGGTGGTTTGGATTACTGTATTTGCCAAAAGTAGCTGGCTGTGTTGTGATGTTTTAATAGCTCCTGCATGGCAGATTCTGGCACATTATTCAATAGTCCTTAACTTAACTTTTCATTAGGTATACACAGGAAGAACATGGAAGCATCCCTGATTTTTATCTCTCTAGTGTTCTCCAGGAATCAACTACTGTTATTCTGGTTTTTGAGGGAGAAATGATCTTAGAATTACTTCAAATTACACCATTAGTGTATCAGTGTATCACAGACACACTGATTTATCCTGTTAGTGTTAGAAACTGCAATTATGTGTAAAATGAAAAATTATGCAGATTGAACTATGCAATGACATTGCAATGTGACCTGCCAGAGCAGTCCTGCATCAGTTCCTCCAAAGATCTTCTGTAACCTGACAATCTGCACTTCCTTCCCGCTTTCTCCCTTCTCTCAGAGTCAGCAAGCTGTGCCATCAACAAGACACTGAAAAGCAAACAAACCTGAACCCTGCAAGAAATAAAAGGGGATTTCTGTCCTTCTCTGGGTTTTGTCTCTGTAGAATTGAAATCCTGCCCTTCAGTCAACATTCACACCAGCTGCCTGGGTAACCACATGTGATGTCCCACACTTTCAAGACAATCTAAAAACCATAAATAAGATTTTTTTCAGTTGAGTTCCTTCCACCTGATGCTGAGATAGATAGATAGATAGATAGATAGATAGATAGATAGATAGATAGATAGATAGATAGATAGATAGATAGATAGATATAGATATAATTACATGCACACACATATATATATGTTTTAACTATGTAGAAACTGCAAACTAGATATAAAGAACTGCAAAATACTTGGTTGTACTTTGTTTTGATACCTGCATATTCAGTAGTTCTGTCATGTTAAATAAAGGCAAAAATCATTTTATTAATGAGAACAGTTATTATGCTACTCAGTTGCCTAATTAAATGCTTTAGAGTGAAATGCAAAACTCATATGTTCATCCAGAGGATCTAAAAAATGTGATTATTCTAACACACAGTCTGTTTGTTAGTCCATCTTCCAACCCTGTATCCAGCAGAAAAAGTCACAGTGAACACAGTGAAAAGAACACAGTGAAGAATGGAAAAAATATGTAAAAGGTCCTTGCTGGTGTTACATTTGTGCATCTGTAGGGACAAGCATGACAGTTAGCCAAGAGCCCTGAACACTCAATTTCGCCTTTGAGAGAAACTGCGTTCATGGGTTTTTCTTTACAAAGACGCCTCTGAACTTGGATTCTTTCCTATGACCCTGAATGCCAGCTTGTTCCTTGAAAAGGAGGGGATTTAAAAGGCCATAAAACTAGAAGAACTTCTTCTGGATAGACAGGCAATTAGAACAAAAGGGTATTTGCATCATATATAGAGGTATAACTTCTTACTCCATTTCAGCATGTGCAGAAAATAATTTTATTCCTGTTAAATAATTTCATTTGCTTGTAATGCCTTTCTTGTGTCCCAAAAACTCCTCTCCATGTAAAACTAAATAGCTATTAGAATGGCAGAGAAGGCTTTCATCAAAGTTGTATGACTCATCTTTTTCTTTTTCATCTGCATTAACATATGACCCAGAGAAACTGGCTGAAAGTTTAGAAGCCTTCTCTGCCATTCTTGATATTTGTGAAGTGTTTTCAAACTTGTTTGTAAATTTTTTGTCTTTACTGTCTGTGTTAGACCCCCTCAGTTCTCTGTCCCTTTTTTCTTTCCTGCTTATCCCTGGCAGAGGAGCAGCCTGAGGCAGGGCTGGCTCCAGCAGCTCAGGCTGAGTGTAAAGCCCTTTCTTGCTCCTCAGTGAAACGGATGGATGGGCTCCTTGCTTCAGCTCATTCACCAAACTCCCTGGGCAGAGCAGCCCGTCAGGCTCCAGGAGCTGCAGCTCTGCACTCAAGCCAGGAGAAGTTGCACCTTTTTCTGTGTCCATCTAAATGCATCACATGCTGAGCCCAAGTCATTTTCCTCCAACCCTACCACAAGACAAGTAAACACCAGGCTTGCTGTGTGTTTGCTTACCACTCTCCAAGGAATTATTTGCTGCCTGAATTTTATGGGCAGAGGGAGCCAGTTGGGGCACCCCAGAGAGAGAGACAAGCCTGGGTGAGCCATGCTGGGGCAGGAGCCAAGGCAGCAGCAGCAGCAGCAGTAGGAGGCTGGAAGAAAAGACGATTCACAAAAGGAGACTGTGCCTTCCCACGCTGGGCTGCAGCTGGGGGCTCCGTAGCCAGTGGCAAGGCCAGACAGAGGTGACTCACTGAGGTGACTCAGAGGTGACAGAGCTTGTCCCTGACAGTATCTGCCCTTCTGACCAGAGTTATTATGGATGACCAGCTGAGAGGAACAACTGCTGTGGGGAATTCCTTGGTACTGATGGGAGCTGTGGGGCTGTCTTTGGGGATAGGGAGACTTCACCTGCCTTCCCCCTTGGCTCACAGCACCCTGCTTCTGCTGCAGAGCAGCACTGGCACCGACTCTGCCTGGTGAAGCAGTCCCTGTGTCCTGAGCCTGCAGGTTCTGTGTGGGCAGAGCACTCAGTGATCCACTGCTGACAAGCACAGAGAAGTGTGGGAGCTCACACCAGCCTGTGAGAAGGCAAGCAGACATGTGGGAAGCAGTCACATCTCTGGCCAGCTGAAGATGGCCTCATCCCTGCCAGCCTGGCAGTCATACAGCCAGGGACTGACTGTATGGATGTACCCCAGGCACATCAGTACCACTGCAGGTCCCACCTCCCACTCTCCTCTGCTGCCTTAGTCACATCAATGTGCTCCATAAAGGAGAATGAGCTGAACTCTTATGATGAGCTGGATGAAAAGGTTATCATCCCAGCTGTTTGCTGCTGCCTCACCACCCAGTGCTTTTCCTGCCCAGCTGCCCTGCTCCATTACATTGCACGAGCAAGAGAACAAACCAGCCCATTAATGGCAGAATGGAGGGATGGGTCAATTGTGTGGATAATCTGAGGTGTGATCTGGTCTCAGGGACAGCTGAAACATTTTATCTGGCTGCAGTCTAAATCGGGTTTTATTTGGAAACAGCTGTAATGGCTTGAAAATTGTCCATTTCCAAGCTGTCCCTTGCACTGCAGGGGTTGCTGCAGGTGACTGCTGCCAATCTACCCAAGTGTCACTGGCAGGTTGCTTGCCTGAGTGCAAGGCAGGCAGCTTGGACTGAGCTCCAGCACATGGGGGCTTCTCAAATCAGCCAAGCAGCTTTGCCCAGAGGCTGGCAGGCAGGGCTCAGATGATGTGCTCTTCTAGGAGGGTGACCACCCAGAGCAGACAGCTGAAAGCAAATGGTCCAACGCTGGCAATAGTATCTTAAAGCACCAATGCTTTTGTATTGTGAAGGTTAAGCCATCCTGTTTGGCACTTTAAATTCCAGATTATCTGAATTTTCCATGTACTTGGAAAAGGAATATTTTACTAATTAATCAAAGTTGATTTAAAAATTCAAAATATATTTTTATTATTTTTTGGTATATAGAATGGATTTTTTATGTTTGCCCCCATATGCCCCTGAAAATTATGAATTTGCATACATTGGATATATAAGAAAAGCTGCAGCAGACCATTATCTTCGTTTTATTTGCCAGCAAAATTCTCTCTAAATACAGAAATTATTTAAGTTCTCACTATACTGAGATAAGCTTGATGTAAGTAGCTGTAATATTGTACAGTAATAATATGTAGGCACCTCAGTCAATTTTTCTCAAATCCAGAGAATATTGACATCTTCAAATAATCCAGTCTAATTGCTTGTTCTCATCCATAGGATAACAAATACACATCCCAAACACCGGGGAAAGAAAAAAAAGAGAGAGAGAAACAAAATTATTTTTTAGTTCCCCTAAGATATAGCTCCCAACCTAGCTTAAAACACCTCTGATGATATACTAGACCTTCGTGCTTCACAGATCAGGTAAGCATGAACAAGTACAAAATAAAGTTTTATGACCAGAAAAGGAGAACTCGCTTTCTACTGAAAACACAGAGGTGCTTTTATTTTTAAGTTGAACTCAGTTCTACAGTGATCTGGACACAATCATAGAGGCTAGATACTTAAAATACCAACTGCTCCACATACTCAGTGGGAGCATGCCTCGAGGCTCACCAGTAACTCACGTAACCAGAACTCTCAGCAGACAGACAATACTTTCATTTCTAAAGCTGTGAACAAGCAAAACCTCACTAATCACTAATCAAGGAAGCAGATAAGCATGTGTTGTCACCCCTGCCTTACTCTCAGGGAGTGCAATGAACTCTGCTTTGTGCAAAGTGGGTTATCAGGAGCTGGGGTTCAGCGTGCAGGACTAGGGGTGCCTCCCACAGGGGTGTCTGGACCAGGGGCACCAGCAGAATACAGCAGCCCCCCTGCTCCTCTGCAGGCTCCCAGCAGAGATGGAAAGGTGGGTGGTGGGGCATTGTGACAGCTGCAATGTAAGGAAGATGCACAGAGCTCTGCAAAAGGTGTAAGTGACCAAGGCTTTCAGCCTTGCCACTCTCTTGTTCCCTAAACTTGATCAATATTTTTTCATCCTTTCTACTCCATTTTAGCTCCAAGGCCCTTTCTCCTGCCATGCTGGGCTGGATGGCAGCAAGCCCTGGGTCCCAAGCACTGCCAGGAGAACTCATGGCAATACTGATCAGGATGATAGTCACAATTAATAATAAACAGTTCTTTCAGATCTTGTACAAAAAAAAAAAAAAAAAAAAGAGCTACTAAAGAAATAAAAAACCCCAGGCAAGACTGGAACCTAAAGAAAGTAAACCACAAAAGTTAAAAAAAAACTTTTCTACTTACTGCATATATAATGGCCTGTTCCAGAATTGTGATGTGTCGAACGTATAACAGGGTCCAGTGGCTTGGGTGGAGTGGCAGAGGGTAAAAAACAAACTGCAGAAGCAGCAGAAACAGATTTAAAGGTCACCAAGCTCATTCACTTTGGAAAACAAGTGAACACTGCAATGCTGTGAACAACACTGTGCCTACTGCCTGTTCCACCACTCCCCATGACTGCTATCCTACTCCTTTTTCACTGTCATTGCAATATATTTATCAGTGGAGAGCTGAGATACATCAGATATCAGAAGGAAAAAATGCAGAATGGGGAAGGAAATAGCTTTGCCTACGAGTGCATGGTGGAAGGAAGATGTGCAGGTACTTGCACTCCATGGAGACCATGACTTGCTGCTGGCTCCGTGTAATGTCAGCCTGAGAATGTATGAAGAGCTGGGTATTGAAATGATTTTTCCTACCCCAATAAAATACATTTTAAATGGAAGCTGTTGGTCTAATTTTCCATTTACTTGCCTAATAAAAACTACTGTTTCCTTTCGTGTTCCCTATGCTTGATTTCATCCAGTGCTGGTTTTGACTGGGATAGAGTTGATTTTCTTCTCAGTAGCTGGTAAGGGGCTGTGGTTTGGATTTGTGCTGGAAACTGTGCTGATAACACAGAGTTGTTTTGGTTATTGCTGAGCACAGCTCACACAGAGCTGAGGCCTTTTCTGCTCTCCCACCACCCCAGCAGTGAGTGGGCTGGGTCTGCACAAGGAGCTGGGAAGGGACGCTGTCGGGAGAGCTGGCCCCAAGTGACCACAGGGATATCCTGGGATATCCTATATCATGTGGAGTCACGCTCAGCATCTAAAGCTGGGGGAAGAAGGAGCAAGAGGCAACACTCAGAGTGATGCTGTTTGCCTTCCCAAGTGACTGTTACATGTGACAGAGCTCTGCTTTCCTAGGATGGCTGCACACCTGCCCATGGGGAGTGGTGAATAAATTCCTTGTTTTGCTTTGCTTGCATGTGTAACTTTACTTGTCAAGCTGTCTTCATCTCAGTCCACAAGTGTTCTCACTTTTACCCTTGTGCCTCTATCCACCACCTTATAAAACTCCATTTCTGCTTTTTGAAAATGGTGATATTTTATTCTGTGTATGGAGGTTTAAGTGCAGCAACTGGAGTGAGACCACAGGTCATACTGGCAGAGAGAGCAGTGATTGTACATGGTGTGTGAGTATGCATGTCAGTGTGTATGCATGGTATATGTGTTGTTCTTTCTGTAAAATATGTTTGCATATTAAATAAAATGTTGAGGCTTTTATAATTACTGGATACGGAGGTCTTCTAGATCAAGTGGATGTGAAACTTTGATTTTTGTCTTGCTATTTAATACATTTCATAGCATTTTCACAGCTTTGTCTCTTATTGTCCTTTTATTGCCAATATTTCTGTCACTGCCTTTTTAAGTGTTTAGTCTTCTGCTTTTTATTTTGTGTCTACACCTAATTTTTCACCTGGTTTTAATGACGCAGGAATCCTCCAATACACTTGCCAGGGTCAAACCTTTGCACCCTCAAGAGCAGGATTTATTCAAGGCAAAGCTTTGTGAGCTGTTCTTACTTCAGTAACCAGTTTCTTTCCTGGGAAAAGAAGGAAAGTGCCAATGATTTAGTTATCTGTCTCACAAGCTGCAAGATAAGAAAAAGACCTTGGATTTTCTTACCTTTACTCATACCTTCCTTGTTGTTACTCCGTTTAGCATTGCAGGCCAGTTCAAATTAGCAAGACACCACTTGTATCATGGGAGCCATCCAGCTCTGGAAATAACAGCTACAGTGCTGTGCAATGTTTCTGTGACTTTGCAAATGAAAACAGGTGAAAATCTCCCTCTGGGTATCATGTTTAAATTCTCCATTGCAAAGCTCTCCTCTCCATCAGCACTGACATTTCAATCTTGAGTCACTCCTCTTTTTCCTTTCTGGTCCTTTTAATCATTTCAACGAGGGAGAAAGAAGCGAAGGGAAAAGAGAAGGTACTAGAGTCAAGTTTCCATATAAATTTAGCTCAGTGGAATGGGCTAGGAAATACCAAAGGAGTTGGAAATTAACTCAGTTAGAAACCAAATACCTCCTGCCTACATGCGATGTTGTGGTTACCAGGACCTTTGTAATTTTTGAACTTGTCCTGTTAATGCTTTTTTTCCAAATAAAAATTCATAAGCAGCACTATTCCATGCATCCACAGAAGAGCCCTTTCTTAAGGAAAATTTATGCAGATGTGTAGTAAGATCAAAGGATGGGTTGGATCAGCAAAAGTTCAGTTTCAGTGCTTTTAAAAGCAAAGCCTACTTCAACTTCCCTTTGGTTGATCCAAAGACCAAGGCAGATTCAGGAGCAAAAAATGTTTCAGTATTATCTTCTGCCCAAACTGAAGAATGATTTCAGACCACATGTCTGTACTTACACTGTATGGCTTTTTGCTGCCTAAGGACAAAATGCTGCCTCCCACTTTTCTTATAGAATGCTCATTAATTGCAACCACAGTAAAATATTTTGTAAATTGGAGGTAGAACAATTAGAAGGTATATGGAAGGTATGCATTTTACTCCTGTTTTTGCTTTTTCCCTCAGGAAATGAAAACAATTTGTGGAGAAGAGAGATATTTTCATTGGTGTTACACATTCTTGAGTGGTGATTTTCAGTCCTCACTGTCTTCAGTAATAAACAAGAATAGTGAGCATGACAAATTGATATAGTTAAAAAAGGGGCACTATTGAAATGAAAGAGTATCAGTGGAAGTTAGCATGTCAGTGTTACTATAATATTTGTGCAGCCTTAAACGGAGAGCTCTCCTGATTCTTTGAAAGGAGAGGCTCTTGTTCCTTATAGTTTCACATGATGCCTGTCCAATGGCAAAAAAATTACTTTCTTATGTTATTCTTTGTCCTCAGATATTATTACTGGATGAGGAATTGTGAGAACTTCAGAAAGATGTATGTAATTTCTCAGTACAGTACCCTGAGTGTAGAGTAAAACAGATTTTTTTTTGTGAAGTTTGACTCGAGGTATCTTGAAACACGAACTGAATTCATCCACAAACAGAAATATTAATAATATTCTGGGTCAGCATATATATTCTCAACAGTAGCAGTGTACACTGTTATTTTAAGGAAATAAATGATGGATGATAACATCAAAGATATTTCAGTGAACTAACCTGAGTTTTACAAGGGTGCATGAGTTTAGACTTAGATGCCATACCTTAAGACAGTATGTTCTGGAGAAAATCTTTTTGTTAAGCTCATAAAAATGCTTTAGAAGAAGCACACAAAAAGAAGTTATGTTACTTTGACCTGAAAATATTGATAAAGCACTACAAATAGACCAGCTATTATTCAGTTTCTCTTCTTTCCACATTTACATTTTAAAATGTGGTCAGTTATCTTTACATTGCCAGTGATGATATTTTGACTACATTGAAGTCTGTGACAACTCCCTTTGATTGCAGCAGCACTTGGATGGTCTCATTTTCACGTACATATTGATTGAAACACAGCAGTAGTCAGTTCATTTGCCTGTTTAGCTTTTTTGTTTTGGTTTGTGAAGAGGAAAGGATATTTTACCTGTTAATGATGGGACAATAAAAGCTAAATAATAAAAAGAATAAAGCAATGATCAAAAACCTGTTTTGATAGTATGAACATGTCTGTAATATGGAAAATAAGGAAACTTTGTCAAAGTGTGTATGAGGGCTACTACTAAGGAAAACTGCATAAAGGAATGCTCTATCAATTTTACATCCTGACTAAAGGCTTTGAGTGGCAAAGCTGCTTAGATATTGTAATCATCATAAGTAATAGCCTGCACCACAGTACCTCACAGGTCATCACAAAAAACATCACAGGCATGAACTCTCCTGTTTCAAGAAAATGCAAAATGCTGAAACTTCTGAAGCAGCCTCTGAGGATCTTCAAAGCCAGCTAGGTGATTCCTGCCTATAGCGTAAAAATCTCTCACTCCTGTAATTATCTCTTCCCTTTTCCAAGCAAGGGAAAGTATTTCTCCTTTTTGTTTTTTCAGCTATCTTTTGCCACATGACTGTCAGTATTCTTCCCCCAAACTTAATGAAATGGCTGAAACATTAGGCCACCTAGTTATTAAGAAGAAATATCAATAAAAATAGAAATATAGCACACATAAGAGTCTGTAGTCATATATAAAAGCTTGCATTATGGTAGAAGAGATTCTTCTTGACTGCCTGGTTCAAAGAAAGCATGTATGGTCAGCCCAAACCAATTTGATGAGAAATCAGTTCTTTCACCTAGTATCTCAGCAGGAAAAAAAAAAAGTAAATTAAAATTCCCAAAGGTTCTCAGCTCTTCCCACCCCGCTATTGGCAATATGGTGAGCATGTTGAAGTAGGATGAGAACTTGCTCAGCATATGCTTGGGAACAAATGGAAATGAAGCAATGTAATTATGTACACTGTAGGTGGATTTATCTGATCAAATGCAGAGATCTGCAGTGTAGATGTCTCCTGACAAGTTCATCACACTAAGTTCCTTTTGTAGACAATGAGAGAAATGAGAATTCCCAGGATGTGGCTCATCCCAAAGTAGACATATATGTTTGGTCAGACAAACTGTTTCCAAACACTTATTCCTCAGCTGGTTGGAAAGGGAATCTAAATGGTGACTAATTAGTTACAGACTAATTAGAAATCAGTATTTACCTAATATCTTAACTTTATCTAAAGTGGGTTGAACTCTAAATTATTTTTTTTTTTTTAGTACAGGTAAGATGCCAAAAATTTTACAGTCTATTTCCCAGGTGCTGCCATTTCACCTGACTGAATGCTGGGGCTCAGGAGAGATCCTGAGTTTCAGAAAGTCCTTCTATTAACCTATCTTTTGGACCGTCCCTTCATCCTCCTCTTCATTTTGGCTAATGTTTCCCCTCTAGAATTCCAAGGTTTCACCATTTATACTTGGTAAGTAGAATTTTTTTTAAAATCTTATTTTGGTTGTCCATTCCAAAACTCAAGTCCACCTGTTTTATCCTTCTCTCCTACAATAGTGCAACTTTTTCTACATCAGTCCTATGAGAGGTTTGCAACCTGTCCTTAAGACATCTTTTCAGCGGTTTTAATTGAGAGCTTTCTTTTTGTGCCATGACAGACCACAGAATCACAGAACATGCAGGCTTGGAAGTCACCCACAAGGGTCATCCAGTCACTCTCCTGGCCCTGCACAGCACCACCTCAAAGAGCCACACCAGCTGCCCAAGAGCTTCTTGAGCTCTGTCAGGCTGTGCTGTGACCACTTCCCTGGGGAGCTGTTGCAGTGCCCAGGCATCCTCTGGGTGAAGAACCTTTTCCTAATATCCAACCTAAACCTTCCCTGACACAGCTTCAGGCCATTCCCTCGGGTCCTGTCACTGGGCACCATGGAGCAGAGATCAGTGCCTGCCCCTCCTGTTCCCCTCACAAGGAAGCTGTAACTGCAGTGAGCTCTGCCCTCAGTCTCCCTCAGGCTGAACAGACCCAGTGACCTCAGCTATTCCTCATATGGCTGCTCCTCAAGGCTCTTCACCATCTTTGTTGCCCTCTTTTGAACACTCTAATAGCTTTATATCCTTCTTACATAGTGGCACCCAAAGCTGCACACAATGTTCAAGGTGAGGTCACACCAGTGCAGAGCAGAATGGGACAATCACCTCCCTTGACCTGCTGGTGATGCTTTGTGTCCGCCTTGAGTCTTCCAAATTTAAATTTAAGCCTATCCATCATGAAAACAGAGCTGCTTGAACATCTGAATATCCACCTACCCACTGCCACAGAACTGCTAGTTTTGTCTCAATGTCAAGAAACCCATGTTGCAGGCTTTTTTCACAAATAATATATCAAGATTATTGACCATTCTTAGCATCCTCTCTCATACTGCCTTTGGAAATGTAATGTCAAAACTGGATGATCTTGGTACTAAACCTTCTTCAAGTTGTGAACAATCAGAGTCATCAGTCTCCTTTTCACACATTTCCTATACATCTACCTATTTTCCACTAAATTTTCCATAATTATTTTATCTGGATAAAATGAAGGCCTTTATACTGCCCTTTTTCCCCTGACTGCATCTCCAGCTTGTCAAGATAATGTGGAATGCTACTCCTGTCCTTGAGTGTGCCTGAACATGGTCAAGCTTGCCATCAATGTTAATTATTCCAGTCCATGGAGACCCTAAAGGCTTGAGAGCCTGGCTAGTAAGTTTGACCACTGAGGTCAAAATGACAGGGCTATTGTGCATTTTGCAGTGCTTTCTGTCCTTCTTTCTAGAAAACTGCAGTTGCATAGCAATTGACAAGCCAAAGGAGAATTAAACCTTGTATGCTGCTTTTTCTCACTCTGGTGAACTGGTTTTCACCATCTGCCATGAGTTTGGCTTCCAGGTGGCACCTACCTCCCTAGACTGAAGCATCTTTCCTCTGTTCATGGAGCTAGGAACTTCCACAAGTGGAAGTCATTTTAAATAAATAACTGGGGCCCAGGGAGAGCCTGCCTCTATGGAGACAGTGCAATACTAGGCATTGCAAGCACTTTCAGTTTTCAGCACACACACTTCTGTTAGGAGATCCTACTAGAGAAGTTTGAGACTGCTTCCCAGTTTACCTCAGCTCTTGCTTTTATGGTTTTCACCAGGTCTGTAAGAGTTAAAACAAGCCTTCCTGCTTGAAGTAGTACCTATGAGATAAGATTTCAACATACACCCTTTTGCAATGAACTTTGATAATTTTTTAATGTATGATGGCATGATACAGCTCTCCAATTGCAGGGAAATAGATTGAAGGTCCTTTTCAGTCCTGTGTTCTTTATCATGTTGGTAAACCTTTTATAGCACAGACAGTTGTGCTTGAACATGCAGAGACCAGGATTCTACTCACAGGCATTGTCCATGATTTTCAGCAATATTATCTATATTTTAGTTAAGATAACTAAACATATTTAGCAAGACAAAAGCACCTTTTACCTTTGCCAACATCTAGTGCAAACATTTAAATGTCATTTTGTAACATCTTACATTCCAGGTCATGTTTGGAGATTAAAAAATGGAGATTGGAACAGAGGAAATTATTAACTTCATTTATCACACTTGTTTGCTGATGCATAGCTCTGGTGGGAATCAATAAAAGTTTATGCACTCACACACACAGCTTCAAGCTCAGCCAGCTGGGCTGGAATAGGGATTAGGAAAGCTGTCTTTCTCTTTCATTTCTATGCTCAGGAAATATTTGTTTGCCCTTACATTTGACTTAGTGAAGTCAAACCCAGGTATTTTCACTGTCAAGTTTGTGAAGTCACATTGCCATTTTCAGATTTCCTGACCAACTCCAGTCACGGCCAGAGCATCAGATCTATGGGAGCTGAGGATTACAAAAATCAAGAGTCTTTATTAAATTATTCATTTATTTTCTGCAAATAGTCATATATAGATTTAATGCACAAATATTAGTACTTGTGTTCCACATTAAAGACCTGTCAACAGAATCTGCTGATATAACTTTTTCTTTGAGGAATAACTTTTGGAGGTGCTGGCACAGGTGTAAAAATGAGTGCCATGCTCCTAACAAGCTGCTGCAAAATTCTCTATGATTTAAGGAGGGGATTAAGATTTAGAACCCAAGTACCACTAGAGTACTATCAGGCTTGAGAAATTAGGGTGTAACCACACTGGTATGAAAATGGCTGAAGAACTGTCCTATTTGGATACCCCGTTATCCAGGATCACTCCCTGGTTATCCCTTTATAGTTGCATTTGGGGAAATGATATATTCTAGATGCCAATGTGTCCCTGACATTCTTAGAATGAGACTTTTAAAAGTCTAAAACAAAGTTCTATTTGATCTCAGTTAAAATGGCATTTATTGAACACCATTGAAATCTGGAACTGCTCCTCTATCTGCTCATCTGTTCCTAAGAAATGTTTCACAATTTAGCAATCCTAATTTTAATCCTCCTTTTCTGAAATTCAAACTTTTAAAAAGCACTATGAGTAAAGGCACAAAACATTCCCTCTTTTCTATGGCTACATGTTGATGAAGATTTCTTATTGCACATAAAAATAGGACCAAAATAGACTTTAGAAGATTTTAAAATAATTTTCAGTTATCAAAATCTTGCAGGATTTGGTTTTTAGGGAAATGTAATTACCTTTACAAAATGCTAAGTAATCTGATAAACTTTTAAAAGTATTTATATTGCTTTTTAGGTTATCTGTAAAAGTTTTGGATATTTGGGGTAAATAGTTCAGTAAACACAGTACACAATTAGTTTTCATGTAGTATCAAAATGTATGTTTTCATTCAAACATTAAAAAGCGTATTTTGCTGTTGTAACTGAATTTTTAAGATATAGCAACAAGAAGGTAAATACATTTTGTACAATTCTGTAATAATTCAGAAATACCATGTGACAAAAGCATTGAAAAAATTATAAAGTATAGCAAGAATGTGCTCTGTGTACTTTGGGTTATTAAAAAATGTTGTTAAATCTGATTATCCTTATTACTTCCAGTTATTGCAGTATTGTGCTGCTTAAATATCTTTGATTGCCCAGTTTCATTTCTAAGAGAAGTGTCTGCAAAGAAAATAGATCCATTTATTTTTGTTGTTCTCCTAATCAATTTTCCTGTGCTTAGAATGGAATGAGCTTCAAACCATGATGATAAGTATTGGTGATGTTTTGAAACCAGTTCTTTACACTTTTATTTTAAAGTCCCTGTCAGACAGGTGTTTAAGCCACATTTTCCTTTTCTTGCTGCTGCTTAGAGATTCACTTAATTCTCTCTTCCCCTTGAGTATGCATCCCACCCGAATACTCTTCTGCTCAGCTTGAACTAGCTAGAATGTACATTCCTTTATGAGAAAAAATGAGTGAGTAGCTGAACTGGAACTGTTTTGCAGCACACACAGAATTTGAGATTAGAGATTCAAAGAGTCACAGATGGCTCACAAATTCATTGCTTTATAATCCTGTAAGGGGCTGTCAGAGAAGTGTTCTGCCTCACTGTCTACATCCTTCCAAGCCCTCCTTCATATCAGATCTGATTAATTTATAATTTATATACTTATCCTCATGGCTCTGCTGTGAGCAAGGCATGCCAGGTAACTGGAAGTGAGATCTAAAATGGTGTAGTGCAAAGTGTCAAGGCATTGATTGGGAAGAGCCCTCTGCTATGCACTAAGCTAATATTCATCTTCAGAAGGAATACTCTGTTCTGCTAAAGGCTCTGTCTTTGCCCTGCCTGTTCCTGTGCTCCTCACTCCCTGTTCCAGCAACATTACCCTGTTCCACTCCCAGGAGAATGAGCTTCATTATGTTTGTCACCACTAATGCAAATGAAAGAAATAACATTTTAATGCAAATGCTACATGGGAAGCTGGAGATAAAGCCACATGTGTCAGAAGCAGCAGCAGAACAGCTTGAACAAAACAGCCTATTGACCTTCATGTGTTTTCCTCTCTTGGTTTCAACAGGGTCTTCCTGTTGAAAACAATACAACTTCAATGAGTTTCCTTTCATAAGTACTCTGTTAATATCTCCAATTTTACCTTATTGCTGGTGATGGAATAACATGCATGTTTCTGTAGGATCAGGGTTTGAAATTTGCTAAATATGTTACAACAAGTGCAGAATGTCAGATAGGTGAGGCATATATAAAGTGATACTGATTCATCAGTGGTGGATTTTGTTTCACTTTATCTTCTAGAGTGCAAAAAGAAAAAAAAGGAAAGGAGGGGGCAGGATATTACAGAGGAATAAAAGACAGAACTCTGAGGAGAGTGCTGTGCCAGAACTGGGTGGGTAGCACAATCCACACATCAATGTTTGATCTTGTCATATTTGTCTAAATATTATGAGTGATAATTTCTGAAATATCCATTAATAGCTTACTTTAAGTAATACTATACCATGGATTATCAAAGACAGTTACTTTTTGCTGAGGTCAATTTATAGTGAATAACTTCCTCTACATATCTCTCACTCAGACTTTTATCTCTTACCACAAAAATAAGAAAGACAAATATGCTTTGAAGACACTGTGCAATTCACCCCATTTTGATTAAAATGGTATCATATGCTTCCAGTTTTGTGGTTCTTGTTCAGGCAAAACACACATTTGGAAAAAATACCGCTCACTTACACAGCCTTAAATGGAGACAGGATTTTTTGGTTAGGCAACAGATAGTATGTGAGAAATGAAACTGAAATAATATCATTATATTGGCGCACCTTTTTCTGCCAATATGTTGAGGTTACTACATGAGAAGCATGCAAGAAGGCCTGTTTGCTCTTCAGGTGGTCTCAAACAGGTATGATCTGTGTTACTGGAAAATTCTGTTGTTTAATCGGTTTCCTCTCTATATCTTCCAAAAAAAAGCCAACAGTTCTTTATGTAAACCTCTTTTAAACCTTGTTAGAACCTAGGTTAACCTTGTTCTAACCTAGGTTTAAACCTTGTTTAACCTAGGTTAGAACAATAGGTATGGCAACAAAAGTCAAATAGCTGATGCTGCACGAAAATATAGAAGAGTACAGTTGCATGCAAATAATATAAAACTAAATAATAATATAAATAAATAAATAAATTTCTAATTTTAAAACTACAGAGAAGACTGTTGAATTCCCTGTAAACTGTGGATATATTCTGGTGGTTCTTCCAGGGCAGGCAACTTTTTATGCCAGCTTATTTTATGGAAAAATATTCAGGTAAACACAGCAGATCCACAAGGGAGTATCCATTTTATTGGCTTTCAGGTTGCATGAACTGAGACACAAACATTTGGTAAAAATAAAAATAAAAACACTTCACTTAGTATGTAATGATATTTTCCTTTCAATTACAACTTTGAAGATTAAATTTTCATTCATGTGGGGTTTGAAAAAAGCTGCTTCAGGAAACCTGATGGGAATGAAAATAGACCATGGTGTTTCACAAGTGGTCCTGACACCACACTGAATTACTGTGGTATCCCAGAGTGTAAACATGAGAGCAAGATAGATTTAAGTATGAAAAAACATTCAGATCCTTCTGTGTTTGTTTTATTTTGAATCAGTCATTTGTTTTACATGTAAATTTAGAGCATTTTTATTGTTGAGACTGGATTTATTCATATGAATCATAAAATATAGTTTGACAAAGTGTAGTTACAATGCATAGAAGAAAGGACTTAGGTTTGGCTTCTGCTAAGGGTAGAGTACTTCTACTCCTCTGTGGCCTGCAGTGCTTCTTGACATACCTTTTCCTTGTCTCTTATTCTCACTTTTTCCTGCTCTCTCCAGTTTTGTTTTTCCAGCTGACTTTTCACATTTTTCTTTTCAGCCTCTCATTCAACCTCCCTAATGCTACAGTTCTCAGCCAGGTGGAGTGGATCATGTAAAAGTCTCTACTAAAAATCTCCTCAGCACCACGGATTGTTTATTGATCTTGTGTGCATGCTGCAAATCTTTCTCAGCCAGGGGTAGAAAATAGAGACTTTTGATCACTGGGGGATCTGACTGAAGATTTCAAGTCTGCTGATTGACAAATTAGGGACTTCTACTTTTCCTTTTAGCTGTAATAAAATGTAAGAATTTATCAGAAAGAACACAGCTAAAAATAGGTGGTAAAATTAAACTGCTGGACTCCAAATTTCTTATTTCATGTGGGTGGGGGGAAAGTGAAAATGAGGAGAGGAAAAAATGAAAGGATTTTTTTTTAAATCCTGGACATTGATGTCCTAAATCTTACTAATGAAAAATTATCTTTCAAGAAATTTTTGAGCTGTATGTGAAGGCTTTGCATACAAACAAATGCAGCACGCCAAAGTGAAATTGAAATGCAAGTGCTCCTACCAAGTACCATCTGTTGCATGAAGTTGTTCCAGACACCCTTAAAAATGCCTTCTGGTCTCTGTTCTCAATCATTCCTGTGGCTGCTTACTAATCTGTATGCTGTTTCTAACTCACTTTTATCTATTTCCTAAATACTGAGGGGGCAGGGAGGATTTTTAAAATTTAAATAATAAATGAAATTAAGGGACTGATTTCTGCTGTTCATTACACATGTGTCAATGCAGAAATTTGAATTACCATGGGTCAGTTTCTTTCCCAGGAAAGAAATGGCAAGCCTGGAGCTTGGTAGATGCCACATTGTCACAACAGAACAGCAAGAGGTTTCCCAAATGCCTGTGTTTGGTTTGCCTTGTTTGTGTTATGTTAGCCAGCTGCTCTTACTTTCCACACAATTGCTTTACAATACTTAAAAGTAGAGGAGAATGTGCTGGATTTAAAAAAAAAATCATGTTTCCAATTATTAAATATGACCCTTCAGTAATTTTTTTCACAAATTGTGGACTAAATGTAAATGAAGAGGATCCCTTTAAACTGCCCTTGAAATTTTAAGAGTTGTCATTACTCTTCAGGAACATATTGAAGAACAGCAATTCAGACATATGGCAAAATAGCTGTCTGCTTTCCAAAAGCATCTCTTTATAAATATTTGTGAGAACTGCAATAGCCTTTAAAGTGCTTTCGAGAGCAATAGATGGGAAAATTGAGCAGCTTGTCATTCATCAGTGGCCCGGACTGTGTTTTATATGGCAAAGTAATCACAATTTGTAGCAAGGCTACCATTAGCTGTAAACTGTAATGGCAATGATAAGACAAATACTGTTAATTTAAATGACTCTTTTTCAGCTTTCTCATCAGTCTTTTTTTCCCCAAATCCTCCCAGTGTGTTCTGACTTCTTCCTACATAAATCTCTGCTCAAACCTGCCAACAACTCATGTCTTATGTTCTATCCTAAATCACTCTTTTCTGATCAACAGTTTTTTGTGTGTATGAAATTATTTTGTTTGTGAAACTGTTGGAGATTCTGTCCCTGTTCTGTCCCTGTTCAGGATGCAAAAATTAATTGAGCTCTTTTAATTCTTGGGGAGAAAAAGACCATTCCCCTCACTGTCCCACCCAGTGATTGCTGTCCTATCCAGTCATCACAGTGCAAGCTCACATGTGGGGAAATGCTCACTGAATTCATTATAACTATTGTTGATTGGGAGTCCTCACTCAAATTCACATCCATATGTGCTCATGCGTTCTTCAATCTAAAAATTATACAGGACTTACCTTTTGTTTTCTCAGTTTCTGATAAAGAAAAAGAGAACCTTTTTACTTTTATGGCAAAATCCTACTTATGAAAGAAGTGGTTCCATTTAAATGGGAATTTAAAAGAAAAAAAAAAGGAGAATCGGTTTCTACAGTTGCATCTATGTTCTCATGAATGTCAATAAGCAGGAATGCCACGTTGTGGGGCATCACTTCTCCAGTCAGAACATTTGCACAGCCAGTGGTTAAGGCTCTACCAACACTGCTGGGTTTTATCAAGAGAGAAGTGAACAATTGCCCCGCTCACTGAAAAGGCCCCCAGACCCTGCCAGCTCCCAAACCATGTCTTGTCATTCTGTGAGACCATGCTGGGCAGCCTGGGCCAGAGCTGTGCCAGGGAATGTGCTAACATTTGAACAGCTTGCACCATCACGGGACAGCGCGCAGGCCCGGGCTCTGGGCACGTTTCGTTTGCTTGGACAGACGTAGTCTTTGTCCCCTCTCCAACAAAGGACACCCTGATACTGAAATCATCACCAGCTGGGCTGGGAGGGCTAGGATCATTGCACAAACATCCCAGCACTGGGATGAGTGAAGTACAAGGAAAAGAATATTTATATTTATCTAGGGAATTAGTGGTACACCCAGTTCTGGGCATGGACACAGATCACCCTCTGAGATGGGCTGTAGATGTTGCCGCTGAGGAGAAATGGTCATTTGTGAAATTATCTGAATCAACAAGAGAAAGCATGATCCTGGCACTGTGGCAGGTTATACCTGAGGTCTGGCAAGAGTGGCAGATGGTTTAGGACTGAGGAGTGGGTTAGGGCTAGGAAGATGTCATAAGGCACAACCACAGATTAATGAAAGCAAATTCAGAAACAAACAGAAACCATAGTGCTTCCTCTAGTTCACAGGATTAAAACTCTCAATGAAGGGGAAGAGAGAGGTAAAATCCTCTGGAAAAGGAAAATTCAGCTAACAAAAAATTCCCTTTGAGTACTGCAAAAGAGAAAAGTTCTCAAATTTAGTCTGTCTTATGCACACTTATTTATATGCAAAAGTGCCCATCTAGACAGTACAGGTACCACTGAAGAGTAGGAGGGAACAGAGACTGTGGTATAGTCATTGTTGCCCTTTGGAGGATACATCCTCCTGCTTACCAAACACTCTTACCTTCACCACCTGTCTCAGACACTGAAAGAACATGTAGAAAGTGGATTTTACTGTAATGTGGGTAGATGATGTGATAGAAAATGCACTAAAAATAATTTAGAAAATATCTAGGTCCAATTTCCAGATAAAATAGTGAACTGAGATTAAATTCAAAGTTTCATACATATTCCTAACGTCATAGTGCCTTCCTAATAGAAACATATATGCTTCCCTGTCAATGAATTCCTCTGTTCTTCATGTCTGTACTATGAAGCTTTTTACCCTAGCCCACTGAGAGTGACTATCTTTTTCTATCCTTATTACAAACCTGTAGAAAGTACATTGATCTTAGACATTTATTTTTCTAATAATTTGATCCTGTCAATATATTCACTGATTTGCTGTACTATTGTTTATGACTGTATTTCAAGTTTCTGTTTGATTCTCCAAGAAAATCAAAATATTTTGTTAGTCTTTACAGTTCAATTCTTAGATTATTACTCAGGTGATAAATGCTTCAGCCTTCAACTAAAATGTAAGAGCTGGAAGGTATGTACTGTGCCTTGACCTTCCTTTTATAGCATTCCAACTACATGACTGTGCACCCCATTGTGCCATTCCTTTTTCTGTAACAGATCAGGATGACAGGCTGCAGAAAAGGATTGCCCCATTACATCCCTGACTCCTAAATGATGTAAAAGATCTGTCCAAAAATTTTTAGCCATTGAAAATCAAAAATAATCATAGAGATATGATGAGGACTCAGGAGCCAGAATCCCTCGTGCCCCACCAGTGATCCTGGGCAGACCACTTGGATGCAGAGGTCCAGACCAAGAGGTGCTTCACATGCCTGTGTGTAGGAGCACGAACAAATGAGGTTTGTGAGAGAATGAGTTTGAAGGGATAAATCAGCTTCTTTGACGTTTTGTGGAAGAAATCAGCTTCTCCTTCCTTTTATTGCATTTATAAAAGCCGTTTATTACACCCTGCAGTGCAGGTTACAGTGCAGGGCCACAAGAGCACTCACCAACCGCTGCTGAGCACCTCAGCGGTGCTGCCACCCCAGCTCAGGAGTTAGTATCTGCTGTGGATGTCAGTGCCCATGAGATGCCACACCTGAGCACACTATCTCAGACTAGCTGGGGAGTGTCTCTCCAGATGCTGGTAAGGCTAATTACTTTAGCTGCTCTATCTTGTTGATGTGGCTGCCCTGCTTTTTACTCCAGAGCAGACTTCAAAGCTCTCTTAGGTGAATCACATACCTGGCAGAGACAAATAGAAGGAGCACAGGCATGATTGTAAGGGAAGAAACACAGGCTGACTCAATACATTGTGTTTTCAGAAAAAAACCCTGACATTATTCTGTAAAAATATGAAAAGTAATGAAATTCATTGAAGAATGAAATTATGTTAAATGAAAGTCCAGTCTTAGCTCCTGTCTGTGTCCAGAGCTTTTATGCCCTTATAGAATCTTAGAATTATAGAATATGCTGAGTTGAATTCCTGGACCAATGCAAGACACCCCAAGAGTCACACGTGGGCCCTGAAAGTGTTGTCCAAATGTTTCTTGAACTCTGTAAAGCTTAGTGCTGTGATCATATCCCTGGAGAGCCTGTTCCAGTGTCCAACCACCCTCTGGGTGAAAAATCTTTTCCTAATATCCAACCTAAACCTCTCCAGTTTCAAGCCATTCCCTCAAGTCACTGGTCACCATAGAAAAGAGATCAGTACCCACCTCTCCTCTTCCCCTTGTGAGGATGTTAAAGAGCACAGTGAGGCCTCCCCTCAGTCTCCTCTTTTCCAGACTTAATGAACCAAGTGACCTCAGCTGCTCCTCATAAGTCTTCCTTTCAAAGCCCTTCACCATCCTCATGGTCCTTCTCTGCACACTCCCTTAGAGCTTAGTGTCATTTTTACATTGTGCCACCCAGAACTGCCCCCAGCACTCAAGGTGAGGCTGCCCCAGTGCAGAGCAGAGCAGCACAATCCCCTCTTTTGCCTGGCTGGTGATGCTGTGCCTGATGCCCCCAGGACAGGGCTGGCCCTCCTGGCTGCCAGGGCACTGCTGACCCAGGTTTAACTTGCCATTGACCAGGATCCACAGGTCCCTTTCTGTGGCACTGCTCTCCAGCATCTCATTCCCCAGTCTATACACACAACCTGGGTTGCCCCGTCACACATGCAGAATCTGGCACTTGCCCTTGTTAAACTCACAATAACTCTGTGATAGAGAGAGCTCTTCCCTGGCCAAAGTTCTGATGTGGCATTCATTAGCCCTTGTACAGCTGTGGTTATATATTCATTCCACTTCTGTGCCTCCTTTCTGCACATTACTAGTTACTGATGTACTTCCAGTAGCATATTTGCATTCTTTCTTCTTCAGGGAGACAGTAGAGAACCTTTAGTTTTTCTTATCCAAGATAGCTTTGTATAAAATGCAGCTACATCTTGAGATCTTGGTTGTGCCCTGCCAAAAAGAAACTTTCTGTCTTTGGACACTTCTTGGATTAAGAATGTGGTGGGAGCCAACTGATCCTGGGAATGGACTGCCCTCTCCTGGAAAGCAGTGTGTATATTCGAAATATAAGATTTCCACTGCTACAAAAAAGTTACATAAAAATCTAAGGGACAAAATAATCCATTATAAATTAAAATAAACTAACATTCTAATAATTAGCCAAGGAGATGGTTTGTTCCCTGCTTTCAGTATGCTCTGTATTTCAGTGCATTCTAAAATAAAAACAGATGAAGCATCCACTTAAAACACCCTCTACTCTGTGCAGCTGAATCTGACACCTATTGCGAGCTCTCATAAAGTCTGTATTTGTTCTGAGTCCTTTGTGCTCTCAACCTTTTCACAATCTGTATTATTAATGGCCAAACTTCCATTTTTTTCCCAGGGACTCCCATAGGCTGTGAAGATATCAAGCTAAATTATGGGAGATGTTCTCCTTTGGCAGGCTTTGGCTGTGAATGCCTATTGGACAGCAGTACGTGGCTTTGGTAGCCTCCATCCTCTAGAACTTTTAGTATGTGGCTTTGGTAGTCTCCATCATCTAGAACTTACCTAACAGCCATCACAGCAACTGCCAAGCATGAGGATTATTTTCCCCTCCAGATGCTATGCAGGCAAAATAAAATCAGAGAAGGCAGCAGAGAAGCCTTCTGTTTTAGAAGGGTCTTATACTTGGCAATTGGCAGTAGGCGTGACTTTTTCAGGGTCTGATTTGGTGCAAATGGAAGGGAGTCATTCTTCAGTTTTGTGTATGGCAAATTCAGAACTGTTCCTGAGTCTCAGCACTGGAGGACACGCGTTCCAGTAATAGATGGGGTGTCCATATAGGGTGTCAAAAACAGCAGTGACATATGGGGTGTCCATATGGGGTGTCAAAAACAGCAGTAACATATGGGGTGTCCATATGGGGTGTCAAGGACACCAGTAACACATGGGGTGTCCATAATGGGGTGTCAAAAACAGCAGTAACATATGGGGTGTCCATATGGGGTGTCAAGGACACCAGTAACGTATGGGGTGTCCATATGGGGTGTCAAGGACACCAGTAACACACGGGGTGTCAAAGACTTCTCCATTGGGCAGGTTGAGGTAAATCTTCAGCATTGCTGTTGACAACCAATTACAGTGCAAAGAAAAAATGGTATCAGATCCTCAGTACCCACCTTGTCACAGTCTGTACACATCAGAGGTAGGATTTAACTACCCAAAAATAAATATTAGGGTCATTTAGAAATCTTCAGGTTCTTGCCAGCAGAAAAGTTACAGGATGTGAAGGAGATCCAGTTCTTTCTCAAGTGACAGCTGGAGCCTCATGAGAATTCCCTAGGGAGTCTAAAATAGTAATAGGTACTTTGCTTTAAAAATTCATATCCCAGCTTATGGAAATAATTTATATCACAGTGAGGCTGTGAAAGGTTGTCCCGTTATCTGTTAGGATACATAAATAGGTTTTACTTCTTCATCATTTAAGACATGCAATAGAGGAAAAGAAAACAAAGAAGCTATAATGCATTTAATTCTTTGCCATGCAAATCAAATCTTAGTATAGTTATTTTAATATTTTGTTTTGCACTGGCACATTCATTCTTCAGTGCCTCATTCCAATGACAGTTGTCCTTGTGTACAAACAATACCACTCCTGGAATGCACCACAAGGAGCATTGCTTTTCTTTCTGAGAACATAATGAAGCATCATCTTTAGGAAGAAGACTGACAAGCTGTCTAGAAATGTCAGTATGCCCAAAAAAAACGTCTGCACTCATAGCCCCAGGAGTAATTTTCACCCTGTGTTTAAGTAACTACTACTCTGGACTAGATTCAAATATCCAATGCACAAGACTTTCATCCTCTTGAGCTTCTTGGAGAACACACAATACTTAGAAATATTTTTTTTAACTTTTCACTGAGTGGTGAATTTTGCTGTTTGTAACATTAATTTTTAAAATGCATTTTTTGTTAATTTCTCTGTAGAGTCACCAAAGATATCAAAAGCCAGCCTGACTCCTTTTTTAATTCTTCAGCATCTTCTTTTTAAATTGCAGTGGCCAAATTTTATTGCTTGCAATGACATGCATGGATAGAAGTGCACTAATTCATTGCAGTTCTAAAGCCAGGTTAGCTGTACAATATTATCAGTTAAGAAGTTGCTGCCTTTTATCCAATGTCCTCATTTGCTACTTCTGCTTCAGTTCAGTAGAGCTGAAAAAGCTTTTGAGCAAACCCCTTTGTTATTTCCCACATTGCATATTTTGTACAGATGAAAAAGAGCAATTGAATAGCTATTCCCTAAAAATATGTATAGGAGTTATTTACTATAATAAATACACATTTGTAGACTAAAAAGGCATAAGACATGTATTATTACCTAGTAAGTTTTCAAAGCAAATAAAACCCTAAAGGTGTTAACATCTTGGCAAGAGCTAAGCAGATGTTATGCATCAGAGAGAACACTAGTGCAACAGTTCACTTTATAGCTGTACACAAACTTGCAGTTTTTATCATTACAGATTCCACTTTACACATGTAATATGCATTAGAGGGTACACTCAGAAGACTTTCATTATCTTATTTGATTGGATAATACTGTACTTTCAGTACTCCTACTATTAGAAGAGTAACAGTAGTTCAACATGAATTTGGCAAGTGTCTTGACTTCATTAGCTCAGAAAGATGCAAGACTAAAAAGTTCTTTCATTACTTGACTTACAAAGCTTTCAAACTCAAAGCATTAAGGCATTACAAAATTAATTATCTATATTACTCCCCTAAAAATATCACTGTTCTTTCATCTTAATCACTATGCACTTATGTCTATGGTTTCACTCATGCTGTGCTTAACAACCTTATATGTACGTAACAGAAAATGGTAAAACTTTTCACTAGGTCTTTCAAAAACTTGCTTTGTTTTCAGGTTGATTTTACCTCCCATTTTTACTAAAATACTTATTCTAAATAACAAAGACTAACAGTGTATAGATACTCATTTTACTTCTCATATGAAAATCCTATAAAATGGGGAGCTTGAGAGAGGGAGGGATAAAAATCCAAACAACTCAAATAAATAAAAACTACTTTGAAAACCAGAAGAATTTGATAAAGGATGATTTACTTACCCAGGCAGTTTCTATTATCAGTATTTACAATTCAGTACACAATTAGATTAGTTTAAGACTACTAATCTGATTTGGGTTTCTGTAATTTTTTTTTCACTCTGTTTTGCCTTCAGGGATGGTGCACTTTGTTATGATAGCCTGCATACTTCTCTGTTATATACTGGTTTAGAAGGCATAGGTTGCATAACTTTATAGTTTTTGATCTATAGTCAGAAATATCTGGCATGTCAGGTAAGATATTAAGGATTTTATACCTTCCTCATAAAACCTTTCTCCATAGTAGAGGTATAGATACTATACCATCAGTAACTGGTTTATTATTAATTATTAAACTCATTTGCTAAATTCTCAATCTCACCCTTGCCTGTGAACTAAGTTTTCTTGTTTATCGTGGTTTTAAATCTGAAACATACAAATATTTTTAATAATAATTTTCAGAAGTTGGTGGTGGCTTTTAACATAATCAAGATTTTTCTTAAAAATTAACTGATTTGTTTCAGCCAACTATTGTACAAGAGTCAAAAAATTGTTCAAAATGCTGGTTTGCTCTTAAACAGAAATGTCTTTCAACCAGATGTTCTTGTTTAAAAAATTTTGTATTAAATCCAGTCAGCAGTTTTGTGTCCTGCATGCGAGAACCCTTGCATAAGGGAGAAAATAAGAATCTGTTACAAGTCCTGCTCTTCTTAGAAGAATAATGAAAAAAAGTTAAACAACCTTTCAATATTTCTAGATCATCTGTAATTCCAGGATCATATAAAACATATTGATCTCTGCATATTTATTATAAAATAGAATTGGTTATCTAGGTTATATTTTACTATTCTGATTAAGCCTGTAGAAAAAGATTTCCTTCAAAGTAAATAATAAGCTCTTGCAGTGTGTGTGAACCAACCTGCTCTGTCTCACCCCTGTGCATCTCTTGATTCTCCTGCTACTTGTTTTATTGGCCCAACCTATTTTAACAGCTGGCATGGCTGTAAAAATTAGATGAGCTTTAAGGCCCAAGGAAGGACTTTGTGTGCACAAAACTTGAATCATTTTTTCAACTGTAATAGTGAATCTAAGAGCAAAATACTAAGTCCACCCATAAATCTTGTCTTGCCCATGTTCTTAGACCACCATTACAGCATGAACAAGCAAATAAAGTCTTTTCTACCTTGATTTGCAAGGGGTGGAACCCTGAGAATCAAAGGATTCTCATTCTCAAAATGATTCCCACATCTTCAGAAGGTAACTGAACAGATAGACTTTTTCCACCTTCATTGTTATCATGCAGTTAACGTGACAAAAATACCCCAAAATAGATTTAGTTATGGAAGAGTTCACAGCAATGCAGGTGCTGCACTTCTATATATGTTCTTTACTCCTCAAGCCCTGTTTTTAAGGACGTTTTTACAGATGCTGGGTATCTAAGCTTTCTGAAGATGATCTGGTCATAGCTTACCTATGCCTTTTTGCTTAAGATGTACATATATAAATTGCTAATCTGACCACTAAAAGTGTGCACCATAAAAGTGGATGAAAAAGCCTGGTTTTTGCTCTGTGTGAGGAACAATTTGTTGAACAAGCCACACAGCTGAGCTGTTGAATTTTAAATAGTGCTCTGATCCAACTGCATACTCTATCTGCCAGACATATTATCACAGCAATACCAAACACCCTTAACTGTGAACAAAAGTATAGATGCTGCTTTAGTAGCAATCCTCTTTTCTCCTTTCTTCTAGCAGTAGGTAAGGTTGCTGAAAGAAAAGGTATTTTTCCAACATAAGCAACAGTTTATCTCCCTGTGAAAAGGGTGATAAAAGCTAATACACTTCCTGGAAGGATTCCCAAGATGGACAGCTAAATTAATTTCTGGTTCTCCAGATCAAGTGGGCTTGTTTTGCATTGTTAATGTGAAGCCTGGCTGCAGAATAGAAATCACATTTGCACAATGTCTCTGAACATCAAGGCCTCCTTCCCAGGGTACCTAAGTATGCCCTGAATTTGCAAATGTGAGGCTTAATTTTAAAAAGGCATTTGCAAGTCCCAAAATCTGCAAGTTTTGCAGATGGTTGAGAGGTTGCACTGCTTTCTTTATCATTTACTGAGCACTCTGTCCCTGGATGTGCTCTCACACATGGAGGTTTGATTGCCAGGGAAGAGGAAAGGAAAACATTTTCTGTAACTCTCCAAAGGGACATTTTCTGGACTTGTCCTACCTTTACATAGGTAGGTATCTCCTCACTCTCACAACAGGCAGCCAATTTAGATCCTTTTTTACACAAATACCTCCTCTGGTGTCTCTAGCCAAGAATCAACAGAGCTAAAGACCGGATTGTTTCAGTCTCTGCTGTTAAAAAAAAAAAAGCACAGTGTCTCAAGGAACAAATCTGCATCATCTGACAGTCTGAAACTCCAGAAGCAGAGGAGAAGCAAAGAGAAGAACCTGGGCAAGAGCTGCACAGAGAACAGAGGATCGTGGTGCTAAGAAGCTGTTTGGTAACTCATCAGGGAAGAACGTGGCATGACCTTACGTCAGAAGAGGGAAGAGCATAAAAATAGTTCATTACAGCATGGATTGGCCAGCATGGCATATATAAAGGGCAGTTGCTTCTGCTGTAGGAATTTAATGTCAAATAAAGTTGTTTCCAAGGAAAATAAGACTGCTGTTGAAAGGAACTATATCCAAAAGCATGTATTCTAGAGTGGTTTTAACGGTGAAATAGTTTCAGCTCTTGTGATTTCCTAAAAACTTATCCTTTACAAGAAAGACACTAATATTTTTTTCCTAGAAAATCCAGTTGCCAACAACACAAGCTGAGTTTCAGATTTGCTGGAGAGCAGAAGCCAAAGACGTCAGACATCCCTTCACTCTTAGTTACAATTGGACAAACAGTATCTTGTCTTCATTTTGCCAGACAACATTAGCTCCTACCTCTGAACTCATTTGGCTGCTGGCAGTTCATTTTAATTCAATGTATGTTGTATATCAAACTGCACTTGTTTGGTATTTACTGTGTGCTGGTGACTCAGTCACTGACAAGTGACCTATGACTGCATGTGCAGCTGATCACTACCATGTCTGTCAGGGAGAAAGGAGAGGTTTGGGTGGGAAATGTTCTTCTCAGATGAGAAGGAACAAGATTTCCCTCACAGGGAAGGTTAATTTAGGATAGAAAAATAAACTGCAACATAATATCTGAGAAATTCAAAAGAAACAAGGTGAAGGTAGAGCTATGTAGCCTATACAATGTGCACGTAAAATGTTGTCCAGCCTTGTAGCTTGTTTTGTTCTTATGGTCAGTTTTGACATTTACTTGAAATCAAATAAAACATGTACTAATAGATGTCATAGTAGATTTTTATCTCTTTGCTCAGTGAAATATCTCCACAAAATGAGTAAGTTCTTCCCGAGGGCTGTAAGAGGCGACTGCACCAGTTTTCCCTGTGCCACTCCAGCTCCCTGCCCAGCACCATTCAGGAAAAATCACAGTAGACATAAGCACAGAAAAAATCAGGGAAAAGATCCTTGTTCATGATGCATTTGTGCAAGCAAAGATAAGAGGCAGTCAGGTGTTCTGATCTTTCAGTTTCTCTGCTGAATGAAACTGCATTTGCAGATTTTTCTCTACAGAAATGCCTCTGACCTTGGACTCTTTCCCGCAGAGCTGAATGGCAGATCAGTCTAGGGAGAAGTGCAGAGGATGGCATGGGTGCAAGAAGGAGAGAAATGAGCTCCTGTTTCCTCAGTTCCTTGTCCTGCAGCTGTCAGGTACCATAAGCCCCGGCTGTCCCTGTCCAGGCACACAGGGCTCCCCCGTGGTCCAGGACACAGAGTGCTGCAGCAGGGCTGCTCTCCAGGTCCCCACAGTCCTGATCAGCCCTGGGTCCCTCAAAGCCAGGCCCACCTGCATGGCCTCAGCCCATCCCTATCCCTAGGGATGTGCCAATTGCCCAACGCTGGGGCTGCCCTGGTGTACCCCAGCTGCTGCTCCTATCTAGAGGCCCATAGGGAGTTCCTTAGGGAGCAAAACTGTTTCTCCATGGTCCTTGCAGCAGGAAAGAGTTTGTGCCTTGCTGTTTGATTCCCTGCTCCCACCTATACCACTCCAGCCAGTGGTCCCTGCAGCAGGGAGGGTGCAGGAGGCAAAGCAGGGGAAGTGCCTCTGGCTCAGGCAGCTCCCGGCACAGCCTCCTCTGCACAGAGACCTTCGTGCTCTGCAGGAGCTGCCACGTTCCCTGTCTGAGAATGGTTCACAGCAGGGCCAGGAGACCTGCTTCTGTACAGTCATCCTGGGACAGGCTTTTTTAGGAACTAAATTTCTGGAAGTGAGCCCTTAGCCCGAGGTTTACCATCTGCCAGGAGGGGATTTATCATCTAACATGTCAGAGCACCAGCAGGCCTCTGGCTTTGTCTGCAGCTCCTATGAAGATGTTTAAGGACCACTTGTGGGAGAAGGATAGACAAGAAAAGCACAGTAAACATCAGGGATGCAGCCCTGGCAGCCCTTCTTGCACTGCTTGTGTGAAAGCTTTGCTGGGACAAGGAGCAGCATGGCTGGTACAACTGCAGCACAAGTGAAGAGCCTCAGGCCAAATGTCACAGGAGTGGCCGTAAGACTGTGGCTCTGTAGGGGGCTATGAGACTCTCTGAGCAGGCAGCACAATAATGTCAGCTCAGATACTTGCTATCAAACAGCTTTTTGAGGCACTACCATCATATCCCTGCTTGGTTTAGCAGTGCTGATATTTACCATTAATAGGGAATGAATATTAATAATTTACATGAATATTAGATATGTGTATTATTTATGTGTGGTTTACCTGAGGTATTCTGAATATACTTCAAATGAGCTTTAAGGCCCAAGGAAGGACTTGTGTGCACAAAACTTGACTCAATACTTGACTAGTATTGCATCCAGTTATCTGAATGCATTTCAAAAGAACTAGCCATTATATTTGCTATATTATGTAAACCTAACACATCCATGCAGAGGAGCTAGTAGAAACTATGAGGCTTGTACTATTCTGGATTGTACCATTATTTTTTTGCAATTCTGCTATTTGATTCCTTGCTAATTTCCCACATCCTGTAAGATAGGAAGAACTATACCAAGGCAAAATCCTTTAGGTTAGACATAGGAAAGCCTTAACAGTAAGGTACTTGTTAGCTGCTTTCCTGAGAAGGGTGTCCTGGGAGGTTTTTTACCTAGGGTTAATAGCAGCAGTCAGGAAGGATATTATAGAGTTGATTCTGTTTGAAGGAAGGGAGACTGATTAGGTGGCTTCTGGGACTCATTTCTTCTTCAATTGGTATAGAAAAGGGCTCAAACTTGGGTGTATGCACTGCATTTCAAATTAAAGATTCAGTTGTTGGTATTCACATGCAAGGGAAGAAAATACAGGAACAAACAATTGCAGGAGGAAATGAGCTCTAGGCCTGCACCTCAAACCTTCCTCAAAGGCAAAAAGTCATAGCAATGTTCAGTTTTGGAAGGAGTTTTGCCTGGACAATGAGCTGCTTATGACTACAGACAAGGGCATCATTCCCCTGAGTACACTCCATGAGAATATTCAGTCCTTTGGGTGAGTCTCATCCATTTACCAATATGTTAGGGCCATATAAAGTAAAGTGAGTATCAGTCTCTTATTTAGCAAGGTCATTTGAGTCAAGATGTTTTCCTAAAGCATTGTATGATCTGGTAATGCTGCTATCCAGCTATTCCAAGTGAAGAGATTCCAGCAGAGCTGGGAGCATGCTGGTAATGCCTGTGGTGCTGAGAAGCTGGGTGTATGAGAGCCTGAGGCAGGAAAGCAGCTGCTGGGTGGGAGGCAGAGCCCAGTCTGGTGGATGCCAGCAGGACACAAAGTCTCCCTCCTCAGCTCCCTCCTCCTGGCAGAGGCCAGGGATCAGGCCTAAACAAGTCTGACTTGCATCTCTCATCATAGCTGGGGGGCACCCCAGCTGAAAACAACAGAGCTGTCAAGGTGAGGTAACTCCAGAAGTCTCAATTATGTTGTGAAAAGCAGGGGCAAACCAACTGTGCTTGGTGTGCCCCTGGGGCAGAGGAAGCTGTCACTTGAATGAAATGATGTTGCTTGCAGGCTCATGCTGGAGATGTCTTGAGAAAGGAGATTGCTGTGTGTTCCCAGAGTGATTTGGAAAAGATTTTTCTTTCTTTGAAGCGAGTTATTCTGATCAGTCAGTCTTCCTGGGGCAAGGATTCAGAGTCCTGTACTTTTCCCAAAGGAAACCAAAGTGCTGCAAGAGTGACCCACAGACCCAGGGCACAGAGCTGCAGCCTGCCAGCTGAGCAGGACATGTACGTAAAACCAAGACAGCTAATGGGCACAGTGCTGTGGGAATGTGAGCATTTCAAGAATCACAGAATATTCTGACTTGGAAGGGACTCACAAGGTTCATCAATCCCAACTCTTAAGTGAATGAGTCTGAAGTTCTGGAAATGTGTTTCTTCTCTTCATGTCTGTAAGCTCAGTGTATCATGGAGAAGGAAGAGAGAAGGTGCAAAAACCATTCAACAGAGAAAGAAGCTTTATTGGTAATGGCTTATGGAGAGTTGCTCTATAGCTGTGCTGAGGAATTCTAATTCACAGAAATTCACAGAATGAGAAGAAAAAGGCAATGAAAAGGATTGAGTTCAACCATCATGATGTAAGAACATGTACAGATCTAAAATGTCTGTCAGATGTTTATCAAACCTGTTTCTGAAGTTTCTAGTCATGAAGATCCAAAAACCTCCCCAGGCAAAATTTCAAGTCTTCCCTGAGCCTCCTTTTCTCCCAGCTAAACACCCCCAGCTCCCTCAGTCACTCGCTCCTCACAGGAGTTGTGTCCCAGACCCTTCACCAGCTCCATTGCCCTCCTCTGGACTTGTTCCAGGGCCTCAATGTCCTTCTTGCAGCGAGCTTGCCCAGAGCTGGACACAGCACTTGAGGTGTGGCCTCACAGTGCAGAGTACAGGGTGATGAAACTTACCCAAGGCCTGTCTAAAAGCCCTGTGGTCCCACTGACAGCACTGAGTGAGTCAGTGGCTGGAAGTAGCACCGTGATTAAATAACAAATCCTCTGCTCAGCTCTTACAGAAAACACACACTGCAAGCCAGTGCAGCAGAGCTGCATGATGCTCTCTAGCAAAAGTATAGGATGTGCAAGCATGTACAAATCTTTCTTTCTTCAAGCTGAAAGCCTAAAGAAAGTATTTTATAATTTGATACTGGACATTCACATTCTTTTTTTTTTTTTTTTTTTTTTGTATGTTTACATTACTGTTCAGCTCTTTATCTGTATTTTTCCAAATTAATTTTAAAAACCTTATGTTGAACTTATTCTCACTTAATCTCACTTATTTGTTCTATCAACATTTATTTATCTTTTCAATCTAGTAATTTCTTGTCCTTCTAATTTTCCTAATTTTCATTAAATCTGTGCTATTTTCTCACAAAATTGTGAGCTTTTCTTTACTCCAAAGAGACTCTATTTTTCACTGCATCATAACCTTTATTATGTTTTTGAGTACCTTTCAGTGATAATATTACACTTGGCTATTTTCCCATCGCTCTTTCTCTTTCTGTTTTTAATCTGTATTTCACACTTGCATGCTGTCTTTCCTACACAGAGTATTGCATTGAGAAAATAAAGCTTTTTACCCTATTTATATTAGTTCAAGCCAATCAATATGAAACCTGTTATATTAAGGTAGGAAGGAAAAGGGGAAACTGAGAAAGAAAAGAAAAGCATAATTGCGAACAACAAATTTCCTTATAAGCTTGAGCAGCAATGTGAGCTAGCTTGTGGACAAACATGGCCTGACAACGTATCCTCAGTGTGGTCTGATACTTTTTCCATGCTAGGGATTCGATGTCACTCACTTTTTCCAAAAGCTATCGTCTGCTGCACCCCTCTGGACATTGCCAGCACAGCACGTTCTCCAGAAAATCTCACAGCCTGAAGTGGGATTGCAGCATAGTTTTCATCAGCAAAGATGTGGTTTTACTTGTTGCTATTAGAACATCGGCGTAAAAATCTCTCTGCTTTTGATTGTTCTAAGATTTAAATTAACTCCAAGAGAAAAGTCGTTTCCATGCTACTTGCAAGCAGATCTAGAGTGGTTTCTGACTTCTGCATCTGTAGTCTATGGTATTTGCTACCTGAGGACAGAGCAGGTAGTGCTGTCAGTGACAGAAAAAGCAAGGCTTGGCTCCCCATAGTTCACATCCCTGCTCATCATGTCCCACTGCATCTCCTGGTAACCTCACTTCTCTTTGTATTAAACTGGGGAATCTTCAGGTCCTGCATGCCCTTCTACCCACCTCCCCCAAATGGTCCCCTAGTCCTGCTTCCTCCCACTCATGTCCCCATAATGTCTCTGTGAGTTGTTCCTGGCTTCCATGAGGACAGCCTGCCTCTCCCACAGCCTTGTGGCCCCAGGATTCACCTGTGCATGTGCTGACATGCTGCTTGGAGGGTACAGACTGGCTGGCTGGCCAAGCAGAAAGCAGTGGTGATTGTTTCCACCATGAGTGTCTTCATAGAAATTTTGGGTTCTTTTCTCTGTTTAACCACGGATTTTCTGAAGCCTTGTAGGAACATCCTTGTAGGAATATCCTTCTTTCAGATGTGATACAGATTGAATGATAGCTCAAATCCTGTCTGTATAGGTTGGGATGCAGATGAGCTGTGGATGATGTTGGCATATAGACACAGCTCACCACAAAACAGTTAGTTAGGACCAAAGACTTATTCTCCTGCTAGTGTCACTCCTGCCTGTTGTCACTACAGGTTACACATTGGCTAAGAGCCCTCTGCAGTGTGACAAAGCTGAGGCTAAAAGCCCACAGAAAGGCCACTCCCCCACTGCCCCCTCAGCAGCTCAGGGTGCACGTCCCAGCTGTGCCCTGGAGCCATGTACCTTTTGGCCACTGCCTTTACCCCAGTGACTCCCAGCACAGAGGGGAATGTGCAGGGCTCCCACCTTCCTCCCCGCTGTGTTCCCATCTGCCCTCCCCATCCCAGCTAAAGGCTACCCTGACTGGCCAGGCAGGCCAGTGGAAACTCCTGAAGGCACTAAGGCTGCAATGCCTGGCTTGCCTTAGTTGAGCCCCATGGGGTTGACAGATGTGACAGATGTTGCTGAAATGCATGGGGCACCCTGCACACACCCTGAGGTCTGGGCAGACTTGAGATATCAGCAGCTTTGCCTGGAGGCCAAAGGCACATCATACACTGAACCAAAGTGAGTGTGCCTCCCAAGTCATGAACAACAAAAACTAAACCAGAATCAGAAAAGGGCTGAGGGAAGTATTTTTTTAACTCCAGAAAGGGCATGGGAGGGTGTTAAAAAAACAATTCTGATAAGGAGTTAGCATTCTCAGGGTCTGGTTTGGGGGACTGACTTACACAGGAGCATAAATCAGCAGCAGTTTCAATCTAAAGCAGTCTGAGTCTCTGACTGGAAATACAATTGGGACCTAAAGCTGAATACCCAGGACTATATTGAATTAGGTGTGTGGATTGTGTCTTGTTCCCATACTTTCCACCACTATGATCCTCATCTTTACCTTAACAAAGTGATGTCAAGCAATCTGAGGAAAAAAAAAAAAAAAAAAAAACAACAAAAACATGTCCCACAAAAGAAGAAAGTGCCTTCACATTTCCCAGTATCCAGTAGAAATTATTGAGCCTGATTTGGTAATCCATCCAATTCAAAGTTGTTTTCATAGCCACACCATGGCAGGGGGGGCACAGCACAGGAGAATGATTAACTTAATCCTCCTGCCTTGTTTGTTTGATGCTGCCTCACTCTAGTGCGAGTCAATAAAACTTTGTGCACCAACACAATTCCCAGCACACGCCATCTGGGCCAAAATGGGGATTAGCAAAGCTGCCTTTCTCTTCCTTTTCTTGCTCAGCTCAGGTAAGAGCCCTTTGCCTTCTGCTTGCCCGGTTGGGACTGGGGCCAAACACTAGCAGGCTCTGTGTGGTGAAGGTAGGTCCCTAAGTCAATGTGTCACTCCTTTCCTGGACAATGATGGGTTTGATGGGGCCTGGCTGCTCAGAAGGAGCTGCTGTTGAGCACAGAGAGAGCTGTGGTTGCCCCAGGGTTGTGCTCATTTGCAACACCACAAGCCCAGCTGCCTTGGTGTCTGCATGGGCAACTAATGGCCCCAGACAAACCTTTCCCACAGCCAGAGGCAGGGCACCCTTGGGAAGCAGCCTGTCAAAGGCTTGTGCAAAACCCACAGCAGTCAGTCAGAAGTTAGCTCTAATTTCAGCAGGCTTTGGATCAAATGCTAAAGGTAAAGCTGTGTTTACTGCCAAGCATTGTTAAGCACAGTGATACTGATTTTCATCCTTTATGACAGGAGTTTTAAAGCTTTGAAATGGAATATTTAAAACAAAATTAAAAATTAACGGGCTTCTTTATATTCCAACAATTTCACATTTTCTGTTGTCAAACACAATAAAATGTTCTACCTTGTTTTCCAGAGGGCAGTAGGTAGAAATTTACTCCTCAGTAACCTAGATAACCTTTTCCAAGAATATATTCAGAATTCTTTCTTACAGTTCCAAAAGATGATAGGTGTTCCTTTGATGGTAATATATGGATTTCAAGCTTATCTACAAATTCTGTAAATAAATATTCCATATGTAGTATATATTTCAATCAGATTTCAATCAGCTACTGTACTCTCTTGTACTTTGAAATTTTGTATAATTGCATGGCACTTAAATGACTTTTTAAAAATACTGATAAATACATATCAGCACGGTTTTTATGAGTGTTTAATAGTTCAGGTCAGAATATCGGGGACTTAAGGTCAGAATACCAGGGACATATAATTATACGATTGCAGCAGGTTATAAAAGAAAACTGAGAAAGTGGGGGGTTTATTTGTGCCTCTACATCTTTCTTCTGCTTCTTTCTTCCCACGACATGTTGCAGTCATTCAGCTGTGATTCTGTCAGGAGACAGAAATAACCTCAGAGTTTATCATCTTTTACCCAGAATTATGCAAAATAAATTGTGTCTTCACCTGTCCAAGCTACATGGAAAATGGGACTGAAATCCAGAGATGATCTTAACTGCAGAATTCTCAGTTCTAATGTCTGATTCCTTCCCTTCTAGTGAAAGGAGATATACTGGATGACTATTCAAGAACAGATGGTGTTTGGATACTTACTCGAAAGAAACAGTTTTATGAGACAAATGATGAAAAAGAATGCGCAGACAAATGTGAAGCAGAAAGAAATTTTACCTGCAGGTAATTTCTGTTGAATATTAAAACTGTGCCATTGTGGGGGTCTGCATATCAATGATATGTTCCTACCTTTACTCAGAACCACATCCCCATTCTGCTGCAGCAGATTTACAACCTACTACTCACTTTATAATAAATATTCAAGTTCCCATTCTTATCCAACATTACATGGAGAACTGCTTGAGTGTCTCTAGCTGGGTGTTGCTTTGTTTCTCAAGAGTGCAAGATTTCTAGTTCATTGTAGGGACAGTAACTAACCTGAGCAGCTAGGATGATGTTGATAATGTTTTGCCAGTGCAGTTTCTAGTTCCCCACACAATAATTTATTCATGAAGTCATATATCCTGAATAAGTGAGCCACTTGAGAGAAGTAGATAACCCTAACCTCTTACTTGTCTAAAATACTGAGTGCAGTATCTGAAAGATAAGAATGAATATAAGACAGTGCTAGCAAATTAATAATTTATAGAAAAATACTTATAAGTTTAATAATTTGAAATGAATATAAAATATTGCTTCCTATGTCAATATTGCTTCCTTCTCAATTTCAACAGGGCTTTCCTATTCACCAGGAAAAAGCTACAGTGTTTAACACTGGCTGAAAATGCTAAAATGACAGTGACATTTGCCAGCACAGACACAGTTCTTTATGAGAAGATAAGTATGTGTACAATAAGATGTAACATATTTACTCATCAAGTAATGGCATCCTTCTTTTCTCTGCTGCAGTGCTGGAGCAAATCCCTCTATAGGGCAGAAAACTAATAGAGAATTTGGGGGCCAAACAGGAAGAAGCCACATTACTAAAAATGCTGTTCAAGAGGGATCAAACACCAAGGCCTAGATCCATGGTGGTCTCCATGTGCCATTTGAACTGGGAAGTTACTTGTTGCCTTCCTTTCCGACCCAGTTATATAGTCTTCATCTCCTCTCCCCAGGTGTCAGATGTGTCCAGTTTTATTATTTAGACAGGCTAAAATAATTTAGGAGGAACCCATTTTTTCCCAGCAGATTGGTCTCCTGTCCTTGCTCTAACATTTCCATCTTATATTTTGAGGTTTGGGGAGATTCTTCTTGTGCAAACAAGAAAAAGGAAAAGGAAGGGAAAATCAAGATCACTGCCCTCAACAACTGGAAATTTTTCAGTGTCTGTTGCCAATAAAAGCACCATTGACAGGATTTGCATTCTCTGCCTTGGAATCCCACTAGAACAACACCTGGGAGAGTCCGAGGCTAAGATGAATCAAAAGTTTGGGGGCCCTTATGTGACAAGTGCATTTTGATAACTATTTTCTGCCTTAAAGGGATGGCTGGGTGACACCCACACTGCAAATATGCTTATGAACAATGCCTATCCAAGAATCCCCAGCTGCTGCTGAAAGACATTCCTATTTATCCCTGTATTATGATAGTATAAGCCTGCATTATTTTGCACACCAAAAACTTGATATAGCTGTTCTCTTTACTTGATTATATAGCTTTATAACAATGCTTCAGAAATGTTTCTCTTTAGATCTCTAGTAGCTGTAACTAATTTAAAATACATTATAGAATGTCTTCAGGCACAAGAGGTTCAAAACATGAGTAAAACATGGTCCATCACATGCAGATGAGCTTCAGTTATATCTGCAGATTTTCAGCACCAATGAATGTTGTAACACCACTGAATTTACAAATTTGATTCCATTTCAGTTTACCTTATGCAGTGTAAAAGAGGGATTGGGACAGACTACAGAGGAACAGAAGCCAAGACTCAGAGGGGTATTCCATGCCAGAAGTGGGCAGAAAAAATACCCCACAAACCAAAGTATGTCCCTATTTACATTTCTTTCTGCTGTTCTGAACCTTTTCCAAGTTTCCTCATCTTCATATATATACACAGATTTATAGTACAAGTTATCAAATCCTGTTGTCAGGTGACTTTTAAAAACAAATTGATCTTTATCTGTCTTGTTACTTTTGACTCTACTGTAATGATCTGGGTAAAGAAAGGATGCATTGTCAGCTAGAGAAGTTGTGTCTAAATGTGAGGTGTCTTAAGCAGATTAAATGCTCCTCTCAACACGTTGAAGATTTTTGCTATTGGTAACAGTGGGGTCAGAATTACTCTCCTCTGTATAAAGTGATATCTGTCCAACTCTAGGCTCCTCCTACCTGCCATACAGATAGTAAAAAAAAAAAAAAAAAAAGTTGAGAAAAGTATCCAAGGACCAAATGGATCTGGCTAGGTAGAGTCTTCTCAGGGCCGGCTGCCATTGGGCTCACTGAAGCAAGTGGGGAAGCAGAGGTCCTGTGTCCTCTCATCTAAGCTGAAGGGTTTTTTTAAAAATTATTTTGCTTTTATTCTAATTAAATACACTCGGATACTCTTGTTCAGATAATTTAAAAGTAATTTCGTCTTCTCTGGGAAGATTGCTGTAAGAAGAAGCCCAGCTTCACTTGCTTCAGATCTCTATGAGACCTAGTAGTGTTTGATGAATACTCTAGAAATACACAACTTTTAAAGCAACTCCATTAAGACAAACACATGACAGAGCCACAGGTTGCAGTGAGCTCATTAGATCAATTGGATGCACATATTAAAGACAATAATTGTCCTTTGAGACTGTCATTGTCCTTACAGGCTGTAAGCTCGCTTCTTCGTGGCAACTGGGGCTAGGGAGAAAGCTACTAATAATTGTAGTTAGGAATGATTTTTCAATTTTCATTTATAGATTACAATGGGAAATCAGTTTCTCTCATTTTTACTCTGAATGAATAAAATTCCTTGCTAGCTGAGCAGGTTGAACTTTTCCTTTCCACACCACTAAAGTACTGGCATTAAAATAGAAATTTAATACTATTACAGTTATACACCTGAAAAACACCCCAATGCAGGGTTGGAAGAAAATTACTGCAGAAACCCTGATGCAGATGAAAATGGACCCTGGTGTTACACAACAGATCCTGATATGAGATTTGATTACTGTGCCATCCCAGAGTGTGAGGACCAGGTCATGCACACTGGAGAAGGTATATTTACTTTTCAGAGAAGGATGTTCAAGTAGGTTATATTATTCCTGCTACTTTTTTGTGCTTTATTTCTACAGATTTTTTCAAACTAGAATTTAAATCAAGATGAACTTGAGAAGTTCTCAACAGAGAGGTTTTTTTCCTAATTGGCTTGAGTTACCAAAGTTATTTTGTAAATATGGAAGAACTAAATTTGCTGATATTGTTTGCTTTATCTTTATCTGTCTTGCTACATTTTACTCTACTGGCAGAGAACTGCAGAGATCTGGATAAGGACTATTATTGCTCTTACAGCAATAATTTATTTAATTGTAACAAGGGTAAAGTGCTGTGTGACACACTGAGCTCCCCTTGCTAACAGTACATACAGATACATGACAAATTCCTCCCTGCAAGTGAAACATACTCCTGAAGCATTGTTAATTTGGCCAGGCTGTAATGCACAGCTTTCTGAATTCCCTTCATTGTTAGCTGTAGCAAACCCTACTCATCCTTTCAGCATAATCCTCCATGAATAGGCTGGGGTGTTCCTTGCTACTTTTCCTTCTGCCTAGGACCTCAGGGGGAGTGCATGCAGTGTAACGGCGAGGATTACCGCGGAGAAGCTTCCAGAACAGAGTCTGGACTGGAGTGCCAGCACTGGGATGTGCAAGAGCCTCATATGCATGGATTTATCCTGAAACAGTGAGTGACACTCAGCACCAAATTCATTCCCACAGAGCCTGGGAGAGCCTGCCTGCAGACAGCCTCATTGCTGCACGTGGCTGTTGCTGCCTCCCAAGTTTCTCTCCATTTTCAATGTACAGCTATCCAGAGAAGGATCTGAAGATGAATTATTGCCGCAATCCTGATGGTGAACTTCGGCCCTGGTGTTTCACTACCAACCCGAATAAACGCTGGGAATATTGCAACATTCCTCGGTGCGGTGAGTCTGATTTCCTGACATCACTCCACAGGGTAGCTCATTAAAATTATGCAAGGAGGTGAAAGAAAAGAAACCACAGTTCTGAGTAACCTACAGATATCTCTGTGAATCAGGGAAAGTGCACATTAATAAGCAGAATCACTCATTAAACTTCTATTAGGTAAAATCATGTATGGTCAGTGAGGATGAAGGTGTCACAAAGTGAAATATGGCCAAAGATGTTATGGGAAACCTTAATTTGTCTTTAACCATTTTACTTTTCAACTTACCTGGGAGGCAGGACATTAAGGTTAAATCAGGTGGTGGTTTACTGCTGATCTGCTAACTCACAGAAATCATCTAAATTACCATGTGGCTATACTGTGATATTTTACCTGGGTCTGATCTGCACAGCCAGTGCTGCCTTTTTCCTAGCAAGGCATGAATCCTGAGAAACAGGTTCATGCCTCAGGAGAAAAATCTGGCCTATCAGTGAGCTAGCTTAATCCATTAAGTTGAGCACACTAAATCTGGATATTTCCAAGGCACTGAATAAAGAGGTAACATTCCCTATTGTAGAAGTGGATTGCACTTCGAGAAAAAACAATTATAAGTGTGGTTTTTCTCTCTAGAGATTGCTTTCTTATATATCTGCACTTGCCAGTGCTCTAAGCAGTGGTGTATGTTTGCTAGATGTGGTTCTCTTAGCATGCTCAATTACTGATGGCAGAATAACTATTTATAGACTTTTGTATGATAAATTGTGACAATTACCATAGCATTTCCATCCTGCACTTAAAACTTTAAGTTTAAAGAACATACCAACCTTTTAGGGTCACACTCATGTCCTTGCGGAATTCTGTATATTGTAAGGATGTGCTGTAAGTTAATTTTCCATTTGCCCTCTGCAGGTTCTAGGCCTCTGATCATTACTCTTGTTTTCTTTGCTGTTCCCCATATGGCAGACCATTTCACTTTCTTTCTTTTTTTCACTATTCCTTCTGTCCCTCTTCCCCAGTTCACTGACTGCAGAGGTTCAACTCTGAAGGCTGCTCTGCTTTCTCTCACAATTTCTTCTTGGTCCTTTCTGCCCTTCCACACTACCTGTGTGTATTGTATTGAGTACTGTATTATTATAATACAATACTCGACAAAACTCCATCTCACTTGGGTTTACAAGACTGTGCAAGACTATTCTGCCTTTCCTGCTCTGCTGTCAGGGGACAGTAGGCACAGAGTCTGGCTCAACCCAGTCAAGTTATTTACTAGCTGCTGTAAAAGGGCAGACACAGGACATCCATCTGGCAGTCTGGAGGCCCATAAAAATGTCCTCCTTGATTTTTACATGGCTTTTAACCAGTGTAACCTCTGCTGAAATAAAAAAAATACATCTTCAACATTACAGAAACAAAGGCATTCATATATTTTTGAAAGCATTACTTAACAGTATTTTCCTCCCCTTCCCTTTTCTTTTTTTTCTCTTTTCCTGTTACAGCTACACCCCCACCAGTCTCTGGCCTGGACTCCCAGTGTCTTTCAGGGAGAGGAGAAAACTATCGAGGAAGGATAGCCATCACCGAGTCAGGAAATGCCTGCCAACACTGGAACACGCAGTTTCCTCACAAGCATGGCTGGGTTCCTGACAGATACCCCTGCAAGTATGCTGAACCTCATCATTTTAACAAATACCAAAGAACAGTTGTTCCCTATCAATCCACATGCAGAGGCAAGAGGAGGACAGGTTTTCCTCATTTATGCTGTTAAGTTGTAATTCTCACTGTTTGTCAGTGCTCATTACTTCTGTTCAGGTCTTGCTCTTCATATTTTTTCTGCCTCTCTGTTTATTCTCATGTATTTTTCTCACTTGTCTCCTTCACATCCCACAGCAGAGCTATAGTTAGTTCACTAATTTTATGTTAAAAATCCTTTGGCTGTGTTTTGGCACATCTTCAATGCATTACTCTTCTGAAGAGTGATACTCCAAGGACAGCATACTCCCATACCTTGTGCTCCAAGGTCAGAGGAGCTGGGTCTGCAGAGCATTACTGATGTGCAGGAATAGCTGGGACTGACCTGGTTTATAGCTCTGTAGTTTGATCCTGCAAGTTTTCCTAGGGAGCTGGAACCCTGTCCGCTCTCACAGGGCAGAAAGCAGCGTGCATCAGTTCTCCTATGTACACATTCCAGCCTTGCCTGGCTCTTACTGTAATCTCAGGGATATCAGTGCCTTGTGTTTTGAAGTCAGCTCTCACTGCTGCATCGTGACCTCAACAACAAGAGCAGAAAGTGTAGGCATTAGAAGAGTTCTTCCTATATCTTCAGCATTCAGACTGTGAAGTTGAAGACCACTGATTAGTCCCAAAGGAGTGATGCACAGGTTAATCAATCTCCAAAAGGAATAAATACACCACTGAGCTGAATTCTGCATGCAGTAGTTGTTAATAGTCATGGACACAACTCTTCTGGATTTCTGTGACTGGTTTAAAGTCTGTGTTCCTATTTCTTGTTTTAAGGGGCTTAGAGGAAAACTACTGTAGAAACCCTGATGGAGAGAAGAAGCCTTGGTGCTACACCACCAACAGCAACATTAGATGGGAATATTGCACAATTCCTCCCTGTGACAGAACAGAAGAAGGGATTGCTGGTATGAATAGTGGACTGTAATTGAGATAAGGACTTCAAACCAGTGAAAGATTCATTGTTTCATATTATAAATGTGCTTAATTTTTTTTTTCAGTCACTTTGTCACTCTTAATGTTTGTCTGCCTGGCATGTTGCAAAATCTGCCAAATATTAAACTTTGAGTGGTTAGGAAAATACAGTGAAAGATACAAATCACAAGCTGAACTCAATAGAAGAATTACAAGATGAAAGATATTTTTGTTTTTATATTACTTTCTTCCCAAAGGTAGGCCAATTATAGCAAATTCATTGAAAAATAAAAAGGTTTAAAGGGATGAAAAATTGCTAAACAAAATTAACTCCTAGTTTTGGAAGTTAGCCACAAATGAGATGATAAGAGCTTCCAATGTAATTAAAAATCACATTGAAACATTCATTCATTTAAGCACAAAATTAACAAGAAAGTCTTAGCACAATCAAAAGGACAATAGAGAGACTGAAGTTTAACATAATGTCTGTTTGAGAAATATCATGGACAAAATCACCAGTATCTAATCTTTGAGGATTTTGCATGAGAACTTTCTTATCTTTAATTCTGACATGTTCACTTATGCCAAGATGAAACTGGTGAACCCTTCACTGAAAAACATCTGACGTAAGATGTTAAAACTGTGAAATGTTAAAACTGTGAAAGTTTTCTCAGCCCTTCTGCTGCAGGTGTGATGACTTCACTGGATACTGTCTGCATAAACGAGTCGTTCATTTTTGTCATCCTGCGTGTTTGAGGCTTTCTTGTGCCTGCTCGGTAAGAACATTAAAATCACGATGCCAAAGACCAGTTTCTGTTGTTTGCTGCAGATGTGCCTGTACAAGCTCCCCTAACAGAGGAGTGCTACCGAGGCAAAGGGCAGAGTTATCGTGGCACAGCTTCAGTCACTGTATCAGGGAAGAAGTGCCAGGCCTGGAGCTCCATGTTCCCACACAGGCACATAAAAACCCCGGAGAAATTCCCGGACGCGTACGTTTATCTCACCTTTTCTCGCTTTCTCTGGCAATAACTGCTGCTGGTTGTATTACCTTTGCACAGCTATGCTTTAAAACACTGCTAGGGGAAATATCGATCAAAGAGAACTTTTCTAATGTACAGAAATGTTTTCTGTTAGTCTCATTTGTAAGAATTGTGTTTTCTTGTTACCTAAATTCTGAGTAAAATACAGCTGTGTCCCTTACTCTTAAATATGATCTGCAACCAACACCAGGAGACTTGCATCCAGAGACAAGGCATCTACTGAAATATGTGTTTAGTTTATGAATTTGAAACTTGCTGTTGTGGCCTTTCTAATGATTTAATCTGGGCAGGACACAGCATTTATGATACAAAACACACAGTCAGATATGTCATGCTCAGAAATGCCAACTGAGTGTTCTTTGCTATTGGAATTGGGCACCCAGAATTCTGTGCACTGAAATTTCCCCTTGAGTTAACTTCTTCAGATTAACAAAACTGTACCAGGAATGACTGGAGCAGTGACAAGCTAACCAAAATCACTAATGTGCCAGTTTTTAGTAAGGGCAGGAGAGCAAAAGGATTACAGGAGCAATTGTGAGGAAAATGTGGAATTCATGTGTTCTGTCATATTCAGAGAAAAAGCACTTCAGTTATTTTTTATTCTGAGACCATGCTGTGATTTAGGAGGGGGAAGTACTACAACTCTGCAAATTATTGAAAAGAGAAATTCTACTTGCCCATGCCCCACCCAGCACAGACATGGGATTCCTCTCACTGAAGTCAGTAGAGGACTACCCTGTTCAATAGAAATGGGGTTTGGGCTGTAAGATGGGATCAATTGCATAAGCATTTGTTTGCCATTCTTCTGAATATGAGAAGGAACCTTTTAACATTTAAAAAATTTTTGAAAAGCCTAAGTTCCCCATAATAGTATGAATTTTCTTGCATATTTATTACTAATTCACACATTCTGACAATTGTGTATGCTCACATACACCTACTTGTAATTTTTTTTAAATTGCCATGTGGGGTAATTATTTAGGTACTAGTACATTGAAATATTACAACCAGATATAAGCCAGTAGTTGAATTGTTTCCTTATTCATAAATACATTCAGGATTCCAATGCACATGTGAAATACAACTCTTCACTAGCATCACAGCCTCAGATGTTCTTGCTGGTAATAGGATATCTGACCAAAAGTAAAACCAATAAATCTATTATTTGTACATAGTAGATGTACATAGTACATTCTTTTGTCAAGATATTCCTGTGCTTACTTTCAGTCTTGTGCAGCATGACTGTTGACTTTATTTGTGCAGGGATTTGAGGGAAAACTATTGTAGAAACCCAGATGGTGACAGCAGCCCGTGGTGTTTCACCACTGACCCCAACACGATATGGGAGTACTGCAATCTCAAGAGGTGTGATGATCATGCACAAGAGCCTGCACCAAATGCCTCCCCTGGAATGATGGAACAAAACACTGGCTGGACTACACCCACCACATCTGGTAACAGCTGGCTATAACCATCACCTCCTGTAGTGCCTATGGTAAATAGCAACCTATCAAAATTATTCTTGAGTCTCATGGTTTAACCACAGCCAGAAACTAAGTACCATGCAGCTGCTCACTCATTCCCCCATCCCTTCGTTCGTGGGGAGGATAATTTTTTAAAAAGTAAGTTTCATGAGATAAGAATGGTTTAAAAATTGAAACAAAATTATGTACAATAACTATAATAATAATAGCAGCAATAATAATAGTAATAATTGTAATGAAAACACAAGAGAGAGACAAAACCCAAAGAACAAAAGGGATGCACAATACAATTGCTGACCAATGCCCAGCCTGTCCCTGAGCAGCAATTAGTGGCTCCATCCAGTGCATGTAATGCTTAAGCATGTTGTTCTATGGGATGGAACATCCCTGTGGCCAGGCCAGGTCAGCTGTCCTGGCCATGCTTCTGCCCAGCTTCTTGTGCACCTCCTCACTGGCAGAGAAGGGGAAACTGAAAAGTCCTTGAGTTAGAGTAAGCACTACTTAGTAACAACCAAAATATCAGTGTGTTGTAATTGTTATTCTGATATTAAACCTAAAACAGGGCACTCTACCAGCTACTAAGAAGAAAATTAACTCTATCTAAGCCAAAACCAGGACACTGACTAGGCTTGCAATGTAACAATTACATCCCTCCTGCAGCTCCCTGATCTGTACTGCTGCATTTTGCAGCAAGCGCTTTGTATATCTCCTGTAGCCTATGTCCTTTTACAGTGCATTCTGAAGGAATTCACCTTTTTCATTTAGGTGAACAAGAGGAAAAGGACATTTCTCTAGCTGTGTGCTATTGAAATATGTGACTCTTATTATCATAAGAATTTTGCTTGTGTTGTGCTTTATGCTTTCAGAAGGGTGACCTTAGCTTGTATTGTTCAAAGGCAGATTAGTTTTGCAAAATTAGATAAATGAGGTTTTGCTATGTCCTGTTTTGTTACTTCCTTAATTAACAGCTCACATTGGTCAAAGGTGGCAGGGTTGAACACAAGACACATTTCTAAATTGAGTTGAGTGCTCTTCTTACATGCAGCAGAAAAGAAGTACCTGTAGCAAAGTCCTTGTTAGCAAAAGTTGCTCCTTCAGTCTAATGGGCTGCAGAAATATGCTTCTCTCATGGAAGTGCTTACTGATACCAATTTAGCAAAAATCTTGAAGACTTTCCAGATATTTGCAATATGTTATAGAAAATGTTCAGCCTGAAGTTCCTTGATATCAATATATAATCACCCTGAATTTATGAATGGAAGTGTTAAAAATCATTAATTTTGTGGTGCATTTACTTTGGGAAGCATAGATAACTGTAGGGTAAGAATAATCTAACTTTGACTATAAGCAGGTAAATGCATATAATTTGGACTTTCAAGGCTCAGAAATAGTTTCAGAAGCTCAATGTTTCTGCATGAAGCCTAAGAACTGAGGTATACACAGCATTTTTTCCTTAACTCACACAGTCAACCAGAAAAGCAGGAAAATTGTGTAAGGGAATATCTTACTCATATTAGCCCAATGTTGTGAATATCCCACTCACCTGAAGCAAAGCTTGTAATATACTGAATATACTGTATATATACTGTAATATACTGACTTAGAGATTGTGGGCAGTGTGTTCATTGGTAGAGTCAAAAATCATCAGACACAGGTATTCATATCCTGCTATGCCTGCCTTTTAAGGAATTCAAAGCATTAAAACTGTTAAATTATTTTTGTCCAGATCAAGTAGATCGGAGATGTGGAAAATTAGGAAAGTTCCAATTTTTTACATGTAATTTATGTCACAGTGATCTGGGGATGTACTCACACCCATGACTGGTGGATCTTCAGACCAAGAGCATGGCCTGGATGCTTAGAGACAAGGGGTTTTTCACTCCCAATTATTTTATTCCAGCAAGTCTAATAAAACACTTTCTCTCTCTGCAGTCCTGGTGTCAGTCATATTTTAAAGCCTTTGGAGCTACAATATTATTCCTGCCAGTGTTTTGCTGTTTGCATGCCTAGTGTCCCCATTACTAGAGAAGTTACTTCATATTTTCTTTTCCTCCCTAGGCTGAAGTTGGAGGATCTCTGGTGTGCCAAGAGAACAAATTTGTCCAGTATGGAGTCACCCCTTGGGGACTGGACTGTACACAGCCATCAAAGCCTGGTTTTGCCCAAATTCCTGGTTTCGTTTCTTGAATCAAGAATGCAGTAGCTTCCCACTGAATCTGGATGCAGGCTAATTTTTCTGGAAAGCAGTCCCTGTGTCAGAAACAATATTCCAAGTATGGTTTTATGACTAGTTTTTAAAAGTATGTAATAATTCATAGGAATCCTCAATAAATACCACCACTGGCTGAGTTTAAGCAGCTATTGCAAAGCAGTAGCCAAGCTGAGCAATTGCTACTGTCTGTCGGAGTGTTCCTTTTGTACCTGTGTGATTCAACATGGTTGCATGTGACAGCAGCTGTAAGGCTCCTACTTCACCCCTGTTACACCCCAAATACTCAATCCAGGAATTAAATTGAAGGTTCTTTACACTAGTTGGCACAAAGAGAAATCCCAACCAGATACTCTCAAGAGGTGAAAAATCACACAAAAGGTTATTGGCAAAAACATAGAAAATAAAGGGACTTTGGCAAAAGGATTAAATACGACACCATATTCACTTATCATAGCATTACTTAGCATTAATTTAGTACTTAGCATTTACTTAGCCCATTTCACCTAGAAACTTTTAAACCTATGAGATCTTACATTACTCACAAAGTTCCATGAAAAGAGAATTAGGATAAAAAAAGAGAGACAGAGAAAGACAGAAAGACAGGAGAGATTTAGAAGAACTCACATAGAGTTACCACCTCCTAGGATTCCATTGTGGGTGAGATAGGAACTCCAAGAAGCTGGCAGGGTCCAGACCATGTGCTGGCCCTGTGGTCCATCTGTTAAGCCTCCATGGATCTTTCTCCTAAGGAGAGACTTGCAGTCACTTGGCCAGTCAGGGGCTGGGTTAGCACCACACCCCCATGTCAGTGATTGATTGATTGATTGATTGACAGCTCTGCCAGGGCTGAGGGGGGCTGGGGGCAGGGCAGGGCACCACCTCACCTAGCAGCACATAAGCAAGCATTTCAAGCATCCCAAAAAGTGGCTGAGGACACTAAACTTACCCAGCCTCTGACAAGGATCCTGTGTCTCAAGACATCAGCTGGGACCACGGCACTGGGACCTTTCCTCTTTCGGTCTCATCAGGGTCCCATCTAGAGACAGAGGAGAAAGGAAAGCATATTGAAACTCATATAATGGGCAATTGCTATACCAGTAAAACCTAATTAACACCTTTTTATGCAGTTCTTTTCCCCCCCACCATCTCATGAGTCCTAAAATCACAGGATAATCAGGCTCCAGAGGGTGAGTTCATGCAGCAGTCTTTTAGCACCTAAAGAAATCCAGCAGATCATCTGTGATTCCCCGTGCTCCTGGAGGCATCACTTTCCTACTTTGAGGTTTAGCATTCTCTAACATTAGATAATTCACACATCTACTTGTGATAATTGTTGGACTTGTAAGCCGAGTTCCAAAACAAGCTTGGCAAATTCAATTTAGGCCCCCTTGCCTTTTGGTCTCCACAATCTTACATGTCCAGGTAACCCTACAACAAACAAATACACATGTCCCAGATCACCACCCTTATCCCTCCAACCAAGCAGGTTTCAGGGAGATTCCCAGAACCTGTACTCAGGGAGAGAGAAAAGGTCAGTGGACATCATGGGAAATGACATACAGTACAATTCTACTACTGAAATGATCTGGATTGCCTCAGGGGTGAGAGTTAAAGAGAAAATAAAACTCATTCATGCCAACCTCCTCAGCATGTCATTTTCAGGGTCATGATTTCAGAACATAAGCCTTTTCAACTTAACCAATCCCTTCAGTGGTTCTCCAGCTTAAATCTTTCTTTTAATCCTTCCCTGTCTACAGCTGGAAAGAATCAGGAGCTGGGTTAGTATGGCCTCCAGTGAGTGACTGATTGATTGATTGATGGATTGATTGACAGCTCAGCCAAGCTGGGGGTCTGGGGGTGGGGCACTGTCTCACCAGAAGCAAGACCTGACCCATCCTCAACCAGCACTGGTTTGAGACACTCAGCTCATCCAGCCTCTGACAGCCACCCCATATCTCAGTACAACAGACTGGAACCACCACACTGGGACCTTTCCTCTCCTGCTCCCATCTAGTAGATAGAGAGGAAGGGAAAGAAGAAGAAAGCATGCTGAAACTCCTGTAAGGGGCAGCTGCTATTCATAAATCTAATTAATATCCCTTTATGAAGTTCATTCCCTCCAGCAGCTCTTGAGTCCAAAAACTGCAGGACAATCAGGCTCTGGGGGGCAAATGCATGCAGCAATCTTTCAGCACCCAAGGAGTCAAGCAGATCATACATGATTTCCAGTGTATTCTTGGAGGCAACACTTTCCTTGTGTGAAGTTTAACATTATCTAATTTGCACAACTATTTTTGATACTTGAACTTGTAAGCTGGGGGTGGTTCCGAGAGATTTTTTGTCTGGGGCCCGATCTCTACATTTTGGAACAAATAACAATAATTTGGGAGAAGGCCAACAGGGTATCAGCTCCTTCTTGGGCACTGTTAGGAACCCCACCACTTTCCACACACTCCCAGTACTTTTATCACATGTTGGAGCAGGGAGAGGGATCAGTTGTCCCCCCCCCCCGCCACAAGCTTAAACTTTTCATGCAACAGTATGAAACAATATGTTTAAAAGACTCTTTTACCATGTGCTTTCTCTTCAGAAGGCTTTATTTCATTTCCCCAGTAAAATTTTCAACAAGTCTCTGTCCTTGTAACTTAACTACTTCTTTTGCAGGGTGTGGTATTATCACCTTCAGCTCTGCTGTTTGGCATGCTAATTCCTTAACAAAAGGGCAGGGCTGAGTGTGAATGTCCAAGGGCACATAATTATTATAAAATCAATAATGAGAAATCAACCACATGCTAAAAAATTCCTATGGACTGTTTGAATGAAAATGGCTTGGAGACTGCCTATGTACATTTAAAGAGCTACTCTGCACAGAAGCTTTGACCACCCCAAATTGGTCAGTAGCCAGTCAAGCTTCACACGGCACCTCAGAGTGAGAGGCACTGCGAGTAATAATGGCAAAGTGACCACGATTCATGGCAGAAGGCAGTAATGGTGCCCCTTCACATCTGGAATATTTGCATCCAATGCCATCCATGACACATCCTGATGGCAATGTGGTTGTTCAAATCCAAACTCATGTCCTGAAGCCAGGGAAGTCACAGAAGTTGCAGCAGAAAGGACATCCGGGTTCGTGCAGTCTCAGAGTTGCTGCACTGTGCTGCAAAGAGAGGCAGGTGGGCTGCACAGTACTCAAGGGTTGCAGCACAAAACAACAAAATGAGAGAAGTTAGCACCAAGAGGTAGCAATCATCAGCCCTAGTAGCTGGCTGGATAATCAGAGGCAACTGTTCATGTGGAAGAACTTAGTAAACATTTCAATTTGAACCATTGTTGACCTCCCATTGATTTTGGAGGTCTTGGGAGTGTTTCATGTGCTTTTTGCCATGGGGACTGGATTCATAAACACTGGTAAATAACTGAAGGCATAAACATGAGTCACTACTTAGGCACATCACAAATGTTTGATTTAACAACATTTTGATTTAGGAAACCCACGGGGTTATTGTGGATTTTATGCAGTGTAAATGCTTCTTTTGCTATATACTTGCCTGGGAACATAAGCTGTCAACATAAAAAAGCTAGAAAGCTGTGGTTCATTTTTGTTCCTCCTACTCTTGTAATTCCCTCTTTTGTTTATAAAGCCCTCCACTAATGTTTTTATTTGGAAGCTTAATAACAGAGACAGCACATTGGAAAGAATCTTTGTCTAGAGGCTTCTGAGAGGCAGAACAAAGTAACAGAAGGATGAATATCATTCTTTCTTGACTGTAAGCAAATAAAACCCTGGTGACAGTCTCCCTGCCACTGCCCTTCCACTTGTGGAAGCAACGAGAATAGTCCTTATTAAAGTACATGTTGAAAATGCAAAAGGCAAAATACCGAGCATGGAGCATAATATGTCAGTGATTCACCATCCTCTTTCATATATGTATTCTTTTTTCCATACTGCTCTTCTGCTCACTTTCCCCCCACCCAATATTCCTGAGGCTTTGAACTCTCATTCACTCTCATGTCAAATTCCTATGAAGGAGAAGCCTTTATCCAGGACTATTTTACCAACCAAAAGGAAAATTAAATCTCAGCACCTGAACTAAAACATAGCATTGATTTCTGCAGAAAATTAAAACCAGAACTTTTCCTTTATGTTTTGGCTGCTGCAAATCATGGGTGCACCTGGAATGCAGCCAAGTGATACACAGGTTGTGAGGGCCGCCTGGAGGTGAGCTCATCCCAACACCGGCTCAGAACAGGTTCAGCTGTGTCAGACTGCTCAGTGCCTTGTTCCTGTCAAATATGGAATACCCAAGGGTGAAAATCCCACATCCTCTCTGGACCCCTGTCCCAGCATCTGAATACATCGGTGGAGGACTAATTTCTCATATCTAACCTTAACTTCTCTTGTTACAGTTTGGGTCCTTGCCTTTTGTCCTTCACCTGCTGCTTCTCCGGGCTGACTCTGGGTCCATTTTCCCTCAGCTTTTCACTGGTTAACTCTACACAGCAACAAGATCCCAGCCTTTACTCTTTCCTCTCCGGGTCACCTTACTCATACACCACATGGCCCAGCCGGCAGTTTGGTGTCCTGCACGCTGTCCCCAAGGCTGGGCCCTCTCCAGTCTGTCTTCCAGCAGCAAGGCCAGAAGTGGCTGTGGCAATGCAGGTGTGGTCTCAGGAGCGCTGAGGAGAGTGAAGAATCCCTTCCCTCGGGCTGCTGGCTGTAGATCCCACCACAGGCTCTGTACGGGGGTATAACCCAGCTGGCCTTGCTGTGAGGACGCGGTGCTGCCGCAGCCCGAGCCGAGGAGCTCAGGGAGCCTCGGCAGGGCCGCTCTCGGTGCGTTCGCCATTCAGGGGCACCGGGGCTCGGGGCTGCTCCTGCTGCACGCAGGGCTCGGCCTGGACGGAGCTCGGTTTGCAGCTGCACACTCGGGCCATAGGTGGCACTGAGGGACGATGTGGTTTGCGTTGTCCCCGAGAAAACGTCACTGCGGAAGAGAAAGCCAGAGAGGAGAAGCTGGGAGTGTGTCGGAGCAGCGGCCAGGCAGGGAGCAGCAGACATGTGGCGGGAGAGCCTTTCAAACGCATGGTGAGATCTCCTCGGCACGGGAGCAGGGATCCAGAGCGGGCTCCCCACGCTTGGGCAGTGTGAAAGCCCCGGGAGGGTCAGCAGGTCGTGGGAGAGCGGGAGCAGGAGCTGAGATCTCCTGAGCACGAGTGCGGAGGGGTGCTGATCCACTGAGCCTTGTTTGTGCCTCTCAGAGAGCTGCTGGGACAGGCTGGCTTTGTTAGAGCGGGGCTTGTGCTGCTGCCTTGATATCCGCTCTCGCACCCCTGCTCACCGACCTCCCGGATGTAAGTGCAGGGGGATAGTCCTACCTGTTGCATAAGCTGTTTGTTCTTGTGAGCCCTAAGGTTCTTCCATGTCTGGAAGTGATTTAAGGGAAAAAAAGCATGCATAGGCTGTTTCAGCAAGTGCGAGCAAATTGCCTTGGAGGTAGCTGAGATATCCAGTACAGGCTCCAGGTTCTGCACTTCAGGCAGCAGAGGGAAACGATTCTAGGGTGTAACAAACACCCAGTGGAGTTGGTTTTTCATGGATTAGCAAGTCTTTTTCCTTTTTGTTTTGGGGTTTTTTTTCTCACAGTACTATAATTATTGTACTAAAGAACTCCCTAATGTAGCTGCATACCACAAGGCAGAGTAACAAGACTTGCTTCTATTGTTGCTAGATTTTAGATTGTGCTTTTGTACCAGAAGCTACTAGGCTTAAAGTGAACCGAGGAGGATACTTTCTTTTCCTAGTAGACAGGGGAGACCTAAAGGCTTGATATGCAGTCAGGAGTAGCTAAAAGTGTCAAAGGTACAGCAGCTCCTTAAACTCTGGACAGGGAAGGGTCCACAAGCCTCTGCTGGAGCCAGCCCTGCAGCACGATCAGCACCGCACGGCTGGGAGCAGAACTGCCCTGGAGCTCGGAATTGCCCTGCTGGGGCTGTGCGCCTATTGCAACACAGCAGTCAAAGTAAACTATTTTCTTGGCTCAAGCTGCACAGCTGTTCACGGGATGAAACACTGCAAGGACACTTATGCAGTTGTTTTCTGCCTTTCATCTAAATTGTGCTGAAGGAGGGAATATTATGGCAACAAATTATCTAGCTAAAGCACAGCCCAGAAACCCCGTCTCTTTGTACAGAGGCAGAGCTTTGTGAGCCCCTCTCTGCCCATCCTATCCTAAGAGTACGAAAAATAATGGCAGATGTTGCCAGGTGGCTAAAGAGCTTGTGATCACATCCGTGGGAAATGAGTGGTGCTGGCAGTAGACATTCTTTTCACCACCCAGAAGCGTTGGAATAGGACAACACTATTGGACTGTAAGGATCTTTCTGTTTTTTCCCTTTTGTAGGGAGAGCATCATGTCCCGGATCAGGTGAGTGGAATAGCTGTTCTGTGCTGCAGTCCTCTCTTTTGGTTACTGCCCTGACTGGGGCACAGTGTCATTCCTTCTGTACTCTGGATAACAGCAACAACAAAATCTTCACTCACAGCCCCCTTGCAGCCCCCTGCAGGAGCCCCCAACACCTCTACTAATCCCTAAGGGAAGCGGGGGAACTTGAAACACGAGTCAGAGGGGTGGGAAGGTACACTACATTTAGGACTGCATGTCTGTCAACTCCAGCTCTGGCAACTTGGCTCCCACACCTCAGGTGTGGGACCTTGCTGTTCAGAACAGAAACAGGGACACCAGCAGATACTCCTTACTTGAGAGCTACAGCAGAGAGCCAGGATTGCCCTAAGAGATGATTGAATCTGTAGGGTAGTTGTGCATGAAGCACTGGCAAGAAGAGGAGCATGTCCAGCACATCCAGCTTTCTTCAGCAGCTGGAGACATTTGTTTCTTTTCCTGCTCCTCAGCTCACTCTACCCACTCAGTTTTTATTCCTGGGCAAGTCCAGCTGCTACTGTCTCATTTACTGCAGCACCTGCCTCAAAGTAGCTTGGCCCGTATCCTATTGAACTTTGTCCCCCTGGGCATCCTGGTTCACAAGGAAAGGGACAAAGAAGACTTGTGATCAGCAAGTCCTGATCAGCAAGGACTTGAGACCCCTAAGAAGCCTTGGTAGATAGAACCCTGTCCCAAATCTTACCTGTGATCTTCAAAAATAACAGAAATACCCAGTTCCTGCTGACTGCCTGGGATTTGGATGCTTTTATCCCTGCTCAGTCCCTATGGATGTGTAACCAAGCCTCAGCATAAGTCCCTTTGACACTGCTGTTGTTGAACACAAGCAATTTTGTGCCTCCCCAGGCCTTTTGACTATTCTCAGAAGAATGCAGTCCTGGTCCCTGTGGCCGCCCTGGGGGTTGGAGGGATGCTGCTCTGCTGGCTCAGATCTGGACGCAAGATGAAGACAATTGACATGGGTGATGGGTGGTGGGGTGCAGGCGAAAGGCCCCCCAAAGGGAAAGAAGACACAAGCATCCGTCCCTTCAAGATTGAAACATCTGACAAAGAAATCGAGGTACAGCTGCCTGGGGAGTAAGGAGGGGCAGAAAGCTGCAAGGGGAGGCAGTCCATCACCCACCTCACTGCCTCGAGGTGATGCCTTGGGGCTGACAGCAGGGCACTTCCATGTGCCAGGGCAGCTACCCAGCTCCATTGGATGATGCTCTGGCTCACCCCTCTTTATGAAGGGGATTTGAGCTCCAGTCCCTTGCAATGACCCCTAAAGGCTTTTGGAGAGAGCAGCCCCCCACTGTGCAGTCTGGGGCTACTCCTGCAGAAAGGCCATGCTTTGAGCAGCAGACTTTGACAGTGAGTCTGTGGATGGTGGAGCAGGGCAGGAGAGCATTGGGACAGCTGTGGCACCAGGAGGGCAGGACTGAGGGGCTTCCACAGAGGAAAGGGCTGTAAGGCTGAAGAGGGATGGTGTCTTGACTGCATCATAGCTCCTCCATGCCTGCATGCCTGTCTCTGTCTGACCAAGCAGCAACCAGCAGCTCAAGGTGAAATTCTTATTCTCCCAGCCAGCAGTGCTGCCAAGCTCCTAGCACCAAAAACTCTGAAGTGAGTTAGCAGCAAGCCAAGAGTTAGCAGCACCCACCACTCCTGGGTGCCCATGGGGAACTTGTAACCTGTAGAAAATTGTATTCCACATACAAACAATTCAGGTGGTTCATTAGAGTATGGCACTTCTTCAGGAGGGCTTGTGGTGTCCCAGAGAGCAATACAAAAGCCAGCAGAGCCTGTCTGTGCCTGCCCTGGCATAGGGCACATGGCAGCAGCTGGCCAGCCTGGCAAGAAGGGCTCCCTTCCACAGGACCTGCACCAGCGCCTGGATCGGTTCCGCTTCACACCGCACGTGGAAGGAGCCGCCTTCCACTACGGCTTCAACTCCAGCTACCTGCGGAAGGTGGTGGACTACTGGAGGAATCAGTTTGACTGGCGCAAGCAAGTGGAAGTGCTGAACAAATACCCCCACTTCCACACCACCATTGAAGGTGAGGGGGCCTCTGTGCCTTGAACAGGTCGCACTTGGAGATGCACAGCAAGAAGGGGGAGATGTAAAAAGTGACGATATTTGAGATAAGCTATGCATGACAGCTTTGTGATACAAGTGAAATATAACTAGTGGAGGCTCTATTATTAATAACCTTATAGGGATTAAGGTATGGTAATACAGTAAGGTATGGGATTACACAATGGGAATAAGATTAGGTCTGCTTCAAGATGAGCTTCATCTGGCTCTGAACCCATGTTAACTAATGATGAGGTGCTCTTCAGTGATTGCCTTGAAGCCACCTTTGAAAAACTGTGAAATTTAGCCAAACTGAGGCTGGAATATCCCTCCCCACCACACACTAGTTTAGCCAGGTGAGCTTAGCCAGACTTTACATAAATGATCTCTAGATTAGGGTAGAAAGACTTTACATAATTGATCTCTATGTTAGACTTCTATCATGCCCTTTCTCATGTTTCTCTTTTAACTACTGTAATGTTTTTGCATGTATCTTACCCCCATTGTGCTATACATTCAAGTGCAGTCCTTACTTATATGCTATGAGACCAGTTTCTCAGGAGATGGATGCTAATCTCCAGTGACCCCAATATCTGTGGCTGGGGTCAATATCTCTGTATGCAAAAGATGAGACAACTGATACTATGCCAGGCATTCCCTTTCAGCCAGGCATCTTCTTGCAGTGGGCTGATTGTGGAACTTCTACTCCAGATGCTAATTACAGTTTTGCCTCCCTCCTTCTACAGAACGCACAGTAGAAACTATGGCCCCAGAGGTCTAATTTTTCTTTCTTGGATGTGTGACAGGGATTGATATCCATTTTATCCATGTGAAGCCATCCTATGTTCCTCACGGTCAAGCTGTTCGACCTCTGCTGATGGTCCATGGCTGGCCTGGCTCCTTCTATGAGTTCTACAAGATCATCCCTCTGCTCACGGAGCCAGCCAAGCACGGCCTGAATGAGGGTGATGTGGTGTTTGAGGTCATCTGCCCCTCCATCCCAGGATATGCTTTCTCAGAGGCCTCTCACCAGAAAGGTAAGCAATGAAAAGGCTCTGTTGGAATTGCAGTTTTTGGAGTAACACCTCAACTATTCCAGGCAGCCCTGGGCACTGCAGTTTGTAGTGCAGATGCCTGGCTCTTCACTAAGCCCCATGTGGCTGAGGCTTTGGGGCTGGCTGTGGAGATTTGCAATACTGGAAGTCAGGTCTGATTTCATTTTCCACTGAATTCCTTTCATCTTGTGTTCACTTTCTTTCCAAGGAGTGAGGCAGAGCAGCATTGCACACTGTCCCTTCCCACAGCCCCACACACACGTGCCTCAGTCAGGTCACAGTCTTTGGCCAGGGGAGGAGCACTAGGACCAACAGGTCTCCTGTGTTTCCCTTTACCTACAGGGTTTGACTCCATAGCCACTGCCCGGATATTCCATAAGCTGATGAATAGATTGGGCTTCAAGGAATACTACCTACAGGGAGGGGACTGGGGATCTCGCATTACCACTAACATGGCCCAGATGCTGCCACAGTAAGTAGCAAAGGAAATCAGTGCAGAAAAGCTGCCTCCAGTTCCTGCCCTATCTTCTGGCTCCATAGTCCTACCTTCTGTTTGCCCTGCCTCTCATTCCCTTCTGCTCTGCATCCTTCAGGGACAACCCCATCCTGCATATTCAATTGCTTTCATATGTTGTGTATTGAATTTTTTTAAAACCATGATGAACCTGAAGGGCTTTGTGTATTTGATTCAGTGCATTGTTTATCTCACAGCTGCAGTCAGACTTGTTTTCTAGAAAACTTGGAGACAGAAAATTGCTTGATTTAACCCCCTATTCCTTAACTTATTTTTAGGTCTGTGAAAGGGCTTCATCTGAATCTTGTTTTCATCAGCACACAAGGCTTGGGAAAGATGATTTGTACAATGCTTGGGGCTTATGTACCATGGCTTGTAGGCTTCAGCAGGGAAGATGTTCGACGTTTCTACCCTTTCATGCAGAAAAACATCTATGAAGTCCTACGAGAGTCTGGATACTTACACATCCAAGCCACCAAACCAGACACTGCAGGTAATGTACCTTCTCTGTATCCCTGTGAACATGCTGCACTAATCACTTGTGGTACATGAAAACAAAGGCCAGCCAAATTTGAGAAGCAATGACTTCTGGTGACTTGAGTGCAAGACTCATGGGAGTAATGAGTTTATGGGGATGAGAACTGTATAAAATGAAGCTAAAAGAAACCACTCAAAAAAAGATGGAGATTTCAAGTATATCTTTTCAAGGTCTTTTAAATAGTACACCACTTTCCTTGAGAATGAACCCATTTCCATAGAGTCCTTCAAAAGTAAAACACAGGGTTCTGAAGTGGAATCTTTGAGAAGTAAATGGGGCTGAAAACAAGAAAAATATCACAAGCAAAGAGGTGCAATGTGAAAGTTGCAAAAAGGTAGACAAAGCTCAAACACCTGAAAAGCCAGAATGCTGACATCCTGGGGCCAGTGGATAAGGCCTGTAAGAAAGATATAGCCATTTCATTATGCTATGAGGAACTCTTTGCATCAGTACCCACCAGAGAGGATTCTGACTTTATTGAAGTCATCCCTCATCAAGAAAGACAGTAGAGCTGTCTCAGGCTGGTGTCAGATTTGGAGACCAGAGAACAAACAGCCCCCCATCCCAGCAATTCACCAAAGGAGAAGCTCAAACTGGAATGTCAGTGAATGCCTAGACTATTGCTTGAAGTGATTGCAAACCCAAAGAAATAAAAGGAGATAAACAATATACCAGGTGGGAGGGAGTTGTTGTGGCAGTAGTGTTTCTGGTTGCTTGGGTGTTTTTAAGGGCCAAAAAGTGAAGGGATCCACAAAAAAAAATTAAGATCAGTATGTCTAGTCTCTCTCTGATCAGAAATCTGACAGGATTGTTTAAACAAGGAGAATTGATTTACAGGGGATAATATCACAGGGAAATCATGCTTCAAGAATCAGATTTCTGGCAGAATCAAACAACTGTAGATCCACTAATGGAATTAATATAATTTCCAAAAATATTTTGTTTGGGCTCCTTCCCCAGCATCCTTAAGAAATTGAACTGCCTTAAGAAAGCTAGTCAACATGAGAATCCAAGCACAGGAATAAATCCACAAGTTCCAGGGGAAGGAGAGAATCACAAAAATCTGTTCTGACATCTGTACCCTTTAACAAGATCCTAACTTCTCTATGAATAAAAGTTAATAATTAGATGTAAAACTGACAGTTATCCAAGCTTTGGTTTATAAGTGACTGGTTGATAAAACCAGCCAATAAAACCTGATATCAACAAAGTTCAAAGCAGTTTAAGTGGGTTCAAGTTTGGCTGCTCCCATGAGAGATTCCATGAGTCAAAGGTAGTGCTCTCAAAAATCAGCTGGATCAAAGATTAAGGCACTTTTGCAAACTCTAAAAAAAATGAAAAGCAAAAACACAGAATCCCTTATATTTGTGATATTCTGAATCTATTGTATTCTTGTTCACCCTGTTTCATACATATATTTTAGAATCAGAATACGTCCCATCCTAAGCAGGACAGTGCTCCCAAATATTTTATCTGAAATTCCTTTTCAGATTGCCATCTCTTTACATCTGAATTTGCTCCTTTTGCCACACATCACCAAGAAGCCAATGGAACTTCCTTAACTCCCAGCTTCTTTTGTATAGGAACTATCTGAATTTGTAGTGCCCTCAGACACAGCCAGAATTCCTCTGCAGGGAATTTGTCACAAATAAAGTACTATAAGGGATAGATAAATACAGGCTCTCTGTGTACTGAATTCTCTAGAAAACTCTGAGGTCTTCATCCAAGTCCAGTTTAACTTGCACTGAAGTATCGCAATGCCAGGCAACTGCAACAGCTCTTCTCTTCTCCTTGCTTAGGTTGTGGACTGAATGACTCCCCAGTGGGGCTTGCTGCATATATTATGGAGAAATTCTCAACCTGGACAGACAAATCATTTCGGAATAAAGATGATGGAGGCTTGGAAAGGTAAGATGTTAGGTTATGTTATTTTGTGAGAAGTCTCATTAAAAGAATGACTGGTGGGAACTAATATGAGGATACAGGTAAGATACTAGCCTGGCAAAGCTGAAATTTAGGGACGAAAGGCTGACACGACAAGCACTAGTTTAAACTTAGAGCAGACTGCCTGCACACTACTGCTTCAGCACCAGTCGGTTTTGCTCTGAACACACAGGTGCCAACTAATCTTCTGCCTGAAAATAAGCAGAGATTAAGGGGGACAGCAGTTCTTGAGGGCATGAGCCTAGCATAGAGCACTGAGCAACAGCTTCCAGTTAAATTTCTTCCTCTCTCAACAGCAAATATTCTCTTGATGAGCTTTTGACCAATGTGATGATTTATTGGGTGACATCCTCCATTGTGTCCTCAATGCGATACTACAAGGAAAACTTTTCCAAGGACCCAAGAATTCATGACAGGTAATTATGTGGCAAGTTGCAAGGTAGATTTGCAAATGAGGTTGAAACATTTGCCTGTATCAACAGTTAGATCACTTACAACAGCAAATTTAATTCTGAGAAAAATGAAAGTCCAAATTCTTACTTGCTTTGGATAAATGTAGTTAAGGGTCACTTTTCTTTTGAACCTGTAATGCACACAAGGTAGCTAGCAGCCAAGACAATGCAAAAGACTTAAAGCACCAAGCAAAGTCTTGTGTTCAAAATATAAGTCCATATACTTATTCACCAAACAAATGTGACTTGTAGCCCAGTTCAGTGAAAACAAAACAGAAGATCATGGGCACACCAAAGAGAGAAGTATAAACTGAATTAGGAAGGCTACTGCTTGCTGCAGGATAAGCTAAGAACTACAAGAGTTAAGCACGAACCTGGGGTAGCAACTTGGAGGGCAGTACTTGAAACCCAGCACCTCGTGACAGCTGGCTCATTAAGATGATGCTAAGAGAGGCTGACCACAAAATATTGCTGAGCAGACAAGTAACTGAGCATCTGAACAAGTGGGGGAATCTTTTTCTTGGGGGACTGAACCAGCCCCTTTCCTCTCCAGAGAGTAATTTGTAATGCATTTGGTATCATATTCTAAAGCAAATTGCCTGGCTCATTTCTCAAGGAGGTGTGGTACCTTGTCATTAGCACAACACTTAAAGTTAAACTCAAAGATGGGGAACATTTCAAGATCAACCCATGTGCAAACTTGGCTCTACTTTGCACTTCTACAGATATCATCTTCTAAAACTCAGTGATACCTGAATAGAAATGAAGCTCCTCAGTGGAGTGCAGACCAGGGGGTGGCTGCACTGCACAAAGTGGGGAAATTTCTCTAGCTGAATGTGTTCCCAGAGACAGAGGTTTTATAGACTTCCCCCAGGACTGGTTTCAACAATGCAATGAACTTCTGTCTTCCAGGGTTAGCGTACACGTTCCCACAGGGATTGCAGCTTTTCCTCAGGAGATTGTACACGTACCACGTGTCTGGACAAAGAATGTCTACAAGAACATCGTCACTTACACTTACATGCCACGTGGAGGGCATTTTGCTGCCTTTGAGGAACCAAAGCTCCTGGCACACGACATCATGCAGTTTGTCCGAAAAGTGGAACAGCTGTGAGCCTGCAGTTGAAATATGTGCACAGAATGGAAACAAGTGGCTCTACCAGTGACAGAACCTTTAGACTGGGTTTGTTTAATCACTCAAAATAATCTCATATAGAAGCCAGCATTTTATTTTGATAATAATTACAGTCTTGATTTTTAAAATTCAATTAGTAATGTTTTCATAAGGAAAAAAAAAACCCAAAACATCCAAAACACATTTTGTGTTCCTTAGTTCCCAGCACCTTATCATTGCTGCATTCATAGTTCAAGTATAACAGAATATGTAAACAGTTTATTGCAGTAACATTGCACTCAACTGATGAAGAGAGGTGAAAGGAACTGGCCGAGGCTTCTGTTTAAAAGCTTCTTTAAACACTTGGGCACCTGCATTCTTAAACATGTGTTACAAGCAGCTTTGGTGGAAGCATAAAAGGCCTTGATTTCCTGAACACAACCACTCCTACATTCAAGTGATATTTTTCCTTCAAGAGGCCTGAGATTCCATATTCAAGTGGGCAGCTGCACATAAGGCAGCTTTCATTACTCAAAGTTCTTCCCCTAGAACAAGCTTAAGAAGCAGCTACTGCACATTGTAAACAGATATTAATGGATACTACAGCAGAGAGGGCACTCTAGTGTTCTCCAAGCTCAAAAATTGCAAATTAAGTTCCTACTACTTCTATCATCTCATTCCATCAAAAAAGGTCAAAGTTAAAATATGCACCAAGTGTAGAGGGTTACTTCAACCTTCACCCTCACAAAGGACTTTTACCATCCCATTGTGCATTTTTGACTAGTAACAGCAAACACCCTCACTACCAGTAGGTTCACCTTTCTCTTCAAGTGGGATGGAGTTATTTCAAGCTACTGAAAGCTCATTACAGCACAGATAATTGCACAGCAGACTGAAGACAATTCCAGCAGATATCTAGCTCTAACACACTGCTCCCAGGGCTTCTCTCCCTGTCCTGTTCTGCAGTAGACACCAGCCCAGAAGAACAGGCTCAAGTTCTGATTCTAGGTAATACAGTCTGACTAAGAACACAAATTTGGCAGGTAAAGATAGTGCTAAACTTGATCACATCCCCCTGATTTCTATGCATTTCAGGAACATTTAAGTCAAAGTTTCTTCCTCGAGTGAGAGTAATCTTCCATTATTGCAGCAGCACTTCTAACTTTCTCTGAAGGGGGTTAGCAAAGAAACTACTTACTTTTAATCCTGTATCTAGCCAGTTGTCAGGGCTATTAGGCAAAGATTAGTAAAAAATATAAAATTGCTTATTGTTACCCTGCCTCCACAGTACCGGTCTCTTTCCATCTCCAAGATAGTGCTAGTTACAAGATTTTTTTAGTTGCTGAAAATACTTACTTTGGAAGATTAAGGAACAGAAAGTGAGTTATGGGAAAGTGTAATTTTACCAAATAGATGGACAAGCACTTGAATACTCAAGAGGGGCGCACACCACGGCAGCTGAGGCAGCGTCGGGAGCTGCAGCTGCTGCCTGCACAGTTGCCAGGGGCCCTGGAAGCGGCTCCGCCCATCTCCACGGCAGCCCTGGCCCTTGGCAGGAACTGCCTTCATCCTGCCCCGTTCTTTACTAGCTGGGAATAAATCCCTCTGCTGCAACAATGTTCCCTCTGTGTGTCGGTCCGGCTACGCCCGCGGGTTTTCCTGCTGTGGGGAGCCTTTTAAGGACTGCTGGATTTACTCCCAGAGTTATTTTGCAGGAAGTAACTTCACCTAAGACAGCCTATGGGTAACATGGCAAAGGCGGGGACAGAAAACGGCCATATTAAAACGCAGGAGGAGATTGTACGTATCCAGTTCAGCAAGCACTCAGCAGGGAAGTTTTACTCCCAACACGTTAATTCATCCCGAGTCACAGATCAGGTCCCTAAGGAATCGCTGGACTTGTGTGCAACTGTGCCTTAAAGTGGATTTGCCTTCAACAACAACTCGGGAAATAAGGACAACAGAGGTGTGCAGCAAGATACAGGAAGGCAGAGTAGACACCATGAAAAAAAAATTCAGGCACACATGGTTCAAAAATACACGGTTACATTTGCTAAAATTAACACCTAAAGAATAAAAAAGTAATCAATATTAGAGTTAAATTTCTATGGAAAACCATTCATTCACTAAAGCCTTTGAGGGTCACTGGGGCTTGGAACCAGACATACTCCTCCCAAGCAGGTGCTGTGTGCTGTGGAGGTGAGGCACTGACATGGAGGTCTCCATCACACGACAGCTTAACAGTCAGCTTCCTCCCTCGGCTCGGCACTTGGTAGTTGAGCCTGGGCCGGAACCACTCAACACCACAGTCACGGTGGCCCTGGACCAGGACAAGAGTGCCTGTCACAGGGAGAGCCTTAAGTTCGCTGAAGACATCAGCAACAAACAGACGGTGAAAGAGTTGGCGAACGCAGGGCGCGGTCTGGAGGCTCTCTTCAGCAGAGCCCTCACAGAACCCCTCCAAATTCAGCTCATAGAGCTCCTTGGGGTTCATGACATTGCCTCCAAGTAGGAAAAGAACCCGAGGAACCAGTGTCAGACTAAACATGACTTCCAGGTGGTGGAACAATCCCTCCAGCTCCGTCAGCAACTGCTGGCACTTTCTGCTTGCCAGGCCCAGGGAACGTGGTTTGTCAATTCCATCTCCACCCTCGAAAATAAAAATTCACATTAACACATTTAGTTATGAACATGTATTATACTCTGCAGAAAGCATGGCCCACCCTAGAGTGTCAAGGAACCAGCAGCTTGTGTTCATTTTGAGAGCTACAGGTACATGGGGAAGGCGCACATCTACTCCCCACATCAGGAGATGCAAGAGGAACACAAGAGCACAATCCATAGCTACTCAGTTAGAATCTGAATCTCGCTACTAATGAATTCCAATAGGAATTAGAAACCCATTTTCCAAAGATCAGCCACCTCTATAAAATCACTTAATAGTACCTTTTTTGTTTGGTTGCTTTTTGCTCAGAGGTAACAAACAAAGCAGTAACACGCTTTGAGCGGAAAGCGGGAAGCAATCAATTAAGAACAATTGGTTGGCACCTTCAGCAGCCTGAACTTAAGGCTGCCTTTGCCTCGTTTTGAAAAGAAGAGGTTACATTTAGGGATGCAGCCACAACAAGCGCTTTACTTTAAAAGCGCCGACACGTCGCCGTGCGAGTCCCCAAGGGAGAACAGGAGCTCGCAAGCAAACCTCAAACGCCACGGCCTCCCTAACCCCCGGCCCAGGGGCCGCCCCCGAGCACGGGTCGGACCCCGCGGCCGCCGCGCCTCACCTGGGCCGCCCGCCGGCAGAAGTAGGCCAACTGCTCGTAGGGCAGCGGGAGCTGGTTCCGCTGGTGCAGGACGTGCTTCAGGAGCTCGCACGCGAAGCGGTAGCCGCTGCCCCGGCACACAGCTCCCGGGAAGGCCACGGCCACGGCGGGGCTGCCCAGCACCGCCCTATCACCCCGAGGCCCCATCCCGCTGCTGCCGCTGCCGCCGCCGCGATCCAGCGCCGCCAGCGCCGGGAGCGAGGAACCGTGGCGCACACACCCCCCCCAACGGCCGCCGCGGTTTAAATGCCGCCGCCGCCGCGCAGCCTCACGGGAGCGGCGCACGGGCCGCGCCGCGCCGTGGGCGGGGTGGGAGGCGGGGTCTCTGCGTAGCCCCGCCCCTCCGCTCCCCCGCCCGCTCCCCCGCCCGCTGCCGTCCCGGGGCCTCCCGGCTGAGGCCGTGCCGGGAGCTCGGGCTGCTTCCTGCAGGGCTGTCCGGGGAGGGCCGCAGGAAGCGGCTCCGCTGTCCCCCGCCCCGCTCCCGGCAGCCCCGGCGGCTCCGCTGTCGTGCAGAGGAGCCGCCGCCGCGCTGCCGCGGGGAGGCGGAGGCGGGGAGCGTGCAGGGAGTGCCGTGTTTGGAAACATTGTGCCTAGCGCCCCATTGGGTGCCGCCTCCAGCATACGGGGAGTGGAGGGCGGGATGCGAGAGGAGCCGCTCCGAGGCTGCTTTACCGCGGCCACCTGTGCGGAGCGCCACGGAGGGTGTCGGTTGTACACGAACAATGACCCAGAGTCGCTCTCCCCAGGGCATGCGGCGGGGAAAGGGAAGGCGCAGTGGCCGTGGAACTGGAGACTGGGAATTGAGGGGATGCGGCGCACAGCTAGAGGTTCTTTTGCGGTTCCGCCCCACCCCCACCCCCGAGTTGGATCTTAATGTGTGCTTCGGAATCGCTCTGCGTCGGGCTGCTGCCTCTACGTAGTCATGAGGTACCTCCAATGCCAAACAGCTTCGAAAGTGCCCCAGTTTCCCGAATCCAGAATGACTGATCCCTCGATGTCAATAACCAGGGAACCCGGGGCTGTGAGCTGCCAAAGGGATAACCCACGGGCGTCCGCAGATCCCGGCGAGCGGGGCCCGGAGAGCGGTGGCATCCCGCGCGTTGTCGGCCGCGGCCGACAGGCGGCGCCCTCTCCCTTGGACTCCAACTCCCATCAGCCCCCGCGGATGGAACCCGTACGGGAGCGAGCTGGTTGCGCCGCGGGGCACGCCGGGAGATGTAGTTTCGAGCGGAAGGCGCGCGGAGCGTTCTCGGCGTCGTAGGCGGGCGGGACTCGCTTTCCCGGGGCGCCGCGCGGCGGTCGGTGACGCCGGGGCCGGAGCCGGGCCGGAGGGGCCGGGCGGGGAACGGAGCGGGCGCTGCAGGGGGCGGCGGGGCCGCGGTGTCCGCCATGGACTCGCGGGTGTCAGAGCTGTTCGGGGGCTGCTGTCGACCGGCGGGCGGCGGGGCAAGCGCAGCCCTGCGCGGACGCGGGGGGGCCGCGCCTGGCGGCGGCGGCGGCTCGAAGACGAAGAAGAAGAACGGGCGGAGCCGCGGAGGGAAGGCCAACAACCCCCCGTACCTGCCGCCCGAGGTGAGCTCCGGCGGCCGCCGCGTCCCGTCAGCCGCGGAGGGAGGGAGGGAGACCAGGCCCGGGGCGGGGGGCGCTGCCGCTGAGGGGCGGGAGGGGCCGGAGCTCGGTGCCTCCCGGAGCGGGTCGGTGCCACGGCCGGACCCCGCAGGTTGGTGGCGGCTCTGGCTGGAGGTGCCGGCGGTGCTGGTGCGGGGCCGTGCCGGAGTCGGGCTGACAGCAGCCCTAGGAGCTGTCCCGCAGCCCCGGTGTGCCCGTCTGTCCCGGGCTCTCCTCCGGGCCGTGCCCGCGCCCCTGGTGCCAGCGAGGTCCCTGCGGGCTCCACCGGAGCTTGTCCGTGAGTCGTATCGCACTGCCTGGCGTCTGTCTGTGGGCGCTTTGCCGCCTGCCATCGAAATAGCTTCGAAAATAAAGCTTGGCTCGCCTCGTAGTTCCAAACATCCCGTTTGCATGTCTCCCTCCCCGAGAGACGATCTGGTGGGTCTGAGCCCCTTTCCAGCTGCCAGACGGGTTGCGGTGATTCCCTTCCCAGCTAATCTGACAGCTGGTTCCTTGCATAGGGCTGCAGGGGCCATGGACAGAGGGTGAGGCACCTGTCTCTTGCAGCAGGAAGAATGGCATCGGTAGTACCGCGGATGTGTGCTCAGCTGGGGCAGTTGTCACCGCTCTCATAGAACTGTCACTGTGGGCAGAATGACGTTGGCTCAGACTCAATTGCTTGGCCCCTGTCAGTGAACTTTCTGTAAAATATATAATAGCCTGTGCTGGGAGGGAGCCATTCCTCCACAAGGCAGGCCTGGGACTCTTGGGAAGATAGGAAAACAGCGCTTTGCTACTGTTAGATCTTCTCCACGGGCAGGACTGTGCCCTGCAGCCGCAGTTTCGTTCTTGTTCCTTTCAGCTGGAGGCTGGAGAGTCCCCTGTGGTTTCAGCTCAGCTTCCTGTTTCTGGCTACCCTGTGCACTGTGTGCCCCAGCAAGTCGAGGCTTGTTGCTTTTCTAGTCTCAAGTGCCTTGGAGAAGACCCACTCCCTTATTTAGATGACAGTGCAGTAGGTGAATGGGTTTTGCTTAGAACTGGAAAGCTGGTAGATGGCAAGAGAGGAAAACCTGCTAAAAGTGCCTTTTTCTCACAGCACAGCTCTGCTGCCAGAGAACTGAGCTGACAGTTGAGAACTTCTGTTGGCCTTTTGCCACTGTAAGCACCGCTGTGGTTAAGAGCTGAGCTGGAAGGCAAGGAGAGGGCTGTTGCCTCTCCTGACATGCAAATAGGTATCCAGAGGAAAAGGAAGTGCTTACTGTTGCCAGCCCCATTTAGTCTGACAGAGTATGTGGCTGCCTGCAGGCTCCAGCCCTTTCTTAGTGGTCCTTATACTGAATCACTGGGAAGAATTACTTAAATATTGTATGTCTAATTGTAAAATTAGATATTCTCTTTGATAAGCTGGAGCCTGTTTTGGTTTAATTGAGCTTGATGAGTACCCAGACCTTTCTGTTACAACCCCATCTGGCCTTCCCTGAGAAAGTACTTCTGAGCATATTGTGTACACACAGTCCCAATCAGGTCTGGTTCTCCAGAACTCTGGCCAGTGACTAGCTGGCAGATGAGTCATTACCTCACTTCTTTATGTCTGTAGCCCTTCCTTGTACAGAGAAGATACATAAATATGTAGAAGGAAGTCAGTGAAAAACTGATTGAGTGAGGGAGAGTATCATTGAGCAGGAGAGGAAGCAGAAGCTTTTGTTCTCAGGCTCCTGTTTCTGTGCACATTGGATGGACGGAAGCTGCTGGATAGGGTGGGAGTGGGATGCTGTGGGTGGCATTTTGTGGGTCATGGATGGATGAGGGGGGAGACTTTAAATCATATGCTGGCCTGTACCTTTTTGAAACTGGAACTCTCTCTCTCTCTGTGACTGTTAGGCTGGCCCTATTCTTTACTGTCCAGAAAATAATTCCCCCTGGATAGTATTACCCTTGTGCCCCACTCTAGTTTTGTCCTTTGGTGTTCATGATGTGGGATACAAACAAACAAACCATAAGGAAAGTTCTAGTTGAGTGTAGGAAAGAATGGCAGAAGGCTGGGACCTAACACAGTCTCTTTCTGCCAGTTTCCCTCTCTTTGAAATCTTCAGCAGCAGTTTCAGAATATATGGGCAGCTGGTGCCTGTAGAAGTCCCTGTGGGCACAGCATCTAACTCTTCTGTCTTGTTTCATTCTCTGACCAGGCAGAAGATGGAAACATCGAGTACAAGGTGAGTCTTTTGACGTTGCAGAAGGAGGTCTTCCTCCCAGAGGGTTATTTTGCAGTGAGTAACTTCACCAAAGACAGCCTGTGGGTAACATGGCCAAGGAAGGGATGGAAGAGTAGACACTGCTGTAAGGAACTACCATTCATCTTCTGTGTCTCTGTGCCAAGCACTACCCAGTCTGCTGAGCTGGAAAAGCTTCATCTCAGTACTGATTTTTAGGAATCTCTTCTAGTATGTGATGCCTACTGTATTTTTCTTGAGAGAGAGATGCAGATATCCCTGAAAATTATTTGCCACTTTCTTGTGGCTCTCTGCCATTTGCACTTATTGGTTCCTGGATCACAGATTGGTCCCAGAGTGCTGTCTTTAACCCTGCAGCAGGCAAGGTACAGATCCCTCTGTCAGGATGAGGGAAAGTTTTTCTACCTTATATTTGTACCTTTGTGAAACCCCTTTTCACTTGTCCCACGGCTTCTGTTCAGACACTGATACAGGCTGTGCTTTCTAGGGGTGGGTCAGAGTTGGGAACATTGCTTCACAAAATTGGGCAATGGGATTGCCTCTGCATCCAGGCTGTGACTAGAACTGCCCCTCTGTTAAACAGCTGAAGCTGGTGAACCCCTCTCAGTACCGCTTTGAGCACCTGGTGACGCAGATGAAGTGGCGGCTGCAGGAGGGCCGAGGGGAGGCCGTCTATCAGATCGGCGTGGAGGACAACGGGCTGCTGGTGGGCCTCTCGGAGGAGGAGATGCGCGCCTCGCTCAAGACGCTGCGCCGCATGGCAGAGAAGTACGTGCTCCCTTTGTCTGCAGGGCCACCAGCGTGACTCACGAGCAGCTGGCAGCTCCATCCTACAGAGCTCTGTGTCACTGACATTCCTTCAGTCCTGAGGCTCTGGAAGCATGCGGAAAGTTATAGGGCTTTTGTCTGGAAGCTTGAGGCTCCTTCCCTGCTATCCCCAGCCTTCATCCCCTTTGCTTTGTCAGCTGTTATCGTAGAGGTGCAAAAATTGTCAAGTACAAATGTGTGACGGTGTTCACAGGGGTCTCAGGCTGAGGGAAGAGACAAGGATCTGACTTTATGTTTCAGAAGGCTTGACTTATTATTTTATTATATATATTACATTAAAACTATACTAAAAGAATAGAAGAAAGGATTTCATCAGAAGGATGGCTAAGAATAGAATAAGACAAAATGATAACAAAAGTTTCTGTCTCAGACAGAGAGTCCAAGCTAGCTGACTGTGATTGGCCATTAATCAAAAACAACAAACATGGGCCAATCAAAGATCCACCTGTTGCAGTCCACAGCAGCAGATAATCAATGTTTACATTTTGTTCTTGAAGCCTTTCAGCTTTTCAAGAGGAAAAATCCTAAAGAAAGAATTTTTCATAAAAGATGTCTGCGACACAAATGTGTCTCACTCCTTCCTTTTGTCTTTGTGGCAGGGTTGGGGCTGACATTACGGTGCTGCGGGAGAGGGAGGTCGATTACGACAGCGATGTTCCAAGGAAGATAACGGAGGTGCTTGTCCGAAAGGTGCCTGACAACCAGCAGGTAGGGACCTCTGGTTTTTTCTCCTGCTGGAGACCTAGAGGCTTTGTGTGAGCAGCTTCCTTTTGGGATGGGAGCCCAAACCCTAGAGGCACTTTGTCATAGCTTGGCCCACAGCTGATGCTTTAAAGGGCTGCCAGAGGGAGGCTTGATGATAACGCCTCTTATCTCCAAGACTGTGATTGAGGCAGATGTCAGTGCAGGAGATTGCCTGGATCAGAAATAAAAAATTATTTCACTTCTATAGCAGTGGTTCTGATGCAGACCTGTGTACAAACAAGGAAGGATTTAGAGGTCTGCTGCAACAAATAGCCTTTTTTGTGATGTCAAAGCCTGATATGTCACATCTCAACTCTAGAGAGTGTATGGCAGTACGACTGCTGGCAGTGGCTTGCTGAGAGCAGGAGCAGAATCTGAGCAAGATTACACTGCACATTGTCCCTGATGTAGCTCTCTGAGCTACATCTCCACTGCCCAGTAGAGCTTGTGCACTCAGCACAGCTGTGGTTAAGTGTAATGATTTCTTTATTCTTTTTCCTGTAGTTCTTAGACCTTCGAGTAGCTGTGCTAGGGAATGTGGACTCAGGGAAGTCAACACTGTTGGGTGTCCTAACGCAAGGAGAGCTGGACAATGGGCGGGGCAGAGCACGCCTCAACCTCTTCCGGCATCTCCATGAAATCCAGTCAGGAAGAACATCGAGCATCAGCTTTGAGATCCTTGGCTTCAACAGCAAAGGAGAGGTAAGAGAGAGCAGGTTGCTGAACTCAGAAAGCTGGAGGAGAGCAGGATTAGCCTCCTGTTAGAACTGTGAGTGGGATAGGAAGGAAGAGAGGTGGCACATTTCTCTGTCCCTCAAGCTGGACCTGAGTGGTGGTTGTACGTTTGCAGCAGACACTGTTTCTTGCACCCATGGTGGATGATCTCTACTTAGTAATTCTGACATCAAAGTGGATAGATAAGGGTTTTCTTTACATGCCTGCTGGGGCTGCCTCTCTCACAAGCTCCTTATCCCTTAGGTGGTAAATTACAGTGACTCCCGGACAGCAGAAGAGATCTGTGAGAGTTCTTCCAAAATGATCACTTTCATTGACCTGGCTGGCCACCACAAGTATCTGAAAACAACCATCTTTGGCCTCACCAGCTACTGCCCAGACTTTGCCATGCTGGTGGTTAGTGCCAACACTGGCATTGGTGAGTGTTGCCCTGCCTGCATGGATTGAGTGCAACCTGTGAAGAGGAATGGAGAATGGGGGGAATGGGTCCTTGTCAGCTGTGAATGGCTTTCAGAAAAGTTTATTCATTTGTAAGCTTCTACTGATACCTTGTAAGTCAGTGTCTATGAGTGCCTGGGAGGGGAGTAGATCTGGGATCCTCTTACCGGCTGTAGACCACATTAAACTGTACCCTGGACTGAGAGGATTTGTTTAGGATTTGGGGCAGTGCTTCTCAGAAAAGAAAACAACTTTGAAATATTCTTAGGGGTGCTGGATCCCAAAGTCTTGTAAAAAGGCATCTGGAGTTCTCCCACATCTATCTCTGACATTCTTGTAACTGTTCTCTGGCAAATTTTGGTCAAAGAATGAAAACTGCTGCATCTTTCTGAAGCAGACAGATCAGTCACAAAACTTCTTGGTGGTTTTTATTTTTCTGGACTGATGTTTAGTTTTGTTTAAAAGAATAACTGTGCTTTTTCAATGCATGATGAACTAAGCAGTTACAGTGGAATCGCTAGACTGGGCTCATGGGATAGCCAGGAGACACAGCTATCAGCATAGACAAGCTACAGGGGTGACTGCTGCTGCACCTACACTCTCACTTGTCTCCTGCAGCGGGCACAACACGAGAGCACTTGGGCTTGGCCATGGCCCTCAAGGTCCCCTTCTTCATTGTCATCAGCAAAGTCGACTTGTGTTCAAAAGCCACCGTGGAACGGACAGTGAAGCAGCTGGAACGAATCCTGAAGCAGCCAGGCTGCAACAAGCTCCCCCTGCTTGTGAATTCAGATGATGATGCAGTTACAGCAGCACAACAGTTTGCACAATCTCCCAAGTAAGGGACTATTCCTTTCTTCTGTTGGGAGCAGGCAATTCAGGCTGGGCTGCCATGTGGAGCTGGGGAAGGGTGAACACAGGGGAGGTGACTACATCTTGAACATCTCTGCTCCTTGTCAGGTTTCCTAGCTTTGTATTCTCCAAGAAGGCATTTTCCCCTCCCAAACTTTTTTCTGGGCTCTGGAGCAAAGCCTGCATTAGAGTTACTTCTTTCTGAGAAAAGTGTGTGCTGACAAGGGATTGGTGCCTCAACCAAACATTGAGGCAGGGGTTACTGTGGAGCTGTATCTAGCCTTCCTGCTTTAGCCACTTTCTGGTACAGTATCCATCTTCCTGTGGGTCTCAGTAGATTCAGAATCCCAGAAACCTTCTGGAACTGTGCCGTGGCCTTCTGCTTATTTCTGTCTACTTGTGTCTGACAGCATCACCCCAATCTTCACACTGTCCAGTGTTTCTGGAGAGAACCTGGATCTCTTGAAAGTCTTCCTCAACATCCTCCCTCCACTGACCAACAGTAAAGAGCAGGAAGAATTAATGCAGCAACATACAGAATTTCAGGTGGGTAAGGGTTGTTTGTTTCAAGCTCTGATACTGGACTCATTGCTGTGCCATGGGAGAGACGTTTGGGAAATTTGGACACCACAGGTAGAGATGTGGTGAACTCCTGGACTATTGAGAGACATTAAAAAAAAGACTTGGTCTTTGATAAAAGCCTGATGGGCTGAATCTGTTGTAACCATGAGATGTCTGTCTCAGGATACAATCATTTCTCTGGTTGCTATTTAAAAGGAAGAGCTTTGTTCCTCTACTGGGAGGGTAAGTGGGAGCTGGTGAAGCTCTGAGACGGTGTCTGATGACCAGCAGAGAGATCACCTCCTTTCATCCAAGGGGCAGGCTCTTTGTCCTCATTTTGGAGTGCTATTTCATAGCTGTCTGTCTGAAGAGCTTATTCTTGTTGCCTTGCTGCAGGTTGATGAGATTTATACGGTGCCAGAGGTGGGAACTGTTGTGGGAGGAACTCTGTCAAGGTAAGTGAGCCTAGGCAGATATGTGTGGATGTGAATGGTTGCTGGAGTTCCCACAAGGTTAGAGTCACCATCTGCAGAAGTGGAAGCTGTGTGAGGCTCAGTCCTGACTGCTGCCACTGGCTCAAGTGAGAGTAGAGCCCTACAGGGTGTTGGGAAGTGACATGAGCAGACCATTGGTCGTGTGGTGGCAAGCAAACAGTCTGCTCAAAAGTTGCTGGATTAGGAATGTGTCCTGAAGCACGCTGAAAGAAGGCATGCTGGAATCTAGTTGGCAGAGGTTAGGCATGATCCCAAGGAGTTGCTTTCTTCCTTCCTCAGGTGGGGGGAGGAAATGTAAAAGGTAGATCCTCTGATTCCAGCAGGGGTTAACTGCACACTACCTCATGAAAAGGCAGCTCTGCCTCCATGTTTGGGAGCAATCAGAGCAGCCTGGCCATCAGCACGCCCACACTGAAGGAGTGTCATCTGAGGTCTCTCCACAGAAACAAAGCAGTGTGGCAGAGCACTGGGGTGCAATGGTCCCTGTCTGTACCTGGGATTCTTAAGAGTCACACTCCTGCTGTAAGAAATCCTGATTCTCAGCAGCTTTGTCTCCCTGTTGGTTGGTCCAGAGTAAGAGTGCAAAGACTTGGCCCTGGGGAATTTGTTCAGGTTAATCTTGGAGGGTGAAATGTCTTTGTCTCCTGATTAACTGTGTCCTGCTCTTCTACCTGGGCAGTGGGATCTGCCGAGAAGGGGAGAACTTGGTGGTTGGTCCCACTGACGATGGGAAGTTCCTTCGGCTGAAGGTGTGCAGCATCCAGCGGAACCGCTCTGCCTGCCGCGTGCTGCGCGCCGGGCAGGCAGCCACGCTGGCCCTCGGACCCTTCGACCGCTCCCTGCTGCGCAAGGTTAGTCCTGCTCCTGCACTGAGCAGGGCTGGAGGCTCCCCTAGGCATCCCCCATTGCTAGGGTGGGAATGAAGTACAAATGTTTGCAGGAAACTTGCTGGAAGGGGAGGAAATGGCCAGGTTACAAATCACAGTGAGTACAAGGCTGAGAACAGGATGTAAGCCCAAGTCACAGAGTGGAGGTAAATTTGTGGTTTTGGGGGCTGTTCAGAAGCAAGGGGACTGGCCCTGACTGGTCTGAGCCTTGGGTTTTTCTGCAGGGTATGGTGATGGTGAGCCCAGAAATGAACCCCACCATCTGCTCAGTGTTTGAAGCCGAGATCGTGCTGTTATTCCATGCCACAACTTTCCGGAAGGGGTTTCAGGTGACGGTGCATGTGGGGAATGTGCGACAGACAGCTATTGTAGAGAAGATCCATGGAAAGGTAGGCCATGGGAAGAAAGGGGAGGAAGATGGACCTCCCTGTGGGGTTTGTTGGGTTTGTTAAGATTCCACTACACCCTCTAGTAAAGCTGGGGTCTGCTGGTATTTTGAGTAGCTGTGTCCCTTCCTAGAGCAGACTCTATCCCTTTATCCTGCCTATTTGGTTGCTTTTCCTCCAGACATGTTAAAGAAGAGAGGTGAACTCTATTCTTCAGGGCTTGTGTATTCCTCTCTTCTTATGTGTACAGTAATGGGAAGGGCTCAAGCCTTGCAGTCTGAAGAAGGCTGCTCATTTGCCTCATCTTCTTACCATCCACATGTACCTCTGCCTGCATGCATAAGCTTGGGAGATGGGTCTAAACTCTCCCATTTTTCTTTTCAGGACAAGCTGCGGACAGGAGAGAAGGCAGTTGTCTGTTTCAGGTTCATCAAGCATCCTGAATACTTGAAGATTGGAGCCAAACTTCTTTTCCGTGAAGGAGTCACCAAAGGCATTGGGCATGTCACTAACCTCCAAGCCATCACCACCAAAGAAAACAGCCTGGAGGAGTCCCTGGGGCCTGGACAGCTGAGCTTCTGACTACCAGTAGGTCAGAGAAATCTCCACTCACCAGCACCTGGGGAGAAGGCTGGAAGCTCCTGTGGCTTTCTGAGCAATGCCTGGAGCTGCTGCTGTCCCGTTCTAGTGTGGATGTCCCTCCTCTGCACCGTGAGATGGAGCATGAGAGAATTTCTTCCATTCAGTGCCGTACGTGGGACAAGTTAAGCATGTTCTCCACATCGCCTGCAGCTTTCATTTGGAATAGACTCCTTCAGAATAGATCAGAGGTACCTGCAGACCTGGGCAAGCAAGTATTGGCTTTGTTTACTGTTTGAAAATTGCTGGTTGGGAGGCGCAGCGACCTTGAAGACAAGCAGTGAAGGGATGTTTTTCCATCTCTGACACAAGGTCTGGTCCCATTTTTGCTGTCTGAGCACTGAGTTGATAACAGCGTTCTCTCAAATCATCCTTCAGTACATCCTTCTGGGCAGGGGATGGAACAGACCATGCCACCCACATCAGGGCTTGGCTGAACCTCTCAGAATGTGTTCAGGACACTTTTTAACCGTTTGAATCTTGGTTGGCTTTAATCTGCTGTGTGTCCATTTGTGCATTGGTTTTGCGTTACTCCAATCTGAGTGTCTTACTGTTGGACAGATGTCCTGTTCCCCACTCACATGTACACATTTCTTCGGTATTCCCCTTTATGACGTCCAGGAAGCTGTGGCTGCTCTGAGTGGCACAGCCTCCTGACATAGCATCATGAAGACAGAGTTTATACTTGGATCTGTTCCTTGCAGCAGCTGGACAGGAGGCCATACTGTGGAGTGGAGCAGGGCCCAGGCCTCTGCTGGTGTGAGCAGATTGTTTCCATGGATGTTCACCTGAAGGTGCACACTGTAGCAGTGGTTTGCAGTGGGCTCCCTGGTGTGGCTGTTCCCAGCCCACCTTGTTCCTCACATGCTTGCCTTAATGTGTGAGGAGGACAGGCTGCATTACCTGCACAAAACCAGGTAACTTCTCTTTTGACAGTGGCATGGTTTTTATTTCTCTTGGTGCAAGAATTCCTTTCTTTCCATTGCCACCAGTGTTTGTTGTCAGAGGGAAGCTGATGTTGCCAGCAAGGACTTTGTATGTAGAGTGGAGCACAGGTCTCCCACTCTGTCTTGCAGCTCTGCTGTGCAGCCTGGAGGGTGCAGCAGGGTCTGTAAAGCTGTACATAGGCTTTTGGTTTTATTGTTGACTGTTAGACCAAATGTGTCTGCTGTGAGCAAAAGGCCTTCAGCAAGCCCTGCTGGTTGGTGTGGTGGCCTGCTAGCCCTGACTGAAGAGAAGGCTGAGGGCCTGTGACAGCACTTGGACACCCAGGTGGCCCTTGTGCCATGCTGAGAGCAGTTCTGCTGCTGGGCTGCTGGCACAGGCGCAGCTGTGCGGGGCCGTCGTGGGGCAGGAAGGTGGGAGCTGCACCCTGCCAGGAGCGTGCTGAGGTGGGGGGAAGCCTGGCAAGTGGTGGCATAAAGGAAGGCAGCTTAATAGTTGCAGGAGTGACCTGTCCCTTGGAGGGAGCACCAATCCAGCTGAAAACTGCTGCATCCCCAGCAAATAGAAAGGAGTTGCTGGCTCAGGGTCACTGCTCAAGCAGGATCCCTTTTTTCCCATTCTGGCAGTGGGCTGGGTATTCCAATGGCACAGTCTTTTCACCAATGCCTGCAAGAAGGACAGGCCCCAGCTGCCAGCAGGCTCTTCCCTTTGGTGCTAGTGTCACAAAGAGAGTTGGCTGGGGATGGGGGACTCCAGCTCTTTGTACTCTTCTGCACTGGTGTTTTCTGCCCCAAAGGGGGGTGCTGTGACCTTTTCTGAAACAGCTGATGGCTGGTCTCACCTCATCCCTGCCATCTGTGGCATGACTGTTCTTGGTGCCATGCTCTTCATAATTGCTGTTTTGTTGTCTTGAATTTTTCTAATGCTGGGGATTGTCCCTGTTCTCCAAGCATCTATATAAATGTACAGAATAAAGATGTTTTATTGAGCTTGCTGGCTGAGTTGTACAATGAGTGAGGGTGGAGCTGGGCTCTTACCCTGCTGCCCTTGGAGCTGGGTCACAGTTGGAGCTGGCTACCCTTCACCCATTCCTGAGCTTCCTGCGTTCAGCCCTATAAATACCATGCCTGGTGTGGAAAGAATGCACGCGCTGCTGTTTACAACCCTGCGCTCCCTCCCGCCTTATCTGAGTAAGCCTGGGTGTGCAGCCCGAGGTGACAGCAGCCACGTCACCCTGAGCACAGCACTTTGGGCTGCTGTGGGCGGGGCTCTGGGCTGTGGCAAGAGCCTCCTCACAGTCGCAAATTCCCCCAGAGCCTAATTAAAGAGACGCTTTCTAGGGCACACCTCTAACCGGTGATTTGTTTCCAAAATAGCTTCGACCTTATCAAGAGGTTCATGACTGCCTTGCCTTCATGAGGACAGGTTGTTCCCTTGGGACAAGTAGAGGTAAAAAGGTTTCCCTGTGGAGATGACTTGTGACCAAAAGGATCTGCCTCTTCTAGACTTGTTTGTGTCAGATAGTGGCATCTGCAGAGTCCAGTCCTGCCAGACACTTAGGAAATGAGATGTGCCACTGTCACAGGAGACGAGACGATCCTGCCAGACTGGTTCTCTTCACGTGAGGACTTTGGGAAATTTGTCACTTCGCAATGTTAGGACTGTCATTAGTGGGAGTGACTTCATAATTCCTTCCTCTACTTATTACCAGAGCTGCACACACCAGAATGAGTTTCTTGTTGTTCTTGAAATTTCATGACTGTGATGTCAAGTATTAGACTCTACTGACAGTAGTGTAGCAGCATCCCAGCACAGGCTGGCTGCTGGAAGGAGAGAGCAGCTCAGCAGCTGCATTTAGGATGATGCAGTTCAGAAAACAGCACATAGATACAGAGCTGCAGTTTGCATCATTATCTGCTGCCTGAAAGGCAGCTCGCTCTCTCCCCCTGCCCAAGGAAGGGAAGCCCGCAGCTGATGAAACTCCCTGAAATTCGATTCCTAACGCCACCCAGAGCTGCCTTGACGTGGCACATTCTTCCCCCCGCCCAAAGAGCCACGTTCAAATTATTGGCAGCAGAGCTTCTGGCGGACTCCAGGCAGCTCACAGTGTGGCAGAGCCGAGCCCTGCCAGGCAGCTGAGAGCCCTTCTCTTGCCCTGGAGCCAGTCTCACCCTCTCAGTGCCTACTCCTCCCCTCCATGATACTCTGCTTTGTTGGCTGTTGTAATCTGTGGAGCTCTGGAGTGGCCACTGTACTGTGGCCTGTGTCTCAAGGAGCTGAACAAGTCATTTGGCAGAGCCCAGTCAGAACAGGTACCTGTCAGCAAGTTGTGTCTAGTATCTCTCAGAGTCTGGGAAGGAAGAAAAATGTGATTATGCAGTCTACACCAACCAAAAGCTTTCACAGTGTTCTTTGTGACCCTTGGCATGTTTTCTCTCCCTTCTAGTGAGGGCTCTAACAGTAGACTGTTTATGTATCAATAGCAATTGTTATGAATTAGTGCAGAGTTCTCAAAGAGGCCACCAAAAAGTGTGCCTATGCAGCTACTGCTTCCTTAAATCTTTTATGACAGGAGTAGTCTTCCTTGTGTACTCCTGAGCTGCTGATAAGCACAATGCAATGGACTGCTACACAGAGGGAATCATTAAGCCATTTATAAAATAAATCCTGGGGTGTGGGAAAGAGGGAATAAAAATCACTGTCTTCTCACTGGAGGGGAGAAGGAACAACTGGGCTAAGCTACCACATATAAATTACACAGTAAGGGCAAGGCCTGCAAGTGCAGCCAGAGTAGAACCACAAGTTGAAGGTTTTATACACAGTGATTAGACAGGGGTTCAAGCCAAGGCTTAGCTGCAGATTCCCTGAGATAAGCTGCTGCACTTACAGTTGCTGCTTTTATAGGAGGAACAAAATTACTGAGCAGTGATGGCATGCAAATACCTATGGCAAGAGGTGTAGGTGACACTACTGTGCAGCTTCTAGTAGCACCAGGCAGGCAGAGGCAGGCTTAGCTGCCACAGCTAAACAGGCTACATCTACACAATTCATGAGTTCCAGTTCCTCTTAGACTTGGGATGAAAATAATTTACTAGACTTTTTGGCATTAAAACCTGACAGGCAGTATAAAAAAAGCACCGATATTTAAAAACACTGATTAAAAGCACCGATTCTTTAAAAATACTGGTTATTTAAAAATACTGATTATTTAAAAACACCCAGTGTGGCTGAGAGTTAAGGAGGTAAGGGCTTAAAGAAAAAATCTAAAGTTCTTGTCACACCTTCTTTGGGTCGTTTTGTACTAGATCCTGCTGGAGTCTTGGGCTTGTTCTTTGCCTTAGCAGGAGATCTGGAAGCCACAGCCTTTGCATTGGGAGCTGCTTCTGGAGCCATGGGAGGGCTGGGCTCCAGGAAAGAGCTTTGCAGCTCCAGAGCAAAGTGGTAGTCCATGTGCTCAGGGAATTCCCACACCAGCACGAGCTGGCCACACTTCTCACAGCGCTGCTGGTCCCCTGGAGAGGCAGGAGGCAGCAGGGTGAGCTCAGGAGAGGGTGGCAAATTCTGCTCATTTCCCTCCACAGCTGGCTGGAATTTCAGAAGGGTCCTGGAGCTGGGTGGAGTTGAGGGTGTTTGTGTGGCATCTGATGGCAACTTCTCCCGGCGAAGCCTCTTGTACAGAGAAGTAGGGCTGGCATCGCTGGGATCCTGCTTCACAGGGGACTCCAGGTCACTCTGTACAGAGGCAAGTCCAACAGGCAAGCCAACAGCAGCTCTCTCCTGGTGCTCTGGGGAGCTGGGCACAGCTGGCTCTGCAGTGACAGCAGTGGGCAGGCTGGGTGCTGCCACTGCCTGTGCCAGCTGCCTCTCTGCTGCCTTTTGGAAGAAGGACTCAATAGCGCTAGCTGGTTTCTGCCGAAGCTCTTTGCTCGGGCTCCTAAAAAACTTGACCCCAGCCCTCCCACAAGACGTGGAGTTTTGGCTGGTGGTGGCAGTGCCATCAGGCTGGGCATCACCTGTCAGGAAGGTGGTAATGCCTGTAGAGAGGGTGACAGGCTCCGAGAACTTGCTTGCTGAGAGTTGCACTGAAATCAGCGGTGGAGACCTGCAAAGGACAGACCAACATCAGCTCAGACACCAGCCTGGAAAGCAAGAAAGCTTTTGAGGTAAGACTTATCACAGACAGGGGAACTGTAGTATCTGGCAAGGGCTGGGACAGATGTTTGCTCTGACAAAGTTAGTATTGCTACCTCCAGAACAGACACAGCAGGCTGTGCTGGGCAAAGCAGAACCCCTCTTTCCAAAGCAGCAATTCCCAAAGGAAGGGCATTGGAGCAGGAGCAGCCAACTGTCAGCCTGGACTTTCAGTCCCCTGCAGGCTGAAGCTGCTGTAAGATGAGAGCACGCTGAAGGAGCAGCAGCCTTGTCAGAGTTTAACAGACAGGACCTTCTTGCCTTGACTGCAAAGCAGAAGGAAGGAAGAAAATGCTAAAGGAGTTGTGCACTTTTATTTTTCTTTCTGCCCCAATGGCTTCCTCACAAAAAGCTTTGTCCTTAGGGTAGGACAACAAGGCTTAGCTTATTTCTTTGGCCCAGCAGGGCTAGGACAGCCTCACTTCAGCTGGACAAAGCCCAGCCAGTGGCAATCCTAACTCCAAGTACAGAAGTGTCTCACCAGATGTGGGGCTCAGAAGAGGCCAGGCTGTCCTACTGCTAAAAGGTCTCTGCACTCTACTGTGAGGCTGCTGGGAATCACTTTTCCTGCCACTCAAATTAACTTGAGTTCCTTCCCAATAGGTCTCTGGCTCGCCCAGTACCTCCCACATCAGAACCTGACAGAGGTGACCCACGTTGCCCCACACTCACCACGCTGCCTGGTGAGCCCCAGCCGCATTGCAGGTTTGGATGAGGGTGAAGGCGTCGTTGCACATTTTCTGCGCGTCATAGCGGGACAGGGCACACAGACGTGACACGCGGGTGTCCCCTTGCTGCCGGATCACTACCATCAGCTGCCGGGCCACGCGGTGGTTCTGCCGGGAGAGCAGAGCTGTGCTTCCAGCGACTCCTGCAGGAAGGGGCAGGAACAGCCGAGGGGACTGTTCCCAGCCTGGAGCCCTGCCCAGCCCTCCGCCCCCTGCCATCTCCCGAGGGTGCGGTGGGACATGTCCTGCCCGGCCTGATTGCCAAGGGATGGGATACACAACAAGCGCTTGCACAGCTGTGCCACGCAGGATGGGAAGCAGCTAGTCCTTGCTTTCCCTCAAAGGCATCTCCACAGTTTTTTTGGCCCCACTGCAGTGCAAATGGTGGTGGTGGATTGCTCCCATCCTGGCCTGCAGCTTACTGTCCAGATAGGAGCACAGTGCTCCCTCTCACAGCCCACGGGCACTCCTGGGTCAGCAAAGGGCTTGCAAGGGAGCAGCAGTGCAGCAAAAGGAAGATGCAGTAGCTTGCAGATCCCTGCATCCTAAAGCATGGGACAAGGACTGTTCTTAACCCTGCAGTGTTCTGGGGCAAAACCATCCTGGCCCAGCCATGCTCCTGCACACCTCTCTTCTTGGGACACCTCAGCACACAGGCACACATCTAAGGGCGAGCAGATTCTTCCCCTCCCAGTACCACCCTCAGCCTCCCGCAAACCACTCATGGTGCAAATGTGCCTCCCTGTGTCCCTGTGCCTCCCCTCCTTACCTGGCTCCTGTCCTTATTCAGTCTGGACTCCAGCTCCAAGGCCAGCTGCAGGAGCCAGTGCTGCACCTGGACAATGCAGGGGTAACAGACAGGTTGGGCCTTTACTCACAGCAGTACCACAGAACAAGGGGAATGCTGGGGGGGGGAATCAGACTGGAATGGACAGACTATTGTAAGGCCCCATATCTGTAGCAGACCTTGAGAAATCAGTCCAGCTGAGATTCAACAATGCAGGGAATAACATTTTAGATATCTAAAAGCCCTGCATTACTACTAGACTTTGCCAAATAACCTACATTCCCTGTCCTGGATTTCTCTTTCCATCCTCCTACAGCTCAGTGGGAACTGCCCCCCACCCATTAGCTAAAGTGCATCCTTCCTCTTTCTTTAGGCTAGTTACCTTCCTTCTAGCAACCATGCTCTTGAAGCTTGGCACTGTGAATCACTTTTGAACAGCACAGGCCCAGTTTTGCACATGGAAGTTACAACCAGGACGGACCTTTTTGTGCAGGAGTTTGTGAATGCATTTCTGTCAACAGGGACTTCCAGAGCTCAAACCACCTTCTCACACTGAGCCTCTAGTCTGAGTTTCAGGGCATAATTGTGCAGAAAAGCAGCAGTTTTGCAAGCTAGTCTGTTTTTAGTATTCTTATTTTCTCCAGTGTGAAAACCAAGCCTTATGCTAGATGTAGGCTTCTCCTACCGCCTTCTGTGTGGCCAGGGCTGACTTCCCAGGGAAATTCTTGCTGCAGCCAATAGACTGGGGAAGGTACCGGTTTTTGACAGGTTCCTCTTCAATTCCTCTGCACAAGTCATAGAGCCAAGACCTGAAAGCCACAGGGAAGGAATGAGGTTAAGGCAGCTACAGACAGGCAGGCATCACTGGGCAGCACGTCAGACTCCTGCTGAGCCCTGCTTTCAACTCAGTGCAAGCTGTCACTGTCTCACATCCTCAACTCTACAGTCACAGCCACAGCTGAACAGGCAGGAGTCTATCAGGCCACAACTGTCTGTTAGAACAACTCCTCCACCTCTTCTCCTGAAGTGGCAACAGTTCACCAATCTGCAGGGGTGTCCAACCGCTGTTCCAGGCCCAGAAGTTGTGTTTCTGGCTCCAGCCTAGCCTTGTAATTTCCTCTATCATGAGACTGTCAAGACTGCCCTCTTTCCAGCCTGCAGAGAACCAGCCCTTTGACCCCATCCTTGGATGCTGTAGAGGAAGGCTGAGGCACTGGCTGACAAGCAAAATATTATCCTGGGGAGGGTGCCTGGGAGCAGGCAAGACTGGAAACATGCTGTGGGCCTGACAGATCAATGCTTCCCAAAGATATCACTGAAGTTTTACCTTCAAACCTTTCCTAATCACAGCAGAACAAGGTTCTGTGACTGAAAGGAAGTCTCAATTCCTGCCAAGAGCCAAGTTGTGGTGAGTGGTTCATCATTACCCGGTTTTGTCTCCAAAATGTGTCTGGAGCTCAGTCTCACTGAACTGTGTCAGCTCCCCAATGTATTCCACTCCCAGGATGTCTGTGATAGCAGTGCCAAGCTTGCCTCCCAGGTTACGGCTACGGCAGAGAAACACAGAAAAAACACAAATGAAGCATCATGTGGGGACTGTGACAAGTCTCATTGCAGCAGCTGTTCCTAGATAAGGACAACTAGAAGCTGCTAGGAACTAGCAGGACAAAAGGAACACCTGGCACCTGGCTCTTCTGCTCACAGTAAAAGGACACAGAGGAGTTGATGTAGGAACTGCTCCTTAGATTTCTCAATTTTAGTGCTTCTCCCTCAGCTCCATCTGATCCCAAACCATGCTCTGAAGAATGCCTCATATACAGCTTCCTTCTTCCTACACAGACAGGACCCTTTCCCACACACATCCCTCTCCATCCCTTGCAAGACACAGAAAGCAGAGACCAGCAGTGCAGGTCTCGAGAGCAGGACAGGGATCCATTCCTCTGGAGCAGCAGTGCTGGTAACACTTCCCTATACCAGGAAAAGTACTTGTGCACAGTGTGGATGCTCAAAAGCAAACCACATCTGCTCTCTGTGAGGACAGCTGTCAGTCACACATAGTCAACAGCTATGGCCTCCTTGCTCACAGTTGCTTCTGGCTTACACCTATGCACCCCAGCAGACATCCTGAGCACAGCCTTACCCTGGGAAAGGATGCCCACAGGCTTTTGGACTGTGGTCCATTCACCAGCTGGGCTGTACTTCCCAAGCACACTCCTCCTGAACTGTCACTCACAGCCAGGAGAGATCACTGGCAGCATTCCCTGTGTTTGTTGGGAGCGTTGCCAAGCAGTTGGTGTGGAGCTGAGAGCCTCTGCTGGCTGCTGTCAGCGAGCTCACACTGCTGTGCTGGGGAGGAGCAGCAGCTCCCTGGTACTCACATGCTGCTGACGGGCAGCTGGCTGAAGAGCTGCGGCACAAAGCGTGCAGACACCAGCGTCTGCCGGTTGGGCTTGTTCAACCCACAGGCCAGCTTTGCCAGGGTCTGTAACACAGAAAGGGGGAAACTCTGTTAGTACACACTGTGCACTAACGTGACTCCACCTAACAGCTTGTGCTGCATCACCTCTAAGAGCTGCCCTGGAATGGCTGCTAGGAGTATGTGCAGGGTGCACCCCTGCTTGCTCTTAGGCAGTATCCACCTCAGGATGTGACATGCACAAGCTGGGCACTCTGAAAGCAAAGCTGCTTCCAGGCTTTAGTTCTGTGAATTGCTGGACTCCTGCTCCAGGCAGATAAAGATCTTTCATCTGTTGTGGTTGCTATAGTTTTCCATCAGGCAAGCATGCCAGAGCTTCCACAGCATGCCCATGATCCTCCCCCAGGCTATGTCTCTCACTATGCCTTTTTCCTTCATCTTCTGTGTTTGTCTTGCTTTTTCTCAATGTCACTATTTTAATCTTCTCTCTGTGAGGTCTGCAACAGCACAGTGCTGCAAAATGAAGCCTTTAAAATGCAGAATTGCTAGCCTGGAAGGCATGCTCTCCTATACAGCTTCCTTTCCCACTCTAAGCTACCACAGGGTCAAAAATACACAGACCATTTAGCTGGGTGTTTGAGGTTTTATTGAACAACTCTTAATAACTTTCTCTTTCAGTGCTTTGCCACACTTCCTGTAACTAAGCAAAATTTCTTGCCTGCCTATTGAGCTGACAGCCCATTTTACAGGCTTACATACATTTGAAATCATTTCTAGACAAAGCAGATCCCTTTTCAGATGCCCAATCACTGTTTTTCTTGTCTGGCTGGAGACTTCCAAGTTTACCCACCTCATAAAGTGACGTGCTGCAAGCGAAACCAATCACTGAGACTTCATGGGGAGAAATCATTTACTTTTTCTGACACCTTCTGTAAACTGCACATGCTGAAACAGGATTTGGCATTTCTACAAGAGCACTTATATTACTGACTCGTCCTGCTGCTTGTCCACAACAACTCCAGGCTACTTCCTGACTTACTGTGACTCAGCCAAAATCTTGCTGGTTGCTTTTTTTCTATAAACCACAAAAACAGTCAATGAGCGTAAGAGGAGCATAAGAAGTGCTGTTTGGTGATTTCAGACTGATTCTAAGCTTTTTCAAGCTCAGAATTTTCAACTCTAATTTCATCTCAGAACTTTCACAGCCCAGGCCCCAAGCCCCATCTGTGCAGCACCTGAATTCATACAGCTGTTCCCTCTCTGTAGGCTTCACTGAAAATACTGGCTCTTAGGAGACCTTGGAAAGATCCCCCTAGGATCCCACTCTGAACATCCCAATTTGAGGGCACCTCACTGAGCAAAATCGTTATGGGAAACAGTAAAGTTTTCTTCAGCTACATGCATGCATGCCCTTCAGACAACTTCAGCCATGTTGTCTGCTACCGTGTCATCACCAGGTTACTCAGCTCAGGGTGAGGTGTGTCAGAAACTTTAAGGTTGACACCTCACATCTGTAGTCTTTCCTGCATATTTGGCCACTTAGGCTGTCAAGGAGGGCACATAAATAAATGAATTGGGCATGAGTGGTTCTTGAGAAAGCCATACTGTTATCCTTCAGGTGCTTCCTAATTTTCTGGTCTCATTCATCATCTGGGCTCCTGGTGCACCTTAACAAGGTATTTCATTGGGAAAAGCAGTTCCTTGGGAGTTTTCTGTAGAAAAAACACAACCATAAAGCAGATAATCTTCACCCTGAGTTTCAGGCAACAGTTGTTGTAGCCTGAGAATGGTTTTTACTGACACAAATTCCCAGCAACTCAGTGGCAGAAGACCAGATTGGGGCACTGAGGTGAGCTTTTCCTCTTTCTGGTGAGTCAGTGTTTACCCTGCAGGCCATGGGGATTTGGGTGATGCTCAGCCAGCTGCCCAGAGCAGCCACAGGAGCTCTTGGTGCATGACAGCAGCTGCAGAAACAAACGGACTTTGCTGACTTTGATGCTGTAGCTACAGAGGGTTTCCTGCTGGGTGGAAGGTGGGCTGGTTTGCTGAGAGCACCTCTTTTGCTCTGCACAAAAGGTTTGTACTCACCAATGTGAGCTGGCTGTGGAAGCACAGCACAGTGTTCTGCACAGCCACAAGTATGCTGTGGTGATCTCTGCACTGTGCTTGCTGCTACACATACACAGTTCTTCAGGGATAGCACAGTACATCACAATGTGCTTACTTTATCAAAAAAAAGAACCTGGTATAGAAAATGGAAGCTGGGAGAAGCTGCTAGAAGTATCAGGGAAGTTCTCTGTTACTCCTGACTACAGAAAGCAAAAAGGGAAATTGAACATAGCCTCCATTAGAAATTTCTACACCAGTGACGTTCCTCAGCTAGCTCATTTCTGCCTCACAGTCTCTGCTAGTTTCAGACTAACCCAGTGCAGAACCAGTTCCAATCCCTGTGTACAGCTGGCAGTAGTACCAGCTGTTTCTGCAGCAGTCAATGAAATATATCTTCCTTGAACTCCAAAGCATCCATTTAGTCTCCATTTTCTTTTTTTTTCTTTTTTTTTTTAAGTCATAGCTTGCCTTTATAAAGTCATTACTGTATAAATAAGCCCCTCTTCTGCAGAGCAAAAGGGATGTCTCAGCAAACCAGCCTGCATTTCACCCGGCAGGAAATCCTCCGTAGCTGCAGCATCAAAGTCAGTTTGTTTCTGCAGCTGCTGTCATGCACCAAGTGCTGCTGTGGCTGTTCTCAGCAGCTGGCTGAGCATCACCCAAATCCCCATGGCCAGCAGGGTAAACACTGACTCACCAGAAAGACAAAAAGCAACCCAGCTCACCTCAGTGCCCCAGTCTGGTGTTCTTCTGCCGCTGAGTAACTGGGAATTTGTGTCAGTAAAACTGGCTACAGTGACTGTTGCCTGAAACTCAGGGTGAAGATTACCTGCTTTATGCTTCTGCTTTTTCTACAGAAAACACCTCCGGAGAACTTAAACCCCTTTTGTTCCTAGTGAGCTCACTCATTAGGGTGCACCAGGAATCCAGGCAATAAATGAGAGGATTGCTGACTGCCTAGGCCACAGCTCTGGGGAAACAACTCCTCCCACTTCCACATGTCTTATAATTTCTCTGAAGGTGTGATCACACATGGTTGCATTCCCAACTCGGTTCATTTTCTGTACAGGAGACTTGTCAGTATAGGAGAGCATCTACAGCATGTTCTGATGCTGCAGCCCAGAAGAAATCAGGCTGATGTGTTATGCACATACCTTGTTGTGCGAGATGCCAGCTGAACACCTGAATCCGGTAGCTTCTTCCACTGCCACCCTAATTTCTTCCACAATTACTGCGCCCATGGTCAGCAGCAGGTCAGGACAGTCTGGGTTATCGAAAGACAGCGACGCCAGCCACTCGTCCAAACCACGCTGCCGCAGCTCCTCTAGAAAAGGACACGAAAGGGATCTCAAAGGGACACGATATGGCACTTCTTGCTGAGCCCAGCAAAGGGACCCGCAGCAGCCAGGCCCAGCCAGCAGCCGCAGGCTTCCGTAAACGCATTCCAGCCACAGGGAGAACGGCCGCTTTAAAAGCCATTCACGGCGGAAAACGCAGGCCCCATTTACCACGCTCTCGACTGGGGGGAGTCAGAGCAGGCGGAACGGGCCGTTCCCGGGGGGGCGGGGGTCGGTGCGTACCCTTCCCGCGGGGATCAGCTCGGAGCGGGCCCTTCCCGCCGGGCTCGGGGCCGGGCACTGCGGGCAGCCCCTGCACGAAGGTGCTGGGCAGCACCGTGGCCGCCAGGGGGCGCCCGCGCAGCTCGCGCAGCCGGTGCCGCGCGCTGCCCGTCAGGTCCAGGTACGCCTCGTCGATGCTCGCGCGCTCGATGGCGGCGAAGCGCGACAGCACCTGCATCACCTCCGCGCTGGCCTCCCGGTACCTGCCGGGCGGCGGGCACGGGCTCAGCCGCCGCCCCGCGCCACCAGGGAGGCCCGCGCCGCCGCCACCCCCGGCCCCCGCTCTCACCGTGTGAGGTCCGCCTTGCCCCGCGCCTGCGGCACCCGGGCCAGCGCCAGCTCGGGGCACAGCGCCCGCGCCTCCGACGCCCACATCCCGCGGGACACGCCGAAGGCGCGCGCCTCGTAGCTCACCGCGATGATCCTGCCAAGACACGGAGGTGAAGCGCAGGGCGGGCCCGGCCCCGCGGGGAGCGGGGTGGGACGAGGAGCCGGGGTCGCCGAGGCGGCTCGCCTACCTACCCGCCGCCCTGCCACTCGGTGTACTGCACCACGGCGCAAGGGCGGCCGCGCAGCTGCGGGTCGAGGCGCTGCTCCACCTGCATGAAGAAGCAGTCCATGTCTACCAGGGCCACCACGCGCTCCCGGCCCCGAGACATCCCGTCGCCGCCACCGGCTCCCGCCCGACTGCGTGAATGATTGAATAACCGCCTGCTCTGTGGGGTGGAGAGCCCCGCCTCGCCCCGCCGCTTTGCGGTACCCGTACTTCCCGCGTGGGGCACGCCGGGAGTCGTAGTTCTCCAGGGTGCGGTGGGGCGTGCGCGTGTCCCCGCCGCGACGGTGCGCGGCGCCCGCGTTCTCTCCGTGTCCCCGTGTCCCCCAAGGCGCATGCGCGGAGCTGCGTCCCGGCCGCCCCGCTCGTCCCTCCCGTGGGTGGCCGGTGGCGCGCGCCCGCCGCCTCCGCCATGTCCGCCGAGCAGGTGAGCGGCCTCTGCGAGCAGCTGGTGAAGGCCGTGACCGTCATCATGGACCCGGCGTCCACGCAGCGGTACCGCCTGGAGGCCCTCAAGGTACGGTACGGTACGGTACGGCCGGGAAGGGAGGGAGGGAGGGAGGGAGGGCGCCGGGCTCCGGCCACGCGGGCGCCCCGTCCGCACGGCCACGGCGCGGGCGAGAGCCTGGCGGGCCGGTCCGGGGCGTCCCGTGAAGTGCCGGGAGCCGTCAGCAGGCGGCGGGGGCCGGGCGGCCGCGTGTGCCCGGCGTGCTCCGCCAGGGATGGGGCTGCCGCCTCCTGCCCCGGTGTGTAACTGCGTGTGCGCGTCCGGCCCTCCTCCCCTAGTTCTGCGAGGAGTTCAAGGAAAAGTGCCCCATCTGCGTGCCCTGCGGGCTGAAGCTGGCGGAGAAGACCCAGACGGCCATCGTCCGGCACTTCGGCCTGCAGATCCTGGAGCATGTGGTCAAGTAAGTCATCTCGTCCCGTGATGGGAAGGGTCCCAGCCTGCCGCCACCCCGCTCTGGCTGGGATCTGTGCCCATTCCGGCACCTCCCACCCCCGGGAGGCACTTTCAGGGCGCAGGGAGTTTGTTCTGCAGCAGAAGGCAGTTGCAGTCCTGCTCTGGATTTTTTTCTTATTCTGTAAAAGAAAGAGAGGAGAGAATTGCTTTCATGCAGGTTGGGAAAGTGAATTCACTGAGCCGTAGGACAAGTTAACATCAAAAGATGAAAACAAGCGCACTGGGTTACCAGTAGGTCTTTGCAGAGGTCTGTCATTGGCCTCCTGCTAACAAAGAGGCTTTGTATTAGTTCAGTTCTGAGATTCCTTTCTCTGCCGCCTCTACAGACCTATTGCTTTGTGCTTTTGCTGCTGCTTCTGGTGTCTGTTGACCTCGGTGGGGCAAGCCCATTTGCCAGCAGCAGTTTTAACTCAGCCCTTTCATTAAGGGATTGGGTGCTGCCAGAGGCACGGAGCTGGTAGTGTCTCTAGGTAAAGAAGCAATAGTTCCTTGAGAATTAAGTCAGAGATCCTTACAGATGTTTTGACTCGGTTTCTTTTTTGTTTGTTTATTTTTAACAGATACCGTTGGAACAATATGCCTCGCCTAGAAAAAGTTTACCTAAAGAACAATGTTATGGGCCTCATATCCAGTGTAAGTACCTGCTGCCCCAGGCTGTTCTGAAATGTGAGAGCAAAAGTAAAAATTAATCCAGTTAATTAGCACAGAGGATCTGAATTCAGTTTTTCTTTTTATTGCTTTTTCACTTTGTGTCTCTAGTTGTTTCAGTGCTCTTCTCTGTCTTAGGTGAATAGCCATGTTGCCTCACATGGCAGGAAATGGTGAGGCTTGTATAACACATGTAAAGTATTTTTTCTTTTCTTAGAAGGAAGTTCAGTGAGCTACAAGTGTTCTTATCCTTTACAAAAATACTAAAGCCATTATCTTAGTTGTGTTTTCTCTGTTGTTGTGATTGCTCTCGTGACCAAGGGACCTTCTTTTGAGGTGAATCCATCTGGTTCCCAGCATTTATTAGCTATGGATGCTTGGGAGCATGGGAGTGTCATCTAAGGTAGTTGCAATGAAGAGCTGCCCAATGTTGTGTTTTGTTTGGTTTTAGTTTCTGTGGTTTAGAATGTTTGCAAACACTGTTTCCCAGGTCAGAGTTATACATGCCTGATGCTTGCTGTTCTGTGTAACTGTCCCCTTTCTGTCACAGGGAACTCAAAGTATCCTGGAGGAGGAAAGTCACATTAAGGATGTGCTGTCTCGCATTGTGGTGGAGATGATCAAGCGGGAATGGCCTCAGCACTGGCCTGACATGCTGAAGGAGCTGGATACCCTTTCCAAGCAAGGGGTATGAAACACAGCTGTCTGGTCTCTTTTGCTTGCTCTTAGTGTGGGGTTCAGTCTTCCATCATCCTGAGAAAAATCTAACTTACTCATGGTCAAGTGAGACAGGTTGGTGATGGACTCAATCCCTGTAAGATTAATCTATCTCGAGATGACTAGCAGAGAGAGCACCATCCTTCTGTTTTACTTTCTCAACATGACACCTCTGTCTTCATGCATGCTTGCTTTCTCTCCACATCTTTGAGCTAGTCTCTAGAGATTTTAGTGTTTGGACTCTGCTGATGGAGTGTATTTCACTTTGGGACATCAGGAAACTCAGACAGAACTGGTGATGTTCATCCTCCTACGTTTGGCAGAGGATGTGGTGACTTTTCAAACTCTGCCTACCCAGCGGCGACGAGATATCCAGCAAACCCTCACCCAGAACATGGAAAAGATCTTCAGCTTCCTACTAACTGCCCTGCAGCAGAATGTCAACAAGTACAGACTCATGGTAAGAGTCTCCTTCCCTTGGGTTTAGTTTTTGCTGGAGGCATTTAGGAATTGGGATGCAGCTCGCAAATTGTTGGGGAAACAAGTGCAGAAACTGAAATCTGTTGCTGCTGCTCTGAGGTAGGGATCTGCTGTGGCCTGGGAAACTGGTGCTGATCAGAGAGACTGAACACACAAGGCTGAAAGTGCTAGTGTTGATACTTTGATTTTGCTAGTGTAAATGGCTTGGGTGCATGCATGGTTCATCCATGCTGTTGGAATGTGTGCTGGCACTAGGGATGTACAGCTTAGCAAAATAAAGGTGTGGCTGTGGCAGAAACAGGTAATTTGGGGTGGTTTATGTAACACACAGTGATTAAGAGATGCCATCCATGAATCATGTCTGCTCTCTCATGCTGTGTGCTGCATTTGAGGTGATGCACCAAAATGCATGAGTTTCTCATGTGTCAACATGCTTCTGGGCCTCTGGTCCTTTTCTCCAAGAGCTCAAGTCAGGAAGCCCTTTTTTTGCAAAGTTGCAGTGAAGAATGCTCTTTCTATTTTTGTGTGAACAGATTTCTTTCCTGAATTCTTACCTAGAATCAGAGATGTGCAGGTCAGTCACAATGGATGATGAAGGGGAGTCTCTACCCCCATCTGTTCCTGTGAAAAGGAAGTAGATTTGAGTGAAGCGCAGTCGAGAAACCAAACTAGAAACTAGTTGCTTAGTCATATCTCATATTCTTTTTTTTCCATTAATTAAAATCCAGAGTTATACTAAATGTGAAACTGGGAAGCAATGAAAAACCCTGTTTCTACCTGCCTTCTGTACACCTTCCTGATGCACTGTCAGACTGAGCAACCCCCACCCTATAGAACAGCCAGTTTTGTGTGCAGTTCATGGTGATGGGAGGGTGACCCTTGTGTGTTTTGTAGTCTGGTTGAAATGCATTTCCAGGTAAGGTTTGCATTGCAATGCTTGAGGCTCTGAAGTGTGGCTGCTTCCGCTAACGGTGGAATCTTTCTGATTGGCAAGGTTGGAGCACCCCAGGAACAAGAAGTCCTCACCTCTCCACAGGTCAGCAGATCTTTGGGCTATTCATGCACAGGGTTGTTTCTGAGGGTTGGGTGTTCCCCTGTGTGCACACAGACTGGGGGAGATGATGGATAGGTCCCCAAGCCCATAATAGTGTGCAGTGCTTATATAGATAAACGTGTTTGTAAGGTGGGTCATATATGAGGTGTTTGGGACTCAAGCTGATTAACTTAAAAACATCACTGCAGTGAATAGTCCAAACCAAAAGCTTGCAGTAGAAAGAAATGCTTGTGGTGTCTTTGCAATTGAAAAACAAATCACACTTGAGTGTCTGAGGGACTTGTTTGCATTAGGCAAAAAGATGGTACAGGCAGTGCGTTGTTGCTGTTAAGTGTCCCAGGCCTTGGAGTTGGGCTGTAAGTTGCTGCTCCAGCTCTATCCAGCTGCCTTTCTGACCATGCACAAAACACCTTTTCAGACCTGCATCTTTAAATCCACCAGCATCTTTTCAGAGTCTGGCTTTTGGGTGTAAGATACTCTTAAAAGGACAAAAGCTTCTTTCCTGGAAGTCTCCAGGAAGTACCAGAATGCCTTTCCTTCTTGTCTCCTGTGTCTCCCTGGTGCCTGCTGACTGGAGTGTTACCTTTTGGATGAGAAGGGAATTGTGGCTTAACTTGGCAATTCAGAGTCCTCTTGTCTTACCTAGCTGGTGACTGCAGAGGTGACTGTTGGCTGCAGCAGTGTCCTGAGTGGGAGACTGTGATGTAGACTCCTTTTTGGCTGTGTCCTTGAGGATAAGCCTGTACAGCAGTGGCTGAGTGGAAGTGTGTGCTGTAGCTGTTTCTTACCCTCTCTTGTTTTCTTTTTCAGAAAACTGATTTGGCTCAGGAACCAAAGGTGAGTGGAGCTATATGAGAGTTAGCTCATTAGTAATTCTTAAGATTAAGGTTACTTAGAACTAGACTTTTCCCAAGCTTTCGAGTCTGTTGCCTGCAGTTTCAGACAGATGGACTTATTCACTCAATACAAACCCCTTGAGAAGAGACAAGTGAGGAGTGGCAGCAGAAGGGTCCAAATCTCTCACTTTCACAGGGGGATTCTTGGTACTGTTATTTCAGGGAGTGAGTGGCTTTAGATGGGAATTGCTGTTTTTCTCTGGCTCTGACCTTGTGCCTCCTCTCTGTTCACAGGCCCAGGCAAACTGCCGTGTGGGGATAGCAGCACTCAACACTTTGGCTGGCTACATTGACTGGGTAGCCCTAAGGCATATTACAGCAGACAACTGCAAGCTCTTGGAGATGTTGTGTCTGCTCCTAAATGAGCCTGAGCTCCAAGTTGGAGCAGCAGAGTGTCTCCTGATTGCTGTCAGCAGGAAAGTGAGTTCTTCTTCTCTGGCTCTTTTGGCTCCCTTTTATTTTTCTCCTATATAATTCTTCAGACTGAGCAATGCTATCTTTGCCCTTTTATCTGAGAATCAAAATTCAAATTTAGCTGATTTCTGTTAAAGATATTTGGTGTGAATGTCATGCCGGCACTATACACAGAGCAGCCATTAGAACCCTATCCAAATTCTGTGCTCACTTCTCCTTGCACTTTGAACTTGGAGGTCTTCACTGACCTTTTACCCCCCACTTCCTACATCTGTGAAGTGGAAAATAGTGTCATCAGCTGTGTCACCTGGCAGCTCAGAGAAATGACAGCAGGATCTAAACAGGTGATTTTGCCCCATTCATTCACAAGCAGCTGAGTGTCAAGGCTGAGTGTTTATCAGCTGCCTGTAAATAACTAGCCAGTCTTCTGTGAATAAAAGATAATGTCTCGGGGTCAGTTTTGCCATTTAAAGTTCCTGTGGTGGGATTGCTTGGAGACATTTTCTTATATCAGATACCTGGGAATTTTGGAAAGTTTTTACTTAAATCATATGTGGACTGTAAGCCCCTCCCTAGATGGAAAGATAATGTGACTCTCCTAATTTTGGTTGCAGATGGAAATAAATATTTATGTAGATGGGAATAAATAAGTTCTAATTGAAGCATGTGGTGTGTTTTGTGTGTAGGGTAAGCTGGAGGATCGGAAACCTCTGATGGTCTTGTTTGGAGATGTTGCCATGCACTGCATTCTCTCTGCTGCCCAGTGAGTACCCTGGTGATTTCACACAATACTGCACACAAACAGCTTTGTAGGTGCAAAAGATAGTGCTGCTTAAGCAAAGGAAGCGGGGACTGGATAGGAGAGAACAAAACCACCATTTCTTTTGCAAAACCTGGAAAACCAGGGGTTGTTTTTTTTTTCAAAACCCATAATTGAAAGACAAGGAGGGATAAATGTCACAGCTCCCTGACTTTGTTTTAGCCTGAAGTTGATCCAGAGGAAGGACTCTTTCAAAGAGGCAATTTCAGAGGTTTTAGATGCCAATAAAGCAGTACTTCTTGATAATAGCAAAGAAAATCCTACTGCGATAAAATCAAATTGCTCTAGTCCTTTTCTGTCTACAAGATAGACAGCGGTGTGCCTGTCACCTACAGCATGAGTAACTGTGATCCTGTTTTTCCCCCTTCCCTCATTCCCAGGACAGCAGATGGAGAAGGCCTGGTGGAGAAGCACTATGTTTTCTTGAAGAGGCTTTGCCAAGTTTTGTGCGCGTTGGGCAGCCAGCTATGTGCGTTGCTAGTAAGTCTTTGTTAATACCAACAGCAACCCTGGCAGGGCTAGTTTTTAGGGCTGGGGCTTGAGGCAACCCTGATCTAAGGTAGGACCAGGGTTCTCTCCATGCATTTCTAAACGGCAGAAATGGCTCTGCTTTTAAGTGGGTTAACTGTATCCTGCCAAGTCATAGGCATATAGACTGGAGGGACTCTGCCTGATGCCAGGGCTTTGTTGTCAAGAACCATTTCCTATAACCTCTGTAAAATGCTGAGCTTCACTGAGAATTGGTCAGGTTTTTAGCTGACTACTGCTACAGAAAATCTAGTCCAGGAAACTACTCTTCTATTGGAAGCCTTTTAAATTTCCCAATAAAAATAACTAAGAGAGTATACCTGTCTGTTCTTCTGCCAAGACTCTCTGAAGCTGAAGGAAGAAACGGGTTTTGTTCCTACTGTTCATCTTTGTAATGCTTTGTGTCAGTGTTGGGATGAAGATGCAAATTCATGCTGTTCATGCCATGCTGGTGCTGAATTCCCACTCCCTCCATTCAGCTGAGTGCTTCTACAATGAAGAGGGCAGGCTTGTTGAGAGATGCTGTTTGTGGGGAGATTGAAGCAACCAGCCTGTAAAAGCAATAGAGCAAAGTCAAGTCTCATAGGGACGGAAAAAGAAAAAAAACAAAAACAACCTTTGAGAATCCATCCTTTAAAAGAATGGACAGCATACAGAATGCATTACTACATTACTACTTGCAGTGACTCCACTTGCTGTTAGGCAGTAGGAGCTGTTAATCCATAATGAAGTTATGAGTTTGAGCTTGCTAATTCAGATTCACTTGGGAGAGGCAGCACTGAGCTGTACAATTTCAGGGATCTTGAGGGCACCAGATCATGTCATAATTTCTGAGAAGAAGCAAAACCTTGAGTTTATGGCTCCAGGCAAAACTTAATTTCCTGACAAACTTCCAAGAAAGTTACTGGTCATGGATACCCATATGTCAAATACACAAAATGGAGAAAATTTGGAGAAATTGAGTGAAATTATCCGGGTGTATTTTCCTGTGAAATTCATTGGTTTGAATTGTACTACCTTGTACTGCTATGTGGGTTTGACCCAATAGGAGTGAAATTGTGATTCACGGCAGCAGCAGTGGTTGTAAATTTGGTTTTAATGGAGCTCCACTATGTGAGAAGTCACCTCTTACTCTTGAATGAGGGTGGTGGTGTCCAGCACCTCCAGGCTGGTCAACAGAACTTGATGTTCCTTGGGCTATACTGGTTTCAGAAAAAAATCAGTTGTTCAGTGTTTCTGTCTCTGCTCCTTTACAGTCTATGGCCTTGGATGTAGTGCTCCTGCTTTACCCTGAAACATACCATTTGTGAGCCCAGCCTGCCATAAAGTTAGTATTTTGTCTGAAATACTTCATGTTCCTCATAGGGCTCAGATTGTAATGTGGAAACGCCAGCCAACTTTGGAAAATACCTTGAGTCATTTTTAGCCTTCACAACCCATCCCAGCCAGGTATGTAAAGGGCTGAAAATCTCATGTGTCTGTGTGTGTGAATGCATAATTGAGCTGGCCTGTATTAAACCACAGAACTTCAGCTGCTAAATATTGCTCTCTAGGCTCTCCATTTCAGCTAAAGGCCTGGAAGGCAGAGTATTTTCTACTCCATTACCACACCATCAGGAGCAGTTCCTGACACAGAGGACTGAGTAGAAAATGCAGAATTTGCAACCAGCCCCAGTATTAGGGATTTTTTGCTTTCTGGGAATTTGTGGTGTGCCTTCAATGTGCCTTGGCCTCAACTTAATAGTCAGTATAATTTGCTGTTGCTTTCTGGTAGCAACACTTAATGTTAGCAGTGGAAATTCCGGCACTGAAATCCTGCTCTGCTTCTCTCTTTTCTCTCTTCCCCCAGTTTCTGCGCTCTTCCACGCAGATCCCATGGGGAGCCCTCTTTCGGCATGAAGTTCTGTCTCGTGACCCTTTGTTGCTGGCTGTTGTTCCCAAGTATCTCCGTGCATGCATGACCAACCTGGTGAAGGTATGTGGAAATCACAGGTAGTTTTGGGAAGGTGCCTGGTGAACGTGGCCTGTGGGTCATGGGGGAGGAAATGACATTTTTGTTGTGTCGTGACCAAACATGATCTCCAGGCTGCCGAGCACAGTTGTATCTTGCTCCTTGCCTCTACCCTTCATCTCCCTGAAGCTGCTGTTAGCTGTGATGGTTGACTTTTTTCCTGACATTTTCCACTTTGTCTCCAGGTGGGTTTTCCTTCCAAAGCAGACAGCCCCAGCTGTGAATACTCCCGTTTTGATTTTGACAGTGATGAGGACTTCAATGCCTTCTTCAACTGTAAGTTGCCATGACCCTTTCTGCATTCTGTTGTCTGTCCATCCTTCCTGCTTTTACTCACTGGCTGAGCTTGGAGCCTACCAAATTGGCTTGGCAGCTTCCATTTGTTTCTCAGCTTTTTAAGTCTGGATCTTGGAGTAAATTAAGTTAGGATTTTCCTGGGGCAGCTCATGTGTTTAATTTTAGTATTTGCTGTTGTTTTGCTGGCTGGTGAGATAGATGGCCTAATAGCATTCTGGTGTCAAAGCAAATGTGTCTTTTGGTCCCTTAGAGGAGGAAATCAAACAGCCTCAAGTCATGCTCAGGTTAGGAGAGGAAGGCAGCTTACAAAAGACTTTAGATGCATTCCAGAAAGAATCTGTCTTGGTCCTGGTAGGAAACTTCTGGTTTAGTACCAATAGCTAGATTTGAGCAATTGCATTAGCCTAATTTAATAAGGATCTTAAACTAGTGCTGGATATTAGTGATTTTACTTTTTCTTTCATCTTGTATTTTTCTTCCCAAAAGTGAAGTTGGTTCTCACTGGTTGGTGTAATTTGGTACTAACTTGGTGGGTGGGAGGATCCACAGAAGAAATTACACAAACTTTTACATTTTACATTTATGTCTGAAGATTTTAAGTGTTTCATTTTTAGTGCTTACTAGATAGTTTTACTTATTGTAAGAAATCCTTTTGGATAGAAAATAGAAAGTAGCTAAATGCACAAAGCCAGAATCTGAAATAGTTTTAGAGGGTTAAGTTATATTGAAGACATTACATATATAAGAAAATATAACTAATTTGAAACAAAAAATAAAATTACTTGACAACACAACTTTAAGTAACAATGCAAGTTGCATTTGTGTAGTCAACAGAGCTGATTCTTTTGTGTGATCTTGCACTGGAATATTTTGGAACAAGTGAAATTCTTGTTCTGTACTTTGTTCTTAGTATCTTTGAAACTGAAAACAAGGCAACTGGGCTTCGAGATCAAGCTTGTCATTAGTTGAATAATCTAGCAAAAATGTTTAGCTAAAGGAAGTGGTAGTTATCTAATGCTGGTATTTAATCTCAGTATCTCCAGGTGCTCTGTAAGCAGCAATTGTTTATAGTTTGAAGCATATTTTAAATTAAAAATAGAGGCTTAATTGTGGTAAATTTGGTTTAGCATTGATGCCTTTTCCTGGTCTTAAAAAATTGAGAGCCAGACACGGTTAAGGGATAAGGGATTTTTACCTTGGTAAGGTAAAAGGTGCCACAATGCACCTTGGCAAAGTGGTGCACCAATAAGGATCCTTATTAAAATAATGAGGTAGAAACCCCTTATCCTTTAACCATGTCTGACTCTCAATTTTTTAAGACCAGGAAAAGGCACCAGCATAGATTTTCATAATTCATACTGCATTTTAATTGTACTGTTTTTTAATGTTAGTCTGTCATTTTTTAGTCCACTTAAGTCACTTCAAAAATTGCCCATCCTGTCGTACCTGCTTTACTGGTTGTGTATCTGTGCCCACTACACAGCTACTGCCAAAGTAGAAGTCCATAATGTTCGTGGCTCTGCAAAATGTGCAGCGTCAGCTGGTTTCTTGGTGATTGTTCCCTGCAGCTTTCCGAGCCCAGCAAGGAGAGGTGATAAGGATGGCTTGTCGTCTTGACCCTCTAACTGGCTTCCAAATGGCTGGTGAATGGCTGAAGTACCAACTCACAGCTCCTGTTGATACTGGACCCACAAACTGTATGTTACCTGAAAAATATCAGGGATATGGGATTTGTTTTTGTAATTAAAGTCGAGAAGAAATTTCTTGGCCTTGTTTTTGTTGGTGTTGTTGGAATTTTTTAAGTGGTAGCCAAGATCCCATGCTAGATTTTAAGGATTTTAAGGTTTTTGCAAGTTAAAAGCAAAACCAAGTCAAACTCACCTTTCCCTAATTTATCCCTTTGGAGTCTGCGTATGGAAAAAGTAATGTCAAGCCCGTGGCTCCTCCCTTTCTTCCCCCAAATCTCTCTGCAGAACAGGTACAGCTGTCCCTCTGATACAATTTTACAATTATTTGGGCCATTTTATCTTTGTAACATATTTATTACTTTTGTTAGGGAAATTATGCCTATCTGGCAAATTCCTTGTGATTCATTTTGCTTTCCCTGCTCTGGAGGAAGGCTGCTTGGTACTCTGCAAAGTCACACCAAGGGCAGTCGCCTGCAGGGCTGAGTCTGGGCATGTGGTCTCCCTTCTTTCCCTTCTGTGATCTGTTCATATTGCACAGTACCTCAAAGACTTATGCCCCAGGAGCCTTCGCTTGAATTAGGCAAATCACACGGGATTACCTTAATTGCTCCCAGTACATCCCTGCCAGGCATCTGCAGGGAGAGCTGTGTGCTTAAAACACTTGTGAGTGCTAAGGTGTTGCAGCACAGGAACTTGCCAGGCTGCTGTTGAGGAGCATGGTGAGAGCTCCAGTGTTCTCTTCCTTTCAGCTAAGACAGGCGAAGGTCTCTGCTCCATCTTCTCTCCATCCTTTGTGCAGTGGGACGCCATGACCTTCTTCTCAGAGAGCGTCATCAGCCAGATGTTTCGAACCATGGACAAAGATGTATGTGTATCCCATGCTCCTGCCTTCTCTCCTGCCTGCTTTTGGGTTGACACCAGAGGGGTTTTGCAGTTCTGTTATCCTTGAGCAGTTTGTAGTAGCTGGTTACCTCCATGCAGTACCTGGAGTGTTTGGTGAGCCGTTCTCATGAGGAATAATGACCCTTCTTTTGATGCCATCAAACTCATACTGGCATGTCTTAGTTTTGGACACTATGGGATGAGAAGTCACAGGAGAGAGCTCAGGTGACATGCTTTTACATGGTGCCTTGCTAGAGGAGAAGGAATTACTTAAGGAAAATTTTATTGAGTTTATTTAATTATCCTCTTATTAGATTTTTTTTTTTTTAATTTCTAACTAAATGAGAGAAGCTATGCCCAGAGAGGAGGAGGTAATTTTCTCTCTCTTGTTCAACAGCAGGCAAATCAGAAGGATCAGTTTGATGTAGACTGACTTGATTTTTTATTAGATTAAACTGCTCATATACTCATCAATCTAATCACAGTAGAATAATTATGTGGATCAGTACAGCTGGTTAAGCTTGAAATCTGTTGGACAATGTCAAGAAGAGAATTGGGAGACAGACTGAGAGAGGAAATTTGCCTTTCCCAGAGGTGTAAGCAATAGTATGGGCACTAGAGACTGATGTCCTAAGAGTGTCCTGTCAACAGTGGCGATGCTGCTGTCTTTTTTGCCTCAGCCTTTTTCCTAGGTTTTGTAAGAAGCATACTACACGTTGAAGTATTGAGTGTTGCCTCCATTTTTCTTTCCTTTCTTTTTGCTACGTTTGTAGGAAATCCCTGTGAATGATGGCATAGATCTGCTGCAGATTGTCCTTAATTTTGAAACAAAAGATCCTCTGATCCTATCCTGTGTGCTCACCAATGTCTCTGCTCTCTTTCCATTTGTCACTTACCGACCAGAATACCTCCCCCAAGTACTTTCCAAGGTAGGTACATGCAGACCCTTCTAAAATCACATCAGCTTTTTGTGGTGCAGGGCTCTTGGGCTAAACTGCAGGAGTCAATCCTCTTGATGCTGCTGTCAGGGAAGGACTTTTCTTCATGTTAAAGATGGGAGAAACTGAGACTGAGGCTTGTCACAAGAAGAGTTACGTCAATTAACCCAAATTTTGTAGTTTTTAGCCTTAAATCTTAGTATTAATTACATGCTCTGGCCGTGTTTTATTTCAAGGCGTCACTGTATTGATGATTCATCTTTCAGCTCAGGGGTTTTTCACTGGCTTCAATGAAATTGCATTAAAATCCTTATTACCTGTTCCTTGAGCTCAGAGAGACATGAGTTCTAAATATTAACAAATGTTACAATTTTTTTATTTTTCCTCCCTTTTCTCACAGCTGTTTGCTTCAGTTACCTTTGAAGTTGTAGAAGAAAGTAAGGTACGTCTGAATTGTTATCTACTAATGAGTTGTAACAGTTGAATCAAATCATACTCTAGTGGAGAGAGCATCCTGAGTCTGAAGACTCTGCTGAAGTAGGCTTCTCAAGTATAGTTCTGCTCCTGAAACAGCTGGGGGGTCTAGGTATTGGTGATCTCTGTGGTTGACATAGCCTACTAAGCTTTGGCTCACAAACTTAGAAGGGGACAGGTGTGCTCTAAGGCCAGTGCACTTAGCTCCCCAGTCAGTGCTGGCCTTCCTGAGAGTGAAATCCCTTCATTAGCTCTGGGCATTCTTTCAGTACTTGGCATAAATGGTTCTGAAGGATGGCACTAAACCTGCCAGTTACCTAAGGAGTGCCTGGAGTCTAGAAATAGTGAGTAAGAGCTATGGCATCCTCACTCCTGAAGCACAGCTTGTTTGAACATGGACTGCTTGAATTGACTACTGCTTCAGAGGAAATCTGGTTGCTGCATGATTGTTTGGAGGGAGCAGGAGAGGCATGGAGATCTTTTTTTGATCTGTGCTGAACAGATCAATGAATTTGCAATGAATTTGTCTCTTGAAGATACCCTGCATCTGGCTGAACTTTCGTTTTGTTGCATTGAAGTTTGTTTTGTCTGTGCAGGCTCCTAGAACTCGAGCAGTGAAGAATGTGAGAAGGCATGCGTGCTCCTCAATCATCAAGATGTGCCGGGATTACCCTCAGCTTGTCCTGGTAGGTGAATGCAACTGTCATGAGCAGTCTTGCCTCAGTGTCACTTGGATTTTGTGGGATCTTCAACTTCCTTGGCTACAGTCTCTGCTTTCTTTGCAGGAGACATTCCTCCTGCACAAATGGCAAAGTGGTTCATTCCCTGTACCTCCTTTCTTCCCCACTGAAAAATTTTCTGCCTGAGGAGTTGAATTGTAGATTGGTGGGTTAAACGTGAAAGGGATGATGAGGAGGATACAAGCAGCACTGCATTGGTTTTATGGGAGTGTTTGCTGAATGCCCGTGTTATCACCTGTGTTGGTCTCAGCTAATTCCTTAGCTGAAGACTCTAGCATAGCTAATCACTAGATTTTCTTCTGTTACTTAACAGAATATAGGAAAAAAAGGGGAGCATTTGTTTTCTGGACGAGCTTGAGGATATTAGAAGACAAATACGTTTGAATTCCATGAGCTATGTTTTGTTCATTTTTCTGAAGTAAACAGTCTCTGCATCCAACATTCTTTAGATGTGTTTCTGTGGAGTGGGACCTAGGATTATGGGAGGACCATAGGACATTGCTAGTTTAAACAAAGACATTTTTAAAGCGTGTTAATTAAGGTAATTTGGAGGTTCCAGTCTGCATTCTGTAATTGACGCTAAGAACTAATGGGTTGGTTTTTGTTCCAGTTTATTGGTCCTTGAGCTATAACTGTCTCTTTCCCAAACATCTCACTAGAAGAGCCAAGGACCCAGAGTTGCCCCAAAAGATGTTCAGAGGAGTTTGCTGAAGAGGATGATTGCTAATGTTTGTGCAGAATTACGGATAGATGTGGTGGCAACTGGAGAAGGAAGGCAAGGAGTGCAAGAATTCCTGTGGCACTCATTGTAACCATATGAGTTGTTATTTACCACAGGTAAAGAGATGGATGAATCCTGAGTCTGGCCAAAGAAACAAGGTGCTTTCTGTGGGCAAATAAAAGCACCAAAACTGTTTTGAGATGTGACACTGCTTTAAGGGATATAAGTGCCTAGAGAGAGATTTCCTCTTCTTATTTCAGTCATTCTGGCGAGTTAAATTAAAATGAATGCAGGACAATTATAGAGGGGTAGGGGAAAATATAGTTCTCTTAGACTGGACATGCAGAGAAATCTGAGTGTGAGGAGGAGATGGCTATGTTGAGAAAAGTTAACAGTCATGTTTCTCCAGCTGTACAGTACACCCCTTCTCTGCCTCCCCCAGTGGCCCTCCTCCATACCAGATGCATGATGCTTTTCCACTTGGATGTGTTTTCTAGCCAAACTTTGAGATGTTGTACAACCACGTGAAACAGCTGCTGTCAAATGAGCTCCTTCTGACACAGATGGAGAAGTGTGCTCTTATGGAGGCCCTTGTCCTCATCAGCAACCAGTTTAAGGACTATGAGCGACAGAAGGCTTTCCTGGAGGAGCTCATGGCTCCTGTGGCTGGCTTGTGGCTCTCCCCAGAGATGCAGAGGTATGGGTTACTTTTCTTTCTGTTGGTCATTTCTTCTCCAACGTGGAGCTGCAGGTGTTGAGGAGGTAATGCCCTGCCGAGTAAGGAAACACAAACCATAGAGGGTGGTGGGCTGCCTCTTGACCTCCTCTGCTATGGGCAGTCATTGTGATAATAGTTCTGCAGTTCAGAAACTGCCAACAGCCTAAATGCTGTTTGCTGAAAATTTCTGGGTAAGAGTTGCTTAAGGTAATGAACATTCCCCAGCATGCTCAAAGCATTTGCAGAAAATAAGAAATAAAAGACATCCTTGCTCATCACCAGAAGAAGGGAGGAAGCTGAGTTCTTACTAAAACTGAGATGTCTTGCAGCTCTGGGTAGCTGGGCTTGCACAAGAGTTTTCCCAGCAGGGCTATCTTCATAAGAGATTTGAATCTTTTAGATCCCCACAGCCCAAGAGAACTGATAAAGTTTGGAGAGTGTACCCATCTCTGATGCTTTTTAGGCATGTTCCCATGTACAGGATGGAGTGCTACCTAGCCTCTCTAGCCTGCTCTGTATTTGTGAGGTGTTCATTGCCAGTGCAAAGCTCTGCTTAAATTCTCTGGTACAAACAATAATCCCATTGCTGTCTTCTGCTGCTGCCAGAGTCCTCTCAGATCCTGAAGCCTTCATATCCTACGTGGGTGCAGACAACAAAACTGCTGATCCAGTCTTGGAAGATCCTAGTGGCCTGAACCGTTCTAGAGTGAGTATCATTACCAGGAGAGGTGTAATCCTTTAGGAAAGGGGACCTGCCTCCTTCCATCCCCATTTCTCTTGTGATTGCACACGAGGTCTGTGATCATGTACTTCTTTAGATTGCAGAATAACAGGCTGGCCTTTGCTCTTTTAACTACAGTAACGAGCATGAAGGCCATGCAAAATGACATTATTTATCAGAGTGAAGCACACTGTTTCCTACTCTTTGGTCATAGTAGAGTTTGGTTTTGGAGAAGCAATTCATTTGCATGATTTTTAGAAATATGGCACAGTGAATTGTGCTTTTTAAACCAGGCAGTATGGAAAACATTGTGCTCAGACTGGAGCACAGAATATAATTAAATTCATCTGAGGAGATTTGTGTTGAATTTTTAGTGTAAAGTCTTCACTCGAACAGCGAATGGAGTTGCTGTCCTCAGATCTGTAGAAGACACTGAAATGTAGTCCACAGAGTGATTTGGGGCTAATGCAGTTCTGTCATCTCAAAACCTGTATCTGCAGGTACCAGCACTGCATCTTCGTTCATGAAGGACACAAGGAACTGATGGTCTAGACCCTTACTTTTAGCAGCTTGCCTGGCTGCTTGCATGCTTTTGAGATGGTATATGAGATGCTTTTGATAGTGAGTTCCTAGGCCATCCTGCCATGGCCAGGGCTCTCTGAGGGTGATGGAATACAGCATGATCATTTGCTGCATTTTCCTGGCAGCAAACTCACCAGAGGCTGTTCCTCTCACGAGGTTAGGCTCACTGTAGAACGTTCCCTTTGAGATGGGACAATGATGTGTTTCTCTGAAAATATGTTCATTCAGACTGTGATCTGGCTAAGAAATGCTGTCTCCACATCTCATGCTGCAGATAAGCTTTTGTGTGTACACTATTCTGGGAGTCGTGAAACGAGCTCGTTGGCCTGCTGCTACTGAAGAGGCAAAAGCTGGAGGATTCTTTTTGGGATATCTGCCCAGTGGAACTCCAATGTACCGTAATCCCTGCACTGAGCAGGTCCTGAAGCTTTTTGACAATTTACTTGCTCTCATAAGGTGGGTCAAGTTGATTTGAAATCATTTATGTTTGCTTATAAATCTCTGAAAGCCAAACTGTGATAAATAGGTGGAATGCTCAGATGGTTTGCCCAGTGAAGCCAGTGGGAATAGTGCTGGTGCCAGTGCCCAAGTACTGTTCCTGGCTGCTCACAGTGGGGAATGGCACTGTGCAAACTGGAGCCTTCTCAACGTTCATTGGCCTGGCCTGCAGGCGGCCATCAAAGCTCATGGGAGCTTGTGCTGGGGTTGCCTCCCCCACCTCCACTGCTGTAGTTCTGCCCCCCAGTTAATGATTTCTCAGCTGACATCTGTGCTCTGCCCTCAGCCCCTACAAGGCCACCTCTCCTGTCACCAGCAGGGCAGTCCCAGCTCTCATCGCGTCCCGCTCGCGTTGTTCCCTCTTCAGTGTTAAATTCAGCTGGCTTGGCTGACCATGAGCAGCAGCCTCCTGAAGCACTGTCTGCTCTTGGAATCAGTGGATGCATACTCTCAGGCTGTTACTACCATGCAGTGCTTCTCTGCGTGTCACCAGTGCTGTGTCAGTCTGGGGCAGCCAGGGGAGGCAGCAAGAGAAGGCAGAAAAGGGAAATCCCAAAGAACACAGTTCCCAGGATTACAAAGGAGAAGTTTCTCTCAGGGTAACTCCTGACACTGGGAGTTTGCCAGACTTATGGGACAATTTTGTGAGAGAACATGTTACATACTTGAAAACTTGCTGCTCTGTCCTTGGCAGGGGCCTTTTGAGAAAAAGTATTTGCAGATCCACTTTGATTTTCAGCTCCTGGGTTTGTAAGAGAAGGGACTCTGTTGACTGAGCTCTGTCTAGTCAAATATGTTTAGTAGTCACTGAGCTCCGGAATGTGCTGCTTCCAGAGAGAAGCAGCATGCTGGACTGTTGGGACAAGCACATGCTGTCTTGGCCCACACTGGCAGTGTTCCTCATCACTAAACTCTCTAGCACAGTGTGTGGTACTTTGGCCAGTGACCAGTGGCCAAAGTATTTTTGCCTTTTATCCTGGAAGGCTGAAGATCCTATTGATGAGCTTCTGGGAGAGGTTAGGTAGAGTTGTCCTGAGTAGTGGTAGCCTCATGCCATTTCTTCCAGTGCCTGTCATATTGTGTCATACTGTGTGAGAGCAACTAAACCAGTGCCCAAGGTCTGAACAGGCTGCAACAGACACTTCTTCCTCATGCAGTCACTGTTCCTCTCTGAACTTGTGCCTCAGTAAAATCACTTGGGATCTCTGTTACAACAGGCTTAGGAAACTGTCATCCAACTTCTGTCAGCACTTTGGTGAAGAGGCAAAAACTCTGTGCCTGGCTTTTAGCACCTCCAAGAGAACACATGAGCTATCTTTTCTATCCAGGATATAAAGGAAGGGTCTCCATGGCTGGTTTGGGCTTTTTTTTGAGATCAAGTGTCTGTGTTCAAGCATCTCACCTGCAGACCAAAATATTTTCTGTGTACATGGTAGTAACATACATGGAGAAACCTGTACTTCACTTGGGCTTTTCTTAAGCTGGATGCTCCAACAAGAACTAATGAATTATGTATTCAGAACAGTGGATCTTTATGCTTCATATTTTTCCATTGCTGCTGTTGGATATAGGCCTCTGTTTGACAACTGCAAGCTCCTAGTTGTTCAGTGCAAGTGTTGATGATGATGCTTAAATCTTTTTGGCAAAGCTGGATCTTGTGCTGTGGAGTTCCTGTGGTGGTCTTTGCTGACTTCAGGTGCTTTTTCCATGTGTGTCATCCTCAAGCCCTCTTTAATATTGATCACACAGGAGAATATGGAATCTGTAGCTGCCTGTCAGCAGGCAGGAGGTATGGGGATATGAGGAAGGCTGCCTGGCAGGAAAGCTGCCTGTGTTTAGGATGCCTTCAGGGATGTAGTTACATTACTACCTGGGGATGGATGCTTCTCTGAGATCTGTGCCATTGGGCAGCTCTGTTTGGATAAGCAGCTTCCAGTGTTGCCCACGTGCAACCCTGGGACAGAGATGTGGAAGTCCCTGCGAGCTGTGTTGGCTTCTGTGTGAGCAGATGTGCAAATAGCAGTAGCATGGATCCTGCTGAGCAGCTAAACTCAGCACCAAGCCAGGCACCAGTGTGCTAACAGAGGGGGTTTCCAGGCTGAGCAGTGGGACTGCTGCTCTCTGGATAGTGTGTGGCATTGTGCTGCTGTGTTAGCAGACAGAGGCAGTGAAGCTGTTGAGCCATTGGGCTTTTGCCAGGGTGGTCAGTAGCCTGAAGGGAGGTCGTGGGTGAGATCAAAGAACTGAGAGGAACGAGGTAGTCCAGGTAATGGAATAATAAAGTAGCTTTGAGTGGCATCTTATTGTGCCTGCCTGTATTTGTATCTGTGTTGGTAGCTGTGTTAAATGAATTATTTTGAGGTTGCTTTATTAATCACTGCTTGCAGTTTTCAGAGTAATGATTCTCCTGTTCTCTGTGGCACCTCATTTCATTTGGGTGTTTTCTAGCTTCTGGCTTAAAACGTTCACTCCTGAATTTAAACCCAAATCATGATTTTCAGCCACCTTGGTGCATTTCTGCAGTCAGTGCAGCAGCTGCATGACCTGATTGGTACAGAACCTTTATTGTGCTGGGATTTTGCTCGTGTTTTGTTGCAAATTAGGTGCTCAGGCTCAGCAAATGCTTTGCTTAGACAAAGGCTTTTTTGGAACTCCTGATGATGAAATGCTGACATTGCCAAGGCATTAATGCTGGTGAAAGAATTCTTGGGTAGACATGGATGCTGTAGGCATTTTCATTGTAGACAACTTTGGTAAGATTCTTCAATCATAAACTGTCCTAAAGGACTCATCTTCTGGTTTACAAGCTGTTCTCTTTAGGCATCAGATACTCTTTCTAGCAGAGCTGTGACCATCACTGAAAATTCCCCAAGTCCTGCCATATCCTTTGCTTATCTTTTCTAAAGCATAAATGTCTCTTGAAATTAGTTTGTTTTCCTGTGTGTGGGGTGCCCAGGAGTGCTGATAAGTCTCAGCTGGAACATGCCTAGGGGCTACATCATCATACATGAGGGCTATTGGATGCCTTTTTAACTCCCATAGGGAGTGGGTGGTTGGCCATTTTCTCTCCATTCCCACTGGGAACTTGCTAAAGTATTAAGAGAGCTTGCCCTATAAGTGGACATCTGTCTCCCAACTCACAGACTTAAGAAAACACTTCAAGGACTCTGAAACAACTAAGGACCATGACCACACCTTCAGGATATGACTGTCTGGCCTGTCCTGCTGGAGTTAGTGCCCCTGATTTCAGGGCTCACCTTTGCAATTGCACAGTCTCTGCATTTGCCCCACTGGCCTTCTGCCCAGCATGAGGCAAAGCCAACACTGACATGGAGTGGACAGGAGACATACAAGAGATTATTTTAGTGGTTAGGTTTCAGGATAGCCTCAAGAAGAAATGTACAGCTTTTTGAGTCAGTGGGGTAGCATTAACCAGTGTGGAAGCTGGGCTGTTCCCTGGCCCTTCTTGGCAAAGCAGAATCAGCTTGTGCCCCTTTGAGGCCTGTTGCATGGTGTTAGAGCCAGCCCAGAATGAGAGTATGAGTCATTTCTATAGCGCTTTCTCATGAAGTTCACATACTTGCCTTCCTCATGTGCAGTGAGCAGGGAAGTATTTACCACTTGCAGAGAGAAAACAGGCTAGTTGTGGTTCTGGAGCTTTCTGCAAATGCAAGCAGACATCACTGCATCACAGTTGCCAGAATTATGAACGTAAACATTAAAAAAAAAAACCAAAACCCAATAATTACTACATGAGTGAAAGCTGAGACTCTGGAGAACATCCTGAGGTCTGTCCACCCTCCCTTCCCCCAGCCATTCCCATGTACCCCCTGCTTTGGGAAACGCTGCTGAGGGGGAGATACTGAGTTGCCCTTGATCACCTCTAGCAGCAGGTACAATGGCATTGCAGTTTTGGAGGAGGCTGCAGGATTTGTGCTGTGTGCAGCTGGCGACACCCAGAGTGGAGGTCTGAGGTCTCAAAGGAGTGAGGTAGGTGAGAGAGCCACCCCTGCCGAGTCCAGCTCTGAGTGTCAGTACCCTGGCTGAGAGAGGGGACCCATTTTGGCCTGGATGGCAAGAAGCAGCCACCCATGGCTGAATTGGTGTCCCTTGCAGACAGCTGACAGTGGCCACTTCCTATGATTCGGAACTGTTCCCAGCTGGATGTGTTGTCCAGGGGGCAGATGTGCCTGCCATGAGTAACATCTGATCAGACTGATGTTCTCACTAGAGTCTCTCCAATGCCACCTGCCATTCTGGGGGCTGAGACCCATCCCTGAGGGGCAGTGTGTGTATTTTGGAGCTGAAGCAGCCCCTCCCTCTGCAGGGGCCTTAGGTGCAGAAGACCTTTTGAGATGACAGAATCTATGTCTTGTCAGTTTTAAAAATACATTCTCGGATCCCTTTGGCCAAGCTGATAAGTTATTCCCAGCATCATCTGGAGAATTGCTGGGAGTTTTTGCTGCCAGTGCTTGCAAGGGGTGGGATGAACTGAAATAAGTGGAAGGGGCAGCCAGGAGATTCAGGACATGAGGTGGTGTCACTCCATGTCTCTGTTAGGTCAGCTTCCCCAGTATTTTTGCAGGTGGGGAAGGGGGATCCCATGCACATGTGCGTGGTCTCACCTTCCTCATCATCTGCCTCAGAAGAGCTGTCCACAAGCTGAAGGAGAGGATTCCACTGTCAAGGGCAAAAAGGGGTTGATTTACATGAGTATAAACCAAGTGCTCCTCTGTTTCAGGACTCACAACAACCTCTACACACCAGAGATGGTGGCCAGGCTGGGGGATACATTTGCAAAGGCCTTGGACATGCTGGAAGTGGAGAAGAATGCCATTCTAGGTAAGAGGTTTCTCTTCAGGAGGAATGTGTGGGCAAATTCTTAGAGATATTTGAGTTAGTGATCTGTCCATAACAGTGGAAGTGAAATAGGGTGGAGGACCAGCTTCTTCATAGTATTTGCAGTTCAGCTGTGATTTGAACCAGCTGAAACTAAGATATAAATAAGTTACTGGTCTCAGACATATTGGTTTCTTCTGCAGGCATTGTAGGGTACACTACCAAACTGCTTATCCCATCTGTGGGGTGATGGTAGTCTCTGCAACATGGCATTTCAGGCTGCAGAGGCTGGAGAGTGCTGTAATTGTGTGCCTTTGAGAGGAATTAGTGCTGAGAAGGAGCCCTGAGTGCTGGTGCAGAGACCTGTCCTGGAGGGCAAGAGGCAAGTTGTGCAGTATGACCCTGGCATTTGTTCCTAGACAGCATATTAGAAAGAGGCCTTTGGAGCCTTCTTAAAGCACGTCTGAGCTTGTGAACACTGAAGCTTTTCCAACCAAGCAGAAGTGGGTGGCCTTGTGGATAAAGTGTGGATCATGACTTTGGAAATTGGGGTTTAATGTCAGGTTGAAAAACAGTGAGATATTTTGGGGAAGTTGGTTTGTCTTTTTTTCTCCATTTCCTATCTATAAAATGAGAACACGGTTCCTTTACCTGTTTTCTGTGACTTTAAAAACTCTGTGAGCCCCTGCACATAAAGCAGCAGGGCCTTGATCTCCGCTCTAAACTTGTTAATATTATAGTTCAACAGTAGCTTGTATCCTGGCAGAGAATACAAACCTGAAGAGATGAGCTATTAGAGGAGCTGCAACAACTGTCAGCTTTGCTGCTGACTGGGTTCTGACAGCTCAAGTGAGTTCTACTTCAGAGAAATAAGGCAGCTACAACAACCTCAGTGGAAACACCTCTGCCCTGGGTGCCACCAACCTGAACCTGGCTGACCTCTGACTCTCTGCCCCAGGGTTGCTGCACCACTTTGTATTTGGTTCTTGCCAAGAGCTTCCCTTGCTGTTGTCAAGCTGGCTGGGGCCTGCCCATCATGCTCTGAAGGTGCACCGTGCTCTCTCATCAATGTAACTGAAGCTTATTCCTTCCCACAGGTCTCCCTCAGCCTTTGTTGGATCTTTATGACTCTCCTGTTTACAAAACAGTCTTAGAAAGGATGCAGGGCTTCTTTTGTACCCTCTATGACAACTGGTAAGAGCACCACATCTCACCACAGTGCAGCACTGCACAGCCAGAGCAGCAGGTTATTGTGGGGTTCTGGCTTCCTTTAGAATAGACTTTGATGTGAGCTGTATCCTGCAATACCCAAGTACGAGCTGCAGTGGTGGCATGTATACAGTGGTTGTAACCTGCCACACAGACATGGAACAGTCTGGGAAAAGTACCTCAAAATGGGGATCTGCTTAAAAGCTAAAGCTCCTCTGCAGTTAGGTAGTCAGATTGGAGCACTTACCTGATATCCTGATTAGTTTGTCTCTTTTGCCACTTCTCATTATCTGTCAGGGTACATCAGCACTTGAAAGCAAAGCACCTTGTAGTACTTAAATGCTTAATTCATTGTCCCTCTGCAGGTATCCCAGAAAAAGAGATGCTGTGCTGAAATTCCTCTATAGTATTTGTTTAGGCATGTGACAACTGTGTAGTCTCAAGATGATAGTACTTGTAGCCTTTGCAGATCAGAGATGGGGTGCTTGTTATCTGGCAGACATGTAACTAACTTGTTCTTTTGTTGAAGTTTTCACATCCTGGGAAATGCAGGCCCCTCCATGCAACAGGATTTCTACACTGTTGAGGGTCTTGCCACCCAGCTCCTCAGCTCTGCTTTCAACAACCTCAACAACATTCCTGATTACAGACTGCGTCCCATGCTCCGTATCCTTCCATCACCGTCTCAGGCCAGCTTGGGAGGCTCTGAAGACATAAATTTAAACCCTGCATTGTTTTCAGTATGGCCAAGACAAAGAAGGGTGATTGAGGAGGCAAACAAACAGGGATACACCTGGTGTAGGTGAAGTGTGATGCTAGGAGGGCACGAGCAGAACAAGCAGTGTGTGGGGTCAGAATAAATGCCAAGGATTTGTGTGGTTCTGGAGGCACTGTGAGAGGTGAGTAGTGCCTTCTGAGGGGCAAGGAGGCTTGGATAGTGAGGAGCTTGACATTAGGATGTGCTTCTCTGGGAGATCATGTCGGTTTCCCAACCTGCTTTCCAGGGCTGGACATTCAGTCTCACAGCTGGGATGTGGGTGCTAAGTACCCTTAGCTTTCTCAGCTGAACTGTCAGGGGAAAGAGCTGAATAGCTGATGTTCTTGCTGTATAGAGATGGCACTTGTTAGTTGAGGGCTGTGAGAAGGTGGGCTTCCAAGTGCCTGTCCCTTGGCCTCCCAGTGGAATGGGCTGCCTTGGGCACAGCTGGCTGTGTTGGATCTCTTCCTTAACTGGTCTGTGCAGGTGTGTTTGTGAAGCCCTTGGTACTTTCCTGCCCTGCAGAATACTACGAAACCCTTGTCTGCCCCGTGCTGGGACCACTCTTCACCTACCTGCACATGGTAAGAAATAGCTCGTTCAGTGCCTGTTCCTTGGCAGCCCTGACTCCTGTAGCAGCTGGCAGCAACGAGTGGGAATGTCTGTCTCTACAGAGCCAGCAGAGATGAGGGCAGAGCCTTGATGCTTAATGATTTTGATGATGTTTAGAGGGGCCTGTAAAGTGCATTGAACCCTGACTGTTGCACAGCACCCCTTGCTGTGAGTTCAAACCTGTGGACACGAACAACTCAACCTGCAGCCCTGATAGTTTTGGGGTTTGTTTATGTTTTTTTTTTCCATGTCCTCTCATTTTCATGACAGCTCATTCACATTCCAGCACACTTGGTACCAGTTCTCCTGCTATTCAAAATGGCATTTAAAGCTCTTGTGCTTCTGCCAGTAGATATTGCTTGGGTCTCCTTGCATTGTGTCCAGATTTAATCTTTCCTTCCTGTCTTGAACAGAGGTTGTCCCAGAAATGGCAGGTGATCAACCAGCGAAACATGCTCTGGTAAGCTTCCACCCCTTGGTACAAAGAGGGAAATGGGGTCTTTTATGTGACCCTTTGTCCAGGAGCAGCCCTGCTAGCGAGGGCTGGAAGACACACTGGTGCCTCATTCCCTGTGTTTGGGTGGAGGGGTACTTAAAGACATTGGCTCCTGTCAAACTAAAACCTGTTCTCCTCAGTGAGGATGATGCTGCAGATGACAACCCTGAGTCTCAGGAGATGCTTGAGGAACAGCTGGTCAGGATGCTGACTCGAGAAGTCATGGATCTTGCCAGTAAGTGAAATCAGATTAGGTCTCCTGAGATATTTGGGAAGTTTTCCCTGGAGTGGACAACAGGAATTCCCAATGTGCAGTAAACTTTATTATAACCATCAGTAGTATGTAACATAACCATGAGAATGCAGCTGTGAGACAGCCCTGCCAAAATCTTTGCTAAAACCTAGTTTGAGATAATTGAAAACCTTCAGAAGAGATATTCTTCCATTTTTTAGCTTTTAGGGCTCCATGGTTTTGGCACCATTCCTGTAGGAATCCAGTCATGCAGGGAATTGGGTTCTCCCATTCTGTGCTTTGGAATCCTGTATAGGACATGGATTTGTGGACAAGCCAAGTGTAGAGCAGTTTTGTTGCTGGCAGTTGCCATGTGTCTAACCAGACATAAGGGAGGAGTCTGTCCCCCAAAGCAGTCTTCCTTCTGTTCCCCTTCTCCAACAGAATTTTTGTGTCAGCGTGGCTTTGTACAGGAAGGCTGGGGAAATTGCTTCCATGGAGATTACAGATCTCAATCTTCTGTCTCCTTTCTTGACTGGCCTTTTTGCTTTAAGTCAGTGTTCTTCTTGGGTTATGGGCTTCAGATGGTTTTGCACATTCCTGGTTCTCAGTAGTACAAAGCAAGCTCTGTGCAGCAGGTTCCACTGTGGGTGGGGTGTTAGAGCCTTCCAGGTAGTGCAGTATTGAGCTTTTATACTGGGCTTTCTGATTCTTCAGATTCCCTGTAAGAGCTGGGGGAGCTTGAAGCAGCTGTGAGCCCATCAGAGTCTGTAGGATAATCTCTGCATGTTCTGCAGTAGCATCTTCCCTTTTCTGCTCCTCTGACCTGCAACTGTTTTTGCAGCTGTTTGCTGTGTTTCTAAGAAAGGTGTTGAACAGAACACTACTGCTGCTGTAGATGGAGATGGTAAGTAAATGCCAACCTTTGCCTTTCCTGCCCTTGGTGTACACAAACACTGTTCCCTTCCTGTTTCTTGAGCAGGAGGCTGGGCTGATGCTGGAAGTTTTGTGTCAGGGGTATAGGCTTGGAAAGAAGCCTTCAGCTCTGTCCTGCCCAGCATGCCTGGGAGCCATCGAAAAACCCAGTCTAGCCTGGAAATGAATGTGCTGCAGGGTTCACAGGTGCCATATTGGAACAGCTGGTTCTTAAGGTCCTGAGAAGTGGGCTGAGGAGCAGAGGGGGATGTGAACACTTTCCCAAGAGCTGAAGGTAGCCAGTTGCATGCCCCTCCTGCCCCACCAAGGGTGGGTGCTTTTTGCTTGAAAAGAGATGTTCTGGGTAAGCTGTGCCAGGACACTGATTCTGTGTGCTGTCTCCTGGCTCCCAGCTTAGTTCTTGCAGCCTCCCTGTGTCCCCCTCAGTCCTTGGGAGGCCATGTTCACAGTGCAGCCTTTGCTCTGTAGATGATGAGGCGATGGCCACGGAGGTGACTCCCCCTGCCAACGCAGAGCTCACCGAGCTTGGCAAGTGTCTGATGAAGCAAGAGGTAAGAGGGTGTGCTCTGACTGCCACCATCCTTTCTCTGTACTCTTTGTCACACTTGTCTGCTCTGCAGCCAGACACTGCTGCAGAGATCTAGGCTGCTGGAGTGTTCCCCACGTGGGAATCACCTCTTAGGAACATATATGGCTTCTAAGGGCCTTGCAGAAGCCACAAAGCAAATGGGGTTGAGATCCAGTTATAACACAGCTACAGAGCTCCAGCCAGCCCTTTTAGGGAAGAGGCCATGGATATTCAGCCCTCGGGGTGCTCCCTGGCTCTGCCTTCATCCTGGGGTCCAGTTTTCATTCAGCTTTTTTTTATCTTTACTCTCTGCTGTGGATGCCTCAGAAGCTCTTGTGAAGCTTTTGTAGGGACTTGAGAGTAGCAGCTGACCAGAGTCCATGAGTGCTCCAGGGTCTTTCCCAGGGAGATGAAGGGAGCAGGTTAACACTGGTCCCTCATGGTTCTGATGGTGCACACTGGGTGAACACCTTTTGCTAGAGCAACAGTAGCGTGCAGGATTCTCAGAAGCTTCTGCACATTCTCTGAATTGCTTCTTGGCTCCTATCAGGTTTGAATGCTGGAAGTAGAAAATAGTTCCTCTGACTGGTTTTCCTCTCTGACTCCTTTTCAGGATGTTTGCACTGCAGTGCTGATCACTGCCTACACATCCCTGTCCTGGAAGGACACCTTGTCCTGCCAAAGAACCACAACACAGCTTTGCTGGCCACTGCTCAAACAGGTACCTCTGGGAGGAAGAAGGGATTAGTTCTGGCAGGGTTGTAAGAGGAAGCTCTCAGTGTTGTGAGAAGTGTGGCTGCTTCACCCCTGGGCACCTTCTCCCCCAGGAAAAGCAAGCTGTTGCAGAACGGTGGCTGTGTACCACCAGTATCTTGTTTCAGTGCTGACAGTGCTTCTTCCCCAGGTGCTTCCAGGAAACCTCCTTCCCGATGCTGTGTCCTGGTTTTTCACAAGTGTGCTCAAGGGCTTGCAGGTACATGGGCAGCACGATGGCTGCATGGCAGCTCTTGTCCACCTGGCTTTCCAGATCTACGAGGCCTTGGTGAGAAATTCTGTTCTTCATCCAAATCTGAGATTGAGGAATGTGAGGGGAATGGTGAAAAGTGATCCCATGCCTAGTGGGTAGGGGCAGAGGAGTTAATGGCCCCAGTGAGGGCCAGGCTGTTACTGTGGCAGAGCTGTGTTAATGGTACTTCTCCATGCAGCGCCCTCGCTATGGGGAGCTGAAGGCAGTGATGGAGCAGATCCCAGACATCCAGCTGGACTCTTTGGAACAGTTTGATTCAAAGCTTCTCAACCCAACGCTGCAAAAAGTGGCAGACAAGCGCCGGAAGGATCACTTCAAGCGCCTCATCTCAGGTTGCATTGGGGTAAGTGATAGCCTGGAGGAGTACTTCACAGCTGTATGCTGCAGAAGTGATGGGGTAGCCAGCCTGCCTCCTCTCACCAACCACCCTCCTTCCCAGCCAGGAGGCTGTTGCAGCATGTTCTTAGTGTTTGTTCTTAGTGCCTCTCTTCATCCTGGAGGTCCTGAGCAGCCCCTCCAGCAATGGCCTCTCACTGAGAGGCAGCAGATGGGTACCTTGCACAAGGGTGCCCAGGGAAATGGTGTTGAAATGTTTGGTTGAAGCTGCTGGGTGGGCATTGGACTTCTGTGAGGATGGTGGTGGTGGAGCCTTTGACATTGAATAGAAGCTGGGGAGCTGGTATTTTAAAGGTTAGCTCAGTGCCCTGGCACTTGGGAGAGGCCAGGCCTGAAATTCCTCAAAATGCAACCACAGAGTCCAGGCCTAGGAATTGCTCAGCACCTGGGGTGTGCCTCTGATGTGCAAGCAAGCTGCCCCTGAGCTGTGTGGGGGTATGAAGACAGAAATGATTGATGCCTGCCTGTCTGTCCTCTGCAGAAGCCCATTGGGGAGCAGTTCCGCAAGGAGGTTCATATCCGGAACCTTCCATCTCTCTTCAAAAAGGTGAAGCCATCACTGGAGACAGATGTGCTAGAAAACGAGGATGGAGAGGGCTTCAATGTACTCTTTGAGCCCTGAGCCTGGGATGCTGCAGCCATCTCCTCCCCTACCTTATAATTTGTCTCTCCTCATAGTAAGCACATTAGATTCTCCTTGTCACTGCCTCCACAAGCATTGTCTGAATAAAGCCCCTTACGGGTCCCGTCCCCTTCTCTTCCATACACCGGGATGGGGCCTGCGGTGGCATTTGAACCAGTCAATATTAAGCTCTTCCCGTGACTCCTTCCCCTCCATTGGATGAGCATCTTTAGACCTCTGCTTCTCTGCAAGGTGGGAGCTGAGTGCATAGACCTCTTTAGGGTAAAGCCTGTCATCTTGTAGCCTCTGGTCACTCTTGCTCCACCTCTTCAGCCCTTGGGGTTTAGGATTAATGCAAAAGGCAGAGTAGTGTGCCATGTGAAAAGGGGCTACCCTAATCTAATCTTCCTCTGGGTGCTAGTAGCCAGGCTTTGTAGGGAACACATTGGACACTCCTGTCATGCTTCTCAGCACTTGTCCCTAGCGGACTGCAATTCTGCTGAATCCGTTTCCCTCCAGGATGCTGAGCCTTGGGCTGAGGGCTGCGTGCCAGGAAGCCTAGCAGTGCTCTAGGATCTCCTGTGAGATCAGCCTTTCTAAGGTGCAACTGCTCTCTAGAAAGAGGCAGACACTGTCATATATATACATATGTATGTATAGATATGATCATACAGCTTGTTCTACCCAGAGCCAAATGGAAGGCTTTTACTTTGTGCCAGCCTTTCTTGGACATCTCTCAGGGGGAGCAGGACATATTTTTTCTTAATTTTTTTTTTCATTTTTCCATGCCCTGTAGACTAGAACTTGGCCAGCACAGGGTAGATAAAATCTGGACCAATACCTGAAGTACCTGCAAGCCAAAAGGGATCTCCTTGCCCTGTTGCAGTGGAGGTGACAGTAGCCCCTGTTTTTACCCAGTCTGGTACTTCCCAGAGAATTGCATGGTGGGGCAGGAGGGGTGGGCTTTATACTGCAGTTTACAGGGCGGAGCCAGGTCAGAAACTGGGTTTTGGACGTGGTGGGACTCTAATGAAGCCACTCCAGTCTGCAAAGCTGGTTCTTCTTACATGACAAATACTACACAATCTATCCTAGAGTTAGCCCAGGAGCTAGGAGGGTCTGTCCAGAGCTAGCTGGCAGTTTTGCCATTCAGGAGACAGAACAACTAATGAACTGTGGTAGGTGGAGAAGTGATGTCTCCACATGGACAGACTGGACAAAAAGGCTGGTGTTGGGAGGTGTGGGAGTGCAGATAGAAGAGCAGGCCTTGGGCATCCACTCACCCTCCTGCCCCTGCTGTTCCACCAGCACCCTCCACTTTCTTCCTAGCCTCAAACTTTTTTAACCTCTGAGCTAACATGGCTCCTGGCTCTAGCAAAGGCTGGGTGTATTTATTGTGTTGTGATATTTTTAACATTCTGTGACTTCATGCTAGACACAAGGGGTTTTTGTAAAATGAATTTTAAACCTTTTTTGTAGGAATGTTTAAATCCGAAGCTGTCTCTGAACTGGTTGTGTTACACCTGAATGTCAGTAAAGCTATTCCAGTTTCATACACATGGTGTCATGTTTCATTTTTATTCTTTCATCTGTTTCAATAAGATCTGAGGCCTCTGGTCTGACCAGACTGCCTGCCTGGAGATTTCTCAGCATTCCTTATTCCAGTTACCAAAAAGGGGGCACCTTTGCTGGTGGTTAGTACACTGTCAGGGAGGGGTTGAACCATTCCAGACTATATAGTTTAATTAGGTGAGGGGGAAATTGCATTTTAAAGTATTTATTTGTCACTGCTAGTTTATTTTAATTCTAGGTCCCAGCGTACAGCTTCAGGGGTATGTGCTGTCAAAGCAAAACCCTTAGGCTTTTCAAGGGTCTGCCCCATAAGCATGTGAAGCAATAGCACAGAGAGATAGATAGATGGATAGATGGATAGATGGATAGATGGATAGATGGATAGATAGATAGATAGATAGATAGATAGATAGATAGATAGATAGATAGATAGATAGATAGATAGATAGATAGATAGATAGATAGATGTGTGATAGGCACATGCCTGGGTCTGCAGCATGGCATGGGACAGGTTGGGGTTGGAGCCAGGATGCCAAGTGTACCTCCTCCCTACAGCATGTTCACCCCAACAGGATCTTTACACTCTAAGTAATTCTATGCCAAAGAAACAGAACTTTCATTCTGCTTACTTGCTTAGGTCTAGCACTATAGTGTGCTTTGACTTCAGCAACTGGGACACACCAATACTCCAAGACATTTTCAACTCTTAATACTCAACCATATTGCTCAGTGCCCCATTAACCTGGCCTTAAACATTTCCAGGGATGGGACACTCACAGCTCTGGGCAACCTGTGACAACTTACCTCTCTCTATCCTCATTGTAAAAAATACCATGTTCAATATAAGCCTACCTTTACAAGTTCAAACTGTTGGCCCTTAGCCTGTCGGTACAGACCCTGGTAAAGTCTTTCCCCATGCCCCCCTGATATACTCAAAGGCCAGAATAGAGTCTCCCTGGAGCTTTCTTGTTCTCCAGGCTGAACAATCCCAGCTCTCCCAGTTTCTTCACAGGAGAGGTATTCCAGTCCTCTGACAGTATACAGCCTTTTCTCTACCATATTAACTATCCCTGAGCTGGTCTGAAACACCCACAGAACAGCCATGCTCTGACAGCAACTCATTAAACCTCACTGACCTGCTGTGAAGTGCTTTACTACACTGCCCATTAGTCTTCCTCACTGCATACCGTCTAAAATAAATGCTGTTACTCATGTTTAGACATACTGCCACTTTCTTCTCCATGTATTATGGTTTCACAATTGTGAATGGCACAGGAGACAGCTTTAAAAAAAAAAAAAAAGCCTTTATTTTAGTGCATCTTCTCACTGCATTTCATTACCAACAGAAAAATCCAAAGAGATAGTCCTTGGACTCCTAGCAAGCCCCTAACAAGCCTCCTGCCTATGGAAGAGGAATTCCCCCTGGAGGCAGGTGCAGGAAGCCCAGAACAGCAGTTCAGGTTTCTGCTTTCCCAGTTACAGCCTGGTCACTCCATAGCCACAGAGTCCAGCTCATTGAGGAAACGCTGACACTTTCCCATCAGGATCTTGATGGCTTCACTCACCAGCACATCTGGAGGCAAGATACCCGTCGACTCCACGGAAACTGCACAGACACACAGACACAAGTCAGCAGAGCTACGAGGCAGCCTCAGCCTCCATGCACCTGGCTCCATGCTGCTGTCCCTCACCTTCCCTTACACCTCACAGCAACAAGCCAGATCTTCACAGCCAGAAGCAGCTACCTTTGGCAGCAGGAAGCACCAACAGATTCAATTTCCGGATTCCCAAAGCAAGCAGTTACCCATCGCATTCTGAATGTTTGGATGCTGAGGGTGGGAGGAGGCACAGAGCCAGCCACACATGCTGGCCAGTCACTGCTGTTCTCACAAGCCATGTCAGTACTCTGTGGAAAACAGGGCACTTACAGATGTAATGGTTCCGTACTCTTGCCAGGCGCACAAGGTTTTTCAGACCCTCGTGTCGGAAAACTTCTCTGCTGAATGTGTCCAGCCGTGCATTGGCTACTCTCGCCACCTTTTTTCCTAAAAGGAAGATGAAATAAGATGGGCAAATTCCAGCAGGTGGGTGCCTTATGGACACAGCACATGCTCACCTCAAACCCCCTCACCAAAGGCTGGGAGACACCACTATCAAGAATTAGCATATACCCAACATGAAACTCCAACCTGGCAGGAAAACCCATACACTAAGCCTACATGCACCCCTGGAAGGACACAAGAAGTCTCCACATTCAGCTGCTTTTCCAGCTCACTACCCAATGTCACAACTGAACAGCACTGGAAGCTGCAGTCAGCAGCTGCAGAGCTCTGTGGACAGGTATCCAATTTATTTCAGGGACCTCCCTGTTCATCACCCAACGCATCTGCACGTGGCAGCCACTCATCCATAAAACCAGGCTCAGAAGAGCATGAACCATTCATCAGCAAGGCAACATCACAATGTGGTTTTGTCTCTGCAAAGTCTGGCTCTAAGCTCCAATCATCTCTACTAAAGCTTGCAAGGAACAAGGCATTTAGCACAGGAAAAAATTACCATTGATGTTCTGGACCTCAATGACCCCAGGGGAAAAGCACTTCTGCAAGGTCTCAGCTGCCTCATCCTCAATAGGCTGCAGGAGAGTAATGTCAGGAAGCAGTCGATAGCTGGCTGTGGCCACAGGAGAAAACTTGGCATGATCCTTACCTGTATGAAGAGTTAAGAGTCAAGGATGAGAGCAGGCCTCAGGGAACAAGGATGCTGGGGCCTAAAGTCCCAGGGGAAAAGCCAGTTCTCCACCCTTCCCCATCACACCGCAGTGCCCAAGCCCTCCCATTCCTTGTCCCACTGCCCCCCAGGAGCCAGGACTCACCTATTCCCTTGACACAGTGCATAAGCACATCTATTTCCTGGCCAGGTCGCAACAGTGCAATGAGGATGTCATCGTGAACAGGTCGGAAGTCAGCATCTGGAAAAAGGTCTGTCTGATTCCCCAAGGGCACCCATGTCATGTGTTTACTGTACACTGCAAAGAGAAGCCACAAGCATCAGCCAGCTGCTGCCTCAAAGCCGGTCACTCACTTGTACAGGACTGGAAATAGCAAAAAGTAAGTTTAGCAGAACGGAATCAACTCTCCCTGTGAGCACACAGGGCTGAGAAAACAGCCCAAGTCCTGTCTTCCAAGACCAAAAAGAAAAAACAGCACCTATTTTTAGGAGCAACTCACCTTTATGATTGAAATAGAGTTCATCGGGATCAGATGATTCCTTGGCAGCCTGAGGGTTTCGTTTGCATTTGATTTTCAGCTGAAACTGCAGAGTATCAATTTCAGTGCCTTCCTGATCTCCTGGGAAGAAACATATGAAATCACACTTCCGCTCAGTTTACACGACCCTGATTTCCTGCTTTGAGAGAAACCTTCAATATTTCTATTCTATTCAAGATTCTCACCTTGGTTTCTGTACTCAAAGAGCCGAGGGTCAGCTCGGATAGGGATGAGGCCCAACCGATGAGCCAGAATTTCATCCTGCACAATGGATGTGTTGTTGTACACAAAGACCTTCTCTACAGCCATCGTTGGCACCTCGTGGAGACAAGAGATCAAGTCAGCCTAAGACAGTTGCTGAACTACATACCAAGAGATTATCCAGCTCAAGTCTCTCTTCCTCTCCCACAAATAATTGCCATGCAGACTATTTTGAGTGGTATTTCTGCTAAATCAGGCTATGCAATATACCCTTACACCCCATCTACACACAAACTCCCATCCTCGTTTTTTCACACAATCAATCACAAGAGGTGAAGGGCAGGAGAAAGGGCTTTGAGGCATCCTCAACCTTTTAGTACTTGGCAGCATTACGTGGCTTCTGTTGGGCTGGCAACACAGCTGTATGAAAAAGGCTGACCAGCAGACACCACCAACGGCACTAGGGCCAGGTAGGCGGCATCGCCCATGCTGCTAAAGCCCTAATTCTCTTTGGGCTCCTGGCACACATGCGGAATGAACGTGTGCTTCATTCCAAAACCCGCAGCTGTCTGCAGGGGCTAGCAAGGCTGGACATTCCACGCTCCCTGTCAAGCAATTCTTGGGCGGGCACCCCCAGGTGAGCATCGGTACCTCGGCGAGCAGGATGCGGCGGAAGGCGTTGGCGATGGCGGCGTCAATGCCCACCATGTCGAACTCCAGGGTGTCCTCTTCCTCACGGATCACATCCACGCGGAACGCCTGCGGGAGAGCCGCGCACCGTGGGTCAGCCGGCCCGACCGCAGGGCTCGGCCCCGCACACCCACGGACAGCCCCGGCCTCAGGGCCCGGCCCCGCACACCCACGGACAGCTCCGGCCTCAGGGCCCGGCCCCGCACACCCACGGACAGCCTCGGCCGCAGGGCCCGGCCCCGCACACCCACGGACAGCCCCGGCCCCGCACACCCACGGACAGCCCCGGCCGCAGGGCCCGGCCCCGCACAGCCACAGACAGCCCCGGCTGCCGGCGCCGCTCACCCACCTCCTCGAAGCGCCGCTGGTCCCAGGCGTCATCGTAGCCGGGGTAGTTGCCGGGGAAGTCGGTGGTGTGGACCTGCGAGAACAGGGCACAGGCGGGGCCGTGAGGGGCTGCGGGCGCCAGCCGCCCCCCGTCCCGCCCCGCCGGGCTCGCTCACGTTGCGGACGCCGAACTCGCCCAGCACCACGCGGTCCCGCATCTCGTCCGTGGCCCGCCGGGCCGCCATGAGGGCGATGGGCGGTGCTCGCGGGCCCGGCCCGCGGCTTCGCGGCCGCCGTCACATCCGGCTCCCGCCCATCCGGGCCAGCGCGGCGGGGCCGGGACGGGCACCATGGCCGCGCCGGGGGCGGCGGGCGGCGGCAGGAGCGGTGCCCCCGCCGCGGAATGGGGCGGCTTCGAGGACAACATGCAGGTGGGGCCGGGCCGGGCCGGGGCGGCGGCGGGGCCGGGCCGGGCCGAGCGGGTGTTGACACCGTGTGTGCCCCGGCGCAGGGTGGCGGCTCTGCCGTCATCGACATGGAGAACATGGACGACACGTCGGGCTCCAGCTTCGAGGACATGGGGGAGATGCACCAGCGCATGAAGGAGGAGGAGGAGGAGGAGGCGGAGGGCGAGGCGGGCGCCGGCGAGGAGGAGGACGGGGAGTTCCTGGGCATGAAGGGGCTGCGGGGGCAGCTGGGCCGGCAGGTCGCTGACCAGGTGAGCGCTGTCCCCCGGCCGGCCCCGGCCCCGGGGCCCCTGCCTGCCCGGCCGGCCGCTGCCCGCTCCCTTCTCTCCGCAGATGTGGCAGGTGGGGAAGAGACAAGCCTCCCGGGCCTTCAGCCTCTACGCCAACATCGACATCCTCCGGCCCTACTTCGATGTGGAGCCCGTCCAAGTGCGAGCCAGGTGGGCAGCCCTGGTGTGGGCAGGCGGCGGCTCCGTGCCTGCAGGAGTGGCTGCCAGCTCTGAGCCAGCGAGCGGCAGAGGGCTGGCAGACCTGCAGGAAGACACATATGGATAAACACATTGTGCGTTGTCCTGCTCACCTCAGTGAGGTCCTGTGGCTTGGCTGGCAGCCCTGTCACCTGGCATTGCTGCTCAGGGCAAGAGAAGGGGCTCTTTTTGTACTTGGCTGCCTTATATGGCTTCTGTTGGGTTTGCAACACAGTTGAGTCCAACAAGGCAAAGGTTTTCGAGCTTTTAGGAGGAAAGCCACCTTTCCTTCCTGCTGTTCTGTCAATGATCTCTCATCCCTAAACATTTTCATTGAATCTGCCCCTCCTCAACAAAGTTAACCCACTGACAGGTTTTCTTTCTTTAGTGAGCTTGACTCACCCTTTATAAATAATCCTCTATTCCTCAAGGCCTGTCAACGCAATAGCAAACACTGGTAATGGGTATATGGCATCTTTTACTTATTAAGCATTTTGTTAACTATCCTGTTGTTCTTCCTGCTCCTGTTGTCATTCCCTGTTTTCCTGTGAGGCAGACTGCTGGAGTCCATGATTCCTGTGAAGATGATTAATTTCCCACAGGTGAGTTCCCTTTTGCTGAATCAGACTCCATGGCCAAGTGACCGTCCCACAGGCACCTTGTAAAACTTGACATAATCCATGTTATTAAGGACTGAGTTTGTTAGGTGTTCTTCTCCCTGAAAATGTTGGTAGCTCCTTTCCATGGTTGTTCCAAACCTCAGTGTGCTGTCACCTGACCTCAGGTGATAACCTGGGTGACAAACTCCATCCAGTGCACTTCTCACATTGCCTGTGGTGGGGACCCTGATATTCAGGGGCTCTAACCAAACTTTCCCTCACCTGTCTCCTCCTGCAGAAGATTGCTGGTGAGCTGTACGGACCCCTCATGCTGGTTTTCACACTGGTGGCCATTCTTTTGCATGGAATGAAGACCTCGGACACCATCATTGTACGTCAAGTTTCAGTGATAAGCGCTGGTTTGACTGGGCTCTGGGTTGCTGTAGTGGCACTAGAAAAGGAGAGGAAACCTCTTCTATAACTGAATAAGCATCTTGTGAAAAGCAGATTGATTTGAGGATGTTGGTTTGGGGGTGGGAGGAAAGATATACCAGAAACTCTTAACACTCTGCTGCTGGGAGAGCTTGGGGTCTAGGTCCTGTGGCCCCCTGAATGCTGCTGGCCACCTATTTGATCCTATTTGATAATTCCTACAAAGTGTCTGGGACTCTCAGGGGTTAATTTGGGTGCTGGCAGGTCACTCCTTTGAGTTCTCCCCATCTTGATACTGTCTCCACAGAGGGAAGGCACGCTGATGGGCACAGCCATTGGCACCTGCTTCGGTTACTGGCTGGGCGTCTCATCCTTCATGTATTTCCTGGCATATCTGTGCAATGCCCAAATCACCATGGTGCAGATGCTGTCACTGCTGGTATGTACTCATGGAGCTGCCCTATGGTGCACATTGGCTGTTTGGTGTTCCAGAACAAGCTTTTCACAAAAGATCAGGAAAAGTCTATGTAGAGTTGCTGGTAACTGCAGGTAGCTGCACTGTAATAACCCAGGATTCCAGGATGTTCTTCTGACCTGCCCCATCCCTGGCACAGCACTAGTACAAAGAGGCAATTCCTTCATGCAGGTCTCCTGCTTTGCACTTCCTAATTTGAGAACCTGGTGGTAAAAAGCCAGAAGACTCCAGTTTCTCTGGGATTGGAGGATCTTCCTTCTGTTTCCCACGTTGTTGCAATCTCTGACACGCCTGTGAATCCTTCAGACCGATTATCTATGTGTGAGCTGCCATTGTCGTTCTGGTTGACTGTTGGGCAGTGAATGAGTGGTTTGTGAGGCTTTGCTGTGGTGAAGTGTTGCAGGAATAGGCTGTTCTGCTTTTCATCAATGGCCCTTTGTGTGGGACTGGTGCTTGTAACATGGACGTTTTTGTTTTCTCAGGGCTACGGTCTTTTTGGACACTGCATCACTCTCTTTGTCACCTACAACATCCACTTCCACTCCCTCTTCTACATCTTCTGGTTGGTCGTTGGTGGACTCTCTACACTACGAATGGTAAGGGACAGGCAGCCTGGGTTCCTCCTCTTCCTGGGACAGAAAAAGGGAGGGAAGTGGAGTTTGCTTTCTGTTCCTTGCCTGGTGGTTCATTTCACAGCCAGGCAAACTGCTGTGGAGAAAACTATGCTCCTGCATAATTTGGCTACTGGTGTATGGAGGTGCTGCTTGGATTAACATCCTCACCCGTTCTAACAGCTGCAGGATGTTCATTTACTCTCTTACAGCCCTTGCTGCTGCGGAGTGCCATGCCTGAGCCTCCTGAACTCTTGGCAAGACTGGGCACGTTTCACCTACACAAAACAGTGCCAAATTACTCCAAAATTGTTGGTGAAAACTGCGAAAAAAACTTAGTGCAGTGTTCCTGCAGATTCTCACTGCCTGACCTGTTCTTTCATGTGTTCCTGGCTGCAGTGCCAGAGGCTCGGGTACAGGTGCCCTGTCTCTGATCACCTGCTCTCTCCTAGGTTGCCGTGTTGGTGTCACGCACTGTGGGACATACTCAGCGGCTCATCCTGTGTGGGACTCTTGCTGCTCTGCATATGCTTTTCCTCCTCTATCTGCACTTTGCTTATCACAAGGTGGTAGAAGGTAAGCAAGGGAGATACAAAGACATCCTGTTAGATCTGGAGGAAGAGAAGTTGTTTTATCTCTCTCTGAGAGAAAGGATGGACCATTTAAATCTGTCCTTTGGGCGCCTGTGCCAGTTTCCAGCTCTCAAATCACTACCACTAGCTTTTTAGAAGAAGCTGTTCAAGTAGGGCGGGAGGTAAACATTAGGGTAGTTACTGTGCACTGAGTTTTAGCACTTAAGACCCAATTTGTGAGGCAGGACCCTAATTATTTCCCCACAAGTGAAGTGTAACAGCACTGACTGTTCTTGCATTCAGATGTCCAGCCCCTTCCTGAATATTGTTGAAGTCAGGTTGCTTTTCTCTGATCAGAAAATGTGGAGGAAGAAAGATGTTAAACGAAGAAGGAAATGTTTTTCCTTCTTTGTTTAACATTTTTTTTGTATCCTGTGTTGTATAACACAGATAGTAGAAGCTGTATCTTCCCCAGCTGGTACTGTTGACCAGGCCATGTATGTTCACATCCTCCTTCTATCTCTTCTTCTTTTCTTCTAACAAAGTCTCAGCCTCCTTAAAAAAAAAAAAAAAAAAAAAAAGCAAAATTCTTCTCCCACCCTATCTCTAGAGAGTTTCCAGATCCCTAAATATCCCTAAATATGCAATTCTGCAAGTCTCTTCTATGAGTTTAGGCAGCCAGACCCATTTGTGATATTTCTGATAAATCTTCATAATTAGCTTAATAGCATTACAAGTCCTTTTGGATATAAATCTTGTCTTTCCTGAATCTGTTTTTATGGCAAAGGTTCTGATCTGCAGCTTTTTGACAGATTAAATAGAAAAAAATACACTCCAAGCAATTTTCCTCAAAGCACTCCAAAACTGATTATCAGTCTTAAGAGGGTAATTGACAGAGACTCGAGGACATTTGCATTGGTGTGTGTATTTTCTGCCAAGCGTGGTTGTGCATTGCAGTGACAGAAATTCCACATTGCAGCACAGCTGCAGCTCCTGATGTGAGTCTGCAAGTGTATCTCAGGATGAAAGCAAGTCTTGGTCTAAGAACGAGATCTGTGCTGGGATGGAGTAGAAACGGGATTTTATCAATTTCCCTCAGTAGAGCAACATCTCTGGCAGTACCTGCATTCAGGTCAAATGGCAGGGGATGGATCTGACACCCTCAAAGCAAAAGGGTCTGTGTTCCTTTTGGGAACATGCAGTTTTTCTGCCCCAAGCACAAGCTCTGATGTATGTGTACCCTGTGGTCTGGATGGAAGTGTTTACTCTTTTTTAGTCTTTGGGGCTAGATGTCTTCTCCCGTTGCCTGCAAGTGCTTTGTCTCTTCTGGGCCTTGACACCCTCAACCACTACCTGGACAGAGAGAAAAGCAAGAAGGAATGTGTTTCACCATCTGCTATCATCTGAACTAACTCTTGCCTCTCTCCCCTATTTTCTGTTCTCCAGGTATCCTGGACACATTGGAAGGACCCAACGTGCCGCCCTTTCAGAGAGTTGCCCGAGACATTCCAGTTGTTTCCAATGCTGTACTGAACACAACAGCCAAAGCCATTGCATTGACCCTCTAGTTTTACAGACTTGGACTTGCTTCCTTCACTACTTTTGGGGCTGCATAGGGCCACAGTAACCTGCTGCCTGTTAGGAGCAGGACAGAACAGCAAGAAGACAACTTGGTTTTGTTTTCCTGGACCTGTCCTCTGCGTTACGGTTTTGGGCAGCTGAGTGGACTCAGCAGAGGTGAGTCACACCTCAGTGACTCTGGAGAGCTGTACTCTTCCCCCATCCAGGTGTGGGCTATCTTGAGTAGAGTGGTTCTGTTGCCTGCATGTTTAGCTGGGATTTCCCAGCACAGTTTGTTCCTTAGCCCTCTTTCCGCTTGCTGATGTAACTCCAGGAGTATCTGCCCTGTTCCTGTCCTGAAGAGGGAAGAATTAAATTGATGTTGGTGCTGAGTGATGTCTTATGCTTGAGCCTGCTTGTCTAATTTGGAGCATGGTTTTTGGGTCTCTGTGCCTTCATCTGTCCTGTCCTAGACTCAAAGCAGGATTCTTTGCAGTTTTCTGCTGTCCTTCTTCAAATGTTCTGTGATACATGTCCTGTTTTGGGCACCTTTTTCAAAGGCATAGTAGTTCAAAAGGCACAGGAACTTCACTTTCTCTGGTGGTTTTCAGGAACAGCACAGTGTTTAACCACATGCTCTTTCTTGTCACGTTCCCTACTGCTCCCTCTCTCTTCACTTGGTCCAAGCTGCTATCTCACCTCAGCATTCCTTCTGCTCTGGATGTCAGGAATGTATCTGTCCCCATGCCTTTGTTCCTGCCATGTTGCTCTGTGGGACATGCAGGGCAGCACGTTTGTGCATGGTTTTCAGTGGATATTTCTATAAGGAGGCCAGTTCAGCCCACCCTTGTGCTGCTGGCCCTCATGTCTCCCAGCCATGGGACTGTCACCTCTGGGCAGGAGTGGCATTCTGTTCCCCAGACACCCATTCTTCTGTGCACTGCCTGGCTTTTCAAGCTGAGTCTAGGCCTTTGTTTGAAAGGACTCTTGGGGCCTTGAGAGTCTCTGGCAAGCTTTTCTCTGGTGTTTCCATTTAACAAAGGAGAAGTAGCAGAGTATGTAATGGAAATAGAGTGGCCATATTAATCACCAGTGTATTGATGCAGGAAATCTCCAGTAAGGATGGGTAAGCAGAGCAGCCCAGTCTAGGCTTACCTGCACTGCAGTAACTCACAACTGAATAGTTCAGCCTTCCCTCATTGCCCAAACTTCTACTGGTCTGCTTTCATCTTTTCTCTCCCTGTGGCTCTGGATGTGTGGGGGAGAGGAGCCACCCCTCAGAGAAGGTCATCTTTAAACTCAGGCAGAAAAAACCCAGGAAATGGCCCTTTCCTGGTGTGCCCACAAGTGCACAAGGCAGTATGTCAGAACTGCACTGTTTGGTCCCTTGTTGATATTAATGGGAGAGGATGCAGCTGTGGTGGCATTCAGACTAGTGCCAAGGTGCAGTGAAAGAGAGGAAGACAGTGCCAGCTACTGTAATCAGGTTTTTCATCTGCTTCAGTTGAAAAAAATGTCACTGGACAGGACTTGATTATTTTCAGTCACAGACTTACTTTCCACTATTTGCATATTCCCACATTCATAATTTGTTCCCCTTTCAAGAGCAAAAAAATGTCTCAGCTGACAGTGACACATGTAACAGACAGGTTCCCTCACTCTCTTCTCCCCTGCTGACCCCCTTCTTTGGGAAACATTTTTGCTGAAGAACAGCATTCAGAGCAAGCTACCTGGGGGAATTGTTACTTATTTTGGCTAGTAGTCTCCATGGGGTTTTTGGACCAATTGAACCATTTTAAGCTCCTAGAATTTCTATTAATTCAAAACTTAACAAAATGGAAATGATAGTTTGTAATGCTGCTTCTGGTATTTCCCTCTTTATATCTCCATGGGAGGTTTGTTTCTAATTCCAAATTCTTGCCCTGGCAGCCTAGAATGGATCCATTTCTGTCGGTACAAACTCTGGAAGTACTGGCAGGGGGGGAGGAAAGGAGAAAGAGACAATTGCCACTGGAGTAAGTTCAGCTGAGGAAAAAAAAACATTCTGCACCAAACTTGTACCAATGCTGATTTATGACACAATTGGAGAACAGCTGTGCTCCCTCCTGCACTGAGCCACTCAGCTGAACCAGAGGGGGGAAGCTGTGCCCTGTGTTTTCACTCAAAGCACAGGGAGCAGTGAGTAAACTCCTCATGCTTCCCCTGAGCAGCTTGTGTGTTGTGTCAGCTGGGGACATGATCGGGGTGACAACCAGCCACCCTCTTGGAACCTGTGGGGCTTGCTCTGCTCCAGTTCTTCAGCCCTGATTAATTCTTTGTGCAGCAGCAGCTGGAAGCTGAACTGTTCTTTACTGCCAGAAATTCAGTGCTCGGCTGAGAGCTTCAGCATTGCCTTTCACTGACAGAGAAGGACATGTTTTTTCAGAGAAATGCATGCATGCTGCAGTTCCAGGGAGCATGCTGAGCAGGCAGGCCTAATGAAGTCCTTGTGGGAGGGCATCTCAGTGCTTACTCAAGTCCTCTAGTTAGCAGAACAAGCCTTACCACCCTATCGTGCAATACTACCTCTGTCTTTGTTTCCTGCCACAGCTCTTGCAGCAAATCTCAAATAATTTTTGCCCTTCTCCCTTGCAGCAAATCTGAAATAACCCACTCATCATTTCCCCCTTTTGAGGTAAAGGTAGCTCTGTGTAAGCCCCTCTTTATTAAATATGGAACGAACATATAAAGCTGTCAGATTAGAAAGAGAAAGCTGTATATTGAAGCTGAAAATTAATATTAAAGCATCTATGACCTCCTCCTATGCAGTAGCTGAGTGTCCAACTCTTCTTACAGTCTATCCTTGTTGCACTAATGGTCACCTTAGTTGTGATTTTGGATTACAGGTAGGCTCTTTCTACTCCCATTTGTTTTCCTGTGTACTCTCATTGTAGTTGCTGTTCATCCGCTGTTTTTCTCTGTTTATGTGTTAACTCAATGCCATCACTCTTTCTGCCACCAGTAGGTAAACAATAAATGACCTTCCTCATACCTGCTGGCTAACTGCACGTGACAAGGAAGAAACACCTATTCTACACAAAATAGCATTGCCAAAGTCCCCTCTGCATAGCCCTGCATTAGGTTTGGTGAGCCAAAGCTTTGGACCATTAGCTCCTGTGCCACTTTTTCAATGAATTGAGCATAAAGTAGGTGGGATACTTGTCTCCTCAATGTGCTCTGGCTCCTGACAACAGGCAGTGAAGAGGCACTAGAGCATCTTCATCAATGTTTCAGGACTGCTGCTGCAATGGAAGTGGGACATGTCCCAGGGGCTCTCCTCCGAGCACCTCTCTAATAATAGTCTGTTTCAAAAAGCGTGGGTTGAGTAGTGCCTGGAGGTAATTGAGAGGTGAGTCTGAGTGTAGCCTTCTAGCTGACCTGCATGCAGTAGCAGCAGCTGGGATTTTCTTGGCTACCCGTGCCTGTAACTCTGAAACCCAGTCTTCTGTCCCTCGCCGTCCTGCAATACGTAGGATCGCATTCTCACGTGGGTCTTTTAATGTGACCTCAGAGATGAGCTGCTCCTTTTCTGAAAGCCACAGCACCACAGCTGTACCACGTCTGGATGCTTGCAGCTGCTGCTTGTATTGCAGCAGATGAATTGCGAGGCCAGTGGTCTGTTCTTGGTGTATCTTGCAGAACAGGATCAAGGTCACGCATCTCTGTGCAACAGGGAAGGAAAGAGGAGGCTGTGTGTGTAGGTACTCCAGAGAGCAGCCATGGATTGCTCAAAGGGTGTGGTGATACCCACACTGGGAGTTTAAGCCGAAGTCTTAAAGCTGTTGCTCCCCTTACCTAGCCAGGACCTAACATGCATCCTCAGCTCAGGCGATCTGCTCCTCCATTTCAATGGAGGAGAAGTGCTCCATATCCCCCTCCACACCCTATTTTTCTCTTCCCTTTCCATCCCCTCTCCTGGGCCCTGGCCTGCAAACCAAGCAAAGGAGCCTGGTTTTGTCCCAGTGTTACCCACTGGGCTGGAATTCATTTGAGCACTGCTATATGCAGCAGCCAGATTAGTTACGTGCAGAAAGCTGCCTACTTAGGCGGTTTAACCTAATTTCCACATCACTGCCTTCCTTTTTCAGCTCAGTGAAGTTGAAAACGCAGGGGCCCTGCTTCCTATTTCTCTCCAAGTACAGGATTACTCAATGGGGAGAGAGGGGACAAATCCCTGTGATCCATACCTGTGAATTAGCAGGAGGTGGGGTGTGCCCCATATCTCTCAGGTCAGGCTGAGGGCAGAGGCTGTGTGCTCAGAGATAAGGAAGTTTGTGGCCCTTCCCCAGCCCTCCCAACTTTCACCTCCAGGCAGCTGCCTCCAAGCACTGGCTCTTGCACGCTCTGGGCCATGAGGAGCAGATCAGACTGACCTCGCCACTAAGTCATGGTTCAAGGATTCAGGTTTAGTGAGTTTAAGTATTAAAAACAACTGAAGCCGTGGAACACCACAATTTCTCGGACCAAGCACCCAGAGGGCACCAATGGCTTGGGCCCCTTTCCTCAGGTGGGAGCAGGGCTGGCATGGAGAGCCTTTCCCAGGTGCATCTTACACCCTCCCTCCCCTCCTGCACCCCCCGTGTCGGGGACCCAGCCCGGCCGGCCCTGGCCCCGCCATCTCCTCAGGGCAGCGGGCAGGTGCCAGCGGGCGCTGCCGTCGCCCCTCGCAGGCTTTGAGCGGCGTCGGGGCCCGGCATGCCGGGGTGGGATGCCGGGGTGGGATGAGGGATGCCGGACCTCCCTCCACGCCTGCTGCGTTGCGCGGGGAGGCGCTGGCCGGGCGGGGAGGAGGGCCCGGAGCGGCGGTCGGGGAAGGCTGGGAGGGGCGGCCCGGCAGGTGCGGGCGGAGCGGGGCGGGGCCCAGCGGCACTGCCCGGCCCCCGCCCGGCGCTGCGGGGCGGCGCGACCCTGCGTCCCGGTGCGGATCAGCCCCGCCGATGGCTGCCCTGGGTCACACCGCGCCGCCGGGAGGAGCGGGGCGGCCCGGCGGCCGCCGGTGAGGCAGCGCGGTGCCGCCCCCGGGGCCGCGGTGGGCCGGGCCGGGACTGCCCGGCAGCGGCGGCGGCAGCAGCGGCGGCGGCAGCAGCGGCGGCGTTGCCCGCCCCGGCCCGCAGCGCGCAGCGCGGCTCTCCCCCGGCTCTGCCCCGGGCTGCGCGGCCCCGGGATCGGCGGCGCTCCGAGCCGGGGGAAGATGCTGCCGGGGTCTATCCAGATCTCCGGGGAGACGCTGTCGGGGGCGGAGATCCGAGACATCTGCGAGAGCCTGCGGGAGAACTCGGTGCGGCTGCTGTCGCTGCGGGGCTGCCAGCTCTCCGAGCGGGACTTCGGGCACGTCTGCCGCGGGGTGGCCGAGTCCCGCTCCCTCGCCCAGCTCAACCTCAACCTGGGCATCGTCTCCAACATCAACCGCGTCAAGCAGCTGGCCGAGGCCCTGAAGACGAACCGCTCCGTTCAGTCCCTCTTGTGAGTACAGTGCGGCGGGGGCTGCCGAGGGCGTCCCGGTCCTCTCCCGGGCGGGGACGGCTCTTTCGGGGGACTGTCAGCTCGGGGCCAGTCCCCGAATTTGAGTCTTGTCGGAGGGAAAATGCCCTTGATGCTGCGGAGGATAAGCCCCTGCCCGTCACCTGGCTGGGAGGGAGCCACCTCTGCCCCCGCCGGCTGGGCACGGCCCCGCCTCAGTCTCGGTCCTCCAGGCCCGTGTGGGGCTGCCCCTACAACGCTGGCATCTCCTGCGCCCCTCGTCCCGGCCGGGAGAGAAGGGCCACCGTAGCGGCCAGCCCAGTCTAGCGACAGAGGCTTTCCAAAGCTCTTTGCCCACTTGGGGTTAGTATTTGTCATCCACCTCATTTTGTCTGCTTCTTCCTCCCTGTCAGGTTAGTTAGCCCCCAGGAAGAAGGCTCCGTAGTAATTTTCCCTTTTACCTGCACAGCCTCCATGGGAGTCCCCTGACAGATGCAGGCTTGGCCCTCCTCAACCCTGCTCTCTCCATCCACCCCTCGCTGGTGGCTCTGGATCTAGGAGACTGCATGCTGGGTGATGAAGGCATCAACCTTATCTGTGGGCTCCTGCCGCCTGATGGGGCCAAGTCTGGTAAGCACCAGGGGCTGTGGGCTGCTCAATGACTGGTGGAGCTTTCACATAGGTCAGATGTATGCAGCACTAAATCCTCAGCCCTAGAGGAGGCAGGCTCTATGGTTTGCCAGGGCTAAGGATTTCTTTCCCCTAACTTAAGAAAAGCAGATAAGCCAAGCAATAGATGAGTGGTTCCCTTGGGCAGGTTTGGACTTTCTGCTACTGATCTGTCCTGCTGGCAATTTGGAGCTCAGGGACTAACAGGTTGCTTCTGGTTCATGTCAGCAGCATTTGAAACTGGAGGAGAGGACAGCTTGGACTTGAAATTTATTATTTTGCATTTGTGTGTTGATAATCACTGTAGATAAATATATGTGTGCCCCTACCTCAGCCCCTAGCTTTATTATCAGGGCCTGGGAGTTGTCCCTGTTTGTGGTGCATTCCATGAGTGTGCAGTTGCATGGTCACAGCCTTCATGCCAAGACTCAGGTCTTAGCAGGGAATGATCTTTGGTGGTGTGAGGTCAGTGACCCACTCAAGCTGAGAGCTGGCATGTGCTGAGGTAATACCACTCCTTCCTTCTGACTCTCCAAAGTGCTTTCCACCTTTTCCCAGCACCTCCTCCTCTGTGTGTGCACAATGCCACTGATGCTGTTATCTCTGCTGGCCACCCCTCTCAGGTGCAGGCTTTGGAGCCTACTGTCCCTGTTATCCTCTCTCCAGCCTGTCACCTCCTGCTACCTTCTTTGCCCAGTCAGTTGTCTCACACACCCCTTGGTTTCCATTGTGTTTTCCATTGTGTTTGCTATTTAGGGTAAGCAGGATGAAGGTTGGGAGGGCAGATAAATGGGGCAGTTGCAGCACAGTTAGATGAAGGGCCACAGCTGAAGGCAATGAAATATTTCACTGATCACTGAAATATGTCATGACAGTTGTCAGAGCAAACCAAGCCCTTCAGCCCTACAGAGTACAGAGGACGCAACCCAAAGCTCTTCTGGTGAGCTGAACAAGTCCTCCTGTGACTGCTTTGGGGACCCTAAAGCTCTGGTTTGGCTTCCCTCTCTTCTCCAGGCCTCAAAGAACTAACACTGAGCGCCAACCCAGGCATCACAAGTAAAGGCTGGGGACGCCTGGCCATTGCAGTGGCTCACAGCTCACAGCTCCGTGTGCTGAACCTGGACTACAACCCCCTAGGTAAGCTGGGGGCCGGGGAGGAGGAGCACTCCTGCCTCTCAGCGTTTGTGAGACCTGCACCAGTGGGGGGCCAGGGAGCAAGCTCTGGAAAGGTGGTAGAGCAGGATGGGGCAGCTCCTTGCATAGGTGCCCACCATTCCCCAGCAGCAAGTTCACCCTGCCAGGCACCTTCAGCTCTAGGAGAAGCCACAGTCACTGCTCTGCTCCTATGAGGTGGCCACATGCCCTGCAGGGAGGTGCAGAAAGGAGGCTGAGCCTTGCCCACTCCACCGCCTTTGTCGTCACGTTTGACCCTCCATGTCTCCCTTTTCCCTGAAGCCCTGGGTGCTGAAGCTGGCTTGGCAGATGCAGTATGTCCCCGCGCTCCCCCCTTCATCTTCCTGGGGGAGCAGGGAGGAGGAGGAGGAGAGCCTGGCACTCGTTGCCATAGAAACAAACTCTCTCCTGCTCTGCTGCAAGGTGGTGAGGAGGAGATCGGGCCATGCCTGAGCATCAGGATGACACTCCCCTCCTCAACCTGTCTGCCAGCAGAGCCTCCCCCAGGCCCTCTTCTCTGACCAGGTACCTCCTCTTGGACAGAAAAAGCCCCAGGTGTTACTTGACAGCAGGCTGGGTTTTGTTCCAAGAGAAGGTGTCACAGTGTAAGGCATCTTGACACTCGACAGAGAATGTCAGAACACATTCTGGAGTCTTGTCTCTTCACCAACATCAATTTTCAATGCTCCTCATCCTGCTGCATCCCCCATCAAAGTCTACCCCCTTTCCAGGGAGGCAGTCTGTCAGCTGGTGCAGAGTCCTCTGTCTGACTCCAGCCTTTTCCTAGACTGAAGTATTCAGCTCCTATTCTGTGTCTGGGATGCCCTTCCAGGGACTGTTAAAGGCCCTTCCCTCCTTGAGTAGGAAGGAGATTTGGGGAGATATGGTTCTTTGGGGAATAAACCAATCTCACAGTGTTCCCCTGATAATCAGTGACTGCTCCCATAACCACAAAATGGCACACCTTTCCTTGTCCCTTTTCTCCTTTAACAGCTTTTTTCCCACCATGAGGTAACAGATTTGGAAGGTTGTCTGATGGCAGAAATACTCAGAGGAAGTTCCCATGGCAGCCTCAGGAGCAGGAGGGCATGTGGCATTACAGAGGGGAGGCAGGCTCTGCTGACAGCCCTGCTGTGCTCCTCCCACAGGTGACCAGGTAGCCGGGATGCTCGCTGTGGCTGTGGCCTCCAGCCGAACCCTCGAAGTGCTGGACTTGGAGGGAACAGGACTTACCAACCAGTCAGCTCAGGTGAGCAATTCACAGTTACCCTACAGCATCACCAGCACCTCAAGGGCCCAGGGCTGGGGTGTCTGCAGAGGCCCCAGGACTCGCACCTGCCTCCAACCACACCCTGGAGTCCACACGCACCCCCTCCCCTCCCTGCACCCAGGGGTGTTCTTGCTTTCCCCTGGCTCTTTTCTTGGAAGAAATTAGGTTGGAATTTTGGCTGAGAATCAGAACTAAATCTCTATGGACAAACACAGGCCAAGGCTCTGTTGCACAGACTCTCAGATCTCCAGCTTCTAGTGGTAAGAGGGAATGGACCTGGATGCGTGACAGCAACACTGTAGAGCAGTCCCTTCTTCTTTAGATAGAGCCAGAAAATCCAAACTCAGCTCTTCCCACAGGAAGATGGGAAGTCTTCAGTCTCTCATAAAGCCTGATGAAGGGAGGTCAAGGGAAGGCAGAAGCAAGGAGAGGAGGGCTGGAATTCACAGGGAGACAAAGTTCTGACACTTTCTGCTCAGCCCTTGTGATGCTTGTCAGCCTTCTTATCTTACTCTCCCCCTAGACCTTGCTGGACATGGTAGAGAATTACCCCACAGCCCTACGGACACTCATCCTGGCAGAGAACAACATTAGTCCTGAGCTGCAGCAGCAGATCTCTGATCTTCTCTCAGAGGGCGAGGAAGAGGAGGAGACGGAGGTCCACGAAGTCACAGCCAGGGAGAAGAATCCCTGGATCTGCCAGAACAGTAAGAGCTCTGGGAGTGGGGGGCAGGAGCTGAGGGGCTCCTGAGGTGTTGGGTGTTTCCAGTGGCACTGGCCTCTTGCAGTGGGGTTGGTGAATGCATCTGTCCCTTTTTCCCATGAACTGGAATACATAAAATCTCCATGGAATACATACAACCTCCATGGAATACATCCACCTCCAGGCATGACCTTCATGTTAACCAGCATTGGCTGCGCCTCTCTCCTCACAGGAGGAAAGGCAGCCTCCAAGGACAATGCGGCTGCTGCAAAGAGTGGAAATGGTACCTCTGAGGCTTTTTCCTGATGCTGCAGAACAAAATCTCAAAGTCTTAAAACTCAAGGGCAGGAATATTAAAGATCTTGGGAGCCTTTGCCAGATATCCTAGCCAAAACTTGTGTCATTCCTCACTGTTTCCAGAACCTCTTTGCAATCCGCACAGCATCAGCTGTTCCTATCTCTACATCCCAAACATGTGAAGGGTTAGCCAGGTGCCACTGTCTGTCTGTTGCTTCTAATAGAAAAAAGGTGTATTACAGAGATAGCACTAGCCTGTTCTGTGTAGTTTGCCTATATGATACTGTATTTTGTCATGCCTACCTTGTGATCCAGCTGGTTTGAGGGTTTGCATTTTTTTACCTTCATTTGTCCTTCACCCCTCACAATTCTCATATCAGACTACCAGTAGACAAGCACAACCAATCCTTGAGCCTCAAAACATCTGGATCCTCATCTATTAAACCTATAATTTAGTGACAGTTTGGCCAAGTTTTGGATCTTGCTTACAGAAATTGATTCCTGAAATAGAGATTCCCCTGCAGCAGTTTTGAATGTGCAGGACTGCTACAAGAGATCTCCCTTCCACCCAGGAAAAAACAGAGGGTTTTTTTCAGTTTCAAAAGGCTTCTGGATGGGAAACTGGTACCCTGCTAAGTTTCTTAGTTGCTATGCAGGCCCATTCTCCTTGCAGTTGATTCACTTGCTGTGGGGAGAGTCGCAGTGTTCCTGGCTGTGGCTCTGAGCCATGGCAGAGCCAGCAAGCTGCCCTCACCTCCCCGAGGCAGGCAGGGGAGGGCTGCACAAACCCTCCATTCATGCAGTGCAGAAAGTCAGTATTTCCAGGCCTCTGCTGCTGTAGCATGGCTGATTGCCCACAGCATTCCCTGCTCTTGGGAAGGCAACACCACCACCCTGTGTGGCGTTGGCCGGCTCACAGCCTGAAGCCTGCCCCACCTGGACACTGTCTCTCTGCTGAGAAACACTCGATGAGATTCAAAGGCCTGGGCAGGGTTGGGTGAGGGCACGGCTGGGCCAGCGCAACCAGGATCACCTGCGTGTCGAGGGTACTCAGACCTGATGTTCCTCTGGCATTTTGCTGCTGCGTGTGCTTTCTCCCCCTCTCCAAAAATCGATTCTGAGCAGGCCTAGCTCCTACTTAATCTCCCACTTCTCTCAGCAGTTTTCTTCCCACCCTGCAATGTTTTAATTCCTCATCCTCACCTCTGGATCTGGAGTACAGCCCTGCGCTCTCCAGCAGCCCGAACGGCTCATGGTTCTCTCCCTCTCTCCACACAGATTCCAGCTCCCAGATGGTCCTGATGACATCAGGCCTCGGTGACAGCCTCTTAGCAGAAACAGAAATGTAGCTGGGCTACCCTGCCTGCTTCTGCCGAGGAGAGCGCCGTGCACCGCCAGCCCCAGCCTCGGCTGGGCTCCCCAGCCCTCCTGTCACACATCTCACCTCCTGCCGATGCCTCCCTGGGCTCTGAGCGAGTCTCCACACACGTCTCTGCGTCCTCACACGCCTCGTCGGCCGCTTGTGATTGTCCCCGTCGCCGCATGTGTAGCTCACGCCGCCCTGCCACCCCCACGCCCGGCTGCGCCCGCAGGGCGCTGGCTGTATTTATTCAGATGTGTATAAGAGATGTCCTTTCTATCGCTTGTACTGCTGTCGCGGTGAGACTTTTATAAAGGTCACAGATGTGTGGCACCACTCGGCAGCGTCCGCCTCCGCCACTATGCGACCCAGGGAGGGCGGGCGCCGGCAGGGACGGAGTTGGTACGGGCAGAGAGCGGCAGGGTCTGGGGGGTGCCGACAGCTCGACAGCTACCGGCAGGGACGGGCAGGGTCTGGGAGCTGCCCACAGCTACCGGCAGGGTCTGGGAGCTGCCCACAGCTACCGGCAGGGTCTGGGAGCTGCCCACAGCTACCGGCAGGTGCCAGGCGCGGGCAGGCGCTGTGGGCCCGGCCAGGCCAGGCCCGGCCCGGAGCGCCGGCAGGGGGCGCCAGCCCCGCGCCCGCCACCTCACGGCTCTGCCGCGCCTCCTGACTCGGTGTCGGCCCTGGGGACAGGTCGGTGACAGCCCAATTTTCTGTCCCCCAGGCCCTCCCTCGGGCCAGGAGGAAGCGGGCTGGGCTAATCTAGCTCTGCAGGGAGCTTGACACCAGCCGTGCACACCCTGGTGAAGGCTTCAGGCCGCAGCAGCACCGTGGGTTGCGCTGCCTGTGCTTTGCCAGGCGTCTCTTGCTGACAAGGAAGATCGTGTTTCAAGGCTCAGATTAGGCTGGAAGATTAAATTGTGGTAGCAGCTGCTACTCAAGGGAACAAAGAATAAAATCATTAATTACGGGGACAAAGAAACAAGACACTCTTTCTAGTGTTAGGCTTGCATGTAGCCAGCTCAGAAAGGCACAGGCTAACTTGGGAGACGGAGGAAAATTCATCACAGCCCTGTGACCTCTGCAGCACCCTTCAATGTGAAAAGGAAGCACTTCCAATTGTCTGTATCAGCATCCTGCAGGAACACTCTACCTCATGTTTGGAAGGCTTCCTGACTGGGGTATGTCCAGTCACCCCCAATCCCCGCTCCTCACACAAAATACTGAATCTAGAATTATAAACCTCTTAGGAACCCAGCAAGGGGGTATGGTATGTGGTTTCTGAAGTGAAGTGGTACTCTCAGACGACTCCAAAAGCTGGGACTCCAAAAAAACCAACAGCTATTAAAAAGATTAGCTACACCTTATCCTATGCTAGATGAGAATGTGGAGGTTGGCAGACCAGCCAGTACAGCCAGCAAATTATGTGAAATGGGGTCAGCAGAATCTTCCAAGTAACACTGAGGGGTGCTTACAGCACCAGGTCACAGGATTGCTCTCCCTGGACGAGATAATGGGTGGCACACACAGTTCAACAAACTTGGGACACTGTACCATGAGTAGCTAGCTCTACAACTTCACATGCTCAGTATCATTCAAGTCCAGGTCTTAGTTACTACCAAGTACAATAAAGCCATTGCCATCTACTTTTAAAATAGTTTATTTCTGGTCTTAAAATATACATCAGTTTGAAAATCTCAGAAAAAACCCCACATTAGTTACAGATTAACAGTCTGGAGTTGGGACACTGGAACTCAGATGGGCTCAAGGCCCCAGAGCCAATACTGCTGGAGGTGGGCAGGAGTGCAGAGGACACAATGCCCACAGGTCAAGAAAGGGCTCTGCTGCTGCTTGAGGCCACCAGTCCCCCTCAAGCTCTGCCAGCATCCTAATGCTGCAAAGCACAAGTGTCTGGTGAGGTGGTGGGCATACCTTTGCCACCCCTCCCCTTCACTGTTTTGCTTTTCAGTCTACCTTGACCAAAAGCAGAGCGAAGCCAGCTCTGTTCAGCACCATCATCAGCAGCTGCCTCAGCAAAAGAGTTCTGTCCACTGCCCGGCATGCCAGGATTCAGGGGAGATGGGGCTGAGGCCTGGTGGGCAATGCCTCCCCCACTGCAGGCCACCAGCAGGCTCAGGGCCAGAGCAGCTCAGTCAGTGAGCAGCCAACCCCAGGTGACATCTGTGAGGCAGGATCTGACAGCTGCTGCAGATGCAAACCCTCAGCAGTGCTGCAGAAGAACAAAAGAAATGCAGCAGTGGAGTGGCTGATGGCAGCAAACACAAGGACAACCCCCTGACCCTCCACAGCTGGGACAGGGAGATTAACACTCTGCAGGCTCAGAGGAGGCTCCCACTATCAGCCTGTCTGCACAGCAAAACACTGCAGTGAAATACTGAGTCCCACTTCCCCACCAGAGGGTGGCATCCAACTCTACAACTGTTCCAGGTGGGAAACAAGGTGAGTGGGAAACAAGGCAGCAGCTCTGCCCAGGGTACATAAAACAACCTACACAGCTTGCCAGAGAGGCCTGCAGCTCCCCTTCACTGGCCCTGGAGCCTCCAGGCCCAAGCTGAAGCCCTGGCTGGCCCCAGCTACAAGCTGCAAGCCCTTTACAGAGACAGGGGTTTGGGGAGGGGAGCAGGCCCCCAGACAGCTCTAGGCTGCAAATCTTGATGCAAGCATATGAATAGATGCTTCCTCCTGGAGAGAAGGATGCTCTCCTCCAGCCCAATGAAGAGCCCGCATGCTGTAGGGTGAGAGGACAACACAAACCCAACTCAAAAACCAGACAGCAGGCTGAGGGCAGGGTTGAAGGGGCTATGGTGAAGAGAACTGGGCTGTTCTCTGCCCTGCACTCCCATGGAAGCCAAGAAACACCAGACAGACAAGGGCACAGGACAAAATTAAAACAGGAGGCCCAGGCTTTATAAGCCCTCAAAAAAATACCTACATCTACAGACCTCTCCCCTTCCCTCCCCCCCCCCCAACAAGACACTGAGCACACAAGACTGAGAAGAAAAGTCACACAGTATCACACTACACTAGGAAAAACACGCAGAGAGCCCTAGCTAGGAAGGGAGGCCCCAGAGAGGCCCCAGAGCCCGGAGCCCCCAGAGAAGGGGCTGTGCAAGGAGCCCTGGTGAAGGGCTGCTGCCGAGCCATGAGGTAGTGCATCTGCAGGGAGCAGCTCTGCAGCACGCTGCCCTCGCATCCCTGCTGGCCTTGCACCAAGCCCTTCCCAGAAAATCCGGTAGCATCCTTCACGCCTTGCTTGCCTGGGGCAAAACCTTGTTCTTAAATCTGGAGGGGTTTCTGCAGGCTGGAGGCCAGGATCAGAGGGAAGTGCAGCTCTGATAGCTGCGACTCCTCCATACACCCTCAGTGCAGGCATCAGACCGGCTGCCAACGGCTGTGTCTGTTTATGCAGGGTGGGGGAAAAAAAACACAATACACCCCAAAACCAAAGGCTTGGAAGAAACAAAGAAGCCCACCCAAGAGCAAAGCATCAGCACCGTTCAAACAAAACAACAGCACAGAGAACAGGGGAAGAGGTGTGAGGGAGGAGACACACAAACCCCAGAGCCCAGCAGGCACTGCCTCCCCAAACCACCTCAGCAAGCAGCACCCGTGGCCCACAGCACAGCACCAGCCCCTGTGCATGGCTTCCGTGGGGACCAGGTGCCGAGCCCAGCCATGGAGACACACGACAGCGACCTGCAGAGGCAGATTCTGAAGACCCACCAAGTGGGTGGCTGGGGAAAACAAAACCAGGAGGAAAATGAGATACAAGCAATCCCAGCTCATCCCCATGGCACACAGCCATCTGCTGGGAGAGTCGCCATGCCCCACTCACAGCCGCTGGGGCTCCCAGGGAATCAGATACCACCACACAGGCACTCTGCCCTATTGGCACAAGTTAAAAGAGAGCAGAGCAGCTGCAGGGAAACAACAAGAGAGCACCCAGAGCCTCAGGTACCTGAGTGGGAAGGGGGATGAGAGCAAAAAGAGGCACAGGCACCAGGACAAGGGGTACCAAGAACTAGCTCTGGTACAGGCACCAGTGTGAGGCTGTGAAGAGAGCTGTGAGTGTGTCGGGGCAGTGGGTGTGCTTCTGCACACTGTGTGTGCTTGTACTGAGGGTCTGAGGTGCCAGGGAAGGGAGATCCCAGCTCTTCCAGGTAGCAAAAGAAGAGAATAAATATAAAACCTCAGAGCAGATTTCCCTTGGGAGGAGGGTACTAAGGGAGGCTTCTCCCTCAGGTGGACTGATGGGGACATTCCACAGCTCCGTTAAGCATGGCTGCTTCTTGCTGTGCCTCAGCTGAGAAGGTTGCCCTGTTCCTGGGCTTGTGTCAGACTGTCTTTGCGATGTAAGTGGTGCACTCCCATCCTCTTGGGGCTGCGGTGCGGCCGACTGAAAGGAGGCTTGACCCTGCCTTCTCCACATTCCTCCTGGACACCTCCTTGGCTGCTCTCCTTGTTTCCCTGGAGCAGCATTTCTCTCTCCTCAGCTGGGCTCTCAGGCAAGCCAAGGTCTACATAGTCCTTGTGCTTCTCTGGTGAGGGGCTTTCAGGCTCAGCAGTGCCTCCACCACTTTCAAGCAACAGCTTCTGGGCTTCATCCTGGGAGAAATCTGTACCATAGTCTGAGGAGAAATGGCTCCTGCGGGCTCTGGACTCGGTGCTGTCTGTGTCCACGCTCGAGTCGCGGCTCACGGTCCAGCTGCAGCTCTGTGCAGACTCCTCACCATCCGAGTAAGCTGAGGCTGCCCTACCCAGCTCCTGCATGGAGCGGCTGAACCTCTTCTGGAGCTCGGGGGCCGTGTCACGGCTGAAAGCCGTGCGGTTCATCAGCACTCGCTCCGAGGTGGGGGGTGCCTTATCCACAAACATTCGCTGCCAGTTAGCCAGCAGGTCCTCCTCAGAGCTGGCAGAGCTGGCAAAGGCGCTCGGGATTTGGGGAGGGCTGCTGAACGGGCTGCTCTGGGAAGAGCCGTGAGCCCTGGACGCTTTGGGGGACTGCTGGCAGGAACAGCTGGAGGCTGAACGGTGCCCTTCGGAAGCGGGGCTGCTGGGGAGTGTCCGGTGCCTGTCGCAGCTCTCATCTTCGCTCTGCACCAGGCTGAGGGAGATGGCCTGGCGTGTAGCATACGTACAGTTGGGCAGGGGGCTGTTCTTTGGGATCCTTACCTTGTCCTCAGAGAACTCGATCACTTTGCGCCCTGGGTACATGGGATGGGGAGGTGAGGGAGTAGGGTATGGGCTTAGCTTCTCAAAGGCAGGCACCTCCTCAGGCACACTTTCCACACTACTCTGTGGCTTGCAGCCACCATTCTGCTGTTTCCCTGCATCTCCTCCCTCCTTCCCCACCTGCCCTGCACTATTGCAGGCATCAGGAAGGGCTCCGCTCATGTCCACATGCACAAAGACATCCTCAGCCATGGGACAGCTGCCACTGCTAGACTTGGCTGAATTCAGAACCAGAGATTCTGGTTTCTCCAAGACTCTGGCGATGACTGAGGTGGGCACAACATCAGATGGAGCCAAGGTGTGGGCTGCCTCTTGGCCAGGGCCTGCAGACTCCTGTGCGCTGTGCAAATGCTTATTCACCATGTCCTGCAGCTCATAGGGAAGCTAGGGAGAAGGAAAATTACATTAGAAGGGGGCTGCTATGCAAGTAATTTAGTTTCATATAATCTGCCTTTTCCAACCAACCTACGTGTGTATTTTGTAGTCATTATCTTCACCCTAACATTCACCTACCTTGCCTTCAGAAGGGTATCTTTTTTCAAAGCAAACCTGCCCCATGAGTGACTTACAAGGCTCTCTAGCTGTCACAGCAGTCATGCTTCTAGGCCACGGTTCACAGGTCCCATGTGGCAAAGCAAACAGGTAAAGACAGCACATGGGCTCAGTCTCACATGCCTGTGAGCACAGAGAAAAGGCCCAGCCAGCACATGCTAGGAAGGGGTCTATTGATCTGTGGAAAATCAGCGGGTGGTTGCACTGAAGTGACTGTACAGCCCCCACTGCCAAGATCCACAGTGCTCCCTGAATGCATAATTGCAGCCATGTTACTTGGCAGCCTGCCCACAGACCAGGATCGATGCCTTCCTGTGTTCCTACCAACTCCAGCACGTCACCCCGCTCCCTCACTCTCTCCATTTCAGACAGACAAACACAGGGCTTATTACCAAAGTTGTTGGACTGGGGTCTCACCAGGGGGTAAGCACTACCCGTCATCCTGCAAATGGGCACTATGGCTCTCCCCACTGCTCTGCCAAGCTGCCCTCACCTGGGTCACCACAGGCAAGTGAAGCACGGAGAGCGGCAGTCCCCAAGCCACTCAGTGGCACAGCGAGGTCTGTCCCATCACAGCCAGAAGGAAACTGCACCCACATCTGGGCATGCAGGGCACACTGCATAACAACAGCTGGCTGTGAGGCAGGCTGTGTGCACAGCTGCTCAGCACCAAACCCCCTCCAGTGGCAGCCATGTGGAACACAGCGCTTTGGGGGGCAGAATTCAAAAGCTCCAGAGAGGGGGGACAGCTGGGAGAGAGTTCAAGGTTACCCCAGCAGTAACTGATACACTGACCTCAAGAGTGCTAATTTGAGACACAATGGGGGAGGGTGACAAAGTGGTCACCTGCTAATTTAAAAAAGACAAGCATGTAGTTTTGCTGAGAGGAACACAAGAAGGGACAGAGACTAGAGGTATGGCAAAGAGCGAGCTGGGCTAAGGGCCTGGACAATACTTTCAACCAAAGAACTGATGCTACTAATGTGAAAGGAGATGAGAGCAGGATGAGCTGAGCTGCCTGCACCCTCATCCCTCCCCACAGGGGGCAGCGAGTTTCTAGGCCCTCTGAGCAGCTTCTCCTGCTCAGGGGGCCTAGAAAACCCTCACACAGTTTTTCCTCAGAGAGTAAGTGTCATCGGGTCAGACTACTGCTGCTTCTTATGAGTAGTATGACCCTTCCATGTGGCCAGGAGAGGAAGAAAAAAGAATGAAGCAGAGCAAGAGAGAGGTCTGTCCTCCTGCCAGCTACCAGCATGCACCCAGCAGACTATCAAGTTCAAGGTTATTGTGCTTTTTATAACAGCTCCTGGCTGAACTGTGAAATGAAGCTCTCATGAAAGAGGAGCTGGCAGAAGCTCTGTGCTGCCCTCTCAGTTGGAGTGGGAACAGGAACCTCCTCCCACCTCTGAGACTGAAGGATGAGAGGCCAGCAGCCCTGTGGAGAAAGCTGGAGAAAGCAAAATGCAGTCAAAGCCCATGAGCCCTGCTTCCCCACCTCAGCAGGATTGCTACTCACATCAGCAAACTTGTGGTTCCTGAAGTGTGACTTGTTACACTTGAGCAGCTGTACTGCAAGGTTACAGTCCTGTCGATAGCGTTCCTGCAACAGAGGGCACAGGTGTGCAACACTGTCAGACTCACAAACTCTTACCCAAAAAGGCACCAACTGACCAGATACCATTTGAACAGAAGCCAAAAGAGGAATCTGATGAATCCTTCATGAGGGCACTGCCATTCCCTCCTCCCCATACTTTTATGTATTTTCTTACAACTCAGCCACGGTGTCCCTTTCAACTCCAGTCCTTGTTCCCGGCATACCCTCTTGTCAGTGTACCAAGCCCCACACCCTCTGGGGATTTTAACCATCCCCAAAATCCCACCTTTTCTCTCCCATCCCACAGTTCAGCTATATCTAATGATGCAGACAGACTGGAAGGAGTTGAGAGCAGTTAATAGAGACAAGCACTGGATCCAGGAACTTTTATATTAATGGTGTAGAAAAAGCATCAGCTCCCTCCCAGCTCTGCAGTGAATGACCCCTCCTTAGGTACAGCCCAGACTCAAGTCAAACCCTAAGCTTAAAAGAGCAAATACATCAAACTTGAAGATCCATTCTTCCCTGTTCTACACCTCAGACCCTCTTCTGTTTGTCCGTCCCTGCTATCCTGTACAGCTCCTGCACTTCCATACACACTGGAGTCATTAATGTGCTCCTTTACACTAATGACTTTGAACAAAAGGAAAAGTCCACACCTCACACACTTTCACAGCCATTTGCAGAATAACACTTACATTGAGTTCCTCCAGCTTATTGATGGTGGTTTTGGCATCAAGCAATTTATTAGTGAGCTCTACAATCTCCCAGTCCAGCGTCTTGCGGTCCATTTCTGCCTTTTTAATCTGGGATGCAAGAATACCAGGTTTAAAACTTCCTAGCACAGAACCTGGCTTTACCACCCACCTCAGCCCAAGCATAGCACAATGACATGTTCAGCTGGGATACAAAAAACTTCCAGACAGATAGACAGACAGACAAGGGAGACAACCCTCTTCAAAGGAAGGTGATTCCAGAAGCCAAATGGGACCAGCTGCTCTGCTAGCTACAGAGACAAGAGGTTGAGTCAGAACCTCCTCAATGCAGTATCTCTTCTTGCAGCACCAGCATGTTTCCTCTCTGCCCCTGGTTCCCATGGTGCCTCACAAAAAGCTAGTGGTTTTGAGCAATCAATCCCAACCTGCCACTGACAGCAAAGACCTCTGAGATTGTGACACCCAGTCCTCATTCCTGGGGAAACCAAAACAAGAATACTGCCTGAAAAGATCCAACAGTCAATACTGAATGGACAAAAAGGGGGAAGCACCATCTCGCAAGAGTTTAAGCCTTGCTCTAGTAAGCAAAAGGACTCGTGGCTCCATTTGAAGTTCAGCTGACGTCCTCCATAAAGCAGGGAACCTTGCCTCTTCAGACTCCCTAACAGTTCAGGTACAGGCCTGCCAGAGACTCAGATGTAACAGCAAAAGGGGACAACAGCTCAGAACAACCAAGCTGTTGCTGTCTCAAGAAGTTCTTCCAAACTGCCCAAGGGTGTTGTGAGGCTGTGACCAGCAGGGCCAGCTGCGCATCACGGGTACAGCACGGCAAGAGGCAAGCGGATAGGGGAGCCAGTACTTCACTGGTATGCAATCTCTTCAAGCACCAGCACAACCAGTAATTGGTGGTGAATATTAACCCAAGAAATTCAAGTTCTAGAACCACAGAAATCTCATCCTGGGCTACACAGAGGCAATCAGCACCTCAGCTATTTGACTTGCCTGCTCACAGCTCAGAAGGGGAAGGAAAGGGAGCAAACAAGGCTCACAGCCATCCACACCTTATGCAGCGCTGCAGCTTATGGGCACCACTTCCCAACATGTCATGCTCCAGCTGGCTCAGAGTCAAACACTCTTAAGATGGAGCCCTGCAAGCTAGGACCTGCTGCATCTGCGGGCAGCTGCTGGATACCAGGTGAGCCCTTGGCTGGACGAGGGCTGGGGCCCCTCCATCTGAGATGGGGTATGTGGGATTGACAATGAGACCAACAGGCTGAGACACGTAAAGAGGAAAAAGGAAAAACACACAAACGAAAAGACGCAACTGCAAAAATCCAGCTTTGGCTGAGAGAGGCCTGAGAGGTGAGTGCGCCCAGAGTGTGCCAGCGGCAGCGTGGGGAGGAGAAAGAGAAAGAGAGGGGGAGGGAGAGAAAAGAAACAGCCATGAGTGTTATGAATGCACACAACAGACATACACGCACATTGGCTCTGCTCTGACTGCCCCCATCCTCCCAGGATGACCACCCCTGACACATCCCTGGCACTCAGAGAGGGACTGAAGCAACATGATGGAATACCATGCAATTATGTTGTGAGGAACCAAAGCTCTCGTGCATGACCAAGTACAGGCTCAGTAAACCAAGAAAACCACTCATGACACCAGCCAAAATGGGGAGCAGATGATCATGGCCAGAATCTCACCCCTCACCCACTGCCACATCTGCTGGGTAAAGACAGGGCCCTTTCCCCCACCTGCTCCTAACACACACTGGTCTCTTCCACCTCATCTCTCTAGTGACTTAATAGGGCACTCACCAGGGCATGCAGCTTCTCCTCCAGGTCTTGGTTGGTTCTCTGGGAAGCAGTGTAGCTGTTCTGCAACCTATAGAAACAAGTTTGCATGCTTGGGAATGGATTTCAGGCACCTACTCAAGTTGGCTCCATAGGTGCCAAGAAAACCACCAACTCCAGAACTCAGAAAGACTGCTACTAAGTCAACCAGGCATATTAACTATGCCTCACCTCTGACACATGATGGCTTTCAGACCCCAAGTTACTGGAGGCAAGATGAGGCTGGCAGGGTGAAAGGATCCTGCAGGAGGCGATGTAGATGAATTTGGAGGACTCCTCTGAGCTATGTCATATCTAAGCTCATGCCAGTGACTGGCACTGATTTTTAACTGAGGTACTTTTCAGGTTAAGCAATTTTCTTGCAGCCACCAGTGGCTTTTTTTGCATGCATGCTTACATCCAACAGATGAAGAACTCCCTGTCATCAGCCTTTCATGCTGGCAGCATTCCTACACTGTACCTGGGAAGAAATCATGGCTGCAGAGCCTTTATCTCCCCTAGAGTCTGCAGGTGCACCTTTTCAAGGATGCAGCACACCTCTGATTTGCACAACAGGGCACAACCTGCTCACGCCAGCTGAGGGAGTCTTTGGTGTGAGGGATCTTTCTAACTCCACCCCTCTCATTTTCTTTGTCGTACCTACGGAATTTGTCCTTGAACTTCTCCAGCTCCTCACGGTTCTGGCCCAGTTCCATCTCCAGGTAGTCCTGACCTGACTCCAGCTCCCTCTCCATTGCCTCCATTTTGTTAGTCACGTATGTCAGCCGGCGGCGAAGCTCCTCATTCTCGTGCTGCAGTAGCCTGGGGCAGGAACCAGGAGCAAGGAACCACTGAGTGCACAGGGAGGATTCCACACCAGCACCCCCACCCCACTGCCCTGCACCAGGGCCCAAGAGCCCTCACAGGGGCCCCAGGAAGTCAGGAATTGAACACTCAGGAGATTCCAATGCATGAAGCAAGAGGTACATCTCTGTCAGGACAGACAGACAAACACTCTTGGAGCAGAGGCAAAGAAGTACATGCCAGCTAGCCAGCCATGGCTCCCAGCTCCCTCTCAGGTTACAGTGCTTGCACAAAGACAGATGAGCTGCACAGCTCCAGTGTCCCTCACTGATGAATGAAAAGCAATCAATAATTTATCCCAGTCCAGGATGGATGAATAGAAGGGAAAAATCCTCTTTCCACCTCTGTTAAAGACTTCATCTACTTTCTGTCACACCCACCAACTCCTCTGCCTGCACCTGCACTGGGGATCCATGTTGCCTCCTCCTCCAGCAGGAGGGACATGCAAGGCACAGGTTGGCAAGGCACAGACCAAAGCTCTGCCCACATGGCCCCAGGAAGATTGAAGATCTGAGTGGAGCCTGCAGGGCCAGTCAGCTTCACTGCACAGGTGGCACAAGCAGGATGTGAGGAATCAGCACCCACACAGTTGCAGTATGACAGGCATAAAGGGGGAGCAGCACACTTACTTCATCCTTTCTGCATCCGTCAAGGGTTCCTGCACAGGGAAGAAAACAGCTGTGAGATTCTTTTAGAAGATGAGTTGGTCTCTCACACTGTCCTAAAAGGCAGTCTTGGTTGCTAAACCCTAGCTGTGACTCCTCCTCCCCTGCTCTGACAGTTCAGTCAAGCTTAGAACTACAAGGATTTGTACACACTGCTCAGCTGTCTGATACCAAAACACGCTGTGTGTTCTGGTTCAGGGTAGAAGACTAGAAACCACCACACAAGTTAGGTAACTTTACCCTACCATGGTGCAACCTCAGCATCTCTTTGGTAACATCACCACCTTAGCAGGTCTTTCAGCTTCCTCCACATCCACAGCTGGTGGGCAGCAGGAATCTCACAGGCCAGATACACAGGATTCACTAGTCACCACAGCAATCACTTGTGGGGCCTTGAAGCCCCATAAAAATCATGAGTGAGAATCATTTGGGAGCTGAAAAATGTGGCTACCAATTATATGACCCAGATTGTGCTGCAAAAAAAGGTTTCTTTCTGCAGACCTGAAACCAGCCACTGTAACTATACTGGGATAGCAGAAGAAACACTAAAGGTCAGGAAAGCCTGTAAAAGAAAATGTTATGGGCAAGATCCCCAGAGATAGCTGGAGCAGGGCCCTGCAGAACAAGGAGGCAGTGAGCAGTGACAAGAGCACACAGCTCAGCTATTCTGAACTCCCTGTGCTAACCCATGAGATGGCTGCTGCCTGCCAGGATGGCTGGGAGATATTTAATTAGCAGTAGAAACAACTTTTTTTTTGTGAAAGCCAAGACTCTGACCATTCTAACAAAGTCCAAACTGCCCATGGATTATTTCTGTAGCTTGATACCAGAAGCACTTCACAAACCCAAGTGCAGTCACACTTCAGACAGCCTATTAAGTGTCACAGTCAGCTCTGGGCTGAGAGACCATGTCAGACAGCCAAGCAGCTAACAATTCTATTAAGTACACCATCCCAGTTCTGACCCTAAGACATCATGAGGCTGCTATCTCCATTAATTCACACTTTAAAAGAATGGTCTTTAACACCTGCATACACCCTCCTGTTCCTAAGGGCAAAGCATCAATCCCTTCTTTTCTTACCTCCTGACTCCACATGGCAATCAGTTAATTCACACAGAATTATCTAGCAACTGCCTCCCCTGCCCCCACAAATACACAAACAGCAGATGATAGTGACCAGGCAAAGGGGATAATGTGATTCTTATTAATAAAAGGTAATGGCATTGCCTCAAAGGAGGCTAGAGAAAAGAGAAAGCTTAAAGGACCTGAAACAGCCATCATACAAAGATCAAATACTCTGAGGCAGACAGGCACTGGGCACACACAAAGCACTAGGAACATCCCAGCACCTCCTGACAATGGAGCTGCCTGCCTCCTGCACACATCTACTACTCAGCAGCCTGAAGGCCTCCAACCAGCAAACACCTGGGAAGTTTGCAGTGGGGGGAAAGCACCAGTTTCTACTTTCCTTACCTCTTGGGGCCAAAGGGAAGCTGGTTACTCCCAGGAAGATATACCCAACCTCTAACACAGCCATGAGTGGCACCCACAAGAGAGTAACCTCTGGTGATTAAGCACCCACAACATGAGGCCTGCTCTCAGTCTCTGCCCTGGCATTCAAGACTAGATGAGATCCAGGTAGGGGTTTGGCCTTTGTGAGAGCCCTGCCTGCAAGTCAGTGACCCTGGCACCTACCTTGTTTAGTGCCAGGTTGAAGGAAGGGGAGGATCTAGATGGGGTAGGCCCCTCCTCCCGACTCCAGCATGTTGGAGTGGAGCAGGATCCTTTCTCTGGGTAGTTCGGCTCCACTGTACGCTTCTGCCCAAGCTTAGCACACTGATGCTGTGGCTGTAACAGCTGTGAACAGGGACTGCTTTCATCCCTTCTGCCCTCTGCACTGCTTTTCCATGAAGACAGTGAATGCTGCTGCCCAGAGGATGTCCCTGCCAGCCCCACGTCTGCCAGCTGCTGCAGCTCATACTGACATAGATCTACTACCCTTCTCTCCAAGGAAAGGAGTTTTCCCTTACTGTCCTTCCTCCCAAGGGCAGGTTTCTTTCTTAGTCTGGAAGCTCTCTCAGCTTCCTCAGCATACTTTCTCTGGCCTGAAGCCAGTCCCAGCCCCTCACTTTTCTTTTCTGCTTTTCTTCTGCTTGGGCAGGGGGATCTTTCAGTTGCATGCTTGGTTTTGACCCCTTTTAGGCGACCTTCCCCTTGGCCTTCTGGCACGGAGCTTCTGGGGACACGGGGAGAGTTCTGGTCTTGTTCTGCTCCCCTGGTCTCTCCCAGTGAGCGCAAGCGGTTGGGACTCAGCACCCGCTGGGTAATCTCATCCAGGAATTTGGAGAACTGCAGTTTTTCCTCTGTGAGCTTCCCCCTGCGCTTGACAGAGCCAGCAGCCCTGCTGCTGCTTTGATCCAGGGAGCGCTTCTCCCCAGGGCTGAGGCAGAGCTCAGGATCACTGTATTTGCGCGAGCCACGACCGTGGCAAAGCGTCTCTACTGAGCGGGACTTGCACAAGCTCTCAGGGCACGAGCCAGTCATGTTGGTCTGCTTCAGGATCCCTTTGAGAGGCAGGTGTGTAGAGGAGACACGAAACTTCCTCGGTGTCAGGACTTCAGGAGGCTCTTTAAATATAAGTGAGCGTTCCAGGCTTCTGCTCTTGAAGGAGCAAGTGGGATGGTGCCTTTCATCTCCAGACACCAGAACTGTCTCCATGCTACGGCTCACAAATTTGCTGCGGTGCCCACGACTGCGGTTCGGGCACCGCTTCCCACTTCGCTGCCCCATCTTCCCACCACGCTGAAGCGCTGGAGAGGCAGTCTGACTCTTGACGTTCAACTCTGCTCTGCACCCTGCCATTTCCTTCTCACTGCTGGACTCCAGCGACCACGATGAGGAGAAGTTCAGGTTGCAAACCTCAAACCCCTCTGCCTGCTCGAGCTGGCCTGCCTCGGTGTAACTAAACCCTATTTGCTGGTGCAATGGTGTTAAGCCCTTTGTCACCCGGCAAGTTGTTACCTGACTCTGCTCAGCCAAGATCACTCCATCCTGGTCGTCGCGAATGATGGGCACCTCATGCCGGATTTCGCGGTGCTGCGGGGGCGCCTTGCGGTAAGGCTTCTTTGACGGGGCCGTGCTCGACATCCTCCCACCTGCGTGGCTCCCAAAGCGGGTCACCTACCAACAGCAGAAAGGGCACACAAGAGAGAGTCACGGCTGCTCCATCCAACCCTAGAAGTGACCCAGCAGGAATGTGGCTCCCCTGGAGTCCCAGAGCAGGTCCCCATGCAGAGTGCTAATAGAGCAGGTAAAGGATGTAGCCACAAGCCTTGAGCAGCAGCTGCAGGAGAGGGAGCAAAGTAAGAGGTAGCTGTGTCCTTCTCCCAGCTAGTGAGAGCAGAGGGCTGGCACATCCTCTCCCCCCTCTACACACGCTCACTCACGTAGTTGTGTGTCCGGATTATATATAGCAAATGAGAACAGACCTCACAGCAGCATATTGATTAGGCTCTTTAGGAAAGGCCTTTTTCAATATGGAAACTGCAAGCCTTACAGGCAGCACTGACAGCTGGAGCAGGAGTTATTGATCATGTCCTGGCACTGTCAGCAGGGACTATGTGGGAGGAGACTTTAGCCATTAAAGAGCCCAGAATTTTTTGGCTTACACTGGGACCAGCGCAGCAGATCATAGGAGATTTGTTAGAAGGAGAACTGATTACTCTGGCAGAAAAGACAAAGACAACCCCCAAGTCACAGGTGGCATCAAATTAGGGAGTAGCAGTTTTGACCCCTTGGTACTTAAGGCCAGATTCTGCAACACAGAATCACAGAATGGTTTGGATTGGAAAGGACCTTAAAGATCATCTCATTCCAACCCCCCTGCCATGGACAGGGACATCTTCCACTAGATCAGGTTGTTCAGAGCCCCATCCAGCCTGGCCTCAAACCTCCAGGGATGAGGAGTTCACAACCTCTCCAGGCAACCTGCTCCAGTGCCTCACCACCCCTAGAGGGAATAAGTGCACATATGCAGACATGCAGCTGTACCACTAGCGGAAAGATTAGTTCCTTCACCCTAGCTATTTATTGGGATTCTTCCTGCTGCAGGAACAGTACAAGAGCAAAACATAGGGTAGAAGAAAAGCAGATGTCTTGTATACAAGACATCTTTTTTTCCATCTTCTAGGTCTGCAGTTGAGGGCAGGAAGACTTCCCACAAGCAGCCAAAATGTCAACCACTCTGTTGTACACAAGACAAGAAGTCTCAGAGCTATCAAGCAGGTGCTGCAGAGCCCAATTCCAGACTTTCCTCACTGACAACATACGCATCATTCATAGTTGTCCTATATTTGGAGTAAGTGCCCAATTCTCATTCCCCTTGCAAGACCCTTACACCCAGCAAGCCCAGCATCTCTGCAATCCTCAGCACCTGACCTGCAGCCCTTCAAAGTGCAGGACCTGTGTCCACTCAGATCACGCCCTCTCCCCACTTCCACAAGCAGGGCCACACAAGTCCCTTTCACATACCTGCAGTCGATGGCTGCCACAGGGCCCGTGACCCAGCAGACTTCATTTGCTTTGTGTGTAGGACAGTGGAGTTTTACATGGTAATGGTCTAACAGAGCCTTGAGAATCCTCCCCAGTTCTTATCCTCAAGAATTCTCTCCAATTCTCATCTAGCTGCCTCTTTTGACACCCAGACTGAGTCCCCTGAGAGGAAGGCAAGTGGGAGGTGTCTGCATCAAGCACAGAGCAGTCCCAAGCCATAACAGGCTTTACACTTCACAGGTACATTTGCAAACCATCCTTCACTCTGCTATAAACACAAGCTCACAAAAGTTTCTCAAACCTTTCCACAAACACAAACAACTTCTTAGGACTAACCTGAAAATCTCTCCTATCAGAATGCTGGGAACTTCCCCTTGCTGCAGTCATTCCCTCAAAGTCCCTTCTCCTAAAAAGATGCAGAGATCTCTAATATTTTAGAAAAATTACATCCATAATACTGAATGCACATTTCACTGCATCCCTAAGCGAAACAGAGAGGTCTGTGTTGTGGGGTTAAACTGCATCAGGTCTGATTTGCTGGGAAGACATTTCTCTTTTTCAAAAAGAAAAGCCAGAAGAAGCTTTGTAAATGGCCCGCTATCAAACAGGTGGTCTAGGGGACTCTTCTCTCAATTTCTGCCAGGCTAAGGACAGGAGATGTGCATGAAGATATGCCCAGCTGAAATCACAATCATTTCTCTAGTTCATAAGGACATGAGTACTTACCAGCCTGGGCCCAAATTCAAAGCCTCATGAAGCCAGGACACTCACTCAGATGACCTGAAGAAGAAAAACAAATAGCTAAGCATCCAGCAAAACAGCCAGCTTGAAATCTCATCCCACAAATATGTAAGGCATAGGGACTATTTATAGCCAAGGACAACTGTGATGGCCACCTCATTCCAGGTACCTGCCTGTGCCCACATCAGATCTTCTGAAAGTAAAGAAAATGAACTTACAAATACCTGGCCACATGGCCCAGCAAGAGCTGGAAAGGCACATGGCAAGGAAATGTAAAGGCACTCAGGCAACTGGAATCACAAACTCAAAATTCATGAAGCAATGGCTTCAAAGCAACACTGGTTGCAGAAAGGACTAAACAAACCTCCTCTAGAATGGGACCCTCCCAGCTCATCTTCCCTGCCACGGCAGAGGGATGCTAACTGTGAAGCCTTTGGAACAGAAGTTTGGTGATGCTAATAATTATCTCACTCATCCTTTCAAGTCAGTGTTTTTCACCCACAATTGAGCTGGCAATTATCAGGCTTTTGTTTAAGCCAAAACATTTGTGCCTAGAGCTGTGATAACCCACACCTCCACAAGGGAGAGGAAGGCAAGCTATGCTCTGATTGCCATCAAGTAGCATATCATACTCTACCTTGCTGTTAACAGGCTTCTGTAAAACATCCAGCCAACCATGGACACAAAACAGGTTCACAAACAACATTCCTCTCTGGTCAAAGCCTGGGGTATTTAACTGGTTTTGCCTGGGATAGAGTTAATTTTCTTCCTAGTAGCTAGTAAGTGTTGTGCTTTGGATTTCAGATGAGAATAATGTTGATAACACACTGATGTTTTAAATGTTGCTAAGCAGTATTTACATTAAGGCAAAGATTCTTCAGCTTCTCACCCTATCAGTGAGTAGGCTGAAGGGCACAAGAAGCTGAGAGGTGACATGGCCAGGACGCTGATCCCCACTGTCCAAAAGGATGTCCCACAGCATATGGTATCATGGTCAGGATACAAACCAGGGGAAAGGCGGCCACGGGCCACTGCTCAGGAACTGGCTGGGCATTGATCAGCAGGTGGTGAGCAATTGCACTGTGCATCCCTTGTTTTTTATATTCTATTTATTTTATTATGATCCCCTCCTTTTCTGTCCCATTTAACAGTCAGTATCTCAACCAACAAAATTTTACTTCGTTCCAAAATCTCTCCCCATCCCACGGAGGGGTAAGAAGTGAGTCAACGGCTGTGTCATGCTTAGTTGCCAGTGGAAATCAAACACAACAGGTACCCATCACTACGAGAAGAGAATTGGGTTAATCTGGGTTAGTCAGCTGTAAGAGAGTGGCTTTGTAGCCATCACTCTGCCACTGGCATGAGTAAAGCCTTCAGTAAAGCCTTCCTTTCCCTGAAACACTACTGCTGCTACGTTACTTTTTCCATGTCAGTGGCATGAAGCCCCGGGAGGTGGGACAGGAGGCAGGGTGTGGAGCAGCTATAAACATGCAGGGAGAGTCAGACTGAAGGTGAAAGGAACAAGCAGGCAACCAGGACCACGCAAAATCAGGTTCTGCCAAAACAAACTGAAGAGGTGCCCCAGTGCTGGCCCTGCCCCAACAAGCTGTCTGGCTACTTTCCTTGCTACAATGCTGAGTCGGGTCTCAACTAGCACACGGAAAAACAGCTTCACAACAGTGCAACTGCTCTGTGGGGCAAACTGCAAAGTATGATGGGAGAAAGAGAGGGAGAACGTGCACCTCCAGGAGGGATCAGACCAGCAGAGTTTGAATCTGCTTTCCATCAACTCCCAGCAGAAGCTGTTTCAGCATCATTGCATAACCACCAGCCACATGGCAGACAGACAGAGGTTTCCAGGAACAGCTGCACCCATGGGTCCAGGTACGTTTCCATTGCAGCTGTGCTCAGAATGAACTTGCCAGAGGCCTCCCTGTCTCTCAGCACACTGTTCCTCAGGCTCAAACAGAACTCGCCTGCTTCCTACCCTAGAGGCAGCAACTATGCTACCTGCCATCTCATCCCCACTTACCTGGAAAAAAACCCAGGATTTGAAATCTACCCTCATGATCTGAGAATTTCCATAGATAGTTAAAAACTCACAGGGCTGCCAGACAACTTTCCCTCAAACAAGGACTTACAGATCCAAAGTGACGACGTGTCCAAACATTTCTGGTCGTTTGTCTCCGAATCAGCTTTCTCCTGTCAGTATTCAGCAGCATCTGGCCAACAGCTCCTGAAACATGAGAAAGGAAACTTGGTGTCAGTCACCTATCAGCACAAAACATGGAAACAACCAGGCATGCTCAGAGCAACCCATAGCCAGGTGACAGGGCAGAAGTCAACAGCAAACTGCTGCACCAGACTACTATCTAATGCCAGGTAAAATGCCTCCACTGTAAAAGCTCCATGCCTTCACTGTATCCCAGAAAGCACAGCTCTTTGAGCCATCTCTCCACCGAGCAGGATGCCTGCGCAGACCAGTAACTGACCTTGGAAAGGCAGCTGGTTTTTCTCCAGGGCTCCCTGCTTCCCCACCTGCATTCCTGTCCACCACCAGGAATCCAGTCACTGTCATTCTGCTCCAGCCACTCTTCCACACCAACCTAATTTTGTTTTGCAGGCAACCCTGCGGTGAACAGCACAGCAAAGGCCTCCTCATCTACAATACCTGAGCATCTCTAGCTAGCACAGAGGGAGAATCCCGAGGTGGTTCAATTCACCACACCTCTGTTCAGAGAGGAGCAGACACACTCTGCAGAACAGATGGACCTTGTGCTCCAAAGCACAAATGGATATAGGTAATATCCAGAAATAGAAGAAGGCACTAATTCTGCTCATCACACTATTCACAAGTCTCTCTCTGACGGAGCTTGCTGTCAAGTCCACATTAAGACTACCCTGCAGAAGCTCAATTTTAGCCTGGAGCTACAGCAGGAGGCAGCTCTTCAGCCATTTTAATTAGCACTGTAATACAAGAGGAAACTTAAACTCCTGGTTCTTTTTACCCTTTCCACCTCTCATCAGTAATGCTCCTTAACATTTACAGTCCTCTTTCCACCAGTCTATCACCTGCAGTAGGTCCAATTCTACTGTCTTCTAGCTATTACCCACTGTTGTTGCAGTAGGATTTCCAAGGTCACTGACAATAACAGCTTCACTGGATTGGCTTACAAGGGCCACAAGGCACACACTGACAAAACACACACAAACTTTCTTCACAGGGACACCCTGTCCTGGTTACAGCTGGGACAGAGTTAATTGTCTTCCTGGTAGCAGGTACAGTGCTGTGGTTGGGATTTGGGATGAGAATGATGTTGGTAACACACTGATGGTTTAGGTGTTGCTATGCAGTGCTTACTCTAACTCAGGGAATTTTCAGTTTCTTGTGCCAGTGACAAGGTGCATGAGAAGCTGGGAGGAAGCACAGTCAGGACAGCTGACCAAGCTCAGAGGGAGCACAGTCAGGACAGCTGACTCAAACCAAGCAAAGGAATATTCCATACTTAATGGCATCCTGCTCAGTACATAAAGTGAGGGGAGCTGCTGGGAAGGGCCAACTGCTGCTTGGGAAGAGGCTGGGCATTGGTCAGCAGGTGGTGACCAATTGCATTGTGCATCCCTTGTTTTTCTTGGGTTTTATTCCTCTCTCCCTCTCTCCACTACAACCTCTCGCCATTATAACTGTTATTATATTTTACTTTATTTGAATTATTAAACAGCTCTAATCCCAACCCACAAGTTTTACTCTTTTCCAGTTCTCCCCCCCATCCCCCTGGGGACAGAGGGGAGAGTGACCAAGTGCCTGCGTGGTACTTGGCTGCCAGCTGGGATTAACCACAACACAGTGCCAGAGTGCAGCTGCACAGGCAGCACACAAGCCTGACTCCAGCTGACTTTAGCAGAGAACATCCCTCAGTGTAAAATCCACTTGCAGGGCAGCTCTGTTCCCTGTGTGATCTGAGAAAGGCAAAACCTTTCCCACACACCACAAACAGATGTCATCTCACAGGGAATTGCTTAGGACAGTTCTGTGGGCCCTGTACAGAATAAACAGCCACTTGGCATGCATACAAAACCACATCACCACCCATGAGCGTTGCTTTAGCTTCAGTAACAAGACAGAGGTCCCTGGCACAGAAAGGAAAGTTCAAACAGGAATGCTTTGGACAAAAAGGGCAAGAACAAGAGAAATAAAAAAAGGCAACATTTGTAGGCACCTAGTGTCTTCCTCATATTTGGCAAGTCCCTTGAGGCCTGAGGTAGCCAACACTTTGGTTCTAAGATGCACACAACTTCTGCCTGCTTGTAGTTGCAGCAGCTGAACACTCCCTGCAGAGGCAGAGGACTTGCAGGCTTTTCTTCATCATCACCTTTTCTTGTGTTGCCTTTTCTGACCTTATAAAACAGCCTTCTTACCAGTGCTGAGTGCCCCTTCCTCAAGAGAAATACAGTGATTATGATGCAGATGCAGTTTCTTATTTTGGGTACTGTATCACCTTTCCAGCTTTTCCTCTTAACAGCAGCATTTCTTTAGCACTGCTTTTTATTGAGAAAGGGAAACTTGCAATAATGAAAGAATACATTCCATAACACAATCACAGTCACATTTGTTTCTAATGCAACACCACAGAAAGATTTTTTTGTGACTATCAGAGTCAGCATGCTCCAAAAACTTGCAGGTACAAAACCCACAAGTAACAAAACCAAATGTCCTGTGACACATATCTGATCACCACAGTTAACCTGGAACATTGCTCTCTGTGGGCCAACCCATATTCTGCATGCCTATCCAATACAGGATACTGGCACGTCCTGCTTTAGGAGGTATCAGTATTTCCTGACTAGCTTCATGAAAAGCAAACACAAGAGAGTTCTAGTCGCCTTCCTGTGCTTATGGACAGAGGAAACCTTAGATTTCAGAAGTCTCAAGCCAGACTACCTGAGAAGCTGCTGCAGAAAGCCTGGCCAAGACAACTAACCAGGGAGATGGACAATGCCATAACTGCACCAAGGCATATCTGTCCAGGACAGGAAAAGAAGCTGTGTGAAATTAAAAACAGCACCTGTAGACTGCTGGTGCCAAGCACAATAGAAAAGGACTGCAAGGTTATTAAAGGGCTCTTTAACATTTAATGAGAGAGATCTTTTCATTCAGAGAAGGCATCTCAAAAGAATGTTCAGATCCATTCTACTGCTGGCTATGTTAAAGCTCATTTTAAATAAAAGGATGACAGCTCCAAGTGCAGACTCACATCTCAGTTCTGCCCGTATGTTAATGCTCAGGATTCAGAGCTGAGTAACAGCATTATAGTGACTCTTGGATTAAAATAGAATTTCAGGAGGATTATTGCTCATTCCTGCTTTTCCATACCAATTAACCTTGACTGTTAGGCAGAAACCTCTGTTCTCTGCATGGGAACAATTCCAAGAGCTATCAAGAAAAAGGGATCAGGCTAGCTGTTGGACAACAGTCCATGTAACAAGCCCTACTTAACACCTAACACATTTCCAAAGAAAATGAAATCCCTGGACTCCAGTCATACATAGTTCCTGTTGAAGGGAAATACCACAGGACATATCATGTATCAGTCACATCCACTGCACCATGCAGAATTCTCTTAAAAATTATCAGAATCACACTTTTCTTACAGTCCTGCTCTCTCCTCCCACAATACAAAGATCTCAGTCCCCATAATTCAATTGCACTCCACACCCTTAAACGTGCATTTTATTATGTACTCTCTGCTGTGTTAAGAGTAGCTCAGCTTCCCTAATTCTTTTGTAGAAGCCAGGACTGGTCAACATTGACCAAGAAACGCTAGCATCACTAACATGTAACTGGAATAGAATGCAACAGCTGATTAACATCTGAACAGGAACAGGACAGGAAGCAAAGGACCAGAATTCAATCCCCAGAAGGAATGTTAATGGAGAATAAAAATACCCAGGGGAGATTTTGACCAGGAAATGAGCACCAGCTTTTTAATACATATAAAGCATAGAACCACCATTAATGGCTACACCTGAAATTGCACAAGAACCAGCTCAGCAGAAGGTCATTTACCAAGCTGCCTTTAGCACAGACAGCTACACCAAGGGCTAATGACAGCTTCTCATTCAGAACTGCTGACACACCAGAAGCGTGTTTAGTTCGTTCAGTGATCCATCCAACTCTCACAAGGTACTTCAGGCTACAAACTTTCAGAGTCTCTTCATCTTAGCACCCTGGGCTTCGTGTCCTTCCTCACTCTGTCTGCTTTCCTGTTCTTTTGAGATCTCCCATAAGAAGACTTCTGGAGTACATTGCCCAGAAATTTAAAGAAATACCAGAACATTAGATAAAAATTCATGGAGATTAAGAGAACTCTCAAAAGTTTCTGGAAGTGTCTGGACCCAGCTAGAAAAAGTAAATCTTGATACTCTAACAACATGTATCTGGATAAAGCTGATACTTCATGTGAGGGAAATTTGGGAGTCATGGCCTTATTTTCCAACACAAGCGAGGGAATAGCTACCACAAGCAAACATTTGAAGAGAAGTGGAAGAGGGGGGTTTCTGTTGAAAATCATCATGCAGGAATTCCTTTCCCAGACCTCTGTCATATCCTGTGCTGTGTAGGAGGGGAAGAGGGGGAAAATTCATACATTGCCTTCCCAGAGCATAAAATCATAAGGCATTTAATTAGGATAAGGTAGAAGCAGCTTAAATTTTTCAACTACTGAAAGGCAGATTCTCAGCCCCTGTAAGTATTCCCTGAGTCTCACACAACCCCCAGCAATATCAGCAGCACTCTTGTTTCAAACTTTGGTTCAGAAGCTCTGGGCAAACGGCAATCTCCATCTCTTCAGTGCCAGGAACTGAATGTCACGAGCTGCCCCTCTAGCACAGATACAGTAATGCCAGAGAATGCTGCATTGCTGGAGCATTCAACGCTCCACTTGCCACAATCCTCTCTCCAAAAGGTGCCCTCTGTCCGAGGCTCTCACTGATGCACAGATGGCTGACACACTATGCGCTATCTACATAGTGGGACAATGGAGCAGAGCACATTATTTGCATTATTTACAGAGGACAGATGGACAAGTTGCTACAATGACCTAGCCTACAGAGCATCTGCAATGCTGAGGAGGCGCTAAGTCCAGCCCTAATGCTTGCAGGTGCTGACAAAAACAAATTCAAGAAATAAAATGGCTGTTTACAGCAGTCAGCTTTATTCTGAAATGCTATCACCACAACCACGCTCACAGAGTAATTCACATGCCAGTTTTGTTCCCACAGAGCCTTTACCAGCAAGCAGAACACAAGATGTATTGACTAGATTTATCCTTTTCAACCAGAAAGAGAACTGACATCTGCAGTACTTACTTATTCCTTGGCCATAAGTTCTGTATGTGTATAAGTAAGTCACCACATATAGCAGGTGGCACATACTGTTGGGAGACAGACCAGGAAAGAAACAGCATCAAAATTGGGTGATGTTTATTTCAAGCGATGGATGAAGAAAAATAGCAAAATTCAGCTCAAACCTGCTCAGCCATCTGAGTTTTTTCAAGCATTAAACATTTGTGCCACGTTTTAAGATGTTGCTTTTGCTGACTGAACAGACAGGACACCAACCACATTGCAGGTACTTTCGTTGGCAGGCAGAGGACAAAACTTAACATTACAGGGGTCTCACATCTGCTCTAGACAGAAAAAGGTCTCACTTACAAGGAGGATCAACCTACTTTAATTGAACACTACAGCTAAGAATGACCGTGTTGTACAAAGGCTACAATGACCAGTTCCCCCATCCTCCACCAACATGCACCACAACAGGCTCTTTCATTCCATGATCACATGGCTGCAGCCAAACATGACAGACTGTTCAGCAAGTAATGAAAAGGATCAGCTTTTTCCCCAAGGTCTTGTCTACATATACACTGTACTAAATTAAATTGACTTAGAAAATAATATAAAGCACTATAACGCTCCTGGGCAAATGTTCTTAATTCAGTTTAAGAGCACTTTACATTGAAACAACTTAAGTTAAATAGACAGATACAAGACACAAACTAAATTAAGGATGCCTATACAGGAATGCTGCACTAATATAATCACAGCTGTCTCTAATCTGATTAAGTTAAATCAGTACAACTTCCCTGCAATGGCAAAATCCTTACTGATATTGACGTTAACCCTTTTTTGCACTTTTCTACTCCCACAGGTTTTGTTGGTTTTGTGTTTGGTTTGAGGTTTTTTCTTCCAAAAACCCCCAAACCCACAACAGTGTGGCCTCTCTCACAATCAAAATAAGCTAACTACACTATACAAGGTATATTAAGACACTAAAGGTATTGACATATGAATGTCTTGAAAGTTTTATTAATCCTATGCCAAATAAACATCATAACAATGCTCAGACCAGTGAAGCTTAATATTTTCTCTACTTTCCCCAAGCGAGATGGAAAAGGTGATCACAAATGCTCACACTGCACACTGTTTTCCATACTCCCACACAGCTTCTGCTTGCTGATGTCCAGCATCCCTGGAGCAGTTCTGGGAAGCCAATGGTCCCCACTTGCCCATTCCTGAGGGTATGGCTCACCAACAGTTTATGCGAGCCAACTGGAGTGTGGAGTTGGAGCACGTTATCCAACTGCCCCAGGCACAGTCTCACTGCTGACCCTCTTCCACCAACATGTTCTCCTCTTAACTGTGGGGCAAGCACAGACACAAACCAAATCCTAGGTCACAGACCTAACATGCTACAAACTCACACTCTAACATCATCTCTCATCTCCTCAGTTCCCACAGTGTTTCCCCAGGAAACATATCTGTCAAAATTAAATTTCAACAATTCTAAAATTAGTAGCGTTCTTTCCATTCCTCATTAAAAACTATTCGAACTCTTCCCCCTGGATACCAAAATTAAATTTATCTTCATTCTCTTGGCACTCTTTCACCTCTACCTGCTTTTTCAATTGTGTCTCTTTGAGCTTACCAGTCTTCTTCACATCCATACCAGCAACACAACCATTTCTCTCTCTCCTCAGAGCCACCTTCCACTGCTGCCTCTGAGCTACTATGTGTAGAACTAACTTCCTCTTTAGCGCAAATTTTCCAAGTTTAGCACAAAAAGACATCATCAAGAACCTCTCAGAACCCCTTGAGGAGAACTAAATCCCTCACTGGCCTTCAGAAACTAAATTGTGCCACAACTTTGAATAAAGTGGTGAACTGTCACGTGAGTACACAGGGCAGCCCTGAAATCAACCTGAATTGTAAATTATTTTCTTTTTTTTTCTTTTTTGAAAGAGCTGTTTTGAAGCCCAGACCACATGGCATCAAAGATTGTAGGTACACAAAAGTTTGGCTGCTAACCTACACATTTTGGTTTTAGAAGATTTAAACTTCAATTCTCAAAGGGTCTCAGATATATTTTTGCAATAAACTGGTCTTAAGTCTCAGCTTCACACTGGTGTAACTATACAGTTATGTGGACCCACACCAAGTCTAGGATTCACTGTCACCATAAACACATGCAAAGAAGATAGGAACAATTTCCTTTCCACAAGTGAGTAGAGGAATTGAGGCACTAGGACAAAAAACCAGTCTGCTGCACTGGTTTTTCATTAAGTTGCAAAGTTAAAGAAAAACAGACTCAGCTGTCATAAGAAAGATCTGAAAAAAAAAATCAGCAAGACAGTCTTATTTCTTGCACCTAAAACAAGAACGATCTGGGATAGAAAATAGAGAGGAAAGTGTGCATGAGCTAAACACCTACCTGACAGCAAATGAGTTGAATAGCTGCAATTCTTTATAAGAACAAATAAAGCAGCAGCCCTGATCCAGTAGTAGAACAATATTTGTACTATACTAAATTTTTTCTGCTGCTGGGGTTTAATCCCAGCAAGAATGGTTTTGGTTTAATTAGCTTTCCCTAGCAGATGGTCAGATATGAGAGGCAGAGAATGGTACAGGCTTAACTGTTGGGTGATTGTGCAGCTGCATCTGTAGCTGAACAGTTACGCATGTCCAGGGGTCCAGCTGTACTGTGCACGACACAGGCCATCTCTGCCATTAGCCAAATGTCAGCTTCCTCTTTTTCCAGATTATGTATCAGTCAGAGGCACATCCAAAGGCAGGTAAACAAATAATATGCAGCTTCACCACCATCCCCTTTCTCAGACAAAATCCTCAAATCTTCATTATCTGGAAGTCCCTCTTTCTTTGATGACAGAAGCACATTCAGAAGCATTGCCATGGGAACTTGAGATATCCTCTGTGCTATTCATCAGAGAAGATCTAGCACAGAAATATTTTATGATCTCTGTGGCACTGAATACATACAGCAGTCAGCATAATGAAGTGGAACCAGTGACACCAGTGCTGTGTGAGGACAGCAGTGGGGTGCTCTTCAACCAAGCTGCCTGAACCTTGCACCAGCTACAATGAGCAATAACTTGCTGTAAGCTGGCAGGGAAAAACAGAGCAGCACTGAGAGATGCAAAGTGATGTCTGAGGAGTAAAACTATCCAGCCAAAGGGATGAAAGAGAAAAGGGGTCATCGCAGCCCTTTCCCAAAGCTGATTATATCCTGGCCCTTTCTCTTCCCAGAGCTTACAACTGGTATTGCTACTGACTCCTTGGCAAAGCAGGATTCCTACCAGGCACAGAGATCTCCCACTTAACCCATGTCACAGCCACTGTGTACTTTGGAGGCTAAAACAAGTATTCCACATGGACTTCCACTCAGCCTCTGTATCCAGGCACAATGCTGAGTGTTAGAGCATCCACTCCTGTACACACTGGCAGTAGTCATCTCAACAGGCCATAAAGGCAAACAAGGAGATGGTTTTCAAATCCATGCTTTTGGCCTAGCAGATGCAGAGCCTGAGCCAGGGGCAGGAACAGGCACAAAACTTGTCTCAACTCTGTCAACAATACAGCAGCATGGCTCCTGAAGCAGCATGTAACCCTGGAGCTTCTTGTCTCTTTTTTTGGTGTGGTCCTGTAGTTAATCTGCCTCAGTTTGCCTCATTTGTTTGGTTTGGGTTTTTTAAATGATTCTCTTAGTCTTCAGCACCACTGAATTACTGAGAGATTTCATTCCGAGTTCAGTCACAGAAATATAACATGGCTTAATCCAGCTTAGGAAAAACAAACAGATCCACCCATCTATCTTTCCCTGATGACCTGTGTAAAGCACGCAACTGACTGCAGCTCCTGTCTCCCTGCTCCCCTGGGCTCCAGTCACTCCTTTCAACAGCAGGATCCCAGCCACAGCAGAGGGGACTCAAACCTCCAGCCCCTGCCCTGCACAGGGAAGCTGCCTGTCACCAGCAGCCATGGCTTGCACTGCTTGTCCCTCTGTACATACTGCAGTGTACCTCCTAGTTCACCTTCCTCCCTTGGAGGGGGATAACCACAGATTCCCCACTTGTGACCAAGCTGGGTTGCTTCAGCTCTTCCCTCAGACACAACTTCTCCTTGTGGCAGATGAGTCAGAGAGAGTTCCCATTAACTGCCTCCCTCCACATCTGTCATCATTGCAGCACCAGCGCTGCTCTTCAGCTGGAGATAATTATGAGCATCAATTGTCTCAAGGGGCAATTGCAGCAAAGGCCCATCACTTCAGTTTTACCACAAGGTCAGCCTCTCCACATCCCCTGCCGGGCATTGCTCTTGTAAAACTGAAATGCCTTTACCACTGCTGTCCTTTGGGACAGCATAAGTCCATTTACGATTCTAAAGTTAAGGAAAACCACTCCTTTTTAGTAATGCTACACACACAATCTCCTCCCCTAGCCAGGGCTCCCTCCTGTAGATCCCCCATAAGTAAACCCTACGCAGCTCTTCAGAGAGCAAGCAGGGAATGAGAAACAATTGAGCTACAAATGAAATCACCTATCCTCACAGGGGCTCTAACTGAGCACTAACAAACCCCAGATAGCCTAAAGAAAGCAAGCCACCACATTCCAGGTACCTGTTTTTTGTCAAGTGTCAGACAAGAACCCAAAGAGCCAGCAGCTCACTGCTAATCTAAGGGCAAAGGCCATGGAGGAATGCCAGCACACAGCCAGGCAGATGTTGCACAGACAAGGTGTTTGCTCACTAGTGAGCTGCTCACTCACGCCTCGGCTTCATGCAGCTGCACGAGCGCGGCTCTGCTGCTCTGTGACTCTGGACTAAGGAATGTCTCAACTGGACAAACACCACATCTGCTGCCGGCTCACGGGGCCCAGGATCAGACCGATTCCCAGTTTTGCCGCCCAGCCGTAGTAGTGCCTTCTGCTCTCTGTTCCACCAGGGGGAGATCTAGCTACTCGGGAGGGTTACAGCTCTAGCCAGAGGAACACACTGCCCGGATACAGGAGCACAGAGGCCCGCATTCCTACAGCCTTGAAGTCCAGAGCAGGGAAGCCAAAACAAGGACTTAGTGACTTTCTCTCACAACATATTAAAACTCACTGTCAGGATGGAAAAAGGCCAATAATCATCTGTACTTCCTCCTTGGCCAACATCACACCTATTTCATTCTTACTCCCTCACTCCTTTCCTGTAAACTGGAAAGTGTCAGCAGAAGTAGTATGTAAACAAGAGATCCATCTTTGAAGCCATAGCCCGTATTGCATGACAAAGCTGAAACAGGCAGTATGGCAATGATTACACACACTTTAATGTTCTATCAGTAACCTGATTTCTGACTTACTTATATTTTGCTACCACCTCCTGTTGCTGCAGAGCATATTGTCAGTCCAGTCTGCCACTACAGAATAGAGGAAGGAAAATGAAGATACAGACAACACACTCTCTCAGCATCCAAGCCCTAATAGTCACGTATGGAGTCAGTGGCAACTAGTTTGAAATGCAATGCACAGTTTACGTGAACCAAAAGAGAAGAGAGCCCAATGTGAATAATTTCCAACTGTTTCACAATGCTATGAGCCTTGGAACAAGTAACATTCCCTTAAACACCTATCACTGAGATCCTGCTCTGAAAAGTGACACAGCCTTCTGGAGAGAGGGTGGCATGGACCTCTTTGCAGTGAGCTCTGCAGTGACTCATGGGGTGAGTGTGGCGACAGATAAAAAGCCAAAACTAAGCTATACAGCCAGAGAACTTCTGAGAGCAAATTCTTTCATTCCTGCTACTACCTAAGGATGGCAGTAGGGAGGTCTTCTGCAGAAGACTAACTTTAATAAGGAAATGACTGGCAGGTCACAGAATTTCAGGCTACTAGAAATTGGCAAAAGGGAAACTGCAGAAGATCCAAGCAAATGGGGTAATGAACAGTCCAGGGCTTACCCAGAACACAGAAGATGATCTGCTAGTACTTCCACAAGCCTCTGTGGCAGGCAAATGAAAGACTTGCAGAGAGGACAAGGATGGCTTGCATAGCAAACTAGTGACTATTTCTCAAAACAGATATCATGTCAAGGATCCCAAAATAACAGCTACATCCTGATCTGCCATCCTCCAGCAAACTTCCTGTCCTCAGCTCTTGGGGTACGAGCTAGAAAAAGAAAGATTTTCCAGAAGAAGTTGGAACAGAACCTTTACCCAGTGACTGGGGGAAGCACTCCTGCCCGGGTTAAATCCCAGAGCCATTCCATCTCCAGGCAGACATCTCGTGCACTGAGCAGAGAGCTGCATAGCACGAACCACTCAATCATCTACTGATTGCCAAGAGCACTGGCTGCAGGGGGGACCAACCAACCTTAATTGGCCTTATCGGTGTAAATTAAACCCTACAACACACCCAAGCAAACAGTCAGTTCCTTTGGAGAAGCAGGCATGAGTTATTTTGCTGCAGCTATAAAGGAAACATTGCTGCTAGGACATGCCCCTGGAGTGACTGTGCCGCTCAGCTCTTCCAGTGCATTCCTGGGGTTGTTTAGCATGGATTCAGCTCCAGCTTTTCCACAAGCAAAAAGTCTGAACCCTGAATGCCATCTGCAAACACAGCCAGACTCCACCTCCTGCATGCCTGCAGGCCACCAGGTGTGGCCAGGAATGGCACAAGCTACACACAAAATACACCTTTGATGTGGAGCTGAAAGCATGTAGCCACGGGGCATGAACAGCACGCCGCCCGCCGCCGCGCTGACTCCCACTGCAGGAATGCGGCTGCAACCACAGGCCAAGGAAGGCAAACACATTGCATTCCTCATCAGGCAGAGAAGGAAAACAAGTAGCAAGCCCACACACCCGCCCTGCTGACACCCGCCATGCTCCCTCCCACACTGCCTGCACGGCCGCTGTCAGCACCCCAAGGACAGCTTCAGCCCCGAATTCATTTGTGTGGGGGTCAAGTTCTGCAGGCAATTTCTCGAGCCAATGGGACAAGAGAAATAGAGCAAGGCAGGAGAGTTCTCAATCGGGCATGCAAGGCACAGGGAGAAGTGCTGTCACCCGGGCTGGAAAGTAGCCACAGTCCAGGGCAGGAACAGCTCTGTGCACGAGCCTGGGAAGGGAATTTCCCCGACTCTTCCTCTAAGACAAGGGACAAATATAACACTGAGACCTCTTGAGCTGAGGGGGCAGGGCTGAATAAGAAGTTGACTTTGGGCAAAAGGAATGCTTGGAAGGATCCAGGTCTTTTTCTACCCCTAGAAAACCATCCTGCCTTAAGTCAAGGAGCTCTTCTGGGATGGAGGCACTTCCTCATTACCCCAAAATCCTTCTGTAAATGCTTGTCTCCACTGCCCACACACAGAGATTTGACCTTCACTGTACAACATTCGTCCATTACAGCACTGACACCGGGTCATTTCAGTGATCAAGAAAAACTTAATGTACAAATACCCAAGACATCAGGTAATCTCTTATCTCAGAACCTCATCATTTTAGAGCTGCAAAGAGCTCTAGTCAGAAAAAAACATTATTCCTCCTTCATGTGGCACTCCTACAAGTCGTAAAGCTTTCCAAAGAATTCACATTCTCAAATATGGTTACTCTGAAGGATGCCTCAGATGTGAAACTGTCAGCAGAATTCTCAAGACTATATTGTGAACTCCCCGCACTGTGAATCTGCACTTACTCTGTGCAACACAACTAAACAACCCACTCCTGAAAACCTTAAAAATCCATCCCAGTGCTAAGGACTAACTCTGAGACTCAATAGCCAGTGCTCTCCCAGCACCAAACAGGAAAACCAACACTCTCAAGAGCACTGCAGCAGAAATATATCTGACTTGGACCTAACAGACACAAAACAGCGTCAGGAAATTCAGAGAGAACCAATTAAGGGCTGAAACACTGTAACCTCTAGGGAACCTCAAAGGGGAAAGGTCAATGTAGCCAGGAGCTCCAGAGACATACCCATGCATCTAGCAGGCTGCTGGAGCAGGGACGATTTATAAGGCTTGCGGCCCAGCTGCTCCACACCCCACATGTGCATTTCAAGGCCCTCACAGAGGCAAATGATCTGATATTAAGTAACAAGACCAGACCAGACTGAGGTCCAGCAGACTTTCTCATGCCTGTTGAAATTCAAGGCCTCAGGCTACCTGTTCCCTTCATAAGCTGCAGTAGCTCCAGTACTTGAAAGAATGAGGCATAGAAGGCCAAATTTACCAATAGATTTATATCCAAAGATATAAATAGAAGGCTGGCAGGATTTACAGTTTAGGTGTGTAAATCACAGCATGCGGAGAATGGGCTTCTCCCCTTCTAACCACTCCATACCTCTCCAACCCCAGCCACCAAAAGAAAACCCATTTCAAACAGGACAGAAGCCCCTGCTGTTGTGCACATTGCCAAGGGCCATCCCTGTGCAATCCACTTCGATGGTGACAGCACCCAAACTCCACAAGTCTCAACAGTGCAACCTGCAATGGCTGCAGCTCTCACAGAATGTAGGTCTGCCTGTTTCCCAGAATAGGAGCTGCCTCTACAGCCTCTCCTCTCCCTCCCCCCACTACATCTTGACTTTTCATAGACTCAATACTGTTTCAAGGTACCCTCATCCTGCCACCGGTGGGTGGGTGAGTGGGGGAAAGGGGCCCTTTATAATTGTAGTGTTGCAATCTGCCAGCCCGGCCAGGCAGCCTGTTCCCGCCTGCACCGTATTAAATACCTTATAACTGATTACACCCCCATGGGGCATGATTAGCAGTCTTCAGAGAACAAAGTCTACTTTCATAAGAATAAGAACAGACACGTACTGCTAACCTACTACACAGCTGGGCAGGTGAGGAAACAGGGAAGAAAGGAGGGTGTGGGGGGGATGAGTTAACTGTACTAACTCTATTCCTCTCCTTCCCTGTCACGGCCGAATTGAGATTTCCACTGCCCTGAACAGTAGCACCCCTCAGACCCACACCACAAAACTCACATAACAAAAGCTCCTAAACAAACTGTTGCCCCTAGAAATCAGGCAAAGTCCTAACCTGGAGGGGCAGGGCCTCGAGGCAAAGAGGATTGAGCTTTGCTCTGGGTGACAGCAATTCCTTCACATCAGTTCCTGGGGAAAGGGAAGGGTGAATTCCAACTTCAGTATCAAAAACACGGAGGAGGAGGGGAAGCTCAAATACAATCACATATCCACGCCCCTCTCTAACCTCTGTATATATCTGAAAGGTCTACATAAGTAACAGCAAAACATCTAATTCAATCTGGAGGTTAACAGCTCTCCAGGTGAGGATTTTTTTCTTGTGGGGAGAGAGGAGGTAGCAAAGAGGAGGAAAGCCCTCTCCATCTGAGATAGGTAATAGGGATCCCCAAACATACACAGTCCATATGCGTTGCCGCAACAAAGACCCAGCTCAATGGAAACTCAGCCAATCTGACATGAAATGACCTACAGCTCATTAGCAAAGTGCCTTCCAAATCTCAAAATGCCCACACAAACAGCCACAAATATATTTGGTGCTATCTGGCCTCCATCTCAGCAGATGAAGCCTTTCACCAAGAGCAGTAAGAAAAATAAGTCTAGGATCAGCGCTTCCAGGTACTCTCCCCAAACCTCCAACAGAAGCGAGCACAGCAAAAAGCTCCAGGAACATGGTCTTACTTGAGAGAGAAGCCCATGCAGAAGCTTCAATAAAATAGTATGAAGTCTCCTAATTGTGTCGTATTGGAAACAAACACCTGCTTTACCCAGAGCCCACTGTCTTTGCCCATGGCCCCGTGGATGCTCACGGTACAGTCTGGAAGCACTCATGTTCAGCTGATGTATATAGAGGGGACACCCTGCTGACACATTCCACCTGGATTCTTACCCAACCCACCCAAGAAAGAATTCCTTAATGAGTAACCAACCCAGCTGAAAATGATCTACTTGAATGTACTTTACTCAGCAGCTGGTCTTTCAGCCAGCACACAGATCTCTGAACTGTACTGCCTAGTCCCATCTGTACAGCAAAACTTGCATATTCTCTTTATTACAGCAAGACTTGAAGGTACCAATTGACTTTGTGCTCCAATGTTGTTGCCATTGATATAAGGCATCAATTCATTTAGAGTTATATTACAAAACAGAATGTGCTTTCAGGGTTTAGATAAATGGAAGCTTTCACCATAAACACGAGTTAGTCATTAGAAGCTGCAGGAGGTAATTTAAATTATCGCAGCCAGCACAAAAATAGTTTTCCTTTGGGAGCTGAAGTTGCAAAGCTGTAGTAAATCCAAGTGGCACAGTAAAACTTCTTATAAAAGCTTAAAATTAGTTGTGAAGCCCCAAATGGCCTTGCATATCATTTGATTCTGTTCCCGTGGGCTAGCAAAAGGGAAATCACTCTTCACACTATAAAAAAACACTGAAAAACTCTACTATCCTTCAGCTCCTAGGAGACAGAAGAGGTAGGCTTACATTTCGTGTCTCTATATATATATGTGTAAAAGACGTAGAAATAATAAATCTATTAATAAAATGTTAAAGCCACAGAACTAAAAATGACTTGTTCAACCCCACACAGTGCTGGGCAGCTATCAATCAGGCTTCAGAGCTCAAATTGGAGCATTGCAACCCAACGCTCTCTCCTGGCTGCTGCACCCCCACAGATACGCTGTACCCACCCCCATTCCCAGAGTAAATTGCCTTCCACTGCTGAGAAGCACTCCTGCAATTCCAGCACTGGTATTCACCACCAAAGCAAGAGACCCTAATTTAGCCCCGCACGGGCCTTCTGCAAACTGCTAATCCCCCCTGCACAGCTGCTTCTCAAACGTACGGGCATGAGCAAACCATAAAGGATTTATGGCGCGTGGCAGGAAGGCTCCCGGCTCCCTGCGTAGGCGGGGCTTTGGGACAAGATCATGCTTGGACTAATGTTTATATTGCGAGCTGTCAGTCAGGCACTAAATCACCTCTGGAGCTGCACAGTAATACAGCCCCATCCAGCTGGGCCTTGACGACACTGAACTCTGTTCTAGCTATTTCACATACACCTGGGGACCTATTTGCAAAGGCATCATCTAATCATGGAAAAAATGAATATGCTTATAAGTAGAATCTACCAAAATTCTGCAGCCCAACAAGGGTGATTTGCTTTCAGGAATCAAACCAAACTGGTACGAGACGTGTGCCAAAAATGACTCTCCACATCAGTCATAGAAGAAATTGGATGGAGCACCTACACAGACATCTAATAACAGAGTATATCTCTAGCAAAATGCAGTTACCTGAGACAACCCTTCCGAGCAAAGTTTTCGTCTCCCGCTATTCACATAACTGTAGTATAAGCGATGCCTAAATTTAAAAAGGGAAATACAGACATTTTGCATACTTTAGTGCACAAGACACTTTCTGCTCAGAAAAATAAACATGCTTAAAGGCAGGATGTAAGCTTGAAGCCCATTCTCAAGAAAGGTTACTTAAAACAACTTAATTTTAAGCACAAACATCCTGTCATTTTCCACCTTTTCCCCCATTTGAAAATGCTTTTCATACAATACGCTGGGTGCGAATCTCCCACCAATAAAAGAGAAGGGAGAAGAGTTCTCCATAATGAAAAAATTATAAATAAAATACTCAAGGGGAAAAACCCCCAGAACAGTAGCTTTAACTGCAATCACTATTCAGTTGTGAGAGACCAGATTTCAACTCATCTCCCTAGAATATTTTTAATCTTCCTGCTGGGCAGCAGCAGAGTCATCACTAATGAACACTAAAGCTGCAGGAAGAAATCTGATGCAGGAGACAGAGCAGCAAGGCATCTTTGAGAACTGCAGAGAGCTTGTGAAGTAAGACATATGAAGGACCAAAACAGGTTACTCTGAGTAGCATATGCCAAAATAATGGTCAAAAACCTTACAGCCACAACAATTATCTAATTATTACCTTGGGAAAATAACTTATATTCTTTTGAAACAAATGCTATAAAGTAAAACTTGCCTAAGGCTTTTTATGAGCCTATGTGTAATTCCTCAATAGTTAGAGAGACTACCTTATCTGTCCCTTTTGATTTCAGAACCATTTGTGCATGAGTGTTACATTAACACAGCTGGACAACTGAGACTGTAACACAAGAGTAAGAAAATCCAGTTGTAACTCCTACAACATTCCCAATACAAATACAGAACTCAACCAAAGACATAGAAGTTGCTGTGGGACTTTCAGGTCTGAATCTGCTAAGCCTTAAAAAAAAAATCTAAAATTTAAACCAGTTCTCTCTTGCCACCACAAGCTGGTCAGATACCTTCTGCCCAAAAAGCAGTCTAAGCCTTGCAGGAAAACTTACTTTCCAACCCTGACCATTTCACTTTAACAGCAACACAAAACTTCTATGAAAATCACTAACTGTTTATTCTCAGCTGTTAGTCCTGCCACAAAAGGGTTAAGGACATGTGCCCTAAAGCACATGTTGTTCCCAAAGAAGCCCATAGGGCTCATACAGGGATCTTGTGCTTCTGTCTCTGAAAATACACAGACTCTTTCCTTCAGCTCCCCTTGCATTTAGACAAACATTACAAACACACAGCTTTTTACACATATCTTCATGCCACTGCCACTTATCTTTACTAGCCTATGCAGCAAATTAAATTTATACCTACTTGCAGCACTGATGATTCTCTTGGTCCTCAACAGATTGGACATGAGCACAGGACACAAAGTGTCTTCACAGACATTACATTGAGGCTCATGCTACAACATGCCAGAACTCGCTTGAACAGCCTTAAAGCCCTGCCTTTCAGACACCTTACAGACCAAAGTCCACACCAACACTGTAACGTGGAGAAGCCAAATTCCACACATTCTTTCTCCTCTTACAAACAAAGGGAAGAAGCAGCAAGTGCTCTGCCTGACCACTCAGCATGAAATGACAATAGCTGCAGCCTCCAGGTTTATCAGTAAGACAGTCCTCCTCTAGGAACACACTATCTTTCCACAGACCCTGCTCTTCACCAGCTTAAAATCCTCAACTACCAGGACTAATCAGAGCAGCTGCAGTGCTTTGTGGATTTGTTCTTTGGTTAGTGATTTGTTGGGCTTTTTTTCCCCCCTAATGCAGTTACCACAAAAAGCAAGGTCAGTGAGCAACCTAACATAGCACATAAGTGATTCAATACCTTGCCCCTGACACAGACCAATACATTAAGGTGGTTTAGTAGCTGGAGCAAGAAGCCTCAGTGACAATTATGTAACACACTGCCATTTCTCCAAAATGTTAAGAGATTGGATAAGGTCTGAAAAATACACCTTCTAAAACAAGTTCTTTAACTACAGCAAGTCTGAACATTTCCACTCCCAAGTGCTTGATCTTTCTGAATCCCGCTCAGCTCTTAGCCTCAGCGCTATTATGTGGTAGTGAATTTCCACAGATTACACATCATGTGAAAATACTTTAAAATCATTATTCAGTTTGATGCCTATCAGTTTCACTGAATTGCATTCACCTCAACTGAAGAATACATTCCAGCTCCTTTACCCCTGCACAGCAGTCTTCCTTAGGCTTGGCACCCAGCATTGTTGTAAAGCAGAGGAAAACTGAGCCCACCCAAGTGATGCTTGTACTGCATTCCAACCATTGCAAAGCTATTCTCACACTCCTACATGGTCTTCCAAGCCATTTCCTTCCTAAGAGCAGCTTGTCCCAGGAGGACACTCCGGAGAGGCTGGCTCATGTCATTCCAGCTACGAAACATCCTGCAAGCTGCTGCTTTTGGCCCTCTCTGGCTGAGCATACTTGGAATAAAACCATACATGAACATCCTGACAATGAAGAGCACGGCTTCTGAGAATGGAACAAAAAACGAAGTAAAAACAGAAAACTATCCTAGTCAAAAATATTCAGGCAAGGTTAGATGTGAGCAAAACAAGCGAATAGTTCCTGGGAAGGCAAAAACAGTGAAGTCTCAGAGTGCCCACTTGCCTTGAACAAGACAGGGCCTGACCTGCACTCCACAGCAACTTCACCATGCCACAGAAGACACAGCACAATGGATCCCACAGGGGTCTGCTTCCTTCTGAAGTCAGAGCTTGAAACACCCTTTTCATTTCTCCTCCACTGAGCTTTACTAAAGCATTCAACACAACAGTATCTAAGCATCTACACACTGATGGGCTCATCCTCAAATCCCTAGTAAGACTGGTGTTAACCTTTTCCAAGCAAAGAATGAAGAGTAAGAAACAGTAATGATCTGAACACAATAAATCTGTGGCAGAAATTAAGTATCTTTCTGACCATAACATCACCCTTCCCCTCCAACGAGCTGTAAAGGTATTTCAACTTTAAAAAGTAACATTCTTCCTACTACAGTTACAGACTCAGCCAATCTAGAGCTAAGGAAAAGCCCTCAGGTAGGGGAACTGGCAGGGAAACAGGATGGAGGATTCCATGCCCTATGGCATTTGTCCTGTTTGCATAGGTTACACACATAGTTCCTCTGCAGTCCTGCGTAAAAGAATCTCAGAGAGGATGGTATTTACCAGAGATCTGAAATACACACAGCTGCCTTGAATGCCAACAAGCACTCTCTCTCCACAGCTCAGGGTGTCATACAGAAAGGAGGCACCTTCCCAACCAAAAACCCTCCAGAGCAAGGAGATGAATATACCCAATTTCAGGACCTTAAATTTACACTCAAAGCATTAATCAAGTCAAATTATCAAGAAAATCTGCTCTATTATGAGAATTCCAGATCCTGACAAGCCCAGTAAAAGGAGCAAGATGAATCACAAAGGTGTCAAGCCAGATCCTCATTTATTAGCAGAGGAATCCTACCCTCGCATGCAGGCTCATTTGAGACCTGTACATGTTGCATTTCCCCCAGCAACATGTAAGGCAGAGAGTTCTGTTGTCACTCTGTGCTGGAGAAGCGAGGCCCGTGACAACAAACACCTAACAGTAAATTAGTCAGGACACAACCTCCAGAACCGCTTCCTAGCTCTACACTGTAGATTGGTGACACATGGAAATCCCAGAATCCAGTTTTCAGTGGATTCTCCATAAAACATGGCAGACATTTTAACAGGTTCAGAAGCTCACCTTCAGAAAAACCATCAGCCTCTAAGACTCACAAGCATCAAAACAACTACCAAAAATACACTTACATTTTACTAAAACTTGTTTTCTTTGCTACCTCTCAAATAGCTTGGCTTTCTTTGCCTTTATAAAAACACTTTATATGCCACAGCAGCTGCCACAAGCCCTTTTTCTAAGCCAGTTCTGATACCATTCAGACCAGCGAGCCAAACAAAAATCCTTTGTCCATCTGACTGGATTTGTTCTGCTCTGAGACAAGAAGCAGGCAGACTTGCAAAAGACTACATCTTTTTCAAGGCTCTAGCCTATCTCCCTGACAAGCTATACCATGACTGTATTTAGGGTGGATGGCAGAGATAAGAGCTGAGGGTTTGTTGGCTGCAAAGCAAGTGACTTAGCAGCAGTCAACAAACAACTTGAAACAGAGTGGAAAAGCACACAAGGTCATCTTTAGTTCAGAAAGCTGGTTTGGAGAGTGAAGAGGCAACAGGTCTTGGCAAGTAACTCATCCCCTCCTGACCCAGTGCCTTGTTAATATTAAAGATGAAGATAACCATGGGCTGCCCTTTGGAACTCCACTGGCCCTGCTGAAATGCATTCACAGGATTCCAAGAGCACTGGGTGCCTGGGAAGGAATGAAAAACTCCTCTTGTTACAACAGCTAAGACCTGATAGCTGAAGTGCTGATTTCACACCCAAAAGCTAAACCACACTGCATGCAAAGCACTGCTGGGATGGATACAGGTGCTCTCTGCAGTGATCCACTAGGAAGTGAAGAGAGCAAGGAGTTGTTATAAAGGTGATCTGACAGTGTACAATCAAAAACAGCTGCTGGGTACCAAACAGCTGCTCCTCTCAACGGCGTGTCAACAGTGAGCTCAGGTGCACCCGCACCACCCATCACAGCAACAGCTGAAATTTGTGTGGAAGCAAATAACCTGACAGAACAGAGGGCCACCAGAGCCCCCTAACTTTGACACTGCCATTACTGCAAGAGCAGGATCACCAGAAAGGATTTCATCTGGATTAGGGCTGGGCAGATCCCTTGTGAATGATACAGACAGCATGGCTACTTTGGCACTGATAGAGCACATTAAAGATTGCTTTCCCAGATGGCACATCAGGAATACTTACATCTTTAATCGAACCTTTCTTTCCAGAAGCTCTTGCTGAATTTCTCAGGGTCCCTCCCATTTCACTGACACCCCTGGCCTCTCAACTCTGGCAACACAGCCCTACTATGACGCAGAGAACACCACAAAGAGAGCCACTGCTTCAGGTATGTGGTTCACATGTTCTCAAAAAATTCAGGTAGTGATACAAGAAGAACACAGCCTGACTCAGCATCAGATCATTCCTGGCTTTCTTACCTGCTCTCTGAAGATTCAGTGAGGATTCATGGCTTCATTTTATAGAGGCCCTTTATCCCAGTTCCTTCTCTGAATCTGTAAAACAGAAATGCATAGCTCTGAAAAGTTTTCACTGGCACAGAACTATCTTCCTGTGATGGATGATTCTTTTCAGTGGACAAGATCCACCTGGCATCTCTCAGATCTAGGTCATTCTCAGCCTTGCCAGATTTGTGTATCATTTGCACACCCTGATGCCTACCAATGCAACCTCATGCACACCCAAAAATCTGTGTATTAGCACTCAGCCCTTTACTCTGCTCTAGGCAGAGTGCTCAAGTTCAGAGCCAGAAGCAGTACAGCATTTACTGTTCTCCTGTTTTCCTTTTAAAGTCCCCCCACGTTCCCAGAGGCTGCACACTGCTACAGGGGGAAGCACCCCTTGAGAAGATGCCCAGGCTGGCAAAGAATTTCCCATTAACCCTTGCCGAGTCTGACACCAGAGGAATGCTGATTCTTCCCTTCCAACCAGGCCTCTGCCAGTTACACTCCGGCTCTTTAACACACCAGCTGGCCCAGACTTGTTCCGCTTTGCAGCTCCTACTCCCTGCAGAGATGCTGCTTTCTCATCCCCCACAGCACCCAACTCTCCATCACAGCACCCAACTCTCCATCGCTCAGAAACAGCTACACCTGCGCGCACCAGGTCCTGCCTGCCGACCCCGTTCCTCCCTGACACGGGTCTCTCCCCGGGAGAAGCGCTCGGTAACGCCCCGATGGCTGAAGCAGGGACATCACCCCCTTCCCCACGGAGCCCGTCCCTTCCCGGGGCCCCGCCGTCCCCCCGCGCCCGGCCCCCGCCCGGCCTGCCTGAGCCCCCCCGGCCACGGTGCGACCCGCCCGAACCCGCTGTCCTCGGGGAACTCTACAATTCCTCGCACACACGTGGCCACAAAGGCCCACCCCGCTCGCTGGGCGCCGTCCGGAGTCCGCACAGGCCCAGGAGCGCAGGGGCCCCGCCCGGGGCTTCGTCCCCAGCCGGTCGCGCTCCCCGCTCCCCGCCCCCGGAGCCCCAGCCCGGCTCTGACCCGGTCGGGCTCGGCTCCACCAGGGGTCCCAGTGACTTTGCGGCAGGTTCGGCCCCGGTTCGGCCCCGCCTCGGGCCCGCCCCAAACTTTGCCCCCGCCCGGCCCCGGCCCCGGCCCCGCTCTCTCGCCTCAGGCCGCCATTTTGCCGCAGGGCACGCCGGGTAATCCGGCGGAATCCCCACGTCGCGGCGCGGCTGCGTCATCGGACGGCACGCGCGGGGGGAGGGGCGGGGCGGTCCCGGCAGCGCGAGGGGCGACGGGACGGGACGGGACGGGACGGGACGGGACGGGACGGGACGGGACGGGACGGGACGGGACGGGACGGGACGGGACGGGAGCGGAGCTGCTGCCGCCGCCGCCGCCGCCGCTGTCAGTGCCGGGAGCCGGGAGCCGCTCCTGCCCCTTCCCGCCTGCCCCGGGGACTAGGAACACCCTGAGGGACGGCGGGACGGGAGCTGGGAACACCCTGAGGGGCGGCGGGACGGGTGCTGCTGCTGTCAGTGCCGGGGGCCGAGAACTGCTCCTCCTCCTTCCCGCTTGCCCCGGGACCTAGAAACACCCTGAGGGGCGGCGGGACGGGAGCTGTCGCTGTCAGTGCCGGGGTCCGGGAGCTGCTCCTGCCCCTTCCTACGTGTCCCGAGAAATGACCGGACAGCCTGGGGCGTATCCCAGCCTATCGCTGGGGAAATAGAAACCCAACCGTGGGAGCAGGTGGAAAGGGAGGCAGAAAGGCGGAGTAGTAAATGGAGAAACCCACCTGAAACCCCCCAAGGACACCTGCCTGCTTCTTAAAGGAGAGGTGCTGAGGACAGCGTGTGCCAGGCAAGAGCTAGTCAAACCCTGACACAATTTGTGAATGTGCTTTGGAATTCATTTGCAAAATCTTCCATTGCGTTGTTCTAGTCTTGGGTCTTTGAAAAATCAGTACATTTTAATTTCTCACCAAATCATCCCATTTATTCAACACTGAGTGCAGACAGGTACTTTTTCCATTGCTTTTCATGCCCAGTGCATAGACTTACTTACCCACTGTTTCCATTTCCTGTTATCCTTTCTTTCACAAACATCTCATGAATTGATGATTCACACAGTAAACAATGGAGCCTAGTTCTGAGGAAATTTGCCCAGTTCAGAAAAGTCCTGATAGAACTCACATGATGTTCTTCATCGTACTACTACATTTACAAAGCCTTCAGATTTACATCCAGGGAGTACCAGGCTCACAGTACTGCACACTCTGCCCAAATGGTCTCCTCTCTTACACAATGAAAGACAGGTGCTCAGCAGGACCCCACTTCCATGACCTTGGGAATATTATGCAAAAACGTCTGCCGAGCGCCCAGCAAGTGCCGTCTGCAGCACACCGCACGTCAGCCAGGGATATTTCAAGAAAGCCTTCGGTACTTGTGCCCCCATAAATTCTCCAAATCCTCCCTGTGCTGGAGTCAGATAACAAGCAGAAGGACAATGGCTCCAAGAATCCAGGCTGCCCATCTGCTCTGTACTTCCAGATTCTTGCTTCCACAGCGCCAGCTGATGAAATTTTCATAGCTGATGAGGTTTCTCGTTTCCACCGGGCCTTGTTGCCCTGGAGCCTTCACAGCTGTGCTCTGTTCAGGTTTCCGTGGGTGAGCACTGATGGCAGCAATGATTAGAGTACTTTGCTCTCTTTTAGTGATTTGTCAGAGGAGGATCTTCAAACTTTTGGCAAGTCCTGGTGAAACAAGCCCTGAATGAAGAAGAGAGGCTGATTTCCAGACGGTCTGGTCATTCACTGCTTCCATTAAACTCAACTCTTCTCAAAATCAGATGTCAAGGTCAGACCACCAAAGGGAGACAGGAACTCGACTTGGGCTGGCTGAGCACCAGTCACCTGCTCTGAGCACCAAAAAACACTCTTCCCTCAGATCCCAGAGGCCTTGGTTCCCAATCCTGCTTCCTCTCCACACACATCCGCCCTGCCTTTCCCCATATCCGGTATGCCTGTGAGCTGGATCAGCATTGCCTGAGTCCAGAGCTGTGACATGATGCAGAAGCATGACGCTGGGTTACATTAGATTCATTTATACAACACCATTAATACCAAAGTGCAGCTCCCTGCTAGAGCCAGTTGCTCGCTAAAGCCTCTGAAGTTCAATTAACAAGCACCAGGTAATCTAACACTTGACTCCCAATAATCCTTTTATTTTAAGGGGCCTCTGGCGGATGTAAAGCCCTCAGCAAACAGTCCTGGAAGTACATTTGAGATTCTCTCAAATACCAGCTGAATTTATGACCCTTAGTGGAGAGCAGGGAGGAATCTCTTCAAAATACTTTCCAGCTGGCAGCACTTTATATAGACCCTTGTAACTGAATAAAAGGAACCCCTGGAGGGGCAGGTGCCACCCTGTGGAAGGACAAATCCCTCTGAAGTGCCTATGGTCTTGGCTAGTGAAAAAGGAGATGCCAGAAATAATGTCTCCCCACCAGAAGAAGGCAGTGCAGGCTTGGTCCTCTCAAGTTTTCCATCAAACCTGGTCAAGTGAGGAAGATGGCGGGTGCTGGACAGCCCCTTGGTGGCTGACTTGGAGGCTGTCACCTACCTGAGAGTTGCAGTGGTGAAGGGACCCCTATGAAACACTTGCCACCTCAGCTACTTCTCTAACTCCAGTTGCACAGAGGATTCCCCAGTAGACATCAGCTGGGAAAGCCTCATAGGCAAAAGATGTTTATTGGATGGAAGAGCCCACCAAAACCAAAAGACCTGAGACTTAGTTTAAACAGAGTTTTCACTCTGGGATAGGCCAATACAAGAGGAGCTCAGCACCCAAAACTAACAGCATTTCAGGAACAATAAGATCACTGAAATACTGCCAGCCTGTGACAGTCAAACAAGTCTGTGGATGCCGAATTGGACAGCCAAGCACACTCTGCCAGTATGCCTGGAGCATACACCAACCAGACAAATACAGCCAACCCGCCAATAAAACAGTTGCTAAAAACATACCCACGTGTATAGTTCAGGCCATCCCACCACGTAAGAGTGAGGGCTGGGACTCAATTTTGAGCTTAGTAGAGATTCAACCCTCAAAAAACCACTGGAGTCTTTTCACAAGCAAACACATTCCCCAGCATCAGTGGCTGAAGAACAAAACAGTACTGACCCAACCCAACCCTGTTTGTCTTATGGGATTCCCCAAAGGCCAACGGGTGCACTGTGGCTGGGATGTAGCTGTGCTGGGCACTGCACAGAAAGACAAGCAGACACAATATCCTGCCCTCAAGGCTTGAATCTCTGTATCTTTTGAATCTCTCTCAAAGCACCTCTGTGAATATGAAACGGAAGATGAAGGCAGAACTGGAGAACAATGACAAAAATCCACCATTGCAGCACCCGGGTGCTTGGCACGGCTCTGTGGTTTCATGCCATCACGGGTTAGAGCAGAGCACGACTTACAGTTCACACTGGTATTTCAGACATACACAGGGACACTTCCCCCCAGGCTCTGTGCTTGAAGGATATGCTGCACATCAATGCTTGCCCATTACAATTGCTGCCTATGCAAGTCTTCTGTATATTTATAAAGGTGTGTGTATCAAAATAGAATTAATTAAATATATATCAGTGACCCCTACTGGCCATTTCTAACCAGCCACAAAATTGTGCAGCCACAGTGGGCTCTTGCTGAGGTGCGGTATTTCCATGTGAGGCACAGAGCGCAGAGCCTGGCAGTGGCGTGTTTGTGCTCTTTGCACTCACTTTGTGCTGGCTGCATCACTCCTGGGGGCAGGCAGCTGAAATTGGGATTTTCTGACCTCAAGTATTTGTTTGTGGCATCCCACTCATTTATCTGCTCACCGCCAGCTCCATGCCACGATCCCAGCTCTTGCACTGAGCCCTGTACAGGTGCCTCCAACTCTTACTTTGCACAGTTGCAGGGCTCTGCAAGGGACCAGGTATTGGGCTGTGACCTTATTCAGGGTATTTTTTCCAGAAAAACTCAGTTCCCAGCTGGGACCCACACCACAGTTCCTCGAGGTCAGCCCCCTACAGAAGGAGCTGCCCCAGCGCTGCAGTTTTTCCTCCTGGCAGCCTCACCAAAGCTCACTGTAAATTCTTCACTCCACTGGGTGCTAAATCCAGCATGAGTGCTGCTGTGCAGCAGAGACTGAAGGGCCCTCCTGGATCAGTGATTTACCTTGGTGAAGGAGTGGAGAGAATGTGCCTGACAGGCAGGATGGCTGCTCCAATGCAAGGCAAAACCCCATGAGAAGCAAAGGCTGGAGTCACTGTGTCAGCCTCAGACCAAGACTCAAGGGGCTCTGCCTCCCTTCCCCTTCGTCAAAACTTGTTTAGCTTGTCATGCTAATAAAGTGTTTGAAATGAACTGAGTTAAAAGTATGTGGAGAGGAAGGGGGAGGATATCTCCTGGAGCATATGGAGAGGTGGCAGAGGGCTAGGTGTAACACCAGCTCTCCTTGGTGTGTGCAGGCACACAGGGCTTCATCCAGCTTTGGGCACAGTGCTTGCCATGTGCAAGGGGAGGATATCACACACTGGGGTGCAGGGGTTGGCACTTCACCATGGTACACAAATGGGGAGGGAGTAGCTGATCCCCCAAGCCCTCTGAGGCAGAGCAGGGACTCGTGGACTCTATCATGTAGACACACATGGCTGTGTGTTGTCTCTCAAAAAACCCTTCTGTGTGGCTAGCATGCACCTCCAACCCACAGAGCCTTTTTTTTTCCCCTGCAATCTGCAGCACTGCTCTCCCCGTGGAGCTCTTGTTGTTTATAGGGACGGGTCCAGGCAGGCCAGGGAGGAATTACCTTTCCCTAGGACACGCTTGGTGCTTGGCTGAGCACACTGCTCCTCGCTTCACGGGAGCTGCTGAAGGCCAAGGAGACAGCCAGTCTACAATTAGCCTCCCTCCCAACACTCGTCCACATCCCCTGGGGCTGCTAATTATGGACTCCTCTGCAGCCAGGGTTCAAGTCTTTCTAAGCACAGGCCACAGTTTCATGAAATGACCTTGACATTCTCTGCAACAGGCTCTCCTGCCAGGTTTCACTGCAAACACCACAATCTGCCATCCCCTGTAAACACCCAGGAGCAAGCTCAGAGGCAAGAAACGAGAAAACACAAAAGATTTGCTTCAAGAGTCTCCCATTAAATGCTTGCGTGCTCCTGGTGAGATTAAGAGGTTTCATTGCTAGAGCTGCCAGCTGGAAAGGCAAAGGGAGACTGCATAGCTGGAGATGGGCTTTGAGGCACCCACGGGTGTGTGCCAGCAAAGGGAAAGCCTGGCAGACATCTCCTTCCCACTCCAGCCCTTCCAGACCTCCTCCTGGCAGCAGGAGGCAGGTGGGGGGAACGGATACACCCCCTGAATCAGTGCCCTTGGGATAGCCCTGACATTAACTATTGTACATGCACCCAGAGGGAAGCCAGAAATCACAGGGCAAAACAAGATCCTACACCTTCTCGTGAACTCCTGAGGGGTTTTTTGAAGGGGGTTTACTCAGCCTTTTGAGTTATGGGGACACAAGTAAAACCTCTTTTCTCTAGCTGCCCTCCACACATACATTGCTCTCCTTTCCCCCCTCTTTCAAGTCCAGGTATTTTTCCTCTGGTAGTTATTCTTTCTTTTTAATTTTTTTTCCCCTGGTACCTTTGTCTTGTCTTGGCTTGAAGTACTGAGGGCGGATTTGAGAAATCTGTATCTCAAAATAACGTGTGACTTAAGCTTACTTTTGCTGCTCCTCACAGCAGGTTTGAAGGCTGTCGGGTACTGAACTCAGGTCCATCACAGTGACACATGCATTCTCCCACACTCAGAGGATCTGTTTTAGTGCAGCAGTCCAGCAGGCAGGCAGATTTTAGTCAGTCCCAACAGAGCAGCTGCCTGGAGGCCAGTGGAGAGTGCAGACCATCCCTCAGGAAGCAGCAGCAGCCCTGGTGATGAGAACTCCCTGCATCTGGCTCTGGAGGAGGAGAAGAAAGCTGATGGTCAGAAGCTTGGATGGAGGCTGACACTTGGCTTGGAGCAGCTGGGAATCCCCTCTCCAGAACACCTCATGGGTACCACCAGAGCATCCACAGAGTTCATCCTGCCTCAGCCTTGCTAATGGTAAATGTGTGCAGTGGGAAAATGTGTGCATGGATGGTGCCTACCCATGCCAGCATCCTTTGTCTCCCAGGGCTGGGTCTGCATGGCTCAGGGAAAGGTACAAACAGGGAAAGGTACAAACATTGTCCTGCACAAAATTACTGCAGAATCTGCCCTTGTGGAAAGCTGCTCCTTATACCATTGCCTAGAACTCATCTTCAATGCCCTGGAGCAAGAGGGTTTATAGCTCCTTGGAGTTCATTCCTATTTATTCTCATTGTCTATATAAATGTCTAGTCAGGTTTTTTTAATGAATGCCTTTTCTTGTTACCCAGTGGCAATGAGTTCACTGGATCATCAGTGTTTAGGATGAAAGTAATTCTCCCTGTCATTCATTTGGATTGCACTTTTTTCTCCTTTTGCCTTATATCCTGGCAGGTCACAAAAGGAGGAAATAAAAGAAGCTCATGCCAAGTCTAGGCAGTGTTCCCAGATACTCTGGGGTCTGTGATACAGGGACTGTGATATTGGACTTGGGCAGCATTTCTGGAGGCTTTGGGCAAATACAAAATACATCCTGGGGAAGTCCAGGATGGCTACTCTTAGGGCAGTACTGGAACATAGGAAGGTGAATCCAAGGGCAGCTCCTATTCCCTGAGGCATCCCTCGCAAAGCCACCAGGCCAGGGAAATTGGGTACTTCCAAGTGGCATTTCTGGTGGTCTCAGCCTAGGAAGATTTGAAGAGTTTTTGGAGGCTTAAGAGCATTTTTGCCACCAGAGAGCAAAACTTGGGGCGGGGTAACGCCAGATAGAGTCACCAAGACCACAGCTTGTCCTTTTCTCCATCATTCCCCAGATATGCCATCAGTTCCACTGTTGAGTCGCTGTCTGCCAGCCTGGTCACGCTCCACAGTGTGGCAGAGCATTGAGATGGTGCAAATAGTGAGAAAAGAGCCAGGAGATTTTCTACCTTCGACTTCCACTCCCTCCCTGCTCCTCTTTTGCCTGCCCCCTCCACTTCCCCGCTGAAGGCACAAACACCTACTGCCCATGGAAGCTATTCCTAAGCAATCCCGGGCATCTGGGGAATGAGGCTCTGAGCAAATATTAGAGTGTGTGTGTGCAGAGAGTGCACACACATGCACACACACTCACACATGCACAGCCACGGTGCTGCTGCAAAGTCAAATATAGACCTTGTGGAAGGGAAACAATGGCTGGGGTTGGGTTACATGGCTGTAGGGCCAGCGAGCTGCTGTTTGTTGTGGGCTGGGGTGGAATTGGAAAAGCACGGGGGGTGGGATGGGGGAGAACATTTGTTTTAACCTAGAGACCCCGGGCTGGTGCTGTGCGTAGGGCGGAGAGGGTGACCCAGAGCAAGAGCTGAAGAGGATGATCATTTGAGTTGGCAGCTCAGAGGTGTTTGCAGTCTTTCTCCAGCGTCTTTGTGCTGCTTTTCTGCCTTTCTTGAGGAATTAAAGTGAGCAGGAAGGACTGAATTTCTCTGGGCTTCTGCACAGGGAGGAGTTTTTGCTCTGAAGAAGGCTTCTTTGTGAAGGAGAAGAGGCAACATTATCTGTTTTCTCAGCCCACCATCTGCTTCTTGTCCCTGATGTCTGGCTGCCTCCAAGGTGCAAGTTCCAGACTCCGGAAGAAAGGGAAGCAGCTTCAGCTGGTTTTGACAGGTAATTCCCCTCTCTGTCTGTGAGTGGTGACCGTGTGTTGGGATGATGGTGGGGGAGGGAGTTTTCATCTAGCATGCATTGGAGGGAAAACCATGACAAGAGGTTGCTCCAGTTCCCATTCCAGGTCCCTGCTTTGTGGGATTTCCTTCACTGGAGGGAAAAGCCATGGAGGGACTCTTATGGCTAGGAAAAAATCCTTCCTAATTCTGATCCAGCAGCTGTTCCATCTGAGACGCCTCTAGGGATGGCATGGCAGGGATCAGAGCCTAGTAGAGCAGGGTCTAAGCCAAGGACAGGAATCCCCTCAATGCCCACTTCTTGGGTCTGCAAATAGAGCTGCTCTGAATAAATAGTACTGGGCAGTCCATGGACTGACACAGGGAACCTGAGACACAGGTGCCTGGGGATGGGACTGGAGCCCTTCAGTGTGGAGGAAGGAGTGCACCCAAGGTCCATATTGCATGAGTCTCTTCTCCCTCCTCTGTATTCCCCTTTTACTCCCATCCATGCCTGCCTGCTTCTCTCTGTGGTACTCACATGCAAAGCCAAACCTCAAGTTACAAAACACATTTCCTCAGATACCCCACCTTCTGAAATCCCACCCTGGATTTTGTTCTTCATTCCCCTTCCTCGGAGCTCAGATCTTCACCAACCAACTTTATCTCCTCAGCCTGGACAGCCCTGACTTGCTGGTACAGCTCTCACCTCCGAGAGAGGCAGCACAGGGAGAGCCATGATTCCCATTCTGCTGGCTGCACCCTCGCCCCATCTCCCTCTCTCACCGTGCTCCTGCTGTGGGTGCAGATGCTTACGGATATCGGCATGTGCCAGGGTCCATCTGCAGGCCCCCTCCTCTCTGCCCATTCTAATGCACACACAGCATCCAGAGGGTTTCCTTAGGCACGTTCAAGCAGGTGAGGTTTAAGGGCACCGGGGCACGGCTGTGCAATGACGCTGCAGTGCAGTGCGGTCAGGACCAGGGCAGATCCCAGCGAGGAATGCAGGAGCAATGAGGATGTTGCAGGAGGTGGTGCTCTCTCTGACACAGTTAGTGAAGGTGGTAGGATGTCAAGGAGGAGGTGAGGCTGAGGCTGAGCAGCCTACACTCAGTGTTGGAGGTGTCACCAGTAAACCCTTGGCCTCCAACCATGACTGGCAAAGAGTGCAAGGCAGGGTGTTGTGGGTGTCAGAGCAGAAATGTGGAACATTCCAGGTCCTAGAGCTGTAGTGATGGAATGAGACGCTGTCTGGTTTTAAACCAAGTCCCAGAATCTGTGCTTCATCCTCAGCCTCCCCCTCTCCATTTAGCTGCAAGCTCCAGACGTGGTAGGAATCAGGGCTCAGAAGCAGGCTGAGCAGGGGATGAGAATGGATGTAGAATCACAGGAAGCATTTCAGGACAGAGCTGGTGCACACCTGTCTCGTAAATATCCAAAGAGCTGAAGCAACCTAAGCAGGAGGTTTGGACTTCTCTTTCCCTCTCTCTGTGGGGTGATAGAGACAGGAGGAGGAAGAGGGCAAGGAAAGAACAGGGCTCCTGGCTGACAGGCCAGCAGGAAGGAGGCAGGAAGGAGGCAGCTCCTGCAGAGGTAGGCAGGGTGGTAGGCCCCCATTTATCACTCAATCAGGTTGTGTTGTCCAGGCATGCCAAGGATAAGCAAGGAGGGGTCCCTGCTCAGAGCTGGCAGAGACCTTGGCTTTGATGGGCTTGTGTCTGGGCTCTTACTGGGTCCTGGGGCCTGCAGAGCTCCCCATGGCTGCCACAGGGTGCTGACAGGGCTGTCAGGAGCTGCAGGGGGGTGGGGGGGACTGGAGAAGGTGACAGCAGGGATGGGTTGAGCTTTGTCTAATGAGATGAGATGGAGTGTGAAAGCATCCATTAAGTGCATCCATTAAGCTCCAGACATGGTTCTTCTTCCTTCCTGGTGAAAAACAGCAAACCTTGTGGGATACAGGGGTGGAAAAGAGCTGACTGGTGTGAGCTTGTAATCTAATTAAGGATTGCTAGGACCTTTGAAGGTGACAGCTATGATCTTGTCAAGCAGCAGAAAGGCCATGCAAGGTGAGCAGGCAGCTGTTTCATCTGAAGATGGGACAGCCCAGACCCTCTCCCAAGGCTGCCTTACTGTTCCTTATCGTCCACTGAAGTGCTGATGTCCACATCTCATTAGTGGCAGCGAGAAAAATGCTGGGGACCACAGCTTCTCTGGATGGCTTCTGTTTTGGGGGCTGACTACTACAAGTTGAACCTTTATTTTAAGGATGAGGTTCTAAATCCTACAGTTTGCCAGTGGAGGTGTTTTAGTGGACCCTGGGGACATCAGGGAGGGGCTGCAGGAGGTGTTTTTGCTTATTAGTATTATTTCAGATAATCCGAGCAAAACGAAGGCTCGGATCATCGCGCACCTATTTCCGAGGGGGACGCCAGGCTGAGAGGCTCCGTGCCCCGCGGGACCGCGCCCCAGCCCGGGCGAGGGCGGCGAGCGCTGCATCCCCCGAGCCGCGGGCAGGGATACCCCAGCGAGCGCGCGCCCCTGCAGGATCGCCAGCCCGGGCACCTCTCGGCGCTCCGCGATCGCTGCTGGGGCCGGGGCCGCTGAGCCCCCGGCGGGGCGGTGGGGGCGGGCGGGGCCGTGCCGGGATCCCCCCGGCCCCGGCGGCGGGAGCAGGGCAGGGGTGAGCGGGCAGGGCGGGCCGGGCCGGGCCGGGCCGGGGGCTGCCTGCGGTTTGGGGCGGCGGGAGGCGGGATGTCCCGGGGAGGGAGCGGGGATGTGCAGGCACACGCAGCCGCTGGCAGGCGGCCGGGGCTGCACGGCGGCGGCGGCGGCGGCGGCGGGCGGAGCGGCGCGGCACACGCGGCGGCAGCTCCCTCCGCAGCCCCGCGCCTCCAGCCCCGCCGCCGCCGCACCGGGCATGGCCGCCCCCCGCCGCCGCGCCCCGCGATAGCCCCACGAGCCGCCGCGACGCCGAGGTGAGCAGGGCCGGGCAGCGCAGCGCCCCAGCCCCGCCGGGCCCCTTTCCCCGCCGCCGCCCCGGCCGCAGGGGCACCGCCGGGGCTCCGCGCAGGGTCCCTCGGGGCAGCCCTGGGGTGGGGCTGGGGAAAGGCGAAACCCCCGCGGCCGTGCCCCTCCGGGGGGCGCTGGGGCTTGGGGTGGTCCCGGAGCCCCGGGGGGAGGGGCGGGGGGACAGGCGCGGCGAGCCGCAGCGGCGCGGCATCCCCCGGGCTCCCTGCCCCGCTGCCCCCGGAGCCCAGCCCCGAGGGTCCCGGTAGCCTCAGACTTGGAGCAGTGCCTGGGAGCCGCGTCCTGGGGATGTCCCCGGTGGTCCCCAAGCGCACGGAGGTCCCTGATACCCTCGAAAGGGAGGTTAATAGACTCGGGGATGGTCCCCGCAGCACCCGGAGGTCTGGCAGCCCCCAGCCCGGGCAGGCAGAGGCGGACGAGTGGGACGGAGGGAGCTCCCTCGCCCGTGTCCGTGCGACCGAAAGCCAGGCCTGCCCAGGTGCGAGCTGCTCACACCTCGCCCGGGCACCAGCTGCCAACCAGCATGCCGGGGTCCGGATCGACCCCGGGGGTTCTGCCGGGAGCAGCACCCACGGGGTGACTCGGTCAGGAGGCCTGAGAGGCTGCTCCTCGAGTGGGGAGCTGTGGGGGAAAATCAGCCTTTGCAATGGGGAAAATCAGCCTTTGCAATGGGGATAGCACGCCTTTGCAATGGCATATGATCGGAGCTTGTGCTTCTCACAGCGCTGAAGGAACATGATACCACTCTTCAGCCCTAAATTATTTTATAAGTTTCATAGCAATTGCTTCACCCTCCTCTGAAATGCAGCAGCTGTTTGCCACTGCCCAGTATTTAGGGGCAGGAGGCAAAGGAGGGTCCTGCAAGCATGTTGTCAAAGGGACTGTGGAGAGGGAAGATGCAGCAATCCATGGTGGGATTTGGCTGGGGCAGTGGCAGTAACATCCTGCAGCCCCTCTGAAAATGCTGCATCCTTAGTTGGTGGTGGTTTGTTTGCTGGAGAGATGCTCCAAGCAACATCATTGCTTTTATGGGCTATTTTGTCCGGTCCAGGGAGGTGAAGCTCTTAGCAGGGACCTCAAAGCCTCTTCCTGCAATGCACGTGTAAGTGTGAGTGGGAGGACTTATGTCCCCATCTTAGAAGTCTCTCACACCACTATGGACCAAACATAACCTTCCAGAGCTGAAGAGTCAAGCTGGAAGTGGAACGGCCCCTGTTCATCACACCCACGCAGCTGGGTAGAGTCTGCTCCATACCTTCACCATTCTCCTAACAGAACTCTTTAACCCCTCCCATCTCATTACAGTAATATATTTATGATATCACCCTCGAATTTCCTGCCCTTAACAACCCCAGAAGGCTGGGAGGGAATGAAGCATTTTTGGAAAGTATTTAATGCTACTTCAAGAGGGCAGGAGGCGGTCGGAAAATAGATGGGTGCAGGAACCTCGGGCTGACGGGGCTCTCTGCAGGACAGCTGAGGGAAAGGAACACACCTAGCGAGAGGTGTGTGTTCACATTTCCTGCCTGGGGCTGCAGCCCAGCTCTAGTGCCTGCTGCTGCACTCTCTTGCTTGGACAGTGAAAGAGGGCTGCTGTTTTGTGCCTGCTCCTCTGCTAGACCCACTGGACTCCCTGCTCTGCTGCAGGGTTTGAAAGGCAGCCTGGGCACTGTGAAGAGCACTCAGCCCATCTATTCATGCAAATGTGCACAGGAGGACCTTATTTAACACAGAGCTGAAGTGTCCCAGATCTAGGGAGGGAAGGTGAAGGTCCCCACAGCTGGGTGGGTGTTTCTGGGTTTCTGATCTCCTGACAGCAGCTACCAGGGCAGGTGCTCCAAGATGTGCTGCAGCAGCCTGAGCTATTACACACTCAGGATTGAGTGTGCACTCTAGATTCTCCTGTACACATATTTTCAAAAGCTTTTTAATTCTTAGTGCCTCAGCACTGACTTAGAGGGAGGAGTCTGGATGGAACAGAGGGGAGTGTGGTGACAAGGCTGTGTAAAGCTGGATGTTTCAACTCAAGCTCCCAGGCAGTGGAGAGCAGCTGTGGTGTCAGCCAAGGGATTTTCCTGAACTTGCTCTTTTTCTCTCTGTAGGTGTTCATCTCGGTGGGGCCACACTGACCATGCTCAGGAGCTTCTGTCTCCAGCTCATGTCCTTGATTTGGATCCTCTTGGCCCATCACCAGCTTGTGCAAGGTGAGTCTTTGTAGACATGGGTCCTTCTCCTTCATATCCATTTTTTCCAAACTTATCCTTGGTATTGCTGAAGTCTCCTCGACTTTCCATGCAAAATTGAGATGGAAAAAGCAGAAAATGCTGCCTGGTTGTTAAATCACCTGGGGTGTGACACTGGAGGCACCTTAGAAACTCTTGCCCACAGGGGTAGCAGTGCCTGAGCAGACTGACAGAGACATCCCTGCTGCTCTCTCTCTTTGGTTTGGGAACCCATTCACCCTATGAGCTTGCTCTGGGGAAAGAAGGTCCCAAAAGTGAACAGCTAACCCTGGATCCAGTGAGACAAAATCCTTTCCCAAAGATTAGTTTGCTCTATCCCTCACTCTGGATAGGCAATGAATTCCCAAAGCCATGTGCCAGGAGAGATGGTTACAAATAGGAAAGGTGGCAATACCCAGGCTTGGGGCTGAGCAGTCCCAGGATACTGCTCCAGCTCCATAGTGACTTGTTTTAGGAGGCTCCGACCCTGTGCAGTGGGACCTGCTGCCTCACTGCAGCAAAATTTCATGCACAGGGGATTTCTTCCCCTGCTCATTTTCCCAGGCAGCACAAAATGCTGCTTGGGAAAGCCTGAGCAGATCTTGAGGCATGGGGGCTTTAATCGGTTTCAGTCCAGGTGGAGGGGCTCAGGTAAGGACATTCACCTCCTGGGCCCAGCCTGCACAAGATTTGCACAAGACTTCTGAGGAAACCCCCTGCTTCTTGACATCTGCTCTAGTTCTGCTGCTCATGGAGCCAGAGTGAGCCGGCTCCTCTGTGGAGCTGAGATGCAAGCAAGTGATGGGGAAGAGGGGAAGGTGGAGATGAAAGGGAATACCTGGCACAAAGGAGAGAATGAGAAGTGGCACAGTGAGGCCATAGCTCAGTTACAGCTTCTGTGGCTTTTAAATAAATAAACAGAACTGGATACCTGGCCCCATGTGATGTCAAGTCCTGCTTCCCTGTCTGGAAGGGGAGTGCTGGCAGCCAGGTCCCAGAAGAGGGCAGGAGCCCCTGTCAGACTGCTCTGTGCCAATAGCTGTCCTTGGAGACAGTGACATCCTGGGAGGTAAAGAAGAGCCATTCTTTCCATTTCCATCCTTGGCCCCTTTGTGCCCCTCGCAGTACTTGGCCCTGAGCTTTCCCACCACACTTACTGTGCGACCGAGGTCCCAGATAGGTCAGTCCCTCTTACACAGGTTGTCTTAGTGCACAGGCAAGCTCAGCTCTTGGCCAGGAGGACCCAAAATCTGTGAGGGAGGCAGCAGAGAAAAGGTGGGGAAGATGACCAGAGACTGGGTAGTTTTGAAGCAGAGCCCCATTTCTCAATAAAGACAGTGTTATTGACAGTGGACTGTGAAATCTTCATTTCTTGTGTGAATCCAGTGAGTGAAAGGAAGGTGCCACACCTTACAGTTCTGGGGAGAGGTAGGCTGAGCACTTAAGGAAACACCCAGGGCCATGGGCAGATCTGGAATAATCTATAGTCTCTGCTTAACCCACGTCCACATGTCTCTTGCCTTGCAGGGGATGACTGCAGTGAGCGCTGCAATCTCGCCCACGGCTGCTGTGACCAGGATGGGAAGTGCAGGTATGGCTTGCCTGGCTCTCTGCTGCTCCTGTGACTGGTCTCCTTGACACCATGTCCCTGGTGTCTACACCCCTGCCCAGAGCTGAAGCACCTCCTCCTCCACTCACCCACACCTGGAACCAATGACTCTGCTCTCTTCTTACCTGACACACTCTGGAGTGAGAGATCCCTCCAGCCTTTGCTCCAGTGCTTCCCTGCCCACCATCACACACTGAGCACTGTTATTCTGCTGAGCCCTTTCTGTCTAGAGGGAAGCCTAGGACAGCCTGGCCGTGCCTGGGTGTTGGGAAGCAGCCTTTAGGCTCAGATATGATGAGGGAAAGTCATCAGGCAGCAGGGCAGGCATCAGGGTTGGCCAGCTTGCTTGGCCCCCTCACTGACTGAGATGGAGGTGCTCTCCCTGGGGCATGGAAGAGAAGGGCTTCCAGCCATGCATATAACTGAGGGCTTCAGGGGTCCCCTCTCAGAAGTCTGAGCTGGGGTGGGGATCTCTGGATGTTTTTCATAAAGGGTTTACCAGCAAGCCGTGAGCTACAGCAGCAGAAGTGATACTTGGCATCCCAGCTCCAGCTGGTGCCCAGATCTTGCAGGGTCAAAGCTCAGAGCCTGACCCTGCACTTCAGCCTGGGCAGCACCCATATAAGTGCTCTGGGCTGCCACAGACAGCCCACTGTTGTCCCACTGTAGGGCCATCTGCAGCCCCTGCTCTATAAGGCAGCACCTGGAGGCAAAGGCTGGCTTTGGGCTGGCTGGGACACCTGTGGCTGCAAGGGCACAGACTGCCCAATGCCACCCTGTTCTTCTCACCAGGGCATGCTCAGTCCCCTTTGACATGACAGCCCCTGGTGTCACACCACAGCTGGGCCACTTGTTCTTGCTGACTGCCACATTGGTTTGCAGCTGCACAGAGCTCCTGCCTGAGCCCTTTCAGCAGCTGTGGCTGCCTGGGGGAGCAGGGTGCTGCAAAGCCCAGTGAGAAAGGCTACATGTCACCATGTGGCAGGTGTCCCAGCTGCAGACCTTTCCACATGTGAGTTGCTGCTGCTGATTTCAATCCTCCAGAGCATTTGCTGAGCCTTTTGGCTTGGCAGTACCGCAAAATCATCTCAAACTCAAGGGAGACTTAGCTGCTTACGTGGCCCCCTTCCTGAAAATTTTTAGGTTGGCCAGTTCCCTTTTGAAGAAGTGGAAGAGTTGATAGCACCTGCTCCTTGCAGGTACTGGGGGATAGGTGTATCCACATCCCCCTGCTCAGGGCTGTCCAGGTATGCATGTATTTCCCCAGACTATACCAGGCACATGGCATCACCTCCAGTCCCAGAGAAAAGCCTCTAATTAATATATGTGTGTATGTGTATATATATATGTGTGTATATATATATATATATATATAATTTTTTGACCATTTTTCTCACTCCTTATCTTTCGGAACAGCCTACAGGTGACAACAGCCAACCCAGGTTTGAAAGTGCAGCTGTGGGCCAGCCCAAAAAAACTGCAGTCACCACACTTTGTGCTGAAATGAGCCCCAGCCATGAAAATGAACCCCCTTCCTTACTCTAGAAACTGTCTTGTTTTTGTTGGGTTTCATTTTGTGCTGGTTTGAGTATATCTTTTGTTGTGGCTTGGTGCCACCTCCTCTCAGCTCTCATCTTGTTATCACTTGCTTTCTGCCTTGGAGCTGGCAGGTCTGAGGGATGCCTGCCACGGGAGCCATGCAGCCTGGCTTCACTTAGGCATTGCCACTGCCCTGCTCTTCTGGGGCCAGAAGGCTCCTTGTGTGCTGCAGGTTCTGCCATTGTGCTGCCCCTGTGAGCTGGCTGAGGAGTCTGTTCTGTGCACCAGCCACAGCAAGCAAGGTTTCACTGCTGGCTTCCCGTGCACTCCAGACAAGAAATGATACACATTATAATGCAGAGGAGCAGTGAGACACACACACCTCAGCAGCCTCTTGCCCCTTTCCCTCAGGAAGCTCAGAGTTAGGGATGGGCTTCTCTCTGCCTCTCAAGTGGCTGCCTGCTGTGGGAGGCACAGGAATTCCTGAGCAGGGGTGTATACAGAGGGGCTGGTTGGAGGAGAGCAGAGGGATGTGGGCAGTGAAAGTGAAGCTGCTGAGCTCTGCTGCTGGCCACTCACCCTCCCTGGCTGCAGGGGGTGTCTGCTCCTGCTCTGCTTGCTTCCTTGGGCAGATGGGACGCCAGTCCTTACCTCTGGAGGAGGGAGCTAGGAGGTCCGTGGGGCCTTTGGGAGGGTTTCTGAGCACTGCTGTGCCTGTAGGAGCCCTGCACAGCACACAGACAGCTTTTGTGCAACCCCTGCTTGGATCTGATTTGATGATATGATTTGATTTGATTTGATTTGATTATGGTGCTTTCCCTGTCCTGGTGCAGGTGCGATCCAGGCTGGGAGGGGGAGTACTGCGAGGAGTGCGTGCGCATGCCGGGCTGTCTTCACGGGACATGCCACCAGCCTTGGCAGTGCATCTGTCACTCTGGCTGGGCTGGCAAGTTCTGTGACAAAGGTGAGTCGTGGGCTCGACATCCCTGCCTCTGGTGCCCAGCCATGGATATGCCTCTGGTGCCACACGCTCATGGATATGTCAGCCAGCGTACCCAGAAGCCACCTGGGTGATGCTGTTTTGGCTGCCTGGGAGATGGGATTTTGCCTGGCAGCCACAGCTGGGACCATTCCCTTCCTGCAACAGAGATCAGACTGCTGACACTTGTTCCCTGGCTGTATGGCAAGAGCTGGCATGGCACTGGTCAGCCTCAGGAAATGGAACAGATGAACTCATTGCATTTCCCATGCCGCATCAGGACTCCAAGCAGCATCCCCTGCTTTTCCCAAGGCTTCCTGCCTTCAGCACGTGGCTGGGGGACTCCCCTTCTCCAGCCCCAGGGACCTATCTGTACCAGGGGGTCTCCACTGGCCAGACAGTTGGCTTGCACTGTATCTTCACAACCACACAGGCACTGCACTTCTGTTGCTGCATGTGCCTGTTGGAGGGGAGAAGAGAGAAGCTCCTGCCATTTCTCCATCCCCAGGGGGTTTGGTGGGTTGTGTTTGCACTGAGTGGCCACATCAACCCTCTTTTCTCCCTAATTCACACCATTTTTTTTCCCCTCAGACATACACATCTGTGAACACCAGTCCCCCTGCCAGAACGGGGCACAGTGCATCTACGATCGAGATGGGGAGTATTCCTGCCTGTGTCCAGAAGGTTTCCATGGGAAGGACTGTGAGATGAAGACAGGGCCATGTGAGAAAGCAGGGTGAGACACTGCAGTGAGATTACAGACACCATTAACTTTGGGTCACACACTGCCTAGTGGAGGCCCAGCTTGGCTCGTTACCTGTGAATTTCTGTACAGTAATGGAGTTAAGCCAAAATCACCTTTGGCTTTGGTGTAGCAGCATGCAGTGCATGCACCAGGGAAAGGGCTTTGTTGCAATCTGAACAGATTCCTGTTCCTGCTGTAGGAGGACAGGAATCTGTTCATCATGCCTGGGACATCTTATCTCCCAGGCAGCCTAACTGCTGTAGGCATGGTGAGCTGACATCCATGATGCCTTTGGGGAGCATCAGGAGGGCATGTTTCCTCTTCAGGTCGTTTGGCTGAAGACCTTCCCTGGTGGGTGGTGGGCCTGTGCACAGCCACAGCCTTTGAGGAGTGAGGCCTCTCAGTCAAGGAGACAGAAACTCCCACCCAGTCTTCTCCTAGAGATAGCTGCCCCCACAGAGAGAGCTGGACACACTGACCGTGCAAGCAGCTCTGCTTGTCTACCTCCGTGGGTGGGGGAAGCTGCTTGGTCTCCAGGGCCATGACCTATCCTTGCTCTCTCCACACAGGTCTCCATGCAAGAATGGTGGGCAATGCCAAGACGAAAATGGCTTTGCCAGTAACTTCACCTGCCGGTGTCTGGCTGGCTTTGTGGGGGCTCTCTGTGAGCACGACGTGGACGACTGCCTGATGCGCCCCTGTGCCAACGGGGCCACCTGCCACGACGGCGTCAACCGCTTCTCCTGCCAGTGCCAGGTGGGCTTTGAGGGGCGTTTCTGCACCATCAACATCAACGACTGCGCCAGCCAGCCCTGCAAAAACGGGGCAAAGTGCTATGACCGCATCAATGACTATGACTGCTTGTGTCCTGACCGTTTCACTGGCAAGACCTGTGAGATCTCCGTCCCTGAGCCCACCTGGTCTCCTCCCTACCACCCTGCCAACCATGAGAATGCTGGAGGAGTGAAAAGCACCACTAGTGAGACGCCGGGGGTGACGGAGCCAGAGCCCATCAGGACTGTGGTCACAGGGCGGCGTGTGGCCAACCACAGTGAGAAGGAGCCGGGGGGAGGGTTGTTGAAAATCTCTGTGAAGGAGGTGGTGACCCAAAGGGACTCAGGGCTGAGTGAAGCCCAGCTGGTGACAGTGCTGGTGTTTGGGGTGCTGACAGCAGTGCTGGTCCTCATCACTGTCCTGCTCATGCTGAGGAACTGGCAGAGAGGCCGTCAAAGGTCGAACTGGTGCCAAAGCCCTTCTCAGGCTGCAAGAAAGCTCCAAGACCAGGAATGTCAGGTGGGCATGCTCAACACCATCTTGATTGAGCCAAGGAAGACCACAGAGCTGTGAGCTGCGAGGACTCTGAACCAGGCCCTGGCAGGTCATCGTGCTGGCAAACCCCTTGAACTGCGCCCTGTGGAGCCACACTGGCACCCACTGGGCGGCGGGGAAGCACTACCAGGGCAGCAAACACATCAACAAAACCCTGGGTGTTGAGCACTGGTGTGATGGCCCTGCCTGGGTCTGAGCTGTCTCCTGCCTGGCTGGCTCAGCTAGTACTCATGGCATTTGAAGGCAGGGCTGTGTTGGGCCAGCCCTGCAGGGGAGCAGAGGTGCACTGCCTGCAGCAGCCCGTGCCACACAGGCACTGCTATCATCTGATCCAGCACTCAGAAACAGGACAGGTAGTGCTGAGCAGGGCACAGCCCTCCTACAAGCCCAAATACTGCCAGACCCTTTGTAACTCCTCTCTGTGACTACGGGAAGGGGATTTATCCTCATTTCTGCTGGTGTTGGGATGCTTCTTCTGGGGCCTTTGATACAGTTGTGGCTGCATGGGTCTCCCTGCCACAGTACTGTGTGGCTGTTTCCTGGCTGTTTCTGGAGGCTGTCATTTCAGATGCCATGTCCCTAGGGAGTGAGCAAACACCCTTGCTCCCTGGCCTTGTGGTTCTGTGAGCCAGTTCAAAGAGACTTCAAAAATCATTGCAGGTCTCATGCCCTTCTTCTGCCCTGGTTGATGCACCCTCCTCTTGCTGTCAGACTTTGGGGTTACAAACGTGTTCCATACTTTCCTCCTGATAATCCAGGAGTCTCTCTGACTCACTTACTAAGCCGTCCTTTCTGGTCTGGCCACAAATGACCAAGATCCTTTGCCTCTGCAGTGTGCACTTCTGCCTCACTATTTGCTCTCCTCTGGGCCTGAGCTGGTCCTTCTCATATGTCCTCATAGGTGTAGCTGGAGATGGACAAGGCTGTGCTGTGGCTTGTTCAGGAGCAATACAGGATCCAGGTGCTCCTTTCCTTTCCCATTCCCTCTCAGGCAGGCAGCTGGCTCTAACCTCAGATCAGTCACTGCAGCATTCCTTGATACAACAAGGGCTGAACTCCCCACAGTGGATGTGAGCCTGGGAGGAACACAGGAAGCAGACACAAGACTGCCTTCTCCACCATTGCTAAAGCATGGCTGAGAGGCAGCAGATGGTCAGGTCACTCAGTCTATGTACCTGTTCCTGCCTGTGCTGGTCTGGTGTGCAGCATCAGGACCTGAATCTCTCTCCCAGGACAGGGATTTCTGTGCCTCCTCATGGGCATAGGTGGCTAAGCAGTGGGGCAAAACTCCCCACAACCCAAACCCTACTACTGGCTTGTAGGGTTGCAGAGCTGGGTCCAAGGTGGTGTGAAGTGAGCTAAGAGGTGACTGCTCAGGCCAGGAGTGAGAGCTGGGAGAGGGGACTGGGGCTTCATCAGAAAGATTATTTTTTTAATACATGGATGGATTATGTACCTTTATCAAATAAAACAAGTACAAGCTCAGAAACAGTGTATCAGAGAATCGTAAAACAATTTAGGATGCAAGGGACCTCTAAACACCAACCTCCTGCTCTCAGCACATCCAAGTAGATCAGGTTGCTCAGCAGCTTGCTGAGTATCTCCATCACTTCCCTCAAGAATGCAAACCCAGACTGTGGCACAGGAGTTGTCCTGCCTTATTCTCCATCTGCAGGGATGGGAATGGCTCCTACAGCTTCAGGGAACGGAATGGCACCTACCCCTGGACAGCATAGCAAAGGTGTGGGCTAGGCATTTCCCTAAGAGTGTTGGGAAGTAGGAGTCCCAGGTGCCTATGGCAAAAGTAAGATCCTAAAACTGAAAGCAGCTGTGGGTTTTGTGCAGCTGGGAGCAGGGCAGGAGGGATAGAGAATTTCCCTTGAGGGAGTGGTCTTCAAATGAACTAGCCTTAGAGGCCTTTAATGCAATTGCATTCTAGCCCCTCCAGGGAAAGGCCTTCTCCAATGAAAACCAGTGGAAAAGTAGCAAAGTCCCTGAGTGCAACCTTCTGGGCTTGGAAAAGCCTTCTGGGAATAGTAGAGGTAGGTAGGGCTGTCTTCAAGTAGAGAGGGGACCACTCTTGTGTCTCATAAGGAAATTAGTGTCTGGTGACTAAAAGGGCCAAGGACCTGAATCAACAGCTTCACAAGAATATTTCCACTTTATTTTACATTGCATATGTCAGACTAAGTGTCAAACTAGGAGTTACTGATTCTTTAGTGAGTAGAAAATCCCTCTGTAATCTCAAAGGGAAGCCTTGGAGGGGAGCAGGATCCCACCAACCAGGCTTGCATAACTCAGAACAGCAGGTCACATCTTCCCTATCAAAGGAAAGGCCACAGTGCCAGGCTCCTGTCCCTGAGGACACACAGCTGCTGCCTGCAGGCAGGAATAAGCCCCTCCCTCACCTCAGCAGCTCCTGGCCCTGCAGGGACAGGGCTGGTGTCTGAGGTGCTAGGAATGCCAGGCACCCAGCTGGAAGGGCTGCCTGGGCTGAGCCCAGGAGGGAGATCACTGCTGCCTGCTGTGCAGGAGGTGCTGGAACAAGGAGCCATCTTTCTGGCTGAGGCGGGCCGGTGAGTCCAGCTCTGCCACTCTCCCAGCCTGCATCACCAGCACGCGGTCCGAGTCCAGGATGGTGTTCAGCCTGTGGACAATAAATGCCAGGACACACGCTGTTGGATCTGAGGAGAAGCTCTGGATACTGCTTCCCCTGCTGGGAAGGGTTGCCCAAGACATGGCCAGCATCAGGAGCTGTGTAGGATCTCCCTCTGCACTCAAGGCCACAGTGCAGCTCCCCAGAGAGCCTCTGCTCCCTGCTGAAGTGCAGCACCTCTTAGGAGAGCACTGGGAAGCCTTAAAGCTGCTGGGCATGGCAGGGCATCAGGAGCACAGAGGGAAGTTCTGTGGGGGAAGCTCAGGGCATGCCTGAATCTGGGATTGCACAAAATGTCTCCATCCCCACAGGGGTTAGTGAGTTGCTTTATTTGCCCCAACGTTTCCTCACCTGCCACCTCCCAAGGGCAGCAGAAATTGTGCATCAGCTGTTATTCCCCTGCAGTCTAGCATCTTTGCTTATGATACCACCACCACTGGATTTGTACTTGCCAGACAGCCAACCACAGGACCCACTGCACACATATGTGCCCAGGTCTGCCCAGACTGCCAGCAGAACAGCAGGCTCTGGCTCTGGATAGGGAAGACAGGACAGCAGAAATGTTTTTGCACATCCATGCACCATTCAGTGTGAAACTACAGCCCTGTGAAGCTGCAAATCACAAGGAAGACACTACACAGGATTTGAGCAGGTAAAAGGCATTATGGAGTTCAAGACTCTGGTTACACCTTCATCTCCAAGAGAGTGCAGACTGCAGCACTGGAAATGACTTGAAGGGGAAAAAGACAAGTACAGAATCACCTCCCATCCTGGATTTTACCCAAAGCTGAGTGGCACGGAAAACCATGGATACAAATCAACCCCATCATCACCTCTCTCTCCTTACTGCTCCCCCCCATTGCTTTTCACTCCAGTGGAAAAGGGGCTGGAGCCATCTTCATCTCAGTCTTGCTGCTTTGCCTTCTGCCACTCCTTCCTCTGCTGTTGCTCCTCTTTAATTACTCCCCCATCAAAGGTGGCCTCCCCACACCCAACCCAAACATACACCTCAGCCCACAGTGCCCTTGCACTTCTACTCTATTTATGCCTAACATCCCTAGTGTAGGAACCACATTCCCTTCACACCCCTCCTGCCTCCCTCCTACATAATGTATTTAACAAGATCCACTTGATTCACTTGCCAGGCCCAGCCCACCCAGCCTGTCATCCATCACTCCCACTCCTATGCAGCAGGACACCAGCCTCTGCCACCTGCTCATTTGATTTTTATTTTTGTGGTAGCCTCTGTGCTTTGAAAACACCCTCCATACAATTGCATAACCCTCCTCCAAACGCTCCTCCACTTGGCAAGAGTAAGAGCAGAGAACACCACCTAATGCTGATCCATCCCTTCTCTGCACTATTCATGTTCTGCCCTCCTCCCTCTGGCTGCAACCATGCACGGATTCTACTCCTAATCTCTCTGATGGGAGGCAATAATCACTGCTGTCCTGTCCTGCCTGGGCAGTGTCTATCTCGCTGGCATGAGGTGCAGGCTGGAACTAAACCTTAAAGGACAGAACCATCCAGGAGCTGGCTGCAGCCCTCTGCTGCTGGCTGTCCTGCACTGCCCTCTACTGAGCCAGGGACACCTGCTCCTCCCCTGTCTCTACATTGCCCCTTTCCATAGGATAGTTCTCCATTACTCCTCGCCCCTAATGTGGCAGAACCATAAGGAACAATTCACCTGCCCTACCAGCAGGCAGTGCCCAGGAAGAGAAATCTGTGATATGATGCTGCATTTTGCCTTTTGCTGACACCAACTTCTGGGTACAACATTTTCCTCTTTTCACATCCAGTTGTTCCAGCACCCAGCAGAAAAGGCAAAAGGCAAGGTCAAGCTTTGGCACATCAAAAACTTTATCACAGAGACCTCCATGCTCAGCTTGAGGCCCAGGCATGGAGTGTGCAGGCACCTCTCCCTGAGAGTGGCAGGATGATTTAGGCACAGAGGTTCTTCCATACCTGTGAGCAATTGTCAGAACAGTTTTGTCGGCGAAGCGCTGGCGGATGGTCTGCTGCAGCAGCTGGTCTGTCTGCTGATCCACGCTGGCTGTGGCCTCATCAATGCACAGCACCTGCCAGGGACACGGAGTGAAGGCAGCTCCCACAGCAGAGACCCCCCTCCCTGGCTACAGACAGCCTGAGAAGTTAGCACGGCATATCTGTCCCCATTACACCTCCAACTGTGCACACTCCTCTGCTGTCCCCAGGCAGCCACCAGCAGGTCACCCTCCCCCTTGCTGTGACGGGGGCAGGGCACTCACCTTGGCCTGTGTCAGGAGGGCTCTGGCCAGACACACCAGCTGCCTCTGTCCCACAGACAGACTCCTTCCCCTCTCTCCCAGCTCGCTGTCCAGTCCACCTGCAGGGAACAAGATCAGCAGTCACCTGCATCACCTACACAGGGCCCCAGACAGCTCCACCAGTCCAAGGTTTTCCCAGTGGCACACAAAATCCCAATTCTGCTCGGGCCCAGGCCTTAGGAACTGGAGCCTTTACACTTAGACACGAGCAACATCTGGCACAGTTCCCTCAGAACTAAGGCCTGGCTTATCTCTCAGATACTCCCCTAACACCCACTGAGGCCTGGTCTCACCAGCAAACTTCTGCCACCCAGTCCATCACCTGCCAGTCCATTCGCCTCCAAATGTCAGGTAATGCCACCGGGTCCCACAGACCTGTTCCTACACTGGTTCTAACCTTGCCTAAGCCATTCCCTACTGCATCCACCTCAGCTCCCTGCCTGAGCTAAGCCCTTCCCTCCTCTTGCAGAACCAGCACTCATCAGCTGCTTCTCACTGGTTTCCAGCTCACCCATCTGAGTAACAGCATCCCACAGGTGGCACTGCTCCAGCACCTCCTGGAGCTCAGCATCCGTCCGCTTTCCCTGGGGATCCAGGTTTTCTCTGATTGAGCCACTGAACAAAAATGGATCCTGAGGGATGATGGCCAGCCTGGATCTGCAAGCAAACAAAAGCCAAGGGCCCATGGGATGGGTTGTGCAAAAAAGCAAAGATCTGCTACTTCTTTTTTCATGGGGGGTCTTAGAGCAATGTTGTGATGGCCCCGACGAGGGGAGAGAATGATGTATCTGACTTTATTGATATTAGAAGGTTAATTTATCTGCCAAGCACTCAACTTTGCACACAACTGCACACACTATACTGAATCTCGTTACTGTCACGCAACAGTACCAACACACACACACACACACACACACACACAGACACACACACACTCTCTTGGCTCTGATAGGCCAAGGAAACAAAACACCATGACTTTGGGTAAACAATCTCCATGTTGTATTCTACTTTTGCACAAACACAGGCACAGCAAATGAGATAAGAATATTCTTGGGAAGAATTGTGCCTTGCTTTTCTTTGTGAAGAGAAATGTGGCTACAGTGTCTTAGTTTGCTACGATTCTTAGAGGCACAGAGACATGGGTCACATATTCAGCCTGGTTTCCTTAGCACAACTGTTGAGAAACAACAGAGAGGCTCATAAAAAGCTGCCACAATCAGAAAAGAGGATGCCACAACAGTGAGTCCTTTGCTCCTCACTCTTTACTTTGGCATCCAGCCACTGACAGCTACCCTTCACTCTGCTCAGCCATACCTCAGCTCCTCCAAGCCCACCAGCTGGCTGTCAACACCATCGAGGAGAATCTGGCCTGATTTCATCTCCACCATACGGAAAAGGGCCAAGAAAAGGGTGGATTTCCCAGAGCCTGTGCGACCCACAATGCCCAGCTTCTCTCCAGGGTAAACAGTGAAGCTCACACCATCAAGTGCATTAGGCAAGCCTGGTCTGTACACCAGGACCACCTGCTGGAACTCCACAAGCCCCTTGCTTGGCCAGTCAGCAGAAACCTAAGAGGGATACACAGGTGAGAAAGGGTATGATAACAATTGATTGTCATCTTCAGCATCACTTCCCCACAGTCCAAGCCCCACCCTTTCCTTTAGATGGTTGCTTGGCTTCTGAGAAGAACCAACACATAGCCCAGTCCCACCTCCAGCCCACTCCTAGACTTGTTCTTCCATCACAGCTTGTATCTAGCACCCATTCTGCTTCCCTACTCCTTCCCCTCACTCCCACCTTCACCAGTTCCTGTCAGAGATTCAGCCTCCCCAGGAGATACACTCATAAATGATGAGTGATCAAGGTGGTTTCTGTGGTGAGGGCCCTCAACCCATTCACTGGAACCCTGTGACCTCCCTGCCGGGAAAGTGCAGGGCAAAGAGCCAGAAGATGGGCCACTACTTGAGAACACATTTGAGCTTTTACCTGGACCAATTTATCCTGAGGCTCCATGGGGATGTCTGTGGTGTACTCCTCTGTCCGCTCCACACTCACCATCATCATCTCTGTGTGAGTGAAACTGTCAATGAGGCCTGAGAGCAGGTGTGTGACAGACAGGGCATATGACAGTGCCAGGCCCACAAGTCCTGTGAGGACAAAAGCATAAGCAAGAATGTTAGTGGCAGGGAAGGAGCTGACATCTTGCTGGGCAGACAAAAAGAAAAACCAAAGGAAGAGCCAGGACTCTGAAGTCTGGAGTCACACTTGAGGTTGGGGACACACAGGAGCAGAGACAGGAACTGAAGCACTACACTGTAGGTGACTTGCTAGTGCCAGGCAGCAGGAGCTCTGGATCTTACCCCAGTGTAGGAAAATGTGTAGCTCTGGGCTGGGAGAGGAGAAACCCCTTGGGCACAGCCTAGGAGAGGACATAGATCAGTTCCTGCCAGCCTACCTGGATTTCCCAGCTGCTTCTGGTGCTGGATGATGGAAATCCCTGCTATAGCAGTAACCACAGCAACCCCAATCATCTGCAAGCGGATGTCCAGCCACTCCATCACTGTTTTGCTGGCAAAGAGACAGCGCTGGTTCTGCTCCAGATGCAGCTGATTCTCCAGCTCAAACCTGTCAGGCACACAACAGAGGTTTGCATCACTCAAATTCCAGCCACCCTATAACCAGCCCCACAAGAGGAAGGCCTTGGCCTATAAAGCCAAAGCTCTGAGCTCTGTCTCTCTGGGTGCTTGTGCTCCCTGCTCACCTCTTTGTTGCCCGCATGGCTCTGATGGTGCTCAGTCCCGAGAGGGTCTCAGAGAAGTGGGTGTAAATGGGAGACAGGGTGATGCTGTGCAGGCGCTTCAGCTCCCGCGATGTGAATCGGTAATAGCGCTGGACGAAGAAGTAGACTACAGCCAGAGGGAGCAAGACCAGACCAATCCAAGGGAGGCCATAGGTCATTATCACCAGCATGCCCAAGAGCCCATAGATGTTGGCTAGGAAGATGTTGAGGATGAATGGCAGGCTGTCATCCACACAGTACAGGTCTGAGGAGAAGCGGTTCAGGATGCGGCCTGTTGGAGTGCTGTCAAAGAAGGTGACTGTGGCCTGGCAGTAAGGGAACCAGACAGTAAGAGCCAGTCAGGTGCTGTGAGACCCAACCACAGAACAGTGTGCAGGAGAGCAGCACCAAGGGGAGCAGATAAGGCCACAAGGAGGTGGCCACCACAACCCACTTCCTTACCTCAGCCTCCAAAGCCAGCATCCACTAGCAGCCAAACAACTCACATACTGTTTGCATGGAAAAAGGAAGCACTCCTTCTGTATCGAATGGCTGACAGCTACTGAGAAAGCAGGCACTCAGACACCATGATGGCCCCACAGCAGCAAGGCAAATCCAGCCTCTAACCTGAACTTCCAATCTCCTAATCCTAACTCTAGCCTGAGGACCCAAGGAAGCCAAAAACATAAAGTTAACTGACAGATGCCAGCATCAGCCCCAGATGTTGCTTAATAACTCCTTCCAATCTCATCTAAACCTGAACTCACCATCCTGCAAAAGCTACTTTGACTTGACTGGCTATACATCTAAGGCTAATGAGTGAACAGATGCAGGTGGGAGCTGTAAATCATCCTTCCCTGGAATTAACAGGATACATTTTGAACCTCACTCATTGGCCCCTTGTGCTGGCTGTGGTGCAGCCCTTTGGAATACAGTCCTCCCAGCCAATACTAACAGAAACCTTAATCTATCTCCCACACCCATACTCCCAGCTATGAGAAGAATGGCAGCTTGCAGGAGCCTCAGCCGGCTCTGGACTTTGTGCCCATTACCTTTAGAACCCTTTGGAGCAGGCGGTTGTGGATGACAGAGGCAGCCCGGAGAGCACCATAAGCAAAGAGGAACGCCCGAATAATGGTGAACAGGGAATTGGCCCCTGCAATGCTCCCATAAACTATCAGGTAGAAATTCACATCCACTGAGCCATTGGGAGGGGCTGGGGTCTTGTCCAGATCTTGAATGGGGGAACTGGAAAAAAGGAGGAAGATAATGAATCTGCCAACATCCTCCTAACAGTAAACTCACAGACAGGGCATGAGAACCCCAGAGCATATCCAGGGGAAATCAGGATACTTTAGCCTGATACTCCTGTTACACCCCTTTGGCATGTAATCAAATACTCTGATTACTATGCAGCTAGGGGTCTTCCATCAGCCCCAGACAGAAGCCTTCCTGGTACATTATCAGGTCAGGGATTTTGATTCTGTTTGTCAAGGCAGCCACACACACCCCCTGAAGTGAAGTGGTCAGTTTATCCATCCCTGCTCTCCAGGATCTTCACCCGAAATGCACTTAAGGACATCTCCTGCTCCCTCTGGCACCTCTGGACCATATTTACTTACACAAGCCCAGCAGTGGAGAAGAGAAGCAGCTCTGGGGAAGGCAGGGAAGCTGAGCAGGCCATCACAGAGGTATTTGCTGTCTGGGATATGCTGGAGATCCAGTATGACAGCCACCAATCTGAGATATTTCTGGATGCTACGGAGAAAGACAGACTATGTAAAGAGAAATTCGAAATTCTGCTTCTGAATCAGCAAATATGAAGCTGACAAGCTGAAGGGGAAGCTGCTGGACAACTTTTGCATAGTCTCACTGCCCTGTACAGTCTTTCCCCTGTCAGTAGCAGAGCAGGAGCAAGTGAACAGCCTTGAGGGCAGCAGCGACACAGCACTGCTACAGAGGTGAGTGTTAAAGCCCTGGCATCCTTCCTTCTGGACTCCATGTAGCCAGGCAATGAAACAAGAGGAGAGGAGTGTCTAAAGAGAGCTGTGCTGCTGGGTCACTGCCTCACCTTGCATCAGGAACAGTGAGAAGAGGATTGATATTGCTAAGCAGCTGCCCATTGCCATCCAATAGGCCTTGTACACCTGAAAAGCCACTGCCCCTTCTTTCTTCTCTTCCTCCTTGTGGATGAGATTATGGTTTTGGGTTGGTTCTTCTGCCTCTGTCTTTATGGCCTCTTCCCGTCCCTGTTCATTAGGGGCTGTGGGTATAGATGCAAAAGCAAAGATCAGTGCAGTGTTAAATTCTTCCTGCAGCTTCTCCTAAATGTGAACAGAGCAAGTCTAAACTATGAGGGACACTTTTTTCCCTCCTCTCTCCTCTTCAAGACAGGTGCACCAACCCCGGCAGTTCTTCATCCAAAACTGGACTACAAGTGGAACAAGAGGTTCAAATACTGCTCCAGACCAACACCCAATGATATGTGGGCCTTCTGTCCTTCTGTGTATACACCACCCACATATCAGCACTGCCACAGCAGAACAAGATGATGGGAGTTCTGCTCTAAAGCCTTCAGGTACAGGTTCTGTCTGGAAGTTCAGCTGTGCTGCCCCAGCTATCCTTAAGCTCATCAGGAACAGACCTTTATCCTTATCCCTCTTGTCTGTATCCTTGAACTTGGGAAAGGCTTCAACAAGTGGCAGGATATCAGCTGGTGTGCCTGCGGAGAGAGACATGCAAATTCTTCAGCATCCATGAGGAGCAGGTGACAACTTTCCACCCTCCCACTGCCTCTTGCTCTGAAATGACCCAGTTTTGCTCCCTCATAATATTCCCTATGTTATCCAGCAACTGTACCTTTGAAGGCTCCGCTTCATTCAACCTGCTACTCTTTCTGCCTTATCAGCTCCCCACATCTAGGGCTGTCCTGTTTTATCTGTACATCTGCACATCCTCCTGCACCCCATCTTTGCACACATGCAGTGTTCTCAGTGTGCTCTTTTATCACTGGGTTCCCCACTAGTCAATCCTAATCCCCTCAAGCCATTCCAAGACACAGGCACAAGTGAATGCCTGAGAAGACAGACAGTGTACCTGTCTTAACTATCCTGCCATTGTCCATCAGCAACAAGGCATCGGCCTTCTCCAAAAACTCTGTCCTGTGAGTGCAAAGGACCCTGGTCTTATGTTTGAGAACTCCGAAAATGCATTTCCACATAATGTGTTTGGCTACATCTGCATCAACAGCAGCCAGGGGATCATCAAGGAGGTAAAGTTCTTTCTCCTGGGAGAGGGACAAAAGAAAAAAGGATACAGCTGTTGGCCCTGCTGGAGCAGGCAGTGCTGTACAGAAAAGTCCAAGTGTCTCTGTGTGGCAGCACCTTTAGGCTAGCACAATGTGCTTTAAAGACATGCTGCCAGAACTGTACAGCTGAGTGCTTCCAGACTCTTTATATTTGACTTGGCAGGATCTGCCACACAGTAATGTCCTTGTTATTTACCTGGTAAACAGCTCTGGCAAGGGCTATTCGAGCCTTCTGTCCCCCACTGAGTGTCACACCATTTTCACCCACCTCTGTCTGGTCACCTGCTGGTAAAATCTGAAATATTCAAGAAAATAATTTAGAAAGGAACAAGAAACTGCTGGGGACTCAAAACCAGGATACATGGGCCCCTCTCCAGTCTCTGGCAGTAATTTCTAAGGCTGACACCTTACCAACAATTAAACAATGCAACATTCTATACACTGGTTCTACAGACAACTGGCAAGGTTTATTTATGCAACACAAATCTCTTACACTGCAGAATAGGGTGCTCACATCTTAACTACCCATTGAGAGCAACTTCTGGTCCAAGGTAATTGCCCACAGTAATTTTCTGTGAGAACAAGGGCCGTGTCTGCATCAAAATTATGTCAGGGCCCTTCCAAACAGCATAGCAGTAAAAACTACCATTTTTCAGTACCTGGAAATAAGTCTCCTCTTAGTTTGGTAGCATAGGTGTATTTTACAAAATCTCAAATAAAAATCATGCCTTTACAGAGTATTCATAGCTCTGGCCAAAATAAACGCGAGCTGCTAAAGCTTGGTATTTCCAAAAATCAGGCATTAGCTTATAAACTGGGAGAAGGCTGGATTCCTATATATACCATATGTACAGCCAGGTTTACTGGCTAATACAGTCATAAACCTCAAATTTAGAATATATGTCAGGAGCACTGACTTAGCCCCTCAAAACCCCAAAGAAGTTGCTTCTGATCTTCCCCCCAAAAAACCATCAGCTGCTGATAGGTTCTACCTGAAAAATCCAACAGTCATCAGCTCTGCAACAACAACTCCTTTCCCCAGCATGAAGAGCTTTTGGCTCAGCAGCAGAACAAGCCACCCAAAGTGCTACAAGAGTGACTTCACACCTTAAGGAATTATGGGCATGCTAGGAACGGTGTGGGCTTGGTAATCAGAGCAACATTGTGTGATGGGACATTGGAGCAGCAGTCTGAAACAATAAACACTGATCCCATGAGGCTCAGGATGGATGCAAAAGCCTGCCAAGAAGGCCCAGGCAGGTTTCCAGCCGAGGCACTCACATTTAGATCCTCAGAGAGGGCACAGGCCTCCAGCACCTCCTCGAACAGCCTGGCATCATATTCCCGCCCAAAAAGGATGTTTTTGCGGACAGTGGTAAACTGTATCCAAGGCTCCTGGGTGGCCAGACCAAATCCTTGCTCCAGGTCACAAACATACACTCGTCCACCTTGTCTGCAAGCACAACAGAAATGGGTATAAAGGGCAACAAAGGAAAGCAGCTGGCAGATCAAAACTACCCACAAGTCAGGATAGCACTGGATAATTCCCACAAGGAGGGACCAGGCAGGGAAAACTCTTTAGGCTACTTACTTAATGAGCTCTCCAGTGATGGCTGCAAGCAGAGAGCTTTTGCCAGAGCCAACCTTCCCAACAACGCCTAGGAGCATTCCCTGCAAAGGGAAAGGAAAAGAAGCAAACTGATGTGCTAATGCAGGGTAGCTCATCCAGATTTCTTGAGCCACACATAGGTTGTAAGGAAGCTGACTGCTAGGACCATCTCATGTTCAGCACTGCAGCTGGGTACAGATGTCAGACTCCTGATATGACAGGACACAGATTTGCAAGGAGTGTTAACTCTAGAGCCCTGCTCTGTTCCCTGTCCAGTTGTCTCCAGCAGCAATAGTAGAAAGCAGAGAGAACTAGTTAATCTCCTGTCTGTAAGGCATGGATGTTCTCTAGTGCCTTTCAGCCTTTCAGAGTCCTGTGCCTCTTGACCTAGAGAAGATTTTGATGCACAGCTCCTAGACTGAGGAAAACGTGCCACCTCTGCTCCATTATTTCTAATTTCCAGTATTTTATTCTCGAATGCATTTTTCTCTATTACCTCCCATGTCCTTGCTCACCTTTCTCACTGACAGGTTCTCAATGTGCAGTTGCAGACTGCCTGTGGATGAAGGCTGCCTGGTGCTCTCCTCCTCAGCTGGCACCCATGAGAAGTCTGCACATTGTATCTCCATGGCAGTAGCAGTATCTGAAGGGCTATCTACAAGTGGAAACCCAAACAGCAAAGCATTGCTATGAGAAGACCAGAAAATTACATGCACCTGGCATCACAAATATCATCAGCTTTGTTCCCAAATGCAGAGACCATGGATGAGGTCCCTGGGATGATGCCCCTAACCCAACCACAGAATGAGACTCTTGCCTACTGACTTGTCCTTAAACTTATACATCCCGTCTTCCAACCCTTCTGTCTCCAGCTCACACCAGACACATGTGGCTGTCAGGGAGACACTGTAATGATACAACCTGGTTTTATTATTGCTGAAGGTAAAAGAATGGCAGGGAGCTGGCCAAAGGCAATGAAAGAAGGAAAGGAAGGTAATACGGATTAGGAGAGGGGCAGCCACTCAAGCCTTTCTGCCACGTGAAGCCATGTTTGTTGATGGCTTCAGTGTCAGAAGAGCTTTGGTCAGAGGACAGAGCTGCTTGTTCTACTGGGACATTAATGGCTCTGTTGGGACAAGCAGTGGCTTATGGTTGGTAAAGTGGAATGTTATAGCCTTGTCTCCTGCTTTCCACAGAAATTAAGAGAAGTGTATCCACTCTGCCTCTACCCAACTGAACATCCTGAATCACAGGGTGACAGCCAGCTGCCCTCCAGCACTGCCCCTGGGCCTTGCACCTCAGCTCTCTGCTCTGAGTGTCTGCTGATATCTCAGATTCCTAAACCGTTACCTAGGGCATAATAAGCTTCCAGGTCCTGGTCCATGAGTTCAAAGAATTGCTGGATTCGATCCAGGGAAACTTTGGCCTCCAAGATCCCATTCAGCACCCATGGGAAGCTGTTGAGGGGTAGAATAAGCATCCCAACAAGGGCCAATGCTGTGAACACCTGCATGGGTAAGCAAACAGCCATGAGCTGGAGCTAGCACCTCCCCTGTATCCTCCAAACAGCTTCACCAGTGAGAGCCTGAAGAGCTGTGGAGAGACATGGGCTGGGTTTATTTCCCAGAGAAGACGCCTCAGCATTGCAGTTCCAGCATAGACTGTGTTCTGCACAAGTTTGGAGCTCTCCCTAACACCGACTCACCTTTGTGGCAGTGAGCTGGTTACCCAACAGGACATAGGTGACAAAGATGGCAATGGAGATAACAACAGGGAGTGCTGCCCACAGGTACACGCACAAAGCATCCAGGTAACTGATGGCCCGCAGCTTCTGCAGCTCTTTAGCCCGGCAGGATTTTATCCTGGCGCTGAAGTGCTGCTCCCAGGCGTAAAACTTGATCACCCGAATGCCACACAGGAACTCTGTCATTAGCTGCAGGCAACCAGAAAAGAACATCAAGCAAACAGTGCCCAGCCAACCTGGGCTGTGACTGTCTCCTGCTAAGGGTCAAGCTAGAGATTTCAGGAACCATTTATTGCTAACAAAGGCATAAACCTAAGTGACAACTATTGGAAACTTTGTGCTCATCCATCCCACCAGCTTCTTTATCCACCCATGCTGTGCACAACCAAGGAAATGGCAAAATATTACACTACTTTCCAAGTGAAAGATAAACAACACAGGTGAAAGGATGTGTGGAATTGCTAGCCCCAGCCTGGATACTATTCACTTGTGCTGACTTGACAGTGCCTTGAGATAACATCTGCCTCTCGGGCCTGGTCCTGCCCTGACACAGCTGGTCTGTATCCAGACCCTGGCTGGCTCATTTCCAGAACTCTGGTGTCCCTGCAGTCCTCTCATTTCTGTTCTCAGGTCAGCATATGTAGAGCAAGCTGACTGTGTCTCTGCCCAACATTAAAGAAGACTAACAAGAGAGACTTTATTCAGCAAACCAGTCTTACAACAGCTGCACAAAGTTCAGCATAATCAGATACAACTCTAGTAGATGCACCTACTGTTGGAAAAATATGTATTTTTAAAGCTGCCAACAGTTCTGACAGGGAGTTGACCTAAGTTTCATGCTTCAAAGCATGAGTAAAACTGCTGTCCCCTCAAATTAGAGATACAATGCTAAAAGGTGGGAATCAAATGTGGAGAGGAGAGATGGCACTGCAAATAGGAGAAAAGCAGTGGAAAAGATGACTGAGAGTGCCAAGCCTTGAGCCATATAAAATTACATCCACGATCATTGCCCTTGTCCAGACTGAAAGCCACTTCATCACTGATGGCATCACTGGAACAACAGGATGGATGCAAATTGAGAAGAAGCCATTGGGAGTCTGACCTTTACTACACAGACAAAAGAAACTTGCAAGGGAACCTAAATTAGCCCAGGGGACAAGACAAGCATTAAAGGTTCACAGTCTTATGGGTGGTGAAACTACATCACCTTGAAACACTTTTGACCAAAGTGCGTGTGTGCCCCTTCTGGCATTTTTCTCAACAGCTGTGATTCAATTAATCTGCCTTGGACCGTGACTAGTGGCAAGAAGCCAATATTCTGGGACAAACAGGGAAAAATTACAAACTCAGAGGGACACCCCTGCCCCTCACCCACCTTGACCCGTGTGTCCTTGTGCTTCAGCATCTCCTGGTTGTTCACCATGATGCGGTTAGCTATGATCTTGTTGATGGGCACCAGCAGCAGCGCCAGGGCTACGCCTCCCAGGAAGGCTATCCCCACTTGCTCGTACAGGAGGTAGAGGGTAACGCCAAGCTGGACAGGCAGGCTCCACAACTCATGGAAGCTGTAGCAGAAGTTGACCAACCTATCGGTGTCCGTGCTCATGAAGTTGACAATTTCCCCCACAGTGAAGCGGGCAAGGCTGGTGCCGCTGACGCGCAGAGCCTTGCGGTAGACGGCGGAGATGACGGCGGCCCGCACCATCAGCGCCACCTTGTTCATCTCGTACCTGAACTGGCTCCGCAGGAGAGCGCCCAGGAAGGAGCCAGCAAAGAGCCCAAGGGCATACAGAATCCCGTGGCTCAGGGGCTCCTGCCGTGACTCCATGAAGTTCACCAGCAAGTTCAGAAGCAGAGGACCTGAAAAACCCAGCAGACTGTCAGCCAGCTTGAGAAGTCCAAGGGTGTAGAAACGAAGCCCGAAGGCGGCGTGAAGGACTGACAGGAGGCGCACAGCTTTCTGGGCATGGTATGAGCTGTCTGGAGCATCACTGCTCCCATCATCTCCAGCAATGATTGGGCTGGTAAGAGACTCTGTCTCCTCCTCTGCTTGCTGAAGAGCTGCCTTCTTCTGCCAGCAAGAGTAGAACCGGTCGCAGACCCGGGCAGCCTGGAGCTGGTGAGGAAGCACATAGACGTCCTGTGGCTGGTTCAGCTTGTGCTGGTAGCCACGCTTCATAAGGGGGTTCATCCAGGTGTAAAAGAAGCGGGAGAGCAAGCTCTCACCATCCTCTGCCACTCTCTGCTGGTCAGGCACAGGGATCCCTGGCGCTGAGACGGGCTGGTCCTCTTGCCAGGAGCGATTGATGGAGAGGAAGTCTTGCCTGGCAGCAGTGGGGAAGAGGTAGCTGACCACGTAGGCAAGCATAGAGGCCAGCTGCAGACACAGGATGGCGAACCTGGCGGAGGCACCGGGGTGGGCAGGGGACCAAGCTGTCCCACTGTGGCAGTACCACAGCAGGGTGATGATGGAGGAAGGTAGGGGCAAGAGAGTGAGGAGAGCCAGGGCTGCAGGGCCCCTGGTAAAGCTGTGAATGGATCTGTGGAGCATGAGAAGAGCGAAGCCGTGCACCAGCCATGCCAGGGTAGCGGTGCCATTAGCCAGCACTTCCAGGTACACAGGGCCCAGCTCCTGCTGGGAAATGGTGGCTGGGATGGTGTCAGCAAGGAACAAGCCAGCAAGTACAAAGGAGGCAGCGATTCTCCACCCCCAGCTTGGCCTGCAAGGCACACCAGAGCCAGACCTTGAAGAGGAAAGAGCAGTGAAATAAATTACAGTTGGAATTCCACTACCTCTCGGTCAGTACCGTCCTTTCTTCCTGTCCTCTTCCCCATGTTTATACATCCACTCCTACTTAACCTTCTGGATACACCTCCCTAGATCTGTAACTTTTTCTGACTGTAAGCATTGCTAAACTATATCAGGTCAATATAGCCCACTCTTTGGTCAACACCAGAGATTTAGATGCTACCAAAGAAACGCATTTCTTTACAGAAATTTGTTTGCAAACTATGATATTTTGTGGTCAAGTCAGACTCCCATCCTGTCCTAAATCCTAAACCCATTGAGGATTAACAGCAAGAAAAAGTATATTTAACCTCTTTAACACAAATTTTGGATGATGAAATTCCCTGCGTCACATCTCTGATCCCTGATTTCTTTGTCTGTCAGATATTTTTTCTAGAAACGTTATTCTTATCACTGTGAATTTCAGTGATGCTGTGCTTGTAAGGTCTATAATCTATTGCCCACCAAAATACTTCATTATCACTGGATTCTTTGTGGCCTTTCAGGATCAGTGAATGTTATCATGTTTAGGAATTTCAGATGAGGGTAAACAGAAAAACAATTCTGCGTTTCTCTAAACTCCTTATTGCCTTATATACAACTTCTATGCCACCTTGGATTTATATTCTCTACCAGAATACTCCCAGTTTCCCCAGTCCTCATTCACTGAAAAAGTTTTTAATTACTTTCTGTGATTTTATGCCCACAATCCCCTCTATTCTTTCTGCATTCCTTTCTGTACACTGAATTAAAATGGATGCTGACAAATATAATAGCATTATAATATTGTGTCCTTCCCTAAATACATATTCAGCACGTGATAGGGAGATAAAATTTCCAGCCTTTCCACCCCACCTCCAGTCCTGCATAGCAATCAAGAGCCAGAGGAGTCAGTTGTCATACCTCGGAGTGCCAAGGAAGCAGGCACTGACCACTGCAAGGATCACATGAGGAATCACACTTAGTGTCAGCTGGTTAAAGCAATGGCCAACGCTGCCACGAACCCACACAGGGAGTGGATCTTCTGGACTGGTCCCACACAAGCTAGCCAGGATGTTCTCCATCCTTTGCTGGTAATTCAGTCTGAGAGACAGGATGTCCTAGGGTAAAGAAAAAGCAGCATGAGGTAAAAAACATAAGAACTACTACAGCCCCAGTCCAAGATGGAGTGACGAGTAATTAACAGAGCTAGAAGGAAGTTCCTGGGTCATAGTCCAAGCCCAGCTATTGTTCACTCACTATCATATAATCTACTTAAGAAAATTATCAAGGGCCAGCTGAAAATAAATTATCTTGTTTATTCCCTTAAGTCACCCCGGGACTGCAATGCCCTGTGAGTTTGAAGCTTTCTTATTTCCAGGTTGAATTTTTTTTCCCATGGCAAGTTTATCCTCTATAAGTAGGATAAGGAAGTATTTTCCTGTCTATGGATTGGCATGAAAAATATTTTGAGCTGCTTAAACAATAACCTATTCATTGTATTTCCACGTTCACAACACTTCCCACCAAGGAACTCCTTGAGGCAGCGTGTAACATGAAACATCCCCCAGACGGCAGGGGAGGACGCTGGTGCCCATCCTGGAGTAGGCGGTACCCGAAAGCTACACAGACGGGCGAGCCAGCCCCCGTGTGTGCCGCCCCGCGGAGTGAAGCACACCTGGCAAGGCCTCGGCTTTACAGGGATTTCTGCTCGCACCAGCCCGTCCCATCTCCAGCCCGGGGCCGGCCGAGCGCCACGGGCCGGGCGCCGCACCGAGCTCGGCACAGCGGGGCCACGGCAGCACCACGGCAGCACCCCGGCACAGCTGCGGCCCTCAGCACGGCAGCACCTAAGCACGGCAGCACTCCGGCACAGCGGCCCTCGGCACAGCGGCCCTAGGCACCGCAGCAAGCCGGCACGGCAGCACCCGGCACAGCGGCCCTAGGCACCGCAGCAAGCCGGCACGGCAGCACCCGGCACATCGGCCCTAGGCACCGCAGCAAGCCGGCACGGCAGCACCCGGCACACCGGCCCTAGGCACCGCAGCAAGCCGGCACGGCACCACCCCGGCACGGCAGCAGCGCACGGAGCTCCCAGCCGCGCCGAGGGCGGCGCAGCGGCCGCCACGTGCCGGGGCCGGGCGCGCCCCCCGCCGTCCCCGGGCCCGGTACCTCGGCTCCCCGCGGCGCAGCCCCCGCCCCCTGGCGGCCCGGAGGACGCGGCGCAGCCCCGAGAGCAATCCAGGCCGGAGCAACAGGCCGAGCTGAGGGGCAAGAGCGAGCCAATGCAGCACGCACAGCCCGCTCAGACTTCCTCCTTCCGGTTAAAAAACATAAATTACCCAAACTAAAAGCTAGGCTCCAGCCATGAACGTGATTTCCCCCAGAATTCCTCTAGTTCTGTCCTGGTGATTATATCCCTCCCTTCCTTTTCCTATGATTTTTGGCTCACAGCATCTGAACTGTTTGCACACTGTGAAAAACGCCAGTCACTTGGTTTTAGAATTTTAGAAGTTTAATAGTAATACAATGGTTATAAAAATAGTAATATAATTAGAGTAATAAAAATTTGGACAATTAGGATTTAGGACAATACAAGGCAATAAAAACAAAGCGTTAGGGCGAGTCCAGGGTACCTCTTTCTGGGCAAAATAAGCCCGAAAAAGGACACACATTAACAGAAGATTAACCCTTAAAGGCAATAGCCTGTTGCATATTCATACATCTCATACACGATGCGTAAATTCCATTCAAACACAGGATTCTGTCTGGTCAGCATCAACTTCTTCCTCTTAATCCTGACGTTATCTTCAGGGATGAGTGAGGCGGGAAGAAGTTCGTTTCTTCTGATAATGGAGCAATAAATTCTTCTCTTTCTCTGAAAGATTTGTGTCCTGTGGTCCTGCTATCTTGGTGCAAGTACCTCGATTTGTGTCCTGTGGTTCTGCTATCTTGGTGCCAGTACCTCATTCCTTTCTTTTTAAAAAGTATCTTACATAGCACAGTTTCTATTTTAACATTATATTATAACCTAAAATTATATTTAACACACTACTTAAGAAAATTAATACAGCATAACTTTCTACATAACACATATAATATTCATTTTAATATTTGCGAAAAGCCAATCATAAAATACACATTTTTCACACCTACCTGATGCACATTACAGACTCGCGCTGTCACCGTGTCAACCAGCACAGGAATATTTATGGGCCACTGTGTTATCCAAACATCAACAGGTATAGCCCAGGCAGTGCTTTTACAGAATAAATTTACTTTTACAGGTACAGCATTCTTTGCTTGTAAGACAGAAGACTATAAGATGAAAATAACATTACTATAAGAGCACCTACTCACAGTGGCAGAGCTCTCCTGGCATAGTGAGAGGTCCTGATGTTAACCTAACACAACCATCTGAATAACACAAGCTAAACAAATCCTCTCTGATTCACCTGTGTTGTGTTCAGTGACTGTCTGGAGCACAAACACACCCATGCATGCAAGCAGCACCCCCAAATGTGACAGTCATTCTTTCTATACAAGTATGTTGCCTTGGGGTGAGGGGGCGTAAATGCACAACTTTCCAGATGAGAGAAAGCAAACTGGAGAGGACATCCTGCTCCATCTGCTCTGGACTATTATACAGTAACAGGAGGGTGCTGTAAATGTCACCACACTACCTAGCAATTTTAGCTGCTACTGGTGATTTTTATAGCAGATGATCTGAATGTTTCAACTGTACCAAACCCTTCCCAGTACTCTGTTGCCAGGGAAAATAAGCATATTACCACTACCGGTAGAAAACTTTACTTTAAACATGCAGCTCACCAGAGATACAAAAAGCATTCTCTGAGCTTGGAGTGTTATCAGTGCAGTGCTGAGGAAGGAAAATATCAGTGACCTTCCAGAGAAAACAGAGCAATCTGGCTAAGGGAGTGTGGAACAGCAGCTAAGAGCAAGAGCTCAGTGGCCACATTACTCTCTGATCACAGTTTCCTTGAAAGGAGCAGGAGGGTGCATTTTCTGCAAGGCTCTCTCCCCCCTCCCTCCTTGTTTAATAATCTTTTCTCACATGCCTGACATCAATCTTTGTGTGTCAGAGTTGCAAGATTGCCTTTACACGACCAAGCTACTCATATTGTACACTGTATTTGGCCAGCCTGCTCTTTTCCACAGTTCATCCAAAGGTTTCTACACTAAACTTTCCTGAGGAGGCCTTGAGAGTAAGTTTTATGTCCTCTATGCTCAGGGAAGCTTCCCTTCAACGAAAATGCTGTGAAAGCATCAAACTCTCAAAAGAGCAAGTAGGGGTTGTGTGAAATTGAAGCACTGAACTGCACACAAGTGAAGCTGATTTCAGATTTCATGGTTCTGATGTCTTATTTATTTCCAAATGAAAACAAACAAACAAACCCATACAACTTAGAAATGTCCAAAACCAACCAAACAAATACCCTCAAACTACCCACAACACCAACCAAACAAGTACTTTCCATGTCTTAATAAGATACCAGAGAAGTTATTGGATATCAACAAAGAACAACCTTTCTCCCCTGAGCTATTCACTCTCAGAGCTTTTCCATTCAGCCACTCTGTATTTTAGCATTCTCTTTTTTCATGTGCTGCATCCTGCTTGCTAATCTCTCCTAAACTCTTCAGGTTCAAACCCATAAATTTATCACTTCACCTGAAGGATGGAAAACTTTCACATGCCACAGATTCCTTTTTGGTCCAGACAGCATTGCCTACATTCATGTGGGAAAACAAACACAAAGGCTATTAAAAAAGGAACTCTAGGAAAACACCAACTCACCCTAACTGATCTGAAATCACTTTGCCTGTTCTGCATAAGTGCATTTAAATAGCATCACAGCAAGAATTTAAGTAAACATTCCTCCTTTTCCACCTTCCTTTTGGCTATTTCTCCTGCTCCTGAATATTGCTGCCTACACCATCTACTGCTACATACCTGACAGATTTAAGATGTGCGGGCACGTGGAATGGTGGCTATATTGCATACAAAGTACCTTGGGCACTATAAACAATCATACACATGGCAATTATAAAAAAATCTAAGCATTCAAAATTGAAAAAAAACACCACCAACATTAGGTTTAATTTAATCCACCCCCACAGGCCATGCAGGCCAGATTTTATTCACTATTATCCAGAGTTTGTTAATGCTCTAGATGAATAAATCCCCAGTGAGGAAGCACTATCTGGCAATGGGAGACTGCCCCCCCCCCTTTTCTGATGAGTTCGTTTTGTAACAGATTACTTAATACCAATCCCAGGACTCAGGGAATCAGTGTAGGCTGCATGCCCATTCCACTTCCCAGCTATAAGTAAATATTGAGCTGAAACAGAAGCCAGCCTAGACAAGCCTTAAATTCAGAAATATCAACCTTGTAATTATAGCTGTAAAATCTCTGAAAGCAATTGTCTGTTTGGATGTGTTTTCTGTGCTCCCAGCCAGGACTCTGCTATCAGCTGAACCATCCTCAAATTCCATGACGACACAGCTGAGGAAGGTTTGATTACTTCGCTCAGTCCAAAATTTTTCATGAACAGGCTGCTTTGCCTGGACCTGAAGGCACAAGATAGATATTATGCCCTGTTTTTCAGGGAAAAAAATTAATGCCAAGTTCAGAAGACAGATGAGTATCTTCTACTGCATCTCCTCATGAGAACATCAATTCTGTCATAGAAACACAGAAACTGTCTTTGTTGTTACTCACAGCCAAGCCATTCCACATTAGATGGTTGTCTCATGCCCCTGGATCTAGTCTTGACTCAGACAAGAAGGTAAAAAAAATTAATTAAGGTATTACATTTTTCTCTTTTACTGGCTTGCTTCTTAACCTAATGGTCCAACCTGGATTAACTTCAATTCTGATTTCTGTTTACTTGTTTATACAAAGCTACTCCTTACTTTTCTTATTCTGTTCTTTCTGAATGCCATTTGCTCCCCTTTGTTATTTGGGGCCTAATGAGAATTCAGAGATACCTTATTACCCCAACATTGACCTCAGCATCCAATTAGCTGAAACCTCTGCAAGCAGCAGCTAATTGCAAGTTCAACTATGAGCTCTGGAATTCCAAAGATGAGTTTGGGAGCTGAACTTCTACCAGAACACTCTGACTGGCACCTCTGTCACCCAGTGAGAGCCTAGAGCACCAATTGCAGGGATGTTACAAAAACCTCTGCAAAGCAGGTAAGGACCTTGCCTGACTTTTTCAGTCCCTGTGACAAACTGTAGTACTTCCTCTTCCTAAGATGTGAGAAGTCTCAATTTGCTCTGCAGCACTGGGCCCAGATTTCAGTACCGATTTTAGGAATAATTTAGCTGGATCCCACTAGGAATGCTCAGTCCCTTTAAAAACTTAGCTTCATAAGGCATGTGGTTAAAAGATGATACTACATCTAGATGAAAATTAGTTTATAAATTGCAATTATAAATTGTAATTGTAGGGCAATGCTCAGTGAGATGACAGGGTGCTAGAAAATGCTAATGAGCACTGGTCAGTCTCCAACAAATTGAATGTTTCTCTTAGGAACTCTTTTAACATCACAACACACAGGGTGTTGCCTTTATTTCTACCACTTCTCCCATGAGCAGTTTTCTTATTGGTGTGCAGATAAGACACTTTAAGGAACTTGCTCTGGAGTTTTTATTATCTGGATTCTTTCACCTTCCAAATGCCACTAAAATCTATGATATGAAACCAGCAGAATACCTCCTGTAGACCTCCTTTGGCTGCAAGGCAAAAAAGTTGTAAAAAAGTTTATTTTTGGCATTTTGCAAAGTTTTTAGGTACTAGATGCCCAACTATTATAGAAAACTGAATTTAAAAATGTTTTGCAGAGTTTCTTGGGTTTGTGGCTTTTTACTTGTCCATTTTAAAACCAAACTATAGTTAAAAACTGATGTAAATAAAGCAACAGCATGGAAGAGATGTCCAAAACCAAACAAGTAATTTTTCTCACTCTTTTTATCACACTCAGCTATTTTTATTTACTTCAGTTGGTCAAACTGAGTGCTTGATGCAGACACCTGACACTAAGGCATGAAAACATGTTCCTCCTTTGAATAAAGTAACAGAACATATTTGGGTAACAGTATATTCCTTACAGTGATAAGCTACTTGCATGTGATCTACCACAAAAAAATAGAGGGGAAGTTCCAAAATACACATCAGTTTTGTGGTTATGTCAAAGTGTTTTGCTTCTCTGGGTATCACTGAGTCTGCTGCTTAAGGTAGTTAATTGGAACAGGGTGAGCATCCATTGGTCCCACAGGAAGTAGATTCACAGTCTGCTGCACATCCTCAAAGATGTTCTTATCCCACGAATTCTTAGTTGAATTAAGGTCGATGATGAACACTGCAAGCCTTAGGACAGAAAGGTGAGAAGAAGACAATGGTAGCAGAAAATGTGTCTTTAAATAGCTCATGCTTATTTTGATGACTGAGTGCATTTCCTGAGCCCAGGTAGTGATGCACTCATTCAGAAAATCTTTAAGGGGGTCAGTTTTTTTACAATTGTAGTAAACCGCTCCCAGCAGAAATATCTTATCAGACAGATCACCATCCTGCTGCTCTTTGTTGCTACTACTTATAAATAGTATGCTTCCAAATGGCGTGATGTTCAAGCAAATACATTCCCAAACACACGAGCAGAATTTCAGCCAGAAATCAACTGGCTCTTCAAACAAAATACCTCGCGTGTCATTCAGCTAAGAACAAATTACAAATCAAGATATAAATGCTTGTGGGTTTTGGAAATGAAGCTGAAGAGTTTTATGAGAACCTTCATTTCTCTGCTTTCACTTCTTTTGACCGCTCTCCCATTTTAGTTAATTGAAACCCAAACCCCCTTCCTCTCTGGAGACAGCCCCAGAGCAGAGTAAGGGAAATGTTTCAGCCGTGGCAGGAGAGTCGCGGCCGTCCCTGGCGCGTTCCAGCCGCTGTCCCGCAGGAAGCGCGGCCGGTGCCCAGGTAGGAGAGGGAGGAGGCGGGAAGAAGCCATTTCCTCCCCTGCCATCCCTGCTCCCGGCAGCCCAGAGCACGGGAATTGGCTCAGGAGTTCTCTGAGCTGGAGGCTCAGCCTCGGCTCCCCTGACCGATCAGGCAAGGCTCGCTTTCCAACACACTCCTGCTTGAAGACAGCACCACCTGTACCGACCAGCTCCGCAGCACCGTGCGTGCGCGTAGGGGAGGGAACAAAACCCAACAAAAGCAAGTAAACAAACAGCCGAAAAAAATCCCAAACAACAAAAAAACACCAAAGCCGAACGTGCCCCAGTCACGACCGCTGGGGCGCGGAGGGAGGCAAAGAGGAGCCGCACGGCCGAACACAGCGGCAACACCTTCCCGGCTCCCACCCGACCGGCGGCCGCCATTTTGTACGGGCGTCCCCAGGCACCGCCCCCCCGCCCGGGCTCCCCCTCCCAGCTCGGGAGCGCGCAGGGCGGCGGGGAGCGCGCACGCCGGGGGGGCCGGGCCGGAGGAGCCGCGGGACCCCCGGGCCGCTGGCGCCATCATGTACCGCTCCAGCAGCGGCCGCTCCGGCCCTTCGTCCTCGTCCTCCTCCCACCGCCTGAAGGAGGGCGGCTCGTCGGCGTCCCGCGCCTCCCGTTTCAGCACATCGGGGCCGGGGCCAGGCCACGGCCGGCCTCCCCCGCCGATGCCCGCCGCCGCTTGCGCCGCCGCCTCGCCGCCGCGCTCCGCTTCGCCCCGTCCGCCGCCGCTGCGCCGCCACCGCTCCCCATCGGGCCACCGCGGGCCCTGCCGCCGGTCCCCGTCGCCGCACCGCAGCCGGAGGTTGCCGTCGCCGCCGGGAGGAGCGGGGCTCGGCGGGCCCCGGGGCCGCCGGGGCAGCGAGCACGGAGACGGCGGCAGCAGCAGCCGGGTAAATACTGCGGTGCACCCGGGGGCTCGGTGCGGGCCCTGCCCCCGCCCGGCCGGCTGTCAGAGCCCCTAACCCGGCGCGGCCGGGTCCTCGCAAAATTACACCGGCCCCGGGCTCTCCCTGTGCTGAGGGAGAGCCGCAATTCCCCCCTATTCCTTAGACAGCCAAATAGAGGAAAAAATAGATTTCCATTTTAAGTGATGTTTTCTCACTAGTTTCCATTGCATTTTTATTTGTCTTACTGGCTAGAGCCATTTTAGAGAAGGTTCGAAGATGATGCTGTCTTTTCGCTAAGGCAGAAGATGTCATTTTCCTCCGTTGAGCACGTTGGGTTGTGCTAGTGCATAAATATCGTTTAACTTACGGGAATATAACTTTTTAGACAGCATGTTGAATGAGTACTTTGTCTGAATTCTTCCTGCTGTCACGGCAGGCGTACAAAGAGGGCTGTTACTGATTTATATCTTTGAGAGGGATTATTTGCTAGGCACCGCTTTGTAGCTGGGGCTGTGCACAGGGTGTCCCAGTCTTCTCACTTTGTCTTGGCAAAGTCTGATTTGGGCAAGCTCTGTTTTGGTGTCTGTGGTGGTGGATGGCATCTTGGATGCAGACACCTTCGTAATAAATCTAAGTGTGAAGACTTCTTTTTTTTTGCGTGAGTGGGATTGGCTCACCTAGGTTTTGTGTTCTTGCTCCTTGGTGCAGTGATTGTTTTGTCTGGTGACTCTGAGCTGTGGTGTGTAGTAAGTTCATTGTGCATTTGTACTACCGTGAAAGAAGAGATTTTCGTACTGGGGTACTCTAGGCAGTGGTTCCATGGTCACTCAATCCAGCACACCTGCAGTTGCAAAGAACGGTGTCCTCGCCTTTCCCTCTTGCTTTGCAGTATATTCTGCCCTCTCCCGTGTGCTCAGACGTGGATTTGTGAGTGGCAGAGTGAGCTGATGTGAGGAAACAATGTAGCTGAAAATCAGTCCAACAAAAGTATGTTATCTCCTGGTCCCTTACCTGATGGGACACTCCCAAGGAAGAATGGGGATTGCCCTTTCTCGTGGTGATACAGGTTCTTACCGGATTTCTTTGGAGCTGCAGCCATAGAAGAGCTCATGGGTGATTGTATAGTGCCAATAAAATTCAGGTATTGGTGTTATTACTTATGAAAGGTGAGTTGCCCTGGAGATGCAGGAAGATAATGTGGTTTTGAACAGTTAAGCCTAGCCAGGCTACAAAACTTGCCTCTGGCCGTTTGTTTTCACGTTGTATTTCACCCTTATCTCCATCCTCTTTAGTTTCCTGTGTGGTGCCCTTGCAAATTGCATTGCTAATAATATCCACGATGAAAATAAGTAGTTTTTAAAGAGGAAATGTTTTTCTGTCTGATTCATGTCAGTTTGTGTTGTGGCTTGATGGACAGTTGCATGTTCACAACTGATGGGTGGCAAACCTGGGATGCAGGACAGAACTTTCTTAAACTGCCGTCACCATCACTCAGTCTCCCATTTCACTGTATCCTCGATAGGCTGTGAACCTGTGCTGGCTGTAACAAAACTTTCAATGCTGACTGTGTTGGTAGTTCAGACTTGGAGAAATTTGATCTAGGAGTTTTGACTAGAAGCCTCCCACTCCCTCTTTGATGGGGGGGAAGGCCACTAGAAACATCCACTTTACTCGAACGTTATTTTTGACAAACTCTGCTCTTCTAGTGTTACTTTACACCCTCCTGGCTCAAGTTGAATCAGTCATCTCAGCAAATTGTTACAGATTGATGATTTTTTATTGCCAGTTCTAACTTCAGAGAAGGATTGAAAAACTGTCCTAGAAATTAGGCGTTAGCAGGTTAGCTGATGCTGTACTGATGAGCCAAATGGATTTTTTGTTTATTTACAGGATTACTGCATTTAAGGAAAGCCCTTCTGTAGGAAGCAATTGTCACAATAAGAGATCTTGAGACAATTAAATAGAATTCTTCAACCTATATTGTGCTGACTCTTGCGTTTGCTAAAGCCCAGCGTAAGTAATTCTTAGAGTGTAACATCCACAATTTTTCCATGGAAGCTTTTGTCCCCCAACAGGTGTTTGACTGGCAACTGACACTGCTTCTTCAAAGTGATGTTACAAAGCATAAAATATGTATGTAGGTTTGTTTTATTTTTTAAAAGTACTGTTTACAAAAATAGGGTTAATTAGAGAAAGATAAAAGCTGGGATTACACTGTCATTTCCCAAAGAGTGGCACTAAATGTGATGGAAACAGAGCAGACAGCAGATATGTTGGGTTATCGTGACTGATCAGGGTAAAGTTGTAATAAAATTTTTAGGATTTTATGACTTAAGACCCTGTCTTCTCTTCAGAAGCTTGAGAATATGAAATGTGCAGATGTGGGAAGTTACACAAATATATTAGTAAGTGGGATTTTGGAGCTGTCACAGAAAGGGCATGAATTCAGAAGCCCAAGGAAGAGGAATTTAGGTTGCAATGAGGAAAGAGGATTTGAAAGAGGGGAATATATGCATAAGGGTGGGAGATGTAATATCTAGAATGAAGACACTGTTGGGATAAGGGTATGGGGTTGAAATGGAGAAAATAAATTTGAGTACAAGTTCCAGGTCATTGTCCCTGTCCTATATATGAATTGAGGTATGAAAGCAGCAGCCTCAGAGATTTCTTACTAAATTTTCTTGTTTCTAGGAGTTATTTTGGTTTCATATTTTGTTGTTGTTGTGATTTTTTAAAATTATTATTGTTTGTGAGACGGAGTACATGCATTTCCAGGTTACAGCATTGTTGCACATTTTGTTATGCATAGTGGGGTGCTGGCAGTGGAGCCATGTACTGGATGTTGTAAGTAAGGATGGTGTTAGTTTCCTAATAGCTGAGGAAAACTTTGTGGTGATTGGAAGAACGTGGAGTGACAGCAAAGGTTTGGGGTGAGTACTGAAAAATGTAATGGAGGAGAGGAAGGTCAGGGCTTTACAGTGAGAGGTTTTGGCAGACTTTCATTTGCTCTTGCAAGGCTGACACATGCTGTTTTTATTTATCCCTGCTGATCTGCATGCTTGTTCTTTTTAAAGGTTTGTTTTAGCTTCTTTGCTTTCTTGTAAGAAAATTGGCTGAGATTAGAGGACTGGAGCATGTGGGGTCAACAGAGGATGGAGAAATGACAAGCAGGTATGCAACCTGTTCAGTAATATGGCAGTGGTAACTGTGGTTTAGGTGACAGAACAGGAATGGAGAAAATGCAGTGCAGTGCATACATAGGTATGACTAGTGGTGGTGTTCAGCGCTCCAGATACAAAAACCTTTTAAAAGTGGAACTTCTCCAGTTTAAAAAAAATACATTAAAAAATCATGAAGTTCAAATATTTACTGCCCTAACTGCACTCGCTGGGCAATTTGTATAGATCAGTCACAAGCAATCCAAACATCCCAAACATTCTGAATGTAAACTATTTCTTTCCTTTGCTCAGAGTTTGTTCTGATGTGTAATCATCACTTCTCTGTCTTCAGTGGAGGTGATTGTCATCTGTATGCCCACAGTCTTGATGCCTAGAAGATGGCCTTGAAGATAGTAAAACTCAAAATTCAGTGTTACAATGGGCACAAGTCAGAATGTGTTTGTATGAGACACATGCACGTTGAAGGTGTTGCATCTCAGCCAGGCTGTTGAAGGATCATTTTGTGCTAGACAAGGCAGTTGGTCTTCAAAGTGTGTTTTGATAAATGCTGGGATTCAGCTTAATGAACAAGACAGAAATCACTAATATGTTAGCTTAGAATAAAGCTATATGCACAATGGATTCTAGTACAGATTTGTACTGCAAGGGAATTTTGTTAGGTAAACTTGTAAAAGAATTCTTTTGCTTTTGTTGGAGATTATGTACTGTTCCTTTGGTCACTTGGAGGATTGAGCTGAACCTGCTGCATGCTCTCAGGGTGGATGTGGACATTCAGTGCACCTGCTGCTTGCTACTGCAGTTTTCAGCAGTAAAAGCAGTGTGCAGTGCATGACTGGTTTGGCAGAACTGAAGCTGGTTCACTGCTTCCTGTTAGGCAGAATCTATGTTGTGTTGGTTTAAAAAAGCAAATCAAGGATCTCTGTCTTTAGGCAGTCTCACCTGCTTTTTATGGAACTCCCCTTAACTCTGATCAGTCCTGTATTCCGGTGCTATATTTTAGCATAATGTGAGGCATAACTAGTTAAGCATAATTTACCAGTGATGGTGTTTTGTGTACTGTGTATGTGTACAAAGGAAGGTCTGTGCAGAGGCAATGAGCTCAGGTCTTCTCTGCTGTAGATTCTTCCAAGGCAACTTTATTTAGTTTACTCTGGTTTATCTCTACCAGCTTTAAATAATGGTAATGGGAATTTTAGACACCTATAGAAGGTGTTTCTAGTGGCATTGGTGTTTTTAGTATTATGTTGTGCTTATCTGCTGAAAGCAGTATGAGGTGAGGAAAACTGTTAAAAACATCACTGCTAGGAAAATCTTTGTTTACACTGGTTCATGTTGTTACTAAAGTTGTAAAGGGCCAGAAATCCAGACACTTTATTCAGAAATTCCTGGCACTGTTTTTTATGCAATGTTTATTTAGCTGCTTCTTCACTACAAAGAAAGAAGAACAGCAGCAAATTTGTGACTTTGTGACTTTCTCTTTGGTTTTACATCTTCCAAAATGGTGATTTATGAAATGTATTTTTGAGTTGAGAATTTCTAGGTAATTTAAATATGGAGCATGTTGTTAGCACCTGGGATGAGAAGTTAAATGCAGTCAATACCCTCCCCTTTATTTAGTAACTAAATAGAATTGAAGTATTTGGAACAGTTGTTCTTCTAGTTTGATTTTTCAATTGATCCATCCCGCCAAGTTGAATTTATTAAGCAGAGCAGAATCACTTTCCTTTCTGTGGCTGAGATTAAAACCCCCTGATTGATGGGCTTGCACTCTCTCTTCACTTTACAGAGGCGCTCTCCGAGTCTCCGCTCTGAGTCTTCCCTGGAGCACAGTTTGCGGATTACTGTTGGCAATGACCGCTATTGCGTTGGCACGCCGGAGCGAAGGAGGCTGCCTGATAGACTGGGCTCACCTATTGATAACCTGAGTGACAGGTATGCTCCTCTGCTCGTGGGGATGGCTCTGCTGGATGAGATCAAGCATCTCATTAGCCCACTGAATCCCTGGGGAAGGAGGGTAAGCATGTAGTGATGCTTCCCAGGAGTATTCCCCCAGCCTCTCGCAAGTTGTGGTACAGAGAATTCCTGAACAAAAGTCTCTGCCTGTGTAACTCTAAACAGATGCTTCTTTAATTTTGTCAGCTGCTTCTAAATCCCATATAAACTAAGCATGCACATCATATATTGCAGGAGGGAGTGTGATGTCAATCCCTCCAGTGCTTCCTTCCCCTTAAGGGTGGATGTCACATGGAGAATCTTCATTTGACATTTCACTGCTTCAGCCACCTTCTGTTTCTTATGAACCTACCTAGTCCTTACTGAAAGGAAGGTTGTTTGGTATAAAGGTTGTGTAAAGCTTCAACTTCCTCATTTAATTGTCTACTTTCATGATTTTTGAGACTAGTCTAGAAGAAAACTAGAAAGCAGCTTGAAGGAGATTATTAGTTTGACTTTAAAAACCTTGCAGAAGAGAACATGGTCAGACAGTCTCATACAGTATAAAGGAAATGTTAGAATTCTTAGGATCCCTTGACTGAAATGGGAGAGAAACAGTAAATGGAGAGAATTCTTTTGTGTTAAAATACTTCACTGCTGTGAACAGTGAAGTGCAAATATTAGTAGATACAATTAGGAACTCTTTGCCTTCAGTAGGAGAACCGGTATAATCTGGTGAAAGAAAATCAGAAAACTGTACCAATAATTCATTCTCTTTGTCTTGAATTGCAAAATTAAAGATGGCATAGCTTGTGCTCTGGAGCATGCAGTTGCACTTTCAGCTCAGGGATAAGCATCCAGCACAGCAAAAACCATTACCACTTCCATTTTTGATGCAAATATCATCAACTGTTAAAAAAAAAAAGAGAGGGAAGTGAGCAGAAGAAATGAATGTCCTGTCTTTCTCAGGTGTAAAGTTAAGTTTCAGCAGGTGTAGAAAACCAAATGAGAGTTTGGGTTTTGGTACTGTCACTTTTATGCCTTTACCTCAGTTCTCCTGGCATCAGTGTTTGATCTGTAAATCCCCTGTGCAGTCTGCAGTCTTGTAAATGAAATGAGTGTGTATGCTCAGGGACAGTGCAGTGGTTGGAAGGAAAAGGCAGTGATATGTTGGGAACTGGTACTTCTCTGGCAAATTAGGTACATTTGAGGGCAGTGGATGGTGGTGTTTGTCCCTTTGCTTCATGTTCTCAGGTGAGATTTTAGATTTAACCTCTTCTGTGGTGCTGATGCGTGGTTAGAAATAACATCAGGTATAGTGCAGTTTATTTAATGTAAGAGTGAGAAATCAGAAGTTGACTTCTGTATTACAGAACCCATAGATGCGAAACAGAATGGTAAGAATAGACTCCAGAGAAGGTTTAAAAGTGACATGAGTTAGAATGAGAAGAAGATAAAGTGAGACCATGTAGAGTTTAATCATTAAATTACTTCCTTGTATTTGTAGTGTAAGTATACAAGAACTTCATGTTGTTACTTTCTGATCTGTGCTGGCTGCGCTTTTCTGAGTGTTGCCCATTGTCCAGAAGCTTAAAGTATGTGACAACCAAGTCACCTGTTAGCTTTTCCTGAATTGTCTAGGTACTGCTTCTGTATTCTAAGTTTCTTCACTGCTAGCCATTTTATTTGTTTTCAAAAGACACTTGGGTTTTGATTAAGAACATTGTTTATCAAGTATTTTTCATCATGTATTTTTTCCCTTCCCTGAGAGGCTGCTCTGGTACTGGGACACTGACTTTATGTCTATCACTGGGCTGTAAAATGGTCTTTATTGTTACTGCTTCTATCACATTTTTATTTTGTATGTGGTACGTTCTCATTCTAATTTAAAAAAAAGCCAAAAGAAAAAAGTGTTTCCTAAAGATGTCATTTCAAATTTTGAAGTAATTGGAGCAAATAATTCTGAATTTAGTTATTCTCAGCTATTTTTGCTAACTACTCTACTTTGATATTTCAAGCAATCACTTTGACACATTATTCTCTGTAATTTACAGGGCCTTGGGATGGTAGAGAGGTTCATTAGTCTATAAAAGAAATAAAATACCAAAGGAGAGAAATCAGGGAGGCTTTTAGAGTCTCCTGCAGCAGTGGATTTTCAGGATGCCCCAGGAGACTTTCGAAGGGTGTTTGTTCCCATGCAGGTCTGTCCTAAAACATCTGTAAGAGCTTACCCCATGTTTCTAGGGAAGCTGGTCTCCTGCACGTGTCTAAATAGGCACACTGAATGCTGCTGGACTGTGAGGTCAAGGTCACCTGAGCAGCTTCAGTTTCCTGCTTGGACCAATAAGTGTTTTTTTTGTCTTCCAGAATCTCAATCTGTCAAAGTGAAAAATAATAAATCTTTTTCTCTCTCTCCATCTTCCATCTGTCCAGCTCTCAGTATTTATAAGATCTTCTACTACAATCTGTGCTGGCACAAGCTCTAGAGAGCATCCCACCAATTCTTTCATCTGAGGTTGATACAAAAGATAGACCAAATCACTGCAGAGACTTGGTCTGCATTAGGCTGTGTTCTGAAATAGCGTTTTTTGGCATGATATCAAGAGTAACAGTTGGCTGGAATATGAACAGCTCATCTGACTCCCTATTCAAAGACTGTGTATTAAAGTGGAGTCCTGTTGATTGCTAACAGCACTATTTATTTCTATTTCTGTGTATGTGAATAAACATACCAAAAAGTAAATTACCTTACACTAGTTGTAGGTCTCTGAGGCATCATGTGTGTGTAGCCTGTAGTCTGTTTTCCATCTCTGAAACTGCAAATTCCAGTGATTCATGGATTCTTTGTTGGTGAAGGAATTGGGATGGTCACAGTGGTACCACCTTGTATCCTCTCTCGAGGATGCAGTAGCTGGTAGTGGACATCACTGGCTGAAAGCATGCAAACCAATTCAGAGGGATGTAACTCTGTTGGACTGTATGCACAGAAAACATGTTTCAAAGAATTCTGTAAGGCAAGTAATAATTTTTCCCAAACCTGTATTTAATTTTCAGGTTTTAAATTTTAGCTGTTCAAAATGTACTTGGAATGTCTTGCTAATTTTAAATGCAGTAGATTTGCTGTTCCTTTCTTTCCAAAATATGATTAAAAATTCCTGTGCTTTGTCACTGCAGTCAGTTTGAATTGTAGGCAACAGCTGTCAGACATGCATCTAAATAATTTTATTTGCACAAAAATCAGCTGAAGGTATATGGTGAAACACATCTGTTACTCCATCAGGTGTGTTCATGCAGCTTGTACAGGTTTACCAGGCTCTCAGAAAACGTGCCACTGGGAATAGATATACCTTTATGTAGGTTGTGAAAACAATATTTATTTATGAAATTTAATTTAGCTATTTGTAGATGTTTTTGTGCTTTTGGAGGAGGTGGATATGTGTAGTTTGCTGAAAACTGGAAAGATGCCGTGTAATACAATGGGTACAGGTGCATGCCAGATTTGTTTTATAAGATGTGTTGGACTGATAAAGTATCTAATAAATGCTTTGCAATGATGCAAGGTAAAGATTTGTGTTGATTTTGTTCTTAAATATGCATGTGTAATTTATGAAAATACCCAGGAAAAAGACCTTGTCTGTCCATCTCTATTATTCTTTAGTCTGTTGTGAAGAACTGGGGCTGTAATTTATTTGCAGATTTTTTGAAGATGTCTTCTGGCATGACTTGATTTTTTCCCTTCTCAAATCTATGGAGGGACCTTTTGGAGTAGGAGGAGGTGATTTTTGTGGATTCAGGCCATTATACATAGTTTATCTCAAATTGATTCACTCAGGAAAGAGTCGTCTGTCTCATTGATGTCACTTAGGGAGCACATTTTCTTTCTTGGACAATCTTGCTAGATTTTGAAATATCAATAAGTAAAACCAGCAGATTGTAGCTTTTAAAGTGGTTTGGTTTGTTTCTGCCTTATCTGAAGAGAAGTTGCAGAAAAGTTTTTAGGCATCAAGGAAAAGGCCTTAGCCAAAACAGTACCCCTAATTGTAGGTTTCTGTAGGTGTCTGTAGGAATTGGTCCAAAAGTAGATATTCCAAGAGAAGAAACTGGGTATTCTGATGTTATGACAGTTGCACCAGCCACTGTAATAATACAGAGAGGCTGGCACAGAAGATGGTACCATTACACTTAATCTCCTTGGTTTATAGATACCAGAAACTGTGCTTCTTTTTAGTTATGGGGTTCATGTGATTAGTGACAGTGCTGTCTGCATATCTGTTGGAAAAGTAAATGTTGGTAGAATTTGTGGTCCTTGTCCACAGCTGAAGATAAAAAAAGGATCTGGTTGCATTTGCCAGTGTGAAACTGAATTATACCTTGAATAATTCATAGAAATCTGACCTTGGCATCTGACTGGGAGAGGCGAGGAAAGGGATTGTGGTCTGAAATATGACAGTAAGAGTTTTTTAAAATGTGCGGTCTCTCACATCCACAGAAACGAATCCATCCTATCAATTTTTCAAGGCTCTAATTCCTCAGTATGAGTTGAATTGTTCATGTCACTGCATTTGCAGGTAACTTCCTAGGAGGGATGTGCAGTACCATTAAAAATACTTCTCCCTCTCTACCCTGCATTTTAAATACATAAAATGTTGGTTCTGTTTAGTAAGGGAGATGTTATTTTGAACAACCTGGTTTGGAAATTTCTTACCCTTGAGTGGGAGTAAGACTTTATTTAACCTGATTCAAATAGTTTTGTGTTTCTCTCACACAGGGATGATGTGGCTGATGGTCCAATATTCACTAGAGGCCTCACGTGTCCTCGCAGCCTTGAGAGATACCCAGCACACGAAGATCAGCCTTCCAGTCCCTTCATCCCGAGGCACGATGAGGACTACCGCAGCCGAGATGTTTTCCTGCACCGCTCAGATTACAGCCCACACTACGGCCGCCGGGAGGAGCTGCCTCCTCGTGCATCTGACAGAGATGGAGACAAACTGAGGAGGTCCCCCTACCCTCTGAGGGCAGAGGAGAGGGGCCGAGAAATAAAGCGCCCACGGTACGAAAAGGATGAGAAGATGCACGGTGTGAGTGCTGAGCATCAGGGTTTCTCATCAGGAACGCGGAACTACCGCAGGCGGAGCCGCAGCCGTAGTAGAAGCCTGAGCCCGTCATACCTGAATGAAGAATTCCGAGAGCTTGACCGTGCAAGGAGGAAAAGAGAAGAGGAAGAGCGCAGCAGAAACTTGAATCATGATGTTTCAGGCACTGGCTACACAATCCCTGGCTTGACTAACACATTACAGACTTCTGAGCCTCGCTATACATACAGGCCTGAAGAAATCCCCCCCATGCCCAAAAAATCTATCTTGAAGAAACGAGTAGAGATGGAAGTAGAGTCTGCTGTTCAGGTTTGGTCTCTGTGTGTCTGTCCATGTGCTTCTGCTTTCCAAAGCAGTTACTTTATGATACAGACTCTTAGTTTGATTTCCGAAATAGGAAAGCCAAATCTTTGTTTCCCTTTCCTTAAGAGGACAGGTATCTTTCTGCAGGGTGATAAAAGTTTGACGTGCATTAGAAACTTTAAATGGTTATGGCACTTAATCAGGAATCATATATATATATATAAAAATATATATATCCCCCCATTTATATATATACACACCTATATATATATATATATATATACACACAAATATAGTCTGAGACAGAGTCAAATGTCTTTGTGGAAATTCAACCCATGACACAGAGATCTGGGCCAGCTTTCAAAGAAAAACTGGCTCTCATAGTACCACAGGCAGTCAGGATATTGATTGAAGCTCTTCCCCTGTGGCAGTGTCTCTTTCTTGTTTCTTTATAGACTTAGAGAACTGCCTAATGGTTCTTCAGTACCTCTGTTTCAAAACAATTTTTAAATTTCCTTACTCTTTTCCCTTTGAGCTATAGGCTGGGATCAGCCCTACTAAATTTGTACCAAACCTATACCAACTGAGTCTCAAAATGGGAGCAATGGGCAGATAAGTGTCTGTACTACTGTGATAAACTGACTTTCTGTGTTTTAACACATCAGTGTTGGTTTGACAGTGACATATTTATATCGGGAGTGCTCAGATACTGAGCATCCCATTCCATACCTATTACTGGAAATGCTATTTAATAAGGCATTAATTAAGAATATCTGAAGAAGTGATTGTGAATAACCTCAATGCAGTAGTTTTTATCTGACTTAAGGTGTTGAAATCCTGTGTGACTATGACTAAACTCAAAGCATATCCAAAATGATGTAACAGGGTTTCAGTTTTAAATTTTCAGTTCTTATGCTTGCAAAAAGTTTGAAATACAATTGTGATTTTGTGTGTTCTCTGAGATAAGCATTCATTGTTGGACAGGGCATTCCAGAATCATCGGGCAACTTGGTTTGTAATCTTCTGTGTTCTCTTTCAACTGCATATTGTCTCTTCTAACACTTTTATTCAGCTGTAAACTGAAGGAGAAATTAACAGGTTCCTTTGTTCTGTGAGGTGCATAGTACCTTAGAAGTAAATAGTATCTTCTCTCTTTCAGCCCGAGGGCTTTTCAAGCAGTCCAGCCCCCAGCAAGGATCTTCCTCTTCTTTCTAGTCAGTCTTCCTTGCCCCAGAGCAACAACGTAGCTCCTTTTGCTTCTGAAGTGGAAAACTTTCTCAAACGGTTTAACCAAGGCTCTCTGGTGGAGGCTTCAGACAAGGAGTTGCATGAAGGTTTGTGTGAGTGGAACCCACTCTCTGGGCCTCCCAAAGACACTCTGATATTTGAGAAGTTTGGAAGCTTCTTAAGTCACAAAGAAAAAGTAGAACCCAAGTCAGAGCCCACCGATCGCCATACTGACTTCCTGCTGCCTCATGAGCGGGCCAGTCAGGATGGCAGTGGTTTCTCCCGAATTCTGGGCATGATGGCTGATTCTGTCAGTGCTCAGGAGAAGAGGAGGCGTAGCTTTCCTGACATTGAGGACGAAGAGAAATTTCTTTATGGCGATGAGGATGAGGAGACCAAAATTGAATCTCTCCCTATAGAGAAGGCCCCAGTGAGTTGTGGCAATGAGATAATAATACAGAAAATGAGCCCACCTCCTTCTCCTGCTCCAGCTGTCAAGATGGATCCTTTAGAAGAGCCAAACGCAGAGTACGCAAAGATCCACGACTTGCTCAAGACCATTGGGCTTGACATTGGTGTTGCTGAGATTGGCAAGCTGGCTGTTCGCACCCAGGAGCGCCTCCACGGCAAAAAGCCGGCGTCTCGTTCTCCGGATCGCCGCTCCTCGGACGCCCGCAGGCGGGACGCCTGGGAGCTGCGCCGCAGCCGCAGTGACACTCGATCTCCTGAGTCGGGCCAGCAGCGTTCAGCGTCGCCTCCGGGCTCCTTCCCACAGCCCAAAGATGCGTCCTCTCTTCACAAATCAGACCATGCTAAGAGTAAGCCGGTGGGACAGGAGATGCCTCCACATGCACCAGAACAGCCTCTTCCTTCTGTCTCTCTCATTCCTTCAATTCCACCAACTCCTGCTAGTTTGACACCTACACCTACTTCTGTTTCCCAATACCAAATTCCCAGCTATTCCCACTACACTGCTGCTCAAATGTCCCAAAACTATGCCCCTCCCACAATGGCTCCTCCAGGATATGATGCATATGGGCACTATATGGCATATGCAGCCCCTGGCTGGCCCATGTACCCCCCTGCCCAGCAGCCTAATCCTACGCTACCAGAAGCTCATGGTCTTCTTACGATGGCCATGTCAGCGAACCCCACGCGTCCCAATCTGCGGGTGATTGAGACAGTCTCTCTGGGAAAGGATGTCCCTGATGTAAAAAGAGACGGTTCTGTGCTTGTTCAAGTCCCTACCACTCCTTCTCATTCCAAAGCACCCCTTCGTCTGTCATCACACGCTCTCAAAAATACCACAGAAAGGATGTCGGATGAAAAAAACCGGGCAGCTCAAAAGCAGAAGGTATGTTAGGTATTCTGATACTTCAGATTGTGTTGGATTGCATGATTGGTGGGGTAGAAGTTTTTTCTCTAAGGTGCACCTTTTTTTTCTGAGTTGCTCCAGTTTAAAAATAGTTTTACCTAGTTCACTCCTGTTAAATATTCCTAACCATTTGTCTGTATTATTCAGTGACACCTGTAAAAAATGCATTTTTAAATCTCTCAAAGTTGCATGCCATTGCCTATGGCAGAACAGATGGAATCAAATACAAAGTTGAATTTCTTTGAAGCACCCAAAATCTTACAGAGAAGACACATGGTGGCCACAGCTTGGCTTTATTCTGATGAGATTTAGGTATTGAAATACCTGAAGATATCTGGGGATATGTAAAAATCTAAAGGGACAGTGTAAAGAAAATGAAATGTCTTTTTTTACTGATGTTCAGTGGCAGAACAAGAGGCCACTGAAACACAGATGGCTCCATCTGGACATTCTATGTTGTACAAAATACCACAGTTATACCTGTATTAGACATTCTTTAATACATACTGAAGCATATCATCATTCACCATCACATACAATCTTCCCTCTACATTTATATTAATTCTCTTACAAAAATCACAAAATTAGAAGAATTTAGGGGAAACTACTTGGAGGCTCTGACACCAGTTCAGGTCATGTGTGTTAGTGTTTTCCTCTTCTAATTATCTTGATTTGTACAATAATTAGAAAGTAGTGGGGAAGAATGCATTTTAAAATAGGAAACTGTAGCTGCACAACTGTCAAAGAACTGGATGATTCCCAAAAGTTGTTTGAGTTTTCAGACTGGTGTCCACTTGGTGTTTGTTGTTAAAATAAGGGCATAGAATTATTTGGGTATGAGGGGACAATTAAAAATCATCTTGTTCCAACCCCACTGCCTTAGACAGGGACACATTCCACTAGACCAGATTGCTCAGAGCCCCATGCAACCTGGCCTTGAAGACTTCAGGGCTAGAGTCCACAGTCTCTAGGGCAACCTGTTTCCATGCCTCACCATCCACACTGAAAAGAAATGCTTCCTTTATATCTAGTTTAAATCTACCCTATTTTAGTTTGAAACTGTTGCCACTTTTCCTGTGACTACGGACCTTGGTAAAATATCTGTACCCATTTTTCTTTGAAACCCCCTTTAGGTATTGAGGCTGCAATAATCAGCTTTTATTTTAAGAGCCTTTTCTTCACTTGTATGAAGTGCTATGTCAGCAAATAAGGGAGCTTCCACTTCTTGCAGGAATAATAATTTCTTCATCTGACACGGCTGAAATTTTGTTCTTAATGAAATTTAGTACTTTTGGAAGAGCTCTCTTGGCTAAAGGTGTGTGCTTTTCTCCTGCCCTGACATACCTTTGGTGGCTCATCTGTGCATCTTGGTAGCACTTCTAAGGCTTTGTCTGCACTACAGAAATCTTTGTCTAGGGATTAGTCCACTGGTTTTTTTGCTGGGATGGTTTGGAGTATAAAAATTTGCATGTTCCACTTGATGCTCCCATGCTGCAAAAAACTCAGAAGGAGGAAATGGTGCTTTGATGATAAAAAAATAGCATACAAAGCCAAAACAATAATAAAAAAACTTCTTGTGTTATTTAAGGTGTAGCTTAACTGTGTTGGTAGAACTATTTCAGGAAGGATTCAGGGATCCTGCCAACATTGCTGTTGTAGAAGTGATTATCTAGGGGAGTCAAGATGACTTGTTTGTTAAAGGAGGAGTCTGTAGTAAGCTTTAAGAGCCTTGTGAAGGTAAAAAAGTCGGGATTTGTCTCTTGAGTGAAGCTGGAAAAAAAACTGAAAGAACTTTTTGGGTTTCATTGTAGCATATTGCTTTGTTTCCTTCTATGAGAATCAATGAAAACCAGTGAAAAAAGGATTTGTGAGCTCCTCGTGCCACAGTTTTTACCTTATTGAACAATAAACAAATTTCATCCTGATGTTTTTTGTCAGATTGAAGCAAAACCTAACTTAACAGCTAAAAGGAGCTAGAGTCAAAGCAGAAGTCAAGGTGAAGGGCTGTGTAATCTGATGGAGCATGCTAGCTGTAGAGACTCTGCATGAGTTTTGGACAGTCATTTGTCATTGATCTTAATTAGCCCTGTAGAAGATAGTCAGCTGAGCCTAAGGGCCTTGGGAAGTGTTGGCAACAAACAGAGTAGTTTAGGGGAATACACTGCCCAAAAGCAAAAAACATTGCCTACAAACTGGGTTGAAGCATGACCACACAATACAGTTACTTTCAGATACAGAGGGAGAGGTGTATTTATTGTGTTAAAATACTCAAGAACATTTTCGGAATAGCGAGCAGTGTTCTATGTCTGGAAAGCTGAGGTCTTCCTGTTATTCTTGCAAGACTGTTTAACTTGGGAAGAGAAGAAAATCCAGACACCTTCCAATTTATTTAGGTGATAGAAGAGAGAGAAAAACTGAAGACTGATCGAGAAGCACGGCAGAAGAAGCTCTACTATCTCAAGACTGAATTGGACAGGCTTCGTAAACAGCAAGGTAAAGTGCATTACCACCCTCCCAGCCCCTGCTTCTTTTTTCTCCCCCATTGGGATGTGTCACAAGGCCTGGTATCTAGCAGGAGAAGGAGAACCAAAATAAGAATTATCCATAATGTATTTTCATGCTCCTGGCAATGCACAATTCTTGAAAAAGCAGTGACCTAGTTACTATATTAAGATCAATTACATCAAAATTTGAGCAGACAGTTGCTCTTGCATCTTCTTGGCTTGATAAGCTATAGGAATTGTACTTTATGCATTTTAGTGCTTCTTTAGAAGAAGTGAGAAATAGTGACTGAAGATGTTATTGTGCCTTTCAATTTTTCATGAATCTTATCTGGAGATGGAAAAGTCCTCTCTCAAGAGAGCTGATTTTTTGTGTCTTTAAAACGTGTTTGGTCCGAGTGAATACTTAATTCCCTCATCTTTGGAAAATGATACTTTCAGGTTAGAATAGGCAATTAACTTTTGCTTGTTTTGTCACACAGGGAAATAGTAATTATAAATTGATACTCTGGAGGATTAATGGTAATCCTTATGGAGGCACATTGTGCAGATTTAGTTATACTGTACCTGAGAGTCAATTCCATCTTTACAACTTCATAGTGAAGATTTAGCCGTAATATTTTGTATTAATATTTTACTTGTTGCTGGAATTATTGTACAGATCTAAAGTCAATTTTCCTCTTGCATTTCTGACCCTTCTGCTTCCTTGATTTGCTCAGGCGAGATGTTGAGGAAAAAACGTCGTGAGAAGGATGGACACAAAGACCCCTTGTTGGTTGAGGTGAACAGACTACAAGAGAATATTATGAAGGAGATTGCAGAGCTGCATAAAGAATCTGATGCAGCTGACAAGAAGCAGTCTGAGCTTGACAAAGTAGCACAAATCCTGGGGATTAACATATTTGAAAAACCCCGGAAACCGTCTGTGGAAACTAAAGATTCCTCGGAAAAGAGCAGCAAGTCAGAAAATGCAAAAGGTGTAGAGAAGACATCTTCCTCCAACAAGGTAAAGTCTTCAAGTTTGTGTGCTAATGATTTTCCCACTAAGAGAAGAGGGCACTGGGCAGACAGCTGGTCCCAGACATTTACTAAAGGATCATTTGGTGTCATTTGTTACCACATGTCATACACTGGCTTTGATGGTGCATGCAGGTAGAGTTGATGTATCAGTGTACATAATGTCCCTCAGGTTTTGTGCAGTTCAGCACCACTTACTAATCTTTATCTTGATATTGCTGAGGTGTTGGTTGGCTTGAGTATCATGAGTGTGTATAGCTGTTTGGTCTCAGTACCATGCCAGGAGGACAGACTTCTTTTTTCTCTACAGAATTTCTGTCATGGCCTTTCAGACCATGTTTATAGGAGTGTTTATACAGCAAAGCTCTCTGGAAGTTGGGAGCATTGTTGGTCTTCTTACTTGGTAATAATAGCAACAAATCACAAGACTTAAAGGTGGTGGTCAGCATAAGATGTTTTTTCTGTACACATGTTCTCTCTTTAGAAGTGTCAGTATGCATCAGTATGGTCTCTCTGGTGTGGTCTGTACTACTCTGGGCTGGATGTACCAGCATTCCAGAAGATAGTTTTACTTTGAAAGAAGGAAGGGTACTACCATCTGAAAGGTTATGCTTGTATTCAGGAAATCAATTATCCTGCTTTTCAGATGTTTATTCAAATATGTAACAGAAATAGCTAATGTGAAATTGTAGATTAATTTTGTGTAGATCTTAGCATATATATTTTTTGCAGAGAGGAAAATATTAGTAGGGTAAGTGATATAAGGAAAACTGAAATGACACCTCATCAATTTATCTGAAGGGAGAATGTCAAGAGCATGGAGCCAGGCTCTTCTCAGTGGTGCTGAGCAATAAAACAAGAGGCAATGGGCAGAAACTGATGCACAGGAAGTTCCAGCTGAATGTGAGGAAGAACTTCTTCACTGTGTGGGTGACTGAGCACTGGGACAGATTGTTCAGAGAGGTTGTGGAGTCTTTCTCACTGGAGATATTCCAGTACCACCTGGACACAATCCTGTCCCGTGTGCTCTGGGATGACCCTGCTTGAGCATGGAGGTTGGACTGGATGACCCACTGTGGTCCCTTCCAACTTTACTCATTTTGTGATTCTGTATTTTCTCCAAAGCCACTCAAATCTGTTTATCCTGTAAAATTTTCTTTATGCTTTATTGTGGTCTGAGAACTCATTAGGTATCTTTAATTTAAAGACTTGCTTTTGGGTTTTTTTTGTTGTTTCTTGAAACATCTCTGAAATTTACTGTTCACTTACTTTAACAAAAATGTTTGCTTCAGTCACCACTTCATATAACTTAAATAGGCAAAAATGTTTGTTAAGTCCTACATTGCATTAAGTTATATTGTTTTCTTTCCTTGAGATATGGCGTGTGTGAATATACTTCTCATTATTTTAATTTGCATTGTCTCTGTCGCCCAAACCCATAATGACTTGATCCCCTTTTCATAGTTCTTATTTTAACATGGAAAATTGTGAGTTCTGGACAGGAACACTTGAGTATTTTCATACATATGTAGGCACATACAACATGGCCTTCAGCCTGTACAATTCACGTTGTAGTTCTGGTTAACTTTTTTTCATGAAAAGAAGGATGGTGCTGGCCTTTCAACACTGAGATTGGTTGACTCTGCCAACCTGAGGGCAAAAGCTTTTGCCTTTCTGCTTATTTGCAAGGCACCTTGTGGTCTCTTGCTGCTGACCCTGTGTGTCTGTGTGTTGTAGTTACACAGTCAATGCAGAGGTGAAGCCAGTGTCACTGTGCTAAACAGACAGATCACCCTGTCTGGGCTCTAAATAGTAGCAAATTATAAAGTCATCTTTGAGCTGGGGTAATGCACAAACTGGAGTTAAGAGTGGGCTGTCACCTGTCTGTCTGAGAAGTATTGTATTTTTAAAGTTTTGATTGAGATAGTATTTTTATCAGTCTATGTCTATAAATAACATAAACATTGATGCTTGTGTGACATTGTGAACATCCTTCCATGCACCTCCTGCAGATCATAAGCTGATCTCATTGTTCAAGAGAATGTCTGCTATGTTCTTGCTGACAGAATAGGCGCAAATATTCCTGAGGTCACTTCTTATTCTGCTACCAAGAACCAGATTATATTGGGAAAAAGATATCTGTGGGGTGCACAGTGGCCTGGCCGTTTCTTCATTTTGATTTACAGTGCATGTTGTGGAGGGTGGTGCTAAGGAGCTTAAAGTTTTAAGGCAGATATTATTTGACAATTTTGAATCTGCTTAAATAAATTTGTTCAGTGCTGGTAGTGAATGACTTGGAAATCATGCAACCAACTCGAGTCTGCTAAATTAACTTGCTGTTCTTTCCAGACTGCCATGCAAAATGATAAAATGATGGACTTTATGCCGTTGAAAATGTAACTCAGAACTCAAAATACATGTAGTACTATTGTAATCCAAATTACCAGGGCTCATTCATGGTATATTTCAGATAATATTTGTTTTGCTATGAGTTTAGTTTAGTATTAATTTTGGATAGAGTCTTGAAATGTCTGTATATCACTATATGGCGTCTTTCTGTACAGGTCAATGTAAGTGCAAACATCACATGTTTAAATCACAAGATCCTTCACCCTATATGCTTAGGTAATTAACAAAACAGCATCTTTCTTTTATTATTAAACAGTAAGTTTTCTGGAGAGTTTAGGAACACTCAAATAATCTGATAAAACTGATGGAGTTAAATACTTTTAGTCACCTGATTTTTGCTTCCTTTTCCATTCTGCTTTCATCCAAACTACTTTTACAGTAACTTCTGAATGCCTCTAGGGGAACTATTTGAGGTCTTCTGGGCACTGTTTGGCTAGTATGGTAAATGGGAACTGTTATGTGAAACCAATAAAGTGGGAAGGGTGCATGCCACAGGGAATTTGTTCATTTGGTTCCTTGATTACCTGCAACCATCCAGCCATTACATCTGGGACCCTTATTGGAACCTCTTCACTGCAGCCACGCAGCATCTTAGTCGGCAATACCAGCTCTCTGAAACAGTGGAATTAACCTGGGCGCTGAAAAGCAGGTGATACATTTTTTTTGTGTGTATGGCTTCTGCTGGAGGCAGGTTCTGAATTCTAGAGCATTTTGTCTGTCCTGCCTTGTCTTAGAGAAGTGTTTCCTTCTGTTCAATTTAGGAATCAAAAACTACTAATGAAAAATCGAGAGGTAGAAGCCCGAAGCCAGCAGAATCCTCTTCACAGTCTTCCAAACATCCTTTCCAGTTGGCCAATATTTATGAATATTATGATGCAGGGAACCACTGGTGCAAAGACTGCAATACCATCTGCGGGACCATGTTTGACTTTTTCACACACATGCATAATAAGAAACACAGACAGGTATGTTGCAGGCTTCCTTCACTAAGTGCATTTCATATTGCTGTGAATATTAACACTAAAACATACATCACAGAACTACATTTACAAAAGAACCTGAAGTAATAACAAACCCAAGAAGTAACTTATAAATTCTTTTCCCCTAATGTTGGACTTGAGCAGTTGTTCAGCTACTGGTGGATTCCAAATAGTGTAAATGGGGCCTATGTTCAGTTTGCTCAGGTTTGCCACTTGTGTTTACCTGTTCTTTGCAGTCATTTACATTTTACACTTTTCACAGGTTATTTTGTCATTGTAAATTGCAAAGTGGGAGGGAAAAGAGAGGAAAATAAGTTGTTGCAAATATTTGCACGTTGATTTTAATGTTCAGTGTTCTAAAAGAATATTAAAAAGGAAAAAGACAAGTGTACTTGACTTGCTAGTGTAAGATATGAGCCTATATACCTCTGTCACTGTGCAAATAGACCCTGGATCCTTACAACAGACCTTGGGCTTCGAAGACCCAGAGCGAGACCAAACAAGAGTCCATAAAACGCATTGATAAGATAACGGTTCCTGCCAAAGGTATGTTGATTTTTATTAACTTGGCTGTCATCCCTCTTTGCCCTCCAGCAAGTCCCACTTGCTCAGAGAAAGGAATTTTCAAAACTTTACTTTGGTATAGGACCACATATAGATAATGTATTATTAGGAAAAAGGCAAATTATTTAGTTTCTTGATGGTTCTTGTGTAAAAGGTCTTGAAGCGAGAGTGTAGGAAAAGTGTGGTTTCTTCTCTTTTTAGAGATTAGTTTTTTATTTTGAATACCAGTTATCTTTCAGTGTAGTTCTGAAATAATTTTTGCAAACATATTAGAATTCAGAGCATGACCACAGTAGTTGGCAGTATTTTGGTAGATCTTGCACAGTATTCCACACAGTCTTGTAGCAGACTTTTCCATTCAGTACACTTTTAGCAGAGGTCTCCCTGAAAATTGACCGATGAGTACTTGTTATAGTGCAGATACAGAGAATCTGAGACAGACATATGGAAGGAGCTGTAACGGAGTTGAAAATTATTACAGGATTTAAAATAAGAACATCTAAAAGGCCTGCCAGTGATCAGCTCATTTTATTAATCTGTTGTATATTTCTGGTAGTGTCCAGTAAAGAAGAATCTGCAGTGTCTTAGATAACTGTAGCAGGTTCTGTAGGCACAAGGATGCAATCTTGCTGAACTTCAACAAAAATATTTGTGTTTGGTTTATAAACCAGGTGTTTAGTATTTAAGCAGACTATATCAGAAAGATGGAAAATAGATCAAGGCTGTAGGAAATGTTAACCTACTTGAATACTCGATTACCTTAATTCAATGAAGAGCACTTAAATCTTGAACCATAGTAATAAACTTCTTCACTTTGTATGTTTGTTCCTGGTAGTGGGGGTTCCTATGTAACTGTAAGGAGAGCAGCATTAACAATGTTCCAAAAAGAACATTGCTGGAGGTTTTGCTGTTGTTCTTTGACCAACTTTGTTAAGAGCTTGGCATTTATTAGGTTTTGTTTCTCTGATAATTTTCTTTGGCCTTTTCAGGCTCTGAGTTTCTGATTCCCATCACTGGATATTATTGCCAGCTCTGTCATGAATTTTTTGGAGATCAGATCTCAGCAGAGCAGCATGTGAAAAGTCATCCCCACAATGAGAAGTATAAGGTTGGTAACTGATGTACTAGGAAAGAGACATTCCCTACCTTAGCTTCTGCTTGTTCTGTCTTCCTTTCCTGAAGAATGTCATTTAACTCTTGAAGTATATGTATTTGGTTATCTTCATTACATTCTACTGAACTAAATAAGCAGAACTTCCCACTACACCAGTACATAGAGATATTTTATCTGCATGAAGCTGAAACATGTCTACTGTAAAGTGACAGCACTGCTGCAAGCAGTTTTTAACACCTCAGTTTCTTGGTAGGAGAAAGTTCCCTGTTAGTGTTGAGATGGCACTTACTGAGCAAGTCAGAATTGTCAGAGAGCTGCATTTATTTATTTATTTTTCATAGAAATGAAAAATGGTGGCTAAAATGTTGCTGTTTATTTCCACAGAAATACATAGATGAAAACCCACTCTATGAAGAGAGGCGAAATCTGGACCGTCAGGCTGGATTGGCTGTGGTTCTGGAGACAGAGCGCAGGCGGCAAAACGAGCTGAAACGGAAACTGGTTGAGAAACAGAAGGAAGAGAAGGATGAGAAAACCCCAAAACTAATAAAGAAGGAGGAAGTAAAGAGCATCCCAGAGTCAGGAGAAGGGAATAATGAAACCCAAGGCAAAACAGATTCTTCTGGGCGAAAAATTACGGTAAAGCTAAAGAAGGAAGAGAAGGCAGAGGAGAAGAAAGAAGAAAAGAAAGAGGAATTGAAAAAGGAATCACCAAGCCAGACCTCCTTTGGGAAATTCAGCTGGAAAAAGACTGAGAGAGAGGATAAAACGCCAGGAGCTGTTGCAAAGGAAGAGAATACAGAAGGAAACAAAGAGGAGAACAAGTGTCAATCTGTGAAATCCCATATAAAGCCCATTGAAATAAAGCTGTCTGGGAAAACTGTTATTCCACACACTAGCCCATGGATACCAGTTGTTTCCACACCGACACCAACAAAAATTCTTCCCAATTTACCAGTCCCCACCATGATTTTCAGGAAGTCTAATACTGCAACGGTTAGTAAACCACCACCTTTGAACACCTTTTTATCCATAAAATCCTCTGGAACTACCACCAAACCACTGCCAGTGGTAAAAGAAACAAATGCAGACCTTCTGCTGCCTCCAGATATCATATCAAAAGCTTTTGGAGGAGAAGAAGTAATTTTAAAAGGCTCAGAGGAGGATTTGAAAGCAGCAGAGAAAAATGAGTCTTCTCAGCCTGCAGATAGACTACCTCCACCTCATCCTCCACCAGCAGTCCAGCCAGCAGCTCTCATCCCTGCAGATGAAGTAGCTCCAGGTGTGTCTGAAAGTGAACAGACAATGTTGGCAATGCCTGTGAGACCACCACCACCTTCAACTGCTTTCAGTGAACAAGCAAAAAAGATAGAGAAACGAAATTCTTGCTTGGCCACAGCCAATGCTAAAGATCTCTATGATATTTTCTACAGTAGTGGTGGAAAGGGTTCAGCTGACAGCAAGCTTGCAAGTTCTGCGCTTCCAAATGGAGAAAACCCTAACATAACAAAACCTGCAGATTCATCTGCAAATCACAGAACAAATAGTAGCTCACCCTCACTGAAGGAGGATTATGAGGCTGTGGATTCCTCACAGTGTAATAGTCACATGACAGGGAGTTTGGTTCCTGTTGAAAATCAGGCTGAAATGAACAAGAAATCACTTCAGCCTCACCTATCAGAAATGTCAGTCACAGAATTACCAGGAAAAAACCCTGTTCCTGGTATCCAGATGCCTGCAGAAATTGGACTTGTTGATACAGGAGGTGGAGAGCAGGCAGGCAGTCTGGAATTCTGTGATCTACGGAAATCTGAGGTCCAAGAGAAGGTTGGACAGGAAGATGGAAATAAAACTCCAGTTACAAACAAAAATGTTCGTGGTACCTTGGAGACAGAGACAAAAGATTGGGAAATAAAAGCAGTAAAGCCTAAGCATAGTCTGCACACAAAGACTTTGTTACCTGAGACACAGAGCGAAATTAAAAGTTTGGGAAATTCCCATTTGGTGAAGTTAAATGATAACTGTAGAACTCACTCAGAAACTGATAGTCCAGACTTGCTCTGGGGCACTTCCAGAACTAGTAATGGAAAAGAACAGATAGTCACAACTCATTCTTGTTCTGAAAGTGGTTGGGATCTATCAAATACTCCAAATCCAGAAATAAAATCTGGTTCTAATGAGGTTGATGCTTCAGAACTGACAGAGGGGCAGACAAAAACTAAAAGTACCCTATTAGAAGCTGAAGAAAAAGTTAAACTTAAACCTTCAGGCCATACAGTGTTAGATAACCAAACCCAGAAGCAGGGCGTTGAACGATTAGTCAATACCTGCTCAAACATTGCTGAACTCAGATCCAATCTTGAATTAGTAGCTGAAAATGAAAAAAAGTCATTAGGACACACTGGATCTGATGCAAGATTAGATAATTTTCTTTTCAAGAGACCATCAGAGGATGTGAAACACATGAAGACTCCCTCCCAGAAAGCAGAGCTTGAATTGAAAAGCACTGATTTAAATCTGGGAGACAATAAGGTAAAACATGAATCTTTCAGCATCCTTTCAGAAGGACTTTTAAAGGAAAATACAGAAGAAGTCAAAAAAATAGAAACTATTGCGTCCATTAGGCTAGAGTCCAGTAAACTTAAAAAACTGGGCATTGAAAGAACAGTGAGTGAAACAGAGATTACTGATTTTACTACATTGACTTCTGATAGTTGTGAAGATAAAATTTGCACACGGATTTCTCAGAAACCTATGCTGCAGCCTGGATCACAGACCTCAAATAGTGACACTACAGAAGTGGTCATGCCAGTTCTAGAAATGCAGGGCATTTCTCCCACCTCTGAGCTACTTGTGCAAGTGAAGGAGAGCAAAGGTGGCACTGTTGAAATGCTGTCTCTGAGTTGTGACAGAGGCAGCACAGAAAGTCAGGCTTCTGGGTGTGTGGAAACTTTAATGCCTGGGCTCAGAGAAACACATGGGAAGGTGGGTGGCTCAGGAGGCAAGGGAATGTGCACCATCCAGAGCAAGAAGACTGAGCAAACAGAAGCTCCTGACAGTAGTTTGGAAGCTACAATGAAACCAGGAATTTCTGAAAGCATAGCAGAAAGCCCAGTGGGTTGAAGTAAACCCAGCCAGTCCCAATATTTGAGGAGCCAGAGCTGGGATTATGTATATGGTTTTTGTTTGTTTTTCTTTTTGTTCCAGCTGAGAGTTTTGGGTGTGTTTTGCATTCTGTGGTAGGACTTGACTAAAGTGAAACGTAAATCATCAGAAGGCAGTCACATACTTTATTCTGTACATAATTAATTGTGTAAAATGTTTTTTCATGTGAATTTTGTTGCCAATTTCTTTTCTACACTCTGCTATTAAAATGGAATCTTGTTTATAATGAGTGTGTCTTCTTTATTTTGGGGGCTTTTATTCTTTGACCATTCCTGGTCAAAGATTTCCAGCTCACCCAGTTTGTGTCAGTAGCACTGTGAGTAGCCCAGCTGCTGAGACAAGCTCAAGAACAGCAATTTAGAACTGAGGAAATGGAGACTTTCAGAAGAGCTAAAACCCCAAATTTCTTTGAACTGTAATGCATGGGTTCAATTACTTTTGTTGTTTTGAAATGCAAGAATGTGTTCAGAGTTGATTTTATTTGTCTGTTTATCTGTCTCTGTGCTTTGTAATTCCTGTTGTATTACATCTGTACTTGAGGTGTTTCAGTGTATTGTATAAGCACATGTATGGATGGCACATCACTAAGCAAGGGGAGAAAATCTGTCCCGACTGGCTTTTGGAGAAGAAAACTAATCGGTAAGGCTCTGTGGCCTGACACCTGGACCAGACATATTGAGGTCACTTACATGATTTGAAATGGGCTTGCTTTCATTTTATTGTGATCCAGTAACTATTTGTGTTAAATCATTTAGCAGCTGACCAGCTCTGAAGAAGTAGAAGATCAGAACCCTGGTGTCAGGAATTGGACTCGCTTCATGTGATACAGACACATGCATGCCTACCCTGAATGGTCCCTGAACTATTGAGTGTGATGGTTCTCATTTGTATAGCTTGTTAAAGACTAAAGTATTAAATGTATTTCCTTGGATAAATATAGCATTTTTATTTGTAAATTGTTTAAAAAAATAAACATATGGAGGTCAACAAGGCTTTCTTCTTGGTTTTTTTCCTTAACTCAGTAAAAGTGGTTTTTTTCAATTAGTTTCTGACTCCTGTAGTAGTTGATAAAATTGAGAAACTGTAGAGGATGAAGATACTCAACAGTTAGCCTGCTCAGTAAAAACCAGTTTATTCCCAGCTGAAGTCAATGGATGAACTACTGTCAATATCATCAGTGGAAGTCTTTTTGAAGTCCTGAACCCTGTGTAAAACCAGAGGTGGGGCATCAGGGAGGGACCCCAGCAGAGCTTGAATTTCGTAATCACTGCCTGCACATGGACCTCTGGAGAAGGCAAAATCACCGTTTGTCTTCGTTTTCCATGACTGTGTGTGAGGAAGGTATGAAATGTTTCTCATAGTCTTGCAGTGTTTTCATACAAGAAATGTAAGAGCTGTCTAAGCTGAATTTGGAAATCTAGTATAAATGGTCAAGTCAACAGTAAAAAGGTAATTCAGAAGAGAAGAGAGTTTTGAGAAAATCTCTTTGAGCTGGTTTTGTGATGTTAAGCGGTTACTGCATTGAATATAGGAAATCTTTGTTAGTATTGTTGCCCTACTTTCATCAGATAGCTGATTGACTGTCAAAACCAAAGCAAGCAAGGTTTGACATGCTTTGATAGTTTAAAATGGGGTTGGGCAATGAGTAGAGATTACTTTAATCCTGATTTATAAAAAAGTCCTTTGTAGTTACTTCTTGGTTTTCTCCTGTATTTTTTGTCATATACTTGAGTTTGTTTGTTTACATTTGACAGATAAATTTTTCCCAATGTTTTTCCCAGTTTTTTCAGTAAAGTGCTTGGTTTCTTGTAAATCCACAGAGGAGGAGGGGAATTGATTTTCTTACCTGCCTTATATTGAGAGATATAATTGCAGGGAAGGGAAATATTAAAGGGAGGGCTGAATTTTTCTAGAGTTCTGCACTTTAGATAGTGCTGTTTTGAAATACATGCTTTCTGGTTAGTTTCCTTCTGCAGATTGGTTTTCATGAAGGTTTCAGTGCATACAGTGGCAAACAGTAATCTGGGCAGTCTCCTTCAGACAACCTTATTTAATGCTGTGTTATCTGTGTGGAACTTAATTTTAAAAATTACCTTTATTTTGGGGGAAAGGACAATATAATTCTGTTATCCTTGTTCTGTGCTCTACAGTTGCTTCTACAAGTAGTGGTTGTGGTCAGTGCTGAACGTGGCTGGCCATGAATGGAGAGGAGCTAGTGCCAAGCAAGAACTTTGCAAAAGGGAAACTGGAAGTTGTTACCCCATGTATGTCTAAAGCTTTCCAGAATATGAATTTTCCTGTGGTCCAAGTTAAATACCACTTCCCTTCATACCCTTTAGTTTTATCTCTGAGAACAGGTAGGGCTCTTTACTCCTGGAAGGAAGATTAACTTGGTCTCTTTTGGGGAAGAAGTAAACCGTAATCCTTGAACCTCTGGAACGGCCAAGAACATAATGGGTGGTGTAGGTGATGACATCTAGGTAGATTGGCAGACAGAGGCATTAATACTGTAATTTCATGAAATGGCATGTATTTTTATTTATGTTTTTTTTTCTTTCTTTCTTTTTTTTCCTGTTGTTTTTTTTTTTTTTTTTTTTCCCTGTGGTTTCCAGAGGCTTGCAGTAAATGATTTATCCACTGTGCTCGTTCCCTGTGCTGGCAGAGCTGTAGCATAGTGCACTGACTGGGAAGCCTTGTTTCTAGGCTGGCCTTGGACTCTTCCAGATCCTCAGGAGGAGGGGTGAGTTAATGGGGATTTACTTGTCTGTTTGAATGGTGAAATACATTACCTCTCCTTCCTGACATACTTCTCTAAAAACTGCACAAAGCACAAGAAGTTACCTTTTTCCTGGTTTTCAGAAAGCTTCTGATAGGAAGGAAACAAATATAGTTTGAATGTTTCTATCTTTACACTACTTCAAACCAGGCACAAATACCTAGTAAATTTAAAGAACAATGGATTAACTCTTAAGTGATTTGATGCTGTAACCTTTAGTTTGTCATGATGGAGGCTGGCTCATCCTTTCTCCTGGATGAAGTTTGTTGCAAAACCAAGCTTGATTAAGAAGCAGTGGGAGAAGAGAGGTAGAAAAGCTGCAGTCATCCTATCAATCTGTTTTAAGGCCAAGTGGGTTTTTAATTCATCTTCCAGTCTCTTGGAATGTATGTTTGGAAAGGAGAAGAAATCTTCAAATGTTTTAGGCAAAACACAGTAAATTTTCCTGGGGTAGTCAGTTGGGTAGGTAAACATTGCTTCTATCTTGCTGGAATCTTGTCTTTGACTAAGTTTTAACTAAGCAGTAGATAGGCTTTTGGGGGGATTTTTTGTTTGGTTTAGAATTTTAAATAGCACGTGAGCAGGGAAGAAATGTAGTAACCATCATTTTGTTACTAAATTTTTTCCAAATGTATTTGTGCTCTAGTGGTAAAAAGTATAAGAGATTGTATTTTATATTAGTAGATTAAGATATGAGATCTTTGCCGTTTGGCAGAATTATCATGCTGTTTCTGGAATCATCATCCCTGGAAGTATTCAAAAGACATTTGGATGTGGCACATGGGTCAGTGGTGAACACAATGGTGCTGGGTTAATGGTTGGATTCAAAGATCTTAGAAGTCTTTTCCAATCTTTGTGGGTTTATGATTCATTAATTTTTGCCAAGGGTGGAAATAAGTGCCTAATTCTTATCTAAGAGAAGCTTCACAAACAACTTAAATTTTCTCATGGAAACGGTAGGGAATGTGGGCAAAGGTCAATTATTTTTTTATCCTGGTAAACCCCAAACAGTTTTTAGAAATACCTATGAAAGTAAGTGATGGTAGCAGCAAAAAACCACAACCATCCACCAAACTAGTGCATCCCAAAGCATGACAGAACTATATTTCTTTAGTGCAGAGAGCAAGAGAAGTCACCTGAGACAGGTTTTCATGTGGTGCCTGATGTAATACTGTGCTGGTTTATTATTATTATTATTATTATTATGTTATCTCAGAACATTACAAAAGGTTAAAGGGAGCAAAATCATTCTCTTAGACAGACCTCAGTCCTTTTGTGCCTGCTGGGTTATGCGCAAACAGCCTACATGCCAGCAGTGTGGGAGTACAAAGCAGCCATAAATTTATTTTACTTGACTCCTCTACTTCTGTCTGGCATGAAGAAGAAGAGGGAGATGCAAGTTCTGGTTGCTAGACTACCCTTTCTGTCAGCTATTTTCAGACAATATGGATGTATTTATGTTTGTAACCAACTTGAGCAGAATAGCCGCAGACTCTTGTATTCTGCCTTAGAGCAGAAATCCAAGGCTCCACAGTTAGGTTCTGGGTTTTGTTTTCTGATCCTACCTCCGCCTCTTCTTGGGCTGTCATCTTGCTTGTGATGAGAAGGCTGATTACTGTATGGTAGCAGTTCTAGGCTCTGGTAAAATGAGTCAAGCTGCTGCTACAATTCCTGTGAAGCCATCAGTGATGGATGCAGAGAGCAGAGCCATTAGAATTGGTTGGGCAGGTGGTGGAGAATAGTTGAACACCTGCAGGAAATAAAAGCTGCATCAGAGCTGCTTCAAGGCAAACAGTATTCCCTTCTCCAGCAGCCTGTCTGAAGAATCTTCATTTTACAGATGGTAGAGCACACAAGGTGATGTTTTCAATTCTTAATCAAATACAGTTTTTCTTCAAGAAGCTGCTTTTGTGGGAGAGTTTCAGCCAGAACCTAAGTAACACTGAAATACTACAAGCCATTTGTGTTGCCACCCTGTTTAATTTCCTTACAAACTTTAGATTAATGTAGAAACAAAATAATGCTTTAGGAACCATGGTAGCTGTGGTGGATGAAAAGCCCTGTAATAGCTATCTGGTAAAGAAATTATAGGGATGGTCTTCATATCAGATCTCACATTAAGCTGCATTCATATCCTGTCAGAGATGAAAAAAACAGGAATTAAATGTAAGTGCCAATAATTAGATGAGAGGAGTCTTGTAGCTAGGCACCTGCAAGATGGGTATTTAGACATGCTTGATTAGTGGGGGAAAAAAAGTCCATTAGCAAAGGAATATCTGTCACTGCATTTTCCTCTTAAGAACTGAAGGCTTAATGCAATTAAGCCCGTTTAATGTGTTGCTTTCCAGGTACTGTTTAAATTTCATGTTCTCTGCTAGTTAGTTTCACACGCTTCACCAAGGTGAGGGAATGGTTCAAAATCAGTGGGTCCCTGTTGTGTCCAAGCTAGGGTTACAAAAGTAATTCACACTTCTCTTGTATGTATTCAGTGGAATGAAGTCATGCAATGGGTTCAGTTTGGCTGGGTGAAAAAAAAATCCCATATTTGCATTGCTATAGTCCTTCATCATTCACATTTGATCTGTCTGGCATTTGATACAAAATACAGGCATGGACAACCTGCCTCAAGCTGCTACAATGTCTACAGAAGAGAGATCATCCAAGATAGTAAGTGTAATTACTTCTCCAAGAGTCCAATTTGTGCTTCAGAATACAAGAAAGGCTTACAGGTTGAAGGTTTATTTCAAGTTTGTAAGATGAACCCTTGTGCTTTATATGTTTAGCATCCTAGACTAAAGTATCAAATACATGGCTTTTAGTTATCCTACTTCCTACAAATCCCTTCTCCTAATGAACTGTTTACCTTCACAGTGTTCATTGACAGCTGTTTTCATTTTGTATTGTGCTTGTGTTATGACCCATCCCTGAAAGTGTGGTAACTGAGGTTCCTGTTAATAATACATCCCTTGGGGTGGGTTAGAGTGAAATGACATAAAATGACCAGTATTTATAAATATATATATATATATATATATATATATAAACACTGGTCATATAAATATATATTATATAATAAATATATATATATTTATAAACATATAATAATAATAAAATTATTATAAATTTATAATATAAATTAATTATTATAAATTTATAATAATAATAATTAAACAATTTGGTTTGATTATTATCTGTAGAAATACAACAATACAGACGCATAGAAATAACATGTAAAAAATGTATGAAGAAAACAAAAAAGAGAGAAAGGATAGCTGAAAGCCTCAGAAATAAGTTTGAGGGCACTTTGGGGGTCTCTGTGGTTTATGACATGACAGCTGCCTCTCATGACAGCCTATTTTATGCCCTGTCTTGAGGGATGAACACCTTCAGGCCTGTGTTGGAATGTCCCAGTGCCTCCCCAGCTACCCCACTTCCAAAGGGTCCTTTTATCACCCTTGTTCCTTATCTGGCTCAAACCCCAGCTGTAGCCCCCTCTGCACCTGAGCTGTGATGATGCACATCTCCGCAAAGGCAGCCAAGTGCCTGATTGTTTGAGTCATTGTCCATTAACATTCCAGTCCAGCAGCTTGACAAATTCCTTCCAGACCAGCTGTTTAGCTATTGAAGGGTTTTGCTGCAGAGGGGAGGGAAACAATTAAAAGGGCCTAAGATTTGGGATTGTAACAGTCAAACCCACCAGATGCTCCAGCAAGTGGGATTTTAGGATGAACATCTTTTGCTGTAACAAGTCTTTCCCTCTTTGTATCTTGATTACTTTCCACAGGAGCTAAGAAAATGTTATCTTGAATTGCCAGACTTCTGGAAACCTGTTCTGAGAAGGTGAGTGCAGATTTGCATGACTGGAATGGTATCTTTTGCTCCTCTCTTTGGAGGGCACATTCTTTTTCTTATTATTACTGTGACTAATCAGTGAAACTTTCTCTGTATTCTTACTGGTTAAACCTGCTGGTCATGGGTATGTCTCTGATTTAAGTTCTTTTGTCAGCATCCAAGAAGACTCTGTATGTGTGGATTCCTTTCTCTTGATTAAATAGTGTTATTTTAAAAACAAACATTAAACTTTTATGAAATTGTACTGATTCCTGAGTGTTGTTTGTTTAAAAATTATTCTCTAAAGAGGATTTTAAAAGTGCAGGCTACTATGAGGTATTAATAGTGGCAAGAGAGGGTGCTGGATTCTGAAGTTTCTTGATTCATAGAGCCTTTACAGGCCTTTCTGCATCCCTTAGAAAAGCTGCTTAAAAGTAGGGAAAAAGGCTTTTTTAAAGCTCCTGTCTCTATACTTAATTTGGAATCTTGCAGCTATTTTTGAACTCAGCTACCCTGTTAAATTATTCATGCAAACTTCTTTGTCATGTGTTCACAGAAGTGCCTTGTTAACTCTTGTCACAAGTATTTCATCTCAAGGGAAGTGGTGTTGTGTTTCACCAACAGAAATATCCTGACAGCAGCTGCCAGGCATGTAAAAGAATAAAGACAGCCCGTGCTTATTTTTTTCCCCAAAGATTTATTATAACTGTTGATTATTCTGGAAAATCCTGTGTGAGAGATCGCTTTACAGTGTGTAGATAGACTCATCCTGCTTTATATATGACTAAAACCCCACAAACCAGCTTGTTGCTGCTGCTCAAGGAAGAACATTTTAGAAATTCTTATTTTTGCCACACAAACTTCACACAGTCAGTCATACCCATGGGTATAATCCTAAGTATTGAATTGTCAGCTCTTAGCCTGTTGTGTTATAGATCCACTTTCTCTTTCTCCTTCCTTAATTGCTGTTGCAGAGGCTGACTGGTAAACTAATTACTGTAGCACTGACATCCTTTGGCCAACAGAGGTGTAATCCAGGGTGGATTCAAACAGCCTACCTAGGAAGGATGGCCTCTATTTTGATCATAATTAAAACATCACAGCAACAGAGATCCAGCTGCTCCAGAAAATATTCAGGATCATGGTCTCTACAGCTAGTGAAAAAATTGTTTGCCACACAAAGGCTGCATTTTAACCATGTTCTTTAGCAGAAATGACCTCCTGCCTGCAGTAGAAGTGTTGGTTGGAGTTGACAAACCTGGTAGCCCAACAGAAGTGAAGCTGCCTGCATGTTTGTCTCACCAGGTCCAGGCAGCATGGAGGCTGTGTGTGTACTCCCAGTAAGCACACAAACACACCTGTGTGTGTGCACTTGGCCAGGCACACAGACAAACACACAGGAAAACAGCACTTCTGCAAATGGAAACAGGACCAATGCCATTTATCAGTAGTAACTGCTTTCTTGTAACTTGATTGGAGGTCAGGAGTTGCCATGCCACACCCCCTAAGCACCAAGCTTTTCCATTCCCAACTGCCCCATGCAAGGGACACATGTGCAGCCTTCTTTTTACCTGTCCTAGACAACCCCACCTGTCTGATGGCAACAGTACAGGGGGGAAGGGAACTATGGGGAGAACAGAGGACATCTAAACCACATTAACATAACTATACAACACTGAAGATTTTCTTAATATTCACACAATAGTTATCTTTTAATTGTGAGAGCCAATCATCTCATTATCCATCTATAACAGAAGAACCCACAGGCTATGAATCTGCTCAATAACCAGCCTTGGGCAGTGCCCCTGCCAGCTGGCCCTGGCACCCTCTGCTCTCTGATCCTCTCAGGCAGAACCTCATGGCACAGCAGTAAGGACTGAAGAAAGTCCAGAGAGATGAAAGTAGTCAGAAGGTGGGTGAGTAGTAGGGGAAGTGTAATTTGTCATTGTCCTGCTCTTGGTCTTTCATGGTATCTGCTTTCCTTCAGTACCACCAGCAGGCCATTGGGCTAACCAGAGCATGCTCTGAGCCAGAACTGCCATTCCTCAATAGCTGGCAAACCCAGCTGGCAGACAGTGGGCTTTTAGCTGCAGCACAGGGGCTGGATTCTGTTGCATCCAGACACTGAAGAAGCTGCAGCATCCTCAGAAAATTAGTAAAACTGATTTTGATACAAAAGTGCTTAGCAGCACTTTACCACTCTACACTTGTGTGTTTCATGCTGTTCTGCAAGTACAGATTTCATATTTCATGTCTCTGTCGTGGGATTTTTGACAGCCACAGAGCCAACCTGAGGTGGGGTGGTGTAAACCATGTGAAAATAATTAGTCTGTAATGAAACCAAGCCTGCCTTAGAGTTGTTGGTTTTGGCTAGCTTTCTTATGGAAGTGAGGTTTAAACCATCAGGGTGTGTGTCTTCAGTGACCTGGGCAAGTCCAACAAGCCACCTGCACATTGGTGCCAGGTTCTTTTGGTGCAAAGCTGAAGCAGGGGCTACAGCCTAACTTTATTAGCTGTGAGAGAATATGCACAGGAGGAAGTTGTTTATCTTCAGTCAGAGCTCACAGCATCTCAGACAGCAAAACCAATCAATCACAAAAGGCAAGTACACAGGAAAGCAAGTGTCTTTGTTTAATGACAACTGGCATCCAAGCAGGGGAGCACCTCACACCTCTCAGAATAAATATATCTCAGGCCATGCATGGGCTGCCAACTTCCTTACCCTCTACTAACAGCGTGGGAGCACCTGACCAATATCCACCACACACAGCCCCATCCCTCCAGGGCTGAAGGGGCCAGGAGGAGTTTACAGGGGTCCCATGAAGAGGACAGCAGCAGTCTGGGCTGGTTTGCTTCTTCCCATAGGAGAAACCAGTAGTACCTGGCTTTTCCAGTGGTGGCACTGTGCAGGGAGTCACGTATGGCTCCAGCCAGGATGCTGCAGTCCAGCTGCCTGAGGGACACTGGACTCCAGTGTTCCAGCTCTCTGTGAGTAAGGGAAGTAGGTGTAACAAACCTACCCCAGGGAGAGAACAACCCAAGGGGAGCTGAGCTCAGTTCTGCAGCTTGACAAGTCTGCAGAGCCTTGTGTAACCTAAGGAAATCTGCCCCAGTTACAGCCCTTCCCTGAGCCAAAAGCCCAAGAGGCTGCTGCTTTCAGAAGTAACCTGTCTGCAGAGCTCTGCATCTCACTGTGCAACAGCACACTGCTCAAGACAATATAATTTTGTTCAAGAAGCACTTGTAACTCAAAAACTGTCCAGTGTCAAAATTAATTTCTTCTAGGGGGGCCAGGATGCTGCACAGTGGCTGTTCACACCTCCCACGCTTCCACAATTTGCATGGTGAAAAACCCTATGTAGACAGGAAAAGAAAAAATCATGACTGGTAAGAGACAATGACAAAGCAAAGCTCTCATCCCTTTCCCCAGGAGAAAACTGTAGCTGCCTGCTCCAGGTTAGCATCCCACCTCCAACTGTTCTTCTCTCCAGCCACAAAATCCTTGTGTTTTTCAAGAAACTGCTGGTCCTCACAGCACAGAAGGGACATAAAGGCAGTTATGGAACTGAGTGATAAGACTGGAGAAAATGCCTTCCAAACTGTCCCTACCCTGCAGTGTTGGCACAACTGAACCAAGAGAGAATTACATTTATTTGTTTCAGCAGGCAGATGTCATCAGCTGGGTGCCAAGATGAATATGGCCCTTCTGTGCCAATGCTTATCTGAGCAGTAAATATAAGATGACAGCAAATGTCCTCATGAAATTAGCACAAAATCCTTGCTTCTCAACGTGTGCAGATTCAGGAGTGGACACAGGAACAGTGTCAATGTGTCAAAATGAATTATTTCATGTACTGCTTGCTCCTGTGAATGCTTTTAAACCCTATATTTAGAAAAGATAAAAGAAGATTCAGAAATAAGGGCTAACCATTATCATGACCGTGAGAGTTGAGCAGGGTCAGACTGTGGACTTACTGCCCAGATTTATACACTTCCACAAATGCAAGCAAGGTGAACGTAACCATTACATAAAAATAAAAAACCTCCAAAAGTAAAACAACAAAACAAAAACCAAACAGAATCCCCAAGTCAACCAAACAAGCAAAAGGTCACAAGCTTTAAGCAGCAGTGTTGAATTTGTGAGGAAAATCCCAATTGCCCAGATCTCTAGTTTAGACTGTCCACCCAGGCAAGGCTCCCAAGCACAACACCTGAGATGCTTTGAAACGAAAATGAATGGACTAAAGGAAAATCAGGTCATTCTCCCATCCCAGCAGTGATTAAGCAGCTTGCCAGAACTCTTTATTTCTTTTTGTTTTAAAAAACTGAAGCAGGCTGTGGCTACACTGTACTAACCACTGTGCAACTGGAAGCAAATACACAAAGCAGAATGCTTGCATTATTCCTTTGACACTAAGCTTTTAGTCTTTAGGAGGCAATTTTCCTCCAAATGTGTAGACTGACATGTCTTTAGTAATAGAACTGGTGCCTAAGATCCCTACTCTTTATCCTCCTTTACCTTCAGGCTACAAGATCCTTCATATTTTGAGTGCAGCTTTGCTGCTTTGTGCCTGCCAAGGGCAGTTTCACTAAGAACAGGACTCCCCTCCTGCAGCACCAGCTCGCTGCTGGTGACAGACTGGCATCATTTTTGGCACTAGTGGTTTTGGCTATCCCTAGCATGCTGTAACCATCCCAACACATCCTTTTAGCTGTGCCTGCTTTCCTGATGTACATTCTGTGGGTCTGCTGTGTCCTGGGCAGGCTGGCAGGGCTGCAGGGAGCGGGCGGGATCATCCCCTGTGGCCCCACAACTGAACTCACTTTCCTGGGCATGGATCTGCACCCACGGGCACGGCTTTCCCTCTGTGAAAAACGCCAGTCACTTCTTTTTAAATTTTAAAAAGTTTAATAGTAATGAAATGAAACAATATAATAGTATATAATAGTAATGAAAAATGACAATATAATTAGAGTAATAAAAATTTTGGACAATTTGAATTAGGACAATACGAGACAATAGAAACAAAGAGTTACGGACATCTGAGTACCTTTTTCTGGACAGCATAAGCCCAAAAAAGGACACACGTTAACAGAGGATTAACCCTTAAAAACAATAGCCTGTTGCATATTCATACATCTCATACACGATGCATAAATTCCATTCAAACACAGGATTTGGTCTGGTCAGCGTCAACTTCTTCCTCTTAATCCTGATGGCGTCTTCAGAGCTGAGCGAGGCAGGAAGAAGTTCATTTCTTCTGATAATGAAGCAATAAATTCTCTTTCTCTGAAAGATTTCGGTGTCCTGTGGCTGCTGTCTCGCTGCGAGTCCTTTCTTTAGGAAAAAAGTATCCTACATAGCATAGTTTCTATTTTAACCTTATGTTATAACCTAAAACTATATTTAACACACTACTTAAGAAAATTAATACAGTATAACTTTCTAACACAACACATATAATATTTTAATATTTGCAAGAAGCCAATCACACAATACGCATTTTTCACACCTCGGAGCACGCTGAGCAACTGGAAAGAGTGAACGCTGTTACATCCCTCCCCTGCCTCCCGAATTTAAAATATTTTTAAGGAAGCCTCCCCAGCGTCGCTTGCAGGAGTTTCTGTGGTCGGGCAGGCTCAGCTCGCGCAGCGCTGCCTTCAGCGCCCCTGAACGCCACGGCCCGGCCGGGACACTCCTGCACCCCGCGCCGCCAGGCCACGGAGCAGAGGGACAAACGAGACCCGCGGATTCCATTTAGCAATTGAACTGAAACGGCTTCCATTTATTGATTTTATGATTTGATTGATTTTATTCGGCACCCGGCGCCCTCTGCGAAAGGCTGTGTCGCGCGCAAGGCATGCCGGGATTTGTGGTCCTGGCCGTGGCGCGGCGTTGAGGCAGGTGGGGACGCACTCTCGCTCCCTGGCGCGGTTTGACCCTTCCGCCGCCCCGTCCTCTACCCCTGCCCCGCCCGTTGCCGCGACGCCACTGGCCGTAGCACATTCCTGCGCAGGCTGCGCGGCGGTGAGGGAGGAGTTCTGCTTCCGGGTCTGCCCCCGCCGGCGCCTGAACACAAAAGTGAGATCCTTGGTTCGTCCCGGGCTCGTCTCCCACAAAACCGGCCGTTCTCTGGTCTCGCACCCGTGTCCCACTTTAGCAAAGGTACTCCGGTCGGCAGATAGGCGGAGACCGCCGCGGACGGAGGGGGCGCCCATCAGGCACCGGGGTGGGCGGCCCTAGAGAAGCCGGGTGAAGAGGGAGGCCGGGGGCCTGCGGCGCCGCGCTCCCCGCCCTGAGATGCCAACCCGGCAGTCGGCGGCGCAGCTGCGAGCGCGGTGCGTGGGGCCCGGGCTCGGGGCGCCGGGCGGGCATGGGCGGCGCGGGGACAGGGGCTGCGGCACCGGGAGCGCTGCCTCGCCGCACGGCACGGGGTGAGAGCTGAGTCTCCCCCACGAGGCCGGGATGGGCGGGAGGCGGGGGGAATGGCGGGCGGTGGGAGTGCGAGTACCGGTAGCGCTGAGTGCCGTGTCGCGCAGGTCCACCCGTCGTGCCCCGCCGCAGGATGGAGTTCGAGCTCCTGGAGAACGATGTGCTGGAGTCGCTGGAGGACCTGGGGTACGTGTCCGGGCCGGGAGCGGAGGGCGGCCCCCGCACGGACAAGCGCCGCTGTCCGCCCCGCACAGGCGGGGCCGCCCCGCTCCGGAGGGCCGCGGCTCGGGGCAGCGCCTGGAACGGCCCCTTTGGGTCAGAGCCGCCCCAGAGCCGGGTGGTGATGGTGCCCCAAGGCAGCCGGGCTGGCTTTCAGCTGCACGGCCCTGGCCAGTGAGTCCCTTCTCCGTGCGAGCTGATTCCCCTGATTCTGGGATGCCGCATGGTCTCTTGCTGCTCTGTTCTGCACAGCGGCCCTAGCTGAGGGTGGCACAGCATAAAGAGATACCTCAGACAGTAAGAAAACTTTCAGGCTTCATATTGTTTTTGGGGAGGGAAGAGTAAAAAGAATTTCAAAAGAATTGCAAATGAGCAAAGTGTTTTTCTTCTTTACATTTTTTAAAGGGTAATATAGCACAGCAGCCTTTTGCTGTGTGAACCTGTTACTTTGTCAGAGTCAGGAAAGGTTGCATAGGTATGAAAGGGAGAGCGTGGAGAACACGTCCTGCTGTAGGCTCCCATGGCTGTAAACTGTAGAGCTCAGAGGACAGGCAGCTACTATTTCACCTCTACTGCTGGTTGCATGCACACAGCTGTATTTACTGACATTGGCCCCATTCCCATAAATCACTTTGTGGCTAGAGTCATTATGCTCCAGCAAAGATTGTATTTCCAGGCTAGGTTAGTGGTGATAGTTGCAAAGCTTGACAAATAGGCTTCTGTCTTAGCAGCTATTTCTCTGACTGAAATGAGAAAAGGCAGCTCTTCCACAATGATTGACTTCTTTTTACTGTCATGTGTTTAAAAGGATACTAGTGGCTTGAAGGAGTTGTGATTTGTGCAGTTATAGACAGAAAGCGTTGTTGATTTCTGTTATTACATAAATAGGTAAAGCAAACAGTGAAAGTAGTTGAACAAGTAAGTTATATGAAGCAAAATTGACAACAGCGAAAAAGAAAAAATTTGGAGGATGAAAGACACAAGACCTCAGCAACATTGGTAACAACTGGGAAACTATTGCATGTGTCTAAAGGAATTCTGATTCTTGCTGTCTGGAAAGACTGGGGTGTTTGAGGCTTTCTGCTTTGGGAGTAGCTCTGTGGTCTTCATGGTTCAACTTACTTTTGTTCATCAGATACTGGAGATATTCCTAATATATCAGTTGATTTTTTTTTTTCTCATAGCATTACATGTTAGAGAGCTGTTTCTTTTTGTAGTTGTGCTCGCGGTGTTCAGATGGTGGCCTCTTGTCTTGTGCATCAGTTTGCTGAACTGTTGAAAAAGCAAACAGATGGGATAGTACAATGTTACCCAGGAGAGCATAGCTCTGGAACACGTGCCATTGGCAGAAACAGAAGGAAAAAGCTGCTTGCAGTTAGGAATCTGCAAGTTGGATTATTGGCCAGATTGATGTGTAGCTGAAGTAATAATTTTAAGAAATAACACGCTCAAGATATTACCTCTGTTAAAGAAAAATTGTAGAAAAGATGCCTCTAGAAGACCTGAGCAGGGACTGAAATCCCAGTCCTGCCACAACAAAAGGCTTGCCATTGCTTCCTTTCTACTTTGACCTATAACTGGATGATGCTTCTGTTCTGAGCCCCAGATGTTCCCAGACCTACACATGTAGGCCTGAGAGGTCTGTGGGGTGGGACTGGAGCTTGCTCTGATTATCCTCTGGAAGCATCCAGCCTACTGTGGTCATGCAGTAGGGCTGTAATACCTGAGATTACAGCTTCCCACCAGCTGCCAGTAGATTAACTGGGGCACCATCAAGCTGCTCTGTGAGGTGAAAGTTATTTTTGAGTGTGGCTTCTTCATCTTCCTTGCCTGAAGTAACAGGCCACTAGAGTGAAGGCCAAATCCTTTGTGTGTGGTATTAAGCACAGGAACAGAGTGAGGAAAGTTACATTTCAATTTGAGATGCTTTTTTATTGCTGAGGTTTGCCAAGAGTTGCCGGATTTGTTGGATTGTTGTGACGTGGTGGGTGACTTTATCTGGAAGTTCCCAAGAGAGATTTCATTTGGTTATGAGCACTCTTGGATGTCTGTCTCTTTTGGGGGCAGTATATCAAAATAATATTGTACATGTTTTTCCTAAAATACTGAGGTAAACTCTGACTTGTGTTTCTACCTGGTTGATAAGGCAGCCTTCTCCCTCTGAGAGATTATCAGTACACAGATGTCCTGAAAGCTGTGTTTTCTAAGATCTCATCTATAAACTCATGTTTTCTTACACTAGGTCTGATTTTTGGCTTATTTTGCTTATGTAAAGAACCAATTCCATTAATTTTTCTTGTGTATATTTAGGGAGGTTGGTTTTTCAAGAGATGATATTTTTATGCAGATCACTTTTGTAATATTTCTATCAAAGGCTTTGTTTTGTAAGGAGCCCTTTCATACGTGATAGGAAGTGACAGAAAAGATGCACTTGTTCAGCAGTAATTATCCCACATGGAGAGCTCAGGAAGGATTCCTTGGGACTGCAGTTGCCCGGGATAGGTCTGTTGTCAGTAACAACTTCAGGAGGTGTAGGCAGAGAAGTTGCCACTGTACATGGTAACATTCTCCAGGAGGAAACCTTTGATGATGATATTTTGTGACACAGTCTCTGTGATGGTAAGTTAAGGTGCACACAAGTTCTGAGTTTGCTCTGATGTTTTCAGTGTGGTTCTTGCTACAGTTCAGTCCAGGAATCACCATTCCATGAGATCAGCACTGCAGATGTGTTGTGGTTGTCGCTCTCAATATGTATCCAGCATAAAATAAATCTGTCCAAGGACACTGGTCCCAGCAGAGATGAATAAACTGTGCTTTTGTTTTCCCTCTCAGTTACAAAGGTCCCTTGTTAGACGACGGCGCGCTGGCTCAGGCGGTCTCCCATGGAGCCAGCTCCCCTGAATTCACCAAACTCTGCGCTTGGCTGGTGTCTGAGTTACGGCTCTTCTGTAAACTGGAGGAGAACGTGCAGGCAACCAACAGTAAGTAGTCATAACTCCACACAAACATGCACTTAGTGTGTGTTCCTGCAGGCCACAGAGATTAGGGCTGGCCATATCTCTTGTACCAGGGAGTCTTGTCTGCACACTGCCAGATTTTGGATATTTTTCACCTCAAGTTTGCCTGATGAACAGCCAGGAGAAATAATAGTGGTGATCAAAGAGTCTTTCTTCTGAAATTAGCTTTTTCTGTTAATTTTTCAACCATATTGTTTTTTAAAGTTCTTAGATGGATTTAGGGAAACATTAATGCTAATGGGGTTTTTACTAGATTGTGAGAATACTTTTATTTCAATGCTTCTATTTGTAATTTTGATGTCAGTAATACTACTTTCAAGGTAACATTCTTGTGTCTACAGTAACGATATCTTCTTTTTACTGTTACTTCTCTTAACTCTGCTTGCTATGAATTTTTGAGAAGGAGCCTGAAAATGATTGTTTTTCATTTTGGTAGAAGAAGCAAACCATAGCTTTCAGAAAAAAAAAAAAAAAAAAAAAAAAGTTAATTTTGGTTAGCTAGTCACGACAATCTACAGATTAAATTATTAAATTGGTGTGATAACCCACGTTCCTGAATATCTAATATATTAACTCATAATGCCTTTATGAGCTTAGCTTTGTATTTACTCAGTGGCCAAAGGTTGCTGCCTTTTACCTCAACATCTGTTACTTTCCTTTCTCTCTGTTTTTGACATATTCATTCTTTCTTCTTTGAGTGTATTTCCTATTCTTTCTCTGTAACAATACAGTATCTTACCCCTTCTAGTAGTACAAGGTTCCTATTTTTTGTTTTATGTAAAGATACAATCCAGAAGTCTTCCGACACCTATCTCAAGTACTTTAAACACAGTGACAGAAACGTGTTAGCTGGAGTACCATGAAGTCCTACCTTCATTTTGTATGTCTTGGATTTAGGAATAACAGACATTTGGGGGTGAAGTCTCTTTCCAAAAGATAAAAAAAATGTTATTTCTCATCACTGCCTTTTTTACCTAACAAATTCTGATAAAGTTTCAGTAATTTTTGACAGAAATATCAGTCAAAAGTTTGGTTTATGTGACTTCCTTATTTTTAAAGGATATTGATATGAAATAGAATCAGTTGACAAATGTGAGCTTACAGGGAGAAAGAATAGAAAAAAGTGAGAACTCATAAGCCACATTTATTATTCACAATAGTTTTTAATGTCCCCTTTCATTATAGAAGTTGCCAGTGTCTGTTGTAGCTTGGAAAAGCTGTCAGTGAAACATAATTTTATATTAATGGAGCATATCATGGATCCAAACAGGTTGTGCTGTGTCTTGGAGGAACCCAGCAAATGCACTTGGCCTCCATTAAAAATGGGTCTTAATGTTAAATAGCAACTTGAGCAAAATATTTTTTTTTAAATAGCTAATTCATTCTAATCATACCCCCTATATATTAGCAGTGAGTGAATTATTATTATTTTCTTTTTAAGGTCCAAATGAAGCAGAAGAATTTCAGCTTGAAATGAGTGGGCTGCTGTCTGAAATGAACTGTCCATATGCATCATTAACATCAGGAGATGTGACAAAACGCCTTCATAATCAAAAGAACTGTCTCTTGCTGCTTAGTAAGTTAAAAGGGTGCTTGCAAGCAAACCTGATTTTCTGCAAGATTTATAGTGTTGTTTCTTTCACTTAATGAGGTACTGGTTTCTTTACCACAATGCACTACACTGTAGATACAGTAAAAATAATGCTTATTTTTAGGTAATTTACAGCATCAGAGTATTATACTTGTGGGTTTACCAGTCAATATGTACCCAGTATATGAGGGAAAATACTTTGAATGTTAACCTTTTTGATATTCACGAGCAAAAAGCCTGTCCTATCACTTCTTAGAAGGCACAACAAAGGAGTTATTTGAAGACTTCTGCCAGAATTTAGCCACTGAACTCTACTTAGCATGGTTGTAAAAATGATCACTAACATCAGATGGATCATAATTTTAGAGGCTCCCAGTGTGATGACTTGCAAGGTGCAACAAAACTTGCATTTTCCTACACTGACAGCAGTTGGAATTGTTATGAAGGAGAGAATGTTTTATCCCAGCTCCCAGTTCTTTTGATCAACATCCTTTGTAAATAGCTTCACTGTTACTTTCTGCTGATTGAAAGGAAATTAACATTAGCAATGGTGACGTCTTTCCTTTTCCATTCCTCACATCTCAATAGCGGAGTTGTTTTTTTTCTCCTTATGAGTGTTAGAGGAGAAGAAATATTACTTGAATTTGTAAAAGGTGTGTGATATTAATTCACATTACAATAAAAAAATAGAAGCTTGAGTTAAAAACTGTAGTGCTAATTTTAACCTAATTTTAAAATCAAGATGAGGTAATGTTTTATTTGCTTCCTCGGTTGCTGCTGGTTCTTTAACTTTTCAAAACAGAAATTTAGTTCTGCCTTCTTCTGAGATACAAGAAATTATTTACAGAGTAGGTTCCTGTATTTCAACAGTAGGAGAAAGATGATGAGGCTTAATCTGAATATTTCTTATAGTATGTTTAAAAATGTCAGATGAACTGAGGTAGTGGTTTCATTGGAATAGTTTGTAGCTCAAACAATCTTCTCTTCAGCTTGTTTTCTGTAAGCCAAGCCATTCAATAAATTTGGCTTGTCTGTGACACACAGTTTATCCCAGAGGTCCTTTGGGATGTACATTTTGGTAATATAAGGCCGTGTTCAGGAGCTGAACTCTGGTATCCCATCTGGCAGGAATGCTGTGTTTACTGTCAAATGTGAAATTGCAGTAGTGCCAAATTCCTTTTTTGTGTACCACCATAGCAGCACAGCTTTCTGTAGCTGTGTTAAGTGAACTTATTAGGTATCCTCTTGCATGTGAGCCATAAAACTAGTTTTTTTTCAGGAGAAACAGGATAACCCTGTAGTGAAATGCCAGGGTATTTTACATTTTAATGAAATGCAGCACAGTTTGTCACTTGGAAGATGTAGCAGTATTGCTGGGAGATGAAAGCACCAAACAAACCCAAGTATTTAGGATTGATTGTCCTAATGTGCAGCATCACTAAAATACAATGTTAGGCACTAGCATCTGCAAAACAGAAAGTACAAGAGTTTCAGGCTGGTTCAGAAAAGTTGTGCAAAAAAAGAATGGCTATCTGAAGAACATTCATCTTAGTGATAGACTTTAAAATTTCTGTCCTTGTTAGGGGAGGTTGAAGATAGCTTAAATATGATCTCTAAATTTTTGAGACAAAATTCTCCTGCTAGTTTATTTTTCAGTAGGCCTGAAAAGAGTGTAAATAATTGAAAGCTCAATTAAGAAAAACCTGTATAAAGTGTTGCTGAAAGAACTTACAAAGGATACTTCACTGTTTTATGTATTTTAAGAGTTTTTTTATTTATAAGGTATTCTGTATCTTTAGCAGATGACATTCTAGAGATTATTAAAATGCTCTGTTCTTTTCTTAATCTTTTTATCTGTCCCGGTTTTATAAATAATAAGCTTCTTTTGTGTATCTGTGGGTTTACTTTCCTGCTCACAAGTGTGTCTGCAGTATCAGTTTTTCTTATTTTTAGAAGTGTTTATGTATATTATTGCTATGGTCACTCACTATGATTAATGAGAAAAGTATTGTTAAACTTGTGCTTTTTTTAAAATTCAAACCTTAAAGTTTTGACACCAGCAAACAAAGGCTGTTTATATAATTGTAAATTTATATCACTGTAAATGACATCTGATGTTGAAATTCTGGGTATATACTGTGTTCAGAAATTGTAATTTTTATTTTTCTCTTTTTGTTTGATGGAGTTACAATGTAATGGTAGGCTCTTACAGTTCTGATATTGAAGAAAATTTCAGCCATTCTAGCTTCTATTTCATCATTACAGCCTTCCTTTCTGAAGTTATTGTAAACATGAATTCTCAATAGTACTTCTCAGTCGGATTATTCTTCCACTCCACATTTTGTATGGAGAAGTAGAGGAGATTCATCTGACATTTCACTTCTCTCTACTCGTTACCTTGCTTGTTTCCTAGGGCCTCGAGAAGTGCTTGCTTGTCTTCCCTAAAATACACATCTCAGTCCCTCATCCTGCTTGTTTCCATGTTCCTAATTTCCTGTCTTTGGTGGGCAAAACCTGAAGGAAAAGAGCTGTGCTCTCTTGAACTTTGGGATTAATACTTGCTGGAATCATAGGGATTTTTTCCAGCCTTTAATTGGTTGTACTAAACCCGTCCTCTGTTTGTTTCTAGCACTGAACTCAGTAATTGTAAATATGAGTGCCCTTGAAGATACAAGAAAATTTAAGATACAAGATATCTTGAAGATACAAGAAATTTTGTAGATACAAAATTTCTATCCCTCCTTCTATCTAAAACAGTCAATTTGCCCATGTGTTGTTTGTAAGCACTTGAGTTTTCACTGGCTCTAAAATAACTCTTTAATATCCGATTGTCAAATCTAATTTTTCTTACCCCAGCATACCTCATCTCAGAACTGGAAGCTGCCAGAATGCTGTGTGTGAATGCCCCTCCTAAAAAAGCCCAGGAAGGGGGTGGCAGTGAAGTCTTTCAGGAGCTGAAAGGCATCTGCATTGCTTTAGGCATGTCCAAGCCTCCCGCCAACATAACGATGTTCCAGTTCTTCAGCGGAATTGAAAAAAAAGTAAGATCCAAAGGAAGAAAAGTTTGAATATTTATGATGTTGTTGTTTTGATGGAAAATAGTTCTGCTACCTGGGTGAGATTTGTCTCTTGTGAAATTCCAGTGTTTGAATTGTGAAGTAGAGTACATGTGTTTTACTGTGTATTCTGAAATTCTGAAAATTATTTTGAAAGCTTTTTCCGTGCCAAGGCATGAGGTCAGGGACTGTTGCTATCCTCACTTTTCAGGGTGACTGATCTAGGTTTTGATGCATCACTTGTTGCAGAAGATATAGAAAATGCTAATCTTAGGCCTCAGTAAGAATGTTAAAGAGAAATGTTTTTCAAGAAATACACCTAAACAAATTTGTATGGGAACCTGATGTTTAAAGATGTTTTGGTCAAAAGGTGGTGTAGCAAAAGTAAAACTTAACACCTTCTCCCTAAGACTTCATAATTTCTTGAGATTCCATTTATTTTTATTCCTTGCATGTGTGTGTTCTCCAGGATTTTGTGATTGTTTTTTTTAATAAATTTACTTCTGAGTAACTTTTATAAATCAGAGAAATTAAATTGAGTAGACTGTCCAATGCACAGACCAATGGTTGGGGACAGAAAGCTTTTAAATCACTTTTAGTGACTTAATTTGCAGGATAGGGGAGAGCAGAACAGCAGATAAGGGTTGTCTTCTGCTGTTCCCTAACTTTAAAGAACAGATATGGGTCCCTTCCAGTGCAGAATAATCTGTGATTACAAAGCTCCCCAAAACAGTGCTATTTGAAAGCACTTAAGTTTAAAATCTTGAATAAATTTGGCCCAGTATCGTTGGAAAACCAGGTCACTGAATGTGTTAGATCACATTGCTGGAATGAACAGGTTGGTGGTTTTTTCCCAAACTGCTTTGGAAGTTTTTGTCACTGCCACTCCATGACTTCCCCCTTGAAGTCCTTAGAAATTTTGAGATGAGATAGATAATTTGTATCCAAACTCCTAAAATGCAAGATAGTTAAAATTTCATACTAAAGATTTTTCTCCTTTTGATTGTAAAGAGGGGTCCTTCTTTGTATCATTTTACATTTTACATCATCTTAAAATAAGCTTTTTGATACAAGTATGGATTCTTTTCTGGATTAAAGAGATGATGTGTATAATAATCCTTATGGCTTCAAGAGTAGCAGTACCTCATGGTGTCTTTGTTTTTACTGCTGATCTATTCTACAGCCCCTTCTCTTAATTTTTAAATAATTATAGCTGAGACTGCCAGAAATCTAAAAACAGTTACTTTCCAGAAAAAGTATGCTTGGCTCTCTGTTCCAGAGAAAATAACTTGATATTGGAGGTTACTGTGTCATGCCTTTCACTGTCCAACAGTCCTCTCCTTTAATTTGAATCTTAAACTAATTTTTTTAGCCAAGGCTTATATTTTTACATGTCTCTTAACAGCTGAAGGAAACTCTAGCAAAGGTTCCACCTAATCATGTTGGAAAACCTTTATTAAAGAAACAACTGGGACCAGCTCACTGGGTGAGTAGTTGCAGGTATTAAAGCCCATTTCCCTTTTTCAAGTGTACAAAGTATTGATCCTGTATGTTGCAAAGTGATTTTTTCTCTTTCTGAATATGAGAAGATAATTTCTTGCAGTATAATGTAAATGTTGGTACACTAAATGTACAGCAACTGATAAGATCTTAGACTCATGAATCTCTAGGTCCAGGTGCAGGTTAAACCTTTCCAAAATGAGAGACCTACAGTGGTGGTACTGACCAGCATGCTTGTGCAGTAGCTTAAGCCTTCCTCTCCTGCCCTTTACCAGCCCTGTCTGTGTGTCCTCGTCCTGCTGAGATGGTGGCATGTCTGCTTCTGGGGCTTCCTTTTAGCTAAGCTGTGGGTCTGTTCATAATGTCCCCCTCTCTTTGTCACTTGGAGTAGTCTGCTTCCTTCACAGCTTCTCCAAGAGGCAGTGAGTATGCAGGTAGGGGCTGGAAAAGACATTGTACACCCAGGCTGCAGAGCTGTGATCTTCTCCAGCTGGGATTTGTCACCTGCTGTGCTAGGAGCCTGGTGCCTGGGTTAGTCACTGCTGCTGCACTGAGCTCACAGCTATGGCTGCTGCTGCAAGGCTTCAGGTCTCTCTTGTCTGTCTAACTTAAAGCTGAAGCACTTAAGTGGTGAATCTTCCCCCAGCAGCCTGCTTCCTTCAGTGCTTGTATTGTTGAGACTGAAAGTAGGCCCTGCTGCCCTTCCTCCAGCCAGGCCTCTTTAAGTGCACATCAATATAAATATGCTCTAATGGTGCATATCTCACCTGCTGCTCTAACTAAACACTGTCTGCTATTAGCTGTTTCTCATGATCTTTTCCTATAGAGCACTTTGTTGTTTTGCCTGTATGCAGACTGTGCTTTAATCAAGATCCTCTTGCAGTACTGTACTTACTTTCAGTCCTTTATCTTTGCTCTATCTTTATCCTTAAGCTTTCTACTTTTTAAGAAGGCACGAACATCCTGTTTCTTAGAAGTTATATATACCCTTGCTTCAGCTTGTTGCCTGTAGTATCTTCTCACCTTTGTTTCTCTGTCCTGATGGATGTTGAGAAGTGCCTCAGCAGTGTGTGCAGTTTTTGTGCTGTTAGAAATGGTAGAAGGCTGAACATGAGCCATGGAAGCTTCAGGAAAATAACATCAGCAGGCACAGCTTGGCTGTGAGTCCATTTGACAAAGTAGATAATTGCAATCTTAAGCCATGCATATTATCTCTGTTAAACTCTCTTCCATCCACATAGTTTATAAAGTAGAAACACTTTAATCTATAAATTGTTTGCAAATTTTTGTTTCAGGAAAAAATTGAAGCAATTAATCAAGCCATAGCCAACGAATATGAAGTCCGAAGAAAACTGTTAGTCAAACGTTTGGATGTTACTGTGCAATCCTTCGGCTGGTCAGACAGAGCTAAGGTACAGGCAGCTTGCTGTGAATTCCTGGTTGATGGTAACACTTTATAAGTATCTCTGGAAAACTGCATCATTGTTTTGTCCTTCATGAGTTAGAAATAGTCACAGGAGTTGTCTGGCGTTGTTTTGAGTGTCTAAAGAAGTTTATGACAATGGAAGAGGAGAAAAAAATATTTTACTTAAAACTGTTGGATTTTAAATCAGTCTGTAAAATGAGAAGTCAGACTGTGTGTAGCTACACGCCAAAGCAACTGGAAAAAGTAGAGATTACTGATCCAACTGTGTTCTGGGTACCATAATGTGAACCATTAAGTGCTGTGTCTTGTGTGATGGTAGAAAAGCACCTTCCTGTTGACCATCCCTTATCTTACTTTGTGCTGTTCACAGCAGTCAGATTTCCTTAACTCTAAGTGTGTCTGCAGTCACAACTCCACAGATGCACATGAGAAAAGCTGCTAAGTCACTACTTGTTCTTACCTTATAGACAGAGTAATGCTTTATGTGCTTCTTTTGTCTTTGAACCGTGCAAGTGGCTGTGACATGAGATCTGTTCTCCCTTGAGTACATGATACATATTCTGCTTTTAGGAATAATTACAGGATTTCCCTATTTCCTATGTCTCAGAAAGAAATTTCAAGGTTTTAAAAAATAGTACATATAATTTATTTTCCAGGGCTAAACCAGATGTGCTAACATGGTGTTAAGTATACTGCTGACAGTGCTTGAGACAGTTACTAGTACTAAACTGTGACACATAGAATCATTGAGTGTTTTTTCTTCATAAATGTTTTTTCAAAAATTAGCTATACTTTAATAATAAACTGTGACCTCTCTGTCCCATTTTGTTTCATCATCTGAGTAGGGCTTCTAATGGTGTAATCTCTCTTCAGGCTTTTTAGTAGATGACTGAAGAACTATCTGATGGTTTAAATACTTTAATAGTGAATAAAAATGAGCAAAAGGGTGAATTATGTTTTTAAAAGAGTGATTTCTAATTGTGTTACAGCTTTGGCATCTTTATCCATGTGGTTTTGTGTTTTATCCTAGGAATTATCAGATACTTTTGAACTTGACTAGTTAAACAAAATATTTTCACAAAACCCACAAATTGTGTGTATGCATTTATATATATTAAAATGCAAATTTTTTTTTAAAGCATAACAATACAAATTTGGAGAATGTTGCTGTAGTATTCCAGACACACAAAAGAGTTTGTTTTAACAGTAGGTTTTAGAAATATGATAATTTTATTTTTATTTGAAAAGTATCAGAATATAATCATATGACTAAATAGCCACTTCTCCAGATAGTGGAAACACCAGGGAAAAAACCCTTGCAGTCCACTATTAGGGATTTTTTTGTAACTTAAAATTTCAATTTTCACCTAAAACAGTATCATAGGACCAAAATATTGTGCTCAGAGCTCAGTCAAACTTACCAGGGAAAAACACACAAGTACTAGAAAAACGCACTGGTGAATACTTTTGCTTCTCCTACCTTTAGCCAGGTCTATATCCCAGTTTTCTGCCTTTGGATGGAAAACAAGATTTTTTAGGATTTTAAAATGTGCTTCTAAGTTTTTGCACTGTTAAGATATGTTGGAGAACCTGATTTGCCTATCCCCACTGCCATCATCTGCATTCAGATTGCAATCTATATATCCTGACTGCATCACACACTACACTCTGTTGATGACTGAAGAGAGCTGTAACTTGTGTAGTAACTCATGTGTGATAGCACAGATTGTCCTGTGTCTCAGCTGGAAAACTTTTGAGGTGTTCAAGAATGCCTTGTATGTAATGTCTCTTCCTCTACTGCCTTTCAGCATTAACCACTCTGGCTAAGTTGAGTGTAGGATCTCATTTCTAGCTCTGCCAGGCCCTCTTGGTGCCTTGTCTTTGTGACAAAGCTGTCAGGAATGTAGGGTGAAATGAGGTAACAGGACCTTTTTCTGCTGATAACTGCTGGAGATAGGGTGATGCTGGCCCAGCTGGAATGGGTGCAGGTCAGGGTGAAGGCACAGAATGGGGTCTGGAGGCTAAACACAAATGTGTTTCACTTTCAGTGGCTTCTGGATTTTAGCAGTAATTCATGTAACTATATGGCACACTTCTGTTCTGTGTTTGCCTGGAAGTAATACAGTCTGATGTGTATGTTGAAATTGTCAGCTCGTTGGTGTCTTGGCATTTCAGTCAGAATTGTGTTTCCTATTTACTTAAGAAATTAATGTGACAAATGCTAGTTTGATTGAAGTAATCCTCAGTTATAAAGTGGTTCTCACTGATTTTATATTAACTTCTTGTTCTATTTGCAGTAGTGGCTTGTTATTCAGTGCTGATTTAATTCTTTTCATGAGATGTCCCATTGTTTTAACTGAGTGAGTTTTATTTTTCTTTGCTCCCAACAGAGTCAAACAGAAAAACTGGCTAAAGTCTACCAGCCAAAACGTGCCCTCTTATCTACTAAGTGCACTATATCAATTGCAAATCTCTTGGCAGCTCGGCAGGATCTGTCCAAGATTATGAGAACAAGCAGTGGATCCATCAGAGAGAAGACTGCATGTGCCATTAATAAGGTACCTTTTGGGGACAAATGTCTTGTTCTTTTAGGAATATTTAAGTAACTTGAATGTGGTAATAAATCCTATTTTTTTTTCAGGATTATAAGTGGAATTTGGAAATAAAGGATAAGAAACTTGGTGTTTATGTATTGCAGATAATGCATCAGTAGACTATGGATAGTGCAGCTTCAGCTTTTGAGGTTCTCAGTGTCCCTTCTTTGGGGCAGTAAAAATTGCTGAAATACCTTGGATTGCTTACAGTGGGAGTAGGCCTGCTCTGTCTAGCCAGAATTACAAAAGCCATTACTCTACTGCTGCCTGATTCTGCCACCATGTCTAAAATAACATCTACATAGTAACTCTGCTTCTGGTCTGTGTAAATAGAATGTACTAAGATCACAAGGGAAGGATCCCACAAATTAGATTGCCCTGAGTACACAAATAGATTACAATCAAGTGTATAGTTCTAATAATGACATAGGAGAAACATGACTTAGACTAAACAACTTCCCTTGTTTCAAAAATTATGATTTTACAAGAGTAATAGGCTCAAAAAAATCTATATGCTGAACTTGCAGCTCAGTAGCTATGTACAGCAGCATACTTGGTGCTTTAAAATTGTGGGAATAGGTGCATGCTCTTCTACCTTTTGAGTACCAACTGTACCTCTGGTAAAGTTCTAATTAATTTAGGAGGGAACAGCGGTGTGGTGATTTGGCCACAGCCCATCCAACCCAAATAATTTCTGCACCTTTTTAGTGTTGTTGGTGTGAAAGAAATTATGTAGTAAGACAGGTTGACCCTATCATCAGACTGTATGTCTGCAGTACTGCCCTGCTGCTGATGTATAATCTGTTAACTTATCTCCATTATCAATATTAAATGTTTTCCAAAACAGTAGCATAAAATAGCAAAGTGGCCTACTTCCATTGAAGCTCCTTTGTTATATTTCTTCAAAACTTCAAGCAGTGCAAATGTCCTGTCCCATTTTGCCTTGCTAAATTTTTAAGGTCACACCATCCTTAGACAGGTAAAGACCTCTAGAGTCTTGTTGTCTCACACCTGTCTGTTGTTAAGTTTCTCCATATCCTCACTGAAAAATAGAATTTTTTGCCCCTTATTTACCAAGTCAATGGCTTCTGCAGGAACTCAGAGCACTAGTTAGGAGAGTGTGTTACACTGTACTTGTGCTTATTTGAGTTTAGCACCCTGCATTAATGAAGAGTTAAGTGAAAGACTGTGTTGGTGCTGCCCATGGTGATGTGCCTGCTGTTTGACTTGTCTTGTTAGCAGTCCTTCAGAGGGCTGTCAGATTCAAACACAAAGTTTGCCTGGATGTAAAAACCTTGGAGTGGGTGCTGCCTGTGGTGTGTCTCAGTAGATGTGACTCTTGTGTGAGGTGTCACAACTCCTATGGCAGTTTTCCCTTTCCCTTTGCAGGTGCTAATGGGCAGAGTGCCTGACAGAGGAGGAAGGCCCAATGAAATAGAACCTCCACCTCCTGAGATGCCACCGTGGCAGAAAAGACCAGAGGGTGGCTCGCAGCAAGGCGGTGGCAGAGGAGGCAGAGGTGGCTACGACTCTTCCTACGGAGGGCGGGGAGGTTACGACCACGGGGGTCACGACCGAGGAGGAAGAGGAGGCTACGACTCATCGTACGGAGGGCGAGGAGGTCACGAACAAGGGAGCCACGATCGAGGGGGACGAGGAGGACGTGGTGGTTATGATCATGGTGGCCGAGGAGGAGGAAGAGGAAACAAGCTTCAAGGAGGCTGGACAGATGGCGGAAGTGGTGGCTACCAGGATGGCGGCTACAGGGAGAGCAACTACAGAGATGCAGGTTTTCAAACAGGTGGCTACCATGGTGGTGGTGGCTACCAAGGAGGAGGCTATGGTGGCTACCAGTCATCTTCTTATTCTGGGAGTGGCTACCAGGGGGGTGGTGGTGGTGGTTACCAGCAAGACAACAGATACCAAGATGGCGGGTCCCACAGTGACCGAGGGGGCGGCCGTGGAGGAGGGAGGGGCGGCCGTGGCGGTCGCGGTGGCCGAGGAGGTCAAGGAGGCGGCTGGGGGGGCAGAGGTGGACAGAACTTTAATCAAGGAGGGCAGTTTGAGCAGCACTTCCAGCATGGAGGTTATCAGTATAATCAATCTGGCTTTGGACAAGGAAGACACTTCACCAGCTGAGGCTGCTAAAAATTTACACTTCAGCAGAGCTCACATAATAGAAACCTGGTTTCAGAGGCCTGACTTAAATGCTGCTTGAATTAGTACAGGTTTGTACACAGCAGGTAGAATCTCTTTGGGTGGGATGTTTTGCATAGAGCAAAGCACAATTTTGTGTAGCCCTCCCCACCCACCTCTGCCTGTCTGAATGAAAGACATTGTCACTACCCCCTGCACCCTAAACATCAATTAATAGCCATGCTTTTTGGATGTTGGACTGGTTCCCTCTGCTCAAAACACTTTTGTTCTAAATATGCCTGCTGTGTTTGCCTTCTATTTTGATTTGGAGAAATACCAAGACCTGTCAAATTTGTCTGTTATAGTACACACTAGAACTTCTGCATTTTTCCCCCAAATCATTGTTGAGTTACATGTTCTAAACCGGTCTGGAGTGTTGCTTTTCTTCTCGCTGACCTCTTGTTTCAGTCACGATGCTGTTACAGTGCGTGTGTGCGCGCACAGGGAACTCTGACAAACGGGGTTTTGTATTATCTGAGCTCTACTGTGGATGCCATGTTCAGTAGCCTTATCTCCTGCTAAACCACCTTTTCCCACCTGCTCAACAATGAAGACTGACTGCCGCCAAAATCTGCAAAGATCATTTCTAACTAAGCTAAATTGTGAACGATAGTGTGTGTAGGCCTGTAGTTAGGTGTAGCAATTCAAACTGACCTGCATCCATCCAAAACAAGTTGCTCCTCCTCCAAACCTAATTTTTACTTGAAATCAGCTAGAAGAAATGACAAACTGAAGTTTATTTTATTTACAAGTTCAATACCACTGGCTCAGCAAATCTAGGGCAATTTGTTTTGGGGGTTGTCTTTTTAAAGAAATGCACTACGGCCTGGGAAGATTAGTTCCTGCCTGGAGGAAGCCCTTTTATTATTGCTGCAGAAAACAAAACCTGGCTGAGTTTGGTGTTCTAATGTTTGGGTTTTTTTCTTTACTGAAAGCCACATAATGCTTCTTGCTGGGTTTTTTGTGTACATATACATTGTCAAAAAGCTGTGAAAGAAAATGGCTGAAGGTGTGCTGTTGTATAAAAGGTGAGCAATAAAAGTATCTGTATGTTCTGTTTGCTTTAGTTTCTTTTTCTTGACAGTAAAAAGCAGTTGCTACAGTAGCTGGGAATTCATGGAGATTTCTGTCTTCTTCATCTCTTTTTTTATTGTAACCTATATTATATTTTGTAGTTGTCCCAGCTGTACCTTACATTCTGCCCTTTGAGAGGCTGTCAGAACAGCAGCAGGTGGGAGGAACTGATCTTCAGTTGCTCTGACTTTTGTTCTGTTCCTCTCTCTGACCTGGTGTAGCAGCTTGTAGTACTCTCTTGCTGTGTAAAGTTATTCTTAGGTTCTGTGAGCACATGTCTCCCAGGTTATGCACCTGCATGCCATGTGAACTTGGTATGCTGCTTCTGGCAACTTCCTGGTGCTCTGCAGCGTTGTGGAAATGTAGGTTCCTGCTGCCATGCTCAGATCACTGTAGCAGAGGCTGTGATGATAGCAGAGTCTTAACCTGTTTTGTCCTTGGGGATGAATCCAGATTGATGCAGGCAGGAGTTCCTTGGCTTACAGTAATACATGAGTATCTGAGAGAATCTCTCCAACACTGGTGTTGCTGTAATTCAAGGTAGTCATGTAAATAAGCTAAAAAAATCATTTAGAACTGATTTGCCTGTATTTCATGCCACAGTCAACCTGAAAATCTGTTTGATTTATTGCAGCCACTAGATGCTGCTAGTGATTCACGGGTTTGGAAGGAAAAGTCCCTGAGAAAGACACTTGGGAATCTGACTTAATGGCTTTTCTCCTTAAGTGTTTCAAACAAATCTAACAAGCCTGATGAGGGAAAAGCTTTCTGTATTGAATTCAGGTCTTTGAGAACCACTGATACACATCTATCTATGCCTAACAGCGTTCAAATTATCAGCATCTAAAACTGAATGTTGCTGCTTCACAAAGGTTTATTGATTTCTTACAGCAGCAGTCTGCAGAGAAGGTGTCTCCCATGTAATACTTTGTCATGAGTATTAGCTGGTGATGAGCTGCATTCTTGCAAAAATAATTAGTAGGGGTTTTTTTCAGAATTAGGGTTCCTACAATGGGGCAGTCCTGGACTAGCAAATGCAAAGAGGTTGACAAATTAAAAGAGCCTTTTGCTGGGAATGTAATCTCTTCAAGCTGACAGCTTCCTCTTTTCTTCACATTCCTCACTGTAAGGAGGATGGTGCTTTCTGTCAGTGCATTAAGAGTGCTGTAAACTTGTTCCTAGCAAGAGGAAACTCAGGAGGCTCTTCAGAGAGCCCCTGGGGGAGTTACATCAGTGCCTTCAGAGATTGCTTTCTGTGCCAGAACTGCCAGTTCCTCTGCAAGGCTGTAGCTGTTGCTGCAGTGCAGAGTCTCACCTTTGCACACTGTGACATGGTGAATTGATGCTGGGGTGGAGTAGGAGCTTCCCCTTCCTCCTCACAGATAGCTTTTTATCATCAAAATATGCTCCTTCTCCTCCTTCCTCTTCCACGACTTAGGGTAAGCCAAGTCCCAGTTTATTCCTGTTTGAGGGGGAAAGTTAAAAAAAAAAATCAGAAGTCAACACCAGGAGGCTTTACTCTTCCAACAGGAAAGAAAACACTGTGCTTCTGCCAGCTGTTGTTGTTTTTCCTTACTCTATTGTTTCCTCCTAGTGTGCTGTGACTTCTTTGTTCCCCAGAGAAAACAAGCTTTGTGTATGTGGAGAGAGCAGCTTTGATTAATGAAAGCAAACAGTCACTGCTTTGTTATTCTCTGTATGATGTTCTGATAGTAACTGTTTTCCAAACATGATTTCTGCACTGCTGCACTGGGAGGAATCTCTTAAATAGAAGCTGGGAGAAGTGAGATGGGTTGTGGATGTTATTAGACTGTGGTGGATTGGATGTACATGTTTGATTTCATTGTGCATCATGATCAAAAGCAGAACTCCAGCAGATTAAAAAGGCAAGTAAGCAAGCCAGGGGAAGAGTGTTCTTCCTCTTGGCCTTCCTGTTCCTTGCCACTATTCTCCCACAAGCTGTAGGCATCTTGTTCTGTTTTTTCCATCTGCCTTTTTTCTCTAGCAGCTTTTGTTTCTTAAAGGCTTCACTTGCATTGCCTTTCCATTCCCTGTGTTAGGATCACTGTCTCTCAAGCATTGTCAATATGCAGTAACATAACTATGGGGAGAGAGAGGCACACTTGCTTCCCACATCAGGTGCATTACTCCCTGACTTGGAATACCATGATCCATATGCACTGTAGTCATAGTTGAGTTTTCCTTGCAGGTCTGAGGAAGAGATAAAAATTGATTTCTTACTGTCAGTAAAGGAGTACCACAGCCAGGAGGGAAAGTGGGTCAAACTGAGCTTGCACTGTACATAACTCAGAGCCTTTTGGCTTGTACCTGCTCCCTGAGTAGTTTTATCTTTAGCTGGCTGGTAATTGCTCTCTTGATGAGATTCTTCTACTTCAGCAGCCAAAATCCTGAAATGTGTAGCTCCATGGTGCTGTGCCATGATGGCTGATGGCCCCAGAGGGCCTCCTCAAGCTATGGATTTGGCTTCTCAGCCAGAGCCTGTGGGTAACCTGCCTTAAGGCTTCAGCTGTCTGTCTCCAGGACACTGTTACTTGCATCTGAATTGAGGAAAGTGGCAAGTGCCTCAACCAACCTCAGGCTCTATTAGAACCTAGAGGCTTACCAGTCAACTATCTGAGATAGAAACTGGGAGAAGGGAAGCAAGATTCATGGCAGTAGATAGTTACGTAGAAGTGGTTGGAGCTTGAAAAGTCCTGTGGTGTAGGAGTATTCCCTGTGACAGGTTATGCACCTAGAAAATGAAAATTAAACTGTTGAAGTGGAAAGAATGCAGTGGGGAATAAGGATTATCACTGGGATTTGATGACTTTTGAGTGTCCAAAAGGCTTGTGTCAATTCTTGTGGTACTGGAAGTTGATTCAGCTCCCTGTTAGGTTAATGTAGACCTGCAAACAAAAGTCCTCAAATACCTTTTTATTGCACATAATTCAGTCTTAGTTTTGCCACATTTACACTGCAGTAGAGAGTCCAAGTGTTGACTGTTAGGCTTGTGATTCTGCTCTCTCTGAACTTCTGATTTCCCTGGACAACAGGAACAGTATGGATCTATCAATGCATTTTTAAGGTGTTGAGCATGATTTAGCAGTCCCAAGCAAGCTGGCTAATGCTGAACCCCAGCTCTCTCCTCTGCTCTAAACCTCCCCAGAGTCTTGCCCTCCTCTGCCCCCCACCCCCAGTCCTACTCAGCTTTTAGGCTTTAAAAGAACAAACCCAGCTTTATCATAAAGTTTGCTTTATCATACCCTTGTTTGCTTTATCAAACCCCGAGTTTGCTTCTCTAGCAAACCCTTAGACTACCTAAGCCACTGCAGTGTTGGATTGGAGAGCAGTATGCCGAGGTGTTTCCCCTGTGTAGGCTCTCAGCATACTCATGTCCTTGCTTGGTTCAGGTTATGACTTTTCAAGGGGACACAGTCTGAAAAGCAAGTGCTGTTACCAGCTGTAAACATTGCCTTCTCCCCTCCTTGGCTGAAAATAAGTCACAGCTCTAATGGCTCGACAAACAAGGGTAGAAGGGAAAAAAATATTTTTCCTTTGTGTTTACTTGATGCTTTTTATAGCTCTGACTGCTGTCAGTGTCATTGTTTCCCCGTTATTGTCCAGTAATTTCCTCTCTTGTCCACGTGGGTCTTTCCCACAACAGAGGAGAGAAAAACAAGTACAAAAAGTAGGAAAACACTATTGTAAAACCAAAGAAAGAGGGAATCTGCCTATGCTGTGGGCAGGTGGAAAGTCATAACCCGTTTTCACACATGGAGCAGAGATGAAGGTGATAAGGCCTCTTTAAACTTTCCGGCATTAGCTCCACTCATGGAAAAAGCAGACTTTTTGGCTAAATTTCATACTGCCCCAGCAGTAGCCTTTTGCTGATGGCTTTTCTGTCTCCTAGGACCAGATTGTCCACAGCTGTAAACAGCATTTTAAAGTGCAGTGCACGGATTTTCCAATGAGTTTACCCTGTTGGCTGCAATGCTTATTTTGAAAATCCAAATCAGTACTGATAACTCAAAAACTTTTTCCAAACTTGCATCCATTTCTGCAATGACCCTGCCAGCTCTTTTGTCAAGGCTTTCTTGAGAAGTACTTGGAACTAATTTTTGTGCTGTATGGATATTTTCATCAGTTAGTAGGCTGATGTTGAATGAAGCAAACCTTGATTAGATTTTGTTTGTGCTATAATAGTCACAAAACAAACAAACCCTTGTTTCTCCTGCCGCTACAAAACCAACCTTCCTTCCTTCCTTCCTCCCTTCCTCCCTTCCTTCCTCCATTCCTTCCTTCCTCCCTTCCTTCCTTCCTCCCTCCCTCCCTCCCTTCCTCCATTCCTTCCTTCCTCCATTCCTCCCTCCATTCCCTTCTTGGTGTCACATAGAGAAAGAGATCTCTTAGCGTGTTTCTTCCTGCATTTACTCTTTGTCTGTCTTGTTATTTGTGTTCTCTGTTTTTGGTGAGGTTTGTTTTGTTTTGGAGTTTTTTGGGTTGGTTGTTTTTGTGGGGTTTGTTTTGTTTTGTTGGTTTTTCCCAGCCTCTGTACAGTATACTTCACATGCAGCTTTCTTTCATGTGAAATCTGTATTTCCCCTACAGTTGCCTAAAGCTTCTAGGACTAGTGTCCAAGGCTGCAAGGATCCTCCTGTGGCTGCTCAGCCAAAGGCTTCTGGGCTTCCCATGAGGAAGACTTGGGGGGAAAGCACATAGGACATGCTTTCACTTTGACTTCTGTAGAGGAGTCCTTGAGCAACAGTCCACAGAGGTGACAGGCTGTTTAATTTTGGAAAAATGTAAAATTTTAGGCAATGGCTGCCCCTAACCTTGCTCTGCAGCTCAGCTTGTCTGCTGTACTGAAAGGAAAATGGCTCACCTTTCCCAGCTGGGGAAAATCCATGCTTCAGACTAGTTCTGGTCAGCAAGTATATTCTCCCTGCCCCTGCCCAAGACTTCACCTGCCTGAGGAAGGTGCCTCTGAGAAGATGGCTTCTGTCTAGGAAGATGTTTCTTTGTAAAGCTGGGTTTGTTCTTTTAAAGCCTAAAAGCTGAGTAGGACTGGGAGTGGGGGGCAGAGGAGGGCAAGACTCTGGGGAGGTTTAGAGCAGAGGAGAGAGCTGGGGTTCAAACCTGACCTTGCATTTCTGTCTGAGAGAGCCAGATGTCCCCCTGACTCCTTGAGAAGCCCTCAAGCACTTTACTCCATAAAGTTGGAAGCAAAGCTGAATCTCTCTTATGTGCAACATGAGGCTTTGCAGAGGTTTTAAACAAGCACAGAAAGTCCTAGTGGGTTTGGCTCAAACAGCCAAATAATCTCTTACAGGGTCTATCCAAGCACTTGCATTTTTCACCTACTCTTATTGCTTGTATTCTTTGGCATTTGCAGACCAAGCTGTAAATAAGGTTTGACATAATCTTCCTTCTTTCCTCTGTGTGGTGTTTTGGAGAGTTTGTTTCTTAAACAATCCCTCAATCTCCCCCCATGTTTTTTAAAAGATCCCGAGACAGGAGAGAATGGATAGGGTGGAAGTATCCAGCATCATTTGGGATTGTATCTGACTTTAGCTACTTCATTAATCCAGCCTTCTTGTCATTATGAGACACTTTCTCCTGGACACTCTCCTGGAATTGCTGTAGTTCTAGCAGGCAGGATTTCACCAAGACCAGCAAAGACACATAGATCAGGCAGGAACTCTGATGGCTGATGCTTTCTGCATTTTGTTAAGTTAGAGCAAACAAGAAACTCTTTGTTCCTTTGCCTACATTGGGTAACTAAAATTGTTTTTGTGAAAATAAGTCTTTCCCGTGTTCAGAAAAAAATGTCCACTTGAAATAAGAAAAGAAAAAGATTTTCTAAATTTCTTATTCAGGCCTCCCCACAGGGGAAAAAAAAAAAGTTCATAGCAACTTCTTAAAATGTTTGTTCACGCCCTGTGAGCTCTCCCTACTCAGATTCTTACTGTGGAACTAGGAGATCCACATTCTGTAAACAGCATGTGAATGCTTTTTCAATAAATAATTACATTTTCTAAGATAAATCTGTTCCTTTCTGGGCAGTGAGAGGTGTGTGAGAGAGAAAAATGGCTGCATTTCTACCCAGTGTCTTTCTTTTCAATGGCCACGATCACTTACTGCCAACAACACATTCTGTGTTCCCCTTCCTTAAATGCCTGAAGCAACGGGTTTCCAGCTGTAGCAGATACTTGAAATTTTCACCTATTCCTTCTCAATTTCATGAAGAATTTCAGGAAGAATTTCTTCATGGTTGGGGTTGTTAAGCATTGGAATGGACTGCCCAGGGAGGTGGTGGAGTCACCATCCTTGAATGTGTTCAAGAAACAACTGGATGTGGCATTTAGTGCCATGGTTTAGTTGACAAGGTGATTGGTCAAAGGTTGGACTTGCTGATCTTAGAGGTCTTTTCCAACCTTGATTTTGTGATTTCCAACCCTAATGATTTTGTGATTCTCCTTGGAGGCTGCAATATTTTGCTTACCAGGATCAGTTGTGAGTGAGCCTGCAGACTATCCTTTATCTGCAACTGCTGCTGAGGTAAGCATAGAACTGACTGGAGCTTCCAGGCTTGCAAGAGATTTATTGATGAGATGAGTAAGTCAAGATCTACAAATAACTTTAAAAGCCTGCAAGAAATGAGCTGAGGTCTACAGACTAAATGCTGGCCAAAACTACGTGATGTTAAGAATGAAGTTGCTCATGAACATTTCATTTATAGAGCATTAAGAGGCTTATCTCAACAGCTCCATCAACAGCCTGGATGGTAACCAAATTTCTCTATTCAAATTCTCCAGCAGAGCATTTTCACTGTGAGCAAGCCGGGCACTGTAACGGCAGCAGTGGCTGTGACCCGTTAGCTGACCCACCACAGGAAATCAACACCAGGGGTTTGCTAATGCTTGCTCTTTGCCCACAGCAGCATAAGAATGAAGTGTGCTTCTGGCCCTCAGCCTAGTTTGGAAACCGGTGCTTATTTCTCTTGAGTTTACAACAGTAAAGAGGATGGTTTTTAAAAATTTTTTTGTCTCCACAGATTTACTATTTACTATTGCTACTGGTTGTGCTGGAAAACAAACCTGCAGGATGCAAACCTGGGCAGGTATCATGTAGTCCCAGTGCAGTTTACAGTCAAATTACCACAGAGGAGTGCAGCTGTCAGTTTTGTGTTAGGGAAGTCTATGAAATTACTCTCATCTTCAAGGTTTAGAACATGTTGAAGGGTGCAATAACTTGGATTTTGTAGGACATCTTATAACTGGGTTTTAAATCAGAGTGTGTGCTACATATGCACACTCCCTACCCCTGTTTTGTGGGGAGATGGGATAAGAAGACTAACACCTGTGCCAGTTTTTCAGGTTTGAGCTTTGTGGTGTTTTGCTTTTCTCTCTTTTTCCAGATGAGCGCTGTCCTCTTTCAGTAACTTAACAGTTCTGGGAAAAGCAACTTCAAACCAGACCATTAGAATTCAGGTGCTAGATCCTACCTTAGCAATCTGCTGGTTTGGAGATTGCTCTTCAGAACATTTAGTCTTAACATGTACAGCTTTCTAACCAGAGAAAAGTACCAAACTCACATACATACACGGACACAAATACACACACACATAAAACTAAAGTGTTTATTGCATGCTAATGTTACCATAATCAGTGCTGGCAAAAATGACCCTTCTCCATTGTGGTGTAACCAGAAAAACACATAGTGTCTTGGAATTCCTTCAGTCTCAGCCAGCTGCTGCCTCTTTGAAGGATCCCCAGTCTGGGAACCAATATCACTGTGCTGAACACCAATATGTTCACTGCAGCAATGTAAACATGGCCAAAATTCAAAACTCCAGGTGCATGAAGAATTTCAGTATAGAGTATTTTGGGAGAGATTTTTGTTTGAGATTTAATCAATACACACACACACACCTACTTCTTTCCTTAAATGATCATGACAAGCCTTGGGAAAGGAGCGTTATTGAACAAACTTGGATGCCTGGCTTCTGTCCTCACCCTTGCTGTTGCTGGCAGACATACTGAAATGATGCAGTGCCTTTAAAGAAGGCTGAATATATCCTCACTGGCACATAGAGGAAGTTTCCACAGAAGTCATACAAGAGAAACCACTGAGCACAGAGATCTTTTCTGCTGTGGCTGTGCAATGTTCATCAAAATGGCTTCCTCGTGAGGAAATAAATAGTGCCTTACAACACCTTTCAGCTAAGAAAACAGGGCAATGGTTGGCTTTAAAAGGATGAGGTATGGGAACACTCCTTATGGCCAAATGTGGTCTGTGACAGTCCATCAACACTTGCTGTAGTTGTCATCTTTAGCTTTCTGTGCTTCAGGGTGAGCAATCAGCTGTCCTGCAAGCAGAAGAAAATAAGCATTTACATGCTGGCAGAGATGGTCAATAAAAGCATGAGGCTTTGGAAGCATAAACTTTATGGATGACAGCAACAGACATCAGATCAATGCCCTGCCCTGGCCTGGACTCCTGTATTTGTCAGAATGGTAATTGTTGTGAGTGTTGCTCTCTCATGGAGCCCTGAACTGTGCAATGCAAGGATAAAACAGGACAGAAGGTGGCCAGACATCCACTAGGCTACTTTATTGCTTTTCAAAATAAGAAGTACCAACTACTAAAAAGCATACATTGACACCAGGACCCAAACTTCCAGTTACAGTGTCATAGCACATGTGTAGTGCAGTGTAGAAAACAGGGATCTATGGATGATTTAGCATTCTTCTGAAAGTGACTCTTGTGCAAGAAGCAATGACAAATTTGAATGAAAAAGCACCCTGAAAGCCATCAAATAACCTTATGAGACTTCAGACTAGCAGATTTTAAACTGTCTTGGCTTCTTCTGGAACTCACCTCGGATTCTTGTGTTTCTGGGAGAGTTTCTATTCCATTGTGATCCTGTATATCTTGTGGGGCCTCGGCTTCTAGCTCCACATCAGCCTGCATGCTGGGATTTTCATTCTCCCACTTTGCAAAGCCTTTGTTCTTCCCAGCTTTTCCGTAGAATTTGGACTTCATTTTGGGGAAAGTGTGGGAACCTGAATCATTCCAGCCTGGCTCATGCCAGAGTGGTTCTGTCTGTGTTGCTTGGCTGGTGGTCACCCGCTGCAGCCGCACGGAAATTTTCCGCGAAGAGCCAGTGACGAGGGTGATAGCTCTGCCATCAAGGTCCTGGTGTTCTGCAGCAACACTGGGAAATTCAAATACTTCATCTTGGACTGAAAGAGAGGGTGGAATTGTTTTGTCTAAGTATTCTGCTTCAAGGTCTTTACAAAAAGTTAACAAACATGGGGGAGGGTGGGGAGGTAACCCTTTGTATGAGGCAGTGCTATAATTATCAATATCCACATGCTGCTTGGAAACTGTTTCTGACACTGTGTGTACAGATTTTATTGTCTTACCATCTGCATGCTCAGGGCATAAGGCAATTCTAGAATTGTGCCCTACGTCTCCTTGCTCCTAAGTGATAAAAAAGGAGAAACACCATTTCATTTCTTTTCAGCTGGGATGGGGTGCCAGTAAGGAGGATAGTAAGCCTTAGACAGGACAGTAAAGCCATCCCTGGAGAAAAGGATGTTGTAATCTAAGGACTGAACACAAGCCATAGTGCAGCAAAAAGGAGAGGTGCTGCTTTGTGTGTTGATGCAAATGAAAAATTAAAAATAGCAGCAAGGACACTGGCCATTAGAGAGGATTCCAGAAATGGTTTAAAACAGGAAGAAAACTGTTCTCACCTGGAGGCAGAGATGGACTGCTAGGAAGAGACCCATGGTTGCTGCCTACTGAAGTTCCTCTGGAAAATTTCCTGCATGCCAGCACAAGCAGGTCTCTGCATTGCTTGTGACAGTTGGCACCACAATCTGTAAAAAAATAAATTGTCAAGTCATCAAATGGAAAGCCACAACTATCTGGTAATCCCTCAGGGCTATTAGCAGGCAGATACCAAGAAAGGACTTTGAAGGAACAAAAAGTTTGACAGAAGTTGTGAAGAGTGTCACAGAAATGGATCATTTGGTGTGAAGGGCATTACAAAAAAAAAAAAAAAAAAAGATTATTTCCATGACAGCCATTAGTAGAAAAATGGCAGCAGAAGAGAAGAGGGAAGATGATATTTTAATCATAAAATAGTCTCGAAGAAGAGATGTGGAATGATATGATCCTGTGTATGCCCAACATAAAACTTCTGTTCCCACCAAGAGGGGTATAGGTTATTTATTGGCTGGCTTTTATCTGACCCAGCAGGGCCCATTATAGTAAGCAGGTTTGGTTGGAAGACACCAGAGCATCCATACCCTGAGTGTCTGGAAGGACTGCTGGAGGTCAATGTAGACTATTGTATGTTAAAACTAAGTAAAAGTAGTTCAGTAAGCAACATTGGCACATGAATGAGCTCTGTGGAAGTGTATCATCCACTCAGAAAAGACTTTTTGAGTCTTTTCTGCACTCCAAGCCTCTGCTGGGATTTAAATCACTGTGGATACATCATGACTAGGTACATTTGTCTGAAGTGTGGCTGGAGTATGGATCTTACATGCAAGAAAGGGCTGAAGGGTGGAGAATGTGCCCCAAACACAATCTTGCTCTCCTCTCTATCCTTTTCCATTGTCTAAAAATTCCCATCTCCCTTATTTCTCTTCTGCTGCTCCACAGCCCAACATTTTGTTCTGGGTGAGCATTGTCAAGGTTTATTTAATTTATTTAAATATCAACCATTTACGGCTCTGCTGTAGGAACCTCTCTGCTCATGGCAGCAGCTCTGGCATGATGGGTGAGAGTTCTGCTTTCTGCCAACACCTTGTTCTTATGACTAATGCAGCAGCCCATGCCCAGCTCTGCTTTCTCGGCCTCAAAGGTGACACACTCCCTCAGATACACTAAAGATCTCTCTTGAAGTGCAGGACTCCTTCTATCACTCGCAGACCATGCAGTCTGGTTTTTATCTCATTACTCACAGTGCTGGGGTAAGCAGCAGACCTGGGAGAAGGAACTCCCTCCCTCCCCCTGCTGTGTTCAAACAGAGGATGGCAGCTCTGTGCCGAAGGCAGAGCTCATCCCTAATGGGTGTCACACTGCAGTGATGCTGGAACACAGAGCAGCTGGTTTTGCTGCAACAAAAGGCAGGCACCCTCACACTTGTTGAGCACTGCAGGATCTGAGTAAGCAGCTCTGCTCTGCTACTTTCATGCTTCATTGCCTGTAACTTTGACTTTACAGAACCACTTTTTCTCAGTCTCCACTGGGCCACTGCTACAGGCAGTGATGCAGGACAGAAGCTCAACTTTCAGATCTCAGATTGAGTTTACAGGTTGGTGTGACAAAACTTTACCTTCGTTTCCTCATCCTACCAATAAATCTATAGACTGCAACCAGCCCTTTCAAAGCTTCTAAGATGATAGATAAGTAATCAGGAATATCTGAATTACATATGTTAATTTAGCCATGGACATTTTTCCCATCCCACTCTGAGGAAGAGAGGTTTGTGGGTGGAGAGAGAGAGACAGGAGTATGGTGCATCCTAAAAAAAATAATTGTGGATTCTTTATCCTTCTCCTTGGAGTCTATGTAAGACTAAGTGAAAACAGTACAAATGTGAATCTTCCCCTTTGAATAACTGAGAGGCAGCTACAGCTATGAAAATCAACGGTGTCCTTCAGCCAGAGTTGGGCTGCTTGAGAAATAAACAGGTCCAGGATTTAAAAGCCAATGAGGACCACTACAATGCCCTTTTTGGTCTGGCCTGATTAATATGGTACAAGTACTGCATAAGAAATTAAATATTTATGAAGGCAAAGGAGTGGGATGTAAGAGCTCTAGCATTTTTTATGAGTTGAATGTCTGAAGAAGGTCTTGCAATGAGACCTGCTGGGCAGTCTAGGAATTAAATATTTCTCTATTTCTAGCTCAGCCACTATTAAATTGCATGCACGCTTCACTATAGGCACATGGATGTACATGGATGTACAAACTGTTGCCAGCAGACTTTTTCCTGGCCTGAGTCTCAGGGGATATATTTCAGGATCTCTCAGTGTTAGGACAAGAACACTTGGTCTTCCAATTTACAAGGTCTTTACTGGTAGAAAGTTACAGCTTTCTTTACTGGTAAGAAGTCACGGAGTCAGGGGCTGCTTTGGACCTTTATCTCACAGAATCTTTGCATTCCTGCTGTATTCCAATGTAGTAATGTGCATTCTAATGCAGTGAAAATTCATAGTGTGCCAGCAGTCACTGCTCATGGACAATACCAAATGCAGGATGTGTTTGAATATATGCCATTTTAGTTAAAGGTATGGTTGACTAACTTGTACTACAACCCACCACCCATAGCTTGAAAGGAATCCTTGTAGTATTTATTTACCTTTACATTTGTAGCCTTGTTTGATTATACCCCAGAGCTGCAAAGAAAGACAAAAGAACGTCAAGGAATCAGAAAAGAAAGCTGGAAGGAAAACAAGGTCACAATGAGGAAGTACCAATGGCTACAAAAGCACAAACAGGATACAACTGCTCTTAACACCCTTCCTGTCAGGCAGACTTCCCCCTCTAGTTGTGATAAGACTTGTGTGGCTTCTCCCTTACTTCTGCTACTTACTTGTAGTAATGGGACTACCAGAGAAGGAGAGACACAGATGACTTTTGCTTCCAGGAATGGGTTAAAATGGGCTATCATATCAAGCTTAGTGAAAACATTCTGCTTCCAGGCTCCCTTAATGTTATCTGCAGGAGAATTTCCAGCGTTCATCCATTCTCCAGATACATCACTGACCCAAAACATTCAAACAGAGCAGAAGAAGAGACCACTGGGGATAAAAACTGGGTTCTTGGTTCCCACACTGGTTCCTAGCACACCTAGTCATAGCAATCTGATTTGTGCACCTGCCATTTCCAACTTAAAAGAAAACTCAACCCAAACAGATGAAGAATGAAACAGGCAGAAAAGCCGTGAAATTCCATCTTTGCCTTCCCTCAAAGCTGTTCTTGTCAACATACACTTGCAACTACCAAATGCTAAACATCCAAGGGCCAGTGTGTGTGGTCCCACTTTTGGGAAGCTTTCACTGCCACATGAGCAGGATTACTTGGAAACAGGGAACCTCCCTAGTAAATTGTTTTCTATGTACTCAGCAGCACTGTATCTACAGCCACAGCATTATAAAAACAAGGATTTCCACTCTTGAGAGGCAGTGAGAGGAATGGGCAGTTTTTCTAACTCTAGCATAAAAGGAAAAAAACTGGGGACTTTGGTGTTTATTTTTCCTGAACTCATTCACGAGGGAGGGTGAGCACATCCAGGCAACTGAAACTGTGTGTGGCTCATCACCAGATTTATAAGTACACACGCACAGAGAGCAGGGGGTGAATATGGTCATTAAAGAAAGGTTCAAACAGAAGAGATGAAGATCATTCTAAATACGAAGGAAAGAGTAAAATAAACACAATGGAAAAATTCTGGAAAAAAAAAAAAACACCCCACATACTGCACAATAGAAATAGCAAGCAAAAATGGGGCTCTGGAGAGAGCAGAAATAGATTAGACAAGGAAGAAGAATGGTGAACAAAAGAACAGAAAGGACAACAGTGGGAGCTGGGTCCACAGAAGGCCTGTGGCTTATTCTTTTCTTGCTAATGCCATACATGTGTACAGCTAATACAGCTGCTGTGCTCAGGCAGCAACAGGGGAGCACCCCAGTCCCTCCTGGAAGACCAGAGATGACCTATATTCCCAGATTTCTTTTACAAGATCCCTGTAAGAGACATGGATTGTTATTTATTTCATTTAAGCTCTAATCTGTTCCCACTGAAGGCCTCTCTAGTCATTCCTCACCTTCTTATCTCTGTACCTTCCTCCCACTCAGATTTGGCACCACTGTTGTGGTTACACACTGCAGTGGAAGCTTAACTGAAGTGTCATGTCATGAATTCTGACCTAAAGCTTTGAATGTGTCCGACACAGCTTTGCTGCCAAGGTAAGAGGATCTGTGCAAATTCAGATTATAAAGCTTAGCAGGACGGCCGCTCACCCATCCTGCCATGGGGTGCAGCTCAAGCTTTAGGACGGAACTGCGACTGGCCATGGGCATATCAACTTTGGGCTGCTTAATGGCATTGGGTCTTAGCTTGACCTTCAGCATTTGTAGCGTTCTAATAACTGTGTGCATTGCACTGTCATGTCAATTCATCCTGCTGCATGGTCAGTGCACATTATTTTGACTGTGAATCAGTGCATCAGTTTGAGATTAGGTTTCCACCCGTGGATGACTAGCACTGAAACGCAGAACAAATATGCAGCAGATTCTGTAGTTGGTTCCTGTCCTATCAGTCCAACTCATCCACAGAACAATGCCAATGACTTCAGTGAGCTGACAGGAAAAATGACCTTATTTCCATTTCCTGTAGAACCCCTTAGTCGTTTGCATTCCTGCACTGGATGTAATCAGGGAGACGTGAAAAATCTAACAATGGCCAATTAAAAAATTGATGTAGGAGAAAAATATCTGCAGCAGAGAACATTTCAGGGCAGTCCTTGGGCCTTGCTTTGCCGTGGAAGCCTTCCAAACACGCACCGAGTGTCACGAACGCAATGACGTCTTCCCAAGGCAGCCTGGAACAACAGGCTCAGGCCCTGCCCCGTGGGGCTGCTGGAGCTGTCAGCCTGAGAGCCAGCAGCACACCCCTACGTCAGCACCGACCATGTCACCAGGAGCCAGGGCCTCTGCAGCTCCAGCGGAAATAGGCGGAATTCCTTCTTGCCCGTGGCGCTGATCAGCGGCAGCGGCAGTGATAGGGGCTTCAGGCACCCAAACAGGACTGACACGTCACAAAAGATGTGAGCGGAAAATGGGAGCATGGGCTAGAGCAGAACACCAGGGCAGGGCTGAAAGGAGGCACATTTTTGCACTCTGCAGTGCTGCTGTTGGTACTTTCAACCATCACGAAGAAATATTGCTTAGTGGAAAAGATAATGGAATAAAGTTATCTGTTCTGGAGAGCAGGGACAGGGTCTGAGTTACAGCCTGTTATGTCAGCCACACACAAAGAGAGGACATGGCCCTCTGCCCCTACTGCTTTAGCTGTCTAAACGTGGACATTTGATTTCAGCCAAGAGTGTCCATTAAAGTAATTTCTATATTATAGTAATTCTTCACTACATTTGGTTTGAAGTGGAAAACTTAGAGAAGGTTTACAAGCAACACAAATGTCTACAAAACCAATCCTTTCCCAGATATGTAGAGAGCATTCTAATAAGTGACATCTGGTAAGTTATGGCTGACAGAAAAAGCAAATTAAAAAAAACCCTCCAACTAATAAATTCTACAAATTCTTATTGTACAGAACTGCTGGAAGCACTTTTGATTTCTTTACCAAATTAGAAGATCTGTTAATTCAATAGGGGGAAAATTAGGGCTGTTACAGCCACTCAGAGAATTATGAACATATCTAGGTTGCCATGTGCAATTTCCTGAGAAAGAACAGCTTTTGCCTCATCTACATCCTCTGCTCCAGACATCTATTTTCCCCTGAGCTTGTGTACATGGGAAATCAAGCCAAATTAAAGAATTTAAGATAAACTACGTAAGACCATTCATATAGTCTCTAACATCCTTTAGCCAACATAATTGTTCCCCCCAACAGAAATTCCTACAAACAGCAGTTTTAAGAAACCACTAAATCAAGACTGGATAGCACAGCTACAACATGAGTAAATGTTTTTTGCTTCTGAATGCCATGAGATATTATTTGGCCAAGACATTTGAGCAATGCATGGAGCCAGTTCCACCTCATATACATTAAAGGCTAAAAGTTGTTTTTAAGATATGCTATTATTAAAATCATACTTACAAATCCTGCACAGTGCTCGCAGAAAGTTGGTTTAAGATACGTCATTTCCTGAAAGTTATGAATAAACCCCGGTCCCATTTTACACTGAAACTGTGATTTAGCTCTCAGAAAGTAAGCCATCATTTCTTCTTTGCTTATAAGACCATCTCTGTAAGGGAAATAAAAAGTAGAGCAGATCTGTCATTGCTCTTGGCACTGAAAAATTTGGGGTTTTCTCATTGCAGAAAGCACATAACACACAAAGCACATCCTTTGAAAGAGCTGCAAGAGTCCTGGAAGGAAAAAACCCTTACAGTCTTTGTGGTTCTTATATTTCTTTAAACAGTAACACTGAACCTTGTTATCTCACCTGTTAGTGGTATGAGAGCACAGATCTAGCCACTAAATGAAGGACCTTGACTTACTGCTCACACAGAACAAGGTTATGCTTCTGGCTGGCCACCAGCCTTCACTGGATAACAAGAATAATCAAGCCCAGCTGTCTACGAAATGGATGTTATATATACCTTCTAGAGTATTTGTTACCCCCTCTCTGCTACATGCACTCATTTCCCATGTGCTGTACAGAACTTATTATTTGTTTCATCAGTCTGATGCCTGGCCTGAGCAGAGTATCTCCACTGTAATTTTACAGTACTGTAGGGTTTTGAGTCAGTCCCAGCAGGAATTTGTCATTAAGCTATTACATAAATGATTTTTAAATTACCAGGTAAAGCAGGACTCCAACCTAGAGTATAAGAATTTAAATGATAACAGAATTCGGCTTTCAGTAATCTTGTCAGACACAAGAAATTTGGGAGCCACTGCTTCTTCAATTTATGTATTTTCTGAATTTTCAAATTGAGGAAAAGGGGGAAAAAAACACCACAAAGAGATCTCCAAGCTTACTGGTCTTTGTCCAGTACACAGAAAGAGTCCAAGAAGGGGAAGTTGGCAGCTATACTCTCAAAGTCTTCCTGAGATATATAACCATCATGGTCGTGATCGTAGTTCCTAAAGACAGACTGGAGAGAAAAACAAAAAGATGCTATTGTACTATTATCTAGTTTATCCTGAGTCTATACCAGCCTCTTCAACAATATAATTACATGCAAACTAATGTTTTATTTAGCTATTCAGATGCTCTGTTGCATCTGTTTTATTCCTGTTACTTTCCTTAGTATTTCAATATGCATATTATTTGACTCTATGGGAAAAGTTGCTGATTTTTAAAGGAAACTTGACATCAGCATTTATCTAGTGATGATCTTCCACATGTCTTCACACATAATTATTCTTGCTTTACTTTTTCTTCTTTGATGGAAATGTCACTAAAATTCTGCCCCAGGTGATGACATATTCCCTTTGCTTCATAAGTATAACAACAATATAAACAACAGCAGCTTTCCCATGAGTATTTCAGATGGTTTTGGCTTAATTTTTCTCTTAGGTGGTCACCTCTACTCTGCCACAGTACTGTTTCAATCTATTTTGTTTACTAATATTTTGACACCCCAGTCATGAGCAATTTGTGCCTAACAACGACTCTCTTCCATCAACCCACCCCAACCCACCACTAAGCAAAAACAGACATGGGATCAAATTTAAAGGTCACATGCAGTGATGGGTGTCCTCCTTAGCTGCTAAGGAGTCGCTGTATTCTGTCTTCCTGTTTGCAGAGATGTGCAAACATCTCTGATGTTAAAGCTACATGCCATGCTGATGGTAAAAACATGAGTGTCAAAGTCAATATGGCTATCTGAGAGGCACACAGTGAAGTACAAGCTCCTTCGTTAGATGAAAATGTTGTTGATAAAGACATTACATCAATATACCAAGACCCCTGAAAGGCATCTGGAGTGTCCCTGTCACAAGGGACACTACATCTGTTTTAACAAGAACATTATGAAACCCATTTCTATGAAATGACTGGCAGACCTCAAAAAAACATCATAAAGACAGAACTAAAACACAAACCCAAGTAGTATTCAACACTTTTTGTAATAAAAACAATGGCTAAAGCACAACTCAAAGCAGCAAGTAAACAACAAATACTGGCAAAGTGAAAACACTTGTAGAGTGGTGTGAGCCTTTTAGTGAGCTGTATCCATAAAAGTCCCAAACCATGCTTTAATCCTGTCAAACTCAAATCACATGTCCTGAACCAGGCCAAAATTGTGGAATGGGGAACTGCAACTCCCTCAACTATAGGAACAAACATAAACTCCCACCCAGCACATTCTGGAAAGATTAAGGAATTGTGGCAGACTTCCTATTTAACAAGATATCAAAGAGAGGTTTGGATGTGGAGTCATTTTTATCAACACATATGGCACTGACAAAAGCAATTCAGGAACAGCATGTACATTTCTGGCATCCCACATTAGAAGAAAAATTAAACTTTTTTAAAAAAGGTCACGTACAAAAAGTAAACAACAAGTTATATTTGAAATCTGGGTGAGAGAACTGAAGAGTTTGTTTAGGTTATCTTAACAACATAACCCCAATTTGTGATCTGTAACAAAAACAAAATCAGAATTTAATAGTTCCTCCCAGAGATACTGATTAATTTGTAAAAAGAAGAAAGAAAAGTTCAGTCTCTCCGAAGGAATCTGAAGGTGTTTAGCTTTGTTTACATTACCTAGCACAACACATCACCTTCCAAACTGGAGCTAGAAGATCCCAGCTCTAATTCTGTGTGACCTCATGTCCACATTTTTAAAGAGACATCAAGACAATGCTATCTTTACCTGGACAGTAAACTAACAGCAAGTTAAAAACCAGAAATAGTTTCCAGAAAAGTTCATTGGACCTATTAATGTATGAGACCTTGTTTCTGAGTTGCTTTCTTTTCAGCTGTGGCTATGTGGCTAGAGCTGCAGAAAATAAACTTGCACTCTGAATTTATATTTGCTAGACAAACCTATTAAACAGCAGCCAGATGCTTCTGAAAGCCTGCTCATTGCACCCAGAAACCTGTTTACTAGTCCCATTGGTGACTGCAGGAATAAAATAAGTATTTCTGAAGGTATCAGTAACGGCTCAAATTTGTTATGGTATGTCTGAAATTCACCCCAACCATAACAATGTCATTATAAGCTTGAAACTGATAATGATGAAAATATCAAACCTACCATTCTCTTAGACCAGTGTAATGTTCCAAATACTTACATCCACCAGTTTCCGGATGTGCTTGTTGATGACTGTGGGGTCAGGCTTAGGTACCACTCCAGATGCCCACTCCAGTGGCACTACTGGCTTGTTGGGGGTGGTGGGGGAGGTAGGCTGCTGACAGATGGATCAGAACACAAGGATTTTCAAATCTGAATTAAGAAGCTGAATTTCCCAGTAAAAGCAGCTCAAAATGTCAGAGTTACAACGGCAAACTGTTGGAGTGCTTGTGCTGTAAAAATGTGCTCAGCAAAACACCAGGCAAGGTTTTTAAGGGCTGCTTGTCTTTACTAACAGATTCAGTCAGGCTCTCTGTGGCATCTCACAGCTTCACTGCCACCACCCAGGGAGCTCAGAAGCAAACCCAAGCAGTCTTTCCTCACTGACATCTCCAGAGGGTTCAACAGCAATGAGACTTGAAGGAAGGGGGGAGGAAGGAGGGTCTGTAGGGTTTGTGAACACAGTGGGCATCAGAAATAGGTAAGCCCAGAAACCTGCTTTGCTCCTCTGTAAAGCCTCTGAGGAGTTCACCACAGTCTGCCCCAACTCCCTGCTGGAGGGACCATGCCCAGCAGCCACACAAGGGAGTGCCTCAACCAGAATAAGCTCCTGCTCTGTGTGCCACCAGCAGGACAGCAGGATGCAGAAGCAGGGCAGAATTGTGCTCAGCGATCCTGCTGGTTTCCAGCTGAGATGTGCCAGGATGCACAGCTTGATTCATCTAGGCAGCTTGAGTAGAAAGGCTCTAACCTTTGACTTGTTCTGCAGATAACACCAGCCAGACTATTTTATTTTAAAAATGTCTTGGTCTTGACAGAACAGTAGCTGACAGCTCACTGGATGCACAGACTTCACAACCTGACTCTTTCCAGACCACTACAGTGCTTTGGGAGTAGCTCTGAAATGCAACTCAGACTATTGAAGTAGGAAATATAGGACAAACCTGAACACATTTTCAGGTAAGGATTAAAAAAACCCAGTTAGCATGGACAACTCTGCAAGACAAACTGGCCTTTCCCTGCATCTGCACTGGACATGTAGCAGGTGAAGCCGTGTCAATTAGAAAAAATTCAGTGTTTTGGGTCAGAAGGGAGAGGGTCCACAGTCTCAGAAGGCCCCTGTGTTAGCTGATGAGCAAAGAATCTGGGTCTCATTTGTCTCACTCTGAATTTCTGTGACTTGAAAGGGAGACAATTAAGACATGCAAAGATGTTGCACATTTCATTGTGTACAGCAATGGTATTGCAGACTTTGACATCCATGACTGTGACCATGAGAAATGGTCACAGATTCATATTTTACTGTTTTTGGTTGGAAAAGAAAAAGAGGATTGGTTAGTGGGTTGCTTTATTAATTTGGTTTTTCCTTTTTTCAAGTGTTAGAACAGCTTCTATCAACACCTTGATAGATTTTGACCCATACAAATGTGCACAAGTAAGTTTGGGAGGAAAACACCCCTATATCAACAAAATTCAATTTTCATAAGAAGTACAGTGAACCTGAACATCCAGCTCTATCTGCCAAAAGCATGGACTCAAAGCATCCAAATTAAAAGTGTCAGTGTGGTGCTAGACTACCAAGACCTCACAAGGAGCTTTTAACATCTGCTGGTCTGAGTGAGCAGTGGCAGAAAGAAACTGAATTCACTGGAGCCTTCCTCTTATTTCTGGGCTATTTCATTTGAAGTCTCATTCAATTTTTATGGTTTTTTTGACAAGTTGCAATGAAATCCTCATGTTACTGACCACTAACCAAAGGGAATTATTTCTTCTTCTGTTGCACTCATAGAGTCAAATGAACAATGGTGATTTTATTTATGTATTTGAAATGCATCCTATCAGGAAAGGTGCTAACTGGCTGTCCAGAGACTTCCAAGCTGAATTTATTAAACATTCCAGAACACTGTATCTGGCCATGCAGTTTGTGATTCCCACTGTATCTCCCATTTATTTCACCAGCACAGGGACCATGGTACTGTAGACTGAGAAAGCATTTTCAGATGTTTGCAAACATCTATGTGTTTTGGCATTGAAGTGAATTCTGCTGAAAACAAAAAAAAAAATTCCCAAATGCATCATGAGTGGTATAGTTGCACCAGGCAGAGTTGTCCTCTAGATAATAGCTGTATCAGTGAAAACTCCCAACAAGAAGATCACTAATGGTTGTGGAAAAGCAGGACACTGTGACAAGGAGGTGCTATACTACAGCTGGTGGTCATTCCTCAGAGTTTTTTTAAGGCTGCTATACTGACTGAAGGGTCTCCTCCCAGTTTCAGCAGAAGAAAGTCTTGCTCAAGTCCCTGTTGACAGCAGACTGATATGCTAACAGATCAGCTCCACTTTTGCCCAAAAATGATTGCAGCAGCGTGAGGCATTTCCTCCCTAGTGCACCTGCATGGGAGTGGTACCCACATAACAATAAATCAAGGAGCAGTTGGAATGACATAACCAGGCTGTCACGTTGCCTTTGACAAATTTTTCCACATACAAAAGCCCTACAGATCCTTTCCCCTGTAATGGAGCCTGTGTGCTTTGGCACTCCATCAAAGAGAAGAAAGCTTCAAATAGTCTGGCTGCTGTCGATTCAGCTGCAGCTTTTCACCCATCAGGGAGCTGCCATGGCTCAATGTCACTGGCTGCTCATTGATCCTTGTGCAGAACTCTCCCACAACTGCTGGGCACTGTTAAAGTTCACAGCATTGTTTGTAATGCTTTTGTCCTGTTTAAAGCTCAGGCTGGAGATCAAAGCAGCAATGTGATAATTTTCTTCATTTACGGTAGCGGTCCGTCAGTCCTTCCACAGCATAGGGCTGTGACATTTCAACTTTGCTGGCAGTAATGAGAGGGACCCAGAAGGACTGAAATAAACAACTGTTGTGGTCAAATTGTACCAAACAAGGACTGGAGGCTCAGCAATGAAATTTCAAATGTTCAAGCTGAGCTAGTGTTGACTGTGGAAATATTTATTAGTTTCCTTATCATTGCTCATAATACATCATTGGGAGCACACACATAGTCCTCAAAGTGGTCTCCAAGAGTAAGAGATTAATAATTTTAAACCTCAGAGAAGCCTAAACTTGGAAATTTAAGGGTTCTGCTTCCTTTCTGGCTTTTAAGAATGCTTCAAAACCTTAAAAAGCACTGGAATGTATACTCTCAGACTCCTGGACCCTGCTCTCACCCCCTGTGAAGCATTTCCAGCCACTCTCAGCTTCTGCTGCTGTCAGACTTGAGAGGGCTCAGCCTGAGAGCATCACAGGCTGGATATGAAAGGTAATGAGAATGTTGATACACTGAAGAAATGCTCAGAGGAAAGTAGAGTCCCCAGCCTTTGGCAGCAGAAGAAAGTGAATAATTAATACTTGAAGTGGAACTCAATTATTAATTATGAGTAATAATATTGAGTAATAACTCAACTATTAATTATGAGGTTTATCTGTATCCTTTGACTTTCAAAAATAAAGAAAAATGCATGAATACAGCATTAACTTTAGTTGCACATAACCAAATAAAGACTAACATCTATTCTCATCTGTTTAAACATTGCTTGAGAGCCCAAGATGCAGCCAATTACACCTAAGCAAACAGTTCTAAAATACTACAGTAATTATTTGCCTTGCCTTAAACAAACCTTTTAACTTAGTGTTGTTTTATGTAACTGCCCCAGCATACAGAAAATCAGCTTAGGGTCACACAATAAATAATTTATATAGACTTATAAAGGATTATAAAGCAGAACTAAAGCAGAACTTTGTTTTCCAGGACTTGCAGAGGTTTTGTTGAAAAATAATTAACAGCGACATCTGGCATGTTCCATTATTTGTTTCTCCCCATATGCACTAAAATAAAAGTGCATAGTGGGAGAAATAAATAAAACCTATAAATAGTTCCTGTGTTTTCTACTCAAATCTAACACTACAAAACTTTATATTACATATGAATAAGGAAACACATTAACTGTCATTTAAAAATTAAATCAACTGCATGCAGACAAAATAAACAATATGTCAAAAAGCAGTAAAAAATGACTTACAGATTTGGAGTTCCTTGGCTCCAGCACCAGCGAGAGCTTGTAGATGTCATCCTCAGTGTGGTAGAGGTCCAGGGACAGCTATAGGTAAGAAAGAATGGGAAACAGTAACATTTACTAGACTGGTCTGGATATGACAGGCTTTTAAGCTGAGATATATACCTCCCAATGAAGGCAAACACAACATTTTGCTACTCTGAGCTCAGGAGACAGGCCAAAGCCCCGTGCAGTTGCTGGAGAAGTGGATTGCCCAAAGTGAACACAAGCCAGGCTGATGAAGAGCACGCTGCTGCTCATGTCACTGCCCCTGAGGGCTGGAACAGCCCTGACCCCAGGGTGAGAGGGGCTGCATGCCCATGCACAGAGGGACGTGGGCTCCAAAGACCACCCCTACACAAACCACTTGCTTCTAGCAGCTCAGTGCTCATGAGAGATCACAGAGAGGCAGCCTGGTTAATGCCAGAACTTCAGGACAGTAGCTGTAGAGAGGCTAGGTTGGAAGGATTTCAGATTTTATTTTGTTCCAGAAGGGTCATAGTAGTGCAGGTCTTCTGTAAAGATCAGCCCATGCAGCAAATGCCTCTTTGGAAAGCCCTGGGCAGACAGAGGTCTGGGAGAGGTAGGCTGGGTTTCCACTGCTGGTGATGCAGAAAAGTGCTCCACTGGCTAAATCCCAGTTTAGCCCAGCTTGGCCTGCTCCTGGTCACCTCTCAGCAAGTCAGGCAAATTGCCTTCCAGCTGTTTCTAGATAAGTGAAAGATTTGTCTGCCATGTTCTCATTCTTTTCCCTGTAGGATTTATTGAGGAAAAAAAAAAAAAAAAAGGAAGGCACATAAATATACTTAAAGTAGGAGGAATCTGTTTTTACTTAGGCAGCTGGGGTCCTGCACTGATCAATGTCTGCAGTGAACTCCTCCCTCTCTGCAGTGATGCAGGAGAAAGGTAATCAGCACTGTAGCAAATGTTTGACAATGAGAGGAAACAAACACTGCATGTTTCCTGTGATCGTGTTCCTGCATCAACTGGCTTTGAAGGATTGACATGATTTGAAGTTATCATCCAGCTTGCAAATCCCCAGTTAAGCTAAGATGGAGTTAAAAGGATTTTTTGCTGTTCCCGAGCAGACAGATAGAATTAGTACTGACTAAATGACTGGGACAGAAGGTTGTTTTTAGAGAATCTGAAGTGCCAAGTAAGTAGCAAGCGGGACCAGTGACACCTACTGCAAACCCCCTCTAGGAACCACCCTCTTTTAGGCACAATTTTGTGTGATGAGTAAGACACAAGTTGTGTCCTTTCCCAAGATAGGTTCCCAAAGCAAACACATGGCTTTAGAGAAGTCTGGAGATCACATTATTCATTTTGTCTAGCTGAAACATTGCTGATTTTTGTGCTTTGTAATTAAGGGCACAGTGAAAGCTGTGCATCCTGCAGGTTCCTTCACTCAGCCAGCATGCTGCTGTCACAGGCTGAGGTAAGGGCCTGTCCTAAAGACAAAATTGGACCAGTAAGCGCTGTAATAAATATTGATCATGTGGTGAGATGTTCAGAAACTGCATTCTGAGGTTCCTTGGTGGCATAACACAAGCAGCACTCGGGTGGAGTGCATGATGTTATCAGCTCAGACTGGGAGAGCAGAAATGGTGATTCAAAAGGTGTTGTCTGGTTTCTGTGAAAGAGCACAGTTTTCTTGGCAGGCCAGATGGGCTGGGTGTGGATCTGGGAGTGGAAATGTATTAGTATTTACTGAGCAAGCTTGTATCCTTCCCTCCCTGAATTATATGACCCTATCTGAATCAGTGGATATAACTTCATTAGGCACAATGTGCAAGCATGCAGTGGACAAGGTATTGTCTAGGTCAGAAGTTTCATACATTAGCACAAAAATTACAAGCATGATGATTATGTTACGTAAGCAGTTATGTAAGCATTCATTTTATATTTTATTTACAGTTTTGCTACAACAAATAAAGTATAATAAGGATTTTCCTAGAATAAGCTTTACAGTGAGTGGCAGTTTCTCTTCTAATTTGACTATCATTGCTGTCCTATTCTTTTTCTGAGCAATTTGGAGGGGCATTGAGAAAGCTAGGGGAGTGATCAGAAACACATGACTTTTTTCTCTTTTTAAGTGGAACTTACTGAACACAAGTTAGGGAGGGTGACTTTCAGTTTGATTGTTTAGGTAGTTCTCATTCTCTTCACCAGATTGTACAAATGCCTGGGGCTTTCCAGTCATTTGCATATAGTCTCAGAACAGGTTAGATAAATAGATACTGAGAGATAAAAATAGCAAGGGAAAAAGGTGGCATCGAATGAGTTTTAACACAGTTCATATAAATACACTGTGGTCTAGCTGAGAAACTGCGATCCACTTCCATTCCACAGAAAGTGATGAAACATGTAGCCACAGTGAAAAAAAGCCAAACCAGTGCACAGCAGGTAAGGTTACCAAATATAAGTTTTCTAAAGGCAAAACTGTCATTAAAGCTGTTTTTCCTCTCTGCTGCACTGCCCAGCTTGTGTTTAGGTCCTTTTTCACTACATCTTAGCTCCACATGGTACAGAAACAGATACAAGGTTGGGTGCAGGCGGAGCAAGCGTGGTCAGTAAGTCAGGAAAAGAGGAATAATCACAGACTAAGAGCAATCATGCACTAAGAACTGAGTCCATCTTCATGTAATGTCCTCTGGCTCGCTGGCAGCTGAATTGTAACACATTTACTTGGCTTGTGCTTGTAACTCATTTACTCAGCCCAAGGCAACACTTGCATCCCTCTCAGCTTTCCTAGTCTCCTGTGCCAGTAAACCTGGCAGGTGTCCCTGCTGCCCATACACCAAAACCTTCCCTTGTTTGTGGCATGCTAAATTCCATGCAAAATGCTGGCTTCTTTCAGCTGCTTCTCAAAGCTAAAGTTCTGTGAGCTAGAGGCTGACTTTTTATGCTTACAAAAAGATGGGGTTGGGTGGAGGGGTGTGGGGATGGGTGAAAGCAAGCTCTAAGTTTGTGTGCAGAGAAGACCAACTTTGCAAACTGTTGACCATTCAGCAGCTACCACTGAAACCAAGAGTCCTCTGGTTCCCCATGAATCCTTTTGATCTATACTCAAAATAACATCTTTAAAATGCCTGCAAGCCCCTTGAGGAACTGGCCTGAAGTTTACTACCCACCTCTCACCCAAGCATTTAACCCAAGTTCTTACTTCATAGATCCTATCAAAGTCTCCCCAAACATCACCATTTCCAAGCCACTGGAAAGGTATAATCTCCCTTAGAGCAAATAGGACTCTAGCACTGAGGAAGGGAAAGACCAGGCCAAATTCCCACATGCCCATGAAACGCCCATTTTATCTTTCTGTGCAAGTTGTTGGACTAGCAAACCAGAACCCAGTGATTTAATTGTCGAGCAAGCACAGGCCTGGCACTTGCTAAGTGTGGTGCAAAAGGCAGCACTGCAAGGGAGGGAGGCCAGGCAAGAGATTTACACATTGCTTATCAGGACAAGAGACCAGCTAAAAGCTTGCCCAGATAAAAGCTGCTCAATGGCAAAAGAGCAGAAGGGAAGAAACAGTTGGGTCAGCCAATTCCCACACAACTGGAAATCATTCTGCACATTTATATTCATTTACTAGTTTTGAAAGGGAGTTTCTCTAAATCAGGTAAAGATGGAAAAAAATTTTTACAGTTGACATTAGAGAGATAAGACCTAGCAATAAAAGGAATTGTTAGTTCTTCACGCTCTGAAAACTGAAGATGATGTAAGGCAGCAGGGGAGGCTAAATCTGCTAATAGACCATTTACACATAGCAAGGCCAACTGGTTTTAGTTGTCAGTTCTTGTCAGTTTTGGGTTGCAACACTTTTCTTGTCCTCTTTCTCTGAACCCAGCCAGTGATTTAAAACTTTATTTTCAACAAAAAGATAGACAGAGGCATTTAATCTAATATAAATCCATTATTTCTATTTAAGAGACTAGCATTTAAAAAAAAAGTATTCTATTCATATACACTGATAAGGAATATGGTACATATACCTATATGATATATACAGGAAGAAAAATGAGAATATTCATATTATGATATGTATCAAAATTCTGGTCCATGAACTTTTGATAGAAATTTGTTGGTTTTTCCCTTTCAAGAAGTCACCATTTTAAATCAATACTCCCACACAAACCTACTTGGTCCACAACTACAGTTCCAGTGACTGGTGTGAAGACAGAATTATCCTGGAAAGATTTTAGGTTCCCTACACTTGTCTAGCTTATTTATAACCCTTGATCAGTTCTGGAATTGACACTGCAGAATGCAACTTCATTTTTTATGAGCAGATTGGCTCAACTGTAACAAAGTCAGCAGAGTTATATTATGAACGAATGAATGCATTGGAGTATCACAAGTGAGAAAGTACCATCATGTACTCCATTACTTCTCCTAGTAAATGGAGTACACTGAAAGAAATACAAAAATACAAATAAAATCCCTGTCATCTTGCTGAAAACAAGGAAAAAAATTTAAAAATTGAAAAACAGATAAGCTATGTGAGCTCAGGCAGGTGCAATGATGAACATTGCAAGGTCTTAAAAAAATCTTTAGCTTTCTGCTCCTTTTGGAAAAGAGGCTGTCACCAAGAAGAGAGAACAGCTAATGAAAGTGGTAGCAGCAGTTCAGCTTCCATCTCTCACTTCACACTGTCTAATTTCTATCCTTTTGGACTCACTTTTTTATTGCTCAGTTCCCCAAAGCCTGAGGTTCCACTTCCCCCTATTCAAAGCCAAGCTTGTACGAAATGACCAGGAAGGGAAAGAGTGTCACAAGAAAGCTGCTCTCAGTCATTACAAAAACAAAACAAGACAATAAATATCTACCTTTATAGTTCAAATTTTAAGCTAAAGGATTGTTGCAGAGTTCAATATCTGGTGCCTGCTCTTTCCTGTCCCACCAATCAGGATTAAGACTTGTTCCCAGGTTGTTCCAAACAAGGCACAACTGAAGGGGCTTTCCAGTTTCCCCAAACTTTCCCAGCCCTCATTACAATGAAGCCGCAGGTATATCCACACCAGCTTGGTTGCTCCAAGATCAGGCTCATATTTGTCAGCTTCCTTAGTGTAAAGCTCTGTACCTGTCCCAGTATAAACCCATCACATTTTTATTTACTGGACAGGAAAGATACTTTGTCACAAGGAAAGCACAGGGGAGCAAATTGGAATGATGCACAGGCTGGAATTTCTCTCATGTGCTGATGCCAGCATGTCTCCCAGTTGTTCCAGAGGAGACATAAATCTCCATTCTCAGTATTCAGAAATGAGTTTTACTTCTTCTAGCATAAATACAGCCCTCCATCTGTCATTCTTAAAAGATGTAATTTATAACAATTCTGTTGCTGCTTCCAGCCATCCCATATGACTGTGCTAAAACTCTTTAACTTTCTTAACACCTCATGTGAACTTGTTCCTGTTTTGTATTTTTTCCCTTTTCTTTTCAAAACTGAGATTAAAATATGCACTTAACTTTATAGATATGAGTATTCCTAATGACACTCAACATTTGAATCACAGCAGTGAATTGAATCATGTTCAATACTTACGGTTAGCAGGTTAATTAAATCCAAATTAGGCTCTAAATGATGAGAAGCAGTTTGCAGGGAAACCAGTTCACTCAAGGTGATGGAAAGCTGCTGCATTTTCACAATGTTAACTTTGTTCTCATCTATCCAATCAGGAAAAATGACATGGACAGCAATCAAGTCTTTCAAATGGACTCCCAAGATGGGAATTTTGAAGCCAACACAGTCAGCAAAAGCCTTGCGGTAGTTGCAGTAGTTTCCATTGGAGGAGACCAGCTCTGTCATTTCATTCCAGTCCTACAAACAGCCAGAGAAGCAAGTCCCTGTGAAAGCATTCACTGCATTTCCTTAGTCTGTTTTAAATGAACACAACTCTAGTCATGGTGTCAAGAGTGTTAATTTCCTCTCTGGGACAGGCAATCAGCCAGAGGATCTCTGTGAGCTTATCCTGCTCCATTGAGAGGAATGCAACCCATTCCTTTCAGGATGCTCTGCCATGATCCAAATATTGTGCTGGTGAGACACCTGCACTGCAGAACCTATCAGACCTCCAAGAGGTGATGTTCCCCTCAATATGTATTGTGGAGTCCATCATACCTTTGTGACTTCCGAGGACAGGTGAGAATGAGTCTCTTTCAGGCGAGAAATAGAGCTGTGGCTTAGACCTCCCACCACTGCCATCAGTGTGTTGAAGTTCTGGAGGTGAAGGAGCTTCTGCAGGAGAGATTAATCATGCATAATTAAAAATTAATGAAATACAAGCAGCAGCTACTGAATGTCCCACACAACAAGTTAAAGGAGACAGCCCATCATGGCTAAAGCACAAATCAATAAACCAGGGCACATAACAGAATGGTTCAGCATTTTGCTTTTCAATTATTGTAGGTCCAGAGGAAACACACAATAGTGACAGTTGCCAACTGGAATACAATAAAGAAAAATTATTATAAAGTTAGGTCTGCTAGTTAAAAATGCAGGCACACCACACCTGAACAAATAACCTCCAGTGATGTTGAACAGGCTATTCACTGAGGAAATCACACAAAGAGCATCAGCTGATTTGTTTACTGTAATCTCCATTTATATTCCTGCTTTGTACTGGAAGAAAAAGGACTCATCTGCAAGACTTACCTGTGCAACATTGATAAACTTTGTGATTACTTCTGCTCTTTGCTGGGGTGTTGGCTTGCTGAGAACCATGAGCTGGACCCATTTAGAGATACCATTAAATAAAGCAATAGATCTCTCCAAAGTAGGATTGTTTTCCAAGCAGCCATGGATCACATAGCTTTGGTAATCTGTGAACTAACAGAGAAAAGACACTTGCAGTAAAACAGTGGACAAATTGGAGAATCAGTTTGGAACTTTGATACTTTTCTTTCTAAAGCTCCTCTTGTTTAGAAAGTGACCATGATTCAGGGTCAGCACAACATCTCCTGCTGCACAATGTCTCCTCCTTAAAGTCTTTTTGCTGTTGTTTTGGTGTGGCTTTTCCTTAAATGTCAACTTACAACTTGTTTGTGTGTCAGGAAATACAGAAGCCTGCAAGATGAGTGTGATTGCTGCTTCCATCTTTCCCATAATTTGCTCAACACATTTTATTCTGTGTAGTTGTATTTGACACCTTCAAGACATGGTACTCTATAGGATCCCAAAAATTAAATTTCTCTGAATGTTTGAAAAAACAGTTTTCAGCCGTCCCTTGAAAGGAGGTTTTCAGTAATTTAGGACATCATTTTAGCTTGTGTAGGGAGTTGCTAGCAATGCCAGACAAGATGGGTTTAGCTGATCAAAACCAGCCTGCTAGCAAAACAGGAGGGCATCTACTCTAACAAAACAGACGCTTGTCTCCTAGCTGCAGATAGACAGTAGTTCAGTGTTCAGATAATTTACTTTTTTTTTGTTGTAGTTAATGCTGCCCTTTCTTCTCCCCCATTGTTTTAAGCAGGTAAAACCAAACACAGGATTCAGACTAATCATATTCTGCAATTACATATCTTTGAGAGAAGTGGTACAAGATCAATTAACTCTCACTGGTTGCAGAGAATCATCTCTGACAGCAAAATTCAAGCTGAAGAATTAACAGAGAAGCTAAAAAAGGCAAGGAAAGAAAAGAAGATTCATTGAAGATTGGAGTTTTCTTCCTGGAATCCCCAAAGGAATTCAAATGCATCTTAAATCTAATTAGAAATCCATGCCTTTTTTCTTGTCCTTCCCTCCATCTTTGAGGTCAGCATTGCATGCATCACAGTAGGGTGTTTTCCTATGATTTGAAGTCTAGAGTCATTAACCTTTGAACATTATTAAGTGACATCAAAAGTGATTCTATTTAGACTGGGCTCAGCTCCTCATTGATCTCTTTTTCCTTCCTCCCCTGAAATAAACAAAAAACTCATACATTTTTCTTAGTTTAGGAGTTTGATTTCTCTCATGCTTCTGAACACTTTTAAAAAGTCTCATTTGTCATTTTGTCAAGTTACTGCTTCCATTTGCCACCTGATACAGTAACATCATGTGATGCTTTCATATGGATATTTGCCAGCAGAAACCAGCATTTCTTTTGGCATTTGTCTTACTCATTTGTTTTGTTTTAGCTTCAGCTTCAGTTTTAATCCACTTTTGCCTCTTGCCCTTGTACAATCCTCTGTGAAAAGAAGCAACTGTGCCTGAATTTCCCTCAGTGTCAAAAATCATCAGGCACAAAAAGGTCCAGGAAATGCCTGGCTATGTATATCATATGAGACAGTATAAAGATTCACTACACTGAAATGTTGAGAAAAAAGTCATAAATGTGAAACCATGTGAACACTCTTTAAAGACAGGCTCCTAATTGCAAGTGACAAAGTTGTGGGCTTCTTACAGAAATTCTCCTAAAAGATTTATGCTCCAGAAAAGTGAGATGTTCAGCTAGCTCAATGGGCTCCAGATGGTCAAACAGCAGGCAGGCTTTTCCTTTTTTGGAAATCTTCTTCCTCTGTGTAACTCTTCTCATCCAGTCATAGGAAGGACTGCAAAGGAATAGGAATAAGTCTCAGTTCTGTTTGGGCGCATGTCGCTGTAGCCCGCAGCTGGAATGTATCACATAAAATTGACCACAGAAGGACCATGAGACTTCTGCCCTGTGACATCCAGCACATTACAAACAGAGTGAGACCTGTTCAGGAGTGTAACAGGAGCTGGGAGCTTTGCATGCACTACTCCAAGTGATAAATAATAGCAGGTTTCCATCACAACAAAAGGACGACCTATTCTTCCCCATGATACAGGAAGCCATAATCAAAGATGATTTGAAGTCAAGAACAGCTCAAAACAATTTCTGATGCAGAATAAAAACATACTTGAATAACATCAAGGATTAATTTTTCCTCAGTAAGTGCATAGGTCCCTGAAGTAATGGAACAACAGAGACAGCCAAATACTGTGCATATCCCATATTTTAAAAGAAAATCTACAGTATCAGATGAAATGCAAAAGCATGTCTGGTGATGTTTAAAAAGTAACTTTCATCCCAGCTTGTCAAAGAAATAGTAGTTGTAATAATTTTGATGTCATGCAACTACATATGTGAATGCTAAAAATTCTCCAGGTAAATAATAGAAAATATTGCAAAAAACTAAGAGATTATGGATGAGAAGATGAGAAGGCTTCCCGGAGAAGATCTGAGATTTACACAGCATGCCAGTCACTACATTGCATGCTATTTTGTATGAAAACTTGTAGAAAAAAAGTAATACTAATCACTTAATTGGCTTGTGCCTTGTCAGAAAAATAATTTATTTCCTGTTTATATGGCAAATTTACATATAGGTAGGAATCTTCTCCTTACTGTGTAACTATAACTTCAAATTTTTAGTAGCTTCAAATTTAAAGATAATTTTGCAAGTGCTTTTTTCATTCTCTCAAGATCAAGATGGGCTTCAGTATTTTTGTACTTTGTACAGAACTAGAATTCTGCTGTTCCAGACACAAAGATGTCCTTGACATGACATCCTTACATGCTGGAGATATCAATGAGATGGATGTGATCCTCATATCCAAGCTGGCTGGCTACTTCTTGAAACTCTTCGGTCAAACGAATCAGCCCAAGATCCAAGTTAAACTCTGCAGGAAATTCCAAAATCCAGTATCTGAAATCCACAGACAGCAGTTAAGAGATGCCCAGAGACTCAGGTATAACATTCAGTGGCTGCATATATTTTACACACTTTTTTAATGGGACTTATTCCAGGTCCACTGTTCTTTAGACAGAGAGAGTGAGCTCAGCTTGTTTCTTCTGTAATTATTTATGACACAGAAGTGGCAAAAGCCACTTTATCTTTTATTTTTTGTTTTTGCTTAACTCACAACAGCACAACAAAGCAGCATTCTATTGAAATGCAAAATTAAAGTGATGTCTCAGGTGAGACCCACAGAAGGCACACAGAGTGTCCTGCCTCAGGCTGCCAGGACACCCAGGTAACATTTGCATTTAGTCAGTGTCCAAGTGAGACAACTTTGTGTGCCCAGAAAAGACTTTCCAGTGAAAATGCAAATGTGCATTTGAGTGGCAGTTCCATCTGAATAACTGTGTAAATCAAGTGTCAGCCACATAAGATTACATGTAAAACATGCAAGCCCCCTTCCCTATGTAAGGGGGAGTGGAAAAGGCTTTATCAGCCCCCTCATTTTCCTCTCAGTGATGTAACTTCACCCAGAGGAAGGAGGGAAAAGCATTTGTTTGAGTAAAGCAATTGATATCATGATTACCTAAAAATTCATCCTTTCTCTTTTACAGAGAAATGTTCCTACATGAGAACAGCCCAACACATGAAAGCTTTCCCATGGAAACGAGGTCAGAGCAGCTGTTGCAAGGTTTGGAACACACCCAGTGTGTAACAACTTCGGCATCACTAACACACTCCTGTCACCATAAATTATGTAGGGATTGCCAGGGATTGCATGAACTGAACTCTACAAGTCAGAGACAATTTTCTTCTCCCACACTGAGTTACAGCTGGGAGCAAAATGTGTCTCCCCTCTGTGTGGCACTGAACTTGTTGCTTTCTGAGAGGCTGATAAATCATAACACTCATGAGCCAGATAAATAACAACACAAGTTTTCTGTCAGCTTTTTAGCTTGATGCAGTTAAGTGTCTTCAAAGCTGGATGGCTCAACTTAATTGTTTTAAACACACAGAAATTGCCTCTTCACTACGGAATGGAGACCAAGTTAAAAACCCAAACAAACAAAATCACATTGATAGTATTAACAGAAGCATAAAACCAAAATGCTAGAGCACCACCAGAAGTGCATTTACCTCATGAAGTAGCAGATTTTCAATCTGAATTCATTGCAGTTCTCCCCGTCAGCATCTCTATAAGTATGCCAGCTAAAGAAAGCTTTGTGTGCCTTGACTCAGCAATGTTGCTTTATTCACTGGAGGCTGATACTAGAGCAGCTGAATTTACCAAAAAGTATCTAACTTTTCTTCTAGAGATAACCACCTTATGCATCTAGTATTTCATTCACTTTCACAACATCATAGGAGACAGAGACTATTTCCTGGCTGCTCCTTTTTTCCCCTTATCAAAAATGCCTCTATTCTACAATTCTAAATATTCTTCTTCTTGCCAGCTCTGGCTAACCAAATATGATAACAGCTAACTGAGTTAAGAGGTATAAATGACATGTAGGTAGTTAGATATCACTGAAAATTCATAGTACTCAAAGGTCAACCTGTTGTGATACACTTGAAAAATTATCTTGGCTCATATTTACAGTTATTCAGTTGATGCACAGTTAGTATTCTTGTACATATGTAGAAAATCTACAAAGACATTATGTGAGCATAAAGAAGCTCACAAACTCACATCTTTTAGGTTGAGGAAAAAATCACCTCTGAACCTTGTTTGTCATTAATTAATTGGCACATTTTTACAAGCAGTCAGGAAAACAATCTGCTTTTGACACTGCAATGCCAATTTGCAGCACTTTGTGAAAGGATATATGGACAGCAATTTGCCAGCCAGCTCTGTAGAAGGCAGATACCACCGGTGCATTAAAAGAAAGGTTCTTGGCAAATGGCTGGAGCAGGGGTTTCCTTTGTCATCTGCAAAAGAGAAACAATGAGTTAACCCCATCATAGAAGGGGGGAGCTTTTACTCTTCAAGCACAGTCAGACAGAAATGACCAAAAGTGGAAATGTTGGCTCTTTATCTAACTAAAAGGTAGGAAAGAACACCTGAGCACAAAAATGCCCCTTGAACAGCAACTTGCTAAAATGCAGTGAGTGTTATTTAAACAGAGGAAAAAACCCAAACCAGTTCAGATAACAGGCCACAGCTAAAAAAAATAGGGCATGGGCAGCACTGTGCTAAACTTTATATAAAGGCAGTGCCAGTAATCTAAGGGACAAATCAAAAATTAATCCATCAAGAAGGGGGAGGATGATTTATGTACAACTATATCAAATATTTATTTTATTGCAGCTTTATAGCTTAAGTCAGTGGTTAAATTATTTTTAAAAATGGATCTGCTTCAAGAAATTCAATGTTAAATGTTAAAGCAGCACCTAGCACCTCACATCTGTGCCCAAGGTCACATCTCCAGCTGCCTAACAGAGACCCTTGTATCTTTGCAGTGAAGGCACTGAAACTACACAGAGTTATTCTCTGGCAGACTGGCTGGCCATCAGTCTTCTCCAGCACCTGCAATGTTGGACTATTCTGTCTGTCACTTTTATTGAAGACAGTAGATGATGTGATGTATGAAAACAGGAGCCACACATGGACTGTGCTTGTCAAGAGAGTGTGTACACAAGAGGAGACACTATTTCAAACAGACAGCAAGTGCATGGGCTCTGGTAATACTTAAATGAAGTTCTAGAGCAACCAGTTTGATGGTGGCCTACAGAAATGGATGTATGGGATTCACTGCAGCTGGTAGCAAGGTCTGTGCATCCATCAATTGTTCAATCTCTCTTGCCTTTAGATACTTATTTCTCTCCACATGGCATACAAAATTAGTACCTCCTTCCAATCAAAATCAGCCCTGCATCTTGAGGGAATCTAAATGTAGCTTTGTGAATCAAAGCCCTGTTTGAAAACACTTGAGCCCATCCATGAACTCGTTTGACTGTAGTGTGATATATGTCATGATTAATGGTGTTATGGATCAAGGTCTTTTTCATCACTTCTTTCCCTCAGACCTGGTACATCACATTTTGAGTAAAAAGATTACATGAGCCTTAGGTCATATTCTTAACAATTATTGCATGATGATTTGGAAAACCTTTAAAAAAATGACTGGTCAAAACCACAGCTGTGTAACCACCCAAGACAAAGATCAATGCCAGAAATAACTCCTTGAATAATTCATCTAAACATTTCTCTTGGTAAAGGCCAGCATTGTGGAAACCACCATACCCACAATTGTGCATTATCTGTATTAAGAAAATTTAATAAAGTATGCATGTGATTAAAATTCTGGCTTGCATGATTCTGGGCCAAATTAAAGCATGGAAAATTTTACAGAACAGAAATGTTCTTAGCCAAGAGAAAGACTGGCTAAATCAGAGAACAGCAGGATTTATATTAAAAGATTAATTTCAATAACAACAAAATAAAATATTGAAAGAGCATACCAAACATTTCAATACAAGTGTTCAAAAGCTCATCTAATGTTGCAGCCTTTCCAAGAGTGTTTGACCCCATTGTCTTTTAATCGTTGTCAAAAAATAAGAGACATTTTCACCAAGTAGAAGGATGCTTCTTCAAATGCCCAGCTTTTTCACTTTATTTTGTTGGTTGCATTCTTAGCTGGACTTCAATGAAAATCTGAAGAAAGTAAAAGAAATCATAATTATATGACTATATGGAAGAACGCTTACAGTTCAACTCATCTTTTCTATAAACTGCTTTTTTCCCCACAAGATAGAGAGCATGTGAAAGATTGCCATAAGCTTTCCCTACATTCCAGCTTGTGTTTCTAAGCATTGTCCAATTGTTTGTCCACTAGCACAAAATAAATCCATAGCTAAGGTCATAAAACAGACACCAGATGGCAAATGAGGGCCTGCATGTACAGTGACGCACATTTTGTTCAAGTCTCTCTATTTACACTTGATAAGTCACTTTTTGTTAATACCCCTGCTTTTATGTTTTTAAGCATAACCATTTTTCCCCCTGAGGTTACTGGTTCATGATAATGCTAATGGTCTTAATTGGCACAGACCACATAAAGTGTTTAATGAAGTTCGTAGCAAACATCAAACAAGGAGGCAATTTTCCAAAGGACCTTAAGATCAGCTTTTTAAAATAAAATAAATCTTCCCACAGTAGCTGGGCAGTCACAGAGACCTAAACATATACAGAAACTTCTAAATTTTATTATACATCTACACTGCATTTAAATATCAAATATTCTTTTACCTGAAGATGCACAGAATACTCTGTTACAAGTTTTCAGGAGTAATTTTACAGGTTATATTTAAAGAACAAATCAGTACTTTATTATCTATCTGTGACTAAACCCCACTACTGCCTGATCACACCAAGTGTTTGAAATGTGACAAACAAGTACATCCAGCAACTTATCTGGGCAACAAAAAGCCAAGAGTAGAACTAAAACAGTCCTTGAAGTGAAAAATCATTGCCCATGCAAATCACTATATATATATATATATATATATATGTTTTCCAAACCCAGTGTAACACAGATCTCACACTGCAAAGCCAGTCCTGGTAGGATTGACATTCTTCACCCTTCTCACAAAACCACCCTGATCCCCTTGCCACTGGCCAGGGTTACAGTGGACACAGAGTGACACACTGAGCTGTGTCTCTGCCTGCAGCCCTGCCAATGTCACTGTGGCCCAGCCACCCAAGGACACCAGGCAATGGCAGCTTTACTGTCCCTGCTGGTGCCACTCCGGCCAGGCAGCTCACACCCACAGCACAGGCAGGAGTGCTCCTTCTCCAGCAAAAGCAGGGCCAACACATCCTGACACAACTCCCAGTTCCCAGGGAGAGGAGAAATCCCTTCTCATTCGGGGTAGGTCTGCACTGCTGATGATGTCCAGACTGGCCTGCAGCTCCATCAGTGATGTGTCTCAAGCTCCCAGGCAGCCTTGGCACATGTGAGCTGCTCACTGCTGGCCTGTGCTGGCTGGCACCTGCACCTCATCTCCATTCAGGACACCACTGACTGGCCAGGGGTGCCCTGGTAGCACAGTGCACTGCATCCCAGCACCTGGAAAGTGTCCTGCACTGGACACTTCTGTATGGACCCAGAGTCCTGCAGTGCTGAGCCTGTTTGAAGCATGCAGCAGTGTTTTTGCTTGGAAGAGCTTCCAAATATTCTATTCAGCCAGAGATGCAAGTCCTATGAGGAGCAGTTGAAAGAGCTGGCATTGTTTAGTCTGAAAAAAGTAGACTGAGGGCACATCTTACCACTCTCTACAACTGCCTGAAAGGAGCTGGTAGCAGCTGGGGGTTGGCCTCTTCTCCCAGGGAACAAGGAACAGAATGAGAGGAAATGGTCTCAAGTTCCACCAGGAGAGAAATTTAGATTGGATATTAGGGAAAACTTCTTCACTGGAAGGCTGGCCAAGCACAGGCTGCCCAGGGAAGTGGCTGAGTCACCATGCCTGGAAGCACGTAAAAGACATGTAGATGTGGCACTTAGGGACATGGTTTGGTGATGGATTGGGCAGTGTTTTGTTAATGGTTGGATTTGATGATCCTAAAGTTGTATTTTCCAACCTGAACAACCCTATGGCTCTGTAGTATTACTTTTAGATGTGTTCCTACAGCCAGGTTCTTTCTGGTCCCATCCAGCAATGGATTTAGACATGACACTCTCTTCCCTGAAGCTGAGAGGGTCCTGGAGGATGTAAGCACAGCTCATGGAACAGGGAGTCTCTACCAGGCAGTGCACACACGATGCCTCAGCCCAAGCCAGCCAACAAGAAACTTCATCAGAGAGGTGCAAGCATTAGATCCCACCCCTCCTGGGTGGAAGGAAGCGCTCTCCTCTGAATTTGGTGGTGCAGAAACCCCTCTTGAAAGAACATGTCCGCTTTTCTAGGAATCACACAGAGATGCTACTTGCAATGAACTGAGGGGAGACTAAACGAACCCTGTCACACAACAGCAAACAGAGCATGCGGTTAAGGAAAAGGTGAGTGAGTACACAGAGGTCCTTGGCCCCAAGCCTGTGTAGCAGGTGGTGGTGTCCAACAGGCTGGCTCTGGGGCTGGGCTGGGCTCAACCCTTCCTGGCCAACACTGAAACCCAAAGCTGTGTGACGTGAACAGGAGAGTGCAGAGAGATGTGTGACTCTCTCACCTGCTGGTCAGGCTACAAGAGCTATGGTTACCCTAGGGTTAGTCTTTCTTCCCAAGACTGTTTCTGTATTTAAAGTGAAAAAATAAAAAAGTAAGCAAAGCATTTGTTTGGTTTCTTTCAGAGTTAACCATCAGCTCTGCAGTGTTTTTCAAGGTCACAACCTTGTACACTTAACTTTTGCTAGAATCCCACTTTGGGCATATTTTTCCTTTTTGACCATACCCAAGTCCTTCTCTAAGTGCTTAAATAACTGGTGTAATTTCCACAAAGCCAGCTATCTAGCTCTTCCAGATTTATCTGACTTAGGTTTTCTTTCAAGAGGATAAAAATAAAATCATTTCCATTTCAAAATATTTTTAGTCACTGCTTCAAAAATTAAATGGGGAAAAACTATTGTATTTTCTGTCTAAGCCTAGAAAATTGTTGAGCATGAAATATAGGAGTGGAAGAGATTTGATCTGGCTTTTAAATTTTGTTGGTATTCCCATCATATGTAAAATATAGCATAGGAGAGCATCATCTCTGTCTTCCACTGACAACAGTATAAAATGCTGTGGGTAAAATTGAAGGTTTGGTGTTTTTCTTCAATTTCACAACTACTTAAGTAGCAGACACCTGGATCCTGACAGATCCTGTCCTCCCAAACAGCCTATCAGATCACTAAAGGTCAGAGCATTACTATAATAATGCTTCTTAAAGAAGAATAAATTATTTCTACCAAGTGCAGAACTGGCTGATTGGGTCTGAGTCAAAACCTGATATCACATCTCCTGACTGCAGACTCCAAAACCCACAAGCATTACATCATTCCTTGTGTGATCAAGCACTGCTGTTCTACTAAAACAATAAAGGAATTGTCTACAACCATGCCACAATGGTATCCAACCACACACCAGCATCCGTAGAGATGAGTAAAATACAACTCTAAATTTCATCTTCATAAATTAAATAAGCTATATTCTGTCAACAGTTCACTGCAAGAAAGATACAAAATGAAAAATAAAATAAAATTATCACAAAGTATTTCTACAAATAAAAAATTTTAAGCATTTGAGATATGTGGCAATTATTAAAAAATTGATTGTCAAAAGTGCAGTTGGACTTTGAAATAAAGATAACTTTGAGAATCTCTGCCCTCAGCTGCTTTGCAGCATAACACTGAAATATCTTATTGCCATCCAGTTGTTTCAGGGAATAATTGCCCACTAGAATGAACCAAATAAATTTTTGCCTTATAATGGAATTATAAATCTGATTTGGTTTACTGTGATTGCCATGGGCTGTTAAGGACACAAGAGGCACACAGCCCTCCACAGCCACCCGTTCTCATTTCTTTACCAGGTCACTTGGAATGGCAATCTCCCCTGCAAGTCTTGCTGGTAACCCACCCCATGCTGGGAAGGGATAATCAGGAATAGGTGAAGGCTTCCACAGCAACAATGCCACCAACACAGACCTTAGCACTCACTCAAAGCCACCAGCTTTTTCTCCTTCATTTACGCAATAGAAACAACTATAATATCCCTATGAACCAAGTCATGGTGTCAGGCATGTCATGCTTTATTTTATGCAATATTTCTATCATGGGATGTGCACTTCCTCCCTAGGGAAAAAGCAGAAACAACTGCAGTGATGTGCTCAGAGGTTAGGAGCTTGCCATGGTCTGAACTACAAAACACAGAGCTCCTCCCAAGTCCTGCCATCAGCCCAAGTGCCACATGCACATGGTTCATCTGAGCAGATGGGTTTCCTTAGCACTTTGTGCAGTGTAATTGCATTTTGTGTTCAACATTTTGGAAGTGTTGAGATGGTGCTATTGTGGACTGTCCTGATAGATTACTTGAAACAAGTATGGAGGCTGTGAGCTCTTGAGACAGATGTGGTCAGGAGCAATACATTAGTTATTAGAAGAAAAAGGATACCCGGGCAGCAAACTTGTGATCTTATGCAAAAGCACCAAGTGATGTAAACAGGGTGGGCAGCATGAAGCCAAGGTTTCAATTAGTAAAACCAAAAGACTTAACTTTTACTGCTGGAGGCTATTTTAAGGAGGGGGTCCACACCCACAACCTACAGCAGTTTAAATAATATTAAAATATCAAGCCTGTACAAATCCATGGGTGGGCACTCCATGTGTGGATTTCAGGCAAATTGTATCGGTTACAGGTGCAAGCTAAATCAATAAGTCAGTTTTAAATAGGCTTAAATTTGACATACAGGGCAATATTTATTCAGCTAAATTAAATCCAAGCAGCTTTTTACTCAGGCCAGATTAACTGTACCTATAGTATTTCCCCCGTTTATTAAAAGTGGGCTATTTTCCTTCTAATTAAAGGCAATAAATAGAGGCACATGCAAAGAGTCCCACCTTGATACAGAGGCACCTCTATGGGTCCCAGTTTATCCATAAACATTCCAGATGCCTACACACATAAGACTTGTATTCTTTACAAGATTAGGACATTCTTGGGGCTTTAAATAAGCCAGACCTCCCCTCCTCCAAGCCTACACAACACATCAGTAAATGCTTGCATTAAACAGCTTCCACCTGGCCGCTGGAGGACTGCTAAGTGGGAGCAGCTCAACAGGGAAATCCAATCAGTAGCAGCATGCAGAAAAAGAAGTTGAGAAGAAATCATGAGTCTCATGAGAAAGTTTGAGGGCACCTTCCCTTGCTACACCTCTTTCCATTATTCTGTCTTAATCACATCCAGGGCAAGCTCTGGAGGACAGAGGTCACCTGCTGCCCTGCAGATGTAATGGAGGCTCTCACAGTAAGACCCTTTCCTGTTGTTAGTTTCCACAAATATTAATGTAATTACCATAATAAGAATCCCAGCTGGGACTGCACCTTTGCCTCACAGATGCAAGCAAGACATCTGTTTGGGCTCAAGGCAGCACAGACCTTAGGTTGCCTACTGTGTGGCTCCTGGAGTTTGCTCTCTCCCAGCAGTTCTGTATTTCTTGTAGCTGGGCAGGACCAGTTTATTCATTACAGTGCACACAGCTCCATTTCTAGAAAACTCTGGCCAAGGGGCACAGGGGGTCAGGTTTCTCCAGGGTGTGGCACAGGGCAGGGCAGAGGTGCTGGGCTGTCAGGCAGCCCAGTGCCACTGCCTGTGCCCAGCCCATGACCTCAGCACCGCGTGCAGCTGCTGCAGGATGGCACATCTGGCTCTCCAGTGACCTTTGTTGTATGGAGCAGGGACACAGAACAAGGGACACATTGTGACACTGCTCCATGAATGCAAGATACAGGTCTTGCTGTGGGCAGGAGAGGAATGAAAATGGAATATGGGAGTCCAGGGCTCATCTGACTTCCCAGGACTCATTCACCTTTGTTGCACACCTTGAGATTGTAGTTACACAATAAACCACAGCAACTGTCTGCAGCCTATTGCTTCGATTCACTTTCTGTTGTTGTTTTTGGATCAAAGGGGAACTTTAAAAGACACTGAACAACAGAGTGGGATGTCTGTGATTGAAAAGAAGATGGGACAGGTACTCTGCTGGTGGCCAGCTGGAGCCAATCCTTTGGAGAGACAGCCAGCAGTGCACGAGGTCAGGATCTGTCCTCAGCAGTGTCTCGCCACTGCTGCTCCCTTCTCACTCTGTCCTGTGCTCCGGCATGGGTCCTCTGTGGGCCACAGTCCCTTCACAAGTGCAATTGCCCTTCCATGAACTTATCAATGGCCCAGAGGCTCTTCAGGGAAGTACCTGCTTTGTCACAGAGCACCCCTCTGTCCTCTGACCTTATTATTCCCTCTCTTCTTCCCTCCTCCTGTCCATTCCCTTGTTTTTTACATGTTTTCCCTCCTCAGAATTTTCTGCCTTTTCTTAAATATGTTTTTCCAGAGGTGCCACGAGCTTGGCTGATGGACTCAGCTGCATGGGGTCCCTTGCAAAGACAGCTGGAGGTGGCTGTGTCTGACACAGGGCAGCCCCTGGCCTTCTCCCGCAGAGGCCATTCCTGCAGACTCTCTGCTGCCAAACCCTTGCTATTTGCATCCACTTTAGCCTCTAAGGGACGAGCATTTGTTCCTTAGTACAAAAATATTCAATTTACAAATACTCAAAATATGTTTTATTATGCTTAATTTTGAGAGAAGGCTCCACTAAGCTTAATATTTACTTTCACAAGTCACCCAATGAACACAGAAGGGTAATACAAGCCATTTCAAGCCCTAGACATCTAGTCTTCTATGGAAACAGAGGTTAAATTAATGGGGCCACAGGTAAGAGACCAAGTGGATATATGGATCCTCTCCCATGGACTACCCAGGTGTTAGTTCAGACCCACGCACAGAAGACCATGGTGTCTGGTACAAGTTGATAAATTAGCATGTAGAGTACAATACATGCTGACCTAAGATAAAAAAGAAGCTTACAGAAATCATGAGGAATGCCAATGGACAGTCACATGACCAAATCAGAATCTCAGTAATCAGAAAGTCACTTGATTAAGGCTTGAGCTGCTTAGATAGCATTTTGTTTAGCATTCTTCCTGTGAAACATAACCAAGAGGATTTCAGAGACAACATAACACCTCTACCACCACCACCACCCCCAGGTTTTCTTCATTATAATTCACCTAAAATAATAGCTTAATAACTGGATTTATAAAAACAACAAAGATTACATTCTCAATTGCAATACTGGCATTTTATGGAATTGGTTATCTACCATACTTTAGGTTTGTCTCATCCATTTCTATATTTGTTTCTTGTATTTACTTTGTTGGTATTTGCCTCTGTAATTTAACTCCAGCTAATTAATGGCAGGAAAATCTGAGCAGACATCCTTGGTTTGTTCCAATACTATGCTGATGGCATCTTCCACTTTCCGTGGGTGAAGGTAGTAGAGTTGCCCAGAATGCACCAGGTTAAAAGGGAGAGCTAAGGAAGACTTTAGTTTGTTTTCAAAAGAAGAAAACTTCCAGCCATATTTCTCAGTATATTTATAATGAAAATGATTTTGCTACTCCCAGTAAAGTCAAATTACCAATATCAGACATTTGATTAACATGTGTGACACCAGGGGATGCAGCTCTTCTGGGAATCTTTGTGCTTCAGACACATTAGAGATCTCCAGCACCGAGGGAGAGGACAGCAACAGCAGTAAGAGTTTCACTCTCTCTAACTTGATCTTTTTTCAGAATCAAGCAAGACACCATCAATGCCTCCTACAAGTTATATTACTGCCTGTAAGCCTTCTGAGAAACTCTTGGCAATTACCTTTGCTATTCACAGACTTGCATAGAGCATCCTTCAAGACTAAGTCTGCTTTGTTAGCCTAGTCAAGTCAGAGTTAAAATACATCTTATCAGCCTATAGTCACAACTCCTTACCCTGTTATATGCCTATAATGAGCCTGGTCCAGCCCAAGTAGAAACCAATTATTTTAGTTATTTTAAAAAACATCTGGGGAAGTAATCAATCCTTCAGTTTGTCAGAAAGACAAACCCCCAGAATATTTATTACCATCTGAGCAATGGTAATAATATAATAATATATCTGTTACAAAATATTTTAATATTTTATTATTGTTTACCTTATTGTTATTACCTTATTTGTTATTGTTTACCTTAACCAGCTATGTTCTCTTCAAGACAAGGCAGAAAAATCACATGTATTAATTAGATTACTAAGAAATCCTAGGCCCTATCTGCCCAGACTTTCTTGTATGTTCAGCTTGAAAATCTACCACAACACTTGCTATGTCTTATTTTTAACTAAGGCAAAATTTTTCAGCAGTAGCATAGTCCCTGGGTAGTGACTTCTTTCAAGCTGGGGAATATTCCAAGAGTTAGGACAGTTTGAGAAATCAGCACTGCTTTTAGTTTCACACAAGTTTTCAATCAATTTTAAGGCAAAGAGGAGTCGTAAGGGCATGTAACTCGTATTAAAATTCAGTAAGTTATCAAGGTATCAAGATCTTGTCTAATAAGCCCATAGCTTCTAAATAATTTTTCCCTTAGAAAAAGCTTTTTTCACTCCATATCATTCTTTAATTTCCAGTTGTTTCCCACTGTAGACTAATTACTCATGGAACAGTGCTTTCTGTGCCCCACAGTGGGGACAGCCACCCTGCAGACATCGGTGCCACCCTTTGTGATGATGCCACAGGAATTGCAGACACATATGGAGCTTCTCAAGCACACCAAGCTCCACAGGCTTCTGCTGGCCACCCAGACTGCAGAGATTATAGCGAAATGTCTCAAAAAGTAAAATTTTAAAACACTCCCCCTCTTCCACTGGCCATCTCTGCAGCTTGTTGTATGAAGGTAAGACAAAATCATTCTCTGCAGTCACAGATACCACTGGGGAGAATTCAGCACCTCCTGCTTACCTGCTATCATTTTCAGCCATGATGATCATGTTTAATTTCTCCCTCTTTCTGATTTCTGGCCTTTCCCAAACTGAAGAACAACTGCAGTTACTGTACATCCACTAAAAGCAAGGGTATCACCTTGTGAAAAGGGGAGTTTCATTTTTTCTGCTTCAGTCCTGTTAACCCCTACATTCCCTCACATCTCTCCCAATGAAGTCACAATCTATACCTACCCTAGTGTGAGGAGTGGCCTCCAGTGCAGTGAGAGCAGTTTTGCTGCTGACCTTTCCTCCTGTGACTGCAATCAAAACCTAGATTGGCTTCACAAATGTCTCGACTGCATCTTTACAGCCTGGGAAGTACTTATCAGCCCAGTAAATTGAAGGCAGCAACTGGTAAAACAATAAAGGCAGGAAGAGGCTTTCAGAGACTTAAGTAATGGGAAACTGGATGTCTGAGATGGAGCAAGACAGAGTTAAAAGGACAGAGGACAGGACAGAGCTTTGGCTGCTTTCACCCCTTTGGCTGTTACTGTGCATTTGTAATGGGATAATCCTTTGTTTTCCCTTTGATGAGCGCAGAAAGTGGTTCACATGGAACTGCTATTTCCCACAGACCTGTTAATAGGTCCCACACTAGAAGTGTGGCTGGGCCAGCTGCTAATGGCCAGCAGCCCTTCTCAGTCCCTGGTGGCAGCTGCCATCCATTGGGAGCATTGCTCTTTAGGGAGAGAATGCCAATGAAAGAAGCACTGGGGAGAGGTGACAGACAGGCATGGGGCACACAGACCTGCTGTGTGACCCTTGGGGCCCATGCAAATTGCTCTCTCCTGCACACTCACATGAAGCAGGGTGCCTGGCTTGGGTGGTTTTGCAGCTGCAGAAGTCACCAGTGCCTCAGGACTCAGGCAAGCAGCTGTAGAGTGAAACCACAGCCCTGAAGTCAGGAGAGATCCAGTGTCTTTCTTTTTCTGTCAGCAGATGCTGGGCATCAAAATATGTAAGCAGCTTTTCATCTCTAGTTATTATTTTTGAGTTTCCTTTGGGAAGATGGCAGGAACAACAGCAGCTTCATATTTCTTAATGGTGCAAAGAGAACGTTTTAAACACAGGCATACACTGCTTCTTGGGCCACTTCAGAGTTTTTCTGAATACTAAGCCTCCAACAGAGAAGAGCAGCAAAGAGATTATTACCTGGTTTCAGTGTGTCTGACTAGATTTTGTACTCTTTTTTCAGAGGTAAGAAAGCAACCATCACTGAGCTGACAAAACTTTGTTTCCTCACAAAGCAATCTACTAAGAAACATGCACTGGTTTGTACAAACATGAAGAAACAGCAAACCTCTAAAGCTGTTTATGATACAAGAAGTCTACAGAGTACAGGATATGAGAACAGTGTCACCTATATTCCTATATCCAAGCACTTGGGCCAGAGTGAGCTTTATTAATAACCCCATACCTTCCTAACAATAAGACAGCTTGCAGCCAACAAGTTAAATGCCTTCTTTAAAAAGAGTAACCTAAGATTGTATTGTATATAAAAATACACAGAACAGCAAGACAACTTGAAAAAGGGGAAGGAGCAGTGTGAAAATAAAATCTCACAGATAAAAGAGGAAAAGCGTCTTACAGTTCCTGCTTTAATAAGTAACACTTCAAACAAGCAACTTTGATATTTATTTTGCTAATACTATTTTGGCAGTTATATATTTATGGTATGAAAGAATATCTGTCGCAGGATGGCAGCTACACAAATATCCCTTTCCACAGCCACAGAACACGCTACTACCGTAGGACTTCAGAAAAACAAACCTTATCAAAACCCATTGGTTAAGTTTGCGAAGCTCATGTCTTAAGATCCAGCACTGTAATGCTTTAAAGCTCATGTATGCTAAGGATTCACCATTATTTGAAAAGCAGCAAGAGCAGTTGCTGCAGCTGTAACAGCTGAGAATCACATACTGCACCCAGCACACTTGTGGTGTGGTGGATTAAACCCTGCCAGTCAATTGGCAGTATTACAACTTTGCAGTGGCCAGTTCAGACCATCCCAAGCAACTTGAAAGACTCTTATTGAATTAATCCAAACCTGTTTGTTTTGAATTCATACAGGACACCCATAACTCTTTACTCCTTAGCATATAGTTATCAAATTTAAGGACCTTATCAGAATTTCCTTACAGATCTGCTAAACTTCAATAATTCTAAAAAAATAAAAAATCCTGTGTGTATGTAGTAAAGCTAATATCAAGTAAAAAATATGGTCAAGTAAGGGGAAGAAATTAAAGGATGAAGGAGCTGGGAAGATATTGGTTTAAAAGCTGATTTAGAGGCTTAGGGACTTGCTCTTCTTCCCCCAGTATTTATCATTGAAAGACTGGCTGTTGTTGCAGTCAAGTTTTCATAACACCTTGGTCTTTTTCAAGCTTACTTACAGGAGCAAACTATAATTCTATAAGCATTAGAATACCAGGTAACCATGCTCAAGTCAAATTTTCCACCAGTTTCTAATTCAATATAATTTAATCAATTTGAGTATTCAAAAAGGAGATGGTTTTGAAACACAGACATGAGGCAAACTTAAGATACATTAATCTGAAAACCACAACTCTTATTTTAGTTCTGCAATAGGAGCTGAGAATTAGATCCAAAAGGAGGATTAAGAGCCCAAATCCTGGCTCCCTTTTACTTCTACAGCCTGATCCAGGGTTATGTTTCTCAGCCTGGTCTCTCACTTCTCACCTCCTCACCCCAGAAGGTGACAGTCTAGAGCTTGTAACCACTCTCTGCACTTTTGATATTAAAGTGTGAGTCAGTAACATCAAGAAGCTCCCTACTTAGGTCACTCCTAAATCCTTTTGGGATCTGTACACATGAAAGTCCTCTGCCTTGTCTGTGTTAAGCATCCTTCAGTCACACCTAACATGTCAATCCCATGCTACATAGGTGCCATCATGATGCCCAGATTTCTTTTTCCAAGAGCTCTGAACACTCCTTAAAGCTATGAGAGGCACAGGATCAACTCTTCCAGTTCATGGAAGGATTGCAGACCTCACCCTATCTTGGCTGAGACTACAGAGGAGATTTATCATCCTCAGAACCTCATATTACTTGAAATAATGAAGTTTCTTTGGTCTGCAGGGAGCAAGCAAGCAAGAGCGTGACTCTGTAATTTAAGGGGATGAGCATTCACTCAAGAGGAGGGGAAAAGGTGAATTCTAGTTCCTGCCCCAATTCCCACTTAAGATAAAAATATACAGACAGTCATTAGGGCAGGGCCTGGAAACCAAGAGTTTTAGGAAGGGTGGCAGCTGTTCCAGGAAGTATGTGTTCATGAATTCAGCAACGTAGAACATGAGTAACCAAGCTAAAGCAGGCAAGACATCTCTAGCAGAGGAGATTGTTAGTCTTTTAAGGAAGCTACTTCATGGACAGTGTGATAAGGCTGGAATGTCATGGCTATTCTGATTTGGAGGATAAATCACTATATATCCAGATGGTGAGTTGACTCAAGCCCTAATTCAGCAAACTTTTTCTGGTGTAATTTTCCCCACTGTAATCAATTATGCATTTGCATAAGCTGGGGTTTTTTTACTTCCCACTGGCAACACCAGAAATTTCCAAACAAGCTCTGGGCTTGAACAATGAGTTGCTGTGAAACAACCAATTTACCAATGTGTGCCACATGAACCGGCACCAAGATTATGGACTGGGTGAATCTAAGTGAATGATGGGTTATGAATAGAAGCCTTTCTGTAATAATGCTACTTCAGATTAGGGAAATCCAGAGTTTAAGCAGGAGAAATTTTCATCTTTCTAAAAAATGTGTACAAGAACACAGCATTATGACAAAGAATATATGAACCTTGATCATGTGTCAAAGGCAGCCTTATCAACATGTTTGGCAAGCATGCAAATATCCCCCATACAAGCCATGTTCAGTCTATTTGACCATACCATGTATGACTTATATTCCAGTCTCTAAGACTGATTTCTGTGTTGAAAATCTTCAACCTGTTTCAGGCATGAGGAGTAAAATATACTTCAGAAATAATGGAAAATACTTGTTCATCTCCCTGCACACACTTGCACTCCAGACCCCCTTGCACAAGCCCATCAGTGCTCTGAGTGGAACAGGTTTCCTTAGGAGGGGTTGAAAAGAGAGGCAGTTTTAACAGGAGTGGAAGGAGTTGTATATGAAAATGTATTGATACCTATAACATGGAATATTAATATATGTATATATCAGCTACTGTATATTAAGCTTGGTATGACTTTTGTGGTAGTCCAAAGCAGACATATTCCTGAATTATTAAATTTGTGTTAATTTAAGGTGATACAGTTATTTTCTCTTTGCAGAAGCTAAATATATGAGGTATCTGAACAAGAATATCTCAGGTCTCACTAATTTTGCACAAATTATTATGCCTGGCAGGTTCTCAAGATGCTGAGGCCCTCTCTCCTTGCCTGAGAAACTCCAGATCATTAGTAAGGAGCATATGCATAAATCACAGGTGGGAGAGTACTCTGTAGGGAGAGCCAAACCATTTCACTTATTTGAATGTGGTCAAGGGGAGCAGTTATTCAGAGAAGTGAGACAGCAGATGGCCACCAAAACAACCAGAGTAGTTCTCAGGGGTAATTGTATTTTCTGCTGAGCTGTAAACATCAGCCCTGTGGGTATTTCCACACACCCACCCGTTGATCCTGACCTCATACACACTTAGAGGTTAGCTGAGCTTTCTGATGGGATCTCTCATGAATTCAGCCCAGCAAATACCTATGTATTTGCAGGATTAGTCTTTGTAGCTGAACTGGACTCACCAAATCTGTGGTGTTGATGTTGCTGGTGCTTGTAGCTGTTAATCTTTTGCATTCATTACAAGAGAAAAGTTCCCCCCCTGTTACAACACCTCTATTCTGGTGGTCAGGTGGTTTTTAGATATGTTACACCAATAAGAAAGCCAATTAATGAAAAAGTACTACTTCACCGGCTATTCACATTGAATAGAAAAAACACAGAGAAAAGCAATGAAGAGCTAAAACCAGAAGACTTGAGAATTTGTTTCAGGCTTCTGATTCAAACTCTTAGGGGTAGAACCTTGCTATTTCTGACTTGTAAGGAAGGGCCAGCTTGAAAACAAATTTATCAAATTCAGCAGTGAAAAGTGAATATGCCATAAATATGTTAGAAGAAAACATTCAGTGCAAGTTGTTTAGAGTACCTGTACAAATGTATTGTAACCAGGACTGGCTAGCTTAGGAAAAAAGAAAATGACACAAGTGCCCTTACAGTATTTTTAAAAGCAGTTTCCTCTCTTTATTCAGGAATATCCTGGGAGTGGCTCCTTGGTACAATGGCATTTTCAGCTAGAGAGAGGGGCTAGCACAACTGCAGCTGCCTCTCAGCTGCATGTTTTGCTCTAGAGCAGAAATATACCCATTCAGAGAGCTGCCAGGCTGCCCTGAGCATTTCCTCAGAGCAAAGGGACAAGATTTAACAGGACCCTTACAATGCTCTCAGTGACGAGGGTCTGCACTGAGCTTCTGCACAGGGACAGCAGCATCCCCACTGTTACCCGGGCTCCTGGACAATGTAATAAAAACCAATCCAGGATGAACTTTCAGTTTTATATTGGGCTTTCTAGAAATCCATCAAGGGGCAATCCAAGGGCAGAACAAAGAATGCTGAAATTTAATTACTGTGCTTCATGCCTATGCAGACCTGCCTGACTTACATGAACATAATGGGGGGGGGGAGGGTATATTCAAGAAACTGAGCATTGTTTTTTATGATATCAGGAAATTATAAAATAATGTAAAAAGGTGGTGGTACAGAGGTTGTGTTTTCTGCTCAAGTGCAAAATCAGTGTGTGCCCCAGTGGTGTTCCATGTCTGGTGTTGCAGTGACAGGTATTGCAGTTAGAATTCATGAGAAAGCCAAAAAAGTGAGGAGAGCCTGACGACTGTCCTTATTTCTCAAAGTACTCTGGCTGTGTTTAACAGCAAATATTCATGTCAAAGTGAGTTAGTGATAAGGACTGAAACAGTTACACTCTTGAGAATCTTGTGATGATCGGGTTTTCTTCATTTTGTCAACAGAGAATTTAAAAGTCTCAGCCTGAGTCCTGAATTTACATTACTGTATCAGAATCGATACAGTAATGACAGCTGGAAGCTGTAAATAGAGCAGGGTTTTTTGTCTTAAACTTCACAGATCCAATTGATGAGTTATTCTCCTTGATTGCAAATTACCTTTATAACCAACAGTAAAGAGGCACAGAACTGAGTTCTCTCACCACATTTCTTTGAGACAGTTCAGCTATCACTGTAAGAAGATGTTTTCAGACATTATTACCTGAAGGCAAGCTCAGTAGTGCAGTTATCTAATGTTTACTTTGCAATCATGATTTTGCCTCTTTTATATATCAATTAACCTCCAGCTCTGTGGAGAATTAATCAGCTGCATAAGAGGCACACACATAGCTGGCTCCCAGTCCAGCTGGTGCAGAGCCATATGGATTTACATCAACCTGCTGCACCAGCCCTGGCACAGTGGTTCTGGAGAAGCAGGGAGGAAGAAGTTACAGCAGGTATGGACTGAGCTCATATCTGTTTTCGGGTGGATTTGGGGTTTTCTGGTGGATTTAGGTTTGCAACAAGTCCTGGACAGTTTGCTTAACACAGAGCACTCTTTATAAATACAAAATGCAGTGTCTGGAAACAAGCACACATAATCTTACTTAAAATCAAAATTCCTACAGTTCTGAAGAAAAATAAACTTATTCTGGGATCAGTAATAAAAAGTGACAGGAAACAAGTTATTCTCCCTGCCCCAGAAGGAATGAAGATGTGGACAGGCTGGAGGCCCCATTGCAGCCAAGGTGCCCAGGGCAGCACGGGCTCCTGACACAGCACCAGCACCTCAGGACCTGTGGCTCTGCCCTGTTAATGGTGTTCCACAGTATCCCTGTGGGAGGGCTGCAGTGTGCTGAGAGCATTTCAGCTCTTGGTTCAAAGGCAGTCTACCTTTGGAGACACAAACAGGCAGGAAGCCACACAGACTTCTGGTTTTGTGAAGAATTGAAACCGATTGACATTTTCCCATAAAATTACCAATTAACTGTCGAAATCATAAACTATAGTTTAAAAGAGAAGTCTTCAAAAAGAAGCAATGTTTCCCTTTCTTATGAAAGAAGTATTTGAAAAGCTTATTCTCCCCACCTTTAAAGGAGAGACTGCATGCAACCTGTCAGTGTTTACTCTTACACCTTCCTCAACAGGACCCCACTGCTCTGCCTGCCCCTCTATAACCTTACCTGTAGCCCCTTAATCTTATCACATATCAAGATCCATCACTCATTCACCTGCTCCTGTTCCTCCTAAGTCTTCCTCCAAAGAAACCTGATTCATCTCTATGTAAATAATTGATCAAAAGTTCCTTTTTATGTATCCTACACTCTGGTTTTGAAAGAAAACTTCAGACTGTAAGAGTCAAAAATTATCAGACAGGGACATCAATCATTCATGAAGCAAAACCACAAAACATGCAAGTACGCAAAAATAAATTGAATTAAGAACTTGGAGAAATTTAGGAGACTCCTTCCCTGTTTTTTGCAATTTTTCAATCTTCACAGTCTAATTATGCATTATTATTCAGAATGGCTCAATAGTATCTTAATCAGTACATCTACATCTTCACTCTTCCTGCATTTCTCTATTTCTACCTTTTCCTTTTAAAATAATCTCTCCATTCACCCTCAGAAAGTAACAAGCAATTTTACTCAGATTGATCACAACTGTTTTGAGGGAGTACCTCCTTCAATTCCTTACACTGGTACTTTTAAGCCAAACACTGAAATTTCTCTATACTCAAGTTGCATCACTACCTATTGACTAGCTCTACAGAGATAGGAAAATGCAATCATCACAAACAGCCTCCTCACTCCATCATCTGAGTAAGTTAGCACCATTGTCCCTTCCTGGCTAGCACGAGGGCAAAACACCGTACCTGCCTTGTTCCAAAAACAATGCTGTTAATCACAGGTCAGAAAAACGCAGGCAATCTGAGCATGAATGACTGCTTATCAATGAAATTTCAAAAATATGCTTCACTCTTTCAAGTATTTTTATGAAAGGTCTAGGATGAAAATGGGAAAGCAGTGACAGTTTAGGAAAAAAAAATCAAAAACAGGGAAAATCACTTACTGTACTTGGTTCTGCAGAGGTATTCAACACAAACATCACCCTTCCTTGTCCAGCTGCCAAGTGCTAAAGCATGAAATGAGCAGCTGTTTCCTTCAAGCTGGGGCTGTGTGTCTTAACTAGTCACATGCCCCTCCTGATAAATCTCACTGCCGTGCCAGGAGGTTAGAATCTGAAGATCATTATTCCCCCTATTAGAAAATCCTTTTCATAATAGCAGCCTTTGCTGGAGCATTTGAGTGGAACACGGCGCTGTGTGCTCCATAACTTCTGTTTTTTTGTTGGTAGGGTTTTTTTAATGACTAACACCAAACAGTAGATAAGCCTTAATCGACAGTAGGGGCAGCACAAGTGGAAAGTTAAACACATCCCTGTTGATTGCTTCAGGTTTTTTCTGACTTCAGACTTTGCTGAAGTCAGAAAAAATTAAATTCTTTTTAATACAGGAATTTAAACATGAACAGTAAAATTTAAAATACTGTTGCATTCCTATTGTCTTTAACACCAGGCCACTCCAGTGATCATGCAAAACACATGAACAATCCCACCTTTGGGGATTAGTTGTTCTTAAGGGTAACGTTACAATCTTTTATGTTTGGACAGTAGAGTGATGAGTATTGATAGTTTAATTTTGGCATCTGGCATTTTTACATCATGGATTGTGTGGCTGCATTTTGCCAGACATTGTATAGTCAGGCTGAGACAGACCCTTTGAGGTGAGGACTATCAGTCTAAACAGAGAGAGCAAAAAAAAGCATCCTTATCCCCATGTTCCCAGATGTAGGACAAATGAAGGAGAAATGCTGAAGTCAAGAAAGGAACAGGTTTTGATGGAATTTTCCAGGCTGATATGTAGTCACACATTACTGAAATTCAGCTGAGACTTTACACTTAACTCCCTTTAGCTTGGTCACACATTTAAAGATATTTAGGTATTTAAGGACAAAGGCGTACAGTAATGGTATTTCAAGGGTGAGGTGCACAAGATCATTTTCTGAATTTCTGAAATTCCCATCCCACATATAAGATATACTGTGCTGAAATCTTGGCAGTACTGCAGACTGGCAAGATTAAAGGTACACAGGCAATTGACCATCAGTATATGATGTGGTAATGGTGTTTTGATGTTTGGTAAGCAATCCAGATCCTGCATGACGGCACGGATTCATTGGATTACAAAGGGTGTTGTAGGGCATTTTTCTGAAATACAAACTTCACCAATAGATAGTGCTGCAACCAAGATTTGGGCAAATTAAGGGAATTTCTCAGAGTCAGCTGCCTGTTATTAAAATTGTTAAAATAGAATAGCATATCTAGTTGGCACATTTGCCAGAATCCAATGAAAGCCAGCAAATCCCTGAAGATGAAGTCTGCAGTGGCAAAGGGTAACTCGGGTCGCTTCCTTTGACCTTACCCAGCTCTTCATATTATATAAAGCAGCACATGGTTACAAAACCATGCAGCCAGCAGTGCTGCCAGCATAGCCTGGAGCAGGGAAGAAGCCCTTGTGCTAATTACCCACGCCTGCCTTTGTGAGCTTCTCCCGTTCCTCCGGGCAAACAAGTTTCCAGAGAACAACCTCCCGCCCTGAAGGAGCGCTCCCAGCCCGGCCAAGCATGGGTGTATCCATCCAGCTGTGGGGAGGCTCCTGTCCCAGCCTGGGGGGCGAAGGAGATGTGGGGTTGGGGTTCCTCCTCAAAAGGCTTGAGACCTGGCCTCCTCTTGGCCTGAGTGAGGTCAGTGCAGAGGGAGGAGGGAGGCCTGGAAACAGGGAATGTTTGCTGCAGGTGTGTCCTGGTGCGCAGTCAGGCTGGGCAGCACCTGAGCAAGCTGCTCCTCATGTTGTCCCGGGAGACTCCAGGAGACTGTCCCAGGGCATGGGCTCTGTGACCCAGCACAGCTGCTGAGGAGCCTCTAAAAAGGGAGGCTGTAAAAACTATTAATTTAAAAATGAAAAATAAACCCACGAGGAATGAGTTCATTTAAATTTAGGCCGCTGGAGGAATGGCAATTTCCAAAAGGGAGTGAGAGCTGCCCAGGCAGAACTGAGTTGGAAGTTCCAGCAGACCCTGGCCATGGATCACAGAACTGGATATAAACCGGCCTCGCTCAGGGAAAGGAGAAGGCACTCACTGTGCTTTAAGGCACAGCCCATTCACCAAATCAGTTATCCTTGATAAATGCCATTTCATTTCCCCTAAAATGCACTGAGATCAAGGGTAACAGAATTTTACATACAACTTTAAAATTAAATTAAATCCTAAATTTCTTTACAACTTTGAGCAAAATTACTCTCTGTTGATACTGAAGAAAACATGACTGAAGTGTGTTCCAAAATAATCTATTTGTCCACAAATACAATTTTTATTACTTTGCCCATTTCTCTGACTATGCCATATCATCTGCACTCTTTTACATTTATCAGCAACTGTTCATATAATTGATTAAATACTGGTGGTACCTGGGCCATTTGAAATAGCACAGAGTACAATGTCATCACTCTGCACTGAATAGCTGGCTCTATTTTGTAGTCATGATCCACAGAGGAACATAATTTGATGACAATGACTGAATGGCAATATTCCCCAAACAACTTGGGATACACTCCCTAAAAAGAAAAGTGGCCTTTGTACTTTCTGAAATCAGTAGACAAATAAATTAATTTTCATGGCTCTGTAAATACTGCTGTAAACTGCGGTTTATGTGGGGAAAAGTTTTCTATCCTCATGCTAGACAGGCAATTTTAAGTCATTGTGAAACAGATCAGGGAAATAATTCCTGAAAAAAAAGGTCTTTAAAATTTTGTGGAGGTTTTCCTTTTTTTCTATTTTTTCCTATTTTTAAAAGAAATACTGACATACAAAAGAAGATCAGGTAGTTAATGCAGCTACAAAACATTAAGTGTTGTGTTCTTACATCTATCAGATAGCATCTTAGATATGACAAAAGCTTTGCTGTGTGGACTACAACAGTATTCTGCCTTCTCTTTCTGCTGAGAAAACAAATGAGGTCTGGATTGAAAAGGGTACATTTCTTTCTCCATGGACATTCGTTTGTGAGTAGGACAGGATGATCCTTGTGGGTTCCTTACAACTCAAAACATTCTATGATTAATGACTCAAATAAACACTGAGAGATGAACACAGATTTCTCAGTCATGCTGAAATGAGACATGAGAAGTACTGAAAAGGAGCAAAAAATATAAGTACAGAACAGGCACTGAATTGTGATAGAGATGAGTAAGGTAAAATTTTTAGTGTCTCATAGTATGGATAGCTTTTAGAATAGCCTCAAGGAACTAAAAAATGGAACAGTTGTCCATTTGGGTTTGGGTTGAGATCAGGAAGATTTTTGCTTTTACTGATGCAGGATAAATGGATCCAGAGCCTCTCCTTGGCTAGGTAGGAGAGGCTTTATTTCATGGCTTTTTAAAAACTGTTGTTTCTCTTTTTTTTTTTTTTTTTTTTTTTTTTTTTTTTAATGCACTTGGCTGTGTCTTATTTATGTTCATTTAATTAACTGTAGGTGTTTTAATTTAGAAATTGATCACAGATAGAGAGCTTATCTCAACATCAGTGCTTTGATACTGTGCAGAATTTTGAGCTATAGAGTTATTTTCTGCGTATGACAGTTATGGACCTTTGTTTTTTGGGTCGCCTGAAAATGTCTCTTTTCTGGAATTTATGGAACAGGTGTGAGACTCCCAGTGGACATAAATGTCAGGTTATACTAACTGCAAGTCTGTGTGCTGGGTTTGTTTCCTAAATGGCTGCACTATATTAGACTTCAGCATTTTGGAACATACAGAACTCAAACCTAGCAGAGAAACTGCCTGGTTTGCTGGTCTGCCTCACTGCCCCAGACATTATATAGCCTTCACTATCAGCTGAAGGGAATGAAAGCAGACCATGGAAGCCTTCACCAGACAGGATGCTTTATAAATACCTAAGTCTGATTGAAGGGGCTGCTATAAATAGTGCAACAGCTCTTACACACAGCTTCCAGCTAAAGGACATGTGAGGGGCAGATCAGATAAGAAATTTTGCTGAAAATACTGCATATAAGGCTCTCAACCTTACATTACATTAAATCAGTTTTAAACATTTATGGCTATATTACATCACCAGCAATCTAAGCAGTTCCAGTGCTTCAATGCAGTGCTCTAGGGGGCACAGGAGTACTGCAAATGCCCAGTGTACCTCCCTTTTCGTGCCCAAGGGTGCACCCTGTAGTCACATCACCTCTGAGAGAGTGAGAGTTGACAGGATAAGTTATCAAATTAGAGCATCCCTGGATATGACCCTTGATATCAGTCCTTCCTTTATATCATCAATTAAATGTCATAAGGGAGCCTAGAGCAATGCTTAGAGTCAAGGCTGCTGGTTGCTTTTCATTGGAAAGCAGTGCCCTTCAGTGATTTAAGTATATGAGAATATAATAATTTAAATGGAAGTCTGATATGCTGTGTAGCCATCCGAAATTCAGAGTTTGCAAATTAAGCTAAAATATCCAATAATTCTATTGTCAGAAATTATGGGTGGAAAAAATTTTTGTGCTCTGTTAAACACTTCTTTCAAGTTGAAAAATGGTGAGAGTTCTGGTCTGTGAAGTACAGACCTGCTTTTTGACAGCTCAGCTGCACCATGGCAGGCAGTGGGTCATTTTTCTGTTGACTTAGTAAACATTCAGCCCAGCTATCAGCCTCTGACCAAGGTTTTCACTTGGTACTGTGACTCCTGAATTCTCGGGGAATTAAGCCACTCTGCCAGTAGTCTGTGCCCTCAGTGCTTTTCATGGCAAGTTCCAGAGGGGCTCTGCCTTGTCCTCTAGGCTGCCCTTCCACCACCTTTGGATGGCTCTTAGCTTTCTCCTAAGCACTTGGTCTGCTCAGTGGAAAACACAGAAGCAGTATGCCTGGAATGGAAGGGATAGGAGAGAGAATGGAATGGAATGGAATGGAATGGAATGGAATGGAATGGAATGGAATGGAATGGAATGGAACGGAACAGAATAGAATAGAATAGAATAGAATAGAATAGAATAGAATAGAATAGAATAGAATAGAATAGAATAGAATAGAATAGAATAGAATAGCTCAGTTTGAAGGGACCTGTGAGGATCATCTGTTTGGATGAACACCATCCAGGCATGAAGCACAGACCTATAAGAGTAAAGGAGAGAGGATCCAAGAGGTAGAAATGGGAGATGGAAGGATGAAGCTTAAAGAAAAAGGTGGAAGGCAGCCTTTTCTGTCATGTACATTACTAGTCCTTCCTTTTCCTTCTTTTCTTCTCTTGATGTCCAGACTGGAATCTCTACACTGGTTTGTGGAAATGCTGTGCACTCACAGCTGCAGGTTAATGGATCCTGTATCTTATGCGATGTTTTCTTTAAAAAAATATAGGCAGAAACTAGACTTTAGGGATTACAAATTTGACATGAAAGACAGGGGGTGGTCTTATTTTTTCTCTATCTTTGGCTCTCAGATTTAGAAAGGGGATGACAGTGACTGATGGGATGAATGAAAACCTCAAACCTACTCAAACAAAAATATCCCCATCCACAAGACAAGCCTTATCACGCTTAATTCCTGCCTTTCCAAAGCCCACAGTATTCACAGAGAAGCTGGAAATTTATAGTTTCTTCCTTATATAGACATGTATAAGAAATTTTAATTATTAAAATAGTTACAAAAATTGCAAGAGCACTGTTCTTTATTTCCAGTTCACCTTGTTTTTGTTTCACCTTGAAGAACAGAGGTGGAATGAAAAATAGGAGTTGTTCTGCACTCTGAATGCTAAAGCAGGCTGGCATCTTCCTTGCTAAGAGATAGGGTGAAATTGTGCCATGCAGTGATAGCAGGCACTAAGGACAGCTTCTGTAGCAGTCACAATAGATCCATGATTACAAAATAACCCCAAAAACCAAAGCAACAAAAGCTCTTCATTGTCTGTTACCAACTACATTATATTCCACAGGGTGGATATGCTAATTTTAGAAACAGAGCTTGAAGAGTGTGTTCCAGTAATTCTAGACTTAGATACAGTAGCACAAAAGCATATCTGTCATAAAGGATTTTTTTCCAATACTGTCTAGATTGAAGATTTCTAAACAGACTTGTGTGTATTTGGAAGAGATTTGTTCTCCAGGTTTCTCCAGCCATCCTCATTGTGAGTGATGTGCTGAACAAGGATGGGACATTGCTGTAATGCTGAATGTACAGCAGCTCCCAGTTTTTGTTGTCTTTTCTGCATCTGGTAAGTTTGAGCTAATCAGTACTTCCTTTACCATTTAAACATCTCCAGAAATTATGGATTTTTTTCCACACTTGGTGGAAACTAATACAAGTGATCAAGAGTATAACATCAGGGCTTTTTTCTGATTTCTTCATGACATCCTCTCTTAGACTTTAAATGAAATTATAGTTGCCCAGAAAGTTTTTAACTCAGTGAACAAATGTTTTAAAATGCACTTATTTCTGTTTTACTGAAACTATATAGCTTTCTGCATTTTACTTGTCTCTCCTATTGTAAGTTCAACTGCTGTCAACTTTGTCTTGAATAAATTATTTCTGAGAATTATTTTCACTCAAATTTTACAACAGAGAGAATGTTATCTGCCAAATTTGTACTATACCTGAATAGTGAAAAACTTGTTTTTTCACTTTATTAATTTTGACAAACACCTTGTCACCACTGATGTCACAGTGGTTCTTGCTTTGGTCAGTCAGTTTTTCCCCAGTGACACAGCTCAGGCTGGCACTGAGTATCAACTTAGAGCTGTACATGCCAAATTGCAGCATGACATAGTCCATTTGCATTGACATTGCAAGAGTGGAAACAATGGAGACTACTAACAGACCCAAAAAAGAGAAAAAGACCAAGCCTATTTTCTTCTTCTCTCTAGAATAAAAACTGACCTTTTTTAAACAGTTTCTGTCAAAATACTAAAAATTAATGCACTGCTTGCTTATGAACAGTAGCATTTTTATGCACTGTATGTAAAACAAGGCATGGACCACAAATGCCTACCCTGAGAGAGCTGTCAGGCAGGATCCCCACTCAGTCCCACACACAGCATGTTTCATGTTTATCAGCCAGACTCTGCTATCCAGCAGCCTGTCTGAAATCTGCTGTGAATGTCTCAGGGCTCATGCTCCCAGCTTACTCGGAGATGAGTGAATTTGCATCCATCTGTGCCTTCCTGTTATGCATGAAGGATTCAGTGCAAAGACAAGAGAGAGTCTATTGCTACCATGCTCCTTAGTTGAGAGGAGATTTGCTTATTATAGTTACAACACTTAATATTCTGTATGACAGAGCCCCTTGGGGCCAAGGTCTCTATATATAGCTGCTGGATTTATTACACTTGTTTTACCCTGGGCCCTTCTCTGCGGTTAGTTCCAGTTCAATTTCTTCTAGTGTTATAAGGACATTATCCTCCTCTTTTACATTTTTAACTGTTGCTTAAGACAGTTATTCCTAATAGAATATATCTGAATGAATAGAAGGATATCAGAGTGATGTGCTGGGTCCAGAATTCCACACAGGCTGTGTTCCAGTATAAAACCACAGCACTATATGAAGGCAGTATGAAAGTTCTTTTTTTAAGAGAGAAAGAAGAGACTACCCATGCTTGGGAAGGAGGTCAAGCAGAATGGAAAAATTCAGCATTAATCCACTTCTCTCTCATGCCTGTTCCCATTTATGAAATTATGAAGCACATTTTGTAGTTCAGTTGAGACTGAATTTGGTTTTCCTTTTCCCTTTAGTAATGACCTCATCTTTGGAGATTTATCTTTGTCTCCAGCCTTCCAAGATAATTGTGGTATGGTAATAATCCAAATTAACAATGGAACACTATGCTAGAACAGTAGGCTGGAAAAAAGGTGTGTTAGAATATAAAGGATTCTAAGAATGCTGAGCTGTCTAAACAGAGATGTTGGTACACGTTAATTTCTGTTCTTTCTAACTCAGGTGAATTACAGCTCTATAATGTAAACAGTCATTAATCAATTAGTGAGACCATGCCAGACCTGTTAGCTTGACTTTAAATTCCTTTGTCCAGCCCCACCAATGGAGTTATTTGGTGCATGGCTGGACCAGGTTGGCAGAGCAGACTGCACACACTGTTCTGTGTCACACCATAACTGCTCTGGCTGTTCCCTGCATTTCTGCTGTCTTGGCCAAGTGGCACATCTTCACTGCAGTACTGGCAACACGTTGGCCACTTTGCATTTTCCTTTTCCTGGGGCTGTGTGGTGCTGCACTACAGAACCCTCAGAGCAGGGCTGTCCTTTGCACTGTGCAAAGTTGTTTGAGTCTTCAGAGTTTGTTGGGGACCATTGTGATGGATGGGTCTGCAACCCTTCCTAGACAGGGGGCTGGGAAGGGACACTTCAGAGATGACATCCAGATGAGAGAAAATTGCTGCAGGGAGTTTAGAGAAGAGCAGAGGACTGAATCCACCTCTACATAAGGTAGAGTGTTTGCCATTTCCCTCTGCTGCCAAAAGCTGGGAAAAGCTTTTCTTCCCCCCTAGGGTACCCCTCTGCTTCCCAGGAAGTACTATACTAAGTAACAAGGAGATTACCAACCCTGAAACTCAGCTTACATAGGAAGAAGATAAAGACCTAAATACTTCTCAAAGCCAATTTTGTTTTTGTTTTTTTTTTTTTTTGTTAATACCATATATTGTACATATCCTTCAACATCACTGCTGCTGCTGTGTGTATATGCAGCTGAATCCCACTGCTACTAATCCTTGGAAATAAGGTCCTGGGTCAAGTCTCCCACTTTTACTCATTTCTTGTTCAGATAATAAGTCTTTCTAAACTGCCTGGGTGTGACCAAGTAAGAGATTTGACAAATTCATTCTAGATCTACTTTTCTATTTGGTTAATGTATCTATGTTTCATCTGTTCCTGAACAATGGCTCCTTATTTTGTACCAAAATTTGCTGGGGTGAATGAGAGAACTTCAGGTAAAAAAATATATCTGCACTTTGGCATAAAGATTGGTTTTAAAGAAGCTTTTAAAAAAATCCTTGCTTATGCAACAGTACTTTTCTAGTCCACTAGAAGAGTAGGAAACAGCCCAAGTAAAGTTAATGGCTTTTTCTGATAGCACAGAGACTTCTGGGAGAAACAGTCCATCTTCCATACACACATTGACCTTCACCCCTGTGCAGTAAGTTGGTGCAAACCTGCACGTTTAATTCCCATTTGAGCTAAGGGATTTGTGTCAGCCTGAACCATTCTCACTGTTGTGGGTCGCTACTCATGCGTGTAGAACACTGTGATCTTCCCCTTAAACTTTTACCCATACTCTTCTGTTGCAAGCAGGGAAGCTTTTGGGTTCTGGATAAGGAAATGGTGAAATTAACATGCTGTGTTTGTAGTCAGACTAGATGATCTAATGACTCTGCCAGGCTTTAAATTTTATCAGTCTGTTGAAATAATTTTGTTTGAAATCAATGAGACTGCCCATATGCTTAAATTTAAGCACCTGCATAAACATTTAAACATTTTCACGAGTCAGGATGTTATTCAGCACATAGTTATGAGCTAGGTGTTTTAGACATATAAAAAAATATTTGTTAACACTAATATTTCTGTTGTGTTGGGCAGCTGCATCTCTTTGTAGAACTATTTTGATGCTGTCCAATACTGAATGTTGATTTCTTAATGTGTTTTAAGTGGATTTCTGTTTTTGTTCCCTCTTCCCCAATTCTGTTTTATGAGTGAAACTACTGTAGACTGTACATGTGTTCTTGAAAAATCTTACTTTGACTACTCCAAACACTTGTAATTCTCTTCTCTTTTTTTCTATAATGTTAGTGGGCCTGACTAAATGGTGACTTGGAGCACAAAGCTTCCTTGTAAGAGTGTCTGGTAGAGTGGAATAAGGGCTTAGAGAGAAATTAAGATACTTACACCAGAGCAATTGCATGAGGAATAATAAATCTTACTAAACCTGAACTGGCTTTGCAGGAAAGCATGGCATGACTTGTCACCCAAAGTGCATTACTTTTTAAGTCATGTGATTTTTCTTCAAGTCAGTCAGATTTCCTGGAACCAGAAATCCCTACTGCCCACACAGTAGTGACAGCTGACTGAGGTATTTATTTGACAACCCTAAACCTCTTTAATTACCTGGTAAAATAATGTCAGGGTAGGAAGCATGTGAACCTCAACTTCCTTCTGGTATATCAAATTCTCACATTTAATTTTTAGCTTGGAGCTTTAATAATTGCAGCTCTGTTAGTACTTGTGAACACTCTAAAGTGTTTATGTAGAAAGAATCTCCTGCAGAGTACTCAGACCCTAGCAGGGGGTAAGATTTTATAAGGTGCGGGGGTGTAAATTTCATTCTAAGCCTTCTGAAATCACAGAATCCCAGAATAAACTAGGTTGGAAAAGACCTTTGAGATCATGGAGTCCCAGCCTGTGACCTATCAGTACCTTATCAGCTAAACCATGGCACTGAGTGCCTCACCAAGTCTCTTTTTAAACACCTCCAGGGATGGAAACTCAACCACTCCCTGGACAGCCCATTCCAGGGCCCAATCACTCTTTCAGTGAAGCATTTTATCCTCATGATTCTGTCTTCAGGACAAAACTTTCTGTTTACAAACTTGGAACTCATGAACATGTGAACTCTTGCAGTTTAGAAACAAATCTTCGTATGTGTGTGTTTATTAAGAGTATTAATTAGGGAATTTTAAAGTACTGTCTGTAGTTTTTTTCCCAAAGGCAAATGTGAGAGTGTATCAGTATGTTTTTGATCACCTTTTCCTGTAAACTACAACATAACTGGCTGATTTGTAAATTATCTTCTTATAGCTAAGGAAATGTTTCTGTTTTGCTACATTCATTGGTGGTACCAAAGCAGTGGTACCAAGCTTTAAAAAAATGTGGTGAGTCCTGCTGACCTGACTAAATAAATCTGAATTAAACAGTGTGTACTGTTTAGTTCCATTGCAGTTACTGTGCAAGTGACATCTCAGGGAAATGATTGCACTTATTCAACACCAGAAATTGCAATGCTTCCTAAATTTTTAAATTAAAACACTCTTTTTCTGTTTCTGCTTAGTTTTTGCACAGGGCAATCAGTTACTGAAATTGAAAACAAGGAATGCTACCTGCACTAGAGCATGCTATGCTAGTTACTCAAATTGCAGTCTAAAGAGCTTTCTCTTGCAAATATCTGTACAAGCTTCTAGTTTTACTGCCATTTTAGTCTTCACCAGGCTCATAACCAGCTAGAACTGCTGTAAATTACTGAGAATCACTGTAAATGCTGAGTACTTTGAGGTCAGACAAAGAAAGGCCTGATCCTTTCCATGAGTGCTGGCTCACATCTGTTTCACTGGAGCTGCTGCTTGGCACCCCTGGATCAGGGTTTCAGCAGACTGCTGCTGTTCACAAATGTCCTGTCGAGGCTTTTCACCTACATGGGTGACATCCTGCCTTGCTATCTCCACAATAGCAGACTCCAAACATAATAGCATCCTAGGGGGATACAGTAGAATAACAACACATCACACTTCCTTTGTAGTCACCAGCAACTTTTTACCATAAACCCCTAATCCTAGACAACATCTGCATAACAAATTAACCATCTGAACAGCATATGCTTAGAGGCAATGTGTTTCCACAAATGAGACTAATACAAAGGTTATTCTCATAGATCCTTCAAAGAAGATAAAATTCACATGATGAAAACCTGAGTTTGTTATTCTACAGCTTCTATTCTGCTGCCTGCCAATCACAACAGCATTTCCTTTGTTAGGAGTCCAAAGGACATGCTGAGAGTCAAAAAAATCAAACACAATCTTAGAAAACTCAATTTTTCCATCTTGAAAGTCAGTCTTGTTGGTGGTAACTCAGTGAATTAATATGGTCTGTACACTGATCTATCTTAAAATGGAGCTTTTTCCACACTCAGTCATGACAGTGTGATATTGTGTATAGTATCTGAAAATCAGCAGATTAGAAATTTCCACTCATATTCTACTGTCAGCTTAAAATACACCTCAGAATGGCAGCCTGTAGTATTGCAATGCAAGCAACAATGAATAATATATCTTGATTTGATATTTATATGTAGAATATTTTTGTATATATGCACGCACGCACACACACAAATTACTTGTCATAATAAATTCTAAAACTCTAGAAACTTCCAGGTATTTTAATTCAGGCTAAGTTCCTACCTTTAAGTCTACATCATAAGGCTAAATTATCACAAAATTTGCATTATATACATTTTGATGTGTTTCTATATTCCATATTAACACATATAGAAGATATATATAGTTCATATACCTCTTCTTACTTTCTGATAGCACAGAGACTTCTGGGAGAAGTCTCTACTTTCTTATAAAGATATCTTTCATATACTTTTCTCTACCTCTGTCTTTTTCTAAATCTATATTTTTCAATGAATGCAGAGTTGACATAATATTTTCCTTTGGGCATATATTTACCATAACATTTCTCTAGTACTTAATCACAATCATTAAGAGAACGCGACACAACTCAGGAAAACAGTAGTTATGTCATGGATTTATGGCAAAGGTTTCTTTTGCTTAAAAATGTTCTGAGGAATCCATAAGTGAATTTGGATTTCTTTATCTAAATATCAGACATCCTGCCAAACCTTTAGCTAAAAGCCAGTTGCCATTCCTTCTCCAAAGCTCATTCTTTTTTTGTTCACCAGCCTGGCCACACCTGAAAAGAAGTGGCACATGCAGCAAGCAGAAATGCCAGAAGGAGGCACTTACCTTAATTTGATAGGTGCCCAGCTTGCATCCCTCTCCTTTTCCAAGAGTTCCTCTCAGGACACGGAGCTGCTGAGGTGATTTGCTCCCAGCAGTGTCCTGCCCATGGCTCTCCCTCTCAGCAGCCCTGCAGAGAGGAGCAGGATGGTGCTCTGCTCCCTCCCAGCAGCTTCACTGGGGCTGGGGCTCCTCTGAGCTCAATTAGCTCGAGATTGTTTGGCTAAATGGCAGCCACACTTCCTTCTATTCTTTCCCAACTTAGTTTTCCTGCCTCCAGTGGTGCTTTTTCCTTTCTTTGGACTATAAATAGGCCTGTCACAACACAGTCTATAGCAGTAAGGAAGGCAGGAAATGCATTTAAACAAAGGAAAGATCTTAGGGGGTTTTGCCCTCCCCTGCCAATATAAGTAAAAGAATTTGATAGGGATTGGTCTGCAGACACAGTTGTCTTTGCATGAGGAAAACACTTGTTCAAAAACATGCTAGGATGTCATATTTTGTGCTCCACAAAAAAAACAAAAAACAAAAAACAAAAAAAAAAAAAAAAAATTAAGAGACACAGCAGCAGAGGGCCTTAGTCTCTTGAGTAATTAGTACTTCCTTAAAGGCTTTCATTATGGTTAAATATTTTAATTTCTTTGGGATTAGAGTGTTGGAAAAGGATATTTTGGCTTAGAAAAGAGGACAAAATTGGCTAACAAGCTTTAAGAAGACAAGATATGTCTTACAGGATGTGCAAATCTTCCATGGTTAAGAATGACATTATAAAGTCTATGAATCTTCATTTTGTCTGAGTACTCTCTTCCTCAGTGGAACTTATCCTGCAGACTAGAAGTGTTTAAGCAAACTAAGTGTGTTTACATGCAGGGAAACTGAATTGCTGCGTGTATGCAATGAATATGGCTGTGCAGCTACAGCTCTTAGATGGCAACTATGCTGAAATCCTCAAATATGTTCCATGAATTGAGAAAAAGAATTATTTTATATTCCTTTTTTTTTTTTAAATCAGAGCTTCCAATTTAATTTTTTCAGCTTAGTGGTCTTAAAAATACATACCAAGCTTCCAAGACTCTCTCAAGCTTGAAAAAAGAAATTAATGATTTCCACATTATACTCAGTTTAGACGGGAATATATGTGGTATTTCTTTATCTCTTTGCTCTATCCCAACATTTTCTGTTGTCAATGCCTTTCCTTCACTTTATATGAAAAACCTTTCTGCTGCTTTTTACATTGGTAGTTTTTATGTTAGAAAAGCTGTGTGTTTGCTGAAGACCCTAATTCATGGTTTGGGATTGGTGATTATTTAAGTGGGAAGGTAGAGACTTGAAAGAGAACTGTTGCTATGTGGATGAAAAATGTTCTTCTGTTTAAGATTTGTGTCTGAAATATACAGATGAGGGGTCATGCTGAAAGTGGAGAGAGTTAAGGACCTGTGGCACTTAAGGAATTTGGAGAATGTTAAACCTTTTGTTTCAGACATTATGTAGGCAAGGATCATGATTGTTTGCCAGTATGCTGTTTTGTATACAAACTAGTAAATCTGTGTTAACCTTAGGCAGACTACATGATGCCAGAGCAATTTTATATAAAAGTCATCTTCAGGAAAGTGCCTGCCTTGTTGAGAACTTTGCAAAGATCCTGTCTGCCATGACAAGAATGTGATTGTTTATGAAAAAGAAGAGATATACTAGTGGTGTGTGAATAAACATTGTTGTTGATTTTTTGAGAATTAATAGTGACCCAGGACCAAGGTTTTCCTTGAAAGTGCCTTTTAAAATAAAGTTAAACTAAAACAGAATGTTTCAAGCAAAACTCCTTTCAAAATCAAGAATTCAATTTATAGAAAGTTACCATATTTACAGTACTTCTTTCTGCTGTTAATAATCATATTTAGGAGAAAGCCTTTGGAGGATGTTATCTTTGCAGATCATGTCCTACAAATCTGACTAAAAGAAATATAATTCTTTGTAGTGAACAGTGGATCAAATACTGACTTCAGCTGAAACATGGAACCAGATTTTGCTTAAAAGACTCTGTCATGGAGATGACTGAAGGCAAGCTGCAGTCTTTCTGGCATTTTTGGACCTCAGACCAAGGCTGATGGACTGGCAATGTGTAAAGGTTGATTGAGCAGCTGTGGAATAGGCCTCACTAACTCTGTTTCTGCAAAGCTGGTCTCCATGGTATAACAGCACTGAAATGCAAAGCTGCTTAGCACTAATAAACTCACACATACCTTTATTCAGATGTAGTTGAGTTGAAATCTTAAATCCTCTCAATGAGTTACTAGTGGTTACAGACTTGAATTTGCATCACACATGCTCTGTGTGCTGTTAGCACCAAGCAGTGCCAGAGCCCAGGAGAGGCTTAGTCTGGAACTGCTGCTTGCCTTGTGCCAGCAGAGCCCAATTGCACTAGAGTGCTTACACTGATTTTGCTGGTAGCTTTTCTTTCAAAACCACACACCTCTTTTCTCAGTGTCATTTAAGACATCTCTAAATATTAAAAATAGATTGCAAAGTTAAAGCAGAATTACTCTCCTCAGTCGTTCTGAACTCACATACTGGAAGAAATTCTCACCTGGTGTGCAAACTTTCCCACTCCCACTTCACCATTTCAGTCTTGAGGAGAGTCTGTCCTGAAAGAGTTTTCACTACAGACTTTCCCCTGGGAATGCATCAGGTAGCTGGTGGAGCCACAAGTGAGCTTGGAGCAGGGTGAGAAGTTGTTGCTCAGGGCAGATACTTGTAAAGTGCAGTGAATTTTTCAGTGTCAAAGCTGAAGAGTTGTATTTTCTCTGTCTGCCTCATTTTTACTCATCCTCATGCATTAGCCTCTAGGACAAACAGTGACTGCATGAGCAGATGCAGGGCAACACTGTGGTGTCCAGAACTTTGGGGATGTGCTTGGTCCCCTGGAATTCAAAGCAGTTCATTTACATTTCGTGCCCTGAGAATACATGCATGTGTGCATGTGTTACAGACATAAACAAACTCTTTCTTTTCAGTGAGCTCCTGTGTGCAGATGCAGCTTCTCCAATAAAATCCTCATCACAGGATACTTAAGACTGAGTTATCACATGGCAGCATGACAAAAGCACTGCTTTTTGCTGGACATCCCAGAAGGGCTTTGCACAAACAATACTGGTTTCTACCACAGAGCACTAAACATGAACTATTCATTATTCACTACCACTATTCATCTAAACATGAATTTAGATGCATTGATATGATCTCCCCTTACCACTCCCCCACCCTGACTGCCGTGATGGTTTTAACTCTGCATCTGGCTTTTAACAATTAGAATGCTAACAATGGTATCCAAATTCCCATGAAAGTTGAATAGGGAAGATTTTCAGCACAGCTTCCAAAATAAAAAGCTGAACTACCTGAACCTTCTCCTCTGCTTTTATGCTGCCCCTTCCTTGGGCTGCTGAGCAGCATTGTGTAATGCCACTCTTTCCACTGACATCATTGGGAATGGGTTTGACATCAGTTCAACAGGAGCAGGGAAGCACACTTTAGTGCCTGTAATTCATTAAGTAGCTTGAATTCCTTAATCTGTTATTCCTGCCCTCTTACCTCCTCAGTTGTCTCCTTCTTGCCTTCACATTTCATTGCCTCGTGGAATGTGTTGCAAGAAATTACATAACTTTTCCTGGTAAAACTATACAGAGGCAGAAACAAAGAGCTAGTTTTTATCTTCTATAGCTCTTGTTTAGTCTACCTGACTTAACACCATGAAAATCACTTGCCTCATAATACTGAGTAAATTGTAAAGACTTTCCTTTTGATTTCTGAGTCTGTTAAACACAGATGGTCTTTCTGGACTGCAGCACAGGCTGTGGGCCAGATCCCCAGCTTCTACAAATTGGGGTTGCTCCATAAGCTTCAGTGGAGTGACACTGATTTGAGCTGCCTGAGGACTCCTGCCAATTAGTTTTAATGTATCTGTGCCAATTCACAGCAGCTGAGGAGCTGTGGCTTTAGGGGCCTTTCTAATTGTAGCTTATGTTCACTGTATGGATTTATTGGTTTTTTGCCCTCTGCCACTCAAACAAATCATCCAAACATGGACACATCCCAAAAGATCTGCTGCTCACAGCCATGGGGCAAGGTGAAGAAATGTTCATGATGCTCTTAAAAAAAGGGAGGGAAAACCACAGGTCAGACTCAGGCTGTGTGTCAGCATACAAGTGTCAGACTGATGGTCTGCCCAGGGTGTTTGTGGCCTCCTGAGTTTAGCACAGCTGTAGTCCCTTCTGCCATAACCCATCTCTCTGTGCTTTTGATGGGTTGTGTGGTCATGAAGGGTGACCGCAAAAAGAAGTCTAATTTATTCTTCACCTCCTTGCTTACCAAAACAGAATGCATATTTTCTCATTCCATATGTTAAAGAACATGCCTTAAACCTGATAGGAGCGTAATAGTGAAGATTAAAGTTAAAACTTTGCTTACAGAATGTTGAAATTCTTAAGGCCTAAACCTTCTGTACATCCCCATCACCTTTCCCTGTGATTGATTTCTCTACAAACAACCAGGAGTTTAAAATTTTTACAGGTGTGGTGACAGCAGGAAATATTATCTCCATGATATTGATGGGGAAATAGAGTAATTTGCCAAAGGTCTCACAGGAAGTAATACTTTTGTTTGGAAAACTTAAGCTGTTTGTTGTTCCTGCTTTTAATTTTTTTTTAATTGTATTTTGTGTTTCTCCTGTTCCGTTTTCAGCCACATCTTTACATTCAAGGTTCTTTGTGCGCTACTTCTGTCCTGCTCAGGGTGTGTGTAATTTGGTTTGCTTCCAGACAGCTCACAATTTCATGTTGTTTCCACTTGTAAAATTGTCATATAAGCACCCATGTGCTTTCTTTCCCCCGGTCTGAAAAGCTGCTACAAACAACTGCCACATTACAACACTGTTTGGCAAAACTCTCCTTCATGCCACCATCCTCCAAAAATGTCAACACTGTTGCTGCAGGGCAGCAGGTGGTGTTTTGTTCCAGGAATGTAAAAGGGGCTGCATAAAATTTCAACAAGTTATTGGACCTTCAGAAATTATCTCAAACAGGTTCTTCTGGTAATGCCCATCTTTGTGGGTGGTGTCTCTGCTCTCCTGACTGCTCAGGGTGCCGTGCCAGAAATCCCCATTCCTGATGGCATCCCGTGTTTGTACAGGGTGGGCAGCTGCTCTCACTGTTACTAGTGTTATCTCATTTATTTGCATGCTTTTTCCACCTCTGTCCATCTTTTTTTCTCATTTGATACCTCTGTTGAGAGAAAGCCTTTTTTACAGCACTTGGCTCAGCAAGGTGCCTCTTTTTGACTCCCAAACACCATGACTCAAAGGTATGAGTAATGGGTAGATGACCTCAGGCAATACAGTCCTGCACTTCCAACTTTAGATCTTTTCTACTCTTGCATTTATTATAATGTATGTCTTTTAGAATTGAAGTTTCCAAGGAAAAAAGTGAGAAAGCACGTAGCAGTGACAATTTTTTTCCTCCTTTGTATATAATGTACTAAAGAGTGATAATATGTTTTACAGCTAATGCATCCCTGGCAAAAATACTTCCTACAGGAATCAGTTGACTTTTTCATGGTTGCTAGAAGCTGTGTGTATATAATTTTACTTATCCTCAGAGTCAGATATAGATTAGGGAAGAAAATATTTTAAAATGGCTAAAATATTTCTGCTTTTTGTTTGGGTTATGGAATTAGGTTCTTATTTACACTACTTTCACTTAGTTATAGTTCATTGACCAAGATGAGTTACTTCCCCCATAAGTCTGTATGAATTTATTCTCCTGGTTTCCATTGCCACTATGACAAGAGGTGAAACCAACTGCTGACCAAACATTTTTGGATTTCAAGGTGTTGATTTCCTGCAACTGCCAGAACAGGGGAGACAGGTTAGGTTAAGTTGTGCTAAATGTCCTCGTGTGAGTTTATGGAAAGATTGCAGCCCAAGTCTCTTTGCTGCCATTTGAGGTAGGGCAGCCTGTTCTAAATGGCTTTTTGGGGTATTGCTGCACAGTTCTTTGTTTTTTGGAGCCTGAGTCATGCTCATAAAACTTGTGCTCTCCTGCTAGAACGGTGGGTTGAACAGCAGAAATCCTACCAGAACATGTGTGAGGAGGGGAAGTGACTAATTTGATTGCCACAAGGTGACATTTCTTCAGTGCCAAATCTCCCTCCCTTGCACCTGTCTCGAGAGCAGATGACTGCTGCAGTCTCCTCTTCTAAAAGGAAGAGGAAGAGGAAGAGGAGCTCCACCACAATTCCCATCAAATGCTGTGACAGCTGTCACCTCCTGGCTGGTCCTGGCTGGAGGGGAGCCCTGCCAGGACAGAACTAATGGCAGAGAGAGCCCCAAATCACGAGGTTTATTCAGTGACATCAAGGATCAGTTGATACCTGTTTGTTATGTTGGGAAGATGAGTGTCTGTTCCTTTTTTTATTCAGGAATTGTTCCAGAGCAGTTAATGCTTTCCCTGTCTCCTTGTCCTGCATGTACGAGTTAGATTTACATGAGCTAGACCAGCTGTTCTCGGCCTGGGCTGGGAATTTTGTTATGCCGGGAGATTGAGCAGTTCATTTTTCATGCATCAGGAAGAGCTCGTAGTGTCAGTCAGCTGGACTTGTTAGGGGACAACTTCTACCTTAGGCTGCTTTAAAAACAGCCATTGTTTAACTTAATTGCTCCTCGGGAAACTTTCAGCTTCTAGCGTGCTTTTATGCTCATTTCGGGCTCAAGCTTTTCCGTTCCAGCTATGCGCTTCTTTTCCCGGGGCTTCCCGTTTCTCCCGTTGCAGAAACACAGATTCTGCCCTCTCGGAGCTGTTTCTGAACACCACTGCTTGCCTCTCGGACTGGGGCTTTGCTTGGCAATCCCTTGCGGCACAGCAGGAGCTGCGCTGACCTCTAGTGACAGGCCAGGAGACAGAAACTGTCTTTGCTGTTCACACCCACCCACAGCACTTCCCTCGGAGCATCCCCCTTTCTGCGGCGTTCAGCCCAAACAAACCCTTAGGGCTTAGTCTCTCCTGCAGTATCTCCAAGCCTTTATAATACTTGCTTCAATTTCTGTCCAGTTGTTGAACAGCTGGTGTCAGACTCAGATCTTCTGCTGGCTGTGCAATGGCAGAATTCTATTAACTTTTAATAATACTTATTAATTATAAAATGAACAAGTTTTGCAAGCTGATGATACTTCATTCCATTTATAATCCTACAATAAAATGATTCATATGAAGATAACCCTTGAAACCCAGAAAAAGCTTTAAAAAGCTTGTTTTGACTCTTACAATTTGCCTTTTTACTACATTTCAGTCCGTATGTCTTGTTGCCAACAGGGGAGTTGGAAGGGTTCAGTGAGATACTACTTGTTATGAAACATAGAGAAAAATCTTATAATTAGCAAATGTCTCTAGGGTTGCTAGATCTCTTTCAAAAGGTTTTAGACAATTCATGCCTCACAGTTTTAAATGGTTTTAATTTTTAAAATTTTGAAGTGTTAGAAAATCACCTATAAACTGGGAGCAGAGTTACTCCCTGTGTGAGTCACTGAAGTCAGCTGAGCGCACCAAACATCGAGTTGCACCAAAATTAGGTGGCACAGTCTACATACTAACAGATATTGTCAACTGTACTTGTACAGAAGAATGAAGAGATGACAGTGGAAATCACAGGGAACTAAACCAGAACTAAATTAGAACTTTAAGGGAATCAAATGTGAGAGAGACTCTGCAGGGACCTTTTGTTTGGCCTGCCCAGGAGGCTGGTAGATCACATGAAAGAGGCTCTCATTCCAGGTCCTCGCCCTTGAGTCCTGGATGCTCCTGGATCTCTAGGACCAGTTTTGAGTTAGGTGTTTAGACAGGGAAAATACTCCTGGTGTTGGAGTCTCCTACAGTATTGTCCTTGGGGTACATGTTCCCAAGTGTTCTGTTAGGTCTCACTGTGGTAGATGTAATGTGTTTAGCAAACCCTAAAAAGTCCAAACATAAACTGGATTTTACTGGATGAGGTAAGGGCCATTTTGGCTAAAAATAGTTATTGCTGCCTTCTGGTGAAATAACCCAATACCAGAACTATTACCAGATGCGAAATTAAAATATATGTCTGAATGCACTATGCACTCAGCAGTGAAATCCTCAGAAGCTCGCTATCATCTGCTTTGCTGTATCTCCAGTGTGCTACAATGAACCAACATCACAATTAGCAATACAGCTAATGTAGTTCCTTTTTTTCCTTAGCAGACTAAGGGAATTTAAAAATAATAATTCTCCTTTTTTTTAAAAAAAAAAGTATAATCATGAGCAAATGTGAATGAAAATTCTGTGTTCATTCATCTCACTGTTGTGCAAAGCAAAGGATTTCCCTTTCCTGTCTTATTTTTGAAACTTCCTTATTCTGTGTTTGCTCTTCAGCTCAGTTTGGTGATGCTGCAGGCCAAAGAACACATTCATTTCTAAAGGCATGTTTGCAATTTCTTGCTTACGGTAAAAGAAGGACAAAGATGTCACATCTCCCTGGGTAGTTTTGCTGCTTGGTGGTGGTGGCTTCAGTTCCTGTGAGGAGAGGGATCACTGTGAGGGAAATGATCGGTTTACCTTGGCGGAAGGTCTTCCCGAGCACCGGAGAGCAGCTATCTATTTCACCACATGCCAAATCTTTATTTAGAGCCTGAAAACTGCTTTTGTGGCCTCCAATGCCAACAAACAGGAAGGATGGGATACATGAGATGCTGAGGCTTTGGATCATGAGCAAATGACAGGATGTACTGGAGGCAAAATAGCAAAAGCAGGACTTCAGTGAAGACAGCTCCTGGAAAGGGGTATCAAATGGAACAGAAACTGGGAATGCCCTTGTGCCCAGAGATGAGCTGCAGCAAGAAGGAGAGGTGTGTCACATCCTGAGAATAGTGCCCACTCACAAAGTTACAAGGACTGCCCTGATAAAAGTAAAGTTTCTTTCAGTTTTAGTTGAAAACAGACAATATCCTGCTGGGGATTTTGGAACACGTCTTACCCACTCTTCTGGGCAGCTACTGCCTGGATGAGAAGTGGCAGAAATTGAACTTTTAATGTGAAAGAAACAAAAAAATCTGCTTAGCTGCACTCAAAACTTTTCTGCCAGAGACATTCCTCATTAGACACACATGGTGGGATTTTTTTCAAAAGAGTTTGGCACAGCCTTTTCCCTGCTCCCACTGGAATCCATGTAGGTGCCACAGGTTTCAGTGGGAGGAGAGCTAAATCAATACGGAGTGCTTTGGAAAAATGCAGCTCAGAATGGATCCTGGCAGCCTGAGCAGATAGGGATTGGAGGTGATGCTGAAATTGTCACGTAGAAATTTTCCATGCTGGCTAGCATTATCCTCTCCATCCTCCTCCGCTCAGAGCTAATGGAAAGCAGTGTGTGGCAAAGCATGACTTGAGGGGAAGGGAAAGTCAGTGTTGAATAAAATAAGAATACCCTAATTTCCTCTCTCCTCTGTGTCTTTTATCAGGACAAAAATGCAGAACTTCCCTTCTTCCTGAGGTTGCCACTTAACTCTTGAAGAACAGATGGGTTAATTGCAAGCAACAGAACACATTGTGCATGCTGCTCCTTCTGCATGGGATTCTCCTGACTGGGCTGAGCAGGCTGGTGCTCTGTTCTCTCCAAAGTGCACCTGGCACACGCTCAGGTGTGGGAGAAATAGAGGAGGAGGTCATGTTCCCTCCGTCCCCTTACCTATCTCATTTAAGGACAGGCAGCAGAGGCTGCTGTGCCAGGTCACAGGCCTCATGGAAAAATGTAGCTTGGAAGGGACCTCTGGAGGTCCCTAAGGCAAGCTCCTACCTTGGGCAGGGCAAACTTGAGAGTTCAGTGAGGTTGCTCAGGTGCTGAGCAGTAATTCCTCCAATATAGAGGGGAAAGAGCAAAGCGAGCACAGGCCTCAGATGTATGTGGGACAAAACAGGCAGCCTGAAGACTGTCAAAATATCTATCTGGTGATCCAGTGGTCTTGAAGGAAACCTAACATAGCTGACATCCTGCATTTCTTTGGTTTATGTCATTCTTTCCCCATCAGGTAGTAAAATCTCTTACTAATACAGGTTGTCACAGGAAATCCTGTTTCATTACATGTTTTCTTGTTGGCACGTGGGCAGTGAAGTGGTAAAGGTTGGTGAGGAGCAAAGTGGTCTTTGGATTCAAGGTCTTGCACAGCTGTGCCAGCTGTGGAGGTGGTGCCCCAGATGTGTCCAGATTTTCTAGTCCTTCTGTTGTGTGAGGTTACTCCTGCAGCTGAAAGCAGTGACAGCAGGCCAGTCCTGCAGCAGCCTCTGTGACTCTCACAAAGTGACATTGTCCCTCATTTGAGAAACCTTCAGCAAGTGGCTGATTCTCCTCATTCCCTCAGTTAGTCTGCATCTCTTCTGGATGCATCACGTTCAGCTTCCCTAGGTAAATTTCAGATCTTCTGACAGAAAAAGCTATACAAATACCAAATAATCACAGAATCAATCAGTTTGAAAAAGACCTCTGTGATCATTGAGTCCAACCTATGATCAAACATCCATCATGTGAACTGGACTATAGCACTGAGTGCCACATCCAGTCTTTCCTTAAACACTTGCAGGAACAGTGACTACACCAGTCATGGTCTCAGAAGTGAACAGTAGCCTCTGTTACACACAGCAATTCACCCCTTCTTTGCTTGAATGGCTCCTTAATAACTCCCTTGGCCTGCCTGGTGTTAAAAGAGGCCCCAGCATGCACAAACTGCCCTTCAAAGTGGGTGGCACTGTTAAAAGAACAATACTGTAGTGTCTTCTAGAGGCAGCAGCAGGGTTCCTGAGTTTGCCATGCACTTTGAAGGAATGCACTGTGGTTTAATTGCTGCCCAGATCAGGCCTGTGACATGCTCTAATTGAGTCTGTCACCTTTCTTTTTGAGGAATTAGGGAAGTGCCAAAGCCAGGAGCCCCTCTGCTGCCAAACTCAGATTCAGCCACGATCAATGTGAGCTAATAGGTCCTGACAACTCCTTCAGTGCCTTTAGCATTCCAGGACTTCTCTTAGTCAGGAATTTACTTGAGTATGTCAGTTGCCACTGTCTAGCTGAATATTTGTCATCACTGTGAGCTCTGTCTCTTGGATCCAAATTCAGCTGTTCAGCTGTGAGTCTTTTCCCAAGGAATGTTAGTGTTCACTTTGATAGTTTTAACACTGGCTAGTTTTTACACTGAATAGCATCCCAACATGAAAGTATCTGTTCATATCAAATATCTTTCTAGCTGAAATACACATAACTCCAGTTTCATAGTAACTTCATTCTCATTAGCACAGCAGCATTAAAAGGGAACTAGCACAATTCAGTTCTACCATGTCAGCAATTTTATTTTTTGTAGCAAGGAAATGTCTGCTTGAAAAAAGACTGGTTTTTTTAAAGGATCCATATGGATATATAAAGTATTGGTGCCATTTGGTATAAATTGTAATCAGTTCCAGATTCTGCTGTACTCAGAAACTTGAATCATGGAACTGTACGCGGTGGTTTCTGTATTTTGAAGGCTCTCACCTAAACCGCAGCTCTTGTAACAACTAAAATGGCTACACCCATGGTGTCCAATCCCTTGTCTTAATCATGTTAAGAAAATGTTTGTTTAACTATGAATCAAAATTGTATTCCTAAGCCCTGCAGCTTTTCAGGTAAAATGACAGAACCAGCCTTGCTATACTGGGCAAAGTAGGTGGGCTCCAGAGGCTGAATTTCACTTAATTCCTCCAATTGTGGTTCCTTTGTCAAAGCATTTCTGAAGGCCTGGAGCGAGGCAACGTGGAATGCTAAGCACTGGGATGTCAGTGGGATTTGGGGCTGCTTGGTCTGCCTTTGGCTCCCTGTGTGTTTTAAGGCATATTAGAGGTACAAAGAGGTGGAAGGGAAAGGCATGAGCACGCACAAAGTCTGCTGCCTGCTTCCACAGTGTCTTTGATTGACGGAACTGTGTGGCTGTAATGAGCACATGGCTACTGAACCAGCAGAATATTTCAAGCTTCATTCAGGGCTTGGGTCAACTGCTGCCCTCTTGAAGTAGGTAGGGGAGATGGAAGATGGCTGGACAAACCAGAATGTTTTTTGAGAATTGCTGCCAATAGAAACTGATAGGCAAAGAGATGGTTTAGGTTTGCTGGGGGATTTGTTTTCCATGGAACCAGAGCTAGCACAAGCCATCACTCTGAACATACTGGTAGCTTTCAATGCTGTGACCAATTTCAACCATGTCTATAAGGCAAACTAGAGCAAAAGGCAAGCACAACCTGAGGTCTGTGAACTTTGATGAACAGCTAGAGACAACTGAGCCAACTAATCCTCCCTGCTGAGAGCATGGACAACATTTAGTTTGGCAGCAGTTGTGCCAATGCATCTGCATCTATCAGCCTGTCCTGGCACTCACACCTGCAAACGGGTGCTACCTGTGTATGGACTGATGGAGTACTAGGATGGTGAAAATCTGAGCCTGGGGTGAGAGCTGCAGTGGTGGCTTGGGGCCCCAGGCTGTCTTACAGAGATGAACGCAGCTGGGTACGGAAGCAGGAGGAGGTGAGAGTCAGGACAGCACTGCCTTGTCTATGAATTGTCATGGTGGCTGAAAGCAGCCAGGGCTCATCCTGAAGCCAGTGAACAGCTCTAACTGTGACCTTGCTCTTTACTAAAGTCGTAGGATTAACCTCAAGCAGGACTAAGAGATCTTAGATCAACTAAGAGCTCTTTAGTTACAGTATCCACTAATTAAACTAAACCTTCCTTCCTTCTTCCTTAACCACAGCAGGTAAGCAAGAATTATTTTTGTGAGTGTAATTATAGACCAGCTCTAGTGTTTGTGATCCACCTCTTTTTGACTAGAAGAGTAACTGACCCTCCACCCCCTCCCCTGCCTAATTCTAGAAAAGTAAAGAGAGTTTGGCACTTCAAAAGTATCTCTTCCCTAAAGATCCTTCTTTCTAGAGTTTATTGAGAATGTTTTACTGCATTTTGACAGTAACTCCACTAGTCCTAGTGTCAGGTTCCAGCAGAGAGAGAGAAGCATCCTGGGAAGGACAGATGCTACTGCACATTTACCGTCACATGGACTTTAGTAAGATCTACTGTAGGTGCAGAACTGAAAGGGATGGAGCTTATATTTTTGGTTCCGTGGCTGACCTGAATATTGACTCACTTTTAAAAATCTCAAGTTATCCTTCTCCTTTTAATGCAGGGCATGTCTAGAAGGCACAGCAAAACATTTCATTTGAAAAATATGAGAACGACCTGTTTCAGGATTTCTGAAAGAAACTCTTTCATCACTTTGGAGAAGGTCACAGTGAAACATCTGTCAGTCTCCTAATCTCTCTCTCCTTCCACTGAAAAGTAAGAGCTGATGGGAAGGTACAGTTCATCAAGAAAAGGAAATTCTCCCCCTTCTCCTCAGTATTTCTGAAAACCAGGCCATCATACTGTAGAGTGTTATTTGCAGATTTAGTGGGAAACATGCCTAAACCAGGAAAGAAAAAAAAAAAATTCCATGTGAATCAGCTTCCAAGTCAAACAGTTTCTGTAGGTCTGTGTTTGAAATCTTCCCCTTGGAAGCCTAACTTCAGGCATTAACTAATTCAGGTTCTGGTCTTATTAAAACAGAATGAGAAGGAAAAACCAGCCAGACAACTCCCTAACACTATTCTAATGTAAATTAAATCTAGTACTGAGAGGCTGATTCTTGTAAACACCTGAGGGCTGATTTTTGTACAATAAACACACAGAAAAAAGAAAGGGGGGGGGGAGGAAAGGAGCCAAAATATTACTTTTTTTTTCTAAAAAAAGGTGATTTTATTGAGTTTTAATATACAGCTTTAATATGTTAGGGTAATCATACAAGATGTCTCTTGTGTTCAATTTACACATTACAATAGAGATGTGAGCTAAAATCTTTTGGTTTAATGTACAAAAGGAATCCAATGTTGTCCACTAGCAGCTTTGAACTTGGCAAGAAAGGTTCTAACGACTTTAAGTGCAGTAACAACCATAGAGGATACAAAATGAATATAAGGACTTTTCGCCAAGGTATATAAACATTTGAAAACAAATGGTGCCTGCTCCACAGGGCAGACAACTAGCAAATTAAAAAAAAGTCACTGACCAATGTTCTAGGGAAGGAGGAGCACCACCCTGTGTAACAGTTCTTATAAAATGGACTAAGAATATCTGTATCATAGAATTTGTACTGATCAGAAAAAAGGTCTGAAAAGAAACAGTAGGCAAGGAAATTAACAATCAAAAAATGACATAGTAATATAAAATATTTCCATCACTATTTAAATGCCAAATTAATCAAGCAATAGTAAAAACAATCCAAAACAAAACAAAAAACATAAAACCAATGCTCTTCTGTTTCAAATAACAGCACTGGTTTTGATTATTTTCAAAGATTTTTTTTTATGAACACACTATATACTTGTTTCTTTCATACAGAGCAATGTGTCCATTTGGTCTGTCACTTCAGTGAAGCTGATAAAGAACCAACCCATCACGTCTCACCTTTGATACACTTTAACCCTTTTCTCCCCTTCTGTTTGTTACTCTGGTGCCTTCTCTCCTCAAGTTAAATACTTTTCTTCCTTTTCTTTATACAGTGCAGAGTATATGGGCTTAGGATGTGGAGATTTTCCTCTACTCCAGTTCACTCTCTGGTTCTGAGTTCAGTGGTGTGCAGTAGTTTGGCTTGTCTGAAGGCACGTACCCAGGGAGACACAGGCACTTGTAGGACCCCTCTGTGTTGATGCACTTGGCGTTCTTGCAGAGGGACATCCTGTTGTTCAGCTCGCTGCACTCATTCACATCTGCAAAAAGGAGACATCAAAAGACACATGTGCTTGAGTCTGGTGTGTAGTTAATACTCATTCAGTTCCAGCATTGTTAGGACCAGAACAATCTGCACAAATGCCCTGGGAGCTTTATTTTCAGTTCCGATTGGGTGGAATTAGGCTGGGCCAAAAGCCCTAAAAGATGAATTGGGAAGAGGTGGAAGTTATCATAGGAAATCAATAGGGTATTAAAGGGCCTTAAACTGTTAGATTACCAAGCCCAAATTCAGCCCAGCTGCACAACAAAAGTAAGTAACCACTTACATGTGTTTATCTGATGACTGAAAAGTAACTTTTAAGAAAGAATCTCAAAGTTCTCAGCATAACATCTGTACTTTACCAGTGGAATACTTTAGGAGCTGCTGGTGCTGCCAGCTGAATAGCTGTGAGGACAAACTACCTGCACTCAGTGTCACACAGCTTAGGTCTGACATACACAGCAGCTACATCTTTTCTTTCTAAGGAGGCCAGCTTGCCATAAAGCCCTGAAGATTACAAGGCACATGGGCAGCTCCTCCTCACAGAGCTGGGAGATTTCAGCTGTGTGACACAAAGCAAAATGCTAAACAGGTTAGTGCAGACCTTAGACTGAAATAATCACACTGTTTGTACTAGGTTGCTATGTTGAGGGGTGGTTTTGCTTCATCTTCTCACTGACATTTGTTGTTCCCATGTTTAGCTGTTTTAATTGAAGATATAGATGTCTTGGTTAGTGAACATGCAGATTTACTAGTCTGAGAGTGAGAGAAATAGTTGAGTGTGTTGACTGTTGAAGTCTGTGAAAATCAGGGGCCAAACTTCACTAGCTTCACAAACTTCACTATTTCACTAAATATGCATATTTAGGCAAACACTCTGAATCCACTCTAAAAATCACTCTTCTGCTCTGGATCCAGTTCCATCCTCCTAGCTTACTTGAAGCCTTTGAAAAACATTTGGTCTGTACATTAAAATCTTGATATAAGTTTAAGCTTAATTCCAAAACTGTGTATCTGTTCACGTCTACTCTCTTAACTGAACACAGCTGTAATGACCAAGATGCACTGAGAAACACAAAGACATTTTTGTAACAATAATTACTAGCCTTTGCAGTAAATGAAACAAAGCTTGGATCTTTAATACAATTCAGGTGATCATCCTTAAATTCTTTGTTCAAGGCCTCCTAAGGGGAAGTGAGTGAGTAAACTGACAGACTACCAGGAGATAACAGGGGATATAAGAGGTGATATGTTATCCTCACCAACACAGGTCATTTTGGCCATGTCCAGGTGATAACCATCAAAGCAGTCACAGGTGTAGCCCTCCTGGACTCTCACACATCGGCCATTTTCACATCCATTCAGAATACCACATTCCTCTGCTTGTAGCTCCTCAAAGCTGTTCAGGAAACCTGGGAGGAAAAATAATTGCAAACAGGCAGGTTACAAAGCTATTGAATCAGTATACCCAAATATATAGTGGGAGACTGAAATTCTCTCAGAAGTTTACTGGAATGTGACTTGACTTTGCAGAAAATAGGTCAGCTCTAGCAGAGCTGCACCATCTGGAGTTTTAAATGTACCAGAAAAGTGCTGTGATATGTTTCAAGATGGAAACTGAATAACTTGGTTAACTCTTAAGTTTTATTTTGTGTTAAAAATCTGTGATTTTTTTTTTTTTTGGTAGAATGGAAACTCTAGAATTTCTTTGTTTATTTTTAAAGGGTAAGTTAGTGTTTTCTAAATAGCACCCTTTATTTCAATTGTTATGTTTATCAGCCTTTAAGGAAACAAATAGTCATGCAATTTGGGAAAGTTTCTTAAAACAGGATTGTAGAAAAATAAGGTGAGTGTGTAGAGGGGTAAGAGATGCATTATAATTTATCCAGAAGAAAACATATTAAAAAAAAATCAATCCCAGCTGCCATAAGGAAAATGAGAAGAAATCAGAGACTGCTTTCCTGTTGTGGTTTTTTGTTAACAGCCCTTTGGCTTGTGCTTCAGTGACTGGTGCCAGTACAAATACCTATAATCTACCAATTCCTCCTTGTCATAATTCTAGATGGTGAGCAGTCAAAGCTCAAAGAGTTGAGCTTTTTTTTTTTTCACCTCTTATACAAAGAGTTGTCTTTGTATTCAGTGGTTTGTATAATGCTTTTTGTGCTCCCTGCCTTAGGGCTTTTGTGACAGTTATGCTTTTATATATAAGGAAGAATTTATACTTACAAAATTATTTTACATTTTTAAATGTTCAGAGATTGTCTCTAGGACTGAACTGTTCCTCTAAGTCCTAAGATTTTTTTCACCAGCTTTCTGCTCATGGAGCAGTGATGTAACAGGACTGCAGATGGCAGCCCATCACACCAAACAGACTTCTGTGGAAAAAGCTGAGAATGTTTGACTCATAAGTTTAATAGCACAATGAATAGAGAGGGGAAATTGGAGCTGGAGTGGAATAGAGTAGAATATATCTCCCCATCTGTCCTGTAACTGGTAGTGGCTCCTCCAACAAGCCAGCAACTTATTGAAAAACTGTTTACTGATTCACATTGCAACAGCTGTGATACAGTATTTGCTAAGCTAGCTTGGAATATGAATTTCTCCCTTCCTTACGTTTTTTTTCTCTTGTCTTTTCTTATTTACTCCATTCTGTCTTGGTCCTTGAGGCCCTCTTTTCTACTGACCTGCTTTTTTCCTTTCCTATTCTGCCCTTTCCATATCTTCTTCCATTCTGCCATTTCCACTCCACTTCTCTTGACTACCAATACTGTTCCTATCCTGGATTTTCTAGCATGGTGGGCTTCTGAGTGAGGATCAGGCTGGTCAGTGATATGTTGAGTGGCTTCTGAAGATACTGAACACATAATGTGAAGTAAGTACTTGCTGACAGATGTCACATCTCAAGAACATATATAATACACAGAAGGTATACAAGTGCACATTACATGGGAAACATTGCAGGCTTTCTCATGAGCCTTGTAAATCACTTCTCAGTGCAGTAGTATTGAGGATATTGAGCACTGTCGTGATGTAGGCAACCAAGTTTCATTACTTGCTGGAGACCTCTGGCAGAGCTTGTAGAGAGCTCAGGAGAGACCTTTAAAGTAAAAACCTCTTCTAATTTAGAAAACAGTGCCAAGAAAGGCAAAGGTGTCCTCCCAAATACACAGGTATTTTTTAAATTCAAAAGCCCCTCATAATTTATTAGAAATATAGCTTATATGTAGCACATAGGCATGTGCATAAACTTATGTACACATATATATATATTTTTTTCTCTCCCTCTCTCTCTGTCATGAACTCAGTATGTTGCAATTTTAACTAGGTAAAACTAAAATATGTATCACTCACAGCAAGTTCTACTTCACAAAATATACTCTAGTTCAAAACAGCTCAACAGGACCTGTATTGTAATTCTGAGGTATGTATTTGCTTCTGTAGAAACTGACTGCACAATGACAAATACTGCACTGAAATACATGGCCCTGCCATGGGATGGGAGGTATTGTTGTATTCCTCACACAGCCTGCAGCAGGATTGTGATCCTGAAGTCTCTGATGCCCCATCTGGTTCAGTGATAAGATGGGAGCAAGAGCCATGAGCTCTCAAGCCTCTGTCCTTAAGAGGTTGGAACCAGATGATCTTTAAGGTCCCTTCCCACTGCAGCCATTCTATGGTCTCAGCTGTGGATTCAAAACTTTCCACAATTTATTGTATTTATTTACCACTAAATTATATACCTTGTTTATACCTTGTGAAATGCTTCTTTCCAGATTAACAGTACATTAACATTGCTTTTCCAGTCATTGTTCTGGGTTTTCATGGTGTAATCAGTAGTTTTCAGCTGTGAGACATTTCAGTTACACATCAACACTCAGAAACACTGACTGGGGAAGAACAGAGTGGCAACTTGCAGGCCATACATATGTAAAGCATGAGAAATTACCAGCTCCTTCTGATACTTCCACTTTTTTTCTCTAAAACTGTGTTGAAATACTCTGGACCTGTACAGGGTGCCTGATTTTGAGGAAGATGCTGAAATCTGTAAGCATTTATCTCATACAAGTGTTAAAAGTGAGCTGGGCCTGACCCAACATAAAGAGCCCTGATATTCCTCAGGTACAAGCAAGATGCTGTGTGCAATCCCTCACACCCTGCTTGGCAGGCCAGAGCATCCAGCCTCAAGTCCATACATGTGGGTATTCTCTGATCACACTCTGCTGTACATGTTCTCTGTTGGGCAAGAATGACTTGCATGCTCTCATTTCACCCATACAAGTTCTGCTGGGAAATCATGGAAAGATGAAGAGTTGTTTTTTTAATGCACTCTGGAGAAATCTGTCCCATGCTCCAAAGGAAAATCAATTTGTGAGAAGGAAAATTGGCAAGCCTTTTGACCTTGAGCTGTAAAACTGTTGGTAAACACAAATTTAGTACACTTGGCACAAACTGTTTCACTAAATTAAAAATGAATTGTACCCTGAGCCCAACTGGACTCTCACACAAACCTGGCTCTTGAACTGGAACACCTGACTGAAAGCTAGTATTGTAGGAATAACTAAAGCATAAATAGGCCACACTACCGAGAAGCAAAGAGAAGAATGAAACTGGCTACAGGGAAAAAAAACTGAAGTAAAAATCTCATTTCAAGTCTTTTTCATAACAGAGACTCTGGCTTACGGTCTTCAACGAAGTATGGATTGGTTTCTGGAGTGTAGTGCTCCTCAAAGTCAACCAAAGCATCCTGTCCATATGGCCGGCGAGATCCTGGAACGGGAATGTTGCACAGCTGGGCGTAATCCTCTGAGGGGGGGAAGAAAATAAGATACAAAAGTAAACACACTTGTAGCACAGGCTGCATTACATTAGTCCCAGTGAGCTGTGGTTCATGTTTGCTGGAAATAAACTTTTCTTCCTAGAAACACCATAAATCTGCAGAAAAGAAAATTTCCAGAAAGCATTCTCTCTTCAAGAAGGATGTCATTAAAATGTTAATGAGCCAAATATATACTATTAAGTCATAATAGGGATAACACCAGGGACAGATTTGAGTCAATAACTGTACAAAAAGTTATAGGTCAGGTTCTTCTGCTCTGCATGAGAAACAAGAGCTGAGGGATGCTGTGTATCCCGCTGCTGATGCACTTCTCTCCAGGGCTGTCTCTGTTTATACTCCTTGTTCTGTGGAACAAAGGCTATCCCAGACCATCATGGCTGCTAGCAGGAGCCTCCACAAGGGAAGTAAATTGGGGCAGGTACAGCCAATATTTCTAGCACTATCAGCCAAGCTGCAGAAATCAGAGTGAAAATATTTCTAGAATAGCCCACACTTATCTACAAACTGTATCTTAAACCCACAGCATTAAAAGTGTGAGTGCTGTTCAAAGTCTCCTTGGCTGTGAAGCTCAGAGCATGGGGAAACACACAGAAGAAAGAGTTACATCTGATTTTGTGCCTCTCTCTAAAAGCTGAGCAACACAAGTTAAGACCAAAGCAACTTTTCATTTTAGGTGTCAGAGTCCATGTTTGAAATGCTTAAGCAGAGTTTGATTCTTATAAATCAAATAAAAATTGTGTCAACTCTGTTTCTACTACCCTTTCCTAAAACACAAACAATGGAATTTATTTGAAAACAGAAATATTGTTAAAATAGAGCAACCCAGGTGCTCCCTTACTGTTGCTACAGTCTATTCAGCTTCTGGTTCTGTGAAGATTGCCTGGTGTTCTGAGAATCAGGCAGAGAAAGGACGGGAAAGAAAAACCACCAAAAGAGAGGGAGGAAAAAAAGCCCTAAGCAGATGCAGAATCCAAGAATTGCAGATGGTTGCAGAGCCAGAAACCTCATGCTGTGTAGAACTGTCCCAGACAGCAAATAGTTGGATAAGTCCAGACTGCCTCTAGACAGTACAGAGCACAGCCCTACTTGCTGTCCAGCACTGTAATTTTATTTTTACAGGTAGTATCTCCTCCACCTGGAATGATTTTATTTTGTACTGAAAACACCAAAGTGTTCAAATAGTCTGTTTGAATTCTGTGGTCAACAACTTGGCCCTTTGAGAGCACAAGACAGAGCAGTACAGGCAAAGCTTGTCTGTGCACACCCAGAGCTGCCATGGCTGGCAGTCCAAGTCTGCAGCATGAACTCCCCAGAGAACTGAAAAATCATTGTAAATCCCACCACATTCTGCTGCAAGAGCAAAGTGGTTTCCTTTGAGCTATGTCCTCCAGAATATATTTATATACAGTAATAACATCCAAACACCACTTTCCTCTCCCAGAGAACAAAGTACACTGCCCAAGAGCAACACCCCAGGGCACAGGAAACAAAGCCAGCATGGCAAAATAAACAACATATAGCAAAGGTTGCTTACATCCCTGACTGCACAGCTTCCCACTGAGATAGTGTGATAATGAGCACAGTTTTAAAAGTTGTCATAGGACCAGAAACACCTCATTCTTTCTTCCCCACATCTAACCCCTTCATGCATGGGGACAAGTTATCATCTCAGAATGATCCCTTCATTCATATGGAATGGACACAGAGGAAAGCTATGCAGAATAGTAAAAGCACTTTGTCACAGATGCCCACAAATGTTCTTGGCAAAGGAAATCTGTGTTCTACCACAAAATACTAATTCGTCTGGCTTGTGTGGAAGAAACCACCACATAAAAACAGTCAGTGAAAGGCAAAGGGACAAGACAAGCAGCTTTTAGGGATCACTGCCTCTTCCAGATGAATGTGATCTGATGGGAAGGGCTGAGCAGAACCTGTATACTGGCTTCCCAGATTACTCAGGGCTAAGCTTGCCATTAGTGATACTAGTAGTTATAAACAATGTTTTAGTTCTGAAGAAACTTTTGAAAATCCATAGAGCTGGAGGTCTCATGTACATGAGAGTTGCATAGTTTGATGATTGTGCAAGACTATTTTATATTGCATGTCTGCCAATGCAAAGTTGTTCAACATCTAAGGAAGAATTAAGAAATGTTGACAACAGAAACTTGTTTCCTGCCCCACTGGTCCCTCAAAAATCAAATTCTGAATGTCTGCATTTTTAGGTCTTATACTTGTAATACTCTCTTAATACTGTATGTTCTGTTTAGCTGTCCAAGTAGTATAGACTAAATCTCTTGTCTTTTAAATTGTGTTGATTCAGTCAACTAGGTGCTCGGGCAATAAATCCAAAGGGAGCAATAGCAACTCACCTAAGAAACTAACAGTAGAAATTCAGAAATAACAATGGTAAGTTATCTATTCCACCTTTCTCAGCTTGTCTTTTTTTTTTTCTTTCTTTCTTTTTTTTCCATTTTTTTTTCCCAGGGGAAAAAAGGGTGTGCAGAGAGGAGAGTACAAAGACTGAAAGGTATACAGGGGGCCACATTCTGGAAAGGTCATGAGAACTGGTGTTTTGAAATAAGGTAGACTTGAGACTTGGATCCCTGACAGAAATTAACCCATCAGAGTGCCCCTGTGGAGGATAGAACAAGTTACAGCAATGACACTTTCTGTTATTTTAAACTTTTCCCCTTGTTATGCTATGTTCCTACAGTTCAAATTAAAAATAAAGTATTTGGGGTCACTGTGATGTATGTTGGTCACAGTTTCCCAGGGGAGGGAACTACATGAACAGAGTGCTGTAAGATTTGTGGGTGAAAGCGTGACTGGTGCACAGAAACTTGCAGGCAAGTATTCAAATGGGAGAACAGCATGACACTGCCCTAGGGAAATGACAACAGGAGACTGAGATCAAGAAGGAGGTAAGGGGGCAGAGACCAAGACAGAACATGTAACTATCCCTGAATGACAGAAGCATTTTAGTTGTCACAGAAATTATTGCTGACTTTGAAACTAATCTTTCAAGTAAAGTTGAAAGAAAATACTCTATAATTCACAATGAATGAAGAAATCTTTTTATATAGGGGTTTATTTTTTCTGTTCACTCATCTCTTGGCTGTGATTAGGGACAATATAACTACAATTCAAGAGAAAAAAAATCCCTTTTTTTTAATAAAGCTTAGTCTACATTGGTCCATGTGTCTCTAAGTTTTTCTCATAACTTGCAAATGAAGCACAGAGACAGCTTGTTGTATACCTTAGGGTGGCTACTATCAAAGGAAGCTGATCATGCTTCCAAAAATGTAAAGGACATTTTTAAAGTCAGAAGTATTGCCTATTAAACAAGTGTTAGGGGATTACATCTAGACACACATGTGTACTGGCACAGATGTCAGCTGTAATTGGTGATGAAAGCTTGGCTGACAGAGATGACACAATATAAATTGCATGAACCGAGTGGCTTTTAGGTGCTTGTTAGCCAAAATGCAGCTGTGCAAATGTGCATCTAATTTGCATACAGAGTTGTAACTGAGCAAGCTCTTGTGAGTCTTACTTGTACCCAGAGGCCTAAAATTCCTAATGTCAGAAACATTATTCCATATTTCATGTATTTAAAGCAAAATATTAGATAAAAAGCTTTTCCTGACACAACCATGAAACAAATACACCACAGCCAGTCCAGCTCCTGCCCATAAAGAAAGCTTTATTTCTGTTCCAGCTCCTCAGAATTGTCACCATCACACACAGAAGAAGCCAAGACTAAGAAACCAAACCAGATCCTTCAAGTTATTTAAGAACGTAACAGTTTCAGCAAAGGTTCTGGACATCAATCTAAATTGGTTAAGTTTCTGCTGTCTCAGGACACTGCATCATATGAGAACTAAAGCTAATGGTATTTCTGCTCTATATTTAGATGTGCTATTTGACAATTTTGAAAACTTCATTGATGCTGCCCATGGATAGATGCTGAGGTTTGCAGTGAACAGCATTGGTATCTATTCTACAGCACAAGCAAAAGGTAAAGGTGTCAGTCTTAAAGGCTATTTTTTATTAGTTAAGAAGGATGTTTCTATCCTCTCATGAACACACTAAATAAAATACCTGAAAAAGATTCACAGTGGATGTAAAGCTCTTGCTAAGCTGAAATAATTACCAAATTGATTGTCTCAAAACCTCTTGGTAGTGACCTTTTGTTCCACTACTAATGCTGCTCAAGTTTCCTAAAATGATCTTGCCATTCCTTTTACTCCAAGCAGATAGTTAAAAGTTGGAGTAAAAGTCAGGTTGTTTCTGACACAACTTTGCACATGGCTTTCTGACTCCTTGCTGATTTCCATGAACACTTGGAATGTGAGGTTCCATGAGAAAGAACCTTTAGCCAAAGCTACTCTGCATGTCTCTCCTAACCTTCAGAAAAAGCACTGAAACTCTTCATCAACAGAAATTAAATCAGCGAAAAAACTGCACAACCAAACACAAGAATTTGAATATTCAAGGCCCAATCACTGCAATATTTTAAACCCAGAGGACAGAATCCATTTGACCAGAGTCCTTACCACAAAGGAAGGAGCCACAATGCCATCCTAAATGGAAAGATGAGCAATGATCTACAGAAATGAATCCAGTGCCTCCCTGCTCATCTTTACCATCCCAAAAGAGGAGAGATGAAAACTCATCCTTTACACACATTGGTTTTTCCCTGTACTTCCAGATCTTCATGAGTGACATCAGCCAGGACTTTAAGGGAACACTATGTTCACATAATATGGAAGCTCAGCCCAGAACTTACTCAATGTTTACAAAGGATACACAGAGTTCCTTTGCAACAAAAATGCAATCCAAACAATCTGTTCTGCCAGAAATGGGCAGAATTCAATTCCATGTAGGCATCTCTGAAGGTCTGCATCTGAATTAGTTGTTCATTGTCCATTTTAATCCATGGAAAGAGAGAAAGACCTCTAGGACAGCATCTCATTGTAAAGAACATGTCTAGAACAGATCAGGGAACTATATTGCTCAGGGCACTGATTTATCTTTCCAGATGGAAGGAAAAACTGGCAGCACTGATGTGGGTTTCTGTATAAAAACCACAATAGGAAATTGTTCAAGATAAATCCTACACTATACAATAGCCCAGGTGATCCACATTACCCACTACTCTCAGTGTTCTCCCAGCATGGGTTTTGCAAATGGTAAGGTGGAGATAAAGAGAAACATCAAATACAATATGAAGAGCAGTTCTTTATGTGACTTCTAATCCCACAGAACATCTGAAACATCTACTGACTGGAGAACTACCATTGTCTTTTCTGTAGATCTAAACATAAAGTGGTTCCCATAAAACCCCATAAAGTAATAGAATTCAAAACTTAAAGAGTAGAAAAATTATTTCTAAGGGTACACAAATAAGCAGGCTGATAAACAGAATGCTGGTGCCTCTTCCAGGTGCTTTAGAATGTGTTCGTGACATTATCTTAGTACTCAAACCAACAAAAAGTCTAGGTTACAGATGTAGTAATGTACCCCCACTCTCAATAGTTATTAAAACATCTGCTAAAGCTGCTGAGTCCCAGACCTACCTCACCCTGGTTTTCTGTATGAAAGCTTCTCCAGGCAGCCAGCTACAGAAAAGAAAGTACCTCCTTAACTGACTGACATCTCTTTGGTTCAGGGGCTCCTAATACCACCTTACAGCAACTTCAGGTGTTATTGAAGCAGAGGTGGTACTGCACTGCAATAGCCTCAAAACTATCATTTTGCAAATACAAAGATAGGCTGTTTCTGTAAATTAAATGCTGACCCAGCACACCACATCACTCAACATTTTCTAGATGATAGTTCTATCTCCTCTCTTCAAATTTCCTGTAACCATATACCTTGCCTAAAATCCATCCCAGTCCCCTAAGGGTCTCACAGGAATTTCTGGAGTCTCAGAACATTTATAGCTCAGGTCCTACAAGTTCAAGTTAACTTGAGGTGTATATGGCTTTATTTTGGATTTCAGATTTTTTCAGTCTGGGGCAGTTGCTCTGTTTTCTGGCATGGAGGCTCTGACCCAGCTGCTAAACCTATTGGTGCTTGTCCTGCTACCAGTTACTAGACCATGGACTCTGGATGGAGAGAGTTGGGCTGGTAGACACTAACAGCAAATTGACAAAGCAAGCAGCATTTCCAAAGGCCAGGCATCCAACATGTATTTTTTTGTGTGGGTGCAATGAAGAAAGGATGATTTGCTGTTGTTTTCTAAACCAAAAAGTATCCAATTTTCTAATTTTTGTCAACTGGTCAATTTCTACAGATTGCCAATGACAAACCCAAAACAACACAGAAGTGTTTTAAGAATAACTACTAAACTTCCATTACTGTTCTTTGGGCAAACACAGACTAATGACACTGTGAGCTCAGAGAGAATACATTTTAGTAGTCAACATTTTGGTATTGATGAAATCTGTGAAAGTCTTTATCCGCAATGATGATATACTAAGATAATTGAAATAATTAATTACAAGATAATTGAATGTAATTGAAAACAATGTCTTTACTTCTCTTGTTTGCACAAGTCAGATGTACTCAACCATAGCACTACAGCTCATGCTGCCAGTATTTTGATCAGGACTTTGAACCAATATTTTGAGTTTGTTCTTAATGTTGTCACCGAAATACTTATCAGTCTTACTGTTGTTAAGATGTTGCTGTTGATATTCGTTGCAATATCAAAAAATCCTAGTTATTTTTGTCTCAGTCGCTGAATGTTTGGAGTGGAATTTGTTTAATTAAGCACTGATTATTAGTTTTTAGAAACAGTAGTAACCATGTAAGTTCTGTTTTCAGGCTGATATTAAGATTGTATTTCTTTTTGCTTAATATGGATAAATTCTTACAAGAGTGCTCTATCTTCTCACTGGTTTTATGATGGATCCTACTCAAACAGCACATCTAAATCTTCCCATGAAAAAATGGAAGCACTTTAAAGACAAGTTGGGTTACAAAAGCTAGAGCTTACTTTTTAATAAAGCATTAATATCTTTAGAAGGGACTTGCAAAAGTATCAGTTATGGTGATAGGCCTGTATTTCCTTCTTTCTAAGGGTGGTGACTAGATCTTCAAATACAATGGAACTATAAACAAGGTGAAAGGAAACCACAGATCTGTACTATGATCCAACTCCTTTCATGGTGGAAGTCTTGTGGTAATAATGCTTTTCACATCGGCAGGTCTTCTTTAACATGTGTTAAAAATCTTCAGAAAGCCCTTAACTAGGGAAAGAAGCAAACACCTTCAGTAGTAAACCCAGCCAACACAATACCTAAGTATTTAAAAATGGAGAAATTCCAGGTTCCCCAGCCAGGACCTGAACCTGTGACCTGATGGCCTGGAGGTGTGAAAGCACTCTCCTGAGCCAATGATATCACTGTAAGGGCTACGGACCGAAGACATGTCAAATGAATCATTTGTTCAGTTCAGTCAGCTTCAAATTTTTCTTGGTAAATGTTCCTGAACACAGAGAAAGGCTTCCAGGTTTCTGTGTGGGTGAGTGCACATGTGTGTGAGGACAAATGAGCACATACCATCTCCACTAAAAAAATGAGAGCTTGCATGTTTGTTCTGACATATTAAACATTAACTATGCTTTTATTTTTAGCTATTTTCCAATCTATAGGGATAACTTAAAGTATTTGGGATCAAAGGTATGCCTCAGTTTCAGTTAAAGCAGATACTTCTCAATGCAAATGAAACCACATAAAAGTTATCTTGTGTCTGGAGGGAGAAAGATTTTATTACCCAACATAATGTTCTTCAGCTTTGACTAAGGATCATCCAACTGATGTTTAGGATGGTATCCATTGGGAACCTCCATGTAATTTTTAAAATGAATTTCTCAATTTCCTTCATAAGCTATTGGGGATTTGCACCCCACTGCTGGCACAGAATCCAGAATCCTGTGTTCCTAATGATCAAAATACATCTAGTATTTTCACACTGAAATAGTTCCAATTTTTTCCTGCACTTTTGTTTAAATTAAAAGCTTCTGGGAATCCTCTATGATTGTGCTCTAGAGGAGAGTCTTAGAATTTGTAGTCTTTGTTCTGCAGCTATGTTTGAAATTTTTCATCTTCCCTTGTGAGGCAGGTTCTCTTTGCCTGATCATGTTGGTGGTCCTTATCTCTTGCTTTTCAGATTTATCCTGCTTTAAATGTAACTAGCTAGAAATCTCCAGAAGTAAATCTCATACCTAATTTAACTCTCTCTAACAGGAACAGCTTTTCTTTGCTCCCTCAGGATTGCATGACACAGATGGGTCACTCTCACCACGTGATGAACTTTATAAGAGGAAAAACTCCTCTAATCTGCTCAATCTTTCCACTTGAGGAGTTCCAGGCCATAGCAACGATTCTTGCTATTAGCTGTTGCTCTATATTTGTCTTTCAAATACAGGGCAACATTACATTTCTTTCCACTGCATTTATTATTCTAGCAGGTATAGTAATTTGATGTCCTCATGTAAGATTTGTTCTGACAAAGACATTTCAAAGATTTCCAAATCTTATAAATCAAGCTGCTGTCATGCCCTGTTTTTCTTCTTCAGTCTCTTCCTGGGGTAAGCATCAGCCAGCACTTACTCCAGCCAACATCATCAAAATCAGATGCTTTTTTTTCAGTTGCTGCATTTCCAAAGCAAACTCAAACAAGTAAAGATATCTAAGAACAGGTTCAGGGACCTTGCAAGTAAATTATAAAAGCATACAACCCAAGCAGACAGAAACAGCCACATTAATGCTGCACTGAGTCTCTCTACGTAGTTTTTTAATTCCTGGGTTTTTCCTACAAGTAAAACATGTATTGCTTTAGCCACAACACTACCATTAGAGCAACAAAGGCCCAAGTGAAAATCCAGGAATGTGCACAATAAAATGCTTTACCAGTGCAGGTTGGTATTCCTACATGGTAAGGTATGTCACTGAAAGACATATTTATAGTAAGAAAGCTGCATCCAAACTAAGCCTTGGAACAGTTTATACAGGGGGGGAAGAAGTTTGTATTGTACCACCAGACTGTGTAACCAGGGCTGATGTATCTCAGGCAAAGCATGACATCTACCTATGCTGCTTCCACTAGCCCCTCCTCCAGAACCCAGAAATAAATCTGTGGGTCAAAGACATGTCTCTCTGTATCCATTCAGCTTTTGTAGTCACCACAAGTAACACCTTCTACATGAAATATCATAGAAAAGTATCTGATTTCCAAACATGTAAACAAAATACAGTCTTTTACAAATACAACAGCCAGCTTTCTTTTTAACACTAAACTATTGTATTTGCTGGGATGCCCTGATGAAGGCAGGAATGATGCATCGGACTCCATGTTCTCAGAAGGGTGATTTATTACTTTATTATACTATATTTTATTAAAGAATACTATACTATACTAAAGAATACAGAAAAGATACTTATTGAATGCTAAAAAGATAATAATGAAAATTTGTGACTCGTGGAAAAATCTTGCCAGAGTTTTGACACAGTTTGGCCCCAACTGGCCAATGAGTCATAACAACTCACACCAGAATCCAATGAAACAATATCACCTGTGGGTAATCAATCTCCAAACACATTCCACATGAGCACAACACAGGAGAAGCAAATGAGATAAGAATTGTTTTCCTTTTCTCTGAGGCCTCTCAGCTTCCCAGGAGAAAAATCCTGGGCAAAGGGATTTTTTCAGAGAATGTGAATGCCACACTAAACTACAGTCCCTGGAAATTCTTCAGTCGTTATTGGTAACCCATTTCTCTTAACTAGAGGGGCTAGGGGTTTTTTGTTCTTTCTCATGGTACTGGTGCAGGTACAAATGCAAGGGATGAAAGCAATGGAGTGCTCCAAGCAGTGCTGGAGCAGTGCTGTGTGTGCTCCTTACCTGACTCCTTCATGGGACACAGGGCGCACTGCATGCCCCAGGCCTCCCCGTACAGGCAGCAGCACTCCGTGTACGTCGTCTGCTTTCCAACCAGTGGGCGACTACAGACAAAATCGTCACTTAGGTGCTGCCAGCAAAGGTCCTGGTAGACCTCAGCTTCTTCAGTTTGTTCTGATGGAGAAGACAGGATTAGGTCATTGTCACATCGCTGTTATTTAAATAAGACGCTGGTATAATGATAAAATTTGTAAATTTAAATTAGAAAAATAACTTAGCTTTACAGACTTTGCTGAATACAAATTTAAGCTTAGAAGTCATGATCTTTTTTAAGGTCATGAGGTGGCTCATCCCTTGAATGTTCAGCTTTGGAAAAATCTTAAAATGTCCTGAGTTGTCACATTAGGCCAATTTAAAAGCACATTGTGTTGCATATCCAAAAACCAGATCTTTCTAAATCATAGTCATTGCTGAACACTTAACAGGGATTCAGCTCGGCTCCCATGGAAATTAACAGAGCTTGACAAAAAACAGCATTGGGAGAGAGGTGAATATTTGGGGAACTCCATCCACACAATAGATCTTTAAAAGTTGTTATTTCGCTTTTCTTATATTGCAATCAATGCATCTGAAAGAACTGTTACAACTAGGGCAGAGCTCAACAAAAATTTTACATGGTCTCCCTGGGAGACTGGACAAATACTTGGAAGACAGAGTCCCATTAACTAAACAGACAAACTACATCAGTCTCAGGAAATCCCCTGAGCTGAAAATAGCTGGAGGCTGAGAGAGCGCTGGGGAGGGTGAAGAGAAGTATTGTTTATCTGCCCTCCTGGTCTCCAATCTTCCACTTACAGCTATTGTTAAAGACAGAACACTGCTGTGAACTACTGTCACATTCTTATGAACATTAACAAAAATCTGTATTTTTGTCCAGGCTGGAATATTTCAGAGGCATAATAGTTTTGACACAGATCTCAGAAGAAACCATTCCCAGTCCCAGCAAGTTCTGATCACTGCTGATCAGAAGGAGAGGAACTGTAAACTTAATCTTCCACTTGGAATGTAAAAACCTCAGCACAATCGTTTTGTGAAGACATCTGCAAGGTTTTGATTTTGTTCCAACACAGAGTGAAAAATAAGTGTTGTCACAAAGCAAGGTTCTGTTTTGTCTGTGCATATCCATTTACCGCATTTTCACATTATGCATGGCTGAGTACAGAACCGAAACCTCACTCAAGAGCAAAACAGAGTTCTGAAAGCATGAAGGTGATCACAGCTTAGATACCTATTCTACTAAGAGCTTGGCAGAATATGCAGTGAAAAGCAGCAGTGGGTCTCTGCAACTGACTCCAAATTCTGCTGGCAGCAAAAGAACCAGCCTGCCCCCTCCCCCTGTGCATGAGGGGGACATTGCCAGAAGCGACACAAGGCTTGAGTGCTCTGTGCTGGCTGAGATGTTCACTGCTGTGTCAGCCGAATGTCTCATGACAGAAGACCCTTTGGGCTCTTGCATTCTCTTCACATCCTAGATGAACCCAAAGGACAATCCTGCTCTTGGTTTGTTTAACTGAAGATTGAACAATAGAAATGCTGTGGTTCTTTCACAGTTTCACGCAACAGGGTGACCACATCACTCCTCAAAATCTCAGCCTTACAATTTGGAGTGACTAAAGCAGGCATTCAGTCTGTATTCTCATTTCTTTTTACAGAAGCATCTCAGGAAAATTCACTGCAAGTTGCAGGAACCAGAGGTCTGGATTTATGGCTATACAGTGCCAGCATTAAATCAAACCCATTGTAACACTTCTGTCGAAGACATGAATGGCATAGACAAAGCTGTGCAGACTGCATAATGCTCTGGATTTCTGAGAGGTTTCCAAGAATCTCATAATATCTAACTTTTTTTTTCTGAAATAAGTGTCTATTGAAATTAAAAGCACACATAAAAATGTTACTTCAACACTGATGCTGAAGCCCACAGCTTGAAACTGTGAGCTCAATGTACCTTCAAAGTTAATCAATTGAGAGCACACATACAATTTTAGCTATTTCCTCCTATATCCTGTCATTCCTGTTTTTATTTTACTTTGGTAGAACTGAATCTCGAGACTTAGCCTGCAGCCAAACCCCAGCCTTACTGAGACAGCAAGCAGGCTGTGCCTCATTACCTACAAGGCTGGACAAGGCAGACGCAGAGCTGGTGAACTGGCTGAAGACTCCTCAGCCCGAGCCTAATCTCACAATACTTCCAGCAATGTCCTGTCTGTATGGGCAAAGTGGAGCACTGTGGAGTCCTACATCACGGTGCCTTCTGGATCAACAGACGACGGTCCAAGCATTGCCTTCCAAAATCCTCCAGAAGAGCAGGCTCATCCAAGGGTGACCCAGTCTAAGCTTAGACTTTGGGTCTGTAGCCATGTCAGCACCACCTCGTAGAGGTGTACTCACTTCAGTAATATGTATAATGGATCATACCACTTGAATCTGCTGGTCTGATGCATCGCTTTTCTGTTGCGTCCAAAACCATTGGGTGTGTACAGAAACAGTTGTAAGATCCTTCTGTGTTAATGCACTGGCCATCAATACAGCTGTGTGGGTCCTGACATTCATCCGTGTCTTTAAAATGGAAGGAAATGTATCAAGGAAAGCCAGCACAAAGTATTTGCATTGTGTTAATCTATGTTTCTATTTTCCTATATTAGGAGCAGACTTCCCTACATGCCTTCAGTAAATTACCACAAATACCCACTGCTGGCAAAAAAATCCTGCCTGTGCCCATGGAGAAGGACAGACATCTGAAGGATGCTGACCTCTGATCCTCAAGTCTTAGGGAGTTAGTACAGAGAAGTACTTGGGAGGATAAAGAGGCTTGTTGTAGGGGCTGCAGTGCCAGGAATACCCTGCACTCAAGTATAGTTGCTACTGCCTCCCACATTCCTCTCCCTTCAGGACAATACCAGCAGGCAGGTAGGCATACTCTTAGTGATTTCTTGTGAGCTTGTCAGAAGAAGAGATCACCTTACCTAGCCATGGTAGTTATTTTTCTTAGTTTGTCTTGGAAAGCAAAAGCTGAAATTTAGCTCAAAGGGAAGAGCAGGCCACTTCAGATAAATTACATGTAGTCAGCTAAAATTCCACCCTTTGTAAAGAATAATCACAGAATCCCAAGGTAAAAAGCTCCCTTATTGCAGTTGCAAAAATTGCTTCCTTTCATTATGCTATTCTGCACATTATACATGGTTCTCTGCTTACAAAGCAAAAGCCAGGGTCATGGTCATAAGTAATTTTCAGTTGAATGTCAGAACCAAAAGAGTACAAGGTTGTGCAGGCTAAAATGGGCTTATCAATGACCTCAACTGTAATTTCACATTGCATATTAACTCCATGGGGAAAATAGCTGTCCTTGAAACAAAAAAGAAGTCTGCATTAATTTGATTTAATATAGTAAACCCAGAACACCTACCAAATGAAAGGTGAGCTTCAACATACAGGCTTTCACTGCTCACCTCATACACAAAGAACAGAAGGCTAAACTGTCCCTTGGCAGAGCGAAGCAGCAGTGTGCATGTGAGGAGGGAGCCTCCTCTGATCACTTTGTGTTGCCTGCATTAAGGCTGGCACCAGTTCTTGACTGTGCACTCAAAGGAGCACAAAAGGCTGTTCTGGAGATGAAAACTCCTGGGAGTAATTTGCTGAAAAAGGAGGCAAATAAAGCAAACCCTGCTCTACATGCCACAGCCGTGTCATCCAGAATTGCTGCTCAGCCAAGCAGAAGGAAGGGAAATGACCCAATGCATCTTACAAAACTGCTACAGGAGTCCAGAGGCCCAGTGTTTCTCCCCTTACTGGAAATGCCACAGTTGTGATGGGAATCCTGCTGCAGGAGTCTGCTTGTTTTGCCCATCTGCATACTATTATAGTGACAAGACCACTTTAAATAAACTTACCAAAGCACTGGAGCTTAACAGGGTCATAGTATGTGCCTTGTTTGCAGTAGCACTCATAACCTGGCTGTGTATTCAAACAGAAGCCGTTTTTACAGATTTCTTGGCCAAAGAGTTGGCATTCATCAGCATCTGGGGAGAAAACGTAAACGTTGTGTTACCATTGTTATTATGATGCCATGTAGACAAGCAAGATGGAATAAATCCTATACACTTCTCTGTTCAAGCAAACTTCAATTTAAACAGAAAATCCTAGGAGCACAGATATCCACAGAAAAAAACCCCTCAGACAACTGGTGTGGAAGAGGCGATGTAGCCAGAGTGGAAATGGAAAAATTGGTGGACCCTTACTTTCCCTTGTCAGAATCAAGTCCTGTGGCACAGAGAGAATGGAATAATCTGCAGTTTTCCTTTCGTTCCTTTGGTATCACATTGCTCCTAACTCCAAGCAAAACAGATGAACAATACAGCCTGTATTTTCCCATATAATTTGCTTTACTGAAGGTGTTCCTACCATGGATGTAATTTAAGGACACCATCTGGCTACCAAACTAACTAATCTTCTTGCATAGAGTTTGGTGACTCTGCTGTGCACAGTAGGAAATCTTCCTATCTGCACTGCTCATGGCTTTGTTGCTCAAAGCACAACTTGAGTGCAGCCTTCCCCCTCACAGGGCCAATTGTGTCTGTGGCTGAACACTGGGTGGCAATCACTACAGAACTAGTGATGGCTGAAAAAGAGAATCTATCATGCTTTCAAATGAGGCTAAACGTGTTCAGGGAGGTTTCATGGAAAATATATGCCAGCTCATATATTGCTTTTCACAGTTGTACACATTTTTTCCCAGTCTTTATTTATGTATTTGTTACTGTTGGAATTCCATTCACTTCCTTTTCTCCAGCCTACTTTTCATTTGCTAGACCTACTTAGAGCCAATCTGTTAAAGCAAGGTTTGCAGTGAAAATGGCAATAAAAGGCACAACTTAAAGTAGGTCATTCTTCTCTCAATACCAATTGTTTTAATCCACTGTCTTCCATATATTTACTCCCCATTTATATTCTGGGGCACCACAGATCTTATCCCAAAGCTATCATTTCCAGCTGTACAGTAGCTTGAAAGGGACATTATTCAAATGTTTCCTTTTCTCCAGAAGAACTGAAAGATGTAGAAAACGATTTATTTTTACATCCACTCTTCCAGCCACTAAGTGGCTACAAACATTAAATATTTTGACTGCAGCAAGAATAATGCAAAGATTAATAAAAAACATCGTGTTCACATCTGTGGTTTTCCTGTGGAACACGGATTTGTGTCTGGAGAAAAGTGGGAAAGCCTGGAAGCAAAACCAAGGAAGGCTACCAGGCTATTCACTTCTGACAGATAATTCCAATAGCAAAACAGGAATTACTCCTACAAGCAGAAGCTTGTGGACAAAAGCAACAGTAACATTTAAGTTAGTGTAACAGAGAAAGACCATATTACAAAAAGAGCACATTAGTAAAAGTTATTTATCTGTTTAGTGTTTGTCCTTTGTGCCATTCCTAAGGTTTTACAACATAAATTTACTGAAAAGGAAAAAAGTCATACTATGACAGGGATTTGTGGAAGATATTTCCAGGTAGAGTACTTCAGTATTTACTCAGTCTACATTATTCAGTATACATTTCAGTATTTATAGCAGCTAGAGATATTACCAACCCTGAGCTAGCACAAGACCAACACAGATTTTATTTGAGACTAATTTGGATATGCTGCACACACAGCAAGTTCCAAATCCTCATTGTGAATATACACAGAAATCTTAGATCTCTAAAGATAAACAACCCCCTTAAACAATACCTCAACAAAAATACTCTCAAAGACTTTAGGATGAGTTCTGTGACAATCTTAAAAATTATCAATATTGATGGCTACTTCTCAAAACTGAAAAGACATTTTGCTGATCTCAATTTTCCTTCTTGGTGATGCCAGCTCCCTCCCAACTTCTATCACTCTGATTTCTTTACTACCACTGGACTACCACCAGTAATTATTCTATGAAGGTCTGTAATGAAAATATCGTTGCTGAACTTCTCTTCAGTTTTAATATTCATTCGCCCTTGCAGGTCAAATGTTTAACAGAACTCTCTCCTCTCTTCCAGCTCCCCATACATATATTTACAAATTTAAGCTGGCATTGTATTCCATATGTAAATAAGTATCTGTGGTTTGTGGTCACAGCACCTATTCTCACAGCATATAGCACTTAGTAGAAATTAAACCAGAATATTACAGAGACTGTGTAATCAACATTCTTAACAACCCGTAGAATGATTTTCAGCAATGGTTTGTACTACAAAATGTTTTTATCACCTAATAAAATTTGAATTAGTATGCTTACATTCCTGGCTCACATTTCTAGTCAATCAACTACCAGCACTTCTGAAATAATTAAACTTAATACAAGTCAGTACTGACCTTTGTAATTCTGAGCAAGAAGCCCGTAAGATGATTCTCCAGAGGGAATGAAACCTTTTCCTTCAGGACACAAGTCAGTAAATTCAGCTGGGAAAGAAAGAAAAAAAATTATGTTGTTAAGAAGAAGGTATTCACATATGTAGTGTTAGATGTATTTCAGGGTACTTTGAGATATTAGCCTTCTTTACATCTATCAGGCAATCATACACACTTTTAGTTTAATGAGGGATGTTAAATGCCACAGCCTGACTTGCCCCTGCTCTCAGTTTGCAGAAAAAAAACCAAACCTCACTAGGCTGCCTACAGCATCACACAGCTCCAGGCAAACTCATTTCTCTTGCTTTTTGGCAGGAGAATGTGGTCCTTACTAGGTTTCATGGTACACTGCAGTTATAACAATACCAGTAGCCAAATTACATTAATTAAAGCTAGCATGGGCCTCTCTGAGCTATGCTGCAAGCTGTAATCTAGGCATACTCCAACTGAGATACAAAACCCTGTCCACATTCTTCAGTCCTCATACAGGCAAAACACTAATTGACTGCAACAGGAGAACATGGTGTGCATTACAGAGAAAAATTATTTCAAGTGTCTTGGAGACTATACAGAATCAAACAAACCTATCTAAGCAGAGAGGCCCCTTTTTCATTTTGCATTTCATTTCAATTTGACCAATTCTAAGGTATAGTTAAAACCAGAATTAAACATGATGATGCATTTCTGTGAAAAGTAATCTTTAGCATTTAATCCCAAGGTTTACGCATGTTCTTCTCTTATGTGATTTTTTTTCCAGCTGGATTCTGAATTTCAACCATCCCTGTTTATGCTTCAAGTACTCTTCAAAATTTGTGACAAATGGCCCTGTTTGTCTAATTTAATATTTCGAGGTTAAACAATGGTCTGCAGACAACATTATTAACTGATGTTCTGTAAGTTGCAAAATGTAAAACTAATGCCATAATATATATTGGTAAGCTGTAGTGCTGTACAAACAGCACTACAAAGAATAGCTGCAGTCTCAAAAATATTATAATGGTTACCTTTGTTTTCCAGCTTGTGGAAAAAATCTAAAGTGTTACCATAGCATCTGGAAAAAGCTCTTGTGAGAATCCGTATTTGCCTAAAATCACTGCTCAGTAACAGGCTCTTTTAATCCCTAGGGCAAGAGCAGAGAAGCCAATGGATTTACAACAGGTAGAAATTATTCTTATCACCCTTTCCTCTGTGGAGGGTTCCTATGGATAAGTCATGACTAAATATTAAAAAATATGGGATTTAATGGGCCAGCCTTCTCTAAAGGCAAAGCAAACTCTGTTAACATAAACACAATGCTTCAAAAGCTTGCAGAGGGACAGAAGGCCTCCTCTTACCAGTTCCAATGACAGGGCATGGGAAGATCTCACAGTTATCACCCCAGCCGGCACCCAAGGTACAGCAGCATTCCTGTTTGGTTACATTGGACGTCAGCACGTTGTCACAGAAATTGGCATCATTCAGATTGTAGTAGCACTCCTTCTTTCCATCTTCCTGTTGATCAGCCTCTACCGGCATTTCTAAGGTAGAAAAGGAAACATAAACCACACAAGATGACATATGAAATTATTCACTCTTCCAGGAGGTCAAAAGAGCAGAGAAGAAAATGGTTAGGTACAAATTTTGGTTTAACTTTTTGACATTAGAAAGAACCATGGAAGTCAATGACATTCCTTTGGCTTTTTCAGACCTGTTCTCCAACTTGACCATAAAAGGATTCCTCCAATTTGCACTTCCATCATTTTCAAGCAATGCATGAAGTACCTACTCTCATGTTCTGCTACTAATGGACATGGCCAACTTTTGACATCTGCTCTTCACATATGAATCCAAAAGCTCTTCACAGAGGTAAGAAAATATTACAACCTCATTTTTTCAGATAAAGAAGTGAAGGCATGAACTGAAAAGACTCAATTTTCAAAAGAATGAGCATTTACCACCCCTTTTAATTTCACTGTGAAAAAGCACACTCCACATTTGAATACAATGCCCTTTATGATTTTTGCAGAAGTAACTTACTGACTCCACAGTAAGCAGAGGAATATAATACAGATGTCAAGTTAACTGACTCTGTGTTTTACTTTAAAATAGCAATCCAGCCAAGAAAGCAGATTTATTGCCTTAAGCACGGACTGGGTCCTCTCACAATATTTATATGGACTGAAGGCAAAATAGTCTGACCCACAGATCCAGTAAATACCCTATTACTATAATACTCAAAGACCTTTCAAAAGCAAGGCACTCCTGAAATACACCAAGAAGCAATTTTGAAAGAAAAACCTATTTAAAGCTTCTGTGTTTGTAGAACTCTGTTTACCTAACATTTCACTTCACAAAAACTATCATCAAGGGCTCAGAAGTGGGAACTACCACATAAAATTGTTATTCACACTTGATCAATATGAAAAACTTTTCACAGGCCATCAGTAAAGTCACCAAGCTCTAAAATTTCATATGCTCACATTTATCAATCAAACCCAAAACTTCATTCAGGAATTTTAGATAGATAAATCTTGAGGAGACTAGCTCATTTCCTTTTTATCTAGGGAAATTCTTTGTGCTTAGTACTTAACAAATGTTTAAGTCACAAAAAACCTATTAAACTTATTCCATGTTGGCTGATTTCTCACTCTTTGAGATCTCATTGTTTTTACCCAGGCTCTTGTACAATAAGGTAAGCATGAGACATTTGTCAAGAAACACAGCTGTAGGCAGGAATCAGGCAGGAATCAGAACCTCTACTTTATAGAGCGGCAGTGCATTTCAAGATGCTGCTGCAGCAAATGTTGGCTCCATGTTGCGGCAGGAAAACTGGAACAGAGCTGCTACCAGAGACACGGTGAGATGACTCGCACAACTAGAGCACCACAATGAACAGCTGTAAACTCTTGAGAAGGGACAGGCAGGGAAAGAGAGGCTGTGGGGTAGCCCTGTGTGTTAGGGAGTGTCTCAGTTGTCTGGAGTTGAATGATGATGATGATAGGGTTGAGTGCTTATGGGTAAGAATCAGGGGAGAGGCCAACAAGGCAGGTATCGTGGTGGGAGTCTGATGTAGACCACCCAGCCAGGATGGAGAGAAGGAATATTCTATAAGTAGCTGGGATAAGTCTTGCAATCCCTGGCCCTTACTGCTACGGCAGACTTCAGCATACCAGATGTCTGACAGAAAATACAACACAGCAGAAAGGAAGCAGTCTAGGAGATTCCTGGAGTGTGTAGAAGAGAACTTCCTGACATGTCTGGTGAGGAAGCCAACCAGGGGAGGTGCCCCAGAGGACTTGCTGTTTGTGAACAGAGAAGGATGGGCGGGTGATGTGATGGTCAGAGGCCACGGTGGGAAAAGCAATCAGGAAATGATAGTGATTGTGACTCTTTGGAAGTGAGGAGGGGTGCTAGCAGATCTGCCACCTTGGACTTCCAGAGGGCAGACTTTCACCTCTTTAGGAGACTGGTTGAGAGACTCCCTAAGGCAACAGTCCTGAAGGGCAAAAGAGTCCAGCAGGGCTGGATGTACTTTAGGAAGAAAATCCTAAAGGAGCAGGAGCAGGCCATCCCCATGTGCCGAAAGATGGGACAGGAGGGAAGGTGAACAGCCTGCCTGAATAGAGAACTTTGGCTGGAACTTGGAAAAAAAAAAGTGAATCACCTTTGAAACAAGACGCAAGCAACTCTGGAGTGGGTTTTAAGATCTCACTTAAAAAGTGTTTTTGAGGTGGGAGCTTGAAGATAGTGATGTCTAACAAATGCTGAAGGAATTAAATGAACTCCAGCTCTTGCTGTTTCAATCCAATCACTGCCCACCCACATTTCCCAAGGCAGATGGAGCAAAGGAACTTTACTGGGTGTGCAAATACTAGATCCATTTGGAGAAAAGCAGATTTTAAAATGTCAGCATGGGTTGCCTATTATTGCACTTCAATAGTATGAACATGTATAATAGTTCTTTTGGTTTCTAATTAGACACAGACAATTGGATTTACTTCTATTTTCCTCAGAAAAGTGACTTCAATTTTGGGAGGCTAAAGGGTTGGCAGACACCTCCATTCAAATTTAGTATGATGTTGCCACCTACAAGGCTTTGCAGTTTTGCCAATATAACTAAATCATACATTAAAGGATACACCCAGCTGGCTGCTTATTTCAGCTTTGTTACTTTAGCCTGTGGTCAACCCTCATCTGATAATTACAATTTTCCATAATGTGTTGAATTTCATCAATTGAGGCGGTTTTGTGGTATCAGTTGCTATCCAATAGGAACTATATTAAGACTATCATGTCACAGAAATCCAGCTGAACTAAATCTGCCATTCCAAGGTGAGAGAGCAGTACTTCAGTCACCAATTTATACATTTTCCTTGGCCATTTGCCATCTGTCTAACTGAATTAAAGCCAAATCTTCATTGGAAGAGAAAGCATGGCTGTTTTCATGCTGCTTATCAGAGAAAGAACACCAGAAGCTGCCTTGGAAGGAAAGGGATATGGTCTCATCATGTCCTTGTTTATTCCCATTTTCCATATCATGTGCTGGTTTCTCCTTCCATTATCTGTTCAGCAGCTTAAATGGCTGTTGTTTACACAGCTGTGAGTGAGGGTTAGTCAAGAAGGTGTCATGAATGTTTGGAAAGCAAATGAGACACAAACCTTTTTTTACTTTTTAAACCAAGTCCAGTCTATGTCTACAAGCTTTTAATTTCTCTATCATAGATTATTAACCATTTAGTAAATAGGCTGTTTCTGAAAGTGATTTCACTAGGTATGTTGACAAAATATGACAGAACAGGAGTACTTATTCTTTTGTATTGTTGCTTCTGGGTTTTTTTTTTTGGTTAGAAAATGTAAAATATCTCTATATATAAGGTAAAGGAAAATAATTTTACCCCATTTTCGATCTAACTGTTCTATTAACAGCCTATGAGAGGAATTCTGTGTAGTTGCTGCTGGACTGTATTCTGAAGTATTTCTTAGAAATAGATTTATATACCTTAGCATAACCTTAATCCTACAATATCCTTAGCATATGTTTGATACAAAAACATGCATCAGTAATATAGGATTCAGTAAATAATATGGATTAGCATATGCTTAGCCTTCAGCATACACTGAAATATTTGCCTAAATAGTGTTCTGTTAACAACTGTGATCTGAAGAAACCAAAACAGACAGGATCTCAAATACTGCAACTGTGTACCAACAATGCTTACAGATGCAATCAGAAAACTGGTTGCAACAATGAAAAATAGTCATTATAACTTCACGACTTCTAAAAACTCAGCAAATGATGACTCTGAGCAAACAGCTTGAGTAAGAATTTGAGTAACAATTCTCACTTTCAGAATCTGATTTTCAAGAAGAAAGTAAAAGTATATTGGTATGTGCCCATTATCAGGGTGTACTTGTTCAGATTTCTCAACTGACTCCACATGTGACAAGCCAACACGTGCATGTACAGTGCATATAAATATACCCGCATATACACAATTCAGGGATTAGTGCAACTGATGCACACATAAAACTTACAGCTAAGACTTCGTCCACAGACAACTGAAATTCACTTAACAATAAGAAAGCCCATAATGTTTAGGAAATTTAGAATCTATACTCATGCACCAAATTTCCAGCCTTAAGGAACCTTATGGATCAAATTTATTAACTGTTATGTTACTTGGCAGCCTCAAATTTTTTGTACTGGTCGTTGGTTAGATTACAGGGGGGATTGATTTTGTTTCAATATTAATCAATCTAGAAGGGACTTTTGGTTTTGGACATCAAAACCATGATTTTAACTTATAAATCCCATCAATCACTGTTAAATATATTACCATAAATAGCTGGTTGTATTTCATGTAGCCAGGAGAAAGCAACATCTAAATTAGCCGTAGTTACCTAAGTGGGCCCAGGTACCTTAGTGGAGATCTCCATGGTGATGCTGTCCCTGATGCCCCTCAGGACAGGGCTGGCCCTCCTGGCTGCCAGACCACTGCTGAACTGCCATCAACCAGGACCCCCCAGGTCCCTTTCTGTGGCACTGCTCTCCAGCATCTCATTCCCCAGCCATTCCATATGTCCAGGGCTGTCCCATCCCAGGTACAGAATCCGACACTTTCCTTTGTTGAACTTCACACTGTTGGTGATTGCCCAGCTCTCCGGTTTGTTGAGGTTCTCTCTGCCCTCAAGGTATTCAACAGCTCCTCCCAGTTCTGTATCCTCTGTGAACTCGCTCTGTGTCCCTTCCAATCCTGTGTCCAAGTCATTTATGAAGATGTTGAAGAGCACAGGGCCGAGAATGGAGCCCTGTGGAACCCCCCTAGTGACAGGTCCCCAGTCTGATGTCACCCCATTCACTGTAACCCTTTGTGCCTGGCCCGTGAGCCAGCTGCTCACCCATCCCATGATGTGTCTATCCAGCTGTGTGCTGGACATTTTGTCCCGAAAGATCCTGTGAGAGACAGTATCAAAACTTTACTGAAATCCAAAAAGATTACATCAACTGGTTTCCCTTGATCAGCTAGGTGGGATACCTTGTCAGAAAAGGAAATCAGGTTTGATAGGCATTCTCCTAATGAAGACATGCCAGCTGTGACCAATGACCATGTTGCTTTTCAGGTGTTTTTCAATAATTCCCAGATTAATCTTCTCCATAACTTTACCAGACACTGAAGTGAGACTGACAGACCTGTAGTTGGCAGGACCCTCCTTCTTGCCCTTTTTGAAAATCAGGACAATGTTTGCCTTTTTCCAGTCAGTTGGGATCTCTCCATACTCCAAAGACTGCTCAAAAATGATTGAGAGAGGCCTCACAATGACACAAGAGGCTCTTTGAGGATCCTTGGTTCAAACCCATTAGGTTGCAGAAGCTTACAGGGATCCAGATGGAGCAGCAGATCCTGCACAGGTTTAGGGTCAGTTTATCATTCTCACAGCCCTTCTCCAGCTCAGATCAACAAGACCCCCTTAGCTTGTGCTGAAGACAGAGGCAAAGAATACATTAAATATCTCTACCTTTCTATGTCCCTGTTTGTGAGGTGACCATCCTCATCCTGTAATGGGCCCATGCCATTTCTGTGCTGCCTTTCTCTATTAGTGTATTTAAACCCCTCTCTTTTTTATTGTCCCCCACAGTAATAGCCAGCATCAACTCCAACTGAGCTTTGGCCACACAAATTTTCTCCCAACAATGGTGAGCAGCATCTCTGTATTCTTCTCATGTTATCTGACCTTCCTCTCACTGGACATAAACCTTCTTTTTTTGTCTTAGCTCCAAAAGAAGACCCCTGCTCAGCCAAGCTGGTCTTCTGCCTCACCTTCTTGACTTTCCATGTTTTGGAATTGCCTGCTCCTGTGCTCCTAGGCAGCGGAGCTTAAAAAGTAAGCAGCACCTAATGGACCCCCAACACCTCCAAGAGCATTTTCTCAGGGGACCTGGCTAACCAGCTCCCTGAGAAGCCTGAAGTCTGCTATTCTCATATCTTCAGAGCTGAAGCTGGCAGTTTCCTCTTGTCATGAGATTTTAAACCTGATTGCTTTGTTGTCTCTGTATGCAAGACAGACATCAATAACCACTTCAGTCACAAAACCCTCCTTGTTAATTAAGCAACAAATCAAAAAGGGCATCCTTCCTAGCTGGCTCCCTTAGTACCTATACCATGAAGTTAGCATCCTGTTTGAGCAATCTTCTGAATCTGTTTGTGCCAGCTGTTTGATGTTCCTAGTTAATATCTGGCAAGTTGAAGTCCCCCCAAAGGACAAGGGAAGTTGATTGGAGGTTTCCATTAATTCCTCAAAGAAAAATTCATCATTGTCCTGGCTAGGTGGTTTAGAGTCCCACGATGACATCCATGCTATTTGTTTGTCCCTTTGTCCTTACCCAGAGACTTTAAACCATACCATTGCCAAATGTAAGCTCCACACATTCCAGCCACCTCACTGCCTCACCTAGCATGCCTGAAGAGCCTGTAAACATCCAGTGTGTCACTCCAGGCATAGTTTCATCCTACCACGTTTCTCTTATGCCAATGATGTTGTATCTCTGCAAGCACTGGTATTGAAACATTTCAAGTTTTGGCATGCCACCCCAAATCATACTAGTTATAATCCTCAGATATTCACTGTCCATTAGAGCTCCCGGATTCAATGTTATGAGACCTGTTAGTACTATATTAGTCTACATGAGTAGTTCAAATGTGTACTACAACATGCCACAGTTAAAACCATAATTATACTTAAACTTATTATTATTTATTACTATTGTTGATTATAACTTGAAATGCATAGAGATTGGCAGTTGCTAGAAATTAATCACAAATAGCTTTATATAGTTTGTTAAAAGAATAAATGAGAAGACTTTAATACAAAGCATGCATTTTTTTCTCCCTTAGGTACAAAGATGTATAGAACAGCAGATTTTCATCTCCTAGAGAATAAAGCTCTTTCTTCCTTTATCTTTTCTTATTTCTGAAACATTTCCTACATGTTATGAATGGTAGGGCAGAGAAGAGGGGAATGAGACAACCAACCCTTGCACAATTTTTTTGCACTTTTTTGGGTATTTTGACTGGAAAGTGACAATAGGGGCTTAAATTCCTGATACATACACTGGGAGGATTGTTTCAAGGCACAGCTAACAACAGACAAATTTCCAGCAAGTGGAATCTAAATAAAAGGAAGTCTTGAGAGCCCTAAGGATAAGAAAAGCGTGAACAGCACCCCACAAATTTAATGGACTTTAACCACATGTAAGAAAAGTCCCAAATTAAAGTAATGTTTGAACAAATGTCACCTATTTACACTTCATACAAGGGGAACAAACACTTCTTTATGCACAAAAATAAAGAATGAGAAATAAGCAGGAGCTGGGTGAGCCAGTCTGAACTATAGATATCTGTAACAGGATAACACAGATTAAGTTCTTCCTTTCTGCCTTTTAAGTTGTGCCTTCCATAAGCATGGTGCACGCTAATGCTGACAGATGATGTCCATATGCACCACGGGAGCTCTGGAAGCACCACGCCTGACTTGAGTATGTGGCTTGTCAAAGCCAGAGAGGACGTGTGACTATTCCAGCATTCTTTGCAGCAAGAATAGTTTATAAGAAGAACTAATAACAGTCTTTTCTCCTTTTACTTTGGAAGAAAAGAGGAGAGTAAGAACTCTATTCCAAGTACTGCCATTTTGCCTTACTCTAGTCCAAGACCATACGACATAAAGTACTTCTCATTAGCTCCTTGTGGTTGCCTATGAAACATCTTGATGACCTTATCAGAGAAGAGACAAAGGCAAATCATGTGTTTTCTTAGAGCCTGATGAAGCCTGGAGGGGAAGGAAGAACAGTTACTTTCCAGACTGATCACAGCAAAGCTGTGCTCACTGCTGATAGCATCATGGAATTAGTACTGACAGTAGAGTATCCATCTGTTGAAAGCACAATTGGTCATGCTGTGTTCTTCATCCCCTTCCTCCCCACAGTAATGTTAGTGTACGTCCTCAAATGTCCCTTAGATGTGAGTTCTTTTTACATGACTCAGGTCCTGTGCTAAGTTTTTAGTTCTGGTTTCATCAGCTAGCTGAACTCTCCTGAGTACTGCCTCCTCACAGGCCCAAAACATTCATCCATCAGCTGTTAATGATATTTCACAGACAACTTCTTGAGTGCTGCTGAGTGCTACATTCAGTGATCTAAGTATTTGTGACAATTAGGTCATGGATATTTCAACCCTCTTTACAAGTCTGAAAGATCACGAGTGATAGGAGAAAACAGCCAAAGCCTGGAAGCTGTAAAGAGAGCACCCCGGCCAAAAAGCCAGTTCCTCTAAGCCTTTCCAGAAGCTACATCAGCCTGCAGTGTAAGAAAACAAGGAAAAACCACCAAGATTTGCCTTCTGAAAAAAGCTATGCAAGTAAATCCTGTCAGTTCTTATACTCTGTTCATCCTCCTGTGGGTTTGTTCCTTTCTCCAAACTGGATCAGTGTAGAAATGTGAAGGCAGCTTTAAAAGTTCTATTTCCAACACCCAAAACACTTTGTAAGAAAAGCTCAAAAATGCAGTACAATGGACTAGTAGGAATGGACTAAAGGAGTAAAGCAGGCAAGGATACTTCAAGAGAGACTGACAACAGAGGTAGTTTGACACCAATGTAGTGGTTTGGGTTTTTGCTTTCCCAACAACCTTCTCTTAAGGCTCATATTAAATCTAGACAACGCTAATAAGATAAGACTATTGTGCTGATTTTGGCTGGTACAGAGCTCTTCACAGTGGCTTGTATGGACTTGGTTTTTGGATTTGTGCTGAGCACAGGTTTGATAAAATAGGGTTTTTGTTACTGCTGAGCAGGGCTTACAGAGAGCCAAAGCCTTTTCTGCTTTTTGTTCTGCCACACTCTAGCTGAAGTTGGGGGTGCATGGGAGGATGGGAGGAGACAGAGCCAGGACAGGTGACCCAAACTGACCAAAAGGATATTCCAGACTGAATGACAACATGCTCAGGATATAAAATGAGGAGAAGGAAGAAGAGAGGGGATGTTTGGAGTAATGACTTTTGTCTTCCCACATCACTGTGATGTGTGATGCGGCCCTGCTCTGCTGGAGATGGCTCAACACCAGCTGGCTCATGGGAAGCAGTCAATTCCTTGATTTGCTTTGCATGTGTGTGTGGCTTTTGCTTTCCCTATTAATTTGTCTTCATCTCAACCTGTGAGAGAGCTTTCTAGGGGAGTGAGTAAGTCACTGCTTGGGGCGTCGTTGCCATCTGGGTGGAAACCACAACTAAATATAACTCCTGGTTTTAATAATATGCTCCCTTCAACATTGTCCAAGCATACTAATGGGTGTTTGTAAAAGTTTGGACAAAACCCAAAATCACTCAGGCCGTAGACTTGATTCCATATCAGATTTCATTCATACAGTACAGTCAGCGAGACTATTTACTCTTACCTGTAGTAATTGCTCAATATTACTGCCAAGTCTGTTGATGTATAACATTTAAAAGGTGCTTCTGCTACATTTTCCCTGCTAATGATTCACTGATAACATATTCTGTCCTAGAAAACCACCTCTCATGTACACACTTTCAAGACAATGACAATGATTTCAATTTTTCTGCTGTAGTTAAAGCAACACCAATACTGCAACCAGCTTTGCCTTTCCAATGGTTCAGCATGCAGTTGAAATCAAGCCAAGCAGGCAAGAATCCACTGGTGCTTTACCTGGTGAGGTGCGGAAGCGACACTGTCCAGTCATTGGATCGTACTCCTGGTTTTCATTGGAGCACAGACACAGGAAAGAACCGTCAACATTTTCACAGAGGGCTTCGCCACATACTCCACTCAACATTTCACATTCATTCACATCTGGGGAAAAAAATCCAAAACAGAAATCAACTGAGACCCCCTACCGACTGATCTTTTATCTGCTGTATCTGTGCCAATACTGTCTGCCAGATTACAGATGTGATCTCTGGGGAAGGATTAAAAACTCACTAATACCTAAGTGGATTCATAAACAAGTAGTAAGTCCTTTGAAATAAAGACCCCTGAAAGTTTATAGACTATTAGTGTTGATTAGGTGCTGACTGTAGACCAGAACACAGTTTTTTTGATGTTTCTCGTTGTTAAATAATTGCTTTTCTGTGTATTCTCTTATTGGGATTTAAGACTCAGAGTAATTAAATTTGTTTTCTTATCTTTATTTTCAAACTTTCACTAACTCAAGGAGCAAAATGAACAGGCTTTGGTGAGATTCAGACTGCCTAACAAAAAAGAGAATTCATTTTCCTTCCCAAAATACCATTTTTCTTGTAAACAACCACCAAACAGAGAATTCCCCAGCCCCATTGCCACCATATGTCTATGCATGGACTCACAGGCTGTTCTGGGATCCACAAAAGTTGTGCCCAGGCCACTCAGGGACCCCCACTGAACACTGCAAAATTCCTCCCTCCAAAAAATTCCACATATTTTTAACTTAGATTCCATATACCTGCTCACTAGCCAGCCTGAAATGGTTTTTTGACTGATAGAATTGTCGGTTGTTAAAACAAGGACCAAGTACTACCAAGATCATTGAACTTTATTTTCTTTTTAGTTGCTAATGTTGACATTTGAAAATCTACTTCTAGTGAGAGAATCTCATTAGTAGATAGAAATTATGCTGATTAGTATCAGAAAAAGTAATTTCTGCATCACAGTTCAGAAATTCCTATAACTGAGTGTGGTCAAACTTGTGAAGCAGTATTTCATCCTTTTTACCTCTTGCCTATCAAAATCTAGTTATCTGAATAAATGTTGATTTTTGTGTGTTTTTATACACATATGAATTTTAACTTAGAGTTTGCTCACATTTAAAAAATGCATTCAGATTTTTCTTTATCTTTTTACTGGCTTCCTGTCATAGGAAGAACATTGCCTAGTCAGGAACTAGTGACTTGATTTTCCTTTAAATTGTTTTGGATGATAACTGGCTTCAAAATTTAAAAGAGTATTTTATACTATACAGTATTATACAAGAAAAAAAAAAAACCAAAAACAAGCAAATGCAGCATTTTGTGGTTCAGAACTACTTCAGTAGGAGCTCAAAATTAAATTTAGTTTCACACCATCCTTTACTTTCCCCTTTTATTTTTTACTTTCTTTGCTTCATTTGTTTTTATCCATGAAAAGTCATTGTACGACAAAATATACCTTGCTATGCAGCAAAGTAAGTGTCAAATGGCATAAAGAATTTTGTAAGAAAACTACTTAACATGTTAGAAAAGGCATACAATCACTCTGTAAAACTTCTGATTCCTCCTCTCTGTTACCAGTAAATGTGTTTCGTCCTGAGTCTGGCTTGAAGAAATTGCTTAATGAATACCTCTCCTTGATCTGGTATTAATTTTATACTACAAACTTGTGCTGCCTCAATTCTCCAGCCATCACTATTAACAACAGATCTGAAAACCTATTAGTCACAAAAGAAATGTGCACAATTTATACATCTACAAAAATCCCACATCATTTCAAGGTGATAGGTGTCCTTCCTGGAGCTGGAAGCTAATGTCAAAATCTGTTTAAACACCATATGCCTTGGGAGGTGCCATCTAATTCAGCCTGGCTGTGCCACATTCCAGATGTTATTTCCTGCAGGGGGTAGTGCAGGGTTCTGGTTAGTCAGCTAAGAGACTCAACAGATGTAGCTCTTAAATAGGCTAAGATATTAAATTCATGCTATTATATTTGTGAATGGTCCTGACATGCACCAACAAGGAGGTTTCTGGGGGTTTTTAAAAGAAATAAAATAAGTGGTTCAGCTTATTTGCTGTTGCCTTCTGTTTGCCCCAATAAAAGGTATTCATTAAATAAAGTTTCCATCTGGCACAAAGTTCAGTGAGTAAAGAAGAGCTCAACCCTATTTTACTAGTAAGTGGCATAACTTTAATAAAAAAATGTCAGAAAGCAAAAATGTGAAATGTGTCTTGTTGGAATGCTGTTTTTGGTCCCTTGAAGTTTGCAGCAGTGATTGCTAGCACCCACGAGCTCACCTGTGCAGCCTTGCCCATCCTGCGTGTCCTGGTAGCCCTGGTAACAGAGGCACCGGTAGGAGCCATCCATGTTCTCACAGAAGCCGTGAGTGCCGCACACCGTGCCGTTCACACACTCGTCCACATCTGCAGGGAGAATTGCAGCATCAGACAGGCTGTGTGACAGCAAAGGCACACATTCACTGAGTGCAGAACACCCACAGAGGGGCCACTTTGCAAACAGATGCAGCTACGCCTCGACACATTGGGAAGGAACACAAGGACAAGACACATAAATTAATGGAAGCACACACAATTTAAGACATTCTTTCAGTGTTAGCTTTGCAGTAAGCATGTCAGCAATGGGCAACTGCCTCCACCCATCTGTTTCACTAAACTTGCCAACCACAGCATGATGTTACATACCACAGACTAAAGCATAGTTTAAATAATTTCTCTGACTGACATATAGATTCTACCAGCGCACTATTATACAGTCAACAACACAAGTGAAACTGAACTCACTGTGCCTACAAAGACTTCAAGGGTATAGCTACATCCCCTGTGCAGAAGTGCTGCACAGATTTCATTTTGGCTCAGCACAGATCACAGTTTCACACTAGTGGTAAATATCTGTGGACTGAGCCTTCTGTCTTAAGTCCTGTAAATCTACACATACAAGTCATCTTGCTCAGGTGCACAAAGTAATTCCAATGCCAGAATGTTTTCTCTACTGGCCTTTTCATTTGTAGTTCCAGTTTTTTTTGCCTTACAAGTAAGTCATTTGCACATGTCTGTTCTTTGACTCAGCTGCCCATCAAATTGTAATGAAGCAGAGCTGCTTGTGGCACACTATGGTTTATTTTTGTAAGTGTGTTATAAGTGCTAGGAATGCGTTATTTTTATCTCCACTCAAAGTAAGACCTAAACCCAAAGCCCTGGCCATATGTGGTCATTAAAGATGTCATGAGGTGCTTTTCAGGAGGAAGAACACTAGCTGTGAACCTGCCAGGATACCAGGATTTCTATACTCCTTCTGCTTTCTATATTCCTCTGCAGTCTGAAGCAGAGAAAATATTGCTGTATTTCTTTCCTAAAAAACATTAAGTAAAGCTGCTGCTTTCCTTCTGCACATTTCCTCAAGGGATAATTGCATTTTAAATGGGGAATAAAGTGATTTATCTGAGGGCTTGTTCCTATCATTGTTTCTGCACATTTTGGTAGCCCTTCATGTGATGGAGCCTATCATCATTTTACCTCCAGTGAAGGCCTTTGGCACTCCCTGAGCTAAAGAACTGTTGGGACTGAATCTTGCAGTGCCACAGAGAGAAGGCTTCTCCAAACAGGTGACCAGCACCTGGTGCTTTTCTGTAAGGACAGAGCAGGGCTCAAATGTAGCCCTGCCTACTCCTCCAGCTGTCCACAGCTGTGTCAAACAAAAACCTAGAGAACTCAGCAAAGATGCACTGCAGTCTTATCCTGACAGTACTCACCAATCAAGGACTTTTTTACTTCTAAATTTTACTTCTAAATTGTGATTTATGGTCAGTTGAAAGGGAACTCTTGGTCTTGGAACAGTGTGGTCACAGCCCCCCAGGCTACCAAAATTTGAGCAACATGTCATCACCATCCATGCCTGTTAACTCTTCTGCTGCCCTCCTGCATCCAAGTGCTCAAATTTACCTGTACAAGCTTTGTGTGCCTCAGGGACTGGTGGTTTTGGGATCTTGAAAACCAGCTTTTCCTGTGTGCTGTGGTGGGGTCTGAACAGATTTGGAATCGCATGTACACTTTTAAAAAGGCTAAAAAACCTGTCTCTGACAATTTCTGTACCAATGGAACAAACTGTTAAATTTTAACATTTTTCTCAGAAAGGCATGTAGTTTCATGTTAGGATGTTTAAGTGATTGAAAACTCACTTCTCCCACTGAACTGATTCATTGGTTAACAAACTTTGGCACACATATGAAATGCAGGCAAAAACTGCACATACTAAATACACCAAAATCTAGGACACATGTATGAGTATAATTGATGGTTATAAAAAAGTACTTGCAGATGGAACTGGCAGAAAAATTTATTTGGTTCGTAAGTTTTGTAGTAAAGATTTTAATGGTCTTTACATCATGATTTATTAAACAAAGAAAAAATATTCAAGGCATTTATTTTAGAAAGGGCTATTGTATTTGGCAAAGAATACAATAGCCAGTATGCTTTTTCTCAAGGGATTCAATACAAAAATTTGGATGGTTTCTGGATATTGAACTTATTGAAACCTACCACAAGTCCTTCTTAGTAGAATTAATTCAGCAACACAAATAAGCAACTTATCTGTGTTAAAGACTGTCAGAGGTGAAGGGTCAAGAACTACCTTTTATACCTTTTCCTTTTTAAGTCCCCACAGTGACAGAATTATAAAAAGATGCATTTGGAGTTACTGGGAGGAAGACAATGGAAATTTTTGACAGTTGTGTTTTTCTGGTCCCTTCTTCTTGCTGCTGTGCACTGTCCCTGCATAACATATTTGCTATTAATAGTCTCATGTGATCAGCAGAGTTTCACATATCTAGTAAAAATATCTGAATACTCTGTCTCTTAATCAGAAAGCTCTATTAAGTAAAGGAATTCAAAATGAGTAAACAATGGTGACTTGACAGCCTGGAATTTCAGACAACAGACAGTAACACAGTGTTTGTGTTTTCAGTGAACAACTATTGTTAAATAAAAAGTTCCTGAGCCACGGGACAGTTCCTGTTAAAAACCTAAGCAGAAGAAACTGGAGATTTTAGAATTATCCAAATTACAGAACTCTTCTTACTTAAAACCTAAATGTTAAAGGAAACAGGGGAATGGTTCATGCAGCTGGATCTTCACAGGTAAAACAAGGTCATTGCCTAAAAAAGCCACAGAAACAAAACTTGTGATTGTAGCAAGTCCCCTAATTCAGTATTTAATACAGCCACAGAAGACAAGCTTTTTTTCTAAAAAGTACAGTCTGAACATCTTTCAGTGCATGGGATACTACAGAGAAGGTCCAAGCACCAAATATTTTTCCTTGTCTAGACAGTTCACTCAAAGGACTCTTTTTTACAGCCGGAAAGGACATTTGTTTCTTTAATCACCCCATAAAGAGCGAGGCTTGTAATTGGCAATTCTCTTGCTACATGGAAGCAAAGTCAGGGGAAAAAACTAAGCATGAAACTAATATATCCTCTGTCTATAGAGCGAATAAAGCAGTTCTCTGTAATTAAAACCTATTTTGGAATCCATTAATCAGTGCTGCCTGCTTTAATCAAAAGGTAAGATGAGTGCACTCACACACTTTTGTGCAGTTCAACACTGTGCTCCTGTTTTCTGACAACCTGAACAAGATGAAGGCAACCTCAACCTCAAGCATGATATTTAAATCTCACTGAAATCTACTTACATAGCAATATGTCTGGAAGAGGAACTGGTTCCTAAGACAGGCCTGCAAAGTGATTAGAGCAGCAGAGCTCTGATTCTGAAATTTCCAGGGCTACCTATAACATGCACACATAAAAAGGAAGAAGTAGAGGTGGGAGAGCTCTAGTGGGATGAGTAAGTTTTTTTGGACTGCCTGCTGCAGCAGTGAGAAGCCAATGAGAGACATATGGGATGGGACATGGAGACAGAAGAGATGCTTGAAGCAGAGAACCTTAAACATCAGAGAACCTCTAACTTGAGGTTTTGCCAACATATTTGACTAGTAGCCAGCTGGGTAAAACATCATCTTTACATGAACCCCAGAGAGCTCAACAAGGAACTAAGGAGCACTCAGAGAGCCTCCAGTTCAGAGAGCCCAGTGCAGTCAAATTTCTGAGCCCGGGGCCAGGCTGCAGTGGAATGTCACTGCTGCAACAAAAGTTTGTCTACACCTTGGAAGAAGACACAGTCTCCACAGCTGTTCGGTTTACTTTGGCCAATGGCCACAAAAACTCCATACCAGAACTAAACCACATGAGGATCTTAAATGTTTTGTGCTGTTGTTGTTTCAAACATCAAAAAAACCCAAGTCAAACTCATAAAAAAAATGTCTGGAGATAAGGAAAATCTGCTCCCCAGGTACAGAGAGGTGTGTGAATCCAGGAGAATTTTCTCAGATTCTTCCTCTGATGGTATAAACAGTTATTCTCACTCACTTAACTTGAATTAAATTCACAGAGGCACTTAGTGTAAAGAACAGTAGCTCCTGCGGCTGGAAGCCACACGTTTTCTCAGTATGTCACACATTCCTTTTGTTTTGTTCTGCTTTTTAGCATGAAGCTGACACCACTACAAATATTGACACTGATGCCATCAGTGCTCCCTTAAAATGAGTTTTTTCAAAACTATGGAGTTGTTTTTATTAAAACGACAGAATGGAGAAACTAATTGTGGTGGAAAAGGAGTGCTGCTGCTTCAGAGACTAGAAGTACCTTTGCTTAGCCAAGTTATTAAAATACTTTTCCAAGTGCTGAATATAAAGTCTGATCTGTATTCCATACACAACACCAATTACTTGTGAAGCATGCTCAACTGGTTTTGGACTCGTTTTACTCTTCATTAAAACGTTCCAAAACTAGTCACAATCCTGGAAATAAGATCTTGTGATTTCATCTTTCTCTATTTAGTAGAAGTTTGGCTTTTTTGTTCTAATGGAGATTAACTTTGTATTACTTCATCATATACGATAGCAGCCTTTCCCTAGAAACTGCTATTTTATTAAATGTCAGAGATACAGAGGAGCTCATTGTTTCTGCTACAGCTCCTAACAGTAGATGCTAATGACTTCAGATTTCTTTTTTAAATTGTGTTCCTTTTCAGTTGTGCTTTTTTAAATTTCTATGAATTTGATTTCACAAGGTTAATAAGTGTTCTTCTAGCTTCATTTTGAAATAAAGTGTTTGGCTTCTACAAAGAGAAGGCGGTATTCTTCTGTAGCCACTTTTCCCCCTTCTTTTATAGCTATGCTCAAGAGTGAGGCAAAACACCTGCTACTACTTTTCTTGCAGAGCAATTGAAGATATGTGGCCATACCCTTCCCAAATATTGGGTGAAGTGTACACATGCTGATGAAAGAGTCCACGAACATGCTTTAGAATTATCCCTATTACTTCAAATCATAAAATACTGCCTCCTCCATGAATCAGTGGAGTTACTCAGATTTGCTCTCTCTAGCCTACTTGACCAGGCTTTTGTCTTGGCAGTAAGAGAATATTTCTTTCAACTAACACCATGATTACAAAATGAGGTAAATGTTTAGAGATAAAAAAGCACTAAAGAACACTGGAGAATTTTTTATAATTACCAATAATAACTGAAGCACAAATGGTGCGTTTGATGTTATGCTATATCTAAATTTACAGCACTTATTCCCTGACATCAAGCGTAACAGTGTTCCTGCCAGCACAGTATTTCATTTCAGGAGAGATCACATTACTAAATACATGGCAGGTTATATGCCAGCTTCAGTAATAAAGCTGTAAGGCTCATTTTCCTCTGGTATAAGCAGGGAGCTGCAACAATCAGACACAAGTTTCAGTGTACTTCATCCACCAAAGGACAAACGTTTTCACCACAGTTCACTAAGTGAACTATGGGAAGAATTGGCCTCTGAAAACCAATCACATATGGATTTACTGGCCTATAATTTGGGAGAGAGAATGCTGCTTACTTCTTGGGTGCTTGAGATCCCTACCCATTGGTTCTAAGACTGAGCTATCTGCTCAGTGGTTCCCCTCAGCATGCTTCCAGCTGAAATACTACCATATTAATTTTTCACCTTCTGAACTTTTCCAACAAGCCTTACTGCCTTGAACACTCCTCTCAACCATAAGAATAGCCATTCTTAATCTAGTTAGGGGAGAGTTTATTTTCTATCAGCATCACTGACTTCACAAAGCCACATACCTTCTTGGTATCACTGGACACAAGTATCCTGTTTTAAATTCAGTGCAGGAGAGCAGCATCACTTGCAAATGTGTGTACACCATTAGCAACAGGATATATTCTCATGACATAGCAACATAAAAAACATAGTTACCCTTAATTCCAGGCTCCTGGTTGATGTTTCTATAAAGATCTAATTACTGCTACTTGCTCCATTTCTACCATTTCAAAATGCCTGAAGTTCTATAATAGAACTATTGGATTTCACTACAACTTCTCACTGGAGTTACTACTCTGTAACTTAATCAGGATATTTTAAATAAAAGTTTGGACAAGCAAGGTTCTGCTGTCTTCCATACAGCAATGAGAACATTCAGGTAGCTCAGGCTTGCTGACAATGCACTTAAGCTTCAAATTAGATAATCCTGAATATTCATGCGTATCTTACCCACAGAAATTTAAGTGGCAGATTTCAGAGTTAGTAGTGACTGACTGACTACTTTTCTCACCCTCCTAACAACAGCAAATCAATGGGAATGAATTATTGTAACTGGTCTCACCTTCACATGTTCTGCCATCTGCAGACACAGAAAAGCCCCGCTCACATATGCACTGGTAGGAACCATCCGTGTTTAGACACTCTCCATGTGGTGAACAGAGGTCAGATCTCTCACATTCATTGATATCTGAAAACACAGAGACATTTAGAGCTTTGCAAATCATCACAGCCTTAATATTAAGCCTAAATTCAATTAGTCTTAAAAGCAGCTTCTATCTCCACTGGCTATGTAAATAGCTGTGTGAATGGCTCATCTTCCAGAGTAACCAAATCTCCTGGGACCCTTCTCAAACTCTGTATGGATGTCAATCTGTTCTGCTGCATCATACTCTTGCTACACCACTCTGTGATGAGGATAAGCAGAGAGTGACTGGTGGGAAATGAGCATAGGCACCACCCTAGCACACATTTCTTCTGTGTTACAGGTATTCTCAGCCCCATCTCACTGCTCTTTCATGGCTGCACACCAGTCAACTTTGGTGTCCGACTCCACATGTTACTAGCAGGTTTGGAGCTGCATCTTTCCCAGAAGGCTGATTTTACATAATTTAAATCCAAATGCTCTTTTTTGCTGATGGGGAGTGGGAATGATCCCAAAAGATTGCTATATAAGAGCTTATCAGTCTCTTTTGTTTCATTCTATTTTTAACTTAGGAAGCATTTTTCAAACTTGTGAGTCTGAAAAACAAGTATTTCCTTTTGATTGATGTCTCATGTGAGCAACCAAATCTGCCCTCAGAACTTAAGGACTTCATTATTTCATTAAGGTACTGCCACTTTTATATAAATGATCATTCAAGTTGTAGTTGTACTTTTGTATTTTTTGCTTTACAAAAGCCCATTAAGAAGCTTTCAGTACCATGCTGAAACCGAGCACAAATTTACAAACAAAACTGACTCATGGGGCTTATTCATCCCTTACCCAAACACTAGAATTTCTCATTCTTAACTGTACCTTTTTCTGCTTACAGCCATCCAGAATGTATCAAAGTAGCCAGCAACTTTGATATACTACAGAAATTATGATTTCAATATCACTGTCTCAAGACCATGATATCATTATAGAATTTTCTCTAGCTACAAACTGATTCTAGCCTTAGTGTAAACCTTCTAACCAGTGTCCTGAAATCATGGCCATAAGAGGAAAGAAAAGAGGCAGGCAGCTCGGGGAAGTTGTATCTGCATGAGGTGCCTAAGGAAAAGTAAGTGCACTGTGCTGAACACAACACCTACATGAACAAAGCTTTCTCTGAAATCATAGCAAAAGCAAACCATCAACTACTTCCTGAAGCCCTCTGAAAGTTGGAAATGGTGGGAGATCAGCAATGACAAGGACAGTATTGTACCTTCTCATCCTGTACTCAAGATTTAGCTGTCTTAAAACTGCCAGAAAAATACTGGAAACCAAGCCAGCTGATTACACAAGGTAGAATGGTGTATTAAAAGGCAGGAAAACAAAATTACCAGTGTTAGGGAAATTAAGTATAATACCTCTGAAAGAGCAAACTGCACTTTCTCAAGTTTTGGAGTCTTTTCAATTTTCTCCTTACCAAAACGCATATCCCCAACTTCTAGTCTAGTCCAGATTCAAATTGCAGACACTGCACTCTGATAAATTTGCCAGTTTAATTCAATAGCTCTCTGTTTGCACTGTCTGTCCCTTAGCTGGCTCACAAGTGCTTTCAGTTTTGTTATATTTATCCATTTAAAATATGAGGCATGTATCTACTACTTTAGATGGCAAAGTGAAGAGAGTAGAGGGATATCAAAGCTGCCAATGATTTCAGCTTGTGGTCAATTCTCTTTTATCTGCTAAAGCAAGGTCTAATACAGCACTTCTGTACGCTGAATGCAGCATTTTCTGAATAAGAAAGCAGTCACATAGAACACTCAGAACTTTCACAGGGAATTTAGTGTTTGTTGCAGAAGACCTTCAATGTGGATGAGCTGGAATCCAGTTTCTCAGCTCAAGTCTAAACTCTGCACAAGTGAGCAGCCAAAGCAAAGTCCCGTGTTCTGGTCCTTCAGCCATTTAGAACATGTACGTGTTGTCACTTTCCAGCTCTAATACCATGGCTTCTGTCTCACAAAAACGGTGGGCAAAAGTGATGAGGCATGCCTGGGTGTTGTGCCAACATGAAGATGGGATTGTTCAGAACTAAAACCTGGGAAGTGTTTTCCTGGGTTTGGCAATGCTGACTCAGTCTCAGGTAACACATTTTCTTCATCCCCACCCATCCTCCACAAAGTACTGCAAGTGTTTTATAGAGGCAATATCTAAAGCGACTTTAATGCTAACAGTGCAGCTCTTCTTGTTACGGCTCTGATTCACAACACATAGAATGCTCTGTCAAAATAAACGTTTCCAGGATTTGGGAAAAAAGCAGCATGCATCTCTGTTAGTCGTAACATAGATTCTCTTTCAAGTTATGAAGGCTGAGACTTCAGCCTCTTGAAATAATTTCTCCGCATATATTTACAGAGAGAAGAGAATGAAAGAGTAGAAAATAAGAAGAGTAAAAAGCACTACAAATGATAAATTAGTTTCTCTTCCTTAGCAAGGTCTGTGACTATCACAAGTTACACTTACAAATCTGAACATTTATAATAATAATCCAGGGATTTTTTACCCCTACTTCATACCTTGACATCCCCTATTTGCTATCTGCTGGAAACCATCTGGACAAGTGCATTTGTAGGACCCTTCAGTATTTATGCAGCTTCCTCTTAGGCAAACATTGCTGTCTTGAAGGCATTCATCAACATCTGAAATAAAAAGGCAACTGAATTATTAGATGATGTCAAAACTGATGAAACTTTTAGAAGTTTCAACATAACTTGAAGCAACTGTGTGCATACATGGAAATCAAGTTTACTACGCTTTAGGATTCTTTGTTATTTTCCTTTCATTGTGTCATCAAACTTCTCATATTTCAAGAGGGCTTTGAAATTTGAGTTTGTATGTGATTAATTCCTAGCAAATATGACTCATCTCCATCTCTCACAAAAGCACATCATAACAGTAATGCAGTTAAAAAGAAATCCAAGCAGCTGCACATTGAGAAGACAGACACAAAAACTACCTACTAATGCAAATTTAAAATAGTCTTCTTTGGACATGTTTAAACCCCCACATAGAAATCCAAGAGCTGGAAGTGACTGACTCAGGCATCCCCCTGGGAGTGGGCAAGCCCAAGCAGAGCTGGTGTGTCACAGCAGGCAGGATGTGCCTGGGGAGCCTGCTCACTCCACAGCCACGTGGGACAGGACCACACTGTGGGCACTGCTGTGCTAATGGGGAGCTTTCCATGCAGCTCCCGAGATGCAACACAGCCATTTCACAGGCTTTTAGCAGCTGGGTCATGCAGCTACATGGCTGCTTTTGCACAGTGCGGCACCCCAGCCATAAATCCAGCTCCAGAGTCCAGGCACACAGGATCTTGTTTCCCAGCTCCTGCACACCATGTTCAGGATCAAGCCTCAGGCCTGTACACTCTGCTCTAGTGCCTCAATATCCATGGGATAAACAGCTGACACACAGCAGGGAAAGTTTCAGGATATAAACTAGACACAAGATAATCAAGTATTTCAAGAACAGGACACTGGCACTGTCTCCACCTATTTTCTTCCCTTAGTCTTTCAAAGGGCTTAAAGGCAGCCCAGTGGAGGAACCAGAGTACAGCTACTCTGGGTACAGGATTAAGTCAGCAAGTGCCGACATTCCAGTGACATTATACAGCTTTGGTTTCACTGCAGCTAAAGATCACAAGGTATTTGGTGCCTGTGCCTCTAAGTTCTACAAGCAAACAGAAAGTGAGTGACAAATTAAAAATACTGTCTCATAAGCAACTTCCCTCAGCCTCCACAGAGCTCTACCTAATCATCTACCCAGTCTATTGCTTTGATAATGTAGTTAGCTTCCTTTGAAAAACAGTATTCAAAGACTTTTCCCAGTACCTTTGATTATTCTGATTTCTTAAGTATGGATTTTAGCTGATTAGAATTGTAATTTTTTCCTGTGCTGCAGGAATGAATAGCAATTGTAATTGAAAAGAGGACATGACCTCATTTCTACATTTATCTTTGGAAGCCCACACTATATCATTCTCCTTGGGATTTAATCTATTTAATAAAAGTAAGAAATAGGGATAGCTCTCTTACACAAATGAATGTTATTGAAGATAAAATTGCACTTAATGTTGACAAAGTTATGACCTTTAAGATAACCACATGTTTTATAACCATTTTCAAGTGCAAAACAAATTGTGGCTTATTTAAAAAGCAATTCATTTTGACTAGAGCATGAGAAAAAATAATTACTCCCTTGTGCTAAGTTAATGCCAAGTCTAACAACAAGAAGGTGCCTTCTGCCAAATTCAGTAAAACTGCATTATTTTCCATATAGGATGCAAACCTCCCTCTCTCTGATGCAACTCTTCATATACCCTATGAGTGCTGCATGAGAATCCCCAGAAAAATCAGTGGCATCCCCAGAAAAATCTTAAGGCATTCACTGCTTTTTACCACCTTTACACATGCATGTCTTGAACATTTTGGCTAGCAAAATCTCTGAAAGCTCTAGGAGAACAGCAGAGACTTAAGCTTCAGACTTTCTTGCAGTAACACAGGTTTTTTGAGATGTACAGTCTGTATGTAAGTCCTGTTGGAGCATATTCCCCTCCTTTTTGGCTGAGACAAGGCCTCACAGGTGCCCTCACACTTTGTGCTCCCTCTTATTCAGGGCAACAATGAGCAGAAAGTCTCAATGTCACGTCACCTCAAGAACAAGGCGCTGAATGACAGACTAAGGCAGAAGATAAACACACATGTGGGTGTGTATCTTGAAGATAATACTGCATGTATAGTTGTATACATTGATGTGTACCAGTTATTTTCAAATAACTTCTATTCTTACACAAGTAAAACACTGCACAAGGGCTTCCAGACAAAAACTTCAGCCAGGGAGTTGCAAAAAGCACAGCTGAAAATGAGCACAGCATAATTCTCCTGAATTCTACAATACCCCTAGAAGTTTGCACAAGTTATAATGATCAAAGCAGCAAAATGCTTCTTGCATGCAACATCTTTAAGAAAACGCCTGCACCAGAAGAAAACTTAATTAAACAAACACATTTCTTGCAAGTGGTTTGCTAATCACATTTGTTTTACAGCATCACACATTCTTTGGGTATCCAGATGTGACAAATGTCCACACCTGGTTCTTGAGAAACTGGACAAAATTTGAACCACTTTGTTTTTTCCAGACAATTGTGCTGTGCTATGCTCACAGTTTTTGTAATCTCTTTTCTGCTTTCTCTGTGAAGTGTTATAAAACATTGAGGTAAATAAGCTAATCCAAAAATCAGAGGCCATTATGTGGAAAAACACTGCATGTCTTCTTGAGGTGACTGTCTCTTTAGTTTCCAAGGTGCAAAAAGCAGTCTGTAATATCCTGTACTTCAGAAAATTTTGAAGGGATATAATGAAAGCACAGAAGAACTTCTTCCACTTCAAGAGATTAAGTATTTTTGCAGGACTTGCAATATTTACAGAAGTCTTCAGCAAACAAACCATGGCTACAGAAATTAACCATTCTGTCACTGGGTGGAGAAGCTGTAAATTTGGTTCCAGATTTTTAAATGAGACAAATATCTTTGAGTAAGGGAATGGTTTTACTCTTTTTTCTTGTTTGATACAACCCCTCTTCTTTTGCCTTGAAAATGTCTGAAACTATTTTGTCTTGAAAACTGCCTTTAAGCAGGAGTAAGAGTTAAAGTATGGACCTATTGTGACAAGCCAGGTGATGGAGAGCTGCAACAGCTACCATGAGTTCTTGGGCTGTTTGAAAAGCACCAAAGCAGTCTGAAGAGAAGTTTGAAATGTCATCTGAAGTCTACTTAGAGCAAGTTAGATTAGCAGTTGTCACAAATGATACCATATTATCTCTTCTGTCTTTGGGAGGCAGAAGGACCTGTGATCCATTACACCACATTTTTCTTTGATTCTTGACAGGGTATCTCTGCATCTGCTGCAATTCATGAAGATCTTGAAGGCAGATGAGAGCAAAATTATTTGATGACAATTTCTAGTCCATTGCATCATCAGCCCACAATTCTTGAAGCTGATGCAAGAGATGCTGGGACTCAGCATGAATGATGTTAAGTGTGTTAAGTTCTTCCATGAACATATTCTCCAAATAGCTCAGGACCAAAGAGTATCAGTGTGCTGGGGAGATTTTATAAGATATCCTTACTCCTTGTTGATGAGAAATGCAAGAGTTGCTGTCACTCATGGAATGTGGATGTGTCCACATTCCATGTGTCCATTCCAATCCAGTGTAATCAGTTATGATAAAGTCTGTTACAAGTTTGTCTTGAGCAAACAGCATTTGTTTAGCCCAGGGGGAACTGCTCTTCTGCCTGCATCACTTGAAGAGGAGGATTCCTGACCTGTTGCTGTGAGGGAGAAGGTGAGGACTGCCTTCCAAGTGCTGTGTGGAGGATAACCTAGCAGCAGAACACTGTTTGGTAGAACAGCTGTAAGAAGCTGTACCTTGCAAAGCATCAGCAGTTACAGAAAGCACACCAGAGACCAAAAAGCTTTTATGAGCTAATGCCTCACGTACAGTGAGACCTTAAATGCCTCTTAGCTACTTTTCGCTGCTAGTGCGAGATAAGAAAGCAATTGAGACAGAATCTTTCCTGGAGCTTGCTGGTAAGTAATCTTGCATTCTCAAGGTGACCATGAGTAGTGCAGCAGATGTACCATATCAGATGGTAGCCAACAACAGAGAAGAGGGAGTAGCTTTGAAATGCTTCAATAGAAAAAAATATCAGTTTGCCAATTATGGGACAATTAAATTGTTTTACTTAAGAGATAAGAGAATTTTTTTTTCTACAACACAGCATTTCTTGCTACATATATTGTACATCTTTCACTTCTTTATTTTGTTTTTGCAAGCTCAGTACCTAGATTGCAGTTTGAGACAGTGCAAGCTGTGAGCTCCAGTAGATCCTGCTGGAACTTGTCATCTACTAAATGCTTTTCTTTCATGTGCACTCTTGCCAGTGCACATGTGTGACTGTGGTGGCTGGCTGCAGGTTCCCAAAACCAGCTGGAGAAGAAGTTTTAACTAGCAGACCCCCATGAGACTAGCATATACTGGCAGAAGCTTTTGTAATACAGAGCCTCTGTGTCAGAACTTAAACAAGGTTTGGAAAGGCTGACTTGTTCTCAGTAATAATATCAATTGGTCTTCCAATCTTACTGTTGGAAGCACATGTCCTAACTTTTTGTATGTGGAAAGATGACAGGTACTATTTCTAAGAATCCATTAAATATGTGGCTGTGTTGGTGGGAACGAATGGTTGGCAGTGTAGAGAAAGAAAGAGAGGCAACATATACTTCTTCTCCATTCTTAAAAGAGTTCACTCCTATACCTGAAATACTCAAGATCTTATTCAATAAAATTAAGTCAGCAGCTGAGTCCCTAAGCTTACCTTCACACTGATCTCCAGTAGATGACAAGGAGTAGCCTTGGCTACAGATACATCTGAAAGATCCTTCTGTGTTCCTGCAGCGTCCATTTGTACAGACTGATCGCTGCTGGCATTCGTTAATATCTGCAGAGACAGTGAAACTCTTACACATCTGAAAATACCAGCTACTCATCAAATGGTACAAAGACCAAGTCTGAACAAAACAGCAAAGCACGGTATCAGTATCCAGTACTGCTTAACTTGTTTGTGTTTATTAAATACAGACAATGTAATGCATAAAATTGTATGAAACTGCAGACTGTGTTTTTTCCTTGAGACGACGGTGTTCAACATTCTCTCCTGTAATTTATCCCTCATGCACAATGGGGTACACACAGACTCACAAATACACACACATGCTGCCTGAGAGCTGCTTTTGTTTCTGTTATATCTGGCAGAGGTAACAAGTCAGCCGCTCCAGTGAATCAGCAAAACCCACAAAATACTTTCCAGCAGGATCACCACCTTTTAACAGGGTGTGGTTTTCAGACGCACACTGACAGGCTAATCCCCTATTAAGTTAAGGCTCCTTGAAATTCTTGCCTTGTAGCAGTATGATTAATAACTGGAGAAATGTCTCTTTGCTTCCACAACACTGCTAATCCCTCTGTGCTTCAGCTCTCATAAACTGGGGTCAGCTTGAGCTAACAGATGGATTTGAACATCAAATTTATATTTTCCTATGGAAAACTCAAAGTATTGGAGGCAAGTGGCACTTTGAATTCAGAACATAGCACATGCCTTGTTTGAGCTAGGAAGCCTATTTTCCCTCTGTTATTTGTAAAATATTCATTAAGAACCATAAGAACCAGTGTTTAAATTGACATGGTGAGTTCTTGGTCACTTCTAGCATTTTGGCACAGCTGAAAGTCTTTCTGGAAATACACTTCAATTCAAACGGGAGAGTGCTACTCAATGAGGTTTTTCAGGTCTGTGTTATGGCTGAACAGTCTGACCTCTTAAGTAACGGTTCCTTGCAACCACAGAAGTTTAGAATTTAAGGATCACTGAAATCTGTGAGGCTCCATGAAGCAGCTGGGCATGTGTACGGGTCCTTACTTAGAAGGGTGCACTTTAAGAAGAACAGTCTGCACATGCCAGCTCAGCTTGGCAAGGGCTCTTTTCCATGAAAGTCTCAGAGGAAGCAGTCAAATTTTGTCTACATATTTTCCCCAAGATCAGTCTGCTGTGTGTCCTGAACAGCACATTTAACTCACTCAAGACACTTAACTTACACTGATGTTTTGTTTCAAACTTCCTGACAAATTTATATGAACGATCATTTAGTTTTACTGTATTATTTTTAGCACTCAGAAGTCTGAAAGTATTTGGTGCTGTACAGAGACATTTAGGGAAGGCTGAGGGAAAGGCAAAGGAAATCCAACATCTGACAAGAAACATGTAGGTGACTGTGCACTTCCACAGCCTGGAGACACTGTCTCAGATTTTCACCATTAGGGAAAAGTTTCAAGTACTCTCTAGTAAAGGAGAGGAATATTTATACCTCCTGTACATGCTCTAGGTTCACCCTCACACTACTTCACCCTAACTTCAGACCTAATTTTGTTCCACTGGAGAAGTCTTGACGGGAATTTTAGATGTGGAAGAAATGTGGAAACTGACACTTTAGGGGCACGGGAACTGTTCCTAGAAACACACCACCAAGCTCTCTCTCTCTCTCTCTCAGTGTACTGCTGGAAACACAGAGACACCAGTGCAGGCAGGGTTAACTGCTCAGTGGTAACTGACACTGCTGGGCTCCAAAGGGCAGCAGCCTAGGTTTTTTGATTTCACTCACCCACATGGTAGCGAAAAAAAAGAAAGAAAAGCAAAAGCCGCTGTCCTTAAAGCTCTGAAATGCCAGATATGCCATGGATTTTGCAAATATTTCAGTTTAGCAATATAAATATTACTACATGTTCTTGACTGGCTTTATAACATATGTCAAGATCTACAATGTGATCATAGAAACCATAAAATGGAAATACACATTCTTACATTTCTGTGTTTTTAGCATCAGTGTTATACATTTAAAAGCAAGATTTAAAAAAATTAAAAATATTATCTGAAAGGTAAATGCAACCTCATGAATTTTAGTAATATTCTTTCTTACCTTCACACTGATCCTTTGATGCAGAGAGTTTGAAACCCTGGGCACAAAAACACCTGAAGGATCCCTCTGTATTCTCACAACGTCCATTTGTACAGTGACTGCCATACTGACATTCATTTATATCTGTGAATAAAAAAAAAGTGCAAGAAATTAACTGGGGTACAACCACCTTTCAGTTGAGCTTGGGAATATATTCAAATTACATCATAAAGATGACTATTATTCCTGAGGAATTTATTTCAATGCGATTTTAGCACTTCATGCAGGTCCCTTTGTAAGGCTACCTACACACTCATCAAGGAACTTAACTGGATTATGCAAAATCTTTCCTAGTCACAAACCATCCTTTCTTTAGAAAGACTTGAAAGCAGCTTTTATTTCCTATACACTATCCCATGCACATCTACTTTCATCCTTCTCTGAAAGGTATTAATTAGATGGGCCACTTTCTTTAGCCAACATGAAAATTGCTGTGTTGCTACTTAACAGTAATTTTCAAGAATTCCTTCTGAAGGCAATTTGTATAAATCAACAAAGCAAAAAGCAAACAAAGATAAAACAAGAAACATATTTTACTATAAATCCAGCCAGAATTAATTCTGTATTCTAAAATAACAATTAGAAGTGGTTTTCACAGGAAAAAAAAATAATTCAAATTTTATTTCTTTCTTTTGGGTTTGCAGTAGTCAGCGCGTGTCCTTGTTTTACGGAAAAATGCTGTATTTTTTTAGCTTCACTGATGCAGGAAAAGAACTACCCTTTGTTTGTTTTTATGTGCCAGAAATCATATTACTCCCAATTATCCTGTCTTCTGCCACCACAAAGCACACAAAACCCATCAGCTAATTATTTGAGGCACTGGAGCCATTTAGACAGCTGTAGCACAGGGAGAGCTGGAAGATTCGACATCTTTAAACCATCATCAGAACCCTTATTAGCTGTTGTGAATATGTGCAGTAACTATTTTCCTCACATGTATTTAGAGGCATGGCTCTTTGCAAGCTCCTGTACCACCTGCCTTTGACAAAGCCCATCTTTCCCCCACAAACAAAATCACCACTATCATCCACATTCCCAGTGACCTACAACTCTCAGTTCCTCACTTGAGCCTCTAGCTCTGTAAATAATGGCCTGTTGCAGCCTGGCCAAGAAGAAGGAGTGACAGACATCCTTGGAGATACGACAGCACAGATCCACAGGTGCTGTGCTATGGCATTCAGTGGTGCTACTCCTCACTGCTTTCTCCAAGGCTTATCTCCCACTCACTAGCGTTGCTAATTGTGTTTGCTCTACAAAACACAATCTTTGCTCTCCATGTACATGATCAATGCTCTGACTGAAGAATCTGTTCAAACACAGAGAACCCAATTCAAGCACACAAATTTCCAACCAAACAACAAAACTGCTTCTTACAGATTCACTTGCATCTCCAAGCTGCTTGACAAAGAAATCTGGAATACTATTTCTGATTTTTGGATGGGATTCAAAGATCAAGAGTTTTCCACACGATGCCAACAGAAAAGCCAGGAACAGAACTTAAATTTTCTGAGATGAAATCCAGAGTTATAACTGATTCTGTTGGTGCTCCCTACAGTAGGGCTAGAGGTATTTGGATTAGCTCTGCTTACCTCTGTATTAGTTTTGGTATCTTCTAATGGGATCCTTAAAACTGTACAATTTGAATATTGACAGTTAAACCATGCAGCTTCAAAATCCACCACAGTGATAATCGCAAGGATGAAGTGATTTAGAAAGTTTTGCCAATCTACTTTTTAAATTTGTTCATCAATACACAGAAGTGTGCTCTAGATACGTCATGATATCTGACTTTATTTGAATGTGAAAATGTGCAGAGAGAAAAACGGAATAAAAAATTAATCAGTGGTTGAAAGTGAACTTAAAAATCAATTAATTATTTCATATAGTCCCTGTACAACACAAATACAGTGAGGGACCTGGGACAGTGACAATTTCAAGACAATGAGGAGTCAGGCTGTGCAAGTGTCCTTTTCCATTTCTTCCAATACATACCGAACATTCCCACCTAAACTCCAGATAAATGTAGTCTACCTGAGTTTGAAGTGAACTGATGGACTTGGCTTAATAAAACAGAAGTGGCTATGTTCCTGCCTTTAAATCCTGCAAGATTACAATATAAATGGCATCAAAGACCTATCTGTAGGATAAAGTGCAGGCAGAGGAATGAAGTGAAGTAAAAAAATTACTGAAAACAGCACTGTGGAAAAACAGAAGAGCTGCAACTGATCTAAACTAACAGGAGAAACAAATGAATTTATGGAACAATAGATTTAAATATCCTTCACAGACAATGGGAAATATTTTCCTTTTTGGTGTATTTAAGTGGTGCCATACTGCAGAACTACAGATTTAAGAAAAAATGTCTGCATTACATTTTCTAAAATATGTATGGCTCATTTCCAACATGATGTAAGCCTAGGATAAACAAAAAACAGAGTGATCACATCACTAATGAAGTGAGTAAGAATGTCTAGGCTTAGAACATTTCATAAGACAAAGGAAAAAAGGAAAGCTACATGAAGTAATACAAGGAAAAAATTATCACTTTAAATCAAGACATATTCCTTGCATGACTTAGTTCTGAGCAAAGAACTGACTTCTCTCATTCCCCTCCTACTAACCTGGTTAGCAAGAATGAAACAACTGAAAGTTTTGTCAGGGAATTTTCAACCAAGCTATTTCCATAAATAGGTACAGAAATAAAGCTTAATATTGGGAAAGAAGGCAAAATTAGGCCAACATTTTTGCAAAAGAAAAAAAAAAGGAGTTAAGTAAGTGCACTCTTAACAGAGTACATATGCCACATTCTTTGCAAGGGCACCAGGAATGCAGGCAGGTGGGCAGGAATGAAACAAAGATCAATGTGGAGTAATTAGTGCGAAAAGAAACCCATTAATTTGTTGTAAACATTTTGTAGCTTGTTACAACTCCATTAAATCCATGAAATTACCAGAGAAATACATTCCTCCACAGTAAGTCAAATGACAAGACCAAATATGCAGCTACGACATGGCAGATCAGACAGTAAAGACCTCTTCAGAAAACAGGGTAGTTGAAAAGGGTGTAATCTGCACAGCAAAATTGGTGGTGAGGTGCTGACAGCCACACCATTGGCTCCCTGCAACTTGGCTCTAATCTTGATCCATAGATCAGCACCACACTTGCAGCTGGAGCACAGCAGATCCCAGCCACCAGAGCTGCTTCAACCAAACTCTGCCCTAAGACTGCTTTGTGAACTAAACCACATCACAGCACCGGGAGCCATTACAAAATAGGCCATGGAAGTACACTGACAATCTGCCCTACAACAGTAATGCAAACACCCTCTGTATAGGTCATTGTACACCTGTTTAGGCAACACAGTTACTCCAACAATCACAATTATAGGGCATGTGTTACATCGAGTGGGAGGAATATTCGCAACAGATAGCAGATCCTTCACAACTGATGCTAAATTTAAGTTTCTGGTAGTGTCCCAAAAAGTGGCACTCAAAACTGCAAAAGATTATTTCCTTTTGCACAATGGATTAGTTTGCACTTTCTTACCTCCATTTCAAATAGTCAAAACTGATTTTGAAAAAAAAATTAATCTAACATTTACAAAAAAATCAACAAAAGTAAAATGCGAGAAATCTGTCCTAAACCCTCAAACTAAAGTTAGACAAGGGGCTTTAAGATATACTAATGTGTTGCTAGAAGTACAGATAATTAAAGACTTTAATTAACATGCTCCATGAGCAAACTCTCGAATATATTCCACTGAAAAACCTGAGTTGTACTGATGTATTAGCACTCGTCTTTTCCATTTTTCCACTTGTCTTTGCCAAACCACAGCCTACTAGTATTTCACTGACAATACATCCCCTTTCTGTTCCATATTTTCTATTTCAAGAATTTTGTTTTGTAATTATATTATTTGTAGTCTAGATTTATCTACAGTAAAACAAGATTTTCTCTTATGTACTGTGTCTGAGAACATAAAGCAATTTCAAAAATCTCATATTTTCAGATATTCTTGAATGAAATGAGGACCCAGAGCACAGTGATGTCATCAGATTGTAACACTGATTGAATATGAAACACAGCACCTCAGAACAAGAGCCACAACCAGAGAGACAAAGAGTACTAAACATACCATGGCACTGTCCATTCCAGCCTCTGAACCCCACTCTGCAAGGAATGCACTGGTAGGAGCCAGGAGCATTAAGGCACTGTGCATCTGGACAGGTAGTTGGAGTCAGGCACTCATCGATGTCTTCAAAAGAGAAGATAAAAGGAAATACTGGTCAAAGCCATAGCAGAACACTGAATAATAATCTGGTTACTCTGACTCTCTTCCTGAGATACTAAAGCATTTAAAGAGTTGTGTAATTTATCTGATAGAGGCACAGGAAAGAACAAGTTCACACATATTTGTACCATCAAAGCGGCATCTCAGAATAGTTCATAATACATGCAGCTGAATCTGAATTCTCTGTTTTACTATAAATCTTTGGTAGGTCTTCCAGAACATACAGCATATCAGATTTCTGGCTACCACATGTAAAAATAACTTTCCTTTACTCTACATGTTACTCCTTTATCATACTGAAGTGCCTGAGATTCTTCCTATAGTAAGACTTTTGAAGTTCATTGGAACTTCAGTAAAATTGTAACTGTGGCTTCCAAAAGCAAAGCACAATTTGGTATTTTCCAATGCTATAGAGTTATTCAGCATGCAAGTGCTATTGGGACAAAAACATAATTGTGTGAATAAGAATCAAAGAGGTTTACATGGAGTAAGGAGTTAATTTTGGCTGAAAGAAGGCACAAGCCACATCACTGAGGCTGGCAATGTTTAGGGTGAGAGAGGGACTTTCTGCATCAGGCAGAGTCCTAGAATGCCCATGACAAGAAGAGAGAGGTCCTGAAAAAGTCATGGAACTCATGTTCAGGCTCTGAGCAAGAACAACTTCTCATCCTGCCCCTAGGAAACCCAGACATCCAATATACGCAATCTAGAGGAGACTGCACACAGAAAACAACATTCAAAGACAAGTTGCTGTTAAGTGACCAATGATCAGAAGATTCTGGAATTAAAACTGTGTAGGCAGTCTCCTTGCAGTCTGCTCGCATGTGTGAGATCATTTTATATGATGGTATTTAATTACATAATAATTATAATCTTTTACATTAAATACTTCCTTCATGCAGTGCACAGAACTAATTAAATTGTCAGTCACCTCTAAACTCAGCTTCCTAAGCTTCCATCCTTTTCCTGCCCCAGGCCTAGCAGTTTTGTCTTCTGCAATTAAGGACTGCTACTTGAGCACAGATCATAGGGAGGGAATTCACTCCTAGTTTTAAGAACAAGCTCACAGAACTCAAGGAGCTCCCAACACTTGTAATTTAACTGGACAATGCTCCAAGGTTGAGAGAATTGAATATTCCAGCTCCAAACATCTCACTGGATGTAGGCAAATCACAATTTTTCGTAAAATCACGACTGTCCAGCTTAGAATACTTTCTCATAAAAACACTAACAGGCTTCTTCAGTGGCTACAATGCAGACCTGGAAAAGTTTCTCATTAAACTGCTGTACTGCTGTGGGAGTTTGTTTTTTTTTGGGTTTTTTTTTTGCCTTTTTTTTTTTAACTTAATTAACAAAGAAAATTACACTTCTGCTCCAATTTCTTCTCAGAATTGTGGACTGTGTCTGCCTTCAGAACATGAATGATGCACCTGGTTCAGAAATTTTTAGTCAAAGTCTAGATGTAGCAAAGCATTAAAAAAATCACAAGAAGATTCTATGAGAATTCTTCATCCTGTGCAATGATGTTCAGCTATGACTAAAACACTGTTCTACAGAAACAACAGAATTTACAAGATCTATGCACTCTCTACATTGGCCTGGCTAGGCCTGTGACAGAGCTTGTGTGAGTACAGCTTGAAGGCAGAATGAGGATGGGGTGAGGAAGTGCAAGTGAGCCCTGAGTATTGTGTGCAGCCTGGAGGACTCTTGCCTTTGTTTTTGAACTGTGGAGGGGGTGGAAGGAAGTTTTTTGTGAAATTAGAAATCTGTCAGTAGAGTGATGACGTGGTGAAATGATTCCCCAAATGTATCATTTCCTTGGTTTGATGGATTAATGTAGGAGCATTTTCCCCTCAAGCAACCTTAAATAACTTTCAAGAGAGAATTTGGTTTCAGAAATTACATTTTGTTAGGTTAAATTATAGAGGACTACCACCACACTATTTAAAATACAAGTTAATAACAAATTTGATGTAGTGTAAAAGTCTGATTTATAGCCTAACTGAATTACAGATTCCCTAGTCAGAGAAGATTTGCAAAGACTAGTTGTAAGAGTGGAGTTTGTGAAACATTTAAATAAATAAAAAAAAAATTGGAATAAGACTCTTTTATCATTGCTCAGAGCAGCAAATATATCCATGGCAGCTTTAAGTTGCTTATTTTCCAGGCAATCTAACATGTCAGCAATTTTATTCTATCCTATGTAACTTAGACTAAAGCATAAACAAAATCATGTTTAAAATGAAATGATTTCTTGGGGGTTTTAGTTCACCATTCAAGTTGAGAACGAAAAAAATACCAGGAAAATAGACCAAAATATCACACTAAAAAGCTTTGAAGGTCAGATGTGCTAGGATCTCCTGCAATGTGAAATATCTGCTTGATATGGATATTAAAAAGTCAACCTATCATTTGCGACCTGATCTAATATAGGAAAAGTTAATTTCTTCTTTTAAACAAAACTTGGCAAGCAGGCAAGGACTAACAATGAAGTTAGTGATTCCATGGCAAGAGATGATAAAATGGCTGTTCCAAGATGGTTCTGTACACAGTGGGGGAACTCCTTTACAACATCTTAAATTCAAATAGCAGGAATTGAATTGCAGTTCCAGACACCAAATAATGACAAAGATTGAAGAGTACTCACAAAGGCTTCTTGTTTAAGATTGCACCCCCTGAGATTTGTCCCCTTGCAGCTCAAGCTGCAGCGCAAAGCCTCGCCTCCCTTGAACAGAGGGAATGTTCATCGTTCCAAATAGCAGTAGTTTGGCACTGGTTTTGTGCTATCAATAAATGGTGCAATGAAGTGCTATCAGTATCAACCATCACCACCAGGGAAGAGTCCAAACCTACCTTCACATTCCCCTCTCCTGTTCATTTGGTAGCCACTATCACAATATTCACATCTGTATGAGCCAAGAGTGTTTATACAAAAGCCTTCTCCACAAGTGTGAGGTCTTGAACATTCATCAAAATCTGCAGATGACAAAGAGAAGTTCAGAGAAGCTGCTTCACCATCAAAGTATCAAATGCCTGCATCTCCTCAAAACTCTGCTTTAACTAAACACTAAGTAGTAAGTTTGGATTTCTGAAGCTGTTTGCAAGCCACCTCACTGCTTGTAATCAGAGAGACAGTGAGTTTGAGAAACAGCCAGGGTATAGAAGGTGGCCTGGGAGCATCCCTATGGCTGCAAACACAATGTGTGTTGCTGCATCTATGCAGTGCCCAAGGCAGACCTAACCTAAGGCAGACAACAGCCCATTCAGGCTGTTTGTGTTGTTTTGTGAAGTCTGTGGCTGTTTGGAGCTGTGTTTAAAAATATGGTTTGTTTCAGCTTCTACTCATTGAAAGTGTTGAATATTTGTATTTTATACAGCAGGTGTTTTTACTTATTGGTAGTTTTCTTAAACAATGATATACTGAATAAATTCTTGTTTTCCAACAAACAAACATTCTGAAAAGGAGTATCAGCTAATAAACAGGTGCCTTGCTCACTACAACACCTGGTGAGAGACAGTGAAATATACTTCCAGACATCAGTCCAGTACCACTGACATTGAGGAAAAAAGAGTTGAAAAGGGGACTTTAGGAAGGTTTAGCTATGCTTCTTGAATAATTTTGATATTTTTATTTTCTATAAAGAAGACTAATTATTACCAACGCAGTCAGTTCCATCTTCACTGGCCATGAATCCAGCTTGGCAAATACATAGGAAACTTCCTTCTGTATTTTCACAGCGTCCAAGGGAACAGAGATGTGGTGCCTGATCACACTCATTAATATCTGTAAAAGAAATGAAAACATAAGACTATAGAATAATGTATATAGTTGTGATTTTTTGTGCCTTCTGTGCCATGCACTTGAAAAGACTGATCTTGTAATTATTTTAACTATTGGAAAAGGTATACACGTTTTCTCTCAGAGATGAAAAAAAGATGCATTAAACAGTTTTGGTTGAAGTAAAATGCTCTTACTGGCTTACACTGTAAGAATATTGCATTGGCCTGAAGAACGTGACATGATTACAGTTCAAATCACTACACTGTGTGCAACATGAGCACAAGCTGCAAGCATGGAATGTTAATAAAATTTGGACAAAATAAAGGGATTCTAAGTTGCCATTTGGCTGTGTTGCATAATTTATTTTTCAATACTGCAGTTGCACCTGACAGCATGTGTTACAGCGTGAAGCTGCTGAGCTTTGGTGGCATGAACATTTTATAGCATTTAATCTGTAGATACAATACACCCTTTCTGATCCAAGTTATAGAGCAACCAGTGCACTCTGAATGACGAAAAGATACCAATACAGCTGCTTCCAAATCTGAAATGGCTCATGTAGGACCCCTTTGTGCTCTGCCTTATGTTCATCAGAGAATCATCATCTAGATTTACTAAAAAGGGGATGGAGACCTTACTTTGCAGATCTCTCACTGTGCTTCTGGGTTGTTTAGGATACACCTTCTCTTTTCAGTAGCAGGCTGAAAGGAATGACATAACAAAATGCCTGGACTTAGTCTGCCTGCAGAGCTGGTAGCTGGGTGAATCACTGTGAGAAGCAGGCACAAATTCATTCTTTTTCCAAACAGAAGGGTATTTCCTCCTAGTAGTCTGACTTTTAGATACCTGATACACAGCTGAGAGAAGATGGTCTGCCTATTTCTTTTTCTCTCACATCACAATGGGAGATGTCTTTACGCCATTTCATTAAATTCACACTAATTTTAGAGCAGCTGAAATGCTGTATTAGAGACTACCTCACAAATTCTATTTGGCATAGAAAAAAAAGCCTTGTAGTTTGAACGCCTGACTGCTCTGGAGAGATTTCCCGTAACCAGATTCTACATTTCAAGCATTTCATAGCACGGTTATTTCGGATTTTTGAAAGCACCATTTCATACCAATGCATTTTGTCTGCTGATCATTAAGTTTGAACCCCTTGTAGCAGATGCAAGTGTATCCCACAGGCAAATTAACACAGTGTCCTGCTCCACAGATATCAGGATTAACTGTACATTCGTTGATTTCTAAGCAAAGAAAGAGAAATTTCATGTTAAACTTACATAGCTCAGTAAGTGCACAATACTCTGTAATCCAAGTAGAAAGCTCATGCATGAAAACAACTGTAAATCAAGTCTGCAACTCCTGAATTTCTCTAATGGATATCTTATCTGGGAGAATCTAGAAACCATCTGCACTTTTCCTAGGGACATAATCTTATGTCCCATCCAAGATCTATAAATTAGTACATAAAATTTAAAGTAAAATGAAGATAAAATAAAAAAATGTATGGCTCAATCTTTGCATTGCACATTAAGAAAATAACTGCAGTGAGTTTTTGATCACAGTGGGTATCCTGATTTATAGAATACTCATCTACTAATGGCTTGGATGTATTTTGTAAGATAAGGAGATTCAGATATGGGCAGCATTGAATGCTAAATCCTTACAGTAGTTTTAGAAATTCCTGAAGTATATGCCTTACTGCAGAAAATACTAATTACTATCTTCAGTTCAACAAACTAAGGTTATACTGCAGTATGGAATTGTAATTCCTGAAAAAGAAGAAATTAAGTGTAAAGAAGAATTGTTTATCGAGACTTTAGAAGCAGGTCACATTTAAATTTACCTAAATTTTAAAGTACGGAAATAAGGCACTCAAAAACTTCTCAGCTTAAACTGCAGTCAGTTTTTTAAATCCTGTTTAGGATTTTGTCCTACAAATCTTACAGCACTTCTACTTTATTATCTCTGAACAACATTTTGATTTATAGCACACAGCAATTTCTAGTTCTACTAATTTTCCTGAGGAAATAAAAAACAGAGCATGGAAAATTACCATTTTCTTTTTACTAAGTGATGTGAGCTCCCAGCAATGTAACTTTCTCTCCTTGTAAAGAAGCTGGGAGCTGGCTGGTAGAAGGGGCACAGTCACAGAAGAGCTGACTTCCAAGTTCTACTTTGATGATCACAACTATTTGAACCTTTGTATGGGACTGATAAACTGTAATTATAGCAAACTGAAGGCAGCAGTTTGCTATAATTACTGTAAGCAGAATGCTTACAGACAGACAGGATTCTTTCTCTACTCTTAGAGTACATTCCAGAGGATTTAACTGCAGACAGAATTGTACAACTGGGTGATTTAGACCCTGCGTGCATTGCATCAACTTAAAAATCCATTCCTGCATGAATGAAAAGTGATTTTGAAGAGTTCATTTTTTTATTAAAGTATGTGAAATTTCTCCCTCTGAATGGAAACCAGGAAACCTCTTTGTAGGCCTAAATATCTCTACAATATACAAGAATGCATCTTACAGTATTCACCAGGATATTGCAAACACTTCAAAGCACCTGTGTTCATTCTGGGTCATTCTAACCAATGTGAATTGCTCTCATGTATACAAATATGGTACATTCACCTTTTGGCTTCTAAATGTATGGCAAAAGAACTTTTGATGTCTTTTTGACACAGCTGTCATTTAGACAAATTTCAGCTATGGCAGGTGCATTACTTGCATTTCTGTTATTTTCACCTCTTGACACATAGACGTAGATGAGGCAACTCTAATACATTAAATAAGGATGAAGCACAAACATCAAAAGAACATTTCAAAACAGATCTTAATGTCTCACCTGCTTTTTGCAGAACATTCTGATCTATATCCCTTGAACTCTACACCCCTCAAAGAACATCATCATGTATACTTCATGAAAACACATGCAGACTGTCTAACAACCTGACTTGTATTCAAGAAGTATTCAGTTCTAGACTTGCCTTGCAGATCTGCAAAGAAAGTCCAGAAATGAATCTGAGGTGAATTATTAATTTTATCTTCTGTCCTTTACTTGTGGACTCAAAAATGGCAGGTACATCCTGGAGGACCTGTCCTGGCTTTCTTGATAGTAGAAAGCCTCATTGTGCTGTTCTGCACTTTCTCCAGAATATTCCTTCTGTTCTACAACCATGGTCTCTTCACTATGGCAGCTCAGCAACAGCACAGAACAATAGTGTCAGAAACTCAGCAATTTCTTAATTTATTGCAGTTCTAAAAGAGAAGTACAATACCTGTAACTTGAGTAGGTGCAATAACTTGACTTGCACTGGAAGTAGAGACTTCAGGAGCAACTTCAACAGGCAAAGGAGGGGATGTTTTCTCAATCACTACTGTGTGACATGGAATGGAAATCAATCACGTCCAAAAAACCCACTTTAAAGCATTCAAAAATCACAACCCTTAAAGAATTCACACATGAATAAGGTAGGCATTCTAGAGATTTTTGTTTATTCTGCTTTGACCCACAGTAGGAAAAAACCCGTGTAATTGAGGTTTTCATCTTTCTACTGCTTGTGAAAAAATGCCACTGAGTTGCTAAAGAAAGCAAACACAGTTGCAAAACTTTTGCAGCAAAAGTTATGCATAAATCTGCAAAGAGCCACCTAAGCATAGTTTCCTCTGGAAAGGAGTACAAGGCTTCACCTCTGCTGACATTAAAATTCTCATGCACATCATCATCCAGGATACCACTTCTTCTTAAAATATGTCTTTATCTCCTAAACAAGTCATTAAACCAATGCAAACCTTTCAATTCCTCCCACTTCTGCTTCCATGATTTTTTTTTTGACCATGGAAAAATTGTTTTTGAAGCTCCAATCATTTTTTCATTAACTTCTGTTAGAATTGCTACTTTCCCATTCTTTAAGAACTGTAAGCACTCTCTCATACTGAAAGAAAAGATAAAATAAGTTACCTGGAAACTGTGGATGCAGGTTAATTGTTGAAATTCCAGGAGAAAGCTGAGGCTGCCCAGGCTCTAGATAAGGTTGCTTTTCTTGATCAATGGAAGCTAATTCCTAGAATCATAAAAAAAAAAAACATTCTGAAAACATTCTCTTAATTCATAGCTACCCACAAACTCCTGGCTTGAGACATTGCTAATATTCTCACATGAGTGGCTTTTGATAGCAGATCATTAATCACCACCAATTTAAAACTGAATGAACGTGGAATACTATGTTTATACAATAGAACACAATTTAACACTGATTTTACTTGAAGCAGCCATTTCCTAGAGCTTCTAATTGCATCTTTGGCTTTGTCCCTCCATAATTCTCCCATTCTCTGGTCTTTAATTGCTTACAAATAGCATTTGAATGCAGTTCAGCATCACACAAAAGTATACAATCACATCTAGGTGTCTGGCAACTGTGAAAGCTTCCTTCTTAGCTACTGAACCCATCATCTTATTTTCACAGAAATGTTATACGCTTGTATGTCTGTAGGAAAATTAAACAGAGCACAGCTGCAATTATTCACAACAAATCCCATTATCTGCAGCACAGAAAACCTGAAACCTCCAGAACGGAGGACTTCACAAAGATACACACTTACTCTTCTCCAATGAACACAGGACACCCTACACAATGAAATTAACTTAGGCACTAATACCAGCCTCACAAGCAGGTGTCACAAATGCTTCTCAAAGCTTCATAGCGTTTCTCTCTGATTTGTTTTCTCCAGCTGTTAGTATCTGTGTCTCTTCTTCATACTCTCTGCATTTTTTAATCTCTTAAAAAAGAGATTAAAGAGGATAAAGTATCCTCTTTATAACAGTCTCCAGAAGGGGACAGAGCAATATATACCAGACCCTCCAGCAAATGTCTCTAAGAGAGGTTAAAGTAATCTCTTTCCTGTACCTCACTACCTGCCTGTTGCTGTACATTATAACAACACGAGCTCTTTTTGCCTCAGGGTTTGAGCAGCAAGTCCACAGTGACTTGTTTGTACATCATAAATTCTAAATCCTTTCAGTTATCTGTATCCCATCTCATACATGGTCTGCATTCTAATTTCTACATAAATTACATCATGTTTTACCTGATCAGGAGCTGCAGTTGCCACTAAAACCAGAAAGAAAAAAGGAGAATTAATCAGTTTTCACAAAACATTTTATTACATATTTTGTCACATTTGAAAGCAGTCGTCGCCATCACACAAAAAATTCAGGCTCAAACCTCATTCCAAACTAGTGGAAACATGAAATCATGTTCCTGAAGCAAGTGTATAAAACTAACCTGAAAACCAGAATAAGATTCTACACACCATCTAATGTTTATTTACTCAGTATTCTGCTCCCTTGTAGATTTCTCAATTGTTTACCTGCTTCCTCAGAAACAATTTGACTAGCACGCAGGTTATTAACTCACTGATGAAACCTTTTCAATTCCTTCCAAGGGATATCAACATCTGTAAATACTTTAAAGGTAAATTAATGTCATAATGATAAATAATTTGCCACTAACAAATTTGCAGGATTTATTGCAAAAAAAAAGTTTTAAAATTAGTCTTTTCTTTAGACAAGTAAGAGTAGTTTGGGGGTTTTTCCTCTGCAAATATGACTTTTTTTCTGGGAAGGAGTGGTAGAAATTTCATATAAATTCTTATTTTCCATTGCAGCTTTCCTTTTTAGAATTCATAAATATATATATATATATATATATATATAAAATAAGTTTTTTTAAGTCTTACAAAAAGACTTGAAAAATATGTACTATTTCTGATCATAAAAATGATTGAGATTAAAGCAGTCTCACTTTCTCTCCATGGTCTCAGCACCTGGCAGGACCTACCCACAGCCTGTGAGGAGCAAATCCCGTGATGCCACACAGCGGGCACCAGGGAATGCTCTGCTGTGGGGAGCGCTGCCTCTCGGCCCTGCACTGTCTGCAGCTGCCACAAAAGAGACAAACCATGGAAGACACATGCACAGAAACAGAGAAAGACTAAATTCCCCCACTCTCACCTTCTTGTACAGCCATCTCAGTCTCACTTTTCTGTGAGAAGGTCAGTGCCTCCACTGGCTCTTCCTTTGCTGGGAGAGGTGGAGGAGAAGTACCTTTAGCAACAGGTTGAGTAATCGGGGTCTTGCCAATGGCAGGTGGCTGTACTCTAACTGCAGGGTGATGATATAGCTTGTTTCTGTGAGGGCCAGAAACCGTATAACCCATTCCACCAGGGCAGATTTCCTTAAAAGCAGCTAGATTTGGGATGGGAAAATATTCCTTTTAGGAGCTAAAAGTGCAATATGTTGACATAGTGGAAAATATAATGACTACCACTAAAAAATTTCATCTCATATTGTATATACATATTTACAAAAAACTTCTTAAAGAGAAGGTATGCATAGCATTCTAATACGATTGAGCATTCTCCCAAAGGCATGTTCTGACTGTTTTTCCCAGGAGGTTTCCACTCCAGTTTACCATTTTTCTTTAGTTATGCTTATCTGTCAATATATCAAGATTTTTTTAAATAAATCCCCTTAAAACAGTATATCCTTTCTTTGTATAAATTTATTGTGCAAGTAGTTTTTATCATCTATATTGCATAATGAATGGAGATCACTACTGCTATAATTCTCTTTTTTGTAGAAATCAAAGGGGAAAAGCTCACCAGCCCTGTACTATAGGAGCAGAACACTATCAACCAGTATCAACACTGATCCACAGGATCCCACCTGACTACATGAGAGGCCTCATAACAGTCCAGATCCAAATTCCACTGAATTGAAAAAGGCTGGCTAAAAACAAGATGGGGATATTAAGAAGCCAAATCACTACTGGAAGAGAGGGGAAATAACCTTATTTATAAAGCTGCTACAGAAAAAGTTAATTAAAGTCAGGCAAAAGCACTTGCTCTATCTCTACAGGCGCTCTATATGAACATCATATTTCACATTCTTTCTACTGGAAGAGTAAAATGAAAAAGAAATGCAAGTCAGTCCTCCTCCCCATCAAAGAGAATAGTTATAATCCTGTCAGGGTCAGGAGACCTTTAGGAGTCTTGAGGGAGCAGTGCTTCATTGTCCTTATTGCTCTAGGTAAAGCCATGTTGGGATGAAACAAAAAATATTTAGTCTCCTGTGTGGGAATTCTTATGGCAGCCTGAGGGATCTGCCAAGTGGGGCACTGGTATGTTCACAAATCCTGTTTTGAACACACCAGGGTTTCAAAATTAATTAGTATCTAAAATAAAAGCACAAAGTAGCTAAAAGCTCTCCAGAGATGAGTTAAACTATACATTAACCAATATGCATTAACTGCACAATGTGTTCTGATAGTGTCTTAGTAATAGAAAATATGAGGCGTAAAACTAATTAAATTGAGTGGATTCAGAATAAGGAAATACTTTTTGCTGGGACATCTAAGATCAAAACTTGCCATAATACCCGACTGAGGGTGGGAATTCTGGTCAAAAGAGTAAGACAGAAAATTTGCTGTCTGTCCCTTCAGATGCATACTTAGGACATAGGAAATCTTGCTTCAGGTCATATTCTCTCAAATGAAAAATAGAAATGTGAGCCTTATGCTACTACAGCTCTTATAAGAGCTCTCAACACCTGGGCATACAAATCTGGCCTCTCAGTGTCTCTTTAGGAGACAATTTACTTTGTACGAATATTTAGAAGCTTTTTACTTTAGTGGCTTTTATACTAACATGGGATGCTGCAGTAAATACATTACCCCCTTCTGGAGTATCCCACTTTCACACATTTTTCATAGAAAACTCTGAAACATTATCAATTTAACCTGTTACAGAAAGGAACATGTTTTTAAATCATGCATGTAGTCAATAAATGGGAAAAGCTCATCAGAATTTTCTACTAAGAGATTACTGAAGTTTTTTTCATTGAGAAAAAAATCACTACAATAACCAATTCCATATGATACTCAATATATTTTTTGTGACTATATAGCAGTCATATAAGGATGAATTCTGTGCTCCACTATACACACTATTGGGCATAATGCCTCATGCAATTTTCTCACAGATGTGAAACACCTGCATTTAAATTGCAAGTCATATCATTAGAATAGATTTTTTCTCCTTTAAAAAGCCATAGAAATATTATTTATCCAAAAGTGAACTGGAGTTTTAAATCCTGATCAATAATCTAGTGACCCAATGGTCATGCAGGAAACAGTGGCTTTAAAAATCTATTGAAATGCTCAAAACTGTTGGTCACTTTCATTTCTGTAAGTCAAAACTTCAGAAAGTAAGGAATCTGCTCATCATATCTCATAATATCTCTGATAGTAGCTGTGGATTTCCCAAAGCAGCTAGCTGGTTTGAAAATGTAAATCTTTACAAAATACTTCAGAGAAACACATGACCTGCATCACGACAGTGACATCTGCAGCAGCAGCTTCAAGTAAGCACAGTGGATTGTCACTAAAAATACCTGGGCTAACATACTCAAGAGACTGTACATCATGTATAGTACAACAAGCAGTGATGCTTCTAAAACAGATTAATTTGATATTACATTTGGGAAAAAAGGTAATAGTAAATTGATTTTGATTGAAGACTCCATGGGTATTTCAGTTTTAAGCAACATCAGTGAAAAAAAAGTACTTGAAAACAGTGATTGGTATGTGGTATCTTAATCTATAACCTGCCAAAGTGAGAGTGGTCACCAAACAGCTTGATGTTTTTGAACTCCTTATATATATATTTAAATAACAGCAGAGCTCCAAGGGAGCACAGATAATACAAGAAAGTTTTATGTATCAAGTAAGGAATAGCACATTCCTCAAAATGGATGGTAAAGATATGAAGGAAGATGAGAAAGCCGAGACATTACTGTGCATATCCTACTAAGTGTAATACAAACTACATCCCGTGTCACTCTGTAACTGAATTCTCAAAAGCCGCCACAGCCTTTAACAACTGAAGAGTATTAACTACATTTTGGGTTACTTTTCCTCTATCTAAAGTATATACTCTGGTGGTTGTTTTGGTTTTTTTAAAAGCGTGCATAACAAATTAGGGGGCAGGGCCAAGAGCTTGTATGCTTAGTGGGAGGTGCTTACCTGTTCCTGGGAGCGGACACTTCTCACAGTGTGGGCCCCAGGCTTTGCCAACACTGCAACAGCAAAGCTGCTTGCTGAGCTGCACAGAAAGAGGATGCATGCATTGCTTTCCTGCACTAACAAACCGGTAGCAGGGTCCTTTCTCTTCAGCAACTACAGGGTTATCAGCTGCAATGAAAGTGGAAGAGAGGATGGTACTGTTCACATGAAAAGCAAAACAGAGAAACACCACTAGATTTCCAAAACCACTTAAACAGATTTATATTCTGTCAGCAGAAGTTTTATTTCAAACACCTATCTCAGATGAGAATTACAACATTAAAAATTCTTATTTTGCATCAAACGCTCCGAATTCCAGCTTACTCTAGATCAAGGATAAGAAGTATTTGAAAGAAGAACAACAACAAAAAGTAAATTCAAAACCAGCAGTTGCCAAGCTGCCACAATAAAGAGTGAGAATTGTCACTCTCACTTGCACACAGCTGCTGAAGATCAGGCACTGGCACTACACAGTTGTGTCAAACTGTCAAGCCAAAGGAACGGCCATCTATAAGCAGGCTATATCAATAAGTCTGCAAAAGTTTTAAGTAGCATATATGACTTTTTTTTTTTTCATAAAAGAGACAATTACACATTAACATTTTGTTATGCTTAGTTTTAATGTGGAAGAGCCAAAGGCCATAAACTGTGATTTGTATGAGGTAACAGAAAGCTAAGGTCCATCCAGCTTTCTAATTTATGCATCCACATTAACATAAAGTTAACACTTCTGGGTAACACATTCACATAAATCAAAAAATACAGACATCTGATTTTCAACATGACATGTGAAGCAAAACCAAAACCCAACAACCAACTCCTTTCTTCTGGTGTTCAACTGCAAAGCAGTATGAAGTTCTTCAAACTGCTGAGAAGCTCTCTCAGCAATGGAGTGTTATTAACTAGTAGCATAAGATAGTTAAGGTAGGAAAAAAAAAAAGAACTCACTCACCTATGACTTGAGACTATATTTTATAAATGTAAAGATAGCTCAGAGAAAAAAGTTAGGATTATAGCTATTTTTCACTTGTACATATTCTTCACCAAAAAACGTGAAAAAATTAGTTGTTCTTTACATTGTCTTTTCTTCTTGCAGAGGTCATTGATTGTAAGCAAAGTAAAAGCTAACTAACAGAGGGAAATATTTGCATTCATGTCATTCACAACTTTTCTTTCTCCTAATTATCTCTTAATTTTTAATTCTTCTTAATTAAAAGGAAAATGTGCCAAAGACCATCCTGGGCTAAATCTTTATTAATGGAAACAACCGAAATCAAAGCTGCAGAGGTGGAAAAGAGGAGAGCACACAAAGATGATTTTGGCTGAAACTAGCAGAGAGGGGAGTGAAAAAAAAAAGTAGAAACCCCAGGCTATTGAAAAATGTACATAGGAGCTGGAGATGGCCTTGAAGATTTGGTAACAAGAAAATCAGGAAAAGATAGAAAGGATCCTGGGCAGCCACTGGTGGAGAGCAAGGTTTCCAGGACAAAGAAACAGAAAAGAGGCAGGAGCACTGAGAATAAGTAAATAAAGCAAATATACTGAGAACATCAGTTGGGGACAGAAAAAGAAAGCTGACAGATGAGAATAATTGGGCCCAGTCAAATAAATCTTCATCTGAAATGTAACTAGGTATCTAATTTGGTACTTTGATTAGCAGTGTTACTTACGGATGCATCTTGAGAGGGTAGGATCTGGCACAAATCCCATTTTGCAGGTACATCTGTAGCTGCCCATGGTATTCAAGCACTCACCATTAGGGCATACTCCCTGTAACTGACACTCATTGATATCTGTGGGAAAATTGAAAAAAATCAGACGCTGAAACATATACTAATATTTTTCTTTCTTCAGAAGTACTTTTTTTTAATATATGAAGGATAATTGTTACAAGTTAACACTCTAATCAACACTTTTCCCCATTCTGACATGCGATTTATAACCCTTTAAAACACTGCTGAGAACATAACAGAAACAAAATTATATTTATACATCATTCTTAAGTACACTGAATTAGAAAAACAAATACACTTTGACCAGCTTATCGATCCTTCTTCTCCTGACTAGATGATTGCTTGCACAGCTCAACACAGCTCACAAGAACATTCAAAGAGACAAGATTTGACCAATCTAGTATATTTTACAAAGGGTAGAACACTGCTTGCCACATTTAATACAGTTTTTATTAGTATTTATATTTAAGAGTGCTCAGCGGTTCATTATACTGAAAGAAGCACAATGCAAAAATATCTGTAGCCCAAAGGAACTTGATGGCAAGAACATGTTTCAGGGAGCACAGAACACACCTGGCATGGAAAGCATTGCAGCTGTGGCAACAGCAACACAACTTCTTAACAATTATGCTGATTGTGAGCCAGCAGTGCCCTGGCAGCCAGGAGGGCCAGCCCTGTCCTGGGGAGCATCAGGCACAGCATCACCAGCAGGGCAAGGGAGGGGATTGTCCTGCTCTGCTCTGAGCTGGGGCAGCCTCACCTTGAGTGCTGGGGGCGGCTTTGGGTGACACAATGTAAAAGGGACATTGAACTGTTAGAGAGTTTCCAAAGGAGGGCAGAAAAGATGGTGAAGACCTTGAGGAGTACCTGTATGATGAGTCGCTGAGGGCACTGGGTCTGTTCAGCCTGGGAGAGACTGAGGGCAGAGCTCACTGCAGTTACAGCTTCCTTGTGAGGGGAACAGGAGGGGCAGGCACTGATCTCTGCCCTGGGGTGACCAGTGACAGGACACAAGGAAATAGACTGAAGTTGTGTTGGGGATAAGTTGTTAAGTCGGATATTTGGAAAAGATTCTTCACCCAGAGGATGGTTTGGCACTGGAACAGGCTCTCCAGGGAAGTGCTCACAGCACCAGCCTTTCAGAATACAAGAAGTGTTTGAAGAACACTCTTGGGCACCTGGTGTGATTCCTGGGGATGCTGCTGTGCAGGGCAGGAGCTTGACTCCATGATCCTTATGGGTCCCCCTTCAAACTCTGTGTGTTCTCTAATTCTGTGAACTGCTTTAATGAAGTTTGCTGTTACTAGGCCACCTGTGCAAGTGTTGCTTTCAGGGTCTGTGTTGCTTTCAGGGTCTGACTGAATAATCCCCGCATTCCTCAAGCAATCGGTCTCAGGTCTGTATCACACTCATGGTTGCGTTTGTAGTTTACTTACTCTTAAAACAGGACCTGTCTAATAATCATCTGGATACCATCTGGAACCATAAGTCAGCCAAACTAGGTTTTTATTTCAGGAGACAGCAACAACATAGTTTGCGCTGATAATCCAAATGTCAAAATACTAACAAAAATATAATTTAAAAAAATCCTCTAATTCATAATTATCTGTGTCATAAATTGTGATCTCCTCTTTCAAAAAAAAATGGAGAGAGTAGGTTGAAATAGACCTACCTTAAAATATTTACATCTATTATTTTTCCATCAGACTTTTCCTCCCTATCCTCAAGGCTAGGAAAAAACACCTACCCCTGCTGGGTAAACAAACTTCATGTGGAAGTCAGAAATTCCAGCTAGCTCTTTAAAAATCAGATATTAGTGATCTTTTATCTAAAATATATAATATTTATTATCTTTCCTTTTACCTTTTATAATACCAACCTCATTATATTTGACCTCATTGTATGTTGCTTTGTAATTCAACACCATCACTCAGGGTAAGAGGTGGAATATACAAAATGTAACAGATGTGCCAAAGTTTGCATTTGGAAACCTACAGAAAGACTCTTTCTTCTTCATTTTTCTCCATAAGTTTGGCTACCTGTCCCATGACACAGGAGTGTACAGTACAGCAGACTGTGGCAGTTGACATATCAGGCAGATTTTTTTTCCCAAATACTGTGTTGAGCTTATCCCTCAGCTCTTCCAGTGTATAATATCTTGACACCACCTGGATAAACTTCACTTCCATGCACTTAGCTGCGTGTGACAAGGAGTAATAATTTATATCCTAGGACTTTGGATGAAATGTGATGGAAACCACATGAATTACAAAGGATCAGCTCTGCCTCAAAGGAATTTTCAAGTGAAATTCCCAGACTATATGACTTTCTGACCTCAGAGGGAGTGGACTATTTAAAGAGGAGAATGGTATAAGAAAAGAGCAGAAAAAACAGCTGAAATATTTTTGTACAGTAGTCTACTTTTTGTCCCGTCCAATGTTTAAGCAGGATGACATCCCATATAAGAAAAGGAGGATCTTATTTAAGGATTGTATTAATACAGAATATTTATCAAGCCAGACATTTTCAGATGTACTTGAATTTTATGAAGTTTCTTCATCTGACTAGGTTCTTTCTTTTACCCTGAAATCTCAAAATATGATCGAAGGCATCTACACAGTCCCAACTGATCCCAGAAGAAAGATTATCACTATTCCAATACCATTATAATTTGTGAGTATTAAAGAAATTAACTTAAATCTTAACAGTTAGCAAACTAAAGATATTATTGAAACATCCCTAAATAGAAACACAGTGATGCTGCTGTAAAGTTGTTGGGAGGAAAGGGCATATTACTAATGTGCTATTTTCCAAAATTAGGCTCAACTAGGACCTAATGGAACAAAATACTCTGAAATATCTACAAGCTAATACAAAGAAAATACTGGAACACTCAAGAACCTTCTGTTGAATTTTCTCTCTGTTGGCAATTTGGGTTGTCAGATCAGTCTTCAAATGCTAAACCACAAAATTATTCTACTTGCTTTGATAAAGCATTTTCTCTGATGTCAGAAATAAGCTAGAGGAAGAGATAGTATCCTTTACTCTGAGTACAGGTAAAATGTCATTATCTAGGTTCATTTCAAAATGAAAATCCTCAACACAATTACACAAATTACACATACACTTATGAACAAAAACCACATACAGATTTTGGAGGAAGAGGAAAAACACAGGAGAAATCAACACACATAATGAAAATAATTTCTCTACTTCCTACATTGTAATACCCAGACAATTTCAAACAACTTTCTCCCTTTCCAAATTCTCATTATATGTTTTTCTTTACAGGAAAACTAAATATACGACTGGGGGAAAATGGAAGCTGTCTGCCAAGCGACATACATAATGTATCACTTTTTGATGACTTTTTCTGGAATTAGAATTAGCAGAAATGTTTTGTCTCATGAAAACAGAATTTAAGTTTTACATCAGTAAGGAAGACAGCTTATTTTAAATAATGACAATTTGACTTAGTCTTTTTACTGAAAATAAGCACTGTAAAATCTAAGTCTCTTCTTTGTTAACTGTTAAAATACATGGCTATTTACATATATGTTAGCATGAAATGGATGGCACTTTTTCTTTCTATCAAGGAGAATAATTCTACCCTTCTACATGTTTTTAAGCAAGGTAAGTAATTACACGGCTTAACATAAATGCATTTGTATTTTGAATGTTAAAAATGATTAATGATGCATTCTTCACTTATTAGATAATATAATTTACTCATGTACATCCACCTTCCTTTTAAGGAATGTTTAAAAAAATCTATAGAGGGATAAACTTTATTATTTGAATATTAGAAGTATAAATGTTTCAAGGCATTATTTCCTGGAGTGGCTAATTTGTGGATATATGGGATCTTCCTATAATTCATGAATACACAGTCATCCTTCTTTCCAAATGATTCAACTATTCTGCAGGAAACATTCACAGATGCTGTCATTATTGCCTCAGTATTCAATCTCTTTACAGATGAACTGTTCTTGTATGTCTTGTACTAAAAACATAATTCCCCATTCACATGAGCTCTGCTATTCCTATTTAATGTGGACACTGCTACATTTAAGTACCAGCTTATATATATGTAAATATCAACTAAAATTTCTTCTAAGTTACTGATGCAGATAGTCCTTTTGCTAAATTTGTACAATTTTTAAAGTTAACTTCATTGTGCATGTGCCAGTGCCTCAGCATAACTTAATTATAGTGCATTTTAATGCCTCCTTTCCTGGTCATGTCTACTCAATGAGCTCATAGAATAACTGAGCTGATGCTCTATGCTGAATTGCACAAGCTTGTCTAGGGATTCCACAGAAAGCCAGAAGCTGATGATAAAAAAAATTTTAAAAACTCAAATTTTCAAAAGAAACATATATACACATAGGAATAGTGTTTATTTAACAGTTTGAGCTGAAAAAAAGAATCCTCTCGGATTTACTATCCATTTCAAACTGTGGTAAAAGGCAATCTATCCAAAATGTTTCCTACCACCTGTTGGCCTGCCCAGCTGTGCAAATTGCATTGGAATCAACTTGTTCAAGCAGCTTGAAAGGAAACCTGACACAATATTAGCAGACTTTTTTCTTAGCCCTCTATTTCTTATATATGGACATTAAAAATATTTCAATTGTACACTAGCATAGGAATAAGAATTCTTGCGCTCCATTGTAAAAACTAGAGAAAAATGTCTGAATAATGTCTTGTGCAGAAGTACAAACTCAAATTACCCCTGAAGCATGATGGCATGCTTGAGGAGTAATTAGATCAAATGCCTTCATCTACACAGAGGAACTACTAAGGGGCTAGGTAGTAGTACTATAAAACTACATATAACTTTCCAAAGACCAACTCATTATAGACTTTCAGTTTTTGAGAAAAGGAGAGCAATTAAGTTCCATTGCTAAAAAGCCTCTGTTCCAGTGATACAAAAAAAGAGAATTTAAACTAGGAGATATTCCACACAGCACCTCACATGGCTCCATAAAGAACTCTCACAGTAAGCACCGTCATGTATAATTTATACAGAACTGGTAAATAAATAATTGATTTTTAACAGTTGGTGTTTGATAATATGAATGACTTGAGCCTTTCTCCAGGGTAATAAATGGGTATAACCCCAGTGGCATGAAAGAAGCATTGTCAATTCTGCACTGACTGACAGCCTGACTCTTTGCTGTTACCCTTTAGTATTATCCATGCCAAATATGTGGAACTGCTCCTTGGCACACTGTGTCCCTGGATTTAGTAGTCCATGCTCATGAAAGTCTGACTCATCCTTACAATCAGCTGAGATGGCAGTGGAAGCCAGATGCCATCCCAGCGGCCCTGTTGGTGACTGCTCTCACAAGGTCACCCAAATACACAGAAGCTTTGTCACAACCAAGGTCTTAACAGTGATGCTGCGGCACTGTACGCTGTACACAGCACTGTACACACACAGCTGAGGCTGCTGTGGCTCAGCTCCTCCTTTACCCTTCTCTAAGCACAGCTTGATATATGGTGAGGTCAGCCACCACACTCTCCAGAGCCACCACCGTGCTCCCAGCTTCAAATAACCCAGACACCGTAACCAAACTGCTGCTAATCTGTCCCACTAAGGCAAATTTAAAACAGGCTTTCTTAACAACAACAACAGTTGGTGTTTGATACCTTCCCACACATTTTTATAGGTCTTCTGGGTGTTAGGTCAGCCTGCTCTCAGAAAATGCAATGTGTTAATGACTCACTGCCACTGAATTTCCGGGTGAAAAAAAGCAAGCTACAACTGCCATTTTCTAACTGCATGCCTGCCTGCTTATGTGGAGAGAACAACTATGAACACAGTACTATCTTCGTGAATTAAAAAAAAAAAAAAAACAACAAGAAAAAAACAACCCTCAGAACCAACCAAGCAAAGAAGGAAGGTGGGAACAATAAAAGATGGTGCTCATTTAAACAAGTAAGCACACAGTAACATTGAACTTGTTATAAACCATGATAATTATATAGCTTTATTAAGTTCAAAAAGAGATTCATCTTCAAAGAACTTTACATCCATTATTAGAAGATAAAAGATGGAAATGAATAGATAGGCCAGATAATAAAAAGAAAATTTACTTTGATCATGTCTTTCCTGCTTGCTTTCTATGAATGTTCCTAAAGAAATTTTATTTGGATTTTTGTCCAGTGTAAGGCAATCATCAAGATTTCATACTAGAAATACCCCAAAGCACTTTACTAGAATCTTGGTCCACATATATTTAACACAATCAGATGAAGAACTGTTTTTACTCATGACCATATATAAACATTTGCATGGGCTGAGTATCACAATACTAAACTAAATTTCGTTCAGTCTAAGTGCAGGTAATAGTTAACATCACCCATTTTCTTCTAATAACTGTGATTTAGAGAAGGACTAAATACTTCAGCAGAAATAAAAACTTGCAGGAAGCTTCTGAAAAACAACTGACCCCTATCTGTTACTCTTCTCTAAGCAGTTCTTGCTTGCCTTAAGATCAAAACCCCCAGTGATTTTTCAACATCTCCACCTGTATTTCCTCAAGTATGGATGTACTTGTTCAGCTCTCTTACATACACTGCACACTGGGGAATTGTGGTGACCAAAAAAGAAATGCATCAATCAAAACTTCAAATTCTGTCCTAAGGCACTTAAATTTCAGTGACAAACATTTCACACCTAATGAAAGGTTTCCCTCTCGCTGATGTAGAGGTATTTACGTACACAAAAGTACAATTGCAGTAGAATCTCTTTCTCAACTGAATGATAATGCACAGAACTCTCTGCTGGAGGGGAAGACATGCTGCAGAGGTTCTTAATTTCCAATATTCTGCTTGCATTCTCCAATTCTACATTGTTTTAAATTAGATTAAAACAGTATTTGTGACTGCATTAGCTGCTGTCCAACAGTTCTTTGGTTCTTTACTGGAAACCTACAAGCATCTACAAGCACATTTCCTTGAGCAATGTTATACCTAATTCAATCACATCCAGGAAGTGAATAATTTCAGCTTTATTCCAGGATTAATGACATTTAACGCAGCCTGAGTACCCTTTATCCAAGAATAACAAACCATGCTAAGTGTAAACATCCAATCCTAGGAAAAATTCCCGTGCCAGCTTAAAATGAGATCTGTACCTGTCACTTACTGTTGAAAGAACATGCTTTGCTTGGTTACTGTACAGCATGCCGAGTTATTTAGTACACCATAAAGCTCCTTTAATTTCCCCTTTTACTGAAATAGCAAGCAAAATGGAAATGCCCCACAACCTGCTTCTGTTCTACACATTAACAGGCCAACACAACCTGAAGGTGATGGCTGCTACAGCCAAGCAAAGTGGTGCAGAAGGACTGATGATCAGCAGAGAGCTGCTCTGCTGCTACAGAGCACCCTACAAAAGCTGATGGCTGGAGTATCAGCTCTGCAGCATTTCCCTCTGGCAGCTTCCAGCTGTAAGGCTATTTAGGAAAAGAAGTTTGCTGTGTTTTGGCTGTGTTAACCATTACAACAGCTTCTCAGACCACCCAGGCCCAGCTGGCCTAATGCAGAAATGCTGAGGTGGTGTAAAGCTGTCTTCTCTGCCTCCAGACTAGTAAGTCATTCGGACACACCACTGCCCACCCTTGTTGGATAGTGAGCAATGCCCATATTTGGTCACAGAATGCAGGCATTTCAAACATTCCTATAAAATTAAATTCATTCTTTCATTTCCAGGCTTAGCACATTGAATTTATGTGTATCAAAATCATTGCTGCTTGGAAACTTTAACGACATTTAAGTATTATCTTAAAATTCTACAACCAAACGTACGCGTTTATTATTGTGTTCTACAACCTTCTAATATTACATTATTTAAATCTATCTATTCATTTTAAAGAAAACATTTTTACTCAAGAAAAGCAGTCCATGAATTAAAAAAGGTCAGGGGTTAATGCAAGACTTTTGAACAATGTAATTGCAAAAAAAATAGCCTTTTTTGAAAGAAACCACTGCTACTATTGATGTAAATAATGCAGTCAAATTTCAGGAGAACTGACAGCTTGGAAATTATAAGTTCCACTATTAAAATGGGACTGGGGTTTGATTTTATTACTATTTAATGCTGAAGTAACTAAAAAAGGCATTTAAAATTTTTATAAACAAGGATGAAGAATGTTAAATGATTTAGTAAAAATTTTAAAAATAACCCCTCTTCTGAAACACTGTATCTCACTTGTATCATTGAGTTTTCTATATTACAAATTTGGTAGTTAATTTTTTGATTACATTAATTAATATGACAAAAAAACCAATGAACGAATCCAATTTTCAAAGTCACATTACAGGCACTAGAAGAAAAACAACATAATTTCACAATTTTTAATACAACACATAACAAGGCATGAGAAACTAAATACACAACTGCTTTCAGCTAAGACAGTCATGATATCCAGAAAGTTCTTATAAAAATTGGACCAAGAATAGGAATGCCTAGAAGTAGGGATTTCTAGCCAGACCACCTCAGCCCTGGTAAGTTCACAGAACTATTCAGAATAAACTTGTGGCTAGAGATGCACTGCAGCCCATCTCACCCCTTGGTCCCAAGAGGCTGGTGCTGCAGGACTCAAGCAATCTCAATTGCTGACTACAGGCCTAAGCACTGTGGAGAGATAAATTTCTGAAGGGGGACTTGTACAGTTAGCTCTGAAATCCCACCTCGAGGCTTATCAAGAACTGACTGACTTTGTTTAAATTACTAAGTAACAAAACCAAGTGGAAAATATTTGTCCCCTTCTGATGCAAAGAGAACAACTTGCCTTTCAATATGTACCATGCACCCTTAAAACACTCTGCTGCATTTAAGCAAAGAAAGCTGTCTAGATCAATTATATACTAATTAGAATTTGCCAAACTATTTAGGCAACTTCTTAATTAAAAATGACCTAGTGGTCAGTCATTAAATGTTATTTAGTAATATCTGCCTAGATAGATGTTTTCATGCTCTAAGTGCATAATAAATCATGCCGTAAATTTAGACTGGAACGTAAAATTTATGTCAATTGTGAAAATCTGATACATGCTGGTAAGTTAAATCCTAGGCTTCACTGCGAGTGCCATCTGACTGATTGACCCCCAAATTGACTCAATATGCAGGCATCAGTTTTTATTCTCCTTATGAAATATCAATTACAATCAATTACCTATTAACACCTCAGAAAATACCGTTCAAGTTGTTTCTGCTATATAATTAATATTAACCACTATTAATATAACCTAAGAAAAATACAATATCCAGATTTTACTGCCTCCATTATAGTTGATTGTTTCAATAATAACTTGATTAGTGAGAATAAGAGGTAGAAGAAACAAAAAACAAGGCTTTGCTGTTAAATAAACTATTGCAATGTTTTTTTAAATCAGAGAAAAAACAGTTGCTTATTCTAAGAACTGACCTAGTGATTTCTGTGAGCTAGCAGAATAGCAGCAGAAGAAATCAGTCCAACTCATTTTGTGCTTTTGCGTGGAATTTACCGGAACGCCAGTTTGCAGCGCCACACTTCTCAAACACATAATCAGTATCCAAACAGCAACCCAGCCCAGTTTCTGGAGATATATTTATTTCTCACTATGATCATCACAAAAGAACTTCTTGGAAAGAAGATTGTTGACTTAGCAACATTAAACAGCATTTCTTATTAATGAAGCTATTTTATTACTAAAAAGGAGTGAAATAAATATACAACATGCAGAGAAAACAAATTTATTACTGTAATTTAGGGACAGATGTAGGAGGGAAGAATATACCTTCAAAATTTATCTTAAATCATGATGAAGTCAAGGGAAAAGTGCTTCAAGCCCAAGTCCCCTGAGCATGTGATTATAGAATTTGATCTATCAATATACAAGTACTAGCTTCTACAAGCTCATAAACATTTAATTTTAATAATATAGGGACTTTCCAAGAACTTCCATGGACTTTTTACTTCATTGCAAAACAACAAGTGTTCAGGTATTTTTCCAGTTCTTCAAGATAAGATTTCTAAAGTGCTCTGTTGGCAATATATTAGTTTCCTGAAAAATGAATCCAACCTTTTCACCAGCTGTTTTTTCCATTCTATTTCAGTTTTCCAAGAAGACCATTAGCAGACTGAGGAAACATTAGGTATAACTTTAAGCAGGGAACCAGAAATCAGCATTGCATGTGGATTCTAACAAAGAAGTTGCAACACTGATAAGCTGTATTTTGGCTCTAGTGACAGCCTTAGGGCATCCACGTGTGTACATGTAATAAATCACCCCATTGAAAAGATAATTACTGAGGGGGAAAAAAGATTTCTTGATAGTAATTACACTAAACTGCTTGAATTAACATACCCACAGATGGTTCTTTGTGGTCCTACTTACACATTAGAGAGAAGAATGCTTGATTACATTAGTTCACTCACTTGAAAGGAAAAAAAAATAATGATCTGGTAATTATTCACACTAATACTCCTTAGTTGATGAAGCCTATGTAGATTTTTGACTGCAAAACCAAAGTAGAACAAAAGGGTAATTAGGCTTTTAGGCCTGAGTTTTCAAAGGCAGTGAAAGTTGGACAACATCTAGGTGAAAAAACCAGCCTCTTTTAGCTGCAGGCAGGGATTCAGAAACATATTCCCATTACTATTTGGTCTGGCAGCCCTGGCCCTTTCTGAGCATGGACACAGCATGTGTACCCTTTCAGCAAAGAATAATTTAATTAAAACTTACACTTGCATATGGACATGCTGTTCCACTCCCTTCCAATTTAATTGTAAGGATTCTTAAAGGAATATGAATACTCCCACGCCAGCAGCTCACACAGTTTTCTTCTGCCGTCTGTGGCTGTCTGTGTTAGTGATATGCACAGCTCTTTCTTCATTAGCCCTGGCTTCTTCTCTTACAGAAAAGCATGTCTGCTTCAGATAAACAAACAGGACATTTCTGGCTGACCCATTGAGAAGCTCATGCTAATGACCATTTCAGGGCTGCAATGCACCCTGGCAGCAGCTTTCACATATGAAGCTAGCTTTCCTGAAGAACATTCAAACAGAGGTCAAAATCCTGACCCTCTGAAAGAAAATGGTAATCTTGTTACTTACTTCAATAGGACTAAATACCATCATGGCTTTGTTTCATGGGGATTCCTTCTCCCTTTTGTGTCTCCTTATTGGAATGTGCTAGTGAGCAAATTACACACGAGCTATTTAAACCTCAGTAAAGCAATAAGGGGAACCTTCAACAGCCACTACCAAATTCCTCTCCAGAAAGTTAGGAGATTGTCCCCATCCTAAATTCATCAACAGTCTGGTAAAATAATCCTACTATCATTTTATGATTAAACAATACATTATAGATTTTCATGTATCAACTACAAATTAGAGTTCACAGCTCACTCTCTTCTGGGATAGTGACAGCAGTATAAAAACAAACTGTTTAAAACCTCATATTTCTTGCAATTTTAGTCATGTAGTACAAAAATGTGTCAGGGGAAGAACTATCGAAACCCAGTGCAAAACCCAATGATCAGCCTACCAGGTACAGTTCTATTTCTGTACACTACCGTGGTGGTACTCAGTTCTCTCTTATGCTCCTACCCACAGACCTATGTTCTCTCTCTATCAGCCTGTCATTGCTCAGTGAAACAACTTCCTGGCCTATTTCTGGCAGCCCTCACAAGCAGCAGACCATTTCTAACTGTCCATAACCCCTGAAAATGGATCTTAGGTTCCATGAAATAAGGTTTGCCAACACCTAGGTTCAACCTCTTGAACCAAGCTGAATGCCCTACTCACCTTGAAATGCCTGCTGGGTAGCTGCTGTCTGAAACCACTGTGTGCTCTGTGGGGTATACACATGAGTACTGAATCTCTCCTGGATCATGCTCAGAGGGTTGCATGAGGGCACTAATCCATTATGGCATCTTCTAGACACTTTCTAGGGTCAAAGTTAGAAAACCTCTCTTTTGCAGACTCTGATAAACCTCATGACTGATATGTGGAACAAGAATATCTCTTTCAAAATAGCTGGGACTGTCTTGCAGAAATGCATCGCCTGCATGTTTAATTTGAGGTATAAAAAGGCTGCCCATTTACATCTGACACTCAGTTCCTTCACCTTTTCACTTGGCAGTCCTCATTAGCAAATTGCCATGAACATCTCCCCATCCCTTTTACTTACTAAGAGGACTTTACAGTCTTCCACCGCAGAGCAGGGAACAAGCTCTTGAGATGCAATTGGCAGCTCTCCTCCATTTACTTTTTTAGTGTTTTGACTCATCCAGTCCTCCAAATGTCCCTACCCTGCAAGCTGGTAAACCACTAGGTAGAGACCTGAGGAACACACAGGCTCAGATAGCTGCAGATAGCAGCTCACATCTCCCTCAGCAGTGAAACAGTATGATGTTTGTGTTTAGTGCTCTACAAACTTCATTATTTTGGTGGGCAAATAATTCATTTATGCAACTGGCTATTGTACATTCCCTCATTAACAGGCAAAGTGAAAATTTTCAGTTAAATAAGATTAAATTTATGTCCAAAATGCTTACAAATATCCTTTAACATCAACTGTTCTTTCATTTTATCCAGCTCTTCACCAGCACTACTATTTGTTTGGACCTCTTTACCGCTTGCAGTATCAACACTGATCAAGAGTGCTGGCCACAGCAGTATCAGCCTCACTTGAACTAATTTTTCTCTTTCTTCCCAAATCTCTCTCCAGAACACTGCTGCAAGATTGCTTACATTGTCTCAGAGCTCCTTGTTCTTGTGCTGTGCCAAACCAGTCAGACAAGCAGCTAAGCTTTTTCCTACATCCTCACCTGGCACCTCTGTGCAGTGCTCCAAGATACACAGACAGAATGAGCATTTGTCTGTGCTCATCTCTTCAGCTGATCAGACAGAGATGCTACAGACCAGCAGAATCCAAATGTCCCAAGCTTTGCTTTGTAGCTGCATGATCATGCGGACCCCACAACCCTGTATGTTTTGGAAACTTCTGTATTTGCCAGCAGGCAATAATAATCTCAGAGTAACACAACTAGCCTGTGTCTAACTCCACACATCCTCACCTGCACTATGCACATTCTGGAACCAGGGGGGTCACTTTACATGGCAGCCAAGTACTCATTCTTTTCATCTCCACTTGCCAGGGATGTTATCTGGCTATTGTCAGTACTGTTGTGCCTATTCTCTTAAGTCCAAAAGAATTGTTCTCTGATTACTCTATACTTTGTAGTAACAAAAATTGTTCTGTATTGCTAGTTTCACCTGACTTAACTGAATATGTCCACAGATTCACTCTTTAGCAAAAAAACCTGACAAAACAATGTATTTCTACAGTAAAAGAATCCTTATGAAGTCATCTTTATATATCACCAAAGAAAATGAGGGTATACATAAAAGTTTCAGAAGTTATTTTCCCTGGAGGAAAAAACTCACTCTTACAGAGTTGTCAATATTTAGAAAGCATCAAAAGTATACTCAACATTTTTTCCCAAATATAAATCAATGGACCCGAATAATTGATCTAAATCATCAATATCAAAGAAGCTGTCACAGAAAGTCAGTACTAAAACTAAACACAACCAATTTGGGCGCTATCATACCTTGACAAAATGTAGCATTGATCCTCTTGTAGCCTTGTGGGCATTCCATCATAGGACCGTATCCATGGTAAGCTGAAAAAAAAAAATACATCAGTTAAATACTGATCACTCATATGTTTGCAGAGCCTGGCAGCTAAATTATTATATAAGTATGTTTAAAAAATTGTAAGGTTTTGTGAAAAAATGGTTAAGCAAAAAAGACAAGTTAAATTAAAGATTGTACAGGCAACCTTAATTTAATCTTTGTCAACATGTGTGCCACTTAAGTCTTCAGTTATCCAGTCAAATTTGTGTTAGAAAACCAATCTTTGAAATCTTTGAAATCAGGATACCTTTCATCCTACTTGTTCTGAAATATTCAAATAATAATAATTACTTTTGCAAACCAGCTACAAATATCATGTTTGGAAAAAGTAAAGCTGAAGATTCATTATGGAAACATCTAGGATTTAGCTAACAGAGCTGTTGCATTTTAGAATACTAAACTTCATTTACTGGCTGATCAGTGCAAACAGTCACAGACATAATAACACTGCAAAATAAATACTGAATTCAGTTTTGCCAAACTAGAAAGTTTTCAGTTAACCAGCTTTTTATTTCTATTGATTGTTTCTTTCCTTCACTTAAGGTTGCTTTTCAGACTACAGAAAACCATTTACTGATTCTTGAACATCATAAATGCAAGCAGTAACTTTGTATAGTTATGCACTAAAAGCTAACTTCTTGGCAAAGCCCAGCACTTTATTAAGCATACAGAACTAAACTTTTGGCACTATGATCACATAAATGCTTTTAATAAGAGTCAAGAGAGGTTTTCATAATTTCAATGTTACAACAGAGATACCTTACATTTTGTCAAATCTTTTGTTCATTTCAAAAGTGTTCCAAATATTCAACAGACAAAACCCACCAAAACTCACCAGATTAATTTGTTTCCATCTTTACTGTGTACAAGCTATCAAATAAGACAGAACAACCAAGTAACATAATGCCATTGATTGGCTTCCCTTCACATAATACCTGAATTGCACATTTATCCCTGCAGCTTACTTTAAAGCTGGCACTTGGTTGACTGTAATGATGGGAAAAAAAAAAAAAAAGGATAACTGCTTTAGCTAGTTTTAAAGCGTTGCCTATTATTTGGAAAAAATTAAGTGACGATCTTGAGTAGGAGGTTTTGGACTGAGATAGTTTTATTTCAAATATCAGTGAATTATTTAAAATAACTGCTTAAATAAAACACTGAGATTCTCCTTAGATGTTGCATAAAGTGTAAAATGGTTAAACACGCATAGTAAAAATACAGCAATGTTACTAGACTTCTGGACACATACTTTTCCATCTTTACACTGACTACAATCATGCTAACACCAACTAAAACTTGAAAATTTTTCTCTCTACTCAAGTGGCAGCTACACATTTAGTTTCTAAGGCAGATTTTTCAGTCTTTTCCTAATGTTAATATTAAAACTAGTTGAAATTTAAGGAGACTTCCAAAAGCACTATGCATTAGTCTACTTCTGGTCCCCAAAAGTGTCAATGAGACTCCTAGTACTCATGATAGCAGATTCAAACTCATAATTGCACTCATTATGTCCTAACTGATTTGTGCTTGCCATAACAGACCTGATTTAATCCACACTAGAACCAGGAGAGTCTCTGTAACTTTCTGTGGGCAGGAATGGTACCCTGCAGTGCAGCCTGCTGAATGAAAACAGCTTCCACTTATAGATGGAGACCAGCCCATAACCGATGCCAGGTCTTTTCCAGTGCTGCAGCACATTTTCCCTCCCAGGGTGACTCAGCTACTCTAGGAAGTGCAGTGCTGGACTGAGGTCAGAGATTTTAACCTCTCCCTCCTTCCTCATCCTCCTACTCCCACAATAAACAGGAAACTGGCAGCTTACTAGCAGCTGTTTTCTTCCCTTCAACAAAGAGCAGAAATATAAGCAAGTCACAGTAGAGAAGCAGCTTGTTCAGTGATGGCTGGAGATCCATGTGGGAGCTGAATGGAGTGCAACATTACTTACCCTTTACTCACCTAACAACATGTTTGTAATGACTAAGTTAGCAAGAAGCCTGACCAATCCCAACACTCCCCACATAACACAGAAAGATGCTTCTTCTTAAAAGCGGTCTTCTGTTAGAAGCCCTTAAAAATGGAGATGTGTTCCAAAACTACTTTTGGTTTTCAGTAATACTGAACAGCCCATAAACTTACAGACATGGCAGCTATCTAAGGCCAAGGCACTTACATTTGCAACAAGTCAGGAGCTCTGACTGAGCAGCGGCTGTTACCCAAAATACTCAAGTCCTTACAAAGATGACAGAGCCCCCTGTAAGACCATGGGAACAAGACATATGCAAACTTACGCATGTCCTTAAGTAGTTGATTGAAGAGAGAAGTACCTGCTAGTGACACTGGAGTATATGCTTAAATATTTTGCTCAAGTGGGTTAGGCAGAAGATCACAACCTGATTACACATTATTATAAAAACGTGTCCACTTTTAATGAAGTCTATGAGGCATAAAACCATAAAAGTAAAAGGAAGCCTGTTTGCTTCCAAAATATCTACAATAAAAAGGGTAATACCAATTTAATGAAATATCAGAACAGGTCGGAATTATATGGGAAGAATGTGGGACTAACTTAACCTGGTGAGACACATCTATAGATATCACTTAACTGACAACTTACTATTTATTTACTTGACTCTCAAGTTTTCCCATCCAATATCATATAAATTTATGTACATAATACATGCATATTATTTTTACCACAGAAACATTCTCAGTGTTGTAAAAATAAAAACACTTGATGAATATAAATCCTTCAGCATCCACTCTAGACTTCCACTAAATCTTCTAACAAATTTACATTTATCTTTGGAAATTGTTTACTCTACAGAACCGTAACACTTTGATACTGTCATGAGGTTCAGTTTGACACCTGTGCCCAAATAATACTTGGAAGAGATCCAGATCCAGAAGAGATTTTCAGTTTTCAGGTTTTGTGCCACAGCTCAAACAGAACACCTATAACATTTTAAGATGCTGTAAGATCAATTAAACACCTGCAACACACTAAATGTATCACCTTCAATTCTTAAAAATCTAAAAATTCACCATTTGCATCTATGTAGCACTGCCTTAAGACGTGGCATGATTAAACAGCATCATGCTTAGAATCATTCCTAAATCAAATGTTGTCTAGAGAAAATACATACAACTGTTACTAAACTTTGACAGACTCAATGAATATTCTTGAATCGTACATGTACCAAATCACACTCTTGATATAATGACACTGTATTTTAATTTGGAAAAAATAGATAGTGCACCCTTCTCCTTCTCCCTTCTTAAAACAGTAACCTACAGTGAGAACTTCCACCTAGAAAGATGAGAAATGTGTCCTATTACGTCTAGGAGTCACAAATCCTTACTTTCCAGGAATGCTTTAATTAGAAGAAGAGGATTATTCCAAGTGGCACCATTCTCTGTCTCCTCCTGAAATCATACAGTTACATTCAAAAAAACAATTCCAAATTGAGCCAGAAAGCAGGAGTGAGCATGACTCATACTGTGAGTAATTAAGGGCTCTGGGAAAGAGACTGGGTTCCCAGACCTGTTCCAAGAATTGTTTCTACATTTTATGGGTTAGGGCATCTCCTCATAGGTATAAAATGTAGATTAGAAATTATTATGGCAGATAAAGGAACTCTGAAGTGTCCCATCTGGAGCAAGCATGCTAGTCATTAAGCTTTTTTATAACAAAAGGACATTGCTCATCTCATTAGCATTTAAAGAAATTATTCAGTGCTTTGAAAAAAGAGTGGTGGACTTCCCTTTAGGAGAGGTTTTAGGCTGAGTTCAAGCACTTCTCTGCACCCACTTAGGAAGCACCTGTGGATCAGAAGTTCATCACAGTTTCCCTGTTTGCTTGCTTTTAACACTGTGCTGAGCACTGTGCCATTAAGCAGCTGCCTGATCCACGCATCTACTGTGGATTCCAGGCTGAGACAATGAATATTTTACCTGAACTGTGAAGAATTAGCAAGTGTGCTTCCTTTCAAATCAGGCACCAAAAATTTGTATTAGTAGCTCCAATCAATTTTTGGTTGAAACACATTTCAGCTCTTTTCTGATTTTTCTCGTATCACACCTACATCCAAAAATAAGCAACAATTCACTTGTCACTATGATTCTCATGAACTAGATTTCAGTTGTAGCTCAATTTCATCGCCTGAACCCTTCTCAAAATCTGTCAGGCTGGTGCTGTGACCACTTCCCTGGGGAGCTGTTGCAGTGCCCAACCACCCTCTGGTGAAGAACCTTTCCCTAATATCCAACCTAAGCCTCCTCTAACACAACTTCAGGCCATTCCCTTGGGTCCTGTCACTGTCACCCCCGAGCAGAGATCAGTGCCTGCCCCTCCTGTTCCCCTCACAAGGAAGCTGTAACTGCAGTGAGGTCTGCCCTCAGTCTCCCCCAGGCTGAACAGACCCAGTGACCACAGCTTTTCATCATACAGCTTCCCCTCAAGGCCCTTCACCATCCTCATGGTTCTCCTCTGGACACTCTCTAACAGTTCAATTTCTTTCTTATATTGTGTCACCCAACACTGCCCCCAGCACTTGAGGTGAGGCTGCCCCAGCTCAGAGCAGAGCAGCACAATCCTCTCCCTTGCCCTGCTGGTGATGCTGTGCCTGATGCCCCCAGGACAGTGCTGGCCCTCCTGGCTGCCAGGGCACTGCTGGCTCAGGTTCAACTTTCTGACTGGCACTGCTCTCCAGCCTCTCACTCTGCAGTCTGTACATACATCTGGGGCTGCCCGGGGCCAGGTGCAGAATCTGGCACTTGTCCTTTGTTCAGTTTTATACTGTTGGCACATATGCTCCTTTTAGAAACTGTATTTACATGCTACAGGAATAAAATAGATACCTAAGACTTCTTAACTATGACCTTCAAACACCCAAGGAGGCTCTCTTTCTAAAGCATGTCAGAAGATAGACATATTCAAACACACAGAATGTTTCAGGAACTAGCAAATCAGACTGAGTTATCATAAATTTATATCAGTCTCCTATGGAAGGAGGAGTCAGAGAAATAGGAGTAATAGCATATTTTCTGCTGAAATTGTATTTACATCCACATTACGACTTTCAGAGAAGCACATGCTTCCAAAAAAATCAAACACTGAACATATTTCCAGTATTGCTATCTGAATAACAGGGTCCCTAGAAGAACTAGGTAAGAATGATTGCAGTTTAATGATCTATTTTTGGTCCAGTAAATGCAAGTCCACTCCATCTGCAAAACAGAGATCACATTATCTTTTCCCATCTTTCATTTAATGCTGAAAATATGACATGACACAGAAGTATTATTATTCCTGTGCAACAATAATAGAATTCACAAAAAGTTCAAGATATTATCCTCACCAATCATGCAAATAATACTAAATTCTTTTCTCATTATAATATGATGTCAAATCCTAATAAAATGCTGAAGAAAGTCTTTGTCATTGTCTAATTATTGGGTAAGATATTTCAAAAGCAGAGGAAAAAAAAAGCAACCAGCAATTTAGAGCCTGGAAGACCTTGGCTCCAAACATGGAATTTCATCTGCAGTCCCAAGAGGTCACCGCATTCTCTCCAAGCAGAAACTGGCGCCTCCCTAATTCAAGATTTCTCTGCAAACTTAAAAAAAAAAAAAAAGAAGTCCAGCTGGAAAATCAATGTGATTACTCTTCCTGCACTGAGTAAATGCAACAGTCCATCACTAACTCAAAGGAGGAAGAAGCAGGGGAAAAACCCTATGACGTCAACTTTGCTGGCTGCACCAAGTGCCTGCATATTGTAACTCTGTTGGCATGCAAGGGAATTCCAGTTTCTACAACCTGTCCCTAATCAAATCATAGCACATTTTTTCTACTAGGTTCCTTCGGTATTTTTCCCTTCTAAAAAAAAGGAAAATACTACTTGAGCGGAAAAAGCCACAAGAATAACAATAAAATAGCACTTACATGGCTTCTTGGGACATTTCTGGCATTTGTTAAAACCCCAGGAAGTACCCACGGTTCCACAGCAGTCTTCTTGCTTGGAAAGGCCAGGAAGTGCTTTGCCACACTGAAATAGTCAGGTGAAGAATACTCTGGTTAGTGATACTGTACGACACTCACTTGCAGTACAATGTTCTTTTTCAGTCATTTTGGGTCAATCTCTTGCTGAGACACTGAAGATACAATGGAGTTCCTAACTGAACTAAAATGGTGCTCACACATTGCAGAGGCTCTCTACACAGGCATGAACACATTAAAAGACATTATTATCTTCCCCCATGTTGCCTTGAAAAGAAGAAGAAAACAGTATGTCATAGGAATGAATGAGTATATTTCTAAGGTAGTAATTCACCATTGGCAGCTATCGTTTTCATCATAAAAACATGCTTGTCCACTTTTTCAAAAGCTCTATGAATTATCTCAAATACCTTATTATTTCCGAGGTCAATTTCCATTTCCCCACCAATCAATAACATACTTATTACTCTTCATAATGATAAGACTATTAATATTTGGAAGCTTACAACATACTAGTTATGTTCTTGACTTTCGCAATTTTCTTCCATTTTGCATGGTAAAGAAAGCTTAAATGTATTTCAGCTGCAGACATTAAAAAGATCCCCCCAAACATCTAAACCTGCTAATTTGGTATACAATGGAACACATAAAGCCCAGGAGAAGTCCACAACAGCTGCACTTAGTAACACTTTCAAAGCAAATGTGATATAAATAGGCACTGCAGCAAACAATTCTAATGTGCTGAAGTGTGAATCCTCAGTATGGCGTGAATAGACTTTCCCTAATCTAACTCTGCTTTCTGACAGCCTGTAAGCTCTGACCCAAATGTTCATTGCCACACAGCTTTCAGCTCAAGATAGCTGGCTCATCCTATGCCACAGGGTGTGGCCTTGTGGTTGCTCTCACTTAGCTGGTAACACAGTCATTCTACAGTACACACACATGCTGAATGCACAGGCACTGACAGCTTCCTCCAGCTTTCCCAAAATTTTTCCAATGTGATCTTAATCATACTGTCATACATAAGCCAATGATATTTCTAAAGCAAAGTTACCCTGTGTAGCTTTACAGTGTGACTACTAACAGGATAGCAAGCTCTTCTAAAGGGTTCTGACTCATCAGAGGGTACCCTCTGCATGGGGAGGCCCAGCAAAGCATCATCCCAGCCATTTTCTCTCACAGATGCTCCCCAGACACATCCTGAAGTATCACAACAAATTAAAAGCAGCACCAGTTCACCATTTAAACATCAGACTGCAGCTCAGCATGTGCAGCACCTGAAGCTTAGATCTGTGTCAAGGGATATGTGAGAAGTTTGAAGTGTCCTCCATCTCAGTGACAGCCAGCCACACATGTCCAAGATTTTAGCACCAGGGCAACTTGGCATGGCTACTGTGTGCCTCTGCCCATTACCCACACACAGGTTAGCACCACCTGTGCTTTGAGCCTCAGCTTGGCATGGCACATGAACAGCCAAAAGAACAGAGTGGCCAAACAGGTTCAAACAGACTGCTCAGTTACTGTGCAACTTTAGGAGTACATCTTCACATTACTGTCTGGAGTGGGTCTGATGACAAATTTTCCTATATTGCAAGGGAGGGAAATAGTTCTTGCCGGGATGGTATTAGGCTGTGTTAAAACAGTGGAGTATCTCAGCAAGTCCCACTTTTCAGATGTAGGCCCAGGTTTACCCCAGGTGAATGCATATCTTTCAGCTGTCTTGCACTCCTCTGGCTTAGGCACTGGTAGGGTTGATACAAGGCAGACCACTGACCATCTGACCATCAGTCAGAGTCCACTGAGTTTCCTTCCATAAGCAAGTCCCAGCCTGGTACTTCAGAAATACCATCAAGATGCATAAATGGGGAATTCTGTATAATTTCCTCTGCCACAGCAGCTCTGCTGTTTTCAAAACTGAAATAAACTCTTCCAACTGCCCTTGCTAGAGCATACACAGATTGTCCTGCACATCCCAGAAGCTCAACTGGAGAGTACTCATAATGCCTCCTCTATGTGGTTACCCTAAAACCTTACAGAGTTCAAGCTACATCTTTACACAATGCTGGTTTCTCAACCTGCATCCCAGGCAGGCATGCTCCAGGAAGAACCATTTTACTTTATAACCACAGCTACCTTTGCTTTATAGTTACAGATGTTCCACCCCTTTTCTAGAGCTTCTTCAAAGACAGAGAAGCCACTTGGTAAAGTCATACACTGTGGCTGTTATCAAGAGTCAGCCAAAGCATTTTGCACCCAGCTTTTCTCCCCACACTGTACCTCGGTTTTACAAGTCTGCAAAAAGAAATGGGAGGAATCAAGGCTGGGGTTGGATCTCCCCTTATGATCTCAGAAATGGAGCATCTGGGCAGTGAGGCACATTACCTAACACCCAGTGTTTCTCTTCAAGGTCAAAACCTCAAGGACACATCCCAGGAGCTTGCATGTGTCAAGGCAAGATTCCAATAACACGACAGCCAACATGTCATCATGAACTGCCCCCCCCCACCTTTTTTCCCCTTTTCCCCAAAATAGAAAACGTGTCATCTAATTGTAACAAGCTAAAAGAGAAGAAGGGGGAAAAAAAAGGAGGGGAGAAGGAGGAAGATGGACTAAAGCCCACTTATAATTTAGGTGTGGTGCTACAGTATTTGCACTCCACTGAAAATCATGATCTTTGTGGTCATAACTTTTTCGAATTTCCATATAAAAATCATGAGCAAAAATAAGGATGCCAAAGTCTGAGTCATCTGGCAACTGTGATTTGCAGTTCTGTCAGTAAAAGCTGGCAATGATTAAAGCTGCTGCTCCCACTGCTTCTATGGTGAATTAAAGCTTGAAGAATCAATGATAATTTGGTTAACATCCAGATCATTGTAGAAACTGGGCAACAAGGAAAAGCAACTCCCACATGGGGCTCCTATTGCCTTAAGATCTGTGTAATTTTGGAGATATGCATCACAAAACATGAGTGCTCTGCAAAGTCCTAATCCAAGCAGAAACAGAGTTCTTCTGTGGCTAATAAACCCTGATTTCTCTGGTTCATCTAGTAGTGCTTCAGATACTCTAAACACTCATGGCACTGCACAAACTGTTCCTTAGCCCGATATGTTTTCTGAAGATGCTCGCTCCTTTCAGCAGCCTTAAGCATATTGGAACTGAAGCTCTATTTCTACAGGTCTCAAAAACTTTTATAGGTAATTCCTTTCCACTTTAAAAGTCTTAACACACTTCCTACTACCAAGATGAACTCATAAGCTCTTCAGACAGTCTTTTTCAGTCTCTGACTCACAAGTGACTGGAAAAGTCACTTGGAGGAATCCATAACTGTTTTTTAGTTTGTTTCACCATTCTACACAACTCCAACACACACTTATAGGCCTAAAATAAGCAGGAAAACTAAACACAGGCATGCTGGACTATGCATGAAGATAATGCCATTCTTTAAGCTTAAGTTTACACTATTCTATCCATCATATACACATATTTTAAACTAATCTAGTCTGTATTCCTGAGGGCTCCTGGAAAAGAGTACAGATTTTCATGAATGATATCTCTGTCATAAGCTTATGATTTGGAAATAAGTCTTACTGGTTCAGAAGGCAAAAAAGTCATGAAGGTTTGGTATAAAAGAGCTCAACTGTGCTGAAAGAGGCTCAGCAGTAGTAGCAGTATGATGAACACATGGTACTGCTATAAAACAAAGTTCTTCCTGGGTAAAGCACTCAGAGACACTGAAAGTATTGTTTCAAATCCACATATTTTTCCTCATGCGTGCCTAGGCTCCTGTGCCAATATTTTATATAACTGAAGGAAGTACTGAATATTCCCACTGGAAGACTGAAATTCTGGCTGACCCTGTGCTGGGGCACAAACGCCACCCCAAGCCACATCACTTTCTGTTACCCTGTCCAGACTCCAGCCTCTGCCCCATCTCCACAGTCCTAGAGCGCTAAGCTGTGTATTGCCACCAGTGCTGCACCATTTCCAATGGCAGGGAAAAGGAAGGATTATATCCTTGCAACTCATCTGCTAAGGCAGTGGAGGAAATTTATTCAGCTCCCTGTAAAGTGCACTGGGGAGCCCAGTCTGGCAATTACTCTCAGAGCAGCCGCAGAGGATTCTGGCCAAGGGACCACAAGGTTTCCTGGGACTCCCGCTCCTGTGCAGCCCATCTACAAATCCCTGTCACAAGCTGTTAGTTAAAACCACAATACAGACATAAATAAAGGAGTGTCACATGATTAGCTATGATTGAAACTGATAGGTGCTTTGCCTGAGCTAATAGCTAATGACTCTGGGATACAGCTCAAAAGACTGCATTTCACATACCACAATAGCAGAAGTGAATGGATACACTGTTTAACTTTCTACAAACTATTCAACAGGCACAGACCTTGGATTGTTGCTTCTTTTTTTTTCCTATAGGAACGACAAACAGAGTAAGAAACCTCAAACTCAATACACTGTATTACTGAAACAATTAACAGACATTCTTAATTAGCTTACTGACCAGCTGAATGACAGGTTGTTACAAATGAAGAGTGTTATCCCATGTAGCACTGGCTCACTAACAGGCATTGTCTCATAAGCAGAGGAGAGAAACTTAAATACTTCCAGACTTTCCAGAAGAACTGGTAAAGAATTTGTTTTGGCTTAAGCAGAACATTCTTCATAAGCAAGTAAAAATTATCCAGCTTTCTTCTATTTGAGTAATTAAAACAATGTTTGGTGTTTTTGGTATCTGATACATGTTTAATCTTCTGATATTTCAGAGTATTGATCTTGCAAAGAAACTACTGCAAATGAAACATTAATCCTGCAAATGAATCCACACCAATTTCTGACAGTCTATTTGTTTAAGAACTTCAGAAGCCAAACCATGAGCTTCAAGGAATTCCAGACAGTTATTTTATTTTATGAGATGGTATTTTTAAGACTATTCTAAAGAAAAGAGGTTTTAAAAGTGCTCTAAGAGAAAAAGTACCAGTACGAAGCACAAAACTATATCACTTCTCCGTCCTAAAGAAGATAAATACCAAAATTCATTTGATGCAGCTGTCAAAAAAAGAAAATACCTGAAATTTACCTCCCCAGGAAATGTTTTCTTAAATCTGAACTTCGACGGGGATGCTTATACAGTTGAATTAATAACTTCAACAGGCATATCACTGCTGTCATCACTTCCACACTACACTATGATTGTATTGCACACAGTAGCATCAGTATGTTGGGTTAGGCTTTAAGGGCTACCAACATATTTTGCTGTTCTGATTTCTAACTAAAAAAACTTTGATGTCTTTGTTTAATATTTCCCATCATGAAAAACTCATCAACTATCTAAGCCCAGTTTTTAAAAACTGAATGCATATTCTCAAAGTTAAGTACCCAGCCAGTGTATGCCCTTGTCGGAATGAAGGAAATGCTTAATGATTTGCAGTCAGAATCTTGACCATGATACAATGTTGATAATTTCTGACCTTTTCCAGCTGCCACCTATCATTTGGCTTTATTTTGTATTCTATTAAGTCTGACAGCAGACAGAAATGTGTTGCTCAAACCAAAACAAACTTTTCCTGTAAAAGATATTGCTGAAACAAAGTATTAAATAAACTGTCTCCATAGAAATTTATCCCACTTAAGATGCTGGTTAACTAATATCTGTTGATCAAACATACTAAGCAGCATTTGAAACACATTCGAATGCATATGTGAGGGTTTTGATTGCACTGAAAAATGGACAATCCTTATAATTTGCAAAAGTCTTTCCTAGTGTTCATCATTAATGTTACTTATTAAAACATTTCAATAATTAAAATAAATTAATTAAAACCATTAATTTATCAAAAATATGCTTCTTTTGTCTGCTATAGATGCTATATTGAGATTTTCTTTAAGATGATTTTTCAAAGTATCACTATAATCCACCAAACTTCACTTCATGATACCAAGACAACTCTAATTCAGGTGTCCTTTTGAACAGAGGTGTAACAATTATGGACCTTTTCTGCAACACCTTTTAAAGAACTTTGCAAGGGAAGCCTAAAACATCATGCAGCAAACCACTAAAAAGTGAGGAATGGAACATATACCCCCCAACATAGCAACCTGGAACGGACTTGAATTTGAAGTACCACAACAAGAAGGGGGGATCAGAAGACAGTATTTCTGAAATTCTTGTAGTGAGCATTTCAGAGAGCAGCCCAGCTCCTCTCAGCAGTTACGCGAGGAGGAATGAACAAGGATAGGCAGACATGACTTCATAGCCAGCTTCTCTTCTGGACATTTTGCCATGTGTTCCTTTCATCAAGGTAAGCAATTTCAGTATCTGTCTCTCTCTAGAATAACAATGGTTTTTAATTTTGTTTTTAAACTACAGATGCTGGGATCACTAGAAGTATCTTTCTGTAAACCTAATACCCAAAAATATCCGTAGAAGAGCACAGCATTACATGTGAATCTAGACAGACAGAGTCTGATTTAGAAGAATTTTTTGCGGTACCAACTTCTCCAATTTCTTGCTGTTTTGAAGTTTTTTTTACATTGAAGCAATGAAGAGACCCAAATAACTCTGAGGAAAAACCCCATTTTTTAGTGATAATATTTCTGCAATGCAGTTACCATAGGAAAACGAAAAACACATTAATATACTTAGTAAAAACTTTCAAAGTGTCTTAAGGGGTGAAAAAAGTAGTGCTCAATTATCTTTATATGGATTTTCATGGACAGCAGGCAAGTGCATTCTTTTCTGGATTTAAATGCAAAGAAATTATAAGCAAAATCAACAGGACTCAAGAATATCAACACAGCCTTTACTAGGTACACTACTGACGCTGTAGAAGGATTTTGGGAAATAAGATATCCTGTGTCATAATAAAGGCATTTTTATTAGAATTAAAATTAAAATCATCTGAAGAGGAAGAATTAAAGAGAAACAAAATCTTCCTTATCTGCTTGCTTTCTAAATAGGACTTAGTGAATCGGTGGTCTAAGATGACCAACTCCTTGGATTTCAGAAATAAAGGAGTACATGGATGTAAAACATTTTGCAGGACACTACACCCAGTCTCCAGCTTTTGAAGGCATCATTATAGCATGCTCTCCAAAAATTTACTGCTCTCCATCTTAATTGCCATTTTTGTCCTACTGCTTCCATTCTGTCTGTTTCCCAACTTCAAGCCTTTATTTCCTCTATATCAACAATGAGCAAGTTTAGGTAAAGGTTTGTTTTTTATATTTTTATGTCAGCAGCAAGTTTATGGGCTGCAGTTTAACATGCTTTATGATATATCCTGCAAAAATCATTGTGGTACTAGGAAAGAGTTAGATGAGCCACAACTTTTTTGTGGGAGGTATCATTGTGGGCTACCATGTAACATGATAAGTTATCCTGGAGCAATCACCATTAACATCTCCCAGAGGAGAAATAAATGCTGAGTGCTCCACTCAGAGAAAAGAGAGGCAGCCAGGAAAAGTGAATTGACTTGAGAACAAAACAGAACCATCTAAAACACTATTTTCTTCCTGTAATATCTTTTAAAAATTCAAATAGTAATGATACTTTTGTAATTTTCTTTCCACTTTACTTCACAGTGCTGAGGATGCGCTTCAGAGAACAATCACAGTTAAACAACACATACGCACGTGTGTACACTATTTACAAAATTTATGTCTTTATTTATCTATTCTTATTAAACTGGGAAATTTCATTTCTCTTGTCCCTCTACTCTCCCTGTCCTTCTGAGCTGGCAGACTGACATATTTTCATTGACCTTTTACTAGCTTGCTCTCATGGTTGCTGTCCTTGGTTACAGTCACTTATGATACTACAGACAGCTAAGGAAAGAGAAGGTCTGAAAGAATTCCTATGTCATTAATGAAAAGTGATTGTAGGCCTGCAATATGACCAGATTTTCAACTGTCTGTGCCATAATGTCCTCTGAACTTCAGTTCAAGGTGGCTCCAGTTGCTAACTGTAACAGTATGCACTTGCTTGGAAACTCACTGCAGAAAATGCACTCTCTGTGTCTTGGAAATTGAATATCCTACTGGTTTTGAATGAGATACATTGAGGGAATTTAACTAAGGTGGGGCAAGGAAGAACATGCTGGGAGATGAAAAATATTCCACCGAAGATTATGAAAAAAACCTCAGAGCACTAAAATCAAAGGACCTGTAACTGAAGAGCAGCTGAAATTCAAGGAAAAAGAAGGAGAGAACAAGGGATGGGGAGAAACAGAATGGCAGAAGCTACACATGCACACAAAACCACAAAAGAGATCCAATACAGTTTTAATCCTGTGCTTTTAGTGTGGACCAAGAGTAAGTTCAGCAAAGCCCTAATCAACTTAGTTGACTTGTCTACAAGAGGCCACACACAAATCTTTCAACCAATCTGCTCTACAGACAGTAAAGTCGTCTCAGGATCCCAGGATATTTAAGAAAACATTTCTGAAGCCAAATACACAATCCACCCTGCAAAAAAATGCATAAACACTGATGACTGTTGAACTAAGTATGGGTATCAAAATTATCCAGCATCAACTCCAGAAAGGACTTGCAACACATGGCTACTAATAGGGAAAGCTCATTTTAGTATTGCATCTGAATAAACAGAGAGAACCCACAGACACAGCAAAGCAAATATGAAAGAAGCTGAAAACCTAATTCTTTAAGAGTAGGTCTATTAAGTACTTAAAAAAAAAAGCTGCCTTTCCCAGTTCAAGGCATATTTAACATAAATAACAAGCATTGACTGGCTTCAAAAAAACAATAACATTTCAGATTCAAATTGAAAGGTAAATGAGTCACTTAGATCTATATTTATGGCAAGGTCTTAAATTAATGTTCTACAAAATGCCATTCTACAGCTCCAATTCTAAATTGAACCATCACTGTAACAAAATGCCTCTGAAATCCTTACTATGCTCTTCTTCAAGATGGACACTGATCAATGAAATCTGTAAAAACTGAGAACATGCACTGTTCTAACTAGGAGGCAGCACCCTTTCTTGAGTATTTCCAGGGAAATACTGGAAAAAAGTTATACAAATTGGCAACTAAGCATTTGGTAAGATTGCAAGTCAGACATTAGGGTAATACAAGCTTATTTTCCCTTTTCTCCCCCTTTAAAAGGAGATAGGAGACAAAAGAGCACTCATTGCAAAGTGTAAGACCAAGGAAGTAACTTTGTATTCCTTTATCTATGAGTACAAAGAGAAATATCAAAAAATAATAAGCAACTATTAATTGTTACACTTATTTCCAGATTTTTAGGATTGCACATTATGATGCCATGCTTTTTAGACTGACCATTTTAGGAAATAGAGATAAATGGTTGTAAACACAGGTCCTGTTATACTTTTTCATGTAAAACCCATGAACTTTCATTTGAAAACTTTAACACTTGTTGAAAAAGAAAAATGAAAATTTTAATATGCTTGAAACAGACAATCATGAAGAACTCACCAATGTAAATTAAAAGCGCAGATCCCAAACCAATCATTTGAAAATTAGTAAAGTCTAGCCTTTAATGTTCCATATGCAAACTTTGGTCTTCTAAAAAAATCTTTGGTATGCAACAATCAAATTAAATTTAAATTAACGTCTTCCATTGCCTTTTGCAGAATGGATTACTTTTAAGCATCCTCATGTCAACTTATTGGAGATGGCAGGAGACTGAGACTAAGGAACTTTGATTTTTAAGTTCAACATTCTGCCCATAGCAGGTGGGCCTGACAACTACGTCACCTTCACCCTGCTTCTGACTGCATCCTACTCCCGCTCCTGTCTCTTCCCCATTGCTGATCCTTTCCAAACTCCTTGCCCATCTGTGAGTAAGGGATTGAGGTCTCTTCCCTCTTTTTTCTGTGGGGTGAAGGCAGGGGTTGTACACAATTTAAGAGCCTCTAAAAAATTCAGTCTCAGCTGGAAGAAACAGCCAGAAGAAACACTTGTAAAGGGCATTTTGTGCCACTCTTCCATCTCAGGAGGGATGAGTGATGTCCATTTGAGTGGAAGGCATGCTCTGTGCCAGTGAATTCTTTGGATAATTTTGCTGCCAATATCTAACAAGCATTTGTGAAATACACTGGAAATACACGCAATATTTGATGCTTGAAAATTGGCTAACTTTAGGTGCATATTACTGGAAGGACCAAAAGCAAAGCAACCTTTGTGATAAACTTAAAATTCACACCTTCAATGATAGAGTCAGAGTATCTTTTAGCCTGAAAAACAACATACTTATTCTCTAACATTACATCCCAAAATGAGCGATTTTTCCTGGAACCTTACACATTATTGCAGTCTGAGGCATGCATTCACCTTAAGGACATTTGATCTGAAAAGCCACATTTCAGAAAGGTAATAAGCAATAAATAACAGGATTTTACTGACTCCTTAATCATCTTTTCACATATCTTTACAATCTCAATATATATATTCAAATATATATGCAAATATAAAACCACATGTTGCTATTAAAATGCTTTCAGGATTGAAAGAAGATACACAATTTTGAATAGTCATATGAAAAACATTATGTGAACACAGTATTTTTAAGTGAACCAAGGTTTTAATGTTCTAGTGAACAATCAGTTGGCTTTCATGATTTTTCTACTCCATTCAATGGTCAGACTCAAAATATTAGTCTCAACAGACTCAAAATATTAGTCTCAAATACTGTAAAACATATAAAATTGCTGAATAGGAATTTCCATGAGAAAAAGAAAAAGCTATGGAAAAAATAATTGAAACCAAAATGTCAGGGACCCAAGTCCACAGAAAATAAAGACATTATCTTGAAGGAGAAAGAGGTTCAGAAAATTGTTACTTAATAAAAATGTTACATTCTCAAAATAATTTTCTTGCAGAAAAGAACGTCAAACGTGTCCTTTCCCTCCAATTGCTGGATTTTTTGATTTTTTTTTTCATTCCTTTATAATAGAGTTTTAAAGCTACCTGTCTCAGCAAGCCTTAGCAAACATTTCTTACCTGTGTCCCAACAGTCTCCTGAAAGCAGCGCCCAAGCTGAGTTTTAACTGAAACAGGAAACATATGAGGAATGGGTTGTTGATTTGTGTAAGTTGTATGTCCTTTCTGGGTCTTCTGATATGGAAGACCTTGGTAAGAGACCTGTGGATGTACTGGCTGAGGTACTTTCGCTTTTTGTCCTGTTGATGTGCTGTCAATCCTTGACACTTGATGGATCTGAACTGAGGCTTCAGGGGGATGTTTCACATGGATATTCACTATGTTAGGAGGGAACTTCACTAAAATAATTGAAGGAAAAACACATAAGAGAAATTGGTAATAAAATATGTGAAAAAGACATCTTAGGCACCTCTAAGACATTTCTTTTTTGTAAATCAGAATTTTTACAGAGTGCCTTGAAGTGACTGAAATATAAATGAAGGCCAAATTTGGAGGTTAGAGGGAAGGCTAAAGAACACATCGAGTCTCATTAACAAATCAGGAAAACGAAAAATCTTCATGAAAGAAAGAACAACATTATAGGATTGTAAAGACTGCTAGATAAACATGGATGTCCAAATTGGCTGGTATGACATTAATATTTGTGGTCATACTGTGTAATAAGAATCCCATTCAAAGTTCCAGAATTCATACTCTACTAGGTTATTTTTGGATATATAGTAAGCTTTATTTTCATTTTCAGATCCATCATCTTTCTCTGGAACACAGAAAAAGCTTCAGATTTCATCTCTTCATCTTTATGTACCTGCCAAGTCCCAAGTTCGCCCCTGCAAGAGCTGCCAGCATCTCAACCATCTAAAATCACCACTCCCTTTGCTGAACTTTGAATTCAGGGTTTGGCAGATAAAGAGGGAGGAAATGATTTTCAGACACTTCCGTTTTTAAATATGGTAGCAGTTTTAAGTCTGGGAATGTAGACTGAGACCCTCCAGTCAATGCAACCTGCACAGAACTGCTTGTGACCCTTAAGCCTCTTTTCACTGGAACACAAAATGCCCTTTAAAGTAAATCAAATTATTGGGGTGGGCAGGGAGGAGAGGTGTGTAACAAGCCATGGAGTTTGTAAAGCTGCATAACTAAGTTAGCATTTCCCATGCCCAGCTGGGCCTGTCTTGTCAGTGAGTACTGCACAGGCTGCCTGAGGCCACACAATCCATCAGGCAGCACCCCTTCCAAACATCAAGAACCAAAAAATATCATTTGATACAGCTTTCTCTATGATGCACACTGCACTGTTCAGTCTTCTGGATTATCGCCTTGTTTCCTGAAGTTTGAACTGTTCTTTAGAACTTGATTAGGTAATTTCAGCTCTAATCCTCAGGAGGCATATGTCATTTATTGGAGCTAATTTAAAATTATAATATTTTGGAGAAAGTGCTTTTGGTTTTTGACATTTTCATTTCTCTATGCACATAATCAGTATTAACTGGTCTCACACAAGACTTCCTTAAAAGAAACAGACTTGTTTTTACACTGACTGCATTGTTTCATTTATGAAAATTGTCAATGTACTCGGACAGAAACATCAGCAAGAAGATGGTAGAAAGTCAGCAAAATATGGCTGCAGGGTAAAGATTTTGCCTGTAGCTGAAAACAACCCACGAGCAAAATGTATACCTACATGAGGTCTGCCAGAGGCAAACCCCCAGGGGAAAGCTTCAGTGTTACAAGCAGAAGCAGTGAGGTCCTTTTCAGGCTGTTAGACTGGGTTTGGAGGGCAAGACAAGACAGCCTAGTCTGTCTGTAACAAGAACAAAACTAACAAAACTCACCCCAATATTTTTATGTATGAAGAGGGATCCCTTCAACTAGTTTCTCTAGCTGCTAAATCTAAAAAATACAGTGATTCAAAAGAAATAGTGATTCAAAAATATAGTTTCTCAAAAGAAATCACTGAATTTCTCTGCTTTAGTTTCTCAATCCATCCAGAGATGTTCAGATGCTGAAAACATCAATTTTAGGCTGGGTTCTCCCATGCAGTATTATTGTCACTATCCTCTCCAGGCCTTGGATCACTGCCTAGATGTGCTCATTTTTATTTTTGTCAGCCATTTCAGGATGAATTGTTTTATTCTTTCCTTTAAAGAAATAAAATATTCATCTCTCAACAATCCAACGTCCTCATTTGGACACGTAAAGAGAAGAAAAGGCATTGTGACTGCTAATGATTCCAATGAGGATTTGAAGGTCGGGAAAAAATATTCAAGAGGTCAGACTCTTTAGCAATGAGAAACCTATTGTGCATTTTAGGAGAGAATTTGAAGAGTAACTATGTATTAAAATTTTGGGGGTTGTGGTCCACGGTCTCAAATTATTTCATCTGGAATTACATAGGCAGAGAAATAAACTGATGTTTTGCTAAATGTTTTGGTAATTATATTCTCTTCTTCTGATGGAGGAGGTACTCAGAAGTACTTATAAAACACTGCCATTTCCAGGACACTGTCAACAGTTCCTTCACAGCTCTGTCCTTTTCTGAACACAGAATTACTACATTAGATTATATTTATCATAAGTATCTTTTAGCAAAGTTATTCAGAAACTATTTGCCAGTGACTGAGCCTCCTCATGTCTTTCCCTATATATTTTCTTTTTATTCAGAGATACCAGCCTTGAAGAAGTAATTTTAAAATGACCCTTGACCAAAAATCAATCTGGCAATTCAAACAAGAAAACAAAATTCACATTAGGTCCTAGGTTGAGAATCTGAGTTGCAGGGGAAGGCATGCTCTGTGCTGGTGAATTCTTTGGATAATTTTTCTGCCAACATCTAACAAGCATTTGTGAAATATACTGGAAATACATACAATATTTGATGCTTGAAAATCACTTTATGTGGACAAGATCGCACCCAGATAAAATACTACCTAGACCCATAGGACACATAAGAAATAAATCCAAAACTTCTCTTCAAAGTAATCAGAAGTTTTCACCTCACAACAAAAGTATGAGAGAAAACGGTAATCCAAAGCTGAATGAACTTTCATGTTTCAGACTTTCAGACTTTAATGCATTTCAGACTTAAATGCTGTTTTCTTCACAGCATTAGCAGCAGGAAAACCCCACTATTTAAAAAAAAATTTTAATGATATTGTTATTTGGCCCAGAAGGAATGTTCTATTTAAGTGAATCATATCATGGCCTATCTACACTAAATAGTTCCCCACAAAACTAACTTATAAGACTCTACTAAGTCATGCAAGATAAATACGGCTTGTATCTTTAATTTTACTTTAGATTTAAGATTTTTTTATGTTGAAAAGCATGGTCTCTTCTCTCCATTAGTAACCATGGAATCACTTGCAACTGTCTAGGTACACTGCAATTTACTCTGCTCAGCCACAATCATTGTCTTTTTTAACAGGTCTACACTTCTAGAAGAAATCCCCTGCATTTTCCCTTGACTCTGCAATTTGCATTAAATTGTGCCATAAAGCAAAGTAAATTTACCTACAACCTCTTTTCAATAACAGTTGTTTCTTATTGTTTCAGTCATTGAGGAAAATATGCTCACATTCTGGTGAGCTCATGATTCAAGTTGTGGTGTCAATATTTGATATGTGTAGATGTAGCACTATTGTTACTGGTTGACTACTCAACATAATTTATTAAAACCGACAAGTTAAAAATACCTATTAAGAAAGAAGTTACCTTTTACACCTTGCTGTCCAGACATTGTCAGTGGTAAAGTATGAGTAGAGTGGATAACTTGTGATCCTACAGCCTTGTTCACCTGTTGCGGGTGATGGTAGAGTTTTGGAGAACTGGCAGTCTGCACAGGAATCTGACAAAGTTTACCAGTGTAATTAGGAGGGCACTGGCATTTATCTCTAGAACTACACTGGCCTCCATTCATGCATGGAAGGTGGCAAATAACTGAAATGAAAACAGAAATAAAAATGTTGTTAATGACTTTAGCTTTAGTATTATCTGACCACATATCATGCACAAGTTGAAGAGGAAAGGAATAGGGTTGCAGAGCTTTGTTCTTCATTCAGACATCTGAGGAAGGACTATCCATCTGACATGCACTTCTAGGTGCCTTGTGGTAGAACCACTTCCCTTCCCCTCCTTGTGATCTCTGACCTCTGCCTCATTTGCATCTTCTCTGCATGACAAACAGAAAGCAATTCTTTCCTTAGACATCCAAGCTATTTTTTTAATTTCATGATGCTATTAAGACAGACACTAAACTAATATGGTGTCTGGCTACATCTCTTACTCACACTTTGGTACAGATACTCTTATTTGTCAGCCACCTGTTTCTGAAAATCCTGGACTACTTACCCTTTCCTGGAAGTCTGAATAAACTCACCCGAGAACAGAAAGTACTGGGGACAAATTTTCCATTTTGACTTTTAAGTCTTGGCTGTTCTCTAGAAAACTATTTTTTGCAGAGGATCTAGATTTGTGCTTAACATTTATTTTTCAGATAAAAGAAGCTAATTTTTATCCACCCATAAAGATCATAAAAATAGCAAGAGATGCAACTGAGATGATTTCATAGACAAACTCCAAAGCATTAAAACCTTGTAACTCCAATATAAAGACAAGGGTAATTATTTCTGTGCTAGCTAGCACTTGCACATTTACAGCAATATAAATTATCAGATGAAACATGAAAAATGACGACATCAAATGAAAAATACTTCTCAACTCAGAGATACAGGCAGTAATAGGCATGGTTCAGCACTTTCTGAAAATATAATGTGGGGTGCTATAATCAATCACAATGTAAACGAGCTGTCAAAATTTCCAAGAACTAAACGATGTGAAAACAACAGTAAAAATACCATAAGTTTTTGTTCAAGACAAACAGAGGTCATTTCTGTCAGTAATCAAATAGTATTTGAGAAACAGAGCTCAGTATCCATTTGTCAGATTTAAGATAAGTTTCTGACTTTAAAAAATAAGAACCTTTACATTAATCATGGCATTTTGCTGGATTGGTATTGCTTGGTCTCTAATGAATTACAATAAAAATAACAAATTGCAGATAATTCAAGGTAATTTAGAACCTAGTGTTCATTACTCCAATTGCTGTGACCTCTGGACAACCACAGGGTATTACTATTATGAATACCATAGAAGGCCAGTGTTGGTAAAGGAATCTGTGTGTTGGGTGCTGAACATCCATTCAGCCAGGCTCATCTCAGAGCAGCCTCACATTGCCTGGACAGGGTCTGAACGCCAGTGCCCAATTGCTGGATAGGTCCATCACAATGCAAACTGCCAGAATTGTTTTTTCACTGTGCTCTGCAAAAGTGTATTTAATATTTTTCTTGTCTTATCTTATATTTACATTTAATATAAACTGACTGAAAGTACTTCAAGCTGTAGCATTGTGCTGATGGTGCTAAGTCAACCTTGGAAGGCTACCCATGACAGCACAAGCCTTACTTTTTTGGGTCCCAACCCTTGTTGGGACTTCATGATGAGTGTATAAAAGACATCCTCACAGAACTTCCAAGCAAAGTGAAGGAGGGTTGACCACAGCAGTGACTAAAGCATGACAGACACCTCTCTCTCTCTCTGGTACGATTTCTTCCTGAGCAGCCACAAAAAAGCAGCTGCACTGTAATAGACACAACATACAAAGAATTCTAGTGCTTTTAAAGATGTGCCTGAATGAGGTTGAACACAAGGTGATTTTCATGCAAAGTAAAATTACACAATGAAACAATATGAAATAGCATTAAGGGAGGAGCAGTTTGGTGTTTGAAGGAAGTACAGTGAAATAAAGGTTAACAAAAGTAGTTTCATGTGGAATTCTTTGAGTGCAAGAGGTCTACCCTACAGATTTTCTTCCCCCTCACTGCAGCGTTGAGGAAACACGGTAACATGCAAATTCCACCTTTTAAACAACATAAATATGTCCAGAATTTCTACCCAATAAATTAATTTCTTCTGTGCTACTGTTCCTGTAAAGCAGTTGACATCTAGAAGGCCAAGTTGTGTGGATATCTCTGCACCACCAGGTACTCTTCACCTGTTCCTCTCCTGCAGGAATCTGGTGGCAATGAATGAATAGGCACATGAAAAGCTTTGTTTTTGAGCAATAAGTTTGTGCTAAAAGTACTGGAAAGGAAGATGCCAACAGAAAAGCACTGGTTCATATTCCTTCCCATAACTGTTTGCTTCGGATATCCACCAAAATAATTTTTGCAAACGAGTGTAAACAAATGACACTAAAAGGTCTAGCTTGACGTAAATAATTAAGAATATTTAATGCCTCAGTATTTAAACATAACAAGATATATAAATTCCAAACTTCCAACATTATCATGTGGTGTAAATCACTCAGTTAACTGATACTGATTTATATCTCTGGCCTAATGTATGAGGAAGGAAGTTTAAGTAAGAATACATGAAATCTATTCTGAGAACATAAAGTTCTGTAATAAAAATTCTAAATTCTGAAATGTTCAATTGTAAGTTCAAGTCAGCCTTGCAAAACAAACAAACAAAAGGACGTAATCTCCAGGCTAAGCTGAAAATTTGACAATCTCAAATGGCAAATATTTTGAGAATTTAAAAAAAAACCCCAAAACCTCAAAACAAAAGACCAAATAAAAAACCCACACAGCACTGAAATAAAATTTCTAATTATTTTGAATAGGTGAAAGCCCACACTCTTTGTTGCACGATTTCTTCAGGTAGTTTATGGCCAGGAAAAGGGGTTGCATTTGATTATTACACTGGTGCTGGAAATCACAGGCACATAACACCACTAGAAGTGGAATATACACAGAGACCATTTGAGAAAAGTGAGCCGGAGGAGCATAAGCCTTCAAAAAGGCAGAGGAAGGAACCACTGCTTTTCCTTAACAAGGCTCAGGGAATCTCTGTTTAACAAAGACCAAAGAGCCCCAGGGAAAGGACCACTTAAGATAGACACAGGACATAAAGCCAGGGTATGTTTGAACAGCTCAACCTCTCCTCAAAGTTTTTTGCTTTGTTTTGTCTTGTCATTGAGGCTAAAAAACCTAATGGCAAAATACTGCCAGAGGCATAAGGGACATTCCTGACAAAAACCAGACCCATGCTTTTTGGGAGAGGCCATTTGAAGATGCTGGGTTTGCACGAAAGTTCTCAACAGACATTCAGATAAAGGGTACACTGAAGCCTGATTCTCACTGGGCTGTTACCATTTCCTCTGAAAAGAAGAAAATAGAAGAAATAAAAATATCCACTATAGAGTGAAACCCTCTAGCTCAGACCTTGATAAAAATGTGAAGATAGGTCAGCATAGGATAAGAAGAAATTTCAGTTCATGTGTGGGTATCTTACAAACTAAACTAAGGAAGCATTAATGGATCTAAGAAAGGGAACAATTTCCTCACTCAGGTCTACTGTAAGCTAAATCTCTCAATGGTCTCTTAAGGAACAGACAACATATGATTGAACAAGCTGATTTTTTTTTTTTTTTTTTTTTTTTTTTACTATAAATGACCACACATCCTTTAGAAATGTGGAGAAAGGTTTAAGAAAACACAAACTCTTTTAAGTATTCTTCCCACCCTTGGGCATTTAATTGCTAATAGCAAGCTTTCTTGCTGAGCATCACGGTTCAAAATGAGCCAGGCAGAGAAGGTGCATCAAGATGCCCCCACAGGGAGTCTCTGAACAGCTCAATGCATAGAAAAACAACATCTGCAAGATGAATTCCAATAAAGCTGCCACAGCTATGGATTGGAAACACAAGTACAGGGCATGAAATCATAACAAAGCAGCTAGGAAACCACTGATAAATACAGTTTGTTCATGTAATTACATAATCTAATTTGTTTTTGATACTCAAACAACCTCAAACAGCTCCAGATAAACTAATTTAATCAAGTCCAAATGTTTTCATTTAATCAAAACAATGTGTAACAAAACAAATTCCAAGCACCTAAAGCCTCCTAATCCTTTAAAAATAGCCCATGCTTACCCAAACAAGTCCTTAGGATGGAAGGAAACTCCCTTCCTGTAACCAGTGTTAGAGAAAATGAAGATGGGTTTTGAAATGTTCCTCATCAGACTCTCCAAATTCCTTTTCTTTTACACCTCAGGGAACATATGAGTTTCCCTCATCACTCTTTGCCTTTTCTACTTACATGCTATCAACAATTCAAGCGTAAGCACTATTCAATCACACCACTAGGCTTGCCAAGGAAAACCTTGAACTGCCCATGTAGATTACAGTATTTCCACTGGATGCATCACAAAGAGCAGAATAATTTTGTCTCCGAGTACTGCAGTTATCCAGCATTACTACATGCCCCCCAGCTGTTTGGGCATCTTTCATCCACCCTGTTACTAAGCACACATAAAGCACAGGACTCCTACGCAGACCTACTGAGTGCAAATTGTCACACTGCCATATGCAACATTCTTATAACACAGTGCTCTGAAACACCACAAGCTTTAGGTAAAAGTTGAAACCCAGAGGTGCCACAGAGGGATCGGCACAATCGCTCTAAACTTATTTCCACTTTCTAACTGCAGCAACTCCTACAGTAACTGACGAAATGCACAGAGGTGTGAACTACAGCAGTGATGCTATCTCTCTGGTTTAGACTCTTCCCTACCTTTTTTCCCTTTTTTTCTTAACTAGTGGTACCCCAACTTTCTAACTAATCGATCCTAAACTCTTTTCTCTTCAGATTTCTGGCTGTAATTCAGAGGTATTATGTAAAGAAGTTGCAAGTTAAAAAATAAATAAATTATTTCATTACTTTAGTAGGATTCAGATACTCTTGATATCACAAACTTGTGCTTGGGGATGCAAAGGGAGAAAAGAAAATCTTTAAGTGGCCTTTAGACTATAATACATCTGCATTCACTTCTGAATTTATCCTAATGTTTATATTTTGCCTTTTAATATTAAACATTCCATTGCAACAAGGAAAAGCAATTTTAAAAAGTAGATCTGACAGCAAGAGCTCCAGCACCAGATATAAGTATGACTTTTTCTGCTCCTAAAATACTGAAACACCTCTGTCACACCACTAAAAACAGTGAAGTGATGCCCTGCTCCTGTGACTGGCCTAGTTACATGACCATGATACTGAAGGCACTTGAGAGGTTTCTTCTGGAAAGAGGTAAAATCTGCAACACTGCAGGGAAAAACTTTGAACAGGAACACAGCTCAAACCTAATTGTATGATAAAAAAATACACAGCTCCTAAACTGGGTTCTCAGCTATTGCAAATTAACATGGCTACTGACTTCATTAGAATCTGCCTTATTTTTAAACTGATGTTACCAAGAGATCTTAAAAAAAAAGTAATGCACCCCCACTTGGGAATGGGATCATAAATACTGCTATTTAACCAAATTACTGCCCAAATAAGCAAGCTTTGTGGTGCTATTTCATTCTGGAGCTAATGGAGGCTACACTGTCAACTACGGAACATCCTGATACTGAAATTTGGGGAGCAAGTTCAGATCATAAAGGACAAGGCTGCAATATGTTATAGAGATACTTTTGAGTGAGCATCATGATCAGCAAGAAATCCAGAATGAACATGCACCAGATAATTTCACTGTACTACTTATCTGTGTTCCTCCACTTTAAACTCACTGCTTTAAAACAACTCAGGAAGAAAAGCTGGATGTACATCTTCAAGTACACAGCTTGAAGATGTGTACACAAAAATTCAACCAAGAGACATCCAATGTGTCCCCAGGTATTTCATTCATCTCTCATTGTGGGTCCCAGTGGGATGGGAGTCTCATTGGCCCTGTATCACATCTTCCCAAACTCATGTGATAAGCCAACTATCCTCAGATGTGCCCTACACCTGTTGTGTAGGTGCCTGACATGATCACCATCTGACCAACAGCTTCCAATAAAACTCTTATTGTTACAGTCTGGAAATAACAGGATGGATGAAAAACAGTCTTAGAATATTCAAATATACTATCAGAAAAATTCAATGTATGCTGTGGCACAGAAAATGGCCTAAAGCTGTGCTTACTCAATACAGAAAGGGTATAGCAAAAATTATGGTAGTTGCAAAATGATTGACAGGAGGATTCTTACTAACAGGCATGATGCTTAGTCAATCCTTGCTAACTCTGCTTCTAATATTCTCAATATCTGAGATGATTCAGACACTATTTTGAGATGAAAGGAGACACTGCTAAGGAGTCATCTTTGTCACTCCTACACTAATCATAGATGGTCAAATTTATTGACTTTATTGGACATCACCCTGATGTACTGAGTATATCACAACAGTTAGGCTTAGACTCATACTAAGAAAAACAAAAACCCCCACCAGTTGCTGTTTATCAGGAATTAATGCCTTACAAATGGCCAGGGTCAGACCTTTGAGAATGATACTAACACATACAAAAAAGCCATTCCAGACACTTTTTTGGATTTCTAGTGTATTATTTTCCTCAGAAATAAAATAACTAGAAAAAGCTGGCTTTGAAAGAGTAACAAGTTTGCACCCTTGCTTAAAACAAGCATGCTGCAGTATAAAAACTTTACAGGTATCAATTTAAGCAGTCCTGAATAACTTCTTAGTTGCCATCATCTAACTAGGAATACTGACATCAAGTGCATGGTATCAGCTGAAAACCACCCTTCCTACATTCCCAGGGTTTTTAAGGCTTACCCTTCTGTAGAGTGTTTCATGTGCCTGAGCATGTGTAATACCAATATGTATTACTTAATGCTGCTGAAACATACCCATTTTCAATAGAACAAGAACTCAACAGAAGGACAGGTAAAAATGAGCAACAAGCATCTTTATTGCTACAGGATCCTTCCAGACTATATTCCTCCCTTCAAGTGCCAGCTGAGCAGCCCTACCCACCTTTAAGGACACCAGGATTAATGAGCAATTTGACCATAATGACACTGGGTGGCCATTGCTCATGCACTGCTACAATCTGAAGACATCAGTGAACTGATTTCTCTGCTCTGACACCTATTGTCCTATTAGGCTATTTCCAAAAAGCAGACTGGACTCTCACATGGAGTAACAGCCAGCAGCAAAGGGCAGAGGAAAGAGCTCCTCCTAGACATCTGACTACTTGATTATCATCAGACACAACAGCAACACCTTCTGAGAAACACTGGCCATGCCTCTGTTATGCAATGGCTCTGAAGACCACAGAAGTAGTAAAGCTGACACTGGCCAGGGACATCAGCATCCTTACAATTTCTGGTATCTAAATAATAGATATTTAAGCTGACATGCTAGAGTTAATTTTCTTCACAGTGTCTGGTATGGGGTTGTGGTTTGGGTTTGTGCTGACCATAGTGTTGACAATGTAGAGATAGTTATTGCTGAGCAGAGCTTACACAGAGCCAAGGCCTTTTCTTCTTCGCACACTTCCACATAGGCAAAGAGGCTGGGGATGCACAGGAAACTGAGAGGAGACACAGCCAGGACTGGAGACCCCAAATGGCCAGAGGGATATTCTGGACCATATAACATGCTCAGTGCAAAAAGCTGGGGAGGAGGAGGAAGGGAGGGACATTTGGGATGATGGTATTTGTCTTCCTAAGTCACTGTTACAACATGTGACGAAGTCCTGCTCTCTTGGGAGTGAGTGAACACCTGCCTGCCCGTGGGAAGCAGTGAATTAACTCCTAGTTTTACATTGCTTGCATGCATGGCTTTCTGCTTTCTCTATTAAAGTCCTTCATCTCAGCCCAAGAGTTTTCCAGCTTTTACCCTCCCGATTCTCTCCCCAGTCCCACTGATGAGGAAGTGAGTGGCTGTGTGGTTACTGGTTGCTGGCTGGGGTTAAACCACAACAGCTGAGATTCATTCCTATTTAACCTTTTGTGCCTTCTTGAGCCACACAAGTTAGGAGTGCTGTTCTCTGAGGTTTCCTGGTCTGACAGCGAAGACAGGCTGGCCCAGCAGCCCAATAAGGACATCCAGAAGCCAACTTGCCCTACAGGTGCATCTCATCACCCACTCACAAGTAGGCTCTTCACTGAGCTAGCTTGGTATGGTTTGGTGAGCCAGATGAACCCCCAAACTTAGACCCAAATGGTCTATGAACACTGATCCACTGCATCCCACCATACAAGAAGACATCCCCAATAACAAAATTAGGTTTAAAATAGAAAAAGAAAAGCCACAGAAACCGTAGTCATTACAAAAATTTCCAAACATCAAGAGACTGGTCTCTGATTACTGTAGCATTACCACAGTGTTCATTTTGGTGTAAAAAGATCTAAAAGAATAAAATAAGAACAGACTCTTTAAAATGGATATTCATTAGCATACAAATAGCAGGTCATAATCCAGGCATTCATGGAAGAGTTAAAAAACATGAAAAACAGGCTATGATTTTCTGGCACTGGCTACATCACAAGAAATTGGAAAGTTTTCTAGGGAGTTGACCTTGCAGTGGTGACACAATGTGAGAATGGGATGGATATTGTTCAGAGTTTGAGTCATAAATTAGGTCATTGGAGACCAGTGAAAAGCTAGAGACTCAAATCCTGGAATTCTGAGAGAGGAAAGGAGAAAAGTCACTGCTAGTGAATAGGAAGGATAAAGGTTACTCTGCAGAGAATGTACAGTTGGAAATTCATTTTAAAAAAAGACAACTTCACCACCCATTGTGGTTCTTATAACCAAAATAGATGTATCAATTGTTGCACAAGTTGTGCAAACCTAAAACACAATCAATGCTGGTCAGGTCCAGTTCTAAGCAACTTAACCATGCACAAAATTCCCCTGAGCTGTGTACAACCTCATTGAGAAGCTTCACACCCCAATGTTGTACCCAACCCTGTGCGCTGAAATACATACATGCACAAAAAAAATCCCTTTTCCCCCTTGTCACAAAAGGCTTTCTGCATAACTCTGGTTAGACAGAAGATGTTCTAGCATCTACATTCATAGTAACTAACATAAGAGTCTGAATTTAATGCATTCAAACAATAAATAAGAGAGGTACAATGGACACATGCACTGCAGAAAGGCAGTATTACAGCTTATGTTATGAAGCTGGTCTCCCCTGTTTACCTATGCCAGCAGTTTCCAAAGCAGGGTGTGCTCATCCCACACAGTGTGCCAGAAAATGCACTGGGATGCAGGAAGGAACTATGTTTTGTGCCATTAATAAATACAATGAATTCTCAAAAGAGTTCACTTAGTCCTTTTCTCATCCATTTTTACTTCCTATTTTGCCTATGGTTTAAAATGGACAAATAGATGATATATACAATAGTGGGTGTATATAATTTAAAAATAAATACATATTGGAGAGAGTGCTCAAAAATATTTTACTGATAGAAATGTAGAATAATTTGGGGACCACTGCTATATACATCCTATGTACAAAGGCAGTCCTTCTAAGGGAGAATTCAAGGAACTCATTTCTAAATTATGAGATGAACAGCTGCTGAAAGTTTCTCTAAACTTGAAATACCTGAGTAATGTCAAAAAATTTGATTTAATCTTAACATCTTTAAATTAAACTGAAAATACAACCAAAATGAGAAATCAACAAGTTGTTTGGATTAATAAAATATAGATGAAAAGTACTCTGTTTGGGTTCTTAAAACTCAATCCTCTTCTTGTGCAATCAGAAAATATCCAATTTTCTTTCTTTTCATTGACTAGCATCCCTCAAGACTTTGTAAGAGATTAGTGGGCAAAAAATAAAAGTTTGCATCTCCCATAGACTTCAACTTGATTCACATTCACAAATCCCTGGTTGAAAGTTCGTGGTCCACCCTCTTAACATGTTTTTATGGATACATAGAAAACTCACTGAATTCAAGTGTGTACATCATGAAGATAAAGTTCACATTCCAAAAGAAAAATCCAGGAATCCCAGCGCCTCTACAAAACAGGACTCTCAATTACAGTGATACTCAAATCTAAGGTGGAATTACAGGTGGAATGGATAGGTGAGCACTATACAGACTACACAGGCACAGAGATGAGAATTATCTGGAGCAGAATAACAAACCAGAACAAGCAGTAGAAGGGCTGAATGGGGAAAGACTGTGATCAACAGAGCAGTGAGAGCTGCTTGCTTCCTTCTGACCGTGCCAAGCCCAGAAGGACACATTAAATACAAACTCTTTTGCTAAGAAACCTATTAATGAAAAATGCCTATTTTAACAAGTAGAGAAAATTTTCAGACTCTTTCTTCTGTACTTGCATAATTTAGAGGCAATTTCTTTTTTAAGCCAAAGTTGGCATATACTTGATCTTCAGTGAGGTGTGTGCAAAGACATTTAGTTTAGCAATAACATAGTTATAGCTGTACTAGGGAGTGTGTCTATATTATTATGCAACAATGTAATCATTCAAATAAATGCACTCAGTTCTCTTTTTACAGTACTTCAAGTCAGATGTACATAAAATAATGTCTATAAATTAAAACCATATACAGTAAAATAAAACATTATGCATTTTAACTTTGTGTTCTGTTTTGCTTTAACTTTGAGAGAAACATACTCCACATGTTTTTGAATGGCTGCAGGTGTGTATTTTGTACCATTTCCATTTGTGGTTTTTCCTATGACAGCACATCCAAAACTGTATTCTCTGTAATAGACAGTTTGGGGAGTACTCTGAGAGCAGATGGACATCATGGTGATGGTCTGAAGTCTTTAAGGTGAGCAAGGGAGCAGAAACAAATTGCTAACAGACCTGTATGAGTTCAACCTCATTAAAATCATCTGACTGAACAATCTCCTTTCTATCAATTAGCATCTGGCCTCCACTGGAATCTGAGGTAAAGATGTCAATTTTGAATAATTACTTTAAGATTATGAAGAAAGACCTCACAGATGCTGTAAATTCTATGGCAGAAACCAGAACTATTTCTTGATGACAAGTTCTGATAAATAAATGGGGGAAAGAAATAATTCTTTTTGAACAGATGTGGATATCAAAACCAACAAAATCGTTAAAATACAATTTTTCTTAGTAACTTGAGCACTGGAGGCCTATAATTGAAAATGCATTAAAACCCTGAGCTTTGCTCAGCCTATAGGATGGTACACTTACATTACAGGATAGAATTGTAGTGCACCAGTATCTCAGATTAGAAAAGCCTATACTATATTACCTGGACTGTAAGTAAATTATTTCATTCTGTTGTGAGCTCAGATTTATTTGTAGAACAAAGGGAGACTGGAAGAAAAAAAGTATTTTGAATTCGTGGTCATAATTGGTTCCTCCCAAATAATTTTGCAGTGGCTCTTCAGGCTAGGAAATACCTTTTTTCTACTATCTTCCATAAGGCATAGAATAATTTATAATAATTATAATCCCACCATTGTCATTATTTTAGCTACTCAGTTCACTGTCTGAGGAAAAATACTTGGCCTACAGCTATTACAATCTTGCTGCAAGAATATTTCCAGCATAGTCATCATTTGTACAGATTGAATTTCAAATTACCAGATAAAGCAGTGGATAAATCCTAATGTCCTTTTCATTTTTTTTTTCCTGAGACACATACACTGGCAGATTGACCAACTTCTTTGACTACTGTTGAAGAAAGTTAAAAAAGTTATTCTTTTAGCCAAGTTGTCCAAGAATTCAGAAGTTTTCAGGTGCATATTAAAGGAAATAGTATTTCATCTGGGAGTAAGCCAACAAAGCCTGATGAGGCACAAATTTGAATGACTGCAAGAACAGAAGAAACAAAGCTTTTACCAAATAAGGCTACAAGGTAGCTACCAGAGACAGTAAAAGGACAAAACTGATAATACTAAAGGAATAATAAAGTTCTTGCATCACAACTTCATATTTGCAAGTTCAAGTACAAAACCCAAGGATATTTCAAAGTAGCACTTCACTCTTGTGTGAAGAATATTTACTAAAGAGAATATTTACTGTAAAAAAACCCTGAATTACATCATATGCTGTTCTTGAGCTATGTAGTTATTCCAGAAATAAGCTTCTCTTCAATTCAGTTGTCTGATGGAACACATAAAGTTGAAAATAAAAGAATTTTAAAAAATTGAAGTAAAATGACTTCTCACTTATGTTAACAAAAGAAATTTTAAAAATCTCTGTGTGACACATTTGCAATTATTTTAAATCCTCCCCATGTTTATCTGCTATGTCTGAGATGAAGCCACAGGAACAGTGTTTTGCTGGGGCAGAGTTACATAGGTCAGACATGATGAGTTACCTACACAGGCTGACATCACTCACCAAATGGCAAACATCACTTCAAAACAGAGAAGAAAGTGTCTCTTCTAACATGTTCCCTTTCTAGCAACTCTTACTAAACCCAGCAAAACCAAAGAGCAAAATGTGATGGGTAAAAAACTTAACAGTGTGTACCTCACAAACTGCCAGAAGAGACTGTGATGGCAAATTCCAATAAATCGACACAAGCACTTCCACAAGATGTTGGTCTTTCATATGCCTTTACACGTCATCAAATTAGCTTTCCAATACTATTTGAAACATTCCTTTTTACCAAAAAGATACTAGAAAATCCTGCTCAAATATCAGTCTTACAGTTCCTCTTCAGTGTAGTAGGATCTGTGCAGTATGTATCATAAGGAACAAAGAATTGACAACTTTAATACCAAATGGAGGCAAGAAAATACCAATCAGTTCTCTTGGACTTTCTGTCATGTGTAAAGTACAGATAAAGGCAGCTGGCTGGCTTGCCAAAGGGGCGCCTTGCTTGCATGCAATTGCAATTTTTAAGCAACACTACTCTTCAATAATGCCTGAAGTGCTTGGAGAAAAAGCAATGCTAACTTCTACAACACTAACAGTAATTCATGATCCCATAGGTCTCAACAAAATTCAGGAATTCTGTCAACATTCTGTAAAATAACTGCTTTAAATTCTAAACAATTATGCTTACAAAACTCTTTCCTAGATAGGAAATTCTGCTAGAATAATAATTACATAGTGGGTCTTCTTACTAAATTTTCTTTGAATAATCTATTGTTTTAAAATATATTGGTCAAAATTTCTTTCACTGCTTTCAACAGAAGACCAAATAAAATTTGAGCAAAATGCTTCTGCTGCTTCTTGGAAGTTTCAGTCTATACGTAATTTGAAACTTCTGTACAATCTTCATTATCTAAAAACATTTACACAGAGTCAACACAGTAAAGCTGGAAAATTTTTTGATAGAAAGTTATAATAGGAAAAGTGCCAAAATTCAAGAGGCAACATAATTTGAGCATTATTGTAATAAAGGATGGAATATCCAAGTCACTGTGATCCATGCTGAAAGTTTCAGAATTTATTATTAAATATGAAGGAGCAGACACATTTTTACTTAAGACACCATGTTCACCTGGAGAAGGCTTCAAGGTGACCTCACAGCAACCTTCCAGCATCTAAAGGGGCCTACAAGAGAGCTGGAGAGGGACGTTTTTACATGGGCATGGACAGGGCAAGGGGGAGTGGCTTTAAATTGAAAGAGGGTAGATTTAGATTAGACACGGGAAGAAATGTTTTACTGTGAGGGTGGTGAGGCCCTGGTACAGGTAGCCCAGAGAAGCTGTGGATGTCCCATCCCTGGAAATGTTCAAGGCCAAGCTGGATGGGGCTTTGGGCAACCTGGTCTAGTGGAAGGTGTCCCTGCCCTTGGCTGGGGTTGGAACTTTATGGTTTTAAAGGTCCCTTCTAACCTAAACCCTTCTATAATTCTATGATTCTGTCTCCTTATTTGACACAGATACTGCCAAGTGCTCAGACACAAAATTTTTACAGAAAGGTATGCACTTTCACTGGCAAGCATGCAACTTTGACTTCTCATTTATACCAGTTTGAATGAATAGCTTCAAATGAGATGCAGGGCTGCAAACAAACAGTGAATATGAACCTAAGTAACCTAAGTATTAAATGACTACTTCCTTTACTAAGTTCTGTCATTCCTTCATTCATGTTCAATGAATGAAGCACAGATCCTTTGGGAAAAAATAGAATGTAAACCTATAATTAAATAAATCTACACAATGGGGGGTGGGGGGGAAGGCATGAAAATATGAAATTGGGCATTTACTAATTCCTTATTGCTTCATTTTACAGTTACAAATTAGTCATTGTCCTCCCACTCCTTACAGGAAGAGAAGTCATTTCAAAATTGGAATGTGGAATAATTTTGAGTAGAAACAGGACACCTCACTGAGTAACTTCAACACTGAGAGAGACAGAAAACTCATGTGCTACTCTATTCCCCTCCTTGCCTGTGCACACATATCAACTCTGTTTTACAAGCCTCAGTAGATATGTCAGGACTGAAATACCATACAAACTGCACATCGATCAATCCAACAGAATAATAAGATCCATCTATTCAGCAGAAGTTTCCACTCAGATTAAATGCGTTCATTCTCCAAGCCAATGAAATTCTGGAGGTTGGTTAGTTTAATTGTAACATATCCCATTCACAAAATGAAACTGCAAAAAACCCCACCGTTTCTCTGAAGCAACCTGGCAATCAAAGAGGTCATTCCTTTTAAATTCCAAGCTTTCATCACCTTAAATTGCTGTGCTAGGAGCTATTCTTCACCACAGCCAAAAATCTCAGCTACCTGAAAAGCAGCAATCCCCTCAGTCCATCACTTGTAGGTTTTTGTTTTTAATGGCTTATCCATATTGTATACAATTTTCAGGAAACAGGACTTGTTCCTTGCCTGGGCTCTCTGCTACCAAACTTCAGCTGAACTGACAAACTGAGCACATTTTAAGAATCTGAAATAATCCATGACAAAGCTTGAGTAGCTGTAGTAGAGGTATTGCAACTTACTCTCTCTGAAAATACCGTGCTTACAAAGTTCAGCATAAAGTTGAAGAGTAACAAACGATTTTACAGCTCATTATTAGAAATAATTTATTATTAAGAACAAAGCAAACTGATGTCTAACTACTCTGTCATCTGAGAACCTGAACTCAGTCTTGTGTACTAGAATGCTGCTCCTGCAACAGAAATGTATTTTAAACTTTTCCAAATAGAGCATGTGACTCTTTTCTCTGGTTTTAGGAAGAAGAAATATTTTTTAAAAACCAAACTGAAAAAGTGCTGTTCACTTCTTTAAATATGTATTTCCTGACATGACATTTTGTTTCATGGTTGCATTTTTAAATACCAAGTCATCTAAATAAGAATTTCCACACATTTTGGATTAACAGTAAGTAAAGAAGTTTAGAACAGGGACTTCAAAGCAAAATTATAAATTTTAAACAAGTTAAACATAATTCAGCTGCTAAAAATATAACAAAAGTTAATGATCTTGGAAGACACAAATTACTTCTGCTTTATGTGTCAGGAGATATCAGGACAAGCCTAAGCTAGTGAGAGGCACTAGTTAGAGAACAGATATGAAAAATTATTTCAGTAGTATGTATTTTAAAATCTGATTCAAAAGCTTCTGAAAACTGTGACTGGTGAAAGAATTCAATCTACAGGTAAAGGATTCCTCTTCTCTAGTTATTAAGAAGTTCATGCAGCATTTTTATTTTTATTTGGAGAGCCTTTAAGTGCTAGTTCAGACCTTCTTATTCTTCTGTGAAAATGACAATACCTAGAGCTGCACTAAACACTTCTTGTCTTTTAAATGTATTAGTGAAAATAGCTAACAGGCAAGCTAAAAATCCTTATCCATGTGTAGCAACTTGCTTTTACACATTTTTCAACAGAAGACTCCCTTATCTTTCCATCGAGTACTACAATAGGCTGCTTTTGTTGGATGTTTCCAGCAGCCCATTGTAGCCAGCGCACCAGAGCTGCGTGGCCTGGGGCCAGGAAGGAAGGTGGGGAACACGTCTTCACAGGTCAATTTCCACTCTCCAAGTTTTCAAGTATTTGAGAGAAGGTCATGTTACAGCACAGATTTACATAGCAGACAAATTACATGACTGCCTGTTCTCAGCATTTCATAATTTCAATGGAAAAATTAGGTCAAATGAAAAGGAGGAAGAATAACCCTATCCTTTCATGCTAGTCAGAAAATTAAACAAAAAACTTATTTAGCTGGGGTTCTTGCCAAAACCTTGGTAAAATTCTGCACTGGCAGTAAACACAAATTAGAAGTATAAGATTTACTATTCCTTTTGCAAAATACTTTTTCTTTTTTTGTGCATCCAAACGACCACAAACCAACCCCAAAATTTGCTCTATTCTTGTTTTAAAACACTGGTTTGACTATTAGTCCAAAACACATGCATTTTTACAAATATGCATACTATGGAGGAACGAGTTAGTAACTTCAATGGCTTTCCCCCACAGCCTGACAGTCTAGCAGGAGTGTTAAAAGAGGGAACTGCTCTTTGTATCATCTGTCCAGAAGAAAAGAATAATAATTTCAAATGGCTTTCCCCCCCCACCCTCAGAGCATGAAATACACTGCACTTGAAAAACGGCAATATTGGCCAGCCCCAGCACTGCCTGAACTCTATGTTTATTCTAGACAGAGACTAAAATTACAGTGTTCGTATTTGGCATTCTTTGACTAGAAATTCACAAACTTTTTTTTCCAGAAAACAACACTATGATATTTCATTTGTTATCTAGGATAACAAAAAAAATACTTTCCAAGAGCACCTCAGGGTATCCTATGGAAATGACAAATCTGAAGTGTTCAGGTACGAACCCATATATCTGTATATCTTAACTTACAAGCTAAAACAATTGCACACAATTACTATTTAGTATACAGTTAAAATATGCTAATCATTATCCTAGGTAGCTTTCAGGATTTGTTTCAACAGAGTCAAAGAGTTGTAGGATTTAGTCTGGCATTCTGTTGATACTCTTACTGAGCAAGCAGAAAGAATAAATATTAACAAAGAAATTACTGGCTTCAGTACCTTTAATTAGGCTTAACATTATTTCAGTTTCTAAAAATGCCAAATATGAAACCCGACTTACTGTCAGCAGTAAGAAAAGCTTTAAGCTACTGCATATTTAAGAAGGGCTGTAGTTTTAAGGAGCTCTGAACAAATTTTTGAAGACAGAGTCACTGTTAGCTGTTCACTAGGTTTTTTATGTGCATTTGATACATATTAAACACGTAAAAAACAGGAAACACAACCTTATGTGTAATCTGTCATTTTCCATATTTACTAACACAAACTCTGAGGGAGGAATTTTACAGAAAGCTTCAGCTTAGCATGTTGCATCCCTGCAGCTGAAAATTCAGATGAAAAACATGGGAGCTTTTTTTCTCAGACACAAAAGGAACTTTTGGGAACATTTCCGAAGGACACCAGAAAGCCTGTCTAGCATACAATGGTTCCTACTCAGCAGAGCCCTCCAAACAAAGAGCAACAGATGCACAAGTGGTATTAATAACAAAACATCTCCTCCCTCTGTTAGTCAAGAGAGGACAGCTAAGGACAGACAGAGTTTCAGGGTACTTACCTACTCGGAAGTTGGTGGCTGTCAGAGTGTCAGCAGCATGGCCGTTTTCACTGATCAGGGTGGTTGTATTTCCCTTCTCACAGTTGTTCTGACAGTTGCCTTTGGTACAAGTCACTTTACAGATGCTGGGTGTAAAGACCACCTTGATGCGACCAGTGTGATTTCCCACTGTCAGCGGAGGCAAAGAAAAAAAGAAAAATAAACAGATCACTTTGGTATCCATTGATTTCCTTCAAAAAGCTTTTGGGAAAAAAAAAAAAGGCGCAGGGGGGAAGGCGACAGGTCTACAGGAGGAGGGCAGTCTGCAGTGCTCTCTCATAGATCTCCAGTGGTGTCTCTGAAACAGGAGTAGGAAGCTTAGCAAACAGAACTCCGGGATCTGCTCCAAAACCACATTTAAAGTCAAGTCACTGGAGTGGGATTAGTAATCACAATGCTGCACTTTATTCACAGGCAGACAAAGAGCAATACCAAGGGCATGACAGCTTAAATAGCCGACCCTGACAGGCAGATGTAATGTAAAGAGCTGGCTCTGCACCTCGAGGTGAATAAACTCTTGTGTACTCCTACATACTTTTCCTGTTTCTGCACTTATTAAGTCACTATTTGTAGCTCAACCCCTGGAAACGTTTTAGGCATGCGGCATGTCTGAAAACATCTGTCTCAAATCTCCTGGCACCCCAGCCTGAAGTGGTCAAACCTTGTGACACAGCTGCCTGGACCCATTTTTTCTTCACAGATTTTTGGCACTGTTTTTCCACAACAATTTGCATATTATAGACTGAGCTCTACTGTCAGCCTTTGTTTTAGTAATGAATAGCTCAGAGAAAAGAGTGAGAAGTATCAGTACTTTAAAGTACTGAGATCAAAGATAAAAAATGGCTAGATTCTCCTTTTTTATATACTTCCCTATAGTCATTTTAAAAAACTTGAATGCAATAAAGGCTGCACAAGCACTAATTTGTTATTAAGCTAGTTATAAGAATTTCCTGTTACAGAATTATATGTAAAACCAGATGTATTTGATCCAACATCTAACAGCTGAAGACAAAAAACTGTATTAAAACTACTTATTAGGAAAAATGGTGAAAAGAACATATTCAATTTGCAATTATCTAAAAAGAAAACATTTTGTCCTCTGCATACTACTAATAAATCCAGCAAGTTCTTGAAAATATATCAGAGCATCTTTGTGGAAACTATTAATAAGTACTTTCATATCAAACCTAAGAATGCCAAGATATGATGCACAGAAAGAGAAGAATCTCCTTCTTCCTGATGTCATAGAAATAAAAAATGTCTGGATAGCTGCCTAACCTAGTTCATGAAATACTTTCCAGACAAACACTTTTTTGAAAATATTAAGAAAATCTTACAAATCTTCCTATTTCAAAAGAATAAAAACCTCCTTATTTCTGGCTCTTCATAAACAAATAAATTTAAGCAATTGTGCTGATTGTTTTGTCTACAGTAAAGGCATTGCTCTATTTGAACAGCAGCTGTATTACAGATGCTCCCACCTTATTCTCCATAAACAATGCTTGGAAAAGGAAGAGCCCTGACAGATACAAGAATAAAATACTTCGAGCAAAGGCTAATATTGTGATTTAGAAGATGTCTTGGATTCTAAGATGCCACACATTTCTTACAAAAATGAATACACCTTAAACAGATATAAGGGATCTATGAACTGCTGAGGGTAGAAATTTGAAACTTTGGTTTTTAAAAGCATAGCTTCAAAAGCAAGATTGCCATCTTTGTATTTTACTTGCATAGTTTTATATATATATATATATTTCCCTAGAAAACAGTCCACTTTATGTATCATATTTTCAGACGTTTTAGCAATACTTTTCCTTTAGGATGTGATCTAATTAAAAAAACAGGGATAGTTGAGTCAGTAAAGTCAGTCCTGCCTACACTGTAGAAACCAGTACTGGGGGACCCAGACAAGATTTCTGGCTTAGCTGAAAAAAAAATAAAATAACTCAGCTTTGTCAGTGCTGGAAGGGCAGAAAACACAGAGGTCAATAAGAGATGGAGACAAAGCACAGAAACTGAATGGTCACATGGTTTGTTTTGCTATGGCATGGGAGAAAAGTGGAGTCCATAAGGGTCAGATTCTTCCACCTGACACCCAGAGAAGTCCACTTCCTACTGAGAAATATTCTGTACAACGTGTCCCCATTAACAGAAGGTTTGACCATAGTCCCACCACAGCACCTGGCACAACTGTGGTTAGCGAGTTATAGGAAGTGCTGCCATTTTCTGTCTCCCCAGGAGATGAGAATTCAACATGAAATTGTGCAGGGACAGACTGACAGGTTTGTTGTCCTCACCCCCCGCCAGAGGGACGCCTTTCAGTAAGTCTTGTCCCCTGAGCTCTGCTGAGTGTTGGCTTGGGACATGAAGCTCATGAAGACAATAGTGCTGTTAGTGCTAAATACACCTACTCTGCAGTTAATGCGTTTGGCACCAGCGGTCCAGAGGAAACATCCCTATGTGTTGCATTCAATAAAATGTTCTATTCGTGAACGCAAGCAGCTCTTCTGAATGTGACTCAACTTAAAGTGCAATAGATTGTCTGCACACCCAGTCTAAGGCCCATAACTATGTTTTTGAAATAGTAAAGATGACATTAACTCATCATTTAATTCTCCTTCACAGTATTCTGTACTATGTTGAGTGCTGAGCTATAGTAAGAACACTTGGGCAAAGTGTTCCCAGCAACAAAAATTTTAAAATAATTTTTATCACCTAGTATAGATTTTACCAGAAAATCCTGTAGCACAATTATTCTATTAGAAGAGATGCCTTCATGTGAGAGTCAACAGAAATTCTAATATTTGCTTTTCAATGCTTTTGGATGAGAAAATACTAGTATCTAAGTTTGGGAGTATTAGTAGTCAAACAGTACTTTCAAAAACACAGATCAATACCTAGAGAGGTAAAGAGTAAAACAATGTTTAAATGGAGTTTTTCAGGAAGAAGTCTTCAAAACAACATGATGGAAGATCTAGTCCTTACAAATACTCAAATGATTATTCAGCAAAGTTTTTCATAGAATCTTCTGAGTTAGAAGGTACTTACACAGAGTCCAGTTCCTGGCCCTGCACAGGATGAGCTCCTAAGTCACACTGTGTGCTTGAGAGCTTTGTCCAAATACTTCTTGAACCCTGTCAAGCTGCTGCTGTGACCATTTCCCTGGGGAGCTGTTGCAGTGTGCCCACTCACCCTCTGGGTGAAGAACCTTTTCCTAATATCGAGCCTAAACTTCTCCTGACACAGCTTCAGACCATTCCCTCGGGTCCTGTCACTGTCACCCCAGAGCAGAGATCAGTGCCTGCCCCTCCTGTTCCCCTCACAAGGAAGCTGGAACTGCAGTGAGCTCTGCCCTCAGTCTCCTCCAGGCTGAACAGACCCAGTGCCCTCAGCTGCTCCCCTTACGGCTTCTCAAGGCCCTTCCTGTTTTCATGGCCCTTCTCTGGACACTGCCCAACTGCTTTATAGGCTTCTTATATTGTGGCACCCAAAACTACATTGAAGAGCGCTGACCCTAAAATGTAGCCCTATAGACACCCAGTAGTTACCAGTGACCAGGCTGATGTAACCCCATTTACTACAACCCTTTGTGCTTGACCTGTCAAGCTGGTTGGTGAACCATCACATGATGTGTTTATCTAGCTGTCTGCTAGTTATTCTGCAATAAAGCAAATTCTCTGATATTCCTGTTTTGATAGTTGCAAAGAGACAGAAATAAGACACCTTCATATTCTTTAGACATGGGAAGATTTTCTCCATCTTTCTCAGATTTATGAAGACTGTAAAAACACATAGCTTGTTCTCCCTCCCTAGCAGACCACATCTTTTAACTTCAATTCTTTTGAAGACATTTAGGACGGATACAAAGCTAATTACGGCCTCTGAGCTTAAAAACTGATCAGCATTTGACGAGGTGATTCAAGGCAGAGATGTCACTACCATTCTTTTCTGCAGTTACAGAGAAGTAAACAGTACTATCCTCACAGATTCTGAGGCTTAGGGACCTTAAAAGTGACCTTAATACAGATTAAGCAAGCAGATTAGGCAGATTCAGTTTGAAAAAAAGATCACAAGCTCTTCTCCTGAAAGGAAACTTTTAGCAGCAACTTCAAATTTAGGCTCTTGGACTTCCTTGAATCTCCTCTTCTGTATTCCCCGCCCCCCCCCCGCCCCTCTTCTCCAAAGAGGAAAATTCAATTCTAAATGAGAAACTATCCTTCAATATCTGTTAGCTGACTTGGCAGTATTAATGCTAAACTCCACAATTTCACTAGGAAGGGACCAGTACTGCTACAGCCTTGACCTCTTCTCACTTTGGACTAGCTCCTTTTAAAAGACAGTATTTTTTTAAGGAAGCATACAGAGTATTTTCTTGAAACTCCAGTACCTCCACTGATGATGCCACTGTGACACAGGCATAACAAAATCTGCAATTTAGATTACCTCAAATCCTTTTTTGGAAAAAAAAAAAAAAAAGATAGTGCTACAACAACACACCTGGAATAATTTTTTGTCTATATATATACAGACAGATGTAAATCCAACTCTTCTAGACCAATTTTAAACGTGGAAATGAAACACCTCACTATGCTCCTAAGTATAACAGCAGACTGAAAAAATACAAATATGAGACCAGATAAACAAACAAGCCTAATGAAAAAAAACAAAAGTAGAAGATGCAAACACCAAATAAATAGCAAAAATACTGAAGCAAATGGCTAAACTAGAGACAGATTGTTGGTTTAATAAAGACAGGTCAATCAAGATCACTAATAGTGGACAAAACTTCATCCCTCAGCTAGACAGCGAACTCACAATGAGATTCAGCCAACAGCGCCTCATCCTGCCTCACTTATACTTCAGAGCTCTGTGATACATTTGTCAAAAGACATCAGTGGAAGAAGGTACCCATAACTTCCAAAATCTGTAAAACTCTTGAGCCAGTTTAAAAAAAAAAAAAAAAAAAAAAAAAAAAAAAAAAAAAAAAAAAAAAAAAAAAAAAAAAAAAAAAAATAAGAAGGATGTCTGGGTGAAGTGCTGGGGCTGGGATTTTAGTTGAAAGTTGGCATGATATGTATGAGGTTTTTTTCCATCTCCGTAAGTCACTATGATATAATATCATGAACACAGCAAACCCCTGCTGTGATAAATTTATGATTTAGCAACAACTGCAGGAGAACTGGAAAATGCAAGCAAAAGGATTTCTTAATAGAACCCTTTCTGCCTCCACTATCCATTATGACAAATTTTCCCCCCTGCATTAGCAAAAAAGGTGAAGTAGCTAAGACAGGGCAAGTGGCAGGTTTTATGTTCAGGTGGCCACAACAGCTTACACAGCCATACCTGGAAAGAATTGTGTCAGGAGAAGGATTCCTCCTCAACCTCCTGAGTAGCTGTGCAATGCAACTCAGACTTTGTTTCTTCCTAGAAGAATTTCTATAAACACTTCTTTTCCTTGGGTTTATGGCTGCTCTCACAGCTCCAACATTCTGACAGTGTTCAACAGTCACAGTGGAGCTCAGGTGATTTGTGGTGTGTCCCTGTTCTGCAGGAAAACAATGAGCTAGCAACACTAGCGAAAGCAGGACTGGTATTCAGTTAAATAGTTAGCTACATAGGTCAAGGGGGCAAAGAGAATAAAATCTTTTCATGTGTCAAAAATACTGATGTTATTTGTGTGACGGTTTTGTGCTTCACGGTGATCTAACCAAAAGGATTCACAATAAAAAAAAAAAAAAAATCACAAGCAGTGGCTTCTACCAGCTGAACACACAGGTACATGCCTTCAGTTATGACAAATATCCTGAGACAAATCTCCTAAGGAAACAGAACTAGCAGAACTATCGACATTCCATCAGTGCCTCCAGTAATGATATACATTACTCTCTTTTCATGACATTCTACTTCTGCACTGATCCCAGTGTGTTTTCATATGTTTATCTACACAGTGTGCCATTGGACCTGAAGGCTCTAATTTTAAAATTACATTCTCTTCACAATAACAATAGATTACTTCAGGCTATTTTACATTTTCAAATTATAATCATGATGCATGAGGAGAGCATTTAAAATTCAATCTTCCAAATTCAAACCAAATTAGCTTTTAAGCAGCTAATACATTCAGCATTTTAAATTGTTAGATGACCAACACCCTCACTTTTTTCTTAGCTAAATGCTGACACAGAAAACAAAAACAAACATAGAAAAAACACCAAAAGAAGCAGAAGGAAATTACTTATTTCCTAAAAAAGGTGTCTCCCAGTTATTTCACCAATCCACCTGGTTTAGTCCTTACACTAAATATGCTTGTTCAGCTAAAAGGAAAGATGACATTGTATAAAAATCAATGGCACAAGTAAGATAGTTAAGCTCTTAGAACTACTGTCAAATGACCTTTTTACACTTTTGACAATATATGAGGAAGTTTTGTCTTGTCATCACTTAGTCATCACTTGAAAATAAAATAAAAAATCTTAAACAACCAATAAAAACCTAGTTTCCAAAGATCAGAACAAGTTGAACTTAGCTGTCATACAACTTAGAAAGAGAATCATCTAGAAGATTTATAATGCTAGGAGCTAATGAAGAAACAAACAAAAAAAAGTAACAGAAAGAGAAAAAATAAAAAGACAAAGACACACTAGATTGACATACAGACCAGAGGCAGATCTTCCCTAAGTTTTTGATTACACATTGAAAGAAATACAGGCTTTAAAAGGCACAGAAAGTGCTGTAAGAGATTCTGAGAGATCACTTAATCTTGCCATCTGCATTTTCCCAGGATAAAACAGCAACATTAAACAAAAGGTTTGTCCAGACAGACTATCCTCAAACCCCTTCTATTATGCAGATTCCACAGCCTCCCCCCAAAGAATTTATTCCAACACTTCAGCCTCTCCTATTGTAAAGGTATTCCTAATACCTAACCCACGTTTCCCCTGTAGCAACTCAAGCTATTGCCCTGTTTCATCTACAGCAAACTTTAACAAAACATTATTCCTCTGTGGATCATTTTCTAACAAACTAGAAGACACTGCCATCAATCTTCCTCAGTCTCATTTTGACCAGACCAAAACCCTCTAAACATACCGTTTAACAGCCTGTATTTTGCACATCTACATCTTTTTTGTTTTGCTTTTGATACCAGTCACTGGGTCCTCATCTTTCTTCACAAACCCTGTCCAAAACCACACTTTACTGCAGCTGAAGTATGATCAATGGTGAGGAGACCAGCAGAATTACTTAACAAAGCTTTACATAAAATGCTTCTATGATTTTAATTTATTTTTGTCTCCCAACAATGCACTGATACTTCATACCCAGAACCAATCTGCAGGCTACGCCAAAGGGGCACACATCTACCAAATCCCTTTCTGATCTGTTGATACAGATACCATCTCAGTGAAACAAATATAGGACATCCCTTTGCAAATAAAGAACAACCTTAGCAGGACCAAACTCAACTCTTAGTCTGCTCTGAGCACTGGAGTAAAATCTCCTGCATTCAAATCTTGCCCATCTAAAAATCATGCAAAATATAAGTCTTAATCTTTCTATAACAGTCACAAGTACAAACAAGTCTGAAAACTACATGGATTAAATAAAGGCAAGATACAGCTGTTGAGTAATTTGATTTTTGGCTTCAATATACAATGCCTACCTTTGCTCTTTGCAGAAACTTGGTTAGTGTTCCCTAGGTCACCTCACAGCCAGTTCCCTTTTCACAAGCATTGGGAGAAATTAGACATGTCAGTGAAATTAAAAATAAGATGATTCAGATTTATTTAATCCAAGATCCAATGCCTTCTCTAATGCTTAAGAGTACACCCCCAGTTCTGCATGAGGTGAGGTGTATGTGTGCACATCCACCCAGTCAAACATTTTGAACAAGATGACAGCGTGGCAAGCTGTACTTGATTTAACATGTCTAGACAGCTGTAGGAACACATTATATTGAAATGTAATTAGTTTAGCATTCCTACTTTTTGTTATTTCTGTACTTCATATTTTCGCTGCATTTGTATTACGTTATTCATGTATTTCACTAGTTAATACAACTTAACCTTTGATATTTCATCACTTTTCAAGTACTCAGCTCTATTGTCTTGATGCAAACTGGAAGGCTTCCAAAAAAAAGCAAAACATGATCCAGCTATTTAATATGACAGTAACTGAAGAGAGATATGCACTGATATTTTTGTTGCCATTCTTATTGCCATTGTTGCTGTTACACACACTTCTCTAGATACCTATTTCTGACTAGCCATGCCTCTACACCTTCACTTCTTCCTTCTGTCTCACTCAGAAGCTCCGACCACAAACTTCTCCCTGCAGTCAGAACTGAGCTCTCAGACTTCCTGCTTCTATCTCACCCTTGTTTCTCTACCCTCTTTTTAAGCCCTGCTTGCTTCTTCAGTATGCTTGACAAACAGGAAAAGAAATAATTTCAAAAGAAAGTTTGATGCTTCCAGGAAGCATCAGGTAGGAAGCTTCCAGGAAGGAAGAAGGTAATTGAAAAGAAAATAACCGGGAAAGTCTTTTCCCCTTCCTGACTGTATCCCTGTGATAATCTCTTCCTTGCTCCCTGTCAAGGAATAGAACAGAGAATTCCACTATCTTCCTCATCACCACCTCCACCACCCTCCAAAACATTTTAAAATTTTTAATAGTGTATTCTAGGAGAGGCAAATAACTCACTCTTCAATTATCTTAATCTCAGTTTAAAATAAGAGTGTGAACAGTGTACTGTTTGAAGTCATTTACTACAGCAACACTTGTTTTGTTTAAGTAGGTTTCCTCTATTAATTTTGACAAATTCCAAAAAGATCTCCACTATCTGCAACACAGATTTTTTGAGTTTTGTATGGATGGCTTCACTTAAAAGTACCAAAGGAGCATATGCAGGCACAAGTGCTGAGATTGTTTAGAAAGACCCAATTGTGTTTACATGCCACAAGCCCTTTGCTGATAAATTCTGTCACTGACACAGCCTTTTAGAGCAAGAGAGGAATTCACAGAAATTACATTCAATTTTGTCCTCTGGAAACCCATAATGTACAAATCACGCATAGATGTGAAATCTGAGGTCCCTGCCAGCTGGTTTTATCAATCGCCTTTTGTCCTCCTTGTCTTTTCGACCACTACAAGGATTCTTTATATACAATCCTCAGGCAATGAACATCCTATCCTTAACTACAGCCATTCTCCCTGGTAATGAGATACATGACTATAATTTCCATTCACACAGTTGAGAGTGATCCAGAAAAAGGTACCAACCCAAACAGAGCATGCAGTGTGGTTTGATGTCTGATGGAATGGCTTCAACTCAATTCAATAAACTTATTGGCCAATAATTCTTTTAATCTATGCTACATTTATTTTGTTTAAATCAATTATATTTAAACTAGATCCACAAATGGTTATGATGGTAAAGAGCTAAATTTTAGCCTCAAGTCACACCACTTACCAGTCCTAGGTTTCTTTTCCAAGGGATGAGAGAAATTGATTGCATGGAGCAAGCAGAACATTGAACAGGACTGTGCCCAACCCATTCAGAAGTAAAGGCTGATGACCTAAGACTGCTTAGTTCAAGACTGCTTAGTTGAGGGCTCAGACACTTGTCTTTGAAGAACTCTGTGAGTTCACTACAGCTGGATTCCAAATATCACAATGACTGCTATAGCAGTCCTTGGGGGACGTAATCCCACATGAGAGCTCAGCTGAGTGTACTTCTAAGGATAGGCAGGCAGTCAAGTGCTTCAGCTGCAATTTCAAATATGAATTACACAAAATATTAGCACCCAGATGGCCTGTCTTTCCCAGAGTGCAGTACTTGTCCTGAAACAGAACTTCAAGCTCTTCAAGAGACTCACGCTTGAGTTCATATCAGTGCTTCAGGTTTGGGGCTGGATACTACTCCAGCTGTAAGCACAGCATTCAGGTGAACAAGCCTTTTTAAGTTCCATTCAAATTATCCAGCTTCTTAGGTACTTAAGCATACCTGGACCCAAAAGGCTTTCACTTGAGCAACAAAGGCCCAAAAGCCACACTTAGACACAGACATCATCTAAGGCACAGAGTTAGGGTTAGGGTTACAATCCTCATCTCGGCTGTAACAAAGCAGCAGTAACTTTACAGCCCACCACAAGCAATTTTCCACTGATGAAGCTGCAATGCATACTCTGATAATGAAGTCAGCATCTTTACACACAAACTTAATATTCCCAGCTAAATACTATGCCATTGTCCACTTTATCAACAGGACTCTTTCACAAGGTGGTCTGAATTTGGTCTTAGACACTGAGAATGAGACTCACTGCCACCTGAAATTATGTACTCATTTCAAATTATGCCTTTTGCCTAAGGTTATTATTTAGGCTTCTTTCACAACAATAATACAAATATTAGACAATAGTATTACAAGTCTCAAGCTGGAAGAGCACTTCTCAAGAAAATAAATAACTTGTCAAGAAAATAAATTCTTGAGATAGAGTTTCCCCCTCCCAACATACACAATTCCCTCAAATGAGAAAAAAGTCTAAATTGCAAGAGTCAATGTTCATCATTTCTAGGAAGAATAGGGAATAAAAATTAAATTAATATTACCTTACTAAAGTATATCCACTTGACATTTCATTTCCTGAAGGGAAACAAAAAGCACTAGGGAAGTCAACAAACTGTAAACAGTGACAAAGGACAGGACATCATGGAATTAAGTTATTAATGAATACAGTTGCCTCTGCATGCTGAATCACCATTAAAAATCTTCTCCCTCAGCAGTACATGAAGCCAAGATCTTTTTTTCCCCCTAATTTTCTGAACAGGGGAAAAAATGACAACAGACATAAGGATGTCACTGATTCTGAAATCGCAGCTTCACAGGGAATGAACATTTGTACAGTAATTTTTTTGTCCACATTTTTTCATTCCTTCTAGCATAGGCAATGGACTGACAGAAAAGCACTTTCACATCTCCTTTGAAGAAAACCAGACTCAGCTACTTGAAGCAATCAGAATCAATTCTTGATACCAAAGACTTGTATTACAGTAACTCTGGAGTTAGCCAGGAGCCAGGCTAAGGGACTTTTAATGTTTGATTGTGTGGGTTCAATAGGTCTCTATATCCACCTAAACTAATATTTTCTAAACATCATAAAGACTTTCCCCTACAGAATTTTCTGGAAAGCCTCCTCTTATCTCCTTGAGAAATTTTTGCTTTTGGAGCCAATACTCTTTGATCTCAGAAGCTGAGATGCATTGGTCTCAGTCTGTGTTTTCCCCCAGCAATTACACGCTTTGAACTGATTTTAATTCTGTTTGCCAGATCACCATGTTTTTCCAACATCCTTCTTCATTCTGCTGTATATCAATCTCTGCATTTTAAAGCATGGAGATGGGAATTCATTTTTGGGTGAATGCAACATTTAAAATAGTTTCTATAAAAGCACCAGCAGCCTTTGCCTGTCAGGCAGACATTTATTTCCTAGTGAGCTCAGGGCCATAAAATCTTTTGAGAGTCCAGAGAGAAAAATACAGTACGTTTGGGGGGGCTGCTGATTTTCTGGCCTCCTCAACTGTGAGCCTTTATAGACACACAAACAATCATGAAGACAGCTTAGCAAGAGAATTGTTAGAATGCCTACAGCAACAGTATACTGAGTGAAATAGCTTGTATTCATACAGAGCTATTCTGTCTCCAAGGTTTTCAAAGAACTCCACGGTCTTTTATAATTGCTAAATAAACTGCATTCATTTGTAAGTTATTTTTTCAGAATTTGTCACTCTATTTTTTGAAGCAAAAGCAATGTAAATGTGCTGCTTGGTTTGCTACAGTTAGCTGAATTAATCTGAATCTACATAACTCAATTTATACCTAGAATTTAGCCTATTGTTTCCAAGACTTGCTGGAATCAAAAGTAAACTTTAACTGGCTGTTACAAATCACCATACTGTTCAATAGCAGGAAGAATAATGCTCTGAAATAGCAGTGAGGAAGAGAATGCTTCACACTAAAATTTTTCTTTGAAAAGCCTCAGTGCTCTTTGACCCTGATGCTGACAGGAACAAAATTTTATCTTAAAGTTTTTAGCTTGTCTCTTAAAAATCCCTTCTGCTCTGGAATGAGAGCACCAACTTTGTACACACATGCATTTGAGAAAATGAAACAAAAAGTCCCCAACATTTATATACTTGCCCCATTCCCTTGCAACTGAATATGTACAATTTTAGGAGCAATACATGAATGTCAGTTGCCATGAGTGACTGAAGCAAATTTGACTCTACATTCCCTCCAAACAGACTATGTTGTAATCACTCAGTTATTCCTTAATGTTAGTCTTCTAAGCGTTCATTCTGGTTTCACTCACCTCATTCTGCTGGATGTACCTTGTTCAGAGTGTAGCCTTGAGATCCTCCCTCATCTCCAAATTTCCCAAAACCTCTAGTTGGGAACATTACCACTGTTTAACTCTAATATCCATAAATATATTGACAGGCACAAGTTACAAGGAACACAATGCAATGATCTAGTTAAGACAAGCCAGAGAGAGAATTATTTTGCTGTTCATGAAGAGCAGCTCCACAAAGCAGTAACAAGAATGGTGGAAATAGTATCTGACCCAGTGAAGATCAGAGGGAGTTTTTCCTCCCAAGTCTGAACTTGGGTAGAATGTCAAATCATACAGATGTATTTATATGCAACACATATCATACCTCTGTGTGCACTTTTTACAGCAATAAAATATTTATGCCTTTTGCAGCTGTTTACCCATACTGCCTGGCAGGGAAATACAATTACTATGAAGTAAGTGTCACTTAATGAAGCCGGAATGGTGCAGTTCCACAAAAATAGTTTTAACTGGAATTTCAAAGTGACAACTGGGATTTGCTCAAATCAATCTCTGAAGTCATCAGTGAAGGCAGCACATGTAATTACATATAAACGTACAGAGGAGCTTCACTAGGTTACCAATGTATTGTGCTGCCAACAGAGGAAAGCTCTTGTTATGCCAAATTTGGAACAGGGTATTCTGTTCAGCCCATCACAACTATAAGTGCTGGGACATTTTCTTCCACATTAAGCTTATTTCATGTGTATAAACTTATGTAAAATATGATGTAATATAATGTAGCCACAGTTAGAGGAGTTACACAGCTTTCATATTGTTTCAGCTTCATCCTTACACAAGAATTTAAGAGTTGTCCACGGAACCATGAGCAGATCCTAAGAGTCCCAAAGCCATACAGGCATATTTGTCCAAATTCCAGCCACAAAAAATACAACTAAGACACAGTAGGGAGCTGCAAGCCCAAGTCCCCTAAACCTTATGTAACCTTTACTACTTAAATCCAAGACATGTTTTCATTTACCACCTAAAGTAGAGACAAGTTCTCTTTAATGAATTTTATAAAGAATTTTGGTGAAGACCAAAACAACCCAATCTAGCTAGAAGAAAGTAGTTTTCCATAGTACTTAATTTTAGCAACTTAACATGTAACTTCAATTGCAAAATTCACATACTTCTCACATTGTCTTCCTAGAGACATTAGTCTCGTTTTCTTTCTTATCCTCTTTTCCTCCTTGGGATAACTTCATTATACAAACACATGCCTGATTTACTTCACATAATACAATTCCAGTTGTAGGTAAAGTACTCTTGAGTTTTTCTTCTGCTCTCAGTGCATTCTGTGGTTGCCTCAGTCACTAATTAATACATTTTCTCAATGTGTCTCTAGAACAGGGAAGTAGTGGCATCTTCATTGTGCTTATGAGGAACTGTACCCTGGTGAGAGGGTGCACAAAATTGTCTTCCACATGCAGGCAACACCAAACAATTTATTTCAGAAGCAGAAATTTCACTATTTTCAGCTCAATGGGCAAAATGCACAGTGCCACTAAACATTAGCCCACAGACATCTCAGGCTGGAAAATGAAATGTGTATTTAAATGCATTTTCTGAAGAACCATATAGCAACCAGAAGTGGATAGAGTGAAACTGAAAACTTCCTAGCCTCTTCCTGCTGCAATAAGCAGTTCTTACAATAGCTAAGTTGAAAGGAATTCCAGAAAGACTACATTTAGAATTTGTTCACTATCATATACATTTTAGGCCAATAGAAATCACACAACATTCCTTTAACAAATTTTCTGCATTACTGCATTTATCAATCCAGGGATACAAGCACTGATATTTAGAGGATTCATGCTCAGATGAGTAGTGGTTACTATTTAACAGTGTCATTAAGGAACTAGTGGGAACTGTCTGAGGTAGATGTACCTGAATTACTAAAAATAAAAAAATTTTTCCTACTGTTTCATGGATTACCAGGTTGAAAATAGAATTCTATGGCTGAAATTTCTGTGCTGCTGCCATTGCTACTACTAGAGAATTTTTCACTCTGAGGTTCCAAATATTTAGGCAGATTACAGGAGAAGTGTGACAGTACTTTTAAACAAATAATACATCCCTTGAGTATTACTCAGAGTTTGTATCCCACAGGAGAGAAGTTCAAAATGCTTGACAGTAGAAATGCTACCTGCTACTAGCAGGTAACTCAATTTCACATCCCAGGGTGACTTTAAATGCTAAAATTGCAACCCCAGTGGCTTGCTGAATTTTCAAGCTCTGTTGATGTGATACATAATCTTACAGTAAAATTCAGCTTAAAAGCCAAAAGAATAAACTATTTACTGTTTTTAATAAGAGTACTATACTGCATGTTCTGAGCTTTTTCAGAAGCGAAACTGCTTACAAATGCACCAGAGCAAAAATTCCAGAAGGCATCTTGAATGAATTTTAATTGAAAAATGTTTAATGTGATTTCACTTTAATGTTTTTTACCCCAGTACATCCAAAAGCTCATCTGACAACGCTGTGATGGGGCATTTAAACATGACTGATTCCCTCTAAATCAGAAGATGCTCAGAAGCACCTGGTCATGTTTGGCAGTTTTCTTCCCAGTGTACCACTACCCCTCATCTCATTTGTTTCTAGCAGGACAGACTCATCCTGCTAGAAACAAAGGTAACAAAAGACTGACATTTGTTCCAGGTTCAAGACTACCCATTTTATATCACTGGATTGAAACAATCTATAGAAGTCCAGAAAAAGCAAAACCAACAGCAGCTACAGCTTTAGAAGAAAGTTTACTCTATGGAGTACATTTTTCACAATTGCCAGTCTCTGGCACAGTGTTAATATTTTGAAGTAAAATGCATAGAAATGCTCATAAAAACCCAACAGAATGAGTAGCTTTGCACTCCATGATTATTGATAGCTATGAACTCTTGGGCAATGCTACCAAGTATTACCTAGCTACACTTCTCATCTCTAAAGAAATTTTATTTAATGTTACCATAAAAAAAAAAAAAAAAAAAAAAAAACCTGTGAAGCATTTAGTACTAACTTTCTGGCCTCTGCTTTTTAATAAAATTATTACCTTTTCCCCCTCTTCCTTTTCAAGTACCTCCATATGGCCATTACCAATTCCTCTGCTCAATTAAGTAAGTGCCTGCCCCATTAAAATAGATTATACATTTAAGAGCAATTACAAAACACCATGAGATCATCAGCCACACTCATACATGAGCTAGACAATGAACATCAACCACAAGCATGAACTAATTCACACAGTTCATCTCTAGTCAAAACAGGACTAAGAACTGCATATTCATGGTTATCACAGGACACCTGACATGAAGTTTCAGATCCTAATCTTACCTCACCATAGTTAATTCAAACATCCCTAACATTAAAATACTGACAGCTGAAATTTAGAACTCAATTTTCATGAAAACAAGCAGTCTTCTAATCTTCAAGTTCATCCCAGTACCTCCAAAAACCAGAAAACCCAAACAGATATGGCAGGCCAAGTTCTAGGTCTCCTGTTCAAGCTAGTAGGACATCATCCTAGACTCCACCACCATACAGCTCAAACTGCACTCTGTACTAGCAGATATCTGAACTCATACATCAGAAGTTGCTGCCACCATCTCCCACCTCACAGATCTAGAAAACAGGTGAAACAGGTAATGAGACTGGTTTTTAGGCTGACAGAGAGCTCAGAATCAAATTTTGACACCATCCAAATAGCTTGCATTTTACCTCTGAGTCAACACTTAAGTCATGGCTGACCTTATCAGGCCATAGAAACTCTTTTTACTACTTGTCCTCTGGCTGTTTTAGGACTCACAAGCTTTTCAATAAGGGTAGAATGTTTTACTAAGGCACTGCTCAATAAGGGGCTTAGAATTTGATAAAAACCAGTCCAGGCTTCAGCTCCTGGTTTTCCTTCTCCTAGTCATGTCCCTCAGAGCACTCTAAGTAACAGTGGGACCCAAATAAGCTAGAAAGAGCTAGAAGCACTGGTTCCCTCACCTTACAGCTATAGAGTCTTCTCCTTATGCTACCATAGAAGGAAAAAAACCAACTCACAGAATCCATCCATTTAGCAGCAGTTTGATACTTGTGAGTACCACTGAGTGTACTGAAGGTAGAATGACTTAAACAGCCTGAAAAATGGAGCCAAAAGGAAAGATGGGTTTGTTTTTTTTTTTGGTCAGAATCCAACCTGGAACAGTCACACCAAGTAGTGGAGAACTATAAAACCTGGAATTTGTAAACTCTTTGACTAGTAAGAGTCATGACAGATGGTCACAATCCAATCCCAGTGGCCATTAATATTTTTTTTGAAAGAAAACAACTGCTGACTGGAAAAAAAGCAGTATCATATTTACAAAAGAGACTACTGCTTGATGTTGACAGTGTGACTAAAAAAATATAAATTTTTCTGAAACTTCTAAGAAAGGGAGATAGTGCTTTGCAAGAAGTATACTTCACCACTCTGAAAATGTTAACTGAAAGACCTCCAGCTGCCCACTGCTCTTCCTATTAGAGCCAATAGTCTCATATACCATCAACAAACCTACACTTGAAGAAAAGGAAGCAGGGAGTTGCACTGAAGTGTAAATGGACAGACCATAAAGATGAGCAATTGCAGAAATGCAAATATACACAAAGGAATTCTAGGTAAAGATTTAGAAGGAAAGTCTCTTCCCTAAAACCTCAGCAGAGCATAATTCTTTGTGCTACAGCAAAGGAAGTCTGTCAGGAGACTGCAAGTACCTAAAGGTCTCAATGTTAATCAGTCCATTATTCAGCTGCAGGAACTTTTCTCCAAATCAAGCCAGCAGACGTTCTGTAATACCTAACCCATAATTCATCAAGCTCTTAATCTTCTAAGCCAAAACTTGTCCTCAAGCTCTGCACACAATGGGGCATGAGCCAAGGCCACAAGCTGGGCACCTACACAATCTTTTTATTATAAATATGAAGCAGAAACTCTCAGGCAGCTCCATACTGTGCAGAAGTTCATAAACACGTAATAAATTAAATATAGAGAAAAATAGTCACCAATGAGACTACAGTCCTGAACTCCAGCTTTCCAAAAAGGTATCCATCATACTGACACTGACTACACTCATAGATGTGCCTATTCTAGCAAAGCATTCACAAAGCACCCTTTTCTGAAGAAAAAAACTATTATCTAGAAACAGCATGATAAATTTTCAACAGCAAAACAGATTCAATTGTTTTTCTCATCCAGGAAATCTGTTTTGTTTCTGCACAAAATGCAGAATATTGGAGCATTTGCTGACCTAAGAAATCTCACGTAGAGTTGTTTTAACCTTTCTCTGTCTTCAAGTGTTACTGCAGAAAATTTCAATATCTTTAAAAAAGCAGGGAGTGGGGCTTTGTGTGGGAGAGAAGGGAACATGCTTTTTGTACTCACATCGCAAAGGGGATGCAGGTTGATCCTGGCCCAGCCTCAGCGGTAATGAGCCCTCAGTGGACTGCTCTCCTGAAATCACTTTTTTTACTGGATAGTATTTGGGCTTAATCACATATTCCTGTGTTTGGCCATGATGAAGATTCATCATTAATGTCTGAGATGAAAGGGGTATCATCCTGTTTTGGAAAGAGATAGAAAAGACAAAACAAGGTAAGAATTAATAAATTAGACTTAGAAACTACTTGTAAAAAAATTGAAGACACATTCAACTATAGTCCAAATTCTCAAAATACAGTTTGGGAAATCTACTACCTTAGAAATAAGCACCTAATTTTCCAAGCATTTAGCACCATCATTGTCTTGTCAGCTCCAACTCCTAAGAAAGAAAGACTACAGGGATTATATAACTTTCTTCTTGACATGGCAAGAGAAATATCATGGACAGTTCAGAAAACAGAAAGGAACAGGGAAAAGCCCTGATCAAAATGAGTTGCAGCTCAAATTTGTTAACACAGAGCTTTCCAGACAGGTCAGAGAAGCAATAATGCATTCAAACCTTATTCCATTTTTTTACAATTCTCATTCCATAGAAGGTATATAAAGTAGAACCTAAACCCATCTGACTTTCCCCTTCTGTTCCCAGAAATCATTACCTTTTTCACCATATCCCTCTAGCAAAAGAGCAAAGCACTGCTCCTCTTCTCCTCTTTCAGATGTTTCTCATCTAATCACAAGATGTGTCCCAGAGTCACATTACTTTGCCCATCCACTTTCTCTTTGCCTGCACTATTGAACATCTCTGACAAATGTCCCATAACCACAAATGTCCCATAACCACACAGCCTCCCTTAACAACAAAACAATTTTTCCTTCCTGTTAAACAAGAAGATTCCTTCAAGCTCAGGATTCTCTCACTGCTAATCCTGACTCATATGTTTAGATTCCTCCCTATGACCTCAGCTTTTCACTGCACAAGGCCGTACCAACTTTCAACAACAATTCCCTCCTCCCCCTATCAAAAAGTCCTTGGCTATTTAGCAATCATCAGCAGTAGGAATAATTTCTTCACTAACAAACTGGCCTTCACTCTTCCAGCAATTTATAAGGCGGCAGATTGGGCAGCTCTTAGCTACATGCAATGAAACTGCAAGCTGCTTTGGGGCCCCAAGGCTGAAGAACCCCACCACCTAGCAAGTAACAAACCTACTAATAACACACCTTCTAGAGTCATAGCTAGTGCAGATCAGACTGTAATGACACACACACCTTGGAGAGTAGAATCAATTACTAACTTATAACAGTGGCTATCAGGACTACATCATCCTTTGCTCAAATGTTGAAGGCATACAGAGTGGGATGCTGTAAGCCTCCTTTACTGCATTCTCAGCTGAGAGTACGTAACTAGTTTGGTCTTCAAAAATGGAAAAATGGGAAAAAAGTTATGGGATTTGAAACAATCATCCCTCAGAGCCACAGTTCTGCAGGGTAAATAACTGTCCTCTGAGAATAAGTCATGGACCCTATATTACAAAGGACAGCTGAGCAGCACTTCCCCACAGAGGTGAGACTGCAGAGTTTCAGCTAAGAACTTAGATGACTACTGCATTGTTTTCTGACATGCAGAGCCTGAGCCAGCCCCTATCTCCAAAGTAATGCCTAACCCCTTGGTCATGTTATTCAAGATGCTTAGTAACTGCTGTAGCCAATGGATCTGTGGTTAGAACAAACAATGGGGTTTTGTCCTACACAGATGCTCTTTTTCTCAAACTGATCCAAGTTAACAAGAGCGTTCATTAATAGTGACATTCTAAGCCTCCTATGTAGAACAGAAACATAACTGCTCAGCTGTCTCCAAGTCAATATTTCTAATACAGTATTTACACAGTCTCATTACATTCAGTACAAGTCCTTTTGCCAGGCTAAGAGAAAATACTGTATTTTCTATGTAGTCTTTAGGGTTCCTACCAGAAGATCAAAAGACAGCCTTCACTGGTAGTGGAGGTCAGGCTTGGAATCCAACACAGCCTGATAAGAAGTATGACCAAAAAACCCTCAGCCTGAGATAAAGCTGAAGTTGTTGCCTTCAGTACTGCTTACATATGAATTTAATTTCTTTGAAGAATCACTGCAATCACTCCTGCATTTATTTTTTTTTCTAATGGACCCCATTTGATGCCTACACATAAGGACTTCCATTTCTGGTTTTGCATATAAAGGAGTATCTATGCTGAATGTAGAAACAGGACTTAACAGCAGAGGTCAAAATACTAGATACAGATGCTGCCATTGAAGTGGCTGAGTGTTTTCTGTTAAGGTTAAAACCAGTTGTAAAGCATTACAGAATCCCAGAATGGTTAATGTTGCAAGGGACCACTGGTGGGGTTAAACTCTGCTCAAACAGGGTCTTCCTAATGATCTCTGATTAGCAGTCCCCTAATTACCTTTGCTGCCCTCTGCTCAAACCCACTCCCAGAGCTCCATATTTCTCTTGTCCTGAGGAGCCAGAACTGGACTCAGCACTGCAGATGTGCCTCACCAGGGCTGGGCAGAGGGGCAGGATCAGCTCCCTTGACCGGCTGGCACTGCCCTTCCTAATGCACCCCAGGATTCCATTGGCCTTCTTGGCCACAAGGGCTCACTGCTGGCTCATGGATGGCTTGCTGTCCACCAGGACCCCCAGGTCCTTTTCCACAGAGCTGCTTTCCAGCAGGTCAGACCCCAGCCCCTACTGGTACAGGACTCTTCATTTGCCTTTGAACTTCAGACAGTTCTTCTCTGCCCATCCTCCAGCCTGTCAGGATCCTTCTGTACAGCACCCTGGGGTATAGGCCAGAGATATCTTCCCAGTATTGTGGCATCAGTGAACTTGCTGAGGAGGCATCTACCCCTTCATCCAGGTCATTGATGAATGAGTGAACAATATGGGACCTGGTAAAATGTTCTGCCATTCAGACAGAATGAGAACCACCTCACTGTCCACTCCTCCAATTAGCACCTCCCAGGTTTGCCTATGAGGATGTTGTGAGAGACAGTGTCGAAGAGCTTGGTGAAGTCCAGGTAGAAAACATTCATTCCTCTACCCTCATCCATCCAGGCACTTTTGTCACGGTAGAAGACAATTGGGTTGGTTGAGCATGATTTACCTTTAGTGAATCCATGCTAACTACTCCTTGTCACTTCCTGGTCTTCCACACACTTAAAGATGGCCTCCAGAACAAAGCAGTCCATTATATTTCCAGAGATTGAGGTGAGGCAGTAGTTGCCTGGGGACTCCTTTTTGCCCTTCTTGAAGGCTGGGGTGACATTGCTTTCCTCTGGTACTCAAGCACCACTTCTGACTGCCATGACCTTTCAAATATGAGCGTGAGTGGCCCAGCTGTGAGGTCTGCCATCTTTCTCAGCCCTCATGGATGCATCCCATCGTGGCCCATGGACTTCTGGATGTCAAGTTGGCCTAGGTGATTTCTAACCCAATCCTCCTTGACAAAGTGGAAGTCTTCCTTCCACCATTCCTCTTCCCTGGTGTCCCAGGTCAGAGACTCATAAGGGCTGGTCTTGTCAGTGAAGAGCGACAGACAGAAGGCATTCAGTACTTCTGCCTTCTTTGTATTCTCTGTTACCAGACTTCCCACTTAATTTAAAAACAGGCCCACATTTTCCTTAATTTCCTATTTGTTATTGATGTATTTGCTTCCTGTACTTGATATCCTTGGCCAGGTTTTTAATGGGCCTCAGCCTTCCTTGCTGCATTTCTGCATATTCTGACAACATCTCTATTTATGTTTTAAGTGTTCTGTCCCTGCTTCCTTCCTGTGTATCTCTCACTTGTGCTTGGGCATTGACAGGAATTCTGTCAATCATCCATGCAGGTCTCTTGCCCACTTTGCTCTATTTCTCACTCATCAGGATGCACCATTTTTGAGCCCAAAAAAAAAAATCCTTGAATACTGACCAGCTGTTGGAAGGTTTCAACTGTCTCAGATCCTTCTTCCCTGAAGGCAAATTCCAATGATATTTGTCAAAAAAAGTCCCTGAATAGGCTAAAGTTAACTCTCTGGAAGTCCAGGGTTGCAATCTTAATTGCTGCCCCTCTTCGTTCATGTAAGATACTGAGCTCCACAATGTCCTGGTCACTGTAGCCACGGCTGCCCCGATCCTCGCATGTTCAACAAGACCTTCCTTGTTTGTCCATATTAGATCTTTTTATTTTTATTTACCCTTCATCTTGCCACCCATCCAGCCTCACAGAAGCCCAACTGTTAGCTCACTAAAGTCCATCATAACACTTGTAATTATATACAAAAAAGTTAAAAATCATTTAAAAAACCCAACAAAACACAATGCCACACCAAAACCATGAACACCCTATGATGGAAGGTAAAATCTTAGCCATTAGAATTTACAAAAGTTGCCTTTTCCATCCTTCTCAGGTATTATAAATTTCTTCCTTAATTTAGTTTGCACTAAATGTTAATAAATTACTGCTAAGTCAGGTTTGTTTTCCAAGAGTGGCTTACTCAGTACAACACAGGAAAGCCATAAACTCTATCAATCCAATTCTTGAAAAGGAAAAACCTCCACATGATGTGCAAGTTGTTAATTTGTTTCAATGCAGACTAAACCACCTAATGTAAATCACCAAGTTATCTGCTTACAATAATCACACAAAACCAAAGTTAAGATTTGTCTAGACCGTTTTGCTTAAATACTTCTGCTCAGTTTGGATGAACTTGGTATATAACTGACATTAACTTAATAAACTTGACAAAAACTTTCCATTGCTGAAGTGTACGCCAGGAAGATAAACAAATGTCTAAATGCACCTTCAACAAACAAACAATATGAGAAATACTAATAAAGTTACAAGAGCACTGCAGAGGAAGAAGAAACATTTTCAGCTATCATACAAAAGAAAGCTCTCCTGCTTGATAAACCAGAGAAAGAATGTGAGGTACCAGAATAACTCTGGCAAGCAGAAATAAGATCGACAACATTTGGCATGAAAAGTACTGTCTAGACTAAACTAAGACAAATCTCACCCAGGTTGCTTTCTTTCTTTTATTTACTCTAAGCCTGATGCTCCCATGCCTGGCTCCTAGCTAGCAACATTTTCAGAAAATATGAATTGTTAACACAACTGCTTCATGCCAACATACAAATTAATTCCTTCTTCATTACCTCCTCCCAAAGTCACAATGAAAAATCAAAAGGAGAAGAAAACCAGTGTTTTCTAGAACTATGAGATAGTAAAGAAAATATGCAGGTCAGTTCAAAAGGCATGGAAATAGAACTAACCCCCTACCCCCACATAAATTGTTAAAATTCAGTTGCTAGTTCAGCCTGACCTTTGCCAGCTGTTTCCTCCTTACACTGCTTCTCAGATATATATATATATATCTTTTTTTTTTTAAAGATACATGAAAAAGTTTCACTTCCCAGCTGATGATGAACAGATGGGATTTCTCCAAAGCCCTTTACAACATCATACCCATCATCAATCAAGGATGGCCTATTTCATAAGGTCCTACCAGTAACCAAAGATGAAAGAGAGAAGCATTCAGCTTTCCTTTATTTTTACCATTACAAAAGATCTGCAAAATATTGATTTTATGTGCAAACATGTATTTTTTGTACATATTTAAAAGTCCTGTCCCTGAAATACAATGCAAACACTGCAAAACAAGCACTGAGACCTGCCTGTCTTACAATAAAAACCCTACAATGTTGCATTAATATCTTCTTTATAAAACTGCCTTGATTTACATCTTTGCAGTACATTTTTTCCCCAGGCAAATTTTTGCAAAGACAGTAGTTTAGATATTATTTAATAGTTTTCAAATAATACCATCAAGTTATTAATTCCTACTTTTTTACCACCTAAAGAGTTAGAATATTATTTACAATACAAAAAATATCTTCTTCGATTATCATCAAATTGATTTGGTTTGTAAATGAGGTAATACAACAAATACAACAAATTTTAATGGAGACATGTAATCTACACCAAGATATAAAGGGTAAAAAGGAATTCAAAGTTGTTTATAAAGGTTCACACAGAAATGTGAAACATTAACTTTTATCCACAAGTACCATTTCTGCCCCTCTTACATGCAATTTCTGTGGTAAAAGCCTTGTCCGAGACACTTTCAGGGATTACCTAACTCCTAAGTGTTTGCTCATAAAGCTAGCCCTGTATTTGCAGGCTCGAATGAATTGTTCATTGGTTGGATCCCACTTGCCAGCATAACCTGGTGTAAGAGCAGAACTAAAGCTCTGTGAAACAAAACTCACTGAAAAGAGCCCAACTACGAATCCATCGATGCACTTCAATTTTCACATACAACACAAACTGAAATGTCTAGATTATCAACATTGTTCCAGATCTCTAAAGAAATACACTGAGTTTTCTAGAATCACAAGCAGTGGTTGGTTTCCTAGATGTCAAAAAGCAGAAAGAGCTCTTAAGGCAATAGAAATGTATCTCTTGGTTAAATATTTGATGCAGAGCAACCCTACAGATGCTCGGTCACACAAGCTGAAGGAAGCTACAGCTCTTGCAAGTTACGCAGCAGCAGGCAAGCATTCTTCATGTAATGCAGCATTCAGAGACTAAATTTGAAGAATAATCCTTCTGTAAAAATTTAAACTATAAATGGTAATTCTATCAGTAAAATAAAGGCAACGTTTGCCTACAGCATCTTTTCATTAAAGAGATATAAAAAGTTTGCCTCACCCTACTCCCAAAGTGCCATCAAAATACAAGTGACACCAATTTAAAAAAAAAAAATCTTCTTATAGCATTAAGTCTTAAGTACCCTAAACCAGCATCAAAGAAAGAGTATGCATGAAGGCTAGAGAAGTCTGAGACAATGATGAACACAAACCAGCTGAGTCTAAGTCTCACAGTAGCAGCAACTCACAAACTTTTCATTTCACCACACACCAAATGAACAACTAGGAGCCAGAAATTATTTGTTACCTCATGCATACTTTCATTAACACAACCAATGGAGCTCTTCACAAATCTAGATGAATTAATTTGACATCTGGATTATTCTATATAGATTGCCAGCCATACATATATCTTCAACTTTCCAGACACCTCTTATCAATAAAGTTCAATGAGGCAAAAAAAGAAAAAACTCCACAACAGAAAACCTACATGCATTGCTGACTTGTTCTTGTTCCTCTGCTTTTATTGGTTAACTCATATTTTGGGGTTTTTTGTTGTTGTTTTCCAGGATGCTACACTGATAATCCTACAGTCAGGTAAGATATTTTGTCACTATCAAATCCAGCTTTTAAAAGAATGGCTGCTAATGTCACCAACACCTGTAGTAAGAAATTGCCCTCCAAGCATCCACTATGTTGCAGCACTGAGTCAAGATGAAATTTGCTAGTTAGCAGCAGACTTAATTGACCACAGCACTGTATCAGTTCAATATACTGTCTTCAGTAAATTCATGTATGTTTTTCCCTTTCCTGTTTTATGCTATATTTTCTACAGAAAAATTGTTTTTGTTTCCATAGTACTAGTGGCATGTCACACTGACACTGTGTCATAAAAAAATTACTTGGATCAAGACATACTAACTAGTGATAATTTCTAATCTGTCAACTCATGAGACAGACTTCGGTATTAGAAAAGCATGTTGAAATGACAACTAAAAATGGAAACAAACTCCCCCAATGGATGTTATACGATAAAGGCAAGTGAGCACAGCTGCTGCAAAGCAAAACCACGCATCACTAATCTACTCAAATTCTTGAGCATGTTAAACAAGAGACAAAGAGCCCAGCAGGTTGATGTAATTTATTTGAAATTTTTTTTTAAAAGAACTTTGAAGATTTATATTACAAGAGACTACTAAGAAATCTTAGATTATTAAACAGTGCTGTAAGCTTATACTGGGCAAATATACGGAACATAACAGATTCATTTTCTTGACTATATATTAATTATAATATATCCTTTTGAAATCTGCTAACATATACATGGTTTGATAATACCTCAGTTCAGGTTAATAAGTAACTTAAAACTATCTGCAGTTTTGTTACAGTAGTTCAAAAAACCCTCCATTATTTTTTTGTCTTCTGGATTAGCAATTATATTCACACAAGATGAATACACTTACATCCTTGTCTGAATTAAGCAGAAATCTGTCATTTAGAAATATAATACCTAAATAAAATGCTAGTAAAGAACTGAAAACCTTGGCCTATATTTGATATTCTGACAGGTTAATTCATGACTATGAAAAACATAAATGCAAAGAGCAAGTAACTACCCCATCAACTTTTTGCAAAGATGCAGATCGATTAGCAATAAATGTTTCCTCACTACTGCTTGTTACATCTAGAAAATGTTTTACAAGTATGATCTTGCTGGTATAAACCAAGTTTCTCAGGAGGAGTTAGATATAAAGGAATACATCATAGGTTTATAACCTCTTTATAAATTAGACCTGTGTACAAGTAGAAAAATATACAACCCTCCAAGAAAATTAATGGTGGCTAGACAAGAAGAGACAAAGACTCTGAGGACCTGGACTGCAGAGGAACTGAGCACTGATGAACAGGACAGTGTGCATCAGAAGCAACCAGCACGTGTCACAGACATTAAGAGATGTCTATGATGACTGCAGCCAAACAACCAAGAGACTCTCACATCACCCCAGTCAAAGTCTCCAGTGTACAAAATTGGATCAAAAGATCAAAATTGATCAAAATAAGATCAAAACTCAAAGCATTAACTGGGGTGCAAAGAGCTGAGGCAAAATAAAAAGGAAGGCTTTTAAAGGCAACGATATTCACAAAGTTAAGAGTGTCCAGAAAGTGCACAGGCAGGGAAAAGGCTGACTCTGATTCCAGAGAAAACTCTTTAGGGAATACATGAGAGAAAGACACAAAATCAAAACTGAAATTGAAAATTAACTGCAGTAAGTTCTAGACTAAAAAAATAAATACTTAAATACTTTTTCCACATAATGCATAATTAGAACTATGACAAGATATAATTGATAATTATTGCTTTCAAGAATGCCAGTGTAATGGTTGATGAGAAAACCACAAATTTGATTGAGATCACAGAAAAAAAAGTCAGAAATCCTTATGCTTAAGGCTATCTGTTTCCTAACATCATAAAAAATGTAAACAGACCTTACTTCTCTCCTGGTAAAGAAGTGCCAGGTGTGCAAGGTGGAGCACTTTATCCCTCTGTAATATATTCTAATTTCTAACATAAGCAACTACTAGCAGATGTATACAATACTGACTTTTCCCAAGTATTAGACACAAGAAGTGCTCATAGGAGAAAAAATTATGTCTTTGTGTTTGAGTGGGAAAATGGTTGCTGCACATTAAGAATCTTTACCACATTTACTGAAGGCTTTCTAAATTTACTTGACAAGAAGCATAATTTATGATGAGCAAGCCTTGAAAATTTCCAGATTAAATCCAGACTCCATCTTCAGTGTGTGTATTCATCAGCAGAAGCTTTTTCTGGTATATGAAATCAGCAGTAAGAAGCTCTGACAGACTGTACTGGCTACAGGATACGCTCCCTGAAACACCATAGGGGCTGCTCTTCCTAAGCTACAACACAAAATTTAGCAATCCTCAAGATGAAGGGTTAGAAAAACCCCAAACCCAAAGTTTATCCAAGTCCTCCACAGCAGTCACCTAAATTCAAGTGATGAAACAATGGCAAGCTTCCTACCACATCTGGGAAGTCTGGAAATGATGCACAAGAACAGAAGTACACGTTGTGCTCTACCCCAGAGGGTGAAAAGATTAGTGGTGAAAAGTTTTGGACATAGAAGAAATATTTGCATAAGGCCAAGAATACTTTTAACATCTATGTTTTTAAATGCATAATTACTTTCCTAGCTGAACTAGATAAACAACTCATATGATCTATTTCTTCATACCACAAAATTGAGCAATAAAGACTGTCCTTCTTATTAAGTCACCACCAAAATGGAATGCTTCCAACTGTGAGCAGAACCAGAGAAAGGGGGGACAGCAGCAAGCAGTTACACTTACTAGAAACCTAATTTTGGGGTAAAGGAGCTTCCAAAACCTTGAGACATATATACACAAATAGTCTGAACACAACATCACACAGAAAAAAGATTTTTTTAATTAACCAAGACAGTAAACTTATGCAGGATCAGAGGGCAGCAATTTCAAAAATTGTTAGTGAATTGTAGTTTGTTGAAATTCAGCTAAATAACATGTTGTTCACTAAAAATACATATATATGAGTGCATTATAAACATGTGTTCATCATCATGTATATTCATAAAAATAACATCCAGAGAAATAGCGTGGTTTTGCCTACATCCTTTTTGTGTCAGTACAAGATCCCTGATGTAAAAGGGTCACTTCAGTAGAGCTAAAGAACAGACTAAAGCTAACAGAACTGATAAAGCATTTATTCACTGCCATGACCTAAGAAATTTCTCTGCAGAGAGAACCTTGACAACAGATTAACAAAAACCAACATGCTTTATTTATACTTCTATTAGAGATACCATAAAAAATAATCAAACTCCACCACAATGCTATTTATCAGCTTATCAAGCTTGTTTCATAATGGAGACCAGCTATGGTAAATTTTAGCTACATGACTAAACACTTTAAGGCTTAATAGGAGCACTTTAGGAGTATTTCAGTATTGGCTTAGTGTCCCAGCATCAGGAGAGATACAACATACTCCTTTTCATTCCAGACATTAAAGAAAGAAAAAGTAAGTTTAGTAAATCAACAGTAGCTGCCGGCGTATGTAGATCACTGCAACATTTCATATAGCTAGCAAATCTAAAAACAGCATGCAAGGAATCTAGATTTAAAAATAGACTGGTTTTCCTCATTTACTTGCTTAATTTAACACTGCCATAAAAAGACTGGTTGCTTGAAAACAGTCTTAAAATAATTATTCAGAAAGCAAACCTAGATAATATAAAGACAGTAATATTTTTGTCTGACAAATGTTCATTATTTTCAGTAAAAATTACAGGGCTGAAAGTGAGGCACTCAATAGTCCCTCACCCCCTGCCACCCATCCACACACTTAAAAGGGCCCAACCAATCCTATGATTATAATTACTATCATAATTATGCCCTAGCTTTACCTCTAAAATAATTAAGTAAAATGTAAGAATTTCTAGTGCATTAAGGTCAAGGACAAAAGTTAAACTGTATGAAATTCTCATCTTTCCTACTGATAGTGCTCTACTGAGCCATACAGATTGCTCCAGAGACAGAGAAGTTTGCAGACAATAGGCATACATTTTTTCTTTTTCACTTCCCCATCTGTAAAACAAAGATCTACATCACCATCCAATAAGAGACTGCAAAGATTTTAACACTGAAATGTTGGTGCACTGCTTGGTCCTTACGCAAAAGAAAACCAAACAGTTAAACTGACTTTCATACAAGCTATTTCCCAGACACTAGCATAAAATCCTGATTTCACTGAAGTCAACAGCAGAACTCTCATTTATTTCATTGCTGGCCATGATTTCATCCCAGGACTTTGTTGCTTGTCAAACACAGCTTTGCATCCTTGGACTTTAAACCCATAGATGCTACATTCAGTGGTCCTCACCTTGCCTTGGATGCCAAAGCAGAGATTCCTCGTGGTTCCTAACTCTGGTTCCTGAAACCCACATTTGTCACCCTGGAAGGCAGTGAAATGCAAACAAACTTAAAGAGCACTGTATCCCTGACTTCAGCCCATGATCAACACAGGGATAAAGTGTGTGAAAGTGATCTAATTCATTACTATAAAAATAAGTCCACCTACAGTTCAAATTCATCTTGCAAGAAAGCAGCTATGAAGCATTTCTAACACACGGCTGAACCAACAATGTCTGGAGGAACTTGGATCTCCTATTCCAAACCACTCTGCCTACTTTAAAAAAAAAAAAAAAATACCATGACCAAAAGCCCAGACTGCATTCCAGAGGTCTAGGAATAGCTTGTTTTCCTATTTGCAGTTGGTAAATTTGAAGTCTGTGAGGCATTCCTCTGGTTTTTTAAGGATGTCTCTGATTTCTCCTCAAAAATTCACTTTACTTCTTTCTCTACATGTAAAATTTTGATCTCTTTAGAACGACAGGCTTTGTTATACGAAATATTTTTCAGAATGACTTTTTAGAAAACGTAACTCAATACATTCCTTCTTTCTGATACTGTCCCAGTCCTTAGTTTTGGTGAAATATACCAAGTATGTATACACAATACCAGGCATTTATTTTAAGTTGCTGAAGCTTGTGATTTACAGGCTCATGTTATACACAGGCATAACAGTAAAGCACATTTCACAATACTTATTTCTTTTTCTTCCTGTTGCATAAGGGATGGTTTTTAAACATCAGCTGAATGCTGTCATTCCAACAAGTCTAAACTATAAAAAGGACATGTTATAAAGTGTTTGAAATTACATCCTTAGGGCTCAATTTAGAATCTTCTCCTCACATTCTTTTGATTTGTGTGCTTCGTTATTGAAATTGTCTGCTAGAGTTCTTTTTTCTATCCTCGTTAATGAGTTCAAAGAAATACATGCTTGAACTCCTAAATATATTAAACTTAATTTAAATTATCTTACAACATCCAGTGACTGCTCAGCAAACCAGAAAAAGCAGACTTCACTTCTGGAAATAGTACACTATTTAGCTAGGGAACTGCATGCATAATGAATCATAAAATAAACACATCTAATTAAAGAATACTATCAATAAATATTTCATATGATTTCAATATTTTAAAACTGCTTATTCATCACAGTAACATAGAAACATAAAAATTAACAAATAGTTACCTTCAGTTTTTAAATTTATTTTTTTTAATATTTTCATTACATACTATTTGTGGTTTTTATTTTCTAGGGGGAAAATAAAAGAAAAAAGCAAATAATTATGCACCTTTCACAACGAAACAATTCAGATGTACAGTTCATCTCTAGAAACTCATTTGTTTATGGTATGACTTGAAAGAGCATGTGTTATAACTAAGATTATTAACTTGAAAAATTTAACTACAGCATTGCCCTCTAGAATTTTCTTATAGAATTCTGAAAATTAAAACATGGTTTCAACAGAACTGAAAAGCCATCTTTTATTTGGCCATATTTTGTGCTCCATAGAAAAGGATAAAGTTATTCTGTTACTAAAAGAGGTGTCTCAACAGCAGATCAGAATTTGTATTTTCAAATAGGATGATTGACAATAACAGCTTCCTGCCAAAACCAACAGAAAATTTACTCTTCACAATATTTGCATAGTCTAATACATGTTGAACCACAAAACTGATCAAACAACCTTATGAACATACTAAAACAGACAACCTGCAAACAAAATCCACTGAGATGGTAGGAATATAAATAAAATAGTGCCATCTCAGGATCACTGATAATAGGCTGTATTTTAGAAACATTCTGTGGTGCCAGCTGGTTTGTGAATTACACAAACTCAGCAGCCTGGCTGAACTTGTTCCTCTGAACTATTGGAAACTGGCATTCCTGCCAAAGAGAATTGTTGGTTCTGCCTAGGGCAAATTCACCTCTACCTTGGTAAAGCAACCAGGATGTCAAAAAAATCTGGATACTTCTATGAAGCCGACATTACACATTCCCAGGCCACTTCACTAATTTGAATCACGATGATACTGAGCACATTCTTCCTGTTTCCAGCACTTGAATGTTCCTGTAATAGGCTAGTATTTCTCAACACTTGGAGTTTTTTGGCAGGACTTACTGCTCAGTGCTATTTTTGGAAACTCCAGCAATAAATACCATAGGTACCTACTCTTATACATAATTTAATGATGAAAAGAAGTAGCTGTTTAGAATCCCTGAGCTTAACACACTACTTTTGAACAAAGAGTCAAAGATGGAACGGTTGCTACTCATCTCCAGTACTTTAAACACTACTTTGGACTCCGCTTGTTCAAACGCCTTCCTTCTCCCAGCTGATCACATCCATGACCAAAGAGCAAACGCTCTCAGCTCCACTGTGCACAGCCAGAGTCAACAGGCAGGGTGGATGAAGGCCCTGGCTCTGCCCTTCCAGCTGACCAGAAGTGACCCAAGTCCTGTGCTCCCTCCTGCAGCCTGTCACATGGAGACTGGCTCCTGTTTAGAGCTGGGACATGGCTGAATCACCCACAGGCACTTACACCCACAGCCTGCCTTCCAGGGGAGATGCCCAGAAATGGATTGGTGCAAGATCCCACTTCCTTGCAGCCATGGGGACATACCAGGAGCACCCTGCACACAGAGTGGCTTGTCCAACTACCCTGCTCAGGATAATGACAGGTGACTACTGATACTGTTAGGTTGGCAGATGACAATCCTCTGCTACCAGTATCAGCCTGGGACTGGGGCAAGAAATGAAACATAAGGTTGGGAGGGGGAAAAAGGCAAAAAGCTCCACACGGGAGCCACAATATACCTATGTTATTTGGCTTTGGATGTTCATAAGCACAGCTGACTTGCTGACCTTTTGGAATCCTGACAGCCTGCTGCTTCTTAGCTTACAAGAATTATCGCACACACGGAGTTCTACATACATGGAAACAGAAACAGTTACAGTAGAGTCTTGTTTTCACAATTAAAGCAACATAGTTACACCAAAATATCTCCTGTGCATACTTGTAATCAAAGACTAGCTTTTTTAAGTTCAGCTTGACTCTTTATACAGCACAAATATACTTAACAATTAGCCAAGAAACATCCCAACTATCTTCCCTGACAGAAATGAAGATAAAATGCACCAAGCACCTGAAAAAATACCCAATTTCAAACTACAGGACACATAGCATAATTAATTGGCTGGATGCTGAGAGTATTTTGATTTTCAAAGTACCCTTAAATTTGTTCGTGCTCTCTGTTCTGTAGCTCAAAGCACAAGCTGCTGTAATTCTTACAAGTTGCTCTTGTTCTGTACTATATGAAGCTCTGTAGTTTCCCAGTTCTGAGTGCTATATCAATGGCTGTGAAATAACACACAACAGTAAAGAGAACAGTATTTTATAACAACATACCAAAGGGTAAAATTTGGGCTGTACTTCCAGCCATAACTACTTTTCCTGACTAGTGTAGTTAAGAACTTCAGTTCTTAACTACAGCTTCTGTGAATGCCAAAACTTTCTGTATGAGTCTGACACAGAGTACGGCACGCAAGCTACAGTAATTTAATTTTACTAAATTATAAAACAATTTAAAAACCAATTACAATAAATATAGTGCACAACAACTGAAACTGATTTAAACTATATGGGTTATTGGGGTTTTCTGGTTTCATTTTGGTTTTTCCCCCAATAACATAGGAGGGGATAGGAGGAAGAGAAGCAGAAAGGATCAGAAAAGCCAAGAGCTGACATTTGAATTTTACAATAGAGGCATATATTACTTCTTCAATTCTCTGTAACAAGTTTGACAATTAAAATTAAATGTTTTCAGAAGACAACCACTGTAATTCACAGTTTAACTGAATCTAAAACTATTTATATGACTTTCGTAGCCCCAGCCAAAAGCAGCTATGGTTCCTCATAGCATGTGTTTAAGAGCAGATAATACTTCTGGAAGCTTGTGTCAAGCATGCTAAAAGTTGAGAAATAAGCCTTTTCTAGCAAGCACTACCATGTCAAAAAGATTTTAAGAACACACGCATACTGTTTTCTATACAGCTAGGAAAGCCAATAAATCTCTTTTGAATGACTGTAACTGCATTATAGTCTATGTACCAGGAGGATGTTGAATCAGAAGAGCAATGACTTCCGATGTGAGTCACTGGTATTTCAGAACTTCACAAATGCATTCAAGAGACACAAACCTAGGAGAGCCACACCAAATTCAACATGTCAAGGAACCTGACAACAAGTATGCTCAGAGCTTATAATCTACCCCTCCCAGCATCAAAAATTAACTCCAGCTTTGAAGCAAACTTGTAGAAATAGAAACATTTAACAAGCTTTCCCATGGTATTTTCTATCTAGAACTGTGTAGCCACCACAGACTTAACAGAAAGAAATGTGTGGCAATCAGCAGCTTTTATTGTCTCTGGTTTCATTCTTTTAAGCTGGAAGAATCTCCCCCCCACCCCGTTTAATGAGAAAATAATTACTCAAGTATTTTTTTAAATGTCATTATCTAAGTAAAATGGTACTGTTTAACCACTTGTGTTAGACGTGCAGTATAAATAATGTAATCTAAGAAACTGGAAGTTATGCCCACTAAACTCTGAACCTTCAAGTCTAGGTACACAACTCCTGTAGCCTTCAGGACATGTTTTGTAACATACACGAGACAAGTCTTTTGTCTTAAATGACTTAAAGCTGTAATTTGCCACTCTTGGTCTTGTTTCAAGAAGAAAAGTTTCTTTACCAGATATTTCCAGCTTGGAAGAGAAAAAAGATTCTATTTATGACTTTAAAAAAACAAACAGAAAACTAAGCAAACAGCTGTCCTATGTTTTAAAACTCTATCTTAATCAGGATGAATATTTTGCCCATTTAAAGAAAATTAAATTAATTAGAAATGTTGTAGAGTGCCTGTGAAGCACGTCAGTTTCAAGAAGGGAGCACAGCCAATGAAAGCAATGAATGTTCATATTAAATTGAAAATCCTGTAGTTTCCATAGCTACTTTTTAAACAATTGCATGCTCTTATCGTTTCTTAGAAGGACCTTGTTTACTATGAATAACATTAAAATAGCAGTTCTCAGAAAGAGCTACTTAAAAGCATTTAGAAAAAAGTACAATCATCAGCAGCAGCTGCTGCTTTAAACTTTTAAAGAAGACTAATAGTGTTAAAATACAAAAGACCAGTAGATAATGCATTTACTTTTTCCATAATATTACTTGTAATGAAGTATAAGCCTTAGGCATCTCAACCTGGATTCCAGTCTTGCCATGGGAAACACTTCAGAAACACCCAGAAGTGTAGAAATTACAGTGCAAGGATCATACAGGCCACACGGTCACTACAACAAGTGGGAATTAAAGAAGAGACGCTCCAAGGGCATAACAAACATCTCAAAGCGAAAATTTGTCACCAGAGCTCCCTCAGGTAATTTTTTGTGTTTGCTTCATCTTCAACACAACACAAGGAAATATCAATTAAGCAGATGGCAGCTATAAAGTCTCATCCTGGTATGAATAAACTATGCATCATGTAGAAAAAGCAAGACTACACACGACAACGTGCTGCTGCCCTGTACAGAGCAACCCTCACAGTGTGTAACTTCACAGAGCTCAGGGTTTCCATCGATTTCTATTCACTTCAGGGACAGTAAGTCTGGGACTTTCCACTCACTTGGCTGGATAGGAAGACTGTGTGTCTCCCTCTCCTTCAAGGAGAACCTGAAAACCTATGCGATGCCATCCCTTGAAGGAGACTGTTATAAAAAGGACTGACTGACTACTCTGGAATCACCCCAAAACAATCTCCTTTACAAGGAGCACATAGAATTATCCTCTACTCTTTCAATTATAGTGGAAATTGGCAATGACTGAGAAGAAGGGAAGGAGGGAAAGGGAAAAAAATTAAGTAATTACATGGCTGAATTTATACACCTCTTTTTCCTTTTACAATCTGAAGCTCTTCAGTCTTCATCACCTGAATTCCCATTAGAAATGTTCTGACTGTACAGCTGTGGGTTATATTTATTTCTAATATCACTTCCAGAAGCACATCAAAAGACAATCCAATTTAGGAATTCACTGGATTTCTAAATAGAACATTGGAACAAAAAAAGTTTATAGATACAGCCCTCCAGGGTGCAACAGAAGGAAAACTCTTCAGGATTCAAAGCATATTCTACAGTGAAAAGCCGCTATAAACCACTGGAATAGCAAAAGGGGGAATAGGGGGAGTTGGCTTCTTAAGGATCTGCATGTGTGCAACAGCTGGAATACCCAAACAGGCATTACATAATAACAACAGAAGCTGTTGGAAGAGTAAGGAGGCACAGCTGGGACTCCAGTGACCAGCTGACCTTCAGTTCAGAGCTTTGAGGTTCCGGTTCAGGAAGCAAGACAGACACCAGAGCTTTTGCTCCAGTACATAAATGTATATATCTATTTCTGCTTCACCATCATTATTAATTTGGCACTGGCATCGATTCTACAACTATCCTTGTCCATTATGCAGAAACCAGAACAGCATCCATTTTATAGTAGTATTTAAGATCAGATTATACATCAATTGAACACAATTTAAGTCTGTTTGCTACCTTTTCCAGAAGCACATACAGGTTATAAAATACAAAATGGTCTAAGGAAAGAGCTCACCCAGTGTAAAACCCATAAAGGTAAGAATTTTAGGCTCCCAAAAACTGTCATGTTCTAAAAGTACTTTAAAAAGTGCTTAAAGCTAAAGGGATTCTAGACTCAGATACTGCTACCCAGAGGCAATTACTGAAGATCACTGAAGTATTAGCTTTGCTCCAAAGCAATCTGGGAGTGTGGTTCAGAAAGCAGTTGAGCAGTATCCTGTTAGGAATGTGTGTGTTGGGAATCATAGTGAAATTAAACAAAAAAAAGTAAGTGTATTAAGACTATAAATGTTATAACTGGGAAGCTGATGTAAGAACAGAAGTACTTACTGGTTGACTGTTCCCCCTACCACAATTTTAGACTACTTCTTAAGAACTTGATATTTGTAACATATTGTGCTATTAAATATTTTGGAATCATGTATAATATAAAGGCATTTACTTCTTATGTGTTATATTGAAAGGGCAGGGGGCAACTGAACTGAGACAGGGACATAAGGAAAACATTTTACAGTGAGGGTGGTAAGGCAGCATACCTGCTTGCCCTGAAAAGTTGTGGATGTGCCATTCCTAGAAGAGTTCAAGGCATATGGGGCTTTGGGCAATCTGTTCTAGTGAAAGGCTCCCTGTCTATGACAGGGAAGTTGAAACAAGATGGTCTTTGAAGGCCCCTTGCAAACCAAGCCACTCTGGGATTATGGGAAAGTGCCAAATGACAGCACGTTTGTCCCACGTACTAAAAATTTAACACTATTTGCTAAGTCTGAACAAACAAGGTGCCAGAGAGGTTGACAGTTTTGCTGCATAGCTCACAAAATGGTAAAAACATAGGGGACACTTCAGAATTGTCAGAAACTGGAACAGAATGCTGCTGTATGGAAGAAAAAAATCTGCTTAAAGCTTCATGGAACTACAAGTACCACAGAAGAATTTTAAAGTCAAAAACTGGGAAAGAAAGTATACAGCTCTGAATAATGCAGTCATGACTTTTATCAAGTCAGCACAGTAAAGTAAAGAACAAAGCAAGAGTTGGTAACAAACAGGTAACAGTGAGAAATGGAAAATAAAACAGTGTGGTTTTAAACAGGGGAGGCAACTGAATCAGACATGTCTGTGCCACTCCATGAAGCATTAAAACTTCAAGAATTAGCACCAAGAAAGAACGACCAGACTTTCCAGGAAGGAATCACTCCTGTCTTAGGAAAGTAAAACTAACAGGATAGGAAAAGTCCATGTATTATCCTGGATATGAAACAGATCACCTGATGAAGGAGTGATGCTACTTCTCAAAGAGTAGCCTGTCAAATTAGATCAGCAAGTTAACCATACCAGTCACTAACAGAACGTCTCTGTAATCTGTAATTTCAATAAAAAGGAGAGAAAATAGAGCATTAGGACTATGTTACTAGCTGCCTAAGATGGTGACAGTGACTGCAGTGCTATCATAGATAGCTCTATGGTGCCAGCTCTCTACCTCATTGAAGGCAGAGAGTCAGGTAACAATGGTAGTATGAAATTTCAGTTATCCCCCAAAGAACAGCACAACCCTAAACCAGAATTTTTAGATGTAATTAACATGATCTTCAGGGATCAGCTCATTCACGAATGCAGAAGAAAACAGTAAAATTTTGGTTTGCCATAACCCATGTACAGGATCCAGTTCAGCTATTACCACTGAAGAGATGCTTCAAGAGTAATCAAAACAGAGTTAACAATGTTGAAGGGGAAAAAAGCCAAAATTCTCTACAGCACTTCATAGTTCCAAAACAGAAGAAAGAACATAAAATGGAAGCTAGTTCAAAACATTTAATGAACTGAAAAACTGTCCAGATGTCTTTTGATCCAATTAAGAAATCTATTAAAGGAACACATTATATATTTGGTCTTCTTTAATAGAAAACCAAAGACGACAGTTCCAATTAATTCTTCTCATCTAAGTTCACAAATGCACTTAGAAAGGTTCTTAAACCTTTCTTTCTGAGGGATTCTCAGGATCTGTTTCAGACTGAAGCACAGGAGAAGGTGGCTGAACTGACAGGCAACACTAATAAATCATTCAACCAGAAAATTCTCATACAAAACTTGTGGAAGTTAAAACAAGATTCTACCTATTCTCTCTATTTTGTAGTACTCTGGGCAAGATAAAACCCAATAGAGAAGAATACAGTAACTTTCAACAACAACAAAAAACTCCACATCAAAATTAGACGGGCGTTAGAGCTTTCCTTAGTGTCCATGTGCAACACAGGTTTTTCGTATAGATTGTTACAATTCATGCACAATGCCTGGAGAGGTTAATCAAACACAGTAAGCTCTTAAGAGACTGACTGGAATCTCAACAGAGCTGTTTTCTCTCTCTTACTGTAATGAAGCTTGTCTGTGTTGGCTTCCTGACAGAAGAGTCGTGAATGACAGGGGAAGGGGTGGAGGATTCTCCTACAAGCATTTAGTTGATCCTTCCCTCACACTCAAGATGAAATTAGTAGCGGAAATTGTTCTACAGCATGGGCAGGCAACAGCTTCCCTCTTAGTACTCCAACACTGACCACCCTTTTCTTGCACCAAAACTTTACTCAGGCCAGTGATGTCACACAGACACAAAAAATCATTAAACAACTGGCTGCTGTCACAACACAGAATAGCTTTCTTCTCTTGTCTGGAATAAGCTCTGGCTGGCTTGAGATCTCTGTTGGCTCCCAATAATTTAAGTCTCTGTATCAAGAAGATTTTATTTCTGAGAATGCTTTTCCTGTCAAAGATACTAATGAAAAGACTGAATATCCTCTAACAGCTGTTTGTGAGATGTTCACTTAACTAGAGGATAGCTAAAGTGTGGATAAAACAAGACATTCCAGCAAAGGCAGGCTATGTGATCTCAGGAACAACAACAGTTTGAAGTACAAGACTGCAGCTGCATCCTCTGAGTGCCCTGCATGCTGCTGCAGTACTGATACTTTATATTTTCAACATTCTTTCCAAGATACCTCTGCTTTTCTGGTGGACACAAGTTCACTGCACAGTACCTGACACGGCCAGATGCTATCTGGGTCCAGTCCATTGAAAAGAATCTGCGTGGAACTCTCAACAGAAGTGGATACTTGAAGCCTCAAAGATTTCAACCCAAACACTTGAGGAAATCTGAATAAACAGTGATAGATATCACAAATGTTCACATTCAAAAGACATTATAAACCAGTCATTAGAACAGACTGGACTTGGTCCACTAAAACACTAAAGGCTTCCTCAAGGCTCTCTGCCATAATGATCTGCCCACTTCTCACACCACTGTGAGCTAACAAGACCTATCAAATTATTAACCCATTTTGTAATAGCCACAGGGCCTTTTGCCTTTCACACCACACTTAAGGCCATAGTGTGTAGACCCAAGTCTACCACAACGCAATTTACAGAAAGTAGCCAGTCCAACAGAGGTAACAACAAAGTATCTGTTAGCTTAATGGATTAGCACTAAAATGTGCACTAGCAGTGTTCAAAAAGGACACCAAGACAAGATTGACATTACTGTAATCAAAAAATCATCTCCACGTTCTCTGCCAACACGAATGATCCCAGCCCTGAGGGAGACCAGCCATCTGAACCGAACAGTGACTTCAGCTGCTGCAGCCCGATGACTACATTTCCCCAGAATGATGAATGGAGGTGCTCTTGAGGGCTGACTCAGTGCCTGGCAGCACAAAGAGATGAGTAACTACCTTTGAACCAGTTTTTGTTCTAGCACACACAGATCATAGCACTGCCAAAGACTACAGAAGCGAGAGTTAACCACAGTATCAGGATCTCAAAACACTGGTCTCAATTTACCAATAGTGGATGCCAAGGATCCTTTTAGCCTCGTGCTCCTGCAGCAATGAAATTAACCATGGCCTCAACTGACAGCTCAGGTCTGCATTACCAGTCCCCAAACAGTTCTGATCTTCATTAGGAATTGTCCTCCTTTGTGAAGACACAAAGCTTCAGCAGTGAAAATGTAAATTTGTAAGGAACCTCTATGTACATGAGGAGACCTCTCCTTGCAGAATGCCCTACCATAATAAGAAGAAAATGTTAATTACTGTTTTAGAATTTCTAGAATGGCATAATTTAATGACTGTGTTGATGTCTGGGATCAAGGGTATCCAAAACAGCTGATCTTCCTCAGAGCAATTATTATAACGTGCACTTAGGATGGAGTGACTGAGAAAGAGAGACATGTAAAATTTTTAATCCAGAACAAACTTCCCCAAAACTTCAACAGCAAAGCAAGAAGAACTCTAGCTCATTCATTATGAGGACACTTAAATAATTAACTTGGCTAATGAATAAAAATTGTTCTAGAGACCAGTTTAGAATGTCTAAGTTGGAAAACAGCTGAGATGAACAGCATAGGAGCAGAGGTTCTACATCCCTGGTATCCTTGGTAAAGATACAGAGCTGATCACTAATTCATCAGCTGCCAGGCCATTTGCTCAAGGCAAGAAGTCTGAGCAGTCACCCCCAAGAGAAGTTCTTAAAGACAAGCACTCCAGCATTGCCCTTTCCACACAACCTTAGCTTTAGCTGGAGAGTTTGCTGCTGTTTTATTGTCCCCATGCTGAATCCAACACATGGGCAGAGCAGGCTGAGTTTGTGAGGACAGCTACAGCAATTCAGGGGGAATGAAAGGGCAGGCGTGAGCACACAGACCAGAACAGGATATGACACATCATAAGAAAGACAAATAAATATTCTATTATTTTTTCTTTAGATTAACTAGTCACAGGGATAAAATACAGGAAAATATTGTACTTAAAATTGGGTGTTGCTCCCCCTTGCCCCTAGCTGTAACTGCAGTCCACAACAGAATTGAACAGGAAGAACCCAAATAGTTTCAGATTGACTGTGACTTCACCTCATTTGTATAATGTCTATTAGTAATCTGCCCACAGAAGTCATGAGACAATGCAACAGAGCTCACACTCCTTGATTTGCATCCATCATTTGAAAAGAGGCTCTCCTTCAGTATTCAATAGCAAGACAATTATCCACAATGAACAAAAGAGATTGTTAAAGAAATGTGCTGCCAATAAATGACATCATCCAGTGAATTTAAACCACTCCTCTAAAAATTCTGGCATTCTGCAACATGAAAATAAACCTTAAGTAGAAGGAAAAGCAAAGCTTGCCACCTACTGCCCAATGACATAATAGTATGTACTAATACTATCTCCTTTTAACAAAATCTCTCTTCTTGACACAGAACATACAGAACTGTATCTTCAGTTTAATGAAAAAAAAAATACAAAAGCAGCACATGGAATATCCAAAAGCAGTCTTTTCTATAAAACCACTTAAAAAATCCCTGACAAGACTGAAACCTAATTTCTCACAGCATCCAAGCTGACAAGAATTCCTGTTAATATCATCCAGTGGTGCTAGAGGCTTTAATAAAGTCTGTTCCCCAGCTGCATGGTAAGTTTTAAAGACAGTACTTTAAACTTTAAAAAAAAAAAATACAACAGATAAAGTCTATCAGAAAAGATTTTTTGCTGTACACATCTGGAGGAGATATTTTCAAATCTATAGACTACACTAGTAAAAAAACAGGGCTGTAGCAAACACTGGCTTATTGCAGATACTTTATTTGTTCTACAAACTTCATGTCTCAGCATCAGAAATGATGTTTTGTTATGTTTTCAAGTACAGAGAAATTCTCTTCAGTAACTACAATGCTTTGTTGAGCTATTACTCCAAAGGTATTAATTTTCCTAGTATATCACATAGAAAAAGTAATTTCTGAGCAACAATAGGTTCTCTGCTTAGTGTAGGAAGTTGCTTAACTCAGTGTCAAGTAGTCATAATTCAGCTGCCTACAAAACTTCTGGGCACACCTGCAGACTTATCTTCAGAAACAACACTGTGCTGCACACTGAAATTAGCCAACAGTTCACGTTCTGGCTCTCCAGGACAGCTCTCAGGGCTAATTCAGGGAAAATGAAATTAATGGGAAACAAACAAGGATCTACTGCAGAGTCCCTGTAATAGATTGCTGGCTGGTTACAGAGTCTCAATGTGTACTTGAACAATAACACCAGGAGAAGAGCCCACCTCCTCCATCTGCCTAGTGCTCCTCACCAGTTACACAAAAAAGAAATACCAGTCTCAACAGGTATTGATGAACAGTAACCCCCAAACTTCAGCACAAGATGACATGAGCAATAAACTCCTTAGAAGTGGTTAGATTAGCAACTGATTACACTTTGTATAAAACAGTAATTTTGGATTCCTGGGCAGAATTGATCAAAGTACATGGCACAGGTATGCTTTATGGAGCTTGGGTAAAGCAGACACTGCTTCACAGTGAAGTACCTGGACTAGCACTGAAGAAAGTAAGTTCACTGGAGATGAAATACGTGTCTCTCAGGGTTCCTAAATCATGAGCAGAGCAGACTATTCATAACAATGAAATCAATGAGGCATTTGTAATTAATCAGACAGACTGATTAGGATACTGTCTGATACATGTGCCTGAAGATACATCTGCCTTTGTCTAAGGCCAGTCTCCATTATCTTAATGAAGACTGTTAATTCATTTGGTGAGCATTTTGCCAGTGTAGCAGATAAGACTAAGTAAAACCCCTGAAGAGGGCTTCTTTGTGTCTTTGTTATCTATTTAATAAGGTCATTAACAACTGAGTCTCAATAGTGACTGGAAGTTAAAACAATACCAAAAGTTATATTGACACATAAGATCTATAAATCAGCTAATAAGAGCAGTTAATAATTGGAAGGGCTAATAATTTAAAGGGCTTCAGATAAAATATTAAGCAAGATTTATGACACAAAGACTGAAGATATCTACAAACATTTTCAAGTTCAAAATACCTGAAACAGAGGAAAATGTCTCTGGTTCAGTGATCATTTGATCATTATTCTCACATTGTTTTTCTTCCTTTGCAAGTTAAAGGTACAGATGTGTATTCACAGGAGACAATTTTCCAAATCAAGCTACTGAACTCTATTCACAGCTCTAAAGAAGGGAATGAAAAATCACATGAAAACTATTCTCATTTGCTGCAAGGAAAACGGCTATTTGCAGCCTTGATTTTATTTGAGCCAGACCCCATAATCATTGCTGTAGCACAGTAGCTTGCTTAGAGTAACCTGAATGGGTTACTTTTATCTGTTTGGCTAAAAAGTCTCAGTTAGATATAAAATTGTTGCATAATTGTTTTACCATCAAACACACTGCTAACAGACAGACCTTACTAACACCAAAGGTACCACATGCCACAAAGTTGTGAATGACACAACAGCAATATATCAAATCAAACTTTAACAATACAAATGTGTTTTTGTGAAACTGAAAACACACTGTCATGCTTTCCAAGAAAACCTGTGCTCCTTCAGCCTCACCAAGCCCCTGGGAAGTTCTTCTGATAGGTCCCAACATCTCCTGAAATAATTGTTTGATAATAAATAGTATAAGTTCCAATAGTTACAAAAAAAAAAAAAAAAAAAAAAAAAAAAAAAAAAAAAAAAAAAAAAAAAAAAGGCAAAACAAACCAAAAAGCCAAACCACAACCTGAAAAAGCCACTTTGGAAGAAAACAGACCATATTGAACATAGTAACAAGTAACATTAAATGCTCCTCATTAAAGCCCTCCTCACCTATGCATTCCAACACTAAATGGTCAGGCACATATGTTTTTAAATTAGAAAAAAAAAAAAATTAAAAATGCTATGGCTTGAAATGGTGGCTTACTGTCTGCCTTTCAACTGAGCTGACAGCACCAGTACAGCTTAGAGGCAATTTTTTTTCCTGAAAAGCAGTGCCTTGAAAGTGAGACAATGATCTCCACACACATGGAATTTGCCTAAATCACTGTCTCTTTTTGCTGTATTGACATAGAGGAGCATAAACATATTCCAGCAGCATTCCAAAAACCCCCAAGATTTAATGACAAGTTAATTAAAAGCTAACTTTACTTCACAGAGTGTGTTCAAGTTGCTGGGACTGTGAGAGGGAAGTGTACACTGATATTCTCAAAAGGAATGTGCCTTACAGGATAACATGGACAACTGATCTGCATAAACTCTTTACAAGTCTTACAAACTTTACAAACTCTCTACAAACGCTTTACAATTTGGAAGAACATTAATAAGTTGATGGCTAATAGGGTACACTGTGCTTCCCTGCAGCAAGTATCTTTTGAAAACACTGTGCAAAAGGCATCTCAGAATCCACCCCAAAGAGCTCACAATGTAGAAGTTACTTTCCTGATTCTCCCTGGAGCCACCTTGTGCTAGCAATCCTAAGACAAGCACAGCATGAGTTCATTACATGTTAGAAGTCTATACTGAAGGGATGCAGACGTCAGCATAACCTGCAGACAGAACACCAGTTTTTCATCTCCCTGACACAAAGCAGTGAGCTCAAGAACTGCTGGGAAAATCTCACCTCTGACCACTACAGCTAAATTTTCAGTCTATGAACAGTAACACACGGTGCCAATACAAGCTCAAACAGCTTTGCCACTGGGCTCTAGGAGGGCAGAACCAGAAGCCCACAGCTTATAGACCAAAGCTCTGAAGCACCAGGGGGCAATCCATGGTTGTATCTCTGTGCAAGATTTGGCACAAAAATGGCTGGAAAGCAGCCCTACAAAAAGTGGGGGTCCTGGTGGATGAGTTGAACAAGTGTCAGCAGCATATCCTCACATGAATAATGCCAATCTCATACTGGGCAGCAGCACAGTCACACAGGTCAAGGGAGTGATGACTGCCTCCATCATGCACTCGTGAAACAACATCTCAAATATTATGGCCAGTTTTGGACTCCCCAAATCAAGACAGCAGCACAGTGGAGCAAGGCCAGTAGAGGGCCACCAAGACTGTCAGAGACTGGACTCACAACATAAGAGGAGAAAGATTTCTCAGTTCTTAAAAAAAAGAATAGCTCAAGGGGATGATACTGAGATCTACAACTGCCTCTTGAGAATCTGTAGAGGAGGCTGAGCCAGACTTTTTGGAGGAATACAGCAAAAAGACACAGATAACAATAAATGCGCAACAATGGAAACTTCAACTATAAAAGGAGAATACTTTTTTCTCTTGAGGGTGGTCAAACACTGCAACAGAAGCCTGCAAATATTGGAGATCTCCAACCCTGCAATCTTGAAAGCATTCAAAGCTCAACCGCACAAAGCCCAGAGCAACCTCTTGTAAGTCATCCTGCTATAAGCAAAGGGTTGGATCCAATTGCTTCATACTTCCAAACTAAGTTTTATCTCTGCTGTTCTTAAAAATTTTTCCTTAAAAGAAGTCAGTCAAGGTCTTTTTGGACAGAAGTTCAATATGACCAAGAGCTTCCATAAATTATTTTCAAATGGACTCCACACTTAAGCTCAAGTGGAGGGCTCTTGTAAATAAAGTGTTTTTCTTGCTCTGTACATCTTTAGTACAAAACTATCATAATGGTGGTGGAAAAGGATGTCCTCCAGATGCTACTGCCACACTAGCTTCAAAAAGCCTATTATAATATTTTTTAGACCATCACCTGATACATCATCATATTAACCAATCTTCAGAACCAGAAGTTCTAAAAAATACATCACATGCAGTCAAAGATACAAAACTGGTTTTGCAACTGGTTTGCAAGAGAGGAAATAGCCAAAAGAGCAGTCTCTTATACTTTACTGTGATACTCAGACTATAAGAGTTTGCACAATTCAAAGTCAATAATCTCTACAGATTTGAAATATATATGTAAACATTTAACTTACAATTATATATTATACCAAGCAGGTATTCAATTTTCTATTATGGCAGTCCTATGTTGTTGATTTCAGCAGGGTCACAACAGTAGTATGTCGTTTTTCTTTCAGGCATGCTTTTTCCAATCTAAATTCACACTGATTTTCCATCAACTAGTTAAAATTGGGAAAAAATAGCTTAAACTGGAAAAACTACTACATCTTGGAACAGAAGTCAAAAAACAGCTTTACGACATCAGCTGATAGGCTGACTAAAATCAGCAGGCAATACATCTGCCTGTCACAGCATGGGACTAGAGCCAGTGACCCAGGAGCACAGGTTTGGAAGGGACTTCTCAGCAGAGATTTGTGGGCACATAAGGCACACCAGTAAGGCCACATCTGTCACCTGGAGGGTGTGTGCTCACCACTCCTTTGATGAGCTTTGCTTTGTCCAACATTAAAGCAGATTTTCACATGTCGTCACCACCTCCCTCCAAAGGAGGCTGAAGGAGCAAGGCTGTGACACCTCAGTGTGTTACTGAGCTCCAGTTGGTTGATTCTGTACTCTTTCTGGTGATCATTTCCAAAACTGTACCAGAAAGATCCCTTAATAAAAAAATGTTCTGCTCACAGAGATGGTAAATGCACAAAATCAAGCTGTTGGAGCTATCCTGTTGCCAACAAGTGAGAACACGAGATGTGAAAGGAACACCCAGAGTTACTGGAGAGCTATCACAGGAATTCAGGCCCACAAAGCACGCCTGTTACTGAGATCAGAATTCCCTACAGGTTCCAATAAGAAGCAGATTTTTGTTTCTGAAACACCACTTGTTTTCAATTACAGCCATCTATACCTTCTGCTAACATTTTTCTGAGACGAGACCTTGTACCTGACAGTATATCCATCTTCAGAGCACAGCTATGACAGACTTGCTGAACCCAGGATATTCCAGGAAATTAATCTCTCTCCAGCTCTCCTTCTGTTCAGCACCTTATTCTTCAAAAAAAGATATCTGGAAAGAAATAAATGAATTCCCTGCTTTCCTAAATATCATTGCCACCGTGATCCTAAGAAAGCATACAGGAACACATCTTGATGTGTTGGAAAAGTTGCATTGCTATATAAAACAGAAAAAAATTGTCAGAGAATGGCAAAACAGAAGCTCTGTAGAGGCAAGCCTCCTCTAGGAGCTAATTTAGGTGTTCCAGGTTGGGTTCTGCCCTGGCTCTCACCAGTCCGGTCCTTGACTGCACAGCAGCAGTGTCCAGATCAGCACACCCACCACACTGACAGTGTGGATGACTCCACTTTTCAGGAGTGGGAACAGGAAAAGCCATTCAAAAAGTTTTTGGGCAGGCTCACACAACATACAAGACCACAACATCTCCAAAAAGGAACTGAAACAGGAACTGTCTGTCTGCCCCTCTCAGTGTTAGAGACGTGACCTCAGAAGGATCTTTCAGCCCTGTAAATTGTCCTAATAGTCATCCATGGGAACTATCACTGGCACTCATTTCAACAGCTGTATCTAAGCATCCACCTTCTGCAGCACTTGATAGAACAGCTTTGGTACGTGCAGTCCTTTTCCTCTCCAGCTCCGACACCTACAGCCAAGGTTGCAGGCTGGCATTCTCAGGACTCCAGAGACTCAGTTTCCCATTTTCCCATGCCAATATTAAGCTGACTGAAGGAGACTCAGCTTCATGTGATCTCAAAGAATAACAGTTCTACCTGAATAAGTCTCTCTACAGTTGTAAGAAAATCCTAGGCTGAGAAGGCTCACATGAGCAACAAAGCCCACTGCACATGGGAGCATGCAGAGGCACTCTGGATAGCAGGTAACAGGTGATTGGCTTTGTCAGTCTGAAGTTGCTTCCTCTGCATCTGTGATGAGGTCTCATGCAAGCAGGTAAAGAGATTTCAGTGAAGAATAAAATGCTATAGGTATTTTCTAGAAATACTTTGAGCATCACAGCCCAACAACTATCATAGTAGCAGAGAAAAATATCAACTTATCTTATCTCTTTTTTTTTTTTTTTTTTTTTTTTCCCCAGAGCCCTTTATCCCTGACATTATCCCAGGAAAGTAATTCTTCTCTACAGGCTGCCACAAACCTTCTGAGTACAGTTTTAGAGTGCTTAAAAGATGACAATTCTTTTTTTCAGGCAAGAACAAATTAATCTTTCTTTCCCCTCCTCATTTTTTTTAAAGTATATTTTACTACCCAATTTGGACAACTGGCCTTTATTGCAACAGAAAGAAAAATTCTTGAGAATATTTTTGTGTAGAGGGAGGGAGAAAAAAGAAAGTACATTCTACAGGAATCGGTACTGACAAGGCAGGAATTGTCTGGCCTTTTGTACTGATCTGTTGCACAGCTCTTTATGGGGCCAAGCAGAGACACCAGGTGATGAGTCCAGCTGGTCTGGAGAGGAAGGAACAGGAAAAATGCCTGATCATTTTACTGGAAATTTCCCCTTCACATTAGTCACTTCAATAAATCTTGCTTCACTGGTAGGAACAGAACTGGACTCGAAGTACGAGGAAATACTAAAACTGGTGGCAATTTCTCTGTTTTTCAAGACTGTGGATGCATTTGTCCTTAAGCTCTCAGAGTGCTACCTTCTCAAAGAAGACACTGGCTTATGGCTTAGAGCTCCAAAGGAATTAATGTAAATTTCTCTTATTATAGAAGACATCTAGGAACCTAGTTGAGCTTGTAGATTGATCCACAGTTAGTACAAAGAATTAGAAGGGCTTAGGAGGGAAAAAAACCTTATAAAGGGGTTATGAGACAACACATAACTCTGGGAGTGTCCAATGATCTCCACTCCCAGATGTAGCTTTGGAAAGGAAGTGGCACTGTGTTGTCAGGAGCCTATGATGACTCAGGTGCAGAACTCTATAATCACACACCACCCTTCCACACTCATTTTTACAGTTTTGAAAATGGAAAACACAGGAAAACACAATTTATTTCCTAGTCCTGATTATCTTGCTCTGCAGACTAGAAGCAAGACAGACTACACCTTCCCTAAAAGCAAAAGCAATCTCTCCAAAAGCAACACCTCTTACAGGACAGAAACACCTTTTGTCAGTGTCTTCACCTGAAAGTGGAAGGACAGCAGCAGTTTTAGGTGAAAACACCTAAAACTGCTCACATTCCACTTGACTACCACCCTCCTGCGACCCTTCCTCCCCCCATATCAAATGGGGTCTTGAAATAAATTAAGGTTGCACACATCAATAAAAACAACAGCACAATTAGAGAAATTTCAGACTCACATTAAGTACTTAAAGCTCAGAGAAATGATATCAAAGGCTGGCTAAGTCACCAGCTACTAAAGAGGCAGAGAAAAAATTGTCTAACAAGATGGGTGTTTCCTCGCTGTTTATGGCAGTCAGATACAATCCTGAACCTCAAACACAAGCAAGCAGAAATATTCATTGTAGCACAGACACACACACTTCTAATTAAAAGAGAAAATATAATGCAGATAGAAGAAACCCGAACAGAAGCACCAAATCTTACTCTCCTCAGTTACACAATGTGTTAGAACTCCATGTCAGACTTTGTTTCTAGGATCAACTCAAAAGGTCATGGGTGTAAATTAGGAATAATTCCTCCAAAACTAGTACAGCAGTATCATTCTAAGGAAAAGAGAAGCTGACTGATATCATGGGACTGATATCAAATTCTCTTCAGGTAAGGAAATCTGGCTCATAAGTAATAACAGTCTGAGCATCCACTGAAATCTTACAGTTAAAACAAGAAGCTGTTTTAAAAAAATCTGACAGTTTGATTTTTTGAAAACATTTGCAAGGAACAACGCTTTATAAATCTGACATACTGAACTTCTTTGAGAACAAAGAAAACACTTACTGTGGCTGCATTTGCTGAGTTAACCCAACAGGAGGCTTCTGCTTGATTGTGAATGCCATCTGAGCCATGGGGCCCGCCTTGGGTGGGACCTGCACCTTCTGGGAGAAGGTCTGCTGGGCAGCCTGCTGGGGTATGGGCCACGGGGGAACAGCGGGGCTCCGGCCTGCAGGGGAAGATGTGTCTTGCACGCCTGTATCCTCACAGGAGCTCCCTTTTGTGCCTGGTTTGCACACACAAAGCTGGGGTCGCAGGCACATCCCTCCATTTTGGCACGGTGGTGCACAGTTCGCTGAGGAAAGACATTTTAAAAAGCACCTGTGAAACAGAGCAGGAAGGAAAATGCAAACCCTCCCGACAATAAAAAAAGGCATTAATTGTTAATGTTAACTGGAGTAGGGGAGAGCAATATTGCTAAGCTCCACAAAAGATAATATACAAGTTGGCACAGCTTTTACTGATTCTAGCACAGCAGACATGCACAAAATTTTAACAACTTCAAAAAGTAAAATGCTGGATATAAAAAATAGGAAATGCACTAGTTAAATACAGCATTATTTCAAATCTTCCTCCTTTCTGCTCAGCATCCCTTCTCCTCATACTTTAAAAACCCAAACCGCATCTGATGAAACAATACTACACAGGTACACGATTCTACTACTGATCCAGGCTGGGATGATTTTACCACTATTTTAAAATAAAATCAGATGCTGCACAGGTACCTAGAATGAATCCCTACAGCCACATTATAGATCACCAAAACTTTGCAGAGAAGTGTGAAGCAATTCAACCCTTCCCCCTCTAAAACCCAAATGACATTCCCTGCAGTAACCCACCCCACTGTAACAACACAGGAGATGGGAGCTGCTGCTACCAAGACATTGCTACACCTAGGAAGAAACAGACAGGTGCTTGTGATTATCCCAAACCAGCTTCTATAGGTTCTTTGTGCCATCAGTGAAAAGGGATCAGATTCTTTAAAACACACTTGGCCTTCAGAGAGGATTGATTACACTGCCTTGCCTTGCTCTACCTAGTGACTACAGAGGGAGTCTGAATAACCAGCCTAACTCAACACCCAGCTTGTACACCCAGATAATGCAGTACCAACTCCACTCTGAATGAACAAGAAACTGAGAGGAGCAGCAAATCCCATCCAAAAAATGGAGGGAGGGAGGAAGAAAAGCAAAAGCAACTGCTGACTATAAGTATACATAATATTGCAAAGGCATGTCTACCTTGAGGATTTATTTTGGATAGTGAAATTTGCATCACATAAAGATGGCAAAACAAATTAATTATCTTATCTAAAGGACACAATATTAAAGCAAAAAAAAGTTTCATTATTCACATTAAAGATGGCATACAATGAAGCACGTATAAGAAAAAACCATGGCTGAGCTACTTTGTTCCTACAAACTAAGCAAATGGTTAATATTGTTAATGATCTTTTAATATCAACAAAAGTTTATGTCAGGTGATAATTTTTTTACTAGAATAGGTAAGATAATATCTTGAACTATAACATGGGATTCTGCACCATATTCAGATACATCCAACTGAACAAAAATCAGTCCACAACCCTGGCCCAAATAGATCAAGTTATGATACATTCTTCTATATGTAAAAATAAACTAAATGCACAAGAATATATATGAATTAACTCATTAGAATGGGACTGTGTTAATTTGGAAGCCTATTTTATCCACTGGCAAATGTATCATATATATACCAACTGCACACAGCACCAGAATTGCCCTGTAACTTAAACCTGAATTTTGCATGGGGTTTTTTCACTTACACTTTTCCCCTCCATGTGAAAGTTCTCTTCTTTCTCATATATTTACCTTAAATGTATATTATACACCTCCCTGGCAACACAAAAGTATCATTTGCTCACTTCTACTGGTTTATTTTTGAGACTCTGTCTCATCTTTACTGGAAGACTGAAGACCATTTTCACTGAAAACTTGAGAGGGGATTTGCAACAAGCATATGCTGTAATAGATAAGCCAAGTCTTCCCTGTGCCTTACTTTAAAACTTAGATTTTGCTACAAACAGTGAAAATTCAATTATATGTACATGACCAAAATAAATCATATTTTGGAAAATAAATTCAGAAGCCTGAAATTCTAATTAAATTTCACTGGCTTTGGAGACTCTTAAGACCAGAAGAGTGACCCCATCACCTGGGTCATCAGTGTGAAATGTGCAAAAATCACAGTAAAGAATTTGGGCCCAGTTGTGAGTGCTTTAGAAAAAATTATTTTAAAAAAGCAAGACTTTCAAAAGACCCATTTTTACATTAAGAAGCCATTCATATATTTGTGGAGATTTATGGACACGTGCCTATATTAGCCTCTAAGTTTCTCAAGAAAATATTTAAAAACCAATGACTCAACACTGAAGTAAGCTAAGAAGACCACACTAAAAGTCAGTGTGAAAAAACACCCACTCTGCTAGGACACTGATTACGGCATATCTCCTCCCAAAAGTGAAGTAACAATGTATACATACACAAAACACAACCCTGGAAAGACTGCAACTCGTTTTCCTGTAGTTAAGAACCAAAGTGGTGCTTCAGAAGCCTACACAACCTTGAGTTTCTACTGATTAAAGTGAAGGCTGTAGTGAATTTAAAACTGTAAAGCTAAAAACAGAACCTGTTTTGAAATTACCTCATCTTTTTTGCCCACACAGACTTGAACATTGTTACTTCACTGACAGTAAAGTAAAACCTGAAACACATTACATGTACACGAAGCAAATGTTCTGCAGGACAAACTGCATTACTCTAACTGGCCTTTAACAAAAGAACCGTCAGGAGATCCAACAACTATGTTGTAAGACCAGTGACAACAGGTTGAAAACCCCACCCATTAAATCTTCACAGCAATGAACCTTTTGACTGAGGGCCTTCATTAATGTTGCATAATAGAAGCTCACAAAACTGGATAAAAGATCACATTTTAGGAAAGAATTAAAATGAACATTTTAATTGACATAATACAGCAGTTTAGTTTCTAAAACATTCAAGACAGCTGTAGTGTGCCAAATGAATGACCTAATTATTTTGTTTGAAGACAACAATAATGGCCCATAAAACTGAAAACACCAGAATTTTCCACAAAGTTAAGGTTCCAAAACCTGCAGCGTGGAAGTATTAAGTTCAAAACTGAAAAGCAGGCCAATATACTGCTGTTAAAGGCAATTGACTTCATCCTATTCAATTCAAGGGGGTCATGACTGGAAATTCAAAATGGAGCTTGGCAAAGATGCAAATAATGAGACTAAGCTTAGTGGGTCAGATTAAAGATCCATTTAAGTGGAGTGTTCTCCCTCAATGCCTAAGGTGGATGCTTAAGGACAGGGTGAGACACAATAAAAATTTATACCACTACAGCTTTTATGAATTAGAGGCTCAGCAACTTCCTGAGCAAGAGTGCTGGTTTTTTGCTTAATAAGTCTCCATAGATTTTTCTGTCAGAGGTTGACAGATCTGCTCCTTGAGCTACTTTGGTGCAACACCCAAAACTTGCTGTGCCATGGAAGTTGGCCACATTGAAAGGCCAGGCATGGACAATACAGCCAACCTTCCCTCACTTTCCAGAAGTATGGTTTGTGGTGAGGTTGACCTGGGCTGGATGCCAGGAGTCCATTAAGGTGCTCTATCAGTCCCCAGCTAGACAGGGAAAAGAAAATAAGATCAAAAACAACTCATAGGTTGAGATAAGGCCGTTTACTAAAGAAAAGGTTTGTGGGCACCCAAGTAAAGAGAAAAAAAAAACCAGGCTTATTCTTTACTTCCCATCAGCAAGAGATGTTCAGCCATTCCCAGGAAGCAGGGCTTCAGCATGCATAGGGGTTGCATCAGAAGGCAAGCTTTGTAAATAACAAATGCCCTCTGTTTCTTCGCCTTTCCTTAGCTTTTCTGTCTGAGCTGATGCCATATGGTAAGCAATACCCCTTTGGTCAGTTTGGGTCAGCTGTCCCAGTTGTGTCCCCTCCCAGGACCTTGTCCACCCCCAGCCTATTGATGGGGGGAAGGGAATGTTGGGAATCATTGCTGGTGCTGTGCCACGGCTGCTCAGCAGTAGCCAACAGCCTGGAGTGTTACCAACACCTTTCCAGGTACCAATGTAAAGCACAGCCCCAGCTCAGCCAGACCCAATACAGTGGGGAAGGAACCAGGATTGTCTTGGGTTGGTTTATGTTTTAAGACCACATAATCTGTATCAATTAAAAATAAAGTGACACATTTGCTTCAGAAGTACCTAAGTCACAGAAAGCCCAAAATGTTCATCCTTGTAATACATCTTTCCCTAATCAACCACTGCTCACCACTCTCTCAGACAGACTACTACTGGCTTTGATAAATGCATATCAGGCCCAGCATGGTTGTACTTGTGATATCCTTTAGAAAAGCAAGGGTAAAATAACATTAACATTAGGTTTATACACACCCCTTCCAAAACATCTTATGTTGGTTTGGGACTGATCTATACATACACACTTTCCAGTCCATGTGCTCGTGTTATTACAGTTAAAGTATATATAAATATTTGCAGAAGTAAGACCTAAAATAAAAGATTTATAACAGTTTCAAACCACATAAATATTTTAAAACTTCTACATATACAGCATGTAATTAGTTTCAATACATTCCAAATCAAGTATAATTTATTATTTGGAACCAGTAAGCATAAAATGCTGTCATTTATCGAAGGAGTTTAAACAAAAATTTATATTTTTCCCTTCAAATGAATCAAAATACAAGTATAATCAACTCCACTTGTCCTAAAAATGTTTCTATTAAAGTAATATTAAACTAATGCTCATTCTTGGATTAAGATCATTACAATCTCATTCCTATGCTAATCACCTCACCTTCTCAAAAGTAACAACATATTTACAAGTTTATTTCCCTGTGGAGAATAGAAAATCACAAAAATATATTTTTCAGTGAGAAACTCACAATAAACAAATTTAAATATGCCAAAAGTTTTCTGCACCCAAGTTCCTAGCCTTTTAGCTTCAGCTCCACCTTCCTTTAACAAGCAACTGCTGTTGGTTTGTACTTAAATGACCACAAACATTTTTCAATGTCACTACTGAACTTCTAATACCTCCACACAATTGGCTATAACAGTGTTGTGAGTCTTATGCCATTTCTAATGCACCCATCTACCATGTTTCTTTCTTTTTCCACGTGAAATTTACCTTTTTTTTTTCCTCCATTTGAGCACACATAATAGCTCAGCAGCAGTTTAAACAAATTTCACCACCGTGCACATTGGCACAGTATGTATCAACTTCTCCCACAGGAGTGTGTAAATCCTGTCAGGCACAATACATGCCAGAGGGCAAATAATAGAAAATACAGCAATTGGAAAGAGGATTTTAAGCATAGAGCTGTTTCAGATTCCAGCACAAAATGGTTGAGAAACGAAGCATGCATGAAGTTTACAGAAAGGGGAAAAACCAACACTATGACATGGATACGTGTGTGCTGAGGGCAGAGTTTTCAAGTTTCCTTACATGCAACATAGGAACACTGCTAAAGGCATAACAAACACTGCCTTCTTGCATGAATGCAATATTTTTATTCCTCAAACACACGAGGAAACCAAACCAAAGCTCATCTTGGTTGAGTGCACATCCTAAACAAAAAGCTGTGATACAAAGGCACCTTTAACTCCCGCTGGGTTGAAAGACAGAGGGATGATCCCCCACCGATTCCAGAAGAAAAGCAGTGAAGTGCTTTCCTTGGAAGGCAAAAAGTTGTGGGTTCTGAAAGCAAAGAGGCATATTTCAGTGTGCCTCAGAAAAATCTGAATGTGGTGCTGACATCCTGAAGAAGAGCAATGTTTTTATAGAATTTCCTGTTCTCTGAACTACCCTACTGCTTAGCTCACCACTTAATTATTTGCTTTTACTCTGAATACCCTTTTAAGTATGAAGTCATCGTCAGGACTGAGGATGCAACTGGAGTCTAGAAACTCAAAAGTTCACTGAAGCTAATGCTTTTCTGGGGATCTAGTTCTCTATCTGGGTATCTCACACCAAAGAGGTTTCAAAAATTGAAAAGTTTACTAAAAATATATGCAAAAATTCCAAACATTCATTGAGAATGAAGGAGAGAGGAATTAGCAACAAGGGTCATACAACCTTGCTGTAAAACCATTTTATTGAAGAAAAAAAAAGCTGAAATTACTTTTATACAATCCTAAGAAACTACATTAACTGCAGAAAACCTGTATGACCTCTACACAACTAATAGAGGTGGTATTGCAACCATCTGTATCTTTCTACACAGGAACTTGTTTTTATCATAACTATATGGTCTTAAGGAATTCTTTCCCTAAATATATTTCAAATGAAAGCACGTGTTGGAATTCTTTGCAGTCCACTTCAAACCATCAGATTCATTCCCACAATGGCATGTAAACATGACCTCCAGGAAGGGAGGGAAAACAAAAACCAATGCTTTTAGCACACATATTTCTTTTAAAACAAACACACAAAAAACCAGCTTCTCTCTCAACCTAATGGCAACATAATGTACTTTACTAATATTTTATTCTATGTATCTCCATTGTATAATCTCTGAATGCCAAGACTCAGCAGAACTGAATAGCAACTGTACTCAAATACTTCAAAAGCTTAACTTTAGCAAAAGGATGCATTATTCTATCAGCAGCAAGAATATATAACACACTGTTTCATACTTGGCATTTTCATTCATGTTGTGTTTACTGGAGTTGATATAATATAAATATTTAAGACGGTACAATCTGAGAGGCATTTTAAAGTATTTAATTTTAAGAGATCATAACTATGCATATTCTGACAAGACAAACATTTCACATGCTACAAATCCCTTTATCATTCCAGTGCCCACAAATAAAAATGAAAATTGTTCATTACAGAATGGACTAAGCCAAGGAAACTGGCAGATTCACATGTTACACACTGTTTTTGCTGCTTGAGTGGTTAACACTCCAGTATGCAATCCTTTTTAATTCTCTTAACATTTCTCAGTACAGTGCTTATTTATTTTGTTACAAAATCCTTCACCATAAATTTGCAGGAAACTGAACAAACTAAGACAAGCTCAGTAAAAAAGCAACTGGAAATATTTAACTGGATGCAGGATTCAGACAACTGAAATGTTACAAAAAAAGAGAAATACTAGAGAAAAAAACTATTAATTACAGTAGAGTAGCAAACCAGTAAGTACAATGAAGTTTTCCCTAAATTCAACCAATTCTCAATAAGAGTGCACAATTCGGTTGAACTTCTCTGAAATTCCAGGCCTAAACTGCCATCTAGGGATAATAAAAACCTGACCTCAATTACAAAAAAACCCAAATCTTGCCATAGGACACAAAACAATTTCCCACATGCAGGGATTACTATCTGCACTTCACAAAAAAAAAAGAACATGCCCAAGCAGACCTATTTTTAGCTCTGTATTTAAATGAACATCTTGCCCTTACTAAATGTAACATGTTTCTTTCCCCTGTGTGTGCAGTCACGGATGTGGAGAAATGCTAAAGATCTGCTTGCTTTCATTAGTCAATGCACAGGGTCTATTTTCTAGGAATAAACTAGGCTACATAAGTACTGCTGCTTTTAAAGGCAGAACAAAAAGCCAACTAAAGAAACCTCAAACCCAGCCCAACATCAGTCCAACAACTAACATATCAGTTACAGAGCATGAACTGATTTGGCCACCCAAACCATCAATAATCTGTTAACCACTACTCCAGAGTTTGAACAGGGAGACAGTTTAGGGAGGTGTGTGCCTCTTTTCATCTACTCTCCACAAATCCTAGAGCTCCCAGGCAATCCAAGCTTCCTTTAAGGCAGGATCAGTTGGCACCAGCAGCCCTTTGAGGTGAAGGCTGCATTTTCTCCAGGCCTCACAGAGAGCAGAACCCCACACCTCGCTACAGCCCTGCTGTGCCCAAGGTTGGGAGGCTCACTGATCCCAAACACAAAGCCACTTTGCAGGACAGGAGGAGAGGGCAGCATGCTCCCTTCCAGCTCTTCCCTTCTCCATGCTCAGGAAGAGAAGCTGTAAGGAGAGAGGTGTAAGACTACTCCTGTGAGTATCAAAGCATCACTTCTGTGTCAATACATCATTTTGTTCCTACACACGTGCAGAACCAGGCAGTGCACAACTGAGGGATGAACCTCAGTTCAACAACAAACTGAAAGGGAGGGAAACAATATAAAACCAAAACATTTCAGTTTTCTGTGTTCATTCTGATTCTCTCTTAAAAGTTCAGGACTTTTTATCCACTGTAGATTTACCACAATTTTACTGCAGGTCCTGCTTCTTTTGTTAACACTAACTGCTGCAATGAGCTGAACAAGTTCACTATCAATCTGCCATCTGCTCCAGCATGAGAGCACAACATCTTGACAAGTTTCTTTTAAGGTTCTCTTTTTTCTGGTTCTGTCTTAATTCTATACACACTTGTAGTATTTGCATGAAACAGACCATGTACCATTATGAGCTTGTTTCCAGTAAAGTCCCCAGTGTCTCACAAAGAGAAGGCTGGGTAGGTTTCACTTCATACTAATTGCAGACTTAAGTTTCCTCACCAAAATGAGGGAATGCCACATGGCATGGTCATGTGTAGAGGAGGCAGCAGCTAACAGCTCCCCCATTTTTCACAGCTCTTTCACAGCTGGGTTTCACAGGAGGGAGGTTGGCTGCCAACCATGGCCAGGAGACAGACACTGTGCTCAAAGTCTGCATTTCTGCTGGTTTGGGTCAGCCTCTCCTGAAGCTGTTGTACCAACTGCACTTACAGAGGTTTGGTTTGTGTTGTGGGACCATCTTCAGGTGTGTGCACTCTATTTCTTTTAAGATGCAAAGAAAAAAATATATCTAAATAATAAAAAGCCAAAGGGTTTTTTGTCTATAGATGAGCTCCATGGTGCTTGCTAATGCTAATGTAGACAAAGACTACAAGAATTTGGACGCTGTCATTCCATCCCCTTCCCAAGGGCACTAAGTGAAAAATAAAGCAGAGAAGAATTACTACCAAGGCCTAACAAGCGCTTTCCCACTATGAAAGCCCATTTCCTGTTCATGAAATTCAAAAGTTTTATTTACATATTACAGTAGCAAGCACAGCAAAGGCAAAACCAAGCTTCTCAAACATTCGGTTTTTCAACTCTGAATTGTTTAAAAACCACATCAAAGGATAGAGAGATCAAAAAGTACTAACGTATAGGTCAGTCACACGGGTCAAAGTAGTTTGTCTCTTTAAAACTCAGATATTAAATTTTGATTTAGACATAATTTGAAGGAGATTGGTATTGCTTTTACTGAGATGATGGTCTTAGAATGAGAAGAAACAACATTTGGGGACAGTATGTTATAGTTAGGCTTTGTATACACAATGTAAATAAACAGAACTTGGTAAAACTCAAAGCCACAAAACTGATTAAGCTCAAGCCTCAGGAACTGGTTGTGACCAGAAAACCACCAAAAAGCACAGCTGCAAACATTTGAAGTACTCAGTTCCAATGATGAAAAGAACAGCTCTCCTGAATATCTCTTTCTAGGAGCTGAACTGAAGGCACAAAAAGAGATTCCAGGCAAATCATACTAAAATGTTTAGTGATCCAGAGTTTTACATCTAAACTGGAGGACTCACATATATTTCTAAGTTTCCAGGCTTGGATCCTAACCCTATTCCAGGACAAGACCTAAGCTGCAATCTTTCCCTCACGTTCCCCAAGAAATTCAGAAGCACAATTTGGAAGCAGCTTAGGGCACGCTCCATCCCGGTGATCTGGAGCCCCTGGTCACACTGTCAGGTGCCATGTCCTGAAGGAGACACAAAGCTGGAGCATGCTTACTCAGCCACAGCCAGAAGCGCTGCTCTGGAACTTCAGGGAGGAGGTGGCTCAAACTGAACAGCAGGGCACAGGCAGAGGCCAAGCAAATTCAGAAACTGAACAAGGGGACCCTTCCTCGGGGCAAGTATTCTCACAGCTTTCTAGTCTCCTGCCTCTACAGCAGCAAGTATCTACTGTTGTGTATTTTCCTATTCTGAAAAGCAAATTAATTCTCTCTAAGTCTTTATTTAACATTGAGTCAGGCAGTCTTTCTTAAAAGAGAATTTTCAAGATAATCTTTTAATACAAAGAAAAAGCCAACAGACTGCTTTCTTATTTTCTGATGACCTTCCCAAAGTGCCCAAGGACATGACAGACAGCTCATGATCAAACTCATAGAATTCAGTCCAGTTAAAACACCAAAGTACTAGCCCTATGCATGGAATACATGCTTGCAAACACACGATACCTTCAGCTAAGAAAGACTTAATACCCTTTTAATCTTAGATGACAATGATGGCACACCTGGATTCTACAAAGACAGCAATTTATCTCCCTATAGGAAATTTATTCTGAATGTGTTCCTCCAAAACCCACTTCCTCACCTCTTTGCCCTATGAGCCTTTCTTACACCTTTGCAGTAAGGAACTCATGCCATTAAAAACTGCAGGCGCCTTCCATTTTTTTAACCATCCAGTTTACACTGAGGTCACTCACAAACAACTGCTATTAATACTCCAGACAAAAACATATTATACATTTTACAAGGGGTTTACTACTACAAGGTGGATCTTCTCATTTATCTTTTTAAGATATCGGATTCTCCATACAATATGCAATTTTCTCTTACGTTCCCAACATGAAAAACAGCTCCTTGTACCATTAAGCAAACAAAACCAGAACAAGCAGAAGAGCAAATTTTGTAGAAGTAGTTTTAACTAACAGAAGTTTAGTAGTAAGTAACGAAGTCGGAGACAACAGATTTCAACAGGATAAACACACATTTGGGTGGTGGGAACTCCTGATTTCCAGCCCTTCCTGACAGTTGTTATAACTTGTCTAAGACCACATTTGGTTTCATTTCCATAAATGAAATAATAAAAACCCCACTCTCTAAGCTTTACTTGCCTTAGAGACATGTTACAGAGCTAATTAATGTTTCTAAAAAGCTCTGTTATGCAACAAGTACTAACAAAACATGGTGTCTCCAGCCTCAGTGCTATCTCATTACTGCACTTGCACAGATTATAACCTATGATAACTACGACTGGAAGACAATCCTTGTCCTAAACCCCTTTACGTGCTTCTGACTTTCCAAGATGTTTACTGTTGTGGTTCAATTTTTCCCACCTTTGTCTTTACCCAAAGGTGGATGTTCTGAAAGCTTCAAAAAGGTTGGTTTTGATTGTTAGGCATCATATGCCCAGCATAAAGCAATTCTGAATACTTCTAACGCTGAGTGTTATCATTTAATTTTTTTAATTAGAATGATACAGCTCTTCATAATTTAAGTCACTCTGAGTTTGAAAAAAGTTCTTAAAACTTTACAACGTAAAACTGAAATATGAGGGACAGAGGGGGGAAAACCCTACATGTCTAAACTGGATATGGTAGGCACTCTCACACAGTTCACAGAAAGACAGAAGTTCACCTTCCGAGGACTGTCAGGCTTCCAAGAGAACATGAACAAATGTAAACACAACAGGCAGCTCAGCTCCAGACTTCAGTTTAAATAAAAGTACTTAGAAAGTTCCCTTGCCTCTTCCATCCAGATGCTGCCCTCTGACCTGCACAGAGACATTTCAAACACCTCCTGTGGCTGCTGCTGAGGGAAAAGGGACGTGGCTGCCACTGCTCCCAGCCAGGCTGCTGGGACAGAAGTCACCCAAGGGAACGGCAGCCAGAGCCTCCCGCTGGCAAACACCACCCAGCAAGACAAAGGGAAGGGAAGGCAGCCTGGCTGCAAGAGCAGACCTCTGCCCTTCACCCCCTCTTTCTGAGGGTTCCAGGCAGGCTTATTCACACAGGTGCAGCAGAGCAGAAACACATGCTGCTTGTTCCTGCCTGGGATTACACCTGAGCTAATAAACTTCGCTGATCAGAGCTGGCTCTCAGCACTCTGGTTCTGGAAGCACGATGCAGACAAATGGAAGTTAGCTCTGGAAAGAGCCAGTATGGGTCTGGGGTTTATTAACTCAGGCTTTGCAACATGCAAAAGAATAAAATCTGGCCCTAGAGACTAAATAGCTTATTAAAGTGATACCGAGCCTGAACTAATAAACCCTGACAGAATCAAACCAACTTTGCATCAAGTCAGCTCAGGTGTGCCAGCATCTGTGGCACAGTTAATCCACTGCTGCAATAAGGCACTCACAACCAACAGAGCCTGCTATCTGAATTTTAAAAACTCACTTATAATTTTACAGGAAACAAAGAAGTTAACTGTTCAGTTATAATCTTCTTTTCTTCTGAAAGGAACATCAGGAGCTTCCAGAAAAGGTGATATCTGGCTTTTATGACTGTGAGCTGAATCAATTCAATGCTATCTCATGGTTTGCCTAAGTTACAAAACAGACAACTTCAGTACATTCAGTGCTTCCCTTGGCCTGCCAAGAGAGGGGTGAAACTGAGCAAATCCAAGCCAAGTGTATTATACCACTGCTAGGAGGAATTAGAGAAGCATCAGAGCAGAGAATAAGAATATTTAATGCTATGGAGAACCTAATATCAGAGGCACAAAATGAGAAAATCCTCCCACCTTTCTTTCTTTTAACTTTGTTACTCCATTCCCCCAGTAACTGTAAGAACTAGCCAAGTAATTAATGGATTTAAATTAAATTCTACACAGCTATCACATAAAAATGCAATTTTCTGTCTTGGTCCTTACTGAAGACTCTAAAAATAAAAGGCAATAAAAAAGAAAAGTGATAAACAGAGAAATGAAAAAGACAAACCATAAAGGACAAAAAGCAAAGAAAATGACCTAATTTACAAACAAAAAAGTTGCCTGGAAATGAAAGTTACTAGAAGACAGAGAAAAAGACATTAAGAAAAAAAACCAAAACATTGTTTGAGTTTTGTTCAAAATAGCGAAAATAAAATTGGTTGACAATAGCACAGCTAAAATACATGTTTACTTAATGTCCTGAAATTACTAAGAGGTTTATTTTTTTATTAGTCTTTAAGCTAAGGTAGGCTTTTATTAAGCTCTGCAGTTAGACTCAAAATATCACTGTAAGCTGGAGGAAAACATTCTAGTACTTGTAAGGTCTTAAGCAAATGTGACTAACCTAACACAGCAGCATGTGTTTGAAAATGTTAATTTAGAAGCATATCTTAAATACATGTCTAGATTAGTAGGTGAGGTTTTGTCTTTAACTACTGTCATAAAGTCTTTGCTTCTTAGCAACAGGTCCATGCAGGTCAAAGGTACTTGACCTTAGTCAGGATTACAAAAGTGATTGCTCCCTATTGTGAAAAATCCCACACAGGGACAAAAGCCATTGGGGGAAAAAAAAAAATCTCGAAAGCAGTGTTTACTCCAGCTCTCTCAGGGACAGCAATCTGTCCTGCTGAACTACAGCAGTACTCCCAGATCTGCCCAATCTCACTAATACTCACAGGTGTTTCCTGAAGACATATGCCCTTCCAGTCTTTCCTGACCTCATGACATCACTCCAGTTTAGCCACTAGCAATCATTCTGAGTCTTGCCTAAAGTAGCAGAAATTCTTCCACTCTCCCATTAGAAAGAACAACAGGAGCATAGCAGGACTGGCTCAATCAGTGCTATTTTTTGCACCTATTTTGTGTTTCTAGTTACCTCAGTAAAGGTACATCACTCTACCGTCACCAAACTCACTTGTTTCATGTTGTTCAGCCCTTCAAAAATTCCGTGTGGTAAGCACAGGACCATTCACGTGTCATACTGGTGAAGGGACAGGGTAGGTAGATGGCAATTCCCTGCTCCCCACCTGTGCTCCTCTGCTATATTCTTTACCATCTTAAGCCCCCCCATTCTGAAGACTCCTAAAAACCAAGAACTGACGGGGAGGGGATGCTCACACACACAAAGCCTCCACAAAACTCTCTCCAACAATGCCACTGTGCTACAAATAAACGCGAGAGACACCCACTATTCACCCTTCAGCAAAGGTGAAGGTTAGGAAAGAGGGATTTAAGGATGGAAAGAGTGTCAGATCTGTTCCGTGGGTTCTGTAGCTCAGCCAGCACCTCTTTGCCCACAGACGATGCCAGCCCCCACCACCTCGCCAGGTGCCAGCCTGGTCTCGGAGTCCCACGCCCCTCCCCGCACTCTACTCACGTTTGATGCAGCGCTGGGAGCCCGTGGCCTTGCTCCAGCCGTGGCAGCACTGCCCCCCGCACACATTGACCCTGCGGGAACAGCAAACAAGGACCAGTGTCCGGCGGGGCAGCCCCGCTCCCCACGCCGAGCCGGGCCGCGGGGCGGGCACTGGGCCGGGGAGACAAAGGGCGGGAAGAACGAACCCTCCCGACTGAACTCGACGCCTCACGCCGGGCCGGGCCGGGCGCGGATTCCCGGGATAAGGGAGCTGGCCCCGCGCCCGGCCCCACGTGCCGCGGGTGCTCCGGGGCGCCGGGCCCGGACAGGTAGTGCCGCGGTGCCCCCGGAGCCCGGGACAGCCCCCCGCCCTCTCCCCCCTCCCAGAGGGGCGACAGCGGCCGGGATGCTGCCGGTGGTCGGGAGCTGCGGTGTGGAGCGGGGGACGTGCGGGACAGGAGGGCGCCTTACCCCGGCAGCGGCGGCAGCTGGTGCTTCTGGCGGAGGGGCAGGGCGGCGCTGCTGTTGCCGTGGGGGCCCGGCGGCGCCTTGAGCCGCGGGCTGAAGCGGGCCGGTTTGGCGAAGGAGGAGGCGTGAGCGGCGGAGTTGGGGTGGACCTGGCCGGAGGGGCCCAAGCGGAGCTGGACGGCGGCGCTGCCCGGCTTGCTCATCCGCCGGGTCCGCTCCGGGGGGCCGCCGCCGTAGCGCGTGTTCAGCTGCACATTGAACGTGCGCTGCTGCTGCCGCTGCTCCCCCCCGAGGAGGGTCGGGCGCTGCTGCCGGCTGGCAGAGGAGCTGCCCCGGCCGGGCTGCAGGACGTACGTGATCCTCCTTAGCCTGCCCTTTTCGGAAGCTGCGAGCCCTGGTAACAAAAGCGCCCAGGCAGCGAGGAGGAGGAGGAGAAAGCCCCATCTGATCCGACCCATTTCCACAGCGGGAATCCCTACAGCCGGCGAACTTCGCGGAGCCGTGGCGCAAGGGTTTCCTCTGCTCCAAAGGACGCGGGGGTGCGTGCGACCTGCGCCCGCGGCGCGGATCCCTCCTCCGCTCGCTGCCCCCCAACCTGCTCCGGACGGGGCGGAGGAGGAAAAAAGCCTCAGGATCCTCCCGCCCGCCCCCCAGACTGTTGGGAAAGTTCAGCAAACACTTCGCCCCGTAGAGCAGGAAAACATCGTTGGAAGAAAGGAAGCGGCGGGTGCGAGCCGAGCTGCGAGCCGGAGCGGGAATGGAGGAGGAGCAGCAGGGGAAGGGTGTTTGCTGGAGGGGGGTGGTCGCAATGGAGAGCAGATGTCTCGGTGCCGGAGCTGCCAGGGGTCTGCCTGCGTGTGTAAAGAACAGCCCCGGAGCCGGTGCGGGCTGTTCCCAAGCCCCTCTTTAAGAGTTTCTCGGCGAGTGAGCGTGTGCGGAGGGGAGGGGGCGGGCGGAGGGAGCCCCTGCCCGGTGCCGGCCCCGCGCAGCCAGTCTGGGCCCGCCCTCACGGCAGGGGCGCTCCCGGGCTGGAGGGGGCCCGGCCGGGCCAGGTGACCGCGGGCAGGGCCGGCAGGGGTCCGGAGCTCCGGGGTGTGCGCCGCTAAGCCAGCCTCGGAAATACCCGCTGGAACCCGCGGGTGCCGAGCTGCCCTCTGCCCGGGACCGGCCCGCACAGCCGCCCGTACCTGTGCTTCGGCAACAGCTGAACCTTTCTGCGGTATTTCAATGGAGGTGAGGCTTTAAAGCCCCCAAAGCGTAATATACGTGCTTCACTCGGTAGGTGGGGACTCGATGAAAGCGCTTACACACGTTTAAGGTAAGCACATCCCTCCGTCTCAGCCTGGTGAGAGTCAGGGGCTGCGCTTAGCAGGATTAGGAGGGACTGTATTGTTCCTCGTTTTTCTTTATGTTCGTAAAGCAGTATGTATTAGTAAAGAATGAAATACAAACCACAATTGTATACTCGTAATTAATGTATAAGCAAAACTGCCCACTTTTTTCTCCAGTAGGTCTTCACTAATCTCACCCTTCAGCACTGTAAACAAAAAAACAAAAGTTCACAATATAACCCGAAGGTACATCTTTTAAAATACTCAGAAGCTGATGTGTCCGAGCTCTTTCCAAGAAAAATTGTGGAGAATCAGTTTGCAAATCCAATAGCTTGGAATTCAGGTCCTCCTCCCAGGGCTCTCCTCTGCTCTTTTCCAGAGCTTTAAGGACACTGACCCCGGCTCCAAACTGACGAGATTTTGCTCTTAAATGCTCTTGGCACAGCTACACAGACAAGGGGGAGCAGGAGGGTTTTAGGTGTACTCAATTCTAGGCAAAAGCCAGTGTTGAGAGCACAACAGTCCCTTCCTCTTTAGTTCTCATCTATTTAAAACTGCTCAAAAATAAATAGATGTTTTAAATAGATGGGAGTTTGGAGCTTGCTATAGTCACAGTGTAAGGGATCCACATCAATGTTAAAGGCTTCTGCTCCTGTGCCTCCAGTAGTCTGAATTGAAACCCAGTTTTTGAAAAGAAAATGCCACAAGTACTTGGGTATTCTAAATCCACAGTGGATTAAATGAGATTGAAACTCTGTGGTGCTTCAGAGAAAAACTGAGATAAAGCCTAAAAGTTTCCAAGCCCCCGGTTGAAGTTAGCAGGGAAGATAACTGTGAGACCACTGCCTCTTCTCATAGCAAACATATACATCTATTGTCTTTTTAACTTGGAAGACATTCCCAGCAAGTGAACTGCTCAGCCTTCCAAAAGCTAATTACTGTAAATCCCAACTATGCTAACTGGTTTTGCACTATTTAGGGAACAGAAAAACACCTTGAAACCAGTGTGGGGAGGTGAGGACTGAGTAAGTGGTGAGAAACTGACGTGGTACTCAGGATTGTTGCTCTGCACAAGGCCACTGTCCTTCAGAAGTTTTCCAGAATGAGATCACAACTCTGTGTGTGGCTGGGTTTGTTGAACACAGGGCAAAAACTGCATCATTCCACAGCAGCAGCCAGTTGCTTTTAAGAAATGTGAGGTTTAAGTCATGTCAAGCAGGGGGCAAATGTGGTGTATTACTGGCTACTGTACAGCAAGTGGTAAGGAACCTCAAGGGAAATACTGCCACAAAGGTGGATGCCTTGCATAGAATCACTGAGGTATAAAGCCATTCTTGAAAAAACATTTAGTGTTATCTGAAATTAATTGCTAGAGGTCAAGCACTCCTCACAAATTTACATGGCATATCTGATTTTCAGTGTTCTCTTTTTTTTCCCCCCTCTAGCAAGGAAATCCACACTTTTCCATTTGTCTGCTATCTGATTTTGCTTCCTCCCTCCCTCCCCCTCCTTCTTCTCCACAAGGTCTTGGATGTCAGGTTTGGCTGCAGTAACACATCAGGTTGGCTGCATAAGTTTTAACAGCTGAAAGAGGACTTCAGTGAACCACCACTGCAGACTAAATCTCAGCTCAAAAAAATCTTTTCACATGTAGAAGTTTCTGCTTCCAAAGGACAAGAAGTTCATCCAGCACAGAGCAGCATCAGCCAGATGCTGGCCTTTTAAAATCAAGCCAGGTGACTACTAAAATTCTGAGCATTCTTCAGTAAATGGTGTCACTGCTTGTGGGAAACCTGCCCTGGCTGCCTCCCCAGCTCCTGTGGAAAAGCCACTGACTTGAGTAAGCAGTGACAAACAGGAATTAGTACCTCACACCACCTTTCAGGAACAGCCCTCTATTTGAAGAAGAGTTGGGAAAGCAGTTTGCACTGTTTCTGTTCTTGTCCCCTGTGGTTTGTGACTAAAGGGTGGACATAAGGAACATAAAGTTCCTTAGTCTGTACACCACCCTCCAGAGGGGCAGACCTCTGGATGCTCTGCTGAAAGGGTGAGGCTGAGAAGGGCAGAGCTGGCTGGAAGGCTGGGAGCAGGACAGATGCAGGAGGCAGAGCTGCTGCCCTGATGAGATGGCACAACTGCCTCAAGGTTTAAAGGCTTAATGGACAGGGGAGAAGCCAGTTTGAGAGTGTGAGTATCTATAAGAAGGACCAAAATAGCATTGTTCAAACCAAAATAAAATAACTAAACTGCAATACATGACTTGGGGTCAGTCCCATGAGTTGAATGAGGAGGGACAATAGTTTTGAGCTGTCAAAGCTGGCAGCACTCACCTGTACTGTTCTTTTCATCAAACAGCTGTTGCCCTGTCTCATGGAGGATGTGCTTGGTGCATTGGCTGCAGGGCAATGCAGGGACCTTTGCAGGATGCTTCAGTGAGGATGTGCTCTGTGTTCTGCTGGGGGTGAAGCCATCTGAGCACAGGTGATCGCTGAGCCAGCAATGAGCACCACAGTGCCACCACAGCTCCCTGTGACTCCATGTCCACATTAGCCAGGCTCCAAGTTGAATGATGTGTCCAGCTAGGGGGTCAGTAAACAGCCCTGCTGATCTCATAGATCCACCAGGCAGCAAGTCTTGGCTTGTAAGCAGAGCTGGGTTGGAAGCTCACATTTAACATTAGAGTTTGACAAGGCTAAATGCTGTATTTAGCTTCAATTCTGGCTATTTAAGAAAACTTTTACAGTACTGTAGCTCCATTAGCTTCAGCAATATTACTTCAAACTTCTTTTGAGCTAAAGGAGGAGAAGCAGTCTATAATTTCTTGTAAGCTGAGAATCAGCTTGAGACTTGTATTTGCTCTTTTCCTTTTCTGTACTATACAATTATCTGAAAAAAAAGTCCTGTATTTTGCAGTCTAAATTACACTTTAGCCATAGCTCTGTACAGGTAACATGACTCTAATGTGGAGAGTAAGTACTTCTTTTGAACAAAAGAAAACAGCTCAGTCTAACTGTCATCAGCGCAGGAAAAAGAAGTAATTGGTATTTATTATGTCACTAAAGTAAGTCACATGTGACTCTGAATGCATATGTGATCTGCAGAGTAAGATCATGTAGATATAAGTATCATATCTGCATGCTATTTTTCAAACAGAACTGTACCTTCAAACCCTGTTTGTTGTTTGTTCCTTCAGGCAGAAACTGCAATTACTCTACAGTTTGTACTAATATCCTGAGGCCTCCACTGTTCCTGAGTGTTACCACAGTATAAATATCATTAATAATGTTTCAGAAAAGGACAAGTCCTGCTCACTCTATTCATGTAGGCACTTACACTCACTTCCAAGGAACTCAGATAGTCAGAGTATCTTGGATGGATGTGTGAGGCTTTGGAAGGAAGCAGCTGAGCTTTGCTGTACCCATTCACCACTGGTGACCTTCCTTGTGATTTGGAGGTCTCTAATGACCATACCTGGCACATCCCAGTAATTCCAGGCTCACTGTACATTACCTTGGGTAACTGACCTTCTGCCTCCCCCTTGTTGGATTTGCTGGATCCAAGATGCATGAATGTGCCTTCCCAACTCCTTGTCTGAAAGAACTCATGGTCTCCCAAGGCCACACTCCCCCTGGCACTGCAATCAGGGACTGCTGCGTCCCTGCTGCGTCACTGTACACACAGCCCAGGTGACAAATCCTGCTGGCTCCTCTGACTGCAGCCACAGGGTCCTGAAGCAGACCAGCTCTTCAGGGGCCAAGGAACTTTTATGATGAGCTTGGCCCATGATATGAATTCACACCTTGGAGCAGTACAGATCCTGTGTGGCACTCAGTTTCTGAAGCAGACAGATTAGCATGCAGATATTCCAGAGCTACAAGTCTGGATGGGAAAAGAAAACAAAGTCATGATAGTGGGGCTAGGGGGTCATCATTCCCACTCTGACTACTACCAAAAGAGATTGCAAGAGGGACTTTTTTTTTTCCCCCTTGCATTAAGTCACACTGAAAGTTGGATCTTTTTTGCAAAAGTCTGATGCCGGTCTGTCACCACTGACCACCACCATATCCAACAAAACACACACTTGAGGCAAGTAGGAGTAGGCTTCTCTATAAGTTACTGACAATAGCTGTAGTGAAAGAAGTTGTGTGGGTTTGTATAGCCTTAAATTCCATTTTACCAAACTAGCAGAAATCCATTCTAGAATATTTGGCAGTTTCACAGTCATTCTCACATATGGAAAATAACTGATTCAGAAATACAAGATTTTTTTCAAGATATGAAAATATCCACACTGTGCTGCTGCAATTATTCTTCCCCTCAAGGAGATAAATACATCTTGTCTACAAAAAATTAAAATATCTAAAAAACTTTTTTATTACACTATTCCTTACGATTAATTGTTTGGTTTTTTGTACAATCCCATGTACACTGTAAATAAATAAACTGCAGAGGAAATTAGGTGGAAAGGACCACAAAAATAACAAAATGCATACAATTATTTCACTTTACCTTAGGAGAAGACATGTTTAAATTAACATATTATTCACAAAAGCAAGGTAAATATTATAACTAATATTTGAGAACTCTCACAGTGTGATTATGTCATATGCCAAGAATACTAATCTCTACAAAAATAAAATTCAGCCATGGACCGTGATTTTTCAGTGTTGCACCGTGTGCTGCTCAGACTTTTGAAAGCTGAAGGAAAAAGAGTCTGTATAAAATAAAGCTGCTTCTGACTGCAATTAGCATTGAAGAATGTCTTAAAGTTTTCATAATTGTACATAATCTAGGCAGACCGGCAAATCAGTGTCAGTGGAAGTGAAGCAGACAGAAGCAGTATGAAACTATGGAAAGAGGCTGGGAACACCAGCCACAATTACCCCTGCAACAGCTGCTGAAAAACCTGAAAGGTGATGTTTGCACAGCCTTGTCTGGTTGGTCTCCCCCTCTGACAGCCTGGGATGAAGTTGGATGGACAGCTTGGGTGTCTACTGTCCAGTTTAACCTTGTTTTTTGCATGTCACAGAGACAGGAACCCAGCCCTGTTTAGTACCTGAGCTTGACTGTCAGGGTAAAAAATTGTTTAAAAACCAGCTGGGCACACAGAGCAGCAGATCCTGGCTCTCTGAATTAAAAAAGGGCAGACTACTTCTTCTCATGATGCACTTGGAGCAGCTCCCAGAACACCAATGTTAGAGGTTGGGAGACTGTGTATAGGTTCTCTGTCTGCTGCTCCTTCAAGGTTTGTGATGGAAGATGACGAAACGAAAATTACCAGCTTCTTTTTTTTCCCCACGATTTTTTAAAGTAGGTAGGCAATAAAATGCTGCTTTAAATGTGAAATAAATGCTTTCATTTCCATCACTTTTCCTCCAATAGCAAAACGTGTCTGCAGAGATGTTTAATGTCAGACTGTAGTGTGTCTGTGTTTTGCATCAGCATGCTTGAACACTGACCCTGGTCTGAGCAGGAGCACCTTTGAGGGTCCCCTCCACCCTTAATTACCATTAGCATCTGTGATGAGGTGTGGCACCATGCCTAACAAGCAGCCTCAGGTGGAAACAGGCACAGCTGCCATCCATTTTGGTCAGAAACCAGTTTCAAGAAGCAAGCCTGCAGGGTAAAAACATAGAAACTTCCTGGTGTCGGCTACAGGTGAGAAGGAGATTGTGGGCTGGAAGAGCTAGGATGGGATGAGCAGACCTCAGGAAAAGGCTCAACACCTGGGCTCACAGATGATGCCAGCCACAGTCTGAACTGATCTTGCCACCAGGCAGGTTGTAACACAACAGTAGAGAGACACATCAGCCCAGCACCTGCATTGAGAAAATACAAATCCAGCCTGGCCTTACAGCAAAGAGGCTTAGCCGAGGAGGTAGGGGCTGAGTGCACCAGATAATCCAAACATGGTGTCTGATTAGGCAGATCAAAGTGGCGTGAGTGACTACTCGATTAGAATCCTTCTCAGGTTATAGTCAGTTTTGCAGTATTCACCTGAGCCCAAGAAAAAAAGAAAAGGCACGATTATGAAAATAATAATTTTTTTATCCTCCTTTAACAGCTGTATTTAAAACGAATCTCTGTGACCGCCACATTGTTTCAGACCTGCCATTGTAATTCACCTAAAGCAGCAGCAGCAGATGCATCCAAACAGCAGAGGGCTTGTGCTCCGTGCCCAGCACGGCCACGCCGCCGCCAGACAGACAGACAGACAGACAGACACCGCCGTGTCCGTGAGTCACGAACCGCAGCTCCTCTGCGGGCTCCCGAGGGGCAGCCGAGCCTCCATCCATCCATCCATCCATCCATCCATCCATCCCTCCCTGCCTCCCTCCTCCCGCCGGGGCTCGGTGTCCCGGCAGATGCACATCGGCTCTGTCAGAGCGCGCATTGCGGGCAGCAGCGCATCCCACGAGCAGCGGCAGAGAGGCTTTCGGCTCCGCACATCAGCGCCCCTAGCAGGAAAAAAAAAAAAAAAAAAGTCTGAAGGATGTGCCTCAGTGCTAAAGAGCCTGTCTGGGAGTGAGGCTCTTAAGTTTGAGTCACATGTAGGTGGGCTGTAAAGAGAAGAACAATTATCTGTCCACAACAGGGTCATCCAGGAAAGCAGGCATTTGTAGTGTGAAGCTTCAGCTCATGGAGCCTCTTTTTCTCATTTTGGTTGAGTTGACTTTTAGCCAGCAGCAGACAAAAAATTCAAATTCTCTAGATTCAGGATCCTAGTGTTTTGTTCATATTACAGTTTAAAATTTTATGAAAAAAAAGAAAAAAAGAAAAGGAAGCAGATTCCTGTCCTTTTCTTCCAAAACAAGTGTAAAATTTTCAAGGACCATGGTTTTGACCTATCAGTGAACATACAATCTTCAACTGAAAAGAAGTAATCTGAGGACAAAAGGAATGATCTGCCTCTGCACAGAAGCTTTTCATCTGTTCCTGTTCAAAGCACATTGATGTCCGTCTCTGACCTAAAATCAAGTAGTGCCTTTACTCCTTCAGAGCTGAACTAACCTTTGTTGCCCCTCATTCTCTGTAGAGTTGTAGCCATAGCTGACAAGGATAGGGATTCTGCTCCAGGACTGTAAGTTTGATGATTTCCAGAGTTGATTTAAAGGCAACTGCAATTATGAAAATCAGAAATTATGACTGCCAACAATTTAAATTGAGAGAAAGCCTCTCCAGTTAAGAAAACCTGAACAAAGGCCATATGTAAGTTCTTAGTGCTGACTGGCAAAACCTCCAGTGGTTTTTCTGAGTGTTTGCCTGTTTTGTGAAAGATACAATACATAACATTTTTAGGGGCTACAGGAATCTCTTGTGATTCTCTACAGTTCAAATCATCAAGTACTATGACATTTTCATCTTCAGCGTTTCAGCATTTAAAGCAGCTTTTCCAAGCCAAAATTGTACAGCTCTTCAGTCTTCTCTTGTCATCTACTATCATGTCTATTTCAAAGACTAGAATAGATTTATACTAATTGATTTAGCTCTTCTCAAAGATTGGGCTAATAAACGGAACTTTCACACCTGCTGCCTTTTCTTAGGCTTTCTTAGTCTTATAATCAGGTGGGCCTTTTCCCTCTGAAAGAATTTAGGATTCATTTTTATTGCAGAGAGAATCTCAGCTACTTGACAATACAATTCAGTAGAACAAAGTCTTTTTACAAATAGTTTTGCTGAACAAACTATTAACAAACAGCTTCAGTATTTCATCACAATTTGATATAGAGTTTGTAAAGAAAAAAAGAAGAGGATCCATAGTTATAACTCACCTACAAAAAGTGTTTGTTTTGACTCTGCATCCAAATCTCATCTTGTCTCTATGATCTCCAACTTTTCAGGCAGGCTGTGCCTGAAAAGGATTAAGTTCTACCCTGTTGTGGAGAAAATGGGGAGTGTTATTAACTTATTCATGTTTTAGGTTGCTATTAAGAGCTCTGATCAGCACATCAGCGAGGTGGGAGGGTTTTCTCCCTTCTTTTAAAACTTGTTGTACAGATGAGCTGAGGCTGAATTTGCCTTTAAACTAAACAAACCTCTTTAGCAAGTAATTTTCTTGCATGTAACCCTTTCCAAATGCTTCCACCACGATTTTTTTCAAGTAGCCATAATGATGTCACCAGACAGGTAGCTTATTATTCACATTACAAATAAAAATCATAAAATAGTTTTGAGTGAATTCTCTAAGGAGCATTTTGTGAAGGAGGATATAGGTAACATTGTTGAAAGAGCTCCTAGGGATCCTCAAAGCAGGGAGAGAATTTCTCCTTCTTTTTTCATTAAGTGTAAATAAATGTTTGATATTTTGTCTTGTGTATTGAATGAAAAAGAGTTAATGTGACCATCTAGTTAGGTGTATGTGTTGAATACTTCATTAGCTAATTTTCACAGCTAAAAATCCCCATGCTTTAAAGCATCTTTATCCTCTCTGGCTGTGCAGTAATCTTCAGTACATGTTAGCCTGTATCATGAAAGCTTATCTTTTCAGCAAATGAGGCTTCAAGTTCTCTCTCACTGGTAAAGTAGTTTAGCTCTATGCCAAGCTGGAAAACTTCACCCTCCCCCAGGGGTAAATAAAATCCCTATAAGCAAGAGTTCAAGTTGAGCAAGTTCTTCACCAGCTACTCTTTCCATGAGTCACACACTTCTCTTCTGCAGATTCTGTCCAGATCCTTGTCTCAGTGATATAAGATCAGCATAATCTAAATTACCCTTCATAGCTGAAAACAATACTAAACCCTAAAACTAATGAGAATAAAAGCCCTCTACAGTAACAATCCAAAATTTCTTCTCCTTTCCTTCTGCACTTTTCTTCACTCTCTTATTCTTCTTGCTGTTTTTCCTAGGTCTGGCTCTCTAATCAAAACAACATGCTTACCTTCTCACATTGATTATTTCTAAAGCAGCCACTAACCTTCTTAATGTTTTTCAGTCAGGGAGATGCTCTTCTTTTCTTATACTTTCTGATTGTGTCTCCCTCAGGATATTATGCCATTGGCATGTGGTCATTCCTCACAGCACTCCAGTGTACAAGGCTTAGACACAAACCACAGCAGTGTCCTGGAGGACACAGAACCTGGTTTCAAGGGCTAGCACTGCCTCTTAAAGCCCACTTCTAATCTGAATAAAGGTTCTTATGTTGGGGAAAACCTAATGCTCTGAGCGTACTGTCTGATCCTGTAATCAACTAATCTTGCACAGACTTAACAATTGTCTTAACAATCAGACATAACCATTGTTTCCACAGCTCAATTCCAGCAAGAACCATAAATAAGAAAATGTTTTTACTATTGTGACTTACTAAACCAGAAACACTGACTTGGAGAAAAATCTATGTTATCCAAAGAGGGATGTACAGTACAGTGATTAGCACCTTCCAGGCCTAGGTGTTATTTTAGGAGGCTACATGAGAAACCTTTCTTCAAAAGTAAGAAAATAACATTCAAAGTAACAGAGAATGCTTAAACTGAAAATTAGGTGAGAAACCATTAGTTAGTTTTCATTGTAGTGCTGAATCCTCATATTGCCAGCCCATCTGAAATACTGGGCACAGCAAGCAGAGCAATCCCAAGGGGGAGTTTTGATTTTATTGTGTATTATGGTGATATGTGCACAAAGGTTTGTGTGTTGTGTGTTTGTCAAGAGAATCTTGTCAAAGATAATAATCCCACTGAACTGCTTGGGATGTTCTCACAGTTTCACTTTCCAGGATATCTCCAGAAGTGTAGCTGGTGATGTACAGGCATTGTGGAAGATGAATTATATTCTCCTGAACTTCATTAGTAGGTTAAGCCACTAGGTAGCTTGTTGAGTCCAAAAGGAGTTACACCAATATTCTGCCTGCAAAAACCTGTAATTCAAAGATGTTTGAAGTCACGGGATTACAAGCATACTGAAGTAACGGAAACTATGGCACAAAACACTTTCAACTGCAGGCAATTAATTGTTCTCTGTTTATATCTTTGTTTGACTAGGTCTTTTTTCTACCTATGTATTTTATGGTACACAAGAATAAATTCATTAGGATTTTAATATAAGACATGCTAATGTACTTAGAGGAAAAATCAAAGCCCTATAACAGGGGTTTTGCTTTATTTTAAAATTACACTGGTGTGAAAGCCAAGGACATGGTTTAGGTTCCCTTTTATTGCTTTAGAGTGCTGTCTGGCTTTTCCAAACCATATATATAACTATGACTGGATAACCTGGAGATAGGAAAGCACTTGTTTAAACATGTGCATGCCCACAGCACCACAATTTACAGAAACAGAGCTGGCACCGTGTTCTGACACAGAAATTTAGGGTTGCACCACACTTAGTGAACAATTGCTCTAATGTTTGAAATACAATGGCTACACTGTTTTGTTTCCAAGTTCTTTAGGAAAAATCACTACAAGTTTTTTGGTACCATAGTACCTCTCTAGATACTATAGAAAAGTATTCAGTGTATTATTTCTCAATTAGCTGTTACTTATTATACTCTAAAAAAATCTTGAAATTAAAGCTTAGGTACAACTAACTGGCACTTAGGGAAAAATCTCTGAAATTCAGTGGAAATGCTTTAGTAGCCTGTGGATTCAGAAGTGGCAGGTGGAACACAAACAAATAAAAAAGGCTAAGAAAAACCTCTAAATTACATTTACCAGTTTCATTGTTACAAGCCAGCAAGTCAAGCAAGCACTTTGTTTTATGAGGTGTTACAGAGTCAGAGGAAAAGGGGTCAGGGTACTGTACCAAAAAGCAGCAGTGCAAGGTAATGGAGAAAACCCCCACATTTGTCCCTGTCAGAGGCCAGCTCCCTGTGCTGGTTGCAGTTGTGATATACTGTGATATACACTGTATAAACACAGCCTGGTGCTCCTCAGCCCAGAGAAGCTGACTTGGAAAACCCCACATTTTCCCAGCTTAGCCTCAGAGTTTTGCCCTCCATAACTCTACATGGATCACTGTCTGGTCACTTCTGCACATGGCCACTCTCAGGGGGCAGCTGTGAAACAGAAAGGTTTTGGTGCACTTTGGGTCATTCCAAGCTTATTTCTTGATGGCAAATCACACTTCTGCTTTGTTGGTATCCAAAACTGATTTTGTCATCCCGACTCAAGGAAAGTATCTGTGTGGGACTAAGGCACTGAGCACACAGCCTCCAGAAGGTATGACAGGATGTACTAACCTGTCAGAAAAATCTCTAAGACTCTAAGAGAAAGAAAATATCCTTAGCTGTTAAAAATTACATTTTCTTTAAAGAGACACTGAAAAATTGTGAGCCTAAAAGTGGTATTTTCAGCCTTGGTCTCTGCTGCATTTGACTCAGGTAGACAGAAATTTTGTTGGAGTTTCAGGAATGCTACAGCAATTTTTTTTCTTTTACTTTAGCAGTTCTGAGCAAAAATGTCAATTTATCTGGGTTTAAGCTGACACTGCTGTGGCTCATTGTATCAGGTTCATTTGTAACACTGTCTATTTCTATTAAGCAGTTTATAATACTCACACCTATGCAATACTTTTCATTTATAGACTTCAACACACTGGCACAGCTGTACCCCCATCTTACACAGGGGACAAGTCAAGGAAAGCAAGGCCAGCACTGGACTTTCTAACACACACAGCAGTTTGGGTGGCAAAAGGATGTTGGATATTACTTGGTTTTTTTCCCTGGTGTGCTGGAAAAGGATTTAATTAGGCACAGTGGCCTTCAAGTGTGCAGCCATTTATGGGGCTGAAGGCTCACCAGGGTTCCTGTGTCTCGCAGGCACAGCTGGTTGTGTTTTGGGGCCAGGGGCTCAGCCTGAAGTGTGAAAAGCCCCCAGTGCCACAGCCCCGGGCACAGCACATCTGCTGCACCCAAACACTGCCTGCTCCCACATTATGGGGACAGGCACAGACACAGAGGGGAGAGACACACAGCCTTGGAAGTGTTGGTGGCATGGGATCAGAGGGAACATGAAGGGGAGACTCTTTTCTTGTGAAAAGAGAAGGGGAAAGAGCAGAAACTTCCAGGACAGCATAGGAAATGCATTCAGGGAAGAAGAGGTGGGACATGCTGCACCTCCTACATGAAAGCTTTGATCCAGCAAAGAACATAAGCATTGCTTAGGTGTCCTTTTAAACTAGAGGAGCTGGAATACAAAGATGCCTGAGCTTTGCAGTCTTAACACTTTTCCACTCATATGTCTGTCTCTTTTCTTGTGCTGGAAACATTTGCAGAATTATAGTCCAGTTCTCCTGAGTACCATGCCCAGGCAAATGGAAGCATAACAGGACAGGAAGCCAGCCCTTCATTACACAAGAACCAGAAGGACCATAAAGCAAGATCCCAGGGTGAGGCTGCCAGCAGTGCAGCCCTTATTGTCAGGAGCAAAACCCAATCAGCCCTGGGGCACAGGCACACCAATGTCATTTCCACAGCCTCATTTTCACTGCCCCACCGCTTCTTTGTGAAGCTGGCACTATTTTAATTTCCAGCCTCCATTTATGCACCACCACTTTATACAGACTCCCTGCTTTCTGTGTGAGAATTTTCTTTCCACCTTAGCAAAGTTCAGGCTTTTCCTGAGTGGATAACTTGTAAGTCAAGTTATCTGCAAGGCTATTAGCACTTCACTTACAGATTAATAACAACTTCTATGTTTATACAGGACTTGATATCCAGTGTACTTCCGAGTACCTTGTAGTTGTTAATATAAATTTCTTTTACAGAGGTGTAGACAATGGTCTTGTCTTAAATCACTAAAGAAGGTATGATGTTTAAGAATTATTATTAACTAGACTAATAGATTTATCAGTTAAACAACTAAGCTTTTGCCCTAAAAAATATTTAAATGACATAGCCTTAACATTAAGACTTTTAAAATTAGATATAAAACACACTTCAATAACATTTTAGAAAACACCAAATATTCAAATGTTTAGTCTGACGGTGAAGCTTATCACTTTAAGGACCCATGAAATATTGGCACACAGGTACTTGACAATGAATCACATCCTGGCTCATGTATTGAACATGAAATTCACACTGGACCCCTCTATTGTAAACAAAATACTTTTTATGTGGTCTAAGTTTTAAGGGATTCCTACATTTACCAGTTAAACTGCTAGGAGAAAAAAAAAAATTAACAATGAGCAGAAGTATACTCTAAAATAAGCTATCAGGTGTCCAAATACTCAAGAAAATCATAATCTGACTCTTTCTAAAACAGTTTAAGAAAAGTCACAGCAGCTGTTAGGTTCTGATTTCCTTTCAAAATTAGATTATTAATTTAGATACAACTAGAAGGTAAATTTGGCTATACCAGTTTAAGTATCAGTATCCATATAATGTTATTGTTCCCTATTTTGCAACAATTCCCTAATTACAGAGAAATTCTAAGTTGCTGGAAAGCTGTGCCATCAGACAGCTGGCTCAGCCAATCAAAAGTAGGATTTTCTTTTTAAAGTTAATATTTCCATTCATGGCCGTGGGCTGCATGCAGCTCTAACCCAGCTGTTCAGCATAACAAGGGAGCAGACAAAGGCACATTTCACCCTTTCAAACCTTCCTCCACTGCTTCTGCTCTGGGAAAAGATGGGAGGGCACAGGCTTTTGGCTGGGGCACAGCCCTGGGAGCTGGATGAGGGACACCCCAGGCTGGAGCAGACCCCTCCAAGGGCTCCCCTCCTTGCCAGGGCTGCTGCCTCCTCAACACTCACCTTAACCCATTCTAAGCAGAGAGCAAATTTCTGCCTGCTGGTTGGAAAGAGAAAACCAAAACCAGGCCCTGCAGCAGTTTGAACCCTTAGCCATGTCTGAGTCTGAGTGAGTGACGGTACAGAAGTGCTGTGACACCTCTCTGCATGGGAGGTACGCACAAAACCCTAAAAATACGGGACTGTGAATGTACTGCAGAGTCAACAGTAAGTGAAATGCTTTCAGAAAATCCTAAAGGGAAGAATGGAAGAAAAGCAGACCAGCCCTCTGGGAACTCCGCTTTCCTAAGTCATAAAACCCTCAGTTTTCCCCGTCTGGAAAAGCTGTCCACAATGCTCAGAACAATATGCTTTTATTTTTAGCTTTTCATACCAAATAGCCATGAGGAAAAAAATACCCCGTGTCAAATGTTGTGAGTGGGCAAAAGTACCATCTTGTAGTTAAGACAGATATGTTTTTAAAATCTGGAGTTTGAGACATGAAATTGAAATTGTTCAACAAAGTTTACAAGTAAATTTAATATTTCAGGAATATGTTTGTGTCTTTAACTAAAACATGATTTCAAACTGCTTTAGTTTTTTTATGCTATGTGTAAAAAATATTTCATGTTCTTCACTTTGAAATTCACAAAAATTTAGAATCTTAAAAAAGTCCTGAAAAATGGACATGCCAAATGTGTTGTTAATAAACAAAAAATTATTTTATTGAATAAAATGGCTTGAAATCAAGCCAAACTTCCAAAATGGAAAGGAAGATACATTTTTCTTCTTTTTCTGAAGGCATCCAACAGTGCAGGAATGCTTTGTTGAAAATCTAAAGATGGACAAAAAAAATCAAAAACTTGGTGGAGCAGCAGACTGCATTAATTAAACCACAATTAACTTCGCGGCCCTATTTGGTTTTGCATGGTCACGCAGTATATTCATGCATGCTGTATCTAATCCTGCTATCACCAGATAGACAAAACTCCAGACACCAGGAATTTGGTTTGGCTAAGTCAGGCACAGTGACTTATTTCAGATGCTGATCTGTTTCTTAAAAAGAAGCATTGTTACTTTTCCCTGCACGTTCTACAGCCCAGCTCAGCTGAGGCTCAGTTGCGTGGGCGCACTCAAGGCAAACCTTCAGACACCACCCAGCTCTTGCAGAAATCTATAAAGATGGTAATGAGGCTTTGCCTGGGTGTGTGGCTGTATCTGCAGCTGAACTGGGTCAGAGACTGAAGCTCCTGGGCACCCTCCCAGCTGCTCACTGTTGTTTCTTGTTTTTTTCACTGCCAGAGGTCACCCTCATTGGAGATGTGCCTCTGTCCCTGCATGCTTAGGTTGGCACCGTGAAATGACAGAATTGTCACTGCCATGATTGGCAGCTCTCAGTAGGCACTCACGTTACAGACAGGGAAGAGCTGACTTGGCCAGAGGGCTGGCTAACACCTGCACCCACCAGTGTGGCCCAGGCTGCTGCAGGAGCTCAGAGTTTACAGCAGCACAAAGCCATGGGAGGCACCTCTCACCTCGAGGGGCTGGCAAACCCCTCCGGGTGCAGGAGCCCCTCTCTGCACCCTCCCTGAGGGATGGAGACCTCTGCCCCAGCTCACTGGGCTGGTCTGTGTTCTCAGCCTCTGCTCTGCCATAAATGCAGACCCTCTCAGATGCCAATCAAAGGCAACCTTGTAATCTGGCACAGCACAGGATGGGTGTTCAGGAACAGACACAGACAGGGTTTCACTGCATTAACACCTGTGGCAGTGTTTCCCAGAAATCTAACAAACTGTAAGGGGAAGAGGTGATAAGAGGCAGGGTAGTTTTGGCAGCCTGCCACCACAAACTGGTGGATGCTGAATTTATGAATTTATTTATCCTGTGCAAAGGTCACAGCAAGCTAAACATTAAAAATCCTAAATGGTCCTTGCACAATTAACATTTTAAAAATAATGTATATTATATAAACTGCTGTGGTTAAAAGAGGCCAGGAACAGGGAAAGGTAGCCTGCAGCCAGGATTGTGCTAATTAAAGTATGCAATAGAAAAATTAATCAAGTGAACTTAAGGGTGGGAACAGGCAGGAGGAATGGGGAAGACATGACATAATCCCCTTAGTACCATGTAATATTCCAGTGCCTTGAAAAATGGGACAGGCAGGCAGAAAGAGAGCAGTCCTGCCATCCTGGCTGGGAAAAGCTGTCTCCACCAAGGCAGGGGTTCTGCCTGGGCTGAAAAGCCACAGACAATGTCTCTGAGTGCCCACACTGCACACCACAGCTGGGGTACTGCAGCCTGCAGCATCATGAGCCCATGAAGGCCTTGAAGAGGATGCTTTCCAAATGTAGCTTTAATAGGGGGTTTTGTTTTGGTTTTTCCTACCTTGGTATAACAGACTGAGGGTCTGAAGTAAGCCCTGTCTTTAAGGAAAAGTCTCACTGTGAGTAACCTCACACACTAAAGCTCTGTTCCTGCGAGCATGGCAATGTTCAAAGCTCTTCCTACAACCAGCATTCCTCTCTACATTTTTCAGGATACCCTAATGATAATATAGTCATCCTCCTCTTAGTCACAAGGCTGTTTGGGAGATGGTATCTCTGGGTCTGAGGTGGGGGAGCATCTGCCAGCAGACTGCTTTAGCCAGGAAAATCCTCTGGCACGGAGGGTGAGTCGGGAGCCTGCCAAGTACAGAGCGCTACAAGGGAGTTTGTAAAGAAGCAATGAAGCCTGTGCATGCTTCTGCCTTCCTTTGCTTGCTGCTATGGAGGACCATCCTTATGGTACAGCCCAGCTCCTGGCTTGTTTTGTTTACATCTACCAGCTCAACTCAGCTTCCTTTTCTCTCCCCAGCTGATCTTGCTGGCAAGCTGGGCACTTCCACTGAAAAATCCTTTTTGTCTCCATTCCCCCCTCCTCAGCACCACCCTCGTGTGTGGCTGTGAAATTCCTTACTTAATTCTTTCTGTCCCTTGATGGTGACCTGACATCTTTATCATCTCTGATGTTCAGTTTCTGTGCATGCAGCACACAGCACCTTGGGGCTGGATTTCCCTGGCAGGAGCCTGGGGAGCTGCCAACAGCAGTAATGAGGAAGAAGGATGGAGAATCTCAGCCAGATTCTGCCACATGAATACACCATCTTACAGTAATTAGGAACCCCACAGCAGCTTGGATATACATGCCCTTTACACTCTGCTCACTACTCACTTGCATACTGTATTTTTCTTAGCATTTTTTTTCCACTGATCTTTTGAACTGTATTTTGGAGCAGCTCTCAGTACCAGCAGTAGGATAAATAGGGTAGTCCTGTTCAACTTTAATTAGTAGTTTGCAGCAAGGATAGTATTCAAATATCAGCTCTTACTATCAAAATTACATAAACTTTCTTGCATGCAAGCACCCAGTCAAAGGAATGCATATGCCCATACCAAAAGTTCTTTCAATACCTTTGCTGGCATCTGTTATATATTGCCTGAACAAAGAAAGAGAATGGATCTTTTCAGCCATATAGCCATTCATACCTAAGGTCTTTGTTTCTGGGGCACAGGAATGAAGCTAGTCCCCAGGGGAAAAAAAAAAAAAAAAAAAAGAAAAAGGTTAAAAAGACCTCAATGTAATCTTGTTTCCCTTCATGATTAACTGAAGTTGGGAAAAAAAGGGATCTCTTTCATGAGCCTTAGGTTGCTGGAGACATATTGGAGTCATGCTGCTCTGTCAGCTGAACAGGAGCTCCCAGTGTGACACGCTGCTAAGAGAGACAATGCTGCTCTGGGATACAGGAGCAGATGTCCAGGGCTTGTATCCAGCAGGATGGCTATCGGATGTCTGCACACAGTCCTCAGCAAATACTGCTGCAATACTGTCCTGGCCTAGTGCCTGCAGTTCAAAGGGGATGCTGATAAATTATAGTAACTTCAGAGAAAAGCCACAAGAGTGTTTAACATGGACGTGACCGATCTTCCTTGGTAAGCTCCGTACCAAAATCATTGTTTGAACAAAAGCCAGCAAAGGGGAATTCCAGGAATAATTTGAAGAAGGCAAAATTGGTGCCCTAGGAATCCCACTGCTCACTGCATGGAAGATGAAACAAGGCCATGATAGAAGATGGGTTGGGCACTCACCTCTTCCATAACCATGCCACAGTCCTGGCACGAGCTGCCCCTTAACACTTCCATTTCATGTAGCTGGAGCACTGCTGATCAGTTACCTGGAAAATAAACATCATCTATGAGAAAGCCCATTCATTACAACTATTTAGCTCATCAAAAGGAGCTTAAGGACTGAGTTCAGAGTCTGATACACAAAAAAGACTTTGATAACAACTGTTTCAATTCAGTAAAGGAGAAGGACTCTGAAGGTTGACTATGAATAGTGTCTTCATTTCTTAAGGTGAAAAAACTATTTTTGAACGTAATACAGCATTTGAAATTTTGAAAAAGAAAGTTCATAAAAGCAGCCATAATCTCATTTCCATTTTCTTTCTTAAAGCTCTTCACAACGCCGTGAGCAAGTATTGCTTATTCACATGGTAAATGGCTGTAGCTGTATAACTAAAAGAAATTTCATAAAAATATTCTTAATCCTACATTGGAAAGAACAAATAAAATTTTATGTTCATTTCTAATAGAAATTAATTAAACTGGAATGAAACTCCCGTATCTTAAACTCTAAGCAGTCCAGCTACTCTGGCAGCTTGTCTCTTTTCTGATGGCAGCACACAGTTACTGACAGTACAAACCTACCAGCAAATTGTGCAGGGCCTTCAGACTTACTGCAGAAAAAACCCAACAGTTCAGAAGCCTTTGGCCAGGATGACCCCTGCTAGCAGTTTTAAAATGTCACAGTGGATTAAGGCACAGAGTGATTTTTTTGCAGTCCAGAGGTATGCAGAAGAGCTACTAGGAGATGAAGAAAAGCAGGCGATTCTGGGAAGCCAACGCTTGCATTACAAACTTTTAAATAACATTAAATGTATTTTTATGAAACAGCACAATCCCTCTTCCTTGGCTTCCTTGAGAAGAGGCTAATAGGAATCACATGACAATGATAAGTGCTTCAGCAACCATTATTGTGGCTAGTGGGGTTTGAAAACAACAACAGAATTATTGTATGTTCCTATTAAATCCTCTTTGTCGCCCTTGATAGAATTGATCGAGTGCTCTTCAGCGAATAAACACATTGGTGAATGACTCTTTTTCTTGGTCAGCTGTTGTGTTGACAGGACTCTTTTATCCTTTGAGTGGCAGATGGTATGTGTGGCTGCTGGGAGGCAGCAGACAGAAAGTCAAGGCCAGGGCTTAGGGAACAGGCTAAGAAATGCCAGTGGAGGCTTGTGCAATGTGCGAGAATCAGCCAGATTCAGAAGGGAAGGAGAAGCCCTGTCTAGTGTCTGCTGAGACTGATTTGGGATTATCTTCCTCATGACACACTTGCTTTATAAGATGCCATAGTGATTTCGAATGTTTGATTTCCCCAGCAGTTTCAGAAACTGTCCCAGCCTCCTGGAAATCAGATGCTGCTGAAATACCTTGCCACAGAGGACAACACCAACACAACAGCAAAGGGAAGTGCCACTTTTTCACATACAAACCTATTAGAGGAAAAGTGATTAGAAGAATCTTCCTCTAAATTAAAATGTTGCACATCATAACCCTCTTGTAAGTCAAAATGTTTGGGTATTTTTAGCACCACTCTACCAAATTAAGAGGAGACACTGAAACCAGTAAATCACCCTATGCTTGCTTTCTGTACCTCACCATGCCACATCCAGTATGCCTGTGGTTTCCAGTGACCAGAGAAGGAGCAGCCTGTGAAATTAAACAGGTATTTTTTCCTCAGCAGAAAGCTTTTGTTTCCCATTTCCTCTAAGGCACCATCCTGCCTCCAAGCAGGGGACCCAGCCCTGGCATTCCAGCACCATCCCTACTCTCCAGTGCCAGCTGGGCAGGGAGAGTTGGTGCAATGAATTTTGCAGCTACTGTCTGTGAGCACCCGTCAGTGCCACTGACCACATTCCTGGGACCTGACACACACTGGAACACCTCTCCTACGCATTCTTCTCCTCCAGTTTTGGCTCATTCCAGTGCTTTTCTTAGAAAAACGAACAAACTATGGTTGTATTACTTTAAAATGTAACACAGACATTTTGGCCCCTCAGCAAAACATCTTTATAGTCAGATACTGTAGAAATGTACAGAAGATACTTTGACCACCAGAGGGGGCCTGTATTGTCCCAAATTTAAAGTAAAGCCAGAAAAGCGTGTTTTAGGAGGGAAAGAAAACAGCAAGTATGTGTTTGTACCAGGGTAGCACCAACAGGCATGAAGTAATGATCCGTTCATTCCCTGAGATGAAGGGAAAACAAGTTGGTGTGGGGTGAGCAGGGAGTGCTATGTGGTACCCACCCCATCAGCTGAGCTCAGAAGGTATCCTACATAGGAAATTCTGAGTTTTTCTGTGAAAACATGAGTTTTCCTGTGTACCTGTATGTGAAATACAATGAGATTATTTTGGCCATTGCTTTTAGCTGCTGCCTCCTCCATGTGCATTTCAGTACAAACAATGCTGTAGATGCAAGTCAAGCATTCAAGGTTCTTAACCATATGTCATGGTATTAATATCTCTGTCTTAACTTCAAATAGGACATTTTTGAAACATCGATATTTTATCAATATTTTGCATAGATATAAAACAGGGTTAGGTATCCCAGTCAAAGTACAAACAACAGACTTCAGAAATACAGTTTCCAGTAAATACTTCTAATTATAGTGAGAAATTCTCGCACAAAATTTAACATGTAAGATTGGAAAAGCCTAAAAGAAGATTTTTTCACCCTAAGAGAATGAACTGATCTACAACCGAGAGATACCATTTTCCAGTACCTACTTAGTTATTGTACTGTATATCTCAAAAGTATTTGTTTTCCCTTTGTCTCCATTTTGCTTTTTTTATCTGTGTAGAATGAATACAAACCTTGTGTAATGCCATACCCCGTGCTTGCAGTCCAAAGCAACTTTCAAAACTCACTCATATATCATCATACTAATAACTAGGCAGCAGAAATTCTAATCCAGCAATTAATGCAAATAATCCTGTTTATGTTCTGTGACTTTTACAGCAGACCATCTATACAAAACAATGGCATTAACACTACCACACACAATTTAAAAAGATGGGAAAGTTACTGCTGTTTGAATAGGAATTGACAATCTTGCATGTTCTTGCTTGGAAACATTGTTCAAAGGAAACAAATCTTCCAGCTGAAAGCCTCATTCCTAGAGTCATCCAGTAACACATAAATAGGACCACTTAAACACAGCATTTGTCCCACACTCTAACTTATTCATCTATTTGTAGCGGATATGAGACCTTGTGGGTGGCCTGACATGGTCCTCATTCAATTTTATTTAATTACTCACTTGATTTCACTTGAAAGAACTATTAAAATGGCATCTTAATTGCTCAGTATTATCCAGATTCTTTTTCAAAGCCCATAAACTTTCAGGGATTAAAAATGATGTCACTTTTCTGAATTTCCTATTCAGAGGGGAAAAGAAAAAATATCTCCATCCAAGCCAAAATAAATACATAAAAATACACAGCCCTTGAGGAGGGGGCCAACTCTTTCCCTCCCCCAATGCTGCACTTCTGCTGTAAGCAGGATTTGGGGAAAGCAGATGAAGCACTACAGCCATAAAGGTTTAGGCAGGAAAGGAAAGTCACATTTGGGATTGTCAGATCCTGGGTGATGGGGTTTCACAGGCACAGCCCACTCCACACCCTGACACAGAACACTGCCACCCCAGGGTAGACGAAAGGTCCATCCAGCCCAATATCCTGCCTTAGACAGCAGACAAAGGCAGATGCTTAGGAGAAGAATATAAGAACAGGGTGCATTCAGAGTGATTCCCTCTCCACATACTCCCCTCTCTTAATATCCTCTGTGTTTCCAACAATCAGGAGTTTAGGGATTTCCTGAGCCAGATGTTGCATCTGGATCCCTGTTTTTAATAATCAAATAGAAATAGAGACCCTCTTGTGCAGGGGCTTGGCTGCGACTGCAGCCAGCCCAACACAGCAGCAGCCACAGTGAGTGGCTGTACCATTCCCCGAATCTACAGAACATTTCTTCCTGTTTCTGACCTTCATCTATAAAAATGCTGTAAATTCAGGATTAGCCCTAAGAAGAATTCATAGCCATTGGACTTTATAAAGATAGATTATGCCATCAGCAGTCTTATTAAGAAATCTATTAGTTGAGTGGAAAGCCCTGTTTTTACATGCACAAACACATGAGCTACATCTGCAAGTAGATGCTAACTGCAAGACATATGGAATCTACCCCTTAAAGATCTTACATATCAGAAAAGTTTGGTTAGATATTTGATTCAAGTGTACTTCAATTTATCTGGGAACTGGAAAACTAGAAAAAAAGAAAATAGATAAATGTTGGTATAGAAGCATGGGGCACTAACTTCCCTTGAAGCGCTGCAAATTCCTTGTACAGCAGACATCCCATAATGACTATGAGGAACAGCTCTCATGGACCCAGAAATTAGATTAATTTTTATCTTTGGAGAAGGGAGGAAGGCAACAGAGAATACCGCCCTCTTTTTTGTGCTTGATGTCCATGCATAGCTTTGCTTTCTCTTTGTTTACTTAACCAATTTGAAAGAAAAAGTGTCTTTTATTTCTGCTTTAAATAAAATCATCTTTCTTCTCCTGATCAAATGCCAAACACTTTTAAAAAAAATATTTATTTTTATAGAGTTAACTCAAAAATAACTGAACTCTAGAACCTGGCATGCAAATAGTTCTAATCTTAGTGTACACACATGTTCAAGCTTGAAAACAAACTGAGTAAGATAAAAATAAAGGTGTTGGTAATTCTGAATATGGCTGCTTGGCATCTGCTAAGACCTTTAGAATGTCCTGATTTAACTCCCCCATATTTTGTGACTTGACACAGATACACCTGCCTGATCCCCATGCTCAGAAGGCTCTGCAGAGGCAGCGGACAATGGAGGACAGTGATGCCTCACAGTTATCTCAGCAGAACCTTGAAGACAGTGAGGGAAAAGAAAGAAGAAATTGCCTAAGCACAGACTCACTGGAGAGTGCTTTCTTTCAAGAACTGCAGCTCCCAAATACTTTTGTTGCATTTTGCTACTTTAGCTCTGCAGTTGACTCTTTGTACTTTAGGCAGTTCCAGTCCCTCAGTCACTCAGTGGATCACACTATACATCATTCAGGTCACACCACATTCCATTCCAGTGAAACAAGAGCATCAATGACTAATTTTGTGATAATTCAGCCCCTGATTCATCAGTGTTTAGTTACACAGTTCACCTTCAAGAAAGAAGGATCTCATTTACATACCCAAGTGGCTTACTTAGTTGGAGTTTAGTTTGGAGTTTTCTTGCTCCAAAACCCAAAAGCCATAAACCCTAATGCCCTCAACTGGAGTTTCCAGTATTTTTAAGCTGCTTAAGGGAGACTCAAAACTGAGACACTCCCCCAACATCAGGGTCAGACATCCATTAGGTAAGGATGTGCATGTCCCCTCTATTTCTCCTTTTCTTTCTCAGCAGCCTTTAAAGAAGTCAAATATCTTCAAGGAGCTGGGATCCTCTCAAAACTCTTGCTGTCTCATGGAAGATTGAAGGCAGTGGAAATAGTGCTCACTACCTTTCAATCTCCACCCCTTCTTCTTTTGCCCTTCTGCCCAAACTTTTCTGCACTTCCCCTCACAATCACGAGTTCTGCCATCCCTGTGCAGCAAGAGAGTCTGTCTGCAGGGCAGGAAAGGGAAGGCAATGCACTTGGGGAAACCAAAATCATCCTCTTCTGCGAACCCCCTTCAGTTAACAATGCAAGAAACATCTTACCCATCACTTTTAGCAAGCTTATTACATTTAAATGCTACTGACTGAGCTCCATGTTGCCAGTAAATTCTTTTGAAGATTTAAAAATGAGAAAGTACTACTACATAAAGAGAAATTGTCACAGACTTTACACACTGATACAGAATCAGGATTGCCAGAAACGCGCACCTGCACATCCCAGGCAGCAGCTCCTGCTGGAGTCAGTGTGCTACCTCACACAGGGATGTGCACAGCACTCGGGAAGTGTCCAGCCTGAGCCCTGCTAGACTCATGCTGGGCTTGAAATTAAACATTCATTCACTGAAAAGAAGAGAATGGGCAGCTCTGGGTACCGAGAAGACACACACATGTTAAGTAAAATAGTCTTCAGAGCTCCTGAGGTGCAAAGGATCATCCACCTGGAAAGTCTTTTCTATCATATGAAAAAGTGCACTTAAATGATATCTGAATTTTCTGAGCATGAAGCATCTCTCAAAAAGATACAAATACTGAAACATTTCAAGCATGTTTTAACTCTAAGTTGGATTTATCATAAAGAAACATCTCTGGTTTATAAATTAGAATTCAGCTTTTTCTTAGGCATGAGTTAAAACCAGAAGAAATTGATCAGTTTCCTCTGTGCTTAGGTCTGTGTATGCATGCACACACCTACATACAAGATCAGCAGCTATAACACATGTTTTATCATTTAAAGCATCCTTCTCTGGGAAAATAATGGGGAAAATGGCCTTTCTCATTTAATTAATTAGAACTCAAATGGTTTCTAATTTTGACATAGCTCTTCAGAAATGAGTGTTTCTGCCTGTGACTTACCTGATTTACATTCTATGTCACTTGAAATTCAAGGAGTCATTCATCTTTGCATCACCTACTGGCATGTGCTGACTGCAGACACAGTCCTGCAAGCTTGCACCACTCCCATCAGTCTCAAGAACTGTTTTCCAAAATGCAGCAATAACAATGCATTTCAAACAAGACAGTCCAGCAGTTGGACTTGCACTGTAACCAGAACTGTCAGTGGAAGCAGCATATTTTCTGACTAAGAAATTGCTGATCACTTCAGGCCTACACAAAATAAGGGGGAAAAAACAACCCCCACTAATTAAAAACTTGCCTTGCAATATAATGGTAAAGACTTTTTTTTTTTTAAACTGGGGTTATTTTCCCGTTTGTTTCTTGCCAGATGTTAACAGGACTGCAGCACATTTGCACAGCTCATGGAGATTTTTGACTGTAAGGTTTACAAGAGACATATAAAATGCATCTCCTAGCCTCTGACACAATTTATTTTTAACTAGCGCAAGTGAAAGCACTAAAATTCCCTGCTCAGCACTTGAGGAATGAGTATCTGACAAGGAATGCAGCACAATTGCCCCCAAATAACTTTGCCCTGACCCACCAAACACAAGGATAAAACAAATGAGATGGTTCTTGCCCCTCCTCCTTTTCTGAGAAGTCAGCATTCTCCACTGAAAATAAACCAGTGTCAGTAAGTGACAATTCTGGAATTCTCCTTGGGAGTTAAGTCCCAGCTGAGACACTAAATCACTTCATGAGAATGTGTCCTATTGCAAAACATTTGTATCAGGGTCCCATTGCAGTATCCTTGGGTGCATTCCTTTTTTAATAAAATTGACATTTTATTCCACTTAGGCACATCATAAAATTGCCACCAAATAATACTTCATGTGGTAGTTCTGTAATAATCAAAGAGACACTCCAGGCACTTTATTCTAAATGTTAGTCCTAATCCTCCAGGCAAATACTAACGGATTGTAGCAATCTGGGTAGTCATTGGAGCATTAAAAATGAACTTTTTAAAATACCTAACGCTTAAAAAGCAAACAAACAAACAAACAAACAAACAAACACAATAGTTTGCTTGTCAGAACACAAACAACTTCCCCACAAAACATCTGAGAAAGAATGAAAAGGCAGAAGTTTGGACAAATCCAGTTTAGTCACTGTGTGCGAGTCTCTGCCTGCAGGAGGAAATTTCGGTGCTTTCCTCTTTTTTACTGACATGACTGCTGCTGCACCAAAGGATCAACAAAGCAAGCAGTAATGTATACAGGAGGAGACAGATCCAGCAAACTGAAAAGCATTCCCTGTTTTCCTGCTCCAGGATAGAGGACACCATAGCTGTCAGTAGATGGCTTAAACCCAAACTACTGACAAACCAAAACTAGTGAAAAGCAATTGTAGTGACAAACATTGGCTATGTGACAGGGCAAACACAGACACAGAGCTGAGCTCCCCAGGTGAATGGCCCCATCTGCACCAGAGAAATGATGACACTGTGCTGTGTGTGTTAACTTACCTTGTAGGAGGCAGAACCCTCCCATTTCAGTCACAGCCACATGGGCACAACTCGAATTTTACTTGTCACCTGAACTTTTCCAAACTTCCCCTGAACACAGAAGAACACATTGTCTTGGAACCATTAAACAATTTTAATGCGTCCTTTTCTAATTAAGTGCTTGAAAACAAACAAGCAGACTGACCCACACATGCAACAAGACTAATTTCCCCAATTTTCATTACATTCCCTTTCTTCCCTACTTTCAGATGATGAAACTGCACAATTCACAATTTGACCTTTCCTTTTTGGAATGGAATGCTTGACCACATTTAGACCCTGGACAGCAAGATGCCCCAGCTAACACATCCAGGGAGTCACTGCTGAGGTCCAGGCAGTGACCAGAGCTGCCCTATGGACCAGCCTGCTAGGACAGCTGTCAACCCCAGCATGACTTGACCTGGTCTCTTCAGAGCCACGTGTCCCAGAGCATCCTGCAGCTATCCTGGCTGCCAGAGGCTTTTCCCCATGAACCTGGGGGAACAGGACATCAGCTGCCCATGGAGTGCTGCACTGACACACACCTCCTGCCAGGTTTCCACTGGGAGCACTGGCCAAAGAGGCCAGACACAAGCTCAGGCTTTTCCTCGGGTGAAGCTATTTACAGTAAGTGCAGGACAGAGCTTACCTGTGCCTAAGTGGTCAGGGCAGTCATTTGGGAGGAGAGTTCTGGTCTTGGTATCTGTGCCAGAGATCATTTGTAGCTTCTTTTTAATAAACAACAGATACATGCATACACCCATATCCACACAGATGTCCACTTAACTGCCTGAGCTTTGGTCTAATATCTGCTGAGGGTGGGTACCCTCAGCTTAACGTGAGAAGTGGCACATGGTCCCAAATGAGCACCATTTGAGGGAGCCAAATCCATGTTTGCACCAGCCTGACCCAACTGGCTTTGTGGTAAAGGTGCTCAGCTTGCTGACTGCACTGGGCCCTTCTGAGGGCTGCAGGACCATGCCAAGCACTGTCAGAAAAGTAAATGCTTCTGAGGGTCCAATCAGAGGTGCGCAGAATAGAATTCCAGACACCTCAAAAAGAGATGGACTTGATGACTATAGAACAGGGAGAAGCAAAGCGCTACTCCTTGTGGCTTTGCATTTTGGTATTTCCAGTTTGAACACCTATGCCCTTCGTGGGGCTGAACCTGAAGCTCAAAGCTCACAGTAAATCTTACATGTGTTACCAGACAGGAAGCACACCATGTAAATTAAAATGGCAAAGTACTAAAGACCAATCAATTGGAGGCTTCATAGAGAAAATATTAATGAATTCTGTGTGCCCAAAGTTTTTACTTGAAATATCTGAAGATGATTGAAGTCCTCTGATATCCTGAGCTTCAAAATCAAAATGTCACTATAACTATTTCTTGAATACTTTTCTGCCTTTTCCCTCTTTCTAGATGGAGAATCTTCATAAAAAAAATATTGCTTACCTAAGACTTCATATTTATGCTGACTCTGTATGCTAGAAAGGAGATGAGAGATATCAAACATATTTTTCAAAAAGTATTTTCAACCATGTAAGATAAAGAATCACATTAGTTACCTTTATAACCCTAACAAAAATGGCAGATCGTGTTTCTGGTGATAGAAGTGACCAGACACACTTGGTTTCTGTCAGCTCTCTCAGCTCTGGAAAGAAGAGACAAGCAGTTGAACCACTGTTTTCTCTCTCCTTAGATGTAGTTCTCATGTGTCAGCATGGTGGCTATGTTAAATCACAGTCTCTCATAGGATATTATCATTAAGGAGAGGCACATGGGAAACCAGTAATTGGCACTAAAACTTGATCTTTCACCTCTGTTGCTGCTAACTCAACAGATCCCCCATTTCCGGGCTTCATGAGATACTTCAGCTTTTGGACAATGTTCATGCACTCTGAGCTTGTGACACACATTTTGGTGTTAATCTCATTTTGCTGAGCTCATATCCTCACCTCAGTGCAGGCACTGGTGTCCACATTATAAAGACAGATGCTTATTGCTGGACATAATCACATAACAAGATCCCAGGGCTACGAAAGAAATTTAGGTAAGTTCAAATTGTAAGGCATGCATATTTCTACTGTGAGGAAATGAAGCATTTACTTCAAGTCTGGGTGAATACTGAATTTTTTTACAGCTGGCTCAAATGTTCTAGGCACAAACCAAGAACTGCAGGGTGAAATTCTATGGTTTGTTCTATAAGGAAAGCTGAAAGAGATGAATATTTATAACCTCTCCTGGTTTTAAAATCTACCAGTTCTTTGACCTGTGATCAGACTGCCAGCAAGTTTTTTGGAAGAGTTCTCCAATCTATTGTTTTCAGACAATTAAAATTTTGTAATTTTGAAAACACGTGCATGTTTTTAAGTGTTTGCTCCACTTTTCCTTTCCTTCTTTTTTTGTTTTTTTTTTTTTTTTTTTTTTTTTTTGAGGGAGGGTGTGGGGGTTGGGGAGGGGCAGGGAAGGAAGAGGGAAGGACATGAAATGAAATTAAAAAACCCCAACCTTCCCCAAAAGATCTGCTTCAAATACCACCTTACTTTGTCTACTTTGGATGCAACCCTGGGTTTTATGCATTCATTAGAAGATAGTACAAAGAATTTCTTACTATTGCTTAACTTTGATTTTGTTCTGAAAGGCAATTAAGTATCTTGTTTCAAAGATATTTAGGTGACTAATTTCAACAGTTAAAAGATACTTCAAGGGGAGCATGTGCTAAACATCTCTGCAGCCATTGCTTACTGTGTTAAGAATTTACTCAATAATTGAAAAAGTAGACTCCTATTCTACTTTTTACCTTTTTTATTCTTAATTTTACAAATAGTGAATCAGCTCACTCTGACATGGGACATATAACATTCTGTATATAATGTTCAAAATAGATAAACCATCTGAACTAATTTCCTCTTTGACTTCCTATAATCTAAAGAAGTAAATGCATATCTTTGACTTCCTATAATCTAAAGCAATAAATTCATATCTTTTTCATCACCTGTCCTTCATATGGGGAAGAGCAGAAGGTAAAGATCTGTCCTACCAAGGAATCTGCAGACAACTGACTTTACAGCAAACCCCTAAAATGCATAATTTATTTTCCAAACAAGATCCTGCCAGAACTGGAGAGTTTGTATCTAAAAACATCCTGATGTGATTTTATCCAGCAAACTCATACCATTATTATTCTTGGCCTAGTTTCCTAAGATATTGAAAAGGTGTAATCATTGCATGTGTCTTCCCCTAATAACTTCTATGGACATGGCTGACTTCAATCACCTTTTAAGAGGAACAGAGATGTCAAATGTATTCAGTTCCACAAGGCTGCTAAACTGAAATGAGGAGAAGCTCCACTGGAAAATGGCAACAGTTTTAAACTGTGAAATATTGTGGGAATCCTAGGTCTGGGACAGGTTTTGTTGGCATTTGCAGTGTAGATCAGATGAGATCTACCCAAAAGATAGAAAGTTATGGATTGGACCTCAGTAATGTTGCTGCCCATAAAACTGTTTTCTGTAGAGTGACTGATACATTTTTACATTTTTTTAAAGACAAAAGTGTTTGAGTAGTCCCAATCTGCTGCACATCAAATAGGTGTCCACATCTGCCATCCAGGCTGCCTGCTAATTCCATAGAAAATATTGCCTCTGCCTCCTGAGAATCACTGCAGAATTCCCTCTCCCCTGCTTTTTAAGGAGAGGACCAGGAGTTCTACTACTGTGAGGCACTTCAACCCATAAACCATTGGTTGAAACTTCTATCCCTATGTCACCCCTGTTCTGTGAGCAGGTCCCACAACTGGTCTCCAGCCCTGCTTCCTAAAAACAGCTGGACAGCTAATCACACGAGCCATAAAATCTCATGTGGTAATTTCACCACAATTATATTTGCATTATTTCATGACATTGTTATAGCTTTGGTTTGCTGTTGGAATTCTGTATCTCTACCTTCTTTTCTTGTAAGTCAAGTTGTCATCTGCCAGCTAAACAACATACAATTTTGCTCTATCTATAAGAACTATAAAGCCACTAAAAGCGCACTGAATTGAAAAATGACAGTCTCTCTCTCAAGATTTTTCCTGGAACTGATAAATACTAGATAGACTGCAAGAGAAATTGAAAATAAACTTTAAAATATGGCTCAAAGAGCAAACCAGTTTGGACAGTCTTATGGAAACTTAGAAAATCAAGTTCAAGCCACAGAGATTTAAAATAAAAAGGCAGAAAGAGCAGATCCTTAGATTCTGTAAACACATAGAACATATTTGTTTTGACTGAAAGATTTCCCACTATATTTTAAAAAATATGTTCACTTACATAATACAAAATTGTACGTACAAAGAATAATGTACATTTTCTACCCTGATATCTATCATCCATCCCATCTCTCAGATGAAAACCAATTGCACTATATGCCTTAAGTATTTTGTCACTGGAAGTTTAGCTAGAAAAACAAATGCCTAACACTTTTATTGTTCAGCTCTTGAAAGAATTCTAGTTTTCATTACAGCAAAGAAAGTTATAAATGCTGCATTTCAAAGACTGTGTATGGTACCACAGACTGCCATTAGGCACCTCAATGAAGCCCATGGTGAGAGTAAATGATGGCATATTTGCATCAATAGTCACTGGATATTTGCTCTCAATTGCTATGGAATTAAAGTCTCTAATAGCATCTAGAGCATGGACAGTCAAAGCATTAATCATTCCATCACTTTGCTTTTGTTCTTAATTAGTTAAGATGACACAGGAAAGGTCATCTCTGGTATTGTGAAGCCCTAGATATGTCACAGATTCTGCGATTCCAAGCAGGTCATACCAGAAAAAGCCCAGCATATCAAGAGGTGGGCACTAGCCACGCAGCACCAAACATCTCACAAATCTCATCTGTGTCCTACCAAAAACAAAGGTGGGCATTAGAAGAGAGATGGAAGACATTGGGCGTGCACTCTGAGATCCGAGGTGCCTCCCTGCACAAGCTGGCAAAGCAGGATACTTCAGCTAGAAAGGGCAAAGCAGAGCCAGGGAAAGGGAGTGATGGGAACCAGGCATGCTCAATAGTTATTTATTTCTACAGCTGTACAGGAAATTTCAGCTGTTGGCAGCCTGCCTTGGCAAGCCACACCTTGTCACCCTTTCTGAGCAGACAGAAAAGAAAGAAAGGGAGCCAAGAGAGATCCCTCTGTGAGTTCAGCCACCAGCCCACCTGGAGCCAGCCATATCTGAAATGTGATGTTTGAGTACCTGCTTTGCTTTGCTTATGGGTTAGAGATTTCTGCTTCACCCTCAAATTGGGGAATAGTTGATGGCCTAAGTGCTGAAATGGCAAATGCTGGTAGGACTGTGAAACACATAGAAAGGTTAGATGCTTTCCTTTCTCAGCATGGGAAAGAGCTCAGCTGAAGTACTCTGCCCCATTTGGACTCCACACTTCACAGATGGAGCTAAATGGAGATAGCTCTGAGGGGAGTGATGAAACTAATCTGAGATTCAGAAAACCTGATATCCAGAGAAAAACAGAATAAACAAGTTGTTTACAGAAAAAGGCCAAGAAGAGACTTGAGAACAATCTTTGGTGTATAAGGTTGCAAAAATAAAAGGAGAGGAACAAACTATTTTCCAGGTCCAGTGTAGACAGGATAAGAAGTAATATGCTTCATTTGCAGTATGAGAAATCTGGGGAAAGAAGTCCTCTAACAAAAAAGAAAACTAAACACTGGTGAGTTTGTCTGGAGAGCTCATTATGGGTGGAATTTAGGAACAGAGCAGACAGATCCGTATGACAAAGTGATGTTGGTTTAATGGATCCTTCCTTGGGACAGGGAGTGGACTTCACAACTTTTCTGAGATCATAGCTTGAGAAAACTCTAAATGAGGTAAACTGTGTGTCATGTCACACTACAGACCCCGAGACATCATGTGTGAATCAAAGTCAGAAGGACTGTGCCATACCAAAAGGCCAAATGGATTCCTTGGCACTTCAGTGGAATACTGGGGGTACTGCTTTAGGCCATATTCTTCTAATGTGTGTGAAACATTACCTATTGATACTCCCTTCCCTTTGCAATTTCCAAGTCATTTCTGCTTATCGGGGAGCTGATTCAGAGGACAGTCTTTGTTAGGTCACTGTTAGGGCCTCCTTTCCCAGGAGGGAGGAAGTGGTCTGGGAAAAAATAAGTCATATCCTCAGAGTAGTTGTTAGAAATCACAGCTTTTTTGCAGGGTCGAGACAAGTGTCTTAAAGCTGCTTCCAAATTTAGATTAACAGGGACACTGAACATGTCTACAGTAAGCAGAGGCCTGGGATGAGAAATAGACTTTTTCTTAGATAAGTCAAAAAAAGAGGACTAAAGAGAGCCATATCACACGTACCTCCTGTACTTGTAAAGGGGTCAGGAGCCTTCTGGCCACTCCCAGCTCAGGTGAATCCCCTTCTTCAATCAACCCCACACCACCAGGAATCCTTCCAGGAAGGGCTGCCATGCTTTTCTGCCTGCTGGTGGAACAATGTCCTTGCCCTCATTCAGCTCTGCAGGAAGCACATTTTGGTGAGTGCTGCAGTTTAAGGAATGTAGGAATGTTAATTATTAGACCTTCAAAAGATACAAGTTCCAGTGGGCTGGATTCCAGAGCTCTGAATGAAAACCTCATCTTGAGCTCCGCTGGCCCACAGTTTGGGTTGTAAGTGGAAAAAAGAATTGAGTACACACACAAGATAGTTTACCAGCACAAAACAACAGTACACAGCTTTAGGACTTGGGGACATGTTAAAGTAGGAGCTGTAGTTGAGAAATGTTCCTTATACAGACTTACCATTCACGGCTGTTAAGAAAATACCACTGGAAGATTTCAGTGTTATGTTTACGGTGCTCTCCTTTAAAACAGATGTAAACAGATCCCCTCCTTCCCTACTGTTTGTTTGGAGTTCACATTTCAGTTCCTATGCTGTGACTGTGTTATATAATGGGTGCCACTGGCATTCTGAATGCCATAAGCAAAAAAGAATCACTTAAAAATACATCAGAACTGAGTTTCTCATCAAGTCCCACTATAGTTTCTTGCTGTTCCTCCACTTTTGCAGAAGAATATGTACAGCTGTTATTTTGCCTGCCTCTCTGTTTGAGGAAGCCTGTGAGAGAAGCAAAAAAACCCCCTATGAGCTATGTTCATCCTCTGGTTGCTGAAAAGCTGTGATTTGAGGCACTGGATGTAGGAAATACTCCTACATAATACAAATACTCCTCCACCTCTGCTTACACAGGTAAGACAGCACAATCCAGGGCAAAAGTTCAAAATTTGGTCTGTTATGCCCCATTTCCTACTGTGGTACACACAGACAAAACTAGCTTGTTTAGGTTATGATTAAGATGATGACATGGCTCATCTAGTAAAATATGAGACTAGACAGTATCGAAAGGAATATGAGGTGTCTGCACAGAAGATTCATTCTCCCATGAGAGCTTCCATCATAGCTGAACACAGAAGAAAACAGTACAAACACATTTTGTACCCTCAAAAGCATTTTTTCATTGAGTGAGAGAAAAAAAACACATAAAGATGGACTCAGCCATGGATGCATGCCTCCTCCTAATAGAGGCAGACACATGAGCTTCTTATTGCCAGCACACTGGTGCAAGCCATCTGAAATTCAGAAGGTGCCAATCGCCAGCTCTCTCTACTCTTCAGACACTCTGTTTTATGAACCACAGAGGTGAAGTGATTCCCATTTCTGAAGGTCAAAATCTCTGGTATTCACTGCTAGCATGTGAAATGTCTTCTCCTTTCCTGATGGCTGCAGCATGTGTCTGAATGGATGTGGCACAAGGAAAATGTACAAACTTACTCTTGTTCTTTTTCTTACTTGCTGGATGGGCTGGGGCAAGTCACTTCAATCTTCCGTGGCTCAAGTTCCCCATATGTGAACTGATGCTACTAAAACCTCTCCAAAATCTCTGGAAATGGATAACTGAAAAGTTCTAGATACTGTAAGCAGTTTATTTCCCCAGTAGTTCTTAAAAATTGCATGGGACACTCTCACAAAAATACAAGTAATTTAAAAGAAGTCAGGAAACTTCCAGCAGTTCAGACTCTAAGGAGAAGGCGTAAAGTCCAAACCTAAAAATCTGCCTAGTGATAATCCAGAGTTTCTCATTTAATCAAAATACAGACAGCTAGCTCAAACTCCACTTCTTACCTCACTGCCTGTGACTAATTCACAAGGATTCACTAGCACCCAAACAAGGGAGGATTTTCTGTGAGTAGGTAAAAGAAAAGTTTGAGGGAGGTCTCTCTGGGATCTATAAAAACCATGCATATTACACTCTCAACAAGTTCCAAAAACATCAAGATTGAAAAATCGCATTTCAATACAGCCAAGAGTTCAGGTACTATAAAAGCACCATTAAAATGTACATTTGTATTGCATCACTGAGGCAGAGCATCAAAGGATACACATTAGATTTTTTACTTCACTGGCTTTAATATAGGCATTGCTATATCCTGGCTGCACTAGGACTATCTCTTTACGACTTTGCCTTTACCATCCAAATATATACATGAAGTGCTAGAAGTTGTTTTAGTGGACTGAAGAACATAATTCTTAAAAAAATAATAGTGCATACTTTGCATTTGACTGGATAATTATCGATGAAATTATGATTGAGTGTGCAATTGTGAAAACGAAAAGATTAGACTTAACATTTGCCAGCACAAGCTTTTGTAGTAGGGCTGAAATGAAAATCTTCTGTTCTGAGGTGAAAAACTATGAAATCTGGATTAAAGGGCATAGATAATCAACTGCTGATGGTGGTAGTTCTATGGTCTCACCAAAATAAAAAGACAGAAGCACTATTTTTAGGGCACATTACAAATCTGCTCTTGTGCACACAACACCGAAAACCTGGAAATAAATCATCAGATCTGCTTTCTCTTATGGGAAAAACTTTGAACCAGGGTTTTCAAGCACACAAAATAGCTCTGATAGTCACTGCAGTACTGCATTCTGTTATGTCCTGTTATTTTCACTAGAATTTCCTACAAAATTGGAGCCTATGTGATCATTCATTTTGTGTTCACCTGTGCATCCATTCCATCAATTTCTCGACGATATTTCCAACTAGCTTCTAACCCTGGTAGACTTGTGAAAGACAGCCAAATTCCTCCTTTTTCTTCCTGAAAATAGACAGATGCATAGAGATGCTATCAGAATCCTGGCTCTGAGAAAACTTGCAGTTGTGAGTTCAAGATATGAGAGAAGCCTCATGGGAGAAATCCCTTATATAAACACCCCACTGATGGGAAAAGCTTTGCCTGGGGCTCACATCCTCTTAGATAGTGAAAGTCAATCACCCATGAGACAAAAACTATAGGAAACCAGGCTTCATTAGTTCTGCTGCCACAAAATTTACTTGTTAAACAAAATGGCAATTCCAGGATTTCTAAAGAATAGCACTGTACTGTAGGCATGTGGAAGTCTGGATTTTTATTAATTTTCACTAAGTACTTCTGTTTCATAAGCTGCAAGTTGTGTGCCTAACTCACCAAAATGTACACTCTCACTGCCACCTGTAGCAAGACAAACTGGTGACCTATGAAACATTGAGAGTTGAGCAAAGGTTTGCACAAACAAACCATGACACAAATCCGCTGAGAACAACAAAGAATGAACAATTTAAACTACTTGCCTTCTTTGCCAACACATGATGCCTGACTTTTAACAAGTAAATCTTTAGCAGAACATGGAGGGGGAAAAAAACAACAAAAAAAGCCTGAAAGCAAGCTGTTCAGAATTTTCTTTTCAGCAGAATATAGTGTCCTAAATTTTCAGCAGTGGTTTTGCATGCCAAAACATCTGAAACAAGATTAATTATCAGAGAGCAAACTTTGAAAACATAAATAAAAACCCCCAAGCCTATTTTGATGTCTCATAGCTGGTCAACTCAGAAATGCAGTACACAAAATCTTTAACTTTTTTTTTCTAATCAAGTATTGTGAGTATACTTTTTCACTTCTTGGAATTCCCACTTTGTTTGGGAGAGAAGAAAATTTAGTCACAAAAGTCCCTCTGTGCTCTTGATGATTAGCATTCTTCAAACACTAAAGCAAGTTACAAAACTGTAATAATCTCTCCTTCAAATTCTGGATTTCACACATACACACACAAAATACCCTCAACATGCTGGAAAGCTTCTGCTATTGTGATTACACCAACAATCACAAAAACAGCCTGGAGACTTGGGCCAGGGTCAAAGAATTGGATCTTTTCTGCTCTCCAGTATGACCAGTCTGAAAAAGTAAGGCTCAGCAGCCTTCTTCCCTGGTGGTCTGTTAGTATGGATATATACTGGTTTACATTTTTCAGGTCTGTTTCAGGAAGCAGGCTACAGACTTTAAAGAAAAACAACCCAAATTCACCTCCAACCTAGTGGACAACCACCATAAACCTCACCAGACTCTACCTCAAAAGCCTCAGAAAACGGAGAGGGTGAATGTGACCACAGTCCCACATATGAAATACTCACATTGGTATGGACAGAAATCCATTCACTGGGTCTGGAGAGCAATTGCTTGAAAGATTTACTAATTGTCCCACGTCTCTTATTTTTTCATCCTTTTCTTACATTTTTTTTTCATTTTTCTTCACAAAGAAAGTACAGTCTGTGAAGGTCTGCAGTCACACAAATCAAAAGTTCCTCAGTTTAGTCCCTAGTCTATATTGTTCCCACTTAGTAGGTTGACATGAAAACACTTCATGGCTGTAGCCAGATTAATACTGCTGTAATGTTTTCCTTACCCTTCTTAAGCCTCACTTAAACCAAATCTTTATCTTTACTCTTTTAAATCCTCTTTGTTTCTCCTAGCCCTTTTAAAGTAAAATCCCCATGATCTTTCTCTTTGCACCTTAAAAGTTGATTCAGTTTGCTACCTCCATCATTTCCAGTTTATTTCCTTACCATGGGAACTGCTTTATATCTTCTCACAACTTCTCCATGTCCAATTTTCAGTTCTCTCCACCCAGGTTTTAAGGAGGAAGAATAGAATGCAGGATGTAACAGACGAGGACCAGATGAGCTACAAGAAACACTGATAGTGGGAAAACACTGAGAATTCTCCAATGAAAGAAATACCTGCTGATTATTTCTAGCTTGGCATGCCATAACTACTCTGCCTCACAGAATGCTCTGCCCCATAAGCAAGTTTCCATGTCCTGTGCAGAGCTGACTGGTATTGCTTCAATTAAGTGCAATTTTCCATTGAATGGAGATGTTTAGATAAGAGATTTTACCATGGGTCTCTTGAATCCCAGATAATTACAGATTCTTAGATAATATATACACGCCTCTCTTCAGTGTTTACAGATTATCCATCATGCAATTTTGCAATTTTTTTTACATTGTTTCCTTTTTTTCAGTACCTTCAGTGAATAGCATTGATATATTCCCTAATCAATCTTTGTCTGTAACTCAGTGGTTGAGTCACCAACCCTGGAGATATTTAATAGATGTGTAGACAGGGCATTTATTAGGGCCATGATTTAGTGGTGGGCTTGGCAGTGCTGGGTTAATGGTTGGATTTGATCATCTTAAGGGTCTTTCTGAGCCTAAATGCTTCTGTGCTTGTAAATGGTTAACTAACACCAGAACCCTCACCTCCTAAACTCTGTGGCAATTAAGCATCACTACTTTAAGTCCCTTCACCCTTTTTTAAATCATATTGATGCATATATTCAAGCTGATTTCAGAATTTGTGCACTGCATATTCCATGGTCCCCTACTGATTTAGTTGTTATGTAAAAATAACACAGTCAAATGTGGTGAGGTCTGTTAGTGACATAAACAAGGGCTATGACTGGAATGGCAATAAGCTATATGTAGGCATGTGCTGATTGAAAAGAGAACTGATCCACAAGAGTCCGGCATCCTGCAAAACACAAATTAAGGCAGTAAGTGCTCCAATGCAGACATCTGATCCTGCACATTCCAGCCTATCTGGGACCTTGATCCTCTGATTCCTCCCTCTCCTCCCATCTCTGTAAATAACATTTCTTATTATGAACAACCCCACATCTGGCACAGGATTTCTTATACCAAGCTGAACTACACCCTTCCCCTGGGGAATAAGGTCAGGAATCATGATAAACACAGCAGTATAGGAATTTCACACCTTATAAAACTTTTGTTTACAAGTAATAGCAGCGATTACACAAAACAATCTCAGAAAAAAAGATGAAAAAAAGTTAATCTGATATGTAGACACAGTAATTAGGTTGTAGCCACTACCAGTTATCAATTTACCCAGCAGTCTGTGCCTTTATTCTTCTGCTGCTTTCTCTCTAAGAAAGCAAACCCCCTGCAGTCCTGAGAGGAGAAATATCGTTTAAATACCCTGCCCATGCAGAGCCCTGATTCAGATCCTTTCCTTACTCCCAGAAAGAAAAAAAAAACCAAGAGGGTGCCTTCTGGAATATATTTATTTTGCTTACTAGCTTGAGACTATTTGGAGACTATCCAAACTATCCACTCTTGCAGCCTTCCCTTAATGCAATTGCTCCAAGCAGAATCCCACTGGGAGCAGGCTGCCGGAAGACATGCAGCACTTGAGAGCTGCTGCATCCTTTCTACGTGTGGCATGGCTGGCCAAGCACACAGGAGCACCAGAGACACGATCTGGGAAGAGGAGAGGAGCAGCTTCCTCAGCCTGGCTGTTCTGGATGAGCAAAGATCCAGGGCAGGTGCCCAGTGGCACACACAGCCATGGCAGAGAAGTACCTGCTTGGTCACACTTCCAGCATGGAGATGACACTTCCCAGCTGAGATGGAAGGACCCTGGTGCCACCAAAAAACCTGCTGCAGTGTCCCCAGCCTACAGTGTGTTTCTCTCCACTCGACATTATTTGCAGGTATCCCACACTTAAAGTGGGAAGTTTTCTATCTTTCCATACAGGTGTTCTCCCACAAACAACACACACAAACTCCCTGAGGCCCTGGAAGCCAGAGTGCACCACACCTGAGTGACAGTGATCCTTGCAGGGTGCCATCAGCTGCACAAGGCTGGACAGGGAAGGTTTGACATGCCAAAAACCAATCTCTTCCTCTCACTCAGAATTCTGGCAACAAAGACTACTTCATGGGTCATGCTTTCTACATTTAGAAAATTCTCTCCCAAGCTGAAAACACCACTCAGGGACTTTCCAGACCCTTCAAAGCTATTGGAAATGGCAACACCACGTGTCCTCCTCCACTCTCATCAGAGAGTTATTTAGGAGTTAGTTCCTCTGGGTTCACCTTAAAAATACTCAGAGCACAAAAATAAGTCATGCCTGAAGGTCAATTAAATTGAACTCTTCCAAACAGTGTTAAAAGTGCCCCACTAGATGCAGCTAAGAGTGAGGACTGGGATTTATTTCCCAACACCTTCCATATAGCTCAGTCAGTACTATGCCAATGTCAAGGGGGAGACAGGGAAATATTCTAGAGGGTCATATCTTGCATCTTTCCTCCTTTCTGTGTAGACATGTGGACAGACTGACAGGAATGGTGGCAGTGTGTCCATCACCAGGTTGTGCTCCATGACCAGAGACACATAAAATGGGGTTACAGAAGAAAACAGCAACGCCTTCCTTTGCCAGTCAGCCATAGGATGAGTTCATCTGCTGTCAAATTTACAGGTTCTTTACAAAGCTGACAGCTATGGCCTGGCTGTCCCACCAGTGCTGTCAGCTGTAGCTGGAATATAGCACATGGGAGACTGCAGGCATGCATGAATTTTGGATTTCTATTTCTTCCTACAAATTAAACCCTTTTACAGTTATATTTCTCTAAAGATATTTGAGCCATTACTATATGTTCTGTGCTGCTGCATATATATGCATGTTCTTTGACTGCATTTAGAAGTTACATCTGCTGTATTGCCAAAAAAGTGTAGTTTATAAAAAAAACCAAAAACATTAGGGTGGAGGTAGGAGCTGACTAAATGAATGCAGAAGATTAAAATCCTTCTTCAGGGCAGAAGAAAGTAGTTAATTTTAGTGGTTACTATTCACTAGCAAATTTGATTACTTTATGGTTCCCATCTCTTTACCCCTTCCTGTTTAATTATTCTCCCTTATCAGTCATTTGAAGACTAAAACCTTCAAGCCTGGCTTCATTCAGTCTTGTCCTCTTTTATGTTTTCTTGTCAAGACTGCTGTTATCTACTACTTCTTCCATCTGTGGCTTATTTTTCTGTCAGGGCAACAAGCTTCCCTTTGTCAGCTCCCCAAGGTCACTTCTGGGACATCTTCCATATGTGTAACTCCACGTAAAACCAGTGGGTCTAAGGTCACCTGCAAAGCCCTTTGCTTTTTACAAGGCCTTACCTCATATCTCCTCCAGCTGCTCACGGGAGTTCACAGTAACTTGTACATAAAATAATGTACTAGAAACTGACATTTCCTCTGCCTATTTGGCAATCCTTGGGCTGTGGTTTTCCTGGAGTAGGAACTGTATTCTTCAGCTATGTCTAGACTGGCCAAAGTAACAGTGTCTGAGCACAGACCCACCCAGCTCAATTTGGAGAATGGCCTCTGGCATGGTTTTGGCTGAGGCCAGCTAACTCTCTTCCAAGTATTCTGTGGGCACAGTTCAAGTTTGGACATGAAGATGGGCCATGGACCATTCCCAGCGGAGTCCCATGTGGGGGGAAGAGATGTGTTTCTCTGTGTGGATGTGAGCCCTGCCATGCCATCCCAGAGCAGGCTGACATCCTAACCAGATGTTCCTGCAATTCCCAGCTCCTACAACAGGGACTGCTTGGGATGGGTGCAGTGCCCATGCCTGGGGGATCTCAGCCATGACTGAGATCTCAGCTTGCTGTCTGAACCTCAGTGACTAAACAACACCTTTATTTTTCCATTCCTAAGATTTTATGAGCGCATAAGAAAGGATTTGTCTTTGTTTCCCCCCTCACATTACTTGAGTATCCCTTTCTTAAGGCACAGAGGCACTTCACTCAACACTTGAATGAGAAAACCCAGTTCCAATCTCCCTTTCATTTGAGAGAAGCCAAGAAAAAGGATCAGAAGTCTCTGCACTCCCATTCTCCTCCTTGAGCCACCTGCATTACCTCTGCTGACTCGAGGGTTAACAGGGACTTTCTGTCCAAACTCTGCCTGTGAAACCTGTGGGTTCCTCTTTAGGGACTAGGCTGGAGCACTGGGACCTGGAGGGATTTCCCAATTTCTCTGATTCCAGAAAAGCTGTGCTGCAGGGAAAGAGGGCTCTGGGGAGGTACACAGCCTCTCAAAGAGCACCCTGAAAACAAGAGAGCTGTTAATGAGTTGCAGCAGAGAAGCCTAATGTGAGAGGTGGTGATTGAAGGCAAGGAAGATGCAACACAACCAGCAGCTGCAAAATTTGCCCTGGTCAGAGGCTGTTCCCCTCTGAATGATGCTGGAGGAAGCGAGGTGTCACAGATCCCCTCCATGTCACTGCAGATAAAAGCTGTTATTCCTTTCCTATAAGGCCCCTTTCAGAGCCCAGGGAAGAGAAGCAAAGATAAATAGGAAACTGGGACACCATCATCTGTCTCTTATGGGTCCTTAGAAAGAAGAATTTGGTGGCAAAAGCCACAAGTAAGAAAGGAGAAAAGAAAAGCAAGAATGGCTGTGCATGTCCTCTGCTGTCAACAACAAAAACTTTTATCTCAATGCCTTTCTTGGGCATCAGAGGGCTGGAAGGCAAAGACTGATGCCTGGGAAAGTGGGCATCTTGCTCCCTGCATGGTTCTGACCATAGCTCATGGAGGCTTTCCTGCTACTGTGCCTTAGAGGCAAAAAAAACAAATAGGGACAGGGGGAGTGTATGCATATTCTTATCTAGATTTTGTTCATAAATGAGAAAAGTCTGAAGATTAATTCAAATCTCTCTTAACTGAGATTCCTAGGAAGAGCATTACTACATCATCCTTTCCAACTGCAGGCTGAGCCCTGAGATTTTCCAACCCCCATCTCCTAAACCCTCCCACCCCATGGCTGCACTGCAGTCAATATTTATGAGTGAGACTTATAAAACAATTTTATATGCCCTCATTCTGCCACAATTAAACACCATCTCCAGAGCTGTTCTGAGATCACTGATGGTATCAAGAGCAAATGGGACAGTAATTTGTAAAGACATGTTAGCATTGTTCGCCTTTAAAAGGCACAAACCCACACACTTACGTGCCCTCGAACACACACAATTTTGCCAAGCATTACAACCAATGTTATTTTTAAGCTTCTGTCAAATAGATGCACAACTGCTGTAGGGATTTTATGTTTAAAATGATTTCAGATATTTTTCTCTTAAATCTCTACTTTCAAAAAAAAAACTTTTTTTCAAAACAGGTTTTGAAATACTCACAAAGCCTAAACACATTTAAGCTTGCAGAAAGGCACGTTTAGTTTAAGGTCTGACAAGACTATGTTTAAGTAAGCTTGAAGGATCACTACTTTTTCAAGGATACTGTTCTTATTATAGTGCTGGGTTTCGGATTGATAAACCTACACACACACAGAGGTAACTTTTCTCCACTGCATCCAACGAGAATACACAAACAAATCAGGCTCACATAAAGAACAAGTTATGAGAGCTACTGTTTTAAACTGTGAGGCCTCAGTTTTAGGAAGCATTCTTTACACTGCAAATCCTCAAGTGAACAGAAAGGCTGTTTCACCGAGTTTCTCAGGGGAAGTTCATGGCCTCTGCATTTGACAGATCAAAATAACACTGCTGCTCCATTCCTGAAGTGGTGATGCAATATTTTCACTAGAACTCTCAGAGAGAAAGTCCGAAGAAAAAAACCAAAACACCCTAGATTAAATTTCAGTGACAATAAATCAAGGCATGAATGCTTGAAACAACTCAAATGCAATTGCTTGTCTGCACAGATACTACTACTTGCCATCCCATAATACAAACCCCATTTGTTTTCACTGATGCAGAACCTTGTTATAGAAATGTCATTACAGCAAGAAGCAGCATAAGGGAGGATATCAGGTTTTCCTTTGGATTTATGCCTTGGAAGGTAAGTGTATCTGCACTGCATCCAAAACACACGCAGGCAGAATGTGACAACATATCCCAGTTGTGTTCACTGTTGTCACAGTAAGCTACCTTCATTGCTTTCTCAATACTTTCACAAGAAGTAGACTTGTATGAAAAATAAAAATAATTTGCAATGTGCAAAATAACTTCTAGTACAAATGTATGAGAAAATATCCAGAAAAGATACCTTCATATCTTCTGAAGTTTTTTGGATCAGCTCCCCAAGCTTCCACATGTAGCATCAAACTGATCACTCAGCTAAAGGCATTGCAAAACAACACAGGATTCAACTGCTTTAAAAAAAAATTGCAAAACTTTCCTTTTAGAAACCAAACCAACAAACAAATCATCCCACCACGGTATTCACCAAATGGTATATTTTCCACTCACTTAAACCTCATGGAAATAATAAAACCTTAACCAGAAACTCTAAAATTTAGCCTCAGGCAGAATGCTTGAAAGAGCATAAATCAAAAGCTCCCATGATATCCACCAGAGACTTGGTTATAGCCAGTGATATTATGCAGCAGGCACTCAAACACTGCAGTAGCAGGTGGAAGCATTCACTGCAGGAATGATAAACTAGGAAAAAACCCCAGTTTCAGACATGTCACCTTGTGAAGCAGAACATTCCAGATTGCTTTGCTTTGCCTCGAGGTGGAGGGAGGATCATTACAAACAAGAGACATGTGTGCCTGTGTGTTCTAAGAGTGGTCTGCAATATCTGCAGTAAGTTAGGCAGTTGGTGTAACCCAATCAAAGCAGAAAAGTCTTGGCTTTATCCAAGAGCATTACACATTTAAGAGTATAACAGACACAAGATACTGAGGAAAAAGGACAAGCAAAGGCTTAACATCAGACTGAATCTTCATCCAAGATGTTCAGAAAGCATGGAAAAATCCTCAGTGCCAATCTTCCTGATTAGGAGCTTGCCAGAAGTTTGCTACAGTTCTGATTTGGAACATATCAGAATCTGTATCTGACAACTCTTTCTGTAGTGAAACAGCATGTGCAAGGAGCAGCGAGCCTCTCACTGCCAGTGCCACCTCTCAGTGGTGTCCTTGGCACTATCACCGCTTCATTTCATTTTATGGACTTCACTTGTCATGCTATTTCCATGGCCAGTTACTTTTTTCTCCTTCCTCCAATTATTTATAAATTAGACAGGACTCAATTTAAAGTTCTGTTTGGAGCTGTGTAAGTTGTTCTACAGCAATTCTTTTCAACTGGCTTTATCCACCTATCAGCTCTCTTAGAAGTAAAAAAGGGCAGTACAACCCCTTGTGAAGTACAGACCAAATGCAAGACATACCTCAGCTACAAAAAACCATTCTCTGCCTCGCTAAACAATAAATTAAGACTACAAAAATTATCTGATTTAGTAGTTTGCCAAACTTATGAATTACTTGCCTGTTTTTCACTTGCAAACAGAAGATGCAGACTGATTGACGCTGTGTTCACTATGCCTGGTTTTAGGACTGCATAGAATTTACAGTCAAATTTAAAAAATCTCTCTAACAGGAGGCAATAGCATTGACAATAGCAAAACCAAGGAAGATGGACTGCTACAAATAAAACAAGTAAAAAAGTTGCAGGTACCTCTGGAGCATTCCCTGACAGGCAATCCCTCAGAGCACATGTGCTGTTCCAAGTCCTGCAGTATGCTGGTGTTTGTGCCTGAAGTTGTTTCTTTTAACTTCAGGCTATTGCCAAACCGTGACTGAGTTTTCTCTCCAGCTGCATCTGTTACTTCTGGTTGGTCTGCCATCTCCCTCTGGCAGTGTTTGGTCTGCTTATTCACTGCTCCAACCTTCACTAAGGAAAGACTTGTGCTTTCCTGTCTGATGAAGAGTGCTAATCTTGTTTTCCTTGTTTCAACAGTTCTACAGGGACCACCATCACCATCTCTGGGCTGCTGTTTTTCCTCCACAGTCAGAGTTTTCTGGCAAACACTCATGGTGCTCTTAACTCCCCTAAAACATAGAGGTCCTTGCCCTCTGCCTCATCCCCAAGGGGCTCAACTAAGACAGAGGGGGAAAATGCCCTTTTCCCACTCCTTCAAGTAACTGTCACCTCACTACAAATTAAATTTTTTATGCTGCTGCCAGCTACTCTCTACAATAATTGCAGTCTTAGGGTCCTTGCTATCATCTTTCCTATTAAGACCTCATAGACAAATGTTCAAGAAGCAGGGAAGAGCTCTTACAGGGAGGGGATGGTGAGATAGTACTGCTGGAAAGGGACAAAATGAGATTGCTGTGAGGCAGAAGCACACCAAGAACTATAAAATTAGGAGTGCTTTTCCAGGGACTAAAGGTCACAAAACTGGCAGAGGGCTAAGAGATCACAAAGATGGGCAAGTCAAGTCTGTGCCAGAGAGGGTGGAGAAAGAAACACAAAGGATCACCATTCTAGTGAGCAGAAACTGAAAAGTAGATCCTAAGCAGGAAAAATCCTTGGAAGTGGATGTAATGATTGCACTTAAGACAGAAAGATATGACGTTCACCTAGAGATGACAGTGGAACAAAGATGAATTGCAGGGGTTAACTTCTAAAAGCAACTTGAAAAATGTAGCTGCTTCACTGCAGCAGTGATGTCATTAACAGGCTAACTTGCAGTTTTGAAGATATTCATGCTGTTAATCCCAGTTTTCCATTGCATGGCTCTTGGCTGGTACTTCTTTGTCTGGTTTGTTACACTGATTTTTGGCCAAGAACTCTTGTAGTTGACTCACAGGTTACTGAGGTGTAAAATAAATAGGAAAAAGATTGTGAAGGGACATATGACATCACTGGTGATGAAAAGGTTCTTAGTGTGTTCTGAGAAAACATTCAGGTCAGACTAAACTGGACAGAAAAATGGACATTCATACTTAGGTTAACTTGGAAAACAGTTCTATAAAGAAAGCAGTTATTTGACATAGATTTTTTAATCTTAAACCACTCTGTTGTTGCAGAGGATCATTTTAGCTTTATATCTGTATTAGTGGATTGTCTTTCATCTAACTCAGCAGAGAAGAGCAGCAATTACTTGACTCAGCATCCTTGTCTCGCTCAGTGAAGAGAGCCTGAATCCAAAAACTCACTTTTCTTGCCTTAACAAAGGAATCAAAAGTGCAAAAAAGCGTGAGTGAAATGACAAATGCTATAAAAATAGTAAAACAAACCAAAGTAAAATGTCCATCAAGATAGCTGCTGCTGTCTGAGAGCTTTCTTTGTTTAAAGAGCAGAAATAAATTCACTTCAGCTACACCATATAAGCTGCTCCCAAAAGCAAGTCTGTCTCCATTTTGAGTAAGGAATTCTAACAACATGCTGTTAAGTTACCAATTTTCAACTAATTTGCTGGAAACCAAATACTATCACTAATAATGATTAGACCTTGGTCTTTGAAGGATGCTAATAACTAAAAAGAGAGCCCTCTGCTACTACACTCAGCCCATAAAGGATAACTCTTTTATTGCTGTAGCTGATGGGTTAGTAGGAATGTTTGTCTAATGAATGCAGCTACTATATTTGAGCACATGCCTGAATAAGCTACTGGTTGATTGAAACCTATCTATTTTTAAGTACTTCTGAATGCTGCAAAAACTTACCCTACTGCAGTATTACACTGGATTTTGTATAAATGTACACATTTTATTGCCAGTAACTTGTGAAATTCACCTTATCTGCAAGTCTTATGCCTGAAACACATCATGCAAAATGTACAGGAATGACTTGCTTACATCTGGCCTGATTTCCAGTCTCTAATGCACACAGCTTTCATGAGTTGTACCATTCTGTAAATGTACCTCTTATCTCTTCAGAATTGTAACTGTTTCTGTAACAGACACAAGATTCTACACATGTGTGTATGTGTTTGTTTATACACATACACAAATAAGCTTACAAATATATAGACACAATATAAACAAAAAATTAAAATTATTTTTGGAAATAATTTTTGAAACAAAAAGCATTTAGTTTTAGTAATCACACCAAAACCAACCCCATACCATTGATGGCAGTCTTTTCTTCTTTACAGTAATGTATTTCCTACCAAATTCCAGGTTATTTTTAATTTCAGAGAACCCAAGTTGTACCCTATCAGCTGTTACCTTTTCTCTATTTTGTATGCACTTCTGATATAGAGCTCTGCCTGAATGCAGAAGAAGAAAAATTAGGTACTTGGTATATTATTTTAATTTGTATTCCTCTGAAAATAGAATGAGTTTGTTTAGCTTCCTTTTATCTCCTGAAATATATTATGTCCATCTGTACTGTCAATCACTGATATTGAGACAGAAATACTGAACAGTAGAGCCAAGTCAAAATAATTTCAAAGAGGCTTTACAGCTTCTCCAAAGTATGGTAAAATTCATACCTGGATTTTTTCCTGTATATTTATTTTGAAGGGGCATAGTTTTAACCAATGTATGTACACTTGCAAAAGCTGATCATGTAAATGTGTCCTCTGTATTTGATATAAAACATGCATTATTTTTAGAACTGAAAAATTATTTAAAGCTTTATTTCTTTCCATAGTTTTAGTACAGAGCTCTGCATGAATGATGGGATGAAAGCTGCTTGCCTTTCTGAATGCACCGGTCAGCATGGTGGAAGAACACCAAGGACAATGTGACATGGAACACAACATTTACTGGCCTGTACTTGGGATGACCTGCCTGAGTCAGTGTGGCCCCACTAACCCTAAGAACAACCACTTCAGCTCATGAGTAATGTCCCAAACCCAACAAAACTTCTACTGCCACACCCAGCCTGACACAACCCTGTGGGTGAATCAGATGATCTTCCCTAGGTTCTAACCACCAGGGGCTGAAAATACATCATGTGTTGAACCATTTAGGTCAAAGACATAATAACAAACTCTTTTAGACCACAAAATTAATTCTTTTTCATACATCATACTTCCTGGCTTATACTCATCTTCCAAACTCTGAGACATTTGCTTTCCCTGTCTGGGTTGGTAGAAGTTGAAAGATCTAGACTCATCTGTTTTACCTCCATGTCACATCACATTAATGGCAGACTGACATCAAAGGGGGAAACCTCAATACTTCTAAAATCAGAAAGACAAAAAAGAAGGGAAAGTACCCAAAGTTCTACCCAAAGTGAACTGTAAGCCATTCCTGCAATGTACTTCTTAATCAAGTCCATGCCACACTAATTAATAATAGGCAGCATGTGCTGTACATAGAGCTTTGAAAATAACAGAGGGGTTATAGAGGTATTTGCAAATGTGACAACTATATAAGGAAAGGACTGCACAGTTTTGCTAAACTCTCAAGGATTCTGCAGCTGTCATGAAAGTGATCTAAGTAAGAAGACAGACGCTTCCCGTAAGATGGAGAGCTGAAAAGTCTGTTTAGGAAATGATTCTTCCTCTTTCAATACTAGCCAGATTTTTTTTGACAGCCAGAGCTTTTATAGAGACATTGTATTTATGACAATGGTCTCCTAAAGCTATTCTGAACCAAATACTGCTGGCATGAACACAGAAAATCAGCACCACACATAAGTGACACGGTTTTTTGTGTCTGGAAAGTTTAAAAAGGCTTGTGACGATCTCCAAAGAAACTCAAAGTATGGGCTCACCTTGTATCTGAGGAAGATGAAAACACCACCAATTCAAAGGAAGAGGTAGCAAGTACATACCTGGTAGAGAGATTTATTTACATCAGGTCTTCAGTCTCATGGATGAAGTGGCTGAGGTCTTCTGGCATCATCGGCCCTGAAAAGCCAGACTCCTCCATGATGAGTCAGCTCCTGCCTTGCCATCTTTCACACCATGTATATTGTCTGTACATATTCCAGTTGTGTATTTATAAGTCTCTGCAGACATCTCCTCTTTCCTACATTAATTGTGACAGGAAAACTGATGTGCTGTCACAACACTAGTCATCCCTCTCTACAAACAGGAACACCCTGTCTGCTGTCACCAGGCTTTTCCTGTATTAGGGGAAAGACAAAGCTGCTTGCATTCCATGCATCTACTAAGACAGGGAGGCACAAATGGGGAATAGATCTGTGCTGAGAAAACATGTGAGGTACTGTAAGAGTAGAAACTACTCAAAGAGCAAAATTACTTTTTCATTTGACCACCTTAGGCAAAGAAACAGGAAGAATTTTCAAAGGAACAAAATCAAAAGGAAAAGGACTTGAAGGCTTTTTCACAGACAGACTCTTCTAATATTCCACATGAAGTGTTAACTTCCCATCTATGTTTTTTAAATGATAAGCAGAAACCACTACACAAAAAAGAATCTGGCTTCATGCTCTGCACCACCAAACTGCAGCTATAAAAGTGTCTCCGGTAGACTCAACAGAATTATTGTCCTTTAAATCAAGAGAACAGAATTCAAATCTCATGTTTTCAAGCTAATCATGGGATATAATTCCAGTTTAAAATTTGCCATAAGATTACTACAAAAATTGAAGATTTTTCTGTCACTGAACTATTCCACTAAATCCCTTCTTCTTAAAAAACTTAGTGCTGGGAACAAAATAATAGTTTTAAAGATACTTTCTTTTCCTTAGTGAATAAGGTTAAGTCACATCAAAACACAATGACATATCAAAAAGATGGTAGTGGTGCCAGTCTGACACAAAACTCTCAGCCCTTTTTTTTTGCAGTCAGGTGGACTTCTCATTATATGTATGAGCAAAATAGAAGCAGCTAAGGCAAATTCCCTCTGTAAAAACTTATATCTCCTCTCCTTCTGGGCAATTTCAACAAAGAGGTGTTTTGGAGGCAGCTGTCCTTCACTAGCAGGTAAGCCTATTACTAAGATGTGGGAACCTCATGTTTAAACACTCTCAAAAAATAAATTATTCTCCATTCTAAGAGCCTTGCAAAGATGTGCAGCTTTACAATTGTGTCAAGATGGTTTACCTGTTCATGGACCAAAAGAACATGCATGTACTGCTGCTTCAAATCAAAATAATTATTTGGTTTACTTGTATGTTCTGGCTCTCTCTTCAGGGAGAAAATTCTTACCACAGACTACAAAGCCAAAAGATAGATAACCACACCATTCTGATATGGAGGAGCAAGCTAAAACCATATATGTGAGGGAATTATTTCACACAGGTTTCTAGAAAACCCTGAAAAAAATCTTATTTTAAGAAGAGCAGTAGCAAAGATGCTGAAAAATGAAACCATGCAAAATATTCCAGATGAAAATAAGACACTTGGGTCTAGTCAGATGGAAGTATTTTAGGTTAGACTGCAGTTTTATTGCTGCCTCAGTGGGGGAAATCCCCCTGCCTATAAAAGGCCCAAATGAAGTACCAGTATATTGCCCACAGGATACAGGTTATGTATATTGAACAAACTAATACTGCTTTAAGTAATAACTGTTTGCAAATCCAAATGCAACAAACAGCCTTCTACTTTAACTGTATTACCTGAAGAACAAAAAGGACTCAATTCTTGCTCTCAGGACCCCACTCCCACCCTGTAAGCAATTAACACTGAATTAAAATGGGAAATTGGCTGGGCTCAGCTCCCACCTCTGCTGCTTGCTTCTTCATCTCCTCCAGACCAGCACCTCCCCTGCTCCCCTCCCTTGGATGGGGCATCCTCCAGCATCCCAGCACCAAGGTGGATGAAGCTGGCAGAACTAATCCTCCATAATCATCTTACAAACATCAGCAGCTCTCTTCCAGGAAATCTGGGGCCGAAGAACCAAAATATGCAACTTTGTAAGACAGTGGGACCAGGTAAGAAAGAATCCTAAAAGGCAGCAGGAACTTTGAAAAAAGCTGACCACAAGAACAGCACCATACAGAAATGTATTTATTGAAAGTGTTGTTGCCATTTCATCAGCAAAAGTGGTGGCAAAAGAAACATGTCATTGTAATTATCCTGTCCCAGAATTTGGTCCATATGTCAGCACTGGTTTCTCAGCTGGTTGCTCAGCTCCTGAAGTTCAGCAATCATGTTGTCCATAGCTGTCACCTCATCAGCTATCTCACTGTGAACTTCATTACTTGTTACATCTATGAAAAGTTGCTGCACAACAAAAAGAAATACTTGTAAGTACTTTATAAAGAAATACCTTTAAAAGATAGATACAGTTTGTCTCCTTCAGGGGAGAGACAAAATACAGGAAACTCATAAACTCTACACTGCTTTTCATAATTCTGGAAACTATGATGGTATCTTACTCAAATAAAAGGCCATTTTGTGGCTAATAAACAGAAGTTATACACACACACATATTGACACATCTTGCATATAGACCTGAAATCTGTGCCACACACCTGATATTGTGCCAAAAGGGTCAAATTCTCCTCTGAACGAGGGGTTTCTGCTCTGACCTGACTGCCTACACTGACTCCTGATTCCCTTGAAAGTAAAGGACTTTTTCATGAAAGTCAAATTAGAAGAGCATCTCATATTTTGCCACTGCAGTTTATAAGCCCACCTATTGACAAATTGGTTGTGAATTTTAATGACCATTTTCCCCAGTTTCATATTCTGTTGCTTCATTTTCTGCAAAACTTCAAGTAAATATTTTTTCACATTTGATGTCAAGACATGCATGGGTGGAGGCATTCACCTGTGTGTAACTAGTTATACCAGAGAAAACAAAACACTACAGAGTAATAAAAATTGTTCTTAAATACCTTAAGACATTAATAGAAACAACAACAACAAAAAAAGCAGCTAACTCATGAGCAATCATAATCTTCATATATTTAATACTGAGGCTATGTGAGGTACTGCTACACAGAAATATGGGGAAGGGGGGACACCCAAACATATTTATTCCCTTCATTATGTAAAGGGAGAGTGATTCACACTTCATTTGACACAATCACAAAGCCTACATTTAGAGACAAAAACAAACCAAGAAAAGAAAAGTTGCTCTGGAATACATCTGTACATCAGTATATCATCAAAACATAATGGGATAATACAGATATGTATATAAACAAAACTGTACTTAAAAGGCTTGAACTAAGGTATTCACTGTGCCTCAAAATAATGTTGTCACTGAAATAAGGAACATCTTACGCAATAATAGGAACGTATTCATGCTACAAGTACAGAAACTTTGATTTTCAGCCCAAAAAACTTCACACTGGGAGTGTGACAGAAAAGTGGCTATTTCTGGTAAGACAGGTAAATAAATCAGAATGATATAATTATTTTCTCTTTTTATTTTTTTTTTCTACACAGTTAGAGAGATTTATTCAGCTAGAGACAGCCTGGGGACATTTCAACCACCATCATTCTTTGGGCTTTGTGCCCCATGTCTCCCCAGCACAGTGCCCACCTTTCATGCATTTACAAATGATGTCAGATCCAAACGGTGCATTGGGACAGGACCAGAAGAGTGCCCACTGTGCTATTTGCCACAGCATGTGACTGTCTAGCAGGCTCTGTGCAGAAAAGAGCCCAGAAACAGCACATCTGCAGCCTTTGACAGATCGTGGGTGCTTCATGACTCCAACACACACAGGAGCTCAAACATCAAAAGATGGAGATCCTGGAAGCAGTGACATTGTTTCACCTGTTCTACTTATTTGTTCCAATTGCATGTCCTGGCTACAAAATTTTCGAATTTTATCAGTTATTTTCACTGTTCTTTTATTCCTCCTGAAATATTAACTAGTGAGTCTGTTCTTAGTCCATTTTTAAAGTGCTTTATTCAGCTGAATTTAAAAATTAAAAAAAAATCTTCACACTAATATTGACTCCCAGGGCAGCAAAATGAGATGCAGTCAAGCTCGGACAGACAAAGAGTGCTAAACTGTTTGTGCATAGGATCTGACAGAAGATGACTGAGTTTTTAAATTACAACATACTTTGAACATTCAATATTACTTCAAATTCAGAGTAGGATGGCATCTTGGATGGGATGCAAAACCAGTGAGTTCACATAAAATGCTCCATTTCTAATATGACAGTTTTTTCAGAAGTAACAGAAAATCATTAGCTGCCAATAATATAGAGGTTCATTTAATTAGTGCCTTTGGAACTTGAAATAGAGTTTACTAGACTCATATTATTAATCTTTCAGATAATACATCATCTTTCATAATAGAAACCACCTGGACTTACATTCATATAATGTATGTCATTTAGTGCTTTCTCTACAGTAATATTCAGTCTATGCACCTTTTATGAAGAAAACACAATCGTATTTTGTGAGTAAGAGCAAAAATATGTTGTCTCTTTTTTCAACACATTTGAAAGTCTTACCTATACCTGTATCTAAAAGCTGAGTTACAGATCCAGCTTGTGTTCGCTTATGCAACTTTCCTAGGCTTTTATCCTTAAAATTAAAGAAGTTAAGAGAAGATGAGCCAAGTTTAGCATGCTGATGACAAATCAACACTTTGTAGCACAAGCACAGATTATAAAACTTCAGCTCTGTGATTCACAGTTGCTAACTCCACAAGCAGGAGGATTTCCTCTTTAGGACAAGATGTGTATTTTAACAGAAAATGTACGATTCAAATATGATGACTTTTTCAATTAATTGACATCTGAATTGGTAGGGTATCCACAAAAACCAGATTAAAAATTAGTTCTGTCTTTTAATAAATAACTCTTTTTAAAACATCCCAAGTGATGCAAAGGAATCTTTACATCTGGGTAAAGATACCCAGATACACCTGGGTCCTTTCTGCAGGTTTAGATCCATTTTTTCTGAGACTGCCCGTTGATCCCATGACTACTTACATTAAAAACAGGTCTTTGAAATGACTGATTACTTTCAAACATACAAATCTGTTTGCCCAACATTTTAAGTCAAGTTCTACCTTACTCTAAAATGTCAGTGCTGTCTCTTAGACTAGTATTGCAGTCAAAGCCGAGCGGGAAGAAGGGAAATAAAAGTTTACTTAAAACTGTAATCCTCAACAGCATGGAGATGAACATCACCTGATGATGCACTGCAACAGGCAGGTATTATTTGATCTATAATTGATTCAAAACAGAGAAATTCTGGCAACAGAACAAAGACTTCTAGCTTTCAAACAAAATTCCTACCTTTCAAACATTCCTACCTTTGCCTTGGATGACAAGCCACGTAAGTTGAGTCGAGCTGAAGAAAGTATCTGCAAAGCTTCCTGATTATTAGATTTGTTCTTGCTGCATTTTATAGCCACTAGAATCCAAACACAGAAAGACCCCAAAACAAAAAAAGCATTACCACTCTAGCAATAATCTTTAAACAAAAAACATTTAATTAAAGATCTTGATGCCCTCCACAGATAATTTTAAATGCCATATTCCCCCACCCCCCACAAAAAAAGTAAAAAAAAAAGCCAAGTAATTATGAGAAGATAACTCTAAACACCACAGGTATCTGTATCCTTCTTAAACCTAAGTACCACAGAACAGGGAATAATCTTAGTAAGTTTCATTCATTTCCTGACTAGCATACTCAATTAAACAATTTATGTGATGATCTGAGGACTGAGATGAACTGCAGATGCATTTTCACTTGCTTTATGAAGTTGCTAGATCATTAAATTAATTGATTCCATATTTACCAGTCTCATGTTTACTGACTCACCCTACACAATTTCTGCCTCATTCCAAGTATATTTTGTATGCAGTATCAGGATGATACTCTCTGCTACAGGACTCCTAGTAGTAGGAATAAATACAATAGGTACAGTATTATTTTGCTACTAAGCTTAATAAATATTTGTTACACTCTTCATGAAAAATAAAAGGGAGAACATACCATGTGCAATCTCAATGGCTCCTTTCACCACTTCCTTAAAAGAAGAAACATCTTTCTCCCAATCACTTGATTGAATTTCACATTTATGTGCCTTAGTGAGATACTGCAGTGACTGCGAGGAGGAAAAAAATTATTAGTATGTCAGAAAATTAACTAGGAAACTAAATTAGTTTTAAGTTTCTACCAAATTAGTGGTGAATGCTGAAAATGAATCTATCTTTACTATACTTGATTTCCTGCGAGTTGTAGTAGTGTCCTCCTCTGCAGCAGTAAGCGCCAGCTGTAACACAGATGTGCTTCACCACTACTGCAGCTCAAGTATGAGAAGCATATAAAGTAACATCTGTCTAATTTTTATCTTTTAAAAATCTGTCTAGACTGATGGATGTGACCCATGTTTGCCAAGTCATCATAATTAAATGCACATGAAAAACAGAAAAATACTCGCATTCACACTTCAAACAGCAAATTCATATCTAAAAAATTTTAAGTGAATACATCAAAGCTTTCTTCCTGTATATGTAATCTCGGGAAATAGGCATTTTATAGATGTAGCTGTAGTTGCCATACTGCTCTGGTTCTCAGTGTGAACAGGAAAAAAATGTAAACAATGTGGAAGGAGGATCCCATTAAGGTGAATAAAATAATTTTAACAGAAGAAATTGATATTTGCTTTTGAATTTTGTTTTCTTTCTACAGCATCAAAAACATGAAACAAATACATGCCAGAAGTTACATGGCTTAGTCCAGTGACAACTCTCCAGTTACCTTTTTAAATAATTTAATATAAAAGAATAAAAAAGTTTCAGTGTGGGACATATACGTGAGTACAGTAAAGACTTCTGATTGTGAGGGTTGTCACTCCAGAAGCTTCCACCTTCTCTCACAATGGCACAGGTGACTGAACTGCTCATGCTGCTGTAAATGGCAATAAAGGGATAGTAAGTCAAATCAGAGTGAATTACTTTTTTTTTCATAATAACCTAGGTTATAACTGGTAGTAGTTCTGGCAAGCAGAGGCAAGAATTTCCAAGAGAAGGAACAACAGTTTTTACAGCAGTCTGATTTCAGTCTACATGTGTCTGAGCCAGAGCAGCAAATTGGGGGGGGTTGCTGACAGATGTCAAGGAGGGGAAAGAATTCAAAGTCTTGCGGACTGTTTATTTGCACTTCTGGAACCTAGATTTATCCTGAAAGGAAACAGTTATGAGCTGGGGAAAGTTCAAGGAACAGAAGGGATTCATAGCCTGGGATGGATCAGCAGGAAACTTGAAGGCTGGAAAGATTCCTCAGTGGGAAAGGTGTGGACTGGACTGCATCCCAGTGTAGGGAAGAAAGAAGTACTGAATGAGGTGGCAGTTCAGATACACTGAAGTGTGAGAGTAAATATATGCTAAGCTAAAGAAAAAAATTCCAAAACAGAACCACAAACCTAACTTGCAAACCTTGACCAACTTTGATTCAATTTACAAAGCACTGCTGTGAATTTTGACTGTAGACCCCAGTGACTAATGTGGCATCAGATGTATCAGCAGAACAGAAAAGTAAAAACCCCCAGCAACGAAGACATTCTTTTAAAATAGCCACACATACAAGATTGCTCTTTCAAATTCAATGTTAGGAACAAAATTGGTTAAATATAATCAAACCTGCACTAGATAAGGTGCAGAATGGGAAGGTATAGAGTAAAGGTCAAACTCTACATTTGTAAGGATGTGCACGACACATTTAAAGGTTTGTTCCCATCTCTTTGTCCTTTGATGCCACAGTATAGTAAATAATGCCCTTTTAGAATTCATTGACCTTTTGCCTAATAAATGTGGGTGGCAAACTGACTATATATCTAGAATTTTTCCACAAATACGGTTATATTCACTGAATATCTGACTGACCCGGGATGGTGCTTCTGAAGCCAATAAATACGGGTTTTATAATTTTTACTTCATTACATGACATCAGAAATCAGTGATTATTTGGTGCATTGCAAATTAATTTTTACATGTAAATTAACATATGCTGTGGCTTTAGGCAGTTTTGTTCTTTTGTGATCTGGATCTGTGGTACTGTCATACCAGGATATTTGGATACACATGTAAGCATACCTTAAGTCTTTATAAACGTCATTCCATCTCGCAGGCAAGACAGACTGTGTGTTCCACAACCAGCCTGATTAGGAAACACAGTTAAAGTGCTGTCTATACTCTACAAATTGAAACCACGTTTTTAACTGGGTTAGTTAAAAATACCATGATGTAACCAGATTCTGAAATGATTACATTCATAGTATAGACAGGGCCTCTGCTGCTTTGCATGTCTGAGTAAGAACTTGAGGATATATTACAGGATATTGCAGTGTCTGTATTTCTGCATTCTAAATAGGCCAAATCCCTTTTACTCTTCAGCTGTAAAGAAAAATAGAGAAGACAAAGGGAGGAATCGGAGGTATAACAGACACCAACAATGACTAAACAAGGCTCTTCACAGGGCAGAGCACAAAGAGACAATGAGCAAGGCACAAATGACTATAAATTTAAGCCCACAGGAATAAAATTTGTATGCCTAACCATCTTCCCTGCTTGATATTAAGCAATCCTCCAGAGAGGCATTTTTTGCCCAGGCCAAAGGCACATCCCCATTGGTGAACATACACTGAATGTTGACCTTGTGTATTTTCAACTTCAGTGAAGATCTGATGACCCTTAATTATTTTTGAACTGTGCAAGGATATTTAAACTTTTTGAAATTTAATATCAAATGCAAAGCACACTTCAGTATACAACAAAGTAAACACTTCTAGCAGTGCAGAGTGGTTATTCTGGAAACGCTATCAACTTAATTCCTTGGGAAGTGATAAGGACAAGAAATGGAAGTTAACATAGCAAAATCAGTGATGGGTAAAGAGAAACCAATGGTTCAACAGACTAAGGATTAAATATTATTATTTAATTCCATTTTAAGCTAAATAAGGACAAAAAATTTCTACTCTGGGTACTTTAACTGTGGTGTGGATTATTTTACGTGCATTTTCCCTTAGTGATTACAAAGAGCAGAGATGGCTTATGCTAGTACTGGATCATGCCTTTAAGATCCTTTTTTTTCAGAAGCTGTAATATTCTATCTTCTGAATCAAATATTTCAATTTTAAAAAAGCCAAAGCTCACACCACTATTTGATTATAGATGTTAGAGTGTTGCCAAGAAAAGTTTCAGAATACAAATTCAGGACCATACACATATGCCGTGTAGGATGTGATAGGATGTTTTGAAATGAAACACTGGTAAAAAATAGATTTTTTTTTTTTCAAGTCCAAGAAAACGGATGTAAAACATCTTGCTTCTGTTGTAACAAAAATGTGTGCTGTAGGAACACAAAGAAAAGATAATTAGCCTATAAAACACTAAAGCAAAACAGGTCTGGAACAAGAGCATGTTCTACTATAGCACTATAGTTCTTACCTTTTCAATATCTTCACTAATGTCATTCTCTCCATTTCCATAAAGTTGGGCATAAAGTCTCCAGATTTCCCCATCATTTGTCACTCGTGAAGTGACTCTGCCCAAGAGCTCTTGCAGTTTCCCCTTCAGTCCACTTGATACCTCTCCAGCACGATCTGCCAGACCATTCACCACCGCTCTGACCAGAATAGCCAGCACCTTAAAAAAGCAGCAGGAGAGAGTTGTTATTTCAACTCAAATCAACATCAGTATATATACTGTTATCTGTAATGTTTGGTCTCTATTAATGATTGCGCCATATGGCAAGTACAGAATTTACTAAGAAATACATGGACTAATTCAACTGATTTAAACCTCATCTGCAAAATTCTACGCTGGTGCAGGTGAAGAGGTCAAAAATACAAGACAGAAATTTGGGTAAAAGAAACTGAGGCAGAAAATATCGTATAGGTATTTTCACCTTCTAATACAGTTAGAAAAACATCAGTAAATAGGCTGAGCCAAATTAATTTAGGTAATGGAAGACACTTTTTTACAGGACCTCTATTTAACAACCTGCAGAAAGTGAAAGATGTACAGTGGATAAGATGGAAACAGGAAAGCAATGGAATACCACCTTGGGAATCTGTTGTTAATGCACTCCTGGTGATTTACTAGACAAATCAGTTCCATCAAACTCTTCCACAAATACTCATTAGTGGCCATACTTTTTGAATCACTGGCTTGAGAATGTGGGATCTGACCTGCAGAAATGCTGAGAACATGCAGCTGCTGGTGGGAGATTGGTTTTGCATGTAAAAAAAGCAACATCATACCAGTCTTTTTGTCCCAAACTGGACTCAAAAAACTAGAAAATAGAGTCACTTTGCCTTAGTTTCTCCTCAGCAAAATAGGAAACAGCAAATGTAAATTAAGGCAGTAGATCCTATGATGAATTAGAAGAAAATAAACCCCAGAAAAGCTGTGGATTATCGAGTGAGTAATACCTGTCCTGTGCAGTGCAGGAGACACAAGGACTGGGGAAGAAATAAGGATGAAAACAAATGGAAGTTTCATCAGGCTTGCATTCAAGCTAGGCAAGTAAGAGCTGCACAAACACCTTCATGCTGGTACTTCATGACTTGTAAGCCTGTAATTTGGCAACTTTAATGTTTCATCATTTTTGTCCATGTGACACTAACAACATGAAATCTCATACACAGCAGTATTAATATCAAGACAGTAATAAAACTAACTTCAAAGATAACCTGTGAATAGCTGCAAACCTTACAGAAACACCTCACAAATCAAGATGCAGTTCACTGGCAGAAAGCAATGCAAAAATTATGACAATATCAAAGTATATGACACTCAGAATAAAAACACACCCAGTGTAGCACTTGTGGTATGTCATTTTCCTAAAATAACTTTTCTTCTGTAGAATGACTCAATTACAACACATCCCAAAAAATAATGAGTTTTATCAGATACAGAAAATTCTTGGTAGAACAACCCAAATAAATAAAAATGGCTGATAATTATATTAAATAAACATCTACCCGGTGTCTTTTCAGAACTAATGGCATCACAGTAACAAATGAACATGAGTTAAACAGCTCCCCTCTTGTCCCCCCAAAACCACAGCAGTCACTCATATTCCTTATAAAATGATATGACAAACTGGCAGTTTCTTCAAGACCTCTTAAAATTCACTTAAGAAAACAGAAAATATGATCAACTATTAATAGTCCAATTTATATTCATAATTTGGAATATAGGGCACCAAATCCCACCATTAACCAGGTCTTCTATAATGAGTTGCTAGAAAGGCACCAGCAACTGCTGATATTTCCATTACTAAAGCACTGTAATAAAAAAACATAGGTGCAAGAAAACACTAAACTATGTTCTCTTTTGACAAGAAACCAGAACTGGTCCTGAGGATTCACACACAGATATATGACTTCTTAATCAATTTCTCAGTTTAACAAAACTGTTAATCAAAGTCCAAATGTTAGTTCATTTGAATATCATATATAATCATCAAAAGTTTTAAAGCTTTTTTTAAAAAAGGTTTATTTTGTTTGTGCATTAAAAAAAGAGTTTCCTTAATCAGTAGGACGTAGCAACTGTAAAATTAGCCCTATTCCCACAGAGTCTTGATTTTACTTACACTTCTATCACAATAATCCATTTCCTTTTTTTGTAATGCATCATGTAAGCTTTGGCACTACAGCAGTTAAAATGAAACTAGTGTCAAGACCCAGATTAAAGGGTCCATTAAACAGTAATGAATCATTAATGCTTGGTTGTCCACACTTGTTAAATAAAGTTATTTCAAACTGCAAGTGAATTGTACTAATCATCCAGAAGTATTAGCAGTGTAGCAGAGTTTTGCAATTTAGGTTGCCAAAAAAGTTAAAATTTGTATCTTTGAGAGATTTTAAACTGCCATACACACTAAACTACTACAGCAATGCTCTGTTGGTCCAAGATCCCAAACACGCAGTAGAGGATTTTTTTGGTTGGTTGGTTTCCTTCATGCCTATTTTAATGAACTGGGCTCCATATGACCAGAGAGTTCATGTTTAGTATGACATCACACCATCTGCATGCCTCCTTCTCCTTTGCTTTTGTGAATAATGTGTTTACTACAAATTGAACAAAAGATACTGTGAGACAAAACCTTAGAAATAAACCAAGTAATTTACAAATGCAGTCATTTTCATCAGTTACTCTCATTTCACAATTGTTCTCCAAACAACTCCTTTCATATAAAAATTCTCTTGGTCAAACCATTTTCAGATGCTTCACTAATACTAATCAAACTTGACAGTGCACAAGAAAGATGAGAACCCTCAGATAACAGATCCAAAACGACAAATTTGCAGTCTGCGAGCTCTCCCTATTTCCCTTCCAAACGAAGGATTTTATAATAAAGACAATTGTCATTAGTGAGCTACTTAAATGAAGTAGAGCTCCAGAAGTTATTAATTCCTACCCTCGCTTTTCAATATCCCCTTGGAACTTGCTCTTGTGGCCTTTAGCCAGAAATGGTTTGGCAACATGAACTGCTGAAATGAGGATGGGACTTGATGGAAAGAGTACCAGAAAAACTTTGCTAGAGTCTCAATAGCACAGAATAGCAAAGTGGAATCCTTTGTCCATACTTCTCTATTCATAATCTTTGACAGCATGTAATGAAGATATGGTTTCTGAAACACTGTATTGAAACAGTTTTTCCAACCACAAAATAACTTTGTGATTCACAAAACTGCAACATTCCAAGTAAAAAAGGTTGATTGCCTCCATAAGCACACATGTGATGGAAATTAGTATAATCAGGAAGTGCAGAAACCTTCCAGGTACATTTACTAGCTGATATTAATAATTCAGAGACCAAAGTGATGATTATAATAGGTAAGGCTTTCTCCTTGGGTACTTTTTAGTGACTGATTTACTAGTGGAAACTATGGATAATTCAGTTAGCCTTTCTATTTTATTACATAAGACACATATTGAAGGTTTTCCAGGTGTATTTCTCAGCTTTGTGAACATGAAAAGATACATGGAAATGTGAAGAATTTTAAGAACCAGTAAGGAGGGAAGGTAAGAAAGTGTGCTTTTAACATTTATACACAATGCTAGCAAACTGAGACTTTTGAAACTGCCATTTGCTGTAATCTTACTGCATTGTTGCTCATTTATAAAGAGCCCTTTACCTCTTCCTTGTCCAATCCTATCTGTAGAATCTGTGCATACCTATCTTTAAGCTTCACAATATCATGATTTCAGAACCTTTGCCACAAGGATGGTGTTAAATAACTAGAACAGCACAGAAGAAAAATTTCTCAAATCTGTGTGCTGTACTCAGAAGACTGGCACAAAGGATAACAATGGCCTAACAGAAATCACCAACAGGAATCTGAAAGCTTTACTATTATTAGAAGAAATCAGTGATATAAAAATATGACTTCATGCTATTTTGAAATAAAATTAAAAAGTCTGATGTAGCTACAGAAATCAAGGGCATTTCAAATTGCATATTCAATTGCACACTTGTAATCTATACATTCAGTCTCACAAAGGGTATTCTGCAGCATTGATTATGCTAAAAGCAGTTGGTTTTCACAAAGAACTGGAATCCATGATTCAACTTGTTTCTGCCAGTCCTGTGCATATTTATTTTTTTAAAAATTCCTACCTTGTTTCTCACGATTATGTCATGTAGCTTAGTAGTCTATCAATTAAAATCTATGATGACTACAAATAATAAATATAACTTGAGAGAAGATCATACTATGTTGAATGGAAACAATGGTGTATGTTTTCATTTACTCATGTTCATTATTTCAGATTGTCAAAATACAATTGCACAAGATGGTTATAGATCATCCCTATTCCAAACAGTCCAGTTGGAAAAAAGGAGAGGCTCACCAATTAATGGTGAACTTTGTAAACAATTTCAGCAGAAGCTTTTATTTTTATCTGCTTTTTTGTTTTGCTACAGAAATACTCTCCTCTTGTAAGATAATTGTTTCAAGCCTGAAATTCTCTAATCAGGCCCTGAGGTTTTTCTTGGCAACTAGTAAAATCCTCCTAATTTAGGCAACTGTAATAGAACTTACAATGAAACCCATATAACACTTCACATATGAGAAGCCAAAGTTAAAATTAAGATGCAAAAATAATTTAGGAAAGATACCATATATACTTCTTTAAAAGTTATAAAAGTTGTATGAGAACAAGATTTAAAAGTTATGCAACAAAAATAGAAATTTAATGCAAGCAATATCCTCAAATTCTTTAATAAAATATATTGCATAAAACTTGACAAATAACAGTAATAGGCATCTGTATCATCTCAAAATATCTCAAATGGGCAAAGAGATGTAGAAACCTCTACTCCTAGTCAGCTGTCAGTCTGTTTTAAATAATACAGTAGACCACCCCTAAAAATGCTATTTTAAGCAGCAAATGAGAAAAAAATTAGTTGAAAAAAGTCAACCATCTACAAAATGCTCCATGACAGGCCCCATCAGTACTATGGTACTACTCTAGCTGCCAAACACACTAATCTTTACCACATATAACACAGTTTTCCACTGACACTCTTTAGTGCTAATGTGTGATGTTTAGGTATACCAAACCTGAAAGATTTTATTAATACAGAATGTTATCCTGTGCATGACTGGCTTTACTAGTAATAAGCATTGCACTCATGTACAATTTGTTATTAAAAAGTAATGTGAAAAAAGTATTTAACATCCCTGTTCCACAATTTTAACCAGTTCTATCTGCTCTCTCTCCTCATCACTGGACTCAAATTCCCAGGAAAGCTACTTTTTCTCTTTTTATGGGACAAGAAACAAAACATTCTTCGGATCCATGAGCAGCAGCAGCTGGTTCCTCTTACCCTGGTACTACACAATCTCACTAAGAGTTTATAAGCTCTTCAACCAGATCTGGTAATTTTGCAAAGGCTCTTGAAGGTGTTTTATTATTCTCCTTGAGAGATTCTTTGGCTTGCCTTTCAGCTTCACCTTGCTATTTTCACTGAGTGTGCAAAACCCGGCTAGGTTCAGAACTTGGTTTCAGGCAAGGCAGCATCCCAGCTGAAGCTGTTAAGGTAGCTTAACAGCTTAATCCAGCTGTTTTCTGGATTTTGTCCAGAGCATACATTTACAAACACAAAATTTAACTGAACTACAGTGAAAGATGAGCAAAATACCTCTTAGTTTTCTTTGTTCTGTTTATTAAGAATCAATATTATGACTGTAATGCATTCAGTTCATTTTCAAAGGCTGATTTGTGGAATTTTCCAATACATGGGAAAAGCTTCCCTTTCTTGCAACTAAATAATTGACATTATTTCTGACACAGAGATATGCAGGAACAATATGGAAAGATGGGATTATGCACTGTGTTTTATATAAAAATAGGTCTTGAAACTGCAAGGCTCACACATGTGCTTTCACAAAGTTGATGCAATCTGGATGCAAAGGTTTTCAGTTTTGTCCAGTTTAATTTTAAATATTTATTCTTAGAGTTCAACTCTCCAAAACTTAAATCACTTGCCTACATAACTTCATTGGCACGTGCACTGTCATTACTGACAGCACAGTTATCAGCAGCTATCATCAATCTCTCTGTCTCTGAACAAAAATTAGTGAACATACAGGATGACTAAATATGAAAATTTCCCCACCTGTGTATCCTTGTACTTTTCTTTCAAGTCCATGAGCCGGTGATAAGCTTTAATTGCTTCTGAAAACTCTCCAATGTCTGTACTGGTGAGAAGATAGTTCTCCCATATTTGCCAGTGCTCATAGTTGCACTTGAGAGCTTCTTGGAGGGTTCGAAATGCTTTGATCCTGATCAATAATAAAAGAATAATATACATTATTACAGAAGATTTCTACACTAAAATCAGTTGGCACAGCTGTGTCTAACTAAAAAACTGCTCATCTAAAAAATCCCATTTACAACACAGTGCCATGCAAAAGCTATTGCTTGTAATTTACAATACTGATAATTCCTTAATCTCTCTTGCAAAATATTTTATATTAGTTCATACACAACAGTACACTCTGTAATTCAAACTAGGTAACGTCTCTCAGCTCTTGTAATTTTAATTTTTTTTTACAAAAATGTATCATAATTTTGCCATCTATGTCAATATTTTCCTTTCCAAATTTTTAACTGGAACCACGAGAAAACAATCTTACTCATGCTGCAGTTGTAACACACATTAAAAAATTAAAAATCACTGGGTTCATGATTTATGCAGAATGGTATTGACTTATTTAATCATACACTTTTTAATCACATTTATTTTAAACATTTGCACATAGTAAACATGCATATCCATTGCACAGAAGCCTATCATTTTCAAACATTTTTATCCTTAGGTCAGCTGGAAGGTTTACTTACACCTTCTGATCCCTAATGCTGTGCTGCTCAGTACAAATGTGTCAGAATGGCCCCAAACACTACTAAGGTCCTTCTCCAATCTAACCCATCTCATATTGACAGGAGAAAGTGTTATGGAATAAAGCTGGACAGCACAATACATATAAAATCATCATCAAGTTACAAAGCATCTTTAGTTTTTCATATACATCCACTGCAGTCAGCTCTTGACCATTTCCTCAGGAGAGCAGTAATGCCATCCTCAGATAACAACATGCCATCTGACGCCTGTGTTGGTGAGGTTTGCTAGTTTACTGCTTAAAGCCTTAAACATACTACAAAAAGTTGCAATAAATTTGAAACTTTAAAATAACCCTGCTAGAGAACTGGAATGATACATTTCTTTCTAAGAGACGGAAGTTGGACAGTCACACTCTCAGTTTGACAGTCATGATACGTAAAAAACCACAAAAGAATGCATTCCTTTAAATTAAGACTTGAAATGGAGCTTTCCTAAGCTTCTTTGGTAAGGCATAACAATATATCTCTTTTTAATAAATACCATATAAAGATGGCTTGTTATCAAAATATGCAGTTCACTTGCTCTATATTGCTTGACTAAGTTGTTAAAAGTGTTTTCTCTAAAGAAAGACAGCCCAAAGAAACTGTTGGTTGAGTTTCAAAAAGAGGGTCCAAGAGAGTGTAAACACAAGCCAAGACAATGTAATATCTAAGTAGTTGATCAGGCCATTAGAAGTTTGAAATAGCTTGGTCGGGGAAAAATGTAAATAACTGCCAATCTAATGCTATGATATTAAGAGTTATCAAATACACACAAAGAGTGGACTGATAGAGCAAAATTATTCAAGGAGAATAGGTCATTTGGCATACTTAGAGCAGAACAGCCCACAGGCAGGATCTTCCCATGTTTTCTCTCTCTTCTGATATATTGATAGATGTGATGCTGATGAATAAATGCGCAGAGTTGAGTTTTCTCCTGTTAACAATCTCACTAAGGAATTTCAGACCCTGATTTGACTAGATTAAATTAGAAAAAAAACTCAATCCTGTTCCTTCTGTGGATTTTGCTACAATGGAAGTTGGGATCTGCCACAGCTCTCTGACAGCATTGTTTCTGCAACTGCTCTCCACCATCTGTAGGGTTAGTCTGTATCATCTCCCCTACCTTCCTGAAAATTAATAAGCTATCAGGAGGGCAGATGCCAGTAAGATGGAAATGTAGTCAAGATACCAAAGGGATGGGATGGAAATAGTATTCCACAAATCATCATGCTTGCTATGTAATAAAATCCTCTAGATTCTCAAAACAAACCCCCTGTGTATTTAACCAATCACATAATGATGGCGTATCCTTAACCAGTTAAGTAAATTCATACCCAGACAGGAAACAGTAGGCAGTACAAATGCATTATCTGGTCTTGGAAACCAGCAATCTTTCATACAAAGGACAGAGGGCCAGTCCCAGTTTATTCTGAGAAATGTGAGACCTATATTTCAAAGACCCCTTGGCACACAGAGTAGTTTTTCTGGTAAACCAAAGCACGGAGTGTGTTTTCATCACAATTAGTTTTTCTGGAGGAAATTCAGAATACACAAAACTTGTGGAGTCTTAAAAAGCAAACAACCTCAAAAATCAACAAGACCCCTGTCCTTTGGGTGTCAGCAACTTGCTTGCATACACTTTTCAAAAAAATGTACTTATGTTATATTTGCCTGTGAGTGAGACTCTGCCAAGCCTTGGCCAAATTCACAATTAATTCAGGCCCTATGAGTGGGCCTGAATTAAAAGCCTGTTTGGAGTAAAGCCGGATTTGTTTTCAGGGAGTGAAAGAAAGCTATTAACTTAAATATCTTACTTTTGTTTCCCTTCTTTTTAAATCCTCACTCCAGTTTTTGTTTTTTTTTTCTTTTGGCAGGCTTGAAAAATAAGAATTTATGTATCCACACAAATTATTTAAGTGTGCTACTATAGATATTCTTTGTTTTGAGAGAAAGTTAAACTAGCTCACACACAGTCTTGACCTGTACGTGACTACACAAATAATCAAAGAAGTTTCTATTCCACAGCAAGTACAGGCCACGCTCAGCTATCAACACGTAATACTCACTTAAAATTTACTGTACATTGAGTCCTATCTCACATGATTCTGCGGGAAGAAAAGCTCAGTAACATGCCCCCCTTTATTAATTTCGCTACTCTATCAAATAGGTTACAAGCTTTGTATGTGCTTAGCATATTAGATCACAAGAATAGATTAAGAATAATAAAACCAGTGAACTGAAATTCATCACTCAGTAGTTTCTCAGCCTTATAGCAGAATAACAGACAGAAAATTATTTTGATTTAAAATATTTTTATGAAACAAGCATAAGCCAGTACACTGAGCATCTGACATTTTGAATTGTGTGAAAAAGGAGCAACTACCACATGAATTGCACATACTCAAGGCACTGCTGAAGACAAAAGCAACTACTGAAAAGTTAAAACAAGCTCTTGCTTTCTGTTACTTTTAAGCCTTGTGTAGTTATTCTAACACTTCATTTTCTCCTCCCTCCTGTTCCCATTGACATATCTATCTCCTAAGTCCATATTACTTCTCACTTTTCCTATGTACATTTATAAATTTACACTTTAATGCAAGCTTACTATTCTTTCTCTCTTTTGTTACTTTGCCTCCTGACTACATAACCATATAAATTGATGTCAGATTTCAAGTAAGGTTTTTAAAAATAATTTATCGTATTCTTTTGTTTCATTCTTTGGTAACAAGTTATAATGTGAAAATTCTTAAATATCAAATTCTTCCACGTAAACTTTTATTACATTGCATTGAAATAAAAAATACAAAATAAGAGTGGCAGTCCACTTAGGTCAAAGCTTCTTGTAGGAATCATTAGTATTGAGGGAGAAGAATAAGCCAGCTAGCATATGTGCAGAATACCATCTCCTTTTGCACATAAAAACCAAACTGTCTGGGTTTCTCTTAAATCTACTGATGAAAACATCCTATGAAATTACATAGGTCTGAATATATTGTTTGCTTGAAATGGGTCTATCTCCTTAACTTCATGCTCCAAGTCGTTTTTATTATTCATCTTTATTATGAATATTTTGCGCTGGTTGTACCTCCTATATCATACCTCCAACAAGAAAAAAGTGTAGAGAGAGGCTGTTACTTGTATAAAAGTTACAAAATTATTTCCTCTAAGATAAAATAGTTACCAGTGATCCAGCTTGAGAGAGAGAACTGAAGGGCTAAGAATTGCAAAATATGAGTTAAGCACCTTATAATAATAAAAAACTCCATGTCAAAAAAAGGAAACTACAGTTACTTGTTTTGGAAACAATGTCTTCTAATTCTTTTGAAGTACTTACTTCTGTTTTAATCTGATATAAGCAGTTGATAAATTGTTCCAGGCCTCAGCATTCTGGAATGATAAAAGGAGAAGGACCAAAAAGTTTATTCACTTACATTGTGCTTACTTCGTAAAAATACGTAAGTGAAACTACTACCAAACATATAACTGATTTTGCTAATCACACATTGACACAAACCTCCTAAAGGGAGTTTAAATACTGCATTGAAGTATAAATTATTATATTAAAACTGAAATACATAAATATTTGACTACATCAGCAACAATAAATATGAATTAACTGCTTTGGGGTTGCAATACACTAAGTCAGCTCTTGCCTTCAGTCTCAGCTGTAAACAGGCATGCTCTTCTGGAATCCAGCTGGGAGGGCTGGAAAGGTCAGTGCTCCCAGCAGCTCCTCACTTCTCACTAGCTGGAAGCTACTTCAACTGGACCACTCTCTGCTATTGGACAGAAGTGATCTGATGTCCTCTAACACACCTCAGGTAAAACCAGCAGAGATGAGCAGAGATGATTCCTGCCCTTTGCCTGACAGGAAATGTGAAGCCCCATCATTGAATTTAACAAAGTGACAACTAGAAATTATTTGAAGAATAGAGTCTGAGCACTGCAATGAAATGTATTTTGTACTGAAATCTATCCTGACGCTTAAAGAGCATTTTACTCATGCTGGGAAACCTTTCTTAGACTTAACTCATGAAAATGATCACTACATTGCTCCAGCTGCAGACATATAAAGACAGGTTTTGCCTCCAACTGAGAGCCAGTCCAGCACCTTTTACTTATAAAAACCCCACCATTTAACCCATTGAGAAGTCAGCTGGCTTCGTCATATGAATACAATTAAATACAGGCCCACGAGAGATAAGTGAACCCAGTTTTAATATCTACTTGGAAGTAAATTTACTGCAATGAACAACAATATAAAAAAACCAATATATAAAGTAAGAATTCCATTGATGTCTGTCTGTACATTTTTCCCCTAAGGAAGTTACTGCATTTTATAATAAAGAAAAAAGAATACTCTGTCACCTCTCATTGCTTTCTCATTCTCTTCTCCAAGAGAAAAGAATGAATAACAACAGTTTCTATTGAGTAGATGGCATTAACTCTAAGCAAGCAACAAGCTGACAGTCAGGCCTTCTGGCAAAAGTACTGTCAGTGTATTTCTCAGGTAATTCAGCTGGCACCTTCACTGTCTCAGTGCACATTCAAACGACAGCACTGTACACATGCATGCCCTGCATCCTGAAAAAATGGCTGAGCTCCATTCTCCCTGTGCTCCTGAAATACACAGTTACAAATTCACTTGCCACACATAAACCTGACTTTTTTTCAGGAGAATTTGATTACTTAGAGGACTAAATATTTTAATATAATTTTTGTTTTATCTCTTTTTATCTCTCCTCACAATTTAGTCATTCCCATTTTTCTGTTTTAGCGATGTGTGCAAGCATAAAGGATTTTTTCATATATATTTTAACATTCACACACCCACTTGGACAAAGTTAGTACTGGGTAAGTATTTTATGATGCCTTACAACAAAAATATATCCTTCATGAAGAAGCTTCATTTATTCAAAGGGCTACGGTTTAAACAAGTTTTTCATTATTGCTTTGCTTGTTTATAATGAAAACATCCTTGCTGCTTTTAGATAAACCATCTGAAGAGTTTGTTCAAAAGTACATACATCTGGTTCCAATGTGACACAGCGCTGAAATGCTTTGGCAGCACCTTCGTAGCCTTCCAAAGCAATGTATGCACAGCCCAAGGAAAACCATACACCTAGCTGGAGAGAAAAAATTAATGGTTACCTACATATATGGATATTTCAGCACAAGAGAAATCATTTGCCCTGGGAGAACACACAACTCTTGTTGATTTTTACCCATCTTCACCTATGACAGTATTGTGCTGGAAAAAACAGTATCCTGTACGCTGATTAGAGAAAAACTTTAGGTTCAAAGTTTTAATAAATATGGATATGCAAAGGCGTTGACTGCATGAAGATCACTTGACCATTTGTGAAGCGCTCTTTAACAGTCCATTTTCATTTACAGAACAAAGTGATAGCTACTTAGAGGTCTGCATATTTTGCTTTTATTTCTGAAAAATCCACATTCACTTTATACTATTACAATTAGGTCAAATGATACACTAGGAAATGTTTTTCAAGATAATCACATTTTACAAGAAACATCTCAAATGACCAAACAGGAACAGTTCAAAATTACAGTTCCTTCTCTTGTCAGAACATTGACCTTCTCAAGTTTCTATCACAATGTTTAGAGATAGAAATGTACTTAGATAACGCTTTGCACAGAGAACAGAACTTGACCAGTTCAGTAATCTCGCATTTCAAGTCTTTACTTGTTACAACCAAATGTCTCTCATCAATAATGATAATCATGGAGGAGAACTCAGCATCTCCCTTCTTCATTCCCCTTCTCAGGGACCTGCAGAGAACAATGAGGTCATGTCTCAACTTCCTTTTCTCCAAATTAGACAAGCCTGCTCCTCTCAGGATGTTCCTTCCAATCAGCCCTTCTTCCAGCTTTGTAGACTTCCTTTGGATGCTTTCAAGGACCTTCACATCTTTCTGAAACTGTGGGGCTCAGAAGTCCACACAGCGCTCAATTGAGAACTGCAGACAGCAGGATAATCTCTCCTTTTGACCTGCTGGTTGTGCTGTGTTTGATGCATCCCAGGATTTGCTGCCCTCTTGGCTGCCAGGGCTCACTGCTGGCTCAAACAGAACTGCTGTCCAGTGGTAAGATGCATGGGAATGGCACAAAGCTACACTAGACATTAGGAAGACATACACTGGACATTAGGAAGTATTTCTTTACCTAGAGGGTGGTTAGGCACTGGAACAAATCTTCCTAGAGGTGGCTGATGCCCCAAGGCTGTCAAGTGTTCAACAGGCATGTGGTCAATGCCTTTAAAAATGTGCTTTAACTTGGTCAGCCCTGAACTGGTCAGCAGTTGGACCAGGTGATCATTGTAGGTCCCTTCCAGTTGAAATAGTCTGTCTGTTCTACTCTAAATAGTATCAGAAAATGGCATAAATTACAGCAAAATAAATTTTCATAGCTCTTTAACAGCAAGTTCCTGATTTGCCACATGGTTAATTCTCAAAGAGCTGCAAGCTAACCAGTATTACCTTTTATAAAAGTTTCGTTATTCAGAAAATGATTAAACCCTAAATACATTAACAGAACATTTTCTGAGAGCATTATGCTTTTTAAATGAATGCAGTCAAAACAAAACAGGACATTTTATAAGGTGTTGCAAAATCAGTCCAGGTTCTACTACTCCACTGCAATAAATTCAGCCATTTCTCCATTCTATATGACAAGGTCAAAAAAAATCCCAGTTTTTCTTGGAAAGTTTTTTTGAAAGGGAAAGGTGGGGAAGAGGAAGATGGAAAAACAGGTTACATTAACTCCGTATTGCACAACACCATATTACTTCTTGAGGTGTCTGTTTAATATTTATATTCTCTTGTGTTTTGGGTACAAGTTCTAAAGCAACTAACTGATAATTCAGGTTCTCTTGAGGAAATCATAACAAATATTTAAACACAGAAACATTACCTTAACATTTTTTTCAAATCAGGGATTTTACACAGTTGAAGATAACACTGTTGGCTCATACACAAGCAGCTTTTACCTCTACAGTCTAATTGCAAGCTGTAGCAAACATTCTTACAGTTCTCTCCACTTTAAACTCATTTTCCTGTCTCTAAAACGCAACTTATATCTGCTTCTAACTTAACTGCAATAAAATTAATAGTTAATCTGCTTCAAACCTTAGATCCCAGAACACAAACACATGACATTGATCTTTGTCAGACCTGGCAGCATGGTGGGCAAGCACAATACTGAGAAAAGAAATGAACAAACTTTTGCTTATGAGGGTCTAAGTGGATGGCCCATCCCTGGAGCATGTGGATAAATAGGTGGAGATGGAATGAGCAACTACATTTGGCCTGGGCAAACATGAAAAGCTACTTTTCAGCATTGTACACCTGTCACTTCCATGATTCATAAAATCAGTCAAGGAAGAAACTCCACATGAAGTGAAAATTATGTTACTCAAATTTCAGAGGGCAATCCTAATAGTAAATAACCATTTTTAAAGGCTCTTTTGCCCACCAGCACTCCCACATAGCTGCTATCTCATTAACTCCCCTTTATATTCTTTTTAGGTTAGTAACTTCTGGACAGGAAAAGTGGGGGCAGGAACTGCAGCAATCAAGTATGAAATTGAAGGTTAGTTCCAACTTTACAGCTCAGGATACAAGTTAAACAGTGCTTCTTGTAAAGGCTGAGAGGAAAAACAGTCACTGCAGCATGTCTTATGAATCTAATGAGCAACAGCAGCACAGTCTCATTTCTGAACTGCACAGGCTTTCACCACTGAGAACCGACTGTGTGAGCTCTTTGACCTCTGGAATTGTTTGTCAAGCCTTGCAAGATGCTCACAGTAAAAGTAGAAGAGAAATGTGTCTGTCATTAACAGAAATGTGTCTGTGTACTAGAACAAGCAATTCTGTGAGCAGCAGTGCTAATGAACACAAGTTTCAGGTATATGTGAACTGCAAGGTTTTCATTTCTTTGTGGATTGCCCAAAGACTGATAGAGAGATTGGCTTATATAGCTTATATAGCTCAAAGATCTCAAGCACACTTGACTGGCTGGCTAAAAAGTACACAAGATTCAAGGAGGGTTGAGAGAGAATGATTTTATCCATTACATATTTTGGGGAATCACTTGGTGCAGTCTAAAAATCCCTTCCTTCAGAAAGTTTCTAATAACCACAAAAAATTTACAATTTTTTGTAACAGGGAGTCTTTGTTTACCTGATAAATTATACACAATTCTGGGAACAAGTTAATAAGTTAATTAATTCTTATTTTCCTTGTGGTAAAGTTCTTGAATTTAGAATCAATTTCCACTCCGCTTTTGATCCACAAGATGCTCTAGAATAGGAAACAATTCATTTCTGCAGTCACAGAATACAGACAGAATTCAGGAGACGGTTATGCCAATCTGCACTATCTAGCTGCTCAATCTCTTTGCTTGAAACAATTCAACTGAATCTTAAAAAGAGCTTCCCTAAGCAACAAGAGGAGGAAATGTTCACTTTCCTGTATGGACTGGCCTATTTTTCTTGGATTTCCTTTCATTCTAAACTTCCTTTGGAAAGGATACAAAATAAAAAAGCATTTCAGCAGAATATTTCTCAGTTTTGAGCCCTCTAGGCCATCTCCTGAAGCCCTTTATTATCTGGAAGTCCTCTTGATCTAAATAAAATTCCTATCTGAGTAATATATATTTTGCGGACATTTTTGTTCATTTTACTTTCTATTCTAAAGATGTTTATAAGTTATCTGGAGTTCATCTGAATAAGACTCTGATTTATTGGAATAAAATACGTCAGCGAAATACAAAAAAGGCTTCATGAAAATTACTTGAAAGGCTGGAGGCATTTAAAATTTTTTCTAAAGCAAATGTCCAGTTAGTGACATGGAACTTAAAACAGTAGCTTCAGCAGTGCTCTTTGAGGGGCAAAGAACAGAAGGAGAAATACCCTGCTTTTGCATGGACCTAGAAATGGCTATGAGGAGCACAATTTATACACATAAACAACCACAAAGCTTTTTTAACTTCTGAAGACCTTCCACGGGGTGAACCTTGCTGGGATGGGATCTAGGGGCTGAGAAACTGAAACAAGATTACAAAAGTTGTCTGCAGAATAGCTTGCAAAGATCAGCAAGAGAAACCAGCCTCATCAAGAGAACTCTTTCCACTGTGGTTTCAATTTTGTTGCATTGTTGTACTAAAAGCTACTGTCATCACAAGCATAACACAGTGCTTCTCAGTGACTCCAGAATAAGACAGACTGGAACACTCGAAAAACATTTCTGTGAAATACAGAGATGAGAATTTGTCTCAAAGCCAGGGCAAACTCAGAGAGGGTGAAGGGAAACTTTCATTTAAATCTGCATTCCTCTTATAACTGTTTTGCTTTATGATTTGTTAATAATTTATTTCATGGTAATTATTTATTTGCAGTGGCTTCATCTCTTTGAAATTTCTTTGAAAGAGCTCTACAGGCACAGATTTATCTGCATGCAAAGAAATGGATACGAAAGGATGTCTTCATTTCATACTACCATTTTTAGCCAGTCTTCCAAGTACATGGTGAAAATTTTGCTAAGAATAGTAATAAACTCTTATTTTTGGTAACTGCCCAGAACTGTCTTTTAAAGAACTGTCATCATTCAAAACTGAACATACAAATTAAAACCAAAGCTGTATGTGCATAATTTCCCAACCTGCATAGGGTTGATCTGCACTGAACGTTCAAAGCACTGCACACACTCCCTGAATTCCCGGTTGCGAAGATGCAGGAGGCCTTTGGAGCGCTGGGCGCGGGCGCTGCGGTGCCTGGAAAGCTCCCAGGCCTTGTCGTAATACTGGTGGTCCTTGAGAACATCACCAAGCAAACAATACAATCCTGGGGTTTCCTTCTTCTCCAACTCCCGCCTGAGTATTTCTTCTGCCTGTTAAAGAGCAAAGAGAAATCAACACATAATGAGGCAATTTGTTTTCAGTTAATTACCTGCCTGAACAAACACTGCTTTAGCACCTTGCAATCATCTTAATCTTCATCAGCTGAAGATTAAGAAGTATGACAAATGAGGAAACAGTATCTTTAGCCAACACAGCACCAAAGATAAAGTCTAGAAAGAATCTGGCTCCAAATTGATGTTTAAGAAACACTTCAACATAATATGGTGGCTTTTGGTTTAACACGCCAAGGAAAATTAAACCATAAAAACAAGAAAGAGCTTACACCTTTCTTTACATCTTAGGTATGCATTCTGTCCCAAGAACAAATACCAGTCCTTGACATCAAACCTACACCTAATTCACAGCAACAAAGTATCTGCAATTCTAGAAGTTTATCATTTTTTTACATGTCCGAATAAGTACTCCTGCAACGACTCTCCTTCCCTTTTCTCAAATTGCTCTTTTCTGAAAATAATGATTTCCATTCTATTATGTCTCACATTGACTCTCATACTGTTGGCTGTAGAAATGCCATGCTTTTATGTAAGATGCATAAATTCTAAATTTATCTAAATCTTTGAAATAAAATATATTTGAAATATATACAGCTTTATGAAAAAGAAGACACAGGCTGTGTCTTCCAGACATCTATTATGGGCTGTAAGAAACTTTCAACAGCTATTTTTCTCAGGGCCACTATCTTTGCTCTAACAACAAAATTATTGTTTCACTTTTAAAGAAGAGATAGTCTGCTTTTTGTGGCTCTTTGAAAAGATAAATACACTGGACAGATGATCTGTTGTTCAGATGGAACTCTTACCTCAGTCCCCCACTGCAAAAATGCAACATACACAATGCAGATCAGTGTAATTTTTCTCTTAGAAAAGATCTACTTGAACCATCTATACCAAGAAAGATCCAACACTGCCTGCCACAGAATTAAAGTTCAACATTGCAACTCCAGTCATTCTTCTACCATAGCTCCTTTACCTAAAAGGAAACCTGCTATCATCTCTGCATCTAAATTACGATTGCTTTTCTTGCGTAAGAATTGCTATCTTTGACCTTCAGATGATCTTTAGAGAAGCGAAATTTTTTACTCCAATCAGTAGAATTCATCAAACCTATATGAAAATCACCTTTAGAAAAATGCTTGGTTTACCTAGTTTTGAAATATTTAATGCATAGCAATTTTAGCATCTCATTCTTTCTATTATTTTTGTAAAGTAACAGTAAAGTCTACAAATATTTGAAGAGCACAAGTGTGAAGAAAAGTTTAGATTCCTAGAAGAATATTAAAATTAGTAAAAATAGAATTCCATTAGAAAGAAAATTGGTGGCAAATTATTAGGAAAATAACTTGATGGCAAGTGTTTAAGTGCCTGTGAAGCAGCTCTCTAAAAAAAGCCAAAGAAACTATTATTTAACATTTAGAATTAGCCCAGCCAAAGTAGTAGAAAAATCTTGCCTAACCAGAAGACTGTACTTACAGAATCCTAGAGTGGTTTAGTTTGGAAGGGAATTTGAATATCATCTAATTGCAGCCCCCTTGCCATGAACAGGGACACTTTCCGTGAGACCAGGTTAATCAAAGCCCCATTCAGCCTGGCTTCCAGGGATTTGATAAAGTGCAGTTTACTTCCTCTTAACTGCCTCCATTAGTTGCTATAGCATATTAATAACAGACATGACAGAGGATTTTTCTCTTCTAGAGCAGAGAGAGCTGATTTTTTGCAGTACCCACGTTAGACACCAAAAGATAAGGTGGGTTTTTTTCCCATTCACATTGAGAAACAAGATGGAAATGTTGCTCTATGAGGAGATACGAGGTGAAAAGTGCACTGCAAGATGCATCTTCACCACTTCCTCTGCAGGGCACTGCCAAGCTCAGATTGCTATCATGTGGCAGTGCCTAGACTGGAAAGACAACCACTCACTAATGGTGCTTCACATTTAAGAGCATAAAAACATCATGTTCTGGTCTAAGCTTACAAGAATTCATTGCCAACATAAATACTTCAGCACATAGATAAAACAGAGAATTAAATAAGCAGAAGTCTGACTTTTTCTTCATCTGATTAGCTATCTGATCACCTCTCTGGCATGTTGCAATTATTTTTATTACTTAAATATTTAAAGGCTAGTACAAAGATCAAACTAAAAGAAAACCCCTGTGTTATCAAAATATTTGCCTTCTACAAAACCAGATAAAACTCTAAAACTGGATTTCTCATTTTGCCTAGGATTTTGTGGGGGTGGAAAAAAGAAAGAAAAAATCCTTTCTCCTAACCTTGTGGTAAAATGTTTTCAAAAAATCCCATTTAATCTTTGCTAGGAACCCTGCTTCTGCAAAAAAAAATCTTTCCTTAATAACAAATATTATCAAAAAATATCTTTCAACAGTGCATGTAACATAAGTAAAAGAAATGCAGCCACTAGACATTTATTCTTACTCATTAAAGGGACACTAATTATGAATAAGCGTGTTTATAACTAAAAGTTACAACTAAATTTAGAAAGATATAATACAGAAATTATCAATTTAAATATAACTTTTTTTAAAAAAAGAAGCTGCATAATCCTCACTGACTGAATCAGGTGCATTTATAACAACACTGGTTTTTCACAGGACAGTCTGTACCAGAGTGGATGGAATTCAATACTAATCTCCAAAGTCAGTTGATTTAAACACAAGAAAGATTTAGGTTCTTATCTTGCCTTCTAACTACTATCGGTGGTATGGGAATTAAACAGGCTACACTTCACAAAAATGTCCAATCAGTAAAGAGGGGCCTAGTTTTAACAAGAGAGGGTGCCTTTTCACTATGCAGACTCCTGCACACCAAGTACTATTTTACAATTAATTCCTTTGCTAGTTCAAAGTATTTCCTAAAAAGTCATTTTTCTGCTTGCACATAATGTGCTTGGTTAACAGAGAAGTAGCATGAAGAAGCACAACAGAGGAGCATGGAAAAAGGCAGTGAGAGAAAAGGAAAGCTCTCTGGTTTTCATCTTCCCTGTAACTTCATGCAAGACCCTGGGCAACACATTGACTCCTCTTTCCTAGCTGTGTAACCACATATAGGAATGCTTACCTGCCTTCTGTGACTGTTACTATATATAGTGAAATTAATCAAGTTCTTCAATGAGCTCATGCACTAATCAGTGTAGTACTGCTTCACATCTGGGAAGCCATACCTGACTTTAAATGTGGGCATTTGAGATCTTGCCATAATTGTGTTTCCTCACTCCAATGTTCTGAGGTATCTGTGTCATGCAAAACAAGAAAAATGACCCTGTAACACATGGTTTGCTGGGATATGTTGGTCTAAAACCAGACTCTGTATCATGCTGTATACTCTCATGAGGTGATGGATTGGAGATGGGGTTGAAAACAGGCTGTTGTAAGATGGAATATCCATCTGATGCCAAATGGCAGGTCTCACTAATCTATCCAAGGTCAGCAGCTACCATGTTACAGAGCTCTTGCAAGGGAGAAAGGCCTTACTTCAAGTGGAAGAACTGAAAAGTCACATCTCTGGTTCACCCTTTCTTTTTCTTTTAGTGGGAAAACAGTACCATTGTTAGGTGGAAGAGACCTCTTACACCTCAGACAGAGTTGTCCAATGTTAATAATACTCTTGAGACCTCTGGGTACTTCTCACAGTTGAAAGAAGGGAGAGGGGCACTTTTCAACACCAGTTCTCACCACACACAGAGATGTTGCCTTTTGCAACAAGTCTGTTAAAGGGATACAATGAGTAAAATACTTCAGTGAGAAAGCCACAACAACTATCAATATACTGTGCATTCAGGTTTTATATTAGTTTTTTCTCCTTCTTATGTGCCATTTTGAACATTGCTTCCACTCTTACTTTTCTGTTGACTCATGTAATAATATTAGTTTCTACTACTTTTGTTCAGGTTATAAAACAAATGAATCTAGAGCCATATCTAGTAACAGTAACAAATCCTCAACAAAGTTTGCTAAATGTTAGTGACATCTTACTCTGCAAAACTTGTACTGCTACATGATGGCCCTGTTATAACCAAATGAATTATACATTTTCTAACAGCACAATGTGGAGCTTCACATGGCCTTATCTACATGCTCTGTTTCCTTATCAGCAGGTAATTCCAAAACAGGAGGAAACTTACTTTAATCTGTAAGTACTCATCACATTGGTATTGATGATATTTAGCAGTTTAATTAAAATTTTCAGGATTTAAATTCTGGTTTTCTATATAAAAGCATTTCGGAATGAAAAACATTCAGAAGTTTATTAAAAAGATTTTGTTCTTTTGCACAGATATATGCTAAGCCCATTAACGATCTGAACATCTAGTGGCCAACATACTACTCCAGTAGATTTTTGTGCATTTCTACAAAAATAACTACCAGGTTTAAGAACATCAAAACACTTTTGGTAAATATGAGCAGTTCACACTCTGAACACTTTGCAATAAAGAGCACAGATATTCATTCCCCTCGGTGCACAGCTACATGTTTCTAATTTTCTGTCTTTTTTGGTCCGAAACTAGCTTTCTTCCAGCAATTCTGTTATTTCATACTTACACAGCATTTTCTCTTTTTCAAAGCACAGCACAATCCCTCATTCTGAAAGCATTTCTAAGCAGTTTCCTGTGTCAGATATCCTGTCCTATTCTCTGAGTGCCATTTTCATAACTCCCTAAGGGCAGTTTGTGAATGTAACTAGGACAGAATGCATTTCCAGGAAATGGAAAATACTGACCTCTATTTCTCCACTTTACTGAGAAGACTGTGATATTAGCGTGCTATCCCCAAGGCATGCATAATGTGGCACAGAATTTGCCAGCAAGACATATCTGTCAGTTTATAATGAAAAAAATCTAGGCTTTGGTGCATGACTATTAGGAAAAAAACCATGTAAGTATAAGGCATTCTGGTTTTTTCCTATCAATTGAAATTATGTATCTCCATTAAGCTTAAATTATATCAGAGCACAGTCTTTGTGCTTGTGGTATCGTAAAGACACATGTACATCCATACATTTAATGCTACCATACACCAAACAGAGGGAAAGAAAGAAAAAACCTTATTTTTGTCTGAAATAGGATATTTCTGAATATCTATATACATTTCTGAATACCTATATAAATTCTATATAAATTCTGAAAACACTGCTTGATAGCATAAGTTCCTGATAGAGCCTGTGTGAGAGTTTGCACCTAAAAGAGAATGCAGTTAAATACAAGTAGGCATTGCTTCCAGGCATGATTTTCCAAAATCTTCCTACCATTGCTCTAACAGTAAAAGCAAAATAATCAACAATAGGAAGGCTAATATAGCCTGTTATCAGCAATTTTAAAGAGTTATGTCACTGATATGCAGAGTTAGGTGATGGCTTTTAATTGTCTTTGGAGCTAATCACACACAGTAGTAACAGTGCTAAAGAAGTGATGGAGAAGTTCAGGAAAACATCAACGCAGACTTTACAAGTCTTTTAATCTTATACCACTTCTTGTCTCAAGTGTTTGATTCTGTAATTTGAATATGTTAACATAAAGCAATTACATATATCAAACACTGATGTTACTCTATTTAAAGTGTTTTAAAAACTACAGCTAATAGTTTGAAATCAAGTGGGAAAGAAAATTAATATCTCCTCCGGACAAAGTTTCAAGACTCCATCATGAATGACTGCTACAGCTTTCCTGAAGTGCCCACACTGCTGTTTATCCAAAGTAGTTAATTCAATTATCCTTGAATATTTTCAAGTATTGCTATCACAATCTTCTTTGCATCTCAAGTTGCTTCTTATTTACCAACTTCTATTTCATGTGGCTATTACTCCAACTCAATTCTTTTAGTATTCACAAGTTATGGCAAGCTCTTATGTGTCTATTTTTCCTAGCAGATTTTCCTTTGATGACCCCCCACTGTAGAAATGAGTGTCATTAGTGTTTTGCCAGCTAAAGCCAGACAGTCCTTCACCTTTCAGATGCTATTTCAAGATGGGATCTCAGCTACATGAAACATTTTTCTTACCTTTCCATGTTGTCCTGCTCTTTCATAGCAGATTACTGCATCTTCCCACATTTCCAGCTCCTCGAATATTTGTAAGGCAGAGCTGGTGCATCCCAGCTCAAAGAGTAAGCTTGCAAGCTGGCGCTGCAAAGATAAGAAATTCCAGGTACTGAAAGTAGCAAATAATGCTGACACAATTTAAAAAGATGTTAGACCATTTCTGACATCAACAAGAAGCAGACAGATAATACAGAATTATTCTCCTGAAACTTCAGGTTGGAGCCTCAAACAGTGTATATACCTCAAAACCCCCCCACCAACTGAATAAAAATTGTTGTGCTTTGAACAATTTAACAATATAATACAAAAATAGAAATGGACATGGCAAGAATGAATTGACAGAGATGAATTTCCAGCCCTTAAATGAGGCCCATGTGGCTGGAGAGCAGCTGCAGCAGGAAGTTGGGAATGCCGAGTGGGAAACAGAGGCCAAAGACGGGAATTAAAGCCCCTTCTAGCAATGCTTTGTCACAGTAATCTGCACCTGTGGAGAAACAAAGATGGAGAGAAAGGCTCTGATACAATTCTGTCCAGTAGCTGTGAGAAATCACTGTCCCAAACAGCCACTGCCAAAGGGTGTTGGTTTTTACACAAACCAATACTGAATTTGAGTTTAGGTTCAACTCCCTAGCTGAGTCTTCCTCACAGTTCAGTCAGCCTCTTTGTTATTTCAAATTCAGCTATTATTTCAGTGTACTAATGAAAATAAATGAGTAATGCCTTCAATTCAAAAACAAACATGGTATGTTTCCATGACTTTGAAAAGTCATCTTTGGTCTTTATTTTTTAAGAGAAGATTAAAACTGCAAATGGGTTTTAACCTTTGAAATAAGGGTAACATGCACTATGTGTGACAGATAAACAGGTTTGAAAAATAAATGGGAGCATTCTGTGTATGGTCAGCTACTTATGCACCACACAGTTAACCTCTGCAGGGGACTACGTGATTCTGAATGGACTCCCTGAAATTCTCTACATATATTATGAACCCATCTTTATTGGTTTGGGTTCAGTATCTGTTGCAAATCCAAGGAGTTACTAGAGGGGAACAGACCAGTAGTAAAAAAAAAATTACATCTGGCTACAATTCTTTGATATAAATATGTAACAAACTCTGAAAACCTCTTTGTTAGCTTGATACTAATCACTTAGGAAAAAAGTTTTGTCATTGTCTAAAACTAAATCTCATTAATGTTTAATTAAATTTGCTCAGTTATATTTGGTAAAATTTATATATGCAATGCGTCTTCATTAGTATGACTAGAAGATTGAGTCATCTTTCATTATAAATCCTTATTTTAGCATTTCTATCTTTGGCTTAGAAAACTGGCTTGGATTGAAAATGCCACTGACAACTGGAAATGAAAACCATATTTGATGGTTATATTGCAAGTGCCTGTGCCTGTGAAAAGGTTATGTAGAAAATCCTGAGAATGCTCGGAGAAGATATGATTGCTTAAAACAACATGCAGTGAGATTAGAAATCAAAAAGGAATAAAACACCATTAAAAGTAAACCAACATTAATACCTTTGGAGGTATGCAATGTTAACAATTTTCTTGAGTTTGTTAAATATAGCATCATCAGATAAGACTTTAGTGTGTAGATTTCTGTTCTAGAAAATGAAGACTAACAGTGTAGTTAAGGGTATAAAAAATCCTGTCAGTACTGGTAAAAGAGGGGACTATCTCAAAAGAACAGCTTTCTCAGGTCAAGTTCTTCAGTGTTCTATTGACTTCCAACCTGTCTGATTTCACCATGATAACTTCCCAAAGTGAACTTTAAAAGACAAGAAAGATGCAGTAACAGCAGCATAAATAAATCAGTAATAAAAGGTAAGACAATGGCAAGTTTATTTTAATAGGAAATAAAATATAGCCTGTCACCAGCAATTTTAAAGAGTTACATCACTGATATGCAGAGTTAGGTGATGGCTTTTAATTGTCTTTGGAGCTAATCACACACAGTAATAACAATGCTAAAGAAGTGATGGAGAAGCTCAGGAAAACATCAACATAGACTTAACAAGTAAAGTCTTTTAATCTTATACCACTTCTTGTCTCAAGTGTTGAGAAGTTGAAGTTTGCAAGTTTTAGTCTACTTTGTACTGCAGGACAAAGGAAAGTAAAGAAGAATTGCACTAAAAAGCAATGACCCCTGTGCTTGTCAGAAGAAGACATCTGAAAGCAGAGCACTGTAGAGCTTCACTTCTCTCCAGGAATACCTGGTGTATGTTTGGTTGTGTTTTTATTTCTACAGAGTTTCAACTCAAAGTCGCATCACACTCATTTGACTTTGGGGTGATGCAGCAACAAAGATAACCACCACTGACTCTTAAGTAAAGACTGAAATGGGATTGTTTCACACCTGTATGGCCCAATGTGGAGGCACTTGACAACAGTAGAAAATCTTCATGCGTTCAGACACCGATGTATTTGTATTTTCAAACTGGTCTGCAAGTGCCTGTAAATGCAAAGTATATTCTGATTTAGTATTTACTCAGATTTAATCAACCTAAACCCCCCATAAATTCAAAGTATTCAGAATTCTAGGCATTTTTGACATACTGGAGAAATTATAATCAACTATAATCAATACCAGGAATAAGAATCAAATTTAAAATCCCAAGTAAACACTTGCAGAGTCACACTGCATCAACTATTGTAGTGACTCTGCCTAATGCATTTCAGTTCTTAAGCTAGTTTTCCCCTAAGACAGAATTGATGTGCTTTAGGCATGACATTTCTTGTTTAAAAAAGAAAGACAAACATATTAAAGTGGACCATGGTTTTGGAAACAGTTCTAATACAGAATAAATTATTGTGACTTGGCATACAATTAAATTCAGGCTATTTTCTTTCTTTTGGTGGAGCTTTGGATTGTTGAAATATTTTCTTCTGAAGCCCTTTGAAAGAGAATGGCAACTTTCACAGAGAAAAACTGCACCACTATTTTTTTCTCTGAAAATCCACTACCAAGTTACTTAAATCAAAATTCAATAGCAAAAACCCCACAATAATAAAGGAGGCTATAGCCAGAAAGGTGATTAGAAATTTTAAGGTAAGGGAGAAACTCTCTTCAAATGTCAGTCACCATCAAGTAGCAAATTCAAGGACAGTGTATAAATAAGGGAATATTAAGTTACTTGTGTTCACATGATTCACCTATCAAACTCTCTTTAGTAACTCAAAGACTTACACGTGGTGCTACACAGGTCAGAATTTTCTCAGCTTTCTGAAAATGAATGCAAAGATTCCCAAGCTAAAGGAAAAAATTGATAGGATCACTTCTTTCCCTCTCTTTCTAAACCAAACTGTTGATATCAATAATGCAACTGACAGCTGCATAAAATCAGTTCTGCGATTCAAACTGCTAATTATCTTGTAACTGTTATTGATGTTAATGGGATTTACTAAGTGGCTTCATTCTTTTAATAAGAAAAGAAATCACAACATGGAGCAATAATTTAGGCTCTAAATTGATGCTTAACCTCCTAATTTTAAATACTAATATTTCACATATTTCATCTAATTCACATTCTTTTTCATAAAATTATCTCCAGAGGCCTATTCCTACAGATTATCCAGAAGCCTATGCCAAGCAAATGGCTGAGCTGTATTTGCAGTGAGGAAAATGACACACTAATAAAACTGCATTCTTTACACAGTTTCAGGCAAACCAAAAGAGTTAGATTAAAATAAAACTTTTAAAGTAATATCATTTAATTTTAGAAGTTATTTGAATACAAGCTATATAATACATTACATTTCTCTGTTTTAGTTCTGCTGAAGTGTTCTAATGCAATGCAGAAGCACATTTTTCTATACTCTGTTGCAACAAAAATTAAACCAAAAAATTGTCCAATTCCTTGGGTATCCATTTTATGAGACTAAACAATGTAGTAAAATACAGTTGAAAAATTTAAAACCAACAATTGGCCTTAGAAAAGCAGGAAACTCCTAAATATGTCCTGCAAAATAATTTTTTTGAGGAGTACAGGAAATGAAAGGCAAGAAATATTCTAATTGAATCAAAATAGTTTTGGGGTTTTTTTTTTAACTTTTTGTCTTCCCCTTTTCTATTTTCTACCATTCCAACAGAAGTACAAATACAAAAGAAATACAAAGAAAAACATTTTTTCAGAAGAACGTATTTTATTTTAAAATGTGTGGCCATATCTTTCTATACTTCTCAAGCAGAAAAACCAAATGTAAGTCATGTGTTAGAAGAGAGTATGATGTTAACAAGCAGAATTCTCTCCCTTCTCAAAACCAGTACTGTACTCTGTTTGGAATTCTAAGAAAACTGAAAATGAAGGTAGAACTTCTGAATATTATACATTCCTTAGGAAGAGTAAAGAGCAATGAATTTAGAAGTCCTAAAAATCTGTGGTTAATGCACTCTTTAATACATAGAAAAAATTAGCTTTGACAATTCTGCCTACTATTGAAGTATAGAAAATAAGTTACTCAAATTTTGAATTCCGTGTTTCTCAATAATGCTTGAAGAAATAACATTTGGGCTGTATAATGGCAAGAAAATGAGAATTCTACCATTATTGCACAGCTAATATCTAACAGATATGAGATCATAGAACAATAAATCAATAAATTCAACAAGTGAGCACTATCAATTGAGCAGACATTTTCATTAATAACCTTCAACATAAATACACCGTAATAAAAGAAGTATGTAAACACAGAATACTTGCAACACAGTCAGATATAAGATTTTGTGACTTAGTTTGACTTGAGACTCAGATTCCTGCCTTGCAAGTTTTTACTTAGAAACAGAGCTGAAACCAATTAAAATTCACAATTCTAAATTATATAAGTTCTACCACAGGCAACATTTAAAAACATTAACAGGTTGCTCCCCCACCATGTAACACACCCTCTTCCCAAGGCTTAAACTGTCACAGCAGTGAGTTCTAAAGTCAAAAACCACAATACAGAGACACAATAATCCAGTCTGGACACAACAAAACCAGGTAGTTTTGATGGAATTCTATATCATGAGCAAAGACTACACCATTGACACATGAACACAGGAAAAGACAGCTCTAGAAACTACAATGTGTTTCCCCATCTCATGCTCCAGTGTCTGCTCTGAGATGAATCAGTTCAGTAGACTGCCTGTTTGGGATAAGCTTACCATGCTAATTTGAAATGATCACAGTAGGGCTTTAATTACTTATCAATCTCAGTCTAATCACTCTTCCAATCAATCTCAGCTGGTAATTATCCACAACTGAAGTATATGGAGCTTGTAAAGGACTTCCCCACCTTGGACATAATTTTTGTATGTTCATTCAATTGTATATTCTTGCTTTGCTTCTATGTTCAACATATGTGTAACACCACTAAGGTCTTCAAGATAAAATATCAGCTTTGATCTTTGAGCCTGACCCAATTTCAATCTCTTCATCCCCTCCACATGTTTTACCATCCTTATCGTCAGCAGCTGACTGAGTTAGAACTTTTTTTTTTCTTTTTAGCCAGACCTTATCTCTGTGCTTAATCTCTGGAAATACTATTACACCCTTGCAGTTTCTGAGTTGTCATTTTCCCACAACATTATGCTGTTTGATTTCTCAACCTATTACAGTACAGTTTTTAAATTTGTTATTCATCCAACTGGTCTGAAATCCCTCCCCCAGAGATTGTTCCTTTAGTTAAAATATAATCCTTAGATTGCTTTTTGCATCTAAGGTAAATAAATGGCGATTTCACATGTTTCTTTCTATTCTTAATCTCTTTCCAGATTAAATAGTTTACCTGCTTTAAAAATGCCCCTCACATGTAATACTAACTATATGTAAACATTTTTTCCCATCTATTTCACCTGAAGGATGTCCTGATGCAAGCTTACTTAAGGGAAAAATCCCCCCCACAGCCAAACAAAAAAGCCCCAAATTCCTATCTTTTGAAGAGAGCAGAATATTTAATACTTGTCAAAAACTTACTGGAAACAGCATAACACCTTGCTTGTGCAGCAACTACCTAATTCCATCTGGATCTCCCATCTCAAAAACACTGAAGATACAACTACTTCTATCCAAATTTAACATTGCTGGCCCAAATAAAACTACATTTTATCCATGCAATTTGATCTCACTTCTTCCCAAGTTTTCCTATCAGTAACAGTGTGACTGCATCACTTTTTCCTTTACCTATCTTTTCCAACAAGCATTTTCCAGTTTTAGTGTTCCAGTCACAACTGTTCCACCCGATTTCCTTCCCCCATGCAACAGCTTGCTTCACAGACAGTGTTAATCATCACAGCTTGTTTATTGTTTTCCTGCCTTGTCCTACTGCTAACCAGGCATCCAGCTGTTTTCCACCAACCACACCTATTTTAAAATGCTAGTCTTTACCACGTTATTACCTATGTGCTGTGCATTTACCAGTGCTGCTATCTCCATCCTTCTTTTATTTCCTCATACACTTTGATTTATCCTGGTACCCTTGATATTTCTCTTTATTTATGATTTTATAAACAGAAAGATTAGATAAGTTTTTTTTCTAGACTTTTTTCTGCTTCTCAGTCTAGAAATCTTGTCAGGCTGCCAGAATCAATCCCTAATTAATACCTCTGGGACTCCAGTGGTGATGGTCCACCCATGAAGTCCTCGCTACATGAATGCTCACACCAGCCATAAACCACTGTGTTAATCCATCACCTAATCCCAGCTGACATGGTGTCTGTGGCATTATCTTGTCCTGCTTTTACCCTTCTCTAGCACGTCAAAGCTGCCTGCTTCTCACATGTTTTTACCATATTTGACAGATTTAGCTTGATTCAATGAATGGAAAATGCCTTTCAGTCTTTTCTAACACAGAAACCCCAGACAGACTTTTCATTAAATTCTTGTAATTCTAGGGTTCTTTTTCTTCAATTTCTCCCAAGCCTGAAGACTCCTGAAAATCCCACAAATCACCCTGACCTCTCCACGCTCTGCCTATAAAATCACATCCATTTTCCTTGTGCTTCTTCCATTTCTGTACATTACCTCTGGATGACGTATAAGCAGCAAGCTGGTGTCACAACTGTCCAGCTCTTGTATTCTAGCTGTTCCCATAGCTATTTACACACCTATTAAAGTATCAAAGTATGGACACCAGCTGCAGGACTGCTTGGTGGGTCATGGCTTTGTGTCAGGCACAGAGGTGCCTCAGGGCACCAACACATAGCTGGAATTGTTCAGCTGCTTGCAAGAAAGGTGTTTGGAGACAAAGGGGGGAAAAAGGTAAAAATACATCTGTAGGGAAAACAAACCTGCTATCTCACCCATACCATGGTTCCTGAGAACTTAGCAGGTGTACTGCTCAAACTGAACTGAGCTCACCTACATTATTTACTTAAAAACAAAGTAGAGGAAAGCTTTGCAAAAATAACAGCAACTACAAGTGTAACACTGGTTGTGGAAGTACATAGTTTTTATTTTATTCATAAGCTTACTTCAAAAATTATGAATGAACAGGAAAATTTATCATCAAAAAGCTCCTTTGATTTCCTTCCACAGAAGTTTGTCTCACAGACAGTTTCTATTAAGTGGGAATTTTTTAAGCTTATGGAACATTAAGTTCTTGTGGATCCTGTAATACGTACAGACTTCTATAAAACTTTAAAAGATTCATTGATAAATTAATTCAAACTTTCACAATTTTTAAGACTTGATTCTAAATGCTATATTTTTTTTTGAGGCAGTGATATTAAAATACTTGTTTAATAGAAAAATCGACATAATTCTTGATGTTTCAAAACATTTATTGGCTTTATTATTTTGCAAGTTGTCTTCTGCCAAGTTACATTTTCTAACAATGAAGTCTGAAAAACGCTGCAGAAGAAAGAACTAAAGTCCAAGTTAATTTGGGATGTATTACAAGAGTAACTGTTGCAACCTTGTTCCACAACAGTGTACAAAATAATTCATAAACACAGAAAAGCACTAACAAAACCTTCATTCTTCCTGAAGAACGTATACATAACCAGTGTCTAAAAGTCAAAAACTGTATGCCTATTAGAAAACAGGTGATAAATAGAGATAATTAAATATGCAGAATTTTTTTACATTTCTTTCCTCTGAAATATGTATTGGGTATTCCAATCTTTGCTAGTACTATAACTATTTTAGTACCTTGCAGATATGTAATTAAATCCTGAGTTACACTCCTTTGATAATCTTACTTTAAAAAAAAAATCATTAAACCCCACATTTACATTTCAAACAACACAATTAATTCAACAGCTCTTTGTCAACCCAAGAGCACCTGAAACCAAGACCACCAGGACAAACTGAGACATATGCAGACTTCTAAAATCCAATGGTCACAGGTAAACTACCAGTGAAGCAACGTCAGAAATTATAAAACTATTAAATGTTTTCATATAACAATGCAGTAAAGTTTTGCTAAATGGGAGATAGTAATTTCTGGCCTGGTCCAAACTTCATTACAGAGATTATGACAAAATAGTGATTACTTGATTGATTGCCAATTTTATCACTAGAAGAATAGATTCAAAACCAGTTCATTGGGTTTTACATTCAACCATTATTCAAAACAGCATTTTGACAGTTCAGACAGAACTTTGTTGCTTGGAAACTAAAATGACTTTAAGGAAATAACAAGCTATCCTTGTAAAAGCTCATAGAGCTCACAATTATATATTTCTGTTAAACAGTGAAACCATCTCTGAATAGTTAAGAACTAAGGCATCAAAACACACAGAAAAAAACATTAAGCAAGGATGCATTTCAACATCAAGAAGAATCCTTCCACTCATTTATCTAATTTTCAAAGTGGAATTATGACACTAGATACTTGAGGAAAATTTATGACAACGATCACTATCGTAAATTGTAATTTGTAATTCTTTGAAGCTTAAACAGACCATTTCTTACTCTGTGCAAAGATGCCAAGCTGAAGACCACTACTTACTGGAGATTTCACATTATTCACATTCTCAGGAGGATAAAAACGTTCTGTGAGAACTCCGCAAAAGTTAAATGCTTAAAAGCAGAAAAATATTGCCCCTTTTTTACACCTCATTAAAATACAAGTCTAAGTTTCATTAAAATCTTGTAGCCTTGAAGACTCATGTTTTTGCTTATTTTGCAAATTCATCCTCTCAGTCATTTTTCCAATCAAATTACTGCTTGTTAGGATTGACCTCAATTGGTGTGTTTATTTAAACCAACTAGGACTGTGTATCACATTGCTCCCCAGGAACTAAAAACCGCTCTAAAATTTATGAAAACTAACTTTACCATTTTGTATAGCACTGACTGCCTACTTTGTATGGCAAATAAAAGTGTACAGGGTGTCTGGAACACAGAAAGATTTCTGACAAGATTTCAGGATGCTTTACAGAGAAAAACTACTAACAAGATAATGCAACTTGAAACAAAAATAAGTGAAACGTTCAAGTAGAAGACTTTAGGATGCACATTTTCAAACCTAAGTCTGTTTGCATTGAAAGCAGTGTTTTACCTACTTTGTTCAATGCTTGGGTAAAAACTTCTTGATCGTATGTAGTCATTACTCTGACAGAAAACACAATGTTCACTGACCCAGGTTACTCCTGGGACCACGAATGGAAAATGGACCTAGTTTCTAGCAGCTTTACACACAGAAGGAAAAAATGCTGATTTCCTTAAACTGAAATGAAAACAAAAATTTTCTATGCATATTCTCTCAAATTAGAGTAATCCCTTGTTAAACAGAAGACTAATCCCCAACTAATACTTTGCTTATTTTTCCCTCCCACCACAGAGTCAATGGAGAAATCTCTCTGATCTCTTAAAACAGGAGGTCTGCTGGTGCTGGATTCAGCACTGTCCACCCCAAAGCAATGCTCTAGTAGCTAACTTTGATGAATTCTTCAGTTAAGATGCTTTAGTTCTCAAGGCTAGAAGTGGCAATAGTACCGAGGACACACAAGGAACATGGATTCTTCTCTACCTCTCTTTTTCTTCTCCCCACTAAACAGTCAAAGAAACTTCTTGGCACCAACAATTCCTCACCAAATACTGAAAAACCTAAAGTTTTTAGGCTGAGAGGACTGCTAAAAGAGGCTTTTTCAGGACAGCTTTCTCTCGGGCATTTGCACACAGATTTGATTTCACTGTCAGCACTCAAGTTGAACCTGAGAATAATGCAGTATTCTCTCCAAGACAGATTACAACTAGATAATTTCCTAACAGGGTTCAAGTTTGGTGCATTTAAAGTTGGTATTCCCTTTAAAAGCATAAGCAAATAAATTATATTTTTAAAACAAAGGTTGTGTCAATTTTGCAGCAAGGATCTTGCTTATAGCCTTTATTAAAGGTCTGACTGTTCTTGCACCAGACACCTCTGTGTTGGTGCAATCTTCCCTCCCCAGCCCCATCAGGCATTACAATAAATTGTTATAGAGAGTAAGTTACATCAAACATTTGTGTTTTGTAATATATAACAGACATATTCTTTGAGAGATCCAGTTCTTCCTCAGAAAAGCCAAGAAGGGAAGGGGATAGTCAATCTAAACCCTTTAATAATTTTTCTATGCATTATATAATTGTTAGTTTGGGTATAGCCATCATCTTTCATAACTATGACCCATTTGATCTATCCTGTATTCCAACTGGAACACCCTGCTCACAAAGACTAATCTATCAGAAATAACCTGTACCTTTTCTGTTGCTGGTAGACTTGGGTTTACCTACCACAGGGCACACATTTGCATTTTGCAGATAGGAACTTATGCCATCATGTATATATACACAAGCAATTTTTAAAAAAGTCAAAGTATCTGTAAATAGCAAAAAAAGCCTCACTCAAGCTTTAATAAAAAGCATAAGTAAATATAATAGGAATAAATATTCAAAAGAAACCTTAATGCATGGCAAAAAAAAATTTAGAATTAGATAGTCATTTCTGAAACAACAAATACTTTAAATAAGAAAAAGAATTCCAGAGAAAAAGTACTTAAGACTTGTCACTAATTGCAAGCATGCAAACATTTACAGCTTACTACCTAGGGCAGAGACTAGATGGGATTCTGTTATACAAAAGAAATATCAAAGAAAAAAACACAGCACAAAACAAAAGGCCATGTATTCACGTAACTGTTTTGGTGCAAGCACATTTGGTTTTGGTGCAGTCACATCAAGCATAATTCTCTCATGCTACTAAGATACCTGGGAAAAGGAAAGAAAATCATGTCTAGTCTTATCTAGATATCCATAACCTGAAATCACAAAAATTCTGCTCCTTTAATTGCCAGAAGCTCTTTTTCCAGTAATAGAGTCAATTTTTCATGGGAGTTTTTCAACTGCAAAGTGCTCTTTTGCTGTTACCTGTTTTTCAACTATTTTCATGCATTTGAAAACTTCAAGAACATCTTTACTCATTTGGTGAAGGGGACAGGAATATAAAGGGAAAAGACAAACAAGTTCAGTCTCTTTTTTCCTGAATCCAGCCACAATATCTCAGATAACATCTTGGGACACCCATTGTTTTCACTCCTTACAAGAAGAAATTTTTCCTAAGAATAACTGCCCTATACAATGAACCCTTGACTAATACCCAGTAGTTTCTGTTGAAAAATTACTTGGCAGGAAATAAACATTCTTCCAGTAGCTGAGCCTGACCCAGAAACCATACAGTGTATGATGGTAAGTACATTAGAAATATGACACACGGGCAAAGCATTTAAATTTTAGCTATACCAAAAGAAAGCAGTCACACGTAAAGAAATCTGTTTTCAATATATGTATTTTCTTGAAAGACATCCAATCCAGTTCTTCACATGTTCCTGGAGAGCTCTCCATACATCAGGGAAAAACAAACAAACTCCCTATCAATCTCAGTTAGTCATTGATCTACTCACCAAAGAAAAAAATAAACATCTTCAGTAACAACAGGTTTGAAATCAGTTCAATTTCCAGTGAAAATAAAAACATTCTAAATGCATTAAATGTTCCATGCCTGATTGTATGACATATTCAAATAAAAGTGTATCAAGCTCCCCTGAAGACTCAGCTCTTTATTAAAGAAGGAGGAATCCACAAAACCACAGTTCTTTCCACAATCATATAGCCAGTTTGGCATACAACCAATCAAAAAAACCAGCCCAAATGGAAAATTTTCAGTCAGCTGGACAAAGTTTTATGGTCTGTGCTGGTCACTCACACCAAACTGGTTGATCGACAGAGACAAGACAACAGACAATCTTCTGCTACTTCCCTGGACTCACCATCCCAAAAACCTTGTCCACCAAAACCATGTACTAAAGACACTAAGGGACAGCCAGGATAACACGTACATCCTTTAACTCTGTTAACAGCCTTCAATTGCTTGAGGACCATCAGCTGCAAGTCCTAATGGTACCACTCCTGCACTGGAGGCAATTTTCTTGCAGATCTGCAAGAAGGGGTATCATGCTGCTGCCAAAGGAACACTTCAGCACTTTGCTTTCAGCTAACCCTGTTTTACTTGACATACTCTAAGTATACTAAGATACTGTCCCTGAGCCAGAGGGAGAGTACTGAAGGACAAATGAACTCTTTCACCAGCAGTTGCCACCACCACCTACTTCCTGATACCATTTTTTTCTAGGGGAGAGAAGAACAGGAGCCCAGGAGCCTGCTGGGCTTCTGGTCATTCATTCAACCCTCAGCCTTAATTGAGAGACAGAGGAAATAAGGCGGATTTCACACCAGAGAAAAGGCAAAGTGGAGCTTGGGAGCTCCTGAAATAGTTAAAAATGGCACTATAATTTGGCATTTTTGACCTTTTAAGTATCTGAACCTGCAACATTATTAATGACCTTGGCTCGTGTGCATTTCACACAGGGGAAAACAGAAAGAAAGCAGAAGTGTTCTGTGGTACAATCATTTACTACACGTTTCTATTTCTAGGCAACTTCAATGTTTTCCCAGATCTGTATCTGGAAAAATGAGCAGGTATAGCACAGCAACGTGCATAACAGCTACAAACAAAAATATTTATGTCATTTAAAAATCAAGTTCTGGCATGGAAGGTCATCTTGCTTACAAAAACATCTCCACATTTGTCAAAATGCCTCAGTTTTACCACAAAACCACAGTGCCATCATTTACAATATTCAGTCAGAAACCAATACTATAAAAAAACTGGCTAACTGCAAAAGTAAATGGAAATATTGAAAAGAACCATTATCATATCATATACTCTGGACACCAGACTGGGCCCTCCAGGGAAGTGGTCTCAGCACCAAGCCTGGCAGAGCTCAAGAAGCATTTGCACAATGCTGTTGGGCACATGGTGTAACTCTTGGGGATTGTTCTGTGCATGGCCAGGAGTGGGACCTGATGATCCTTGTGGGTCCCTTCCAACTCAGCATATTTCATGATTCTGTGATTATAAAACTCTCCATACACCAGTCCCAGTCATTATTTGAATCGATCATCATGAAATCAGTTTGGAAAGTTCAGAATCCAAATATATTCCTCAATTCATAACTAAAGCCGTAAGAGGAACTAAATGAGTTGAATTAGGCCAGAAAAATCAGTTCTCTGGTTAGAAGCTACACCAAACACATACTATTGCAAAGTTTGTCTCTCCAATCAATTGATTCTTTACATACTAGATTCTCCAAACTGTCTATCTCCAAACATTTAGAAACCACAGCAGTCACCACATTAAGTAGGATGTTTTAATAACCCAACCCCTCCTTGAAACTTACCGGAAAGTGAAGCCCTCAGCATGATGGAAATTCTTTCAATGGAAACATCTTTTAGAAAAAGCAGTGCTCAATCTCCACTACTCCATCACAGTTACAAACTCATTTAAATGCATCAGCATTTTCATTTCACATAAAACTAGTTCTTATTTCTGTAAATGGTACAATAATTTAATCTAAAAATCTAAGAAAAATAACATTTCCCCTTGTTGATTACACAATAGTTCATTCTTTTCTATTTCGTCTTTTCCTCAAGCGTTATTTTCCATCCCTATTTCTGTACTTATCTCACAGGGATTTGTCACAAATGTAATGGCCTTTTTTACAAATCCCTTCTTCCCCCTTTTTGTGAATTCATATTCTCTAGGTCAAAGATTACAAATCTCTACAGCTTATACTTCAAAGTTTTGCTGTAGAAAACTGATCTGCTGAAATCTTACTCTTAATAGTGTACAAGAAACAAATTTTCCAAAGAATTCTCCTTGATTATCCTTCGTGTTGACCTCCATAATAAAGGTAAAATATTTCCAATGTACTGTGCTGAAACTCTATCCCTATTTGACTCTACAAACACTTTCTTGCCCCTAAACACCTGAGAGTAATTCTTTTCAGTTTTTATCAGACTTCCCACTGAAAATCTCCTTTGGCAATAAATGCATTGGCTTCCCTTAAAATCACCGTTTGTATGCTGACCCGAGGAAGTAAAATATTTATTCTGTATCAGGAGAAAAGAAAAGCCCTACTGACAGACCACTCAGGCTTTTTTTCTGAGTGAATATATATGCCAAGACCAAGGACCACTAGTTATTGGGACTTACTAAGTTGTCTTTGACTGATTACCTATTCCAACTTTTGCAAATATTAGAGAACCAGTATTTCCATATTCATTCACTATTGATACTTCTACAACTAAAAGCAGTCTTCAGTCTCATTTCTTGCAAAGGGTAAAGCAGCACTAAAATACCTTCTAATGAAAGAATTTTTCAGAACAATGCTGGATCACTTTCAAAATATTAAAAGACACAGACACAAGCACTTCTATCAATAACATTTACCTCAATGTTATCATGTTATTTCCCAGCAATTGTTTTTGTACATCTTCATTTCATTAAAGAGGAAGGCACTATCTACTATATGCATGACTGAATTAAAGACTGAATTCATTCTCTGTCTTTCAGTACTGTTCACCATGGTCCTGGAACTTCTGGAACTACAATAACCAGTGCATTTAGCACCTTTCATTACATTGAAAAACTCATGCATTTGGCAGCCTTTGCACAGCAAGATTCCGCACAGAAAACAGAGAGGACAAAGAGAACAGCTTTAATTTATTTACCTGATTTAACTTCTTCTTTGTAATAAGCTGATTAGCATTACTGAATTGGAACTCCAAAACTATCATAATGAGGGCATTTTATATGTTGATTGCTTATATTTTTATTGTTCTGGAAAATGATTAAAAACTGAAAAGAATGCGAAATTAATTCTGTCTTAATTTGATTTTTAAAAGCTGTTTCATGCAATAGCTTCCATAGTTTTAATAAGAGTACTACCCTAATCAAACAAAATAAGCCTACAGATTTGTGTCATTGAAGGTCAAGAATGACTGAGTCAGAGAGAACTATCACAAATTTACGCATTTTGAATTAATAAGCCTCACTACTATTGTGGTCAGCGTCGTCATAATTATGCTGGGGTTTTCTTTGTTTCATTTATCTGGGTTTTGCCAATTTTTTTTTTTTTTTTTTTTTAATTTGCATCTTTGCTTCTGTTCCTTTAAAAGGTGAATTTTCATCAGCAGTGAGAATCAGACTGTCCTTCAATGATGTAAACATGTTTTAAGACAACTCTATCTTTAGTAGAAAATTCCTGTTTGGTTTTTTAAATTTAAATGTTGGAGTATGATTAATAGCATTTTTCATGTCCTGAAATAATAAGTTAACTTGCCCCTGTTTTAAGAATTTTTTAACTCTTAAATGTAAATGGAAATGTGATTAGCAAATAAAACAAGTGTACATAATGATCCAAATTAAACAAAATTACATGCCTTGTAGTGAAAAGACAACTATCAAAATGAGTTTTATATTTCAAATTTTCTCTTTTCTTATAAATATCTTAGAAATGCATGGGTTCTGATTGTGCATTAAAATTAATATATAGTAGGGTTTCAGTCTTAATTGTATAGGACAAACATGAAAAACATACCTTTTTCTCCTATCAGTTTCCAAGGAGTTTTTCGATTCTGAATAAATTAGGTGTTAAGCTATGAAAGAAAACACACCTTTGCACCTGCCTGGCAGCTTCTGGTTTGCTCTTTCAACACACTCTCAATTCCAGATACTTGGTTAGTAATTTTTACCAGATCATACATACTATTGTCCTTTAACCTCAGCATCACAACATGTCCTGCTGGATATTAGTAGAGATTACTGATTATAAGTGTAATTTAAAACATTTAGTAATGAAATATATAAACATTTAGTAATGAAATATATTAATTGAAAGACCACTGTTTCTTAACCTGGTTATAACCATATTATCACTTGGACTTTAAACTTTGTTGTTCTACAGGTGGTGCCTGTATAATCAATAGAGATATTGAATGTATAAAGATATTAATATATTTAAGCACTCAACATTTAACAATTCCACTAAATTACCAATTTTTTACAATTATTCTACACTTCTTAGTCTATAAGAAAAAAATAATTTATCACTTCTTGTTAATCTTCTTTCAAAAAGCACTTAGAGCACTTAAAAAAATAACGCTTGCTTAACTGCCTATCTCTAGTGGACCTTTTATCTAAGAGGTCTTTCAGTCTAATTCTTTGATATACCAGTTAAAACTGCTTAATTTTTCTATTTTATATGGTGGAAGACTGGAAAGCTACTGCCTATACAACATTTCCCAAATGTTTTTTTATCATATTCTGGTAACTCATTATTTCCCACCCATGATTACTTTGTCTCCAGGTAAACAAATTAATTCTTCACTTTAGCTTGTTCCTTAAATATCCCCTACATGTTTAAGCAACCGCAACATCTGAAGTTATTCATATCACAATTACTTAGAATTTAAAAATTATTGAGGAAGAGACTACCTCTTGAACAAAATGTATCCATTTCACCTATACAATCACTTTAATGCCAGGAAAAAGAGAAGGCCAAAAAATTGTAAGGCATCTACACAGAAGAACTTCAGGCACTGGACAACCAATAGTACTTAGTTTTTGCCTAACTCAAGGTGAACTTCTAAGATGCAAAATGATGTTGATAGTTTTAAGGAAGCATGCTGGGGCAGGAGTTAATTAGCATGCTGGAACTGTGTATATCTGTATTTTCTCCAAAGCAAGTCACATAGCAGATTCTTAATGTGCATGTTTTGGTTCATTATATCAGGTCCTGCAAATATGCATTTCACTTTGAAAACAATACTAGCCAACTGAGAAACAATATTCACTTCAGTTGTTCACAGACATTTTACTAAAAAAAGCTTCAATTTCTTTATAATAGGGCTCTTGCAGTGGGTGGGGAAGAAAAGCACATAAGAGGAAATGAGTCGAACAATCCCAAATGAAATTCAAAGCATTTTGATATCAAAATCAGCACAAAAGAGGTCAAGGTCATGAGTAGGAGATAACTGGATTCATGACCATCTGACGTAAGATTTCCTTTCTGTTTGAAACCCAGAGCCAAGCAGCGTACCAGGCAATTTAGAGCATCCCAATGCAACTGCCCTGGGCAATGTTTTGCTGTAGTCAAACACTACCACCTAAAGAAGCCTGGCAAAACATGAGGTCCCCAAGAGCACAACAGCATTACTGACTTTCAAAATGGTGAGCTTACTGTTATTTCTGTACAAATACTGAACACAAAGTTACCGAGTGCCAGTGTTTAGGATATGGGTTTCAATGTTAAAACCTATTAATGGCTTAAGCCTCCACTTCCAGCACAAAATCTTCAGAAAAGTATAAGGTGTATTTTATCTTCTTTATGCCATTTACACTTATTTTTTTATGTTACTCACAGGAAATATCATTTTATAGTTATTGCATTATGCTTATCAAGCAAGTGTACCTTCTTGAATGTTTTTGTTTCCAAAGTAAAAGCTGTTCCACGTGTTGACTACGTTACTTTTATGATTTATCAAAAGATGTAAGCAGAATTTCCTCTGAAGTCTGTAGAAGAAGCTAAATTTAAAAGTTTACTTGATGAAGGGTGGATTTAAAACCAGACCACTTGTTGTACTGGCACTGGTGAACAGCAGGTATAAAACACTTCACAAAGAGTGCAAAACCCACAGAGGAACTGCATATGATTCAAAATAGTACGCCCGTGGTAAGTTCCAAGCTGTTGTGGTTACACTACTATAAAAGCTCCCAAATAATTTGATCTGGGAGAAGACACAAGAGTAATCAGCGCCGAAAAAGAGATCCAAAGATCTCTTGCATCACCTCTGTCTTCTGCTTTTCACTGAAGGGGAAGGACGAGAATGAAGAAAGAAAAGAACAACTATCTCTGTCAAATTCAAGTTAAATTACAATGTAGGAGAAGCAGACAACTACCTCAAGATAAGGCAGAGTCTGGTTTGTAGTACCTGGCATGTGTGCTGGACAGTGTGACTGTCTAGCAGCACAGGGCTGTTTCAAAATATGATTTCTTAGCTCACCCTGAGGTACCTATCTCCAGATCTGTAATGAGACTTATGACATAAAACTGTAAAGATTCATCTATTCAAATGTAGCAACAGCTGTATGTCTTCATCTATTCAATTTAGCAATAGACAGGATTAGTGTCTCCTCCATGCCATCTGGTCTCTGGAACTAATTACTTTAACTGTTTAATTTGCTGAAGTGGAGCTTATAACGTTTATGCCTTCCAGAGCAAAGCCTAGGCGAAACGATGCAAATGTTGTGTGCTGGTGCTCATATTTCTCTTTGCAACTTCCTGTCATCACTTTATAAAAGAGATGCAGTGTTACTGCTCAATATGGCTTAAGGATTGTCCTATCACTACCTTTCAAAATGTCACAACACCGAGTGAAGAGAATCTAAGGGGAGAAAAGTCTTCAGAACTAAAGCTCAATGGGAAACATTTGGGAAAAAAACTGGAGGCTTCATATTTTTGGCTTATTTTAGAAAGTGCATTGACACTGGAAGCGGAACAGCTCAGGTGTTGAACATAATTGTCAAGAATAGTTGAGAAAATATGAATAAACTTTAGCACAGAAAGAATGGTTTCATTCTTTCCCCCATATCAGTAATAGCACTGACCCAAACTGGCAAAACCAAGAGTGCAGTAGAAAACTTCTAGGCAGAAATCATTAGCTAGAAAATGAAATTACTCAATATTGTCTTTTTGATAGTGGTACAAAACCACTTTAGTTATTCCTGAGTAATTCTTGGCAGACTGAATCTCTGATTCCCCCTCCTCCCTGTCCCTTCCAACCCCCATAATAACACAGGAGAAGAAAAACAGGAGTCAAGCACCACCACATTAATTTGAAGCATGCTAATGAGTTTGGTGTATCCTCAGATGCATTTGTGTCATGTAACATCTTCTGTCAAATATGTCATCTGTTTAAGCAAAATTAAATATGTTCTGAAAATGTGTGCCTTGAGACTGAAATCATAACCATCACCAAGAGGTCAGTCTCTTGTGAGATTGCTTTCTGAGGTAATAAGGTTTATTTCTAGTGTTCTGGAGACCTTGTGATCTTGTATAGAATTCATTAAGGATTGGTTTTATAAGACACCTGGCTTTTCTCATCTTCTAAAACACTTTTTGGAACATGTGTTCTAATAATAAATACAATTCATAATAGTTAAGAACTATTGGGATATCAGTGCAGGATCTCCACAGGATAGAAGAGGGCTGTGATCCATTTATTACCCTCCTGAAGGAAGTGATTTATATCTCCCTCAGCTCTCCAGTACATCCCAGATCCCAACAACTTTCCACTAAAACTTTCAACATGATGTGAAACAAATTTATTAAAATGAATTTTCCTCCTCCTTAATCCCCTCCTCCATTCCACCCACAACTAAAAGCAACTATCAAAATCTTATTTAATGTACCCCTAGAATTCAAGAAGGGGTTAAAGACAGAAACAGGAACTCCTAGTACAGAGATCTAATAGTTTTGCTGAACATACAGGTGCTGTCATTCCCCTGGTTATGCTACATGTCTCTCTCTATTACTCCAACTGTGGTTTGAGAGGTCTGATCAGGAAGATATATGACTTGAGAAGCAAAAGAATAAGGAAAAATGTTTGCTTCAAACCTGTCTAGATGAGCCTTTTGGGAGGAAGACTGCTCCCTCTCCTTTTTGAACTCTTCCCTTAAATGCTGAATTTGTCCAATGTAGAACCACCATCAAATAAAAAAAGGCAGAGCAAGCAATTTGGCAAGGAAGTGGCCGTTTACTTTTGAAAATAAAAAGAATATATTTCTATGATAAATGACATAACTTTCTTGCATAACTATTTAAAGCCTATCAATGTGAAATTAACAAAACAGCAAAGTTGTGTTCAATCTCATAAAGCTCAACACACCAATTCTGTTAATCTCTATCAGCCTTCTGTTCAATCTCTATCAGCTTTTCCATTTTACAGAGGCACATAATTTTTCAGATTTGAAAGAACTGAACACTAACTAGCATGCTTCTTTAGTAAGAACAATTTAAACAAAAAAAATTCCCTTTTTTTATACACACAGAAAACATTAGTTGCTGGCGAAAATGACACTCTGAAGTATTATTTAAGTGCAAATTAAAGGGCAGTTGACAGAATTCCCAACCACATACATCTGTGTATGACTAAGGGTATAAAACAAGATCTCATGTGACCTTTCAATCTTAGGCATAATGATTAGCCTACAATATTGCTAGTCTGCTCCCAGCTCTCCTGAAGTCTTATTAAAACACCCTTTTCAAGACACATTTCTCTGCCCCAACAGGCATATTCCTTTACTGCCAAGAAAAGCAAGCAGGAGGGAAGCGTATGAAATCCTGCGTATGCTGTACGACGTGCTAGGAAAGCCAAGCCACCAGCTTGCAGGCATGCTGTCACCAGGTGTAACCAGCAGCAGAAAACCCAGGCAGAAAAGGGGCCCATAACAAGCTGACAAAAGCTGGAAAGGTAGAGGTAGCCAGTGTAGGCAGTCAGGTTAGGGTAGGATACACCTGGGATATCCCAGGTAGGATAAACCTGAGCAGGCTGCTGGAGTACCAGGCACATGGCAGCTTCACCTCTTTCACTGCTGGCATAATACAGCACTAAATAAATGATGTTTCTAGCCCACCATTTTAATTCATTTTGCTTCATACTTTCAAATTCACTGAAATGGAAGAGTAAACCTATTTCATATATCAAGAAGCTACAGTGGGATGATACTCTATGTGTTTTGAACTGGTTTGGTTGTGGGTGGTTTTTTTTTTTCCTTTGGTGGTTTTTTTAGATCATCCCTCACTTTTCCCATTTTTGCCTAGCTTCTAGACCACTCAAAATCCATTTTTTTCTTTCCCATCCTGTTACTTGAGCTCTGACTGCACTTTCAGCAGTAACTTGTGGCTTAACAGCTTAGTTCAACCCATCTTCCACTATTAATAGTTTCTGATTTACTTTCTTACAATAAAAGGTAGGTAAAGATCCCCAAACTGATAGAGCAATAGCAGGTTTCTGGTTTTATCAAAAACCTACCCCCATTTGTTCCTGTTTTCTCCCTCCCATTTTTCTTTCCAACCTAGTACTTCTCACCCTCCTGAACCTTCACCCAAATGGAAGAAAAACAATCACACAACCTTAAAAAATATCATACTGCATCCAGAGACACATTTTAGTTGGCAGTACCTTCACCTGCATTTCTCTGTATGTTATACAGTCATGACTAAATATTCCAGTGGAATGTAAAATAACTGGTTTTGCTTTCAAATGCTGCTTCCTTTTCTGAGAAAAATGGTTGAAAGAATTACTGGCATTAGAAATCTTTAACCTTAGTTTTGCAGATCCAAACCCCATTTAAGCAAAAACTGGACAGAGAAAATCCGCAGTATCCAAAAAAAGTATCTCCTCCTCACTAGCTACTAGCTGAAGCACATTCCAGAGTACCCAGAATGATCATTTCAAAAATCATTCCAAGGACTGCATTATTAGTTGTTCAGATTTCTAAAATAATCAGATAAAGGTTTTGAAAATGATCATTCCAATTCCTCTTGAAGTTTTCCTATTAGGAAAAAAACCCTTAAATTTATGAAAACTGTTTGTTATAAAGAAGGGATATATTTAATATTTGGAGGTTAGCAGTAATTTTTAACCACTATGCCCTCATTTCAAAAAGAGCTGCAACCAAATATTTTCAAGTAATTAAAATAATGTAAACAGACATAGCCAGTCCTACAATGGTAGGGCCTAAAAGGTAGTTGAAAAATGCTCTCTCTTACAAACCAACAATGTAGCCAGGTTCGTTTAAGGGCTGAAAAGCAGCATATGCCTACTAAGCAATATTCATTTAAAGATATGTTTATCAGCTGCAGACCCAGCACAGGAGCAGGTGAGGGTGGAAATGGGGAAAGGAGGAAAAATTAGAGTAGAATAAGACAGAGGAGTCCCAGCATCACTAAGCTACAGCCTATAAAGGCTCATGCACTTTTCAGACAACCCTAAAGGAATGTAGAAGGTTTACCACGTCTTATTCAAGCTGTTCTATAAGAAATTTTATAATCCCTTTAAAAGACTGATATTGCAAAGAATCGCATTTACACCTCCTCCCTTATTCTAGCATAATTAATCTTTCTACAGCACTCTGAACTAGTAAATAATGAACTTGCAAAACAAGAACCCATGAAATCCATTTGTATGAAAATTCTGTGGGTTCGAAATCCATTTTCTACTGATAAATAGCTGTAGAAGTCACTCGTTCTTTGGCATCTTAATGAAAACTATACACCAGCATAGTGTCTTCATGAAGATGATAGATCAAAAATTACTTATGCTACGTATGAAAATAACACCATTCATGGTATCTTCTCCGATTCCTTCTTAGCACTGTTAGAAACACTGATATTAAAAAAATTATGATCCTGATGGAACTCAGGAATGAAAACCTTAGCTGGAAAGTTATTCAAGTTATTTGATTAATTTAGCACATATAAATCATTAAACAACTTTTAACTATTTTTGGAAACTGAGCTTGTTACCATCAAGCACAAATGTGTACAAATACGCAATTATATCCACATGACAAGAATGCTTAATGGAAGAAAACATAAACGCATTAAGATTAAAGGAAATACTTAAAACCACAGATTCTCTGTCTACTGTGGGGTCATCTCCCAAAATGTCACAGCCCATGCTAATCAAATCCTTTGCATTACTGCAGTTGCAGCACAAGTCAGACAAATGTACTTGCTAAGAGAACCCCTTCATGAAGGCTTCTGTCATGAGACTGTCAAACTGTCTAACATAACAATTTCCAGTACTCAGGTTTAATCGAGCTAGACAAAAATGTTGGAGGCACTCCAACTGTTTTATGGCTTAGGGCATCAAGGATCCTGAGATCACTTCCCAAGTGCTGTCAGATTCTACATCTCCCAGATTTGGAATCCTGGCTTCTCTGACAGTCTCCAAATGAATGACCACAGGAAATTCCTCTACAGCAACTCCATGTCTTCATCAGCAAAAGAAAAATGCAGCAGGACATCCAAAATGCCCTCCTTCAAAGACTCATACATCATAATGATTTTAAAGGAAACATCAGCTTTTCAGGATTTAAATACATAGCACCATAATGATAATTTTTTACATTCCTGTCTGTTTTAGCAAGCAGGAGTGTGATGGACATAGACAAGTGCCTGCTGTTCACGTGTGACAACAAGACTTAGCTACATAAAGATGACAAAGGGCTAACAAAACTGTAATATGAAGAAAAAAAAGAATCTAAAAAAATCTTGATAAAGCCTATAGACCCTTCTTTTGAAAAAAAATTAAATAAATCTACTAGATGGAACATTTCAGAATTTTAACATTTCTTTTTTGTATTGGAAAAACAATCTTCTTTTTGTTTGGACTGAGATTATTTAAATAATCACTACCTCAAACTTGCAATAAAAATACTAATCACCAACTATCACATCAAAATGGTAAACTGAAATTGCCGCATTATTGTGTTTGCCGCATGAATGTGTTTTCTTGTTCTCACAATACCAATGACTATTTAAAAGTTTCAGTGCTTTACAGAGCTGATTTACTTGAGGAAAAAAATATTGAAAAATTTGATAGCAATAGCAGCTTGATGTTCAAGAACATCTACGTGCACTCTTCAGATCCTAAGTCAGAAACTACAGGTACAAAAATAGATTTTAATTTCAGTCTTCCAAAACTTGTCATGTTGTTGAAAGTGATGATTCATTACCTGTACACATAAGCTTATCGCAAGACTAGCAGACACAGAAGGATTTGTGGTTTATGCATCTAATTTAGAGACATAATTAGAAAATTATCTCGTACAGTTTGCAGGGAGGAACTGCAAAATCTCCTAACTCCTGCCTATTTGAATTTGATTATATACATATATATACACTCTATATTTATACACATACATTAGAATAAGGCAGCTCAGAAGTCTTACCTGAGTCTGCTTCATTGCCCGTTCCATCCTGCGAGTGCTTCCTTTCTCCAGTTTGGTCCGAAGGAGTAAGGCTGATGTCTGAATGGCCCAGAACTTTGGCTGGGAGAGCAAGCACTGCAGACAATAAGAACATTTTGTCATTACTTAAAGACATTGAAGACAGTAAAATTTTTTAAGGTGGTCTCAAGCATGAATGTTGTTTCCTATTCTGAAAGTCAAATATGTGGCTGGAGGACTTACTTCATGAACTGAGGGCTGTACAAATTACCTTAATCTATTTTCAATGTAAAAAGTGGCCTTCAAAACCACTTCCTCATTCTCAGCTATGCTGTGCTTTGTTTTACATGTACCCATATGTGCATAGGCCAAACTGCAGAAATTAAAATGGCTACTTAGAATCAAAGGAAAAATGAAGAATTGATCCTGGGCTGACTGGCTCAGCCTTTTCCACACCTGCACACTGGGTAGCTATAAGCAGCTGCAGGGATCCTATTTCTCAAGGCTGAACAAATCCAACTCTCTTGGCCTCTTCTCATATGCAAGGTGCCCTGACACCCAGGTTAAGAGCATTTCCACATGAAAAATGTTAAATTTGCTAAGAACCTGAAGAACGTTATTTAATCTAGAACTTGCCATGACTTGAGAATGATAGGAAGAATTTTTGCCTTTAGTAGATGTATAGGGACTATGGAATAACCTATGCAAGCAGTTTTCCAAAAATAATTTTAAGTTATCGCTTAGAACACACTGCACTGATGCCAGGAACTTAGTGCCAGTCTCCAACCACTGATTTTCAGGAAAGTCCAATAGAAGACATGCAGCCAATACAATTCTGGTATCTCTTAATAATTTACAGACTGCCTGGACTCTTTCCAGTATGGTTTTAGACAGAATATACCATTTCTAAAAAGTGAGACAGCAGGAAAGCTCCCTTGCTAATTTTATTGACATTGCAAATATGATCCATCTTCTCTGAGAAAATATATTTGTCTATAGATATTTGAAGAGTGGAGAAAAAGCTCCAGTGGTTTTATTCTTTCCTCTCAGAGATCTCCCAAAGCATTAAAAAGCATAATTTGCTCATGGTTTGTGTTTAATGTCTGACAAATTTCTGTCATGTTGTAATCCGGTTTTGTTTTCCCTAATGATTTCAAAAGAACGGAGGCAGAAAGAAACAATCTAAAAAAATATCCTCCAAACAAAACTACAATAGGAAGAGAGGCAACAAGAAAAGCAAAAACGAAGGCAGTGTGAAGGCTTGCTTGTTGTGCAACAACCAAACACTCAACTAATCCTACCCTTTGTGAGCAAGAATCTCTGCACTGACTCTTTCAGGACTTTTCCTCAGTCTTAGATTAAGAGGCACCCAAAGGCTTCTATACTGTCCCCTATGTTCTGATTAAGGGAACACAATCACAACATTCTCTATTCTGTAGATTGTCAAGTGCCCTTTTACAAACTATAATCACCAAATCTGGTAACTGCTGGATGTCCTAGTTCTGAGAGGTACCTCTCCTCTGTTTCATCCAACTTCAAACACCTATTTTAGTTTCATCTTAAGACAAACACAAGCAAGGCATTCCTAGCACAGGACATTATTGTCTGAGTTTATTTTTTAGTAGCCATACCAGGTAGCTTGCTAAATCAAACGCCTTAAGGAATTGCTTGGGCAAACACTTGAACAATGTTTCTTTTACCTTAAAAGCTTATTTTGTGGGAAAGGTCACCCTTTTCCCTATTTTCTCCACTATTAGTATTGTGTCATACAATTTAATTTTTTACTTACAAGAGCTTTTTTTCTGTGCTACCTAGTGGTAGACATCAGTATTAACTTTGCAAAAGAACAATGACAAGTAAAAGTCTTGGCTAATAACACTCCTAAAGATATTTTCAGGTCTGATTGCTGTCCTTGTCCAGCAGCAGAGTCCTGGTTCTCTCACTGCTTCAAGCAAGTGGCCCACGAAAGGCAGAGCACAAAGTTTCTGGTCCACAGCATCCAGCTCTGCAGGAGAACCGGCAGCCCAGGAGAGCCTCCCCTCTCTCTGCGTGCACCTCCCACACCACCACCTAAGCAGTGATTTAAGCAAGCATGCTGCATGAGCTGTGCATAAAGTCAAACAGGGAGGGAGGAAATCTGAAGAGAAAAAGGGTGGAATACAAGCAGAGATAATTACATTTTGCTCCTTTGCAGGAGCAATGACGAGTCGTATTTTGAATAACAACCCTGCTTTTTAAAGGTATTCATGAAATAAAATGAAAGGTATATCTGCTGTAAAATTACAGAAGAAAAATTGAATTTTTCCAACAGTTTTATTGATACAAAAAACCACTGCAACTGCACAAGACAATGAGAAGCAGACCTTGTTTGCATTAAAAAGCACTTGTACTTTTATACTGATACAGAGCTCACAATACTGCGCCAGAATTCAAATGTTCACCTTTTCATTGCCTAATTAGGTTTAAAGCACCACAAAAAATCCAAATAATACATGCATAAAGGGCACAAATGTTTATACTCAAAGACTGTAAAGAATAGTTTCAGAACATCTAACTATAACCATTGGCAATCTTTAATCTTACACCTTAAATGTCCAAATATTCCAGATAATAAATACTTTCTCATAAGATCCAAAGCTTTATGTTTTCACCTGAAATTAAATCTAGGCTCTGCTAATAGGATTATAGGTTAAAATAAAACATTGGAGGGGAACAACCTAAAAACATGCAGATTTTGTCAACATACTTGGAAGTTCATTATACTGCACCAAGGGCAGCTAAGAAAATTAACAAAATAATAATTCTGAAGCAAAACCACTATTGCACTATTGAGAATATTCACAAGTTATCATTGTTCTTACTTGAGAGAGAGAACAATAAAATAAATAAAGAGAAACACAGAAAGATTAGACAAGCTGAGAAGAAATGAAAGGAAATAAGGTTATGCAACATTTTTCTGCACAGAATAGGATATTTTCACATGGGAAAAGTAGTTTTCCAATTCTTTCACACATTTTTTTCCTACAAACAATATCATCCTCTCCCATCATATCAGAATGTAAAAAAGGAGATGACCAAAGAATTACACAAACCAGAATATTTAATTCAATATAACCTCTTATATGACATTCAAATGAAACAAGATGCAGCAAGTCTTAATGGCAAAGCAGTCCATTATTGAACAACGCTTATAAGTATGTAAGAACAAAAGGCAACATAAACTTCTCCTGGCAACCTCTTCCAGATTGCTCAAGGAAGTTATTGATGCCCTATCCCTGGATGTGTCCAAGGCCAGGCTGGAGAGAGAGGCTTTGAGCAAACTGGTCTAGTGGAAGGTGTCCCTGCCCACAGCAGGGGAGTTGGAACAGGATGGCCTTGAAGGTCCCTATCAACCCAAACCACATTGTGATTCCCAGTAATACCTGAATTGTGAGATGGGTGACATTAGTAATGACACCCAGATCAAACCCAGCCACATATTTCTGTCAAACCAAAAATTCAGATACCATGAACAAACCATTTCAGCCTCAGTATTCAGAATTTAACCCAGGTGTGAAGCACTCCCTGATCACGCTTAAAACTTTCTGTCAGAGAAACAGACAAAGAACTGCATCAGTCAGTCACAACTTAGAGAAGGTAAAGATTGGTCAAAGCAACTCTTTTGCCTTCCTGCATCTACTATTATAAAAAGCTGGAGTTCCTATAGGAATTCTTCCTGTCATCCAAGTCAGGAAGAGTTTACTTGGGTATATAAGACAGGCTAAAAAACCTGGAACAGGTAAAGATGATTGTTATTAACTGCAGTGCTAATTAATTTTAATGGTTGCTAATTTTTCCTTATGATAAATCTAAGCAGTAAGGTTATTGTTTTACTCCTGAAGCTTGCTCACTGATAAACTACCAGTAGCCTAGCAAAGTACTGTGATTGCTATGATGGAGCTATCATCTGAAAATGGACTTGTAAACAAAGAAATTTAAATTGCAACCACTTGTGGAATTCCTAAGAATTTGCACATCAGTCCATCAGTGAACCAAAAATATTCTGCTTGTTGGCCAAATTGCCAGGATGTGGTGAAATTATTTCACTGAAGTCACAGGCATGAGGCACCCTGAGGATAGCTCCGGTCCTCTGTCATGCCTCCAAAGACATGACCCTTAATTCAGATTCAGCTCAGGTTATTTACTAACTTATTTTAAGTTACAGACAAGCACAAAACACTGGGGACGATTTAGAGGAAAAAAGAAGATAAATATTCCTTTTCAGTTCCTTATATTATCCATTTCAGTTAACATACTTCAGGAGCTTTGGTGTTTACTTTTCAAAAAAACCACACATTAATATTTTCAGATTACTCATGTGCACTACTTCATCCACAGTCCAATAGTCTTGTCAATAGTCAATAGCCTTGTTTCATATAACTATTACATCCTTATTTAATGATTTTCAGTAATTCATTCAGATAATCAACATGAAACCCTTATTTCTTCAACACATCCCAAGGCAAAATGGCAAGCTTTTAACTCATTCTGTGCTTTGCTGTAAAATGAGACACTACTATGGCTTCTTTCCCATATTCTATATCCTGCACAATTATCAGGTGAGTACATTAAAAACCCACTAATATGACTGAGGCATGAATAGGGAAAATGTGCATTTGCTTGTATATATATCTGTTAATCTCTGCTGAATGACTTTATTACTGAAAGCTAACTTAAAAGGTTTCATTTGTTTTTATGTACACAGCAAAGAATTAGCAAAAACTTCTACGGAATTCATGACTAAGATCAAGAGGAAGAAAACAGTGTGATATTAGGGAGGAATGTGATTTGCTTTCCACATGTTCTTCTCACCCAAAAAATCTGACACTTAAGTTTCTGTACAACTAATGTAAGTTTTTCTTCTGAAAAGTCATGTTCAAATGACACTTAGTTAATATCAAATTTTTTGGAAATTTCTCCTAGCACTAAACTGGTGATCGAAAAAGCAAATGAAATACAATTAAAAATAATCAACTTAGAGAAAAACCTGAAAGATGCCACATTATTGTGGAAAGACTTCCTTTCATTAAATCCATGTTTTTTCAACAGAATAGTGTTTAATAAAAGGTACTCCTTGCATTTCTGAAAAAAAGTATGTACTGCCCTGGAAAGTAGCTAAATGAACTTTATGGAACTATTTTTAATTGCCTAAGAAAGATTAATGCAATCCAAGGTCCAGAGGGATGCAAAAATAATAGAAATTTTGAGAAAAGTCCTTAAAATATTAACTCCTTTACTAACCAAGCTCAAACACAAATGATCTGCAGTACTACTGGCAGCATCTGGTTGAAATGAGATTTGGAACTTTAAACAATAATTCTGTTAGAACCCTGTAAGTTAAAATAAAGCACATTTGTGACTAAGTGGTTTCCAGTACCAGCGCACTTTTTATGTTTTAGTGAAAAGCACAAGTATCAAGAGGGCAAGAAAAATACTAAATTTCTAGTTACAATTAAGCAGCAGAACCATGGCTTGGCAGCAGAACAAGCCAGTCAGTATGAGCACTTTTAGCTTTTCTGCTTGGTGTAGGAACATGTAAAAGTTGCCTGTTGGCTCAAACAGATCAAGTATGTTCAAATCATGTACACATACCTTTTCTGCTGTACATGCCCACCCCAAAGATTTCAAAATAAAGAGGAATCAACAGGAGATTTGACTATATGGCATCACTAACAAAAGTACCATGCTGAGGTTTCACAGAGCTCCAATTCCTCCTAGCATTTTTATTCTTATCACAACACTCAGCAGTTTACCAATCCTTCAGTGACTGCAAATTAAGAGGAAACTGTAATAGCTGCACATATACACAAACCCTCAACTCAATAAACAACTAAAATTCATTACTGTTTTCTAAACAGGCATATTTGAATGGTCAAGGAATAGTATTTGATATTTAAGCTGATATAATGTGTGTGACTAAGGATTGCTTTTAAGCACAGAATGCTGTTGTGCTGGTGTATATAAATCGTTTAATGCAAAAAATTGCTTAGCAACCAGTTTAAGGAGTATTTCTCCTTTTATCTATATTTAAATTAAAAGTTTCTCTTTTGCAATTATTATAGAACATATGCTCTTTATACACAGAAATTAAATTTCTAATCAAAATAAAAATGCATTCAGAATTGCAGAATACTCAATAACAATTACAATAAAAAGGTTTTTGTGTTTGATACACCGTAATCCTTAGTGCATTGCTACCCCAAGACTTTTCCTTTTTATTTTCCATTGTTGTTATACACAAATCCTCTCTGTTGTTATGTGTAATGATACGTAATTACTGCATGTTAATCTCTAAATGTATTTTTATGTAAAAATTGAAATGGAGCCATAAACTAAAATGTCTATCTGTAAATGCCCATCTGATTCATCTCAGACAAAGACTTAATGCTACAATTTCATAGAGGTTATTTTTTCTTACTAACAGGGAAGCTCCTCCAGTGTCTTCATAAATCATCATTTTATTGAAATTGAATAATCTGAAGTTCAGACAGAAACAACTCCATTCTTCTGTACTTAAATATATATAAAAATACTTTTCATTTCTTTGAGGGTATCACCTTAACACATGACAACTTCACTTTAGGTTCAAAATTCAAACAAAACCTGACAGCCAATAAAGATTTCCTCTTGGACAGTAAATTGGAAGAGGTAGCAACAAAACACAACACATCAAATTCAAGCCTACTGCCTTTACTGCTTCTACAGGAGAACAACTACTCATGGAATCCACAGTACAACCCCCAATTTATATAAAACATCTTAAGTATGTGACAGTTCTAAACAATCAACAGTGATTAACTTGGGAACAAACAAATAGGATGATGAAGCAAATTATTTCAAACCATCCACTCTTTCCAGCTTCTGTCATCCATAATCATTGACATTGCTTTAGACATGAACAATCAAGCTGTACATTCTCCAGTCACATTTTATTATCTACAAACACCTTCATATTCTCTAAGGTCCAACAACAAAAAAATTACATTAGGATTTCACTCCAGATGATTCTTGTTTCAAATGGACAAATTCTAACCTATTTGGCATAATTATGTCCTTGGAGAGCAACACAAAGAAGATACGGGACACAAACAAGGACAGTAATATGCAAGGCTTCCATGCAAGGCTTCCATAAATACTATGACAGTGGATATGTTTAGTGGCTAGCAGGAAGGAAGAGAAGAAAAGACAGTCAAATTTATGCAGAAAATTGTTCCTAGCATGGACTAGCCAAGAGATTTTGCAGATTGGTTTTTGGTTGCTTTTTTCCTATTAAAAAAATATCTAAACAGAAGGAATACTCACACCAGTGTGCATTGTAGTCTACTACATCTTTCCTCCTCAAGGCCAAAAGCACTGCTCAGGTAACAAATAAAGATCAAAGGCCCTGTTGGTAGGTTTAACAGTTATCAAACCCTGTGCTGTATATGCCTTGATACATCTCTTTAATTTCACACTTTCACTAAACACGGAAATCCGTCCTACACTACCAGACATTCGAACAGTTTTGGACCAGAAAAAAAATCAAAATATTATCAACTAATCCTGCACATTAGAAGTCACGTGAGCAACTGTCTTGACAATTTCTGTCTTTTTCAGTGAAACGGACTGCAATTTTAGGTAGCAACCAAAAGCATCATTTTTCATACGGCTTTAACAACTAGAACTTAAAAACCAACAATATGCAAAGTCTTTGGAGTTACAGATTACTAATTGATTTAACATTCTTAGGGCAAAACTAGCAAGACAAGGCTAATTTACATTTTTTTCTTTGCAAACATGACAACTTGCATTATACACTTCTAATTAGTAATATTTCAGGCATTATTCCAAGTCCTGTGTTAGTGTTTCTTTTTCAATGCTGCATGAGAAAAATGTGTTATTACTTGGTTAGGTCTTAAATACTTTCTTGCCTAGCAGCATCTAATATAAATTCTACACGGCACCTTTAGAGCATTATGCCAAGACCTTTGCACTGTAATAACAAAACAAAAAATAAAGCAATGCTTGAGTCTGTATGAAGTGCATTAGCAGAAGTTCTGTATTTTTGTTTATTAGGTCTCTTGGCGTTTCAGTGAGTTGTTACATCATGCTACAGAGTCAATCATGATCATCTGTGGTTTTTTTAAGGCCTCTTGAATTACCATGATTAAAAAAATTCTCTGACTGTATGTTCGGCAAATGAGAGGCAGAAATCCTGAAAGTATTAAAGTACAGAGGAGAAGATTTACTTTCCTGCACTGGCTGAAACATCAGCATTTGCACAGTGCCATTTTCCAGTACTGCTTTAATATTCCATCTATTTCAGTAGGTTTAGACCACACATTCAGCACATATTTCCCCAAAATCTAAAGCTATTCACTCAATTGTATGACAAGGGTTTATTTTGGTCCATAAAACTAATCCTGGGACTGTTGAACTAAAATAGCTTTTCACCACAACAGGTGTTAGCTGATCATTAGTAGAGCTGGGCTTAAAGCTCTTAACCACAGCCATTAGAAATACTTCTTGGTGTTAAAAAGTCAAGAGTGAGGCCAAAACACCATCAGTGATCTGCATCAAGGGACTAGTTTAATTAGAATGGCATTTTTAAAATTCACTTTGTCTAGTCTTGTCTGGTAGCCTCAGCACTCAAATTATAACATTACATCATTGTAAATACAGAGTACCTTTTGTTGATTCCTACCACTAAAACAAGAATACACTATCTGATTTTTTTTTTTTTTTTGCATTGCTATATACTTCAGTGTATACAGCAATGCAAATTGAATGAGATTTTTTCATATACATAATTTCAGAAGCTTGGATAATTTAATGGATTTGGAATAAAATATTAATTATGAGTGTTTTAAAAGGAAACATACGTGTACACATGCATACTGATTACTTTTTTTCAGTTTTCTTTTTGTCCATACACACTTTATAAGGCAAAATGTTAGAAACCTATTAGGTAAACAGTTACTTACTTACACTATACTAAACTGATCTAGAAATGAATGCTAGACTCAATAGAGCAGCAATTATATCACACTTACCTAAAGGCAATTTAATGTTCTCAAGTGCCTCATTCAATTTTAGTCCACATGTGACTGACTCTCTCTCTGAAATTTATTGTATCTGGAATTTATCACATCTGAAGGTACATTAAATACAATATAAGAGTTATTTCATAGTTCACTCAATCAATTAAAAAGTTCTAAGACAATTCTGGAATAAATTTTCTTCTCAGAAGATATAAAAAATATCCCAATACATGAAGGCTAATGTAATTTCACTTCAACTGCATTTTCCACAGCTTTTTATACCCTACTTAAATAGTGTTCTGTAGCAAATGGGTAGGTCTTGAAAACATCCACCCACCGGTGGCCTCAGATTCTATCCTGCTTATCATTCTAAATATATTTCCCTCCATGACACTTGTTTTAAGCAGTAACTCTTACTCCTTCTGGTATCTACCTTGCAAAGGGACAATACTTGCTTCTAGGCAACAACGTATGCTAGATCAGCTTGGAAACTGTGCTGCCTTGTGTACCACTTCCGTAGTACCTAGAATTTCCAGGAATTAAAAAAAAAAAAAAAATCAGGCAGGAAATCTTGGAAGTTAATTCTACTATCTGCTCAAATATATTGTTACCAACGTTATTAGAACTAGCAAGACACGTCATTGCCATCTCTTCTACCTCGTCTTAAAATTGTGGTTGAGAAAACTCAACACAGCCTCTTCTCAGCAACAGATCAACATTATTCACCAGAAACCTTTTGCTTTGTTAGTCAATACTCAGAGTCAGCATAGCAAGCTGACAGTCTTGATTGGGATAAAGGATGACTTTCCAAAAGAAAATACCCTCAGACTTTACAGCTTCTTTGTTCCATTTGTTTTCATTAGCAAAGGAAACATAGGCAATATTCAAGTAAAGTGAGGCGGCCTTACCCTGGTCTTGGTTCTTCTAAAACACATTAGTCAGGAGAACATCCAACTTCTCTTTCCATTCTCCATCACCATCTCATCTGAAACCTCAATAATCTCAAGTCCTTTTTGCCTCTTCAGTGAATTTTTTTGAAGAACACGGAGCAAAGAGAATCACAGATAAGGTCTAGATGTGCTGCTTTTACTAACAGATCTAAATATGTTGTTCTGTTATTTTTATCTCTTTCTGATTCCATGTACACTTCCTCACATGCAGAACACCAGTCAAAACAACTCACTCTCCTTCTCCACAGCCACACTGTTCAGAAGTCTAAAGGGAAATGGTTAAGCACTCTTAGAACAAGGTTCATAACCAAACATATGAAATGCCATAGCTGTTCCTTCCCCTGTTATACTCTTCACATCTTCTGACTACACACCAAAAATTTCCTCAGCTTTTAAGTTGGATATTCCTATGTTTTCTCTTGGAAAATCTGTCTCATGCCATAACCCTGCAACTCAGAAACACCTAAATATTGTGTGTATTTTAAAAATTAAATAAAACGTGTTCTTTGACATGAACACGGGGGTAGTGGAAAGAGATCTCTGGTCAGAAACAGAAGAAACACAAGCACATGATGATTGTCTTTCCAGCCAGCCCTGAATGTATCTCTGCAGATAAAAGTGAAATGACAGCACAGTGTCCCCTACATGATACAATGCACAGGGAAAAAGGTCAGAGAAAATGAGCCCTAGAGAAATCTTCCCTTTCAGAGGAAGTCTCCTATGTTCCACAGAAAGAGCTGTGTGAAAGGAATACAAAGATCTATGCTCAATGGAGAGTTTTCATTGGAAACAAAAGACTCAAAGAAAGCTTTGTATAGATTCAAATGTAACAGAAACACAAAAAAGCAAGCTCATATTAGCCTGCATGGAACAAAAATATAATAAAAAGTATGGAGACTTATAGTGAGTTATAAACATGATTCTTTGCTTCCATATAACGCATTCTGTGACTTCACTTGCATGCATGCAGGTACATAACTTGCTATGGAAGAAACAAATACCACAATTCAAAGTAATTTTAGACACAATGAAATAATCAACTCAGATCAGGACTGGTTAAGAAAATGTTTCAATGCTTTTCCTCTTTAGGATTTCCTACTTTCTAATAACAGTACAAAGACATTATCAATCAAATCAGTTGTTCAGTTCTACTTATACAACCAAACTGCAGATGTCTCCTGGATGTCCAGAATTAGGTACATTTTCTTCCACATTAACAGGCATTGGTGGGCTGATATTTAGCAGGTTTTTAAGAGCTTGACACTCTCTTATGATACTAAGTGGTATACATTTTGTGTCCTCATTTAAGACGTAAAAGAATTTGTTTATGCTATTGCCTAATCTGGTTTTTGTGTTGTATTTCAGTTTGCATTTTATTTTCATTTCAAGAGACAAGTTCAGAAGTAAGCTTTCCTTGGAGATTCTAAACTTTTTTTTTTTAAGAGAAGAAAGAAACTAGAGAAAAGGAAATGTCATGAAAAAAAGAAGGCACTGTTTTATTTAAAGGCATCAGCTTTCAATGACTAGTGAAGGGTAAACCACATAAGATATGGCTCCTATTTTCACTTAGAATGGAGTCCAGCCATATGACTGACACTTGTTCTGTTGTGCCAAATACATCACTTATTCTGTGTTATGCTGCAAACAACTTCAGCCAGATTTGACTGTAGTAGCATTGTTTTTTTCAGGTCTGTGGTTTGGACTTACTCCTGAAACAGCATAAGTACAGACTTCCATACCACATCACAGTACTGCATTTATTTCCTAGGGCCCAATCTCAATAGAAATAAATCACAATTTTGGATACAAAAGACTAGAATTTAACTCTTTGGTACCAACCATAAGGATTTCCCTAGTTATTTAACAAGAGCAAATTTCTCATTTTAACTGCTCAGCCTCTGAAATTTCACCATCTGTGCCAAGATTCTCAATACATCATGTGATCTCAAGGTTATAACCTGAAAACCAGAAGAGCATTTTTTTTCCTGTGCACAGGTAGTAAAATAGTGAATCTGGTTTGACAATGGCTAGATATCATACTTTAAAAATAGATAATTTCAGGACTGCATGCAATGGTACATGCTATCTGCAGACTTGCGATCTATTTAGTCTTAAGACAAACAAAGCAAATGACTGACAAAAGGGCTGAAATTTAGAAAAACTGTGTCACTGGAGGATATTTTCTAACGTGTTAGAATTGGTCATGTGGGAGAAAAGTAAATCCCTACTCCTCTTGCAAACTACCACAGCAGGCTCCTAAATCCTCTGCCTTTCATGCTCTACTCTCCCTCAGCCTTGCCTCTCCTCTGACAAAAGCATTTTTCAAACACACAGTGCTACAGTTTAACTCATCCTCTGCTGATAGAAATTTTTTCTTCAGGGAGATAGTTATGACTGTTAATCTTTCAATATGTTACTACTGCCTGCAGATACAGACAAAACCCATCAATTCTCAATACTTTCTTTGGGTTGGTAATTTTTTTTTTTTAAAGCAGTACTTCTTACTCAGCAAAATCTGGGTAAACCTACACATTAAGGTCCCCATTCCCTTTTTTCTGCTTTACTTGCCTGAACTTTTCAGGGCAAACTCACTGCTTTCAAAACTCCAGATCACTGGAAAAATTCTTTAGGTCTGACAGATCCTGCATCCTTATGCAACTGACCCAGGGTGGTGGGATTAGTCTGTTCTGCCTGCCTACTCACATTTATGAGCTCACCACTACATTTTTTTCCACAGACAGCCAGTGATACTTCCTGTTTATTTGGCCTATCAACAGCCTCTGGAAGAATGCTGCTTTATATACTGTTGTTATCTGATGCTGCATAGATTTGTACTCTAACAGCAACTTTTATCTTTAATTCTACAATGATAACTTCAGCACAAATATCCATTTACAATAACTATTCTTAAAATACCTTAACTGAGAATCTTCTGCAAGAAGAGAATATAGGGCAGCAAAAATACTTGTTCTCAGATCAATTTGGAGCACAACCAGAAAAATTACACAGAACAACGAAGCATTAAAAATTCCCTTCACAGACTCACTAGAAGGCATTAAATTATCTTCTTGAAAACAACTAATTTCAATGTTTTCATAATTTCTTAAATTTAACATCAGTCAACGCCACAAGAAGAATAACAGTTGCATACAACTTTTACATTATAAAATACACATGTCCCATTCATGAACCAATCCAATAATGATGTTAACCAGTAAAAATCAGCTACCACATTTTTTTCTGTAACAGGCACAGCCAAAAAAATTCAGAAATAATTACATGCCTAGACCAGTGATTTATAGTCAGGCTGCCACTGACTTTATTATTCATCTATGTCAGAACAAATTACAAAAGTTCCATAAAACACTCTCCCAACCTTCAGTCTGTAAGAACAGCTGTCTGTAGAACAGTGAGACAGAGCAAAAGAAAAACCACACAATGCCAGACAGGGCTCTGCAGGGAGTGTGTTTACCTGGCTTTTCCCTGTTTTGAATGCCAGCATCGACCGCAGGAATTCTGCCTACAATGGTCTCTATGGTTCAGCAGTCTACACACTGCAATACCTGGTGTGCACAAGTAATGTGACATGTTAATGCAAGAAGCATGCCTCACTTACTGCTTGGTGGGCTAAGGGGATAGGAGATGGCTAGAGATGACAGCAGCAGTGAGATTTCTAGATTGGCCTCAACAGTTTCCCCAGAAAGAGTGCACTAGCAAGTCTCAACGTCCATTAGAAGATACTTGATTTCAATTTCACTCAGTTCCTTCCTAACTTCACCAGCAGAAATATTTTGTTTCTTTAAAGAGCTACTGCTCTCACATGCAAGAGCATCAAGCTGCTGGAGGCCACCAGCACTCTGGCTTTTAACCTAATGTACAAAAGTTTCATTCCCAGGAGCAAAAAAACCCCACCACCTTCCTTTCAGAGCCTGAAGACACAGTAGTCCTGAAAGAAGAGTAACTCCTTTAGCAGCAACCAAAAGTGAGGAAGGAATGGAGTAAAAGTATTCAGCAATACATTAGCAAGAAAGAAATTAGGGAAGACAGCAAGAGTGAAAGATAAACAAAGGCAAGCACTGACAAAGAAGGGCTGAAAGGAATATGGCATGGATGAGTAAACAAAAAGGGAAGCTGACACAAGCACAAGTGACTAATACTAGTGGGGGAGTGAGAGATTGCTGGAGAGCAGGAAAGAAAATCCTCTCTTGGTGGGCAAAGTGAATAGCATTCCTAAATCTGAGAGAGTTGTGAAGAGAGAAGCTATAATCTGAATATATTTATCAGGGACAAACGGCAGTGTCTGGGTTGTGCTTTGACTGGAAAGAAGCTACAAGCATGAGCTGTAATGGATTAAGATTCAAACACAGCCGTCTAGTGTCTGACCAGTGTATTAAGCACACAAACCACAGCAGTTACTAAAATCACTATGAAAATTGGACAAGGAATCACAGAATGAGTTGGGTTGGGTTGGCAGTGACCCTTAAAGCCATCTAGTCCAATCTCCCTGCAATGATCAGGGGCATCTTGAACTAGAACAGGTTGGTCAGAGCCTCGTGCAATTTGACCTTGAATGTTTCCAGGGATGGGGCATATACCACATCTCTGGGCAACTTGTTCCAGTGCCTCGCCACCATCTTCATAAAAAATGTCCACCTTCTGTCTAGTCTGAAGAAGCTACATAGACATTTTACTTGGACAAATGAAAGAGGCAATCTTCTTAGTTATCTACCCCTATGGTTTGCAACTTGCCAGCTTTATTACAGCTACAACACACAAAAATGAACACTTGCCTATTATAGATCAGGAAAAGACACACAATACACAGACACATAGAGACACACACTGCAGCTCTTGCACAATAAGCTGTAAGATGAGAACTGTGTCCTTACTCCAGCCTCTAAATGTCCTGCTTGCTTTCTGACTCTTACTACTAAGCTACTAACTGCTTCAGATCATGCAAGCTGTTCAATATAAAAACATAAACAGATTTCTAAACATATTTTATTCCTTTATTCTCACACAGTAATGCTTTGACAGAGAGGCATTAAACTAAAAACCAAAGAAAAAATCATTTCTAGCAAACAAAACACCAAATTAGGTACAATACCCAAGACATAGGCTTTCCCTCTCCTAATGCTGCAACTATGAAATCAAACAACTAATCTTACAGCACAGAAAAATCTTTCACAGTCTATTTATAGAAATCTGTAAAAATATTTTCACTTTCATCTTTCGCCTAGACTAGACAGAATTCATTGGAGAATGTGTTGCCTAATGAATTCTGACAAATGTACTTAACAAAAATCTAGCTGACACAAGACATGAAGTCTTCAAGAAGAAGAAAAAAGCCCAAGCTCCAACTTAATTAATGCAAGACATGCATGAGGATAATCTAGACAAGACAGTAAAATCTCAAATATGTCAAAATATATCAACTAATACCTAGTGTCATGATTTTTATTTCTGTTCAGAAAAGGCCCCAAATCTCAGCTTCCCAGATAGAAAAGCATTAGTGCAAATATTTTAAAACATTTTTGCAAATTCAAACATGCGGAACATGATGCTTAAAAGCATTTTATTGGCCTTTATTTGAATAGTCTTCATAACTAACTGCTCTACTTGCTATGATTAATGCAGCCAATGCAAACATGTCAAAAGTATTTATGTTACACCATATTATCATATATACATACTATATTCTAGGCATATAAGTCATACCAGAAAAAAGTCAGAAATTTCTCACAGTAATCATCATTTATACAATTTATGATAGACATTGCTTTAACAGTCCACTAAATGAGCTGGCATTGGTTCTATTTCCTGATGCAATGGGCTAACCTTCATCAATAGAATATAAACCTTTCTTATTCATGAATTTGCATAACTGGAAAGTACTTTTCACAAGGCTCACAAACACTGCATGTGAATTACATTATGAAGCTTTCCTGCATATTTGATGTTACAAGTAAGTCCTAAAAAATGATACTTTGCTTTATTGGTCTGTAAATTATACCAGTAAAAATCTATTTCTGCAAGAAAAAAAAATCCAGCTGAGCAATAGGATTCTACTGGAAAGAATAAAAGCTTCCTCTTTAGTCATATAATATGTGATCAGTACTTGAATTCAAGCATTTTATAAATATGTGTAAAATACATGTGCATATACCCTCTATATAAATGTATTTAAATGTTTCACAAGTTAATTTACCCATAACACCTTACTTTCTGGCCAAAATTCCATTCTTCTATTTAAATGTGCTGCTTCTGATAAAACAAAGAAAATACTGTAGAAATACCAGAATCAGAGCTCCTTTGAGAGAATCGTTGTCCTTCTGTAACCCAGAGGGCACCATGGTTTTCCACAACATACAGAAGCCAACAAACTCCTCATACAAGGGCAGGACAATGCCCAAAACCATAACCAAGATCACTGCTGAACAGAACAGGATTTACTCAAACAAGGACAGCTAAGCAAGTAAAGCAGTATTTCCATGAATAAAAGGTGTGTTTCTTTGAGTTTTTCAAAATAGTTTTTCAAAATAGTTTTTCAAAAATAGTTACACCAACTCTTTCTCCATGACATCTTCTTTCAAAAGCCCATTGGTTTATAGACTTAGAACTTGATTAAACTTTTTTTTTTTTACTCAAAAATATTGAGCTGTCTGTCAATAAATGTACAAAAGAAAATACCAATTAGAAATCCTTCCCAGTAGCTTGGCTACCCGACTTTAATATGAAAAAGATCAAAGGAAAAAAAGAATTAAGGAAAGGAAGAATTTGGAGCCATTTCAGTTTTTCATCCCCAATTTTGGGGGTACAGAAAAAGAAAGTCATGCAGAAATAGGGTAAGATCATTTTATTACTTATCAAGTTCCCAAAGTAGCTAGAATAGAATAGCTCTGACTGAATCCAATAGAACCAAGAACAACAGGACAGTGACATTTTACTGATGACAAATGAATCAATGAGTATCAGATTTGCACATCTCAGACACCTTGGGTGGGACTGCAATATTTCATTACTGCAGTATTTCATGACTGCAATCAAAGCCTATGACATTGTAATCAAACTTATCCTAAAGTGTATTAAGTCACAAAAAATATGTCACTTGATCTATATTTCATCTTTAACATAGACCATAAAGATTGTCTGGTGAACTGATATGAAAAATATTCTACTTCCAATTGAAACACAGACATGATATCATCAGAGAAAATTAAACTCAACTTGTTTAGACACTAGCAACAAGAATTCAATCACCTTTATTTTTTCAGATGCTATGGAACAAGCAAGATTAGAGTAATATTTGAAGTATTGGGTTAGGAAGAAAAAAAAATGAAAGGATGATATTTAAGTAGGTAGAGAAGAAGAGAGCAAGACATTACGATAGCTATATAAATTTTAAGAATAATTCTTCCTCACACAGTAGTAAAACAATAAAAAATTTACTTTGAAAAAAGGGAGGATTGGATTTATACCTTGTTTAGTTCATCTGTGCCCTCTCCAGCAAAACAGTCACTAAATATAATGAATTATACACAGAATATAAGTCACTAACAAAAGTGACTGCTAGTACTGATAACACACGAAGTGATGATCATAGTATCACCAAAAAGGGGTTACTAAGCATCAGACAGAACAGTGAGAATGTCTTATTTCCTGCAGATGATATCTCAGACAGCATTCTGTTGAATAGGGGGTTTTATTTCACCTTCTTGTTGCAACGAAAATTTTCTTGTTGAATTATAATAGTTATAACTGGTGAAGGACATGAGAGGGGGAAGGGAAACCTGGGACATGTCAACTGGCTGTCAGAGAGGCTGATAGAAAAAATAAGTGAGCTGCTGATAGATAAAAGAAGGAGGGGGAAAAGAAAGGGCTGCTGTGGGAAAAAATGTTATTAATTGTCATCAAATTTGTCTGCTTAACTTCTCAAACCCTTAGACAGGCAAAAAATCTATCAACATATAAACATTATTTCCGTGTTCTTTTACCAGTGCAGTTACAGTGAGCCCACTAAAATCTATTGCTTGAGTAATTCTGTACGGGTTATACAAAAGAGCACACCATGCTAGAAAGGAAAGGCTATCCCAAATTTCTTGCTCAGAAAGGCACACAATAAATCAGGAATCATCTCTTGCAAGATATAATTCAAGCAGAGCTGTGGATCCCACGGACTGAGGGAAGAATGCAGACCACAGAGGAGAACAAAGTTGAAAGGGATAAAAGTGTCAATTATGCTGAAATCTGATACTTTGTAAAATAAACCAACTTCAGACAGACTGTTACTTAATCCCAGTTTTGGAATGGAATGCAAGCTTCACCCCTGCCCTGCAACACATGTACTACAGCACCCAGTTACTTTACCCTGAAACATCTAAATGCAGCAAACATAACTGACAACAGCAGGCCAGTCTCCTACCCACAAAACACTGCACACCCAAGTACCAGATGCTTTGTGAACAACCTTCCAAGAGATCCAGCGGAGTCCTTGCACATGCAGCAGAAAGAGGCAGCTTCTCTTTTGCTGCACTCAATCTGATTTCCCAGTACTGTGTGATGGGCCAGAAGGCATACATGCACTAAAATAGCAAGTGTTTAGATCCTGTCATTCCTGTAAAATGATTCAGACTTTTGAATAAAGCCTTTAGAAGAAAAAAAAAAAAAAAAAAAAAAAAAAAAAGAATGGACTAGCTTTGAATTCATTTACTTAAAGTCTCACTTGTTAACTAGCAGGGCTTTGTTGAGAGAAAGCCTTTGCAGTGTTATAATCTTGTAACCAACAGAGGCCATTCAAAATGGGCAACACAGCTTAGAAAAGAAGTGAAAGAAACTTTTTATAAAGCCACAAAAGTTACAGCAGCAGAGACACATGGCACTCTTAATGAGCTTTTCAATACTCTTGCTGCGTATAAAACATAAAAAAACTGCAGCCATTTTCTCAGCCGAGAAAAATGCACTGCTTTTATTTAAGCTATATAAACAACTTCTCTTTAGAAACCAAATTGGCATGTTAGTTTTATAGAGTTTTGATAGGAAGGCTTAACATTAAAAATATCGTATGCTGTGATTTGACTGCTCCCTAGTTCCACATTAATATTGCAAATGCCATAGAAAAGATGAGAAAAACAAAGCATTTCCATTTCCACCTTCCACTCCCTCCTCCCAATGCCCCCTTCTACAGTGAAAAGCAGAAAAAGTAACCATATATGCATATTCATACACACACACACTCAATAAAAAGTGCACTGTAATCCTTCACTGTGCTTTTCAAAGGTACCATACAACATGAGCTTCTATTACACTCAATAAATGCCCACCTCTGGAAAAAAAAAATATCCAACCATTCTAAAATTCCTTAGTAAAAACAGTCTCTTATGGAATCAGTAGCTCAACACTGAGGAAAAACATTCCCATCTGGTCTATCTTTGGAATTCATAGTATTCCTTGGATTTTGCAGACTCGCTCCACATTCTCCAAATCCTCCACCAGACGTTGGTATCCCTCTCAGTATTACAGGAACAATTTCAGCATGATACATTGTTTTTGTTAGAAGGTGGTAAATAATTTCAATTCTGTAGTCCAAGCAAGATACAAGTTATTACCCTGTGTTTTTTTCCCTCTTTAGAAAGTTATCCTCACCTGTTCAAAATGTCCAAAGAGAGAAGAATTGCCAGAGCTTCCTTTTCCCTCTTTCACCACTTGATTAAAAAAAGACTGCTCAGCTCTCCATAAATCCTGAGAAGGCTCAGAATTTTAAGAAACCAAAGCAACTAAGTTTTCGTGGTTCCATTTCTCTTCCTTCTCATCTTTCATGGGTTCCAAAGGATACAAACACAGGTCTAAGACGTGGGATGCACAAAGCAAGACTTCTCCCTCACAGTTACTGGTTACTTTCTCTTCTCAGTCCCCTACAGGTTAATTCTGCTGCCACTCAATGTCCCCTGATCGTAATACACTAATAAGGGGAAAAAGTAATATTCTCCTACACTGGGCTAAGTGCTCATCACATTTACCACAAAAACCATTTCTCCTGACTGTTCAAGGGCTTCCACAGATGGAACAGGTAATTTTAAGGACCAGCTGCAGCTCCGTAATCTTGGATATTTGTTGGACCATCATATTAGACTATGAAACATTGTTTTCCCGATATGTAAACTACAAGCTATAGTGTAAGCTTTCTATGAAGCTCCAAGAACTTGTATTGCAGAGTCTAATCTTATTAGCCTTTTTTTTAAAGAAAACATTTTTCTCTTTTGCAGAAGAAAAATGCAACACCATCCAGTATTTAATATTTTCTATATTTCTCTGCAAGAATTGCATAATATTAATATTATAACAAAGGAATATTTATCAGTTCTTAAATATATGTTTCATATGTTCCTGGAACTTTTTTACATTTCAGAAATAGTTTGCAGTCCCCAGTTGTAAAACTTATGTTCACATCAAAAACATTTCTATAAAGCCTTAAATACAATCTTGATTTTTTTTTTAAATACCATGCACACTTACATAGCACTGTTGTTCATTTCATCTCCTCTTTGGTATACTGTCTGACCTGCATTACCTATTTGAAATAATGCAAACAACAAATATTTAACAGAAATTATTTTAAGGCTTACTTTTGCTCATTTCCTAAAAGGATTTTTTTCCTTAAAAATGTATTTTGGCCACTGATTTACAGCTCAGTGATGTACTTGTGTAATTCTAGGGGAAAACTGCTGACCAATATAAAATGCAGCAGAACTTCACTATTGTATTTTCCCATTAAAAATAATCCACTAAAATTAAAGGCAATTAAGCACATTTAAGCATTGAAAAACTGATTTGGGGACCTGGGAGTAAACTAATCTACAAAATCCTAATGTAAAAGCATTTAAGCAGCATTGATTTAGTTCTTTGGTTTCTTGCATAGTCTACTTCCTACATCCTACACAGAAAGCTCCAGCAAAAATTTTATTAAGAAGAAGAAACCAGTAATTCTACCAGAGAAGCACTGAGTTTCACTACTGCTTTACTGTCCCACCATCCCTCTCTTAAAATGGCTTTTGAATGCAAAAGTCAGTTAGGTAATCAGAAAGTTCACCAGCTACTTAACTGTATCTCTGAAGTGGCTTGTGTGATATTTGATTTCTAAAATATATCTTAGCTTTCTTAGAAGGCCAAGTGCTTAACATAATAGACTTAATTTTAAAAATTTATAGTTGTTACCCTAAGCTATTAAGTGTGAAAAAAATAATAATCAATCCCCCTCAAAAAAATGTTTAATTTTGTGTTCAGTCTTATGCTAACATGTAGAATGCAAGCTTCATTACTTCTTATGTAAAGATACTCTATCAACAATTGAACTATAAGTAAAAAAAAAAATCTAGCGCATCTAATTTCACTTCTGGATTACCATCTTGAAAGTTGAAGTTTTATACTGATGGGTTGAGATTTGACTAGAGCATCTCAAAATTCAAGTCCAAATTCTTGTTATGAGAGCTGCTATCCCAGTCAATGAGACTACATACACCCTCACAAGTTGCTTCAAAAATGAGCAACACTGAAAGCAATTCTTTTTTACAAAAGACAGTGCTTTTAGGACAACAGCAACTATTTCCAAGTGACTCCAGTAAATTAAATGCAGCAATCCTTTTGTAGTTGACTGCAGTTGCCAAGCAGTGAATTAAAAGTGGTATTTTTAGCATTACAAGTTATGTTGTTTAATAGATATAGATACAGATATAGATAGCTCTTCCAGATCCAATAATTTTCAACTTTTACACATATAAAATGTCTAGAATGACAATTTTCCAAACTGCGCCTAGTACAAGGCAGGATAATATCATCTGCTTGAGATCCACATGATCATCCTTTCCCTCCTGTACTATCTAGATCTTAATTCTCTCTGCTTGAGTGAATTTTCAGGTCACATGCACTTGTTTTTCAGTGCCTAAAGCAAGAGGATCTTTTGATGATATACTGATCAATTAAAAATGCCTTGTAATTTTTCAAGTTTCCTAAGATAACTTGAAATGCCTTGCTTTCCTGAGGAAACATGAATTTCAGTAGATATCAGATGAATGCATGACAACCATCTAACCAGCCTGCAGATTTAGGAATCCACATGTAGGCTGAGAAGATGCCTGCTCACACACACACACAGAGCAGTTTGATGCTAAAGAAATTACTAGAGCAGCATTGATACAGTGCTCATTTGCCTATTTTGGCAGTACCAAAGCTTAGAAATACCTTCAATACAAGTACTAAGAGCTATGGTGCCATTTCATTTACTCAGCTCGCAGACACTGTAGGAACCAAGGCTGTGTTAACATGGACACAGAACATCCCTACTGCCGGGGAACACAGGGATGGATTTCCATCAATGACAGATCTGAGACACAGAAGAGCTCAGAGATTTCATCATGAAATTCTGTAGTGACTATTCACAATTACAGGCTCAGATGCAAGAGCCACAAAAGGTACATTTACTGAAAAGAACTATTATAAGCTAATATCTGATTCCTGCTTTTGGCTTCCAGGAAGGATCTGGGATGGTGTTACTACAATTCATACTTGTTCTTTTTGTGTCTTGGGATCACAGGTCAAGATGAAAAGAGAAAATAATTCTAAGATTCAATTGTGTCCCTACATCCAATTAATGGAAACATTAAGGTAAAAGTTTAAAAAAGTTTAAAGGAACACTATTCTGATACCGAGAATTATTACTCCTCAGTAAATCACTATTTACTCTAATATTTAGACTACCAGCTACCTCTTTATGTCACTGCTGTTGATTGAATTTTGCCTTACTGGTATGATCTCCATTCCTCTTCATCTACTGCCATAGATCCTGCTTTTTTGCTACTCTGAGTACAAGGTGACAGGGAAGCCTACACAGGTCTCTCAGCTGTTTCTCTGGAGATCTAACATGATAGTGGCTGCTGATCTTACAAGTGTGAGGCAAGCCATAGCTGACTTAGCAGCTCTGTAAAAACTATAAGTAAATAAATGAAAACATAAGCTCCCCAAAATCATTGCAATAAAATAATTAGAGAGTAAGTTAATCAGCTGTCCTGTGATTTTTGAGAGATCAGCCACTAGATGGCAGAAAAATGCAGTTTGATTTTCCCATCATGATGAAGAATTCACCCAACAGATTTCTTACACCTGCTCTAAGAGGTTATCTGTCAAGCAATGTCAGATAAAGGATGACAGGAAGGCTGATTATCTCATCCCTAGTGCACAGCCTACCTTGACTCTTTCTACTCTGCTGTAAAACTTTAAAAATATTTAAAGTATATACTTGCTATATTCTGGAAGTAGACCACTACAGGAGTAGAGTCAATTTAGTTAAAGATATTCTATAATCACAATATCACTCCATTTAATATAAAAATGACAGAATAAATGGAGAAGTTATCTCAAGATTCAGGTATATAATGGCTGGTTTTCCACCCAATAATGATGTGAACAATAGTGGTAGTGAGGAGACAGAAGCTAAGGGTATACAAAAAATAGTGCACAGAGTTAGGAAATAAAATATGAGAAGCAAGGTTCTGAGTCCTCAGAGAAAACCCTACTTCTATTGTTTTATATACTGTTTTTACATTATTTTAACAACAAAAATGGCAGGGTTTGTCCTAATGAAATTACATGCATGTCTTAAAAGTTCATGCATTTGTATTAACATTACTTTTGGGGGGAAAACTGTATTGTAATAGTTTCACCATTTTGAAAAAAAGCTTACAGTACTCAGTCCACCAATTTGGTGTCACTCCTACAGGCTTCCTTTGTGTGTACATTTCCTTACTTTATAGGTGTTTGTTATTTCTGTAATCTTTTGTTCCCCTTTAACGGTCATCATTCTCAAATATTCTTATTGGATACTTCAATTACTACAAGAGGAGAGCAGTCAGTCTCATTTTTTCTACATTTCAACTTTTTCCTGTTCTCTGTTCCTACCTTTTGGGAAAAAAAAAATCAACAAAAATAAAACAAAGCACACTAAACCCAGAACAAAAGGGTAATTGAAAACAAAATACTTCAGAAATTATATAAGAAGGAATTATAGCACTACATTCATTGTACCAACAAAGAGAAAACCTACAAAACCCAAACTGTTTTACAGCAATTCACTGAATTCCCTCATGCATCCCCTCTTACACATACTGCACTAGCAGAGGGACCCAAACACACAGTACTTCTAAACCAACCTATTTTACATGTATCTAGTAAGATTAGGATTATCTTTTCTCACAGACACAACCTCCTTTTACATAAAACCCTCAGCCAAACATTACCATAGTTAACCTTAGATTACTGTCCTTGATCCTTTCACATAACTACAACTGTCAGTGGTAAGATTCTAGCTCAAGTGAAATCCAAGGGGTTTTTGCTGAGATCCCATAATTTACTTTTTCAGATGACACTACTACAGCAATACAGTCTCTTACTACAAGGCTTAAGTAGGAGAGAAAGTCCTCTTTCCTGCACCCAAACTAAGTCTAACATTGTGGAAAGTAGGCAAAAAAGACAACATAATGACAAGTCTTTCCCTCTACATCCTCCCATCTAAACTAATGTTGAAAACCTCACAAAAGCAGAAAAGATCAAGGCAGAAGCAAACTGTGCCTTAAGTAAAAAAATAATAAAAAATGATTATATAAAAAATACTGAGAATTTTCAAAGCTTCACTGGAAGTTACAGATTTGTTCTGCAGCAAATCAGCCACTGAATTGGGAAGAAACATGTCAAAGCAGAACATCGGATACAGACTGAATAAATCTGACAGAATAAAGCCAAATCTGCTTTAGGACTCTTCTTGAACACTGTTTAAAGAAAAGCACCTTCAACACTAACGTTACAAGAAGAGTTTCCTGTAAAATTATTTAGTCACATATTACGCTATAGTTCATATAGTGAATAAAACTTAAGCACATGAAAATGTCTTGTATGTGTTTTGAGGTGAAATTAAATTTTTAGATGACAAATTTTTCCAGCATGATGATGGCTGAGAATAATATTAAAATTCAGCACTGTTTAATTTCTTGAAATAAGAAAAAATTAATGAAACATCTGTCTACTAACACCAATTTGGTTTCCAAACAGTTTCCTGATCAGGGTGACTGATAGATTATTGCTTGGTACTTAAATATTAAGTAAAAAAATGTTTATTAAGTACCAGGTAAGTTACTTACTGAAGTAAAAGCCAGAAGTTCCTCTTCAGTCAATTTGTGTATTGGATTGTTCTTTTGGAAGTCTATACTGTAAAGAAAAAAGAAAAATAAAACAACGCGGATTGCATCTTTAGAATAACATTATTCAGAACACATTTTTCAAACTTGCAGAAATCTGAAGGACATTCTGGAAATGAAAAATGGGAGTATGCTATGCGCAGAAAATGACCTAGACCACAGAAATAAAGAACCATTTAGGGGACTAAGATATTTTATAAGCACCTTCCCAACACCATCGTCAAGTGAAATGTCTTCCTTGGTTTAAGCTTATGGGAATAACAATTTCACTAATCCTAAAAAAAGTTTAAAATCTATTGTTTCCTTTTACAGAGATCTGTTCCAAGTTAAAATCCTATAACTAACTGAATGCAGATTCTACAAATCAAGAAAGTACTAATGTTAAAGTAGTGCTGAAGGGTTATCTCAGCCAAACACCCTCCTAGTCACTCAAAATACATGAGCACAGGAGTCCATCCCTCACTAACCTACATTACCATTACCTTGAACTATTCACAGGGGGGAAATCAGAAGAAAACAGAGGCAAGAATTAAGATTATTTTATTCAGAGTTGGATATGCTTACAGAGATGATAAAGAAATCTGGATTACAACTCTGTGTGGGTAAATGTTTTCCATATACAACAGCTCCCCAACATTTACAAACATACTACAAGAGATATTACCAAATTGCACAAAAACCAACAAAAGCTATAATTCAAGCTCCCTGTTAAAACCAACGATACCAAGTGAAAACATATCCCAAACTGTACCACAGATCATGGATCATCACCAAACCCATATAATGGCTATATACAAATTTATCACACTAAATTCTGCAGCAGGCTTCATATTCTAGGTTAAAATTGCAAAGATACTTATTGTGATAATAGATTACAGACTGAAATTACGTCTGTAACCTATTACTTAACTTAACTTACATAACTTACTTTGGGATTACTTTGCCTGGTTATTCAGGCATGATTTCTTCTCCTTAAATGCACACAGACTACTAAGAACAATTTCTAGAAGAGCTTGAGAGCTCTTCCAGCTCTTCTTCCTGCAACCTCTCCAGACAGGTTGTTACCTAGTCTGTTCCCCTGGCTTCCCATGATGGAGGTTCCACACACACTTCATACCATTTATGCTGATGTTTCACAACACCATCAGCTTCAGCAAGCTATTTGACTGTGGCCACAAAGACATAAAGGAAAGTTTATTAACTATTGCTTCAGTATATTTTCCCTCATCTCCCTACATTAAAAAAAAAGAAGCATATGCTGTTGGTGCACTGTTTTGAAATTTTTAGGTAATGTCCAGAAAGAAATTCTGATAAATACCTATAACTACATATAGATATCTATCTCACTAGTTTTTCCCTGCCTTGTGCAAAATTTCATGCAAACAGGAAAGTCGTAAAGAATTTCACTGCTCCAGTTAAACCTTTTTATCATATTCAATGTCAGCTGCTAGCAGACAGATTTCTAGCTGGCTGGACGTAGTCAACTCAAGTCAACTGACTTAGGTAAACAACAGCAAGTTTCTCTATGCATGGGGGAGGGAAACAACCACAAAAAAAAGAGGAAAAAAAAGGCAGCAAGAAAAGTTCAAGGATTACAGCAACTCAACAGCACTTAGGCAACCAGAACGTTAAATGACATGACCATAACTTTTGAAAAAGCACAGGTAAACCAAGGAACAGTCAAATTGCGACAAAAGTAGAACTTATTTTTCATCATCCTCAAAATAAATTGTTTCAAGCAGGAAGGATTAATCCTCTTCTTATTCTAGATCAATTTTTGTCACTCCTTTTTGAAGCTAATAGATGCAGCTCTTCCAGATAAAAACAGTGCTAAAATAGATCTCTGATTTCCATTTCTGCCACATGCATTGACAAAGCCTGAAGACAAGTGCAAAAATGTAAGTCTTGAAAGACAGAAGAACAACTAAATTGTTTTAATTATTTTTCTGTACTGAATCAAGTCAAATTTAAAGCTATAATGTGAATCTGAATCTGGAGTAGAATTGTACCTTAGTTTTAAGCATTTCTAATGACTCTGTTAGTTCTTGTCAGACTGCGTTATGAACATTTAATTTCTATGACCTGTATTTGTTCTGGTTCAAGGACAGATAAACCAGTTCATCCCAGAGAATTTCAGGAGTTGAAATCTGAGTGGAACTTAGGATCTACTATGTAAGATGAGTGATTTTTTCATAGCAATATGAAGAGAAGTCACTAATCATCACATCATTCAGTTTTGTAAGCTATTTTCTCACCGCTCTTGAGTCTTGTCTTAAGGAGTTTATTGAAATAAAAGGGGGAAAGACAACAATGAGAAACAGACATTCTTTAGATAGATTAAACAGAACCTTGGAGTAAGATGTACTGTGCAGCAGAAAAAGGTATTTTCTAGTATAACCACAAAAGCTAATTGTCAGCAGCTTACAAACAATTCTTAAATCTGATTAATCAGGTCTACCTTGACAACCTAATGGATAAAGTACTCAGCTTAACTAATGAGTTACAAACTTTGGGACTTAATCACCCATATTTGAAACAGTGGAATTAATAGTCATCAAAGCATCACTTTCTGGATTATGACTACTTGTTTCAAAAACTGATTTTGAAAGATGAAAAACATTAAGGAACATTGCTAAAGCTATTAAAAATGAAACAGCTTACAGGAATTCTAAAGCTAACTTATTAATTATTAAATGAAGCATTTACCCTCCAGAATTGCAGTCCTCACGCATTAAAGCCCAGAGCCTGCTATAGAAGAAGGCTTGAGAAGAATGTTTTGCTTAAAAGCCAATGCTGTTAAATGCTTTAACATGTCTATGCTTCCTCACAAAGTGACATACAATAGCTAATATGGACACCAAGGGTACAGCCAGCAATCCAAGCCTAAACTCTCCCCTGTTACAAGAAGAATTCTCAAAGCTGACATCCTATTACAGCACCCTTTCTGCAACATGGTTAGATCTCAAATCTTGTCTCCATCTCTGACTGAGACAGCTTCAGTCACTTAACATCACCCTACCCACTAAATGGGGTTTGCCAATCCTTCAGGGAAGCAACACTGATTTGGTTGGTTGTCTTTAGTTTTGTCTTGCCAAACACAACTGGCAGGCAATATGGTTCCTAGTCACTGCTCAGAACATGACAGTGATGGTCTCAAACTCAAACACTGTGATCAAAAAACTTACTGTGCACCATGCCAATGTAAAACTGAAAGTGTACCCTTAAAAAAAGGAAAATAAAACAAAAAAGAGCAATAGGTAAATTAAAATTTCCTTCAGAAGGGAGGGAACAGGAAGGATTATATAACCTGAACATAAAACAATACTATGTTAAAAAACACAGTGCTCGTGAAAACGGTCCTCAGCAAGGGAAAAGCTTCACCTTGACTTGAGTCAGAGTGTGGAAGACTAAAAGTGAGTGGGCTAAGAATTTATGTCAACCCACTGTTCACCATATGGTCCTCAAACTGGATCGAACAGATTCCGTCATTTTGCAACTCATAGATCAGAAAAGCACTCTGAGAGTCAGCCATGGTGAACACTGCACCAGAGTCACTGACTGACTGTATTATGCTTCTACATGCCCTGACTTCTGAGCCTCAGACCTCAGGCCTGCCTTTTGCTCTCCTATGCTATTTACAAAACCCATGTAGCATATAATTTCTAAAAGGTGAAAAAAACAAAGGTGCAAATCACAAGGACTTAATACTATAGTTTTTAACTAGTAAAAGACACTGAATTTATACAAGTATTCCTATTTCAGTGAGTAGTAGGGCATTTGCTTGATGGTTGATCCTCACAGGAAGCTGCCAAGTAAGTGCAGAATCTGAAATATGTTTTCAAAATTCACTGAAGTACTGAAGTGCTATCGCTGTATGGTAGCTAATGCCAGCTGAAATCTGAAATGTAACTAACCTGAAGCACAAAGAATATAGAGTTTTTTAAAGATAAAACAACAATATAGCTATTAATGAAATATTGCTAAAATTCTCAATTGGACACAACAGCTCACTGTGAGAAAACTGAAAATGTTATCCATCTATAATGCAAATCTTTTAGCCAGACTATATAATAAGGAAAAAATGTCCCCTCAACTCACCATTCCATTATTTCATTGTAATAATGATTCATGCAGTTGTTTCTTTGGGTTTGTTTTAAAGTAACCATAAACCAACTTACCATATTCCAAGGATTACAGCAAGCTCTTCTGCACACAAATCAGGTACCTGGTACTGATCAGCATCTGCTAATTTGATCTCATTAAGCAGCGTGTCATCATTTAAATCATAATTCTGCCGGAAGAAAAAAAGAATATTTTAAAATAGACAGAATTATGCCTTCAAAATATGAAAAAATATAGACTTGTTTGAAAAAGGATAATACTACCATTAAAGAATGACACAATGGAAAGCAATTTACGATTATGATAGAATAACTAAGTAATGAATCCAGTACAAGGAATTATCACCCAAAACATCTCTCCTACAAATATACTGTTTCTTATGCATGAGGAACAGCATTCAGAGCAACTCTAAGGTTAGCTAATATCAATTTTCTTTTTAAATAAGCCTTAAGGCAGCTTCCCTTTTCAAGCTGTTACTCATAGAATTATCAACAATTTCATCCTCTACTATATATGCACACATAACTGAAACAAATTGATGTTATGGTCATTAATGTGGGTTTTCAGGCTAACCATCTGGGAATTGAAGGATTCCTGCTTAAGTATCAGTAAAAGCCAACTACATAAGCCATGACTTCTGGCAGTAAAGGCAAATTTAAAAAACCCAAAAAACAGGAGAGACTGAAAAGACCTCACTGAGGCAGCACATTCTGAAAACCCTTACTCCTGGACAACTACCTGTGATTTTCCACAAAATTTCCTCCGGAACACACTTTCTGTTTAAAGAGTCTTTAGTTTTACCAAAAAAAAAAAAAAAAAAGCTACCTGTAGTTCACTGTATACCATTTATTTAACTTGAAGAAGAAAATAATATAATCTAATCTATGTCTGAAAAGTGCAAATTAACATGTTCATAGAATCGGTCTTTGTTTGAAAACAATGAAAGATTTCCTTGGCTGCAAGCAAAGAGGAAGTAGCTGTAATAATACTTCTTCCTTCTCCCCTTGAAAAACAAACCCAAACCAAAACTGGTCCTGAAACCAATTATCATACTACTGGTTTTTAGTTACCAGTAGTAGTTTTTACAAACTATTAAAAACAGATAATGGATTTATATTAACAGTTTTTCAAATTTCCTATTAATTTCCCTTCAGTGTCCCAGTAGTAGCTGTTTCTCATTCATATCTTCCGTTGGCAAGATCAAAATGAAGGTCCACAGAAGAACAAAGAGCAAACAGGAATGCTTTGAAGTGAGTTATAGGCATTTATCAACAGTATTTTATCACTATATAAATGAAAGGAAATTGTGATTTGACAGAGAATATGAAGAAAATAAGTTTTCATTTTAAGAGGATAAGTAAGATATTCACAGTTTTAAAGTCAAATTTATTACCATCATTTTCTTTTCTTACTGTATTAAACTATAGAAGGATTCTCTAACACTTCCAGTGGAAAATTATTTTTGAACTAGTATAATGATACTTCGTCAGGTGTAACATAAATTACAATTTCCTTCTTCAGGCCTAAATAATTTAAAAAATCTAACTTGTATAAATGGTCCTAATTACTTTAGCTTCACTACAAATATTGATCAACTGAACTCAACTGTAACTGTATGCCAGAGCTTTAAAGCATGATTTCCATTCCTTAAAACATAAAAACAGCTCTGAATTGTTTAAAACTGATGAAACTATTTTAACATACCACTTCATTTCAAGAGTCCTTATTCATCACCTCAAGCCTGAGGCTTTCCTTTCACAGCAACTGATCTGGGAGCAAATACTTCAGAAATTTGTGAGTAACTGGGAAAAAACACTCAAACAATATCCCAGTTAGGAACTCTAAGAACAATGCATCCTATCATTTTGTTCTAGGTAAGTTGTAATTGAAGTCTATAACTAAGTGCAACATTCACCAGGCAGCCTCTCCTGAGCTCTCACTATCCCACAAGGGGTTGTCATATGTAGCTCTACCATAAGCCCAAGTTGTCACATGTGTAGTCAACCTTGTTTCATCAAATCAAATGCAACACCAAGGATATGGTAACGGGCAAACAAGAAAAATCTAGATTAGTCTCCTAAGATATTTATGCATTCAATTTTGAAATAGAGAAATACTGACAATTTTTTTTTGCTTAAGATCCCTGCTTGACCTGGAAGTCTACCAAGGCACAGTATTTACTAATAAAGGCTTTCCTACTTGAAGTATAAAATTGGGACCATAATGGCTCAATTCATCTCTGGCTTCTTTAGGAAGTTCAAATAAATTTAAATCTCCTTATGGGGAAAAATGTCATCCTAAATCAATACTGTGGTTCTCAAGCAATTTATAATTGAAGTCATCATGTACACCCTTAAGATCAGTAGGACCAACTCATATAATTCATGCCACAGGAATAAATAGAGCAATTTCCTATCTTTGCACTGTAACTGAATACGTCTGTCAGTCCACAGCAATCTCTGAAATCCTGTGATGTCTTGCAGACTACTTTGAAAATCTGCCTCTCACCTGTTTTCCTAACTCCATCATTCTTAGTCACTAAAAATTCATGCATGAACTGTAGAAGATCATATTTGCAAACATGCTCTTAGCTGAGTAGCCACATCTGCCTTGCAGACATTCATATGTTGCTTTATCCCATGTCCTTTAATACTATGCAAACTACTGAGCCACAGTTCTTTCATGAACTTTCAAAAACCCCAGCTAAGTTTCTCTAGGCACAACACACTTTTCCCTAGTAGACACCCAACAAAAGCCTCAGAACATTTGCATTTTAAGAAATTAAAACAATTCTTCTCAGATACATACTATTGTCAAGCTTTCTAGAGGTGTTGCAGCTGGACTTAGTTCACTGTGGGGAAGGAAGAATCCATCTGTTCTCTGGACATCCAAAATAAGCTGCGCAACGTATTTTTCCTGAAATCGTGTTCTCTTCCCCAAAGCACCTACAGAAAATATGTTTATATTAATGAACACAACAAACCAGTTATCTAATAGTATACTAGAGAGTTACTACCAAAATAACACCAGACAAAATAGAGAAATACATGGAGAATTAACCTATAAAATTTAGCAGTGGTTAGCCTCTGCTTGATCTCTTTGCAGTGTTCTCACTGCCAGCAAACACACAAAGTAATACACGTTACAAACATAGCTATATAGGTCTAGCAAAGCTGCTTTTAATTAAATTCCCCATTACCCAGCATTTTGAAAACTCATAGTCATCAAGTTTCACCACTTCTCTGCTTATTTCCAAGCAATAAACCAGAAACAATTGTTCAATTTGCCTGCTAGAAGTTAGTGACTACATGGAGATATTTATGCAAATGGAAATCCCATAATATCTTAATAATATCTTACAGGCCATCATTTTAAATATTTCAAGTCTTCATCTGAAGAGTTAGATCCTTTGAAAAAGGATCACAGACATGATGTTACCAGAATACAGCACGTAAGATACCATAAAAGCAATATCAGGAGTGAGTGAAACAGCAAACCAGTGAAGGCTCTATAATGAATTAACCAAGATTCAGAATGCACAACGTGAGACCCCACCCAGAGTTGTTTCTTCAGTTCCTTATTGGACCCACTGACAATTTTTATTAGTTTTTAAAGTGGTAATTGACACTGATACCAAATTGTAAGGAAAAACATCTGTTCCTCTTCTGATAGCAACTTGCTTGTAAAATGCAGAGAAATAAAAGAGTAATTTCAGGACAATAACTTAAAATAACAGAATTTTAGCTCATAACCAGAGCCAAAAATGGAGCTAAAAATTACTCTATAAAATTTGAAGGTTTGCTTGTTCATTATTACTGTAATACAACGTAAAATGGAGGAATGAGAGCTAATCCACTGCTAGCAATCCATCTGCTGCTTTTGCAGAACCAATTAAGATGAAATAAAGGTCTTATTTTTGTGATAATTTTGAAAAATTTTCAGTGTATAAAATCTTTGAGGTAAAGATGACTGACTGCTCATGTGACAAAGGCCTGATGATGAGGCCACAGTCCATAAACCTCATCCAGCAGAGGGACTGAAATAGCAGTCACACACTTGTCTTCCTGGAAGTGGAAAGAGATGAGCAGGGAAGCCAGAAATTAAACTGATTTCTCCATTTCTGCCAATTACCCCTTTTAGTGGAAAAGCCCTGTATTAAGAGTTTATGAAGAAATGAAAAAGGTTCTAAAAATATCACTTTGAAAATCACACAGCACACTGCAGAGAGACACACAGAGCAAAGTACTGTCTAATGATTCCTACTAATTTTACACAGTGGCATTCAATCCTCTATTTTAATATTGCTTGAAAATCACTATGCTGTAATTCACTTCCTGTTATGTCTTACTGCCTAAACAGCTGAAGGAAACACTTGCAAAGTTATTCTGGATACCAATAAAATTGCTTACTACCACTCAGAAACTGGGATTTATTTATGCTCTCACACCGCCCACCACATTTTTTAAACCTAAGAATTTCTTGCTATTACAGGGACAAAATACTGGTTTTTACTTGAAAAATATCTATCACGTGTGTTAAAGCTGAAAAAACATTTGGTTGGTTTATACCACTACCACCACAGCAGTGCTCAAGGCCAGCTGGATAACACCTTGAGAAACCTGCTGTACTGAGAAGTGCCCCTGTCCTTGATCTTTAAGGTCCCTTTCAACCCTTAACATTCTATGGTATATCCTCCCAAAGTAAAAGGAACCTACACGGAAACTTTACTTTCTGTTTCATATTTAAAGTGATGTGTTCATATTCCCAGAGATGTGTTACTGGGTATGAAAAGAATAAACAGATCTCAGAATTCAGAATTATTAATCCTCTAGATCTGTTGATTTTAAATTTATTTTGGATTACTACTCTTCATTTCACTAAATTTATATGCAAGAAGGATATTAGAAATTGTTTTCTAGAGTTATTGATGGTTATGCCTCATTGTGAGGAGCATAATGATGCTTTTCAATAAAAGATAAACACTATACATACTTGGATTAATGAGACTTAAAAAACTTACACAAACCAAGTATGATTTATTCACACATTTCTGAAATAACTTTGGAAAATATTGGCCCTAAAAACTCTGTTCTTAGAACAATATATATTTCCATGCTGTAATACAATATCCAGCTAGTAAGGATTACAACCATCAATGCATATAAACTCTCCAAATCCTTTCCTAAAAAGGAAATCCCTCCCAAAAGCCTTAAAAGTGTCTTTGCTAGAGCTTGGATTTTTACATTAAACCAAAGTCTTTTTCGATGATGCAACATTCCTCCCATTTAGCCCAAACATGCATGTCAAATGAATTTGTCTAGAATGCCAACAATTCCCACATGTTATGTTCATTCATTTGCCTTCAGGTTAGACATAACTATGTTAATAGATTTATGGAGATAAACCACAGAACATTTAGGAGTTTCACAACATTTTTCCAAGATACTGTATCACCACAGTCTTTCTCTGGGACTATCATAACCTCTTAGTAAAGTAATAAAAAATATAAATAATTCCACTGCATCCAATCTTTTTTCCTCCTTCTCCAAACAATAAGGTTTTTTTCTAAATTGGGTTTAAGGAAATTATTAATCCAAAATTTGAAGAGCTCCTTCATAGGAAAAAAAAAATCCAACACCAAGACTGTCTTGTTGATTTTACTTATTCTCAGTTAATTGCATTTTTATAGCTAGAGTACCATCATAGGTAGTAACGTTTTTAATATAAAAAAAAACCAAGAAAATTTTTGACTCGTTTGAAAGAAAGGTACTTTATGATACCAAGCTGGCAATAAATACTTAGAACACACCACATGCATACAGGGAAAAGAGGATAGGATCCATTGAAATATATAGATGACCTTCAGATATAAACTATTATGTTTTATTTACATTACACATCTTTCAAAGTCAGCTTTTAAAACTTTTGAATAAATGAGCATGGAGTTCCACGTAATTTCTGAGAGCTTGTGTTTCTTTGGGTTATTATTTGTTGTTTTGTGTGCTTTAGCTTTTTTTTTTTTTTTTTTTGCTGCTGATGGCTTCGGGTATTTTAAATTAAATTATTAAAATGATTCATTATATAAATAGGATTAGCTGCATCTCCAACCTAGATATGAAGGAGCATGAGCCTTGTGACATACAGTGATATAACAAGTAAGGAAGTTGCACGTTTCAGCTCCTTAGCACTTCCCACAAGAAAAAAACAGATAAAGATTTTCTGCATTTCTACTCAGGTATAATCACAAGTTCTCACAAAGAAAAGGTGTGATTTTATGTCGTTTTGATTGCCTAGCAGGACCAGCTAGACCATAGATCAATATCTATACATGGAAGGTTTTAAGTGCAGCACTCTGATCCTCCTGACACCAAAGAATAGGTTCTGAAAGGATAATTATAAAGTCTCCATAGTGACTGAATCCTTGTGATTTCTGTGCATCAGAAATTTAACTTCCCTACTTATTTTCCATGATGATACCAGTCCTGGGAGTGACTTCTAAAAGCTATTTACACAGAGCAGATCTAGGCTAGTGGCACAAAAGGTGAAAGACTGCATCAAATATCATGCAGACACCTTTGTAAGTGTCTCCAAATAAACAAAACAAAAAATATTCATTATGACAGCAGCAGATGCAACAAGACATAGAATTTGACATGAAACACTAGGAAGAATGCTTATAATACCCCAACTCCTCAAATAACCATTCAGGAATGATTTTTCAACTAGATGTCCTATTTCTCTTGCAAGCAATACTAATTCTTGGAAAACAAGTAAGACCTACCTGTTAAACATCAAGCTTTTTCAAAGTACAGTTATTTATTCCATGGAAATGTCACAAAAAGCCACAACAAGCCATAGGTTAGTTTGGTCCAACCAATCATCCTCTTAGACTTTACAAGCAAAACTTACCTGTAAGATTAATCTGCAGTTTTGTTATGTCTTTAGCCATATTGAAACAGTGCTTAGCTTTTTTATATTCATAGTAAAACAAAAAGGTATAGGCAGACTCAAGATGGAACTGAACTGCTAAGTGCCAGCTTTCACCACCTGTGAACAAAGCTTCTGCTTCTGTCACTGCAAATTAAGAAAAAGAAAAGAGATGAGCATGCAGTTCTGGAGAATGGTATTTTAAAAATACCATTTTAGCAATCTACCATGAGAGAAAGTCTGTTGCTCTTTACACCTTCACACCTTTAAAAATTCACTAAGAGTGTATAGAAAATATAGGTGATTTAAAGCATTTTTCAAGTTTTATATCTAAGGATTATTACCAGAAAAAAGAAAAGTCCAATCTTTGCTTATATTTAACAGCAAAGTTGAAGTGGGAAATATAACCTCTGCAGAAAATAAACAACTCCAATTGTATTGGACCTTCTAAAGAACATAAGAACAAAATATTGAGCTAATACCCACCCCTTAAGTACAAAGCTTCTAATTAAAGTTTCAACAGCAGACCAAGCATTGAATGATGGCTTAGGATTTGTAAGACATTTTCTGTTTGTCTGTTTTTTGTGTGTTGAGTTTTTGTTTGTTGGTTTTTTAAATAACTATTGACTTCCTGAGTGATAAAGACCATGTCCTTCATCTGAACTGGAAAAAATACCTCTGTGAACAGATCTGAAGTGTTTGAGAAAGAAGACTTGAATTTTTTCATTCAGCATAAAAGCATTTGCATTTCCTATATATTTAAGTTCTATCAAAATACAGTAAGTTACAAGAGAATATTCCTGTAAATACAGACATTAAGTTGAAAATTATTCATCTGATTAGTCTTAAATGGAAGTGAGTTTTGTGCTTCATGCTTTATTTCTGCATTTTGCAAAAATATTTAGATAATAAGAATTCCAAAAAATCTTATAGCATCACAGTACTTAAAAAGGACTGGTTACCCAGTTACAGCACTGAGGTGGCTTCTTATGCTTAATTTTTCAAATAAGCTTTATTAATGATGTTAAAAAGTCTTACTATAAAAAACAGTATTATCAAGGATTTTTTAAACATTTTCTCTAATTTTTTTAATTTTTTTTAAATTTAGAGATTGGCAGTCAAATCTAGCATGAAGAGATTTTATTGTTCAAACCTCCTAGGCTTTTTTTTTTGTTAGTACTTGTTAATCCTTAAAACCTTTCACTTAAAAAGCTGCTAAGTCTGAATATAGTTTTTACACAGCTTTTTTAATTCACTAAATCAAAATTTGCATAGATAAATCCTGCTTAGTAACAGCTTTTTCAAAGATGATTTTTTTTTTTTTAACCACAAAGTAATAATTTAAAAATATTACTCCAAGCCTATAAAATATTGGACATGCAAGTACAGGTGGAAACCACACAAAACCTCAACTTTTGAATGGAGTGACACAAAATAATTTCAAAGGAAAAAAATCATGTTATAGTGTTTAATTGTGCATTACAACTAGATTTTCCACAGCTAGCAAGGTTCAGTGATGTGAATACAAGATTACTTGTGCTAAAGCCATAGGTTGAGCTCAAGTGGCACATTGAGAAGCAGTCACAGCCTAAATAGCATTTACTCACAGTGCTTGATAGGCTTAGGCACTTTGAGACTTCAAGGACCTTTGAGGAAAGCTTCACATCATTACTAGTACTGATGCAGTGGCCCAGAAGCACTGATGTCCCAAATTTATGACATCCTTCTGGCACCCATACCATGTTTGGCACATGGCCAAAGGAATGGGAAACTGCACCAAATCCCACTGGTTTTGCATAATGGCTGCTTCTGAACAGCAGGGAATCCTTGCAGCTGTCTTCTATTCAGGTGATGATACTGACCTAACACTTGAGAAATTGAAGGTCTCCTGAATTTGAAGGTCTTTTTCTCTAGTAACACAAAGTTTTCTTGAGAACTTGATACAGACAAGCAAATGGGTGATTCAAGACACTCACTCCTCAAAGACAATAAAAGGTTTAAAAATATGTATTTTATGGACTATGAAGGTACTTGATTGAAATAACAGATGGCTTCAGTGAGAAAATAAACGGGTAAGAGCCACTAGCCAGCAACAACTACCAGGAAGAAACTCACTAAATATTCAGGTGTATTTTACATCATGTATCTCTGAGAACCATATCCAAGAGTCTCAAAACAAGTCACCGTCAAAAAACCTTTGTCTGCAATCACATTTTTATCTGAGAGACTGAAAAATAGCATGTGCCTTACAAGTTGATATCAACTAAAGTGAAATTCTGCTCCCTCTCTAGTCATTGCAGTTACCTAAATGTCTGATGAGCATTTCAACAGTAATGACTACAAATTCCCCTCCCCTGTGGTATCCTAAAAGAGATGCTGCAAGCCAATAAAATAAGCAATTAGAAATATACCTTGTTTTATACAGGCCTGGGCAAGAGTAAATAGCTCAGGTGATCTCTCCTCCAACAACTGCTGGTGAATATTTACACATCTTAGAGTCCACCAAGGTAAAGTCTGAAAGAAAATATGGATACTTCAAGTTCATAACAAGTATAGCCCTTTAAGAAAATAAAAGAAAAAACTAAAGTGGATTTAAAATACAGACTTTGTGATCTATTCAATTCTAGTTTTCAAAAATCAAACCTGCCTAAAACAGCTGTTTTATTATTAAAAAAAAAAAAAAACAAAAAACAAAACATAGCCTAGCATAAAGATGAACAGATCCAGGCAGTTCTGTGGTGCTCCAAGGGTTTTATGGATTTTCCCTCTATTAATTCCTCTAACTGCTCTTTGAACCCTGCAAATCTTTAGTACCACCATCTGGTAAGAAATGCTGTGAACAGCAGAAAAAAGGAATACTTGCATACACTTATTTTGGAGCAGTCACTTGCTACTTTGATTTCATAGCTCCTGACTCTTGTAACAGAAAAGGACCAAAATAAAACCAAAACCCCAAATCCAGCTGTTTCTTACTTATCTTCTTTTCTGTCACATAGATTATTTTAATAGAAAGCCATGATCTCATTCTTCAGCAATCTTCCAGCCTGAAGAGTCCTAACTATTTAGTTACTGTTTGTATGGAAGCCATTCAGTATTTCTGATAATCCACTGTCACCCTTCTATGCATTTTTTCCTGTTCTGTTTCACCTTTTTTTATTTCTTCAGGTGGCATAATTTAGCCTGAGAGAGGCAGAATGGGAGCAGAATTGCTCTTGAGAACACACTACAATCCCAATTGATAGTTCTAATGTCTGCATGTGAACTTCAGAAGGGCAAAGATGTTACTGAACTAAGCAATCACTCCACAGCATGCAGAGCTGAACCACAGCCCAGGAAATATCTGATTTTAGAAAGCTGTGTACACTAACCATAAAATCCCCACAGTCTATTAACCTCTTCTCTAGTTGCCACAGGATAAAATGCATGGGAAAGTTAATTTCAATACTCTAGTCTCAAAATTATACTTAAGATTATAATCTGTGAATGTAGAGTACACCTCTACAGAGGCTCTTATGATTGTTATTTGTTCTGGTGCAGCTAGCACACCAAACATTTTCTATGAAAGATGTTTGATTGTTTTAGAGGCACCCATCTTCTGGACTTTTTATGCAGGTATACTTATGCTCCAGACTGACCTAAGGGTTGTGCAGTATTCAAGCACAAACATCTAAACTAATTACATGGAGCTGATGCTAATGTCCCTGGATCGGAACTATCAAAAAGAATAATAGCATCTCTTTCCAAGAGCAATGAAAGATGACTTTTGATATCAAGCTGGACAGAGTAAAGCACACAAACAGGCTTCATGAAAGAGGTCAAATCCCAACATTTCATCATTTATTTAGAAATATAATCAATTTAAGTAACAAGTTTCAAATTACTTGAGTTTAGCTTTATGCAATGAACTATTAACTTTCCCACACAATGGAGTATCCAGTTTAATGATACAATGTCCTGAGGCCTTATGCTCACCACTTAGAAATTACAGAATCAGTGAGAATATATTTTTAAAGTTTCAGATAAACCAGCTGAGCTGTGTACTGTATTCTATCAGCAATGTTTTCTGGGAACCAAGTTGAAAACTTAACGGATTATTTTTAAGCGTTTACTCTTACATGTGAAGTATCATACAGGGCTTTATTAATGCTCTAGATAATACATTTTGAAGCATTTTACTTTGTTTTAAATTTATGTGCACTACTATTAAAACAGCAAAAGTATTAAGAGGCCACCTTTGAATCAAGCTGAAAAGAACAAGAAGGGCAAGCTTTAATTGCTACATCAACCTGTTGATGAAAGTACTTCCTATCAGCTGTTGCCTTTGAACTACTATTCAAACTTAATGCAGACAAAAATAACTGAACCTCAACCCTGTAGAATAAAGCTCCCCATTATGTTATTCTTAGGGGAGGCATCAGGGGAATTCTCTATACCAGGTACATTTGCTGTTTATCTGACTGACCCAATTGCTGAAATTCAACAGCACTCATCTGTGAATAGAAGGGAAAACGATGGAAGAACTTGGCTTCCAGAAACGCAGTACAGCCAACATCTCCCACACAGTTTAATTCATCACTCATACAAAGACCCAGCTGGGAATGGATGTTGTCAGCCAAGCATAAAGAGAGGCCATGTGGCATTTTGATCTCTAGCCAAATTCTGTTCAGCTGGAATTCAATAAAAAGAAGTTGCTGCTGTTAAAGGTCCCTTGCTTCCAGAGAGCCCTGCTACCAGCCAGGCTGCTGCCGAACTACAAGGGAGGTACAGAGCCTCTAAGAGTGCTTCATCATGTCTGCCTGTTTTTAACACACAAACACAACAGAGATTTAGAGTTAGAATTCATACAGTAATGGTTAACAGTATTCAAAAACTTGTTAAAAAGGGTATAGGGACATGTAAGCTGCATTACTGGGCATTCCCAGCAACCTCCTGACAAATAATATCACAAAGTATAAAGTCTGGATAAAGTTGGCTGTATTAAATTTTCTCATTTTCCAGCTAATGAAGACCTCTTTCCTCTTTTTTAGGGAAGACAGTGAGTAACTAGCTTATCTTTAAGAAGAAGATACTTGTGATTAATTGAAATCACTTTGTCCTAACTGTTTCTTAGAGGGAAGAACCTCAGGGCTACAAGGAAAGAAATAGAAGTCAGAATGATTCAATGAGGTACGAAGAAAAGAATGAGAGAATCAATTAAGCAGTAGCTTGTAGTCATAGTCATTAGTCACATACTTCTTACCTGGAGAGATGTGAGTTTGTGTCTTGAATTCACAAGGATTATCCTGGCTATAAGCAGCAAAACAGGATGAGAAGTCAAACTATAAACTGATTCACCATCTAGAACCAGCATCTTCAGAATAGCTGCATGCAGCATTTTTGGCTAAAAGAAGGGGGGAAAAAAAGACAAGTTTCAGGAAACTTAAGTTTACTTAAAAAATAATGTAACATAGAACAGAAAAAAGCTACTGAAGTATTTAGGGAAAATGTCTGTTCAAAACATAAAAAAACCCAAAAAACAAAACAAAACAAAAAAACCCTAAAACTCTGTCTCTAGGAGTCTCAACCTTTTACCAAATCATGGTAAATTCTACACTGTTTCTTGCTGTTCTGATACATAACATCAATGCAATCTGCAGGACACCGATTTCCTCCCACCTGAAATGCCATGTCATCCAGTCAACTAACCCCAAACACATTCCAGTAATACATTCATTCCCATGATCTAAGGAGAAAAGCTTAGTAAATCCATGCCATTCAATTTGCAATCACAGAAACAAAATTTTATAATTAAATTAACCTACAGCACTGAAACACACTAGATATTCCTGCAGTGTTGTCAGAATATGTTATGTTTTCTATCCCCAGAGGGAGCTTCCCGTTGGAATGGCATCAGAGCAGCAATATCAGAGCCCTTATTCCCTTTGTCTGATAAATAAAAAACTCTCTCTGCTTTGGATGCATTCCTGTATGATGTTCTCTACAGTAACACTTTCACTTAATGGCCCTGAGGTGGCTCTCCAGGGACTCTCAGTGGTGACTGTCACCTCATCTGACAGTCACCTATTCTCCCCTGCCTCTTAACACAATGAAAGCATTTGAGCAGTTTATCTTCAGGCTCAGGGAGATGTCCATTTATCAGTCTATTCCTGGCTCTCATACGACAGATTTCCCTAATGAACAAAAAAAATAAGGTTTTAGTTTTCAGTTGGTATGAAAGGGGCAGCAAAGGGGAATGGAAAGGAGAAAGCAGAACAGAAGGTTCAATGACAGCTTGCATTGAAGTCACTTGCCTGGGAAAGATTCTGAATCAGCCTACACAACCAAGCTATAAGTTACTCGAATCACATTTCAGCTTTTCAAACTAAACAAATAATTCCCGAGTTATTTGAAACTCTTCTCAATTCCTGTATCAACAGGTTCTATCAAAGACAAAAATTGTTATGCTATATGAATCTCCAACATCACCTTTTAATAACAGAGTAATCTTTAAGTTTATTCTGTTAAGTTTACACTGATTTACTATGGGGTTTTTTAGTTAGCATTAGCATTGAAAATACTTTTACTTTGCAGACAATGATTTTGGACAAAGGGGGAATTCCTGTATGACATCACTGCAGTCATTTCAATCCCACTGTGGAAAATTATGATCACAACAGTCAGACAAACCACTTGAGAATAAAAGAAAAAAACTGTCAACTGGAAATATACTGGATCTGTTGCACCTCTGGCCATTCAGAAAGGAATAACCTTATCAACATCTGTAATTTTGAGAGGGGAAAGTCATCAATCAGTACTTCTAAATATTAATTTTTCAAATACACACATAGTGGGACACTCAATACAGTTTTCAGTTTAATGTAAACTTTTTCCTATCTGCATGTTTTTGATTCTTTCTATAATTAGAGTAGACCACACTTAAAATATCCAACAGGAAAGCAAAGGAGATTTGTTATAAAACCTTTTTCAGAAACAGCCTTGCAATGCTAGAGTTATCAGTACTTGTTTAAGCACTGTAGTAATAAATTAATCTCAAATTCACATTTCAGGTCCTTTCACCACAAACCTCATTCCTGCTAATGTAACGTTAACAAGGAATGAGGGAGGAAGGAGGGAAAGTTGAGATGACATATTACAGCCTTGACAATAATCCAACAAGTCCCAGAGCCAAAGAAATGCTATCTTCTATTTTAACAAATCTATATGCTTTTTCATGAAATAAATCCCATCCAGAAATGCAGGCATCCTCTACCTGAGAAAGTTTAAACCAACATTCATTTTTCCAGCCTGTATTATCCATGCAGAATTCACTGCCCTGATGCAGTCTTTAAGGTGAGAGAACAGCTACAAGTAAGAAGATACTTAAGGTGTTATGGCTTCAAGGACTGCAAAGTTAAGAACAGAAGTCCACCAAAATCTCAAACATTGGCTAAGAGCAAAAGGAAATTCTGAGCTTGGGTTCTTGTGTTTTAACACCTAAACATAAAATGCATTGAACCTATCTTGTAGCTCCAAAATTTCATGTATCTCAAAATAGACACAACCCAAGATTTGCTAATATAATGCTCCTTAGCCAGTAAAGCTGGGTTAGATTTTTGAGTCTTTCTATTCTTCATCAAACTTATCACAAGGTATAATTATTTTATTCAGGAGTAATTCTTAAAGCACAGACACATTATACTAGATAATTACTTCATAACATATGCAGAGAAATCACTGGAGTAGTCCTCTAGCTTCTGCTGGACCTGCAAGTGGTTCTGTTTGACCATCACAAATCAACACACAAAATACATACAAATTAAGCTCAATTCAAGATCAGTATTTTTTAATCTCTGAAGCACAGAGATTATTAGTTTTATACTCAACTTACAAACAGTAACTTAATGGCTACTTTTTAGTTAGTACTACTAAAGCCCTGAATCAACTGCAAGCTGGACAGTACTCCTGTGTATTTCAATTTTCACAGTATTTCAAAAAGTATTTCCCTGCACAACTGGAGCCACCTGAGTATTGATAAAAATCAGAAGAAAGCTCCTGCCATTCACATTCAATAGCTCTAAAAATAGAGTGTATGAGAATTTTAGTTTAGGGAATTAGTGTTCTTTTCTTGCAAATGATAGACTAGAAGCAAAGTGAGCATTCAGCATGCTTTTACTTCTATATTGAGAACCACTCTGGCCTTTGTAACATTTCATCAGCTCTTCCTGTCTTGGGGATCCTTTCCCTGTATATAAAAATGTAAGTGCAGACATAAAGAAGGAGACAAAGCCAGGCTAAAGGCTTGGGAAGACTTGATTAAATGGAAGCAAAGGTGGGGTGTAGACAAACAAATGATCAGATCAGGAAGCTTCTACCTGTGGCTACTAAGCCATATATACTGGGCTTCTCATATTTTTAAAAATACAAAGACTACTCCACAACAATTTGTCATTTGGCAAAGCTAAGGTGACCTACATTTCAGATTAACAGAGGATGTACTGAGGTTACCTGCCAAAGGTTTGGTCCTTGAAAACAGAATTCACTCTTTACACTCTAATGCAATGGAAATACTGCTTTTGTATATAACTTTTCTCTGTTATGTTTATACTTTTCTCTTCACCTTTCTGAAAAGGAGGCAAGATTACACAGGAGGCTGTCTCCAGTTTTACAAGCCAAATCACCAACAGGTAACCTATGGAAAGCTGAGTCCAGATTAAAGATAATCATGATGAGCTCTTGCAAGCAAATCTTGCTTGAGAGCACTACAAGTCAAAGAAGTACTTTGGTTATGAAAGCTCTTGTTCATAAACCCTCTCTTGTTCATGAGGTGACTTTGCTCTGCTATTAAGGGGGAATTTTTCAAGTGACTGCATTAAGAATTAATTTCTGCATTAAGATTCCCCCTTCTGTTCTATATTCATACCAAGAGAATGCAGGGCAAAACTGTAGGCAATTTTAGCAGACTATCTTTCCTTACAAGACCCTGCCTCCAGATTTAGCCTTTATCATGCATCCTTACGTTCCCCACAAGAGGGAGAAATCTGCATAACTTTCAAAGCCTATATCTTGCTGGTCAAGCACAGATTTTTTTCTTCCTAGCTAGTGCATGCTAATAGAAGCCAAGCAACTGGGCCTGAAAAAGGAATTCACAACAGACTGAATTAACAAGACCAAGGAATCACACTGGATTTGAGCCAGCAGTGCCACATAGTACATTAGTGTTTTTCATATTAATTATGACCATGACTAGAGATTCCAACAGAAGCATGGCAACATTAAAGTCTCTTCCAGCAAAAGGATCAAATAATGCATAAAAGAAGGAGTAGTAAAAACATTTAAAAAAATAAATCATTAAACTGTATTCCAAAACTTATCCTTTGGATCAGCCTGGAAGCTACAAAAAGAAGAGCAAGAACTGTTGATAGATGTATTTGGAGAACTCCTACCAGTTGTTTACAGGTATTATCAATTAACAGATTGAGATCTTCCAGATGGAGCTTCTCACTGTTACCAGATATATTCTATTTGTGAATATGAAATCAGACAACAAATAAAGCATCAAGCAGCTTGTCCTCTCAACATTCTTAATCAGTGGTCTTCATTAGTACTACTACACATAATTTTCCAGTTCATCCATTAAAAATACTGAGCTCAGCTGTATGAGGTAATACAGAGAAGCTCTGAAACCTAAGGCAGAATAAAGATGCTCCAACTTCAACAGTTTCATATCTTTTATTCCCTTACACGCAGAGGCAGCGAAAACTTTCTTAAGACACAAGGAGCCCATTACTATAAGCCACTTATTTTAAGCACTGAGCTCATTAATAATGTTGTAGTCTAACCCCAACAAGATCAAAACAAGAACTGCTAATCCACCTTAACTAGAATTCAGTATTTTTAATCTTTTTTTACCACATTCACTCATTAAAAAATGCAGCGTGGTATCAGTCAGACTATTCAGTGGTGTGATGAAGTCTCTCAGTTACTTTAGAAAACTGAAATACATCTAATAAGTAAAATGCTACTTTTGTGTGGACTCTGAAAATCACAAGTGAGTTCTGCAGGACATGAACCCAAATCTTAATAGAGTAAATGAATGTAACCATAGTTTAGAGAGAAGGCTAGACTGAAGGAGGAAAGGGAAATAATAGACACATACTCATGAATATTGTTCATTGAAGACATCCAAGAGGCCCCACTAGCAATTCATCTTAAAGAGGTTATTTTATTTATTCTTCACTAAAATAACTGCAGTCTCATGCAGCCTTACTGCACTTGTAGAAAAGAAGTTATCTGGGAGCAAAAATGAAGCTATGTCACTGATCCAGAGGTGAAATTTCCAAGGACAGAAATGGAGGAGGTTATATACCCTGAAAACAAAGACTAATCCAATAAAGTGTTCTGAAAATAAGAGTTTTTAAAATATTCATTAAATAAACGAGACATTGTAAAGGTGAAATTTAGTGACATTACTTAGAGCACGCTAAAAGTAACACGAAGATGTAATTCTTTAACCTTGATGTGGGAAAAATCATTTTAGTTTGAAAACCTAGAAAATTGATGATCTGTTTAAAAAGGGATTGTATCAGCCTTGATGACAGAATATGGAAGGTTACAACAGACAGAGAAACTTAAGAGTTCCATTTTTAACCTCATTTTCTGAACATCTGTGTATGCACAAAAGGAAAGTTGGATTAAAGGAAACAAAAAATGTCACTATTGAATGTTCATTTTTACAGAGTGCTCATATACTAAGAATCCTTGGAATGAAAAGTACATAAAGAGAATTCAAAACATAATTCAAAACCTTTTGAATTAAGACTTTTAATAAAGAAGAGAACTGGATATTATATTTTAGCATGTAAGTGTGTAGCGCCCTTAGGAAAAAAAAAAAATCAATACAAACAAGTCAGAAGACAATACAGATAACAGTAATAGAAATAAAGGTAAACTTCTGCCTGAATGCATAAATAGCTAAACCTTGAAGCAATATGGAAGTCTGCTGGAGCCCTCATTAGAAATAAAGTCCATTTTCCCTTACAATCTCTTGCCAGTTTAGTTTCTGCAATACCACCCCTGCATAAGCAAACACATTTCAAAGCGTCACACTCCGAGCCACTGCAGAAACATAACAGAAACCAAACAGGAGATCATGTATTTCCTTACTCAACAGGGAATTAGTATATCATTCTTCCAGACATTAAATGAAATTGCCTGGAAAAAAGGAAGGATTTGGGGTGACCTAATTGTGGCCCTCGAGTACCTGAAGGGGACCTACAAGAGGGAGCAACTATTTACGAGGGCATGTAGTGACAGGACAAGGGGGAGTGGCTCAAAACTGACAGGGAGTAGGTTTAGGCAAGGAAATTCTTTGCTGTGAGGATGCTGTGGCACTGGAACAGGGTGCCCAGTGAAGCTGGGGATGCCCCTTCCCTGGAAGTGTGCAAGGCCAGATTGGCTGGAACTCTGGTCGAGTAGAAGGTAATCCTGCCCATGGCCAAGGGCTTGGAACCGGGTGATCTTTAAAGTCCCATCCAAGTCAAAACATTTAATGATTCTATAAAATGGTTAATAGAAATTATGAATACTGTATTTTCCAGGTCTCTGAACTCTGTCAGTGACAGCAATCCCGTAAGTATCATCTTGGGCTGCAGACTGCATTAGACTGCAACCTGTGCATACACACTAACATAGAATACAGAGTTCTCCAGTAAACAGAAACCAAAATTTGTAAGAATATCATAATATTTAATATAATGAACAAATTATTAGGTTTTATTATTTTTACTATATACAAAGGCAAAATGAACTACTTTTTCCTTCAGAGGTAGCACACTTCAAAACTTTTGCTCATTTCACATCCTGAAAGGTTTAGTACACTTGGTTTCCACTGTTACTTATTTAGTCATCAGAAGACAAGATTTGAATTTCAAGTATCAAAAATCATGCAAAAAATAAGCCTATCTATACATACTGTTGTTGTCATTATATTGCAAAGGTTCCATATTGTTGCCCCCTTATTGCAAGAGTTTTGTATCTCCTTGATGTTTCTTGAAGGTAGATCCTCTAATCACTGACTCTTCCTTTTCCTGCAGTAGCCAACTAACTCCAGTTCCCCCTCAACCAACCAACCCACTCCTTTATAACACTGTTCTTATTGGCTACAGGTGCGGCCTGTTAAAATCAGGCCTGCTCCTAATCTTTAATAATTAACCCAGCTGAAACACCATAGGTCTAAGATTACTTTCTATACTACCTTTATTTTCTTATATTCTATCCCCCTACATACTGTGCCAGCCCTAAAAGATAAACTAAATTTATAAACATCTATTTAAAAAACCAGGAGCAATACTGTATCTGAATTAGTTATTTAGAAATAATACCTTGCAAATGAACGTAAGGCAGGACTTTATGAATTATGGAAAACATGCCACAGTAAGGCAGCAGAGCCAACAGTTTCACATAAAACTTTTCATATGCTCCAACTTCCCCTCATTTCAGTTTACAGCACTTACATGCCTCATGGTCCATACCCTATTCTTAATGAAATTCTAAATTCAAACTCATGTACAGATTCAGCATTAACAGAAACTACTGATATGTTCTTCACTGACACAATGCAGCAATCAGTATTTTACCACAGCTTTAACCCCAAGAGAAAAATCAAGAAGCAGTGCTAAAATCCCATGTGAGGAGAGTCTGGACTGTGGTACTGCCATGAGGAATAACACACACATCTCACTAAAAGAAGTTAGGGTGTTAATTAGTAATCCACATAAAACGATAAAATAAATAAAACTGACAGGCTGCAGTTTCATCTCCCACATTCCCTTCTCTTTCCAAAAGCTCTATATAAATTAGCATTTTTGTACTAATATTATCTCCACTCACTTGGCATTCAGGAGCATAACAGGATACTGAGCGTACAAACCTACTGTTACCATCTGCCAAACACTCTGCTATTTGCAAAATATGCAACTTCTACCTTTCCTTAAGGAGGGGAAATTTCTAAGCAATTTATAAACATCTTTCTTCGATTCAGCTAAGAATGTATCCCAAAATAAACACATAAAAAAGTTTATTGATTGAAAATGCCCTTTGAGTAAATGCCTATATTAAAGATACCTTCTCCATCCAAACCCAACATTTCCAGCAGGAACTAAGTACAGAAACAGTAACTACTTTTAGGACACTGCTGATAAAACTGAAGATGCTGCAATAGCAGCTGGTAGGATTGATGATTATGGCAATTCATCTAGCACCCCACCTTGCAGATGTGTCTTCTCTGACACAGTGCTATGGTTACTTGTGAAAAGCAGTGACAATAAAAGGAGAGCTTATAAAAATCCAAACCCACCTCACAGAATTTCTGTAACAATGCAGGTGGCAAAAAATCCTGAAGCTTTAACTGAACAGGAGGCCCAGTCCAATTGCTTTGAACGAAGAGTTGCAAACTCCCCACACCAAGCAGAAACATCAGCCTCTGCCTGCAATACAGATAAGAACAGCAATTAGCAACATATTACATTTTCACTTAAAGCTACAAGAGCTGATTAAATCTTCTGCTAGCTCAAAACCCTCAGCTTTACCGAAAAAACAAAACAAAAAAACAAAAAAAAAACAAAACAAAAAAAAAAACAAAACAAAAAAAAAAAAAAACACCAAAACAACAAATAAACAAAACCCCCCCCAAAAAATCACTCTAAAATCACTCTCCTATGAGGAGGGTTCAATGAATGGAATTCAAGAATGCACATAGGAAACTAAAAGTCCTTGAAACATGTTTGTTGATAAAGGTTGTAACTAATGCCCAACATCTTGGACGTGGAGTTTATATATTTCACAATTTAAGGCTGTACATAACTACCAGAGATCAGAAGACTAGCAAAGGATGCAGATAATCCAGTATTTGCATATTGCATGGTTGTTATAGTTTCTTACTATACATCTAACTCCCAGCATTTTCACAGAGAAAATACTGCATTAGCGTATGTTCCAAAAGAGCACGTTTATTTTTGTTTTGTCATAACTGTTTATTTTCACTCACTTTAATAAAAAAATTAAATCAAAAATTTAGAATACTCCCTCCAAGTTGGTTCAGATACTTTGGCAGTAAATAACATCATCATGGTCTTTATTTTAAATAATAATAATTTATTGAAAGATGAAATTAAGAGATTTTGCTTCATTTCTGAAACTAGGTATGGCAAAATTTTCTTTAAGTACAAGACTAAGCTCATTTTACATTACTATGATTTCTTTAGAAAATAATCTATGTGGTCTGCAGAAGGCAGGGCACAATCTCTCTGAATTTAATGGTTAATTTAACAGGTGTAGACTTTTGAGATTTATACACAAACTTCTTGTTTGTTTTATGATACCTTAATAGCTCAGAGCCTTATTGACTTATATTAACTAACACATAGAAAATGGGTCTCCTAACTACAAAAAGTTACATTTTAATTGTGCAGGTTTGATATAAACACTGGTATGTTAAGGAGCATAATTGAAACAGAAAAACCTAGTCCTTTCTTTTTGTAAAAACAGAAACTTAGAGATGTAAGAGTGCTCCAATCAAAGCAAAAAAATAAAGTGTTATACAACCCCTTAAAAACAAAAGTAAAATAGAAAAGCCACACACAAACAAGCAGCTTGTGGGCAAGAATGCAACAAAAGATGCAGAACAATAGGAAAGCAGGGGTGGGGAACATTTAACTGAAAATTAAAAAAAAAAAACAAACAAAAAAAACCAAAAACCCAAAACCATCTTTCAGAGAACAAGGACTGGCATAAAGAGTTCCTGTTGAACAAGACAAGGTAACATCTCCTGGCTGTCATTATTCAGCCAGTAACTATCTGCTAGGAAATATGAATATATGAATACATAACCAAGATCACCATTAAACTTTCAAATAACTCAAGAATACAAAGCACTCACAATTATTGTATGCTAAATTATTACCATTACACATGAAATATCAACACTGGTATAAATTTCTTCATTTTTCTCCCATGATAAGTTATACTTCAAAGCTTCTGAATGGTAACACAGAACAATCAACCATCCCTGCACTGTGATTTGATACTCCAGTCTTTTGAAGATAATTTTCATTATTTTATAATTTACTGTTTCTACTAGTAACAATTTATTTATTTTAGCATTACTGATATCTATCTGGAAAGCAAACTTGCTTGTAGAGACAGAGTTTTATCCACGCAGAATGCCTCTGGAACAACTGATAACCAAATCCATCACTTTGGCTGGGATACCGTTTTTCCACTGTTTAATTTGTCATCACCAAATTATTTTTTTTTCCCATTTCAGATTCATGACCAACTTCCAGTCTCCTTATCACTCACTCTGTATCAGAAAACCAATTTCAAGCTGTAATCCCTGCAAATGCTGGACTCCCTTGCCTATCCCCTGTTTTTTTTTCCCAAGAGAATGCATTCTGTCTCCCCGACTGCCCTTCACACTCACAATGCAGATGCTCACCTCCCAAAGGCTGCCTGAAAAGCAACACAGAGACTGCTGCCAATGTCCCCCTTGCTAGGGTGAGCTACATAATTTATTTTGCATTTATCTTTAGATATATGTATCCATTCATGTCATTTTTCCTTTCTCTGTGTGAATGGGGGTTGTGCTGCCTTTTTTTTAACACTGTTTACACTGAGTCAAATCATTCTTCACGATACAGAATCACATGCTTAATATTCATATTGCTGTATCAAATGCTGTTCAAAAATAAAGAACAATAGTGCATTTGTATTTCCAAAAAAAAATGGATGTGCATACAATGCTAGAATTTACAAACAAAATAAAAGAAAAAATATTCAATAGCCAGGTTCTGCTTAAGAAGTTACAGGTTTCTGCTCTTTTTAGTGATGCCATAAATTGAAAAATAGTAGCCAAAACTACTCAGTGTCTAACTTTGCTATTTTTTAATTCACGAACATCAAAGCAAGATGCAGAAACAGCAAGGATGTCTTCATTTTCAGTTTTCATTCCATACAGCACACCAGTTAACCAACCATCAGATGTTCCATGGGAAATACCATTCAGTTTTCAATTTGGGAAACCATAACAAGCTTTATTGTATGGACTTCTTTTTCCAAGTATTTATTTATATGTTGAATATGTAGAAGTAGCAAATACAGGCTCAACAAAAAACAGTGTTAGAGCTCATTTCCTTGTTTCTTTAGATTTTGGAACCTAGTATTTCCTTCCAGTCTTTTGAACCAAACTGTATGCCAGGCAAGGAATGCACCTTCCTCCTATGGAGCTCAGGAAAAAAACAAAAAAGACATTCCCCTTCTGCATGGTTAACACATATCCTATGGCTTCATCCTCCAAATTTTGCTGATTAAAACACAGCCATGAAGCTACATTTTCTGCAGAAAATAGCTTTTAAGCATTGAAATGAGCAGCAATAGCAGGAAAAAAGTAAACAAAAAAAAAATCCTATTCAACACATTTATTACAAGGAATGCTTATTTTTTAGGACATAAAGGATTAAAGTGCCAATGTGTCTGAGGCAGGGAAAAGAAGGCAATCAGTTAAAAGGGTAGAAAAGTTGCACCAATTTTTAAAATGCTGCTAAGTAATTTTTGTTACAGAACCATGGCTTTGAAAGTAGAAAAAGTTACAGAGAACTTGTCCAAAGAAGTTACCATCTAGATACAAATTTTGAGATGTTTTGCCCTCAAGGTGCTCAGTTTTAACTTCAGAAAAAAAAAACTCGTTAAGAGTTCTTTTAACACTATTACAAAACTGTACTTTGCACTGTTTATATTGTGCAAAAAAGGGTGAATTCACATTATCCAACTTTCTCTTTCTGATTTAATTCAACTCCTACCGTGTTTTTAAATCCCCAGAATTATAACTTTCAATTCAAGAAAAAAAATTATTTTTACTTATCCCATCTACAGAAAGTCACAAGAAAAACAGTATCTTACTGAATTTTCTGGGCTAGAACTTAAGAGGTTTGCTGCACTTCCTTTGAATCACTCAGTGGAAAAAGAAAATTATATTTTAGGCATTAAAAAATACAGAACCCCCTCCCTTTCCATCATAAGCAATGCAAAGTCTGGATGCAAAGGTTACATAGGTTCCTTCCATAAGGCCTTCACAGGACACAGAGTCTGCAGGTAGGAAAAATAACTATGTAACACACTGCAGAAAGTCACCCGGGACCAAGATAGTACACTAAAATAGGAAATTAACTGTCTTTCAGACAAGCAACTTCGGTAGAAGTTTTTGTATAAGAGAAAGCCACAACTTAGTTCCTTCAGCCCCCAAAACTTCTTAAATTATTACTAATGGAGCTAGAAAAATTCACTTGGGTGCTACAAACAAAAGTTTGTAGTCTTTCTGGCAGATACTGACAGGTTTTGCTTTCATTTTGAATAAAACTTCAGGCTATCATTTTGGGCAGAAAATCCTCTGTCTGCTTCTGAAATGCTTAAATATTGCAGATCTGCCTCCATATATTCTGGCAAGGGGGCTTCTAATATAGCCCAGAGCTGTAGAGCAAAAAAGAAAAACCACAAAGACCATAGAGCTAGAGTGCAAGCAGCCAAGCAACAAATTCCTTTGCTGTCTGCAGCAGGAGTGCACTATAAATATAAAGGTCCACTGATACAGATTGTGATTACTTTCCAGAAGCTGAATGGCTTGAAAAGGCAGCAACACATATTTGAAGCAATAATTAAGATCAGGATTGAGTGTGTTTCAAGTCCTGACTGATTTTTCTTCTCCTTATCACATTATTCAAATTACCACAACAGAATCTAGAATTATCAAAAAAATTATCCAGCTAATATTTAATAGTAACAGCACAACAAAGTAAGGTGAAAAAAAGAAACAAGAAACACCCAACAAAAACCATGCACAGAAAAAACCTCTGAACACTAACTCAGAAAGCAGGAGTGCATTGTATTGTGCACCACACCAAAAAGTGTGTCAAAAACTCATCATGATCATGAACAAATCTCAGCTCAGTTTTTCAAACATGCCAGCTCTTTTTTTTTCTCTGATATTTTAGCAAAAATTCTTAGGCTTATGTGTGGCATACCAAAACACACATATTTGGATTCTGCCAACACTAACTGGTTAAAATTACCCTCCTCTTACTTTTATTCTTTAATCTTTACCTTCTCTTATCTTTTGGTGAAATTTTTCACCTTTTAAAATACTATATATGTACATATATATATATATACACACACAACACATGTATAGTTCTCTGCTTCTACTATCCCTAGCATGCTGGATTTCAGTCTGTTCATTATTTACATAGCAAAATGTGAACAGTAAATGCAAACTCTTCAACAGCAACAATTAACACATAGAGTACAATTAAGAGAGACTGTATCAGAGAAAGTCTTGGGAAGAAAATAATTAATTGATGAACAGTATCCATGAGTAACACCTTACTTGTTTTTACATTAAGAAGAGTAGAACAACCTCAATATAAGTCAGACTTAGAAATACAGGCATTGCTTGCACAGGAACATTACACAGTACTTCAGGGAACCACATAAATGTAATACAACATTTCAGAGAGAAAATTGTTAATTGTTTGATGATATATGGCAAAATGAATTTACATGTGTGACTTCTTTACATCAGAACTTTCTGAGGTAATCACTTTCTGAGGTAAATAAAGCTAATGTCTTCAACAAACCCCTGTATCACAACATCATTGTTTCTTTCACTGGACAGTAATGAATAGATGCCCAAGGGAGCAGGGGGAATAACACAAGAAATTTGTTTTCTGCTTTCCTGTCAGTACAAGGATTTTGAAGGCCCTATACAAATTCTACATTTTTAAAATGCCTTTTGTAAAAATCAAACATAGCCTCTATTAGACTTCCATATAATAAATAATAATTTCCACCTTTCCACATTATCAACCTCTGCAGAACAATCCAGGTATGCCAGAATCTGTTTCTCCAAGTAAGTGTCAATGTTCTCCTCTGTCACAGAAGATGCACTGAAAACATTCTGAACGGCTGAATTTGAAAATATTGCCTCATATTTCCCATCAAACATCAACTGCAGTAATGATCCACTTTCTGGAAGAGAAAAAAAAAACCACAGAAATCAGTGTAAACTTTCAAACATTTTTGTCTTTCAAGACCTATTGAACATATTGAAATGAAAATATCTACCACTCCCCTTCTAAAGAATGTATTTTCATTTCCATTGCAGGGAAAGTGCAGTTGCACTGAAACTCAAGAGCAGCACTAGCAGGTGTCACTTCATTCAAAATAATTTGTATTAAAGTTACAGTGAAACACAAACGACCAGATGAAGATAAAACAAAATTTCAGGAAAAACAAATGGATGGCCTTCAAAAATACTTCAATTATAACAGCAGGATGTTCTTCCTTCAAAACATTTTAAATGAACAGTAAACTGCTATAGATAAGACAGTAATGTCACAGTCCAGAGAATCTACTTAGGGGAAATGCAACAAATAAAAATGATTCAGTATTTGCAGAGTTCAGTGAATAAAGCTTTATGCAAAACTGCAGACACTGCTCAGTCCTTCATTTACAAGCTTGGAATACTGACAAGCAATGGGCAATGAGATTTTATCTTTACAAAAGAATTATCTCCTATGGTAACACTACTACCTCAATGAAAAGCCTGCACGTGGAGCAGATCCTTAGGGGTAACTATTAAGGTGGATTTAGACCCATGACTGTCTCTTAGGCCTCATTTCAAGACAAAGGGAAGTCAAGAAATGCTATATATTTCTAAGCAGCTTCAGATTCATCAAGTTCTTGACCCAGGCTGCAACTTTATTTACAGAAGCTATCTTCAGATATGCTACAGTGCAATCAATACAGCAATTGTTGGAACAACCTGGCCATGTTAAAACCTACTATTCTTGAGCAAAACCATTATCTGCCCACCCTGCATCTGTGGCCACAGCTCATGCAGATGCACTAACTGGTTTCTGACCAGATGATGCAGGTGTTGGTGATGGTTCAGCTGAGCAAATGCAGAGGTCTGCACAGGATAAGTGGCTCACTGTCAATCTGTGATTCCAGCTGGGGATTGCAGCTCCCTGAGCTGCACTAACATCAGCAGCCAGGTAACCAATTTAACACTGGCACAGCTGTGGAGCCACACAAGCAGCAGCTGTGCAAAGAACTGAATTGAACACCAACCCCAAGCCCATCCAGCTAAACAAGGACTTTAAATTTTACAAATACAGGAACACAGAGGGCAGAACCACCTTCAATAACAGCAACGGATGACTCTGTAGGAATGGGTGACAGAGACTCACTCACTCTAAAGTCCCTGCACCACACTGCTGACTGAAGCTTACTTCAGTTCTCCACAATGAGCTACTGAATGATGTAAGAGACAATGTGTGCCGTGTATTATTTAAAAACACTTTAAGCTGTACCTGGAAGGACATATACAGTGGTACCACAATGCTGCTGACATCATGCCCTCACAGAGAATGGAAATAACAAGAGGCTTTTCTCCAATCTGTGCTTTGGAGAGACTCTATCACCAAATGACACCTTTTCTATATTGGATTATAGTTGCCCAGACAGGCAATGGTGTAGTTTGTAGAATAACTATGGGCTGTGAGGACATGTTGATGAATGAGGAATACTGAGGTTCTTCTCTTTCCAGTAACATAACTGTAGCATGCAAAACCTGCTTTTCATTCTGTGTGCAGCTTTTTATAGGACACTATACAAATTCAAGGTCACAACTTTTAAATTCATTTTCAGGATCATCAATAGGAAAGGTCCATGTAAATGATGACTAAGAATCATCACAAACCCCACCATTTTCTATCTCCACTGCAAGATGTTCTTCAACAAGTTTTCCCCGCATCTTATAGCAGCACACTACTTAAAAGCTCCTCAAAACAAACCAAAGCTAACAAAGAATCCAACCAAAAAAAACAAAAAAAGTAATCAGAAAAACTCCATACCACAAACAGCATTGTTGAAAAGACAGATGTGAGAAATGTCAGTCACATCAGCTACCATTCCTGGACAGTACAATAATTAAGGTCAATTGAAAAGTCACATAAGGAAATTAGTCCTGTATGGCTCTTTTCCAAAAATCAGTAAGTGCTTAGGTAAGGATAAAAGAGATTTTCAATATGCTACAACATGGCACATGACTTGAGTACTTCAGTCTGCCTGAAACATGGAAGCACCTTTCCATGACAAGGGTTACATTTTAAGAGCTGCTGCGCTCCCCTGCAGGAAAGCTGCGTCTAACCAAGTCCCCTCAACAGATTATTTTCCATTGATCCCTCAAGCAACTGTGAACGAATAGCTAATAAATATAGAAAAGGCAGCTCGTGCCAGACTATCCTTCCCACGTTCTGCTCCAAGAGCGTGCTCCACCTCACTGCCAAGCTCCAACAGGCAGGCAGGCAGGAGCCTTTCCCTCGGGAGGCGGCCGGAGGGAGCCCCTCCGTGCTTCCAAGCCTCCCGAGTGCCGGCATCAGGCGGCTGCCGGGGCGCCTGCCGGACCGGCCCCGCTGCGGCCCCGAGAGCGGCCGAGGAACCGTGCGACGGCCCGGCCGCTGCTGCCGCCCCAGCCCTGCCCGCAGCGCCCGGAGCTCCTCCAGCCTGACAAGCCCACGGCCTCCCCCCGCCACAGGGCGGGCAGGAGCCCCGGGGAGCTCGGCGAGGCTCTGACAGGCGCCGCAGGTGAAAACGCCCGCGGGAGGGACCCGCCAGCCGCAGTCCCGGCTCGGTCCGGTGGCTCCGGACACGCACAAGGAGCGGGCACCTTCCCCGCGCCGGGCCGGGCCGGGACCTCCCCTCACCTGCGGCCGCGACTTCGCCCTGCTTCCATTCCAGGGACTCCGCGGCGCTGAGGAAGCCCCTCAGCAGGGCGCGCTCCAGGGCCAGCATGGTCCCGCCGCCCGGGCCCGCCCCGCTTCCCGGCACCGCCGCGCTCGGGGCCGCGATCCCCGGCACCCTCAGAGGCGCACACGCTGCCCGTGCGAGCCCTCAACCCATGTGCGGGCAGCGGCCACAGGGAGCCGCCATGACAGCGGCGCGGGGCACGCCGGGAGGGCGCGCTGGCCCCGCCCCGCCGCGAGCCGGCGGCGTGAGGGGAGCGCGGGCACCGCCATGGCCGGGGAGGGCGCTGAGGCCCCCGGGGCCGGCACTGAGCGCCCGGCAACAGCTTGTGAGGGAGCGGGGTGGGCGCAGGCACGCGTCCGTATCCGTATGGAATCTGCCTGGGCTGTTCCCTGAGGAGAATCACCGAAGGGGTCAGGTTAGAAGGGAACCCGGGGTGTCAGGTGGTCCAGCCTCCATCGTCCAAGCTCCCTGCTCAAGCAGGGTCATCCCAGAGCACACGGCACGGGATTGCATCCAGGCGGTTCTGGAGTATCTCCAGTGGGGGAGAATCCACAGCTTCTCTGGGCAATCTGTTCCAGTGCTCAGTCGCACAATAAAGAAGTTCTTCCTCACATTCAGCTGGAACTTCTGTGTTTCTGCCCTCGGCCTCCTGTCCCATTGCTGGACCTCACTAAGCAGAGCCTGGCTTCTTCTCTTGACATCCTCCCTTCAGATATCTGCACATTCTCTGGGGAGAATCCTCTGGGATCCCGGGCAGGTGCAGGCTGAGGTGCTCAGGGCAAGCAGGTCAAGATCGTGCTTTGGTCTATGCCCGTGTTAATTTCAGCAGCTGTCCAAACACAAGTTTGATAAAATTAAAATTCCTATTGTGAGATTTTGTGCTTTTTATTTTCAGGGAAAACCACTAAAGTAACATTTTCTGTGAATAAATAGTTGCTAAGTATAATTCCTTAGTAAAAAGAAGGAATATTTTGCTGTATTCCTCACCACTGCCAGTTCCCCCACGTGTAGGGTTTCACCCTTGCAGTTCAGTTCTGGGAGCATCTGGAAACATCTGGAAGCTGCAGTAGGCATGTGGGCAGGAGTACCCCGGCAGGAATTAGGGCACTCCTCCCTGGCACTGGGCTGATTGGTACTGCTCATGTAAAAGATCAGTTGCCACGGACTTACTGAAATTTAGTGCTTAAGTTTGCTTCCCTGAATTATTTGAAGAATACATGTGTTTTTCTCTAAGAACAATCAATACGCTTTCTTTGCATCTAAGGATAGCTTCTCCCAGATGGCTCAAGGGGAAGAAAGTCTTTGCAGGGCTGTGTAGTGCAGATTCAAGATTTTAGCATAGTGCTGCTTATTGTTTCTAAGCAGGAAGTAGATAATCAAAATTTCTGACACAGGAGTTTTCAGAGAATAACCTTCATCTTTAACTTTTTTCTGAGAGTGTGAGAAAATTATCCATATGAAATGTGCTACTGTGGTATCTGAACCAGCACATTTAGTATCACCTTACAAGATAACTGTGCTGCTGTATTGATGCAGTACTTATCTTCTGCTGCAGGATTTTTTTCCCTAAAGCCTTTTACAGATAATCTTGTGGACTACCAAAAAAACCTGCTTACTGTAAAAAAAAGATTTTGTAAGCTCCAAGCAATTAATATTAGCATAGATTTATTATAATGATATTTTTAACAGTGAGCTGCTGTTTGTAAAAGTGATCTTTTCAAACTGATCTTGAATTCTGTGTGCCAGGTCTCTGGTACTGCTGGGGAGAGAAGCGATTGTGTTGTGTGCCATTTTTGAGCAGGAGCAGATTTGCTGTTTCAGGAGTGGGGAAAGGGGAGAAATTGTCAAGGAAAAACCAGCTCATTGGTATACCGGGATGAAAATTTGCAGGACTGTGCGACCAAACTTCTGCAATTCTAAGGAGCACGTTTGATGCACCTGGTGAGAGGAGGGGAGATGCAAGGCTCATATTGAGGAATTCTATCAGTTTTTCTTGCTTTGGCTCTGTCAGTTGAGCCAAGTCATGTCCCACTAACCAGTTGGTCTCTGTGATCCATCATATTCAGGGTTACATCGCCTTAGTTACAGTGCCAGAAACTTCAAGCTCCTTGGAAGCTTGGGGGGCCCTGGTAGATGCCAGCTAAATGTTCAAACTCTGTTCTTGGATTTTGCTGAGTTAAAGCACAGCCCCTCACTGTCAGGAGGGGGGTCCCTCAGAAGGCTCCCAGCATATTTACAGCTTTTCCAGTTTACAGTTTAAAACCAGACTTGCAGTCTGCAGGTGAGAAGGGCAAAAGAACAGCAGTGATTACCCAGCTCCGAGCAGGTATCCAGGCACAGGCGCACCCACGATGCTTGGTGTGCACTGTGGTTGCTTCTCTGCACTCACCAGCAGCTCTGCACCCCTCAGGTCTCTCTGACCACTTGGCCAGCTTATGTTCTTGCTTCACCAAACCCCAAAGAACAAAATCACTGGGCAGTCAGTGAAGTGGAGGTAAAAAAGCTACATTTCAAAGGTGCTAAGATAATAGAGGCTAGGGAATTCTTCTCTTCCTCACAACTTTATGAAGCAGTAACAGTTAGTGTAGGCCACTGCACCACAGGAAAAGAAAGAGTTTTTCAAACCACTCTTTGCGAATATAAAATGAAGGGCATGGCCAATGGCAAATAACCCTGGACAGCTCTTCTCTGGTATTGTGGCAGCTCTTCTAGAAGCTGACAGTAATCTTCATTAATCATTTGGAAAATACTATATATTAATATTACTGTATCTCTTTTTGTATGGTATCCAGGATGAATAAATTAGTAGAAAAAGAGGAAGTAGGTCTCCAATAAATGTGTAAAATGCAGCTATAATATTTGAGGTACAGTCTTCTCACTCGTAATAGGTTAGTTTTTCTAAAATTTAGCCATTTAGTAGAAAATATATTGCCACTCCTGATGTACATAAATAAGTATTTGCTGACCATTTTGCATATGTTGCTCTGTTCCTTCTTTTTCCTCCTTTTTTGTCACATCAGAACATATCTCATCTGAACTTTTAAAAAGTATTCATTACCTTATTAGCAGAAATTTTCTCTGCCTCAACTACATCTGTGAGTTTTCAGATGAAGAAACCAAAGCTTATGTGACAATAATTCAATTTACTGTTCAACAAAAGAATTCCGAAATTACACTTTCATTAAATAAGCATGTCATATCTGCCCAAGTAGACATTTGCAAAGTATTTAATGCCTTCTTATATGAGCTAATACAGAAACATTATTTTATTATGTCTATTTTTTTTATACAGCAACATTTTCTCTCTTTGCTAGCTTTGAAAGGAGAGAAGAATTTAAAGTGAGATTTAAAATATATTAAATGGCTCTCATTAACTGGATTCTCTTTAGTAGTCTGAAGAAAGAAAGCAAACAAAACTGGTTCCAGTCACACTACATTACACATAAATTTTAGTTGAAACAGGTAGAATATTTTATTAAAACTACATGATAATTTTGATCTCTTTAGTGCACCCACAAACACGATTATATTTTGGAACATAGAATGTGCATGGTTACCTGTAAGCAGAAACATGTTTTTGAGATTACCACACATTGAATAAAAAGAGTGGCTAGTTCAGGCTCTGGGGTACGTTTGTGTCACAGCCAGGCCGTGGTGGCTGCAGTGCTCCTGCTGGGTCATCCCTGTGGGGCTGCGTTGGCACGAGCCTGGTGGGTTCATCAGAAACACGGACTGGGACAGGCAGCAAACTACAGGGGGATGATGACTTCCTGATCTGGAGCTCCCAGCTGGATCCTTAACACATTGTCTGGCACCTGGGAAGAGTGAAGCTCTTGGATTTCATCAGCACCAATCGTGCCTGAAATCACGCGCAGTGATGCTTTTTGTGTTGGGCCTCCAAAATTTGGGGCATCTCTGTGACTCTTGACTTCAGTAAAATTTGGTGCATGACTTAGGGAATAAGAACCATTGGTCATTCCTGGTTTATATGTAAGATTTGGTGAGTTCTGTGGATGAAATATGGCATGTCACATTAATGTAGAATATTCCATGTGAATCAGCAGAAAATACCAGATACATGTCTGTGGCTATTTTTATAAAAATATAAAAAGCAGTTCTATTCATCTTTCTTAGATTCTTAAAAACATGAGCTGAAACGTTACATTAGGCACTAATGCATTTGATGCAAGTTGGATTCCAGAATTGTTTTAGATCTACAGAATAGTCACCAAACCGAGTTGTTACAATGTACCTTCCAGTACAATTCTTCTAACCAACTAGCATGAAGGACTTAACAGTGGTATTGGCTTAAATGCTCTGTTTTGATTTGTAATGGCAGGAACACAACAAGGAGGATTGTGCTTGATGAAAAGTGTATTACCCTAAAACTTCCCATTGCTCACAGCTTTGCCAAACAGCACAAATACCAAGTTTGATGTTTTCTATTTGGAAAATGTCTCTTAGCTAGGACTTCTAAGCAAACTAGGTGCAACTTCTCTCTATTTTTAAACACAGGTACAAAAATGTTTGTTCTTGTATTTTCTACTCTTTGAAAAGTGTGTTTTGGATGAGGAGGTATTTAGTGATTGGGAGTATGGTACCCTGTATGTCAGAGAAGTACTTTTTGCCATCTCAGTTTGAATTTGTGTAAGTAAAAATTCAGCATACCTTTGCAGTTGGATAGAATTATAACCATAGAGGAATAGAACCTATGAGAACCAAATGTTAAGGCAGGAGGCCTCAAATTCTGGAAGTGTCTGGAAAAGACAGAAATCCAATTGTTCTAGTGAATTTAATTTGGATAATCACTTGTGCAATATTTATGAGAAGTTGATGTTTTATGGTAATTTCAAATGTTATTTTGGACAATATGGGACATCACTGTGGATTCTCTTGGTTCTCCAAAGTTTGGTGCAGGCAAAACTGACTGCAAATGTTAGAAGTTGCAAAGAAAAAGGTTCTAGTAAAACAAATAACTAGATTATAGTGGAGGGAAGTAGATGGAGAGAGACTATTCACACTTCAACACCAGTAGATCTCAATGTCCTTCAGCAACCAAAAATCTGCACTGAAATGATTTCTCATATTCTCTATAATGAATTTCTCCCTAAACCTTTGCAACTTCTAGCTTCTTTGAGGATTATCTGTCCTGGCAAGAACAACAACAAGATAAATGTTCTCTTTCAAAACCTGCCTCAACACGCTTGTCAATATTTACTATATATTTATAACTTGACACGGTGAAGGATTGATGAGATCATTACAGTGGATTAGGATGACTCATTTCCCTGTCCTCCATGACTGCTTCTGCTTAGCTCTTTACTTCTCCTGACTGCCCAAAGGAGAAACTCTGACGTGTTCTGAGCAGGCTTCCAGAGAGTTGGAAGAAATCCATTCTTTTACAGTCCTTGAAGATGTCCAAAAGATTCTTCCAGCAAATTTTCTGTGTAAAACCAGCACTCAAGTGATTTTTAATTCATCTTGCAGTTGTTAATCATTAGACTCCACAAACATCAGGAAATCTGTGTCATTCACAATCTCTTACTTTCCACAAGCAAATTTCTTAGTACAAATAAAATCAGGCTTTGACTTTCACTTCTGTATAATCTTTTAGATCCTATGGTACAGTGAGTGGTATCATATTCCAGTCCTCTTCCAGGTTTCCTGTGGCTAGTAGGATGAAAATAACTTCCTATAGGTTTTCCAGCTGTTCTCAGCAGCAAAATGATGCCTTACTTTTGTATCTGTGGGAAATTCTTTCCTCTTTCTGATGTTGTAGGTTTAGGAACATTCTGGTAGGGTTATGACTAGAACTGCTTATGATGAGAAAGCACTTTTTATAGCTACTGTTTGCCTGAGCTCTGCTGATCTATTTATACATCCGTTCTGTTCAAAGACTGACTAGAGCGATTATTAGTGAAAATAGATGAGGAAATAGTAAGGGATTAGCCCATGTCTACATGCTACTTTTGTTCTGCCATGAAATCAGCTGTGGGGCATTGTGATCATACTTTGAACAGGAGGGTAAGAGAAACATTCACACTGTTCATTAATTCTCAACCTGCTCACCTGAAAGAAAAGCAGTTGCTTTGGACTTACACCGTGTCTCAGAGGAAGAGCTCTTCTTGTTTGGCTTTATGAGAAAAAAAATTCTTAACAACAGAACAGTTCTGGGTTTTGGTCCTTATCTACTCCTAACTTTAGGATATTTGTCTGAATTGTCTAAGGCTCTTTTTCACTATATACTACCTTTAGGTTTCCTGATAAAGATTGATGGCAACAAATACTGATATTTTACGAAGGAGCAAAAGTAATCTAAATCCAGATTTGCAGTAACAAATTTAGCAAAGAAAATTAAAAAATCTTACAAGAAAGTTGTTAGAGACATAGGAGTCTATCAAGAGCCAGAGAATACTTTTTATCTTTCTATGGATTCACACACAGCAAAAATATGTTGGTGGTCTGACATCCCAGAGTGGCTTTGCATTGTCTGAATGACAGAACTGCATCACAATGACTCATTCTCGTTGCGTACTGACATCCCTGCTGGGGAAGAGCTGCTGTCTCTCCCTTGTAGCAATTGCAGTTGGCACATTTTTGTTTTCTCCTCCCAATGAAGTTTCTGTCCTAACAGACATCCACAGTGGAGAAGAAGAAAGGCACTTTTGCAGGTGCAGTAAGTCGTTTGTGGCTCTATTAGAAGCAGGTATTCACTTCTCCAAATGGAAAAGCAATGTAAAATCCTACCTCCAGTTTCTAGGGATTTTGCTATAACTGAATTCCTTCCGATGCCAACACATAAGAGGATAACACAAGCATAATGCTGATTTGTGCTGTTTTTAAGTGCCTTTCCTTTATAGATGTAACATCTAAACCCTTTAGAATGAAGATGCTAATCCTTTTAAAACAATCTTGTGCGCAGCCACCAAAAGAAAAGCCTTTCTAAAATAAGATGATCAGCCAGTGCTACAAATTCTTTGTATTCAGTTCCACTCAGCTCAGAACTATCCAGCCTGGGATAGTTCTGGTACTTATGAAATGGGCTTTGCCATACCAGAAATGGTACTTATTCCATGGGCTTTGCCACCATACCTCACTCCTAGATGAAATGAACCAGGAGAGGCACACATAGAGGAGATCCTTCCCTGACTCCATGTTCTTCTAATCTCTCTGGATGTAGATGAGGCATTGTGTTTTCAGGGCAGATCTCCAAATTTATGCTGAGGGCAGGGAGAAGGGAACTCAATACATCCTTCTTCCAGAAATTGTGATCATTTCCCGCCCCCCCCAACACTTATCATCCTCTGTAACCTCAGTGACATAGCAGGTGATCTGCCCTTGCACAAAGTCACTAGAATTTTGTTGCTCACTGCATTTTTCACAAGGACTCTTCAGGTGAACGTTAATATTACTGCCAAATTCTTGTCAGCACACTCGGGCTAAGAGCATATGACTTAATGTCTGGCAAAAGTCCTACAGGATTTGCTTCTGAAAATTGATAAGCCCTCACAAGTTGAGGAGAGATCAGGCCAAAGAGGCACAATCAAGTGCCCTCCGGAATAAAAACATCCTTTCTTTGAACTTCCAAGGAATATATTTTGGGTCTCTGCTGCTACCTGTGTCTTGATAGTGCTCTTAGATCTTCTTGTCCAGACCTATTTTTCTTTTTTAACTATGTGAAGCCATGTTTTGGCTTTTCTTGCCCAGGAAATGGAAGCTTAGGTTTTTTATTCAAATTTTCCTTTGGAGTTGGCAGTAATTCTAAGGCTGAGCTACACATTCATTGTTCCTATGCTGGATGCTCACATGCCATTTTAACCTTCAATGCAGGTAAACTTTGTAAAGCTGTTTAACTTTTCCTATATTGTCACAAAGTAGGTTCTTTTTAGAACCTATTTATATATTCTTTCTTCCACCAAGGGATTTGTTGCCATGATGAAAGGTATTTTTCACTTATGCATTACATTTTAATGATTTTTTTTTTACCTGCTGAAATCAATGATAAATTCATTTAGGAAATTTTAAGCTAATGTGTCATCACATGATCTGTGCTCAGAAACAAATAAATTTGGATTTCTTGACCCTTAGGAGCAGGTCTATTTCTTCTGGTGTTTTTCTGACAATCACTAAAGCATCAGAGAACCAGATGGTTCTTTTAAATTCCTTATTTTTTTCCTGTTATTCGGTAATTCTCAGTTTCTCTCTGATTTCCTTGTCAAATTTTGATACTTTCTTTATGAACTAGTCTGTAAAAAGAGCCAGAAAAGGGGGAAGTTTTAGGGGAGTTTATGATAGTCTTCCCATTTGTAAAAAGTTGCTGTAAAAAAGACACACAGTGTTCAGCACACACCTGGACTTTTGTGGTTTTCTGATGCTGCAAGCTTTGTCTAAATGATCTCTGGATGAAGGTTTTTCCTTGTGATTTTGTCTTCTCTCAAGTTTTTCTCTGAGCCATGAATCCCCACGATATGAGATGGCTGCATTCACATTTGATGAGACATTGCACAGAATATTCTGGCTTAACTTTCATCAGTACAGACCTTTCCTGGTCTGCTCCATTCAAGTTGCAGTCAGGAAAAGGGGGACAAGATCTTTCATGGATGGTTGTGACCTGATTAATAGATTTAAAATGATGTGTCCCATTTACAGTGCTGCTCAACCATACTGTAAGAGTTTTTAATGATTTTAGAAAAATGATGCAAAACATTTAGTCAAGGCCTCTCAAAAAACCCCAACTAAAGCAAATCTTTCCTCCTCTTCTTCCTCTGCTGTTTTGGCTTTTTACCTCAGTCCCCACTCTGCACCCAGGCAGAGCCCTAAAATTAGTAATAAGTCTCATTGTGGGAATGACACCTGAATGACCTTAAAAAGAGGAGGCAGAATTACAGCTTTGATTGGAAATGGCTGCAGCTCTTTCTTGGTGGTTTTTTTTACAGTTATCTATATTCAGTCTTAATGGTGTTCCATCTACTGAAATAATGCTTTATTGCTTTTCTATAAATTTAGCAATATAAGCAACCACTGTGTGTTGCTTTCCTTCTTTTCTGTAACTAAACATGCTTTTTAATAGTTGAATTTAGTTTGCAGAGCTGACATTGAGACTGGCTGGCATGGAGACAGATTCTGATAGCATCACAGCATGCTACAGGTCAGGACTTAATTTAGTCTGGCTTCTGGTGTGGACGGATTCTCCTGTAATGTCATCTTTCTGCTCCTGACATAGAATAATAGCTAGTTCTATTTACATCTCATTTTCAAGTCACAAAATTCCTGCCAGTGCCAAAAAGACAAAAAAGGCACAGGATAAAAAGACCGGATAAAAGCCCTTGCTGTAGTTCGTTTGTTTCTGGAAGAATGGAAGTGAAGTTGTGGACTTTAGTCCCACTCTCTTAAAAATAAATAAAGCTAAGATACAGCTTTTATCCCTAAGTCACCTAATTAGCATAGCAGTACATGTTTGTAACATTGTGCAGCTCTCCAGTTTCTCACTAAGCATGCTCTGGGTTGGAAGATCATTGAGTTGCAACACCATGACCACAGGCTGGGTCACCTTCCACTGGACCAGGTTGCTCAGGGCCCCATCCAATCTGGTCTTGAGCATTTCTTATTTAAATGAATTACTTGCTAAAGTTCTGAACTTAAAGGAATCTGCTTCAGGTATTTAGTATGTGAAACCTGAGTTTTGGTCCTTGTTAGAGAGGTTACACCAGCATATATTTGTAAGCAATATTGCCTCTCCTTTGGTTTTACTTGTGTTTTTCCCCTTCTTCTAGTTCCTTACCTTTCCTTGCAATGACTTTTTCCCCCTAAAGTCCTTCTTGACAAAATAACAAAATGCATTTTCTGTGTGCATGTGTGTCTCTCTCAGTTAATAAGCCATACTGTCCTCCATTTCTGGCAGTCAGGTTTCTGCTGTTTCCAGGTTTATAATCACTTATTTGGGAGCTTTGCTGCTAGCTTTGTTTTGTAGTATTTGTCTTATCTTCTTCTTACTGCTTATGGGATTTGAGCTTTATACACATGAGATCTTCAATCACCATTTTTTGGCATCTTAACATCTTGAATTAATTTAGGCAGATGAAAGAGATCAATAGGTAAGGCCTTAAATATCCTTGATAGCCAGCTGCTCCTATATTTTGCATGCAGAAGTCTTCCATCTGCTGTCAGGTTGACAAATGAACCAAGTTTGAATGTGTCCCCTGTTTACTTTAATGGCTGAGCATTCGGAGATGCCAAATTCTGTCTTCTGTCTCTGCAGTGAAGTGCATAGGCCTAAGTACAGGAAAGCTTCATGTTTATTATGCAGTACATATCTGATTTAGATAGGTAAAATAGTTAATTCAAATAGTTATTTTTAGGACATTTTTAAGTAGCTTCAGACACATTCCAAATGCAGAATCTTTTAACTGCTTCAGAATTGCACAAGCGGCCCTAGGGAGAGGCAGATGAGAAGCTTATTTCAGTAGCTGACTTTTGAACTCTGGAATTGACAGTGTAATCCTTTGTCACCTGTGTTCCCTAGCTTTATTTCTTGAATTTGATATGCAGTTGCTATAAATCAAAACTTTGTTTACCTTGGCATGTACAGAGATATTTCAGTTGGTCTTAGAAATTATTGCATTATTCCAACTGTTCTAAAAGGAGCTTAAAAACATCTCTAGTAGGTACTCTGTTGTCTCATAGCATTTATGTAGTGACTGGACTCAAACTACACACCCTGTCCTGCTGTAGGAAGGTCCCACACCTGGAATGTACAGAGTACCTGTTGTCACTCTGTCAAGCCTACTGTTTGTCGACACCCAAGTTGGAATAAATTACAGCGTGTGATAGCAAACTTTAAAAGACATCATAAACTAATCTTATCACCATACTACTAGATCAGTGGTTATAAAATTCAATACCTAGATACCATAAAGATTTTATTGTTGCTTAATGGCTTAGAAATAGAAAAAGAAGTAAATCCCATGGGTCTAAGCACAGCCAAAATCTCTGCCAGCATCCAATTTGGAAAGATGCCATTTAGCCTCCAGGAAAAAGGCCTGCCAGCAGCTTGGACTAAGAATGTTCACACTCGCTGCCTAAATAAATAGGCTCTAGACTTCAGACTCTATTGGATGATGGTGACACATAAAAACATATTAACCAACCCTAATAATGAGATAATGCCAACATCTCAGTCCTCCATGTGACAGAAAATAAAGAGAACACTTCACATAAGGGGGCAAAAAGAAGTTCTCCAGCCCCTTTAGTATTGTCCTTATTACCTGATTTCCTAGGGAAAACCAGTCTATGCAGTCTGATCTGTGACTGCCCTCAGTTAAGACACTCAGGAGGCGCTGGCATCATTCCGCTGAACTTAACAGAGACAAAACTTGCCTCTAAGATTATTAAGTTTTCTATATTTGTGAAAAAGCTGGATAGATAAGAGAAAGATAACAGTCACGGTTTGGATCCTGGGTGAAAACTTTTGTATTATTATGTAAAAGAGAACTCAACCTTAGGAGGGCAAGGGGTGTGGGAGAGGGGAATATTAAAGGCCCTGAGAGCAGAAAAAGCTTCAGCTGCGCCTGCAGTCAGCTGAGGCACAAATCAGTTGGAGGCCACACTCACGAACCCTTCTGGACACAGAACTCCAGATTTAGTTACGGCACCATGATCCTTAACATTACTGCTTGCAGCAGCACACATTTGGAAACCTATCAGACAATAGAGTACCTACTACAGATGCTTTTAAGCTTGTTTACCTCTCCCAGTAAATTTTTCTGTCTCTTAAATTCTCTTTGCATAACACAAGGATTTTTTTCCTCAGACCTATCACTTTTTTCCTGTGCCATAGCACCCATGTTCCGTTCTCTGCAAAACTCTGCTGCCTGTGGCAATACAAGCTGCTGTCATAATTCACTTTTGTCCTGTATTCCAGTTAGTGGTATGATTACATTTTACAACCAGCTTACATTTCAATAAAAGTGTGCAGCTTAAAATCTCCAAAATTCCAGTTCTAAATCAGGATTTGTGTCTATAACTCATGCTGGTGTTTTCTAGGGAAGAAGAGGAAGATGGTTCTGGTATACAGAGATTTTCCTTGTAAATTTCTTCTGTCTTAGTGATTGTGGTTTTAATGTCACTGTCAATATGCCCCAAACTTTCTAACACGAGGAATGCTCTGCTACAGGTTACTAGGACAGTTCTGAAAGAAAAATAAAATCTAAAAGAATACTAGCTAAAGTGAAGATGTGAGAGGGGGAGATGAAAGAGAAAGACTTGACATTTTCTCTGTTGAGTCACATTTGCCAAAATCCTTGGACTGCAAAGTTGACAATGATTTTCTTTTGGCATCTTTTTAATTTCACTTGGGATGGAATATATATTCTTACTGAAATATCATTGATTAACAACAGGACTTAATAGGGGTGTATGAGTAAGGTATCATCATAAAAAAAGGGGGAAAAAATGAAATAGTCCCATAAAACACCCTCACCACACCTGCCTTTGCAAAAGACAGCTGGATGTTCACATTAAATTCTGTGTATTTCAATGAAATCAAAATTTAGTGCTACCTTCATGGCAGTTCCCAGCTGCAGCAGCACTGGCTGCTTCCCTCTCATATGTAACACTTCCTTTGGACCCAGACACAGCTGTGAAATCCTGGAACAGAGCTTCTTTAAAAAAGGCATTCCTGTTCCTCACTACATAACAAGTTGCAATTTTTAAAATGCTAATGGAGAGAGTAAAGCTTCAGTGTTTGGATGACTGAAGTTAGAATTTTATTTTTTGGCGCAATTGTAGCAGATTAAAGCCAATCAGAAATAACCATGTTTGAAGGATTTTCCTTTGAACATTTATTTACATCACTTTCTTTCCGACATCAGAACTATAGTGATAGTTTAAGTCAAGTATAAAATACTTTGTGTTGTTGCTTTTCTGTAAGAAAACCCCTAAAGCAAATTAGAAAGTATAAGATGTTACCATTCTTCAACTGCAAAACTTGCACAACTCCTAAGTCAGTTTGTAGCTGGCTTCACATTTTAGCCCAGGAGGATTCATGGTAAGAATGATTCTAGGTGACATTGAGAACTTCTGAAAGAGCCCACCAAGAACTTGGGGCCAGCCAGGCTTTTCTCCTCCTTGTCCTCTCTATAGAAAAAAACCCCCAGCAACCATGGCCAAAAATAACCATGGAAAAAGACTGACTGTGGAAAACTCTAGTCTCTTGAGGACTCAGAAAAATTGTTTGCAGAGTATGACTAAAAGGTGAGTTAGGTGGCTTGGTTTTACTTTTCTAAAAAAACCCCAAACCCAGATATCCCTCTTTTGATCATTTTGTCATCCTAATGTGTTTACCTATACACCAGAAGTAAAAGCAAGACATTCAAATACGTGTGTGAGCAAGGAATCTAATTCAAGATAGAAGGATAGTTTGAGACATAGAGAAAGGATCAGCTCTTGGAAATAATGACTTCCCAGTACTTCCACAGCCTTCATAGTTTCCCTAGACATGAGTGAACTCACATCTTCTGTGATTTGTGACTTTTACACAAACACTGATTAAATAAAAATGAAATTTAAACAAAGCCAATGCAGCAGCAGTCTGCAGGGTTTTTTTTCAGCACATGCTCCAGCACTATTGTAGTCTGATATCTGCTCTTAGAAAATTTTACAGCTTTCTCAGGCAGAATATCTGCCTTTGAATTCTCTTACGGTTTTTGCAAATTATCCTCATCCTTATTATTGAAATTACTAGTTAGAGGGAAAAGACATGTCTCTGTGAAATGTTGCCTTGTGGCGCAGGACACTGGTTTTACATATAACTCTGGCAGCCAGTAGAGTCAAATGTGAGAAATTAGGCAAGTTCTGCACAGGATAATCTTCAATCTATGAATGTCTTGGATGAAGCCACAGGACAAAATAAAACCAAATATGACTTATCTTAAACGTGATTCATCTGCATTCAGTCCATGTAAGAAGATAGTGACAGTTTTTCTCTCATGGTGACAATGCAGGTCAGCTTGAGTTTTGCTTACAAACATAGTGCTCACATAACAGAGCACTTGCAGTTTCTCCTGCTTGTAGTTTTATTTTTTAATAGAAAACATTTCAATAGCAGTTTTTAAGCTCACTTGAATGAGGTCCTTTCTTTTTGCATTTCCAAAACTGTGTTGCTGTTTGTTCATACTAGAGTTGTGCCTCTGCTAGATCCTGCTGTTCCACTCAGTGCACAAACACACCATAAGAAGCTTGACAGTTCTAGGGAAAGTCTGATTTCAGCCCTGCAATCAAACTGCTTTGCTAACTCATTGCCTGGGAAGTAATTTTTAATAGCCCATATTAAAACAGGGACTAGAATTCTTCATCACAGCTGAAGATTTGGGTGGCAGTCCTTGCTACAGGGCTAGCAGGCAGCAGCAAGCTCTGGCTGCTCCTCGGGGCTGGTGAGGACGGAGCTGGGAGGGCAGGGCAGGGCCCCCCACAGCACCTGGGCAGGGCAGCCCCACAAGCCACAAAACCCAGTCAAGAGCATTACAAAACTCACCAGGTCCAGGGTCAAGCCAGCCCAGGGCTCCAGTTCAAGAGAATCCATGGCTATGGCAGAGGCAGAAACCAACAGCAGCTCAGCCCAGGCAAAGGGCACGAGCCCTGGGCTGGGTTTAAATAACTCGGCTGAGCCCACAGGAACAGCTGTGTGTGGAAGCTGCAGGTGGGGCTGGTCAGGCTTGTTAAGACCAGGGCCTGTCACTGGGGGCTCTGACAAGAACCCTTCCAGTGTTTAAGATGGGAAGAGTTGTTACAAGATGTGAAAAATGCCAATCAGTTGTTTTTAAAATTGTAAAAGTTTAATTGTAATAAAATGGTTATAAAAATAGTAATGCAATTAGAGTAATAATAATTTGGACAATTTGGATTAGGACAATACAAGACAATAGAGACAAAGAGTTATGGACATCCGGGTACCTTTTACTGGGCAGCATAAGCCCAAAAAGGACACACGTTAACAGAGGATTAACCCTTAAAAACAATAGCCTGTGGCATATTCATACATCTCATACACGATGCATAAATTCCATTCAAACACAAGATTCTATCTGGTCAGCGTCAACTTCTTCCTCTTAATCCTGACGTTATCTTCAGGGATGAGCAAGGTGGGAAGAAGTTCTTTTCTTCTGATAATGGAGCAATAAATTCTCTTTCTCTGAAAGATTTAGGTGTCCTATGGCTGCTGTCTCACTGCGAGTCCTTTCTTTAAAAAAGTATCTTACATAGCATAGTTTCTATTTTAACACTTTGTTATAACCTAATACTATATTTAACATACTGTTTAAGAGAATTAATACAGCATAACTTTCTAACACAACACATATAATATTAATTTTAATAATTGCAAAAAGCCAATCATAAAATACGCATTTTTCATGCAAGATACACTTGGAGATGCTGTGGAGTGCTAATGTAGTAAAAGGCAGAGAAAACAACATTTTTATAAGTCAGCTGTGTAAACAGCTGCATCTTGTCGGATTTTATCTTTTTAATGAAAAGATCTGAGTGCTACACAAATAATGGAAATTGCTGCAAACCCTCCATGTATTTACAATCAGGACATTGCAGGAGCTGTCATGGTAGATCCTGGAAAAGGATGAAAAGAGGAATGCTGAGAAGTGGCATTGCTGACAGGCCTGGAAGGGTTTTGTTTTAGTTTGTCCATAATGCAGTGTGAAAGATGGATGAATGTGTTTGTGGAGGAAAGGGTAAACAGGCAATGGAAATCAACGTTGCTGTACCAGTTCCATACATGTGTATTAAAAACTCCAGTGCCTTGTTCAGGAGGTGATGAATAAGGTGACAGAGTGGACATATAAAAGGTCTGATATACATTACTGTTACTGACAAGGAAAATAGTTATTAAAGGTAGCGTTAAGCATCTGGACAAGAGGTTCAGTCCTTGACCAAGGCTCCTTTGAAGTCTGTTTTATTTCTTTGGAGTGCAAGAGAATTTTTCAAGCAAATGAAAGCTAGTCCATGTTCCTTCCACCCCCACAAAATTTACATTCTTTTCTCTAAAACACCTCCTGTTTGTCTTGGAATAAAGAGCATTTCAGCCTCATAGCTCAAAAATAGGGCAGGTGGTGCCCTTGCAGAATTTAAATAAGATATCAGCATGTTGACACCTGTAAGGGAAGTGGTTAGAGCAATTATGCAGTGCAGTCACTGGGATGTCAAAAACAGAGAAAAAAGAAATTTTACTTCAGCAAATGCTGCATAGAACAGTTTTGCAAATTGCTTAACATTATTCTTTGGCTTACCACAGTGCAATGGGCAGAAATTATTAGAGAGAGAGACATGTACAAGGATTTAAAGAAAAAAAAGTAATTGATTTCTGCATGTAGTAGGTGGAATGAATTAGAGGGAATTTAATATATCCATAGCTGGCAGGTTTGATTTGTCGGCTTTTAACACGGCTTTAGAGGATAAGAGGCCTCAGTATTACTTTAAAGCCTGTGCTATCTTTATCAACGTCAATGAGAACAGAAGTTTGACTACTCAGTTTTTTGAAGTAAACACAAAGTTGACAGCTACAGTCTTGTTCCTGCACTGAATGCAACATGGAGAATGTCTGCATGAAATTCTCTTCTTTTATGTTACCACTGTCATTACCTTTTAAATGTGTCATTAACATATCACTAAAATGAATCATTGTTTCAATTACTGAATTGCATTTTATATTTTCTTCTTAAAAGGGACAGAAAGGTGAAGAGCCTGAAAAAGAATAAAATAGAACACATTTAGGGTGCCATTTTAGGAAAAAAAAATCTATGAAGATTTTACTGTTAATCTAGAAAATACTGTATGCATTAAGAGAATTGGGAATCCTAATATAAGTCCTAAACACAAATTAAATAGTCTGGAGTGATGGGCCTCTAAGTGCAAGAAGAAAACACTTTTTGAAAGACAGAAGTCAAGCATTGCATGAGCAGGGAGAATATACAAGGGAAAGAACAATGCAAACTTTGGAAAAGTTAATAGCAGTTTTTGCAGTGAGAGAAAGATAAATGAATAGGAAAAATCTATGAGCTGATAAAGGTAGTCATGCAGGGAAACAGCACTTGAGAATACAGTGCTTGAGTTTAAATGTTTTAGTGAGAGGAATTCATAATTGAGTCAATTTTTTTGGCTCTGATTCTATTTTGAGTTTCTTGAGTCAGCAGTATAGATTATACCACCCAGATCCTGACTGATTGCTGCCAAAGTTTGGTCTCATTTAAAGTGGCATCCTCCAAGATGCCAGGAAACCAACATGCAGCTCTGGATTAACCCCTTGATACTGCACTGTAATCTATTTCCTTTCCCCTGTGTCAGTATTGAGAAATGAATGAAGCTCCTCAGAAGGACAGAGGCTGTGTCATACCTGCCAGAACAGGGCAGGGTTATTTCATTTGATTTTGCTTTCCGGTCGTGATCAGTGGGCTGGTATGCAAGTACAATGATGGAAATACAGTCTCCCTTTATGAGGGTAAGAACAGAGGGAAAAATAAGATTTTTTTGTCCCCGAGGTGGTTGGTTTTACTTTTGATGTGTGATGTGGGAGGCAGTAGGATTCCTGGACAGTATGCAGAAGTATGGAAAAAGAAATATTTTTAAAATTTTCTTTGTGTATTCAGGAGGCTTTACTGGTGATATTTGTTTGGTTTGGTGTTGTTTTGATTTTGTTTTGGTTTTTGCTTTGTTTTGTTTGCTGTTTTGGTTTTGGTTTTTTTCCCCTATACTGTGTACTGAGATTTTCCTGGTGCAAGGCCATGCTAGTTATATGCCCCACCCTAAAAATGTATTTCAGAGCCCATCTAGAGAAATTTAAATTGGGGAGCTAATCAAGCTGAATAAAAATTAATAAACATGACTGATAAAATAAGTGGGTTGATTTCGCCAAGAAACTGTGCTTTTTGTAATCAATCAGATTAGTTAAAGGAGCTATTAAAATATATACATACATTTTTAATTCTTTTTTTTTTTTCTTTTACAGCAGAGAAGGAAACTGAAAGTTATGAGGTAAGGCTGAGATGAGGCTTTGCTTGCATGAGCAGCTGAGCTGGCCAAACAGGTCACTGCCTCTGAAAATGAGAGGTCTCAACACCCTGTCCTCCTGCCTTGCTTCCATCCACGCTGCCCTGTGCATTCCCTGGAGGCTGCAGCTCCTGGCAGGTGTCTCTATGTTCGGGCAGCTTCTTGTCATGTTGAGGATGACACTGTCACAGTGATGGCAGTGTTGGATGAGCAGCTCAGCTCTGGAGTGCTGCAGCCACCCCCATTCATGCAGCAGTGACCTCCTAGGCCAAGCCAGGCCATGGCACAGGACTGTGTGTTGTGCTTCAGGATGCAATGGATAATTAAAACATTTGTGTTAACCATTGTGCATAACATTGTACTGAAATTTTACATTTTACAGAAATAAACTGCCCCAACAAAATTGCTTCTCCTTTGGAGTCAGGTGTTGTAATTTGAACATCAATAGGAACAAATAATGAACAAATGCACACTTTTGAGTATTAATTCTCTTTTGCACACAGTAGATATTCAGCATGATGGCATTTGTTTCTTCAGGGTGTCTGATTTCTAAGTTAAAATATAAAAGTCTCATGTACAAAAACCTGGCTTTGAAGTTGCCGACTGTGAAGCTGAAAGAGCCTCAGCCCTGTGGGACCCATTTCAAGAGCTGGATAAATGCTGAGGGGCTATCCAGCCTTCCATTTTATCTGTGTGGGAAATGGATGTTTTTAAAAGGGACTTGCTTTTTCATTGCAGCTGTTGTGCGTGGGCTGTTGCTCACCTCGGATTAGATGAGCTGCGTGAAAAGAGAACTGCTCTGCCTCACCCAGCAGGGCTGTGGTTGTACATACCATGGCTACAGCGAGGGGGAGGGATTAAAGCTGTGGGAAACAGATTTTCAGCTGTTTCCCCAGTTTGTTTTCATGTTTTCTCCAAAGGAATAAAAAGGAGCGAATAGAAAAACAAAACCATTTTGAATCAAACCAAAATCAGTTATTTCTTCCAAATCTTGACTTGAAATCTTGCAGAGAGAAATGGGGAGTAATAGCTTTGACTTATAGGTTTGGTCCCAGCCCTTCCCTTTTCCATGATGCCATATATGGATATATATTTGTTGTACCAGGGTGCTGCAGCTTTTCAGAAAATAGTTGCATTTTAGTTAAGGTATAGGCTGTAATTCAGACAAAGTTGCTTGCTTTTGGTGGGGGAGAAATAAAATTCTGTTTCTCTCCTGTTCTACTTGTTTGAGGATTCTTATGCACACAGCCAAATTAGATGCTAAGCTAATTCCAGTTTATGTGTGTTCAACTATATGTGCCTGTAGAAATGGTGATCATGAAGCCCTGAATTTCAAGAACTGTGCTAAAAAAGGGAAGAAATTAAAACCTGCAATATTAATCATTATTTTATTATTAATTATTATTTTAATCATCTTTTACAAACTATTAGCTGGAGCTTGATTTTTATTCTAGAAAGGTTTTGGGTTCTTACATTTTTAAGCTCTGTGTATTTTTTTTAGTCTGTAAAAGTGAGTCTGTGTCCACACAGTATTTATGTCTATTTAATGAAGATTAAAGTAAAATTTTACTCTTTAGCAGCTGACATCAATCTTGTCCCCTCTCTCCCCTCCCCCTGCCCCCCACAACCTTTAGTGCTAAACAATGTTCCAAAAGGAAAATTTATTATATCGCCTATTTCAATTCTCTGACATCATTCTGTCATGGCAATGAAGTGATTTACATGGAAAAATGTATTACCTCTGCTTTTAGACAAAATGAGTTTATGATGATTAATGGTTTTACTGCAAGTATGACAGAACCTGGAAATGGCCAGCCTTTCTAAAATGAAACATGACCTATGCTCAAATTTTCCTCCTTTTTATTTTCTTCAGTTATTGTAAAATGGTTTTGGTTGTGAGTAAATTAAAATATAAAAATTACGTCTTGTAACTGAAGTAAGCTATAAATGCTGGGGTGCCATGGTAACATCGTTGCAGAAATGGAGACAAAAGGGAGAGAGAAATCAGCTTGAAGCACAGAGTCTAAACTATTGTGATGGCAGGGGACTTGGATCAAATATTCCATGAGGAGTCCAAGTCCTCAAGGAAGGCACATGTTTCATTTGGGGAAGAGTGGGCTGAAGGCTGATTGTCTCCAGCTGTCCCTCCTGCTCACCATTCCTATGATTCTGTAACAGTTGACTTTGGGCAGAGAACTTAGAATACAGAATGCTCATATGAATGGAGAAATAGTATTTTAACAGGAAAGCATGGAGCAAATAATATTTTCTGATCCATGCCTTAAAATGACATTTGAAACATTTCCTTTAGCTTCATACAGAGCTATATTTTTCCTTAGATATCATATAAATAACAAGTGATACACCAAGGCCTAAACTAGGATGAGAAGAAGATGCTGATTAAGAACTCTGAAATATTTTCTTTACATATGTTAACTGAACTAAACCCCAAAGGCCATTAAGGCAAAAGCTATTCAACTATGCAAAAACTTAAATTCAGGAAAAATGTAAACAGTGGCATTTTTTTCCCAGGGGCCTTATGGAACAGAATCGCTCTTCTAAAAAGAAGGCAAAGGTTGGCAATTTAATCTGCATGGAGATTTTATATCATTCACAAGATGTAATATTTGAGAATGAATAATTTTTGTATGACAGATCAACTACATATTGCTTCTGGACATTTAATCCCAGGCTGTGATGGATGCTGGGCACTGAGCACTGCTCTGCTGCCTCACTGGAGCCTTGGTGCCTTTCAGTGTGTGGAAAAGTATAAAATGAAGTATTGGGGAAAAATGAAAAGTGGATGAATTTACAGTCATGGCTTGTCCTTAGTGACATTGATTGGCCAACTGTCTTTGAGGGCACCCTTGGCAATGGAAAATAACTTGCTGCTGGATTCTGTGCATGAAAAGGCATTTGCAAGTAAAGCAAAAATGTATTTAAGGTACTGATTAAAATACACAAGTCATACTAACATTTTCAGGAAGACAGCAGTATCACAACAAGCATTTTAACTGTGTTATTTTTGTTCAGATGATTAATCCAAGTCTTCCATTAGGCATGCATTGAATTTAGCATTCTACTGCAGTTCTCTATATGCAATCTAGAAATTTCAGCACTGTCCCTCATTGACTTCTGCTACCAGTACAGGCTCTTGAGAGCTCTTCAAGACTGACCTGTCTTTCCTGACTTACACAGTTGTTTATCAGGAGCCATGTACTGCTGTTCTCCCATTCTTTGTTCAAATGGCTTGGCTTTTCCTCTGATACAACTTATTGTTCATCTGGTTATTTGTTTTCTAACATGAATTTCCTTGGAGGGAGAGCTAGAAACAAGTGAAAGAAGGTTTAACACATTCGTAGGCAGTGAAGATACAAAAGAATATTTTGTTCTTTCCTTACCATTGCTTCAGTTATCATCTGCTCTCATCAACAGCAATTGTTTGAGTCTGAGTGTACATAGTGTACGTTTGTAGTGTTGTCTGTTTTGGTTTCTTTAAGTAGAGTGAAATTTGTATGGAGCTAAATCAATAGTTGGATGTAATTTACACCTTGTTTTCCCTGTTCTGTCAGATGGATCAGGTGGTGTCTGTTAGATTCTTCATGTGGCTGACCCTGAAGTCTCCCAGGGACCTGTACTGGAGCAGTGTTTCAGTGTCTGTGTGACAAGCCCACACACTCTTGCCATCCTTAGTGACCATGAGGCAACTGGAGATGTGTAGAATTGAATGATTTTTTTCCACTAGTCTGAAGTTCCTCTAATGCTCTGGGACTCTTCCAGAATCCCACATGCTATGTCAAAATTCAGCCAGCCAGATGGTTGCATGATTTCTCTTGTGACTGCTGCTTTGCTGGAGGCCAGCCCCTGTGAATTTTATCTATCACATCAAATTTCTCTGCTTGAAACTGTCTCAAAATACAGCTGAGATGTGCAGTGTGACTATTTGGTAGCTGAGAAGATGGGTCCTGTGAGCAAGCACAGCATTTGCTTTCCAGCAATCCTGCTGCTGGCTGCTAGGTTTTGATGTGCCACATCACCTCCATTCCCTGTTGAATCACTGCCCCACTGTGTTGCCAGCAAGCAGCTGCAAGGTTTCCAGGGCAGCCTGAACTGTAGCTACAGCCAGGATGAAGGCAGGGACCCATCCTGCAGACCATTCCCAGCCCCTGTGCACAGGGATCTGGCACCCTGGATTCCCTAATGCAGGAATGCTGGTGCTTGGCCGGGCTGGTTGTACATATGTGATGATGGTGGCCTTGTCCCAGCCTGAAGGAACCACACTGGTGCCCCTCCTGCAGTGTTAAAGAGCTGCTGTCATAGTCCAGGCTTAGAAATGTGCTGCACCAGAATCCAGCTAAGGCCACCTTCCCACACGCTGCTTAAAATACTTGCAGAAATAAGTTTATACTGAAAATTCTGCAATGATTGGAGAAATTTTGATTGAAAAAGTTCTGGAAGTTTGCATTAATAAGCTTATTCCTAATTTAGGTATGGGTGAAGTTTTCTGTGGCTGAAAACTTAGAATTTCAAGGTGAAAGAACCAGACTTCTGGAAACATCCAAGGCACTGCTAAGGAGCAGACTATAAGACATTTTCTGTTGGTATTCTGTTTCTGCATCACATACTTGTTGAAATATTTTAATGAAAACAGAGAAGATGGAACCTGCCCCCCACCCTCCGAGTTTTGCTGTTCCCATTGCTCTCCCGGTAGGTAAGAAAATCCTTAATGAAGCAACACAGAATCTTTACAGTTGGCAAACTGTATTTTTTTATCATGAGATTTTCAGTTTGCTTTCATTTTCCACATCTGCACTCTTAATGCAAAGGGTAAGTAGAATTAATACACCTGGAGAACTAAGTGGACCAGGTTATCCTTTGAGAGCCAAAACTTGGGCTCTGAGGCAAGACCAAAGGAGACTGCAGCCTACAGAGATGACAGGTCCCAATATGCAGAACTCTCTCAATCAAGACAGAGAATTATGGTTTGGGATTTGCTTTCCGAGCCTTTATAAAACAGAGGCAGTGGTGAGATTATTTGGGAGCTCTGCTATAGTAATTCAATGGGTGGATAATGTATTTTCTGCATTCATGGTTTAGGAGAATAAAACAACGGCAACACCCAAATCTCTGGAGAATCAAAATGTTTTTACCTGTGATTCATTTCAGTAATTGTGGAGCTTACTTCTACCCCCACTCAGCTCAGTGCATTTCAGAATGCTCATTGTGGTGATATAAATGCCCTATTGCTCCTACTAAAGCTGTCACTGTCTATGTAGAAGGAGAAAAAAAAATACAGCTCAGGAAACATTTTCAAGACTGCCAGACCAGATGCATTTATATTTGGATAGATATGTGTGTGTGTTGGTAAAAAATATTGAGAAATAGATCTGAAATACCTTCTGCACCTTGCACTTGTTCCTTATGACAAGAAGAAATGAAAATCTGTCTCCTTTCTTTTGCAAAATGCTTTTAATTTCTGTTTTCTATAGAGATAGTTGACAGGCTAAGAAGGTGAGTCCACTTGGTGGTGACTGGCTTCTGAAGGAACAAAAAAGGAAACACCTATAAATCACACTAGTACAAAGGCAGCATGGAGTTATAAAATGAAGAAGGCCTGCCTGAGAAACTCCAACTAAAAATCTAAGCCTAAATAATTCTCCTTCACAGGGATCAGAACAACATAGTATAGTCCTGGCTTAAATGTGGGTCAGCTGGGTTTGTGTTCAGGTATTTATGGGCTTTACAAGATAAATTATTAATATAGCTGTTTACTTATCAAATTGTTTTCCTCAGGACATAAAACAGAACATTTTCTGAAGTGCCACCAGAAACATTTTGGGGAATAAAAGTAATAGATGACATAGCTGGGAAAAAACATTATTTTGAAGTAATGTTTTCTTAACATTGTGATCCTGCCAGAAACTGAATGCTCTATTTGATAGAGCCATCAAAAGTAGTACAATACATTACCTGTACTGTATGGGAACTTTCTCTTTTTAAAATTTGTTTTTAAAGCAAAGAATAGAAGCTCCACTGCTGCTAAACAGAGCATCCATGCACAGCACTGGCACATGCACACTGAAGCTCTATGGAAGTGATCAGCAGCCCAGTGCCTTACCTGTGGCAGCAGGATTTCACCTGTGGCTGCAGAAGAGTCTTCTCACCTGGCTGGCAGAGGTGCACAGTATCTACCTTGAGCTTATGGAAAGGATTTACACAAGAAAAACATTTACAAAGCCCAACCAACAATGCCACAGAGGTCACTGCAGATCCAGTCCATCTATAGTCACACATATTTTATTGCGCTTTTACCTAAACATTTAACATGTAATTACTGGAGTGAAACTTGGAAGTTGTTTACAGCTTTTATGTTTCAAATTTTGTTTTGTTATTTTATCTTTTTTTTCTAGATGGTCATATTTGTTTCTTCCTGTATAGGAGTGGCAGAATTACAGAGGAGCATTAATCCATACATTTATGCACATCTTCTACCCAGAGGAAACCATCAAATCCTGAGGAGGCACCATCATTACTGCCTGTACTTGGAGAGTGCTGTGGCTGCAGCTGCAGAACAGAACAGTGTGCAGCAGCCAGTGCAACGAGGGCTTTGCTCTCATGGAGCACAAGGGCTCAGGGACTGCCCAGCTGTCTCCTCTTCCACAGACACTGTGCTTGCACCAGGCAGAAAAGCTTGGCATTGTTGGCTGTGAAGCACCATGAAACACTCCTGCCTGACTCTGTGGTGCCTTACTCTTCCTCTGGCAGAGTGACCACAGCAATTCCAAAGGCTGGTAACGTCCCACACTACACTACAGAACTGTAGTGCCAACAATCAATCCTGGGCCAAAGGCAGCACCAAAAAACATGGAGTAAAATCCCATAATGCTCTAACTAGCAGCTTGCTGACTTTTGCACTTTTGAAAATAATTTCTGTTGAATTTTAAAACATTTTCTACAAAGTCAGCTTAACAGTTAAAAACACAGGACCTGAATGGATGGTTAGAAACTGTGATCTATATTTGTACAGGTTTCTATTCACTTTGATGAAATGGTAAGAGATGAGTCTCTCACCTCATAGGCTTTACTGTGATGTTACTGCCATGTAGCATAGCTACCTTGTGTATTTAAAAACCTAAAAATGGGTATTTTGTATTTGTTGCCAAGTTCACAATTTACTTAGGCTGTAACACAGTTGCAATTTATTAAGGATTGAATCTCTGCATTAATTTGGTACAATACCATTCTAGCTCATGTCAGAGCAAAAAAAGGATAATTGGTATGTAGATGCAAATTAGAGTTTAATATCCCATGCAGCTGTTTACATCTGCTTAATTAAGCAGCAGTGACTTCACATTAGCATTGCTATGAAACCGTGAATACACACCAGAGATAAAGGTACAATCATGTTAAGCACCTTCCTCACGTCAAATCAATGCAAGATGGGTACTTCTTGCCTCAGTCTTGTGTTTTAATGGTAAAGAAAAAAGTCTTCACTTTTAAAGAGGATCTTCGGCTTCAATACATTTGGTTTTGGTACAAGTACCAGGATTTTATAAAAACACTGTGCTCCTGTAGACAGGCAGCTTAAGCAGTAAATGAAGAGCTCTAATGGAAACTCCTAACAAATATAATTGGAAGTCAGTGGGTAATTTTGCTTTTGGAGCCTTTAGAGGAGTATCACAGTCCTTTTGAACAGTAATAGACTGTAAGTGAATACCCATCTGGAAAAATGCAGGGCTGTTTTAACACTGATGAAGTTCTAACACTTGGACTGTGTGGCATAAGCTCTTTGTTTCATGTATTTACCAGCAGCTCTGGCACAGGGCTGCTTGTTCTGCTCTGTGACTAAGCACCCCTGAAGTTCCACAGATGTGGCCAAGCTGGTATTTTGAGAGGTATGTACAATCAGAACAGGCCTTGGATTAACACAACACATCAGCAGAACACAAAAACTGCCAAAAGGACTATCAGAACTAACTGTTAACCATCAGCATAAGAACACAACCTCAGTTGGTGCCATTTTTAATGATTAGAAATAATACATTGTAAAACAAAAAGTGAAAAAATTCCAGCGTGATACTTATAAACAAAGAACAAATAGAAAACAAAAAACTTTCGGTTTTGCCTGATTTATAGTATGTATCATACAACAGATCATTAGTCTGAGGTAATACCAGTATTAACTTTTTAGTCCTTCAAGGACTGCTCAAAAATTAATAACAATGATAGCAATGCATGTTATGTTAAAAGTGAGACTTGATTATTAAATCAAGCAAACTCCTCACCCTTATAGTCAGGATCTGTGGTTGCAAGTATAGAAATAATTCTACACAGTAGGAACTACAGAACATCAGAGTCCTGTGTGGCGTGTCAGTAAGAGTAAGCTGCATATGTAAAAATCAGACATTTCAATACAGTAAAGACTTTGTTCCAGAATAGCCCTTTAGAAATTTAGAATACTGTTAGTTTGCATAAAATAGCCAAAAAACCCCAACTAATTCAGAAGTCCAAATTTGGCATGAGGTAAAACCATGTGCATTTATTTCACCTGCATTTTAGATTTAGTAAGCATAAAATTAAGTATGTTGACTGCAATGAATTCAGTCATACAAGTGCAAGTCTTCAGCTAGAATGTATTTTATGGCAGTTTATTTAAAAAATGTACCAGTAAATCATAAAAGAGGGATCATGTCCATTTAACGTTTATTGAAGTATACAGGAGGTTTTCTTTAGAATCAAATATGAGCATGAATATATGGCCAAACGTAAAATCTATCAAATTCAGTGAAAATTTTCTGACTTTAAATAGTAGTTGTAAGAATGACCAATATATATTCTTTGTTACAACCGCCCTCACTCTACAAGTAAAAAAAAAATAATAAACATTCAGTAAACATTCTTTCCTAAGGTAGTTTCCCTTATATATCAGTGATTTATCCATTTTTTGTATACATAACTTTTTAAACATACCAATCAGTGGTTCTCACAATTGAAAAATAAAAGCACAAAAAAGTTTACACTCTTGTACAGGTAAATAAAAGATCATTTTTAATTAAACTGTATATCCTTAAGGGCATAGTATAGTTTCAATTTCATTACCTATTACATAATTAACTTCTTACATACAAATATTGACATATTTGGCTTGTGCTTCAAAGCCGTTGTGTCTACAAAGTCCATGTCAATGCAACTCATGACTTGAAATCAGTGGGGACATCTTTACTGCTGCTGGGTTTAACCTGGTCGTGCAACATGGTCTCTTCTGAGCTTGTTGTGGCACTGCATTTTTCTGGGGAGTCATCAGTGTCTGGATCCAATCCTTCAGGACAGGGAAGTTTTAGAAGTTCTTCCCGCAGCTGGGCTGTGTGACGCTGGATACACAAGAACAAGTCAGTGTGGAAGGCCACAGTTAAAAACAAAACTTTTCACAAGGTTAGACACTCTAAGGCAAAAAGAGGAGTAGGCAGAAAAGGCTTAAATGTACTATTTCAATGTCTGGATCAGCTTCTCCCCTATATTTAATGACTGGTATTTTCATTTTAGTGACAGAAGAATTATCAAGAGCTGCTGGGGACAAATTAAAGGCGGTCAACAGAACTGCAGCCAACAAGTGTCTCACTTTAAATGCTACACTATTGGTCCAGCAGCTGAGTCATATCTGTGTTCAGGGGTAACAGCAGAAACTGGCTTGGACTTGGTAGGTCATACAGTCAAAAAAATTTATAAAGAATTCATGATGAGATCTGTCACAGAGACAGATATGCAGAGATTTGTATACTGATCACAGTAACTTCATTTTGAAGACTGGTGACATTGAAAGAATGGAAGTCTGGCAACAGAAAAAAGAAGCCTTTCTAAATTTGGGGGTCACACTTCAGGGGAAATGAAACCTCAAATATTAAAAACAATATAGCCCTGTTATCTATGTGGTCACAAAATACACAAATGGTAATACTTGGCTAGGAAGGCAGAAAATAGTTATAATGATTAGAATGATTCAAGTTAACACAGGATAAAACTGATTGTAGCTGACCACAGTTTATTAACTGCTTGTCTACTCTACAAGCTTGTTTTCTGGCGAGGAATTGGTTGTAACACAACTTTATCATTAACCTCCACCCACCCTCAGAGTGAACAGAAAAAGCACTTATCACAGAATATTCTGAGCTGTAAGGGACCCACAAGGATCCAGTCCAACTCTGAAGTGAATGGCCCATAGGGGACCAAACCCACAACTTTGGTGTTACACCAGCACCGTGCTCCAACCATCTCGGGGTCACTGCATCCTATACAAAGAGTCATAGAAAAAATAGGCAGGACAGGTGCTAGAGGAAAATCCACCTTGTAGTAAAAATACTGAGGAAATGGAATGCACACACATTGCCTCTCTTGACAACTGGGAAACTTGAATTTGTTACAAACATCTCACCTTGAGAGCTGCTGCATGATGGGACATGGTCCTGCCTACCCGTTTGTCACTGCTGTACTGCTGTATGTCCGCTATCCACTCCTCACACTGAGCCATGATCTCCACTCTTTTCAAGTAGAAGTGTTTGTGGATGACCTGCAAGAAAACATTCCCAATCTAACATGGATGGAAGAACCATATATTTTAACAATACCAAATTTGCAAGACCTCTGTGGGTCTAATTGAATATAAGGGAAAAAAATCATTATAAATGTAATTCAGAATTGAACCAGACTGGAGATAAAACTGGAATTTCTGTCTCAGAGATTTCCAAAATCCAACTGGAAAAAGACCAGAGGAACCTGTTCTGAATTCAGCTGATGCTGTTTTGGGGAGTCTGTTGGTCTGGATATCTCTTTCAGTCTGTAGGAATCCACTGTTTGTGTGCAGCCTGCCATTTTGGCAGTCTCTTGTGTTAGCTGAGTGCAGGGTAAACCAGTGCCAGAAATACACCAGCCGAAGCAAAAGGCAGAGCAGAGCGCTGCTCACGTTCTGCAGTTCAAAGCTGGACGTACTACGCAGGCACGAAGTTCGCACAGGAGCAGAGCTACACAGACACAGTGCTGAGGCTTTCACTGTTTCCTTCCCTGCCCTGTTCTGCTAGAGAAGCACAGAGCAAGCAGGAGCACCACGTCCTCCCCTCACTGACCACGGGCTGCCTATGCAGAAAACAGACGAGCTGTGTCACAGACACATTTTATGAAGAATCCTTTCGTTAGGATTTTTTCTCCAGAGAAACTGAGAAGCCTCAGACGAAAAGAAAAACAGTAACTACCTGCTGCTGTGGAATGCAACAGGTGCATCTTTGATTGGTCCATGTTGGTTGTTTCTAATTAATGGCCAATCACAGTCAGCTGGCTAGGATTCTCTGAGAGTCATGAGCTTTTGTTATCATTCAATTCTCTCCTTTCAAGCCTTCTGATTAAATCCTTTCTTCTACTTTTTTAGTATAGTTTTAATATAATACAATATATTCAATAAAATAATAAATCAGCCTTCTGAAACATGGAGTCAAGATTCTGGTCTCTTCCCTTGCCCTGTGAACACCACCACAGAGCAGCAGCACTGCTGGGCTATGAGCACAGGAACATCGCGCGCTTCTGCCGAGAGCAGGATCACAGCAGCTGCTTCCGAGGGGATGCAGCCACTTGGCTCTAGGCAGAGGCAGCACATTTGGGGACACTGGAATTCTCAGGCCATGGCAATTGAGCTGCCCAGTTTGGATGGGAGCCAGTATTTCACTGAAGAGTAATTTTGGTATTGAAGTACGTATTTGAGTTTAAAAAATCCAACCAATCAACACTCATACAAAGTTGTGAAACTCTACTTGGTGTTGGCTTTGTCTTAAACAGTTTTCTGAAACTCTGAACACTGAAGGCAACAATAAAACCAAAGAAATTTTATTGAGCACTGAGAGTTCTTGGCCATATTGCAACATAACAGGAAAAATAATTTTTCCCTCTGGAGGTTAAAGAAAATAGCTATCTGTCTAAATAGAAATTGCATATTGAAAGCGTAATTGACTTCAATTCTGGATACATTCCTTAAATCCACAATGGAGCTTGGAAAAACTCCCAAAGACTGGCAGTTTGGATCTCCTGAGCCTACTCATCATTTAAGATACTGAAGACAAGAATCAGATTTTTGAAGACAACAGATCTCAGGATGTATGTTCTTAGACTTCAGTCTTCAGCATGAGTTTGCATTTGTGTTACTGAGTTGATCATCACTGTTAAGGTTTCTAAGATAACTGTACAAAAATCCCAGAGGTCTGAACAAAAAGGGAATCTCCCAAAGAAGTGCTCAGATAATCTGAGAGATGCATTTCCATTTGGATGGGGCTGAGGATGGACTCTAGCACTGTTCCAAAGCTGCCTTTTTCATACCAGCAGTGTGACAGCTGCACTGCAGAATAAGCACACAATGACTGAGACTCTTAAAGAAAAGTGCACCAATAATAGCTGGGATTCAGATACCAAATGGTGTAAGACTGCATATCCTTCACTTCTGTACATGTGAGAAGGAATGTGGAGCATTATTGTCCACTGCTTTCTTATATATTCTTATATATTCAATTAATTTAATCTTACTGTGATTTGAGAATGCCTTTTGCCAAAGTGAAACTTTTACATTAGCTAGAAGAAAAAGAAATATTGGCAGAAGTTATTGGATTATGTATCCAGATATCTTTATCATGCATGGTCTTCTACTTATTGAGTAGAACATTTAAAAGGTAATTTTGAACCACCACCAGGTTTTATTTCATTAATTCAACATCCCTACATACACTGCACATCCTTTTTTACCTGCATGTGGATAAAAATATAGTTTCTTATTCCACAAGACACAGTAATTTTAATGAAAAAAGGTTTTGCATTCCAAAGGATGTTTTTTACAATATCAAGGAAGGGATGGGAGATCAGCATCTCAGATGCCACACCCAGCAATGTGCATAATCCTAAAACATTTACGCTTTTTCAACATTTTATTATGCAGACAATTGAAGGCATAGGAGATACTGCCAGGTGGTTCCACGCTTCAACACTGGCAACAGCTGTAGTAGTTCAGAGCAAAATGAGTTTCTCTGGAAATATTCGCTGGTAATACTGTGAGATGACTCATGTTTGACCAAACATTTTGTATTAATATTCACACAGATTCTCTTAGTGCTTCTTCAGCTCCTTTTCCCTTGAACTCTTGTTGTATATGTTCAACCCCTGATATCTAACTCATCTGCTTTTGGGAAAGGAATTGGACTACAGACACTGAGAAGTCCCTAATAATGAAATTCTTCTAAGATGCTACAGGTGAGTTTTAGTCTATCTTCAGGAATGTAAGCAAATTAGGCAATTTGATTGATTACAATAATTTTTTTTAAGACAGCCTGAATGCATGAAGGTTAGCATTGCTTTTAGCAGCATGGAGACAGTTGTTTTCAAAGGCACAGGTTTCTAGTGCAGATGCTTTGTGGCATTTCTTTCAAGGTATTTTTCCAATTTGCATTATCTTGGTTTATCTGAAGTGTTTCTTTGTATTTGCTTGAAATTTATGATCCTTGGGAAAATACTGCCTGTTATTTATGCAGAGTGTGGAGCATGGAGTGCCCTTTGTAGGGCTGACCAACAGGTGTTACAGGCCATGTAAGAGGTTCTGCCCAGTAGTAAGAGTGAGCTGATTGAAACATGTTTTATCCAACTGTGCACCAAGATCCTGTTCAGGTCAGTCCCACTTTGCCTGCATTCCTCTTTCCCAGAAAAGAATCTGTGAAGTTTGGTGCATCCTTGTTCATTTCAGTCTCTTGACTGAAGGTTAAAACAGACATCTCATGCCTTATCTTACCAAATATTTGCATTATTCTTAATGCTCAAAAAAGAGAAATACTGCTTTTCACAAAACCTACCTCCTTGAAACACGGTGATGGATTTCTCATTTGTTCAAGCATTGCCCACTTGACTGTGGCCTGTCGGATATTTCCATCGTATTCCCTGGAGCTCTGGGTACCACTGGGAGTGCCTCGCGATCGCTCGTAACCTGGTTCGTTGAAGTATGGTTCTGCCACCAGTATTAGGGACTGCACAGACACCAACACCTGGTAAGAGAAGAAACCAAATATTCAAATTGTGCTGCCAAAGCATTCTTACAAATATACAAAGCTCCTCTCACTTTACAAGCAAAACCATTTCTATGGCAAAGTACTACCATTTGTGATACAGGCTAGGTGCAAGCAGGAACATCCACGCTTTCAAACCTAAACTGTCACTACACACAAAAACCACCGAGTCCTGTGGCTGTGTATTTAGCTCAAACACTGAGAAAATGACAAATGTAACTTAAAACCCTACAAAGCAAACATACAGATATAAATAAAAGGAAGTATTTAAAGGAAGAGATGCCTGATTGTGCCCCTTTGCAAAAGAAAGTGTATTTGTCAGCTTCTCAATCAACAATTTTGATTTTTTCCCCTATGGCTGAGCTTGCTAATTCCTGTAATTCTGAACTAGATGGGAAAAAACCAAAGGAGGTAAAATGCCACATGAACCACTGAAATCCTCATCTACATCATCTCCCATTTTTTCTTTTAAATGAATGTTCATAGCCCTTTAGTTTCAGATTTTACAAACAATAATGTGTCATATATCAATAAAACAAAACCTCAGTATATTTTTAAGATAAGGGAAAAAATGTTTTCAATACTATATGAACAAAGCACCAACTATTCAGTAATTCAGAAATAACAACTTTCCTGCTTTCTATTTTACTATCCAGCACGTGTGAATAGATGTTTACGTATATTCAAGGCAATTAACTATTTACTCAGCCATTCCGAACAAACCCCAAAGAATTAAACAGATACATAAGGCTCTTAGGTATCCAAATGTAGATGTACTGCATATTCATGATTTGAAGGCTTGCTAGTTTTTCCAGTATTAAAGTTTATCCCTGTCAATTTGCTTTTTTTACTAAATGAAGGGCAAGGTTTTCTTATGTACTTAGGACCAAGTTCACCAGCAACAATTTTAGGGATTTCAGTTCTGTGACACAAACTTCCAGAACTGTGAAGAATTCAACCAAGGTGATCGAAACACTTATGTTTCCTCATTTAGTGAAAAGCTGATGATATGTTACAGACCTAGGAATGGCATTTCCAGCACTGGGCATACTTAGGTGCAGATACCCAGATGTCAGGGCAGCTGTTTCTGGAACTGACTCTCCTCCCAGTCTAGGTACAACTTAGAGCTTTAAAACATCCCCTAATTTGTGAATTTGGATGTGGAAGACAAGAGCTCTCCTTTTTCTTGGTGGATGCAGAATGTACAGCTCACATCAGACAGATGCCATGTCAGCAGCAATCCAAACTCTGACTCTTTTGCAGGCAGTGCCCTGACATCCACAGCTGCGCTCTGTGCTCAGGTGTGGCATTCTTCTGGAGTTTCTCCTGTAGCAAAGGGGGCACACGAGTGTCCCAGCTTTCCATCTTCTCTGTGATGGTTCCTCATTCCACAGACACAATGCCAGATCAGTAACTCCTATCAAAGCAGCAGTCCAAGAGCCAGCTGAATGACACAGGCTACCCTCACTCCCACCAGCACCTCACAGGAACACAGCCTCACTCCTTTAGATGCCATGGCACTTTGCCCTTGTGTGGTGGCTGTGCTTTCATTACAGCACAGACTGGCAGTCTAGGGCAGCCAAGTCTTTATCCTGGACTGGACAGGCAGCTGTGCAGCGGGAGAGATGAACCAGCCTCCCTTGTTGGGTTGAGAGGGAAAATAAACCAGGTTTTTCTGTTTCTCAGGCAGGTGCTCCAGGTAGCTGCTGGTACCATATGCACCATCATCACAGTCTCCTGTACCCTGCCCAGCACTCAACTAGAAGCAGCTACAGTTATTTAGTGGTAAACCTTAAGACATAGGTAAATGTATTAAGATGTACAGAATGCATCTCACACATCAAGCAAATGGCCACATAGCTACCAAAAAGGCAGAATATTAATGTGCATGTGCTAAGTCATGGCAGAGTGACTTCAGGGCCAAGGCTTTGGGTATGAAAGGTGATCTCTGTGGCCTTTACATGTCTCTGGAAGAACAGGCTTTTGCTTTTCAAAAATGTTCTATTTTGGATATTTATATCTTTTTAAAGTAGCTATGGTAGAGAAATGTCACACGGCAGCATTTTACTTCCTGGGCCTGAATAAGCAGTCAATACTTTCAATTATAACTGTAATGAATGAGAAACTATACACCAATCTTCCAGTTTTGCTGGATAATAAAAACTAATTTCTTAAGTATTTTGGGTGGTCTGACGATAGTTCAATCTCTGAGCCAGAAAAAACATGTAGTGCTTAATTCTTTCCAAGCAATTCATTTAGTCCTACAGCTGTTTTCTATTTAATAGTTGTAAAGTGTTTTTCTCCCAATATGGTAGGGATGGGACTTTTTCCAACAGTTTTCTTACTATTCTCAAAATGAAACACTGAAAGAAAGTTTTAAATTATAAACTTCTATGCTGTATGTGATTTCTAACTATCAAATCTAACATTTTAATGTAAGAAAAAGGACTTTGGTGAAAATAAGACTTCCTAAATACTTGTACCTTTCTACACTGATTTTACACTTCAAGTCTGAAATTGCAGTTCATCTCTTGATTAAGAATTTGGATCTTGGGAGACTTGCACTCATTAAGGATACCTATCCCAACATGATCCTCTCTCTAGCTGATCTTGAAGCTGAGTGGGAGATTTGCCTGGAAATTCCCTTGATTGTCCTGCCTGTCAAAGATGGGAGCTAATGGCTTTGCAGTGGTACAAGCTGGCTCCCTCAGCTCCCCTGGACTCATGGGGATTGGTTCCATGGACATGTGTGTCCAAGCAGCTTCAATACTGTTCCTCTACTGTGGGTAATTCCTCATTCTCACCAACCTCCCTAGTGAGGGCTCAGGGACAAGGCAAAGCAATTCTTACCCCTAAGAGTGAGGCAGAGGTGATTTCTGCCTTTTCCATGCCCTTGCCAATAGGTTTCCTTCCCCTCTGAGCTGGAGAGCCTAAGGAAAATGTGTTCTTTTGCTGCTACCATACTTATGAAAAGCTTTTCATGTTTGTCTTCTTAACCCTCAACATTTTCAGTGCCATCTGAGCTTTAGTTTCCCTAATTTCTCTCCTGAATGTTTGGTCAATATCCTTTTATTTTGCACAAGTAGCCACCCCCTCCTTCCACCTTTGCTTGCTTTTCTTTGCAGCTGAGCTTAGGCAAGAGCTCTTGTTTACCCATGCTGGCCCTCTGCCTCGCTCGCCTGACTTCCACACACTGGAACAGACCTTCTTGAACTGATAAAGCAGGAGACTGATAAATCTGCTCTCCAAGGCCAAATCCTGAACAAGCTGAAATCTGTTCTGCTGAAGGCAGGAATTCTATTATGCTGAAGCTGTGCAGTCTTCTAGGATTTGGAACAGAAATTGTACCTTGTGCTACATAATAATTACTCCAAACTCGGAATAAATTCAGTAACTGCCATAGGAAAGAAGCCATTGCAAGCTTTACTTTTACTTAATGTCTTTGCTTGTGACTCAGTGCATGTCTGGGAAATAAGGCTGAAAATTATAAGGACTGCATGCCCTAATAAATTCTGCTTTAATGTAACACTAATTGTTATTGAACACAGCATAGCTGCACTTGCATTCCCTTAATCTTTTTTCCTCTACTCAGCTCACCTGCACACTTAGGAGGAGGAAGGCTACAGTCTGCACTGTGTACTTCACTTTCTCATCTCTCAGTGTGGAGCCTCTTTTGTCTTCACCATAAAAAGTTTGTGATAAATCCATGAGATTGTCATTTCCTAGTAAATTTTTTTTTAATTTTTGAAAATAAAATAAACTATTTGGAATCATCTGGGCAGAGCTAGTGCAGGAATAAGCTGCACACATGAACAGCTGCTCTTCAAGATCAGACCAACAGAAATACTCATTAGAAAGAACATTCTGAAGAACCTGTCTCCTCAGCAGTGTTCCTTTCCAAGAGTTCCAAGTACATTTTCTGGACTTTTGTCTTATTTATGCTTATTTGAATATTAGTCTGGTTTAAACGGTCTAGAAAAGGAATCTTTAGGACTAAGAGACAACTTACTACTCCTAAATGACATTTAGAAGAGAAAGAAGAAATTGCTCACCTGCAAAAAACTTGATGTTTGGGGATTCCATTTCTCTTCTGGTCTCCCATGCCATGTGTTAAGTATGCTTAAGCACACCTGAAAAAGTGACATTATTAATACCACAGACAAATATGATGACGAAATTGTTCTGCATGGACAGAATGTTGGCATTACATTAATTTTTTTTACAAACTTTTTTACAACAGCATTTTAAAAAACAAATTTGTTTCCTATCACAGAATCAATGAGGTTGGAAAAGACCTCAGGGATCATTGAGTCCAATCTGTGATGGAACAAGACCATGTCAACCAGACCAGGGCACTGAGTGCCAGGTCCAGTCTTTGCTTTAAACACCTCCAGGGGTGGTCAGTGACTCCACCACCTTTCCTGGGCAGCCCAATCCCATGTCTAAACATCCTTTCTGTGGGCAAATTCCTCCTAATGTCCAACCGAAGACTCTCCTAGTACAGCTTAAGACCATGAGACTATTTTGAAAGGAAAACATAAAAATAATGCAGATAACAAGAACAGCATGCTAATAAATAAACAAGACAAGGCAGATTGCTTTTCCTCACAGGAAACCTATGGATTCTAGTGGCTCCAAAAAAAAAGAATTATGAATATTATCCAATTCTCTACCTTCTGCTTTAAATACTGTTATAAAACCTGTAATTGTGTGTTTTGAAGACAATCATTCTGCTTAAGCATGTAAAAGGTAGTTTCTGTCTCACATTCTATCAAGAAATTTGAATTATTCCTTAACTTTTGTGACCGATCTGAATGTCAGGGAAGTTTATGGTGTTCTTGAATCTTATTGTGAAATAGAAAAATCCAGGACAGGTAAAACAAAGAGACAAAATGAACAGAAGAAACTTAGAGGCAAGTATTTTCCAAGACTTAAAACTAGACAAAGAAAAACGGAGATAAAGTCTCCACTAGGAATTATATTCTGTGTCCACATTAATAGAAAACAAATGGAGAAGAAGAGACAAGGCACTCAGCAAACCTTCAGCTGCAGCTGATATGAAGCATACTCCATACCCATGGAAAGGGTATTTCAGCTAGCCAAAACAGATTTCTGACTGGTTCATTTAGCAGAAAATGTTGGAAAAGAACATTTTTCTCAGTCAAAAGTACTTGCTTTTTTGGTCCAATCCAACTCATAAAGGCTGGATCTCCAAAAATCTGCAAGACTATTTAGAAAGGAGGTAATTCCCACTTGGAACTGGCAAATCCCTCTTCATATCATTCTGAAGACTGGTATTAACCACAGAGCTTCCTCCTGTACATTGGGAATGGCTGATCCATAATTCAATCACAAAAGGAAATAACTTTCATCAGTTTCATTTCCTTTTTACATCTAACACAGGATCCCAGCTGACTTACCTTGCCATCATTGTAGAGGTTTGGATTAAATCTCACGCTGTGGCCTCCGGTTGTTTCCAGATTGACAAGTGGAGGGGAATTTGGATAGTCTTGTGGGAAATACACATCAAATTCAAAGCAACCATTTGCGTATGGGGTGTCTGCAGGACCAGTAATGAGAACCTACCAGCGTTAAAAAGAGAGAAAGAAAAAAAAAAGAATTTAAAATTCCCACCCTTGTATTTATCTATCACACAGTCGAGATTTTTAAAGTTATATGAAGCATTTTATTTCCACCTGCTGTGTAGCAGGAATTATTATTAGATCTCATAATCACACACAGGCTGTTGGTCTGTTCATTCTGATACTGTGGGTAAGCAAAGCCCTCTGTGAACACTCATTTCTCCAGATTCCAAATGGAAAGCAAGACAGAAGGAGCTGAAAACTCTTTCCTATTGGATGCTATTAACAGAATGTTTTTTCCAAAACAGAGGTCCAGGGGCACTCAGTGTACTTCTCCATACCTACTGCCTGCAACTTCAATGGTCACATGCGAAGATATGTTTGGACCATAATGGAGCAACAGCACTAAACTTTTCCCTTTTGAATAGCTGAAAAAGAATGAATCCTGTTCTGTGAAGACTCCTTGGCCAACAGAGCACTCCTGGAGCAGATGGGCTCTCCCTGTCCCTGCCAAGCTGCTGAGAAATCAGACTCAGACTCAAATGCTACCACTTACATTAATGCCTGGACAGCAATTAAAGTGGATGTGAAATATTTCTGGTTTTCCCTAAGATTTCAGGCACCTTCCTGAACACTTCTCTGCCAAGCTGAAGAGAGAACTAAACCCAGCTTTGCTTCCTTACCTTCATTATGTCGAGCCTCTCCTCGTCACAGCGCACGAAGACGCTGGATGAGGAGGAGAGCGGCAGGGAGGTGGACAGAGTCACGGCCTCCTGCGCCAGACGCCGGGCCCTGGCTGCGCTGTTGGCGTCGCTCGCGTTCTTCACCTGAGACATGTAGTGGTAGTTTACTTTAAATACCAGCTTGCCATCGTCATCTTCGGAAACCATTTCAAATGTATCTGGAAGAGAAGAGAATTTTAATGCGTCGGGAAAGGAGGGAAGTTTGTAGAGGATTAGTCTTGGATAAAGATTATGAGCATTAAAATTAAAAAAAGGAAAATTTAATTTGCATCACAGTAAATCAGAAAACACTTTTTTTTTTTTTTTTTGCATTAACAGTGATCACAGAAACCAAAGCATTAACAGTGCTGGGCTGAAACAATTTCTGCAGCTAATTTACAAACTCTCATATGCAACTTGTCAAATATACACCACTCCCAATCTGGAAAGCTACCAGCTATTCCCAACCAGGAACATGATGATACTGACAAATACATAACAATGCTAATAATGGAACCCTTGTGAAGCCAAGTGCCAGTGGTATTTACTTGTGTGCTGGTGGCAATGTTATTGAGGAACCATGAAAAACTACACTAGAGCTGGTTTTCTTTAATCACTTGCTACACAAAATCTGCAGCACAGCTGCCAGAGGGAAAAGCTCTCAAACTTTCTAAACACTTCCTACAAACCTTCATAGCTCCTATTCTTGGCATACGCTCCACAAGCATTTGCGAGGAAAACCTCTTGCAAATACAACAGCAAAGAAATGTGACTGCAAATGCTGTCACTGCAACGCAAAAAATACTCAGTGAGAATGTTTTTGCAATAGTTTTATAGCTCCTTTTTGGATAAGATACTATTAGTTCTTTATGAATGTTTTTGGTAACACATTCCTTTTATGACTGAAGTAAGGACCAATTCCCATCACATTTTCCAAATGCAATACATTGCACTATATAGATATATAAATAAATATATAAAGCTCATAGATGAGCTTTAAAAAAATCAAGCATTTCAATCTAATTTGAGATCATTACTGTAATGAAAATATGAACACCATCACATCACTGAATTCATCTGGTCCCTTGAATTACCTTAATACATGCTTAAAACATTTCTCATTAGTTCAAAGACTGCATGAGTTGGTAAGCTGGAAACACAGATGTACAATTTTCCTCATGTGAAAATTATCAGTGGTCACATATGCGAGACTGTTGTTAATTTTTAAAATAATAAAGGATTCTGTTCAATAGAACACACAGTTCTTCAGTGTCTGCTTTCTAAAACACACACGTTCACACTTCTCAACCTACCAAACTGGAGTTTCTTCATGACAGCCACATACTTCTCTTCAAGGGATCGTAAAACAGACAAAGGCTTGGGTTTCACAGCAGCCTTTTTGGAGTATTCAGCCATCTTCTTTTCTGTAGTGTAAAATAAAATGTGATTATTTGTAATTAGCTATGTAATTCCAAGAAAAGCACAGCAAGTGTTGCCATTTTATGGTTACACTCTTTCATAGAGACATCTCAAAACTGGGCATCACTTAGGGTATACAAATCTCTTTCTCACTACTGTATGCCATTATCTGAGCAGCTTGGAGTAAATAAAGATCATAATCTCAGCTTAGAAATAAGTCATGACTGCTGCTGCTTCTTTGAATATTCTTTTGTTGTTTCTTTTAATTTATTTTTTTTTAATTTCAAATAGGAAGTATGACATATGCTTGTGTGGATGGCTATTCCCACATGCATTAATGGACTCTCCAAAATCAGGAGCTCATTATACATACCTTTATAAAATCCACTCCCCTGATTCAGCTACTTAATCTTTAGTTTATATTACTAGACAACCAGATGGTCTTTTGAGGTTCAACCCATGTTTCAGATTTTAGTTCTGCATTCATCTACTTCATAGTTAATCCAATTAAGAAGATTTAGTTTCAACAGAAAAGTTTTATAACTAAAGGTCCTGTATGTTGTTTTCTTCCAAGAAAAATAATAATAAAAAAGGTGCTACATAATTGTGCTGAAAGCTGTTAGGTGTCCTCTAATTTACTTGAATTATTCTGTTTCCTTCATCAAAACACTTAAAACTTCAACAAGGTTCCAACCACTTTTGAAAATGCAGTCAGCAGTTGGGGACAGGAGCGAAGCGTTTTGCCTTGCCTTTAAGCTGAGTTATAAGTTATGTAAGTATAAGTAAAGCCATATAAGTAAATGGCTGCACAACAGACAAACAGCAGCAGCGCTTATAGGAGTGTGTGTGTTCACCTTGGTTTGCTTGGCGCAGGCTGGTGGTGGCAGCATAAACGATCTCTGCGGTCTTTTGGATGTCTGGCACCAGCAGGGTCAGTCCCTCTGGCTCCTGATCAGAGCTGTCTGGTTTTACTCCTGCTTTAGCCTTGTCTTTTTTAGACCTGCATGGGGCAAAGAAATAGGATATAACATGAGAGAGTATCTTTCAACCAGACATACAGTATCCAGTGCATCTGTCAACAGGGAAAAATACCAAAGGTAATGGATTGAGACTAAACCAAGCCTTCTGAAATGGAATGTGTCTCCGTACCTTCAGGTTCGTCACTGAATGAAGCAACCAGCAGTTCCAACACTGAACATGCTGCCTTCATTTGACAAACAGAGGTACAGCTGGTATGAGCAGTGAAAAGCCAGCAACTGCAGTACAGCAGTTTCTGCTTCAACATTTCAGGCCTACCCTTCAGGCTGACCTGATGTCTGCACACCTTCACGCAGGATTAGAAAACCTTACAAAATCAATCTAACAAAGATCATGTAATGAATATGCATTTCATCCTTGCAGATCCTTGTGCAAAACTAAGTCCTAAATAGGTGACAAAATGCTCCTTCCTGTTACACAATACACTAGCAATTACTGAAAATACACTAATGATGAAACTCTAGGAAACCTCCAGTAAAAATTCACAGCATGTAGATGAACATCAACCCAGGCACCACAGGACTGCGGGTCAAATACAAATTTTGTCTCTGCAGTTCTCTTCTGGGCTACAGAAATGTAGAGCTTTTATTTCAGTAAGGAGTTTAATGTAACATAATTTTAAGAGCCTTAAAATATAAAAAGCATCTAGGTTACATTGGATGTTTATGATCTGCAAATCAAAACATCAATTTAAACATGCACCGCATTTTCAAATAAATGTGCACAACACTGTTGTTTGATAGAAGCTAGCTGCACAGTAATCATACATTTAAATCTTTAGATTGTGACAATGCAGTCCTTACCAGCACAGATAGTCAACTGCTGAAATGAGGACAAGGGTATTTGATACTAATGTAACCTAAATGTGAGTATTTAAAAGCTTCTGTGTTTTGAGAGCTAACATAAATTTAAACTGTCATCCCTCAAAACTTGGAAGATTTCAATGCTAACAGCTCCCAAATTATTTTACAACAATTTCTACTCATTTTTGTTTCAACAGCACTTGCTCGTTTTGATACCCAAACAAGTTCAACAGCCAAGATGAAGTGGTTTGCTCTTTCTCACTAGCAAACCAAGAAACTATCCACATGAGTAAAACCAGAAATTCAATGTTTTGATATAGCAAACATATTTTACCAACTAAAACCTTTCTGTGTTTTAATCTAGACTGAAATTGTGCATAATGAATGACTCTCTAAACTATTCAGCAGAGGTGATTACAGTAGTAGTGAATATGGTCTCTGAACTGTACCTAATCAAATGAGAATATCCCTAGAGAGCATTAATAACAAAATACATTACTGTAGCACGGTCCATTTTCCCTGTTCCAGATTTAATCCAAAAGGATGTTAGCCCATGGCAGACTTCAAGCTATTCTGAGCTTTCAGATACTCAAAGTTAGGAGGAATTGGAGGCATCACAGCCAGCCCCAGGTTGCATTTGAAGAACATTGTATGACAAAAAAGCAGCAGCTGCATCTCTCATTCATACTTTCCAATCCTTATTATTGCATTTTTCCTTGTAGAAAGCTAGGCCAATATTTTTAAAATGACATACTAAGCACCTTCAGCAATACATATTCAAACCTACTAAACCTCAGTGATAACCTGTTTTAACATCATGCACATGCTAGCAGCTACCAGTCCCTAGAAAGGTATACAGATTTAGATCTGCCTGGTATTGATGCAGAAGCCTTAAGCTATTTGCTACAAAACCCTTGGAGAAATTCTGGCTGAAGTAAAATGTCAGTGGGCATTATGCAAGAGAAAGATGTGTGAAAAGCAATAAACATGTGCTTAGTGAAGGTACTAAAAGTATAATTAATTCTTATAAATCCATTTTCAAAACAGTGCTCTTGTGGCTCTTCTGTTGTCCACTTGCTTTTACAATTTGGAACATTTGTTTGGTTTTCCTCCTTCTATTTGGTCTTAGAATCAAAAAAATCAAGGTGTTGGCCTCATTAAGCAAAATGCTTCACCACATGCTTAAAAACTCCTACAGACATAGTGAGTTACTGACAGCAACTACCTCAGCAGACAAGGAATATATATTAGTTGAAGCAGCAGGGAAAGGAGACATTTACTCAAATGCAAAGTACCAATTATATTATTTCCTCTTGTTCTCCCTGCTGTGCACAACAGTTACACTTCAGCCCTTTTGAACTGTATTCTCCCAACATCTCATGTGCCACCACCAATAAAGGGAAAGGAGATTCTGTCCACTGCAATCATGAACACAACAGAAAACCCCTGCCCTGCCTCTCCTCACAAGAGACTTTTAAAATCCTATGTTTGCAGAACAATTCTACTCTGACAGCTACATTATCCAGCTGCCTAACTTCTCAGTCAGGCCACACCTGTGGAAGAGCAGTTTAGCAAGCAAAATGCAGGAATAAACCTGACTCAGCTATACCTCTGCCCCATCCAAGTCTCATTTTTTGACCTTGACTCTGCCTAATCATGGATTTCAGCCAGTTTCCTAGGGAGGGTAAGATAGCTGGTTCACAAATATCCAAAATTAGACATACTGCCTTATCAACATCCAGCTTCCTCACACAAGTGTTCCTTGTATATTCTAATGGTTAGTTAGGATAAAAGTAAGGCTTTTTCCCCACTTTTGGGGAACAAACCAACTGATATTGCCATAGCATGCAAGACTCCTATCAATGATGACATCCAGTTTTTTCTTCCCCCATTTTGTCTTCCTACCTTTATTTGATTCAAAAGAACACCAACTTAGTATGATCCATCCTGCACAGTTTGTGAGATCACAGAATCACACAATGGTTTGGGAAGGAAGGGACCTTAAATATCATCTCATTCCAACCCCCGGCCACAGGAGTGATACCTTAAACTGGACCACATTGCTCAGAGCCCCATCCAGCCTGGCCTTGAACACCTCCAGGGATGGGGTATCCACAGCTTCTCTGGGCAACCTCTTCCAGTGCCACACCACCCTGAGAGCAAAGAATTTTTTCCTAATATCTAATCTAAACCTACTCTTTTATTTGAAGCCATTTCCCATGTCTTTGTAAAAAGTCCTTCTCCAGCTCTCCTGTAAGCATCTGCTTCATTATTTTATTGTCTACTTTAGAATTATTCACAAATGTTGGAGAAATTTAATAGCATTTTACAGTTTCTCAGTTTATTTACAATCAGCATATGGAAAATCAAGTAATTCCCTAGACTCTAGATGGGAAAATCTGTCCATGGTTCCCCAGCCATATGTACTCTCACACTGATGATAATTTTTAAAGCTCACAGAGTTTTGTGATCTGAGATAGAAATGAACATCCCTGCAGACATGAACTATTATACTTAATTTTCTATTTCTTTGACATTAGAAGACCACAGCAGCCCTTTCTGAAAACATATCCTTAAAACATGTTTATGCATTTGGCTATTAAATGGCTATTAAATCATGCAATTTAAAAAGAACAAGTGCACTATAAGACAAAAATCTTGCACAAAACAGCTCTGGAGCAGATGGAGGTGTGAATATGGTCTCTGTACCCATCTCCCTCATATAACAAAACATCCTGCTCTAAAAAATCCAAAAGCCTATTTTGTTCCCTAAACTGTATTCTTATAAAAGGGCTGAGACAAAAATGTTATTCAAAGCCCAGGAAAAAGTTCAAAGGGTTTCACATATCACCAATGCACTGGGCAATCTTAGAGCACACAAAGTGAGGGTCACTGTCAGAGTCACTGTGAGGGTCCCAGTCCCTCAGGAAGGTCAGAAGCCTCCATGAGCCTGCTGCAGCCTTGCGGCTGCTCTACGGACCCCACAAAATAACTCCTTGGTCAGATTCAATTTTTGAGTCCTCCAGTGCCAGAATTACAGCTCTACTGAAGATGATAATCCATAAACTATATCTCACTGTGACCTGAAACACATGGTATTGCTTTGTGCACACATGACAAAAGCAACCTGATGACTACTCTGTCATTTATGAGCAGGTATAATGTGGGCAAAGCCCACTATTAGCTAAGAAAATTCCAATCCTCCTTCTTGCTGCCATCTCCAGTGCTGCAGTCCTGCCTGGATTCCTTCTCTCTCCAAGCTGGGTGATACATGAGTGATCCAGAGGCACCAGTAGGGCCCCAGCTTGAGAGAAGCAGTTGGTGGGAACTTTACAGCTCTCTCAACACTCTGTGAAGAGGAGACAAAATACCAAAAGTGAAATCATAAAGCCAGTAAGATGCTTCAGCTCTTTCCTTGTATTCTATCAGCCTGCATAGAGATTTCTGTATGCAGATAACTAGCAGTTTAACAAACTCCTGAGCTTTAATACAGCAAAAACTTTTATCTAAATGTTATTTTATCTAAATGTTCCAGAGTGGAGGAGGAGCCAAATATAAAATTCAGACACGGAAACTTTCCCATACTGTTTTTCAGCCACTGAAGGAGAAGCAGAGAAAATGTCAACCCATATTTAAAGGGATGACAGTCACTAATATATTTGCTAGAAAAGACAGCAGTGTACATGCTAATAATTTAAGCCATTAATTTAGCTTGTGCTAGAGATGACAGCCTTCTCTTTATGCTGTGCTAAATGTATAATGAATTATACACTCCCAAGGCAACTTTAATTTTCAAAGTCAATACTAATACTTACTCACCCGTGCCTGGTACTTGCAGGTGAATGTGGTGATACAGAATGACACCCTTATCAAAGCATTCCCAGAGTGCAGCCAATGAAGCACTCAGACCCTGTGCCCCACAGGGACAGTGCTTACAGCACAGGGCTGCTTAGTCTTAGGCTGGGACTCACTGTCTTGGGATAAAGCCACCCTGGGTTTGCAATCACAGCCCTCATGGACCGCACATTTACTCCTTCCAGTAATTCACACTTGCTCAAACAAATCTCCTGAAATCAGGCAAAACAGGCAAGGGGCTGTGATTTTGCAAATGACCACTGGTGAAAGCTGGTAACCTCCTCCCAGATGGCTCCACCTACCCCACCTTGGGGCTTGAAGCACTATTTACAGACATTCAGTGGAAGCATTCCAAACCAGAGGCTGCAGGACTGCTCCCTGCAGACAACCATCAACTCAAAATGTGAGTTTCAACATGCAGCAGAAGGAAGTGATAATTGTTTTTTAAGAAAAATAAATTAAAACAAATTAGGCCTTGACTCTTGGGGCCCAGTTCTAAAGACATTTTTTTTTTTTATTTGAAAAATGCACTCTTTCACATAAAAGTTCTTCAAAATAGCAGTGAAGACAATGAAAAGCCATAGCAGAGATAATACTTCAAGCCCACCTGGTTGTATTCCAGCATCCCCATGAAGCATAGTTAGGAATTTCAGGGGTAAGCTTGCTAGACCGCACATCACACAAATGAGCCACCATCTCATTTTGCCAGAACAACCATTTGCCACGAAGCTCACCCAGCAGATGTTGGCTCCAATGAGCCTGCTTTGCCACACATCAGCAGCTCCCTGCAGCAAAGGGCTCAGCCAGCACAGCAAGCTCTTGTCTCAAACCCATCTCTCATGGTAACTCATTACACCAGCCTGACTGCTCTCCAATCACTGATGGCTTTGACTTCCTAGCACCCAAACAGCCATGAGATATCATCTCATGCCTAAATGTCTTCTCCATTATCCAGAAATTTCCCAGTTTTCTAACAGAATACTGTGGCCTTTGAAAGTAAAGGAAATTCAATGCTAACTGAAGTCCAAAACCAAGTCCCCTTCAATTCTGGAACAAAGTGGATGCTCCCAGCCCAACATAGAGATGACATTTGGCAGACATGCAAGTCTGCTGCTCAGAGGATGTGATGTTTTGCCTTTGAAACTAGAACTCATGATTTTGGGTTGTTGTTCTGCCAATTTGATCTGAAAGGAACAGCAGATTGTCCTATTTAAGAAATTCATGCCAATACTTGCTTATATTTCTGGCACACCTTCAACTAAAACGCTGAGAATTCAAGCCTTCCACCCCAGTGGCTCCAGGCTGTTCAGGCTGTTGATGTTTTCATCCTTGTCTATGCACTGCTTCAAACACAAACCGCACTATGGTTAAACCACCCAGTAAAATACAGGTTTTCCTTTTGTGCTGGGATAACAAAGTAATGCAAGAAAATGGTACAGATAACCCACAAAGAATGAACCACAGAACTCCTATCAAATCCATCTAATATTAAAATTATTGTGACTCTAGAACGCTTCTTTGCTTCCAGATCCTACGCTGGCACTGAAGAACTACTCCTACTGTGTTTACTTTAGGAGATAGAAAAGAGCCTATGAACAGTAGGTGCACACCACTCTCACAGAGAGACTTCTTAGGCTTCACCCTGGGGAAGTGAGATGAGAAGAAACAGGTTTCCATGGCCATTAAATCCCATGAGAAGACAGAGGTTTCCATGGCCATTATATCCCAGGCTAATGGATGACCAGATGAACAAAGAAAAAACAGTCAGCAATTCTGGTGGAGAATCACATACACAGGTATCGGAAATGGATTACACAAAAGCCAAGTTTCTTTCCTATTTTAAGAAGATTACATACACTATGAGATATATAGATAATATTGTCAGCAGGCACAAGCTGACTTTTTTAGGTGGGTATCCAACATAAAGAACTGGCTTTTGTCCTTCCAGTTCTGCTTCTTTTGCATTACACTAGCAAAAATATGCCACTAGAGGTACCTTACATGCTTGATAAGCAAGACTTGCAGTATCAGTCAAGAGCGATTGGAGACATTGATGGGTAAAGTCCAGTTCATCAGGAGCTACTAGAAAGAGTTCCCAATAATGAGATTCCTTCTTGAAAAGTCTCTTGGGTAATGGTTGGTAAATATTCTGAGTTAATAGTGGGAGAAAGAACATTCTCCACACACCTTTTCCTGACATTTTATTTACCTTCTTTTATTTACCTTTCCGCCATTTTATTTACCTTCTTCCTATGAAGTTTCAGCATATGCTTAGGGGCAGCACTAAATTTTGCAGAGAAATACAGGTTATTATTTCTTAAGAAGCTGTTTTTAAATTGGAAGCAAGTAAACAGAATCAAGAAACCAACTGGAAACAGAAAATTATTAAAATAAATAAATGAAAATTTATATTGCAACATTGATAATTACTAATGAAATACAAGAGTATGCAAATCTACCAGGTTATGTCTGTCATACCAAAACCATTCCCTGTAAATAGTACAGTAAACAACACAGATGCATACAAATACAAATCTAGATCTAACAGATGGTATATTCTCACTCTGGATGGCAACATCCATTCAGAGAAATATACAGAATTTAATCTCCTTTCGCTTCTATATCAATAATAAGCAAAAGCTTATCCTGTTCCAGCCAGAAGAGGGTTAATTTTTGCAGTATGCAGGAGAGGGCACAGTCAGGACCCAGAGGTTAATGTACCCCACCTCAGACCATTGCTGGGGCGGGGGAAAGGGACTCTCCTCTGGAAGAAGGGTTTCCTTCTGGTCAAGTAAGAATGGTGGAGGGAGTAGTTGGGTGGTGCCAGTGCCACACTGGAGGGAGCAGATGGATAATGCCTGCTCCCAGCTGGAGGGAGAGGTCAGGGAGGTATAGCTGCGGTTGGGTTGAGCTCCATGATGAGCATTTCTGCATGTGAATCACTCTTTCTTTTGTACACTTTTGTTAATAATATTGCTGCTGTTGTTTTCTTACCTCATTGCTGCTTCCAGCAAATTGTTCTTATCTCAACCTGTGATTTTTTAGCTTTTATGCCTCCAATTGTCCCTCCAGCCCACCACAGGGGGAGGGGAAGGCAGGAGCCAGCAAGGGGCAGCACGGTTTGGAGTGTCTCAGTGGGGGCACTAAACTGGGGAGTATCACTCCTAAAGCACAACCACACAGCACAGTTTAAATGAAGGGCAGGGCTGATACAAGTGCTTACCTCAGTCTGTTGGTGTAGGTATCCACACAGGTCTTCATTTTAGCCAACAAGGTCCCAACAGAAGCCTGGGACTCCAGCTGCTCCTCCTCCTCTTCGCTGCTTTCTCCTGACAGAGGAAGCAGCAATGGCACCATGGATGTGCAAGAGGCAATCGCACGGAGCAGCTCCAGCAGAGCTCGGTACAGGGGAACGTGGCGAGCCATATCCAAAACTGCAAGAGACAAGCAGTTTACCAAAATTACTAACACTGCAGACCCTCTCACTCCTAGTGTGGATGTTTCAAACAGAAAAGCTACATTTTAGTAATTATTAAAATATTAATGAAATGTAATGATAAAATCCAGTATTTTGTAATCGTCATTTTTGTGTTGTAATGGACCTGAAAGAAAATTACAAGATACCTGGAAAACAAAGGTTAACAAAAGACACAAGAGGACAAAAGTGCTAACAAGGTAAGGAACAGGATTACCACATGCTATATTAATTTCTAGTACCTTAGCATACAGTCCTGGCTCAAATTGTATGCTAACAGTAAACAAAAATCTCTGGAGGAAAAATTGCAACCTATGGCATAGCAGAATAACATCTGCTGAATCTAATAGCATATGCATGTATAAAGACTTTCACATCACTTTATTTACAGTCATCTTCTCCTCTGGGAAAATTTCTCCGCATTATTGCAAAAATATTTATGGTTCTTAAATGAATGAAGTTATCTACTAAGTTGAAGTCCAGTTTTGCTTCTTTTCATGAAGAAAGGATTGTTTTAGAAACCATTATGTATCTTGCAGAGAATGCAAATTTTATCTGCATATATATAAACCACAAAACAGCAAAGATGAGTAAGAATATATATTAGGCAGGCAAACCTCACTGTCTTAGTGCTTTTCAGTGTGATATATAAATGTTACAGAAGAAACTGTGAGTAGAATATAGACATCAGCTCCTCTGATTAGGGAAGACAGGCAGAGATACACAATTCTAATAGATTCCCTAGCACCACATTGTTTATTTTTCTTCTCCACTTGTTTGCACAAATATGCAATGGATGTCATTTCAACTGACTTTGTATCATTAATAGAAATCCTGAAAATGTAGCAATAGGCAGATACTTTAACACAGCTGCTTCCTCTGCCCCTAGGACATGCTATTTTTAACCTAACTGCAGAAAATATTTGCTCCAGTTTAAAGTATTCACAAATGACTGAGTTTATGATAAAATAAATTTATTCTTTTTCCAGCAAAAAACGCCAGACAACAAAAAGCCCCTGACAACTTGCATTAGAACAGAACAAAGCACAGAAGAACTCTTTAATGTTTCATTTAGCACATCTCATCCTCCAAGCTAAAGCAGATCACAGACTTTCAACTCCTGTCACCAAACCCTTAGCTCTAAATACAGCAGGATGGGACAGTATAAATAGCCAAGCTAAATTCAACAAGCCAGTTTATGCAGGTTTAAGGCTGGATTTATCTCTGCCAGGACTTCTTTGATCAATAGCTTGCTATTTGTTTTTTGAATCTATTACAATGGTACAAACTCTTAACTGGGTGAAGTGCTATTGAATAGGAAGAAAATTTACCAAAACAAAATATTAATCTGCCAGGCCTGGTGTCATGGCTCTAAAAATAACCCATGTCAAAAAAATCCATATATCTATAGCAAACTGAATTTAAACACTGATGTTAAGAAAGCCAGTTTTAATTACCTGCTAATTCTTACCTTTACATATATATTTTTATATATATATATATGCCTCCATTTTTTATGCTCAGTTACTAGTGAAGAATTATTGCCCACAAAAAAACCCCCACAATATGTAAAAAATAAACACATATGGATCTGATGATGTGTGGACTTAAAAAAAAAAAACCAAAAAAAAAAAACCAAAAACACACACACACATTAAAAAAAAAAAAAAAAAAAAAAAAAGAAAGAAAAGGAGGGTGGTGAAAAAAGGGCAAGCATAAAATACATCCTACCATAGCCCTGGCCAGAAACCACCTCCCACCTGTAGTGCTAAAGACCAAGTGGCTCCTCAATTTAATCAATAGCTGTTCATTATGAGGATGGTGAGTGAGGGAGAGATGTGACCTCTTAGATAACCACAGCATTTCACTCTGGAAACCTTTTATTTATTTATCTTAACCATGAAATTTTCATGAGACCAGAATACATAATTCCAAATCCTTCAATGCTGGCTTGCCCTTTCCTTTGCTAAATGGATAGTTAAGTTCAAAATTACCATCATGAAGGGAACTGAACTGACATAACTTTCAAGTGGGAATGTTTTCCAGAGAGATGGGAGAGATTCCTGGCTTTAGCAGATCCAACTCACTTGCACTGCTTTGCTATAATTCCCATGTGAAACAAATGAAATGCATTCGCTTGGCTTCAATTTAAACAACCTTTTAGGGAACAACTACTAATTTCTTTTACCTTAATGCCAGACTCTGTGAAACTCAATTTTTGGTACCATTATGTGTTTTATCCTATTTTTCTCCTTTATTATATTTACTAAGAATTGTGACTCATGCAAGTGTATTTTTCTGCCCAAAATGCCTCAACTCCCTTCCATCCCCAATCTAAAGCCCCAAAATGTTCATCAAGACTGGATACCTAGATAAGTATCAGAAAAACTTGCTGGAAAAGAACCCAGAATAGTCAAATTACTGTTTGTTATCTTTATCTGGCAGTTCACCTACTCCTTGTGCCTGCTTTCAGTTGAAAGAATGCCAAACTGATTACAGTGTATGCTCAGAGCAGATACAGCTCTGCCTTCTGAAAGAGGTGAAGAAGACTTGAGCAGTTTGTTGAGCTCTAGGTAATTTTTAAGACACTATATTTAAGCCACTAGGACAACAGGATACTCTTTTGTAAATTACACCCCTGGCCCAGATCTACTCTTAGCTAACCTGTCCACCTCTTTCTGGTGTGACAGCTGCAGATACAGATGTCCCAACAGCAATTTTCTGGACTGAGAGAGGTTTAACACATCCAAGTAGAACTTCAGTTCAGGCTGTGCCACTTAAACTCCATCACCATCCTTGCTGCTTTTAGTGTTTGCAGCACATTTAGTCAGGATTTCTGAATTAAGATTTTTCCTTCAGATATCATTATGTATTTCAGAAATATAAATTACACAGTTTTAAATTACACAGTTTTTGATCCTGTAACAAGGTCCTTTAAGGAAACTGAATTGAAATACTACAAACATGAATTAAAACATAAAATACAAACCTGCAAATCAAAATGTCTATCTCCATCAAATAAAAGCAATGGAACTTTTCGACTACTGTCCTCACATACAGGTATCTGGCCAATTAAGATGCCAACAATCTGGATTTCAAGCAAATACATACTTCAGTGAAGAACATGTGTTAAAAGTAAACCACTGTATTCTTCAAAGTATGTACTCCCTTGGGAACATATCCAGCTTTTTTTGTCTGACTCAATTGAGCAATGAAGGTGTATCATAACACTTTACCTGAATTAAATATGATAGCTTCTCTTATAGGAAAAAAAATCCAACACACCATGAAATAGAAACAAATACTTCTGCTTACAGCAGACCTATAATTTGAACACTATTAGGACACATTTAATAGGTCAGAATCTTTTTATATGGGTACTTCAGTTGTGTAAGAAGGCTCTAACAGTGTTTAATTTATATGGGCATGCATGTAAGCATACCAAACCGCACATACACAGCATTCCTAAGAACGAAAATGGAAGATTAACATTCTTGGCTTTGTAAAAATGACAGATGGATATTTATCCATGAGTGTCTGTTATCCCAAGGACAAAACAGTTACTAGATAATGACAGATACCTTTTACCCAGAGCTCCATTTGGGGCTCTCAGTCTCCTACACTGAGTACACTCAGAGTGTCCTGGCTGTCAGGCTCCCACCAGCTGTGCTGTCACATCTGTCCATTTTTGTGCTGTTGGAGCTCCCTGATTCTGTGGGTAAGCAAAGTGCTGAGGAATATTCAGCTCCCAGCACCACAGAAGCTCCCCCTTGCTGACTCTCAAACAGAACTGCTGCCCCAGAGAGCCCACCTGAACTTCTGCTGTGTTTCCTGAGCACTTCTTCAAATGATTACTCTGTGACACATACTTACACCAAAAGAAAAGATTACATTATTTAATTTCTATACTCAAGGCAGGGATTTGCACTCAGGTTTTATCCTGCTTCCTTGTCCACCTTGTCACCAGGGCTGTCAGGATAGGTCTGCCTGGTGACAAGGTGGTGTTCCAGAGAAGGCTCCAAAACCAGAGCTGGGAACTGGGAACTGGCTTCTGCACCACCTGGCCCAAGCTGCTTCCCCACATGCCATGGGATTCTCAAACTGCACTGAGTGAACACACATCAAGGTCTCACCTGCTGGCTACACCAGCAGTTAAGCAGCTCAGCCAGCAGAGCATGAAGCAGAGCACAGGCTAAAACCTGCAGTTGAACCTGGAGCAGGAGCAGGCGGCTGCAGGACACCATCACAGCCCCGTGCTGGGGCCTGGAGGCAGCTGTGACAGCCCAGGGTGACAGAGCAGGGCAGGAGGTGACACAGAACAGCAGGCAACAGCACCATGGGCCGGTGGCCAGATGATGACAGCAGTGCCCTTAAAGGCTGGAATACCAGTGGTACCACACATAACTGTTAACAGTAGCATTTTTATTCTATTAACCTTGTTTTATTAATTAAGCAATTATGAATGGACATATCCATATAAAAAAAAATTGATCAGTGTTCTTACTGTCCCTCATAATTAGCAAGGAAGTTCAGGGGCAACAGGCAGCATACATATTTACTCACAATTCACATTAAAAAAGTACCACAGGTCTAAATTTATTCTGTTGTACTTTGAAAAGCAGAAACCTCAGTAAGGTCACTGCCACTTGCTAAGATAGGTAGGGATGACAAACATCTGGAAAACATTTCATCGTTTAGGGGAATTCAGCTAGTCTCTTGCCACAATATTTGCAACTTAGAAAGATGGTGAATGAAGGCTAAATAGGTAAAAAAATAGAGATTTCATTAAACTAAAGCTCCTTTCTATGTTAGTAACAATAAGTCTGATTTGGGTGGAAGGAAAAGGAATATGACTGAAGTTTTGTTAAGAGTTTTTGAGTTCCACAAACTGCTGAGCATCCTGTCTTTTGAAAACTGCAGTCTTTCACATGCCTAAATATCATGGGATGTTAAGGCATTTTTGAGAATTTTTAACCTAAGCCAGCTTATTCCTGGGAAGCAACTGATTAACATTTAATGATCATGTGTGATTTCAGAACATTTAAATTGCTTTCCACAAATATATTTGTTCATCACTAATACAGATCTATTTCTTACCACTATCTAAGACTAGCCATATCCAGTTACAACCTTAATATAATGAAATAAAAGGATATGAGGGCAGGTAGTTCCACAGGATCAAGGTATCACCTTAAACTTCATATATATCTGTAGCAAGATAATGACCCAACTGAGTCTAATACTCCTTTCCTTTCTTTTAATATTATACAATATTCAAACAAAGAATAGCCAGGCCTAATGGCCCATTAAATAGGCAGTACTGAACAGCAATAAATTTTTTTGCAATTGATTTAACATCCTCAGTTCAACTTAACTGGTTATGAAAAAGATTATTTCCATTGCAAAGTATATTTAAAACATCACAAAGAACATGCACATTTATTCTAAAATGAGGCAAACTATTAATATAGTGTATCCACTATATAAAAAAAATCTTCACACTTTACAGCAAATTAAAGAGACTCATATAGAAGAATAATTTGCAAGACAATGATGAAAAGTTCTTATTTACTTGCATCTAATGTCAAGGTCTTCCCCACTGTAATTCTCACTGTCACTGTATTAGTAATTCCTACCCCAAAGGAGCCTATAAACTTGGTGTAAAAAACCCCCCAAACAGCCCCTTGAGGAAAAATAAATTATCAACACCTTTACCAGTTTTACAGCTATGACTGTGCCAGTTGCAGACCCTCCTTCCTTCTGGGCTCTGACAAAAGCTGTCTATATATACTCTCAATCTATATTCTCCTGTATGTAACTTCTCATTTTCTGCACTTATTATTTAAGGACTTGTTGAATTTCAGTCATTTTAGAGGCCCACAGAAGTATTTTTCTTCTGTACAATCTTGTTTTACTTTGGACCAAGACACATGACTGATGCTCTGCCTTTGTTGACGGAAAGAAGGTTCTGCTGGCAGCCACAGCAGCAACTGGAAACTCTTCCAAAACTACAGTCCTTTTGTTTCTTTTGTCAAAGAGATCTACCACTGCAAATATGAGACAGATGATAATGAATGATCAATTAAAAGGAAGTAGCTGAAAAGAAAAATGTGTTCAGGAGAGAAGCCATACGGAAACCCCAGAAATATAAGGAAGGCCTCCTTCTTGCATGGGATAAAGTTTCCAGTGACCCAAGAGATGCCTCCAAATCTCATTTCTTATTTTGTTTTGGATCTGTTTCAGTAAGACATTTAATCTTCCTGAGAAGATGAATGTGTTTCGCTAAATACTCATCCTGAAGTAGCCATCTAACCCTGCCTCAGTTTTAAGCAATGTGAAAGATAAATACCAGTTATGTGGAGTAACTATATTATAAAACTATAATTTTATAAATTTATAAATAATATTATAAAACTATAATTTTATAAATTTATAAATAATATTATAAAACTATATTATATTCATATAATGCACAAATGCTCAAAATTTACTACAGTGTATCCAAGTCTCCCCTGCAAAAACCCCAAGAAAACACCTATGTATTCTGAGTAACCTATTTTTTCTTTCATAGTAATAAAGTTTAAAAGACATGGGATCATCAGCTTAAGAAGCTCAAAGTAAAATGAGACATTTTTATTACCCTGCTACTTACTAAAGTTTAAGACTAATGTTAAGACCACAACTACAGTACCACATTCACCTGGCACTACATTTTTCTTTTTTATTTCATGCTTTTAAACCGCCAAATAAATTAAAAGTAAGATCCAAAAGTTGTCAATTTTACACAATTTCTAAAACATGCTTAGTGATTAGTGAGGACTTTTTTTTTGATGCCTCAGTATGTTATTCACCCATAGCCACGATCACATTAAAGACTTCAGGATCTCATTATCATATTAAAGACTCTCAGCTGCTATGAACACCACTGTTCAAAAGAAAACCCAAAAAAAGGAAGTACTAATTTTGTATTTTTAATTAAAATCTTCAGAAGACAGAATCTTGTGGCCACATATACTGCCAAGCACGAGTGAGGCACTCTGTTTTTGCAACAGGGCCACATACGCTTTTGCTAAATGTTTTAAAACTGGAGCCATTTTTCAGCCCCCATTTGCTGCATCTTTGCAAACATATGATGTATGAATGCAGTCCCTGCTGCAGGCAATAGTGTCAGTTCCAAATACGTCATGCTCTGCTGCCTCTTGATTTTCTGTTTCACAATCAACCCAGGGCAAGCCTCTTTTATAATAGGCCTAATTAACACGCTGTGCTCTGCCCTGCTTTGATAGAGAAAGAGATTGCCCACAGAGCAGCTCAAAATCAGATCTCTAAGAAAACATCAGCCTTTGAGTAAAAATAAAAGCTTTCCAAATATTGTCATCTTGTAGTAATTTAATTAACTTGACTTCACTTATTTTAAAATAGTAATAACATCAGAATTTTCACAGTACTGTTTTCAGTACTAAGAAAGATGACATCAGGAGAGATTTGTCCCTTGAATGATGAGGCAGGAGAAAGGTGTTAAGCAGCTTATAGGCCATGAGTCACAAAGCCAACGTCAGAGCAGAAAAACAATACAAGAAGGGTGGGCCTCTGAATTTAAGATGGGTACAGTGGCATGCTCCAAATTATTACTATTATTGTTCAGACACAACTTGAAAATTTTGTCCTTCTGTTGTCAGCACTGAGCCCATTAGCAGTCAAAAAAATCAGGTCAAATGTTAAAAAAGCTGATAATAAATTATAAATTAATTACTGAGGCTGCATTCAATCATTAGTATCACTTCAACACCATGTGCATTTGCCCCTTTTATCAAAGAGATGGGACAGACCTGGAAAAGAGAGAGAAGGGTGACTAAACAGCACAAGGTACAGAATGATCTGCTGCACTATCTAAAATGAAATAAAGAAATTGCAGCCTCAGTGACTAATGAAGGGTATCATAAAGACATTGCTTTTAAATTATGAGTGCTAAAAAAAGTGCATAGAATTGGACTGATCAATATGTTCAAAGGAATGGGCACACCATTAGAAGAAATAATGCCATTTGTATCAGAACATACACTACACAATACATCACTTTTAAGGTCTGGAAAAGCTTAGCACTAAATGTCAGGGTAGTAAATATTGTCACAAGTTCAAAAGTAATTGGGTAAATTGATGTAAGAACAGGCCATCAAGGGCTAATAAATGAGGGGACACCACCCCTGGCAACATACTAGCAATACCAAAGCAGCATCTGCATGGCAGCCCCATCTCTATATTCTCCCTCTTACTGTCCACTATTGGTGATAAAGTGGCAGCCTAACAACCTTGGTCAGTCTTGGCATTGCTATTACTGTGTGTTCTAGGAAACTTGGGGAAAAAAAGAGTAACTGCAAGAAGAAAGGAAATGTGCTCAATTAGACAGGCAAAAGGCACTGCTCAGGGAAGTTGGTCAGTCATCCGTAGTGTAGTAACGAGCACTCAAAACTAGAGCTCTTAGCCATTACTGGCTGGCTTATTTTTTAAAGAACATCTGATTTTGGTGGAACTGAGTATTTTGAGGAAAGTTCTCAAAATAAAAGTTTAAAAGTCAAGTCAAACAACACTTTTAAAACATGTATCCCTGAATCCAAAAAAAAACCCTTCGCCAGAAGAAGTGCGAGGCTTTATTTCATCAGGCCAAGTATGTACAGTTCAATAAACAAGACGCAATTTCCTGCATGTGAAAGGATGGGAAAAAGAAAGTGAAACAGTACAAAAGTCATGAAAACCAAAGTGAGCTTTTAAAGCATAAGTGTCTGCTAAAGCCATGCATGATCCCCAGTTTTGGAGATATTACCATTTAATGCTGCACTCTAGTCCCTCATAATAGAATCCACTAGGAATCACTTTGTGCCATTAAACAGAACGCCAAACAAACCTGAAAGGGTGGTCAGGTAATGGAGAGATTCTTCTTGCAGTCTACAGAGGAATCTTATATGATTGGGAATACATAATCAAGCAAAATTAATTAATGAAATCTAAAAATGCAAAATTGTGTATTCATTGGTTGTTTGATTTTAAGAATGGCCCAGCAGACATCAGTGTGGAAAGGCTGTGAGCAAAGTACTGAAGTATAAGCACAAACTGCCATGGGATCCAACCCCATCACAACTTTTAATAACCTTTCCTCTGAAAGAAAGCTGGATTTACCCATTACCAGTTCTTAAAAACAACAAAATATAGAGGAACTCCAGTAAAGCATAAAGCTCTAACCAAATCAAGTTTGCATTGAAATCTAGAAAACAATTGGTGTTGTTGGAAGCATCAATGCTCCAGGAATGTTCTATATTAACAAACAAATAAAGAACAATATGGAGAAAGGCATAAATAAAAGAAAATATAATTTAAAAAATATAAGAAAAATGTGAAGAAATACACAAAGACAGGCTTTCAGAGACTGCATGAGAATAAGTTGTTTGTCTGGTTAAGGGATGACAAAAAACTTATTGCTAATACAACCCACTATGGCATTTAGTAAGATAGAGAGGACCAATGATTTCTATTTGAGGTCAATGTACTAAAATAAATCTAATAATAAAGGTAAGCTAGAAGTGTCAAATTCATCTTCTACTTAGAAAAAGAGGAGAAATATTTTCTGCAAAGAAAAATACAATATTTAAATATTCTGCAGACAAACCCTTTCTCAAAAAAAATTAAAAATAAGTTCAAAATAAGTAGGGAGGTGGAGGCTTGCTTATCATGTCATCTTAAGTGTTCTAAGTGTGCAGCACTATACAGAGATGAAAGGAAAGGTATCACTACCCTAGAATGTGGATCAGGATTTTTTAATAAAAGTTACACTGGCTTTCATCATCCCTGCAATGGAGAAGGGAATAGTGATTGCACTATTTTTGGCAAAGGAGTAGGCAAGCAGCCACCTTGAAATGGTCCTCAGTGTGAGCATTACCTCTTCCAGGCCATAAAACAGTCCCTAGTATTTTAGAATAAGATAGGAATCGGAAATAAGATGGAAACCTGCCACTTCATTGCACATGCTGCAGAAATAGATGCAGAAATTCAAAATTAGATAATGGAGTTGTAGAGTGTTTTTAAACTATTACTTCAGCAGATGGAAAAAGGCCAAAATTTGGGTCTTCTGCTCTGTCAGCAGAGGATACCAAGACTGTTACTGGAATGAAAGGATGTGTGATTGCTGTGCTTTATTTTTCCTGTATGTGTGAGCACACCTACAAGATCATGTCCTCAGGGGACAGAAAGGAGACTATTTAAGCATCTCATTCTGCATTCAATATTTAATTATTTTGCTTGGCCAAGATAGCAGAGCCACTGTGCATATGCAAAACAGAACTTTTATCACTCCTGTGTATTTTTCAGAGAATAGTCTGTTCTTTAAAAGCCAAGACAGGCTTTTCAGCATGCTCTTTGTGTGTTTACTAAAAGTTACAGCTTCCTTGAGTGCAAGTTAAATGAGAGGTAACCCTTTGTATTTACTGCATATTCAAAGTGCCTTAGATAGGTCTTATGTGGTAAATAGATTAAACAATTTAATATATGGTAGAAGAAACATCTTGAAGACTTCTGGAATAGAAAAATAGAGCAACAAAAATAAGTCAAAATGAAATACAACATTCTTTTGTTAATAAGCTGTGTTATCTTGATGTCCTTTAGAGAGGACAAGAGGATACAAATCCCATAATAAAAAACTATACTTTGTGTTGGAATAATTTGCCATAGATTACTTCCTTCAACCACAGGGATCCATTTTCTTGGATTTGTACTCAGGACTAAGAATATCCTCAGAGGATAGTAAGAAAGGAAATACTCTGAGTGGGAAGTGTCTGCATAACAATATGGGAAGTACCAGATACATTTACAATGCTTTATCTTCAACAACATGAGAGGAAAAAAGAACACAAAAGAAATAAATGACAAATAAGGTTGTTACTGTCCAGAAAATGAAAACCTATCACTTGACTAAATAAATAAGACTTTCAACTGCTGAAAATGAAAGTCAGCCCTCACTTCAGTAAGTTCTTCAAATGCACATCAAGCCACACATCCCAGATGACAAAACTGTTCCCTGAAAGTACAGTGAGCTTGCTCTTCGGAAAAGGAAAGCAAAGATGTCTAGGACAACCCCTGGCAATCTGCTCTGCACATGAACAGAAAGGGATTGTTAGGCATTTCTTTAGTCAGAAAGGGATTTCTGTAGCCAGGAAATTTTTAGCAGCTTATCTAACTGTGCTGCCACTACTTGGGAAAATCACTACTACGGAGAAACACAAAAAACTGAAAATGTGTTACTTACAGTTCTTTCAGAGGTCTCTTGCGTACCTTAAAACATTTGTGTCCTGTCACTGTTTACTGTATCTCATCAGGAAGGCACAAGAGTTACAAAAAGCAAGAACGCACAGTGGACATTTCTGCTATACAGTGACTGTAGGACATGTAGTGTGGTGTCACACTCTTCTTTGAAGTCATATTCTCTTTTCAAAAAAGACTGAGCCTGTTAGTAATGAGGCATAATTTTTACAATTAATTCTTAATGCCTCTAGCAAAATCTGTGAATGCTTGTTGCATGTGGCACTGCAGAGCAATCTGTTTCACACATCCACTCATATTCCCAACCATAATTACCAAGTCCATATGAAACCACTTGAGATGCACTGTCTAACTAAAGTAAAATAAGAAAAAAATGGTAGGACTGGGAATATTTCTTTTGGAAATTTTGAAAGATGCAGTGTGGTATCTCAAATTTTAAAGGGCTGGCTGAACACCTTCACCAGTTACCCTCAGAGGGGAAACCAATCCATTACTTATAGACTCCCAGGCTTCCCATATGAGCAGGAATACAGTTATCAGTGTTGGCTTCCAACTGATGAAGGGAAAAAACAAACTCCTGGGTGAAGCACTCCTGAGCCTTAGCAATGAGATGAATGGCCCAAGAAAACCTAAGGACAGGCTCCCTCCAGACTAAACTTCACTGCCTTGTGCCTTCAAACAGGCAGGGCAATGGCCTGAACTGTTCTCCCAAAAGTAAAGAGCCATCACAACAAGATGGTGACAGTCTATTGGCAGAAGGAATTTTACTCAACCCTCACGGCCAAACCCAGACACTTTTGAAGGCTACGACCCAGGCCTTTTATTTCTCAAGAGAACAATTAAAACCAATCTTAGGAATGAAACATACACCAGCTGCATCTCATGTATGATTTGTTAGCTTCTATACATCCTTGTATCAAGGATCAGCATCTAACAGTATTTCCTGAAAGAAAACTCATCTGCAGGAGGCAGGAAGGCAAACACCATAGTTTAGTTTCCTTTTACATAAGACATATTATACAGTGGAGTGCAAGGTATAAAGGTTTGTGAAAAAATCTATATTGCTTAGTACCAGAAGTTATGTCTATGTGGATCCAAAGGGGAATAGTAAAAAATTACAGGTCCTTGACAGGCAGATATAAATACAGCAGTCTGTTGCTTTCAAGACAGTGATATTATGCAACAACCACAAAGGTCCACAAATCCATAGTGGTCTCAGATGAGGAACAAATCTTGTTTACTTTGCTTTTCAGGACTGTCCTGTACAGTACCTTCAGAAGCTCAGCCATCAATTGGAAAAACTTCTGTTATTTAAGGCTCACAAAAAAAAAGGTGACAGACAAAAGCCCCACCCCACTCTTGATTCCACAGCAAAATACTCTAGCATTCAGGCAGCAGGACAAAAAATACATGGATGAGAAGCAGAAGGAAGAACAACGTGGGATGTGAGAAGCCCCACCGAAATCTCGTCTTTACCCCTCCTATTTCTCACCTGCTATTTCTTGAGTATCTTAACCATGAAAATCCTTTCCTTCTGGAAAATTTAATGGGCACTTTAATTCACTATGATCAAGTGAGGGGGGCCAGAGGTCACAAGCTAGTCTGAGGAATGCTCTCTCTGTACTTGCAGCTGCAAAATACACCACCAGCTGAAAAAAATCAATGAAGATCTGCCAGTTCATGAATTTATGTTTCTAAGCCGTATAAAACAATGTGCAGTACAGGAACAGATAAAGATTGAAGCAAAGTTCCAGTGTCTCAGTGAACTTTGCTAAATACCAATTTGCTGAAAAGAAACATCTCCAATTAGCTCTTTGTAGCAAGCCTCAGTCTTGAAAAGAGCAAGTGCTTTATCTGTCATGCAATGCAGTACCCAATTACAAATCAAATTTAAGCTACTTCATTCCTACAACTAGGTTTCTAATTTTCAAAGATTCCATTGCCAGGATGTTTCAATACATAATTACTCCTTATAAATTAAAACAAATTTCTGCAATTTCTGTTTCAGTAGAGTTGAAACTACAAATTTATTATTTGTTCTTTCATAAATATTTTATATTATCAACCAGTCAAATGGATTATCAGTTTTGACACTGAAAAAAATTCTGTTATAGTTCTAATCCAAAAGCAGTATCTACTAGAAAACAGTCTGCTACTTAAGTGCTTTGAAAATACAAGCATATATTCATCTTCTTTGGCAATAGGAAATAAGAGGCTTTGTGGGCTAATATTTTCATCCTCTTATTTCAAAACTATTTCCAAGTAAAGACAACAAAACAGAAGAAATATAAAAGATGCTGGGGGTGCAGTAATCTCTAGCTTTGTTTTGTTTTTCAAGATCAGTCATCTGAAAAATCAGACAAGATGTGTTCTTTCTCAGATGGTTATGATGCTTTAAGGACTTAGGAGAAAGAAGAAGTTGCTGTGGTACTGCAGTTCCCTGAGAGCCATCCTCCTGGACTATGATCAGTTCTCCTTACTCTGCTTGTCCTGTCAGGTCTCAATATTCACTTACTGGACTCCTCTAACACACCAAAATTTATGAAGATTAGAACTCAAAAACCTGATATTTGAAATATTCCCACAGAAGCATAAAGCCCACAGTCAAACATTGTGAAGGAATAGTCTCAAAAATCTGCTGTCCTTGATTAAAAAACCTCTCTTGAGCTGCAGAGAACAGCACTGAATCAGAACTGAAGCACTCCAGAAGTTACTAACCACTTTGGAAAGGTACAATACCCATACAAGAGATTCTCTTTGATATAAGTAAAGAAGAGAAAAATGAAGACTGCCCAGTGTCAGAAGGTCACCACACTCAGCTGGGGCTGAAATCCTCACCTTTATCACAGGAACATTAATCATCAGTCACCAAGTTCTGAATTGCTTCAGCACTTGAAGACAGTGATTTAAATACTTCTCTCCTAACAAATACATGTCATGTGACACCTTCCAAAGGCTGTTTTTTCTAAACTTTTGTTCAATTGTCAAACTCAGTACTTTTCTTGACAAAACAGCAGTGTCCATTCTGACCATGGTCACAGGAATTGAGCTTGACCAGTACCAAGAGAAGCTGGTGTTGCAAGAGTTGTGGCAGAAGAAGTGGTACTACTTCATGTTCATTTAACTGACTTCTTAATGCAGAACTATTTTCAGAGCAAGGTGGAGAAACTGGAACAAGAACATTTTTGCTAAGTGAAAACTGACAGGTGGGAACTGACTGCAGAAACTTCTGTAGTTAGTTATGAGAGAATTCTGATCTTTTCCAAGGGTATTTTGGGTCGGCATCTAAGTTATTAAATCAGGAAAACCCCCAGATAACAGCTAAAAGAACAATGAAGTTCCTCAATCAGAAGGAAAACAAGATGAAGTGTATGGCTGAAGTGCCAAAATCATCAAGTCAATGCTGAGCTGAAATACATGAAAGAGCCATGAAAGAGAATAGTAAGAAAGCTAAATAAAAATAACTTCTGCTGCTTCACATGGAGGACCTGAGTTCTTCCTCTTTTTTTCAGCAGAAGAGTAAAAAAATACTTTGAAACCTTGCCATGCTTATCACTGCTGACTCAAGGGCATCACACATCAGTCTGCATCATAAAAAATAGGCTAACAGCTCCCACCAAAAAAAAAAAAAAAAAAAAAAACCAAAAAACCAGTGTCTGTGTTACCAGGAGAGAGGAAAAAAAACAACTAAAGAAGAAAAAAGGAATGTGGCTATCCACTTCTTTTTTACGCTAAGCCAACCAGTTCATCTTAATTTATGCATACTATTGCATCTCCCAAGAGACACAGCTCTGCTCTATTGTTCTACAGTTTAACTGAAAAGCCACCAGACCTCATAAAGGGAAGTTCTTGGAGGTTGTTGGAGGAGAAAACTAGAATACATCACCCTACAGAATACCTCATTTCAAATACCACCTCATTTCAAATACTTTCCTGCATCTTAGGGAAAATTCAGAACAACTACAAGGGAAAAAAAAGTCTTCATGGACAACTGATCTTTTGGATTTCATTAGAGCACTTTAAGCTAAATAGATTTTAAAGTCTAGACATGATCTAAGTAAAAACACACTATTTTAATGAAAAAATGCAGCATATAGAATGATTTGAGCATACACAAAAATCCAAATTCTACAAATACATAAAAATGCACGAGGAAAAACACAACAAACACTTAAGAGAGCTTGCTTCTTTTTCAATTGTGAGGCTCTGAGTATACCACATTACTGGTAGCTGTAGCATATAGCAGGATAATGATAATTGAAGGATTGGGACTGTAAGTTGTTGAATTTATACCACGAAGTTTTTACAAGATAGCTTGGCAACTTCCCCTGAAGTATGAATATCTTTAAAATACGACATACATTTGTACTGCCTAAGGTCTATTCCCATGCAATAGAAGTGACTTCAGCGGTAATGAACAGAGTGACCTCTAATCAACCAAATTTGCCCTGCTCTCAGAATACCACATAAATCAGTTCCTGAGGAGTTGCCAAAGTCTTACTAAGTGCTTGAAAGCTCTTCCTAGATGGAAGTAACAGAATTAAATTTAGGATGTTTTTGGATACCAGTGTCCAAACTCCACATACTGCATAACCATGTAATGTTTACCCCAAAACAGGTGGGTTTATTACTGATGTCTATAAAACAACAACCTAATGTTATTCTACACAAAATGTAAAATCTTTCTAAATGTTGAGTATTATGGATAGATCAAGGTCTATTCTAATCAACCTACATTACTCCACTCATGTGAGAAATCTTGCATGAAATTTTCTCTCCACACTGGAGATGCTAAAAGGAATTTATTTGTAAATGCCAGCTTCCACCCAACATGGATGAATTCCTTGAATTTCCTATAACTGACAAATGTTAAGTCTGACAACCTTTATTTGCTGCTTCTCAAACAGCAACCTTTGCCACCACTGACAGCTTAAGCAGCTCCTTCCCCATCCCTACTGTGTTGTGCTGGAGATTTATTTCTGTTTCCCAAGCCCATTCACGTCATGCCCACACAGACACTGCATCCCAATGCAACGGCAGGATGGGAGGGAGAAGCGCTGTCAGAGCGTGGCAAACGCTGTGTCTGGATCACCCTGTGCAGGAGGCAGCTCTGCCCCTCACCTGTGTGCAAAGGCAGCCCAGACAGGTTTGCTTCCAGGCTTCACTGCAGACACTGAAGCGCCAGTTGCAGCACAAATATAAAAACAGCAGACCACGATGAGATCTCAACCATGGTAATAACCAGGCCAAGAAATGTTGCAGGATTTTTTTGCTGCTCTCTGTAGGTACATTGTTATTAGCTGGTTATCTGCAGTGGAGTTGCATATGTATCATTAATCTTTAAATAAAATTTTCACATTGCACAATTTCTCTCTTTCACAAGGGAGAGGGTTTGATTTTGAGCATATGAGCGTTAATACAGTACAGCGACCTGAAAATTCCCCAGCTTTGTATCTCTCCATGGATCCAAACGAATACAGAAATACATTCAAGATACAGAGACAAAACAATTTCAAGAACAACTGAAGATGAAGCAGCATTTTCAGACAAAATATTAGAAAATATATATTTAAGGAACCTATAGTGGAGAGATTTAACCTACTTAGTTAATTCTTCTAGAATCAAACAATTTTACTGAGGCAACATAACTTTTGGGACAAACCACATAGAAGTACCATACAATTCACAGTACTTCTTTAAATGTGCATTAAAATAATGCACATGCAAAATATGCAGTTTTGTTTGTTACTAAGAAACTAACAAATGTACTTAGACATTTTGGAAAAATAATGAGAAAAAATGTAAATTAAGTTGAAAATGGAAGAATTCAAAACAATGATTTTACTGTCTTGTGCTTTCTCTACAGAAGATTTTTCAACAGTAAATTTCAAACAATGCCTTGTAACTCCTAAAATATGCTGTTCTGGAAAATGATTAAGGTTTTCCAGTTACACTCCTATTGTTCAAACTCAATCTAATTAATTGCCTTTTGATTTTTCAAAAACATACACAAAAGTACATTTTTGTGCATTTGAATTCTGATTTACTTGGCATTGCAAGTATTTTTTACAAAACAAGTTTTCTGATATATTTAAAATACAGTTTCATTCACAGCAAGAATCTATGCTACACCAATGAAAGCACATTGCATTGGTAGCCTTCATAGATCAAAGTGACTGAATAAAATTATTTGAAATACAGCTCCTTCCAGAGGCTATTAAAATTGCATGGGTTGTTTTTTCTTTTTTTTTTTTTTTGTCTGGAGAGACTGGGAGGAGAAGACTTTACAGAGTTCTCCCCCCTTTCCAATTGGGCAGGAAAAAATTGCCTCTCTGACTGAAGCAGGAAAAAAATTATGTTGATGCTTCCTAAGAAATCGGAGCAGGATTATTTTTAAGTGTTTTCATTAATTACATGGTAACCTGCATTCTTTGGGTGGTGAATAAAAGAGGAAAAGCATTTGTTTCCTATAGAAACAATTGCCTGTCAAACAAAGCATAAAAAGACAAAAGGCAGAAACACTGTTTCAGCTTGAATGCCTTAATGTCACCATTTGTCATGCAGCACTTGCTCAGAAAACCCCAAGCAGTTAACTCTGCTCCTCTTTACACCGTGCACTTGCACTTTCTCCGTGGCTACAGGATTAAAATGTGCCTGGCCTGCCGATGAAACAGCAGAGCCATCGCACATTGTTATGCAACTCACTGTCTGCAAGGGTGGCTCGTAGCTCCTTCTTTATTCAGCAAGTGCCAAGCGCATGTTTAATCAATGTCACAGCTCACCACAGTGTGCAACTAAAGCCACTGTCATTCCTCTCTTCAGATTTGCCTGGCTGAGTTATGCAATGCTCCGAAGAATACCTTGGAATTCTTTCCAGAGGCTCTGAATGCAGGTGGGTGACAGCGTTCCAACTCCTGCCAGCAAAGCAGACCTCTTTTCATCCTTTTTCAGGCTGGACTAAAATCACATAGTGTGACTGCACGTAGTCCGCTGCATTTGGAATTACAGCATGTCAACGTGAGAAAGCCTCTTCAGACGGCTGCCACAAAGAGTAAATCAAAGGCTGGGTGTTTCTGAAGTCTTAATAAATAACTAAGTATAACTGAATAAAACCAGGAGCTGTTTGTATTTTTTTAAGACAGAACAGAACAGCATGCATTTTGTTGCTCTGCATCAGCTGAAGAAAAAAAAGCCTCAATTTTAATGAGAATTAGTCAACAGTGAGGATCATTGTGAGAAAGAGCTTTACCGTTTTTTCGACTACACTTGCTTTAGTGGATTACTGAGAAAAAACACCAGTCATTTGGAAGATTCTGCAACATTATTATCTTCACCGATAAACTTCTTCATCAAGAAACTGTACGTGCTCCCATCTGGTCTGTCTGAGAGAGGAGAGCAGCCCCTTCATGAAGATAAAAGCCTGGCTTGCCACTGAATCGACAAGTAAGAAGCATGTCTGATGACATTTTATTCCTGATGCAATGTAGGGTAAGAAATACCTTTTTTTTAACCTTTCTGTAAGATATGTTCTGAGCTGATGACATTAATTAGACTCACAGCAGAAATACGTTAATCTCCAATGATTAAAGCCGTTTGCCAGGAGAGAAAGATGCTATTGCACTATAAAATGATTGTGTATCTTCAGTAAATTGAAGTGATCTGAACTAGTAGAAATCCCCATCAAAATTCTGATCAATAAAGCTAAAACAGCATAGCATATTACATACAAGATGAACATCCTAGCCACCAATGAACATAATTTTACAGGGAATACCTTTCTAGAAGATATTTGACTGCAAATTAAGAGTACAAGAGCAGCTAAGTAATAGAAATGACTTGTCAACCTCATTTCTGCAACCAAAAATATAACAAATCATACATGCATCTGTAAATGTCTACTCAAATTCTTACACTGCACAGAATGTTGCTACTATAAAAGTCCTACCATGCTGTGGCATACTGCAATGATCAGCATACATTACAACCACCTTTATATTTGAAGAGACAGACATTTTCTAATAAATGTTTACTGTTGCATGGATGTCCAAAAGCTGATCTGTTAAACATGAAAAAGGGTAAGATCTCACTTGCAATTGCTTGCTGGGGCTCCCTGGTGAAAAACAACTGTGATACTGTATTAAGGAGGCATATTTTCCATCTTTGAAAATAGCAGGCATGAATATTTTCAACTGGTTTTTTTACATGACAGTTAAATATTTAAGATAAGCTAAAATTGCATATAATCTCCCCAGGCATTTCAGAGTATTTGACAATGCTCACATACCTGCTTTCACCAGTACCATCTTTTATAAACAAATAAACTGGCTTAAGGTTAAATTTCAAATGTCTTTTATATTAAGGCATACTAACTGGCTTGAAGCACCAAGCTATTTTTCATTCCTATCAAATCTATACCTACAGAACATTTATTTTTAACACAGGCATGTTCATACAGAAAGAAAACAAAAGACAAATACAACTCAACCACAGCATTAAGAAATGCTGTGTGAACAACTACAGAATTGTTTTTAAAAAGACCAAATCTTGCATGTTTGTCAGACCAGATTTACCATTTGCTTTCTTTTTTCTAGCTAGCTGCCAGAATACTGGTGAAGGTATTTGCAGGAAAAATGGGGACCTCTGCCATCACAACACTAGAAGATGTAAAAAGGCAAGAGGAGAAAGAGGAAAAAGAAGAATCTATTTTAGCACTGCTTGGGATTATTGGAACTGTGCTCAATTTATTTGTTATTGTTTTTGTGTACATCTACACTACACTTTGATGACATTTTTGAAAATCAATTGCACAGCACAAAGTGCAAAGACCTGCAATGGTAAGGATGATTTCTAAATTTAAAGCAAAAAAACCCACCACTCTCTGAAAAGAGCATCAAAAACATTCCAGAGTGAAGTGTCTGGCTAAGGGTGCTGCATCAATGACTGCAAAGTGTACCTATGAGCCCAGCTAGGGTGCTAAATTACATAAATGGAGGCAGACCAAATGCAACACTTCGTTGGTAACAGATGAAATCTGAACAGCAGGATCAGAGATGGCACTGTTTTATTGCCAGCAAACATGCAAGACAGAAATGTAGCCAAACACTGAAAATAACCAGAACATAGAAAGAGATAAACTAAGTCTATGAGCAACTATAAGCAAGTCCCATGCTTTCTATGGTTTTGTGCAGTATGTCTCTTCATAGCTGAGACCAGAAAACAGGCAAAAGGGTTTTTTATTTTTAGGCCACCATAATTTAGGCTTATAACTCACACTAATGTATAGTAAGTGTGGAAACAAGAACGCTGTTATACTAGAAGTTGTAATATTATAAATAAAATTTTAACTATTGACTATATTCTGCAGCATTTTTGTCAGTCTTGTGGAAAGCTGAAAAAAGGTTAGATTTTTCTTGCCTTTACTAAATCTGTATTTGAAATCATCATGCTATACTGATAATATGCTTTTCTAATTAAAAATACTTTGAAGTGGTGTGAAAAAAATAATAATTTTAGTACTTAAGACATATTAATAATTCCAATGACACACTTATACATATTCTCCAAATGAAAAAAAATCTTAAATTACATTTTCTATAGCATCATTTTCAGAAGGTGTTTAAAAGAAGTCAAATACAATTCTCATGTTTTCACCCTGATGCTTATTTTCAAGTAAAATATATCATGCAAGGATTCACAGTGTGGCATGGAAAACAGGTTTAATTAACCTCTGTCCAGAGGACTACTCTCTCTTTCTGGACCAAGTTCTGAAGAAATTTTCCCTTTTTGCATTGTCTATGATTGAGGCCCAGAATTGCAACTCTTAAGCATACTTCACAGAACATACCATTTGGCTACTGAAATTAGCAGAATGTGGAATTAGAAACTAATTCCACATATTCAGTTAAAGCTACATATGCCTTTAAACTAGATCCAGAGCTGCAGATAGTGTCAGACCATAGAAGTTTTTGTATACATGAATGTATCTCACATGTACCTTATAATGAAAATTACTTTTGAGAGCTTAGGATTAAAAATTCATTAAACAAATAATATGAAAAAAGTAAAAAGAAACTGATTTTAATAAACACTTTTCTTACTCTTACCTGTGCCACAGAGGAACAACAGAGCAGCTGCATTTCTGAATATCAGCTCAATTTTTTCTAGGCTACAAAACTACATCCAGTCCCTCCATAAAATGACATGCGAAGAAATACATCCCTTATATAGGTGATAGCTTGTTAGTGTATAGCATTTGGTAACTGCTAAACTAACTGAGCCTTTGGAAGGAACTTTGAAACCAGTACATGCACAGAATAAGGTCAGGGACCTAAAAGAGAATGAATTTGGCGACAATATTTCACTCAGTTGCACACTGTAACACTGACTTATGGCCAAATGAGGTGGAAGATGGTATATTCTGGTTTTGCAACTCTGAGTCAATACTTGCTCAGCTAGAAGAAATGACAAACAGGGCTGAGGCTGCACTGGAAGGAAGCACATGCAGACAAGAAAATTTATTCACCAGCCACAGTCTTCAGCAAGTCTCTATTAAATGTATACTTATTTTCAGTATATGAAACACCAAAGCATTCTGTAAAACTAAGCTACATTCTAGAGGAATTATGCAGGTTAATAATGTTTATTTAAGACTACAGAACAGATATTACCATTATTATTTTTTCAATGTATTTCTTATATCTACATACTTAAGGATATTATTGCATTTAATCTCATATTACCAGGATATTTGAGATGGATCTCTGAAATGAAATATTACAAGAACCTGAACAGTGAAATTCAGGTAGAAATTACTGCTGTTTATTTTGATCCTGAAGTTATTTAAAACTTGTCAATTCTGTGAAATAAATAAACAGTTTTATTTCGTATCATCTCAGTGCTTAGCTCTCTTCTCGAAATTGTGATTCAACTAGTACAACAGCATTACAGTGAAACACTGCACCTTTTTTTTGTAAGCTCTTCAACAGCAAAACAGACAAAAACCAATCCAAAATTATAACCAAATGTGGCAAAGGGTCAGTATGATTTCTTTTACCAGTGAATGAGCTCATTAACATTAATGAAGGCTAGGAGAATTTTTAATTTCAGTAATTACATGCTGTCTATCTAAACTGCCACTGTACTTCTGATTTCATTTATAGCAAAGGCTTTGGTCCTTAGAGGGAAGTCACAGGGTAACATTATCATTAGATTGCCTCAGCATACAAGTTACATTTTGTTTCAAAACAGCAATCTGATGTCCTTTCTTAACAGCCAATACCTGCAGGCTATACTCATGTGGACCTAAGTCCAACTTTAGTTAAATGAGCTCTAATAAACAGCTTTGGTACTTATACATTTAATCCAATATATGCTTAAGAATTTCACCAACAAAAAAAATCTTAATAACAACAGACTAGGGAAAAGCAGAGTTGCACGATGATTCAACATTTGCACTGCAGCAGTACCGTCACACCTTCAGTGATGGAGGAATACAGAGCTCAGTGTACCTGCCTCAGAGTACCCAACATACTCAGTTCAGTGGGACTGGATAACTTGACAGAAAGTAAAATAGCACCATGCAATGCCTTGAGAATAAGTGTGATTGCTAGAAAAGAAATACTCTATCTTCAGCAGACCAATTAGCATTGTTCATCGTCTGAGGCCTGAACAGTATGACTTCAATGATTCAACTAAGAAAGGTACATCAAAAGAGGCAGAAAAAAGAATGCAGCACATTCACATTCAACAGATTTGTCCACAGGACTGATTAGACAAAGTTCACATTGAGGTGTTTGGCAGCAGGATAAAGCAGCACAACATTAATGAATCCACATGTCCATGATGTGGTAGTATTTGGTAAACTATGAAAAGTGCATAAAAAGCAAATACTGGACTCTCATCAAGTGGAACACTTTGGTCAGTAAAGACAATCATTTTAGCAAAGCCCTCTAACAGAAATGCATCATCTCTTCTCAGCAGTCAAACCCAGGGAAGAATAAGCTCATATAACACTACAAGCTATCCTGACCACATCACACAGCATTTGTCCACCAAAGAAGGAAAGGTGCCTAAGAAAGGAGCATGTAAGCAAACCCCAGCTATAACTACAGTATTATCTGTTTCCTGTAAGCCTGGAAATTCAAACAAGGAGAGTTCATGCAGAATTCTGCAACTCGCTATGAGGTCTGTTTTCCAAGGCAAAGGTGATAACAAACCTCTCCTGATATTTGGCTTTAAACAAGTCTCAGTCATCTCAGGCTTTGCTAGTCTAAGGACATTACCATTAAGAGACTACCTAATACTGTGGTATAGACAAATCCCAACTTCACTCGCCTTCTTACTGTTCAAGCCTATTAAGAAATGGACAGTCCTTGCCCTGTTCTAAAAGTCACTTGATTTTCCTTCTGTTTCATAATTCCTTTGCACTGTCTTGTCTCTGTAAATCTTGTTAGCTACAAAGACTGTTATAAATACTGCTTTCTTCTCTCCCACTTGCAAATACTATCTTGTATTAGTTTCCATAAACCTATCAGTCAAATAACTCTTACTTATATTAGCAAAATCTAGACCTCCAAGACAGTCACGTATGGTCACACGTTTTCTGGGAACCTCTTGTTGTACAGTGCAAGTTTTATTGCTGTGCATTTTGTTCAAGAAGAGAAGTGCTTGCATATTTGAAAGAGTCCGTAAAATCTTTCAAATGAAACATGCTGTATACAAGACAATAGTGAAAAAGTTTTACAATATAGTTTTTAGTGTGAAATACGCATGGTAATGAATACATGCTGGATGTTTCATGATACAGAAGTTAAAAACTACATCAATTTCACAAATATAAATATGAGTTAAGTCTTAGGAATTAACATAGGTATAATAAAAAAATCTCACATGTTGCAGAAATAAACCTCATTCACGGAATGAAAGATAATAAAAACCACAGTAATGCCGTAACAAGACACAAAACAAACACCAAAAATTATCAAGAAATGGTGAGGATTACAGCAGCTATTGCCCCTTGTGATGAGAGCTATCTTGTATACTAAGGCAAGTTCTTCAAGGACAGATAAACCTTCCTTCTCTACAAGAAACAAGCAATTATAGAAATCAATTAAAATGGTCATAATTTACAAGGACTTCACAATCACCTCACTTTGATGCAGATGAAGCTGCAGAACATATCTGAGCAATCTGGTTTGCACTAATCTGGTTCAAGGTGAGGTTTCTAAAAGATTAAATGTTATGTGAGCACCACTTGCCTGATCAATATTCCTTTTATCAAGAACTATATAGATAACAATCTAGTCCAAGTATGTCTTGGGCAAATAAAGCAGGACGCCAAAATAAACTTAGCAACAAAAGTCCTAGATAGATTTACAACTGTGACACAGGCCAATCTGCCAAAAGAGCTTTGCAAGATGAACGTGCCAGACCTGTATCTAACTGAACATGCGTAAAAAAATACAAAATTCACATCAATACCAAAATACTTACTGTCTTATATTACCACAGAGTTACCAGCCTACTGTGCAATGAAAGAAAAGAGAATGCCTGCAGCTTCATTGAACATATTTTCATATCAAAAATCCCCCCCCCTTATTTTTATTTGTATGGTAGATACATATAGATATGTGAAGATCACTGTTATTCCAATAATTACAACAAAACCTAAAATCTGGCAGAATACCTTCAGCATACCTTCATCTGGTCCCACCAGTATCCATCAAATCTGAGAAAGTTACAAGGTTGCTGAAAATCACTAATTTCTGTCACCACTATGCTGGGCACAGGTTGTTCCTGCTCAGGTGCCAGAAGCCAGGAACATTCTGTTAGCATTCCATATGCAATACCCTAATTCCTCAGACCAGCATGTTACAGGAAGAATGCAGTTACCTGCTTATTCCATACAGAAGTATATTTTGACAACAGAAGTTGCACCAGTCTGAAAATTAGAATGCCATATACATGCACATTACTACCAATGCTGTTCCCTTTCCTATTCTCTCTAGACTCCTGTTCAGCCTTGCTAGAGAAGACACAGGTATTCAAGATAAGTTTGAAATTAGATAAAACTCTATCAGGAAAAACTCAAATCTGTTCTACTAAATTGGACTGGTCTTCAAGATTCTAAAAAAGAAAATAAAAATAGTAGTAATAATAAAAAAGTCATCTCCTTATTTGAAATGTTTGAATCATAAATGCATTAAAGGAATTTTTCAGTCCCACAAGCATTGTACCAGAACCTGTCACAGCTTCAGAGCTTCTCAACCTGCATCACTTGTGTTAGCTATGTCTGCTGACACTCAGTGTCAGTGACACTGAAAGCCCCAGCATCACGTGCAACTTGCACTCATTAATGTGAAAATTATCTGTCTGCCTTTCAACTCAACAGTAATTACTGCACTGGAATTATGCCTTGTTATCACTAAGACAAACTGTTTTCAGGGGTTCCTTCCCAACTAAATGCATCTGGCTCACAAATTGACAAAAAGAAGACATTCTTTCCAGAAGTCATCCTTTTTGCACATTTCCCTTTCATACTGCTACCCTACTGTGCTTCCAAAGACGAGCCTGACTGTTGCAAGCCTGCAAAGTTATTACTTTTAAATCCAGGAGAGCATTGTTAATTATAGTGTTTTATAGACTTTTGAACAAATACAGCAGGAAACATTCATATTACTTTGATCAATCAAAGGATAACAACCCTTTAGATTTCACAATTCTAAACTTCAACAGAAAGAACCCCATTCTTCGTAACTTGTAAACGGAAGGGTAGCTTTCATTTTTTTCTCTGAAAAGCAAAGTTTTGCTTTGCTTTAATACAGTTTAACTGCTATATTGCTCACTCTTTCCCAATTGTTAATGCACAGGCATTTCAACACCACCTGCCAACCACAAACAACAGTAGCTCAGCAATGGAAGACATACCTAAAATAAGTGTTTCACCAAAACTTTGCCTCTTCTCTGTAGGATGAGAAAACAAATGGTTCACGAAAGCCAAACTAGTCTGATCTTCTCGCCACCAGCCACATATCTCATCTATTCTATCAGTATCTGACTGTTCTCTCCCAGTTAAAGGTGACTTACACAGACAGATACATTCTTCTACTGAAAACAGGAAATAGCAATTTCAGCAGCTGTGATTCATCTGTAACTCAGGATCAGCTGCTTCATCCTTTAGATAACATGGCATTTTTGCCAGGCCTTTCAATGACTCTTCATTTTCCTCAACAAAGAAGAATTGATGAGTATCTGTTAGAAAGAATACTTTATTCTTTTACTTTATCATTTCCTTGATCGTTTTACATTGTATTTTCAACTACAATAACAAGCTTGGTCTATCATTAGCTCATTTTCCTCACTGCAGTATGTGCCAAACAGAACCAACAAATTCATTGCAAAATTAGGGTGAGGTGTCCATCTGCAGACTAGCAAGTGAAAGATCTTCATATTTTCATTTTCACTGTAAGACCCCAGCAGAATTTTTGAACTAGTTCCATTCCATCACACAAGATTATGCAATGCCCTAGTTAGTACAAATTTAAAGAGCCACATTCTTGTTTTAGTTCTAAGTGTAGCTTTGCAAATACTTAAGATAGGGATTAAGATGCCTTTAACTTCTAGCATAAAATGTATGCTGTGATTCAAGGAGCTATAACATTGTTCCATGAATTAACATCACCACACCCTCCAACTGGCATCCCAAAGAACTGCAGTAATGTGACAAAGACATTAATCAGTTGCTCCAAAAATAGGGCAGGCAAAATAAGCTCCAAAACCAAATTACTCACATTTGCAACAACTCCTCCAGATACTTAAGGATTAAATCCATCTTTATAAAAAAAGTAACTTAATAAAAATCCAACCTAAGGCTCATCTCCATACTAAAGCCTGTCATCTAGTGAGACTGAACATAAATCACAAACCCAGTCTGCTGATTTTGTCATTAGTTCCGCACAGGCACTTGCTTAATTCATACTGCTTCACACTACTTTGTAAAATTGAAATGGTTTCCCCAGCCAGGTACAACATACCAGATGAAAACTCTCAGAGCATCTTGGTTTTAAAATTATAAGCTGAAATTTGATGAACTCATAGAACTCATTTGCTTTTGCTTTAAAAAGCTCAACAATTTAATTGTTCTCATATATTTGAAATATTCTACAGTTCTGATAAGAGGCTTATTTTTGTACTCCCTAAATAAAGGAAAAAAGCTTTGATTGAAGTAGAATAGCCCTGTGTGCAACATTGACCAAATTCAGGTATGCATTTCCTCAATTTTCTTTAAAATTGACATTTTTCTCCACACTACGTTTTGTGGTGTTGTATGAAGTACTCCTTTCCACTGTGTATCTTTTGTAGAAGAACTAACATGCAAACTTTTCAGAAGAAAACACAATTTTCCTGATAGTTTTAACAGCTGAAGAACTGAACTTCAAATTTAAAGGGATATCAGATTCTGTCTGATGATTCTGTTTTATTTTGTTTTCTAAGGCTCAAGTGAACGCTCCATTAGTAAAACTCTGAACTGGCAAGCGTACTGAAACAAGAACCATCTGTTGTTTCTGCAAAAGCTGATCAGGCAGAAGTAAGGCAGCTTTGGTTTGGAAGGAGGCAGGGACAGGTTACCTGAGTCGTTGCGGAGGTACGAGGACATGGCTGGGATGAGGCAGGACTGACTGAGCAGCTCCAGGAGGATGGAGGGAAGAGCGCTGCTGTTTTGGCCTCTCCCCTCATGGCTCGTTTGTGTCTCTTCGTTTGATGTACTCCCTGCAGGATTTATGTAACTGGCAAGAACCTGAAATACACCAAAGTATTTATGCAAAACTGGTTTATTTCAGTCAAAAGAACTTTGAATTTCCTTAAGATACATGCCCTAACACTTCATTAACTGCTTTGCAAATTCAGTTCTGGTATTTATTTCAGCAGGCCCAAAGAGGTTTTAGAAGAATCTCTATACAGTTATTAGATTATTCAAACTTTGGCTAATGATAAAATTAAGTAACTGTTATAATACAGAATTATTTTAGGAGATCAACTAATATGAATTTTGACAAACCTGCTGAAGTTCCTCAAAGCAAGAGTTTGCCAGCTCAGACCACTGAGACCTGCAGCTGACCAGTCCCTTTCACTTTAGAACACCAAGTACACCAACTAGCAGTAGGACTTTTCTTTTTTTCAACTGCAAATGCTTCAGGTATTTTTGTAACTTCCTTTGGGATGGGACTTCGGGGTTTACAGATGGAACAGTAAGTTATGGTGAGCACAACAGTTACCTGGAGGAACAACTACTCATGAGCACAGCTCTTACCTGAGTAAACAAAGAGCAGCCTTCCCCTTGGCAATGGTGCAAAGGCACCACTTGACTGCACACCTGCCTGCCCCAAGGGTAGCTGTGGCTGAGTTCACAGGCCCTTACTGGATGTTGTAGATTTAAGTGTTTCCATAGCTCTGATTTGTGCAGCTGTACTCTCAAACTAAGTAACTATGAGGCTGACAGGCTGTATAGCTTGAATTCCCAGGGACTCTATTCACCTTTTCAGCCTCTTTTCTTTCATTCACCCTGGGGGTTTGTTTTAACTCCCTTACCCATGGCATTTTGCTGCAGCATCTCATTATCACACTGTACAACAGAATTTCTCTAAACCTTTCTAGAGTAGGGACTAAGGAAAGTCTGCTGTACAACTGACTGACACGTTCAGCAGAAATGCTACTTCCTTCACCTGCTGGGTGCCCTCAGCAAATGCCTCCTTACGTCATGACTTATCACATTGATAGTGAAACCTCTCCCTGGCAGAATACAGAGTACTGCGTGGAAGCTTTGCTGACAGCAATTTAGGCAATTTTCCTCTTTCTTGCATAGAAAAATGTTTTCAGATTTTACTTGTACTTTTACAAGGGATATGATGATTGTGCCATGTAATCTATAGTGTCTAAAACAATTGATCATCAAAATGGTATCTTCATCGGGGTGTGGGCATTTTCAAAGTTTCAACTCCTTCCTGCTCTAAGCCCAGCAGGTTAGCTAACGCTTTTCAACTGAATTAAACTTCTGATGACTAGATACAATCTCATACTCCCTACACATCCAAGATAACAGGAATTGGCTGGATTTCATAATGGACTGAAAAGCCTGATTATGCACAATCTTCTTCTCCTTAGGTATTAGAAGACATCAAAATTTTACTAAGATCTAGATGTTTATTGAAGAACTACTTTTGTCATGTAATTCACATACTCAAGATTTCCTAATATGTATGAGTGAGATTTTGTTATATTAGCATAACACATTCATGGACACCAATATCAACTATGAGCACTTCCTTAAAGCAGAGTGAAAATTATGCAAGAAATTATATAGGTAACACTGTCTGGCACACAAAACAAAACGCCTACTGCCATATCCTTCTCCTTCAATGGACAGTCTTTAGTTTTGACTGTGTGCAGTGCTCTTGACAGAGGTGTGTGACAGCTCAAGATGAAAGCACTGGAACACCTCCTCATCCACTTTCTCTTTAGAACTCATACCCAGGTCTTCTATGCAGCAGCCTGGTGACATCTGAAAATAGTCTTGCTCAAAATATGATCTATATAATTTTCCAATAAGACAGTTGTTTGCAAATAATTTTTGCCCAAAATATTGTAATTACTCTAATCTGTGACTGAAAAAACTCCAGTTTTATTATCCATGCTTTAAGTGCCTCTCATTAATCATAATTTATAATGACACACCTGTAGAAGGCAGGTCACATGCTCTTCTTCTAGTCTTTGCTTAGTCAAGGCTTGTTCAACATCCCATCCTGAAGCTGTAGAGCCTGTTCCAAATCCTGTACCCTTAGCCCAGTACAACTGCTGCTCTTCTGTTGATGCAGTATTGTGTGTACTTGACACCTGTGGCTAAAGTAAAAAAAAAAAAAAATCACAATTATTTAATGATTTAATCTTAGTCACGCTATCTTTAAAAAGCCTTTGCTATGCAAAAGAATGTAATCCCAGTTTATTAACTTTCTAAAGATATCATCAGGATCCAGTGAAAATCAAAGCTTTCCATAGGAAAGACTGCCACACATATGGAGCTCTGGTAAAGGTCAGCAGTAGACTGTTGAAAGTAGTTCTTCCATTTGACCAGTACTGTAAGCCCTTTATTATTCTCTTTTAAGATACTAGCACTGCTTAAATGATGAGAAATATTAGAATGCTACTTAATCAATATCATTCTAAACATCACAGCTCTGTAATTATTGCTGTTTAGAACTTAATCAAGCCTAGTAACACAATGAGATGAAGGGGATGGGAGTGGAAATGTTATCAAGAGACCAGAACTGAAATGTTAAGATGCTCAAGTATTTACTGATTTTGAATAAATGCTCCAAAAGAAGAGGAGTAAGTTACACATATAGCTCTGACACATGATCTCCGTGTCACTAAAATACAAATTACCTCCTCCCTAAGAGCAAGGAAGTCAGTCTTCCTTAAAATTTTCTAAGAGCACATTTTTCCAACAGTGCTTGGTAACAGCTAAAACAGTTTTGACCAATGGTCTGCCTCAGTGATTTTAGTAACATAACTCCAATATTACAATGCTTACCCTCATGAAGTAGCGTGGAAGTATTTACAATAATTTTTTTAATTTTAGCAGGTCATTGGTGAAAAGGATGCAGAAAAAACTCTGATAAGCAATTTTTAACTGATGTTTTCCTATTTGCATATTTAGCATCCTAAACAAGTAACTTGCTGCTTTCATTACTTGGTCACAATTAGCTGGAAACCACATCATGCAGCATTTGTTTTATGGCTCCAAAAAGTTTCATTTTCTGTTCACTTCTTCTTCAGTGACTTTATTAAAGATTGTGTATGAAAGAAAAGAAATTATATATCCACAGAGTGCAATGGTAAAAGAAATTATCACCTGTGAAGTATCATACTGGCAGTAGTCTTGGATAATCTTTTACACTGGGAATGCAATGTGTCTTGGTGATGAAAGAGCTGTGCGGTTATTTTCACATAGACATTACTCATGAACATGTTGTGCCTTTAACACTCAAGAGGACTGTCATGAGCACTGAATTAAAGCACTTAAGGGAGAGCCTGGCCCCAGAAATACAAGTCTCAGTGCAGGCCTGATGGATCCCTAGATTCAAGTTACCATCTATCACTTGATAGATATGAATTATGAGAAAGCAAGCTATTGAAAGGGTCATGGTAGCACTGAAGCAGAAATAAGAATTAATGGTTGCCCTTTCCCTCCAAACATGCAAAAATGCTAAGGTGTTAATGTGTCAGCAGCCTGATACTCCATTAGAAGTAGAATCTCTCAGCTTCCCCTTGAATTTGATTAGCCATTAAGGTGAATTATTCTCAGGCACAGCTTCATCTCTTGCTTGCTCAACCCTTCATCAGTATCAGAGCTGCTAAAATATGGACAGCCCTATATTTTGCAAGTACTAATCCATATTAAGCCACCACTGTTTCATGCAAGCTTCTACCAAAACAATGCTAAAGAGGGGAAGTCATTAATGTGGGTTTTTTAAATACTTTTACAGACAGTTGGTACATTATGCAGAAATGGTAACTTACAGTCCTAAAATCAGAATATACATATTCTGAATAGAGGGTGGTATAACATGGGAAATGCCTTGAAAAAAGTCAAATTTTCGAGATTAATTTGTGATCTTGAATATGTTGGAAAATTTTTGTCTTTAGATCTCATTTAAATGTTAGTACGAAGATTGTAACAAAAATCACTGCATTATTCCATTAATTTTCACAACTCATTTATATTTGTGAAGCATTTGAAAGGTAATAATTTGTAACCAGGAGTTCAGATGATTGTGGTGGTGTTCACAGGGGTCCCAGGACGAGGGAAGAGACAAGAATCTTGACTCCATGTTTCAGAAGGCTGATTTATTATTTTATGAAGTATATATTATATTAAAACTATACTAGAAGAATAGAAGAAAAGATTTCATCAGAAGGCTTGAAAGGAAGCCAGACAGTCCAAGACAGCTGGAATGTGACTGGCCATTAATTAAAAACAACCACATGAGACCAATCAAAGATGCACCTGTTGCATTCCACAGCAGCAGACAATTATTGCTTGCATTTTGTTCCTGAGGCCTCTCAGCTTTTTTTTCCTCAGGAAAAAAACATCTAGCAAAAGGATTTTTCATAAAATGTGTCTGTGACAAGATGATGAATGCTGAACAAGGTAATGAGATCATGCTATCTAATGGGTATTAAGGAATCACCATCCACTGACCATTATGCCTTTCCTGCCCTGAAAAATAAGGTCTTGTGAAAGAAACTGATTACACCTTAATGCCTCAAGACAAGCCTTCATTCTCTACTTTTATGATTACTATGTTTGTTTGCAACACGCAGGGACAATTACCTAATCAAGTACTTCACAATTATTTTTAAAGTCTGCAAAAATGAGGCTACAATGAAAGCGACGAGATGATTTTCTCTTTTTAATTCAAACTCTTAGTACTTGTGGCTGGTACCTGCTGTGCTGGTAAGCTTACCTCTGCCTGGTTGGGACTGGAGTTGGGCACTCGAGGTGCGTGGTGGCTCAGGGCAGAGAGACAGGCCAGGATGAGATGGATGGCGCCGATCTCCAGCGCCATCCTCCGCAGCAGCACTCCGTCATCGGTGGTCAGCGGGGTGCTGCTGAACAGACTGCGCAACACGTGGAACGGCAGCGTCGGGAGCACGTTCGCTGAAGGAGACTGCAGGATATGACCTAGGTTGGAGAAGGAAAACATCAAACCCATGTTTTCTTTCAACAGTTCAATAAAGCCTATTAATCTCTGCAATACTTTATGAACATACAGAAATCTACTAAGGACTCAAGCATTCACATACAGTAAAGCTATCCATTACTATGTTTCTCTTCCAAGAAAAAATTCATTATGAGGAGAGTGTAGAAGAAAGAATGTTTCTTTATTTTATTCATAGATTTGGAAAAGCATCAAATTTTAAAAATTTGATTTGCCATTTCCAGGGAGAAAACTGGTTTGGATTAATTTTTTAAAATACATATATATTTTTAATCCTAGCAAATACAGCAAGATAAAGAATGCATGTGATCAGCTAAGAGCAGCTCAGCTGACAAGCAGCATTAGTTTATAATATGTTGGATTCTCTTCTGTATTCATGTGTCCAAACTATGAATTAATGCACTGACACAAACCAAGTTGCTACTGAAGTTGAACCCATGGTGAAATACTAACATAATTCTAATTAGATGAGTTGCATGTATGAATTTTGTACTACAATTCCTTAAAATTTTTAACCCCTTTGCATTATGAGCAAAAGTTTTCTTTCAAAAGCCACATTTCAAATAACGGAGCGACCTATTAATGCAACACACTGAGATACGGGAAACTGTCTCAATTTTTTTCTTGTATTTAACAATACATTTCACATTCCTTCCCCAGTGCTTATATAGAGACAACTGACAACTGGAGATGCTTCGAACAGTGAAAATACTTTAAAATAGCCAACTCTGTCCAGAAGTTTGCTTCCTATTTTAAATATTTTATTTTCTCCCTCTTAAGAGTTTATCAGCTGTATCATCATCAAGAGATTTAAACAAATGTCCATATTTGTGTGTACATGTATCTACACACATACACATGTGTAAATTCACATCTGTCTGGTACTCTTTGCAAAGACAGTAACAAGAAGGAATCAAAAGTCATCTGACCGGGATCTTCATAAATAAAATCAAAAACTTCTGGAAAATAAGCCTATCTGATAGAATTTCATAACTGCAGGCACAGCCAAATGAAAAAAGAGAAAATCAAAACATTTGCACAGTTTATCTTTGCAGACAACTGCAATCTATAAGCCATAGATTTATAATTGCAGCTCTTCATATTATGCAAGAAAGTAATGAGATTCTACATGTGTGAAAAGCTGCATTTCTAACAAAAAAAGGAAGTTTATTACTAGTTGATACAGAAAACTAATGTGGATTACCGTGTACAACTGAATCCACATTTTGTAGAGTTGAATTCAGATGTTTGGCTAAGGGAAAAGAGAAATTGGCTGTTTAGTCCAGCTAAAACTAAGGCTACAAGGGAATGTAATTCCTGTCAACAAATGCACTGGAGAAATAAGAGCTGCTGGCCACTAACTGCATACGAATAAATGTAGGCAGAAAATTAAAGCAACCCCATCCATGAAGAAAATTCTGTTCTGGAATGGTTTTCCAATAGCAGCAGTGGCTGCACACACACCTACACTACTACAAAAAAAAGAAAGCAACCCAAATTCTAAATGTCTCTTTATTAAAAAAAAAAATAAAAGATAGCAAAATCGCCTGCAGTAGCAAGGCACTGAGACTGCTCTAGAAACTGCATACAGTTCTTCAGTTATTTACCACTCAGATTAGGTGAGTGTAAACAGCTAGATTGAATTTTTATTGCCCAGTTTATTCTTGTCTACTGTCCTGCACCTAAATACCAGTGAAATAAAAAGACAAGCAGAAGGGAGAGCACATGAGATGCTTGGTTTTCCAGCTGGTCTTACAAGGTCCATGTTGCACCACTCTACCACCCTATTTAGAGTGCTAAATAGAGACTTACTTCTGATGATTGCAGCCTAGAAAAACCAGCACTCTTCAAAGTCATAATCACAGAATTTTGCAGGTAGGAAAAGACCCCTGAGATCATCAAGTGCAGCTGTAAACCTGACACTGCTCAAGTGCACCACTACACAACACCCAGTGAAAGCAAATGCCTTCAATGTATGAAAACACATTTCAGACACACTTGTAGTTTTTCAAAACAGTAAGAAACACAAATATTTTAACTGCATGCAGAATTCCAGGCTCATTTGCAAAGACACTGACAAGAAATTTTTCTCCCGGCTTGTCTGTTTATTCTTTGAAGAACATCCCATTTCTCCCTGTGAACTCACACCATCAAGGCAGAGCTTCTGTTTAGGCAGTTTAATCACCAAAATCTTTAGATCTTAATCTCCTTTTCTAAAACATTATTCAATGGTTTACTCTACATTTGTTGTAGCTTTGCTCTTATCCACATTATTCTACATTTGGTTGCAGAATTATAGGACGTTTGCACAATTAGTTGAGCATTTCCAGCTACTTAGAACATTCTGTCTGAATGCAGTTATCTTGACAATGTCATTGTAGGTTTTATCAGTGCTTATTTTACAATTACTCTGACATGAGATGAGAACTTTTGAGTACTGATGATTGTGATAAAATTTTGCCAGAGAGAATTTATTAGAGGCAACAGTTAATCAAAGATGCCTGCAACATGCTTCTTCCCAAACCAATGCTAACTTCCTGATAAAAGAAATACAGTGCAAATAAATTAAAGTAAAATTATCTATCTGTGGTCTACAAAGAAAGGTAATAATTACAGCACATACTTCCTTCACCATCATCTGTAACTCCCAACACCAATCTCAACAGACACTGAGCATGTTTCCGTTCTTTTAGCAGCACCTCAGCATAGCCCGGGAGACGGAGAAATAAACCAAAGGCAGCCAGAGAATGTGCAGGTATGGGAGACATTGTCTGGACTGTGGACTTGATCGGTGGAGGCTCTGCAGCAATTGTTTCTGGTGCTTCATACACCAATTCCCCTGATTGTTCAATGGTAACCCATTCAAACTGATCACTGTCCTTCTGTTTTTCTTGTGTGGCTGACGTAACCACTGGAGTGCTCACCTTAACCAACAGAAACAACAAAAATTTATCAGTCATTCAGTTAAACGCCCTAAACAAAAATTCTATTTTACAAAGGATGTAAAAGACATGCAATCTTAATGTAGGACACAAAAAAGAAGTCACGGGAATTACTCCACCATTTGCAGATACAGGGACCATGCCAAATGGCTTAAAAGGGCATACTTGTTGCATTTTCAATACAGTGCTACAAAGTTGTGCCTACACAAGCAAGCAAACGTATTTTGGCAACCTAAAATCCTCAGTTAAAGTGTGCTGCTTAAACACAGAGGTGTAAGACACACAAATGACTCTGAGGTAAATATTCATTTATGTACTATACTGTTAAATAAGAAATGGCCCTTTATTTTTAACATTAAACACTGTGACCACAAGTATTTAGTTTTTAGTTACAATTGCAAAAAGAAGAAAAACTAATAATTTTCATCGCCTTTAAAAGCAAAGAATAGCTTCAGGTATCTTAGCAGTTTTGTAGCAACTTGTAGCAATGAGCCTTTTGAACTTCTGATTGATTTGGAAGGCTTTATTACTATTATACTCTAACAGAACAGTCTGTTCTATGACCAGAGGACAATGGAGTCAAGCATTATAAAGTCACAGTTTAAGGGGGTAGTAGCTGTACAGTGCCCCAAGACACAATCAAACAATTCAAATGAAATTATGACACTGAGGTCCCTCTCATAATTAAACATCACAGAGGTGTCAAGCTTTCATGCTATTCAGATAAACTGATTTGATCGTATTTAGAATTTTAGTACTTATTTAGAATTTTATTACCAGACTGATATAAACTGGAAAAGATGAATATGAAAAGCCTTTACAGAAATTATCCAGAATACCAAATTCCTAATTTAAAGTCAGAGTCATGTTTTACTGCATTTATTCCAATTATGTTCACATTTCTCCAGTGACTTGGAGAAATATTAAAATAAAATTAAAGAATTAAGGGTCTGGAGAAATCATCAGTTTTCACACTGAACAGTCTGTTTGATATTACTGTATTTAATTTTTTTATGGTTTGCAGAATTCTTATTCAGTATTTGAATCTAAACATATATCTCAAGCTAAGATATTGTGAAAAGACAGTAAGTTCCTAGGACTACAGAAAAAGAAGGAAAAAAGGAATGAAGTTTCTCATGGTCATAACTTATTTTTCATGTCTTGCAGAATCCCACATATCAGTTTTCTTCAATACAGAGTACACATTATCTCTCTTGGAATTCATAACACAGTAACTGTGTATGTAAATACTTCTTCAACTTGTAATTTTTGAAATGCATTGGTACTAGACCTCTAAGACCTTTGTAGAACTATTTACAAAGGATGCATATTAATTATCCAGTCTCACTACAGGGTTCCTATGGTTGCCATAATCTTACAGTCAAGATACTGAATAATGTACTCTTAATTCATATCCTTAGTATGATACCCTTAATTCATGATTAATTCAGTTTCAAAAGGAATAAATACTATTTCCTGTTAGGAGTATCAGCCAAAAGCTTCAAAAATATTGTCAAATAGAATCTGAATAACTCACAGGTTATTTCTTCCCTTTTTAGCAGTGTGTACTTAAAACAGCAGCCAAAGGAGTAATTCCACACTAATGCCACTACTGACACTTGCAAAGTGTGCATCCAGAGGAATTATACATATAAGTATACAAATAATATCTATAATTTCTTAATATTAATATAATTAAGATGATACTGTTATTTATAATAATAAAATTATATCATCTTTGAGAACTGAATTTCACTTAACCATAAAAACATCTATGAGGGTACACTTGCAGGAACAACTAAGTGATAAGCAAGTATGCCTTCACAGTACATCACTAACTTTATTTTACTGCACCCTCCAAGATATTTTAAACTAACAGAAGCAGCTTGCCTTGGTCCCAACAAGGCCACAGCTACTCAGGCAGTCTGTGATATGGACAGGGAAGCACATGTACAGCTGGACAGGGCTGTGGAGTTATCCACTTGCCTCTTTTAAAGTATCTTCCCCAAATAACTGAGAAGTTAAACTGAACTATAGGGAAAGACAAGGAAAATACTGTCCTCAGACCAACAAACAAAATACTCTCAGCATGTTTTCCGACACTTATTTTTTTCTACTTACTTGCTGAATTACGTCAGGATAAAGCATAGGGAGTCTCTCTGCAATAAGAGCCAATCCACCCATGCCAGCAAAAACTTGCAGTGGAGACTGAATGGGACAGGTTTCAAGAAGTGATTCATCTAGAACTGCATCCATACATTCATCCCCAGGACTGATGGCTTCATCTTCAGGGCAAGGTCCCAGTAAATCTGCATGCTCTACAAAAACAAACATAAAAGAAATTAATATATATCATCAACACTGTCTGTATTTCTTTGTCCTCATTTAAAAGTGGTTTTCAAAGGTACTGATTCCTTCTCAAGCAAAGACTGAGCCAAGAACCTGAAATGAATACAAGAACAACAAAAGAAAATAAACGTGTTAGTGGCACCTTCTCGGGTTTCTATGGTTGAGATGACCCCCGAGGTATCACAAAGTCTTTTTTCCCAGCCCCGCGACTGAAGAAGTTGTCGAGATTCGTCAGTTCTGCTTTTCAAGGTTGTTTATTTTTCCTTATCTATTACATTCTTTCTCTGACCTGCTGAGATCTGCCTGGCAGCTCGGTTTGTGGCACACTGACCGCCCTCAGGGCGGTGTTATCTTTTTATACTAAGAACTACGTGTACTTTATTTACAATAATTTTCCAATACCTATCACCTATGTTAGACAGTCTGTCTCTACTCTAAACCAATCCAGAAGTGTCACCATCACAGCAGAAGATGGAAGACAAGAAGAAGGAGAAGGAGGACAGGACACACCCAGATTCCTCCATTTTGCTTTTTGAACCCCCATTCTAAAACCCCAAAATTCTGCTTTTTCACCCTGTGACAAATTAACTATCATTCTACTCAAACTCTTGTGGCTTTTAAACTTCACACAAAGTTGGTAATTTTTTCATGGGCTAAAATCAAAGGCACAGGTGTTTTTGACTCCGTGCCAAGGTCTCTGAGCCTTGCCAGGGTCTCGAATCACCCAGGGCAGCCAGAAGAATTTCCTGGGTCCTGACAGTGCCTTTTGCCAATGACAGCAGATCCATGTCAAACTCAGCATTATTTACACATGGCTAACATTAGAATTTCATATTTTATTAGAATTTGATCTATGCCTTCAAGACTTTGCTAATTTTGGAGTTATGACATTTTTAACACTCTTTCATCTAGACGTGTAGGGTTGTTATTCTCCAATAAAGAGTTTATAGCTGAAGAAAGGAAAGATAACCTTGAATCTTAACCTGTTTTGCTTTTCACATGTCCTCTCTGTGAGGTGTCAAAAAGACCCTCTGCAAAAGCCATGAGATTTAATTCTACTCTTCCTCATGAAAAAAGATCATGATCTGGATTTCTGACTTTCTACTAACCTCCATCCTCTCAGTTTATGACTAAGCACCCTAATATCTTGTACAACAGACAAAAAATGAACATTCTATGCACTAACACACACAAGTATATAGAGAATATACAAAACCCTACCACAATTCCTTATTGCTAAACATCAGCCCTCTTTGCTAATTGCCACAGGCAAATTTCAGTGAATATTCTGTATATTTAATCCAAAAATCTGTTTTGCAGATTATATTTTTAAGCAATGTAATGCAAGGGTCCTCCACGTCTTTACAATACAGCCACATCAAAGGCAGGAGAGAGCAAGTGGTCTCAGTATCTCTTCACTGTGAACATTCTGACACTCATCATAATCCTCAGTTATACTCCAAATATATAGCACACATGCTATTATTTACTATATACTTGTAAAAACACAGAAGCACATTAATGAATAACTTGTGCAGTTACCAAAATAAAATTCTTGTGAAAAAACATTTAAACAGAAGACACTGTATCTTTTAACAGATACTTCACCTTTTAAAACTGTTTCTTCCTAATTTGAAAGGGAATAAGAAACAGCAGGTCTTTCCCCATCCTAATTCTCAACTTTAAAACATGCAAGAAGCACCGTTTTACAAGGACATCACTGATATACTGTGGGAGGATCACTCTGCTTTGGAATAATATGATCAAAGTGTAAGATTTAATAAGCTTAAATCAAGGACATGTAGGCATATGTACATCAATTCATTCTACTTCAAAAACACAGACTATGAAAAGTCTGTCTGTCTGAAGAAGTCTTTCATAGACAGACTAAGAAAAGGTCACAGATACCTTCAAAGCAGGATAATCCCTGTAAGAAAATGTCCAATCATAACACTTTCAGTACATACAGCTTTGATGTCCACTCTTCTAAAGGACACAGGCTGACACCTCTGTGGAAATGCTCCTTTTCCCCACAGACAGTGGGTGAGGGTGTCACAAACTTGCTGGTATCAGCAAGGAACTGCCTTCCACCAGACATGTGGAGGATTCCACCTCACTAGGCTGAACAGGATTTGCAATTCAATTGCTTGCAGTGGCATGAATTGATCAGACTGCAGGAAATGCTAGATATCCTTCATAATGATGGTTTTAAAACAAAGATTTTGACCAAAAACCTCACCCCTCTGTTTTGCAGTGTAAAAAGCTGTAAGCCTTCCCAAAGGACGACAACAAGAAAATATAAACACAGAGATATTGATAAAGCATGGAAAACTGCTTCTCTGCAAAAGACACTTGAAAAGTAAGTTCTCAGTGAGTAAAGCTACAGGAAGATCCTTTCATTGTGAGTGCAAACACAGTAACATCTTCAATATTCACTCAAGGAGTTACACTTAAGTATGCTTTTCAAGTCCTTGCTTCAGTTAATTTTCTTATAATCCAACTGAAACCATTTCACCTCCAGGAGCATTTTCCAAGTTTTCAGTGAAGTCATGCACTTCACTGCGGAAAACTGCTGATCTCAAAAAAGGCATTGAAGCAGGCAGAAAAAAATGTTAATAAATGACACTCTTCCTCAAGTAATAGGAAATGTAGGACTAGAGACACCATGTGAACCTATAAAATCTATCCAGTAGGTCAAAAATCTATCCAGGGGTCAAAAAACCTGCGGTCTGCTTTAAGTAGCAAGTAAAGGAGCACTGAAATGTAAGAATGATTTCTCTAGATATTACACACTAGGCAAGAAAAAGCAGTAGCTCTGACCTTCATTATTGCTGAGTGGTGATTGTGGATATAACTAACATTTTGCTGTATATCACCGCAGATCAATGGATTTGTAATGACAAGCTCAATTTAAACAAAAAAGTGCCCAATAACTTAATAAATTAAGTTCAGAGGACCTTTATGTCTTCACATAACTTTACTACTAAACTGAACCTTCTCTAATGATTTGAGTTTTATTCAAATAGTAAAATATTTACTGTATGTTTAGAATTTAAATAAAGAGCATAAGTAAACCAAAGTATTATTTAAAAAAGATCTATCTCTTAATAGTGTGAGAGATATGTATAGCCAAGCACTGCACAGAATCACGAAATGCTTATTTCAGACCAGATATCAAGAAAATGATAATTGTTTTTCAACACTTCTGTTTCTTATCTCTTCTAGAAACAGACTATCAAGTGAACAGGTTTTAAAACAAGCCTCTGTCTGAAAAGAACTGAATGATTAATTTTGGAATTCCATGAGTGTCAGCAGGCTGATAATCAGCAGATTACAATTAGCTTAATTTCAAAGTCCCATTTCTCTAAGTCTTGCCTAAAGGAATGATATAAAAATATTTCAGAACAGACTCCTGAGACAGATCTTCTCCTTTCTCCTTCCCCAGCAAGTAGATAGCAAACAATTGGCAGAAGTATTATCAATAAATACATCATATTAGAAAATGTTAAATGCTTTTAAAATTTGGAGTTATAAGATCTGCTTAGATGGCTTGAGAGAAACCTCCTTCTTCAAAGCAGCATTTGGTACATAAGATAGCTCAATAAAAAAAAATTCACAGGCTTCTCTAACTCATATAGTTTCAAACAGTTCCTGTATTACTGGAGTTATGACACTTTTTTTAAGGTACTGTCGGGACCCAGGACATTCCTCCAGCTGCCCTGGTTACCAGCACAAACACTTAGACTTACTTACTAGAGAGAACTGATATACATGTCAAGAAATAAAATATACTGTATCTATACATACAATATTACAATGAAAAAAGAAAAGTGAAACCAGAGCAACCATATTGGAGCATTTTATAGATACAATTTAGGCAGGGAATGAATTAGTACTTTATCACAAAGTTTAGCTCTTATCTGGAAATGAATAGCTCAGGAAAATCATCCAAGAAAATACAAAAAACTGCTGTTTCTTATCAAGAAAATCAATATAGTTTTTGTCCAAAATAAAAACATTTTTTAAGGAGCATATCAAAAAAGTAAGAACACTCACCTTTTTCTGTGTGAAGACGTTTAAATGAGTCTGTTTTTGATAAGCTTGGATCTGAGATTACTTTGGAACCAAGTTTAACTGTCAAGTCTATGGATCGGTATCCTTGAGGGAGTTTGCGGTCATACAGCAGAGTCAGAAGCTGGGCAAGTGTCATTTCAGCTGGTAATGGCTGACCTAGACAACAAAGGCATCAAGTCAGAGAGGAAAATTCTGACTGGGTTACTTTTACATACATATCCAGGTGCTGTTCATTACTTGCACCACAAAAGCCAAGTAGACTAAAATATCATCTGGCTCCAAACTAAGGCCTAAATTTTACCATTTGTTCTCTTGGGAAAAGGGGCCCCATCAGTTTGGAGCCCATCATCAAACAGATCTATGCCAGCATTCCCTAAGACAGCCCTGTGCTGAGAGCACAAACACTTGGCACATTTAAGAAATGGCCAAGGCTGTAATTTGATGTGCATTTTAAGTGGGTACTGGCTGCCTCCCACTATTAAACACCACCTATGCAGCACCACTGAACTGTGGGAGCAGAGAGGTGTCTGCGACCAGAAGGTAAAACAGGTGGTATTGAAAAAAGTGGAAAACAAAGAAACTGGCAATTCTTTATCAGGCGTACTAATCCCAAGCCTAGCTCACTACTCCTGTGTCAAGACAGCAGGAAAAAAAAAAGAAGGGCACTGCCAGGATCACTTTTCTCCACAGTAATGTAGACTTGAAATGCACATGCAATACAGTCCAAACTGACTACTCTAATTCAAGTTTTGGCCACTTTGTTGATTGCAAATATGTTCTTGCCTGAAATTACAAGCTAATCTGAAGGCTGAAAAATTTTGTCTGAAAACAAGTAGATTTACACATTAAATATTTTAGAGTTGGATCATATAATAGCATGTCCATTTCATCGTGATTGCACTTAATCACGTAAAACAACATCTAAGAGTTCCTTAGTAACAATCCGTTTCTTCAATTGAGGATTATGTTTTAAGAAAAGCAAAAACTCAAAATGCCTTGCAAGACACGACCAGATCACAAATAAAGAAAGGTTTACATGACCATTGCAAGACAGTCAACATTTACCAGCTACATACTGAAAATAGGCACTGGGTTTTGATCTCATCTCCAAAACAGCAGTATCACAGATTATCTTGAGTTGGAAGAGACTCACAAGGATCAAAGCCCAACTCTTGGCCCTACACAGGACAGCCCCAAGAGTTACCACATGTGCTTGAGAGCACTTTCCAGGTGCTTCTTGAACCATCAGGCTTGGGGCTGTGACCACTTCCCTGGGGAGCTGATCCAGTGCCCAACCACCCTCTGAGGGAAGATCCTTTTCCTAATATCCAACCTAAACCTCCCCTGACACAACTTCAGGCCATTCTCTTGGGTCCTGTCACTGGTTACCAGCCACTAGAAAAGAGATCTGTGCCTGCCCCTCCCCTCCTTTCCTCATGAGAAAGCTGACTGCAACGAGGTCTCCCCTCAGTCTCCTCTTCTCCAGGCTGAACAAGTGACCTCAGGCATCCCTCATACAGCTTCCCCTCAAGGCCTTTCACTCTCTTCATTGCCCTCTTCTCAACTATCGTTAATAGCTTTAAGTCCTTCTTATATTGTGTCACCCTAAACTGCCCCCAGTACCTGAGGTGAGGCTGGCCCTGAGCAGAGTGGGACAACCCCCTCCCTTGCCTGGCAATGCTGTGCCTGATCTGCCCACTCTCCAGAAGAGCCTGTAACCATCCGTCATCAATCACTGGACTCATCCCACCAGGTTCTGCTCATTGTCCTTGCTTGACTATATGATGCTTTTATCCCCGAGGCTTTTATCCCCAGTTGTCTGTTCTGTTTATGCTGGAGAATAAGTTCTGCACCTTTAAGACTTGTTCTAAGAGTGAAGGGGGGAGAGAAGAAGCGCACAGTTTGTTTTCAGACACTGCACTCACTCCTCCACATTCCTGCTCCTGGCTGTGTTGTCTGCAGATGGACAGACAGCAGGACAGAGCTCTCCTTTGTTTAAGTTAGTTTTAGCTAGCTGAGGCAAAGAAGTTCCCTGGACTGTGGTTTTCTTTTTTCCTTTTCTTTGGATCTGTTTAAAGCTGCTCTGGCCTGAGCACCAGAAGAGCACCAGCAGCCCACACCTGTGGCCCACCAGGCTGGGCCTGGGCCACGGCATTTCCAGCGCTGGAGGGACTAATCAGAGACTGAGTGAGATGAACTACAACCCAGGGAGGGGACTTCTCAGTTTGTCATCTCTTTTGGAGCAGCAAGGGTTTTTATTGTTTAATATTGTTTAGGTTTTATTGTTTAATAAACAGGTTTTTTCCACTTTTCTCCAAGGAGGTATTTCTTTCAGAACCAGCTGGGGGAGGGGCCAATTGAATCTGCTTTTCTAGAGGAGCCCCTTTGGGGGTTCTCTCCCAAATTTGCCCTGAACCAGGACACTCATCAATTTTAGATATTTTAATCCAAGTATACTATCCTGCTAATAATTGCCAGAGGATAGCCTCAAAGCTGGTAATTGGATAGTAAGTCTCAAATTTAGGGATTTTTGAGTGAAAATGACTTTGATCAGAAGTTAACCCCTTAATTCCATTAGCTGGATCCAGACAAGAAGCTGTTCTGCATAATAATGAAGCGTTCCACTCATGGTTCTGTCTTTTATTCCTGATCTAAGTCACTACAATTTCTTCTTGAAAAAGAGAGATTGCCAATCTTGCTATACCACATCTGATATACATGGAACATGACCAACTGCTCAGGACATGCTGTGTTTTTAAAACACAAATGTTATGGAATTCAAGAATATTCCTGAACTGGCAAATCAACCCTTCAGAGAGCAATGCGAGATGGTTGCCCACTTAGAACCTGGAGTAATAGGGCATTGGTACCAGTTCAGTTCTGCCTTGTATGTGGAAGAAAACCTATGAGGTCACCTTTCAAACCCACCCTGCTTTCATTTTTGAGTGAAAGTGTTTTGAGAGTTTTCTTAGGAATAAGATACTAAACTTCAAGGGATATCAATATAATTGCCACTTTTTTTTGAGCTGCTATGATGCTACAATGCTGCAGTTGCTGATGTTGCAATGATTTCCAGCTGAAAGCTGTTTACCAGCTCCACACTTCCAAGATGCTAATGCCCATAACCATTGTAACAACTTCCTGATGATGTACCAGCCACTGAAAAGACCATAATTTTGATATGTGAAATGTATTATTAAAGTTACCTGGTAGTAGTTTATGGTACAGATGAAAGACTGGAACACTAATGGTCTTGCTGGAAGATTCTCCTCCTGAGGAAGAAGTACCAACTTTATCTGCCATCACTCTTCCTCGCCTCGATGGTGGGCGTGGAGGGGTGGACGAAACAGCTCTTTTTGACTGAGATTTCAAACCTAGTACAGAAGTAAAAAATTTCAAGTTGTTCTATTATTTCATACCTTCAGTTTGCCAAGATATAACATACTCAAAACCTTCAATGATAGAAAAATATACAAATTTTACCTCACTGGCTAATAAAATACCAGAACAACATTTTTGTATAAAACATATTGAGATATGATCCCAGTATTTTTAGTGAAAAGACTGTGCATTTTCTTAAGCCCCAAACATAAACCAAACCATAACTAGATGATGTCATGCAAAAAAAAAGCAAAAGCTATTCTGATTCTGCTGTCATTGAAGAGTGTCTCACAATAGGCCCTAGAGCAAAATGTTTTTAGGCTGTCTTTTCACCTGAAGGCAAGAAAGGCAAATTTTTCCAAACTGACAGACATTTCAGCAGAGATTATAGCTAATAACCCCTTGTCTGGCCTACAAAGGTGACTTTAGCTGCAGTACTGACAGTACCACATGCGATGAAAGGCGTCTTTATATGCGCTTTCCAAGTTCCCTGACCCCAAAATATTTGAAGTAAGCACTGCATGAAAATCAGGAGGTAGACTAGCTACAGAAGAGCTTACTGTTACTACACAGCAAGACTGCCTTATCTTAGGACAGCTTAAGGTGACTTAAGGTACAGCAAAATTATACTGTAATCATGTATCCTTCTGTTCAGGTGACAGAGGTAAAAAGCCATCAGGTCAACAGACAAAGACAGACAATTACTAACTCATCATTGAGCAAGAGCTGCCACAAAACTAACAACATCTACACTTCAAATGCTGTAATACACTCTGATTTCAGCTGATCATTAGAAGCAGCTCTAATGTACAACACATTGTCCAATAATCTCAGTACACTAGCTTGCTTCAGGAAGATCAGGCTGCAAATACCATCTTCTCCCTCTATTAATTTTACCCATAGGTAAAAACATAAATACTTTATATTTCTTGAGATTCTGAGGACACTACAAAAGCCTCAGAATATATGAAAAATTATTACAAAAGAAGAAAATATTTGACAAACAGGCAGTAAAACAAATCCAAATTAAATAAGTTTACATTTAAACTCTTACTAAATTGGAGAAAATTGGAAATATCAGAAAAAAACCTGAAATCTGCTTCTTTTTAATACAGAATGAGCTATATCATGCAGTAGGATGAGCGATGTAACTGGAATGACATGGCTGACTGTGCTATGCCCTATCTTCAACTTTGCTTAGTATTTTTGTTTCTTTCTAGATTTTTTGTGTTTTAACCCTTTCCTTAGACCTATTAATATTTTAGATACTACTAAAACATGTTTAACTTAAGTGGCACCTACTGTAACTATTTTATCAGATAAAGATGCTGTAATTAACATAGCTATGTTGCTTTAAATGCACACCAAGTTCAGTGAAACCGCTGCCCTGTTCAGCCTTTGTGTTAAGTTATATGTACATCTAAAAACCTGAAATAAAAAGCTTAAGAAATATTGGTGCCAAAAGTCAGAGGAAATCAGCATCTCTGCTTTATGCTTCATGAAGTGTGAATGAACTCGAGGTACCTCAATACTGGCAGAAAGCTAGATAGGAAAGGAGTAGTTTGAAGTTTGTTAATCAACATCAAACTGAAAGACTAATGACTTCTACAGCCATCATCTGAACTGGAACATTTGTGTACCACTGCAAAATTACTATGTTCAACCTATATGCTCCAACAAAAGGTTTGCATTTTTGTAAGAAAAAGGGCTTACATGAGAGGCTTCTGAAGGTTTGACTCAATAGTTTTTATAAACTGAATGCTTTGAAACAAACTCCAGTATTAGTTGTTTCCAAGTGGAATAACATGGGTTTATGTCAAAATCTCCATTTGACAGTTTTTAGTAGAGTACCATTAGCTGTTATGAAAAATATGTGGATACCTTTTATTTCCAAAGCATATTTTCAGAAGAGAGGTGACTAAACCCTGTTGTACCAGCTACTGCAAAAAGCAGAAGCAATAATACCCTCCAAGCTCCAGGTGTCTTTAAAAAATGCTGCAAAATACCCTAGCAACAACATCCACGGAGATATCACTGACACATATATTTAGGTGTACATAGAATTGAAAAATTTGTCACAGTATAATCTACTAGAGGCAGCTGTTTCACCAGGAACCAATCTTTCTTGCCTAACAGTCAGTTACATTACAACTGTAGTACCAGCTGCTATGATATTTCTAACCATCACTAGATATAAAGTTAATTATTGGTAGATATTTTCTTCCCCCAACACACTCTGAACACCAGAAAGATCCATTTTATAAAAGATAGAAGAAAAAGACATACCAGAAGCAACAACAACGCTGTAATTGTCCTGAAATCCATTTTCTGCTTTAACTTTTTCTTTCTCCTCATAATTCTTCTTTTCTTTATCTTCCTTCTGTTCATTAATTAGCTTAGCTGTAATACTAGGCGTATCTGTATGGGAATGGAGGGGATAAGGACAAAAAGAGAGGAAAGAAAAGCATTTCAAGATACTAAGTTGATTTTATTAGTTTCTAAGCTGTTAACAAGGCTATTCTCAACTACTGTAGCATTTCAGAGCTCCAACACAGGCAGCAATAGTACGTTTTTACCTATTAAGGTATTACAGCAATTGTCCCCTTCTTCCCCAAAAACTCTGTTCTCTGACAATTTAAATGTGTAAGTTTAAAGTCATTACTTGATGAGCCAAGTGTTTTCACATTAAAAAACACTAAACCACTGCAATCAACCAAAAATGAGATTAAGCAAAAAAATCTCTAGCCAAACCCAAACCCAACGAACCAAAAAACCCACAAAAAATCTTGACAACAAAAAAAAGGAAAAAAAATCCAACAAAAAAAGAAATATCAAAACTTTTTTTTTTCAAGGATGGCTGCAGACTTATTTAAACATGATCTTGTATTTGGGTCTGGATATTTCTTGTTACATACTGATCCAATTTCAGAACTGGCAAATTCTCTTCCTTTGGAAGAGAAAACTGGAAGATGCCTGAAGTACATTACACAACCAAATCTTGAGCTGTTTAAGAGAATATTGGATTACTGCAGTTCGACCATTTTGGTTCAATCACTAGCACAGATCACAACTATCAGTACATTATTAAATCTAATCTAACTTATTAAATCACTGATGATTAGTGACAATGGACAATTTCATACCCTGTGTAGTACAACACTGGCACCAAAATGGCTAAGCAATTCTCTAATTGTTTCTGAGTTGCTTCCACATAGCCACAGCAGCTTTAAGGTACAACCAGACTCAAGACCCAGAAGTAACATGCAGCTACCTTTAACTGTGTGTCACCAGTGGGTGAGGTGCTGAAAGGGATGTGATTTGGCTGCCTGGAAATATATTATGATTTGTGCTTGAAAACATTAGTTATGTCTGTATTAGATAACACTGGAGACTAAAAAGAGATACAGAGTGTGAAACTACTGCCACTTAGGACTCAACATTCACACACATACACTCTCTCTATGCATAGATCTGTGTGTATACATACAAACGTGTGTGTATACATATATACACACATACAAAAGTATCTTTGAGACTGTGTATAGTTTTGGCTTTTAAAATCTTTCATTATTATTACTACTACTATTATTATTATTGAATTTCTGAGTTGCTCTAGTTTTGTCCCATGGACTCAATGTCCACTTACTGCTGAGGAATTTAAAGGTCATTAATAAAATTATTAAAGAAGGTTAAGCAAGGGTATTTTAACTACTCAGGTGAAATCCACATTTGTTGTTCAGTTTTTCTGACTCCAGCAGTAACTCAAGTCTAAGGCGCATGAACTACAAAACAACTGGTACTCATCCAGGCAATCCTATCTACTGTGTACTGCACATTTTCTTCCTATGGTGAAGGGATGCAAGCAGCAGATCTATCAATGATTTCATGACCCCTTTCTCCCCCTCTCTTTTTTTTTTAAGCTGGGAAAAAAGGTACAAAATGAATATGGGTCTTGTGACTTATTCATGCAGAAAGTATGAAATGGTTAATTTGAGAAAATTAATTAATTTAAGAAAAAAGAAGTTAACCCAACGGACAGATTCTGAACAGGATCTTCATGACTTCTATTGCTATAGTGGTGACAGCCTTTTCTTTATTTTCTACCCCAGTCCACCCCTTCTCTCTCTCTCACCCTAAACACACAGCTTGCTCCTCTTATAGTCAAGCCTTCTTTACTCTGTCCTGACCATGGACCTCCTAGAATGCCATACAAGAACCACAAAGCCAAGGCACAACAATGCAGCAGCAAACCCTAAATTATGGTGCCCTACAAAGTCAGCACCATTTTCAATTTCAGACATGACAGTCTACCACATCATCACATTCTCCTCTCCAGACCTTATTAGCACTGGCTACCAAGCTGACAACAAGGCACCACTAAGGCAGCTACTCAGGACAGTTTGTGTCACTGCTCAGCAACTGATCCCTACCTCGTACGAAGTGACCATCCCACCCATTACAGTAATGAGATCCTTGTGCAGTTTGTGGTCAGAAAAACCTGAGTCACATTTCACACATGACTCTCTGGACAGTAAATAAATACAGAATTCTATCAGAAATAGTGAACTATTCCTTGATAAATAAGATTCAAGCATTTAGCTACGAATGGATATTTTTCTATTAAAATCCTAAAACACATCTTGTCCTTTCTAGTATTCTGCCAAATAATATTTTAGTACTCCTATCAGCTTGTTAGGTAACGTTAATTGCCCCAACAAATTTGTAAGTGTAAAAGTTTTCCATAAATATAAAAAAGCAATAGTTGCTTTTAACTCCATGAAAACCTGTCTCATAAATAAAAAGTTGATCTGCCCTGAGTTTCAAAGTACACAATCAAGTAAAACTACATCTAGGAGTGTACATATCTAGTCAGATGAACAGGCAACTAAGAGCACACCCTTCAGTGCACATCATCTCCTATTTGACAAAAACATAATTGCTCTAACAATCTTTGACTTTTCTTTGGTATTATTGAGAACCAGATTTTAAGAGTAAAAATGGAAGTCCTGGATTTATTTTTTTTAAAACTAGACATGTATAAAACTGATTTTTCATTTAACATGTCCAAACAACTTTTATTCTATTTATTACTAGAGGAGAATCAACTTGCATTTTGCCTGGTTTTACCTAGAGAGCTCTGGCATGGAGATGACATCTTCAGTATGAATTCTACTTGTTAACTAAATTTTAAAAAATTATTCCCCATAATCTTTAACATATAGTTCTGTTTCCTGAAGTATTAAATAACCACTAAAATTAAAGGTGGGATTCATTTTAAGATTAAGATGTCTACCATTTAGGTGTCAAAATCCATATTATGGTCTGTGAGAGATTCATCTCTCAGTGTATATTCAAATAGTACAACTGAAAGTACTGAAATTTAAAAAACAAGTAAATTAACTAATGCCATAACACTACCCTCTCACTGAGCGTAATTTTAAAATTAATATCTAAAAGTAAATGATACTTTTCATTTTTCATTTAGTAAGCAAATGCAAATATTTATAGAGCAGACAAATGTATAACCACAGAAATTAGATGAAGCCCTTATCAAGGTCCTTTTCACTGGACATACATCTCCACCTTGAGATGTACCACTAAGTTCCAGGCTATTAACTGACAAAATTTGGGGAAATTTAATGAAAGGATAAAAGACAGTGTGTTTTAAATACTGATATTTGCAGTATAATTTGTATGGTCAAACAAACAATGTAAGTTTTTTTTAAACTGCATTTAAAAAAGAAGCAAAACAAAACCATGAACCATTGCAAACTTGCCTGACACACGATCAAGAACCTCTGCTAGAGTTGTTGAGACAGGCAAGTGAAGAGTACGAAATTTGTGTCCAGCTCCGTACATTGGATGTTGAATTACATGACTAGTAGCATTAATTCTACCTTTGTACAGCTGAAAGGAAGAAACAGTCAACATTAATTATGACATTAAGACTTGAGAAATAAGTTAAATCACTATGTTCTTATAAAGCCACATCAGCTAGATAAAGCTAAATCCTTAGTATGCTAAAAAAGAAAACGAATATATCCTTCAACTTCAGAGGTAAACAGTAAAAATACATCAAATTAGGACATGTTTAGCTTTTTAACTCCAAATAATTTGTTTTGAAAGCCTACAATATTTCAATATTTTTAGGACCAGAAACAGTATGATATCATCTTTGCTTTAAAAAACCCAATCATTGTAGTTGTAATATGAGAGAAAAACCACATGCCTAAGATTTGCCATTATTTAGGAAACAAAACCTTAACTTTGAAACTAAATATTAAAAAATAACAACGTACTTAGAGTAGAGAAAGATGATGTTTTTCTGTTGCTCTCACTTGAGGAGCAAGTTTATTCAAGACTTAATATCTACTTTTTGTTATTATGACAGGTAACTAAGTTACTACTAGTCAAAACATTGCGAATATTTTACCATAATGTATTTTAGACAGCCCTGATGACCTGTTTATGCATTTGAACTTACAGGACCAATTAATTGTTGTGCAATGCAATTGTAAAAAATTTATTTCCTGACAACCAGAACTGAGCTTCTGAAAAACAGTTTTGGTAAGAACTTTTAAGATAAAAATAAGGAATCAATCTTTGAAAGGTTATGTTGCTGGATATTCTAGAAGTATATCCTGTACATCCACTTTATTTTTATGGTTTCTCTTTGCATCTTATAGGAAGAATCATCTCACTAAGAACACAATTTCCCAATGTTTTTAATAAAAGAAACTGAACTATGACAATTTCATGACATGTTTTCTGCTTTTACATATCTAATAACAGGTTCTGTAAAAATCTGTTGTATGTAAAATAACAGAAATCTGGTAACTGATGTTGCCTTGACATTATCAATCAACTTGTTAACAATTATTCAGCCAATTTAAAACATTTAAATGTTTGTGCTAAAACTGTATTTGTGCCTCCTTTTCCATTTTATACTATCTGATACAGTTTCCCTCTCATGTTCTCTCCTGCAGTGCTTTACTTCTGAGATACAAAAACCAAAGCAGCAAATACTTTTTTCTGGAGTATCTTTATCTGGGAGTATCAGATCTTTTAAAGAAACTTCTGGTTTTGCCCTATTTTTTTAGTCACAGCCTTCAATGGAGAGCACTTCAGACATCAATTGTTATTCTGTTCCAGTGAAGCATGTGGAACCATAAAGCATACATCTGCTTTATAAATTAATTCACATATTTGTGACTCTATTCATGGCATTTTGGCTAACTGCTGAAGTATGTCTGCCAATTTTGACTATGACTGATCCTTAATGATACTGCTAAGGACTACTGAACAGATATTGTATCTATATTTATTGCTAGTGTGTAAGGGTACTATTAAAAAGCCTTCTGTAAGATCAATTTCAGTTGTCAGATCCTTCAGAAGAAGTACATTTCCAACAAATATTTTGTGTTATTGTAGCACAGTGCCTTGAATTTCCTTCTAAAATGATGAGTTAAAATTCAACAGTACTTTCATTTCCAAAATTCCATCATGTGTACAGCAGAAAAAAGCTGCTAACATGTCAAACAAAGTTGAATATACTCAGACTTAAGATTCACAGGCTAAATTTATCCCACGTTTACCATATGGTATCAAAAATTCTTACTGGACAAGGGGACTGAAGAAACAAAGTCACTTTCTCATCCTCTAGCATCAGCTGCAAAAAAAGCCTCCTAATAAATCCTGAAATATTTCCAGAGGTTGGGAGGTTCCCACGCTGAGGAGAGGACTGGAACAATTCACAGAGAACCTGAGAAGGCAAAATGATATCAGGTTTAAAATATTTCTACATTTAGGTCTTTAAAATAAAGCTCTACACAGCCAAAGTAGGCAGTGCCTGAGATCCACTTCCAGTTACCACACCAGCTCAGAAATGTGCACCACTGAAGAAAACACCAGCAGCAAATAAGGCCCTTAATATAAAAGTTTAAAACGCTGACTCCAGCAAAGTAATTGTAAACATATAGATTTCTCAAAAAGATAAAAGAAATGAAAATAAAGTAGTCATAAAACCAGCTTTTGAATCCCTAAAGTGAACATTTCCCATGGCATAATGCATTATTACTTCCAGCCATTAACAAAGAACCGACTCAATTTTTTACTGAAGTCTACTTCTTCCTAGAGTATCATTATTTTTAATGCTGAAAAAGCATTTTTTCATTATACTTGCATTCAGCTAGGTCTGCAAGGTTAATGAATGTGACAAAGATTGCTGAATCTGCTCTAGAACGCCAAATGCAAAGCCATATTCTGCAATATCCTGTATTTCCTTGGACACAGGTTGCACAAGCAAACTTCCCAGGAAATCTCCTTAGGTTACTAATATAAAATATGTGTGAAGCTTGCTGTTCAAATTCCATTTCACAAAAGTTTAGCCCTATCCACTTAAACAGTCTTTTGGAGTTCAGTCAAAAGTTTATTTCTCTAAACCAAGAGGAAGACAAATCTATACAAAGGACTGCACAACCATGCCAAAACATTTTTATATGTTTCAGACTCAAATCAACAAGCTAACAATTTTAATATAAATTTTGCCAGTCAATGACAGTTTACAAAACCCCAAGTTATAATAAAGAAAGGTAAAAACACAGAAAGTTTTCAAAGCATTAAAACATTATTCTTCTCTCTCACCTGTGCCATAAGTCTCTGGTTATTAGGATGGCAAGAGATGCACTGGAGGAAGAAAGCAACTGTTGCATTTTCAATTGCTGTCCGCTGCTGAGTGGTCAATCCTGTGGTCACAGTTGAAGAAAGAGAGCTGGACCTGGCACTGCTCTGCTGTGCCGTCATATTGTGTCCTCCAGAGGTAGCACCAGAATGGCACAACAGGAATAAAAGTGCTGTCCACAATGGATTGACTTCAGAGCCACCCAACCAATCCTTCATCATGTGGCTGTTGCCAACTTCTGTCAGAAACCTGAGAACAGGAGCAACCAGGTCTGCCGTGATGGGCATTTTATTAAAGTGCTGTGGAACATGGTGCCTCCTGAGCCTGTCCTGGCTGATATCCATTGATTGTGCAGTGCAGTCAGAGCTGGAAGTATGGTTAAAGCAAAAACTAGCAAGACTTCTTACAAGCAGCGAAGGCAAACCTGAGTCCAGTAACTGCTTGATAGCTTCAGGAGACTGAGATGAGGCAGCAAGAGTAGCCAGGTGAGACTCTGTTAGTGCAAGAGGGGCTTGTGCATTTTTAGAGTCATCTGTCAAAGATGAGCTAAGGTCCTGCTTTTTGCTGTCATCAGTCATAGACAGTCTGTGCTGACACTGCATTGGAGGAGGAGTGATACCCATCCATCCCATCAGTAAGGAAAAATAATTTGGGTGGATGTGGCACATGGAACAAAGCAAGCTATCAACAGCTTTCTTCAAAACCATGTTGCAAGGAAGAGACATGGACCAGTTAAACAGTGACCTGGAGAAGACAGAAAATTGTATCAATACATAGTCTGCCAGTTATTTTTCCTTTTCTATCATTAGTTCATACACCATTTTTGCACTTTTATGATTTACTATTACAGAAGCTAATGTGAAACACTCCATGCTGAACTTGGAAGCTTCTTTTAGATCACGATATCAGCAGGATGCTGATTACCCACAAAAAGCATTTCTCAACTGCATGCTTAAATTTTTTTCACCATACTGTATTTTAAATAGATACAATTCAGCTGCACACAAAAACCAGATTTCAGTCTTTCAACAGTTGTCATACATCTAATCCACTTTTAACCAACTGCAACCTCTTTGTGCTGTCAATTCTCCAAGCTGCAGCTGTTAGGGTCACACACATGATCCTATGCGTGGGTACAAAGGTCATTTACATGAAGGTCTCAATTCCTTGTAAGAACTGAAAGTAGTTTAACATGTTCCAAAATTTTTGAAAATTTCCCTTATTAGGGATTTTCTTAAAGACGCTGCAAAAGAAATGAAAGCAGCAACAACCTTGTTGGTTGGACAACACACCCTTGTTATCCTTACTTGACCTAAATTTAGGACACAAATTAACAACAGAATTATTCCTCGGCTATTCTAAAGTCCTACCTACCTTTGGCATCACATCCAAGTACTACTATCTGCCTGACTGCTAATCCAAGCCATTTGAGTGCAGAAGCTAATTTAGCTCCTGTTATCCAGCTTAAATTTCAGAAAGGGGAATTGTAAAGTAAAATGATAATTTCTTCACACAGACTTGTCTAGAGTATGTGAAGTACTTTAAAACATAATCACTTTTCCAAACTGCATTCACAGTACCTTGACACCACAGATGTTACATTATCTTAACATTTACACACAGAAGTGAACATGCACTTCATGCCATTCAATGCTAGGTTTTTAAATTAAATTTGGATGTATTATTGTATCTTGCATTCCCCATTTGAAGGCAAGGATTGTTTTCCCTTCTTCTGGATGGAAATGTTATTCTGTGTTTAGTCTAAGGGCATTCTAGGAACTCAAGGAACTCTCTGGGTCTAACCCAAAGTTGGATTTATCACAGTCAAAGATTGATAAAACCCCTCCCCAACAGAAAACTCATCTCAGTGGCTAAATGATCTATAACTCTGGGAAGACAGCCACAATTTCCAAAAGTCCACATGTAGTAAAGCTACACTTAACTCTTCTCCAAATATATATTAACACAATCCAAATGCTAAAATCTTCAGCATGAGTTCATGCTCTATGAAAAATAAGTTTTTTTTCTAAATACATATTTAAAAATAACTATGGGATTAACATCCATTGGCCAAAGCAAAAATACTGAAATGGAAAAAGGGGATGATGGGAAAATATTTCCAAGAACAAAGTGATTTATCACATGAAGGAGAAACTTGGAGCTATAGCTAGAATCCATTACAATATTTCAAAAGTTACAATACCAAAGAAAATGAATACACAAGAGAAGTTACTTTTATCAGAAAAAATATTTGCCCATATAACTCTGACAAAAAAGCTCTTATATTTATTAAAGAATATATTTTATCATTTGCTCCAGATGGTGGCCTACATGAGTGATAGTTTTATATCTGGCAGGAGGTAGGGGAACAGGGTCACATTAGAACTTGCATACTCAAACTAGGTATAAACTATCATTTCTCCCTGTAATGAAAACAAGACACTTTCCTCCAAAAGACAGGAACTCAGCTGTGAAACCAACTTTTATATATAGATTTTATATAAATCTAATTGGGCTGTCCATTTTGGAAAGTCTATTTTTATTAGAGCTTTTCCTTTTCAAATGTTAAAATGTGTTTCTGTTAAAGTGTATTGCTAAAAGGACTAATTGACCTGCAATTTAAAATCCTTAAACAGATTCCCATGATGAACAAGCTCATTTTGAATTAAAATTTATCTACATCACTGTATCACTGAAGAGTCTTTGGAAATTGTCTTGTTTCCAAGTAATGTAAGAGTTCCACATGCTTATACCTGTAACCGTAACTTACACACTTGACAGTGCTTTAATGTTTGACTATGCTTAAATGAGACTGCTTGTGAAAAAATATGAAGGTTTCCTAAAACCAACAACAAAACCATGTGCAAAGATCCCTTTATTAACTGCAGCTGCATTCAACAGTACAAATCAAAGATGCCTGACTAATGCTATATCCCTTAACTAAAAGCCATTTTCCTATAAAACGTGAAAAAAGTGTTATGAGGCTTTTCTGTTTTGTTTAACTATCTCTTCCATTTAAACAACATAAATTGCAAATACTATATCCTGTATTTTCATTTTGGGAGTCGCTAAGAGTATACATTTGGTGTTTAGGGTGAACTTCTCTTTAGAATGCATCAAAATGAAGCAAGTTCATAGTTTAAGATTCACTCCAGATTTTGTGCATTCATTTCTTTCAAGTGCAGCTAACCACAAGTGACAACACCAAGAAAACATTACCACCTTCCCACCTCTCAGTTATAGATACTGGATACTGAGACAAATAAAATAATGCTTCGGTAACAGCATCCTAATGAAGATCACTTACATCTACTGTGAAAATTACTGCAAACAATTTCAGCAAGAACAGTCCATCAAAAAACCTCATGAATGAAACCATGAACCAGCTTACCTTTCACATATATGCAAAAATACACATGGATGTCCTGTCTCATTTCAGATTTTTGGGTCTTTAAACACAATTATACCTGGAATATGTCAAGTGCAGCTTTGAGTTTAGAACTACAAAACGATCTGTTTGGATAGGTATCCATTTGTTTGTTTAGCTATCCATTCTATCAATTAACTTCACTTTCCACTACTATTTCACAATAAGTGCCCTTCAAGTTGTATTACATCCATGAACAAAACAATTTATTTACAAAAATAACGTGGTGCTAAACTTTGCTTCACTTACTCAAAGAGTTCCCTGTCCAACAACGCTGGCAAATCGTATTCAACAAGCAATTCGTAACTATGCCACAGAATTGCTGCCACACAATGCAGGTGGGAAGGGGATGGCATCAGCAGCCCATACTCTCTGGTTGAGCTATTGGGACAGATGTAGCTGACCCGGCCACTTTTTTTCATAGCTGCAACTCTTGCAGAATCACTGACCCATTTCAGCAATGCTTGAATTCTGGAAGACAAGATGATGCTGCATATTATAAACGAGAAAAGAAACAGAGTCAAATCAGCTTGCTGGGTTTTTTGTAATCCAATTTACATGTTTATATCTTTCTTTGATGTAAAGCTTGAGAGTGAGCTCAAGCTCTTTTTTCTCAAGACTCAGATCAGGGCAAAATTTAATAAAAAAAAACTTATCTTGGACAGCCAAATGTGAACCTTTGACAGAAAAAGAAAATATAGCAGGTATTTAAGTTCTGACTATTTGTTTTTCAACTGACTTTTCTCTCAAAGTTTTATCACATTTATAAGAGCAGAAATAGAGGGATAAAGAGAGCATTCCCTGAAAAGGATGAAAAGAGCTAGAACAGAAAACTGGGAGAGCTTATTCAGATTTCTGCACTTCCATGTTACCTCCTAACAATGAGATTCCAAAAATGTTTGGTTTTGTGAACTAATATCAAGCCACTGTTTAGCAGGTTATTTTTTGAATATGCTTCCATATGACAACCCAAATAGCATTACCTATCTTTTGTTCCAGGGTCTTGAGTTGTTCCAAGCTGATAAAGAATGTCTATTGTGGAGTCAGAAGAGAGACCATTTAATCTTCCAAACAGTAAAGGGCTATTCAGATCTTGCCGCATTCAAAAAAAAAAGGGGAGGGGAAATAACAGAAGTACTTACATACATATTTTTTAAGTGTACTAATGACATTATTACAGAATTGCAATAGTAACATTGAATTAAGTTTCCCCATTAACATAAGGATGAAATTCCTATACACATCACTGTTTCAAAACTGCACATTTTGTATGTCCAATGTTCATCTTTACTATGAAATGAAAAGCCATTACGACATCTATCAGATACAGAACTTATAGCAGGGTATTCTTCAACATATTCCAAAAAGACATGACTAATTCCAATAGAGCTGTCAAACCTCTTGCTTTACAGAAGCAAACACTTTTTTCAAAATGAAAGCTTATTTAACTCCAATTTCCATCAATGGGATTACAGCTGAAGATTTCCACAGATTATTTCCTATTCAGCTTCTCCTCACTGTGTTTATCCTCTGCTCTGCCACAAAGTACTTTCCTATCTAACAACATTGCAGCAAAAGAGAGAAGTCTATGCTGAAGCACTAACTCATAGCAAAAGAAGTAATGGAAGCCACTTTACAAAGAGTGTTTTCTGGTAGCAACCTCAAAACAGGAACAATTGAATTTCTTTCATTTAGGAACTACAAAACAGCAAAGTGGTATGAAACCATAATTATAAAGCCCCCAGTTCACTAACAGAACAGCTTCTGCAATACTTTACTGTGGGACATAGAACGTAATTATATCTTCATTATGTACCTCTACACATAAATATTTTCAATGTTGAAAATACTCAGAATATTCAGGTGTTCAAAATTCATACTGTTTTACAGACTACTGCTGCCCAAATTCTGCTGCATTCTCCTTAGCAGCATTTGTGGCAGTACTCTTTATTTTAAAACATCAGCATGCAGTGTCTAAAGTAAGAGGCGTTTAGGATACACTGTGCATCTTACGCTGTCTTCAAAACACCCATCTAATTATGAAAAACCAAACAACTCTGGGAGCACTGCTTTATCATGGCAGGACTACCCACATACAAAGACTGTGATACTTGGAAGCCCAACAAAGCACAATGAGCAACCCAGGCTCAGAATCAGAAAGCATCATGTAAATACACTGAATTTGTACTTTTATACAAGCAATGCTTTTAAGCAGCAACTGAAAAGAAATACACTGCACTCACCTGCAGGATCACTCCCTGATGCTGAGCAGTTTCTTAGAAGAATGTCAATCAATTTTAGGCCAATTCTGGTGGACTGAAGCCCAATTTTCACAAGCACAGCCTCAATGTTGGGAGAATGCATCCCACAGTAAGGGGACATTAGTAAAGCAGCACATGTCTGCAACAGATTAGCAGTGGGTGCTGCAGCACTGGCCATCATTCCTTCCAAATCACTTATGTGAGTGAGGCAGTGGTGTAATAATCTTAACCATCCAATACTGAAAAGGAAAACAGAAAAATGAGCTAATGTATTATTTTATTGCATTACTTACCTGTATTAGATTACAGGACAAGTAGTGCAGAAAACTTCTGTGACATGATCAAACATCATCTGAGCAAAGCAAATGACTGAAGACCACAATGAAATACACATTAGTAAAGCTGCTGCAATCATTGGATTAAGAATATAAGAAAGCCAGGGTCTGTGGACAGAATGACTTAAGGGCCTGCCTTAGTTTTATTACTAAGGGTTTTCAAGATTTCTCAATTCACATACATATTTCTTCCAATAGGAAGAAATCCTTCCCTGTTGAGGGAAGGATGAAAGAGAAGGTGTTTATATATGGGGATGGGTGTGGGGAAGGTTTGGTTTTATGGATTGTTGTTTGTTTTTTTTTCTTCTTTGTTGGGTTTTGTTTGCTTGTGTATTGTTTTTATTTACATCAAATGAGTGAAAGTGCAACAGTAGTTGGCATTAAAATTATACACCTGCACAACTTCCCTGACATTACAAACTTTTAGATCATACATATTTACAATAAATTACATGAACCCTAGGGAACCTGATTTAAAATACATCTAGAAAAAGCACAGGAATTAAAAATGTTAGCTACTACATTTCCCTCATGTCTCTCATTCTTTGACAAAATTGTTGAGAAGTTCTTTTAATAATAAATCCTGAGAAATAAACCTATTGTAATCAAATCAATTTGGCAACACATTTATTAGACTTTACACCACAATACTATTTAAACTAGAATCGTGAACAAGATGGCAATCTAAGCTGTATGTGAAATAAATGCCATCTTTCACTGACAAGTTCTCAACTAGCAAGTTGTTTTGACAACTAACCTTTACCACAGTTTTAAAAATGTCAACTTAATTACAGATCCTAAATTAGGCTTACAATTTAATTTCAGAAATCACTTACTCCTAAATCAATTGGATTCATTAATAAAAAAAAAAAGCAAGTTCTCTGCTATGTCTAAAATAAAATTTATGGCAATTTTATTGAATATATGTTTCACATTACTATCACTGTTTTACTGAGATACTTAGAACATTAAGTTGAAAGCCACAATAAAATATTTCAAGAAATGAAGAACATACATTGACCTTTCTTTAGATACTGGTTATTCTTGTGTGACTTTATAACAACCTTTTCTTAAATAAAAACACAGTATAATTTGGCTATAGTAATTTTCTTCACTTCTATTTAAGAGCAAAGACCAATTTCAGTTATACAGCTTTTATAAATGCACAGCTAAAGTATTCATGTTCTCTAAATTTACTTATGCTCTCAAAATTTTCCCCTGCAAAAGAAAGGTTTTCAAAACTTTCCCACGTTCTCTTCAAATATATAACCATTAAGATTTCAAGATTAAATATTTAAAATTAATGAGTTTTTTACAACTTAGTAAGCTAAATTTAAGAGTCAGGAAATGTCAGAAATCCTTCCTGTAAATGAAATTCAAAGTTGGAAAATGCTGACACTTTAAAAAAATTCTTAAAGTGTTCACTTATTTTTATTTTTAAAATGAGTAAGAAACTCAAAATGCCACCTAACCAAATAAACACTTTTGAAAAGAAATCTTGCTGATATGCCAGAATTGTAAGAACCTTCAGCTCCTATTTCTGAAATGTTTGCAAACAGCAATATTAGATATGACTTCCACAAAACATTGCATTCTTCTACTTCTACTCCTGCTCCAATACTTATGTAACTCTGATGACTTCTGTAAGGATATGAAGTATTTTGGAACTCCATTTTTTTTGACAACTGCCTACCCATTAAAAACAAAAAATGCAACTCAAAATGCTCTCCTGTGCTTTATATTCTCTCGCCATTGCAGGGACAAAACATTCCCTTTTACATCTGCAGACTAAGCATGCTACTAAAGAAGGCAGAAGCACTGCTTATTTTTTCTGATGTGTTATTCACATTCTCTGAACAGAGAGAGACATGGTTCTTTCTCCCAGGATTTTTCCTAGGGAAGGCAGTGAGAAGCTCAGAGAAGAAGAGAAAACAACTCTTATCTCTACTTGCTGCTCCTGTTGTTTGGCACATGGGGAATGTGTTATGGAGATTGTTTACCAAAGGTGATTTGTTAGCTGGATTCTGGTGATGGTTGTTTGGACTGACAGGCCAATTGGGTCACAGCTGTGTCCTGACTGTCTCAGACATGGTCAGGTTTTTCTTAAGTACCACTGTAATATAGTATCTCTTCAGTATAGTATTAGAGAAATATAACACAGCTTAATAAAGCAGTTGTTCAGCCTATTGAAATCATAGAGTTAGAGCACATTATTCCCTACGCTGGGGTTGCCCTGCATCAACATCCCTTCATACTGGAAAAGAAAGGAGGAAGAATTTGCTACTGAAAGATCTGACTCAGAGAAGCGAACAACATAAAAAACCCGAACCCTAAACCATGAACGGGCACAAACTGTCCCCTGACACTGGAGCCTTACCTCGTTTTGGAGACCTGGTCCTCGGAGGGCAGGAAGGGGTTGTTGACAGTGGCAGAGGAGGTGTTTCCAAAGGCAGTGAGGCCCAGCAGTTTGATCTGAGAGAGCCCCAGGGTGCTGGCATCCCGAGGACGATGGAGACGGAGGCAGACAGCTGAGGCAACTTCAGCTCTTACCAGCTGGATTTTTATATAGGTGAGACCACTCGTGATAACAGGAGTAGACAAAGGTAACATATTGACACCATCCGCACTTATTTCAACAGACACTGATGAAGGGCAAGCTACAGAGTAAGATAAGAAGGTTTGACACTATTTTAAAATCTGTACCAGTTTGTCTTCATCATGGCTACACAGTCAACACTTAAAATTCAGAGAACAGAATGACTGAAATGGTCTCAGGCAGACACTACTACAGAACTGCAGCTGGAGAACTTCACCTGGGAGAAGGTAAATGTCAAAAAGCACAAGCATTTTGATACATGGTATATACAGTTTATTTCAAAGACTTCAGAGGAAGAATAGTCCTGTCACTGAAAACACTGTATCCCTATCAGGGTTACAACAGCAAGAGCTGAAAATCTCATGCTTTTTCCCAACTACCATACACAAGCATTTTGCCTGAAGAGCCTCGACCAATATCACTTTCTCACTGGGTTTTGGTGAGCATGACAAAGTTTTTTGACATATTTAACATGAATGGCACATGACATCTACTACACCAGAAAACAAGCAGAGGGAGGGACTTCTGTTCTCAAGGAAAGCAGAATTTGCAAGCTTTTCAAACTTATTTTACAGGCATTACTCAAACAACTTCACAGCTTCAGTTCCTCTGATTACACTCTTTGTATTGTATCCCAACCTTCAAATTTTTCAACTAGCATCAACATCAGTGAATCTACTTACTTGCCAGAGAGGCCAGGTGAGGCTGGATGTGGATCTCCTTGAGCAGCACAGCCGCAGGAAGGTGAATTGTGAGGTCACACCAAGCTTCCTCAGGTAAAAATATGTATGACCATGCAGCAGAGCGAGCCCGTCTGTGGGGAGGAGTAGCCTGCAGCAGCACTTCAGCAGGCTGGGCAGTGGGGCTGCTTGAGGTGATTGAACCTTCAAAACAGCACCATTAACATTGATTATTAATGTTTATTAATAAAACCCAGATTACTTTACAACCTGAACTGTGGAAAATATCTTATTTTTCCTGTTTAATCTCTTCTGCTTTATCAGTAATATCCCATATTTAATGCCCACTGCCCAGTTACTCTTCTTTTACTCTGAGCTGTTTTAAATAGGCAGCTTACATACCACATGCATATGTATGTCCTTGAGATTTGCTAGGGGAAAACTGCTGCCAGAATTCTAAACTTACTCTCAAGAGTACATGACAAAAATCAAACCAAATAGAAAGGCGCAGGTTAAACAGCATGCTTAGAACTTGAACTCAGTTAAATCACAGGTAACACACTTTAAATACTAAAATAACAAATTAATTTAAAACCAATTTCTGCAACCTGTTTTCTTTTAAAAGGTTTCACATGAAAACCCTTTCCTAAAAAAAAAATTGTCAGAATAAAAAAAAAACCTGAACACAGTTGCTGCTTGTTTTTCTACTCCTAGCACAAGTTAAGAATGATGAAGGAAGATGTAGGCTGTCTTCCTTAGCAGGTTATACGGCATACAAGACCAGATTTGAGCTGTTCCAAACTCCAGGTACTTGGGGTGTTTTACTGTAAAGTAGCTACAGCCTGACCCCACAACTAAATGTCTAGCAGCAGCTGGACATTGATAAACTTTCATCCCAAAATGAATTGAGCCTATCTCAGAGAATAACCACATGATGAGAATCAGAATGTGCTACATAGACTACCAAATGATGGGAATTGGAATGTACTAAGTGAGGGTAACCAGAAGGGTAATTTTAAAAGCGCACTCCTGACTGAAAGTTAAATATTAAGAGAGATGCCCTCATGGCAGAATATCAAGAACTGCAGCACTTTATAAGCTGGAAGATAAGGTAGGCAAGAACCTACCACCACACATGATTAGGATTTTTATTGTTTAAAGTAAAAAAGAATGAACGTGTGCAGGATTCCTAAATTTACCATTCAGAAATTTATGAAGAGCAAAGTAGAAGATTTCCAGTGGTCCCTATTCTACCAAATAAACCTTTTTTTTATTGTCTTTCACAATGCCATTCTTTTTGACACTCTTAAATCTGAATCACAGGACTGAATGGACTGCTTTCTCATTCAACAATGTCTCCAGAAATTTTAAGATTAATCTCCTTTGGTCAGTGAGACAAACTGCATGAATGCATTCAAGGGCTGCACCAGGCTAGTGGGCAGCCACAGAAAACAAAGACACTAGTACTGAAAAGGAAAGCCTTGGTAAGATATTGCAGTACCACTACCTCTTAAAACACACACATTTTAGTTAACTGGCAGCCATTGTATTGCTATCAAAACAGCCCTGAAATTCTAACAAATGCTTGTGCAGGTCACATGAGAGCAGTCAGAAGCAGATATGAGAGCATCATCAGCAATATCAGCTCCAGCTTCACAGAGCTCAGGCTCATTCACTATCATCCCACCATGCCATGATTCTGTACAAACTCCACCAAAATTGATGTGCCTTGAGAGAAGTTACTGAGTCTCATTATGTCTAAGGCAGATGGTGGGCTGGAACCAGGCATCTCCTGACCCAGGGGAGGAGAAAGGGGCTCACCTTGATGTATTAATTAGACACAGTTCACTCCCTCTCCTTCTCTCCCCTGTCCACATGAAGTCTTACTACCTGTGGTGGAGGGGACTAACCTCATGTCTCAACATTACCCTGAAACATCAGCAACCCCTCTCAAGAGATGATTTAGTAGTATTGGAATATTTGACACTATTGTATTACTTTTTGTTAAGAACTTGATATACATTGAAATTCTAGTAGGTATTAATCTAAGACAAAGCAGCACTACTCACCCAATGGTGCAAAATTGTGAATTCCTTCTGCATTATCAGGCTCAGAAGCAAGCACTCTGGCTTTCAAACTGCTGTCTGTTGCTTTGGTGGGACCAGAATCCAGGAATTTCATTATAGTTGAAACCATGCTTCTTGCTGTGTTAACAATAGCTCTTGTGCTTGTTACCATGTTGTTGCAGATAAGTTGAACACCACCTGTGTATAATGTGGGCACAGAGAAAAAAATACTGCTCAGGAGCACACAACAGATTCCACACAAGCAAAGGCCTGTTTAATAATACATGTCAACACATTTATGTACTCTAAGTGCCAAAAAAGTCTAAATCAAACTCTTTATCTGATGTGGCTAAAGAGAAGACATTCTTACCCATATCATGGAAAGCCTTCAGGGCCTCACTTGTATCCAGCACTCGTAAAATGAACCAGAGCAGTGGCTCAGATAACTGACATGTGGCAAGAGAACCCTAGAAGAAAATAAATTAAGAATTACATGGTTTCATACAAAATTAGTACAGTAGAAATTCAAGTAACAGCTCTCAGCCTCCCCTTTTAGTAGGCAAAACTACCAGGGAAGAAATGCCACCACAGCTAATCTCTCTGCCACCATATACAATGCCATGTTCCATATGGTTCCATACCTCACACAGGGAAAGCCTTTGGGGTATGGAAAAGCTCCAACTCAGGGGGTGAGCATCTTCACAGAAATATGAGTAATGAGCATTAAAATAGCCACAATAAATGTGCTTCTCACTTGCACATAATAAAATATCTGTTCCATCTTCAAGCCTTTAGCCAGAAACATTTACAGGAATGTCAAAATGTTCTTATAGAAAATTCTTTCCCTCTACCACAGGCAACAGAGAAAGGCTTCCAAACTTCAGCACCCAAATGAAGTGAGGCTGTAAAAATGTTAACATTTCTTTTACATAGCAATACTTTAGTTTTCTGACCTTACTACTGATTACAGAATCAACTACCTTGAAGCACAGCAAGCCTCAGGGAACTTACCTGCCTTCCCATGTACCCACAGGCCATGTAGGTAAGAATAGGCTGAAGCATCACTTGAACTGTTGTTGCTTTCTTACTAAGTGTTGTCAGGATAGTGAATAACCCATCTCCAACTGATATTGCATCTAAGCCACCATGAAAGTTCTCATGTTTAGTCAGATGTAAGCCACTTGCACCTAAACAAAAGCAGACAGTTCAAAGGTCACAAACTGAGATCTAACAAACCATTAATAGTACATTAGGAGAACTCAAGAATATTCAAATGTTCACATGGATTTTACCAAGTAAAAATGGACCAGCTTTCAGGATCACATGACTTACAATCAGTGCTCCCAGATAGGAAGACTTGACCCAGGAAGTCAGGAAATTTAAATCCAATCAGACCATAAAAATGAGTGTAGTTGGTGAAGGAAACAGGGTAACTACAAGGATTGGAATCACTCCTAGCAAGAAGCAACTGACATTTAAGATCTTTTTCTGATAATAAAGTGCCCTTGTGCTGCCCAAAACCTCCCCAAATATTTAACACATATATTTCTATCAGAAATACCTCTCCTGGCATTCTGTTTCTCACTATTAAAGCTCGGGATTTATTCAGGACAATTTTCTGAATATCAATTATCAGCAATATTGACTACACATTGCTGAGATTACAGACAGAAAGCAAAACACTGATCTTCCCATGGAAGAGACTACTTCCATAAATACAACTGTCTTACAATCATATGACTGTGATCTGGAAGAGCTATTAAAAGTGGTCTTAGATTTAAATGTAAGACAACCACAGAATAATTCTGTCCCATTCAGAGAAACTGAAGCTGTATGAACAAATAATAATAAAAATCAAGGTGCTCAAGTGATCTTTGGAGCATGTCTTAAACCTTTTGGCAAGAGAACTGCCAGGTGTTTGGTCATTTTTAAACTGCCAAGAAAGCAAATACTGATAAGCAATGCATGCAGAGCAACAAATAAAGCAGTCCTAAGACCCAGCCTCTGCCCAGCCAAGAAAAATTAAATGGAATGAATGATAGAGCTGAAGTCAAGTGAGCTGGATTTGCTGTGAGGGAGGACCTTCAGCTAAGGACAAGATAGGACAGGAGGTGAATACTGTTACTGGTATGATTTTCACAGTTTGTCATTTACAGAACAGAAAACCCTAATGAAACAGACACAACGGTCATAAGAGGAAAACAAGAATGGAAAATGTTTAAATTCATGTGACAAGTGAATTACTCAGGGCCATCCTGGATCCTGACAAGCTGGCTTGCCAGATGCAGTAAATTAACACTATTAGCATAAATGTTGACATGAGAGCCACTACCCATCAGTAACATTTGCAGACATCTTGTTTACCTATCCTAGTAGTACCTTTCCATACTGCATTAGTTATTACATATTTATTACTATATGCTAATAATTGATTTTTGGATCCTGCTGTGTAACCCTGGCTGCAGTCCCTCAAAATGTTTTTTTCACAGAAATTGTCCGGAGAGAGCTTAATATAGTTTTTCTTGAAGGAACTAAACCCACAAATAGCCGTGTTACATCTTCCCAAAATAAATGGACAGATTATTTTCAATAACCTGAATTAAAAATCCTTTGGAAAAACAATCCATTAAAGGGATCAGCTGGCCCAGAACACTAGTTTCAATGAAACACATTTTGAAAAAACCATCTTTCCAAACTGTCCTTAAAAAATGCAGAACAACTGCCAGACAAAAGTCAGTGTTTTAGAAAGACAAAGTTGAGAAGAATATCTGAATTTCACTCCAAAAAAACACACACTCAGAACAAACCACTATTCCCAGAACAAACTACTTCCAGTGTTCATAGTGTATTTGCAATATGACACCAACTACCCAAAGTGATGGAGGAGATGCTCTAGAATTAATTTCAGGACAGTTCCAACAGCACAATGCAGGCTTGTCAAACCCTGCCTCCTGTTTAATTTGACTACTAGAGATAACTATCTCTTCCTCAATTGCTTTCATGCTTTCATAATAAACCACTGGTCTAATCATGAGGGCTCACTGAACAAGTAACTGTTTCCTGATAGTAGCACTGGTTAAGTTTTCTGTCTGCTTAAAAGAGGCAGCACAGAAAAGGCCAGAGCAACTTGCTTCAAAGTAAGAAAATGAGTATAAAGAGAACAAAATCTTACAACTATTACACCTGAAATGGAGTGCAGGTCTTGGTCTATCCTCCTGCAAAATGCTTTGCACATGCAGAAATCCATAGTATTTCAGCCAGTGGTTTACCTTGTGCAAATAAATCCTATGCTACCATCACAAGTAAGTCACAAAGATAGGCAGTCTCTCTGAGAAAATGCACCTCAGATAAATGTCTGACAAACAGCAGCTTTGATTTCTAAGTATCATCATGTCCCTCACTAGTTCATAGCAGGAAGATCCCACCCAAAAATATATGACTGCAACTCCTAGAACATTATGTCAATGCAATTTCTGATAAAACAGAGGAAAAATTTAGGTTCTCTATGAAAGGGACATGATTGTAATCTCTATTTTACAAAAGTGATTTAAAAAAGGAAAATCATCCAATACATAGCAAATAAAATAACTGAGGTAAGGTGTCTTGTACAAAGAAGACTCATCCTAATTCATGCATAGAGGCATTTGATGGCCACACACTGAAATACAGGAAATTCCACTTAAACATAAGGAAAAGGCTTTTCTACTCTAAGAATGATTGAACATTATAACAGGGTGCCCATAGCAGCTGTGGAGTTTCCAACCCTGAGGAATTAAAAACCCAACTGAACCAAGGTACTGAGCAACCTGCTCTCAATTGAGGTGGCTCTGAGTTTGTGCAGGAAGGCTGGACTAGACAATCTCCAGAGGTCCTTTAACATTAAACATTCTGAGATTCAGCAAATTCAAATGTCAAACACATTGCTGTTTGGTTTCAATTACTGTATCCCACCTCCTGTTAGGGGCTTTGTTCATGCATCTGTTCCCCTTTAGCTTCTTCTCTCTTTCTTCCTGTCATTTCTGTAACACACTCTTTCACATCTACACCCAGCTTATGAGATTGCAGAAGTTTTAAACATTTCACCACCCAAGAGACCTTCCATGTTACTCAGAAAATACCTACCAATAATCATGGCCATAGCACTGCTGTTACACTGGCCAAGAGCAGACAAAATCTGGCTCATAATTTGCTGGTTGGCCAACACCAAGTCTGCCACGTATGCAGTTGATCCTTGAGTATTAGGGTTGCTTCCATTGCCATCTTTGCCTCCTGAAACCTTCTCCTCATCAGACACACTGTCTGTAGTGCTGCTTGCTACTGGAACACGGGCGCTGTATTCTCGGTTACTGGAAAGCGGCAGTTGAACTAAAATGTTTATCAGCTTTAATAAATCAAACATGAGCTGATCCCTTGTCATTTCTCCACAAACTGCTTTGGCATCCCCTGGACGGATAATGTTGGCAAAAAGGCCTCCAAAACAGGCTCGAGCACCCACAGAGCTGTCTGAGCCACTGCGAGACATCACTTTGTCCGAACACGTAATGTAATGATGCACAAGAAAGGTTATGGACTCAATCACTGCAGAAATAGTGCTGACTGACACAACTTCAAAATTCTGTTCCAGGGTGAATTCCAAGAGTTTCACTTGAGCATCCAATGGTCCCTGGCCTGTCTGGAAAGCACCCCTGAAAGAAATAAAAGAAAAAAAAAAAAAGGAAGAAAGAGAGATATTACAAGTTATACAGGTTTGGCTGTTTGAGTGTGGTCTTTTTCCTTGATTTTTTAAGGATTCAAAAGCACACCAGACTTCCAATAAATAAAAACTCCAGCTATTTCCAGAAATGTATGTTGAAGCAAAATCTAATCTTCCACCTGCATCAAGTTTCTGTAATTTTTTAATATACTGGTAATTAAACAGCCTGCAGAACCTACTCATGCCACCACCTTCCTGATACCACTAAGGATTAAGAGGTTAGCTTTGAAAAAGGCTAGGATTCATCTTTTGCTTTGTAATTTTGTAGGTAAACACTTGGAACAGTCTATATACAGGCTGAACAGTCCTGTTCAGTTCTTGGTGAGAAGTTTTCTATACTTGCAAGAAAAACTCATGGAAAGCAGTCACATAATACTTTAATATCATGAGGATTACTTAGTTGCTAACAGGAAACCATGATGGATTTTTTTTTCTTCCCATTGATTAATCTTACTCAAACTTTAAAAATTAAATACAGAACAAAACCGTTTATAGAAACAGCCCTGAAAATAATATTTGGAATTTAAGTAATTTTAACAGTAAAATACTGCTTTTCTTTACAATTAATCTTATGATCTGATACTACTGACACAGTACAATTCCATAATTACATGTGTTCTTAGAAATCACCATGTAAATCCCCTCCTGGTGCTTTGCTTCCATTTCATGGCATTTCACAAAAAAATCCTAACACATTTCAAATACTACCCTTTCAGTAGTCTCATTAGCTTATTTTAAACAAATGCTGGCATGCAGACACACACTCCAAGATTCGCTGTGAATTAATGATTTTATTGTTTTATGACATGTCTCATAGAAATCACTGCTCATCTATATAACTTGGTAAACACCACTCCTATAATTTAAGTTACAAAGGTAAAATCTCTTGGAGAAGGCAGAAACCATTTTCTCTAAGATTAGAGAACAGATAACACCAGTGCCACCTACTGGGAATGCAGAACTGAGGAAGCTCATCCCTAATTATGGGAAGCCTCTGTCTGGAGATGAGCAGAACATTAATACCAGAAACATTAATACCAGCTTTCTAGTGTACTTCAGATGAAGCAACTGCCTTATTTCCAGTGTACCACTGAGACAGACTCTCGTGCCCATTGGCTTTGCCTTGAGGAAGCAGAACTGTGAAAGATGAGCCAAAACTCTTCTCTCTCCCATGGCCAGAGGCACTTCTCTGTACCAGTGAGCATCAACAGGCCCCAGGAGAGTGGGACAGAGGGTGTTTTCCACTGTCATGTGGAGAGAAAAAGAACCCACCAAAGATAAAGCAATAAAAAAATGCATATTGCATAAATAGAATTATGCAATCTCACAGCTCATCCTGCCATGTGAGAAAAGACATCTGTACTATTTTCACAACCTATGAATTTCTGGAATCTTCCATTAATTCAGACCTCTCAGAATACTTTTTTTAATAGGTAAGCTCATCAACAGTGTCCTTACTTCAGGAAATTACTTCACCAAGCTTTAAATAGAACCAGTCCAACATTTTAGTGCCTCTATTGACACTGCCTTACACAGATGTGTGTGAATTCCAGATGCACTTTTCCATGTGCCAGGAGCAGCCCAGGTCCTGCTGCAGCAACAATGATGATTTCCATTGACATGGCACATACACATTTGAGTTGTGATTCACAATCACACACATTTTAAAGAAAAGAAGGGTATGAAAGAAAAACAAACATGTAAGATTTACCTTTCTGTTGAAAGTATATGTATTAATTTCAATAAAAATTCACTGAACATCTGAGGACAAGTTGAAGAGAGGTGCACCTGTAATCGAGTAAGAAATTCTTGCATAGCTTGTGTTGCTGTTGGCCCAACCTAGAAGAAAAGACATTTTAGGAAGAATTATATACAAGTAAAGAACATTAATTTCTTTTAAGAACAGGAAAGTATTGCATAGCTTAACTTGCTTTTTGAAAATTTTTACAGCATCTTTACAGAACTAATCTGTATCCATTTATATTATGTGTTTTTCTATTATTAATCACAAGTCAAAAGTAAGAAATCCAGTTCTTTGTCTAAGACTTGTTTTTCAGCTTGAGACTCTCTTTTCAGTAATGCAAACTGTACTCCATACAGAATCCACTTCTGTGCTAATCTGAATGTTTTTTCACAAACTACATACTTAAGTGAGTACTTTAATGGCACTGTGCAGAGTTCAAGTTCTGGAAATGACTACGTATTTTCTTGAAAATTTGCTGGAAAAAACCCCCGTGGAACTACCAGGTGTTTTCTGTCTCTCCAACTGAGACTCCTGGCAAATACTAGCTACAGTTAAGTTCACTTGGGCTTTTTTAAAAATACTATTCATAGATATTTCAAAGATGTAAAAAACAAGAAAACATTAATTGAAATTAGGAGAGGCAGCAGATACCACATGAATTCAGAAACAGGAAGAAAATCAAGTATAAATTTAAGTTCAGGAATTCTTAGCTATTAAAACTTAATCTTCATTGGCATTTTTATCCCAACCCAACAAGACTTTGGGAAAGTAACTGAATGGAAAACTTCATTCACATACGGCATCCTCTCCCTGTGGCAAGTCTCCAGAGAGCTGGGAAAACATACCAGCACTACTGAGAGTGTATCAACAACATGAACTTCCCTATGGCTGCTCATCAGAACCAACTAAGTCTATAACTAGAAGAAGAAACAAGACAAGGATATATTACATTGTGAATGAAAACATTTCTATCAAGTGTCTTGAAATCCTATTGCAACAAGTTTCTCTTATTTTAATTGCTCATTACCTGTGGACTGTGTTGATTGGTTCCATGAGGGTTAGTGCCAGAAAGAAATTTCACTAACACATGAATAAGGTTGGGATCTGACACCAACAATTGGGCAGTACTTTCCTGAGCTCCAATGGCACTGCTTGGACCAGCTTAAAAGTAAAGACATAAAAATTATGTGTGTAATCTTAAACATTAAATGTAAATCAAATATAAGGTTTTAATATAAGATTTTAGTGCAAAACCCTTATATTTATTTCATGACATGGAAATATTGTCAGCTAAACCGAAAACTGCTTACTCAGGACCACAATTTTGAGTTTTCCAGTAAGTACAGATACAACGTCCCAAAACCATCTAATCAGTGTTCCAAGCTTGCTAAGACAGTATTCCTGAAAATCAAGACTAATTTTGCAGGTGCAATAGATACAGACATTTTGATTTGTCTTTTTTTGTTAGTCCAACACTTCAATAAGGCTCTAGTGCATTTTTTAGTTTGTCAGACAGAGACCAAGTGTTCTGTTATCCTGTAAACAATCATAGTATTTTTGTTCTTGGCACATGTATAGACTACTCAGAATAAAACTGTAGGGAGCTTAACAGATAAGAACTCTGAAGACTGGAATTTGAATCAAAATACACCCTTCAGTGATCAAACAAATCAGCTTTACTAAATGTGAAGCCTTACTCTTGCAATAGTAGTATACTGAATCAGTTCAAAGCCCTGAAAAAAGCACAATAAGAAACAGATCATGTGGAAGAGGGACAATGCTTTCTGATAAATGCCATTGTTCTCCCTTTCACAACTGGCTCAGGTGTACAACTGCACCCTGGGGGAGGTTGTAGGGACATTCACACATAGGTCTGAATGTGCTCATCCCTTCTGATAAGGTGTGACTGACTCAAGAGTTGACAGTACATATGCTTGTTAACTAAAGGCAGTTATTCCAGAAATCAGGCCATGATCTATTCTCAAATACTACGAATAAGAGTGAAGTCTCAGTTTGTGCATAAGTCTCTTTCATTAGTTTTTTGCTCTACTTCTTCATCTAATGGCAAAAATTTCAGCAGATTTTTGTGAGACTGAATTCTAAATAACATCACAGAAAGTAAAAATTTTGCAAACAAAGTGCGTCTTAAAGTCAATGACTTGAAATGGCAAATATGAAAAAAAGATTCATAGGCAATATTTAAAAACTACTTCCTTTAATTTCTATCAGCGTTGTGGCAAAATCTCATTCACAAAGTGAGATCATTTCTAGTGTGTTATAGAGCAATATAGAGAATATGAGATATTTCTGGAATGCACAGGGAAATGAAATGGCTGGATTTCTATTTTAATAGATTCAGCTGCTGGGGGCTTATTTTCAGATAGCTTAATATAAGCAGTGACTGGTGCCTGCATATTTCCAAAAATATTCCTACTCTGTCAGAAAAACTTCAATCTCATTCACAGCAACTTAATCACTCCTTTCTGCTACTTCTTCTCATACTACACAACTAATTCCCAGAGATCATTAGCTAGTCCTAAAATGTTTTTTGGAAGACACTGATGACTTACTTATAATGACATTTTCTTTTACCATAAGAGTTTCTGTTTCCCATGGTATAAGCAATTCAAGGAGCTCACTCTTGAAAAGCCCAAAGTTAATGGAGAACAAAAGCATGCATATGACAGAAGGAATATTCTGGAAGTCTTCTGATGGAAGCAACATTCATTTGTACATCTCTAAAAATGTCAACATAAGAAAACCAACCAACCAAACTTACCATTAAGCTGCATATTTGTCATGAGTGTTAGGCTGTGAAGCACAAGGCACCACGTCCGGAGTAAAGTATTAGGATACCATGCCAGAACTGACAGGAAGCTAGTTACTGAAGCTGTCAAGAAAAACAGTTTTTTCCAAGTTTTAATCTTCAAGGTATCACTATAAATTTCTAATTTTTACTGCAAGGTGCTATGCTGATTATTGTTATTAATATTATTGTTCCTTGCATCCATTTTGTTTTGACCATTGTTGCCACTGTTCCTGCAACCACTGTTGCACTGTTGAAATTAGGAAAAGAGGCCTCACCAACAACAGGAACTGGCCTACAGAACTTTTTAGTGTACAGACCCTGATATCTCAAAGAAAATGATACAAAGAAACTCGTTTCAAATGTACTCATGGAAGTCAGTGTAACAGGTTCATTATATCAGGCATTAACATTTTTAATTATCACAAGATACCATAGACTTTGTTAATTAAATAGTATAACATATTGCAAAAAAAAAATAAAATTCAGCATGCCTTCATACTAGATTAGTAGTCTGATGCTCAACAGAGCTTTCCCACTCTGCTGACCTCTTTGTTAAGGGAGGGATCATAGGATGGTATAAAGGAGATTAAATTTGTCAGAAAAATGCATACAGTTGCAGAGTTCATCTCAGACTAAGAAGCGTATTTTAATGAGTCCTCTTGGGAATAATTCTGAGTTAAGAACCACAGATTTTACCATTTTATAAAAACTGAATGAATCTACTCTCTGTTACACTCTAGCAATGTGTTCCCCACTTTAAGAAGAAAACAAGACCAAGAGTTCTTTAATAGGAACATAGAAATTATCTCAACACTGATCTTATAAAAAATGCTTACTGCAATACTTTTTGCTTATTATCAAAAATAGAGTATTTAAAAAAAAAACAAACATAAACTTATTTCCTACATTTAATATATTTTACCTTGGTTTAGGGAAACAACAGGTATTCGGTTAGCATTATAAAGGAAAATATCAGCACCACTATCTTTACTTCCAGAGGAGCTGGAATTCAGGCTTAACGTGAGCCATAGCTGCAATAGGGATTCAAGCTGAAAGAAAGGGAAAAAACCCACTATGAGAACAAACTCAGAACCCCAGAGCATCAAAATTTTAATTTTAAAAGCCTGATCTATATTCTCAGCTGCTACTATTTCACTGCACACACACACTCATTCTCTCTTTCACTGGATTTGAAAATTCTGCTAATCATAATATTCAAGGCAAATTCAGCCTAACTAGCAAATGCTTCTGCTATTGTTTTTGTAATTGATTTCTTCCAAATAATTTCTCTGAAGAAGTTTCTTCAAACTTGTGTTAAGAAAATGCAGCTTTACACACTGTTTAGAAATATCTTTATCATAACCCTATACCTGTAACATGTACAGGTAGGCTTACAGGTTTGCACGGAAGCTTTTGGAATGTTATTAGAATGATAGTTTCCCAGTCAACCAAAATGATTCAAAAGGCCCATTTATCTAATGAGAAACCTCAGAGATGCTGATGCTTACTCTGAATAATTACCCTGAGGAATATAACTTTAGATATTCTGGGGAAACAGATGTTTAAACATCTCATCCAAAACAGTTTCTCCTGTAAAGAACAATTGAGGGATGAAGTCAGCCACTCTATCAAAATATCAAGAGGAAGGCAGGCATCTAATCATTATATACATAGCATGCATGGCATTCCTTTGTATGAATCAAGAAAAGCATTGCTAAACCAGTGACTTCTCAAAAAGCAAACTTTTACATTTGCTGTTACCATACAGGATCATTGGATAATTCAGATAGGAAGGAACCTTTGCAAGTTATCCAATCTCATCTGCTCAAAGAAATGCCAAAGAAGATATCAGACTTTGTCACTTGGGGGTTTTTTCAACTGGGTTTTGAAAACCTCCACAAATTTCCATTTGTCATTAAGTGTCACTTAGTGACATTTTTCATTAATAAGCAAATAATTATCATTCAGTGGACATACAAACTTGTTTTTAAATATGCAAACGTATACCACTTTTCCACTGTAACAAGCAATGCCTGCTTTTGCAAAGGCTTTCAGAGCTTTGTTTATTACATTGTTGTAATTTGTCTATTACAGTACTGTTGTCCATGACATATTCATAAGCAATGAAGCACATAACTTAACAGATTACTTGAATCCTAAGTAGCAAGAAGTAGTGGAAAACAACTCTCAAATTTAGAGAAAAATACTATCAGAACATTTAAAATTCAAAATTCTCTACCTGAACATGGTGGACTTGCAGCATAGAAAAGAGTTTGTTGAAGCACGCACTCAGCATAGGTATAGATGACAACTGCACAATCAGCTGGGCATTTTGGTTAGCAGCATGTAATCCCCTCAGCAAGGAATCATCTGTGCCACTGGGAGACTGTGTCACTGGAAAACAAAACAGGGCACCATCCCCCCATGAATTACTCTGAAAAGTTGCCAGAAGTCATTTCATAACTATCTCCTGCATTTTGTACTTAAGTGAAAGACACTTTTTTATAATTTGGAAGAACATCTTCAACATAGTGTTCAGTTGGACTACTGACTGCCATAGTAGTGGCATACTTGAATATCAAACATTTCCATCTTCACAAAAACTGTTAGGAACCGAGTCCACACAAATACATTTTCACAGCTATTGCAGCAGTGCCCTGGTAAGACAAACAATTGGAACATCTCTTTTATCCATTACAGTGCAACTGTTGCAGACAATAATGAACTTCCAGAGAATAAACTCTCAAGATATCACTAAACCTACTCCATCACTACATACTCAGCCTATGACTGCATGTACATTGAAGTACCCAGAGGGCTACAAAGAAACACATTTTAACAAGATGGGCAGCACAACTCACTGAAAAAAAGTTCAGAAGTAAAACACTCTGAGTGTTTTTGTAAGATAAAGTTCACTGAACAGCTGAGTTCAAAACCGTATTGAAGTATTTTCACTTTCATCACTTAGTAGGTGTAAATGCAAAGAGCTTTCAAATACCAAGAATGAAGCTTCACACAGGAGGTTAATGTTTGCTTGCACTTAGACCTAAAACTGAAAATTTTCCCTTCTTTGTAGCATAATCCACATGCATAATTGACTGTTTCACAAAATGTCTTAAATATATGCCTATATAAGTTAACCAAAAATCTGAATAAAGATCAATCTCTTAAGTTCAGCCTAGTAAGAAAATGTAAGCAAAATGTAACTTTTTCCTAGCTACTAAGTGACTACAGAAAACATTACTACAAACTTCAAAGCATAATGATCATTATATGAAGAGAATGATTTGACAACATGTAGTTACATGTAGGAGATGTGTTTGTTAATGCTTGTAGAATGGAATCAGCCTCCAGCGTGGACATCATTTTCAGCATCAGCTCAGCCTGCTGCTCAAGTCCAACTTCCAGACGTGCATCTAAAGCTACAGAAGGCAACAAAAAATGTAAAACTGAGTATATCAAGGACATACATAATAACAGAATCATAGAATATAGTGAATTGGACGGGACCCACAAGGATCCAACTCCTAAGAGAATGGCCCATATGGGCATTGGACCCACAACCTTGGTGTTATCAGCAACATGCTCTGAACAACTGAGCTCATCTCACCTTTGTTCCTCTAATTTTCGATAACATTCTTACAAACCTGAAATATGTAATTATTAAAATACTGTATTTCTGTGAAACAGATCCAAATTTCTTTCCACACTTACTTTACTATCACACATGACAATCTGCATATGTTCAAGTAATTTCTTCCTAAGGCAACAGCTCTCAAAAAAGAACCAAAAAGCTGTTTTTTCCCAATGTGGCAAAAGAAAAATTTATCACCCATTTCAGTGGTACTCCTACAAATGAAACAAGTGTGCCACTTCACTCCTTTGGGGTAAAGCCAACTACAAAAGAGCTTCCAAAATTTCCTGAGAAAACAGAAATGATTTAAAACTGCCTATAAGTACATGCCAAAATGCTAGAAAATAAGATTTTCTGCTATGTTGGGCTTTTTTAAATGTAAGTTTTACATTATATTCTCTCAGTTACTACAGGAAAAAAAAAGGCATATATAAAATGTAATTATTTCATCTTGAAATACATAGATATTGCTAAAATAATTTGTCCTACGGTGTCAAATACAGTATTACAGAAAAGAGACCATGAACAGAACTTCAATTCTTTGCTTACCTTGAGAGACTGATATGCTGACAGTTTGTGATCCATTTTTCTCTGTAGTTACAGGTGGTTTTGCAACTGGAATTCCAACACCACCAATGTAAGGATTGTAATTGTAGGTGCCATATTCTGCACCCCAGTAATCGTACCAGGTGCTGCTTATAGGCTTAAAAAATAAACAAAAAACAAAGGAAAAACAATAAATGGCAAGTCTTTAGATTGCCAAAGCTTTTCACAACTGACAACAAACGTGGAAGTTAAAAAAAATTAAAACCAGAAGATTGGTTCTGATAGCTTTAGAAAATTGTTTCAGTCCTTACTGTGGTATAAGCTAGTGAATCTTTAGTGATTATCAAAATCCAGCAGTGTAGTTACCTGCCTCAAAGATTCAAGAAGCCAATTTGAAAATGTCAACATCAGTTTTTCTTCTCACATTTGTACCATATTGTAAATGTGGAAGTAGAGCATTACACAGATATTTTGAGGAGGTATTTATCACGACAGACTACTATACTATACTATTAGCTGTACTAATTAAGTACCTTGAAGCCTCAGTGAGGCTCAGGGACTATTTGTACTGGGCTCTGAAAAAGAAACAGCTGAGTAATATCTACTTGTGTCATAATTTAAGACACTAACAAAGCATATGGACACAAGGAATAAAGTAATGTAACACTGTATAAAGGCAATTTGCATATGCTGGTCTTTTTAATGGTGAGATCCAAGGGCAACTGTTATTTTTGAGATAAGGAAGCAAATATTAAAAGGATGAAGAATCAAGAAGTTCTATGGGGATTTTTTTGGTCGACATCAAAGCAGGTAATAAGACAATAAAGATATCTTGGATGAAGCTGACTAAAGAGTACTACCACATGACATGATAGGAGAATAAAGAAGGCAGGAAACATCAGTAACACAGAAATTCATCAGTAAGTGTAATTTTTGGTGGTAGACTGAGATTTAAAGAAAAAATGTTTACATGATAGGTAATGGGTAGAAGGACATGAAGGAACATAGAAAAAAAAAATTCAGTGTTTTCTGAGCAAGTGGTGAGACAGATAATTCAGGTTAATTCAAATGAGAGGTTTAAGTCACGAGTGAGAGGCATGGAAAAAGTCCAAACGTTATGCTTCTTAACACAGAAAAGACACTCAATATTTCATTATGAACAGTGTGTTTCTTTAAAGTCTAAATATTTTTGGTTTTTCATAGACATTGAGAACATTGTAATTGTACAACATGCATATATTTAGCCTTAATTTTAAGTATAAAAGTACTTAGTAATTTTCTTGTTCCCCAGTGAAGTAAATTTTGAAGTGAGTTGCTTCTCTTCATAGTCTGAAGCCAATCTGAGCACAAGCTACTGGTGGCCTCCTTTTTTAAATACAATACTAACAACATAAACACATCTTAAGATCAGTCACAGAAATGGTGCTCTGTTCTTAATAAAAAGAACCAGACTGGATCTTGTTTTTTTATTTGCATTTGTTGTCTTCAACATGTGCTAGTATGTGAGTAAACTCAGAACCTCTTGTTTACACAAGTATCTTCATGCAAAGGTAAAATATTTTGTGGTCAACTGAGAAGTGAGTATTTGCATTCTTTCCTGTCATTCCACATAAAACATCACAAAAAACTAGTAGCAGGTTTAAGATAACAAATACCACTACTGAAGAAGTGTGAGAGAGTAAGGATTTTTCTATCTCACATGTAAAGGTTATCTTGAAAATTTAGGTGTGACATACCTTGAAGACTTTGGCTGCAAGGGGATCTTTTTCCAAATCAATATCCAAAGGATCAATATCAACTTCCATCAGGTCTTGCAGTAATTCAAGATCAATATCCTTATCTTTTTCCAATGATGACAAGGGTGGAGCACCTTGAATCATTAAAGGAATGTTCACATTAGCAAGTTAAAATTATACAACGAGGATGCATAATACACTAAACAGACAATTTTAACCTTTTTACTATTAAAACTTTGTGGAAAAAGATAAAATATGCAATCAAGTTGCCTTTTTAAAAAGAATATGAAAAATAACCATTTTTTACTTGCCAGATGTAAAGCTAACTTAATTAATTACTCAATCTGCCTATATTATCCAAAATTATTTATAATATCACCAAAAAGTCTTTTACTGATACCTTGATAGATGAGTAAAATGGTTTTTTACTCTTTTCAATAAATACGCATATACAGAATTACGGAATAATTTACCTGTGATGTCATGTGTCAAAGGCTCATCTATGGTTTCCACTAACTGAACTGTGGCCTGCTGGAGAGAGTCATCAGAATCTCCAGCTGAAGCTCCAGCGTCTTCTCCCAAAGCACTTTCTTCCATAGCTTCAGCTGCTATAGGTGCCAACAACTCTCCTAGGTATTAAATTAGCAGACAACTTAATTTCAAACTTTATTCCCATTACAAATTAACATCTCAGTGTCTACGCCAATGTCATTTTTTTCATGTAACTCTAAATCCTCTGGGGGCTTGTTTCTTCAAGGGGAAATGTTCTGAATAATTTTCAAGTAATCAGGTCAAATAAAATTAACTTTTCAATGTACAAGTCACTCTAATTGCAATTTTAAATCACATTTTTACACACTAACCTAAATGTTATGATTTTTTGGGGTTTTTTAATAATTTAGACTGTGTCAGAAGATTAACATAGTGATAAACTCCTCCCCAAAAGGAAGAAAGATTCAAGTGCAAGATACCTTCTAAAGAATGATCTTAAAACAAACCTGCTAGAATGTCCTGCAGCATACAAGTCAGAGAATACTGAGCCCATGCTCCTCCCCAGGAGATGTCTCCTCTGTTAAAGTCAGTTCCAACAAGAAGTAGCAATAATCTTTCTAATTGAGTCTCATTTACAATCTCACATAAATGAATTGTTGGTCTTGTAGCATTTGCAATTCTAGCAAGAACCTATTAAAATAAGAAAGATAAATATATGCCTATTCATAGTTAACCCTATGAAAGTATACAATAACTTTATTTTCTATGATTATTAGATTTTGCTTATAAATAAATCAGGTATTTTTACAAGCTCACACTTGAGAATTTTACAAGTGTAATTACATGGATATATTTTTTTTAAAGTTAGTTTTTCCATGCAATTTTGAAGCCACAATATTGTAAGTCACACAAAATGTGACAGATCAGAAAAACTACTTCACCAGAAATGAGCAGTCATTTTAGTGCTGCAGTTAATTCTTACCATCAAACAAGCAAAAATGCAGCAATAGAAAATTAATGTAATGTGATTGCTACTGGAGCTACACAGTGATGCTCCATATTATGTTTACCTTACAAACAAAAAGAAGTAAATCTGCATGACAAGTAAAGTCCATGGACAAGAGAAAGAGTGCCAGCTTTTGCACTACAGAAATGCAGCGTTCATGTGCCAGTGTAAAGGGAAGTGGTTCAATTTCTGGAGTTTCCTTTGCTGTTGATACTTCTGTATCTAAGGAAGAACGAGGCCATTCCGCAGTTCGACGCAGGCGTATTAAGTCCTTGAAGTGCTGCAGAAATTAAATTTGAAACAACAGTTACAGTTTAAAACTGACCTCTAAATCCTTTCCCAATGAAGCAGTGTGGCAGCAATAACAGAGACTGTGGAACTCCTTAAAAAAATAGAAGGAAGTCTAAAAATATATGAGAATCTGGAATGGAATGAAGGGTTTATTGGCAGAAATTTGTTTTGGCAGCATGTTATCTCAGATGACAAATGCATAATCAAATTCAGTTCTGCAAAAGTGCCAATTAAGCCTTATGTATACTATAGCACATACTGAAAATACATATTTTCAAAGTTTCTTTCGTATTTCCACACATGTACATAAAGCTACAGTTACTATAAAGCAAACTGCATACAAAAATAGCAAGGAAATTTACTTCTACAAGAACACTGACTTTTCAGTTCTTCACATTTGATAAATCATCAGGAATTTCTAAATTTCTTAATACTACCATGATTCAAAGTATGTATCATTCATACCATAAATTGAACTAGTTTGATTTTTGATCATGGCTCTGAACTAAAACCTTTCTGACAGAGGGCTTATATGCAATGGAGAAAAGAAGGTGCTTTTATTAATCCTCTCATCCACTAAGGACATTCATTTAGCAGCTCAGCTCATTGTATCAGCTACACTAGCAGTGTACATTAGATAACACAATTGCCTCTTATAATCTCACTTAAGCAGTAGTTACTGAAGTAGACCACAGAAAGAGCTATTTAGTAAGACAAAGGTTTCACTTTCTCCTAAAGGCTGTACATGTCTCACGTCACTCACAGCTTGTCATAACTAAAAGTGATTAGTAGGCGAAATGGCAAAACACATATAAAATGCAACTTTTCAAGGGTCCAGTAACACCTTAACTACAAGAAGAAATATCTTTTGTTCAACACTTTTTTTAACACAACATGGGTAATATCAAGTGAGACTTAAAACAGCTGGACAGCACAGTTCAGCCAGTAACTCATTTAAAGGTGTCTCAAGGGGCCACCAGTGGAGTAGCACCCTTGGTATAATCTGCTGGAATAAAGCAGAAGATAGCGCAGGAAAGAACAGCTCATGACAAGCACAGTTAGTGAAAACTTAGGGCTTTATGCTAGTGATTTTTTTTTCCATAATTGCTACAAATTTTAAGATTCTTTTTAGATTGCCCGTAAGGTCCAACATCATATAATCTCCTTCCACAGACCTATTTTCAGGCATCCTAACAGACATGAATACTTCTTGAACTAGGGAGTAAATATTTCAAGAGAAATATTTCTCTCAAAATATTGATATTTCAAGAGAAATATCACCTAAGTTTGATAGCTAGTAAGATTAACACATTTTTTGTGTTCCCTGCGAAGTCCACATTGTCATTGTCTGAAATCCCTAAATTTCAGCATCTCCTCTCATAGCCAAAACAATTCTTTAAGTACATCATCAACTCTCAATATCTGGGGCCTATTGCAAGATGCCACAACTGAAGTGGTGGGTACCTTCAGGAAGCTAAAGAGCTTATGACAAACTTCAAAAATAATTCTCAAAAGTCATATTTATTAGTTCGGGAAGACAGACATTGACATGATTATTTTCAATTACCCAACCAGGAAAGCATCTAGAAGAGCATCATGCACAAAAGCTACCCATAAAAAGTCCTACTTTATCTCTCTATTGCTGTATGTTATCCAAAGTTTAATGACATGACTGACATCCCTGAAGCTACAAATTTATTAGTATTTTTGGCCATGACTACCTAAAAGAATCCTGTAGAACAATAAACTATTTTTCACAGAGCAATAAATTTCCAGATGGCTGCTTTTTTTCAGTATTAGAATATACCTGATAGCAGCCATGATGAAACAACTTTTGGAATAAGGTCAAAGTAAGACAAAAATGACTTTGCAGGAACAGGTCTTTTCACATAAAGGACAGGAAGTCAGTTACAGTTTCAGAGCATCATACCTTTGAAGTAGCCTGCTTTAGTTTTGCCTGTTCTACTAAAAGTTTGTATGATGATCCTTTGTTGCTTTGTATTTTCTCTTTTTCCATCTGTTCCACCAAAGCCTTCTGTTTTGCTTTTAATAAGTTAAGTTGCTAAAAGAAAATGTTAATAGGAATAAATGAAAATTTAAGCAATAAGATGTTAAAAGGATCAGTATGTTCACATGATAGCAATCTTCAGTTCAAACTGTAACTTGAGCTTTTAAAATACTTTTAAATCACAGCTTAGGTGCTTGTACTCAGATTTATGTAGAAAGTACATTATATTTATTGTCCAACAGAGTACAACAGTACAGCCCAACATGTGTTTTTCTAGCAGATCCCTTGCCCCATGGTTTTAGATGAATGTCAAAGAAGTTAGGCAGCCTTTAGCTACAGAATCAGACCTATGCCAAAGCAAGGCTGAATGAGTCCCAATGCCAAAGCTGCTGTTTCAAGAAATGAGATACCCTATAAATGAGACACTTCTGTGAAAATGGCCACTACCATGCAGGAAGTCACCTGTTTATGATGCACGAGCTGCTTCCTGATCTTTCGGGAATACAGTCTGTCGAGGCTACTGCTGCCTTTAGTAGATCTGCTCAGACTCTGAGTGTGAAGGCTATTGTTTATAAAACTCCACTGGTTTCCTAATGGAAATAAAATTTTAAAAATTAATCCATCTTATTAAACCTCATTTAACTTTAGAGAAAAGCCTTTATGTTTCAATGGTTAGCATCTCCATATATTAAGTACTAAAGAAACAAGCTAAACTGAACTCCTGGCATTATTCAACTGTCCTCACTCATAGTAGTAATTTCTGTGTGATATTAAAATGCAGTGGTACCATCCTTTTTTCATTATTCTTAGAACATATAAGCAGGCAAGCAACTCGTCCTAAGTAAGTATAGTAAAACATCTTCATAACGTAAAAGCTTTGTTTTAAATTTTAGAAAAGATATTAGAAGAAAACCATAGCTAATCAAAGTAATAGTAATAACAATGATGATAATTATGATGACAACAACAATATATAGTACATATTATTATTCCTACTACTATTATTATGAAATAAATGAAACCCAGACAAAAGCCAATTTAAAAATAGTGGATATAAATACCAAAACATTTATACCAAGTGTCTCATGTGAAGTCACAGTCATAGGGTAATATACAGACATTTCACAAATTAAAATCAATCCTGCATTTTTCACTTGAAAAAATAAAAGAGATTACATTTAGAAGGAGATGTAGATGTAAATAAGTAGACAAGAATGAAAAAAAACCACAACATGCATTCTTAAAATCTCTTTTTTCAAGTGAATAGAAAATGAATTTCAGTTATTTGAACACCTCCCAGAACAATACTCATAGAATGAACTTTTGATAATAAAGATGATGTACCTGTCAAAAAGCGTTCCCTCTCTTTTCCATTCAGAGGTTTCTTGGCTGTGGCTGCTTCATCTTCAACAGTAGCTACATAATCCAGTAGTCTGGACACCAGCATTACAACCCAACTGATCATGGGAATATCTAAAACTCCTTCAAAATAAACAAATTTCAGTGCTTTAATAAATTTCTGAAGACATAAACATCACACATTTCACATCACTAGACCACAAAGACTCCACTCCCCTCTTGTTTTTTAAAAGGAGAGTTAGAGCTTGAGCACTCATAAATGAGGAAAGAAATCAGTATAAAATTTAGGGGCAAACCAAAATGTCACAGTTCCCTTAGTCTGGTTAAGTCGGACGTCAAAAGATTCACCTCAACTGTTCAAGCTAAAAATTAAGCAGCATTTTTTAATAAAAAGAGTCAAAAATTTAATGTCTAAATTTCCTCAATACCAAATGCATAATGACAGCTGCTTGCATTAAAGTACATGAAGTAGATATCTCAAATTCTACAGCAGGTAACTCCTCCATCAGGCAGGGCTCCAATAAGATAGTTATAACCATGCATACTGATACCTCCATCTTGACTTCTCCATGAGTGCATTTCATGTAGCTATCTGAATAAGTTGCAGGAAAGCCAAGAATGACTTTGGACTAGATGAATGACACTGGTGGCACTAAAGACTGGCTAATGCCTAGTTCAGTCTCACACTTTAAATGCTGTGTTTTTGTACAGGCAGAAAAGAAAAAAAAAAACCTATCTTGCATATCATGCAAGAAAAATCTTTGTGCACATGGAAATCCTAACAGTTCCAAAGTGAACTCATGACTGCTCAGCAAAACCAGAAAAAAAATGTAATAATATGCAAATAATGACCACTTAATTACACTAATTATGCAAATAGTATAATTCTACCATGTCAATATAGCAAAGACATCAGCACAAGAGGTTACACCCACATTTTCATATCAGCGCAATGTGCTGAGCCACATGTAACTACACTGTGCTTTTCATGCACTGACCTCAAAAAAGCTGCAATTAATTCCAACTATTATTAAATGCAGATCAAACAAGAAAACTAAGGCACAGAAATGATCCATCCACAATCACATGTAGCTGCGGGCATCCAAGCATTAGGATGCAGCCTGACATGTTAACTGCAGTTTCCTGAGCACACGCTGACAGAAAGCAGCCCATCCCCATCCCACGGAGGCAGAGGAAAGACCCCAACAGGTCCATAACATGACCTGGACTGGAACCACAGACTAAACTGCAAGAACAGAAATGAGGTGCATTGGTGACTGCTACCTTTTTCGTTGGCAGAATAAAAAGAAAGGATCCTGCTGCAGAGTGAAGTACATACCTTTTCATACTTCTGTTAGAACAAGACCATTTATTTTCCATTTATCTCACAAAAAAAAAATAATTCTCAGCTTCTCTCCCTCCCTCCCTCCAAATGTCTTTTGCTTATTCCTTTTTTCCTCTTCCAGCCTCAAAGTTTACAACTTCTCTCCACTCCTAACACTCACCTCTTGCTCTGATTTTCCTTTGCTTTTTCACTTTTTCCCCAGTAAGTATTCACCCCTTTGACCCTGATTTATGTGTGACAGTTCTCAAATAGGAATTTCTTCTGCCATACCTGATGCTTCCACCACACATAATATTGCCCTAGTACTCACCTGTACTGTCCAGGAGGAAGGAAGCTGGAAGACCAGCAAATAAAGCTCTGAAGTATCAGTTACTTCTGCTTCCTAAAGTCCTCCATGAGGACAACTAGTAAGGCAAGAGCTATGAAAGGAATTGGAAGCTGTGGGGAGAGTGCAAACAGAGGTAGAGGAGATGTAAGCTTGGGTTTGCCTCAGACTAGTTAGAGACTATAGCAGGATATGGCCCCAATAGAGAAAGCACATGGCAGATCAGTGGGAAGCAACAGGACAGCTTCTGACACCAGCTGTAGGTCTGTAAGGACAGAGTCTCAGCTGGCACTTTACAGACCTCACAAGGCCAAGAATTTTAAACAACTGATCTTCTATAATGCTTTGCTACCTGTACATAACAAATGAAGTAGCCTAGGGTGTGATGTTTTCAAAAATAAGAATTTGCGTCAACGTCGGGGTAGTTAAGAGAACACTCAAAGAAAATCAAGTTTGCAGGATATAATTTCAGTAAATTTTTAGGATCAAAAAAAAAATATAAATTCCTTGTAATTACAAAAAGCCCCACAAAAACAAACTGTGTAGTCGGCAGAAACCACACAGATACACTTAAACTTGTTTTCGTATCTGTTTCACCTCAAAAACTTGAAAGTTAGAAAGGATCTCATGAGCAAAAAGGTGCATTTCTCTCCAAGCCATTAAATTCCAAACTCATTCACTAGAGCTGCCTATACTTTGAATGTTCCCCCCACTCTGCCCAAGCTTCCTAGCTGAAATACAAATAATCAAACAGATTTTGCTCAGTTTTAATGGGGTGGGGGAAGGAATCTCTTTTAGCACCTAAAGAACAAGAAGATTAATCACATTTTAAAAGACAACCGTATTTTAGAAATATAGTAAACAAGCAATTTCTTCTTTTAATACACCAAAAATTGTGCGTTAGTCTCAATTTTCCAGTTTATAATGAATATGAAAGTGATCTCCCAAATTAGAAGGCTACCTTCAGTTCTTCTGTGCACAGGTAAATGTGGTTGCAGGGGTGACAGCAGGTTATCCAGGAGATTAAGTAGACTTTCTAAAACACCGCTGTTGCTAAGCGATCTTTGGCCAATGCAAGAAAGCAACATGAAGACCCTAAAAATAAAATTTACATATTTAAGATTTCATTTCTTTTTCAGAATCCGTAATATCCTGCAACACCCCTTATATAACATTATTGTCCTAGGCTTTCATCTGAGACACAGACAGGTTGCTACAGAAAGCAGTACTGTGGCCCAGCTAGCAGACTGGATTTCACATTCTTATCATTAAGGTTAGTGCAGCATTTTAGGGTGAACATCTTCTCTTTCACCCTCAAGAGGTCAGCAGAGTCTTCCACATCTGAAACAAGATCTCATCCATTTTATTTCCTATTACATACTACTGATAGCAGGGAAAGAGAATAAAATCTATGAATTCTTATATTCTTGAATTAATTAATTTTAAAAATTAATTATTATTCTTTTAAAAAGGTATGAATATAGATGTTACTATTCAAAGAAGGCAGAAAGCCTCTAAGCAGCAAATATGTTTGATTTAAATAAAATGCTAACATTTAGAATATTAAAGACCTCAATTAATAATCTGAACTTATCAATATATCTAATATTCAGTGCTCAACTCTACACATTCTTACTCTTATCTCAGTGCAGTTTTTTGCAGTGAATGCTAACAGTGTACCTTCCAGTCTCAATCCCACTTTCAAATACTGGAGAAACCAGCTCTATGATGAGGGTACATTTAAGCCTGATAAAAGAGAAGGTCATTTTTGACACTGGACAGCAATCCTGCTAGGGATGCAAAGATCTCCAAGTAAGAAAAAATAGCAAATTTTTTGTGGTGTAAGAACCAAATAGGTGCAATAAATAACTGCAATTGGACATTTATCATCTGCAGTACTTTTTTGGGTCTATTTCTTAAGTCAGTGAAAACCACGGATAAGTACCCTTCAGTCTCATTTTGTCAACTCCAATGCTAAATTATGAACAATGAAATTACTTCACTGATCCACACATAATGTATCAATATAGATTTATACCTCACCTGTCTTGTGGAAATATGAGAAGTTGCTCTGAATTGTACAATTCCTGCAGTACATTTGAGAGAAACTGACCCCACCACCTTTCCCCTCCGCAGAGCTGAACCAGCAGAAGGCCGGTGTGCAACCGGATCTTGGGGGTTCCACTGATGCACAGGTGTTTAAATAACTCCTCACAAGCTTGAGCATGAAAAGTACTCTGCAGAACCACAGGAACTGAGTGCCCTTTTAAGAAAAGAGAACACCTCTGTTTAAAGAGACAATGACTTGAAAACATAGGAAGAAGTTTGCAGTAAGTTTTTTAAACTACTACAATTAGACTAACTGGCACAGGAGTAAAGGAGGTGGGAACACATGGGGAGATGGGATTTGTAGGTAACTCAAAGACCAGGCCATTTGGTCAAAACCAAACCAATACTATGTCAGTGCAAATACTCCACAGAACCTACATGAAGCAAAAACCAAATCTCCATCATGTTTTAGAACAAACTGGCACAGAAAATCACACAACAACTTGTCAACGGAAAAGGAAACTTAACGTTTCCTTTTTTTGTTGTTTTTTTTTTTTTTTAAACACCACCAACTCCTACTCAAATTTTTTAATTTCAATTTGCCATTCATTCAATGGCAAGCTTAGGAAATAGAAGCTTTTTCTGGATATCAAAAAATCATGAACTAACTACAAATATTGGTTTTATGAGTCCACTGCCACCACTACTCTTGAGGCAACTTTTGCTTCCTCGGCCCGCTTCTAACTGCCCAATCCATCTCCAGCATTGCACTGGCCTCAATTGCTCACAGATCCTTTCACAAGGTGATTCTGCCTGTGAAAACCACCTGAACCACCTGAGTATTCTGCCTGGGCAGTGTTTTGTTACTTCAGCAAACTGGATCATCCCAAGAAGGACTATCTGAAAAGGGAATATGCAGCTGGGACTACACAAAAGAGAGAAGGACCTTGACACCTTCTCCTGTCCTTTTCAGGAAGTGGTTAAGCCAGCTTGGTGCCAATGGTAAAACTTTACAAAGTATGCTATCAGCTACTAAAATCACAGTAGATGTGGCTTGGAGCAGCCTGCTCTAGTGAAAGGTGTCACTCTCCATGGTAGGGTGTTGGAACTGGATGATCTTTAAGATTCCTTCAAATTCCAACACCATTCTACATTTCTATGATTCTACATCTAAACCTAGTATAAAGGCCTTATAGTAGAAAAGTGCAGGTCAAGAAATAAAAATATTTGGAAATTGTTTCTACTAACATGACAAAAAAATCAAAACCTCAAAAAATACTGACCATTGGATGAATGTAGCAAACTGAGCAAAGTATCCAGTAAGTATCTAATGATGGTGCGTAGCTGCTCTGTGGATGACATCTGAATCAACTCTTTTGGATCAGATTGTTCCTTCAGTGTTTTCCTGCTTGCACCTAGAGCTACTTTGAGTCTCTGAACAGCATGGTGAGCCAAGTTGAGCTGAAGCTGCAGTTGAATGCAGTCCTGGTAAGCAGAAAATACTCTGCTGTCTTCTTCTACTGCCTTGTCTGGCTTTCTCAAAAAGTACTGGGCATTGTTAGCACTGTTGAGTGGTGGCAGGTCAATACTCTGCAGAAGGATTTCCAACCGATGACAGGCCAAATTGTACCTAAAGGGAAATATACAAAAAACACAATTCAATACGCATTAGCAAACAGCAATACATTTGACAACCACCCTGCCAGAAGCCAACTTCTGGTCCATTGTGAACGCACTGTTAAAACAGATACAGAAAAAAAAAATACAGCGTAGTTTTTATTCTTCCTATAAAAATACTCTGCTGTTGTAGAGTTGTGAGTATTTTTTGGTCTGAAGAAAATAATGGGAAGAAAAAAAAAAATCTACATTATGATATCCCAGTGGTTTACATTAAAATAATTAGGAAATACACTTTTTTTTTTCCTAACCTGCACTGTATGTCTTCTTGCAATGCAACCATCATTGCCAAATGTTGATCAATTTCTGGCTGATTTGCTGATTCGCCTTCTCCTCTGAGGGGATCATGCATTAGTTTCAGCTCATTTTCATAGGGTAGGATATAGGTATGGCCATAATAAAATCCTAATGGGATTTTTGCTCTGGCATTTGTGCTACCATATCGACCAATAACAGTGATCTGAAAGAAAATGCAACTATATTGTAACACAATTGTATCAAAACAGGAAAGATAAACACCAAGTCAAAAATACATTAAAAATGTATAGTGCAAAAGAGTTTGGTCTGAAGACACCTTAAGTGGAAGTTCATGTACTAACAAACATCAGGAACTTAAAAAAAGATCCTTTTACCTTCATAAACCTGCAAACTGGGGGTGGCAACAAGTCATGTAAAATAAGTGAGTGTGTGCTAATGTCAGTAGCCACTACCAGTCGCCTTCCATCCACTTCTTCTCCTAAAGTCCAGATGTCAATGGACAAAGAAGCCAAATCTCCACAAGTGGGAATCAATACATCTGTCAGTAATATAGGTCTTCCAAAATCCAGGGTCACAAATCTTCTTGCTCCTAGGTAAGAAAAACACAGGATTGCCTTAAAGACCAGTGTGTGCTAACCAGCGAGACATGTTACTTCTCAAACAATAAAGCCATGTTTATGTATTGTTGAAAAGGTATATAAAGGTTTATGCATTGCTTAAAAGCTATATTTGCATATTTGAGGCTACAAATACCTGCACAATCCCAGAAACTCCCACTACAGCTTGAACACTTGGAGAAGAAAATTTTGGCATAAACTTAAATGAAGCTGTTTTGCTTTTTATGCATTATTTTTGAACAAGTTCGCTGTTGAGACCCAACATATTCCCTAAGACTCCAGCATTTTTCAACTATCATCAAGTGCTAGGTCTTAAACCCACAGGTATCACAGAATACAAACCATGAAATATCTTTACTCTGGAAAGCTAAGAGAGACTGTAGCTAAGCAACTTATTTAAAGCCCCAGAAAATATTCCACTTCTTACTAGAACATGTGTCAAAAGTACTACTAGGAATTGTGGTTTTACCTGAGTGCATTCGCTCTATGATAATTGACTGATGAGGTGGAGGTTGAAGAAAATGTGAAGCATGAGATATTGCAAGAGCAAGGCCAGATCCAAGTGGATTCTGAGGAATGGAAAAACATCAGTAAAATTGAGTGATTAAGTTCTATGCATTTATTGTGAGCTGTTAAAAATGCATAATTTTGACAACACTTCACTACACTTAGATTTAAGCATGAACCATCAAAATATATGAACTACTAAGTTCAAAGGATTATTAACTCCTTACACAATTAAGCTAGCTCCAATAAAGAGAAACCAGACGAGGTACTGTAACAATACTATCTTGCTTTCCTAAGTTCTTTTCTCATGGTATAAATTTAGCAATATAGTTTCACATCTCACTCAAAAATATATATATATTTACTAGCACTCAATTACAAATTAAGACCCTGGTAATGCTTATAACATCTTGTTTCTCTAAGAAAAAGAAAATAATTACCGTTCTAGACTTGCTGGTATTTTTGTTATGTGCTGCAAGGTTAACTGTTGGGGGGTCAATGACTGAACCAGGAAAAAGCTGAGCAAGCTCTGCATTAATAACAGCAGAAACTGCTTCATTAGGTGGAGTCAAAGGTGGAGTCATGAAGAGAGGAGTTGTTTTTGGTGTGGGTGGAATGACATCTGAAGGATGAATGAAGAACCCTGGAGCTGCTACTGTATTGGAAGGCACAGAGTTGTGAACAGGACCAACTGCTGATGCTGCTGCTGCCGCTGCTGCTGTTGTCTGATGCAGTTTTGCTTCCAGCTTAGCTTTCTGTGGAGAAGATGAAAGCAATGTGTGTAGAAGATAATACTACTTGTGAACATGGGAGTAGTATTGAGCCACAAGTTCAACTTTGATTATACAACTGGATTTAATAAACCTAAGCTACCTTCAATACAGGTAAGCTGAAAAAAGCTTACCTATAAGCTGAAAAATTAAACTATTAAACTATTTAATCTGACTCACAAGCTAAGGAACATGAGTAATTATATGGAATAATCAAAAAAAAAAGCAAAAACCCTCCACTGAACATCAAAGTAGATCCATCAACACAGCCAAGCACTGGCCAGCTAACAATGGCTTTATGACTGGCGCTTCCCTGTGTCAGCAACCATGCTTTTCATTTTGGTATGCTTTTTCAATTTACAACTGATATACCTACTTATGAAGACTTAGATTTTATTACAAACTCCCAACCCACCCTTAAAATACACAAAAACTAAGTCTGAAAGACCAAAGCAGCATGGGAGACACCACCAGCACTTTGTTAAAGAAGAGCAAACCAGAGTGCTGAGCAGTTCCTTCCTCAAATACGCTATGGAGGAAAACCAAACCATCTAGTTCTGCAACTACCTTCTCAGCTTCTGACGTTTAGATACAGCACTAAAAAGAGCCAAATGGCCTCCAACCTGTTGCTGAAGCTTCAAAAGCTGCTGCTGTTTCTCTTGCAGCACCTGGAGCTGTTGCTCGGCTGAGGCCATTGCATGAGAGAGAGACTGCAAAGCTACCTGGGCTGCTGAACTCAGTGCGGTCGAGGCTTCCCCAACTGTTCCAGAAGAGAGGCCACCAACTGCTGGGGTAACCCCAAAGGTACTCACTGGCATGAAACAAACAAACAAAATAAAACACCTATGTAGCAATTATAAATTCCTTATAAATTGTTTAGAGTGATGCAAAACCAGCATCTATTTAATCCAGTTCTTGCTACAAGGTAACATCATCTTGAGTTACAAAGTATATGGTTTATAGACTATGCACTTGGTCATACATGTAACACTTGGATTACAGAAAAGCCACCTATTGCTCCGGAATTCTTCCACCACAAAAGCTTGTAAGGTAAAGATGCAAGCTTGTACATTATACTCTCCAATAGAAACAAATGGATTCAAGTTAATATTGTTAAAATCCACTTTGTTTGCTAAGATCCAAGAAGTTTAACTCCACATATCTGTTCAGAGACCCAACACATGGCTTTCTTCGCATACAGAAATTATTTAAGAAAAAAACAATCACAGACAAAACATTTCAATACTTGAAAACTACAAGCAGTCAGCTGGTCAAACAGTGCCATTATGTTAAATTAAAAATGTACTATGGAACAAACTATGCTAAGAAGAAAAAATGAAAAATTGTATATACCAGTAAACGTACTTGCATCGTCCCTTTCTATTCTAGTTCCATCACTTGTTGAAACACAGGTAAAGTGCAGAGGTTCAACTTCCAGAAGTCCAGTAAGAGAAGTAAAACTACCTTCAGCAGCTGCACAGCTACTTATTTTCCCATTTCCTGAAAAAGAAACACATATATCTGCAAAGTCAGCCAATGTTTTCTTCATAGTGACACTTCAATTCATGAAGCGTCAAAAGGGATAACTAAATATAATGCACATATTTTATTAGTTCATGTTGTAGAAGAAACATCCTAACATTATCATATCCTCAATATAAATGGGGATTTGCTGTCAAATCTGAAGAGAGCATATTAATAAGTCAAATTGTCAACTGTGAGAGAAGAGTAGCATAACCTTCTAAATTCCAGAAAAAAAATCATATATGGATGCTCTATTCTTTCTACACTGAAAGCAAATTAGCTTGCAAAAAATATTGATGTTACCTAAAACATCAATATTTCAATAAAGGAAGAAGAAGAAACTGTCAGACTAACTAAGATCATAGACAAATTTAGTGTAAAACCCAGACTATTAATAATAACTATCAATACCCAAATAAATTCACAAAGTTGTATGGAGGAAGGGACAGGAAGCAGAAAGACAACAGCATACAAGAGAAGGAAAGGAGTCACTAAGACTGATGAACACACTTGCTATGAAAAGAATTTCCTGACAGGTAAAAATTATCTAGTTCTTTAGGACATTGGAGGGTCTAAAGGTTCACTTATGAATTAACTTGAGAGAATAGACACAAATATGCTTTACAGGTATTTTAACTCCTCTAAAACAGAAAAAAATACCTCAGTAAACCTTTATATTTAAGTAGAAAAATTCCATATGGCAGCTTTCCAACTTCAGAAAAATCCAATTAAGTTTCTCTGCTCATGTGAGTGTTGCTAGCCTAAATGAATAATAACACAGCTCAAGGAAGTTACTTGAAAGAGGTGACAGGTGATTCCTAGATGACTGACCCAGGGAATGAGAGCAGCCTTTCTGTCTAATCTCTACCCTGAGATATTCCACAGGATAGGAAAATAACAGATTCCAGAAAATCTTTTTCTTCTTGTCCTAAGGTCACAGGAAATGTAAAAGATACCATGAGCTAGAGAATACCTTGCACTTCAGCTTGGTTGGAAAATATAAAATCACATCTTCAGGAAAAGAAATCACTGTAATAGAGATTTACTAATTCTACCACAATCCATCACTGCTAAACTAAACATACATACCTGATAGAACATCAGACAAATCAATTTCATCTGACTGCACTCCAATACTGCTGTTGTATACATTTTTACAAGAAGAGCCACATATTTCCAAATCAAACAGAACTGGATCAAAAGGTGAACTGTATAATCCATATCTGCAAATAAGACAAACAGCACCATTCACACAATAAGAACTCATATAAAATTATTTACAGTAAAAGATCAAGTATTTTACCATCCAGATTCATTATACTCCAAACTATCCTGTTCATTCATTTGACACATCTTAGAAATTATCACTTGCTTATAGTTTATTAAAATTATTTATTTGATGGCATTTTCAAACATCTTATAATGTTAAGTAAGAAACTCCTCATTACGAAAGAGTTCTGAAGATGTAATATTATCCTGAAAGCATGACACACAATCACACTAGACATGGAAATAGAACTACAAGCCTTAGACAATGAGCAAGACACACACCTGCACATAGTAAATGAGACATTAGTCTGAAAAACAGTATTGTTTCAAAACAGGAGAAGAAATTCCACCTCAGCTTGTTCTTCCAGCTGAAGTAAGAATTAAAAAAGGAAATGCTGCTAGGCATACCAATCAACAATTGAGTACCTCAGCAGAAGAAAACTCATAGCATTTACTCTGGCAGTATTGGAGGGCAAAAAATAGCACCATCACTCGAAGTGGTCCCAAATCAATTATGGTTTTATAAGCCAAGAAAAAGGAAACTCCAAAGTAGCATGAAAATCAATGGGGTTGTTTGTTTGTGGTTTTGTTTTTGTTTAAAAGTGTTTTTTTTTTGTTTTGGCTTTTTTTTCAGTCTTTGCAAATACCTATTACCAGCAACTGAAAAGAGGAAAAAAATGGAAATCAGGCCAAATTACTAAGCCAGAGTAGAAAGAAATGCATCTGTGTAGATACAAAAGTGAGAAACATAACACTCTACACTTTGGCAAGGGACAGAGGAAATCTGAAATATTTCCACAAACACACTGGCAAAGGCAGTAAGTTGTTCCACCCCCCTTTTCCCTCTGCCTCCAAGCAGTTCCTCTTTTCTTTACCAGCTGAAGCAAAAGCCCCCAACATGCTGACAAGGCTGGAATGTTTAAATGTCTTTTTTGATCAAGTAATCATAGAAGTGTAAATGTCTACATGAATACAACACCGGCAACAAGGTAAAAACAGATAGACTTATCTGGTTGTCTAAATGTTTCCCCATTAGCTGGGGTCAGTGCTTTTGGCCACACAATGCTATGACTGCAATTATCAGAAAATGATGAATGATCTTACAAAAGGGCAGATCATCTGAAAATTACAGATCAAGCCCATTTAACATTACATTTCCCAACCAAATTACTTAGAAAGTAGCAAATTTAAAATAACTTTATACTCAGAACAACACAGGATAGACTTGGTTGCTCTTTACCAGCATGCATTAGACAGGACCAGTACATCCTACACATCTCACAAGACTGATGTGTTTGCTGCCTGACCTTTTTTTGCACACCAGCCAAGACAACATGCTCCTGTAAAGTGGCTGCTAAAACACACACAAAAATGCTCAGACAAAATTCAGTGTGGTACCTTCACATCCTGCTTTAGACATCAGAATTTAAACATTCTGATTTAAACATTTAAACAAATAAATCAGGTGAGCTCAACACTAGCGCTGATTACTTACATATTTTAAACAGTTTGATTAATTAAATAAGCAGGTGATAAAATGTCAAAATTCTGCAAGAGTATTGTAGAGTAGAATCAGAATTTGAACATACTGCACAGGGTTTAATTTATGCTGTCCAGCCCAGATTTATTTCAACAAGCACAGTGCCTTTTACCTGTTCTTCAGCAGGAATGATCAAGTTCACAGTTTTGAGCTTCATTAGCAATCCTTTTCAAAAAAGGATATAGAAGGTACACCAACAAAAAAACAAAGACTAAACAAAGAACGTAATGTAAAAACTCAATCACCTTATTCATCCATGCAGTAATGAACATGAACTCTGTGACATACCTCTTCTATTTCATTCATCAGAGCCCTCAACTAGAATAATGTGTAAAATTTTGTGTATCACAATACAAGGAAGACAAGGACCAAAGAAGCCAAAGGAAATTCTTTAAGATCTGGAGAATACAGTGAAGATACAAATACACTCCAGACATCCCGAATTTGTTTAGAATGAAAGAATCTGCTCTCCAGTGCCAGTGTGGGGAGGACACAAGCACTTGTTGTCATCTTATTGCAGGGGTTCCATACTGTTGTCTCCTTATCACAAAAGTTCCATACCTTCCTTGGTGTTTCTCGTGGGGAGCTCCTCAGAGCACTGACTCTTTGTTCTTCACAAAGGAGCCAAGTTCCTGTCTCAACCAGCCAACCCACTCTTTTATAGCACTCTTCTTCTCATTGGAGAAATTAAAATTGTGGCCTGTTAAAGTCAGGCCTGCTCCTAATCTTTGATAATTGGCCCAAATGCAACTCCTTAGGGGTAAGACTACTTTCTGCACTATCTTTATTTTCCTACATTCTATCCCCCTACAAGCACTAAATGGAGCAGCAGGAGAGTTTTCAGATTAGACAAGAGCCAGAGACAGTTCAAGTGCGAACAGTAACAATAATTAAACCATGTAACACCTTACAATATTTAGAATAATTTAATTCCGTGACTACATGAATCTCATACTTTCAAGAATAGGCTGGAGAAATTGTTTTAGATTTGCTAGAGACAAAACCAACCTGGTTTTTTGTAAGAAAGTCAAAAATCCTATCTAAAATCCCTTTTTTGTTTTATGAACTGCAAATCATGTAACACACCCTACTGGCCTTATCCTTTCAAGTTCTACTTTATTTATTGCAGCACATGATAGTAAAATGAGTATTATTCTCCCATGAATGTGTAGATCCGTTAATTAGACATCTGCTTTTAGCTGATTACCAGATATTAACCTACTGCACCTGGGACCAAGGGAAAAAACACAATACAATAAATTCTGCAACACAAAAGTACACAAAAAAGATACAACACAATTTGAGGAAAGAGAAAAAGGGGAAAGCTATGGCTGCCTCCTAATTTCTCTTTAAAAAAAAACCACAGAAACCCAAAAAATGACAGTATTGTCTCGATCCATGGACATGTGAAAGAAAGACCCACAAATTTTGCCTGAATTAATAAACTAAATCAAGAAAGAGTCAGTCCTTGCTATAGAGCTGTTGTAACCAAATAAGGGATTTACTGCTACTCTTAAAACTATCTATGGGTTACAGAGTTAAAAGAGAAAGCAAATTAAGTTTCAAGAAGAAACTCAGTAAAACATCATCTAGAAACATCCAGAAAATCTAAGCTTGAAGGACACCAAGAACAGGCTCACTTCAGAAATCTTCCCTTGCCATGCAGACAGCATGTGCTCACCAGAAGGTGATCTGAAATGTCATGTACCAAATTCAAAAGTGGGCAACTGCAAAGGAGGAAAACCTTCTATTTAAGATACACTGTTTAAAGAAAGTACTTGGAAGCAATTTATACGAAGGAATAACTTGATTCCTACAGAAAGGTGCCATTCTCATGTCAAGTGTAATTTTCACTTTTTTCTCCTTCATTTGGTTCAACTCACTTATTTTTCCAAAATCCTAAATTTTTCTAGATACCATTTATATTGCTGGGATAAGTCTAATCAACTGTAAGGACTACAGATGGTGAAATAAATTAACAACTAAGTAGAGGAATGGAGACAGCAGGATAAGGACCCAAGTGTAACACCCGAGACTAAGTTTTTATTAAGTATTTTGGAATTATAGTTCTTTAAAAGCAAAAATTAAAAGATATTCTTCCTCCTCTACACCTTCCCTTACTACATTTTCTAATACATTTTCAATTTTACCTGAAAATTCTGAACTAACCTCCACCCAACTTTTTCTACCTTGATCTTGTTTGACATGGAAGAAAACTCTTACACCTAAACCACAACTGAAAGAGATGTCAAACAGCAGCATTTTTCCTTCACCAAAATGCAGCTTTGGAAACTGCTACACAACTGAACCACCAGAAATTTCCTTTTCGTATCATGTAAATCCAAAGTTAAATGGCCAATCAGTTCAGTATGGAAACAACATCACAGTCCTAAATTACACTGATATGTAATTTAAAAGAAGAACCTGCATTCCCAGTAAATTACTCCAGGTCCCTACACCTAGAATGTGGCCTTTGGAAGAAATATGTTAAATGTACTGTCAGCCTACTGAAAGACTATAGCTTTGTGAAGCACTGTGCCAAACTGAAACTATTCAGTATACTTAATTCCTTCCAAGAGTCAAAATTTGACATGCTTATTAGTCCTTACAATAAAAGTCATAAATACTAACTTAAGGATTGCACAGACTTCAAACACCACATACATATTTGCTAATTTAAAATGTGACACAGCAACTGAATTCAACTTTAATTTCGCACAAGTTAAAACTGTTTTCCTGAACCTTAGCAAATTAATTCTTGCTCAAATACAGCAAAGGATAACACACAACCTTTTCCACAACACCAAAGGATAGCGTTGGATGGTTCTTAGGCTTGTTTTGATAAAGTTTACAACAACCACACTTGTTAGTACCTTGTTTGAAGTAACGCCTCCATTGGTGTTAGGCGATCCTGCAGCTGCCGGGACACCGCAGTCAGCAATGATGCACAAGCTGTGCTGCATCCTGCCAAGTCTTCATCTTTTACATAGTTCAGCAACACAAAATACCAGTACACAGATCCTGCATTAAAATAAAATCATTTCACGTGAAAGATGATATAAATTTTTCACTGAGAAAGCATACTTTGAAGGATAATCTTTGAAGGATAATAATAAATAATGGTCTGAATACAGACTAGGACATATTCTACCCCTTCCCCTTTCTTGAGAGGCTTCAATTAAGAATCATTCTGCAATCATAAGTTTCTACAAGTACTTCCAGTTCTCTTATCAACTAACACATAATTGAAGGAAAAAATGGTTCCCAAGAGACAGCTCTGCACATTTCCCTCACTCCTCCTGCTGACAACAATCAAAATACTCTTGATATATTAAGGTGCTTGGCTAGGGGTTCCAATCTCATCAGAGCCAAGCCATACTCCAGAGCCAACTCTTTTCCTCCTTTCATCCTCTGGTTCTGGTTGCCGTCTCCTTAATCAGTTTTGCTAGAGGCACTGCTTCCATAGAAATTATTTCTGGGAGCATGGCACTGTGGTTCTATACAGAAACACAAATCTCAGTTTCCTCCTTCTCCTTCCCTCCCTGTGCATTCCACACCCTCTGCAGCACTGTGTTGTGTTTTGACCTGGGTGGTAGTACAACAAGCTTTTTGGAATACAAACTCATTTTTCTTTAAGACTCATTGGTGATGCCAAGCTAGAAACAATTCAACAATATCCTAGTGTGAAAAGGCAGGCCTTGCCACCCAAAATACAAGGGTGAAGTCACCTTCCCAGTCCATCTGGCACTCTAGATGCTTCAACAAGGTGTTAAGAGACCTTTACACTGCAGTATAGGCAAGAAAGAAATTTAATTTAGTTAAAATTTCCCTGTAGTGCAGAAGAATGAAAAGTGGATTGCTATTAGGACTTCATTTGGACAGCCAAGTTTCCTGGTTATCTCCTAATTTTAACAAATAACAAACCACCCTGACTGTCACTTATGTCAACAGAATCTGTTGTTGCTAAACACCTTTCAGAATTTTTAGAAAACTTAAGTTCTTCCAAAATGTCAGCCTTCACACTCTGGTTTAAACAAGCTTATTTGCTTAAAATTCCATCACCTGAAATGTCTACTTCATGACCAGACCACTCCAAGGAGCATTTAGTACTAACTGAACAATTACCTCATTCTAATTTCACCAGAGAGCCCAAGACAACTTGACAAACAACAAATGCACAGTGTATGTTTACGACAAGAACGCTGCATACGTACCCCCTGTGGCAGCAGCAGGCAGAAGAGGCATATTGTCGAGTAAAGCTTTCAGAAGAACTGATCCAAACCCTTGCTGACTTGGGTCACACCTGCCATTGCTACAAAAAAAAACAGAACACTTTAACATTTAAGGAAGTAAGAATGAGGGATGAAATCTCCTCCAGGAGATGAAGCTGAAAGACTGGTGTTCTTTGCACTCACACCCTAAACACATATTTCCTGAAAAGAATATCTACCAGGTCTTGCTGCCTTACGAATTCAACATCAAAAAACCAAAATGTTCAGTTCAGAATGCATGCAAATCCCCAAAATACAGGTAAAACAGAAATAAACAAAAACAAATAGATGCAAATAATTAGCACTGACCTGATGCATAGTGCAAGAAATCGTGCACATTTGTGAGCTATGCTCCGCCCAGCTTCAAAGAAGCAAACACGTATAATATCAGAGACACATTTACGTGTTTTAGAAAGCAAACTGTCATTTCCTTCCTTTGAGCTGTGAAAACAAGTTGCATACTTTAGAAAATAACATAAAACTATTTTTTTTAAACCAAACTGATACTGAGAAACAACCATGATAATTTGAACAGAATTCCTCCCTTACCTGCCAGGGCCATTTGAATACACTCCGGCCAACCAACAAAGTGTGTCGAGGACAAGACTCTGAGCATGTTCTGTGGTCAGACCATCCTCTGTCTTCTTGCAAAGAGTGGTGAGCAGCTTCTCATGGAACTCTGAAAACTGTAACATGGCACACCGCTGAACTCTGGGGAGGAGGAGAAGGAAAGAAAACCACAATTAACCAATATGGCCACTCTCCAGCTTTGTATCCTGTCTTAGGAGTAGCAAAAAAGAGAATCCTCCATGAAAGTAAAAGCAGTACACAAGCATATGCAATACTTTCTGTGCACACATTCCCAATCATCCTACTTTCTGCTACATTACAACAGATCCAGCAAACCTCTCTGAAGTTTTTCCCCCCAGTCACTTGCCTAGCAATTTCTAAACCTAAACAAAATTTCACCATCTACAAAACTCTTATCAACTGTTCGCTCACACCTCTTTGCAGCCTCATCAACCTCTTTAAGCCCATTACAGTGAATGCCACTACTGCAGGGTGGCAGCTGGCAATACACTTTAAATACTGTATTACCTGTACCTAGGTCTGCAGTACCAAAGACTTCAAACCAAAGACTTCAACCACTTCTTTGTTAGCTAAATTTGATTCTAAACTTTTTGTTGATTAATATAAATTCTGCTGTACAAAACAAGGCAACGTTGAAATAGAAAGGGAAGATGCTTCCTTTAAAAAAAATTCATTTTACCACGTAAACTTATTTACATTTGCCTTTTGCAGTCAGGCAAAAAACCTCACTCAACATAAAATTTCATGCATGGTGTTATTCTACCACAACTTTCACAGCATAGTGCCCTCTTACTTGCAATTTACAGCATTTTCCATACAAAATAAGCTTATGAAATAACAACTTTAAACAGCATCTTGACCTGAGCTAATTCAAGAACTAAGCTTTTGATGAGAAGCATTACTAAAGCTAATATTTTTTCAGAATTAAAAAACACCTACTAACCTTTCCTTTGAAATTGAAGTTTTTTTAAATCTTCGAATTGTCACAGAGACTTCTTGAAGTAAGTCACAGCCTCGCAGATTATCTGATTTTCTTGAAGAAGTAGTGGCTTCAATTTTGCTAGATGGCTTTTCCTAATATTTTTGGGAAAAATAATACTCATAAATCACATTGGTTCTGATCCATTTTTATACCTTGTTCAGTGAAATGCAAGCAGTTTGCTAAAATCTCTCAGTTTAGCATTATACCAAAATAAACTGTTTTTATTCACTAACTGCTTTAATATAGAACAATACACATGCACACACACATCTTCACAGAAGGATAAGACCTATCAACGACTGAAAATACTCAAGGGACCAGAAGTTTCAAAAACAAGTGTTCAGAATGTGAAAGTGGCAGAACAGACCTTTGCAATTCAATCTGCACAAAGAAACAACTTAGAAATGTTGAACTCTAATTCTAGAAGGTGTCAACACAGTGTCACCTCTTTAGAAAGTAGATTTTAATGGATCTTAATTCTGCTAACAGCTGCTTCATTTTCAGATGACATAAATCATACCAAGTCAACAACTACCAAACCTATCTTCCTTGGATATTCATTACCTTGCCTGCTGCAACTTTTGCCAACAATGAAGCAAGTGAATGGCCCTTGTTTGTTTGAGGTTTTAGAGGAGGTATTCTAACCACTGGTCTAATGCCACCATTGCAGATTTCTTCTGTTCCTCTGTCATTCACTGCTTTGACGTGAATTAAAAATGAACGGTACTTGCCACCAGCCATGCCTAGAAGTAGAGAAAAAAAAAAGGAGGAGGGAGAATTTGCACAGTTTAAACAGATTGCAAGTTGTAAACAGAACAGATAAACCATATTAATTACAGTAGTTTACCATCCATTTGAAACAGCAACTCACTACGGTGTTACACAGCAGAATTTGTCAATGTAAAAACAGATAACAAACCTATGTCTGACTACAGAAGTACGAGATGCACTTCAGCCACACAGGCTTCATGCCAATAGCATCATAAACTGCTTTACCTTTAACAAGCTTTGGACTTGTTAGTGTCAACATTCCAGCATGTCCTGATAGATCAAGTCCAGTAGCCAGCCATACTGGACCACAAAGTATATCTTCCTTATGTTCCTCCAGAAATGGACACAATCTAAGACCTTAGAAAACATAAGTAATGTGGATCTGAATTAGCCATAATTAAGTCATAAAATCTGATCATTTGCATGGATTAAAAATGCACCATGTCAAACTCTGATCACTAAATACATATAACTTAACACAAAAAAAAGACTTGAAGTTCACTTTTAGACATTTTCCAGTGAAATCAGTTATGGTAAATGACAGTTTTAAAACCATTTTCAGTTGCATTATATGGATTAATACCTATCTTGACTGGCTTATAAAAGCCACAAAAATATACAACTGATGAAATAAAGAACCAATATCTACAGAGCCACAATCCTTACTGGGTCATTACTGAAGCAGGACAACACTGTTTAAAAAAAAACAAATAATAAATTTAAAACAAGGATGGCTTTGTTTTTTCTATAGGATATACAAATTACTGAAATCATCTTCACTCATCTGCTGCTCCTTTCTCATCATCAAACACATCCTTTCAGCACTTTTATCACCTCTTGATCCTTCCTTGGAGTCATAGGATCACAGAATGGTTTGGGTTGGAAAGGACCTTGACAGCCATGTTCTAGACAAGGCTGATTCCACAAGAGAAAAGCAGGTGTAAAGTAAGAGCGTTGAAAGGACCAAGAAAAAGAACCATTGCTCTAGAACTGAGTCACTCCAACTGATAAATTTTAGTCTGCAGCTCTCCTCATCCAGACCCACTCAATGCTTTCACAGCCTAAGATATTTTGTGGAAGAGTGCTAGTTAACAACAAAGTTATAGAAACAGGCACAGTGTGATGTGGCCTAGTTATGAATTCTTTATGTTCTGTTCCTTATTGGTTTACTGCAGCAATGTCTACAAAAGCCAGGTATGCAAAGAAAAATTATACTGAAACTAGCCAAAGAAACAAAGTAAAATCCTGGTGAAACAGGCTAGCAATTTAAATTAGAAAGGTGCCATATCGATCTACTTGATTTCTAACCTCAAATAAACATTAATCTGCTTATAAGCACCAAACCTCTCCAGTAGTTTAGGACATTTCTGGTGCATTTGTGTTAAACTTTCAACCAATACAGCAAACAGATAAGAGAGAAAAATAACTTTTGATGACAGCTGAGAAATTAGTCTATCTTAATGTTTGAGAAATTTTTGCAGAGGAATTCAAATGTATCATTTAAACAAGAAAAAAGCAAGGTCCTATTTTAAGTGAAGTATAACAAGATCAATAAAACTTACATTGTGGTTCCTCTACATCCATATACTGCATTTCTTCACTGAATTCTGCCAGTCCTGGTTTTCCATTTCTCTCCACTTCTATATTATGAGCTGGAGATAAAGGAAATGCGATCTGTCTATCTACTGCTGCTTCTGGAAATAAAAATATTAGCATGATTACAAACACTGCTCAAGGCTCAGGAAAAATGAAGTGGTAGTTTTCATAGCAGAATTATCAACTTTCTGCCCACAGCAATATTTTTAATACAAATCCACAAGTACACAAACACACGTTTTTCATATGGATTGAAGTTGCAGCAAATAGTTAAAAAATAGTATTTCTGAATGACCTGTAAAGAACCTGTTTTGTTTTAACACTGCCCAAATTCTTTCCCCTAATAATCAACTGCAGATTACTCCTAAGCAATAACATTCCAGTACTGAAGGTCTGATAATATAAACATAAAATAACTGGATTGCTCCTGCTGAACATCAAACATTATTTTGGTAATACTTAAACACAGCCCTTTTCCCAATTAAATGGATCACATGAATTATAAATGAAGAGGACACGCAAGCAAATTAACAAGAAGCATATACAGTGAATTAACTGCCAGACCAAAACCATTAATTCCCAACCAGAAGAATTATGCCTCTGGCCTTCCCATTACTGCACACTACATATTTAACTATTTCCAGGGCTCCTGTCGTACAAAAAAAATGACTGAATAAATTCTGCCATGCACATCTTCCCTATGTTTCATTACCTTAAAATTTTAGTTCCTTTCTCTCCCCATCTGGAAGGGCAGAAGTTGGAGGGGGAGTTAATCGAATTTCAGTCTGAGGTTTTTATACATTTGTAAGAGCCAAACAATGTTGAATATTACTTCTCCCTTGGTTAAGATCTATCACAGATATAAATTACCTAACTTTGTCTTCCCTTATAATGAAATCATTAGTGCCCTATTATTTTATTCAATAGTGCAAAGAAAAAAGGCAAATGTCACTAAAGTTCTTTTCCAAAACTCAAGAAATTGAAAAAGGGAAGGAAACAACTGCATTGCAGAAGATGTTGGTTAGCTGTGGATATCCAATCCTGTGAATTAAAAACAAAAAAGACTTTGCCAAGGCTGCCTTGCAGGTGCTCCCACACTCCCCAGACATTTCCAGACTTCCTGACCCCCTATTTGATGCTTTTTTATGTTACAAGGAGGAAAAGGCAAATTCCAGTATATTACATGCAAGGAAGTGAAATGTCATTTTCTGGAAGAGCTCTGTCATGTCTTCTGATCAGTATGCTCTGCTGAAAAGCATTCACAGAGAGCTCTGGCAATTTATTTCACAGCTAAATCAAATGTCTCCAAGGAATTCCTAACTCATGGAACTGTTTGTTCAGAAGTGTTTAAAATTGCAGCATTAAAGAAAAGAGTTTAGCTTTTCTTCTATTGTTTTGTTCCATAGGTGAAGATTTTCAGATTAATTCTGACATCCAGATCTACAAATGGACTGAAATCATGCTGAAAACAAAGGTTCCACTCAGGAGAGAAACATGGACATCTGTTTTCTAGTTTTTTCTTTGACAGAAAAAATTTTTACTCCATGCTAAAATTCAGGTTTTACAGCAAGGATTAACAAAAATGAAGAAACTGAAAGACCACCTGTTGATTGCCATCCGGCAGTCACAGCTAGCACTTCTGTTAAATCTAAAGCACCTCGAACCCTAAAAGAATAGGAGTTTCTCAAACAATATTACTAAGCTAGAATATTTTGTTCTTGGGTTACAAGCAGTTTACAGTATTTAAGAGAGCATCTCCAGCACACATCTTTTATTATTAAACACTGGAGGATGCTACACAGTGAGGTTTTATGAAAGCCTGTTAATAATCTTTGAAATGCCTATACTCCTTTTTGAAATTTACTGTTACTCTTGTGTTCAAGTGGGATGATCTTAGCAATTGAAAAAAATAGGAAAAGGAGGGAAAAAGGGCTTTTATGATCATGCTTGCTGTTCTTCTCAACACAATTTATATCCAGCAAGCAATTTAATAATATCTGACAGCAAGATTTCTCTGAAATAGCCAGCTCCTAAAGCTTTTGAAAAAGAGGGGGCCAGAAAAAGATACGCAATTAATGTCTCCATAAAAGGAGGTGCAGCATGTAATACCTTCCACGCCCAGCAGACAAGGCAGCAGGACATGAAACAAATGTTCTCACCACAGGGAAATCCCAGTGGAGGCACTTCCACATCAAAGAATTGACTTTTCAATTTATGCTACCCCCTCACAGGTTCCCTAAGAGCTAGTAAGATGCACAGTCCAGTTACGAGTCTTCCCAAGGCAAGAGCGTTCCTAACTTTGGTCTACTCTGTCAAAGCTGCAAGAATAAAAGGGGAAATCATGAAATCCTACTGCAGCTTTCACACAGCTTAGTCAATGAGCCAAATGATGAGAGAATTCCCAAGGAAGCCATGGGATTTTTTACTTCCATCAAGAAAAGCCTTGCTATTTTCTCACTGGCAAATAATCTCCTTCTGTGACTTGGAATAATTTAGTATTTTTTTTACTACATCGACACCTTAAAAGAGCACCATTTGCTTAATCAGTCAGTCTCTAGGATGATTTACAATTGACAACTTATTTTTAATGATTGTAGGATTTATGCAGTACAGAATTATAATTGAGTTCAGTCTTTTTGAGCTATGTAACTTTTATTTGCATAAATGCCAAGATTTTGAACCTGTTTACCAAGTTTGTCACTCCAATTTACATTTAAGCATGATAACTGAAAAGAGCCCATGATACCAGGAAATAGAATAAATCAGTAAAAGTGAAATACTTAGACAATTACAAGCAATGTTTCTGATATACATCACAGAGAATACTGAGTTTGAGAAAAGAAATAATGTTCTGAAAGATATCCTAGTTTTTTTCTTACCATTGACTTTCCCTAAGCCTGGAGCTTTATTTTTCAGTAAAGTCACTTGAATCTGGGGAATGTTTGTGATGTTTGAATTCAAAACAAATTTGAAGTCCACATGTCCAACCATACAGGCTTTTGGCAGAACTAGTTCAAAGACATGCTCGTCCCAGCTGTTGCTGTCAGGAAAAAAGAAGACAATGATTCAGTGTACAGAGAAAATTCCCATCCCAGAGTCCATTCTGCATCTATGCACACTCTCTTTAACAAGAAGAAAAACTTATTTTGCGTTAGTTAACATCCATATGAGTTTCTGAGGAAGGCTTTCAAACTTTAAAGCTTTCAAGATAATCACATTAATTTTGTGAAGATGATGTTAAAATGACAATTGATATGACAGGGAGAAGCAATGTTCACATGAAAGCAGAAGTGGAAAGATTCCCCATTACCTTTATCTCAGTACAGTTTCCATATTATTGCAAATAACAGTTATTTGCTTCCATGAAAAAAAAGTACAAGAATAAAAAACCAAAAAAAGCACTAAAATAAGATCTATCAATTAGTGAAGTGTATGAAAGCATAATCAGAGCTAACTACCTTGTAATCTCTTTCAAGTTGCCCTTATCCATTGCTTATTGCTTAATGTCACTTTCCAGTGGTAAAAAAAATCAACATACAGGAGACTCAAAACACTATTTTCCAAGTATTTTTAAAGCACATTTGATAATTCATACAGGATGAAAAGTGCTTCTTACCAGGTGCACACTCAGAAGCCTGTGCTGTGCAAAAGGGTGCAACTTTCTTTTATAAAGTCACATTTTTGTTTTGAAGACAAGTTTGGTTTACACTGAAAGTGTAAACTTGAGCCAAGTACCCCTTGATGATCCATTCCATAGTTTGATACACTTTTAGGGTTTGCAAAAAATAGTTCAAACTGAAGAGCAATGAAAATAAAACTAATTATGAGTCAATTGTCCTGTTTGTGTAAATTTTAAAAACTAACTGAACTTCTCGATCTCCTTAATTTAACAGTAAATAATTTTTTTAATCTAACTTTAATATACTTATTTGGCTGTATAACTGAGTACACTAAGAAACTGAGTACGCTGCTTGAAATATTTTTGAGACATCTTTCTAACATCTAATTCCCAATAGGTATCTAAACTTCAGTAGCATGCTACACATAAAGTATTGTGCAGAAAACCATTTAAAATAGATTAAGGAATGGTGCAAATGTATTTATTTCTTTATGGTAATATCCCTGATGGCCAGATCTCCTTCAGGCACGTGTTAGACAACTTAAAAGAGATTTCAGGTATGAGTAATGAAATGGCATGACAGCTTTCCAGAGCTAACAGCATAGAAAAGCAGGCATTTTGGGAGGAAAGTTGGACAGAAGCAAGAGAATTTGTGGTTATAATTAAAGAAGGAACAGTGAAGAATTTTCAGCTAACTGTACAAAGAACACAGGTAAATAAAATACAATGAAAATTTATCCCACTGCTATGGGGGGAAAAAACCCTAAAACCTCAGTTAGCAACTGTAACACTAAATATTTAGAATCACTCATGCCTTTCCTCTAGCTTGGAGAACACATAATCCAATTTTGCCAAACAGAGAGAGATTTGGGGGTGGTTTTTCATATCATGCAAAGCATGGACTACATAAGACATTCAAAGGAGCCAGACTTCTGAAACACAAAGTAATATTCTGCTCATCCAGTTTTAGTTAAGGATCTGGTACAAGCCCAGAAATGAATAATAAACAACTTTGTCTGCAGCAGTCTTTTGTAGTCTATGTGTACAATGCACACAGCCATAGTGAATTACAACTGTTATTTGTCTACCCCAGAAATATATTTTTGACAGAATTGAGCAGCAGATGCTCAATAGGCACATATGGAATAAATCTCCCTGAAGGTCTCACATTAATCCAGCAGTTAAGAGATCTTATACCTCTGACAATAAATGTCACAATCTAATTCTGTCATTAGTTAAAAAACTCCCCTTTAAAGTTTTCTTTTAATATCTCATAGGTTGCTTTAAGTATATCCTTTATTGATGTGCAAAGTTTCAAAGTAGCAAACAAATTAATTTACTTCCTTGTTATTTTCTCATGTATTAGCATATCTATCCTAAATAGATAACCCAATGCAAAGTCTTTTAGGAACTCTTCTACCTTTGAAACCCTTCTAAATCTATAGCATCTTTCTAAAGAAAAACATACAATCCATACTGTGTTCTAAGCACCAATATACATAATTCTCAACCACAAGATATTTTCCAACAGATTTTTCATTCCTTTTCTAGAATATCTCACTGTCTGATCTTCCACCACAACTGCACATCACTATCTAGCTCTTCCTTCTTTCACATATTTTTAAATAAGTCTCTGTAAGATGAATACATCCTACATAAATTTGAGATAAAGCCAGGCAACTCAGATGTCACTGTTTTATCCATTCATATTAGGAATTCATGTACATCTATTTTAAAAAATTTAACCTCATTTAATATTTCAGTTACATTACACATGAGGGGACAACACTGATATTGAGATAATTCGCAAGGTAAATCAGACTCTGCTTTTCTTTTTTCTTTGTGCACAGTCTTTTTGAAATAACAAATTAGGATTGTAATATAATGCCATTTTCTAAAATACAGTTTTAGGATTATCTCTTTCTATCTATTTGAGAAACAAAAGAATTACCATATCAAATTGCATTACTCATCCATCTAACACTGTAACCCCACATCGTGATGGGTATCAGTATGAGGCACTCAAAAAGGAGATAAAAGGAACCTTATATTAAAGACCAAAAAAATAACCCAGAAATCCATCAGTTACTCTTCCCAGGTAACTTTTACTTAAGAGTTAACATGGCTTTCAATCTTAAGACTCTACCCAAAGAACAAAGGGACTGTAATTTGATCATTTTCATAATGAGTCATATAGTAACTGTCAAAGATTTCGAGTACTAAACCAAAACTTTTAACTTTTCCTCTTTACAGCCCTGTTTCATTTAGCAGCAAGCATAATTCTTTTCCTCTAATGAAACAATATTCATAAGCTAATTTTCCACTTATCCCTTTCCAATTAACAGCTATTACCTTCACTGCTTGCTTCCTTGTAACTTCATATGGATAACTTTTTACTTTTCAACTGCTGCTGAACACATTTGGATAATCAATAGTTTTAACTGGAAGTTATTTTGGAAGGAACGATCTCCCTTCCACTTGCTACATACAGAATATTTGACTTACACAATGCAAAACCCCAAGATAAATAAAGGCTTTAAAGCCTATAATGAATGCATTGCAAGTTTTCAACTGTAGCTTAGGAGTATTTATTTAAAGCAAGTCCAACTCCTGTTCTGTGTCAGCCCTGGCAACGCCTCCATCTATTACATGTTTTCCCACCTGGAATGCTTCATGATCACATGCTACCTTTCAGCTGTTTATATGACATGCTTTTTTGCCCAACACATGACCTCTAGCTTCCCTAGCACCCTTTGGCCATTTCATTATTTTCACTCTATGGCTATTTCAAGTCTCCATGACAATGCAAATGTCACACATAAGTGGAACAGATGTGTAACAGTCTGACCTAAAAATCCTGTAGTATCTTATGCTTGCCTTTAATAAAACAATTTCTATATATATTGTGTTTCTCCAAGCATTTTTCACAAAAAAACTATGCAAAGCTACTTCAGGTAGGTTTTAAGCAATCCTTCAAAAGGAGACTGCAACACTGCTCTAGTCATATTTAGAGAACCCAGAGAAATTCAAAGTTCTCATGTCACGTGTGAAAAACTAAGTCCTGCTACACATACCATGTTGGTGCAGTTGATTTCAATTAAAGTAATGCCTAAACTTTAGCACTACTAGGGCTCTGGAGTGGCTTAAATGTTTCATATATAAAGATTTAACTTGAATAGACATAAAAATAGATTCTACCTTCATATTTTAACATAAATTACAATGCAATTTAGGACAACTAATTAGTCACATTGGCATCCACACTTTGCATTTTCTTATTAAATAATGTACTAAAAATGTGTGTACACATAAGAAGGGTGAATCAGACTTTTACAGAAATTGTCAAGAATATCTCTAATTCTGGCAAATGTGCTTGTCTACTTATGTAATGTAATGACCACATTTGGCAAATAAAACTCCACCAATTCAAAACCTGACTTCTCAATTTGTTTCAAGGTCCACTAAAATGCCTCTGGCAATCTCACCAATACCTATAATGCAAACTGTCAAATGGGGATTATCTTTGCAAAAACACGTTCTTAAACTTGCACACTAGTTAAAAGCAATTAAATTGCATGGAATTTGTGGTTACAAATGCAGGTACAGCTACACCAGCTGGTTAAGCAATGCACACAACTCCTCATGCACTGCTCCCCTCTGTACCTGTCTGTCTGCAGCTTCCAAGTGCGAGTGTGCTGAGCTGCATCCCCGTGGTGCTGCTGGTGCAGATGCTGAGGGTGCCGCCTTTGCTGCTGCTCCTGCTGGACTTCCACCCAACAGGGAGGGACAGTGGCTGAAAACCGCGGGGTCAAGGTCTCAAAACGGGTCAGTTCCACCAGGGATGTCAGGGTCTCAAGGGAGAATGGCTGGTCCACCAAAAGATCAACTCCTGAATAATTACAGCACATACATTCATTACTACATAGATATTTTTTCAGAACATCCTATTAAAAATAGTTTGAAATACATCAGAACTACTACAGGCAAAATGAACTACAAGTCATATGAACGCTTTTCAGTTAAAAAAGAATAATAATAAACTCCCCACCCCCCCGCCCAAAGTACCACCCTAACAAACAACAACAAAAAAAAACTACAAAAAATCCCAACACAAGCAACCAAACATCCCAGCCTTGAAGCTTGTATCCTTTGAAGGCAGTTCACTAAGAATAAATTTTCTAAATACTGAGAGCTCTGGGCATGCCCACTGGAATTCAGCCAGAGGCATCAGGAATAAGTAATTAGCCAGCTATACTTTGAAGATGCAAAGCTGATTAAACATTTTTTAAATATCCCTACTGACTCAGATAAAAAACCAAATTATTTCACTAAAACAGATATAAAGAATTACTGTGCATTTTTATCACTGTTTAAAACATTACTTTGTCCTCTGATTATCAATATTGACTTGTTTTATGGTGGACTCCTAGAACATTGTAGTTTTAATAGGTACTCTCAATTAACCTTAAAAGAGGGGTAAGTGAAAAACAAACATGATTTATGTTAAGCACTTAAAAGACACTGGGCCTTGATAATTATTTTGTCATCTTGTCTTTACATTTAGGCCTTATACCAAGAAAACAAGGGTATAAATTGAAGTATTGAAAACAAAAATATCCCAGGAAGTCAAACACCTAAAGGAACTACAACAGAAACCAAAAATTGATAATCAGATAATCTGATTTCCTCAGCATACAAAACTCCCAACCAACACAAAAACCCCAAACCAAACCAAAAACAGACCAAAAAAACCCCAAAACCAAAACAAGAAAACCCCAAACAAAACCCAACCAACCAACAAACTCCCACCAACCAAACTTGGGGGAAAGTAAGACATGCACAATGTATATTTTCTAGTGTTTTGAGCATTTTCTCCTAAAAAAAGGATTTTGAAGGAAAATCTTTCACTTGTAAAGAAATCATGGTTTTCAAAGGGACAAAGTTTGCCACCTGACTACAGCTGTCACCACTCAGGGTGAGGAGATAATAATACACAAACACCATCCTTGCTGCAAAGCCTGAATCTAGAGAGCATCTTGAAATACAATCCAGGTTGACTTGGAGGTGAGACACTTGGACAGGTAATAAATTCACTCTCATTGCAACTATAATAATTTCTACTTTTCAATTTCAGGGGCAGGAAAATGCCAAAAAAATTAGAAATGCTTTAGAAATTGAATTTCAGTAATACAGCAAAGACCTTCACTTTCTTAACTGCCAAATGTGAACCTCATTAGCTGGATGACATTGCAATGAGAAGTGAGATCATTGCTCAAACTGTAAAACAAGCCTATCTTTGAGCAGACTGGATTGTTCTGCTTCATTCTCCTTTCTCCTCCAACAGAAACAAATCCAAACTCAGAGTATTCACAGCAAGCACATACATGTACATCAATGCCCAAAACTGAAAAATTAAGGACTTAACTTTCCACTTTGGTCAAGTATACTTGGCTTCTTTTAACAATTACAAGACTTTTATTATATTCTAACCAAGTGTTATAACAAGACACTAAACTTGAAAATAGGCTTTAAACTGGTCAAAAAGATGAATAATCTTTTTTAACTCACTTTGAAAAAAGGCATTATTTTAGATTACTTCACCTCAAAAAAATCCTCTATTCCTTTAAAGGAAACACTAATCTAAGATTGCTATAAGATTAACTTATTTTCTCTTAAAACAGTAACATTTAATATGCATCTAAGTTGTAAATTCAGGCTAGAAAATAAAATGCAAGAAACACATTCTAGAATATAAACCATGGAGAAAAATAAATGCACAAAGACCACAAAATAAAGGAACAATGTATGAGTAGAAGCTTCTGCTTGTTGCAGGACTTCATTTCCCCAAACAGAAGCCTTTCTCTTGAGCTGTGTCTCTGTCTGAAAAACATGCTAAGACAGAAGTGGAAGAAAACACTTTTTCTATTTTTTAGTACGTAACACCAAAAGAGAAGCAACACTGATATGATAAATCAAATGCTGATCATGATCCATACAAGTACTGACAACCTGAGTACTGAAGAGGTTTACACAGCCCTAACAATCAATCATTCTCATATATGCTAAGAGTCCTGTATTATTGCCTTCAGTATCCTCAAGAGTTCTGCAGCCGTTTGGTTTCAACAACTCCCACCCAGAGCCCTCATTTCAGCACTGGCTTCTTATGACTATTAAGCTTCTCAGAGCTTTTAGTGACGCCATTTGACGCCACAGCAAAACAGTTCTCAGTTCATCTGATCATTCCTGTGTACCTAACAACTCTTTGGAAACCATTACAGAACAAAATCAAGCAATACTACAATGTCTAAATTATATGACTACTTAAAGGAGGACCTGCAGCTTGTGGACAACCTAAAGATACAGCTACTTTGAAGTCTATACATAAATAAATCAATTTCTTATTCCAATAAGTCATAATCAAGGCTATTCTGAAGGCTGGATGGGAACAAGATAACAAAAAAGGAAAAAAAATCCTTTTATAGTACTGGCAGAATTTAAACAGTAATAATCATCTATTTGACTCATCAGGATAGTGAGTTACCATTTGCTTGGAATTCACTTATCTCTGTTGATAAGCTACTATAGCTACTATACAGGGAATGCATCCATTGAAGAACATCTTTGACATCTGTATTCTTTTTTGCTTTATTTGCCATTAGCAAAAGAAGGGTGCAGAAGAAAGCCATAGACTTTACCCCCTCACATATGTACAACATTCTATTTTCTAGTGATCTTCAAACTTTAGGAATGGCCTCTTTGGTGAAAAAGAGGAGGAACAGGTGAAATTCAGACCCCAAAGTAAATGCTGTAATGCTGCTTACAAATAAACTTACAACAAAAAGCATCTCTTCCTTCTTTCAGCTGACTCTTGAGGAATAAAATCAGGGTCACACAAATACAGTCTGCCACACTCAGAATCACACTTAAGAGACTGGAAAAAGTCAGTGTTTTGTTTTTTTTAAAAATCAGGAACTGCTGTAGTGACAGACACACAGCAACTACAGAACTCTAAATTTGGTGAGCAAAATAATTATCAAGCAGTATGCTATGAAATAATTGCAAGTCATGTTCAGATGCAGCTTTCAAAAACGACAAAAGTAATTTGATCCAGGTACACATGTGCAATTTACCTGTAATGCCTGGACTAGAAGGGTTGGATAAGGGCTTGGTGCCTTCTGATGACTGGTCTACACTTTTGGTGAGGGATCCATCTACAAGTATATCAGCTTCATCGATGTCATCACAGGTCCCTCCAATCTGAAGGAAATGAAGTTCTCCACCTAAAATCGTCACAGACAACAAAAGAAGAAAGTTTGGACAGGCATACAGCTAAATTCAACTCACAAGACAGGTCTGCACTTAAAACTGCTACGTAATTATAACAGTATTTATGCAGGACCTAAAAACAGTGCAACTGTAGAGGAATACTTATTTTGCTTTAGTATTACTAATTTTTTTTCAGGGCAAATACAAAACAGAACTACAGAAATACTGCAGTTGCAAATGGCATCAAAGGTAAAAACAACATGGGAGGATGGGTTTTAAAAGGCAATTAACAAAGGATACCTCAATAGAAACCAAAAATCCTAACATTATGACACTTTCCACAATCCAAATTATGCATATAACAGAAAATATTCTACCATGTCAAGTGAAGGCCTACACTATCTCATCTGTACAGAGTGCCCAAACTTCCTTTTAAAATTCAACATCTGAAAATTAAACTAATTTCTCTGAATTCTCCTAACTAAGGAGCTCTCCATATTATTTCATCAAACCTAGAATTAAAACACTGATCAAGTCAACAGACAAAAGAGCTAAGTCCAAAATTTTCACTGGACACAATGTATCGATAGAAGTTTGAAATCATTCAAGGAGGTAGCCCATTATTCACCACTAGAGATAGACATAGATCAATTCTGTCATTTACAGAGAAGTCATAGAACCAAAGAGTGCTAAGATCCTCAGGTCCAACCATTAACTGCCAAGTCCACCACTAAACCATGTCTCTAAAAGCCCCATCTGCTCATCTTTTAAATACCTCCAGGGAGAGAGACTCCACCACTGCCCTGAGCAGTCTGTTCTAATATTTGGCAACCCCTTCTATGAAAACACTCTTCCTAATATCAAACCTCCCCTTGAGCAGCTTGAGGCCATTTCCTCTCATCCTGTCACTTGTTATTTTGGAGAAGAGGCCAACCCACACCTCACTACAATGTTCTCTTGAGTATTTGTCCAGAACCACAAGGTCATCCCTGAGCCTCCTTTTTTCCAGACTAATCAACCCCAGCTCCCTCAGCTGCTCCTCGCTCCTCCTTCAATTTGTGCTCTAAGTCACTGAGAAAGAATGTTTAACTTTACATAATGCTGGGGGAGGGAGGGTGAGAAGAGCTGTTAGCAGTTCCAGAAGTTACAAGAAGTCAAATTAGTAGGATTCAAATCAAGAGGCAAATCCAAGCACAGGCCTTAATGTGATTTTTTCTGAAAAATTATCTGACTTTCAGCATCTAACATTATGACAAAACCTGTTATACAAAATATCCAGGTAATTTGAAACAAAAACACCTGAGAATAAAAATGTAATAAAACACGAAGATAAAAGCAGGTATAGGTCCTGTACTGTGAGGGGAGTGAAACAGAGTGATAGAGAGGCACAGGGAGAGTGTGAGGCACAGAGGAAACTCACACCGTTTTGGGGATTTTTGAGATCTCACTAAGAAAGGCCTGACAAAAAATAGCTTTATAACTCAGTCTTTTATGAAGACAGAAAAACAAATCGCTCAAATGACCAAAATGGTCAGAACAACTCTATGGACAGGATCAGCGCATTGTGCTGTGGGAAAACGTACCCCAGGTCTAGTTAATGTACAAAAGTAGTATTATTTCTGGGATCTGAAGAGATGGGAGATTTTCTCATTATATTTATTTATCTTTTCATTCTATTTTCTCAAAACAGCTATCCATTAAGCCATTTCTTGGTGGGTCTTTTCTAACTGAGATCCACTAAGAAGCCTGTACCTCCCTTCTCTGAGTCTCAAACCACAGATCCTTGGTGAAGAACAGTAAGTACATCCCAAGCAGACCTCGGGAGTGGAGGGGGAAAAAATAGTTCTAGCAAATAACACTTGTGAGTTTCCTTGAAATTAAACAGCTCATAAATAAGCAATTTTCCTCAAACTTCAAAGAGAATTTGAGACACATTAGAAAACACAGACATTGACAGCTTCATTTGGTAGTAGGTCAAACCTTAGTTTGTATATCACTTTGTTTACTGCTCAGCAGCAAAAATGTCCTTATCATTTTTTCCATACAAGAATATAGTCATAATCCCTGCATTCCTGAAAGATTCCAACACTTTTCCAAGAAAAAGTCTGTGCTAAACTTGAGATACCTCACTTCCTCTTATTCATTTTTAAAAAGGTTCTGTAAAGAAGTTTACCATGAACTTAAGCTGTACAGTATTAGCCTCTGCTTATGCACACTCTTCCAAAATGCTGTAGCTGGCTGTGCCTCTGTATCACAAAGGAGGCATTTCCTCTCACAGAACATCCAAAAATGACTTTCTGATGATGCATGCTTCATTATTTGTTTCAATGATACTGTAGTTCCAATAGTTAAGTGCCAGTGAAAAAATCTGCACAGAAGTCAATGCCTTTTTCTTTTTTTCCTTTTTTTTTTTTTTTTTGTGTTACTACTATTGTTTGCAGCACTAGGCTCAAAGAGTGACTTGTCCAGTGCTTTTTAATTCTAGCCAGGGAGCAAACATCTTAAGTAGCAGTTTATCTGAAGGTTCCCCTGCTTGCATCACTTTGACAGAAGCAATAAATATTTCTGTTGTACTACCAAGAAGAAATGAAAGCTGACACTGACTTACTCAGTTATCACAAAAGAGACAAACTGGAAACTAGCATCATTATACTTCCTTCTAAATCTAGGTAACACAATCAAAACATTGCTAATTTAATTCTGAACTGTATTTAAAACCTGCAATTTGCATAGATTCGAGAACCTGGTAGCAATACAAACAGAACACAAAAATCATGGATTTATTCAAATAAATCACAGGCTTCCTTCAGGCAAAAGAGTTCCTGGCTCCAGGAAAGCAGCACTGGAACAAGCTAGAGAGCATGTCAGAGACTAAGGCCACGGCAGTCAAAGCCAATTTGGTGAGATGTTCCTGCACTCTAGAAGCAGTTTGGGAAGAGTGACACCATTGTTATCAGCAAATCACAACACAATGACAGAGCTGAACAATATACAATTGATTAAAAGGAATTAGAAAACAAAGCCATAGCACAGGCAACTATGCACTAATTAATTTATACTCCACCCCTTCTCCTGTCATAGGTTAGCTTTAAATGTGCAAGTTCAGAACACCTGAAAAATATCATCAAGAAAGCTATCCCAAAACCTCACTTGGAGACACTCCATTTTAAACTAGTCTAGGAGATCTTAGCTATAAAATTCTGCCTTGACTTTGAAAAGATAAAATGCATTTGAATAGGGATAAGCAAAAGTCACCATGCCTAGAAAGAAATAATTAAAAGCCCTCTTCAGGATGAAAAAGAGTTCTGTAAGAGAGAACTCTTTTTTCCTGCTCAAAAGTGCAAACATTCCACTATGTATACACACATATGGGGAGTACAAACTCCAGAGCTGCTTGAGGAATTCACCTGTAAGATTACTGATCTGGTTTTTTTTGCATATCTCATCAAGAAACTTGTGGACTGACTTGATCAGATCTTTGGAGAGGTGAAAGTAAAGGCTGCTTTGTTTTTTTCTTCTTCTGTAAGTTTGAAAGGATTGGAGACAGCCAGCTTGAGAAAAAAAGGGTTGGAGAAGGACGGTACCTAAATAAACTCTGTCTTTACCTCCTTTTTTTAAGAAATCTCTTTGCCATATTCATAATGAATGGTACAGCAGATACAACTCCAGTGACAAAGATGATAGAGGCTAAATACTAGTGAAAAAAATCATCATCAAGGACAGCATGAGCAGGAGAAATTTCATGAGCAGACTGTTAAACCTCTGTCTTAAAGATGTTTGAGAATTGTGATCAATATTCTCTTTCTGAATGGGTAAGAATAATTGACCTTGACTTGAAGATGAGCTCTCAGCATCACTTCCAATACTAATTCTGAAGTGGACAAAAACTTGGCCTCTCTCAAATCTTATTAGACTCCATTACCAAAAAAGGTAAAAAACTAAAAATACTGAATTGATCCCTGAACTTCAAATACACAGTACACAGGGCAGGCAAAGGGAGACACAAGATATCCAAACTAAATTAGAGAAAAACTACAAAGTGTGATTACTACATATTTACAACTCAAGAGCAAGAAAGCTGCTATAAATGAAAGGCATGAGACTTGGGGGAATCAATTCTCAAATGTATCCAAGTGCCATCCAGTTCTGCCAGGCTTACCTCTTTCTACAGGTAAAAAATACCAGCATAGGCAACTTTGGACATACCAAAATCCAGCCCCAAAAATACTTTTTCCAACGAAAAAGAGAGGGACTAAAAACTCTTGTTATATTGTAGCATCTTTAAAATGTTATAATGTAACAGATGCAAAATTTCACCTGAGCACCATCAAGCAGTAAGAAACTATATCTAGACCTCTTAAACATTAGATAATAAACTTTGAATATCAAAATACTACCTTACAGCAGTATCTCTATTTAAAACCAGTACCTGCTGCCTTGTTTTAGAATAAAGAAATTACTTTTTTTCTTACTTAGTATTTTGAACGTCATAAAAGCAGAGTTTAGTCTCTTATTAATGACACAAGAGAAAACATCTGAATCCTCATATGACAGCAGACAAAACACTGTTAAGAGGGATATTAAATATAGTCTGATATTAAATATAGTCTAGCTTGGCCAAGGGGAAGAGAAGAAAGCAAAATTCAAAGAGATTAAAGTTCACTATGTTTGCTTAATGGAACTGGAACCAAGAGTATACTTGCACACTTTCCCCCAGAGGTCAAGCTCAGGTAATCCTTGCAGAGACAGCAAGTACCTGAAGCTGAGACCAACAGGTAACATCCTCAAGTGTGACTCACAAAGATGGATGACGTCAAATGCAAGTCTAAAACGTCTTTCCATAAAACCACTCCAGATCTGAAGCACCCATTCACACAGTGGGTCCTTTGTCAGTCATATCTTAGAGGCAGCTATGAAAAAAATTTATATAATCTACCAATGAAAATAATACATCCACAAGCAGGAGAAACAGAAGAAAATGCTATTCTGCACTCAGAACTTTCTGACATTAAAGTACCTCTTTGCCTACTCTGACGTCCCAAACAAGTAAACAGGAAAGAACACACTGCTCATGCCTGAGTATTTTGCAACATCATCCAAGCACTTACAATGCATGTATGCTCCAAAACTTTCACTTAAAATTTTCATTTATGTCTTTGCACTACAAGCTCCTCTGTAGAATAATGTTGCACACATCAGTGAATACAGTTATTCTACTTTCAGTGTATCTCTCTAATGCCATCAGACTGCAGGCATCATCCCACTTGTGGCAGTAAACCCAGAGGAGCAAACACCTCTAAGTGATTTGCAAAGAAGCCTAAGAAAAGAGCACTCAAGAAAAAAAAAACTAACAGCAAAATCCTCCATCTTCAGCCACATAGCTAAGAGGAAATTCCACCCATTTTAAAGCAAAAGTTTAAAGGACAATTATTATTCAAGACAAGGAAAATTATGCAAAGCTTATTTTATATACTAAGCTATTCAAACATACAATAAGATAGAGGATTTAAAAAGTTAGATTAATAGTTTAGGTTTTTGATTTGCTTTTTCTTCTAGTGTTCCTGAATTTTATAGCTTTTATGCCTTATATTTAAACCTTTCAGTTCAGTCATTCTTTATTAAGCAACGTATTTTGGCATAAATGTTTTGACTCTGAGGCTTCAGACATACCTAGCATCATATCCTGAAATTCAGACCTCTTAAGGACTTTGACCCCTAAGTATTTATGATGGCTCTGGACTTAATTTCTCCAAAGTGAGAAAAACATAACAATGACTGAATTGCTAAAAAAGGAATACAAATTGAAAGCCTCTTAAGACCTTTAAGCAATGAAAATAATGAACACTGAAGTCCACGGTTGAGCAGAAAATGGAAGTTCCAAATAGAGGTATTGTTTTCATCTTATCACAGGGGTTCCATACTGTTGTCTCCTTATCACAGGGGTTCCATACCTTCTTGGTGTTTCTTGTGGGCAGCTCTCAGAGCACTGACTCTTTCTCCTTCACAAAGGAGCCAACTGACTCCAATTCCCTGCTCTATAGCCAACCAACTCTTTCATATGAGAAGAAGAGCACTCTTCTTCTCATTGGTTACAGTTGTGGCCTGTTAAAGTGAGGCTTGTTCCTAATCTTTGCTAACTGGCCCAGTTGTAACTCCTTAGGGGTAAGATTACTCTCTACACTATCTTTATTTTCTTATATTCTATCCCTCTACAAGGTACAGTGGATGTAAATGAAAGATAAGAATAATCAGTGGATTTTTTTTTAAAGTAAACAAAGTACTGTATTCAAAAAGAGGACCCTTGCAGGCTGACTTGATGCCTATAGCATACTGGGCTACATGAGACAAAATACCCCAAAATCTCAGTCATCTTAAGGGCAGCACAAACAGAAGAAATCCAAAAAAGCTATTGTTGAATTACTAGATGGGTATTATAATACTGAGAGAGATTTACTGCAAAAGCAGAATGATGTGCTTGTCCATTACAAGGAAGATGGAAGTATTCTCCAGTCAGTAACAGAGATGGTAGTTGTCTAGACAGAGACAAAAGACTCCTAGACACAGTAGGAGTTCCAGCTCAAGAGACCTGTATATCTTAATACTCCACGCCCCAAAGAGGTTTGGGTAGTAGCAAAAGCTACTAGAGTATGATTTCCATACACACAAGAATTGGATGGAAAAGTACCACGCACAATAAGCTCTTTAACTTTTATCATGACTCTTAAAACACAAGAAAGGCTAAATACCTTTGATGAAAGGAAAGAAAATGATAGTAATAAAATTCTGTAGGAAAAAATATTCTACTTGGAGGTCTTTTCAATGAGATTGCAGTTTGATCAGCTAAGTATAAAGTGAAAATATTATGACATGGTGTCCTGGAATGACTTTATGATACTTGTATCTCTGTCTGTTTAGCCCAAAAATAAGTTCTGCACCATTAAGACTGGTTCTGAGAGCACACGGGGGGAGAGAAGAAGCACAGAGTTTGCTATCAGAAACTGCACTTTCTCCTCCACATTCCTGCTCCTGGCTGTGTGGTCTGCAGCATGGACAGCAAGAGAGAGCTCTCCTTTGCCTTTACTTAGTTTTTAGCCAGCTGAGGCCAGAGAAGTTCCCTGGACTGTGATTTTTCTTTTTCTTAAAACTGTTCAAACCTGCTCTGGACTGAAAACCCAGGAGAGCACCTGGAACTCACACCTGTGGCCCACCAGCCTGAGCCTGGGCCACAGCATTTCCAGCGCTGGAGGGACTGATCAGAGACTGAGTGAGCTGAGCTACAGCCCACCAAGGGGATTTTCTGAGTTGGTCATCTCTTCAGATTGGCAAGAAGTTTTCTTGTTTAATATTGTTCATTTTCTGTGCTGGTGAATGCTTTGCCTGTTAAACAAACAGTTTTTTCCACTTTTCTGCAAGGAAATATTTTCCCGAGCCAGTTGGGGGAGGGACCACTTGAATTTGCTTTCTAGAAGAACCCCTTTGGAGGTTTTCTCCCAAATTTGCCTTAAACCAGGACACATGGATATGACAGAACAGTTTTCAAAGGCAATTAACCTTTCATTTAGAGCTCCATTTTAATTAGGAAAAAGCGTGCATTATTAAATACAGCTGAAACAGTTTAATAGCTATTTCTTCAAAAGCAGACACAATTTAGTAAATATGAATGTTACCCTTGGGAATCTGCAAACATAAATACTAGTTACTAACTTGCAACGTTTTTTCATTGGTATTTAAAAAGCAAATCTGAAATGCCCACTTCTAGAAATCTTTGGTGACTGAAGGAGCCTTTAAGAAAACTGAGATGTTTACAATACACTTGACTTTATCTGCTGGAAATAACAAGTAAATCTGATTTAACAACTGCTCATAGGAGGACTCTATAATTAGTGTAACACTGTCATGAAAGGAAAAAAGGTATCAATTTCAATTCTTCTAGTAAAGAGGAAGCTCAACGTGATATTGGTGGGAATTTATTTGAAATCTATGAACTATCCTATCAGCTTAACCCCTCTGAGAGCCTAAGCATTTCCTCCACAGCTGCAATCAACTGGGGATGAACTAACCAGAACACTGGGACATGGAGGAACTCAGCTGGATAACACCCAGAGCTGTTTCCAGTGCTCCAACATGGCACAAGGAAACAGGGAGCTGCGTGGTGGCTTAGGGACTTTTACAAAATAGCCGTTACCTGGACTTGAGTTACACTCCCCTCCTACCTGCCCACTTCCCCAAAATGCCTTGCGTTCATTTGGAAAAAAAAGAATCCTGCATGGATAGTCTGGCTCTAACACTCAAGAAAGTACAATCCAAACTGCAAAAAGCTGAAGGAGAACAAAAGTACCTGAATGAAAATACACTGGGATAAGGTATAAAAGCATTATCTTCTCTGCTCTCTTGAATATCATCAATTACAGGCAAAAAAAAATTTTCCAAAGTAGGATTTCTCTATCATAGAAGTAAGTACATACAAGAATGACTTTTTTGTTTTGGACTTAAGAAAACCTGTGCATCTTCAAGAATTAAGACACATGCAAGAACTACTGCCATTCTAGAGATTAAAACTGACATTTCAGGTGAGGAATTAACTAGAGTCCATGCTTCCTAGACCATTAAACTATGTACATTCAGTGAAATTTGAAATTTACATTTCATATAACATAATCCAAATACAGTAAAATAAATATTTTTTTTTAAATGTGAAGAAAAATTTTACCTTTGGTGCATGCACATAATCTGTCTGTGCCCGAACAGTATATCACAGAGACAAACATATCTGGTTCTTCAGTGCCCTCTTTTTTAGGTGGCTCCACTTTGGCCAGAATTTCAAAGTTTGAAAGATCTAGTATTTTTACATATCCTCCCTGAGTAGTTATTACCAGGTGCCCAAGAGTAGAGATCTCAGATCTTCTCTCTCTCCCACTGCCATTTTTAGAAGATAATTGTATTTCCTCTACAGGCTCCTCACAGTCGTCTTCTCGATTATCCAATATATCTGGTGGGAGTAAAATCATTGAGGTAATTGTGTCTTGGGGGTCTTTGATATGCTGGATTTTTACTGGTTCCTCCTCTAGAGTAACTATTCTAGTGGCATAATTCATTTTATAAAGCACTAGGTATCCACCACTAACACTTCTCTGTTCAGGCTGAATTATTAAAGGAGTTGGTACATCTGCTGGTGTCTCCTGCTGGATTACGTCAATACTCGTGCCATTCACTACGGCAAGACTTGATTCTAGTTCCCCCTTCCTTCTATTACATAGTGCCGAGTTTAATTTATTTAAATTATTCAAGGCCTCTACTTGATTTATTGCACTCAGAGACTCAACGGGACAAGTCCGCAGTCCTACTAACAGATGAACTCCATCTGCACAAGGTGTGATTGAATCCACACACAGGTTCTCCTCCTCTGCAAACTTGGGCAGACGCAGGCACTGAACCAAAGTCCCAGGCTTGGGAACCATAGAGCTCCACTTGTCCGAGTCCGGGGATGTCAGGTTGGCTGCAGCATCTGCAAACTGCTGAATGTAAGTCACAGGAGGGTCCTGTAACAGCAACTGTTCCTGACTGTCCAGCTCCATTTCAATGATCTGTGGAACTGTGAAACCATCATCGTGGATACTTTTACTCATAATATTGTTCATCTGGGAAAAGAGTTTTCCTGCTTTTTCATCAGACTCCTTGATGCTGTACAGCAGCAACACAGGCAAAGTCCTCCTTACCAGAGGGGAATTCAGTTCTGAATTAGTGCAGGATTCATTGTCAGTTGATCCCTGTTCGGAGACACTCTCACCTCGAGTCCTGCTTAAGCCATCCAGTGATCTCTGAGAGTTACTGCTAACGGGAGAGGTAGCAGGTGATTTGTATGTTAATAGACCTCCAGCTAATAAACAAGGAAAAGGAATGTTGTGTTGTTCTAGATGTTTTTCCTTCATCTTTTCACTCTTACAGTTGGCCAAACAGGGATTTGCCCCAAGTTCTTCCAGATCTTTAACTGTGTCCTCCAGAACATTTGCAACAATTTCCCACTGAAGTTTTTCAGGTTGTTGAAGAACACTGAGAGCTGTTATATCAAGGCTGACTTCCATAGTTTCTTTTTGTGATGTATGCCCTTTAAAACAAAAACGTTTAACATAATACACATGCTCAAAAAACCAAACGGGAATCATACTGCATATATCACAGTTTTTTGGAAAAAAAGCATCTTTTTCTACATTTCATGCTCTTTTTTTCCCCACTTGGTGATCCTTACTCAAAGATGTAAACCACATTATAGAAAATAAACATGTAGTCCTCCCTCCCTCAAAATTTCTGACTGAACCTCTAAGAAAACAACACAAGAATACCATGCATAGCACTGTTCTGCTTCCATATAAAATCTTTACTCAGGAAGAAATACTTTATCAAAGTGCAAACCCTTAGGGAAATAATCAAGACACAGGAACTCTTTTGGCAATCCCCTGAATTTAAAGCGTTTCATACAGCTGTAATTTGTTCCTGTTCTAAGAAAGTTCTTTTATCTTGGTTTGTGTGCTTTATTGACAGCAAGATAAGCAATGCTTGTTGTCAAGTAAGACATTTATTAACTAACAAAGTGCAGGGTTTTTTTTCTCCTGCATGCCATCTCTCCATCACACAAACTTAAATACTAGCATTCCCTTCAATGGTAAATCCATTGAAAAATTCTTTTCCAAGGTAAATTCTTTTCCTTTTTTCTAATCCAGTGAATATGATATCAGTTTTGACAGGGTTTTTTAAAAAGTCTTGAAGAAGAATTTCCCCTTTCACCTCTAAACTATATATTACATATATAACAGGTCAGATATAACCTACCTGTAACAGATTCTGATCTGGAATGCTCTTCACTGTCTGAATCCTCCAGTAGATCATCACTGGAAAAAAAAATAATGCACTAATGACACCATGTACATGCTAACTGCAGGCTTATTTTTAATTAAATTAGTAAAAATTCATAAAAACCACAATGTGTACTATAGCTGGCCATTCTTTTCAGCCAGCATTGTTCATCCATTGATGAGTTCATCACAGACATCAACAACAAAGACTTTATCCTCCATTACTGAATCAGTAGACCAAATTTCTTTTTGCCTCATTCTACTATTGTATTTCCTACAATTCAGGTCAAAATTGAATTAAAATGAAAACCAGTTCTCAGGAATCTTTCCAAGAAAAATAAAACCATGCAATCAGGACATCTGAAAATGAATATCAACATCTTCAAATTCCTCAAAATCATCTCTGGAAAGTGGAGCTGACAGATTGGTCTTCAGTTCTACAAGCGATTTTGTAGCTAGTACTGAAACAAGGGATGAACAGTGTTGTCGGTTTTATAAATACTGCCAGAGAAATCTTTTTGTCATAAAACCAGATTCTGTTCAAGACACCTTTTCAAGAGAAATAGGATCCTGAGTAGTTCTAAGAATACATAAATAATTAATGCACCTGACTTTTCCAATAAAAGAAATTATTTCCTATTACAGGCTCATTACACACAGGAAGGACAGTAATCCCTTTGCAGCTTCAGGTAAAACTACTCACAGTACCAAGTCAAATCCTCAAACTTCAACAAACCAGATGCTTATTCCTCATATCCAAGAAATACATCTTTGTGGGGTCAAACCTGATCAACATTCACTTCACAACATGGCAGACACAATTCAATACTTTAATTCTGATCCAGCTTCCCCTTAAGCAGAGAAGTGAGAATAAATTCCACGTAGGTTAAATGAAATGGAAAATGCTTAGTTCTAGGCAGTATGATTGCACTGTCCTTTATCCAGCTCTTAAAATTGGTTTAATTCTGTAACTATTAAGGAGTTCCCAGCCCTAAAGCTACAGTAAGAGTCCAGGCAGCTGCTGATGCTGCTCATGTCAGCAGAAGAGCAACCTTTCTATTTGCTCTGCACTACTGTAGACATCACACTAAGCTTAAAACCAAGATTTACATCCCTGTGCATATAACAGCATTGTTACCTTCTTCTTAATGCTGAAGTTTAAGAAGCAACCTTCAGAAAACTAGCAACACTCCCCAGTCAACTTTTGTTCTACATTTTCCAACAGTTATTCACTCTATTGAGCTTTGGCAACACCAGACAAGAGTACCCAGTAACTGGGTTAGGCTGCATGAAGCACAAGTGAAATACTACTTTTTTCTCACATCACACTTTCTAAGCAGCGACATACCCTGTAGCTTATCCAAAAATTTGCAACAGGACTATCTAATTCTTTAGAGTCTGTATATGTGTACTAAAAGAATGCAAGGAAGCACAAATTCCTAGCACAGCTAAACAGTTTATTTTCAAAATGACATAACCACAAATTGTGGAGAAGCAATCAGAAAAAAGCATGTTCCAGAAGTCCAAGAGGAGCCTTTACTTTCAAGATCAGAAATGTATAATCCATAACTAAAATGAAAGGCTGATGCAAAGCTTATATTCCTTTCTCTTTTTACACTGCCTCTGAAACATGAGCATAGAGCAGCAATGAGATCTGAAATCTCTTTGCTAGTGGAGTATAAAACTGGAACAGCAGGAAACTGGCTTAAAAAATAGAAATTTAGATTAGTCTGTTTCAAGTGTTGAATTATATACAAAAATTCAGAGTGACTAAAAATATTATTTCCATGAAAACAAAATTACCAATCTTATGTTTCACAAAGCATGACTTTGCTAAATGACATTTACCCTTCACACAGAAGCATTTAATATTTCTCATTTGGTAGATTGGCATACCTGTCTCCTTCTAATTTTGGTATGTCTGAGCAGCTAGAGGAATCTTCTAACCATGCTAGTGTTGGTCTCCTTGAGTCAACCCCTGAGCTCTGTTCTCCTGATAACATAAGTTGCTGCACAATTGCGGGATCATATGCATTGATTTCAAATTTTAAATGGACCTGAGAAATAACAAGAAAAAACAGAAGAGGTATTTGATTTTGAATCAGGATATGCCTGATCAGTAAATAGCTGATGAAAAATAATTATTTATATTGCATACCTTCATAAGTTTGGAAACATCCCATATGCAGATCTTTCCTCGTTTTGTTGCAGCAGCTAGAAAATGAGGGCAACTTCCAGATCCAAAGCAGGTTATTCTGTCAGTGCCATCTGTGCAGGGAAATTGCGCTGGACTTGTTGCCAGTGTGACTGAAAGAGGTACATTCTGAGTGTGCTCACCCTTGACAAATGGGCAGTTTGGGGAATGTCTCTCATGTTCAGACCTTTCCGAATTAAAAACAAACACAGAAAACAACCAGTTTTTACTGTGAAAACTACACACAGTATACGCAAGTTAAGCCCTAGAAGTGAAGCTGAAACTGAACTGTTTGAACTCTGCAGTCAACCATACAAGAGAGTTCTGAAGTTACTAACACAGCTTTCCCTGCTGATTCTCAATAGCAGACTGTATTAAAGACTTTGATCACTCAATATGCATTCATAGTCAAATGGATCAATCTACACAATGCTCTTAAAATAATTAGTCCATTAAAAAAAATTTGTTCTATAGGCAGTGGCCAATCATGTCCCCACAGAGAAAAACCCAGATTAAATTACCATACATTAAAACTCTAATGTTATGAGTAACTTTAGAAGCAATGTCCTGTTTTTAGTTCTATATCCACAATTAAAAAAATCAAAACTGGAAACAGTCCTGAATGTCACATTAACCAAGAAGCATGGAAAAAAATGCATCTTGATATACAACTAAGGCAGAGACATGACAAGAGCAATTACATGGCTACAAAATGTCTTGAAAATTGTAAGTGAAAGGAGTAGACAAAAACTATGAAGATAATATTACAAGGAAAAGTTTCCACCAAGTCAGGAATCTGATGCGTTCAAGGAAAGATTATAAATTACCAACTAATCAAGAATAAAATTACGTTAAGAACTCTTTAATTAGTGTAAGGTCCTCCCTTTCAGTCACCATCCACAATTTTAGATGATTCAGGAAACTAGTAATGGAAACTGCAATTTCACATAAAGGGTAAATATGCACTTAACAGTCAGAGCAGTTTTTGAACCTGAAAACAGATGTATTCTAGTCTCAGTCAAACAGAAGACTCAGTTTAGATCCCCGCAAACAAGTACTGGCTGACAACTCTCAAGGAGCAATTTGAAATGAAACAGCAAATCAGAATTAAGATATAAAACCAACTGCATTTTTTTTCTTTTAGTATTACACAGAAATTTGATATTGTACATCACATCTTTTTGTGACTTGTTCCATGGAATCATTTTGAGAAATGTTGATTTTTGTCCTTTGAAGATTTCTAACCCCTTCAGCACAAAATTAGGTGTACTTCACACATCATTAAACTTACCAAGGTTCATCTGTAGGCTCCCAGCACACCAAGCACACACTACAGGTAAAGCACATGGCTCTGTCATCTCCTGATGAAGCAGGCTATGAAAATAGGAAGAAGCACTTGAAATTTATATAGCTATGTACTACAAAACACTTTTAACTAGGTGATCAACTTCTTTCCCCTCTAGTGACATACTAAAGCATCACACCGAACATATAAAAGGCCACAAATTATATACTACAAAGTGGCAGCATTTCACATTAAAAAAAGAATACACATTACTGTAGAAGAGATCAAGAACTAACATTAATGCAAGTCATTGGATGCAAACCACAGACAAAGAACAGAAATTACTTTTTTTTCTTTGGCAAAAGTTCACAAGGTTCAAAAAATTTAGAACTGCAGCAGAAAACATGCTTGGATAAACACGGGTTAAAAGATATTCCTACCAATCTCTTAGGGCATAAATTATTCTCTACCACTCCTCTGCAAAGAACAGTTGTTACTTGCTGAAGTAACTGAGGAAAAGCAATCAAAATTTCCATTCTCTTAAAATTTAGCATTTTCATGATCTCATTTCAAGATATGCTTGGGAATATGCAGATGCAATTCCAACATATGAATTCCCTGCATTTTTCTTTCTGTGCAAGTTTAAGAAATCATCCAAAAACTTCATCCACCTATCACGCTTTACAGCTGACAGAATGAAACAGACAATATTGCTGTCAAAGGCTAGACACTGCCCAGCAATCATTACCTAAATCCATATTATAAATATTTTTTAAAATCAGGAATAATTTCAAGGAATGAAAAATGGAAATAAGCAAAAGTAGTGGAATAAAACATTGAGGCTGTATTTATTCACTGAGCCTAACAATTTAATGTGATCTAGGACCTCTGTTTGATACAACAAAGTCCTACCAGGAAAGTATGTTTAGAGAACTCCAGTGCCAAGCTTATTGCTTTTTTGCTTTACTTGTTATATAAAATAAGAAAAAAAGCCCTACTAGAAAACATCACCACTTTTTTTCCCCTGACCTCCCACCTGGGGAACAAATACTAAGAACAACTAAATCTCTTACCTGGTGATAGAACCCAGCTTGAGCCATAGGATCTGGCTGTGCCCACCGATAACCCACATGAGGCCATGAAGTGAATGTCTCCCGTCTGTTAGCTTCACTATACATCAAAGACCTAGAAAGGTGAAAAACCCTACATGACCCAAAATTGCCACTGAAAATTAAAAACCCAAACTATTTATAAGACTTTCAGTCCTTTAGTAACCATTAAAAATAGCATAAATAGTTACCTATAACTTACACATAAAATTATAATTAACTATTACAGGAAAATTACAAACCTCCCTCACCTGGGTACATCCCCAGCAAAAAACTAAAAGCCACACAACAACCTATGGACCTTAAGAGCAGGATTAAGAAAATAAGCTTCCACGTAGTCTATTTGATCTACCTGCAGAGAAATGCACCAGATACCCAAAGCTATTCTGCATCGAAGGCAGGTGGAGAAGCTAGCCCAACAGAAGTGCAAGAGAGCTGGATTTTCTTAAACGTGACAACTACTGTAAAAAATTGGGGTTCTTAGTTAAACACTTATAAATTTACATATTTAAAAATTCTCTAAAGTGATATTTTAAGCTTAACTAAATAGATGACACAACCCTCCTTCCCAGTCATCACTCACTACATACTGTAATACTCACAAATTTTAAACTACTAAGTCCCAAAATATGAACCCCTCTGCAACTTAGGTAAGAGAGCAAAGAAGTTCTTCTCTTTTCCACCTTCACTCAGTGATGTCTCTCATTTGCAACAGCACATGAGAAATGAGTATCAGTTTTCCTTTTCCCTTGACAGAGTTTTGTTCTCCCAAGAACTAGGGCCATTAGAGGGAAATGTGCCTTATTTCTGTTTCTGCTTCTCAGTTTCAGGGGATTTTTGCTGTCTTGTAAGAGAACAGAAATATTAAACATTTCCTGCCAAGGAAGTAATCTATTCTAGCAATGCTCACATAAGAGCTATCTTAACTTTACATTATACCAGCTCAAGAGACAGATCTTGGGACAGCTCTAATCAAAATACAATGTGGTGAGGTATAGGTAGACCTGAAGGCTTGGGGAAGGAAAGCTAAGAGATGAAATCAAATTCATTAAATTACTTGAGATGTAAGAAATTATAATACAAATGCAAAATAGTATTTGTACAGACACTTTCAAGAAAGAATAATTTATAAATTTAGAAGATTTACCACTATTCTAACCAGTCTCAGCTTATGAAGGTTAAAATAATGCTCGTGTATACACTACCACTTAGATAGAAATAGATGAAGCAGCAATCTGAGATAAAATGTTCTCTTACCCTACACATGTTGCAGTTGACTAGAGTGTTCAGAAGTAGCATATATATGGTCTGCAAAGGTAACTTCCTAAACTTCTAAACCATAAAACATAATAATGACTCTTTCTTGTATGAAGGAAAAGCAGTTGACTTCAGGATACAATGAAGTATGTATTTAAGGCTTCAATTCTTACCTTTCTAAAAGTGTATGTTGGGATTAAGAGCAAAGTAAATTTGATTTGCATTAAAGTTCAAACCCAGACAGTCTTGTGGTGTCCATAAAGGCTTTCCTAAATTCAGTACTATGTATGGCACAGCAGTTCATTAGCTGTATGTGTAATAGCAATGAAGTACAGAATAGGACTAGCTCTTTAACTAAGTTAAGTCACCTAGTTGCTTATCCTGATACAACTAAGGGGTCAAATTCATCACTTATTTTGCATTAATATACCTGTCCACAGATCGGCCAGGTCCCACACCGAGCTCTGGTCGTGCGCTGGGTAAGAGGTAAGATAACCTATCCATCACAGAGGATGCTACAGGTAAGGCAGCAATATTTTGATTTATCTTCTTGAGTTCATTTACAATGGCACTGGCGACAGATTTCAAAACATGATGAGGAAGGTGGAACGTAACCGTTGCCCACTAAATAAGGAAAAAAGTGTCTATGTTTTAGAATTTGAAAATCTTAAAAACAAACAGATCAGAAGAGTGTCAAAACCAAAACCAAACACATGTGGTATCAAGAAATACAACAACAGACACACAAAAGCAACACAAACATAACACAAGGAAAGTATTCTCTAATTTTAAGCTCAGTTGGGTTTATTAGTTGAGTTTATCAGCAAGAAACTAATTTTGTTTGTTCTCTTACCAAGTGAAGCTTCACACATAAAACTAAGGAACAGACAATATATTCCATTGTCTTCAAACAAAATCCACCACACTGAATCACAGATTTTGCATGTTTCAATGGTAGACACACAAATTAGACTTGGGAATCCATGTTAGACAGTACAAATTCTTACCTTTGCAACTTTATGATTTGCTGCTGTTTCATGTGAGGTATTTTTTAAGCCATCCTTCAGTTGTGTGATGAACAAATCATATCCCTCTGTGCTAGAAACATCTACTTTTTCTATGCAAGCAGATAACAGCTGCTGAGCCTAAAATGCAGATGTGCAAGCAAAGTTAGCATCCACACTGAGTAACTACAACAGGAATTATGCCTGTTTCATTACTCTTGGAAATGTCTTTTGCCGGATCCTACTTTATCATATATTATATCAGCATAATTCCCATTCCAGACCTGAGTATGATGTTCCAAATTTTACATCACAGGCCAACCCACAGATAAACTTCAGCAATGGTAACAGTAATTACTACAAGTTCTCTCAAGGGCAATATTACCAAATGTTAAAAAAAGTCAGTCATAAAAGTTAAAACAAGATCTATTAAAGAAACATCTATTGCCCAATGCTTTCTCTTCAAAAGGATTCATTTAGCTTTAATGACAAATAGTGACAGCAAGAACAAAAGTCTTGCCATTTTCTGAGTAGCTTTGTACCTTCAAAAAGGTAGATAATAATGAGAACAACCACACTGCAATACAATTGGAGCTAAGTTACTTACAATGCTAATACAGCAAAGCTGAAAAATGAAGCAAAGAAAAACCCAGGCCAGTTTAGAAGTTAGTTCTTGAAACTCAGAAATAATGCAGCTAGAAAAGAATGCTATAATTGTCCATATACAGACATTTTCTTCCAAGTCTCATCTGTTTCCAGCTTATCTCTCCGTCTGCTAACTTCGTGTTGACAGGTAAGGTTTAAAGGAATGCTTATTGTGCAAAGCACAGAGTATTCTAAATCTGCTGTTAGGTAACATCTGAAAAATATTACAGGAATTCTTTCAAGTTACAAATACAGGGAAATATTTCCCAAGGACAATGGTCAGCCAGTCCTTTAAACAAACACAAACTGCTTGAAACAGCACAAACCAAAAGCCCCTTAGTTATGTCCTTGGGAAGTTCAGGGGAAGAAAGACTGAAATAAGGCAAACCAGCCCCTGAGCCAAGGTTGTATCAGAAGAATAACAGGTAGACTGTGGAAGATCCTCAATTTCAGTGTTCTACGGCCAATTCAAAACAGCACAGAGATTGCTTCATAACTTGTTAATGCTGACAATTAGAAATGCATAAAGGTGCACTGCACTACCAGCAGATCAAACTACTTAAGTGCAAAAATTTGCAGAAAAGTTCTAGGGACAAAAAAAAAAACACTAAATACCGCTCCTTGGATGAAAGTTCTTGACCTTTCTATGATGAAAGAGGTGGACAGATGTGTTTGTATGATATTTGCTTAGTATTTACTAAGTTTTTCCAAGGTCTGGGTTACCACCTCTTTAAAATTAAAAGAACTTGAGACTGATACTGTTTTGCCTCCTTCCTCACTGATCTAGTGATCAAACTCCCAAAGCTACTCCTACTGAACTCCACATTTCTTTTTCTACAGGAAGGATCTTAACAGAGAAGTGCTGTAAAAAAGGGTCTATAAACTCTTTAGAACCAAAGAATCTCTGTGCCAAAAACTAACACAAACTTATAGATTGTATTGAACCATGTGAGACTGCAAAACTGTCACAGCAGATCTTATGAAAGGAAATCCTGACCTCTGACACTTTCTTCACACTCAGTCACACATACCAAGATTCTTTAGTAACCCACAAAGGGTACAAAAGCGATGCCAGTGGGCAGCAGGCATTAGGAACCTGGAAAGCTCTCTGCAGAGACCTCTATGAAACATTTTATTGCTGTACTCCTACTCAAATCACATAGTTAAAAACCTCAGATATAACATACATTCTTGATTCATAACACAAATAATGTACATCAATGCTGAGGATAAACAAATGCAACAAAATCCTAAGTACTATACTCTAAGCAGAAATGTCTACATTAGTTTCTCTAAATGCCCAAACCACGAAGGTACTGTGCTACACCTGATCCAAACATAAAAGGGAAGCCAGGTTTGCACAGAAAAAAGTCTTTTGTTAGGCCAGCTGACCTTGCTAGAAAACTTAAGATTCCAGCTCTAATTCTTCACATGACAGAACACTGTGTTACCTGATTTCATCTTTCTTTTTCTGAAAGACTATAACAACCAATCAGGGATACCTAACAGGCCAGAATGACTCCCAGAAGTGCATATAGATTCCATACACAAGCAACGACAAAGGTGGGGAAATGAGTCCTTATCTCTGGTCACTAAAAAGTTCTTTCTTCTGAAATAATGTGGTCTTGGGGCATGCTCTTATTTGTTTGAGATACAGGAAACTGAAAGGCTGTGGCCCTATGACAGCTAATAACTAAGAAACTTTTCCATTACATGGTGTAAATACCACCCGAGAAACTCAGAGTCAAATGTCTGGTTTCAGTATTTCTGACAGAGTTATTTACGTACCTCTTTTCATTCCCCCCCCATCTTACCTCTGTAACCGGCAATTCAAGCTGAACCACGTCATCTTGTTTTGAAACAGGCGTTTGCAGAGCTGTGTCTAACAGCAAGATGCCATTGAGATCTTTCCTACATCCTACTGCATAATCGTCCACAAAGATCACTTTATCCACAGCAGAAATATACTGACATTTCACCCGTCCACCTGGTTTAGCTAGAAAGGAAAGATAAAATGCAAGATCTAATTAGAAAAATGCTTTGATAGAAAAGACCTCTAATTTCTGTTTAGGAAAGAAATGTAAAACTTTGGCAAAATCTTTACTTCTTGAGATGATCAAAACATTTTAGCAACCACAATTTTCACCAAGCTTTTATATTTCCTACATTAAAAAACAAACTACCAAAATCTATACATCCCATCAATAACCATTTTATTCCTACAGTGAAAGCCATTAATTTAAATCCTCCTCCTACCAGGAGGCCTCAGCTAGAGTTTTCAATCTTAATGCCTGGTGTTTAAACTTGATACTAGCTGACAAACAATAATAAGAACAAAAATGCACAAACCAGAATGAACACTGAGACAAAACTGTTAAATTACCATTAAGGCTTACTAACAACACTTCATCAAGCAAAACAACACTTCTCAAAACTAAGTACAGCATGTAACACGTACCAATGTGGTGTGTGTTCCTTGAAACACTACAACAGCTCATTTGTGCTCAGTGCTGCACACGTGATGTTAGTAACAGGTCTGAGAAGTTTGGTGAAGGCAGAGGAAGACTGCCACCAGATAAATAAGGAAAGGCTGTGGCAATGGATATTAACCCCTAAAATGTTTAATGTTACTCATCACTATTACGTGCCTAAAGCTGGATAGACTGCAGAACTGAATGCAATCCATGTGAAATGCTACCTGTACAGAAGGCAAACTGCTTGCTATCACAGACAGAGTAAGCTGCCACTCCAGAAGCAGAGTGTGTGTGTGTATGTTATAAATACATGGACACTTGCTCCAATGGCAGCTGAAAATGCTGCATCGTCAACAGAGAGGTCTTCCTGTCACACAGAAATAGGAGTTTCATCAAATTTTGCATTAATCATGTCCTGTCCATGTTCTCCTCTTTCCTCAGATGCTGGATACTGTTTTTATTATAAATAATTAAAAAATCACCATTTTGGTTACTAGCATACAGTAAAACATCCAGATAAGGACAGCTACATGACTCTGTCATCTTCACACTTTGATAAGAGTTAAATGGAAATTAAAACTTCTGGAAATCCAGGGCACATGAATCTGACCACATGACATTTGTGGTATCCTCTCTTTGAAAATGCAGGTAAAGAACAGTTGTCAGCTGCCCTTCTCACCAAGATTTCGGAAACAATGACTCACACTCACAAAACAAAGGAGATAGGCCTTTGCCTGCAGTAAGTATACTGCAATTGTAATCATTGATACAGCAGTCAGAAACACCTGAATAGTTCGGAATCACTTGATAGCTGTGAAGTCTTTGGTCCTTGCTCAGGAAAACAGAGTTCTCTGAATGGTAAATCAACTAATTTCACACTGTGTTTTTGCCAATACACTGGAGTTCCTCACACAAAACTTTCTACAACCAACACAGCTGCAGGCAAGGAAGTAAAACATTCTACAGGAAAATAAGCTTTGTCAAAAATTCAAATACAAGTTTTAATATTTTTAAAAGTTTCAACAATGTACTGGAAACTATTATGCAAATAAACTGAACAGTATCTGATGCACTAAACTAGAAACCTCAGTAGATTCTGATGATGTTTGCAGACTATCCAGAGTGATCCAAGGGATGGATCACTACAGGACACTTTCTTTAACACATCACTTCTCTCCTCCTTCCCCCCTCCCAGAGAAAATGGGAAAAGCAGCTCATCCTTTCTGGATGAGCCATGCCAACACCATGAACAGTTTCTTTTGCACTTTCCTTATTTCCTGTCAAGCACAGGAGTGTGCTCGTGCCCTGTGCCTAGCAGTTCTGCAGTCTGTAGGAGCCCCAGACATTGTGGCTTTCCAGGCTAGACCATTCTTACTGTATCAATTCTGTAGTGTTAATGAAATCTCATGTCTAAAGCAGCAAACAGCTAATACCCTTTGAGTAAATGGTCCAAATCTTTAGAAGCCAATGAAGATAACTAATGAGGCAGATAACATAGTATTTCTGCTCCATTGCAAAACAAAATAAGTTATAACTACAGAACAAAAAATATATTGTCTTCCAGCTGTGATTTTTTGTTGTGTGCTGGCTAATATTCTGGTTTGTTGTATTGACAGAAAGATTGGCCAAATTATCTCTAGAAAGTTATTTACAGTTGCTGTTTTTATTTTATTTATTTTATTGTATTTATTTTATTGAAGTACATAAAACCAAAACAGGCTCCCTTAGCCTAAGTCGATGGAACTTCAAGGAAATTGTTCAATCGATATTTAATATTTTTCCAAAACTCAGAGAAACACATTCTGTAACTTACACTAAATAGCCTCTGAGTTGCTGAGAAGCTTTTTTGCAAATAGGAGTTTAATTTTAAAAGTTCACAAAACACATTTCGAGATAATTCTAAAACTAGTCACATAGTGTAACACAGTCCACATATGGCTGACCATATTATTGTAATAACAGATTAAGAACCAGGAAACCAACAAATGTAGAAGTCACTGCTACAGAAGTAGTAACCAACAAGTTATGCCTAGAAAAGTTAAATCATCCTAAAGCATTGTCAGAAGTGTTCTTTTTAACTCAGGATCAATATTTTACAATGTGCTAAAGGACTCTGCTGATACCCATAGAAAAACATACTGGTGCCCCTCTAACATTATGTCCTGCCTGTCCAGTCTCAGTTTACTGGCAATAAATAATGATCTGCACCTTCACAAACCACAGTTAAAAAGTTTCATGTAAAATCACTAGATGATTTAAGCTAGATCATCAAAACCCAACTGTTACTCTCATTTTAGCCCCCATTGCTTTAGCTGTAATTTATTTTGGGTTGTAGGAGAAAAGCAGTCATTCTAAGTTTCTAATGATTTTGCTTTTCAGTCTTGGCACAAGTGAATCATAGCTTCTCCCAATATCTCCAGCCTATCTGCCTAGGATTAAAAACAAAACAACTCACAAAGAAGTCATTAAACCTTTTGTCAGTTCCTACAAGGAAACCTGGCAGGCTGCTAGCATGCCAGAAGTGCAAATCCAATAGCATATTACACTGTGATATGACATCTATCACAACATTAGAACTAGCAACCTAAAAACTTAAAATAAAACCAAACAAACATCAGATTGCAGAAATTAAGAACCTGAGAACAGGAACATTTCACCTTCACCTTCTTTGTTTCAAACAACAGAGAACAGAGACCAGCAATTTCCTGTGATCGCAATCTGACCCATGGGAGTATTACAGAAAACAAACTGGTCTGGAGAACTCATAACAGTCTAAGCAGCATCTGGCATGCCCCCTTGCCTAGGGGCATTAAGATGAACCAAACCAATTAGAGAATTAGCCTTGATTTTCAAGAAGTAGAACAATGAAAAAGTTTGTCTCCATCTCTCTGCTAAAGACAGATTCAGCCTCAAAGCTACAGAGCTTAAGAGAAGTGGCTGTCACATGCACATGCTTGGCCACCATCATGAAGAGATAGAGATTAATGCTGGCATTAACACCTTTATCTTCTGTGATATTGGAAAAAGTTAATTCACCTAGAAAACTGCTAGCCAGGAACAGTATTAAAACATATCAAAGTGAGTAATTCTCTTGACAAGAAGATCCCAATACAGAGCAAAAAAAGCTTAAAAATAATTTCTAAATTGAAGGAAACTAACACTTACCTGCAGCTATAAAGTGAGAGTGGTAAACATGCATCATAGCACTGATTCCATAAGGCTAAGACCCAAGTCCAATCAAGTATCTAAATGTTCAGAGTTCATAGCTTTGATCTATGAATGTCACCAGGTCTTTAAATAAAGAAGTAACATTTTTGGAGAAACAGAAATGCCATCAGCCCAGTAGAAGAGATACATTATGTGCAGCAATACCAGTTTCTGGCATTTAATTGCATCTGCCATTAATAATTGCCAATCTGGTCACTAATGGCATCTGCCATTTAAGTTAAAATATCCAAACAATATCTCAGTACCCATTTCAAGATACTTGCAAGCATGGAAAAAATAATAAATGAAGTTTCAGGAGATCAAAAGCCCTATCTATTCCATTGATCTTGTACCATAAGATTCAAGCATCAAGCTACTTAAAATGAATCCAAAACTCAAGAAAAGGCCACGCTAGTGAACAGCAAAACTATTCTTTCCATCTGAGACAAAAACACTTCTTGCTAGAACCTCACTCAGCTACTTCTCACGCATTTTTCACGTACCTGGGATTAAGAAAACTTTAAGTATCACTTGCCCTCATTTGTTACAAAACAAGTGCCTTTCTTACTGCTACCACTTCATGTAATCATAAAATCGACAAAAAGTTAGCAAGTATAACACCCAATTAAATACTGGCTAAGCAACACATCTGCCAAGGCAAGCATACCAGAACACTTGCAATTTGAGGACAATAGAAATAAAATTTTAAAAAAAGGAAAATCCTGTCCTAAAGTTCAACTTGCTGTCTTAACTTGCCATATTTGCAGGAATCTATTTTGAACTAATACTACAGAAAACCACAACTTTGGATGAGCTGCAAAGGGTTCAAACAAAAGAGCATAAAGAGCAAACCTCTAAGTCACGTCTAAAAATAAAAGTTGCCTCCAAATTATTTCACATCAGTGGCTCCCAAATGAAACAAAGACATGGTGGTTATGAACAGCTGGGAACACCATAATGAGAAGATATCTAATGGCTGGCCAAATCAGGCCATGACTGCTCATAATTACTGAATTTATCAGTTATAGATCCTCCCTCATTCCTCCTCTTCTCTTCCTCATGTACATCCCCTGTGGATATTTTGGCCCTGTAGTTTTCTCTGCCAGGTCCAGGCCCAGCCCCTTGTTTGCACTGAACATCACCTCACCAAAGCAGTCTGCTGTCATCACAAAGGCACTCCATGAACCTCTCCTTTCCCCAAAACAGAAACATTCTCAAACTTTAGGAAAGGACAGAAAGGAAGCTATTAGAGGAACACAAGTTCAGATTCTAGGTATATACAAACAACATTTTCTTTTAGATTTCACTATATGCACATACCTTCATCTGCCACATCAGCTGGAAGAGCTGTCCAAAATGATTTAATAAAGAAAAAACACACTAGAGCTGAAGCAGGAAAGAAAATTTAAAATGTTCTCTAAACAGCAAGAATGCTGAAGGAGATGAATACCCAGATTCACATCACAAAGTGCCTTCAAACTCACTTATTTGCAAAACTGGATTTAATTAATAAAAAACAAGACGTGATCTAAAGTTTATCTTTTCCTTTAGCAACAAGCACAACAGAGTTGCTTCAGTCTCAGTTACATTATGTGATAGCTGGTTTTAATAATCCTTATTAACAGGAAGATGTGTTATCTGGGCCAAAGCACTGGAGACTGCCACATGAATATTAACTAGATGTGTCTGCTCAAGCAACTACTAAGAGAAGCTAACACTAACACTTAAAAGGTTTCAGAACATAAACAAAACCCCACTGAGATCAAGACAGCTCATATCTCGCTCGCTTTGCAGGCATAGAGTCCTCTCCCACTGTACAGACTCAAAATGAGAGTGAATCAGCAGGAGGATGTTCCTGAGCTCCTTGTGCCCATGCTCTTCGTGTGGTTTCACATCTCCATGTATCTGATACCACTGGCATCACTTGCATGTACAGAACAAAACTACTCTCACAGCCTTACACCGTTATCCCAAGAAAAAAGGAGGAATGATTTCACAAGGTATTCTAGAATCCTTCCTGTAAGCCCCAGTAAACTGTGAGAATGTAATCCTCTGCAGTTCTTCTGCAAACACCTCACTGAGGGCACATTCTTCTTCAAAATTTTTCTTGAAGTCAAAAATGATGAAAAAATTTCCAGCAAGTTTTCTTTCAAAGGGTGCAGACAGACAGATTACACAGCTTCCACCCACAACCAGACATGGGCAAGGAACACTTCACAGCTCAGTAACAGGAAGTTCCCGTTCTTCAAGCGCTAGGCCCATCGCAGCATTTCACAACAAAGAAACTTTGCCAGATGAAATTTTACTACCAATTCCTCTTTTGGTCCCTAAAGTGGCATCTGAGTTCACCCATTATGTATCCTGCAGCCTCTGACAGGAGAAAACATCTCCACATACGGCACTTTTTGAACTCCCAAGACTGTTTGGCAGGAAATGATTTAGCTTCTCAGCCTTCCAAGCTCCAATACTGTAAGAAGATTCCAAGACATCACGCTGGGAGAAGCAGCAAGTTCTCAAAAGCAGATGGGTGGGTTATAAGGCAAGTGAAAACCTGGCTACACTGTCATGTGCAAAGTCAGTAGTAAAGGATACAACACCTACCCAGTTATGAGTGGCACTCAACAAAGCCTGATTTATGGTTCACTGCCTTCACCAATGGCTTGGATGGTGGGACATGCTGCACCTTTATTAGACTGGGGATGACACCACTGGGAGATGACTGAGGGCAACTGATGCATTAAATGGCAGGGCTGCCTTTTATGAGGATGCCAGACAGAGGAAAAGTCTGACACAAATCTCCTGATGTTGAGTGAAGACAAATGCAAGGTCTTACACCCAGAATGGGATATAACCCCATACATCAAGAGAAGCTGGGGACCAATTGTCTGAATGGCAACCCAACAGAAAGAACTTGGGGATCCTGATGGACAGGCTGAACAAGAGGCAGCAGTGCATCCTCTCAGCAACAAACTGTTACCATAGAGAGGAGCACAGGAAAAGATCAGTCGCCTCTAAGCAGCAATAAGCCCACATCCAGAATATCAGTTCCATCTTTGCTCCTCCATCTGAGGTATCAGCACACATGTGACAGTCCCATGCAGGGGGTACTAAGAAGTTAGAGGGCTGGAGAATACAACATGTGGGGAAAGACTAAGATAACTGGGCTTGTTTAATCTGCAGAAAAAGAGGTTTAGCAGAAAATTTAACAGCAGTCTTCCATTACTGCAGCAGTAGCTCAAAAGCTATTTAAGACTGCTGAGTTACTACCTTTCTCGTTTGGACATTACTTTCAAAAAACTGTACTGACCAGAGAAGCAGGCATAGTGGATCAGAGGAAAATGCTCATAACCCCATATTTTGCTCAAGACAGCAGTCTAAACCAAGCGGTTAGTGACAAATTTAAGAAGGTAATCTACACAATGGTTCTTTCCTGCAACACTCTCAGCCTGAGCCTGCTTGTGCTTAGGGACTTCTGACCCAAAAGGGTTTTGATTATTACAATGACCTTACACAGGCTTTTCCTCTACCACTTTGTCCAACACTGTTGTAATTCCACAAACAATCAGCATCCATGCATCATGCCCTGTAGCCAGGAGCTCCATATTTTACTATTTCTCATAGTTACTTCTTTTGATGCCCTCATCTCCTGTACTTGAGTAATCAACTCCCAATTTTCATTTTTCAGGCTCTCACTCTCTCAACTCCCCATTCCAAATCATCCCCATCATCTTTTTCATACTGAATACTGTTTCACATACATAAACCATTTGTTTCACATATATAAACCATTCCACACCTTAATTTTCTAGTTCTGTCACACTCTTTTTGAGATGAAAATACAGCACACATACAGCCATTGATAAAGGCTGTATATGTATATACAGTCAGAAGAGTTCTTGACAACTTCTCTAGCATTTGCTTATACAGTAACAACTGAGCATTTAGCTGGCATTTCATATTCCTAGCACAAGATCTCCTTCTGGCATTATGAATTAGTTCAGACCCCAGTACACCAGGCTACAATGCCACTAAATTCTTATGAGTATTTCAAGTTTATTAAATGCATTCTCATATTCTCCTAGTAACTACTTCTACACAGGGAAACTAAAGTAGAACAGACTAGATTCATACACATATAAGTTATATTTAAAAGTGAAACTATCCTTTAGGATGCTTTTTCAAGCTCTTCAGAGAAGTCAGCAAAATTAAAAGGCCTTGTACATTTAAAACACTTATTTGCAACATAATATTTGAACATGGTGATCACATAAATTAAAGCTGAGTTCTGTCACTGAAGAGGGACATTCAGGAAAGTCCCTGAGTCTGGCCTTGCCAGGTGCCTTCTGTAGGCATTGGCAAGCCAGGTCCTCCACAGGTTCAGAATAAGGACTTTTCCTTTCCCATTATGGGGAGTGAACCTGAGATTATTTGTTGAAAAATGCTGGTCTTGTGACTTCTGACTCACAAAAGCTATAGAAAACTAATCAGGAAAATCCACTACCAAAAAAAGTTTAACAAGCAGTGTTACACATCATCATTTACATCACACCTTAAATCTAGGATCCTGCAGAAGACAGGTCAGCTAAACCTACCCCACTATTTCTCCACATTAACCACACTGCCTACTTATCCTCCAATTAAACACTATTTCCAGTCTTCAGTGCCAGCTTCACAGCTTCCTACTTCCCTAACCCTTTCCTCACTGTCATTCAGGCACTCCATCATAGTTCTCAGTGCCACCTTTCACCCTCCCAGCTCTTCCTTTCAAGATGGAGTTTTTCATGAATCCTTGTACCCCATTGTCCAGTAAACAAGAGTTTGCCAAACTGTTCTCCTACAGTCGTCAAATGCAACAATGGGATCCTGAGTGCTTCGTGCTCAGCCAAATGAAGGGAAGTGCAGTGGATCAAACAGCTTTGCCTTCCCAGACCGAAGAGCGGACTGAAGAACTGCTGACAGACTGTATGCTATGCAAGCCTTCATTAACCAGCACTTGTCATTGGATATGTTTTCATTAACACTACCAATTTTCAAGACAACTTAAGCAAATTCCCTCTTAAGCTACATATTAAAAAGTTATCAATACTCCCTGAATGGCCCTAGCAAATAGCTCAAGAAAATTTCAAACATAATAGTGTTTATACTGATATGACAAATAAGTTATTATTTTCATAATTTAACACTTCTAAACTGTTGTTATGCACAATGTTTATTGACTATCATCCTTATCTGTGGAGTGCTATTTCCCCAACAGGCACAGGAATCTTCAAAATAAATGTTCTGCAGTGTTCCTGTCTATCTTTTCACTAGCAGTGTACACTGGGTCCTTAACAAATCCTGATACTCGTCCCAAAGACAAGGCAGCAAAGCACTTGCAAGTGTTAGTATTCATCTGTATTTCACAAGTAAAACAACTCAGGCCAATAGCTGTTCTTTCTTGAAACTTCTACTCAGTGAGAAGCACTCATCTGGTGACTGCAGGCAGTCAGTGTAATTAAGAAAGCATTAACTATTTAAAGGACAGCTTTCTAACAGCAGAAAGCAATACTGTGGCATCACTTAAGAACCATCAGGAAAATGAACTAACCCATGTGTAAATCTTTTATTTACAAATTTTTTAAAAATTGTGAAAAGTTACCGATCCCACTGGAACAGACAACATGCAAACAGCTATCTCACAACATGACCTGGGACAGTCTGATACACTCAAATTTGCCCATGACTCCACATGATTGCAAGCCCCATCTCCATCTTCAAGGCAGCCTAAGAAGCATTTCTGAAATACATCATAGTGTTCAGGGAAAATTAAAGAATGCTTGTAAAAGCAAGGATGGACAGCTTTGTTTTGGGATTTGAAAGTAACTGGGAAAGAAAACCTGAAACCAAAGAATCAGACCTAATCATTATTAAAAAATAATTAAGGTGAATCTTCATCTAGGACAGATTTTTCTTACACTCTATCTTATAAAATTTAAGATGTTCTATTTCACTTAAGTTATAGATATCAGTGCAACAGCAACCATAAAAACATAGTTATAAACAATGTAACTAAAGCCTCAGAAAGTGATTCTACTGGGCCAGCTAACACTGTGGTGGGCTGCCAGGAAGGACCAACTACAGGACAAGAGAGTGTGTTAGATCCAAACCACTGATCAGCAGCATGTTCAGAATAGTGAAAGATCAGGCCTTGAAAGATGACTAGGCTGGGCAATGAGTAAAAGCCTTCTCCATGTTTTCATTACTAAAGTCCAACAGAGATACACCTGCTTTTTTCCATAATGCTCTGGATTTGAACTATCAGTTATCTGTCAGGATATATTTTTGCCAAGTTTCTTCTACATCTTACACAACACAGTACACAACATCACTGGGAGCTGAGCTGAAGCATATCATATGGGCATATTAAAAGCTGTCTTGACCAAAGTTGGACAATAATCAGCACTGAAGTGAAGGTCAGTTTTTTCCCTGAGAAACCTTCATATCAACGAGAAATGCCTTAACTACCTGTGTGACAATTAGGGCAGGCAGTCAAAGTTCAAATCCCTGACACAAATCTCAGCACAGTGTTTCCTCCTCAAGTCACTAAGAAGCATTTCAGGATTTGTCTTCCTGCAGAAAACCTTTTTCAGAGTCCATATGCAGAGATCTAGGAATTTTCTGATTATCTGACATGAAAGCACTTTGCAACCTTTAATAATACTGCATTGCTGTTGCAGTGACAGCCATGAATCCATCAGTCCAGATATGAACGATCTGTCAATAAAATGAAAAAATGTTGTGTGATCATGCCTGGCAAAATAACATATGCCTGCATTGCTGCCTCTTAGAACTTCTGAATCCCTGCATGAAACATGGACATGCAAGCATCCCCTTAAAGCTATGTGAAAAGAAAAGATCTCTAATCTTACTCTCTTCTGGCTTCTGCAGAAGATAATCCAGATGTGCTTCAACAGAGCTTGGAAATACCAGTTAACAGCATTTTGACAATTTGGCAAGATGCTAGGTAAGTAAGAATATCTAGGTAAGGGATATCTGACACACTGATTAATCTTGCAGACAAATGAAACTCACAGTAGTCTAGAGCCTCTGCCAGTATAAAACACTGAACTCAAATCTAGCAGTTCTCCTATCCTGTTTTCTCAAATGCTTAAGGCACCTCATGAATTATCTTAAGATCACATAAATAAATGAAATTACCTCTTTAAAAAGCATTTCACCCAGATTAGCAGTCACTCAAGTATGTTCAAATGCAAAGTGGGCTGTAGCACATCACTAGATTTGACAACATTCCCTACATGATGAGAAATTCTCTGTTAAGACCAAGGGGCTTCATTATTATTATTACCATTATCTTTGTTTCATAATGGAACAAAAGAATACAAGAAACAAGAAGATGAAAGAAACTAGCCCAAATTTTGAGGAATGAAGAACTTGAGCAGTACTACCAGTGAGCTTCAAACAGCTGAAACTGTTGATGGTGTCTTTAAATAGATCAAGTGTAGAATTGGATGACAGAGTATCCCAGTAGTTTCTCCCTAAATATTATTGTAAGTGTAAATTCCCTCCATGACTTCCAAGTAGCAAAAGAGAATATTTTCCTCTTGTTTTGCCTTCTGCATCACATGGAAAAGAAAGAAACAGATCTGGATACCCCTTAAGAGATTTCCAAGGCACCATAATTTAGACAGCTGAAGAAAACAAGACTTCCCAAAAGGGAACGCTGACAGGCAATGGAGTTGAACTTGCTGGCACAGGTAAGCCTCCTGGGCTGAGATCTATTTACTTCTAAATTCTGATGGAGGAACAGCCCTTGAGGGCCTCTGATGATAAGGCAGAAGCTCTGTTTCCCCTACAGAAACTGGTGTGTGTGTACAATGAACAGATCCTTCCCTGTACAGGTTCAGAAGTCTATGTTTATGTTTTGATTCCTGTTAGGGTCTCTAGAGTAACTTAGAAGGCCTTAGCTACAAAACACTGTGCATTTTAGCAAACAAGGTACTGCTATATCAAATTAATCTAGAAATACCTACTGGAACATTCAAGATGGTCACTGTCCATCTGATGGTACTTTTAGTTTCTTATTTTAAAGAATAAGAAACTAAAGCTTCTCTGAGAGTTATAGCACTCTTCCAGTTCAGGCAGTTTTCTTTGTTTATTTGTAAATAGAAGGAACTGATAAATTGAACACCTCTATGAACACTAAGAGAGTCACTCAAGACTAATCTGGAAGTTTGTTTAGATTCTTCAGGGGTTTTTGTCTCAGTGTTTTGGTTTGCTTCTTCTGAGGCCAAGGAAAAGGCTCATCTCTAGCACTGTATTTGAAGTTTCTTCATTTATGCTTTTTTGGCTACCAGTGTTCAACTTGAAACTGAAACCACAGAAACATTTAAATGTCTAAGAGGGAAAATAAAGCACTTGATAGACTTGCGTGACAGATTCAAAACCAGTCCTGACTAACCACTACAAGCAAATAAACAGAAACGCAGAACATCAAAAATCACAAGAACTGTCCTTGCACTTCCAGTCTGGTTCTCTGAAATGCAGTGTGCATGCAACAGTCTTGACAGAAAAGAAAAGACAACCTTATGACCAGGTAAGACAGAGCTTAACGTTAGTGGTGCCTGATTTTCCCCCTACTTTTCTGCACTGCCACGCTCTGGGCTGTTGCAAACGATCACCTTGTCCTTTGAACAGGCCTACAGGGCTCATGCTGGAAACAGATTAAAGATGATAACACACTTTCAAGAGACAGAGCTGCTGAAGATTCAGCATGGTCTAACAATCCCAACTGAATTCCTACAGACTGGGCTCAGAAGAACAGTCCCTGGATCACCACATACATTAGATCAATGAAGTTCACATGAGCAACCAAAGCACACAGACCACATCCTAATGTCTGGACTCCATCTAGAACTGGACTGTTTTCTGGCTGTGAATCTTTTGCCTTGCTCTTTTCCACACCAAAGAGCAATCTGCATTTCTGTTCCAAGGCAGCTTCCACTGCTCTACCACATTCAGCATTCCACAGGTTCAATCTTTTCACAGAGAATGAACTCAAAGCTTAATATATATTTCCGCAGTGAACTGTGACTGCAAATACAAAACACACTGAGGCTTGGTAGTGTTTCCCTTCCTCCCCTATCCTGCCTTGACAGGAGAATCTTTTCCTTGCTCTGCTTTCTAGAAAGAGGCCTGCTACATTTTGTTCTTCTTTGAGTAACAAGCAACAGCATTTCTGTCCAACATAAATCTTTTGGCAAGGCAGAAGACCTGCAGCCTCAATTACCAAGGAGGACAAGCAGTCTCCCAGGAGAAGCAGTTTTAATTCCTAGAGACTCTATTTTTAGTTATAGTACCAGAAGTCCCTGAAGCAACAATATCCTCTGACCTGTCATTTATGGCAGGGGAGGGAGCATGGACAGAGTTGGTCTACAGGTCTGAGTGCCCGGCTACTACTATCCTACATTAAAAGAGCTCACACTGTACAGTGCAGGCAGACATCAGAGAGCAGCTAAATTCCCTTCTCCTCCTCTTCCCAAAGACGCAAGAGAGAGAGAAAAAGAGTGAACAGGATTGCTAATAGCCGCCACAGACACCAACTGCTGAGATGCACCAGATTTCTCACCAGCATGCTGGTCTGAATCCATAAGAAAATTCATCTAAAAGTTCTTCAAACTAAAGGTTATCATTTTTTTTCCAGTAATAAAATCATCAGCTCTACTGCACAGATAAAATTTGGGTAGATTGCAAGCAATTCTGTTCTTTGATGTGAGGAGGAGTAGAACCCATCTTTTACAGCCATGCTGTCACAGAGAAGACTGACACTAAAGGAAGTATACATGATTGAACGTACGTAACAGAAGCAAAGCAATATGTTATTTTCAAATAGTTACTATTTTGGGGAGAATTTCCATTAGCATTTTGAATACTGAGTCAAATCCTTTGCAAGGATTCTATCATAGCAAATTGTAGAATCACTTTGATTTACAGATCACTTCCTTTTCTGTATCTGAGAATTAAACATCTCCTACACAGACAGCCAATTACAAATTAAGTCCTCTATTTATGCCCTCTTCATCCACAACTTAAAAGCAACTTAAAAATTCCTGCAATAGCTTGAAGAAAAGAAGCAAAGTTATTAATAAAAAAAGCAGTTTAGGAGACAGCATGGTAGAAGGGAATTATAGAAGCAGAGTGATCTGAATCTGAACAATGCAGGAAACACCACACAAGAGCCTCATTCTCCATGCAAGCAACTGACAACAAAAGCAGCTGGCACCTTCTTAATAATTCCACAAAACTTTTTTTTTTTCAAGTGCCCCAAATGCTTAACCTTTACATACAATGTACCAACTTTGAGCTACAAAAGGAAATCAGCAATTTTTGTCCTGTTTTCTTCAGTTTGACATTTGCAATACAGTTACTGGTTTTCAAGGTGAAAGTGTACATATTGCCTAGGCTATGGCATTCCCATGCGGTTCTTGGCATTACTGTACCACGTTCTGGCAGCAAACAACCTTTCACCACCACCACGCAGCAAAGCAACATCTTATTAGCAGCACACAGCTGTAAGGAGGCACCCTACAATTCAGCACCCTGAACATGGAGGCACACAACTGGTAAGAAGCCTATCTTTCTATTCCTAGGGCTGCACTCACAAGGAGACAAATAGCCCTACCCACCACCCACCGCCAATATTCTGACAAGTGCCACAGCTTAAAAGCCATTAATGAACAAGGAACAAAAGCTGGTAATGGCATTTAGCTCTTTTTCTACAGAGCTACTTTATTAACAGTGCAGAAACACTAATGGTCAACAAATAAAGTTGCTTCATAGTTATGGAGATGCTAAGCCTCTACAAAGCCAGTACACAGTCATGCCTCCGGAACATAATAGCAGGGATATGGTTACTACCACCAGAGACAGTCAAGAGAGTCAACAGCCTGAAGAACTATTCAAACACATACAAAAACGTATCACCAAACAACTTCAAGAAGGATTCTGAACTTAAATAGGACAAATGGCACTTTTAAGCAGTAAGCCTTCTTTAAAAAGCAGAATAAGGCTCAATAAATAAATTACTTCAGTACCACGTATCAATAAGAATTAGAACTATGCCTGTCCTGCCTTACATGCTGCTTCTAATCTTTGGAAGGTTCAACGTTACAATGATCCACAACAACACCTGCAAAAGCAAAATTAAAAAATACAACCCTGTACATCGCAGCCTTCCATCCCTATTTAATCTTTCAGTAACCATGCCAATATGTCTTACAGAAATAAAAGGCCTCGGCACTGTTTACATGAGCATCTCTGCCCCAAAGAGCAGGAACACAGAACCAAAGGCTCTGGTTGGAAAAAACCACTGAGATTCACCGGGTCCAGCCTGTGAGCAAACACCATCACATCAACGAGCCCAAGGCACTGAGTGCCGCGTCCAGGCTCTCCTTAAACATCTCCAGGGACGGCGGCTCCACCACCTCCCTGGGCACGGAGGCCCTCGAGGCCACAAAAAAAAAGAAGGGGTGACAATAGGCCGGGGGGATCCTCCGGCACGCAGGGCCCGAGCCGAGCCCCGCCGCTCGCTCCCGAGGCTGCCCCGACACCTGTTCGGCGGCCGTGCGGCCCCGCTCCCGCTCCCCGCTCACCGCCGAGCGCCGACGCCTGCAGCGTGGCCCCCGAGGTGCCGTCGATGACTTTGATGGCGCCGCGCGCGGTCACGGCCAGGATGGCGTTGAGCGCCGGGTGGTAGCACAGGCTGCAGAGCCCGTCGGCGTCGCAGCGCAGGCAGCCGTCCCGCAGCAGCAGCCACTCGCAGGAGCCCGGACCGGGACCGGGCCCCGCCGCCGCCGCCGCCGAGGAGCAGGAGGCCGCCGCAGCCATCTTCGCGGCCGCCGCCGCCGCCGCCCTCAGGACAAGAGGCCCGCGGAGAGCCGCTCACTGACAGTCCCTGGAGCCGCCGCCGCCAGTCACCATCCGGGTCCGGGGAGAGGGGGAAAGGGAGAGCGCCCGCGTGAGCGGGAAGTGACACAGCCGCGCCGGATGCGGAACCGAGCGGCCGCGGCCCGCCGGGGGGCGGGGGCGAGGGGCCGCTCCGCGAGGGGCGGGGCAGGGGCGGGGCTGCGCATGCGCGCCACCTCCGCCCACCCCGCGCTGGCTCTGCTCCAGCGGTGCTCCCGCCCCGAGGCAATCCCGGCCCGGGGCGATCCCGGCCTGAGGTGGCCATCCCCCCCCTCGCCGGCCATCCCCACCCTCGCTGGCCGTCCCGGCCCTCGCCGGCCATCTCGACCCGGGGCGGTGATCCCGGCCCGCGGCGGCCATCCCGGCCCGAGGCGGCGATCCCCGCCCTCGCCGCTGCCGTGTCATTACTGCTTCGGACAAAACTTGGGTTGTATATGGGCGAGCGCGTTCGCCGCCCCCGCCTCAGGGAAAGCGGAGCGGGGTTTGTGTTTCATAGCCCGGCTCCCACACCGGTTGTGTTCTTGATCCCGAGCGTGCCAGAGAGCCCCGGTGTCAGTGCCCTCAGCGCCCGTACGGAGGGACAAAGGCACAATGCCTCAATACCCCTGCCCGCCGGAAGGCACGCTGCCCTTGGAAAGGCTGGCCCTGGCCCCGGGCCCGGAGCAGGAGCCATTGCACCCACGAGAGCATTCTGCTCTGGAGCAGTTCTTCAAAAATGACTTGAATTTAATAAAGTATTTTGTATTTTGTGGAGATTTTCCCTTTTCACCCACTAAACACCAATTCCGTTTGTAGAGCTCAGCCTACCTGTACAACGTTACTTTATCTGCCACAGGCTTTATCTGATCTAAGTGATATGTTTAACAAAGCTTTTAAGCTACTGATGGTCTTAAAGCTAATTTTCAAATACAAAGTTTTCTACAGAATATTTTTATTAAAAGCACACCCATTAGCACAGGCTGCTCTAGCAGGGATTTTTTTAAAGAAATACAGTGTGTGAAGAAAAAAAAGGAAACCAAACCAATCGCACATGGCTATGTGTGCCACCAAGGCTAATCAAAATTGTCCTGAGAACAAAATGAGCAGCTGTATGAGAGCAAAACATTAAGCACCAATAAGGGTAATGATAAAATTACAGCTGATCTCAATCTGTATGTTGTCTCAACAATTGATTCCATCAACGTTTCAAAGTAAGTATAATTTTTCTGATAAATAGCAGAGTATGTCTGATGGGTAGAAGAGGAAACAAGATGTACATGTCCAGCTGCTCTCCAGAGATCATTCAAAATGCATGTCTCACCAAGGTGTGATATCCATGCCACCACCACAAAATGAAGTGCTGCATCTTAGGCAATTTTTTGCTAGATGGATGTACTCTAAATTTCCAGTTTTGACAGATTGAAATAGTATGTTGATTATCACAAAAACTTATTTATAGCCTCAAAGCTATTGGTATATAGCATCAATATATTGGTGGCATGCACAGGAACATGGATGTGTCCTAATTCATCAATATGAATTATTGAGTACTAAGTCAGTAAATATAAATGAGCTTCATAGATTCTGTAAACAAGTTTAATTCAAAATTTTTATAAAATACATCTTGTATTTACACACATACCTCATCTAAAAATATGAGTTTGTTGAATGCAAAGTTATTACAAACTATCAGAATAATTTGAGAGCTGTTTGTATGTTTCTTGCACAATATATGCAAAAAGTGACCCTAAAAATATTAAGTTTAAAAGGTGCAAATCTGCAATTGGGTACAAAATATGTACTATGTTAAGTGCATTATCTACATTGCATATTACACATGTGCCAAGTCTGTGGAAGGGAACAGTTAAAATTCCAACCATAAATTTCACAGAGCATTACTGGAAAGGGAGATATTTGGAGATTCAATAGAACATTCTTGCATCCTTTCAATATTCATAGTCAGTTCAGCTGCACAGCACACCTCATGAACCACTATGCAAAGAGGAACTAAGCTTAAAGCTGTCTGACAGCCTAGAAACCTAAATGTGTTCTTGCCCTTCACCTTTGTGGGGACAGAAGTTATATGCATTCACAGGGGCTAGGTGCACTCTTACAATAACAGTTGGATATTCCTGTTAAAAAAAGAAATGTAAGTCATGAAAAAGGAGGTAAAACCAGATTATCATGCAAGATTCCAAAGCTTTTTTTTAAAATACACTGGAACTTCCTTTTTTTTTTTTTTTTAAGAATGTGGTATGTCTCTTTAAGAATGTCTCAAAACACTTGTAGGTAAGAATTTAGCTGCTGCTGGTATAAATTGATTTAGTACAAGGTTGCATTAATTCAACCACAACTTATTTAGAAATAAAAAATCAGGTTAAAAATCAATCACTCTACCAATTTTTCTCTTTTTATATATTACAAGCCCAAGTATTACACTACAATTTATGTCCAGCAGTAACTTCAAGTGGTTTTGTTTGAAACCAACAAGAATCAGTCAGGAAAACAGACTGAGTAAGCTAAAGGTTTGTGGGAGAGCTGGAATTTAATTACGTATTTTGCATCAGTAATGACTGGTAAAAATAAATTACCAACCTGGCTAGTTACACAGTCTAAAAAGCTTAAAAATTACAGTTCTGATATGGAAATATGTCCATCAGGGATCCAAGACAGCCCTTGCTATGACCTTGTCATGGCTGATTTTTATGTGTAGCATTAAAAAAAAGGATGGAGGGGGGACAATGGGAAATGCTTTTTTTCTGTTGCCAGAAAAAAACCCCAAACCTTCAGAGCTATTTGTTGATTCTAAATCCTGAAATTGCAAATGCCTATGTTAGTACCATACAAAGTGAACTTCAGTGGACTTCCCTTGTGAAGAAATATTACCATAAGGACCATTACATAAGCAATCAACACAGTACACAGGAAATATTTAACATGTCATCACATTATTACATAATCCTTGGAGAGTCAAAATTAGCAAGACTCTAACTGTTACTAAGGCTGTAACTCTGCCTTGTTTAGTGGAGGGAGAATCTGGCCTTACAAATCTTTCTCATTTCTCTTTACAGGGGATTAACAGTATTGGCAAAAAAAAAAAAAAAAAAAAAAAAAAAAAAAGCATGTTAAATACCATGCTATTAAAAGCAAAACAGAGCAAGATGTTGTAAAACATAGTTAGGGAAGCAATATTTTTATTTTGTCATCATAAAATAACATTGTTTAAAGATCACACAAATTTGATAGATCATCTTTTTTCTCTCCAACATTAGGCCAGCACTAGAGCTGAGAAAGGTGGTCACCCATTTCTCTGTAAATTTATACTTTTAAGTAAAATAATTTGATTCTCTAAATATGCACTTTAATTAATTATGTCACACGGTAAGTATCTTGCTCCTTTGGTCAGAGATAGTAAATGAAAACTTCAAATACTTGTATCTTCAATTTTTAAAAACCCAATATACATCCTTAACCAAGGAGTATTTACGGTACACACAAGCCATAGATACAAAATACACAGTATATACATGTTTTGAAAACAAATTGGAATTTATAAAAACTCAACAGCCAAATCACAGTAATTGAGGCACTAAATTAAAAGTAGTATCTTTTTGTCTTGATTATACAGACTATTCTGTGAACAATCAGGACTGTTTCATAAATATATATTATCTACAGAATTTGCTGTGCCAAAAAAAGCCAGCTGTGTTTAAGCTTAAAGGAAAAATTGCACTTTGAGATTGTTAACAGTTAACTTCTCATTTTTAATTCTTGAATATAGTAATCTGGTCCCAGTGCTTTTGGCACAGGTATTGAGTTGCAGTTTTGCTACGCTTTGTTATAAAACACAAGGTTCTTTTATTTTGTTCATTAAAATCTGAAGAGTCTTAAACAAACCTAGAACTTTGATACAAATCTATATAGCTACAATTGCTTCATTAAATAATATACACAAATATGCTCTTCCATCTTAAAACATCTCGACAACTGCATACAAAACAGTCACTTGTATTATCTCCAGCCTTCTTAATCCCACACGTTATCAGTCTGCAAGTGACTGAAATATGGTTTCTGGCCACATCTTACACTAGATCACACCCCAGTATACAAGGACAGAAAATAAATGTATAATAAAAAGATTGGATAAATTAGAAGGGGTTTCTTAGTCTTGAATTCTTCCCCAACTAGTAATGATGCAGCACTGTAGGCAGCCCAGAAGACTCCAAACAACTGAAAAAGAAGATGAACAGTCTTAGCTGACACCACAAGAAAAGTCTCTCCAAATACCACAGTAAAAATCACTTCCCTCAGTGCAACAAAGAGCCAGCTATAGAAGTACTGCTTGTCACAGCCCAAGAAATTTTGGCCATGGGGCTTGTAATGCATTTTCATACCAGTGGTGCAAAGATAAGAACCTTGCAGAGATTCACCCTGAAGCTAACATGAGGCTGTTAGCAGTAATCAAGTAACAGAGGTTTCGTGAAGGTATATTTATTTTGAAGTTATTTATTAGTTAACTGGCAAGTTAATGATTTACATTCTATCACTTATCAATTATCCCAGATTATCAAATCTCAAATACAGCAATTTTGTTACTTATCATAACTGTAGTTGCGCTTCAATTATACTGTCTGCCAGCAAGCTATAGGGACAGAAACAATGAAATCAACAAAACAAACCTCCAGAAAGTGTAGAGCTTAGCTCCTAACAGAATTTTATCAGTTAACCTTCCCAGGCTCAGCAGTAACTTCACAGGCTACCTTAAAGGGTTTCAAGAGGTACTGAAAGTGTTCAAGAGTGTTATGTTGTTCTGGGATCTTTTAGGGAATGTTCTGGGATCTTTTAGGGAATGTTCCATAAAAGGTGTCCAGCAGCAGGTGGTATCAGGCAGGCTACTCTTTGTGCCTTACATTCCCCCTCTCCAAATCAGAACAATCCTTACCTTTTCTGCAAAGGGTATGGAGAGCTTTGCACTGCTACCACTATGGGGAGGTCTCAGAACAATGACGAACATCATATTCATGCTGCAGTGACTAAAAATAATCTGGATCATGGGGGAAGGGAGAGCTTATTTTCACATTCTTCATTCTGAGGTTTAATTATGCATTCTCTTGTCAACATGAGAATCCCATCTTTTTTTGTAATGCAACTATTAGAGCACAGCAAAATAATTAAATACAAGCTACTCTAGTAACAACAGGTGTTGTTATAGCAACACCACTGTATATTCCCAAGCACTCAAATGGAACATTTAAAAGCCCATTCACTTTCCACCATGCTAACCAAAAGGATCACAGAGCTCACTTTGTAGTTCTGAAAATTTTGACACATCATTATGCTTTCCTGAGTAGAGTACTTGAAGTGTTAAGAAAGTGACTTAAAAATAACTAAATTCTCAATAGATTATAAGAACTTACTTTTATTAGTGTAGAAACAACTTCAAATGATCCAACCACCAAAAGTACAGGTGCTATGACAATGAGGGGAAGCAGGGAATATCCTATTACACCCAACACTTGGCCATAAGCAACCTGAAATTTTCAAGCACATAAAAATAAGCTTTGCAGTACTCAATCTCTGTCACCAAATAAAATTTGTTCTATGAATAATGATTATAATGTGTTATACTCATGAAATTTCAGCTAAAGGAGGCTTGCTAGTATAAAAATTGGTTTTGTATGCTAAACTCTAAAATTAGAAATACGTTATCTTTTTTTTTCCCCAAAAACCTGTAAACTATCACTTTCAAAGGAAGCATTTACATATGATACCCAGGAGCATAGGACTGCAACAGATCTCTCAAGGACCAGCTGTACTCCTGGTTGTCAAAAGCAGCAAATACATAATTTTCTGCATTAACATACTCATATCCATTATACATAAATAAATACATAAAGCACATGAACGTTTTTAGTGTCAGCAGAAGAGTTAAAACTTGATCCCTGTAAGGCACAGAATTCTGATTTCCAGCTTCAATTTACTGTGACTATCTAGAACAGAGTTGTTCCAAGTACTTCCATAACTACTTTTAGCTTCAGAAGGAAATGTCTGATTTTCCCCTACTATGGTCTGAAATGATCCTGCCCAGCTAGGCTCCTTGGATTTAACAGGAAAAGTGGTGGCATCTTGCAAGCATTTTCTTGTGGATGATGATCCTTTATGATAAGATCTGCAAACCTATATGTTTTCTCCAGTTTATACATCTGATAATTTCCCATTTTGAGCCACAAACCAGATTGATTTAAGGGCCTCTGGATTGTTTTAAAATGCAGAAAAATACCATGCAATCACATTTATAAAAAACTTTTTACTTCACAACAGCATTCACAAAAGAAGACTCTAACAATTACGATTTAAAGAAAAATTTAAAAAAATTAAAGTAAACAACATAGGACCTCTGCAATACTGGTGCATCATTAATGCAATATCCATAAGTATAAAAATAAAGCATCACTGAATATTTAGTTCTTCCCAACTACACAGTTCAATGCATTTTATGCTGCAGATCCATTTAAAGAAATTTTAGTCTCCTGACTGTTCGTTCCACTGCAGCTGTCTGTGGACCTTGCTCTAAGTCATTTTTTGTTGTTTACACCTGAATTGCTTAATAAGTCAATTTGTAAACAGTTCAAGCAGCTATTCCAACCCTGCTGGTGCAAGCAGCTGGAGGAAGGGATGTAGGCCACAACTCCAGTTGGCTTTGCAGTTGAGAAACATGCCCTGGCTTTCACACTTTGATGGCTTTGAACTGCATCAGGCCAGGGATGAAAACAAACACTGGCAGGTGCTTTACACACAATGACATCTGACTGCTGCTAGCACCCCATTAAAAAAAAAAAAAAGTTTCCATTTAGTCCAGTGACCAAAAACTTGAAAGCATTTCTCCCTCAAGAATGGACTTCAGTTCTGGATCACAGGAAGCTGCTAGAATTCCTGGGTTCACAGCACAAATTTCTAGACTGTTAACCTGGAAGCAAGCACACCATCCATTGCACCAAGAGATTAGTTGGCGATGTCTGTATTTTAGACTTCATTTTGAAGACTGAAAACCTGAAATGTTGAATTTACACTTAACAACTGCATCCATTCTTAGCTGGCTACAAGATCCAAACCCAAGCACTATGAAAAGCCAGCTACTGCTGAAAAACACTGTCAAGAGACTTTACATTACCTCCCTCTACATCCTTTTCACATACAGGTACTTACTTCTCCTCCAAGAACTCTGGCCAGTAAAAAAATTGTCAAGGATCCAAATATCCAAATAGTTATGATCCAAGAAACAACCTTGAGAGATAAAGAACAATTCATTTATATGAGTAATTGTCATTGTGAAAAAGGAAAATGCATTTCCATAATTGCTTTCACTGCAATCAAGGATTTTATTATGCAAAACTGAATTCTGAATTGTGGCAAGAACAGTGTTTAGTATCACAGTGTAATTAACAAATGAAGTTCAGAAGTTACATTTATAGAATCACATTAATGGTAAATTTGGTATACACAGAATGCATGTGCAATGTGGTCTGTAAGTATTGTAACAGGAGTAGGAAGTTGAGTTAAAACTACCCTAAATGTCTTCATATCCCACCTATTACAAAATATGGGCTCAGACAGTTTTTAAAAGTCAGCCCAACCAATACAAGCAGTTGGAATTCTTCTTTCACTTATAAAGATGCCACTTTATCCTTTACTCAAACTGAGAATGCTCAGAAGACATAGGACTTTACTTCTCAGTGGAACTTGATGATGATGAGAACTTAATAAAGAGCCTCAGATTCCTGAGACCAAGTCTGTCATTATTTTTTCTTGCTTCTTTCATAGTACTGCTCTTAAACTACAGAAGAAATCCTAGAATCATTCTCTGGCTTAAAAAAATCCTTCAAATTAACTTATCTGGTTTTGGTGTTGAGCCACTGGGAGGACCAGAAGGAAAGCTCTCCTTTCTGAAACAACTTTTTAGAAGGAAACAACCGTCTAAGTCCAGTCTATGTATTTCCAAACATAAAATGACTGAACTTAAAGAATTAAGTCAGTACTCAGTTCAATACTTTGCTTAATTGGAAGTTCCATATTTCCAGAAGAATGAAATAGGAAAAACCAGATAAAAATCACAGCAGCACTAAAAACAATATAAGTGGCTTTATTCTATTTGTGAAAATAGCACATAGCCTTTTTTTGCTTCCTATTTTCCTCCGCTGACTAAGAAGAGGACCAGTTTAAAGTCTTAGAGCAGAAGTGCTCATCTCTCTCCAGTGTAGAGCCCACCTTTGGGTTCATCTGGTCCAGCTGCTGTCAGTCATCCTGTTGCTGGCTGCTAGCTTGCCCTCCTTTTACATATTCAGCACTCCTGCATCCATATGGTACACCCTCTGCTCCTAAGAAACATGAGACCCAGTGCTCCTGTACAGGAGGTGGTTCATCTGTCCCAAGGTCAAGGAATGGTCCTTGCTTTGCCAAGGAGACAGGTGAGTGGTCCACTCAGAAGTCATGAACGATAAAGTGGTTCAGTCTACTCACTTCAAGCCTCATAGAGACAAGATACTGAGAGTGAATTCTTAGTCAGCATTTGGTATGCCATATGGAAGCCAGAGGTCCCATAGGGAATGATTTTACCCCACCATTCACAAGAATCCTTGCATAAGCACATCCTGCTGGTTTACATACAGCTTATTGCCATACTTGGTCACATTTATAACAACTGTAACCACACGTTTAGTCATAAAGATTTCCAATGCAGGAGCACCTAGGCTTATATACAAATTGTTACTATAAATGATAACACTTCTTTATTTTAATCAGAACATAAACAAAAAAGCTAACAGTGTTTATGACAATTACATATGCACAATGCCTCTGAGTAGCTATTCACCCTGGAGTTCAAAAGGAATTATGGAAAAGTCTATTGACCAGAGGAAAGTTATTTGATTGTAACTGAGCAGGGAGGGCAAAATAGCAAACATCACTAAGGAAGATTAAATACACCAGATAACATGAATAGCATGAATTAAATAAGCAGTTTTATTTGTCAGGAAATTAGAATTCATGCCATCCAAAGAAGTGCTTTTTGCTAACATTTTTTAGTAATAAAATGCAAGTTAACAAAAGGTCACAATTAAAATGGAAAGATTCACTAATATGACTATAAACCCATTAGTATCGATCTGGTTCCTCTAGAAACCACATTGTTCCTTTGTTTTACTGTATAAAAACAAACCTGACATTTCATCATGATTAACTTACCCGTGGGCTATTTAATACATTCCTAACTGCTGTCTTTCTACACATTAACTTGAGAAACAGCACTTGAAATGCCCCACATTAGTATGTGAAAAAAAGACTTTCTACCTACGTAAGAATGCAAATTGCTTAGCAATCCCCAAATTTAGTTCAGATTTTTTTTAGGCAGAAGATTTATACCTACCTTAAATTGTCCATATAATGAAATCATTGAGAAGAAGAGGACAACTGCCAGAGGACCCCAAAAGTCTGGATTGTCTCTCACTACCTGCCTATTGAACCCAAGAGATGGCATAGGCATCAACACACATCGAATTTTGTAGTAAATATCCTTCAGATCAATGTCAAGTTCTTCCCTGAAATTGTAAAGCAAGTGAGCATTACTATATAGCACAGTAATGAAATAAAACTAAAAAAATAAGTACAGGGGCAAACAGTAGATTCATAGAGCAAGTCTCCTGTCAGCCACAAGGCTTTCTGAAGCCACGACTAGCAAAGGAACAGTTTATCCACAGTAAAGCAACACCATAACATCATGCTGCATTCAGTAACTGGTGGGACACAGATTTATTTAATTACTCAAAAACAAATTACCTGACTAACAACAGCAAACCTACATAGCATACCCCAACCAGGCTGGATGGGGCTCTGAGTTACTGGAACTGGTGAAAGGTGTCCCTGCCCAAGACAGGGGGGTGGAACTGGATGATCTTTAAGGTCGCTTCCAACCCAAACCATTCTGATTCTGTGATACCCTGAGAGTCTGCATTAACATTTTTAGGACATGTGACACATTTGTGTCATTGGAACTACAAGTCAAAGACATGCACACATAGAGAATGTCTGTGTGTTCCTATGCCAAGCAGTTTGCCATGAGCACACTTACTATGAAAATATTTTATTTCAAATTCAGCAAGAAAGAACACCATTACATTCACTAATCTTAAACCATTCCAAATACATCATGTAAAACTAATTTTTTAAAAGAAAATGGGGTTTAGCTTCCTTCAGGAACGGTAGCTTTGAACAGACCAGTTTATGCCTATTGTTCAATTTCTGGCTCATGTCCACTATGGGTAAAATAAAGTCACTTGAACTAGCTGCAACATGTATCAACAGATCTTGCCCTTCTCTCATTGCCTTCTCTGCTTCCTGTTACAAACTCTCTGCAAGCAGATACAAATTGGCCAGAAGACTCCTCTGCCCAGGACTCTCAGCTGGGACACGCTGCCCTAACTGTTCTAGCCTCAGGGGGAAGGAATCACACTTCCCCCATAAAGGGCAATTCCACTTCTTTAGGTGCAGAACCTCAGTCATGACTGAGGAACTCTGAAGAGTTGCAGGACACTTCCAACAGATAAACTGCTCTACATTTAAGAACATAGTGAAGAAAAATGCAGAATTATATCCTAAGTCCATTTATGAAGGTTTTGTCCGAGGCTTTGTTTTTTTGGCTTTTTCTTCAGAAAAGCTGATGTGAGAAAAAAATGCAAAGATGTGATTCATCACAAATTCTGTTTTAAAAAAAATAAATAGTGCTAATTCAATCCCTCAAGGCAATTTTTGGATTATTATTACTAAAGCTACTTTATAAGTGGTATTACTAACCGGTGACTAAGTAACAAAAATTGCTCTTTAACCATCCCTGAATTAAAGAACAGACTAGAAGCATCTATTTGCTACCATTTATCTAAAAAGGATGTAGCAGACCTATACTTTACTCTGTAGACTATAATACAAATATTTGCTACATGGAAATAATTATTTCTCATTGTCTACGTCTGCTGACAGCTTCTGACAGCTTCTCATGTGAATAAATTGTCTTTTGCATGAAGCTGACAGCTACCTCACCAGAAAGTGGTGGTAACTGTATCAGGAAATAAGTGTCTGGAGTAAGGCTGCCCAATGAGAAAGTAGGAAAAAATAATTTCACTTTATTTAACAAAACATTTGCAGTGTAGCCCTGCGATGGTGAACTTCCCTTAGCAGCCTGCTGTTGTTTCAATCCTTAACAGGATTCAGATTGTAAGAATTCATTATGACACATTTCTGGGAATAATCAAAACAACAAAATTACACTAAAGTCAGAATTCCTATGTTGTAACCTCACTACACAAGTTTGTTTCTTAATGAAAAGTTAGAGGTTCACAAAACAGACATTCACACAAGGACCTACTTCTGCACACTTTAATTTAAGCCAGTTCTCAAGTAGCACTGTCATTATTAAGCTCTCCAGATATCTGTTGTCTCCCAACACTCTCATCTGAGCTCTACAGAGTACTCTCTGTCTCACTCCAATTTTTTAAAGCATCATTATGTTTAATTCACAGGAAAACACTGAGACAATGAGAATGAAGTTGTTTGGGTGCAGAAAAAGGACCAGGCTGCCTGACTCTCAATGTAATAACCATAAGATACAAACTTTCTTCAGCCAGCCAGGTTTCTAGGAACAGAACAATGGATGAGAGACTTCCAGTTCTAAGGACATTATTGTCCTTCAGCACTAGCACCCTTTTAATCAAGCTTTATAGTAAAAGGCAGCATAAAGATTATAAAGTTTGTGCTACCTTGCTTCTAACATCCCTACTGTAACAACCATGAAGCACGATGCTTTTGCTTCAGAATAACTGACAGCACTGAGATCTACTTAGCAGGAGTCTTCCCACGGGGTTCTCTTAGTCTTTGATTCTTTCACAATATCCAGAAACATGAATGCAAAAGATACAAAGAATACAGTCTCTTTTTAAAAAATCATTACAAGATCAACAGCTAAAAGCAGAAAAGCCATATACTTATGGAGATTAAAATCAATAACAGAAACAATGTTTTCATTCTTGCACCAGAAAACACTCATTGGTCAAGTAATTTGTCAAACAGAATTCTAGTCACAGCACAAGGCTGTGACAAGGCTGCTAATAAAGACAGATACCCAGAAATAATTACAACGTACAAGAGTGGCTTGTTATCTTCTGGGTCATCATCTTCCACTTCCAGAAGCCAGCCATATCCTCTCTGTCTTAGGAATGTAGTTGCAGTAGATTCTTTGATGAATTCTCCTCCAAGATTCAGCTTAACATCTGGAGTTGTTATGGAACCACTAAGATCTAAAGAAAAAGGGAGAAAAATATAGACCTTTTCATGTCTTGCCAAAAGCCATTTGATTTTAAAAGTACTGGAAGATACACAACAAACATAGGAAGCTACTTGTGTTGGTCATGACCATAAAACAGTCAAAGTTACAAAATAAAGTTATACTTTCACAGATACATAATTTGAAAGTGTACTGATGGTTTTATTGCAATAGTAACAATGTTGGGTTAGGCCTCAAATACCAGGTTTTAGCTTTTAGATGGGACTCTTGTTTTATGACACAGTGTTGTGGTACAACAAAAAGGCTTCCATTTTGTGCATTTAAACACTTAAACATCATTAAGTGTTTAAATGCACAAAAGGAGGACGCTAATGAGAGTCTCACCATGCTATAAATTGTGGATTATTTATAATTTTTTTCTGATCATACTCTACCTCTTTTGGCACCCATTTTTTAATAGTGGCATTGTTTCAGCGAAAACCACTCTCTGCGTTTATGTCAAATTTTTCATAAAAGGAAAACATTTGAAAATGTTTTAATTTGTAATCCGCCTTCAATGCAGCTGAAAATGTTAGAGAAGGAATGCTATCATAGATCCTTAGGCTCTAGACAATTAGAAGTTAAACAGTTATACAACTTCTCTTTTATATACTATGATCTTTCTCTACCACAGTACAAAGCAAAACAAAGAGCAATTTATCTATGTTCTGGTTGGTTTTGGCAAAATTGCCAATAAATATTAATTTTTTTTTGCTCCTTTTATTCAGTTATATATGGACAGAAAATAAAAAATAGTATAGGAAAATAAATTAAGCAACTTGATGAAAGAAAAAGATACACAAGAAGAGAGTAATTATTTCTTTAGGAAATAATGGATTTCCATTATCTGCCAAGAAAGAAAAATCCAAACAGAAATGTGTAAATATTTTGCACAAGCTTACTATAAATATATTGAGAGGCAAAGAAAATATCTTTTGTCTTATCATCATTGTGTGCTTTTCACACATTAAAGGTCCTCAGCACAAATTTCCCAGAACACCTAACTACAGCAAGAACTTCTGACACACTCACAGAGGCACGTCTGGCCATGTTTGTAGATTACATTTGCAACATCCACTTTGGAAATATTACAGTGTCATAGAAACAACTTGTACAGCAACAGAATCTCAATGTCTTCAGCCAGCATTGATCATTCAGTATCACAATTAATTCACCAGAATTGTCCTTCCCAGACCAGCTTGCTGGGCCACTCAGATTCCAGCTTCTCCACAAAAGCTTTTCAACTATTTCATAACCATGAGAGTTACTGATCCACTCCTTTGATTCTTGGAACACCATCTGCACAGAACCCTGGTAAAGATCCCTGTAACTTAAAGCAGGAATTTCTCTTTGCTCTTCCCAGTCCCAGCACGCACACACCATTCTCACCAGACTCAAGCAAAGCCTTCCTCTGCTCTTTACAGAGGGGGGAAAAAGAAAAATCTTAATGCCTTAATCAAGCTGAAGCCGCAGAAGTTTTCTCTTGATTGGGGAACCCTAATGTTATTAAGACAATATATAATATATATTGTCTTAATAACATTTTATATATATATATGATGTTATTATTTCTTTCTGCTGCAAGATAAGACTTTTTTGCAAGGAGTGCTACTCTGTGCATAAATGCAGGAGTCAAAAGAAGCAAACACAGCAGTCCCACCAGCCATGTATTTCTCCTTTCTCAGGGACCACTGACAATCCATCCTGAGGCATAGAAATTTCTACACAAGTTGTATTTACCAAGACTTCTTTAAGCAGTCCATGGATACCTGCAACCACATCTTTTTGAATTATAAAATCTAATAACATGACCTTAAGTCTGTTTTGCAAGACAAAAGCTGCAGAAACCTAGGGGAAAAGGGATTGGTCACCTCCTCTTCTGCAGGCTGCTTTGAGTGAGATGTTTAATTGCAGGGCAATTGGAAAATCCGCCAAGAACTGATGACACTGATGGTTCCTAGTGAGAGTCTGGGTGTCTTCACTGCTATTGTCTCAGGCTGAACACAACAGAAGCAAACCCAAAGTCTCTCAGATGCCTCATTTCAACAAAGCATTGCAGAAAACCAGCTTTCAAAACAGTCTTGACACTTAATTTTGAAAAAGCAGTACAAGAGGCAAAACCCAAAACAAGAGGGCTCTTTCTACTCTGTCTGGTGACCTAATTGTGAACATCTCCCCAGCTTTCTTCCATACAGCTCCCACAGAAATAAGAAGAGGAAACACTACAGCTAATTTTTATTTTTTTATATAGACTGAGATTTGGGAAACATATAAAAATGCGTAGTATTTTAATTTAAAAATATCTAGATGCTGGATTTTGCTTATTTTTTCTTTGCTAGGGTAGGCCTATCCAGCACTTTGAGGACACGACCACACTTGAACACACAGGAGATCACATCTTGCTTGTGTTCATAAGAAACACAGAGCCAAGTGTGATTCAACACAACCTACCAGAAAGGTGGTTTTACTGGATTGGGTTCAGCATTGCCCAACAAATACTTCCAGAGAAGAAGCAGAGAGCTTCTGGTCAGAGGTACATGGATTCCTTTTCAGGCCAAGGTGAAGAAGAAAAAACCAAAACAAAGGAAAACTAACCAGCAAAAAAAAAAACCTCAGCAACAAAAAAACCCACAGCTACAACAGTATTGTTGGCTTGTGTTTCTTTTCAGAAGGACTGTGAAGTTCACTAAAGAACAGGTATTCTACAGTAAATTCTCCATTTCAGCAATTCCTTTCCAGGGTGGGACACATGAGTGAGGATTTATATGATTCCTTAGTCGCAATTTTAAGAGTAACTAAATATACACATGGAAATAGAATCCTTGTTATTTAAATGGGTAGAGACCAAAAAAATATTCTCCAACAAAGTAAGTTTGCACAATGTTGACTCCTGTATGTTCCGTTTTGAAGTCTGACGGCACATCCTCACGGCACGCTGGCACAGCACTGCTGTTTGTGCAGCAGCCTGGCCCAGGCCACGCTTCACTCCCTAAATGACACACACGGCCTCCTTTTCTGCTCCATGGCTGTGCCGCAGTGACACACGGCGCAGACACTTTGGCCCATTACAGCAACGTGAGCATACGACACAAGCTTCGGTAGGACAACAGAGCGGGCCTCCAGCAGCTCGGGAGCCAGAGGAGCGGGCAGTGACAGTGCTCACGGCTATGCCACCCAGCCGGGACACTCTCGGCCCCGGCTCCCAGAGCAGCTGCAAGCGGAGGGCACGGCCGCCTTTGCCACGCTGCTGCTGCTCCCGTGACGCGGGCGGCAGCGGCCCCAGGGCAGCGGCCAGCTCGGCCACCCCGCTCCGCCCCCAGCCACGACACCAACCGCGGGGCCGGCGGCACGGAGGGCAGCGAAGGGCCCTGCTGTCTCCGCGGCCCGGGAACGGCCCGTTCCCCCGGGGCCCGGCCCAGCCCCTGCCTCGGGACAGCGAGCGCGGCCCTGCCCGCGGCCCCGCGCTCACCTTCGGCGTCCGCCGAGGAGACGAAGGTGAAGTCCCCGCTGCTGGGCGCGTAGAGCGGCGGCTGCTGAGCGCCCGGGGGCTGCATCTCCCCGCCCTCCGCGGGGGCTGCGGGGCCGGCGAGAGGCGAGCGGCTACCGGGGCCTGGGGCCTCCCGCGTCCCTCCTGCGGCGGCGGCAGCGAACCCAGAGCGCAGCCGCCTCACGGGGCGACAACAAACGGCGCCGCCGCTGCCATTGGCTGCTCGCAAGGCGTGGCCGCACTGGCCGCCGGTGCCCCAGCGCTGAGTGGATCCCGGCGCTTCCCGGGAGTGAGGTCACTTCCACGCCGCCGCCAAGCTCCTCCCGGGGGCTGAACCAACCTCCCTCCCTCCCTCCCTCCCTCCCTCCCTCCCTCCCTCCCTCCCTCCCTCCCTCCCTCCCTGCCTTCCTTCCTTCCTTCCTTCCTTCCTTCCTTCCTTCCTTCCTTCCTTCCTTCCTTCCTTCCTTCCTTCCTTCCTTCCTTCCTTCCTTCCTTCCTTCCTTCCTTCCTTCCTTCCTTCCTTCCTTCCTTCCTTCCTTCCTTCCTTCCTTCCTTCCGACACTTCCTTCCGACACTTCCTTCCGACACTTCCTTCCGACACTTCCTTCCTTCCTTCCGACACTTCCTTCCGACACTTCCTTCCGACCCTTCCTTCCTTCCTTCCTTCCGACACTTCCTTCCGACACTTCCTTCCGACACTTCCTTCCTTCCTTCCGACACTTCCTTCCGACACTTCCTTCCGACACTTCCTTCCTTCCGACACTTCCTTACTTCCTTCCTTCCGACACTTCCTTCCTTCATTCCAACACTTCCTTCCGCCACTTCCTTCCTTCCGCCACTTCCTTCCTTCCGCCACTTCCTTCCTTCCTTCCGCCACTTCCTTCCTTCCGCCACTTCCTTCCTTCCTTCCTTCCGCCACTTCCTTCCTTCCGCCACTTCCTTCCGCCACTTCCTTCCGCCACTTCCTTCCTTCCGCCACTTCCTTCCTCCCTCCCTCCCTCCCTCCCTCCCTCCCTCCCTTCCTTCTGACACTTCCTTCCTTCCTTCCAACACTTCCTTCCGCCACTTCCTTCCTTCCTGTTCCCAATCCCTGTTATAATAAAAAGACAAACACTGGCTCTGTTTGTGGTCTCTGCTTTGAAGAATCAGAAAGTGGGATCTCACTTTTCCTGTGTTCAATGACTTAGCAGAAAAGCTCCCAGACAGGGTAAATCCATCCCTTTGTTCCCTACTAAATACCAACATTTATTCTGAGTGGACACACTTTTTGCCTGACATCTCGAGGAAACAGGCTTAAATGTGGCATTCGCGCTACATACATTTGATTCCATTTCATACATAGATCTCATTAAATGCCATGAGATATAAATATAAATGTATTATAAATTAGAAAAGTTGCAGGTCCAGAAATAGCATTAGAACAGTAGTTTGATTTGTAGAAGCAACTTTCTTTTTCATATATACCCCATTAAAGGATATCTACAAGGTCCATCTCAAAAAATTTTTAACAAGTAAAACCCAATCTTTTCTTTTTTACGGAAAGATCATGACCCGAAGTTCCTACTTTGCCATATCCAAGGATCACTCAAATTTGCATGTATATTAAATACAATTTGGGTTCAGGTTCTCTGTAGACATTTTACAACAATTATCAGTTTCCTTGCAGCAGAGGAAAAATCACCTATATTTGCACATAACCTATTTTTAAATCAAAAATTGTCTTAAGAGTACAAAATGCCCCTACAGATACTTGTATTGTCAGATTTTCCCTTTTAAAAGGTGAGCAGTCAACACATCTGTTAAGAACACCTCATTTTCTTAGCTTTTTCTTATGTGGTACAAGATTTTTGCAATAGGCTTCTTTCTCTTTTTTCAGTTACAGCCAGCCTGTCAGAATTCAAGGAGCTTTTGGATAATACTTTTAGTCATATAGTTTTCTGCAAGGAGGTGGAATTGGACCTGTTCATCCTTATGGGTCCCTTCAATTTGAGACATTCCATGAGTCTATTATTATATTTAACTAAAGTGCTATGAGTGTGCTGTTTTCTGTTGTTGTTGGGATGTCTTGGATGCTTCTGGAATCTGCCCTCCAGAGGATGCCAGACAGGTTTATTATTGGACAAATTTCAAATAATGAAATCATAGAATTATGGAACCATTTAAGCTGGAAAAGACACATCAGATCAAGTCTAACCATTACCTTAACACCACTAAGTCCACCACTCAACCATGTCCCCACGTGCCACAACTACTCTTTTTTGAATGCTTCCAGGAATGGTGACTCCACTGCTTCCCTGGACAGTCTGTCCCAATGCCTGACCACTCTTTCAGGGAGGAAATTCTTCCTTTAGCCAATCTAAACCTTCTCTGGTGCTTGAGGCCATTTGCTCTCATCCTGTCCCTGGTAGCCTGGTAGAAGAGGCTGCCCCACCTGGCTGCACCCTCCTTTCAGGAGCTGTAGGAGTGATAAGGTCACTCCTGAGCCTGCTCTAATCCAGGCTAAACACCCCCAGCTCCCTCAGCCTCTCCTCACAGGACTTGTGCTCCAAACCCTTCACCTGCTCTGTTGCCCTTCTCTGGACAAGCTCCAGCACCTCAGTGTCCTTCTTGTAGTGAGGGACACAGAGCTGGACACAGCACTTGAGGTGTGCCCTCACCAGTGCCCAGTAGAGTGGAACAATCCCCACTCCTGCTGGCCACACTGTTGCTGACACAGGCCAGCATGCCCTTGGCCTTTTTGCCTCTCTGGGCACATCACTGTCAAGCTGCACCCCCAGGTCCTTTTCCCCCAGCTATCTTTCCAAACATTCTTCCCCAAGCATACAATACTGCAAGGAATTGTTGGGACCCAAGTGCAGTACCCATTGGCCTTGGCCCGCTGATCCAGCCTGTCCAGATCCCTCTCAGGAGCTTAAACTCCTTTCTTAGTTTTTATTTTTTGTTTGATGGGTTTTATTTTTTTTTTTATTCAACTACATATGGGGATGGCAACAAAGAATACCATGTCAAGGAATTGCTTGCACTTAAAGCAAACCTTTCACTTGGCTCATTGCAATTCTTATTTATTGAAATAGAATTTTAAGCTGTTTAGTACTTGCCTCCTAACAAGACCAACAGTATACAAAGCTAGAACAAAACTTAGTGATTAGGGACTCAAAAGTAGTGTACCTCTTGATAAACAAAAGGAGTATTCCTCAGGGCACTGTAAGAGGGTCGGAGGAGACAAAAGAGAAAGAGATGAAATATCACTCTGAATCAGCTTTGAGGAGGAAACTTGGACAATGGTAGTTAATGACAGAATATTATGCAATAAGATGAGTCACAAATGCATGTTTTATTAGCGTGCTGAAAAGGAGCAGTGACAAATGAGGCTGCATGACAGGCTGGGTGACTAGTTCTGTCTCTCTTTGTTTCATGGTTTCATGCACTGGACCCTGTGCTATGCATGCGCTGTGACATTTTCTAAGTATAGGTGAAATACACGTAGGTTGATGTGAAGCAGGAGACAATTTTGTGACACTGCTGGTGCCTAGAAAAGACAACATATTGTTCACTATTTGGAAATATTTTCTGTGTTTTCTCATTCTCTGATTCTGACTGTGATCTTTGTATGAGCGCAAGCACTTAAGTAATTTGATTTCTCTGCTTTCAATAGACTATGTATAAAGACATTAATTATCACTCTTTACCTACTTTTAAAAATAATTTTGATAGGACAAGAAAACTTGCTTTAATTATTTCCTTTTCTAGGGATCTTCTGACCAGCTGAGATCCAGATGGAATTTCACATCAAAGAGACACTGAAGGACACAAAGGATAGATGTTCTGCCTATGCCTATGTAAAATAAAGTGAGTAGGTTTTTAAGAGTTGCTCTTCCAGATGCTCTGTCATACATGAGTAGTGGAGGATCAAGAAATCGACCTGATCCAAACCCTCTGGATTTTTCTCAGCGTTTGCTCAAATATTCAGCTTTTGCTCTCCTCCTTTCAGCCTCCCTCCCTTCAGACTACAGAGGAGTAACCCTCTATCCCCAGCCTGAGCTGTGCCAGCGGAGGGCACTCCAGCGTCGCTTTTTCCAGATCAGCCCTTGTCCGGAGTTCCATTCTGGGATTTTTTCCTGGGGGAGTGTGTGTGAGAGAGAAGTGCTTGAAACCAGCTGAATAAACTGCCTTTAGTTATTAAAGCCCACACCACATATAAATATGTGAGCAATCATAAAGTGTTCTGTTGGGTCTGTTGAAGTTCAGGGTGTCTTACAGCTCTCCGCACACAGCCATCCTTCCATGTATTTTAACTATTGCCAAATGCTGGCTTTGTTCCTACCACCAGTGGGGCTTTGCTTTCTCTCTGGCTTACTGTATGGAAAAAAGGGAAAGGGGAAAGGGAAAGGAAGCATTTCAACAGATTGTAATAAGCTGTGCTGCATAAAAATGCCTTTTTGCATCATCACAAATACAACCCGTCTGCCATTAGGAAAGGCTCCTGTTTGATTTAAATTTTAGACATTCAAGAATCATGCATTATGTGAATTCCAAAACATATTGTAATAATTACTGTGTGAAAAGGAAGTCAGAACCACTGATGTTAAGAGTCATCTTCTGATTTCTTTGGGAAATTTGGAGCCAACTGCCATGATGGGGCAAGTAGGCAGACTGCTGTGGAGTTTTATTCCTGATGTCTCAGAGTAATATCAGACTAGGTTAGTTGTTATAATATAAATCATCCACTTTGAAATGGCTTTTGAATTTGCATCTAGGGTTGTTAGAGCTTCTCTTTGGACCTGCCTCACTGTATCCCATTGTTTGAGTCAGGGCTGCTCAAATTAGTGAGGCCTGGCATCTTGGAACAATATGACTGTTGGGTTTAGTCTTGATATCAAAGTCCCAAAAAAACCCCATCTCATTTATGAATTAAAGTTACCATCTTTTAATGAAACCATTAAAAATGAATGAATTAAATGCATCATAGATACACCAATTTCTGCTGGTAGCAGAAATATTTGTTAACTGGACCATTAATTCTGGACAGAAAAACAAGTTTTTGATAGCTGCATCATAAAATTTCAAGTACTTATGAACTGAAACTTGCTTTACATCAAGTAACCATTCTCTAGTTTTTCTGACAGCAGAATGGCATTGCACAACTTACTCTGTAAGCAAACAAGATATAAAGTAATTGTACAAGGAGGAAATTTGCAGAGAAGGTGCACTCAGGTAATGTGGAGACAGTTTTTGACAAGCACTACAACACTTTGCTGCTTACTCTTATTTTCCACCACAATAAAGTATATTGTGCTGCGAATGTGAATGTTTTAATAACCTCTGAAGTTTGTATGCTAATACAACTTGAAAATCCTACCACTTATTTGGAAAAGTGATTTCTTTTACATTTGCACTGAAGTTGTGATATGTCCTGTGTCCTAAATGCCACAAAGTATCAGAGCTCCTTTCAAGTTAGCGATGCATACCACAGTCAAGCCGATCTGACAGACTGACCCCAGACCTGCCTAATCTGCATGAAGTGCCATTCAGGTTGTAAATGTGACACAGTTCTCCTCTCTGACCTCCTGCTGCCTCTCTGTGAGGTCAGTCACTGGATACTAAGGTTGAAAAGTTTGAGTGTTTGCTAGGGCCACACAATGTAGTAACTGAAATGGATATGGTAATTCATATGTCTGCCTTTGATGACTTGGTAAAAAATTGCTTCTCCTGGATTTGTTCCACAGGAAGATCCCATTTGATCTTCTATGAGTTACTTTTATATTGATTACATGATAAAGTACCTGATCAGTAGGCTGTGTTTTTCTTTTTATGCAAACAAAACTTGCCATGTAATTGATGGCGTCAAAATACAGACAGCTGTAATGTCTAAGAGAGTAAACAGCTAATTCTGTCTAGCAGTTTGCTGTGACCAAGGCATTACAAACGTAAAAAACACTTCAGCTAATAACAGGACCTGTTATTTTTTCCCCATCTCCTTAATGATTGAAGGCATCAGAAATAAGAGAAGGCTGTGCTTATTGTAGCTACTGAGGGTACCATTACCTACATTGTGAGATAAATCCCTGATGAACCTTGAAGAAATCCCACTAGGCAACTGCTGTAACTCCAGAGATGCTGTGGAAATTCTAGGTAAAAATAATAATGGTAAGTTTACAAATGGAATATGTGTGCTTTGACAATCAATACATAATTTTGTAACAGAAGGAAAAAACATAATTCTGTGGTTCTAAGTCCTTTGTTGTTCTAACCAATATGTTAACAGATGGCTTAAACAACAGAATGGAGGATACACTTAGAAAATTTCTGATTATACTGAGTTTCAAAGGGTTACAAACCCTGTTAGAATACAAAACCACAAATCAAATTGGATGTACTTAAGAAGTACACTTAAGAAGTGATTCAAAAACAGCAATAGGGAATTCATTACAGACAGATATAAAAAGCTGTAGCTGGGAATGAGTCATCATTTTCATTAATATAAATGGAGGTTTACCTGTGTAACAGATAAAAATTGAGGCTATTCTGTGAAACACTAGAAAAACTGCGCTACTGCAGAAAACATGTGCTGGTGAGTCCTGAAAAACAAGTCTGTGTTCAGCCTCAGTAGGATTATTAAGAAAGGTACAGAGAAGTTGAGAGAGAGCACCAAGAACAGTTAGAGGTTAATAAAATGTGACTTATGAGAAATAGTTTAGTTTTGTTTTGCTTGAGAGAGAAACCTGAAAAAGAGCTTTCCCAGTGGACATACAATCTCTCATATTTGAGAAATACTTTTCTCTATAACCACATATTGACTCAGCAGCTTGAGGATTATCTGGATCTCCTTGTTGGCAAGTGAGACTGGAGTGAGAATAGTATCATATCCTCTTCTGGAAGAAACAAGTCAAAAGAAATTAAGGGAGAGCTGACCTTGCATTACCCTCAAATCCAGCAGCCTGTAACACCCCTCAGTCTTTAATTGATTTCAAGGAGTGTTCACTTTGTCTGTGTGGTTTTTTATGAGCTCATTTTTGTTAGCTCTGACATTAACTATCCAGATTAGGGAAAGCTCTTAAGAAAAAGATAATGAAATCTCCAACCTGCTGGATAATAGGTAGGTGCTTTACTAGTGGATTTTTTCCAGTGGGATAGTATCGTTGCCTAACCTAGAAAAAGGAAATTTTTTCTACTGCAGGACAATTCTAGTATAGTTACATCTCTGTAATTCACTACGTGAAAATTTGTTGCAAAAACTTAGACCTCCAAAATAACAACAGAGTGATTAGAGGACATTACTTCTACAAAAGAAGTAGTAGAGTAGACATAAACAGAAGCTATTCTGTAGGTTTTTTGCCACAAATGAATTCTTACTCTACAGCAAAACAGCAGATAGCTGATTTTAAGTGACTTTACCATCTTTAATATACCACCATTTGGGTTTGCAGAAAGAAGTCACCATGTATTGCTTTCTTTCACAGTAAGCCATATCACATTTAACATGTGATAAGAGTTGACATCTGCATATAATAACAAAGTTGCAGGTGTGCTCTCAAGTTCATGTTGCACTTTGACTTTACAGGAAGACTGAAAACATTTTAGGTCCTGGTGTAGACAAGTCAGAATGAAGTCTCCAGGCCCCCAGAGCCCACAAATGTCCCAGGAGAGCGCCATGCATGCAAGGCAGCTCCAAACACAGAGGAGGAAAACAGATGAGTCACTTGGCCACCTCTGTAAAAAGTGGTGGCCGACCAAGGACAGCGGTCTTTGCTTCCAGTGTGCCAGGAATGAAGGGGCAGGAGCCCCTGTGAGAGCTGCTGTTTCACTTCCCCAGACACTGTTGAACCATGGGTGCTGCTACATCATGAACCCATTAACTCTCTGTTATCTCTTTATATGCACTTGTGCCTGTGGGCTCTGTTTTGTGCTGGGCAGTGCTTCAGAGCTGTTTCATTCAGCTACTTTTGCCCTGCCAATGAAAAGAAATGGAGCAACTTTCCTGTAGTTCAGTTCCTTCAAAGGCATAATTCCAATTCAGCAAAGAGCTGAATTCAGTAAGAATGTGTAAGTTATCTGTATTGAGGAAATATGACATAGTAGATTTTTTTTTCCCCAAGCAGAAAAATCCTGTATCAGATACATGACCAAAAATGGAATAAAACTGAATAAAATAGAAAAATTTATTTAAAATTGCTAGGGTACATCTGTGAAAACAGACACATGGATTTTTGAAGTAAATACTTTTTTTTAATTTTGACATAGAACAGAGATCTCAGCATAGTATGATAAAGAAGATATTCTCATCAACATCTAAAAATTCCATCTTTTCAATTTCTTAGTTACTTAGCAGAGCAACTTTGTGCTTCAAAGCTCTCTTTCAGACTGGTCAAAATATGAAGAGTAACCAAGCTCTTGGTTGCGCCTTCATCTCTCTTCTCACAGCTAAATTTAATTTCATTCCCTCCTACTTCCCCAGGAGAGTGTACTTCTCATCAAAGACTGCAGTTAATGTTGTTTACAGCAGAAGCAACCAAAAGTTAGAAAGATTACTTTTATTATGTGTCTTCTTTTGTTTACTCTTTATAACTGCAGGTTGAGTCAAATCCCTTGTGCTCCACAGCTTTATTCTGTAAGAAAATACAAGTAGAAAAACCCACACTGTTTTCTGGTGGATATTGAGTTGCAGCATACTGAGTGTTTTAGTCTTGAGATGTATGACAGCTAAGACAAGTGATAGAAACCCAAAAAGCTCTATTAGGCCTCATAATTAATGTACAAGGATGTGGACAGGTGTTTGAATCAATCAAATGAGAGGGCTTCATTTTCCACTTAAAGGCAGTTGCAAAAACTCATCTCTAGAAAGCTGCTGACAGAATAGTGTTAATGGGTTAATGGCTGTTGGTGAACCAGAAGAAGAAAGTGTGCAGTCCAGGCAGGGAGCCTTGTAAGAGCAAAATCCTGAACAGATGGTGAAAATTCAGTCCTGGAGCTTGAAGGGAGATGGATGATCCTTTTTTTTTTTTGAGACCCTAGGGAGAATCTTAGGGAGCAAACCAGGAGCTCTGACATGATGATGAGAAATTAGAATGAACTAGAAATATTTACTTTTTGCTCCAGGTGCCTGTGCAGTTTTGCTGCCAGTTGGCATTTCAGAGATAATAGGACCAAGCTGGAAATGTGAGCTATGGAGCAGACAAATTTTGGTGAGGCTGACAAAGAAAATAAGAGCCAGATGAGGGCTTATGTCTCATGCTATGCCGAAAGTGAAAGAACTGTGCAAGCCCTGAGGCAATCTCCTTCCTAGAGCTAAAAATGGGTATGTAAAATTTTTTGGTAGAGAAAAGGACAGAAGAGAACTGAAAAACATGCCCATGAGGTTGCAAAACTGAACAAATTATGCTGTTCAGGTAGCTGAAGACAAATTTATACAATTTTGATTTGGCAGTGTTATCAAATAGAACTGTTGGCTTCGCTTGTTTTTAGCTTCTTGTGCTATTCAGCCATATTGTCCCAGTCTGAAGACTTTCTGTGTTCTATGGAAAAATTGACAAAACCACACATGACTTAATGATTGTAATTAAAGGACTATTCTCTTCTTCCTGACATGTTTTGTTGTCTTTTATCCCAGAGTGTCATTTTTCTAGAGGGATCACATTGAAATGGAGCCTTTTGCCCCTGCTTTGTGCTGATGCACACAAATACTATAGTGCGTAGCAGTAGAATATCAGGCACTGGAAATGTGGAATATTGTGCTGTATGGAGAACTGGAGTATGTTCCATGTCTTGTGAGATCAGAAGTGAGTGCCATTAACTCTGGACTTTGGAGGGAATCCTTTACTTACAGTAAGTAGTAGGAAAGTCTTCCTTAGGACTGCTGGGGGGCAGGGGGGATGGGGGAAATGCAAGCTGAGGAACAGTGTTTTAAACATTTAAAAAAATTGGTGAGCCTTTGGAAGACAGTTCTAAAGGGTAGGGAATGGTAGCCTGTGGATAGTCTCAATCCCATCAGAGGAAAGGCATAATAAGACCAGATCCAGTTTTTCCATGGTGGAATCAGTGAATAAGCTTATATTATATAAACCAGCATATTTCAATACTTCTCTAAAGTATTTTGAAGTGAAAAATTAACCATCAGTGTTCTCTCCTCCATCCTATAAAGCAGAGGAGCTGGGAACATATACAGCTGATTTTTCAGATTTTCTCAGCTGCTTTCCCCAGTTTTATTCCACAGTATCTTGGAACTACATTCTTTTCTATTTTGTATATGCTTGTAGTGAGCAGAGTAATGCTCCCTGCAAACACTAACAATTTTAGGTTTGTTTTTACAGCCTATCCTCTTCCTTCCTAAAGGTCTGATGATTAACAAGCTGAGTTATAACATATTCACAACTTAAAGATAAAAAGATGCTGATGAGATACTTAAAATGTCAAAACACAGACCTATAGAAAGCAGGAAACTGCACCCTACAGAAGAACGTAGTTTGTTGCTACAATGCAATATAGTGTGGTACAATAGAGTGTGCTTTCAATGACTTATGAACGAGCATTTCACTTGCCTTCTCAGCCCTCTGGACCTGAATTAGCCTCTTGATAGCTCTGATTAACTTGGCCCCTTCAGTCATATAATGCTGGTTTTTCTCGTAGATAAGCAGCTTTTGGTTCGTTGTATTTGGACTGTTTCCCACAAGTGGTATAAATGTGTCCTTAATGCTTCTTACAAGTTTGTTAATGAGATTAGAAGGATGACTGTAATATTTGTTGATTACTATCCAGTATACTGCTAATCCATTAGCAGTGAGGAAAGGGAAGTGCACAGCATGGATTTGAACAAAAATCTCAAACAGTAGCACTTGTTAACTTTCAGCAGCTTATGTATTTTATTGTGCTCATTGCTAATTAAAATTCTTACACGGAAAGCTTGCTTCACCCTAGGCTTGACCTGCCTCATATGATGCACTGAGGTGGCAGGTTCCTTGAATTAGGGTAGTTTGGGCATGTGACAAGTATTCTCTGATCACCTTCCTTGTTGTGAGGCTCTAATAACCAGCTAGCACGCAAGAAGTGTATTAGAGTCCTTACTGTGTCAGTTCTCCTGTGTGAAAACATGTTGGGATTCAATAAGAAGGAAATAAGGTGGGGGCTATTTCTAACCTTCACATCTGGCATTGAAATTTATTCCTCTGCACTTGTTTTTCTTTTCTTCTTTGACTTTACTCCTTTCTTCTCCCTCTCCTTTTTTCCTGTGAATCTTCCCTGACATCCTTCTCTTTGAAACAAAGAGATTTTTAACAAAATGTATTTAACTAGAATTTTATGATGATATTGGAATGGTCAGATTACTTTTGTGGGAGTTGCAACCCTCAAATTCTTTCAAGACTGGGACCTCAAAAATTAGCTTGAGATCTGTGTCAACTGGTACCACCTGCCTCAATGCAAAAACATAACAGCAGTAATAGATTTGTTAGTATTAAAACTCTTTTTTTCCCCTCCAAATTATAAGAATATAATAGGAAAAACAGCAAAGTGTTGCTCCTCTTCAAACCTGTGAATATCCCAGTATCCAGAGAGAAATTGCAGTGATCTGGAGACACAGAAACTTAGCTACATAGCTACTCCTGTCACACAGAGGTCTCAGGAGCTTTACTCACATTCCCTTAGGTTCTCTATTCAAAATTGCCCCAGACCACTCCCAGCTGACAGTTTGAAGGTAGGAATGGGAGCACACCTGGCTCCCTGCAGCCAGTAGCAATAGTGCCTTGCTGGGAAATTCTAGAAGCTCATGCACTGAAGGTAAGAGGGTATGTCAGCTCACACTTAATCCTAAAAAAGGCCTAAACAACTCCTATTCTGAATTACATATTAGAAGATGAGAGTGAGATCAGGTGCCTGGTGGAAGCAAAACTTTTCCAGTACAACATGAAAAGAAGTAAGAGTGACTAGGAGATTTCTTCCTCAGGCTGTAGGACAAAACCAGTATTTCATGAAAGCCACAGCCTGGAAGAGGAGTGAGTATAGCAGTATCTCCCAACAGTCAGGGTGGCAATAGCCAATTCAGGAGTAGATATCTGCCCCAGACCTGAGGCACATTGTCAACAGCAGGAATCCCCTGGGCCAGCACTCATGGCCAGTTCTGCTCCACTGATGTCAGTGGGAGTTTCTCTGGGATCCTCTGTGGAGCCTGGGCTTTGCTGCTCCTTTGCCTCCCCTGCCCCTCAAACATGCACAGCCTCATCTTTCACAGCGTACTAATGCTCATCTGTGCCTGGCACAGAACCACCCTTAAACTGTTAAACTCCTTCTGCTGACCACAAGAACATCAGAATAACCTCTGTGAATCGTCAGCAAAGATTCAATAAATATTTCAAGTGAAGGGAATTGAATTACTTAGCATCTGCTCTACATAATGTGAAAAATAAATGACTATTGCTGCTAGATTAGAAATCAGCAGTCACTTCTCACTATTAGCTTAATTTCAAGCAGGAAGCTTCTTATTTATGTCAAGTCAATGCAAGAGCAATTTGTTTTTTCATTAAACCTTGTACTGTTTCCATTTTTAAGTCTCATTTGGCTCCTGGAAAAAAAAAAAAAAAAAAAAAAAGAAAATCACAATAAAATTGTAATCTGCATTTTGGACAGAGAGGACAACCAGATTTTTTTTTCTTTAAAATATAAAGTGGTCTTCACATATTGTCCACGGTAAGAGCGCATTTGCTACCCAAAATGCTAAAATAAAGATGGAAGGATAAATTGAATGTAAACCATCCTGTCTCCTGCCTTAAAGACAACACAATATTTCCTCTACAGACTTGATTAGCAAAACTTTTGTGACAAATGAAAATATCTAATTCTTTGAACTGTGCTTGAGCCAACACAATTACATTTTATCAGAAAACACTACTTGTATGATCAGATTTGTATATTTCTCTTTTGTTTTCTTTTTGGAGATTCAATATAATACACAAAACAAAACCAGGTAATTAATCACCTTTTTTTTTTCAATAACAGCATACACTGGAACTTTTCTGAATGTATTTGAGCTAGTTTAGATAATGATCAGATCCAGTGCCCCAAATAAATTATAGATCAGTCCATTATATTTATTAGCAACCACTGGGTGTCGCTGTGTCTCCACAAATACATCTAAAATGGGCTGATACTATATTAAGAAAATAGATCAGTTGCAAATAATGCCTACCATTATTGTGTCTTTTTATGTCAAGTTGCTTATTCTCCTGAATATATGAAACTCTTTACCCCAAAGTAATGAACAGGTAGTGATAAGAAAAGTAGAAATCAGCTAGGAGACTACTGTAGGAAAAAGATACTCTCTTTCTGCTTTTTCTGCTCTTTTTACAATCTGCAACTGTGACTACTGGCATCAGCATGGGCAGAGCTCATTTTATATTTCATTCTCTGCAACATATTGGCTACAAAAAAGCCTACCATATCTTTTAACTAAGCTCTGCATCTATTGTGTTATTAAAGCCTCATACCTTACTGCATTTAGAAGCTGTTCTCCTTTAAAAGATTCATAGTGGCTATAAATATTAACCTCAGCATGGAATTCATCCTGTAAACAACTTGTTCTCCAGAAGGAAGTTCTTTCTTCAGTGAATATTTTTCTAAAAAAGATTGATTATGGCACACAACAGCTCAAAACTCTGGTTTTCCAGCCCTCTGTTTCACCAACAGCTTTCAGTCTGACAGAAAAAGCAAAGCCCAGGATGACTTCCAGGCTTTGGACAGTTCATTGTACACATTACTCCCCTGAATGCTTCTCCAGCTATTTATGTTTCCCCAGACAGAGTGTCATTGTCAGTGAGGGTTACCATGCACTGCTCGCAGGGACAGCAAAGAGAACCTCACCAGCAGCAGCATCCCAGCCTGGAGCTGAGCTGTGCTGAGCTCCTGCCAACAAGGCCTGGCAGGTCATTGCAGGACTTCCAGTGGGAAGAGCAGAGGCAGAAAGAGGCGCTGCTGTCAAAGGAAGGAACCTGGATCCAACTCATCAGGATATTTAAAGCCCTCACTTTCAAGTCCAGGCATATAAGTTGCCTCTCAAAGTCTTTTTCCATAAGATTCTGCCACAAGTAATTGTCATGACTGGCACATATGCAAAGCTCAGAAGAAATACATGGTGATACTCTCTTGGCATCTCTGGACTTAATACCAGTATAAGTAGAAAGTATTGAGACTGGCAGATAAATGCATCTAAGATTCAACATTTCTTTGGTCTTGCAGCTATGGTTATCACAGAGCAAGGGCAGAAAGTGCTGGTGAAATGTTTTCTTTTTTTCTTTAGGGTAAAATTAATGTGGTATATATTTAGCTATAAGAAGCATCCATGTGACATATATTTAGCTATCTGAAGTATTCATGCAATAGACAGGCAGCTGTAGGTATCAATGACACTATTCTGATTGATCAGTCTCAGCAAGAGAGGCAGAAAGGTCAGTGTTCTGATGAAAATAGGAGAGAGAATTTCTGACTTAGAGTAAGTCATACATGTATTATCTTCTAAATTCTGAACATGCATTCGAAACATTCTCTGGTGAGGAGCTGAAGCAGCTATGCAGTTACCTCTGCCTCTGTGAGTCTGCTGATGCCTAAGCAGTTGCAAGGACTGGGGCCTTGTGGTTGCAGCTAGAATTGTCTAAAACTTAGGTTTTTGTACTCCTGAACGTGGACTATTTCCCCTCAGATCTGGAATGGAAACTACAGGCGCTGTCACTCCATCACCAGATCTTTTCTGTTTTCTTGTTTTGCTTTTGTTTTTGTCTTTTGCTTTTAAAAAGCAACAGAGATGACTTATCTCATAGGAGCTCTCCAGCAGGTTTGCTGCTGTTGCCCTGCAGCCTGGCACAGCTCTCTACTGTGCGCCAGAGATCCCAGGACACTCAAGAGCCCCCTCTGTATCCAGGCTTCCCAGCTCCCAGACACAGCTCAGGGAGCCAAAAAACTCCAGTGTCCAGTGTAGCACCCAGTCCTCTGCTGAGGAGGGGGGAGGTCTTGTGACACCCAGTGGGAGTTGTGACACCCCATGGGGGTTGAGGCTCCCAGAGCTCCTGGGCTCTGTGTTACAGCCTGGGAGGTCAGCAAGAAGGGAATCTGCCAGCTCTAGGGGCAGGGGACTTGAAATTTGGGGACATCTAACCATCAGCTAGGCTGAAGAGCAGACACACCTGTGCCTTGCATGTTCTATAAGCACAGAGTAAATCTATGTGGGGGCCACCACCAGCCTGAGATTAGCCCAAGCCCTGTCAAAAATTGAATTTGATCTCTCAAATCCCAAATCAGGTTGTAACTGTGGATCAAGACTTATGAAGAACCGCTCTCTGAGGCAGTCCCTCCCAAGTTTGTAATGGCAATGGTATCTTCTTTCCTGACACCAGGCAGAGCCAGGTGCTGTTTGGTCCTTCCCTTTTCCCATATGGGTTTTGCAGAAGTGAAAATGATAGGAGCAGTCCTTTCGCTACCAGGATGGAGCCTGTGACACTGGACCATTTCTGCCTGGTCATCTTCTGTCAGGAGGGCTGAGCAATGGACCCTGCTCTCTGCAGAAGCTGCCATCAGCTGATGTAGCCCAGATGCAGGGCTCTGAAGACAGCCATCAATTAGAAGAGTTTCTTCAGAATATTGTCAAGTGCTCTCTCCTGCAAACCACCCTTCTGTTCACAAACTGTAAACTTTGTGTCTTCAACTCCTTCCAACTGAACTTATTTTAAGCTTTGCTAAAGCTGGCAAGAGTTCTAGACCTTTGAAATACAAACTCCTAAACTGCCCTGTCTCCATGAATTTTCAGAAAACTAGGCAAGTTATGAAAAGAAATACAACAGTGATTTGGAAGGAGTTTTTTGAAACCAAACTATTTCCGAAGAACATGTTGGTTTTGACAGGTCAGGATTTTCCACTGTCATTACATTTTCTTCTCAAATTCCTGAACAACTCCAGTCAGGTCTTTGTTCTGGTTCATTGACAGCAATGAGATCATCATCCAGTCATGCTGGACAGAAACCCTGGTTTTGTCGAAGTTCCTTTCTCCAGCTGTGAGGTTCTACTCTAGGAAGGGTCTCACCACTTCTTTAAAGTGCAGTTTGCATTTAAAATTTCCTTTTCTTGAAGGGAAAATCACAGGATGCTGAGAAAGAGGAACACCAAAGGCATATGCTTGTAATGAGATTATCCATTCAAATGCAAACAACTCCAAGTGTTGATGACATTTTTGGAAAGGATGGTTAAAGTGACTACTTTAAGCCAAACAATAAGAAATCAGGGTGTTTACACACTGCCTTCCTCCATTCTGCAAATATACAAGCAACTTCTGTGGATGCATATCTCTTGGTTGAAGGCAAACAGGGGCTGTAAGGTAGGAAATGACAGACCTAATGGGAATTTGCTGACATTTAACTCACATGCTGTGATTCACCTGACATATGCTCAAATACCCCGTAGTTAGAGACACTTGCAACAGAGCTAAGAGGGATCTTCAGCAGAAGCTTCTCTCTTGAAATATTTAGAATTCAATTGTGCACGTTTACCTCTGAGGTCTTATTTGGTTTGCCACATTACAGATGCTTTTATCAGCTGTGTTTCTCTTCTATCCCACCACTGCAACTCTTTACCATGTGACACACAGACCATATGCATTGATTTACCCCCAGATCCTTTATTTCATAAAGTAATGCTTTTTCTTTTTTTTTGTGTAACCATTTTGAATTATGGTACCGGACAGATATTATGACTTTAATGCTGCAGTCCTTAGTGCTAAGATCACCACCAAGAGCATGCATGCAGAGGTTCTCAGATTATGTTGGTTTGCACCAAGCTGTTTCAGAATTATATTGAAGTGCTCCCTGTTTTGAAAAGGTCTGTGGGGAATATTGTTGAATCAGCAAGATTCATCTATAACATTTTAATTCTTTACATTTCAAGTGACTGATAAAATCGTATTCAAAGATCATGATCCAAATTTGTCTCAGAAGTGCTTAGTTCAAGACGAAGCAAAATGTAATGGGATTTCCTTCTCAAGGCTATTTCTGGTTTACCTCCTTGCTAAGGAAATAAGAACCTGATTGAGGGGAGAGACAAAGCATTCTGGAAGTATTAAACAGGAATTTGGTAGTATTGAACTTCACCTGGTTATTGCTTGGATTTGTGTTCACAGTGAGACCCAGTGCAAACCAGTCATAATGCAGATGCAGTCCCAAAATTTTCAGTCCACTTTTGAGTAACATTAAACAGAGTGACAGCTGTAGAAGTCCACTATGTGCCAAGGAAACTTGCTAAAACATGTATAGTTTTCATCACTTGAGACAAAAAATAAACAACAAGCAAGCACCTAGACTTGGGACTTAGGGTGGGTGAATTTGAAAATCCTGACATTTACTGACTTAATAGAGAACTTCACTGAACTCTGGGCAGATGGGGTTGCCTTACACCATTTGTAAGGTACACTAATGAAGCAGCTGCTGGTGAGTCTGGCACTTCCAGGCCCACCCCTCAATCATAGCTGAAGAAAGCAGCTAAGAATGAGATTTCTCTTTCTCTGGTCTTTTGTACATAGACACAAGATTTTTTTTCTGAGCTTTGTGGTTCACTTGGTTCTGTCTGCAAAGCTCTATGATAGAAGGATTTACAACAAACTTCTTTACAGGTCACTTAGGACCCTTTAAAGTACATGGCATGTGGGGAGCTTATTGCTTAAGTTTCATGTGACTCATACAAATAAAATTGAATAATAACAATATCTCTTGAACTCAATAAACCTGGAGGACTTTTAGATACAGTTAAAATGGCCCACAAGCCAGAAGTATTATTAGAACTGATCCATCTCAGGACTGTTTTAGCATGAGAAGCTTGCAGCTGGTTTATGTCAAGGTTGCTGTGGCTGCAACATCCTGATGAAACCAATTTAATTCTCTTATTCATTTTTCTACTGTGCTATAGCTGTCATCAGTGTGTAGACCCAGAGCTAACCTCAAGGAGATCTTTTAAAAAAACAAAGGTATACTTGAGTTTATAGGTTTTGGTTAAACAGATAAAAACCCCTTTAAAATATCAGAGGCTATTTAGATCTTCAGCTCAGTGTAAATTCAGAGGATTGCCATGGAAACAAGTGTCCATTTTTCATTTTGGAAGAAACTAGTGAATTGAAGCAGTGAGTTAAATAATGTAGAAGATGAGTATGAATGGCTGCTTAACTCTCAAGCAGAAAGTTTGCTCTATTTATGGCATAGTTTCCATTTTCTCTCCTTCTATCTGTATGCATTTCAATAATTTACTTCTTCACTAATAAAGTATTCAGTGAGGTCAGTATGCCCTGTTCTGTACCAACCCATCAAAAATGTGAGTTTGGGAGACTTGCTTCTGAGGTCAAATGAAGAGGGTGCATGAGGAAGATGCTGAGTCTGAGGGCAGAGGCAGTGGTGCTGACAGGATGGCACATAGTGACAGTTCTGTGACCTATTTGGCAAATCTTGTGTGATGGCACCACCGCACCAGTGACAGTTTCATTCCACAGTCTGAGGTGACACCACACAATTATCCTCCTGCCTAGAAATAAAAGGGCAAGATGAGTGTTGATCCAGTTAAATGGTTCCAGGAAGGGAATATCTCACTGGAAGAAAGGGCAGTTGCAATGCAGAGGATCCCATTTGGATGAGGCAATGCATTACTGGGTGAATGACCTCCTAGCTGAAAACAGGACATGGGCAAAATTTCTCATCATCTTTGAAAGGGGCACATAAAGACAATCCCTTAGAGCCAGGTAACAGACAAATTAGAAGGCAGAAGCAAGGTCATAAAGGCAATGAAAGTTCTGGGGAGCAGCAAGTCTTCAAAATCTATTTATTTCAGTAGTACCTGATTTTAAAAAAGAAAAAAAAAACATTAAACAAAAAAAAAAAAAATAGCAAGAGCAATACAAAAATGAGAACTTTGAAAAAAATTACCTACAAGGGGCAACTAAATTGTAAATGTTTGCAGTTAACACGAAATCTATTTATAAGCAGTATTTCAAAGGCTCAGAAGGATGGCAGGACTTCTACCACACAAACTTCAGGTACATCACATTCCAACCTGAGCCCAAAGCAATCAATTGACATGATTTAATATCAGTTTAATGGAAGGCATTTAAAGTAAGAAGACAGGCTTTCAAATATCTGAGGTGACACTGAGAAAAGGAAAATGGAAAACAATATAAAACCCAGCAGGTTAAATATAAATGCATATGAAGGCAGGTTGGAAAAGAGTTTGAGAAACAACTTGAAGAAGACATGAAATGTCATGTAAGTTATTTTTCAAATAGATGAAGAATAAGAAGCCAGACTAAAATTTAGCAGGGTAATTGATAACTAAGCATAAAAGGGAGTATTCAGAGAACACAAGGACAAAGCAGAAATAGTAAAAAAATATTTGTAGTTGTGCTTTCTTTGGAGACTCTGGGTATAATTCTCTATTAGACTCCTCCTTCCTAGAGGATGAATCTGAGGCTATGTCACAAACCTCATTTGTTGGTGGAAGTGGAATTATCCACAAAGTTAGTACTAACAAATCACTATACCCAGATGCAGTTCAGAGCAGAGTTGTAAAGGATCTCAGGCTTGGAATAACTAAACTTTTAACTGTTACATGTAATGTTTTGTTTATAACCACTCCAATGACAGCTGAAAGGAACTCCTTACAGTTGTCAGAAATAAGAATTCAAGATTATTGAAAACAATGCCTAAACAGGTAAAAAGAGTGGTAGAGAATGTAATCACTGAACTGGAAAGGAAGTTAACAGTGAAGTGACAAAATTTGCTGATGCTACTGTATTGTTCAAGGTAACCAAAATGAAAGCTGACTGTGAAGATTTGTTGACTTCTATGATGTTTTGGCAGTAATTGAACAATGAATGAAACTGAATGCATAAATGTAAAGTAATGCCTGTGGGAGAAACAATCCTACCTACCTGTTAGATTCAGAAATAGTTTGTGGCTCAGGAGAGAGATTTTGAAAGGTATCCTTACTAATGAATTATTAAGCTGCTAAAATTCTGTGAATTATTTGGAAAAGAGTACAGCATGAATCCACAGTGGACAGCAAACTCATTCCAGTGCCATCATCTCAAAAACATATAGTAAAACCAGAAAATATAAAGACATAGACAAGAGGGATTCTTGAAGTCAGGCAATGTCTTCCATGAGAGGAGCAGAACACAGCACAGAAAGCAATGGAGAAATGCTGTGACAGACTTCTGCAAGCAGAGTAGCAAAGAAAAAATGAATAACAATAGAAATAGTTATCCATTGCCTTTTCTATTATAAGAACTATGGATATCAAATAGACCTAGCACGTGAGAGATTAAAAACAAAAGAAAAGAGGCACTGCACATAATGCATCCTTAGTCCTTAATATTCCTGAGCTGAGTATACATCAGTGAAGTATCATTAGATACCCTCCCTACTATTATATTTGGATCCTTCCAAATGTAAGAATAGGCACTCATAAAACTTGGAGTCTGAGGGGTAGGATGCTGTTCTCATGTCCTAGGAGAAGGTTATTCTCATTCCATAACACAAATTAATTTCATTCCTCTCCTTTCCATTTTCTGAGTTTATTTGCTAAAGACTCCTATCATGTCAGCAAAATATACAAGGACCTGGAATTCAACCCCTGTAGCAAGATCTTCCCAAGAAAACTTGGGATAAGTAGATAAGTTTCGTTTCTGTTGAACTTCAAGCAGAAGTCCTTTTGGTAAACACATATCTCCATAGAGAAAACATCCCTTTTAAGGGAGAACAGTATTAGATTACAGGCTATGTGACACCATTTTTCCACATTCCAGTTTAACATTCACACAAGCTCTTCCTCCCAGATGTGACATTTCTCCTGACACTTACTGCATGTCATGCACTGGCCTGAAGGCAGTAGGTGAAAGTGACGTGGCATTTAAAGAAAATGTTCCCGCCAGTGTTGCAATCATGGAAATCACTACTGTTTATTTACAGTGGCTTGGATAAAGACCTGTACCCGGCCCAAGGGCATAAAGCAATGACCTAAAGTCTTAAATAGAATTTGACTTGAAATAAAATAAAACAAAGAAAATATGTCACAGTGATAATATTTGAAAGATCTGCTGAGTGGCAAAATAAACACTGCCTCTATTTATTTGGCTATCATACCATGGAGAACATGAAACAATTTGTCATGCTGGAATGGTGATACTTATGAACATCTTTGGGATCACTTAGCTTACATACATGAAAACCTAGTGGAAAGATACAAGACCAAAACCATCCCTTCTTTAACTTAATGATACAGTCAACACCAAGTAAATAATAATAATTTATCTTTCCTTTTCCCAGCTGTCATCAGTCTTATTTATCTCAGAAACTCCAGCTATTCTCAATTTTAATTTAATATCTGAAATAAAATCTTGTGATGTGTACTAAGGAAACATTTTTTTAGTTATTTGCATATTTTTAAAGGGAGTTTACAAATAATATGGATTGTTTTAAACAACTGCATTTTAAAACATACCTGATGTTCAGGTATGGTAGGGTACAAGGGTACAAGGGTAGCTGGGAAACAGGATCATGGATTACAATGATTTCCCCCTGCAGATGTGATGAATAGGCTTGGGAAGCAGATACAACTGTCCTCATGGTACGTTCCGTGTGGAGGTTTGGAGGACAGAGGACTCCTGCAGTGTTGGAGAGCAGCTGAGGGATGGAAGAGCAGTACCTGCCAGGCAGAGCAAAGAGCCCCTGGGGATGGGGGCCTGAACTGGCACTCAGGTGCAGGATATTCTCTGACTCTCCCCCTCAGTATGTGCCTAATCCTATTGCCAAGTCATGCCTCACATTCAGAAAAATATGTTCAAATATGGCCCAATGGATAATATGGATCCACCTGTGATTATGGGGAATTTTCTGCCTAGTCCTCCTGGGTCATGTTTCTGACTGCCCAGTAGATGGGTCTTAAGATACTGACTCTTCTGCACAAAAAGAACAGAAGAAGCAGCCCAACAACTTGCTGTTCTAACAGCTACTTATTCAAGTCCATAAAATCAAACCAGAATTCTGTTCTTTTGTGTATCATTATGCTGCCTTTACTACACACTTCTACATTTTCAGCAAATAAAGTAGGACTGCTCCAGACATTCTCAGTCATGTCAAGGCTACCTCACTTGCCATGTACACCACCAAACATTGAACAGAAATTTTGCAGGCAAAGCCATAGATAAGATTCTCAGAGATACAGTGCAGTGCTTAGCAGCAATGAAAAAACAAATCTACAATATAGAAATAGAAACACTGCCTATAATCTGTCAGAAATAATTTTAGAATTATTTAAGTGAACAGAAATAAGCAAACTTGAACAATATGCAAAAAAGATGAATATTCAGGTACTAGTATGAGGAGAAAAAGCAACTGGAGAAGTATCTGAGTTTTATGGGGTTACAGAGAAGGTAACAGATTAAATGGCCTGGCTCTCAGGGAGCTGCATGAGAACTTCTGAAGTGTCTCCATTTTACATTCACAAGCAAAAGTAAGAAAAGGATCCAGAAACAAAGGATAATCTACTTAACACTGAGATTCTCAACTCCTGAGCCATCAACTATTTCCATAAATTCAGTGGCCTTTTGCTGAAACCCTTACATATCCAGAGCAAGGTAAAGAAAAAGGAATGGCCGGGAGAAACATTCTGAAAGGTGGCTTAGTTATCTGTTTGGAAGATTTAAACAAATGGAGAGAGAACAAGAGTAAGCCCAGGGCAATGACACTGCTGAATGTCTTGTCTATTTTACACAGGCTTCTCATTAGACCCAAATCTCTGGTCTGAAACAGTAGGAGTCAGCAGGATAAATGTACTGTAAGAAACACATTTTCATCCAACAGTTCAAAAGCCTCGTTAAAAATGGTAAAGCTTAATCTGTCCGCTGTGGACTGTAGCAGCAGACAGCATGGGTGGGGCCTCAGTGCAAGTCTTGGCTGCCTGTTTTTTTAGGGAGCTTGAATAAAGATATTTATTCTTGGAAGAAAATAGGTCAATTATTTTCTATGGCAACTGGAAAATAAACACACAAACTGCCAGCAAAACATCTATCCCCTGGTTTGGTTTGGGTTTTTACTTTTTTTTTATTAAAGACCAAGTAAAAGGTTACTTTGTAGTATTCATTCCTAAACTATTTATTCAGCTAAATTCCATGTTGGTTTTTTACAGCTTTGCATTGCAGAACAGTTCACATTGCTGGAAGCTAATGGGATGAGCCCCAAGAACTGCAGTAGAATCTGAGCTTCAGCCTGAGCCCAAACCTAAGCCAGAGCCAGGCCACTGCTGAAAGTGAGTGGGGAGAAATTTCACCTGGATGCTCATGCGGTAGGAAATGTGAACCATGAGCACTGCCTCACTTCTAGCAGGATTTATGTACGCATCATTTATATACAAATTAAATTTACTTCTTAAAAGATGTCAGCACTACTGGATTGTTGAGATCAGAGGGAAGGCACTTATTTACTTCCTTCCCTTGTCTCTGCAGAAGCCAGCACTACTTGCTTTCAGCAGAGCAGCCAGCCTGCAGCTCATTCACTTATCTTAAGCTTGAGGCCTCTTGGGATCTGTAGGTAGGTTTTCCTTCCAAAAGTCGGAGGGTTTCCTTGGAGGGTGGAAAGAAGCCTCCTAGTTCCTTTCAAAAGTAAGCTGACTGACCTCCCCAGCATCTTTTCTCCCTGTAACAAAAGCAAGCCTTATCACCTCTCTGACTATTTTGAACTGTCAGTTGTGCATCTCCCTGTCAGTCTCTCTTCCTCTCTATTGTCTGTGGATGATGTGCCAAGCACTGATTTGTGAGAAAAGACAGATAATATACACCACTAAGACCTGTACTTGTCGGCTGAGTTTCAGATCTCATTTCTTATATAAACTCAACATAACCCAAATGGTCTGAGTTGCAGGATTCATTTCACACTTAGAATCAACTGATAAAGCTTTGCAGGAGTACAGCTAACATGGGAAGCCAGCCTATCTTCTTCATGGAAGAACTCTGAGTTTTCTGAATTATTTCAAGACAAAAAGGTTGAAATGGTAGATTAAATTTAAAGTCTGCTTCCGTGAAATAATAGTGTATTCAAATATGATGCAAAAGGGGCAGCAGTAGTGAGATAGTAGACGTAGCACTGAAACATAAAAATATGAACATTCTTAAAAATATCTTCCCATTCCCCATGAGAAGAGAACTTGCTACTGCTACTAGCAGCAGGTTTTTATCTAAGCAGCTGTTAGATCAGGATGTCTCTAGATCTGCCAGCTGGGAAGAAAAATTAGTAATGGATTCAATCACACATCTTCCATGCAACTTGATTTACAGGAACGTCCAAATCCCACTTTGACCGCAGGAAAAAAATTAAACACCCTATGACAGCTTCTTCACTTACCCCTTCAAGACTCTCTCTGCCAGAACCTTAATCCAAGAGTCACCTCTCCAGGCTTCCCACAAACCTACACAGCCGCTCTGTTCAGACTGTTGAGGCTGCTTTTTCTCTCTCTTGCAGTGTGTGGTCTGGCTCCTTATATCCCGGAGCCATATCGCACACGCAGGCACGCACATACACACGCTCGTATGCACTCACACATACTTTTCCTAGAACCTCATGCAGCCAAAGTATCTCTGCTCAGAGCATTCAAATTCCTGAGCAGCTCTGTCTTGCCTTTATTTTGTGTTGAGTATCTGACAGTACAAGAGTCGCACAGTCAGAAAAAGAGTGAGAAAATTCCAGCCTTGTTCTGGAGACTATAATAATAGACATTCTCAGCCCTTAAAGTGGGCAGATATGGGCTCTAGTGCCAGTTCTCTCTCATCCTACTAAAGTGCACTGTTCATTGCACCCTTTCTGGTATGCAGAAAAAGATGTCACTTTTTCATTTGAGTGCTTTGAACAAGGGGACAGAATCAGCACTTCTCCTTTCTTGCTCCAAGTTCTCCCCAAGTTCCTGTCAGGGCCCAGCAGGTCAGCCCTCTCCTTAGAAACTGAACATGTGGTGTATTGGACATCCTTTGATGCATATTTTTGTGAGGTCTGTGAAGGGTCATAGATAAAGAGGCATGAAGAGCTAGGTAACAGCACCTGTACTCCCAGATTAGGTTGTTTCTGAATATGAATTGTATCTGTTCTTAGGTATCTAACTAACTTCTGATCTCTAAGTACTTTTAAGATTAAATATTTTGAGGCAGTAGGTTTTCTAGACCTCCTTCTCAAAATTCCTGCCTTTATACAGCCTAGCTAAATTTTAGAAAGTTTGTACAATGCATTTGGTTGTGATATTCCTTTTCAGTCAAAACAGCTGTTTACCCCAATGATACTAATCCTCATTTTTTTCCCTTGCAAATAAATTGATGTTGGTCCCAGAATCTGTGAGCCACTGGAGCCTAACTCTAATAGACTCTTACCCTTGGATAATTTTAATAAGTAAAGGTGCTAAAGAATACTTAGGTTTGAAGAGCAAGACCATTTTCACAGTTTCGCTCCTCTGTAAATGCTGCATGAACTGTACAATACACCTTTGTTAAAACAAACAAGGCATGAAGCTTTTTCTCAAACATCTCCTTTACTGACAAGTTCTTGGGAAAAGGGAGATTGTTAAAAAAATGAATTCTTGTCTTCTACTTTCTCATTTCTGCCATCAAATTTCCATATACCCCGTTTCTTATTTTCCACTAGTGGAACTCACCAGAACTGATGCTATTTCCAGAGACAATGCCTACACACAAGTTTGCTTAAATTAGAGTTAACTGAGCAGACAGAAAAAAATGACAACCTATTTAAGCCTTGCAGTTTCTAGTGCCCTATATCCCATTTGAGCCACATCTGTCTTACACTTAGGAGGCATAAATTTGTTGGGCAAGAGAGGAAATAGGGAGAGGTTTTTGCCTTGTTAGCTTTCATTCTTTGTTCGTCTACCACAGCTCCACCACCTTTTGTGTTCCTAGAACAGTAATTAGGTGGTACCTCTGAGGAGTCTGAAAGAAGATGGGAAAAAATGTTGTGTCAGAATATGGCAGGAATGGCTGATAGGAAATAATGGAAGAAAAAAGGAGAGGGGGTCAGCCTTGTGGTAACAACTGGCTAGCACAGTCATGCAGCACCAGGGATTATCAGTGTCCCATGTCCAGACTGTTCCAGAGTAGACTGCTTGCTGGTGATAGGAGAGCCCTGTCCTCTTCCCCATTCACCATGTCTTCCTGAGGTGCCATTGTAGAGGTGTAAAATTGCCTCCAAATACAGATAAAATTATACTTGAGAAACTATATTTCATATCAGCAAACCAGCAATCTGTCTAGGGTTTCCACATGTGAAACGTGTATTTGAGCATGGAAAAACACCCTGCAAATTCCTGAAGATTCTGAGCACTGGAGAGTTAATTAGTTACCCATCCTGACTGAAATTCTCCCTGCAGGCTGCAGTTTTAATCATCTACATATAATGCCTTACAAGATACAAATTTTTATTCCAAAATACAAAGAAGAACAATGGATGTGGTTTATTACTCACGTTGGTGAGCAATTACCACAGAGTGGTAACAAAAGGCATTTGAGGAAGACAATGCAAGTGACCACTAAGCCTATTTTTGGTCAGCATATCTGCAGTATTGAATAAATGACTCCATTTGGTTTGATTTGCTAGCCAACCACAGTTCTAAATGTTAGTGTGTTCCCAGCAGCTCCTTAATACCTTCTAAAGCAAAGCTGGGATGTGGGACTGGGCATTGTTGTGCCAAGTGAAAACCCAGTGCCAAAAGCTCTGTGCTGTGTGTGCCATTAGTCTGCTTAGGAAGGAATCTGCTCTCATTTCCAAACAACCTGACAAAAAGAGGCACTAACACTAGTGGGGGCTTTGGGCAAGATGCTAACTAGTGTTGGGAAGTGGAGAAAGAGGGGAGGCAGAGGAAAGACAGAGTAGAAATTTTGGTGATGCTCAGTTGTGTATTACCAACCAGAAAAGACTTCCTGAGATCAGTGTAACAGGGTTATGTTTTACTTGGCTGAACTGAGCACTCCATTAGGTCTCTATTTATTTGGATTCTCTAATATTTCGATGAGATGCTAGAAGCCTCAGGAAATGAAAATGAGCAATATTTTTAGAGCAAGCAGCATCTTCTTTTTGTAAGCCCTTCTACCAGCTGCTCCCCAGGCTCCTGAGACAAGGGACAGGATGTACAGCTGCTCAAGAGGGCTGCTGAGGCTTGGCTGTTTTCTACATATGAGGGTCTGTCTTGGAGAAAGCAAAGACATCAGAACCAGCAATTTAAAGGGAATAAGATGAAGTTCAAAGGACTCTTTAAATACTGCAGGGAAGCAAATTTGCTGTTAAGTGCATCCACATTTATTTGCAGGCTCATGTAGTTTAAATCTAAATCACAAAATTTGTTCGGAAGCTTTTTGCCAGCTGGTGCAGACCGGGTATATTTACAAAGAAGCAAAAAATTCCACATGCAGAAGGAAATGAACAGTAAGAGTTAAAATTTGAATATTTGAGAAAACAGTAAAATTAAGTAAAAGAAAAGCACTCTAACTCAGTTAATGGAATACTTTTTCTTTTCAGGAACTGGAGGGTTAATCCATTTACAGATAACATGGTATTTTCCAAAATACATTCTCCTACATGTAAGAGCATTGATTTGGTGAGAAAATTAATGTCTTACCAATGCCATGTTTATATTAAACATTTATAGCTTTATGTGACTAACAGAATTATTTATCAGTGGTTCTGAAGTAGTGTAAACATGTCATTTTGTACAGACTTGTACAGTACAAGTCACGAGGCTTGAAAGCAGTGCTGCAGAAAGGGACTTGGAGTCCTGGTCAGTAGAAACCTGTACATGAGTCAGCAGTGCCCTGGCAGTCCTGGGGGCATCAGGCACAGCATTACCAGCAGGGCAAGGGAGGGGATTGTCCTGCTCTGCTCTGCACTGGGGCAGCCTCACCTCCAGTGCTGGGGGCAGTTTTGAGTGCCAAGAAGTAAGAAAGATGTGAAGTGATTGAGCGTCTAAAGGAGGGCAACGAGGATGATGAAGAGCCTTGAGGAGCAGCCATAGGAGGAATAGCTGAGGTCACTGGGTCTGTTCAGCCTGAGGGAGACTGAGGGCAGAGCTCACTGCAGTTCCAGCTTCCTTGTGAGGGGAACAGGAGGGGCAGGCACTGATCTCTGCTCCATGGTGCCCAGTGACAGGACCCGAGGGAATGGCCTGAAGCTGTGTCAGGGGAGGTTTAGGTTGGATATTAGGAAAAGGTTCTTCACCCAGAGGGTGCCTGGGCACTGCAACAGCTCCCCAGGGAAGTGGTCACAGCACAGCCTGACAGAGCTCAAGAAGCATCTGGACAATACTCTTGGGCACAGTGTATGATCCATGGGGGTGTCCTGTGCAGGGCCAGGAGCTGGAATTGCTGATTCTAGTGAGTCCCTTCCAACTCAGCACATTGTGTGATTCTATGATTCTACATGCATTACATGGATCTCTAGTATCAGATTTGGTATTTACATTTGTTAAGATAGAAGATAACAATGTGATTCACATTTCTAGAATCATTACTTGATGTAATAGTAATAGAAAAGAGAGAAGAAAGAAATATCAAATGCAGAATCTTAGGATAAAACCTAAGATTTATAAAGATTAAATTTACATCTCACTGCAACTTATTATGAAGTCTTATCAGCCGCATGGAAAAATGCACTCCCTCTTACCACGCTTGATTCTACACCCAGAAAGGAAACCATAAAATACCCTTTCTTTTATTTTTCTTCTTTTTTTTTTTTTTAAGATGGCATCCAAGATTGTTCTAATTAGCAGCAGGAGACTGAAACCACACTAGAATACTGCTGAAATATAAGCTTAAAGCATTTTGGAAAAGAACACAAAATGCCTCAATATGCTTCCTTGTTTAAGACTGAAAATGGAATAGCTAATTTATGCCACAAATCCGTTTGTGGCAAAGGCTCATGTAGTCTGTTCCTTCAAAATGGTGGAAAACTGCAGTATTTAATCAGAGGAGGAATAAGCTCAAAATTCTTTCAGCATGACTGAATTCCTATTCAGAACAACTGCATTTAGAATATTTTGGTTGATTTTTTTGAAACTGCTTACTACCTTCAGCACAGGGATACAAAAAATTATTGACAAGAACCAATGTTACGGGAAGATATGGACTAGCAAGTTCTAACTTGCTATAATAGGAGACCCCAGTGTGTTCTTCTGTTGTAACAGAAAGCTGCAGAGTTTTCATAACTTAAATTTCCATGTACTTTAATACTCTAGAGGTACAAAGCATGTAGTCAGATGTTTCATTTGATAAACTGCCAATGCATTTCTCATCGTCCACTTCTTTGGTAGGAAAAAAATAAAGTATACATGTAGGTAGGAAATCCTGATGCAGCTGTATGCAGACTTGCATCCCTGGAAGTGCTGACAGTAAGTAAATTCATATGAGTTCTTGAATTTCTTATCTTTATCAGTCATGAGGCCCATCAGTCATGATGAAAAAAACATTCTTAAAAAGTGAAGTAATGCAAAACATGTGAGACCCAGAGGGTTTTCAAGGAGCCTAGGTGGTCTGCTCACCTTACCTGCATCACTCACTTTTTAATTTGTTTGTTCATAATGTTGGAGGAAGTTTCTGTTTTCTGGGAACATGATAGGGCAGACATATATCTAGGGTTAACTTACACAGGGTTAACAGGGCTGCAGACGTCCAGAAAGAATGTCTTGGGATAATGTGGAGTCTATGAGAAAGAGACCAGCAAATGGGCTGAATTACACCCTTGAGCTGAATCTGTTGGTTTTTTCACTGGGATTACTGACAAATTTGAATTCTCTCTACCCATCCAGTCACTATGAATTTCTGTAAGATTATCAATAAAGAGTTAGTACTAATGACCTTAAAACTTCACTCCAGAGTTACGATATTTAAATAACCATTAAGATTTATTCAAACAACATAGATGGGTTTGATTCAATTTGTCAGTCATATTGAATCAGTCATCATAATCATTCCTACAGCTTTATTCTGCCTGTACACATGTAAGAGTAAGAGGAGAATAATCAAAGAATCATTATGAACATATGCAATCTAACAATGAAAGACGGACAAACCTTCTGCTTGTGTAATTTCTAGTTTCATTTCCACATTGCTGGAACAGTTATCAGATTAAAGATACTACAGAACTGCAAGAAATATATGAAAATCATATAAAAGAACATTTAGGTTTTATTGTGATGGCCTTAGACAAAAGGAATAACAATGTTGTCTATAAATCCTTAATTCCATCTCTTCATATCCATATAGTAGAAATAATTAGAAGCTCACATATGATTTTAATCTGCAGGACTTCTATTTCATTCAGTAAGGTGTATCATTACATTTGTCAGTGACTTCTCTAAAAAGCTCATTAGATCCTTGCTGGCCTTGCAAGAGCTTAGCCTATTGAAAAAAAAGCTCATTTTTCCTGATTTTTCACAGCAGCAGTCAGCAAAACCCTTTGTGAGCTAGGTTTCTGAAGCCCAGGGTGGGGTCAAAATCTTTGTTGGAGCCTTCAATTTACATCTAATTAAGTCTATGAATAAGGAAACTTTGCTTTTTGCCTGCCATAGATGCCATGCTCTTTGAGACTTTCAGTCGTCACATATTCACTGTTAAAACCAGTGATGAGCTATGAACATCATCTTCAATAAAACAAACTCCTTGGAATCTACTGGTAGGATGGATGGAGCAGTTTTCAGCAGTGATTATAGCTTCTATGCTCTAAGACATTGTCAGCACTAATCTTTTCCCAGGGCTGGGGCCTCCCTTCTGCTGCTTCTTTACTTCTTTGATCATACATAAGCAGAGTCAGAATTATTTATATTAAGATTTTACAGTCATGTGTATCATAAAGTAAATCTGCCACTCATTTCTATTCAAATTTAGAGACAATGTCCATATTATACTTCTTCTATTTTGCTCCTGATTGGAAATCAAATTGTAAGGATTCTGCACTAATAAAATTAATACAATTATCAATTCTTTTTTTTTTAACAGTCCTGCAATAGCTGTTGCTCCGTGAGATTCTCAAATGCTACAATAAGGATACTTAAAGACTGCAGGTGTTTTCATACTGAAAAAAATGTGATGAAAATTTCAAGAATTCCAGTCTTGAGGGTTAAATTTTTAAAATTTTAGAATTAAAATGCTGATAGCAAGAAGCATTTAAAGAGAACCATAAATCCATTAATACTGTTTGATTGTAATTTTATTTGAAAGCCTCTCTCAGTTTTGGGGCATCTGCCTCCATTTGTAAGAATGTTTGATACTTGACTTTTTATTGTGAAAGATAAAGAGCAGTAAAAGAGAAGAGAAAAATTATTTGAATGACAGCAGGAAAAAGAACTTGAAAATGTTACTGCAAGTTAAGAGAACATCCTAGAAGAAGAGGGGTTAAAAAACCCCTTTTTATCACATTTCTTAAGCAAAATCAGGATTGGTGTAACATCTGGGTGGGCTCACACTGGTTTCAATCCCAAATGAGCTCATCTGTGCAGCTATATGGGACAGGAGCTAAAATCTGGTAGGCAGCAGGTTTGAAAATGGCAAGCAGATTTCTGCTCATTGCTGTTGAATTTATCATATTTTCATTCTATTCAACACCACCAAACAAAATGATAAATGGTAGCTACTTACATCCAACATTCAACTTTCAGTCATAAAGCTGTTGACAGTTTAAGTAGGCTCTCCTTGACAGATATTAGACAGCTATAGATTCCTTACTAAATCACCTGATTTTTTCCGGATTCCAAATTTGCCATCCAGCCAAGAACTAATTTTGCAGCTTAGTGCTGTCAGACAAGAGCATGAGGACAACTTCATGTTCTCTAATCTTGTCACTTACTTTAATAGGTGGCACCAAAATCCTGTGGATACTTTCTAAGCCCTGAGAGCTCAAATATTCTTAAGATAGCAGCTTCCTGGCTGTGTCAGCAGATGAAATACAATGAAAAATTGAGAGAAGGAATCCCTAGTTTTTACATCCACCTACCCAAAACTGGCTTTTGTATAATATTCTAGGATTACTACAGCTCATCTGTGAGCAGTACTTTTAGAAGCATAGGGATTGCACCCATACCCCACTGTGCAACTGAAGGGTTAAGTCAAGGCTCTCTTTCCAGAAGCTCCCTGTACTTGAGCAGCAAGAAGCTCCATAAATAAACAATTTTGACAACCCAAAATCCAAAGGAAAAAAGGTGGTCTGGAGGGATCTAATGTGGCATGATCATGATAGAAGAAGCAAATTTGCAGAGATACTGTCCAAAACTAAGAGTAATTAATAGAAAGAATCATCTCTCTGCCCCACTTGCAAATAAATTACATTGGACTGACATACTGCAACACATATGCCTAATAATCATGTTGCCTAAAAAACAGAAAGAAAGAAAACTTCAAGAAACATGAACATTTTTGATAGCAAAAAAATTAAACAATAAACATGTATGATATTACCTCTTCAAAATCTGATTCTGTGTACCCTTCAGCTCTGATGGTATTCATACACAAACAATAGTGAGCTGGCAGCTGTTTTACCACCATTTTTAAAGTGGCATTTTCAGGCAGAACATGCATAACAAGCTAGTACTGTTTCTTCATGTATAGCATGTTCTGAATCAGAACCATTTAACTCTCAGCCAGTGTGTTTCTACCATGAGATCCTTTCCCTGTAGTACTCAGTGACAGTAAGGGAATGACCTCTTTGATATGCATTTACTGATGTCTCTCAGAGACATGGCACTGTTTGTGTGGCCAAGTCAGAGCACCACTGGGGAGGGATGGACCTCTCCTCTCAGCAATTTCTCTTCTCTGCAGCCTCACAGACAGAACTTGTCAAAGGCTGTTGCCAGAGCAACTGAAACCTCTCACAAAATAGCATTTCTGATGTGAGACAGCTGTGGCCCTGGAAAATAGAAAAGCAGCTATTTTTAAATGGCTAGTGTTGAAGTAACTCGTTATGAAAATGCCATACTATGATAAACAGTAGTAAGAAATTACTACAGTTTCAAGGATGGTGGGATCATCTCCTGTAATGCTGCTTTCCTGATAAATAGAAAAATAATCTACCAGGCAGTGTTTATGAGGGGACTTTTAGGATAAATTCAGCCCTTTTCTCCATGGATGAAAGAAGATCCTGATATTGTAAGGCTAATAATTCAACTATGAGAGAAATTCAAAGGACTGGCTGAAAAGCATCATGATATATTCATCAGTTCCCCATACATCAGTCCAGGGAGAAAGCAGGGACAAGAAACCAAGCTGTGCAGAACCTGAAGAACTGCAATAGAAAAGAGGGTTTTGGGTCTTGAGGCTGAGGACTATGAGCATGCCTTACTGCTTTTCTGTAGATGCTAAAAATAACACTTCCATGAAGGTTTCTTTTCCTGTTTGATTCAGCATTCAGAGCAGATCTTCAGTGATGAAGCAATTCCCTTTCAGTTTTTAGCCAGAGAAGATGCATTTAGGTGTATCAAGTTCTTTTTTTTAAGTGATTGAGGACTATCTGAATAGTAATTATAAATACATCTTAGACATCTTTCACCTAGTCATTGATTCTGTCTTTTTCTCTTTATTTTTTTTTTTTTTGGCTGAATTTCAAGCTGAAGTTGGTGAAGATGTTGATTAAGAAAAGGTAAGAACATATATAAGCTGAGTTATACTATATACAACAAGTGGCATTGAGTTATTTGACCAAGCTATTTTCCATCTTCAGATTGCACAGCTTCCCCATATTTCTTATGCTGCAAGGCACATAAAGGCAGCTACTCAGACTTTAATACATTGCATTCAGAAGAATGGGCTGGTATTGGAAAGTGGCTGTGACTGAAGAGAATTTCTATGGCAGCAAATGTAATTTCTCATGTTTCTTGGAGCTGGAAGCAATGACAAAGAAAAGCTGTGTTGCTTACAAATATCATTGACACCCATAACCTCCTTCAGCTCTGATATAGAAGAAAATGAAGGAAAGAGGGGTAGGATTAGAAAGTGAACATGGACTTTTGCATTTGTTGTTCTCATTGGGGATATCAAACTGTAAGGTGCTGAGCTTGCTGCCCGTTATTAGACCAGTCATGTTGATTTCAGTGACCCTAATATTTTACTATTTACTATTTATTTTGAATTCCATCCCTGAAGATTTTGCTGGACTAGGCTGACAATGTTTGATATTGGCAGACACAATTTCAGAGCTCTCTCACTGGTGTATTTTTCTTCAGAAGACATAACTGACATGATATTACTTCAAATGTGTTCAGCTCTGGTTGTGTTTCAAAGTCTCCTAACTCCAGATGTCATGACACATGTCATATGAAAAAAGTATTATTCTTCAAAGGAATATTGGAAGGGTTTTTGAAGATCTTAGGACTCTATTATGCTACCATTTGTCAAACTAATTGAAAAGTGGCTTCCTATTTCTCTTCTTCACATTTAAATGTCATCAGTACTCAGAGGCATATCTACAAGTATGGAAAAATGGATTTTAGTCTCACAGCTGTGTCAATCAGGAGTCAGTCCATCAAAGTTAATTGATAATGTCAAGCCCAAAATGAATAAGCTTTGTTAATGCAAAGAAGTCTGCACAAGAATCTTGAAAATTGTTAGCAAGAGCTTCTGGGAACTTTATTTTGATCAGACTTGTTCATCCATCCCATGTCACATGCCACTTTGTGTCATGGTTTCCTGCTTTGTCTCCCTCTACTAAGTGAAAAAATTTTGTTTCCTTTAGCATACAAGACCATCAATATTTGCATTGCCTGCCTAAGTTGTGCCTTTCCTGGTATCCCACTTAGAGGATCAGGAAAAGAAATGTGCTGTTTTATGTAAAATGTAGTTCACTACAAGGCAATGAAAGAGAGTCTCTAAAGTGGCAATTTTTTATGAGGTTCTGAGCCATTTCCATTTGAATCAACTTAATCTTACATAGTTTATACATCTTTAAAAAATCACTGCTAGCAATGTTTGGATACAAATGTTACTACAGGACAGAGTGCATTTCAAAATGTCTGGAATGTAGTTGGGAATACTTTTCTAAATGATGTCTCAGCTGTCCGGCTTCAAAGTGGCCCAGCACCAGAGCACTTAACTTAGAGCATTTGTGTTTAGTAAACTTATAATTTCTGGACATTTATTTGAAGAATCCCTGTGTCACTAATGTTGTTTCTATACTGATCACTGTTAAGGACTGGAACTTTGATCACTTTATTGCTTATTTAGATGATAGTATCAAAACCATCAAATGGCTACTTACATAAGGGAGACATTGTGTCTATCTTCACTTTCTTATTTCTCCACTTGTAACAAATTAAGGTCTATCCCGTGGATCAGCTTGCATAAATTGAAAAATTAATATAATTTCGGAAAGAGCTCGTCTTATCCAGAGGTTGTTGGGGGTTTTTCTTTTGCATGTGTGTTTTTGTTTTTTTTTGCTTTTGTCTCCATAGCTACCTCAGCCAAAAAACAATTGCATAATAATGTATATGCACCTTCTAAATTATTAAAAAGTCTTTCAGCCCTTTGACCTCATTGTTTCTATGAATCCAGTGCATCTATTTACTCACATGTTATTTCCTTGCCTCAGACATGATGATTCAGACTTCCACATATGCCAAGGCCAGAAATGAGAATGTTCCAGTGGCATTTCATAAGTCTTCATTATCAAAGGGTAGATATGTGTCTCTACTGAGCCAGTTCTGAGAACAAATGCTCAGACAAGAAGCAAGACTTTACAGAATCTGAATGGAAACCTTCTGTGTCCATCAAATATCTTGAGATAAACTCCTGAAGTACCTTTGATAATGTCAGGAAATTAAGTGGGAATTTGACTACTGACTTTAGGGCAAATATGGGTTTGCTTGTGTGTTAATAAGCTGAGCCAGTGTGCTATCTGAGAGATGTCAGGAGATCAAGGTGCTCCACAAAAGGACCTTTGAACCATTTCCTCTGTCTTCAAGAGCTCCTTCAGACAACCTGGCTGGGTGAAGAGGGGAGAAAATGCAGGCTCTCTTCATTTCCCACATTTTTCTCATAGCAGACTGAAATAAAGGATCTTCTTTTTGAGGTTATTAAAACCCTTTTTACCCTGTTCACTGTTCTCTCATGACTCTCCTTCCTTTGCCCCAAAATTTCCTTTCCAATTTAAGTCACTTTAGCAATTGGAATCTGAACACATCTCAGAGTTGTTACTTTTCCAGTCTTCATAAAGTCCTGTTTGCAGTTATTAGGTGTTTTGTTTTAAACAGAATATATGCAAGCATTGTAATGTTTTCTGTCTTTGAAACACAAGAGATTTTTTTTTTTTGTGAGATCTTTATAATAAATTGGTTTCTTGGACAGGAACATTCACTTGGCATTAAGCAACAGTAAAGGGCTTTGCTTTCACTCAGGCTGCTTTAGCATATTTTAAAGGCTACAGGAAATATTCTTTCTATGATTTACACTCTATCTTAATTGTGCTGCAGTATTTCCAAAACAATATTGAAGGATGTTCTTTTGTGGGTAGCTAGGAACAAAAATATCTTGTTTAACTTTTGAGCTATGTATACTTTCTTGGCAAAGATTAATTTGAGAGATGGAGAAAAGATAGTTTTTTTGCTCCAAGGAAGGATTTTACTCTAGCAGATTGAATTTTGTTACAAGTAAAAACTTTTTATAGTTTGGGTTCAATTATGAGAAACAAAACTTGGAGAACTGACATTTGTTTGGCTATTTCCCAAACTGTTGGTTTCACAGTTTTTTTTAAAATCTTGGTCATGCAAGGCATCTTAGTGTTTGTCCTGTATTTCTTATTTTTGGAAAGGGAGCCCATCTTGTGGTATATAAAACTCAGCATGGAAAAGGTGAGTAATGAAGAAGAAAGACTTTTGTTGACCCTAGCTTCTTCTCACTTGTGTGCTGGGTTTTTTCCCTTTATGTCTACTACTGCAACCCTGGGTATGATCATAGAAACAAGACTCTTTCCAGAAACCTGATGAAAGGCCTTCATCAGACCCATTCTCAATTTATGTGCAGAACCCTGGCAAGGAGGAGCAGTGGTGTGCCAGGGGAGGGGAGATTTCTATACAATATTGTATTACATTATTGTACTTGGGGCATCTGAAATTAACTGGCATTTGCATGCTTCAGGAGGCTGGCAATTCTTCCCTGAGTAAAAGTATTTTATGAAAATTCATTCTATTATTAGAGTGGATTTGGAGCAGGTTTTTTGACACAAAATCATGGCAACTGTGGGATATGGTTCTATTTGTTTTGGAGCTTTTTAAAGAAAGTAGTAATAACTAGAATTGTCCAAATGGATACTTTCTTTCCTCTTTATTGCAAACCCTGAATGTGGTAGTCAAGCTTGACTTAATTGATGTTAGAATTCATAAAATAGGAGTCATGCAATATTTAAATTCTTCTACAGAAGAAGAATTTAAATGCTTCTGTTTTGTTTAACTTTCCTCCTGCCTTTTAAAATACAGTATCATTATTTTAAAAATTCTGAGATCTTTTGGAGGTTTATGTACTGAACTGAAGTGCAAATTTACTTAAAAGTAAAGACAACAAATAGCATACTGCAAATGTTCATAAATTTACACTATGATTTTTAATGGATAATTTTTCCATTAAAATTTCATTCCTTCCTAGTATTTGCGCATCAGTTATGCTCAGCAAATTAAACTGAGGTGGAATTCTTATTATAATAACCTCTCTGATCCCTGGTGATGGTCAGTGCATGCTGCCCAGATGGGCACAGATAGCTTCTACCTACTGACAGTCACACTTGCTTCCTCCACATGTATATGAATACTTCCTGTTGTCATCAGAATTACTTTTATTCCAAAAGAAGTTGGTTCATTTGCCACTACCATGCTTCCCACTCCCCAAAATGTGAAAATAAGATATTTCTCTCACCATTTTTGTATTGTCCTCACTCACACATATTTCCAGCATTGGAAAGGACATTTGGCAGATCAGTTGGTCCTCTGTGTGCACCTTTTGCAATGTGCTGCACCTCGGTGTTTGCAGAGCACTTTCTACAAAAGCTGGTACTGATTTACCTATGAGTGCAGCAGGGACCACAGCAGCAAGGCTGGTACTTGCTATCAATTCTCATATAATGTACTTGCTTGAAAAGTAGTTGCTTTTCTTCCACAAAAGCTGTAGAGGTTTTAAGCACATGTGCAGCGAACTCCTGTCAGTCTCTGAAGTGCTCATGCTGATGGGCTGCGTCCATCACATGTGCACTGGGAGAATATAAGGAAATATGGAATATATAATAAAAGAGTACATGTTTCTAAACCTACTGAACACGTAACATGCAGTAGTCCTGACTTAAAATGAACCTTATGAAGGAGAATTGCTGGTATGTGTGTGTGCCTGTATGGTTGAGGCAGACTCACTTTCCTCCCTCCTGTCCCCCTTTGGCTCTGATAAGAAAACAGTCCGCATTTCAAACGCAGTTTGGCAGTTACAGTTGAAATGGACTTGTGCTGACAAATGCACTTTAAAAGGTGTCAAATTGTGTTTACACTTATTTAATTGCAAATTTCTGTCTATATAAGAATTTAAATGTTTTCAGTCAAAGTCTGCTTTTCTAACCTAGACAAGTTGGAAACACTGTCCTCTCCAAAACAAACTTTTTTTTCTATATCGGACCTACCTTTAAGAATTTCCAAATAAGCAGCTATTTGTCCTGTTTCTGGTTTCAATCCAACCCCAAACCAACACTTTTATATTTCATAGTGCTGTAATGAAGACACTAAATTTTCTTTGTCTGCATTAAGATGAACACAGCATACTAATCTTAAATTGCAGGGATACAAACCAGAAGTGGAGTACCCAGAAATTGTTGATATGCATGTAAATCAAAATTGGCAAGGTCTTCAGCTTTTGGGTTTGCTCCAAAACTTTTAATATTGCAAAACAAACTTCTTAGCTAGGAATCTTAAAGATGCTCGAAGAATTAAACATTTAGAGAAAGGAAAGGCTGTACAAATATTTACTTATGATTATTATTGTGGTACTTTCTGATACAGGCCTTCAAACACTTAATAGATGTACTTAACTTTAGTGGGAGTACTTCCACTGAGTCAGAAGAAATATTCATCAGCCTAAAGTCAGACACAGATGCATTTGCAGGGCTGGAACTTTATGTTCTGTATGACTGGTATTAAATTCACCTTCCAACTGTAGCTTTAAAGTTCATTTCATAATGGGACTCCTGGGGAAACAAGCTTAGAATAATTTATGGTCCTAGAAAAATATTTTGGGTTCATAAATAATGTGATAGAGGATATTTTCAAACTTTTGAATAACTTTTCCATTAAGCCAGGTTTAAAAACTTGTTTAAAAGAAACATGAAGCTTGATTTAAACATTGGAATATATTGCCACAAGGAAGGGTGTATACATATACATTTTTATGAATTAGGTTTTGCTCAATTATTTTATTTACTGCCATCCTATCTGCATTTGCAAGGGCTTATTTTGCAAATCACAAGAAGACAAAGTACAATTCATGCCTGAGGTGATCTCCTGTGAAAATGTATGATATGTTTCTTGAATCTGAAATTTGGGTGTGCCTGCATGATATATAAGTTAAAGAATTCAGTACACTTGGGTCCCAATTATCTTTGCTTTTTGTCCTTTGCATTGTTAGCAACACTGATACAAGATCTGTAACAATCCATCAGGTCACAGTGCCATGTGGCCTGGTAGCAATGATGTGAGGAGAGCAGCCCTGGGCAGGACCCAGCCTCTCTGCTGAAACACAGCCCAGCTCACAAAGCCATAGCGGCTGGGGAGGGAGAGGGGGCCATGATCCCCTCACCGAGCTGTACACAAAGCACAATCAGATCTGGAGCTTGAAATGCAGTGCTGAAGGAGCTGCCTGAGAAAGAGGAAAATGCAGGAAAGTGACAGTAAAGCCTTCTTTTATAGGACATAGAATTATAGGCCAGTTTTATAGGACTGAGAATTATTTGCTTAGAGGGACAGCAAAGCAGTGGGCTGTAGAAGTATTTGGGAAGACAGAATGTGGTGCTCACACTAAATCATCTTCTTTTGAGTAAAGCTGGTTGCTTTTCTTCCTCAGATGATTTCTAATTTTAGGCCTCAATTAAATTTAAACTTTTAGGACTTTTCTATAAGGCCAAGTGGAACATCTTTGTCTAGTTCCACACAACACTAACAAACTTGAAAACTTACACCCAGGAAATATTTTTTCCCCACTTGAGGAAGTATTTGTGGAAAAACCATATAATGTAAGAAGACTGAAAACTAACAGGCCTTTATAAAGGCAGAAATGAAAAAAAAAAAAAAATTAAGACCAGAGAAGACCTTCACCATAGGTTTCATTAAATAATCCTGGGAATACTGCATAAAAAGACGATCATTCTCCACCGTATCCTCTAACACTGTTTGGTAAGGACCACTGGAATATGCAATCTAGTAAAAATTGCAGAGGTGTTTTAATGCAGGCAATACATGACGGTTAGGAGGTAAGGTTTTCTAATGCAAGAAGTCAGAACAAATCAAAGTGCCAGCTGGTATAAAGAGACTAAAATTCTTTGTTTGTCTAGAAAAGATCTTCCTGAGCAATATAGAGAGGTGACCGCAGAAGTTTTCTCTAGGATCTCTTCCAAAGCATAGGAAGCACTCTGAGGTCAGAAGGAATAATTTTAAAGAGGGTGAAATGCTATGCAATGCTTACAAAATTACAGACAGTGTTGTTTAAATTAAACTAAACACTTCTCCAGCCTCTGGGGTGTCACTAAAAGGAGCAAAGATTGTTTAAAGCTACCTTGCTTACCAAGATGCCCAAATGCTGTACAGCTACTTTCTTATGCTGAGTATATTTCTTGGCCACATATCCCAGAGAGACAAAGGAAGTGAACTCTATATAGACACAGATCTACTGATGATGTGGCTATCATCCCCCAAACCATTTCATTGGAAGGGATGCAAACTTCCTCATGAATCTGCTCCAAATGCAGCCACTTGGTCAATCAAACCTCTATATGCTTCTTCCTAGGAGAGGATGAGTAATGTCATGACCAGGATGCACAAAACTCATGTCTAAATATTTGTTTCTGTTTTAGTAAATATGTTTTTTATATTTTTCATCAGTAGTTTTATGATTCCCATAATAAAAGTTTGTAAGATTTATAAGCTTTCTAATGAACAGAGATATATATACACGTCTGTAGTCACAAGTACTATTTTACTTTACAGTGACCACAACATTTACAAGTGATGAAGTTATGAGCAATAACTACCAAATAAATTAGTAGCTCCTTAATTAATATTGTCTTTACTAAAGCTTGAGATGCCAGAATACTTAGGTACTCTTTCCTTTGCTTTTATATGCTTCAAGAAGTTTGAAAGGCTATTATGTTGAACACTATAGAAAAGCAGAACTTACAGGCAATATTTTACATTAGGTCATCTGACTATTTCACATTAGCCCAAACATAAAAAAGATAAGCTTTGAGATCAGACTCTCTTCTTTCTCCAGGTCACTACAAGCATTGTTTAGAGCCTTACACTTTGTTTTCCACTGCATTATAGCAGTTTTACAGAAGCAGAAGAAAATTGGTACAGATTTAAGGGGTGTAACTTTCTTAGTGTGAATCATCATAGACATTGCTTAGTGGCCTTATTTTCAGTGAAAGACAATTATTGATGATTCTGCTAATATTTCCATTATCTGTGACTGTGCAGAGCACTGATTTAGTTGCTGAATTCCACTAAAGAACCCAGAAAAAAAATATCCAACAAAACCCATCAGCTCAGGGCTGTGACAAAATAAAGGGTTAATACAAACCCGTGTCTGACAAATCAATGCATGAATTAGAGTAAATGGAGATGTATTAATCCTTGGCAGAACAGATTAGTTTCAGGCGATCTTACCTTAAAAAAGCCATGACTAGTAGGGAAACAATAGTTCAGATCAAGAGACAATTTTTTTAGTATGCACAGCGACATCTGCACATATGTGTTTTTTTTTTAAGAAACAGCAGAGATAGAGGGAATTGGGAAAAGGAAGAGGAAGGAGGAAGAAAGAAAAGATTGAGGTTAAGGAGTACTATGTGTTATGCCAATGAGATCAGATACAAAGCCATCATGTTTCCTGATTAAGGATTTAAAAATCCTCATTGTATGAGGTAAAATGCTACAATATGATTCTAATTTGTTGGGAGATACAAATAACAGTGTAGACAGATCAACAGTAACACAACTAAATCATGGGTAGAAAACAACTGTAAAAAGAATGTGTCTTACAAGCTAACACACTGAGACAAAATAATCTAAAACATATGGAATGCAACAGGAGGAAATGATACTAGAAATGGAAAAGGACTGTTTGTGGGGAAACAGTAATGCTGAAAGAAGTTCTGTAATAAAGAGGGGAGAGATTCCCCATGTCACTAGAAATCTGATATAATTACATACACAAGAATAGTGAGTGTAAAGAGAGAACAGTGTGACAGAAAAGGGGAGAGAGTCTGATGAGGACTTCAAAACTGCCTTCAAAACCTTCATGTGTTGTCTCTATGGGGAAGATCTGCTGATCTGTTGAGCAAAGAAAGAAAGGATATAAGCAGCCTAAAAAGATGAAAAACTAGCAAACTCCAGGGTTAGACTGTCTTACCTTATTCATATAAGCAGTCTTTTGAAATCAAAAGGCAAATACTATGAGCAAGCCAGATGAAGTTAGACCTTCAAGAAGTATTTGCATGTGAAACTTAGATTTATTCAGGTAATATACTTCACCAAGCCACTGAGCTGGGGCTCAGAAACACTACCAATAGGATTTCCAAATCCCTGGCTACAACATCTTGAACATACTCATTTCTCTGCATACTTTCCCTGCTTTTCTTTTTTATTTATTTAGTTTGAAAATCCTTTGAGGCAGAAACTTATTCTTGCTGTGCAAACACACTTAGCCAGGGACATGTTTTTGAAGGGAATTTCTAGGTACAGTTATCACACATCAATACACTTTCAAGAACGCCTTTTAAGCACATATTCACAGTACAGATTACTTGCCTTAGCATCATCAGTCAGGTCTGACTCCTGTTACTTCCCTTTTGTTCTGGTTTTAGTGCAGACAAAAGTGAAGGGTTATTTAAAGAAGGGTTCTGTTCATCTGAGAGGGAGATCTTTGGATTATCTGGATTTGAGTAAAACATTGTAATTTCTCTACTTAGCCACAGGTGTAGCTTTCCAATATAATATTGTGTGGTATTCTATTATCATTTCACCATCACAAATGAAATAGTATGCTGGTACAAGAGCACAATTAGGCAGAAAGCAAACTTTCCCAGGAAGTTTATGAAGTTTAGGATTTCATTATGAATGTCCATGGAATATTCTGCTGATGCAATTAAATTAATTTTTTTGACCAGAATTAATTCGTGGCCTTGAACAGCTGTGGTTAGCACTAAGCAGCATAAAATACTGAATCCTAAAGCATAAGATTGCTTTGTCAGCTGAATGCACAAAGCATGAATTCCCAAAGAGCCTCAACAACATATGAGATAATGGGAGAGAAACATTTCAGAAAAGCAAGTTGACAAATATGTACACTAGCATGCATATTCCAAGCATTTTGAAAGGAAATGTTGTCTGTCTATTATTTGTTCTTAAAACATTATTTCTTGCATAAGATCTTTCTGTACCTCTTCCTTCAAACAAGTTCATGAAATGTAGTCAATTTAAAGGCTAAATTGACCTTTACATTTTAACACACCACTGACAGCCATTTAATCAAATGGTGGGTATTTGAAGATAGTTTTATAAAATGTCTTAATAATTATTTGGGCAATGACGCAAAATTAGAAAAGTCAAGATATTTTAGTTACATTTTCAGTTTCAGATGGTGTCTCTGATAGATACTTAAATATCAAGTGTAATGGGCCACTTACTCTCCTAACTTGGAGTCATGGTGGGGCTCACATCCTATCAGAAAACTCATTAGTTTTAGATCCATTTTCTTCTCCCCTATTTTTGAGTGACCCCAGCTGCTCACACTACTTTTCTTTTTGCTGCATGAATTTTCATCTGACCCAGCTCTCTCCATCTAAGCCAAAATATTAGTTTGTCTCCACACCTTGCCTTCTAGCGTTTCTCATTTTCACATACACAAAATGTTTCCTAAACTGAACTACTGGGGAGGGATTTTTCATGCCATGTAAGAGGGCTGGAAGTGCATCAAAGGGCTCTGAAGTACTGTATCTGATAGAAGATCTATTCCAGTGCTTAATTATTTTACAGGTGGGAAATCTTCCCTTGTGTCTGACCTGAATTCCCTGCACTGCAGTTTGAGAACACTTTATTTTTTCTTTATCTCCAATACACAAGGAGAACAATTTGTTTCTAACCTTTCCACAGCAGTCTCTATGTATTAAAAGACTGTTCTCACATCTCTCCTCAGTTCTCTCTTCCTTAGACTACACAAACCTCATCCTTTCAGTCTCAGAAGTCAGATTTTCTGGGATTTCAAAAATTTCTTAAAAAGGGCTGCCCAGGGCTTAGCGTGAGGTTCCGGGCGAGGTCTTGCCAGAGCTGAATGTAAGAGTTACAATGCATACTTTTAACATGCCTTACTCATTTTTGTGCATCAGTCATTATATTCAGTTTTTGATCTACTAAATCTCCTAACCATTTTGCCCAGAAAGGCTGTTTAATTGTTTGTCCTGCATCTTTTAATAATGAAAATAATTATTTCAATGTTTATTACTTTGTGCTTGTCCTTACTGAAATATAATTTATTTATTTAGTATTTCAATATTAAAATAAAATACTTTTCCCCCCTAGCATCTAAGTCACTGGTGAAAATGGTGGAAATACTGATTTAAAAGAGCTTCCTGAACATGCTTAGCACAGTCATCTCTTTTGAAAGAGCAATATTACTAACTATCCTTGGGGTACAGTTTTCTAACCAGTTTTCCAGTTCCCGTGTTATGAGATTTACTCTACCATATATCCCCCAGTTGCTTATATAATCTGAGACCAAATTAAGATAACCATGTACTATTTCTCTAGTATACACATGGTCAATTACCATGTTATAGAAGGAAATTAAATTAGTACTATGTCACTTGTTCTTTGTAAGCTCACCCTGCTATTAACCTATTACCCTGAGACCCTCTTGTAATTACAAGTACATTGTTTAAGTATCCAGTTCGATAGTTTTCTGAGAATAGAGGTTCAGTCAATATCTCTCTTTTAAAGAGGAACTTTATATTTCTTTTTCCATGAAACTGGGGAATATGGCATAATGCTGCCTTTGAGGGATCCAGTCAACTCCCCTTGGTATAAGCCACAGCAGGATGGATTCCAGACTTGGTGACAGAAGGGCACAAATAGGCAAGAGTGGTTGCACTGAAGACTTTTCAGGTGACACTGATACATGTCCAAGACACATAGAAAGTACATCTCAGAAAACACACTTCACTCCTTGTTTGTCTATCCAAGGCTGAACATATTTGACAGGTTCCCTATCACTGTCACAAAATCATAGAATCACTAAGATGGAAAAGATCTCTAAGATAATCAAGTCCAACCTTTATAGCATTAACCCAAATAGCAGGAGTTTTAAGCTATGTTATACAGAGTCTGAGCACCTTTCCTAATGGGATCCTAATGAACTGGCATGTTCTGGTGCAAACCACTATGAATCTGGACAGATGCAAGACATTTTGCCCTGTACAGATGCTCAGAGTCAGACTCTCTCAATGCCAGCTCCCCAGCTGGCCTCATGCTGCATTACATAGGTACTACTTGCTTTTAGTTTATCCATTCATTTCTCCTGGTCATTTTGATAACATCAGTTTTATTCTTCATGCTTCCCACCAGCTGCCCCCTTGCCAGCCACATGAGACTGTGCCACAGATACACTGAAATGAGGCAGTCACGAGTCACCCCTAGCAGGTGTGTTCTCACCTCTTGTAAAAGTAGCTCCGGAAGTAAGTATGCAACAACCTGCCCATCTCTTGCTGACATGGGTGACTTGTGACACTGGCAAGCAGGCAGCAGCCAGCCTGCCTGGATGTGCTGGTGTTGTGGGAGTTAGTGACAGAAGGGCACAAATAGGCAATAGGCATTGTGTTAGCTCCCTTTAGGTGCCCAGGCACACAGCAGCTTGCATGCTCCATTAGACATCATCGTATCTGGGGCCATGTTTTCAGGTTCACTGGCTGCATAGATAGTGAATTTGGTCCTAAAAAGAACCTCGCTGCTCTGCCCCATAGGCAGAGGGATTGGTAGATCTGAGGGTTTCCTTATGGCATCTGAATATACTGCTGTAACTCATTTGGAAGCCTGTGTATGCAAGGATTTGGGACAGTTCACATCAAATTACTGTTATGAAAGTCGGAGCAATCACAGAAACAAAAAGTCATACAGATTAATTAAAATATACACCAGATACATATTGTGACTTCAAAACATATTGTGACTTCAAAAAAGTCATTAATTATCATGTTATTTTTTTCATCTACCTAAATAATTTTCTCTTGGAACAGTTTCCAAATACTAAGACTTTCTTTGATGTAAGAATGTGCCTGGATCTCTGACATTTTTTAAGGGCAACATGAAGACCAGTGGCTGATTTTCAAACAGGATGCATATGTTAAATATCTACATTCTCATCTTCAGAGATGGTGCTGCAATTATGCCAGGCTGGAATCAGGAGGGAATAATGTAAGACCTGATATTGACAGGAGACAATAAGCAAATTCTTTCTAACATCAAAACAGTTTCACAAACGACAATGAAGAAAAGGTTATGAGGAACACACTACTTTTTTGAGCCCTCTGCCATCTTAAAAATTTGAATGACTAGTAGAACTTCATTACTTACACACCCAAGAGTCTAAGTATGAAAATTGCAAAAGCATCTTTTGGACTCAACTGTGCAACCAAAAAGAGCTTGTGTAGAAATGAGGTGTAAAGATCTTCATTACTGATGGTGTGTTTGGCTTTTCTCCATATATAACAAAAATTTTTCTGTCATGTATTTTCTAGTAAGCATGTCAGAATTCACCTTTTTCTGTAGTTTTGTGGCTACAGAGAAGTGCTCATGATGATACAAGGATAATCCAGAGAATGTATAGTGAAGCAGACTTCAATTCTTAATTGTTGTCCTCATCCATTCCTTCAGAGATCCTCTGAGAGAATAGAATGTTCTCTGCCCTCAGTTACAATTTTTACTCTCCAGTCTTGCATCATATCACAGGGAATTTTCCAGTTATGTTTATGTTTTCTTGTCTTTGGTTCCAGGCTTTCCTAATCAAAGATTTCTGTAGTCTGCAGTAAGGCCATACAATGAAAAATACATGAGAAATTCATAATTATGCTTCAGCTCTTTTCTACAACTCTGTGCATGTACAATATGCTTCCACTGGGCTCACTCTTCCATTTTTGTGTTGACAGAAAAAAGAAATTGAACAACTGCATCTCTCAATTTGTAACCTTTGAACTACTCAACTCTATGTATTGATACTGTGTCCAAATATGCAGTCAAGGATTTGATTATTTGCAAAATAAAGTGACCTTTGTGAGTCCCCAGAACTCCAGATTACAAGATGCTTACCCACCTGAGGGCTGAAAGGACAGATTTCTTCCAAAATAACTCAACCCATCATACTATAATATGCATTATTCCCTCATAATATGGGGGCAAAATCAAAGGCAATGGGAAACTTGTTTATAGGCCACTCTAATAATGGTCATTAAATAGGAGAAACTGTAACACATAACTCTATCTCAGCCATTAATCAATATGAAAGTGCACTCATAATTACAGTCTGTGAATGAACAAGGTTCCTTCAGCCATTTTGCTTCTCATGGGTTTGGGAAATGGCAAGATTAAGTTTTTTTTTCCAGAAACCTATGCCAATATCTCTTTTATATGAATAATTTTTTTTTTTTTTATTCATTTAATCACTTCTGTTGTGCTCTAAATTCTAGCAACAGAAAGGAACAGCTATCTTAGCTGAGCTTTCAAGGCTAAAGCCAAATGAGTGCAGGAATCTTTCAGTGGTTTCCAGAGCTGTGTTTTAAGTTTGTTGCAGAATGTCTCTCAAACCTCACCTTGACTTCCCAGTCTTCTCAGAAGACCTCCCTAGCAATGCCTATCAAATTCTTGGAAGAGAGGTAATTCAGATGGCAAAAAAAGAAGAGAATGAAGGTAAAAGGCAGGATAAAACTGGCAACAAAATGAGACTAATGAAGGAAAGGGCAGACAAAGACTGTATCTAGACAGAGACTGCTTTCAGGATCTGAACTCAAGTTTTGGGATTAAGTATTGCAAATCACGTCCACATCTTTTATCTTCTTACCTGGCCAACAAGATACTGACAAAGTTAACAGTCCTTTTCCCAGTCTTTGGTATCTCCACAGTAAATTGTTGGCCTCTATTCCTGATGTTACTTTTAGAAGGAAAGGTATTATTTATGGAGTGATGTATTTTTCAATTTTCAGGTAGAAATTTCTTTTCAGAATTAATTAGACACTACAGCATTGTTGCAGAACATAAATTGGCATGAGAATAGAGTACTTGCAAGCACATCTGCTCACAATTCATGTTGATCCTAGGCCTGAGGACACAATGTGGGAATGTTGGAAGCATTATTTCCAAGCTGTTAATTCACTGTCTGTGATCAATGGCAGTAATTATTTGCCTGTCAGACTTCTACATGAATAAAGCATGATCAGGATACACTCCCTATCCCCTTGGTTGTCTTTTTGTGCAGTATGAGAACAATGTTCTTGAGTGTTAATATAGGTTTCTCAGTCAGCCAGAACACAAGTAGGGGTTCAGAAGTCAGAAGATACTTTAGTGGGGGCACAAATTTGTTCACAACTTAGAGGCTGAGATATCAGGAGCAACCAGACATTTACTGGGCAAAGAAAAAACAGTGTTGAGGAGAGAAATGCCAGAAGTGAAGAAGGGAAGAGGAGGGGAGTACTAAAGAAAAAATTAATTCATGAATTTTCATGTGAGTAAAACAAATGACTGAAGGTGCAGATTTCAGGGATCCATTGAGAGTTTTCCTAAAAACAGACCTACCTCTCTGCATGTGCAGGTTCCCAGTGGTGTAACTCCTGCTATACCACTTACCCAGGTATGAGGCATGCTGAAGGACTTTAAATACTTGGAAAGAAATTATCTGATGTGAGCCAAATTTTATCATTATCAGAGGAGATTAGATACTGCAGATAAAATTCATTTTTCTCTTTGACAGCATGTCCCTAGAAGTGCTCTACAATTGTGTCGAACTCACCAGTGAGTAGCTCCATGGCCCAGCATTTCCACTGGTCTATGGCAGCTTTGTGGTTCAGGCACTCCACAGCCCTTTCTTATCTCTCTGCCACTGACTTCTCCTGACAAAACACAAATTTCTCAGTGATTTAGCTCCTGATGTATAAAATGAAATGTTTTTAGCAAATGCATAATAAAGAACAGCGCATTTAAGATGTGTTCACACAATCCACATAGTGTTATCCTTGGGGGGAAAAAATTCTGACATAAACAATGTGTTTGTGAGGCAGGAAAAGTAGATTCTTAATCTCCTGGTCCTGTCCAGCACCTATTACCAACACAGATGGTATCTGTATCTAAAATTTCATGAGAGTGCATTAGAAAAAACCTGGACAAGCCTAACACATACCAGAGACTGAAGTAATGTGCACAACTATCTTGTTGGAAAAGAAAAAATAAACACAATTATCTGAATAAAACCAGAACTTGCAATACTTAGATAAGGAGGCATACCAATTTTTATTTGAATGGGTTACCAATTCAGTGCTCGTATATCTACTTAAGCTGTCAAAACATTACATGTCATGGAATATATTATATATATTAGATGGGTCAGATTTAGGCCACTTCCTTCCCACATACAAAATCAGAGATGGTTAAGTAGGGCACAGATTTTAAGCTTGTTCATGGCCTCCCATTATCCTACTCTCAGCAATTCCTGTTGTAGGAGCCAAAAAGAGAACATAAGGAATCAGAAGGAATAATTAATATCTTTTTGTTATTACTGCCTATCAGCCTAATGTTCTCTATGCTTTCCTCTGACAGAAGTCCTTAAACAGCCAGGCATGATATGGAGCAGATGACTTAACCATTTGACTACATCTCTCACTCTCCAGAAGCTGCCTGAGATTCTCATGTACTTCCTGCATGTTGCTGCAGTCTCTACCACTCTGTCACTTCCCACACCAGAAGTTTTAGCTTGACTTATTTACTGTTCTGTAATCTGCAGCCCAGCTGGCTCTTGTACATGAGGCTGGGGAAATGGGAGGAGACCAGGATGCTCTGAAGCAGATGCAAATTACATCTCAGTAGGGCTCAGAAAATAAGAATGAAAGATGGACCAAGATTCTGCCTCCACCACTGCCTAGGAGATGCTATTCAGGGAGCACATGTACTCTTGGCCGCTATCTCCCTATTGCTCTGCCAATGTCCAGAGTCATTGAGTTTGGAAATCCTGTTAATTTTCTTTAATATAGGATTTCAGGAGTTCCTAGTTCCTTGTATCCTCTGCTGAAACTGTCTTCAAAATTTGTGGCAACAAATTTCAGGATGATGAAGGGTTTGGTGAGTTAGCAGCTCTGCATTCACTTCATTGATTGCCTTCACATTTCCCACTGAGTATTCTCCACTCAAAGTCTACAATTATGTCCTTTAAGTCTCTTCTTTTAATACAATTACTTGACATCCTTAATCACTTTTCCTGCCTTTCTCTGAACCTTTTTTAACTCCACTATGACTCCTTGTGATGTGAGCATCAAACATCAGACAGTGCCCAGGGTGTGTGAGGTTTTGCACTGCAGGAAAATTATGTTTTCTGTTGTGTTCTTGATGCCCTTTCTGATGAATTTTGACTTTTTATTTCCTCTCAGCTTCTACTGTATCTTAAGTTAACGACTTCAGAGAACTGTTAGTGATGATTTCTAGCTCTCTTCCCTGAGGTATAATTGTCAATTACAAGTTCACAATCCCATAAGCACAGTTTAGACTATTTTTTCCCCAAGATTAATTACTTCACATTTTTCACACTGACATTAATTTGATAATTTTTTGCCCACTCACTCAGGTTTGTGAGCTCATTCTGGAAAACAGGCTTACAAAGAACACTTCCCTCAACTGCAACTGCAACATGCAAGTGTGTGAAATCCTTTGTGTGACTGAAGCACCTCCAGCACACAAAGCTCTTGCAAATATCCTGCAAAGAGGCAGCTCAGTGCACAAGAATATCTATTCTCCTACCTGAACAGGCTCTCGGTTGCTGGGAAAGCAGGAATTTGAAACACCTGCATGCTTAGCAGGGATTGTCTGCATGACTGTATGTACATCTTGCATGAGTGTAAAAGTGTTCTTCAGCCATTTCTAGAACTACTAAATTGTAAATTGCTTGTATTTGAGTTCTTATGATTTAATCTTTAGGATCAGAAAAAGGAATTTCCTTGCCTGAACAGCTATGAGAATTTTGCAGCCCAGTGAAGAGTTATATACCATATACCTTCTCCTTCACTGGCTTCTGTGTGCAGTGACAGCTGGCCTGTCAGCTCCTCTGACTATTTAGTTTGTTTGTTCAGTCCTTTGGGATCCATCTTTTATGTCAGGCCACTCTTATCTACAGGGACATCCGAAACATCAATTTTCCTGCCATGTCCATGCGGATCCAGAAAACAGAAAGGCAAAGGAAACATACTTTACATGCCATCATGAATTTAGGCAGTCTAGTGTATTATCAGGCAGGCTGATAATCACAGAGCCAGATTACATCACTGTTTTCAAAATTTCCCTATATAAGGCAGATTTAGCAATACAAAGTAGCAAAATAAGATTTGTAACTGGTCAGGGAAGATAGGACCAAGGAATGTCACAGAGAGGAGACATGTTAGAGCCTGTAAGAATCATGCAAATGGCTGTCAGAGTCAGGGTAGCAAACACCCTTTGGACTCCTGAATCTAGGAGCTAAAATAGCAGTACACAAACCAGTTGCTTTGATGGTCAGTGCTTTATGTGCTGCACGAACCTTGCTTCCTTTTATCCGTTCTTTATTTCCAAAGCTTGTACTGAAAATAAATGCTTCAGAAACAGATTTTGCAATCAATGTTACAGTCTTCAGTAAAGTGTGCGAAAGACAACTCAATCTTCAGTGCTCTCCTGCAATATGGAAATTACCCATTCATCATCTTCACAGAGTTTGTCTTCCATTTTAAAAAAACACCACAATAAGATTATACCATGAAAGACAGATGATACATTCTGCCTCAGGTGGCCACTCCTAGAATCCCTCTTCCAGGATGACTTAATCCATACTCTAAATTAGCATTCCCTGGAAAAACGTGCCTGTTTCCCCTTAGTTCCTGTCTCTGCATGCCAGAAGATTTCAGTTAAGCCTTTCTCAGCAGTACAGATGCCTGCTTCCAGGGCAAGGCCCCTCAGGCAAACAGTGCCAGCCTCATACAGGACAGCAAGAGCCTAACCTTATCTCCTGACTGTCACCTATGGGGAGAGGCTGAGAGAGTTGGGATTGCTCATCCTGGGGAAGATCCTCTCAGTGTGTATAACTATATGATGGTAGAGAGCAAAGAAGACAGAGCCAGGCTTCTCAGTGGTGTCCAGGAAAAGAACAAGAGGACACATATTTAAATACAGGAAGTTCTATTCCAACATATGGAAAAGGGCTTTTTCCCTGTAAGGCTGGGGTAACATGGGAACAGGTTGACAAGGCAGGTTGTCAAGTCTGTATCCTTGGAGGTAGCTGGAAACCCCATGGGACATGGCCCTGGTCCTGAGCAGCTGCTTTAGTTGACCCTGATCTGAGCAGGGAGGTTTGGGTGTAACAGCTGGTGAAGGCCCTCTCCAAACTCAACTCTTCTCTGTGATTGTCTGTGAACACTCACAGGCTTGCAAATATTAAGCTCACTGCTTGGGTTTCTTGCAGATTTGTCACAGGATATACAAGGGTTTGAACCCTACTCTCAAGCATGTAAGTTTGGGACAGTATTTATACTGAGACAACTCAGGAGAAGAGCAATACACTTGAATTGTACACAGGTACAATTTATGTTTGGACATCTCTGTCATGTGCTCTAAGGCTGGCTTTCCACCAGAGGAAAAAAATGGGCAAAATGCCCCAGAACCAGTATAACAGCCATGTCTCAGCTATGTAGGACCATATATCAAGAAATAACTTGCATTTACTGCACATATATTTGCCTACAAATTTTAGTAGGCCTTGCTTAAGCACTCTACTGAATCAGGACTAATATCTACCAATAGTAACAGGCACTTCACCTCTACAGGGTGACCTACTTAATTACACTAATACCTTTTAAGAGATTTATTCCTCTCCTGAGGTATGCATTTTCCCTGGTGTTTTAGGAAAGTCTGTGACAGATATTATGATGTGTTAAGTGAACTGCTAAAGATTCCAAATAGTCCCAGATAACAAAGGACACTTTTTCTTTAATGTGCTTTAGAGGAGTAAAGTAATATATCTGGAAATTTAAGAGCACCAGTTGAAGTGTTTATGAAGTCATACATGAGGTATTTGGTTGTAACAATGCTTAACTGTAATTTAGTGGTGTTATTTGCAACATTTTTTGTCTTTTCTATGACTTTTTTATGGGACTAGGCAATTTACAGTGCTGTGCCACTGTGGGTTAGAGAATCATGCTACAAAACTGAGATGCACCTTTTGTTGTTCCATATGGCAGTCTGGTTTCTGCAATAGTTCTAGGAATCCTTTGACACAAGTGTGTGCATGGACACCTATCAGCCTCATGCGCACAGCCTGAAGTAACACAAAAGGTTTAGGCCAAAAAACCCCTTTAAAGGCATTTCAATTGCCTCACCAAATCCATTAACTGTTCATTTCCAGAAGAATGCAAAGATGTAACCAGAGTACAAATACTGGCAATAAACATACCAGAGCTTACTTCTCCATCAGTTAAGTGCTGAAAACAGTTGTCTTTCTGACATGACCCAGGTTAGATGAGTCCAGCACCTGTTGTAGAAAAATGTGGTAACTATTGAGCATGTTTTTCTAAAGCAGGTGCTGAACTCCCTTGACCTTATTCACATCAGATGGACAAATGGACAACTGCTTTTCACCAAAAAAGTCCATGTGTGTGATCCTGACATATAGTAGTTTCTGTGATTTTGAGAAAGCCCAAGAGTAAATCCTGAAATTTGCAGCTTAATAATTTCAACAAAGTGAAAATCAGCCCTGAACTAAACACTTTCTCCAACCTAAACTTGAACTTTATAAGGTTTTTGATTGATTAGTTTATTTAATGCCTTTAAGGACACCAGTTCTCATGCTATTTTGTTTTTTCAACCATCTGGAAACTTATAGCTGATCTCTCCCTTAAACATTCCCAGATACACCTGTTTTTCAACCTCAACTTCTTCTGAATCCTTGCCACCCTAAACTCTATAATACCATTCAGCCCATGGCTGACTCTAGAACAATAATTGCTTGCATATTATACTATATTATATTATAGTGATTATCTTTCCTCACTTCATACCTCTTCCTCCAGGAAGGGTAAGCAAATTTGTACCATATTCTAACATATGTGAAAATCAAATAGCGAGTAAAAAGACTTATTTGTGTAGATATTTTCCTTCTGATTTAGGTTTTATTTCCTCCCAAGTTGTAATGGCACTACCCTTTTCCAGAGGGAAAATATACTATTCTATATAGTGCCTTTCAATTAAATTAATACCAATGTAGCTCACAGGGCTTTACCTTTTTTTTTGGTAATTTTCAGATGCTTGGTTCCAAAGACCAAATAGTTACACCTTCCATTTACAGAGTACCAAGCTGTGTTGAATACAAATCCATTTTAATTGTTGTATGAAATAATGAAATAATAATATTTTAACTTGTTTTCAAATAATTAAAATTAATTGGCATACATATTCAAGTAAGAGATTAAACAAACTACAAAGTGTACAGCAGTGTCTAATAATGTTCATATACACATAAAAGATAGTTAAACACAAGTGTTTCTAAGATACTATAATAGAAATTCTGTTCCCAAAGCAAACAGAATTTTACTAAGATTAATTAATGATCTGTCATTTTTATTCTTCTTCTTCTGTTTTTTTATTTTCTCTGCTCCTAACTAGCCCCTCGATGAACAGAAATAAAGCAATTTGAATTTCTTTGGGTAATTTCATGAATACCCACTGTGAGCCCTGTCTAAAAATTGGTTCACTCAGAAAAAAAGATCATAACGAGCAGGGAATTACTTTTATATTTTTCAATTTAAAAAGAGGATATGAAGTTAGTTCAATGTACAGGCTGTTGGTTCCTAGGCTTTTCAAGATGTGCATCTTGTGAAAAAAAAAAAAAAAAAAAAAGAAATTATTTCCTCCTTTGTCTATGTTCAGCAGCAAAGGGAAGAAAACAATCTTACAATGTGTATATTGAACTGGGATTTGGGACATGGATAGAGCATGTGCAAAATAAATGTCTAGGCGCTTTCAGAGTTAGCACTCTTGGACTGGAAAAGGTTACTAAGCCTTCCTGAAAAGAGATACAGATATAGATGATGTAGATAGATATAGATATGTAGTAGATATAAATATGTAGACAGATAGATGATATAGATAGATAGCTATAGATATATATAGATGTAGATATAGATGTAGATAGTTATAGACACCTGCTTTTCTCCATCTCTTTACTTTCTGGTATAAGAGCTAAGTGTGTTGGAAGGGAACTGTTTGTTCTATGACTGCTTTGACATGTAAAAGTAGTTACTTTTAAGTAAAAACATGCAAAAATATATGTAGACTACAAAAAGAAAGGGAATGCATGTGTTAATGTGGTGGACTCTTATAGTTTGTCATGTGAGTGAGACTGCTATTTGCCTTCTCTTTTTCAGGCAGTTGTCTGGTTTTACATGCACAATGTGATGCCCAGACACATGGTGTCTTCCTGCCTGCCACAGGAGCAGGGCTGCTGCACTGATTCCAAAAGTTGTACTCAGAACATTCACATGCCTTGTCCTCTCTTATTACAGTGTTTCTTATCCTGGTCCTGTTCTTGCTAGCAGACCTTCTCATTTCAGGTGCAGTCCCTGCACTCCTGAACAGCACCACCTCTTGTGATGTGGCTAGTTAGTTCTCACATGCAGAGCACATGAGCACCTCGTACAGCAAGTGCTTTAGTTGACAGTATTTGAAAGGCTTATATTTATATATTCCTACAAAGGAAATTTGATCTCATGTTCTGTTGGGTATGATTTTGCTGTGAAAATATCCAGCCTGTGTTTAACTGGGGCTGACCAGCAGAGCAGCCAGCCAGCCAAGGAGTAGTCAGTGGATCTTTGTAGTAAGTAAAGCAGTTCTCACTGTAAGGCCAGTCTTGCTCCACTGCAGCAGAATTCACGGATGTGTTAGCGAGGGTCTCTGCTAGGTAACAGTCCTAGTCCTTGGAGGACCTGAATCTGTCCCTGACATGTCAGCATGGAGCTTTCACTCCAGTGAAAATAGCCCCTTTTTCCTGAAAAAGTCAGGCTCAAGACTGTTCCTCGGTGTCTTGCTGAGAAGTAGCACAGTTCCCATCCTAGCTGAAAAATTAATCAATGACTTTTTTTCTGCCTAAAGTACTCTTAAATGTTCTATATAATCCATGTATTTTTTAAACGATCTGGAAAGGATGAAAACCACAGAATTTTTCCTGTCTTTCGAAATTTGTGTTTCAAGGCTTGTGAAGGGTCAGTTACCTCCACACAGAGAATGTCTTAGTGGGTTACAGACTATGCTAAAACATGTTAAGCACCAGTAAGGCAAGGCAGCACAGTTGGATCTGAAGCTCCATTACAGCTCAGAGAGTGCCAGTGACCTCTCTGTAGGGTGTTTTCATCTCCACAATTTGCAAAGCTGCCATCTGGACTCCATTCACCCTCTCTGTAACAGCACTACACAAATACAGATACTTTTAGGCTCAAAACTGCTCTGTGATGAAAAAGAGAGTCCTTCTGTCTTGATTCATTTAAGGGGCTCCAGGGCAGTTCTCCAGGCACACAGCAGTAAGCTAGAGGTGCTGCCTTGCAGTCACATACTGTGTGAATACATGTATAAGCTTTCAAAGAAAAAGAGACTTTACTGGTAACTGAGATATTCTTGATTTGTGTTGCCTAAGGGTATATTTGCAGCTTTCTCCTCAGCCTCATTCTTCTGGGTCCCTGAAAATGTGCAGGACCCCTGAACCAAGAGGAACAGCATAGGGCCATAGTGTCACTTATGTGCACAGCCTGGCTCTCTGGGGAGCACTGCTGAGGGAGCTGGGGTGCTGAGCACTGCTGCAGATGCTGTCCAAGCAGAAAACCCCACTCTGCTGTGCCTGCACCATGAATCCTGAAGTTCACGTATTGGTGAGTGCCTCATCTACTCTGGAAAAAGGGCAGATACTCAACAGTGTTGCAGACAGTGCAACACTGGTCCTTAAGGCGCTGCACTGCTGCCAGAAGTGCGTGTGGAAGGATTACAAGCTGTGAGCAGGGTTTCTCAATACAACAGGAGATCACCCAACTGCTTGGCAGCCTCTCTACTACCCCATGGTCTGAAATTACCCAGACCTGGCTTTGTGAAACTTCATTTAATCTGCCCCTTGTAACACAACATTTTCTATTTCAAATTTCAAATTTTACAGCATTATTACCCAGTCACAGTTTTTGTGTCAGGTTTGCACTAAGTATGCCACTCAGTACTGCATTTAATGAATACGAGCTACCTTTGTACTAAAGATTTACTTAAACAGCAGGTACAAGAGGACTTTTGAAAATACAAAGAAAATAATTACTGAGAGGGAAACAGGTAGAATTCTGTTCCAAACCAAAATAAGTGAGATGTTAAACATCTGAAACCGAGTTTTCTTGCAAATATACAACATCAAGTGTTTGCTTTATTGCTATTACACAGAAGGCTTATAGCTTAAGCCTCAGTCAGAAGCTCAGCCAGTACCAATGCTGGGCTGCAGCAACTCGATTTCTGGACCTGGAGCAGGCATTTAGGGGAGGCAAAAACCATTTTCCATCTACTCATCCTCTACACAGCTCCTGCTTCTCTACACAGCTCCTGCTTCTCTAACAATCTAAACTAATAGAGCACCTGGCCCCTGCTGAGTCTCCATCTTATTAGAAACATATTGAGTCTGACGGCTGCTTGGGAAGCCAAGAACCACATTCATCACTGGGGTATCTCATCTGACATCAGTGAGATCAGAATTTGGCTTTAATCCTCCAGAATGCACACGAGTTTTACTCAGGGACCATGTGAAAATTAACTTTGATTGCTACACTAATTCTACTGTATTTGGACACTGAATGTTTCTCTTTGTTGGAAACTTTTCTTAACAGCATTTTATTTTGCAGCAGCAGATAGGGCTGGGCCTTCCCACCACATGCTGTCAGGAATATTGTAGCCTAGAGAATAGTCTGGCTTCTTCTCTCTGAAGAATGGAAACTTGCTGTATATTATTTGATTTGTATGTTCTCATTATGTTTTGATTTGGGCTGCCGAGTGGAAATAAGAGTGCGGAATAAATTTTGTTTAATGGAAAGAAAGTGTATAAGACAAGATAGAAAAGATTATTGCATATTTACTAATTATTTGAAACTAATTTTTTCTTAATCTAGAGATCTTCCAGAGAATCCTTTTTTTTTTTTTTAAGAACAGCTTTGAATGAAGTAAGAACTTCTAGTAGAAGACTTTCTATAGTTAGATTTTCCTTTTAGTTGGATTTTGGATGACAATTGGACTTTCATTCATAAAATTAAATTGTATGTTGGTAATTCTCAATGGTATAAAGTGTAGGCAATATACAACTTGTCTTCTACTCTATGTCAAAAATCTGGTCTTTCTGCATCAGAACTTTCAGTCACAGACCTCATTTTGCAACACCTGATTCAGATGTATTTTAGATGTATGCACTTTGAAGAGAAGTCTCTGATAACTTAATTTGCAAAGTGAATTTGCAGCTGAAAACCAGAATCATCGTAGTGCCTTGAATTCAGCTTATTTATTACTTTCAAAAATTGATGATGGTACTCAAAATTAATTAAATAGAAGATTTCGATCTCCAATACCGGCTAAACCCAAAAATGCTGGACATCCCTCCTTCTTGCCTGCATTTGTGCATGTGTGTGCATGCACATTTATATTACTTGGGCAAAAGTTGCTATGTTTTTTATATCAAAGCTTCCCTAGCTACTCAATCATTTTTGTTGTTCCACAGATTGGGAGTAGTAATTGCTGGGAGCTCTGAACAATTGACTTTTACATAATTATCATAAAGTCCCTTTAATTCCTGTTTGATAAGCATTGTTTGCAAAATAGTCCAATATCTTATAAATGACAGACTTTTACTTAATCTTTCTTTTCACTTTTTAACAGGGAAAATTATAGAAGAAGAGGACACACTGCTAAACTTTTTTATTGCAGAGTTTTAACAAACATTTTCATAAGTGGCTGACAAATGACACAAAGATTTACATCCTGCACTCTAACTTGAGCTTGCTGTAATGATCTTATCTATAAATGGTTTATGGCATAGGAAAAAGTGCAATTTTCTCTGGTTTTTCAGTGCAAATCATGCCCAGAACATGTTCTTTGGCATCCCGGAAAGCAAAATAGAACAAGAATGTGTTTCTTAGGATGAAATAATAATTTAAATCAAAGCATGTTCACCCTCTGGGGCTTCTATTCTGATTTTTAGTGATTGCCAAGTATCTTTATAGATGACTGATTTGGGGGGTGTTCTACCCAGCATTCAGCAGTACAAACACTAGAAATATGCCATTGCATAACATTTAAAGATGTGATTTTAGCAATGAGACAAATATAAACTGCAAACAAGAAAAAATATGTTTTTACTTCATCTAAGCGTGCAACTTATAAGAAACCTCCCCATCTGTGCTGTTCTACCCATGGGGAAGCTTAGTCTAGAATAAAGCCATAAGCAATCTAAGCTTCTCTAAATGGTGTAAACCTGGAGCAGCCCCCATTTCTTCCTTCTCCAGGTATTGTAGAATTTTATGGCTTTGGAAATGGAAAACAGAGAACTGCATGACTGAACAACTGCCTACAAAGCTCAGGGCAGGCAGTTCATTATTGCACTAAATACAGTGACCACATCTCACAGCTTGCTTGAAAGAACCACAGGTATAAAGCCAGAATGCTTTTAAAACAAGCAAAACCAAAATTTCACTTTGGGTCAAGAAATGGTGCTATTAAAGAAGCAGGTGCTACTCATTTGTTGAGAGTTAGACTGCTAGTGGGATCAACAGCCTCAGATCACAAATAATAAGAAAAAGTAAAATTTATGTCTATCTTAGAGGCATACTCAGTAAAATATGTGAGGTTCTTATTCACAGATTTAGGATGATGCTTCTCATATCCCTTCTGCTTTTGTGGGCTGTTGTCTTATATATCAAGAGTTCCATTACCATTACAGCACAAGTATTCCATGTCACCAGAGTCTCCTACCTCCTCAATGTTTCTTGCAGGCAGCTCCTCTAAACACTGACTCTTCCAGGTCCTTGCAATAGATATCTAACTCCAGTTTTCACCAATCCATTCTTTTATAACACTGTTCTTATTTGCTACAGGTGTGGCCTGTTATGATCAGGCCTGCTCCTAATCTCTAGTAGCTGGTTCAGCTGCAACTCTTTAGCGGATAAGATTACATCCTATACCACCTTCATTTACTCATACTGTATCCCCCTACAGTGGGCTATTAGCAAAAGCTCTTCTTAGGACCTTGGGAACATGAGAGGAGATCCTATATTATGGCGTGGAGAATGGGAGACATTTCCATACGTTTTTTTAGATACTATGACAAAATGTTGCTTTGTATATTGTTACGTTTCAAAAGCAGAGGCTCTTTCTTACCTGAGATGAACTTGATGTTTATCTCAAGGGAATGTATGTCACAGTTACTGAGTAAAATCAATGACATAAGGCTTAGTAGGTACTTGGTTTTACATACTTAGTAAAATTATGAGACATAAATGTTAAGTGGCTGCCTAAGATATATTACAAATTTAGCATTACTATGTTTTAATTTGGAAAAAAGCAAACTGTTAGTGTCTGTCAGTTGATATCTACAATTGTAGTTGCCTTAAGGACTGATAGAAAAGAGTTTTTTTGGAAGCTAGGCCAAAAAATATTCTTTATTTGAATAATGAAAAAGATGAGTATTCATGTATGCAGATGAGAATGCAAATGCCTTTATCTTACTTAAATTGAGTGGGAAATGGCTCGAATGAAGAGTGAAGTAATTCTGGCAATTTGATGAAAGCTTGCAGTACATAGTCAATGCCCTCATGAGAAGTAACACTGGATGGGTAATTGTGAAGAAATGGATATCTACAAAATTCTGGAAAAAACCAGCAAAGCAAAGACAGAATTGAAATCCTGCCATCTGTATCTGTTTATATATGGACTGAATCTATCCAGTGCCAAAGTAGTTAGGTCTACATGTTGCAGAGGAGCAGAGGCTACTTTATTTTCATGTTATAAATACTATCTCATTTTAACTCACTAAGAACACCCCTCCGGGTGCTACTTCAGTGTGTAAAATACAGTACTAACATCAGGACATCAGGGTTTGGAGTTTGCACACATCTTGTGGAGTAACTTTTACAAACAGGGAGTCCCCTCACACTCCATTCTGTCTCACTCCCGACCAGGTGTCCAGTGCCCTTCATTCATGCCACCTAGCTGTTTAAAGCAAATAGTGATTTAAAGCACAAATTAAGGTTATAGAGGCAGTTGTTTAATCAGAATACTAAAGAACACTTCTCTCCCCGTTTCTGCTGGCAAGATCTGCAACAGCATTTTGTGATTGTGGTGTATTTCTCAGTGCTAAAAAAGAAATTAAACCTGTTTACTTCAGAAGCCATAGGTAGCACTGGTGCTACCCAGTGTCACTTATTTGTAAATGGCCAGCAGAAAAGAAGACAAAAATTAACCTGCTACAATTCAACTTCTGCCTTCAGGAGGTGATTATTGTCAGTTCCTCAGGGAAAGGTCATCCTGTTGTCAGGCCTCTTCATCACTCTTATAGACCATCCCTAAAGATTCCAGTCACATGAAGTGCACACCAAGCTTGCTGCAGTGGTGCAGTCTGACACCTCCACAAGAGAGCACAGTCCTGCTCAACAGGCACTACAGAAAATTTCTGCTGCACGTGATCAAGCTTTCACTGCTCCCATCTTTGTGACTAAAGGTGCTACTCATTGTGAACCATGTTATTTTCAACTTACATTCCTGCAGTTGCTTCATTTAAAATGCTGGGGATAGAATTTTTTTACCAGGGAAAAAAAATTATCTTAGAAAAACTGAAAGAATGCTGGAAAGGCATTTGCTCCATCTTTCTCCCCTCACAGCATATATACAGAGTAATAATCTTCAGACAGGCAGAGGATGATAACTGGTGTGAGCAGGCATGCACTACAATCAGCAATGATTTAATTCCATTCCAGTTCTAGCATTTAAAAACATAATCCCTTCCAAGTATCATTAATCAAGTCCTTGTTTAGGAAATACCAAATTAGTTGCTATTGCTAAAAGGTCATCAATAGATTTCATATTTCAGAGGAATATTCCACTCCTGGCTTTTTGCTCAGATTTGCTTGTTGGCTACTGACTTTTCAGCAGGAATGTTACTAAAGGCTTGTTCAGCACATCTCTATCTGCAAACTTGAGGCAGAAGGGAACCATCTGCAGAACATAAAGTATCCTTGCCACGACCGCGATCCTGCAGGCAGCTTCTCTCCCATCCATGAGGGAGGGAGCAGGTTTCAGTGCCTGTGATTTCCTCCTAAATTATTAGAAATTAATGTAGGTTACACGAGTGACTGGGGTTGTTCTGGCATGTAAGTAATCTAATTAAGGTTTGATGGCTAACTGAATAATTGTGGTTTACTAAACAGCCTAGTGGGAAAAAATAAATGGGTTCCATGCTGAGAAAGAATGTGTAACAATAATACAATGATTCTTCAGTTAGGAACTCTACCTTGAGTTACCCCAGTGAGTTCAGTGTAGATTCGAAAGGAAAGGAAGGAAAATTTTGAGCCTGTTTTCTCTCTAATCCCATTTATAATTAATATACTTACACTCAGTTTATAGTCATTTTCTTCCATTTCTCATTTTGCAGCTTACTTTCAGTAGGTAATATTACCATGTTTGGACAGACTAGGTACCACACAACTTTGCTGCCCACGTGGTGCCTTCCTACATAGTAAGTATCCTGCAGTGAATATCACGTGTTTGCACAGCTGAAGGAAAAGTGGATTAAATACAAAGCATGGCCATTTGTAAGTGTGGCTCTGTATATGATCAGTAGAAAACTCTGATGATTTGAATAATTTTGTTAAGATGAGTGAAACGGGAGTGTGAGCAGCTTGTTAGCTGCTTCATGAAATGGCTGCTTCATTAAATTTATCTGAAAGTGCTCTGATTTACTACAAAAATGTCTGGCACCTGTTTCAAGCTGCATTTTTTGTGGCCTGATCACAATGTTCAGAATGCAGTGGTTCACAGATAGCATCATATTTTTCGAAGTGAACACTTCAGTTAAGCTTTAAGTTTCAATGTAATTCATTGCCTGTTAAAGTCAATGTAGAGAGCTTGAAAGATTTGAATAGACAGTGAATGTAGAGAAATGTTAGAGTTCTTCTTAGAAACTCTCCCTTTAACACTGTTCTTACTTAACTTAAAATTGAATTTTCTTACCTTGTTCCTGGATGAATCTACTATTTAGGAAAATTTTGCAGCATTCCTAAGAAATATGTTGAAATCAAAATATATTGGCTAATCTGAAATGGAAAGTAACTTACCTGGGGCAATGAATCCTATGAATGGTAAAATCATAATCTGAAGCAATAGAGACATCTGCCTAAATCTGTAGGCTACAATTAAATACCATTGTCCCCAAATGCCTTTCTAAATCAATTCCTTCACCTGTAACATTTAGGATTACATTACATTACATAGCAAGGATTATGCCATGTTTATATCTCTGTCACCTCATATGAACATGCCAGCTAATGCAGGTGTGTGATCAGGTAAGTTTGGGGAATGGTTTCCTGGAGTAGTTTATAGTTAAAAGGTTCTGACAAAGCAAGTGTCAGTGACAATATTTACAGCACTATTGTAAGGCTGTCTAGCACGATAAATGGGAATTTTCTAATGCATTTGTGTGCACTTCTATTGGTCTTTTGATACAGCTGTGCATCACAAAGTCATCTCTGCAGGAATAAACATGGACACCTAGAAGAGGACTATACTTTTGCAGCAGCATGCACTGTAACTATAGTTACTGCGGTTTCTGTAATTTGCAAACAGTGTAGAATCTTTTTCAAAAGAAAAGATTATGTCAACAATGGATAACTTAGTCTCTTTCTCCTACCTTGATGGCTTAAGACAAGGAAGTTGTTTGGGGTTTTTTCTTGGCTTATTTTGTCTCTGAAGGTTTTTTCTTTGTTTTTGCCTGTGCTACTCATCTGCTTTAGAATATTCTTTCCTATCTACTCTCTTCCCTATGTCACAATGTCTTCACATCCCTGTTTTTTTATCATTCCCCAAATGTTTTCCTCATTCTGTGTTTCTATCTACTTTCCATCAATGGTTAATTTGAGTCTCCAGTAGTCTTCTTTCCTTGTCCATTCCTCATATTTAGTGGTTTGCCTCAGTCTCTAATCTCTCATAGCTGCCTGTACTTCCTCTATAGTGATTTTCTATTATACTACTTCTAACATTGCTTTCATAGTCCTTTCACTCCCCTATGTCTTTTTTTTTTCCAGGTTCTACTTTCTTTGAATCCTTCCTTCACATCCTAAACAGAGTGAATAGTTTCAATTCCCTGCTTTCAGTTCCATACTTCTTGGCTGACATCATTGTTTCCATGGCTTTCCTCCCTTCTTTTGATGTGTCTTAAGGCTGTCATCTCTTCCCTGCTCTTCCTCACTGTCTCTTCTGGCCCCCCATTCCTTTTTCAAAACTCTGCATGTCACACTTTTCTCTGCATGGCTGCCATCTCCTGTCAGTTCTGCTTAGGTATTGTGTGTTTTCACAATTGGCACAATGTGGCAAATGAGATATTTTGAAGAGATTGCTGCGATTCAGTTCTGAGCCCAGGCACTGGAAAGACAGCACAGTAGGTAAGAGTGGTGCTAGATGTGACAATTTGATTTAATTACATGAATACGGGCACATCCCATGAACACATCCCTGTCTTAGAGGTAGTTTTCTTTGTCCTGAACAGTTTAGTTCATGTGTCAGTATTAAAGAACTTCCTAGTCTACCAACTTTACTCCAATCCTGCAAAATTTCAGGCAGGTTTGAGCCTTGTACTGAAACAGCAATGGCTGCCCTCACACTTCCCATCCATGATTTGTGCTTCTGCATGTCTGATTTTTCTTCAAGCTATTGAACCTGAAGTTGACAGATTTCTAGAATGAGACCAACTTTAACACTCTTAATTCTGACAACCAGTTTTTTTTTTCTTGCAGTCTCTAACTAAAGAAATTCAAGGAATGTTGAACCCTTGGTGAAGCATCACAACCCAATTTTAAAAGCAATGACAATCTGATGGCAGAGATTTATATTGTCTGCATTTTATATTAAAGACTACAATGTAGCAACATGTACATCAAATTCTGCTCTGATCAGCCAGCCTCAGCTTGTGTGTTTTCCTGTCTTATGGCAGCAGCAGTCTTCAACATACTTAAATGCAATATACCTAATTCTGAATAACAGTGTGGAGAGAATAATTCTGTTTCTCTTCTTTGAGTAAGGTATTTCCCCAGTGACAGATCAGTCGAGCTTCCATAAAGAGAAACGCAAGTGTGTGTGTGTGTGTGTGTGGGCTAAGCTGAAAATTTCCTTTTATCAGTTCATAAGGACAACATATTCCAACACATCTAGCAAAAAGCTGGAATGTTCACACAAAGCTTGGAAATGCTGTCATCACTGAGTGGAATCAGCCACAAACTGCAGTTAGATAAACAGTTGCTTGGGTTTTGTGTCATTTAAATAAATTTAACACAACCTGCCACTGGAAAAAAACTTGGATTTCAGTTATCTTAACAGGGAAAATTTTCTCAGCTGAAGGGAGCTTCAAAAGGTGAAGCATTTCCCTGCTGCTCATGATGCTCGTGACTGCCAGAACTGTTCTTCCCTGAAGCTGCTGCTGGCTGAAGTTCCTGTTATAACAGATCTGTGAAACATATTATGAGAAGAAAGGTCAGATAAACACTGATGCATTTTTCTAGTGTGCTTGAACGTATCAGTAATAACCATGAGATTGTAACCTGGCGAGCTAGACTTTGTGCAGCTGCCAGACACAGGAAAGTTTCTTCTGTTCAACTTTAGTTTCATTTCATTCTTCTCTCTTGTTTCTAAAAAAATCAACACTGCTTTCTTTAACATAATCCTGTTTCACCAGTTGTTACAGAAGCAGGCTGCTCAATGCTCCAAATGAACTTTTGACCTCTGGGGGTGATAGCAGGGAGGTAAAAGATACTTGGCTCTTTGCAGCAGGTATGAAGCCAGGATATCTCCAAGATGCTGGTGATAGTTAGTGCACAAAGCAAGTCAAAAAAAGGAAGGGATATGTCAGCCACAGGACCCAATACTGACAGGTGTCAAGAAGAATTCTCTATTACAGTGTCAATATTCTTGGTTTACTTTGCAAAAACATTTGCCCTCTGCTGTCCTACAAAGAGCAATATTAAAAACACACTTTCAAATGATACAAAGAATCACAGCCAGAGGTGGTTATTCAATAAAATGTAATTCATTTTATCTGGACACACGAAATGAGGACAGATGTCTTACTGAAAAGCTTCTAAAGAATTAATCCATGATAGTGCATAGAAAAATATGAAACTTCATTAGGACAGTAGTCTCAAGTTTTCCTTAATGAGGTGTATTTGGCCACTGCCATGGGTTTACATGGTGTTTAACCAGGTGTTAAACATGTGAAAAATTTAACTTCAATCTTTCCACAGAAAGATTGCCAAACAAAGATTTAAGGAAGCACAATAAATGACGTTCAAGATTATTATTCTTGTTTCCTGTAGCACTTTATTTCATTCTGAGCCCGCTTCTCCCTATTGTGTGTGTTTCATTGTCAGGTCTGGGAAACACTATGGATTTTCATTTGTATATGGGAATGTCAACATTATAAAAAATGGTCATTTTCTGAATAAGCTAGAGACCTGGAGGGCAGCAGGCTTCCAGATCTTGGAAAGAACATGTGTCATTCCATTTATATTACTTTTGCTTTAATGTCCCAGTTTCAAACCTCAAATCAGTCTGGAGTCCAGAATGTGGAGGCCTGAATTATTCAAAGTTACTGAAACACTACTCACACAGCTTTTTTCTATCAGTAGATGTTTTGGCATGAGGACTGGGAGCACAGTTTTAAGTGAAGGAAATTCAGCCCCTGAATTCCTCCCTGGTAACCAAAGAACATGGACACTTTTATTTCCTTCCATGGGAATTCCACCAGAAACTACTGACAGTGCTAGTGAAGTTCAGAGAAGTTCAAGGCCTTCCACAATTTTAAGCAAGATTTCCCCAAACTGTGAGGTTTTAAAAATAAAATATTTTTAAAACATTGCATGATATTTACATTCGGAGATTCTATCTACAAAAGAAGCTTAAGAAATGAATTTAAAGTGATGTAAAGAAAACTTATGCCTTCTGAACACATAAATTTTTTCCAGTTTCCAAGGTATTATTTATTTTGAGAACAGCTACCTGTAAAGGTGTTCTAAATTTCACTCTCTGCAAAGAAAACCTGGGACAAATATCTTTTGTTTTCAGTCTTGCAAAGGATATCATGACAAGTTAAAACGGGAGTTCTTATATGTCCTGGTGGCAAAAGTGAGTAAGGTTTGAGAAAATAAAGGATTTTTAGATGGGAGATGATTCTTCAGCTTTTTGCTTAAGTGCATAAATTTACATCTTTTGCTATCTCTATTCAGAACAGCTTCATTTTAAAGCATTTGGATATCTAAATATAGGGTGTCATTTCCTAAGATAGTCCTGGTGCTTGTGTGCTCCCCCACCGTGAAATCAGCCCTTGGAAACTGTAAGAGACAGCTAGAAAAAGTCTTTCAAAGCCCACACAGCACTGAAGAATGTGACCACATTTACTAGAGAGAAACCAGGCTTCCCCCAGGTAAGAGTCCTGCTCAAGACATCAACAGCAGACAGCCTCTATCCCTGCCCCACGTAGAGCCAGCTCTGTCTCTACAGCCATCGTGCTACACCCACAGAGGAGCCTTCTGTGCACATGATTAGGAAGCCCACTCTCAAGGCTTCCCCTCCTCTTTGCTTTTACAAGTTAGATCTTCAGCCCTCAGTTCATCTGTAGAAAACACAGCCCTTAATGCCTGTCAAGCTAATACAGAAAGCATTTCTATTTGGGCTGCAGCATAACTGCAGGAGTGTCCAACAAAGTGTGCCAGTAGAAATCCATTCATATTTCCTATTTTAACACTCTGTAATTTGAGTGTTTGTTCTCTCAAGTGCCTTCAAATTATGCCAATTTCTAGAGATTAGAGTCTAGGCTAAGCATTCTCCATGAACAGATAATACAGTGGATCTCTGTTTTAGTTGGAATAAGGTATATATTTGAACTGATTGCTCATTGCCTGAAAGAGCTATTCAGCTGGCTATAAAGACTGTGGTTTTGACATGGGAATGTTCCTGTGGCATTGTTTTACATAGCAGTGGCTGAATCTGAAACTTTAGATTCTCTTTGGACACTTCAACTGTGATGTGGTTTGAACTGGAGTACCCAAGGCTGTCTTTGATTCCCTACCAAGGGAAAAGTAAAATATTATTGCATGTTTTCAATGTCCAAAGAAGTCTACATTACTTTCTATACAGGATCATCTTGCTATGTAACAGGTACACTTCCTTCCTGTTAAGTAATGATGAGTAATTGATATTTCTGCTTCACAAAACTGAATTAAAGGAGTCAAGCTTATAAACTTGAACTTAGTCTAAATCACTCACTGGAAAATGTTTCTGTTTGCATACAGAGTAGTGACTAAGTTGGTAAAAGTCTCCTATTAATCTGGTGTTTCATATACTGACTCAAACAAGAATCATGGGAATATCCCAAGACCTCCTCAGCTTCAGGTAATGCAGCTTAGAAATTAGGGAAGGAAAAATGCATTGTGTGTACTGAGTCCCATGCACCAGCCAAGAGTACTTACAATAAGTAAAAGTCCTTGGAAAATGTAGATGGGGATGTATTACAAAAGGTAGTTTATGCCCGTGGGTGGATTATTGCATTCCTTACAACACAATGATGTCTCCTGACAGAAGAAAGATATTAATGAAATTAGCTACTCATGTACATGACCATGTAGAACTAGAAAAACACTGAGGAAACACACACAACAAAAAATTCTGGATTTCATTATTTAAATCTTTTGATAAATAGGTAAGTTTCTGATTTAGAGAGACTGATGTGGTGCAACTGCTGCTGTAGATTAAGTTCACAAAGCACTGAGCACTTTTCAGACCATCTTATTTACTATTAATTGTTAACAAAATTTAGCTTAATTTCAGCTAGTGGGGAAGCTGAAGTTTACTAGGTTTCATCTCACATATAGCTGGAGCTTCATGTTGAAGGAATTTCTGATGTGCACTTTTTGCTGAGTTTTTACATTTATAATGAATCAGACATTTTTGAATCATGAATGAGTAATAGCTGCAAAAAGGATGCTTTGGGCTTTTCAGAGTACACTGTGAAAAATATGGAACTGCTAAATCCATTTCTGATTATTCTTATGTGAATTGAGGCAAAGTTTCTCTTGGAGTTTTGCTTGAGTGTGTGCTACAGGATTTGGTCTAATTTTGCCTGTCTTCAGTAAAAACAACAGTGCAACTGATCTGTTCTTTGCCTGTCACAACACAAATGGCCCTTGAAACAAAGATCTGCACTGTCAGCTTCAGTATGCTGTATGAATTAGTATTGACTGTAACTCTGCTTAGTCAAGAACATTATAAAAAGAAAATTCCACATAGATGGAAAAAAATAAGAGACTTAGGAATGAAAAGATTGAGTTGTTTAAAAATAGGTTGGGTCCTACGTGACTATTTTTAAAAAGCTGTAACAGTAATACTTTAATGACGAAAATAACTCTACTGTGCAACTTTTGCTTTATTCTGACAGAATGGTGTTGTGTTGAATTTCAAGGCTGACCCTGGAAAGCATCTTAGGTGGCAAAGCAGAGATCAAGGCAAATGTCAAATTTTTCTAATTTATATCTCTCCAATCCTTTCAGAGTCTGGAGGCAAGATGAAGTCTGACTGGATTTAAGGTATTATTTTCCCACATGTGTCTCATGAAGAAATTTTCTTGGAACTAAGATCATAGAAGAAAAATCCCTTATACTTTCTGGCTTAGTGTAAAATGTGCATATGTGAAGCGTAACTCTGGTGAGGCTTTTCAAAATGTCTTGTTTCAGACAGATACTCATGACTGTGGCAGGTATCCTTAAACAGTGAAACTGCTATCAGCAAATGACCCTCTTCTCCAAGATCACATGAATGCCACCGTGCCATGCTGGAAGAAGGAAGTGAGGTTATATTTCACTTAAGGACAGAATGAAAGCTGGAACTGGTTTCATATTTACCCCCATGTTTTCTTTCCACTCTCAGTCATATCTGTATGGCTGATGGTTAACAGGGTGCTTTGCTTCCATGTGAGGAAGCATTTGTTATTGCTTGCTTACTATTTGCCATAGCAACAAAATGTCTCTGTTTAAGATCCAGTGGAGATGAGCAAACAGAAAAGCCTTTAAGACGCAGTTTGTAAAAAGTTAAGTTAAACTTAACTCTTTAACTGTGCAGTCAGTATTTATCCTGGTAATTAAAAATGTCTTATCAAGGGCCAGAGTGCCCTCAATCTTTAAGCTCAGGAATGGACATTTTGGGTCAGATCCACTGTCTCCTAAGCACAGAAAGCCATCTCTGCCAGCACAGGGTAGTAGGCTCCTACAGAAGAACACACAAACAGTAAAGGAATGACATGATAAATGCCCTACTTTACTCTTTTCCTCCTTCCCTCCTCAGCTTCCTTCAAGCTGCAACTGAGAAACTACCTTGACTAAAAGAGGTGTCTGTGCTTTGAAATGCAGGTGTAAGTTAGATTGAAAATAATTGTATCCTTTACTTACTCTATTAATGACAAGAGACTAATCACAGTCTCTGTGTTTGGTTACAACCTGCCCTCATGTAAGAAAAAGCAGACACAAATCTAAGATGGGAAATAGAGGCTATTCAAAAGGTCCAAATAATTTACTGAGCCATTTAAAGCCACAAAATGAATATAAAGTACATAGCATCAAAACACCTATATTGAAGACACCATCTAGTTTCCAAATAATTAGATCAAGTGAATTAAGACTCATGTCAGGCTGCAAAAGATAAAGTTTCCTAGAGACTTACTCAGCACATGGAAAAGGCTACAAAAACATGGCTAGGGATACACACAGCAAGTGGTTTGTGTCCCTGCCCATAAAGTGAAGTATGTACAGGACTTTGTGCACAGGTCCTGCTCTTGCAGCAACATTAGGTAGAAATAGCAGCAATTTACAACCTGCATTTCTTTAGAAACCTTTTCCCCACCATAGACATTACCTACTTGGTGATAGCAATAGCAGCTGAGAACTGTAGCCAGGTAAAGAGCACTACCTGCACAGCATTTCCTACAAAGGATTTGGAATTCAACAAACCATCCACCAGCACTGCCAATTCTCGTAACTTTTATTGTAAGACCTTCCAAATATGAAGGGTCCTTCCAGCCCTAAGTCCCAGAGTAATTTCCTATATTGTATTAACTGCACTTTTACCTTCCTTTCCCTTATGTTTATGTCTGTTATGACCACAGAAAAAACCTTGAAAACACATACACTAAAGCCTGAGAACTTCACAAATGAAAATAATTATCAATTTTTAGCTCCCATGATTACCAACCCAATCCAATTTGCATGAGCCTTGTTCAGGCAGTCCTGCAAACACCTCAGAGGGCTCTGACTCTCCATTAACCCGATCTTTTTCTTCACAGTCTGTCCAGACAAGGGTGCTGTCACTACTTGGAAAACAGAAAATGCCCTAAAGTAGTCATATTCTCACTCTTCAATTTAGAAAAATAAAAAATTGCTTTGGAATAGCATCTGAAATAAATGTTAGCTAATCTCTGTTTGCTCACCAGCTGCTCCTGGATTTATAATGTTCATTTTTCATTTAACAGAGATAGATTTGGATTTCAAGTATGATGGTCTGGTATTTCTACTTTTAAAAATCATTACAAAACATATGGAGGTGGTTTGTAAATACTAGTGGAGCATGCACTGTGAGAGCAGCAGTGCTCTGCAGCAAAGGGCACTGAGTACATTAGGATCCAAGGAAGGGTAAAAACTTCAGTCCATAAATAACACCCTATCTTTTTCTCATCTCAGCTGGCACGAGAACTCTATTGTCTCTCATTTCTGGTTTTAGTCAGCTTTATTTTCATGGTTTGTTTCACCACCAGACCCACAGAGCTGAATAGCAGCCATTTTACACATGACTTAGAGCTACTGCACTGTATCAAAGTATCCATGTAGGATATTATAATTAGGATTTTTCCTCAGCTGCAACAAAACTGTGGTTATAGACAGTTTTAAATATGCCCAGTGATTTATGAAAATATCAAGTGAAAGTGAATGATAAGATAGGGTTTTTGCAGTAGCACACAAAAGAGAGTAGGGAAGAAATGAAAAATGTCCAGGAATATACATCTTCAATTTAAGCATGAAACAGCAACAGAACAAAAGCAAAAAAATCCACAGAATTCCACACTGTAATTTGTGTAAATAATTTCTATTTTCAATATCCAATCCAACAGTCTTTCTGTAACAGCTACATGTATAGCATGGGGTGGTTTTGGAGTCACTTATATTATGCAACTATGTGTTTCTTGTACTAACTCCTATTTTTTCACCCAGCAGGTCAACATGATGAACATAAGATAAAAATAACCACCTAAAGTCTGAATCAATTCCCAAAGTTTCTTTACATGTGGCTGGAATTTATCATTAAATCCAGACCCGCTTCCCAAGTCCCTCGGATCCTGTGTGATGTTAGGGCTGCCAGATTTACCGCCCACGGGGCCTGAGCACCCTTCACTTCTCAAACGTCCTTTCACAGACCTGATGTGCCTGTGCACAGGAATTTTGGCTTTTTACCACACAGTAAATCACAGCTTCCCACTGCTGGCACAGCTCAGCCGGGCCCTGGGGCTGCACTCACATGCACCCACATGCACTCACATGCAGTTGGGCCGAGGGGGTGTCGCTGCCATGCAGGCCATGCCAGAGGTCCTGGTGGCACACAGGACATGCCACAGCTCCTGGTGCCATGCAGGCCATGCCAGAGCCCCCAAGCCCTCCAGGACACCCAGGTGCCACAGTGGGACCGGGTGCTTCAGCCCCACGAGCCATTAGCAGCTGTGCCTCGGCAGCCATGCAGTGAGGTGTGGGCAGACAGCACTCAAAAGCAAATGAAGGAAAGAAAGGAAATTCAAATTAATAAGTAAAAAAAGCTCCAAACCCTCAAACCATTACAATATTCTTACCACTGTGTGCGGGGCTGCTCTGGAGCTGCCTCTGCTTTGCTTGGGAAGAGGTGTGTGCTACAGCCGGGCCCTCACAGAAAGAGCGGGAACCCTGAGGGACGCCCTCAGCTCTCCCCATCTCCTCGCTTCTCACAGCCCTGGCTTCTCCAGACTCCTACCATGCTGCTGCCTTCTGGATCATGATAGGTCCTTCCATTTCAAGGTATTACATGTCTTTTTTACATTCTGATTAAAACTGAAGAGTATGGTTTCAAAAGCACAGTTGGTTGATCTATAGCTCAGTGCTGCCAAGGCGGGGTGTGTGTTCACCTGCCTCCTCCCCTCTCCTCACCAACATGCTGGTGCTGGCAATTGCCAGAGCTCTTCTTATGTGCCAACTCCATTAGCTAAAATGGCAAAAAACCCACCTGAAAAACACACAATGAAAAATTAAATTGTTCTCTGCCATTCTAGAATTAAATTAGATCACAGCAGGGCCCAAAGTGTGCCAGAGCAGGTGTAAGAAAGTAGGTGTGCAGCCAACAACAGGACAAGTGGGAAGAGGGTGAAGAGATTGTCTCCTCTCAGTTTATTTATTGAATTTCAGCCTTTGTTCTACTTTAACTCTGAAACCCTGCCATATCAGCCTGGCACTGTCAGGCCTTCCCCCTCAGTCACCACCATGTACTGCTGGCATTTTGGAACCTGGCTCCAGCATCCATCCCTGTGCTTCTCCCTTCTCACAAGGAATACCAACAATGAGCTTTCTCCTCTGTAAGACAAAAAAAAGTTCCTAGGACAGGAATTGCTTTAATAAAATTTAGGAACTGATTTTACCATTATGCTACAATGGCTTAAGTGAAGCCTGAGCCTCTTTCGTGAATGAAAACTAGAACCTGCCACTGTGTCTAGATGTGCACATCCCCAAGGCTTTGTTCTAAGAAACATCCTTCTGGAGAGGAATATTAGCTTCCCCTGTACAGGGCAACACACTGATTTATATGTCAGTAACTTTTGTAATGTAGAACGTGAATATTTTTCTTTCAAATCACTCAAAAACCATGAGGGAAATGCTGTGCAGGAGAAAGCATTATAACCTGCATATGGATTAATCTAATAGAGTGTTCATATTGGCATAGTATCAGAAAGGCCTTTTGGGTGTGATAAAATTTAGCAACTAATTCAGCCTATTTTTTTATGCCTTTCCTGGAAAATTGGAGAGAGCAAATACATTGCCTTTTAGTGTTGCTCTTATACTTCTTCCCACCCCACAGACAGAACAGGTTTTATGAATGCTAAAGGCAGATTGAAGAGTTTCTAATATAAAGGCATAGGGATAGCAAAATGCATTGGTTGAAGTTTAAAGCAGCAAATTTACAACAGGAAATAAAATACATTTTTAACACTCAGGTATGTAACTACTGGAGCAGTTAACCACAGGCATGTAAAACTCAGCATGTTTTGCACTCCTTAAATTTCAGCTGGTTTTCTTCCTAAAAAATATTTTCTTATGAAAGTTTTGGAGTAACCATGGAAATGGCCAGATAGGTTAGGCAGGAGGTCAAGTCAGGCCAAACCATTATAACCATCCCTTTATACCACAAACTATCCTCTGTACCTAACAAGCCATAGGCTGATTGCCTTGAATGACTGTGAAAACCCGTTTCCTAACAAGCTGACTTGAAAACTGAAGCTGGAGTGTGCATTCCCTGATTCCACTGGAGAGCAGAAGGCCCAAAGCAGCCTGCAGAAAGCTGTGAATTTGGAAGAAATTCTGCAGCTGAGGCCAAATACATTTAGTTCACCTTACATGACTATGGATTTTGCAGAAAGTAAGCAGTCAATAACAATGCAAGTGCTATACAATTATAAATATTTTGCTTTCCAGTTTCAATTAGTATTGGCCACTTCCAAAAGAGTATTAGGAAAATCATTTTTTGCCTCTCTTGGCAATTTTCCCAAAGAGCAAAGACAGAGATGACATTGATTTTAATTTCATTAAGTGTATTCATTGTAATTATCCACTGTCAGAGTCAATGTTACCCAAAAAAAGAGAATTGAAACCTAAATTAAAAAGGCCTGACAAGTGTCAAGTCCTATTACCAGTTGACTTGAATAGCTGCACCTGATATGGGATATTTCTTTTTGTCTAATGTCCAGCTAGAAATAAATGTTCAAAGGGAAAATTTGATAAAACAGAAATAAAAAAATATCATAAGCTCTAAACATCAATATATAGTGTAAAACTATACAAGATCACTTAGCAACAGTAATGGAATTAAATCAATATTCTGGCATCAGCACTATGTATTTCAGGACTATAAGTTTTGCTATTTTCCAGACTCTTCCACCTTATAGCTTCCCATTAATTACCTTCATTTGTCAGCTGGCAGTACAAACAAGGTACAAATGTTTAGTCTGCTGCTTGTGTTAATATCTAGGAGCTGCAGTAGACAGAAGGTTTCCAGAACTCTGCAGTATAATCACCCTATGAAGTTGCTTAGCTCTGATGTTTCTTAGCACTATTAGCATGATTTCTTTTTATTCAAATAAAGTAACAGATGAAAATTACTCAGGTCTATATTGGCTTGTTTGCATTCTTAACAAAACCATTTTAGTGCAGAGCCGTGATTCTGCCTCAATACCAGTTTTAGATGTTCTAACTTACAAGGTACATTTTAGCATGCAGCTTTAGGGCCAGAATGATTTACACAGTGGAAGATTTGCGTAAGCTGCCTTGTGTTCCCACCTCATGAATAACAACAGTGTAGGCAGAAATGGAGGTGAAAGCAGGTCCATAAACCAGACTGCTCTGTTGGTCTTCTCAGGCTGTGAAGCAACAGCATATTGAGACAAGAAGCACATTGAATGTTACTGCTGTGCTCCCACCAAGGGAAACAAACTTGATCCTAGGCATGGCTCCCTCAGTCACTTGGTGGGGCAGAAAGCAAACCAGAGTATAAATATCTATAATGCACAAGAGCTTTCCATCAAGCCTGGCATTGGATCAGACTTCCTCATTGCCCCGTAAACCAGCCAGTGCAATGCATCATCAAAACTGGAGATAGCATATTGTGCCATTCCTTTTCTGAAGTACCATTTATTAGCAGCAGGCACTCCAACATTGAGGGAAATCCTAGCAAAAGGCATCAGCAAGGACCCCTCCTCTACCTTCAGCCTGTTTGGTCACTCAGCCAGGATTGTAACCCTGTCAGCATTCCTTGGACTAGAGCTTTTCTACAAGCAGCATCATCAACTGCTTTTAGTGCTACTTCTTATTTTTACCATCTGGAAGCTAACCAAATAGATACAGGTGAGATTCAGCCCTGCTCCTTAAAAGGCTTTCCCAGAGCATGACAGTGTGGCTATTTTGATTTACACTTGCTTTCTCAGGCTCTTTTTACACTGCAGCTGCAAAAAAAAAAAAAAAAAAAAAAAAAAAAAAAAAAAAAAGGTGGAAATTCAATGACCTAGTAAATTTTTCCACATAAAAGCCAGTACCAGAACTGGCATATTGACCTAGTTCCTCATGTTGCAGTAAGCTGATGTGCTGATGTGGATGTAACAGGCAGATATGCTAGGTACCCTGATCTTGCAATGTTTTATAAATGTCACCTAGTATCAATAGTTAATATTTTCAGGACTGTTCTTGAAGCCAGGTCCAATAAAACTATAAGTCTTCAGAGAAGAGAGAAAAAAGTGGCCTTTTCTGTCTGTCCATGTGGAAGTACCTACTTCATCTCGTTTATGACAGCTCCTGAAGACAAGCAATAACGCCAGTTTGCTTGTCTCTATACATCAAAGGAAAATGATGAAGATTTCTGTCTTCATCTGGCTCTTGCAGAGGCAGCTGGCAGGTTTATACAGCTGAGCTTTCCTCATTCATTTTATACATATTCTTTTTGTCAATATAAACACAGATCAAGGCTAAAATGTTTTACAAATGAAGCTAGAGACAAAAGAGGGCAGCTGGTCCCCAGAGGGATGGTTCCAGCCTCCAGGTCAGACAGATGGAGAAATTTCCCTTTTGTGTCTCAAAGGTTGTTGCTAAGGAGACCAGTTTTGCTTCAACGAGGCTGTGGGATGGACTGGTTGACATATATGCAATATTTCTGCTACTAAGAGAAAAAGAAGCACAAGCCGTGAAGTCTTTATTGGGATAGAGGACAGAAAGACACTTACAAGGGTCTTTTTAATTGTTGTACTTGTTCCCACTGACAAAAGTTGGTAACATTACTATTTGTCTTTTCTTTGCAGTCAGCTTCATTTCAGATGAGAAGGAAAGTGTTGCTGCTAATGGCAAGATGAGACCTTACTACTAGCAGAAATCCAAGGTAAGCACAAACCTTCCCAGGGTCCAGCTCTCTAGATAGGCACAGTCCTTCCTTTACAAGTTCAGCAGGCAATCATTCCAAGCTTAGCTCCATCTGTATACTCACTATCAATAGTATGCTTTTACAATGACAGGAGGGAAAACATGAACATGAGCTTGTTTCACCCAGATAGTGCTCCTGTCTTACTGACTAGTTTCAACAGTGCTTTAAAGTAACAGAAGTGTTTGGATTGGTTTGGAGCTTAAAATTTCTATTTTTACATTTAACCTTCTAGCATTCTCAGTCTTGATTTTATTGTTTCATGTTGACATTTGTATCAATAGATTTGACATTCACATCAGTTGTATGACTGAGGTTGCAGGACCTCTATTGTCCAATCTATTTTTTCCCTGTGATGATCTTTCTATGAGATAAATTAATCTAGATGAACATTTCCTAAAAAGGAAAACAGAGGAGTTTCCACTGCAGCACTATTGAGAATTAAAAGGTCATTCAAATCTGATATACTTTTTAAAGTTTTACTATTCTTACTGTTCTGATTAGAAGAGGACTGTTTCACCAGAATAGTCAGATGCAGGAAAGGCTGTTGGGTGGACACCCAGTCTGTATGTAAATGCTGAGATACCTAACACAGCTTCTCAAATAAGTTCTAGTTGAATGAACATGTTCATCTGCACTAAGGAAATTCTGTCAAAGCTTGTGGCAGCAAAACTAGAGCAGATAAGGCTCCCCTAGCAATCTATGGCTCATCTAGGAATAATAAACCATCAGCCCTTCCCCTGTTCCCTGAGCCTAACTTCACAAAAGAGTTGTAAAATATTGAGGAAGGGCATGCAGGTCTTATCAATGAGTTTCATTCTCCTACCAGGTGATGTGAGACTCTCTTCCCCAGTAATAATGGTGTGTTATTTCCTTCATTTGGCTTTGGCCCTTTAAATTTGGACACACTTTTTGGTTTTAACCTTTAAAATATTATCTCCATCAGTGACTTACAATATACACTTGAACAGAACAGATCTTTCACATTGAAGGAAAACATAAGCATGTGAAGCAGGCAGATGGCAAAAGAGGATTAAGGAGCCTTAATAATTTCTTTTCAGTTCATTTGAGCTCTTGTATTCCACTGTAATACACACATTGATTCTCAGTCTACAGGGAAGTAAAAATAGAAATGGAATATGGCAAGACCACGTAGACCCAATGTGTTTCATTTCAATAATTGTCTATTTGTAATTCTTTTAATAGAGATTAACAAAACTTATCTAAATAACCAATTAATTCAATTATACAAATATATATATATTTTACATGTATTGATACATTTTACATGTATATATATTTACATTTTATGTGTATTTACTGATTATATTAGAAGAATATAAGCATTATTACCTTTGAATTACACAGGAGACGTAAACTGTTTGGTTCCTTGATGGTCTTTTGCTTTGCACTTTTATGCTTGGAGGGAGGAAAACCTAAATATTAAAGATGTGCTTAAAAGGGTGTCAAACTGTGAAAAATGTGCCAGTACCAGCTACTATTCCTACAGCTGAGAAGGAGTAAGTTCCAAAGAAGGCAGGTGAGTGAGGGCTTGTGACAGAGGGAGAAAAGTAAGGCTTATTTAGCGTGGTGCAGGCTGTTTTCCTGTGGTTAAAAACTGAAGAAAGAACACCTGGAAAAACTCTTAAAATGGCCTAATGTGCCAAAATTTACATGTCTTTTGTAAAATAAGAGGTAATTTTGTTGTTGTTGTTTTTACTTTTGGGGGGGGGGGAGATATAATAATGTTCTGCAATGCATTGTATTTTTATGGAGCATTGTTTCATAAAATCATCGCCTCCTCAATGCTGAGCTCGTAGGAAAAAATGGATTTCATTGTAATGTCACTTAGATCTATCTCTAACCAGCTCTGGTTTCTTCTCACGTAATTACTCATCTCATCCTCAACTATTTATATCTTAGAAATCCTTGGTTTATTTTTCCCACTCAGAAGGAATGCAACTAGAACAAATTGGAAACAAAAGGAAAAACCCAAAGTTGCTTCAAAATGAGTGGGCATGGAGTTATTCTTCTGAAAACACTTTTAGCTCTTGATAAATTATTAACACTTAAAAAAGAAAATGCCTAAATCATCAGAGATTTAACTGCAGACTTTTTGTGCTGAACCTTTTTATTTCCTTTTTAAAGGTTTATAGAGAAAACACTGCTTTGTTCACAGTGCATTAATTCTTACTGCCTGTAGAAATTATTTTGGAAGGTGTCATGTTTTAAATAGGAGTTTCCAGTAATGTTTTTGCATTGCTTCTTTGCTTGTGGGACTGAGCTTGTAGTCAGTAATATACAACAGGGGCTTCAATTCTTTCAAAGCTGATGTGTTTTACACCCTGAGGACATTGTTCAGTTTCTCTGACAGTTTCTCTGGAGAACGTCTGCAATATATGAAGCTGGGGCTTCTCAGTTCTCAACCAAAGTGAATGGTGAAGTTGCTTCACACACATTAAGGTTCCTAACACCTTCACTATTCATATATCCTAAATGTGTGGGGAACTTTCTTTGCTAACAAAATAGTATTGCAGCTAAGCCATAGCAGTTCTCAGTAGCTGAAGACCTCCTGCTCAGTTGTCGCATATTGCTATAATTCACCTTCTCTGTGATAATATTTGCATTATAGCTATTAAAATCCATTATAATAAGCTACGTGCAGAATTTTTGGCTTTACCAAAGACGATTACAAATAGAAGCTGTGATATTATATTTTATGGTTAACATTGGGGTCATCTGACCCCCAGGAATGTCAAAAGGAGCTTGGCCATTACTATAAATATCAGTGAGTTTTCACCAGATTTTGCAACTTCATCGGCCTAGATACCCTTAAGACAGGCTTTTCCCCCCCCTTCACAATGGCATGAGAAATGAGAAATTTTGTCATGAAATTAAGATCTCTCAGAAAATGAGAATCTACCCACACAGTATGTTCATAGCCACTGGAGAGAGGCTTCATCTCTGATGTATTTCGATTTCCTCCAGTCCTGAGGAGGACTGGTGGCTCAGCTGTGTCAGGTTCCAGCCTTCCCAGATCTGTGGGACCTCACAACACCTTATCAATGAAGGATGAGAAGGAAACTGCATAAAAACTCTCTGAGATTTCATGCTTCCATGGATGTGCCGGCGGGATGTAGCTCAGGTTCATCCCTTTAGTTCACAAGGATTTTTAGGAGACAACAGCTTCCATAACAGGAGAAGCAGAGAAGCAACTGCTGCTTCTGTTTTGCTGCTGCAGTCTGGGTCATGGTACAGGAGGGTGCACTGCAGGGCAGCATCTGTACTAATAGCTGGTGGATAGCAGCCAGGTCTGCAGCATCTTCCTTTCAAATGCACAGCCCTCCAGCTTTCTATCAAAGTACAATCAACCACTGCTTTGGGAACAGCCAGCTAGAAATGAGGAGTACACAAACATGGCTTTGTAGCAAGGATAGGGAAGTGCTGTGCAAATCTAATTCACACAAATGATCAGCAATTTCTCGGTTCTTTCAAGCATTTCTGTGCTAGTAGGTTTCCACATAATGTCTCTGTAGGCCTGAGGCTTGACTTCCCTTTCAGAAGTAGGTCTGATCACAGAAATCTGCAAGTTCAGGAGTTCAGGAGCAGTTAGATGGAAAAAAACCCCACACCACTTATTGTAGCCCCTAACTGGTTCACTGCATGACACACTTCCTATTTTGCAACAAAAGTCAGCAGTAGCATCACACTTCACTGCTTTGCAGTCTGTAGAGCCTTCTCACTTCCTGCAAATACAGGATAGCAAGGCCCAAGGCCCCAGCAGGCTCTACCAGTGCAAATTGGGAAGCTCAAACACTGGTGAAATCTCTTTTAGGAAATTGCATAGTCATCTGTGTACAGGAAGGATGAACTTAAACCGGAATGTTTGCAGAAAAGAGCTGGAAGGATCGTTGGGGAATGAAAGGCCTTTTAAGAGTTTGAAATAGAGCAGCTTGTTTAGTCTAGCAAGACTAAGATCAAGGGAGAAGATGAAAACTGACGACAAATACACTCGTGAAGAGGGGTAAACACTAGGAGAAAAAGCTGTTTAGGGTAAAAGACAGCACTGGCACAAGGGTACAAACTGACCCTTCATGATTTTAGAATAGAAAACCAGAAAGCTTCTACAAGAATGAAATGCTGGAGCTATGACAGCAGCAGTGGAAACAAAGGGTTTAAGATGGGGTTTGACCTGGCTATGAAAGGGACTATAACATGGGACTTTACTTTATTGCTGTTTTATCTTTTTAAGACCAGTCTACACACAAACATACTGAAGTAACTCCAACCACTGCCTCTCCAGCAGTGAGCAGAACCTTCACACAGCAGATGAATTCCACAAGAACAATGAAGTGAGTCGAGGCTCCCTTGTGAGCAAGAGAAAAATGAACTTGGCTTTACTGCATTTGGAATTCGTTACTTGTAGGACTAAGGAAAAGCTTCGGATCTCACTGCATTAATAACTAAATACAAAACTCATTTGCTTGATTTCCTACATTAACAGTTATAGACACAAGACAGATTGTGGTTTTAATGACGTTTTTGTTATTTCTACAACTGAGGAGAGAGAGAGTGGGGGGGAAAGTGTAGTTGGGGTTTCCATAACTGCTGTAAAATGTTAATTTAAAAAGATTTTTTGAGAAACATAAGCAGGTACCTACCTGTTATGAAGGGTTTGTCATCATTTCCTGAAAGCAGTTTCTCCTAGAATATGTGTTCTTGGACATCATTGAAACATAGAAAAATAATTGCAAAGCTACATTGTTTTGCAGTGCTGTATTAATAAATAAATTGGCAAAAAGGCTTTGCCTTTATATGTGAGCAGGCTCATGGCTGTTCCTAGAATACTCATTCTGTTATTCTACACCCAGAGACTCTATCTTAGGCTTCTCTCATGGCCTAGTATTCTCATGCTATTGATGAAATTCCTTCCAACCCTCGAGTTAGAACAGATAAAAATGGTCTTTAAGGATAGTGTCTTTGTCCTGTCCTGTTGCTGATCCAGAGGTGTCTGCCACATTTCCATGCAACATAGTGAGGCCTTGCTTGGATATGTTGCTTTTCTTAAAATGACTGGCTCTTCACAGATCTTAAACACAGAGAAGCAAAGCATTAGAGCCACATCTCTTTATGTTCAGGTTGAGATTTGCTGGTTTTAAATTCCTTGTTATATTTTGTCTGATCAGAAAGAAGAAACTGTTCATCTGGTACAGTAAGTGATTGTAGGCAGACAGTAAAAATATCAGTTATTCTCTTTCAGTGTATTCAGCTAATGGGTAATCTTACTCAAAGATCTAAACTATTTATTTATACAACACAATTAAAAAATGATCTCTGGTGTAAACCACTTACTGTAGGAAGTATTTGGGCCAGTTGGATCTAGCAGTGCATAGAAGAGAAGGGGAAAACAATCCTATAAATGGATGAGATTAAGAAGACTTATGAGATCATCTTGAAATTTCCCCAAGACAAACATGAGGAACAAGTTACCAGAGAAAACAAGTGGTGATTATCTATGTATTCAAGAGATACCTGATTCTTTCTGAGGTATGCTGAATGATGTTACTCCAGAATAGGATCATGTCAAGGTTAAATTTCAGCTCCATAGTCTAAACTGGGCCAAATGGGAAACTTCAACGGCCACCTATGTATTACTGGAAATACAACTCTGAATTCTGTGAAGATTTTTCAACTCAGTGTTCATTTCTACAACCATTCCTTGTGCTCTAGACTGCTCAAAGGGTGGTGGCCAGAAGAAATACATGCTTAGTCCTTTACTGTGGCCTTGATACAGGGAACTGGAGGAGAAAGGAAGGGGGCAAACCCAGAATCACTGGAGCATTATAAGCTCATATGGCTTCCCACAGAGGGCTCTATTTCTGATTGCATTCTGACAGCTCCTCAGACATATAGATAATATAGATTGAAATGTTAATTCTTCCTTCATTTCACAGGAGGTAAATGCAATTTTGCTGTAAAAATGAGTTCACAGATAGTCAAAAGAAAAGTCACAGAGCACCATGGATGCAGCTTATCCTGAGGCTATGTCTACAGTTTTCAGTTTGTCAAACATTTTCACATACAGTAGAGAAATCCTAATTTCCTCAAGCCTAACCAGTACTCTGAGAATACATCACAAGTGTAAATTTTTGCAGCTTTATGGATAGATTTGATATATTTAATTTTTCTTTTTTTCCTTATCTTTATCAAGTCTGGACATCACTGAGTATTACAGAATGCATGTGAAATGCTATTTAAAACAACATCTTACATTGTGGAGAGAAGGAAATCCAGGAAAACTATGTCATATTTTGCTTTTCAAAGTGTTCTTTGGCAGCTTAAGTTATGAACTCTTGCTTTATTCAGTTAGAATGTCTAAGGATGTTTCCCAGTAACACAGCTTTCTAAATGTGAAAAAACCTTCTTACCTTTTTTAACTCTCCTACACCATACACACATTTGTAACTAGGAGACCCTAAGTGAACAGGAAAGCACACTCAAAATAAATGTAGATTTAATCAGGAGATGTGATTGAATTGATTATTGGGTGAGTTTCAGAAAGAAAATGCCTAAGTTCAATATTTCAGATTGGACGTCTTCCCTACTTTGACTCCTTCATGTGCAGATGTTCTGCATACAAAAATGAGCAAACAAAGCTGGCTGACCTGAAAAGCTGGGACCAATAAAATTGTAATTTAAGTGTAATGCTGGTAGAAAGTAAAATGGAACAAGCAGGTATAGAATGCCATTAAGTGTATATGTTCACCTCCCATGAATGAAGACTAATGGAAGTTTGCCATGCCAATAGATTTACCCCTAAAAGGAAATAGTTCACAGAATCCAAAAAATAGCCATGCACAAGCCCAATTGAATTGCACATATCTCTGCCTGACAGTGATGAGCTTTTTATGAGATAGTTTAAATTACCTCTTTGAGACATTTCCTAAAAAGGAAGAGATAGAATTGTCCACAGCAGATTAAAAGATGTGTTAAGAAACAATGAACAAACAGTCCAAAATTGGACTCTGTAGTATTTTAATTTATTGGCACTTAGCACACATCTGAATATCAAAACACTAAGTGAAGTTCAGCATCAATTTTCACTTTGCCTGAATTCCTAAACTTTTGTGTGGGTTGCAACACAGCACACAATTAGCCTGACTTTCTAAAGAAATGCAATTTTGAAATCTCAGTATGGATTCATATATGTATGGGGTCCTGGAGTACTTTTTGTTTCAGTCAGAGTGAAAATAAGCAGCTAGCCAACAGAGAGAGACCCTTCCAGTGTGCCTATACTCTCCCAATGCAGAAAAGGGTGTATTATAAAAGGAGCCCTTTTTAGACATGAGAGAATCTACACAGGATTCTGTTCTTTGGGAACAAAAATAGAAAAGCCTTAGAAACCCTAAAGCATTAGCAATGTCAGTTTATTTGTATGAGAGTGCATACTTATGTCTTAAAATGAATATAATGTTACAGGTTGGATTTTATTCTATACCAGAAAAAGCTGCATTATCCAGGAGGTCAGACACTAATTCATGATCTTTTCTCAGATCTGCCCACTGGCATGATGCATCTTCCAACACACCAAGGGCTAAATGGCTGCAATGTATTGTAGTCAGGAAGCTTTCTGAAGGCACCTTGTAAATACAAGTTCACAGTGAAGAGGGGACACTTTAAAATCCATTTAATATTCAATTTTTAGAACTCAAGAGGAGCCCTACGAATGGGAAAGTGTGTAGTTTCACAGAAAGCAAGGCACAGTGGGCACACTTTCATCTGAAATACTTCATAAAGTCCATAGCGAAAGAGGCAAAGCCCACAATTCCAGCAGGGAAAGCTTTAGGACTGTGTGCAAACTGCTGTGCTCTTGGGCTTCTGTCTATGGGGTATGCCCAGGCAGCATCCTGCTTGAAATTGGAGGTGACATTCATCTTCCATTCCTATGCTCAGTTTTCAGTAGAAGAAACCAAACATATGTGGCAGAGGAGATCTTGGCATGCTTTAGCTTTGTTGTGATGCTGTTCCACTGAGGGCTCTTAAGCTCTTAACTTCCATGTGCACTGTCTCTGTTGCTCAATGCCTAGAGAGTCTGAACAAACTTCTAAAGTTAGTGGAAAAACCTACAGGTTTTAAGCTGGTTAAAGAGATTAAGACTTCATGAGCAATGCCACAGCCTCCTACAGGACAGCTATGTCAGATGCAATTCTTTGTTGCATGAAGTGCAAAGTAATCCCCTTTCTGTATGACTGCCTCTCATCCTGATGAAATGATTTGGTGAGAGGATGCCACCCCACATGCAAACTACTTACAGTTTTCCTCTTTTCATTCAATAACTGTAGCAAAACAAAATACCTTCTGGTTACTCCCACATCAGGGAGCAATCAACAATACTGAGAAGATAAATATTTTTCATGATGCAGCAGTAAAGAAGGATGTCTCTCTCTAGCTGGCTTGTTTTAGGAATAGTGTCAGATACTCTGTAGCTCCAGGATACTTTAGGATTACAAATACCATTAGGGTAGAGCATCCCATGCCTCGCTTAGAACAACTTAACCAGAGAGCCATTTCATGGTGGTCTGATTACACCTGTTCACACTTAACTGATTCTGCACAAATTTGACCTCTGCTAAGGTGTCATGGTGCAGTGAATATCCTCTCTGTTGCTGGCCACGTGTTGTATTATTTCTTGAACTGTGATGACAGCCAGGTTATTCTAACTGCTATCCAGACATAGGATGGGATAGTCCTAGTTCCTCACCACAGTTCCAAAAAACAAACAATAATAGTCAAACAATTAAGTTAAATGCCTTGCTTGTAATTCTTGACTATTAGATTTACTGATGCCATCACTATCTTATTTTGCCCTCTTTCCCAAGTTATGTGATCATATTGCCTTGTGGTTGATTGTTGTTACAACTGAGAGCAAAGCCTAGATTTTTTTTTTCTTTAAATGCTACAGTTTTTCATGGGAGTTTAGAGAAAATATGAATTTAAGGTGTTTATCATTGAAATCTTATACAGTCTTTTAAACATAAGTATTTATAATACCATGTTGTATATAGTCCAGTAAAGCACTGCAGTTCCATATAGCAGTACTCCTTAGTACTAATAGCTAAGAGCTAATGCTCTTAGGCTAAGCATTGCCCTCCAAACATTTTACCTGCAAATATTTTCACCTAATGTGACAGAATTTCACCCAGTTAGAAGAACAGTGTTATCTTTCTTATTCTAGTGATGTCAGTCTCAGCTAAGAGAGACATCATTTGCCCAAATTCATGGCACAGACCAAGTCTGTGCTAGAGCCAAGAGAGTCTAAAGAGTCTAGAAGTTCAGGTTAATGCTGTAGTCAGAGAAATCTTCCTCTTTTCCTTTGTTCTTTCCACTGCCCTGCAGTGCCAGGGGAAATTCCCTTCACTGTGCCAGTGCACTCACAACTATCAGTGTGCTGGAAAAGTGCTGGAAAGCACATTACTGTCAGTATGAGAAATAGTATTCCTCAGTATGCACTTCTTCAGTGTGGCTGGGACCTCCACAGCTCTGCCACAGGGTACAGCACTTACTATAGAACCACAGCTGAAATGTAGCATATTTGAGGCTTACATTCAAATAATTTCATATGTCAAATGCAACACCAGCTCTTACAACCCTGTGGATGCAGAAGATCAGCCTTTACAGTCAGTTTGTTAATTTGCTCTCTCCATTTGCATTTTTCTAGTGAGAGCAGTTTGGACAATGTAGCAGGTGACGTAAATCTTTTCCAAATATAGAAAATATTTGATGATTAACCATAAGTACATGAACCATGAACTGCAGATATGTGCATCTGCCAGGAGAGGAAATAGAAATATTATGATTAAATACATTCCCACAATTTTCCCACCACTTGGAATGTAGCAGAACTTAGGGAGAAACAGTGGAGAAACAGTGAATATATCCCCAGAAATTCTTCTGTACTGCAGCACAGTGCTTCAGCAAAAACAAATATCTGGAAGCCCTGAGAGACGATGATAACATGCTACAGTATCCCTCAGAAGTTGAAAGTACTGGGTGGCACTCTGTTTCCTACAAAGAGAATAAATATTAGGAAACAAACCATCCAGTTATTACATGATAAAGTAGATATTAGAGATATCTGGTTGGGACTCCAACATTTAAAATTATTTCTTTTATTCTGATACCGCTTTTAGACAGGTTTCTAAGAAGCCTGGCATAAATGTTTTAAGTCATGGAAATGTTTTTTCCTTCCAGTTGTCTAAACATAGTGACTGAGCATGTTTCATAATGTCATTCTTAACATACATTTTTCTCTTTAGCTGTGCACTATATCTGTAGGCAGCTAATGAGTAACCTAGAGCTCATCCTATGCTATAATATAGAATGCATTTTTAGTCCATGTGGATCACAGCCTGCTGGGGGTTTGAAGATTAGGGGACAGCCTTGCTTGTAGTGCATAGAGATGGTTAAATTCTGGATCTCGAGAGGAGAGGCAAAAGCAAGATCACAATCCTAAACTTCAGAAGAGCAGACTCTAACCTGTTAGGGATATGCTCAGAAGAAGCCCCAGGGATACAATTTAGGAGAGAAGAGGGATCCAGAGGAGAGGTTTTATTTTCAAGGATCATCTCCTCCAAGCTCAAGAAAGGTGACTTTTCTGAGAGTGAATCATGAGGGACTTGTCAAGGCTCTTACTGGGTCTAGATCTTCAGGATATGTGCTTGGCACACTAGATGGCATTGCTCTTCCCATTCCTAATGATGGGCCCATTCCTGGTGCCTCTTCCCACAAGTCCCCACTGATCTAGCTGACTCCAGCTGATGTTCCAACAGATAGCTCCTGAGGACCAAATGATGGTGAGCAGTTCCCACTATGGCTGGTTGTGGCTCTGGGTTGGGTCTGGGCCTTACTTTCACTAGGTGCAACCAAGCTGACAGTATATATGGAGAAGTCTGGCAAAAAAGCAAAGAAAGGCCCAGGCCCACTGGCCTTTCACAAGTGCATGAGACCATCTTACAGTGTAATGTGACAGTATCCAGGGAATATCTGGGGACTGTGACCTCAAAGCACTTAGAGCTGAAATGATGCCACAAGGGACTGGTAAAAATTCTACTTGGCTAAGTGCTGACATATGGTATATCTAAGTTGGTGTGAATTTTACCTTTCCAATATGGGGATGCAACTTTCTCCTTGAGTAGCATTATCATCTAGCAGTTTGTCTGTTAAAACTGCAGCATTTTCAGTAGGGCAGTTAAGTGCTCTGGAATAGCAATGGCAATTTGCTAAGTGAGCAAAAGGCTCAAAAGACTTTTTGACTGATGGCCATCCTACATAGCAAACAGCAAGTGGCCCAAGGCTCTTTCATTTGTACTGGACCAAAATCTAATTGTGTGTCAGATGACTATTGTGACTATGACTCGCTGAAGATAAAATTAAACTTCATCTCCAGATCAAAAGGATTACCCATGAAATTCTGCCGGAAGTTGTCAGGGTTCTTAAGTCAGATCCCACCCATCCACTGGCTCAGGAGGCCCATTTCATCCCAGCCCAGGGCCTTCAGTCCCTGCCCCACTGGTGTCTGGTCTCCACCCCTGCCATGGCTCGTGTTTCACCCTGTAGGAGGTTCTAACAGAAGAAAGGTTCCTAAATATGTGATTATCTCAAGAAGCAAAGGAAACAGCACGGGCTATAAGTCACCCACCTAGAAATCCAAAGTCCTAGTTTCTCTGAGCACAAGCTAGAAATATCTTAGACAATGAAGAAGATAAATAGCTTGGACAATATGTAGGGTCGTACTACAAGGGACCCATGAAAAAGAACATTATCTCTGCTGTAAATATTCTGGGAAATTGATTTGTCTCTGGGAATACCCTGGTATAAATCTGAATCTCTGATTTTATTGGAGCAATGTTAATTTATACTAGGAGGCAATCAGTCCATTTATAATTGTTATAGGGGAGAAAATAACTTACAATATTCAAAAGTAAACAGAAAGCATTAGGTACTTCCTTGATTTTCTAGCACTTGTAAAATGCTAATTAGAAAGAAGCAGTTAGTGAGGGAAAAAGGATGAAAAAGTAAAATCATCCTTGAACAAGGTTTTGACTTGTTTATGACAGCCTTTGGATTTTTTTTTTTTATTTTCTTCTCTTTTCTGTCACGTTAACATAACATATAGTTATTTACAACTATTTGACAGCAAATCCAGATGGTGCTGTCCTATACACACTTCATACTGTTGTGGGTAAACAGGTGAAATGAGATAGATACTTTCAGTACATTGAAGTTTCAAGAGAATGAATTCAAGTTCAGGGTTTCTGCTGGCCTCCTTTTCAAACCCTTTTCCATCCTTCAGTTGAGACTTGTTTTGCTTCTCAGTGTCTGCATTTGGTCCTTCTTAGAAACTGATAGATATCCATGTGGGGCTGTGTACGTGCCAGCATTTTACCAGCTCTCTACCTCCCACTGACACCCTCAGCCCAATACTGATCACCTCAGACTGGCTAGGGAACAGGGACAGGAGTTCCAAGGTTTTTGAATGGAATGATTATTGGGCTTTCAGGTACATTTTTCTATTGTATTGTGTATAGCTCAGCTTGCAGGACTACACAGATGTGAAACTTGGCATATAGCTACGTAGGAAGCAGGCATATGCCTCTGCTTTCTTCTTTGGCACCTTTAGGTTACATCTCTAGACCTCCACTGTAGATCTGTAGTTAGAAGTGATGGGAAAGAGCTTTCTGACATAACAGAAAGCTTTGTGAAGCACCTGTGGAACTTTCTGTGCAGTGGTACAGTTAGCACACTTTTCCCATGGACACAGAAAATTGATGCAATAGCAAGGCAACTTGGAGATATCTCTCTCTCTCCCTGTATCTATATATATATATATATATAGATACATACATATATATATATATATATTTATATCCAATTGATGCAATAACCACAAGGCCAGTTTGCAGCAGGATATTCAGAAAACTGACATATAGCTTCTCCTTGAAAGCCTAATTTCAGTTAAGAACTATATCAAGGCTTCAGGAAGGCAGAACCCTTACATTTTTTTTTTTAATTTAGATTTTGACAGATGAGATGCCAGATCAGATTACACAAAGCAGTATTTTACAGAAGACCATATGAGAGCAGAAGCTGGGCACATTTTGACTTTGCATCTTCTAGGTCTTTACATGTAAGACTGAGGAGATCTGAACAATTGAGGGTTCCAGCTTCTTAGGGATGTAACAAGAAAGTTTTAAAGAAATATGCACTCTTCTTTGCCAGGGCAAAGGTCCTGTTCTTGACATGAGGAAAGGTTCTCCTCCACAACACAGCAGGTTTTTTGCCGGGAGCAATGGCTATTATTTTAGTTCAGACCACCCACCCTCATCACAAGACTTAAGGATTTACAAATTTAGAAGAGCAATGACATAGAAAGGATAATACAGACCAAAAAATCCTGCAATATGCAAAGTGGGACACTTTTCAGCAGCCTAAGCCAGGAAAAAAGTATAAAACAGGACTGAGCAAAAATTACAAACTGCAACAGCTGCTAATATAATCTGGTTTTGCTTTCTAGAGAATACTTTCTTGGAAAGCCCTAAAAGATAATGACTTTCCATTCAGCAAATACTTTAATGTTCTAATCATGGTATTTGAAGCTGGTTTACACAGAAAATGTCTCATTCCCTATTTCACCTAAACTTCCCCTATGCTAATGAGTGACAGATTTTTCCAATGAAAGTTTTAGCTTAAAGTCTCCTTAGGTTCTAAATCCCCAGGTCCCATAAGAAATGTGGCCAAGCAGAGCTTTGAACCTGCTTTCTAAAACAGAAAAAGCACCACAGTCATCACCATTCTTCTTGGATTATAAATACATTGAAAATTCAATACAGGCTTACACACAGAGAATATGAAGTTAAAGGCAATTAAACATTATCTTAAAAATAAACAGTTCTTGGGCATTCTACATCTCATTTCCTCAGGAATAATATGGGGGAGACTGTGCATTAATGAGACATGCAGCTACAATAACAGATGTGTTTAACAGGGGTTAAGATTCTGTTCCTAACACATGCTGAAGGAACATTATTCGGCATTGATGCCCTAGAAATTTTAAGGATAAATAATATGTACTAAATAATCCATGAGGTACATGATCTTATAGGAAGATACAGATAAATAAAGTTATCTAATGAAGAACAGTCTACAAACTGTGTTGGGATTTTACCTAAAGACTTCAGTGAAAGCTACTGGAACTCTGCCACTACGTTCACTGGGTCCAAAGTATTACTCTCTTATCTCCCATTACTTTAAATCAGTATGTATATTCCAGAGGGTCCTATCTGCTTGGAGTTTGCCCTTAAAACCTCAGGAACTAAACTGGAGAAATCAACTGAATTAAGTTAGAATTGATTTGCACATTGGTCTCATATTTCTGCAACTAGTCTGTTTCTTTACAGCAGAAAACAAAACTTTGTGTTTTGGTGAGGCTGTGTAGTGAATCACAAAGACATAGCAATTTAAAGGGGTTTTTATTGTATTGCACAAGGTATTTATGCAATCCATGTAGTACTGTATTGAAGGATCCACATTTTGCAAACATTGGCTGCTGCTGCACACATCACTAGCATTGTGAATAACCAGTGCCTTCTTCAAAAAGTAAAATAACCAGTTGCAAGTTTAAGCATGTTGTGGAAATAAATGAAGAAAAAAGCAAGGACTATTAATACATATTTCTCTTCAAACACACAAATATACAATTTTCAGAAGAGCACCAATAATGCCAAGCAAGTATTTTGATGAGATACTGTATGTGTAGGCTCTGCAGTAAAAAGCCAATATGCACACAGAAAATATATTTCAACTTTTAAAATAATTTAACCATAATATCTTGCATGTGTCACCTGTTTACAACATAACATTTCATATACAATGTCAGGCCCAATCCTCAACTTGTGTAAATTTGTGCATACTCATTTAAAGCAACTGAGACTCTGGACCAGGTTATTCAAGCCAAAAAAGCCTTCAAACTGTTCACAACTGAATTCAGAGCTGCAGTATAAGACCAAGAAAGTAGTTATGGTGAATTTATAACAGAAATGGTACTATGGAAAATGAAGAGAAACACTATAAAACCCTCAAACACAAGGTTCTAGAAAGAGGCCTACACGTAAAGTGATATTGTAATAACTTATAAAAGTGAATAATTAGTATCAGTCTCCTTTCTGACATTAAGAGATTCTCACATATTCAGAAGCCTGTAGAAGTGAACTAAGCAAATGTCACAATCAGTATCATCCTCAAACACTGTTTTTTAAGTTTCTGATCATTAATACTGGTACTTAAAAACATTTTGTATTTGCTGAAACTGATTATTAAAATTTACCTTCCTGATATGAGAATTTAGTGTAATAAAAATCATGAAAAACAATAGGTAAAAAAATAGTATTTTAAGAATATTTTTAGAAAACTCATCATACAACTGCAAATACAGCTGATTTTTAAGCATCTGCTTTTGAACGGTGGTCTTTTGTTTTTTTTTTTTTTTTAAGTGAATCACTTATAAAGAAGCAAGGGAGTACCAGTTCTAAGATTTATTTTTGTCCATTACATTGAGGACCTCATCCAAAAGTGAGGGCCCCAAGTCAAGTTGTAATGAGAGAAGGGAGCCTGCAAGATCTGAAAGGGATTCTTCAGACTTTGTCTTGGTTAGTTCACATGAAAGCCGACTGTCATCCAGTAAATCCGCTGTTTGCCAATCCGTGCATCGTTCAGAAAAGCTGGATGAGTGACTGTCGCTACCGTTGGTAAAATGTGAAGAAGAACCATTTTGCCCCCATATGTCATCTTTGTATGTTTCTTCATCCTCCATCTCTTTACCTTTCTCCTGCAGCTTTTCTTCTATTACTGGCTCACAGCTAAGCCTAGGATTTCTGGATGACCTGATGGATTCTTGCTTTGAATTAAATGTCACTGGTGACAACAACGGCAATGTAAGGGCTTGAGAACCCCCAATGGCAGGAAGGGAAATAGCATTTTTGAGCACTGGTGATGGAGTTTCTGTAAACATGGATTCAGAAGTGCTGTTTGCCCTTAAGAATTCATTGTGGATACCAGACTGGCTAAGTCTGGTTTCCCCTTCATTTCCAGGCAACAGCTCATAGTTGCCCTGCAAAAATGAGATGTCTCCGAAAACATCATGCTGTCCCTCTTTTCCAATGTGTATGGTATGACGAAAATCTCCAAGCGGAGGACTGATCATATCAGGAGATAAGATATCCCTTAGTTTGAATTTCTTCCCTTTCTTATTGTTAGCAGCTTTCAAGTAGATGGGTGTCTTGGCTGGCATCTTGCTTGTAGTTTCTGAGAGTAGTTGTTAAAAAAAAAAAAAAAAAAAAAAAAGGGAAGGAGAAGCCTCTTACAAAGCCAGCTCTTCTCAGGAGACCTTCAGTGTTAGCAATGTTACATCATCATCTTGAACCACCCTTGCACACAAACTCTTACTCTTCTGATGCAGAGAACTGTGGAGTATGTGAAGGTAAATGTCTCCCACATCAGCTCTTCGCAAGGTAGAGCACAGGTTTTCGGGTCAGGTACCAACCAAATGTCCTGCTACTTCCTCAACTTGAGAAAACCTGCATGGGATACAAAATAAGGTTATCATTAATTTTTCATGGTTCATTCAGTCTTGTTTTTAACCAAACTCCAAAATTAGTAATGGTACTGACAGTTCCAGCCTACAGATTTGCTTTATGATGTTGCTTCCCTTCATTAGGCAGGCTAAAAGAGTTCAGATTAACAAGGGCCACCTAACCTTTCTCTGACTCCATCGCTTTTTTTGAAGTCAGACTTTTTAGACACAGTTGCTGAGCACAATTCATTTGATAAATATCACTATCTCTATCTTTCCTCTCCTTATTGTGGCATTCAAAATGCGGACCTTTAAGAACACATGAAGAAACACATTTATAACATTCAACGACATGAAGTTTTTGGTAGATCCAGGAAAGCTGACAGTCATTCAGAAAACTGTTTTAGATATGGAGTAGACTCCCTTGATTGAGATAACTGGGTAATCAGATTAGCATTCAGATACTTCCAATTAGTGCTGGAACACTCACAAACTGTAACGTCTCCAGTAATTGTGCCCATTTAAACAGATAGCTTTAGGAACTAGAAAGAAGAGCACATCCAGGTCTTTACAATTTGTTAGGAACATCCAAACTCACGTGCTTTAGAGGAGACTGATTCTTGTGACTATATTCTTTAGGCTATATGAATTCTTCATAGCAACTAGTTATAGACTAGCTCATGAATTATGCAGATCACGAGGCCATAGTGATTTAGAGTTGCTCTGTGCAACCAATTTTAACAGTCTCTGCAAACCATGTTGTCCTACTAGAATGTGGTCTTTGAAAGGTCTGATAGAGCTAACAAGGGCTAACAGGCTATTAAGTCAAAAAGCTATTGAAAACCACTCTTTTTTAGTACTTTAATGGCATAGTTCTTCCTTATAGTGTCAGTTTCTAACTCTTGGACACTCTCAGAATTAACACATTTTTTCTCCTGGACATTTTTATACATTTTTCTATTAAGTCCATGCACCACAGATCCCCCTCTCTCATTAGAATACTCAGCTACAAATCCGTCACCCTATGTCCATCACCACCCCCACTGCAAAGGAGATTACAGCTTTCACACAGCAAGACTGTTCCATATCATAAGAGGAGGGAGCTGGCTGTAACAAGGGCTGCTTTTGCTGCCTTTTACTTATGCCCTGGCAGGGTTTTTCCTTCACCAAATTAAGCCCAGTACAAATCACCAGGTTTAAAATTTAGCACTGTATGGCTACACACCCAGCTTGTCAAGAAGCATTTATGCATTTTAACAAATCCTTTAACCACAGTAATTAGTTCCTACAGTTGGGCACTTAACTGTGCATCACAAGGGAAGCTGGGAGTCTAGCCAGGTCAGTGCTTTGGATTTTTTGATTCCCACCAGGTATCTACTGCACTTTGATAATGCTGAAGAGCCCTCCCCCACAAAATATATCAGATGTAAACATGTTAAAGCTGAAATACAAAAGAAGTTCAATAATTTGATGTTGGGGAAGATGAAACAGGAAACCCTTATAAATATGATTGCCTGGCCTTCAATTTATGAGAGCATTTTATACTTTCAAGATCAATTTTGAAAATACAATTGATTGCATCAGTCAATTAAAAGCACTTCAAAGCTTCGTCCTACACAACAAAATGGTAATTCATCAGGATCTACAATATACTAGGAGATTCACATTACTCCATGGCAGTACTGCAAGATACAAAAGTAATTCCTGAATAAGATCTCTGCATGTGCCACCTGCAATGGGAACAGAACTGATCAGTCAAATCAACCCTGCAGTTTTAAGGTCTAAAACTCACTGCATTGTTTCCCCCCATTTATCACTCTGCCCAAGCAACCCATTTAATGAAACAAAATGTCCTCAACTCTACAGAGAAGACTATTATCAAAGAGAATGCTGAGGTTGTTTTACAGTTATCTAGGGGACTCAGCTCTATCTCACTTCCTAGAAATAACACGCCAAATTCCCTCTGATTTTAATTTCTCATTCTTTAAGGTCTTTTAATTTGAATGAATGCGAATGTAATGACAATGTGGTCCAAAGTCATGCCTGTTGGTCACTAGTTTAAAAATGAAAGATAAATGGTAGTTCATTCAAAGCTTTCAAGGCTCCCACCACTTAGGATCTGTATCAAGAACCATTGTCCAACCAAATTCCACAGGGAGGTTTAAAAAAAACTTGAAGGACACAATGAAACATCTGAACATCAGGAAATATTTAAAAGAAAATGTAAAATAACTCCTATGTATAAATAGGCCATTTTAACATACAAGAAAAGCACTACATTTTATTTAGCTCATAGCTCAGGGGGAAAAAATACAAGAACTCTGAAAGCAGCACAAACTTTGGAGATCCAAATCTCCTTCAGTTCTTGCACTACGAGACAGCCCCAGTAAGGGGCAGTGTAAAACCACACTACCTGAGATGATACTGCAAGAGACTCCACTATCAAGAACTCTAAACCCTCTATACAGCACTCCCTTTAATTGTGAAGGCCTTGCCTTCCATTTGGCCAGTGCAAGAGACTTTACATTTGAAGAGAAGAAATTTCACAATTACATGCTTAGTGCAAGTACCATTTTCTCTGCTGAAACCAAAGGCCATTCTTACTGCAGATTTCAGTACCCACAGTACTGGAAATCTGCAAACTACACCTTTTAAATAAAAGAAAAGGGCTCCCTTCTCAATGGACAGGCCTTCCATGCACAACATAACACAGCTTCAGAACAACTGTATTTTGTTTCTGCATACCTATCCTCTTTGTCTAAAGGACAAACTACTGCCTAAAGGAGTGCAGATTTTTAGATACTTCAAACAAATAAATCTGGATATATTCACTAAATCCACAATACTATTTTTATTCATATTTAATTTGCAATTAAATAAGGAAGAATCCATATAAATAATTAACATATAGGATATCTACACACACACACATATATAGGATATCTATACACACACACATATATATATATATATAGTAGTTCTTTTAGTAAGAAAAAAAATCTATAAATCAAACTTTGGCAAATGAAGAAAAACCTAACAAGATTAAGCTTCCAGCTCAAATCCTAGAAGACAAAAATTAGTCCACAAGATTTTCACAAGAATCTTAACACCTTAACACCTGCACTCAACAAGATTTAATGGAATCTCAAGGGCACATGGGCTAAGAGAAGGGACACAACACAACCCAGTCTTGATATCAGGCCACACAATAAATTTCTCCTTGTCTTAAAATGAGATCTTTTTCAGATCTTACTGCTAAAAAAGTCTCTTGTTTTGACTAATTTCAGCTCAGTAACCAAGTGATTGTATAGCTAAATTGGAAAGCTGAGTGAGAAATTACCAGAAAACCAGAAGTCTGCAATCCTGGACTGCCAGCCTACAGTGGAAGACCTTAATTTAAGAGAAAAACAACATGAAAGGGTTTTCATTCCAGTTGAAAAGATATCCCCTCCCCTAACAAGATCCAAGCATGAGCCAAACCAGAGGAATTTCAGCCCAGTGAAAATTAAAGTTTTAGTATGGCTGTAGCACTTGCTCATTTTCATTCCTATCACTTCACACTCTCATATAAGTATTTTGCTTGGTAACAAAGACCAATATTTTTAGAGGTGCTTCTCAATCTGCCTTCTGTCCACTCAGCAATCATCACCTTCCACACAGCTCAAAGTTTTCCATGGATGCCTTAGCTTATTCCACGGTCCATTTTAAAAAGACAGACTATCAGCAAATATCTCAACAGCTAAGCCTGCAAAGCCAGAGACAAATAAGGGTCAAAGTGCAAACTTTTATTTGTGCACACATCCCAAGAAACCTAGATCCTTTAGCAAAGAAATTAGAGAAAGAAAATCACATTTCCACAGAGCAGAGCCAGAAGTGACTGTGTGTGCTGGGAAGTCTCTGGGCTTTCTCCAGGGCAACCCCTTGCAAAGGCTCTGCCTTACACATCACTGACTAGAAGCATGTGAAACTCAGAGAAAGGCCTTTCCAAAGCATAATTTAAAATATAAATTAATTACCTTGTGGAGCAAGACAATAAGAGAAAACTGAGTCTATACATCATCTAAATAGGCAAATGAAAGCACAGCAACATAGCAAAAGACAGACAAAACTATGCAACAAGCAGCTGCAACTTTTCTACATGATGAAGTATCTGCAAGCATAGAAGAATTAGACTTTAGGGCTTCATTTTAGGTTTTAGCTATCACAGCTTTCAGCAGTACAAACAAACTTAAGAACATCCTGGTCAATTACTTTCACTATGTCTAAAACAGCATCAAGTGTAAAACACATTTTTACTGGTCTTATAAGAGGGCCATGCAGTCACAGTTCCTGAATGCTAGTGAAATACACTCCCAGATAACCAAGTCCTCAGGTACAAGAAAAGCATCAGATGATGCACCACAGAGCTTACCTCTTATGCTTCTGGGGACTCAGGTGTCCTTATCAACCATCAGGCTCTGAAGACAAGAGGCCACAAGTCTGTCCACTTCCAGACCAGACCACCAGCTCTCCACTTATAAAGCACTACCTTCTAAGTAGCTTAAACCACATCAGGTGCTAACACTTCTCCCTCCAGATTGTTTATCTAAATTTACATTGTTTATAAGAGGCAGAGCCTTTGAATTCATCTGTATTAAAGTCAACTTCCCTTGATCAGGTTAGAAAGTCCTTGGCTCCTTTTCTTCTCCTTTCATCAAAGAATTGGCACCTTCCTGATTAAAGCTACAGATTTAATTATAAAAACAATCAGGCTAAACACACTTCAGTTCAAATAATTTTCTCAACTGCACTCAACTGACTCCCCTGGATCAAGTCTTACCTATTTCACTGTGCCATCACATACACTATTTAGAAAATGAAGGAAAAAAAATCCCAAATAATTTCCACAGCTACAGAAGCACAGGTCAAGAGAAGACCTGACTCTATGTTGCAGTTAATTCATTTCTACATTGCCCTAAAAAGACAGAGATGCCATGTGCTAGCTGTGAAGGTATTTGTCCACCTTTCTCTTAAAATTCCCCATACATGCAGACTACATCCATTAATTTACTTCACAGAGGTCAGTTAACAGAGAATATGCCCCTAAATTGTTCCCTGTTCCAATCTGGGTCCTGATTAATAGAATAAGTTATTTTATCTATTCTAGCTGTGGATAAATTTAAAAAAAAAAAAAATTTAAAAGCAAAAAAAAAATCACATAAGCATATAATTTGACTTCCCTTGTCATAGAACAATCTTTTCCACATAAATCAAAGACAAATAGTACACTAGCTGTGAGTTGTCCACTCGAAGAAGGGTTAACTGAACTGCCACTAAGTGTAAGCACAGACAGGGACAGGCTGCATACAGTGCCTTTCTCTCCAGATATCTTCCATTTCTCCAGCAGCTTCCTCTTCCCCCCCCCCCCCCCCCCCCCCCCCCAAAACCTAGATTTACAAACAAAGGAAAAACAAGTACTTGATTTTTAATTATTGATCTTGCCACCCGGCTCAGCACTCTTTCAAACAGATCAACCTTGTGAAAATCATGTTAACTGAACCAGGGAACACTTTCAACTAATTTTAAACCTTTAAAGTACTCATATATTACATGGAAATGAATGAAGTATTACATCTATTTAAGTATTTAGCTTGTAGTAAAAAGAAACAAAGGAGAGCAAAGCTTGTTTGGAGGGAAGGAAAAAAAAGGTCTAATTTGAGCAACTGGCCTCAGTCTCTAGTTATTATTTTGTTCTTTATCAGTCTGAGATTACAAATGTCCTTTATCAACCAGAAACCTTCATCCTTGTTAAGGTACTTGAACACTAACCAAGTTGTTTCTCAGTCATCCTTTTTGAACAAAGTGAACAGGGGGAATTCCTCATGTGGTGATAGTGGGGGGATAACTTTAAGCCTTCTGGTGTCCCTCCCTCTCTCTTTTGAACCATCTCCAATTTTTCAACATTGTTTTCCAAGCAGATCAGAATTAATGACAATATTTCAATATAATTCTCCCTAACAGCATATATGAAGATAAAAATCACTTCTTTCTTCCCATCATCACTGCCTTGTTTATAAACAAGATCATACTTCTCCTCTTATTCTCACCCTCTTACAACAGGAATTTTCCTGTATTTACAAGGAAGAATTATATTACAAACCATTTAAGAATTCTTGTGCTGGTATAATAAAAACAAGTTCTCCAGGCAGAATAAATTATACTGGAAAAAGTAGATTTTGTTATCCTTGCCTTTTATTGGTTCAGAGTGGGCATCTCCATATTTATTTTTTTTTTTAGGATCAATATACAAATATATAAATTTAATCAACAAATTTTGGCAGCACAGCCAGTGGCAGTGCTCATGTTACACTGTTTGTCCAGTGTAACAACTACTCCTTTCCTTGGGGGGGAGAAAAGCTAAAAAGCTTTTCAAATTATCATTCTCCAGCAAATAAACTGGATTTACATTCTATGGGATAAAAAGCAATGCCATACTTTAGAAAGAGAAACATTTTATTTCAATGTGCTCAAGCTGCAAATCAACAAATCAGTTGAGCTTTCTCTGTCTCCCTCACCAATATACTTCACCAATATCCATCACCTGCAAATTTGTACTACAACAATTTTGAACTTATTTGCAAGATGCTCATAAAAATAATATGCAATGCATACCACATAAATAAATCTCTGCATTGTATCAGTAGAAATACACCCTCTTTGATGTTGACTTATTTTGACATTTACTCTGAGATTCTAAATATTTTTAATACATGCTTTGTTAACACTGTAGAGGACTAACATTTGTAAAATCTGGTTGTGATGAAATAAGAAAATAAATGCCTTACACAGTCTATTTTTGCAACTGTGCTTACAACCACTTGTTAGAATAGTAATTAATAACTCTTTTTTATCAAGTATTTTTTTAACTTTTCAACAGGTTTGAATCACAGCTTACTTTCAACTTTGAAAAGTTAGCATCTTTTCTAGAACAATAAAAACCTTCCTTTCTTTTCTCCTCTTCTCCAGAGACAAGGATTTAATGAGCTCACTGTATTCTGTTGTTCAGCTTCATGGATGGAAACAGGTCCCTTTTCACTACCTTCTCCTTAGCTTTGTTGGCTGGTACATTCATACATACAGATTTAATACCATATAGTTCATTGGCTTCCAAAAACTGGATGAGCACAAGCCCATGCGGATTTAGGCAGAGGTGCATGTCAGCACAAGGTGCAGCAGAGCACGTTAATAACACAGCCAGCCACGGTGAGGTTATGCTACATCAGACTGCACGCTGAGGCACAGTCACACATCTCCTCCTGTAGAGTCACACACCACATGAGCAAATAGCTGGCTACCATAAACCCATAAGGCACCAACTGGACAGGCTTAAAAACTTGTCCATCGCTTCTCTTCAGCCATAGGGAAAAACATGAAATGGGACAAAAAAACGCCCCCTACAAGCCGAGCCGATGTGCCACCTAAAAGCTGGCAAACTGCTCTGGTTGAAATCTCAACTGTCCCCGGCGATGTCAGCCAGCACTCAGATCAGTTTAAGTGGATTAGGAATCCACACTCCACACCCTTGGTGATTCTGAGCAGGTCAGCATAGATGGCTTTCTCTTTTGACACAGAGGGTGTAGTTCCTCAGCCCAACTCTGCTCCCAAAGCCGGTTTGAGAAGTTCCCACCTCGGATTCCTCACTGCACATTGCTGGTTCCTGGTTCTGCGCCGCAGTTCCTTGTACCCTTCACAGGCAGACAGATCACAGTCACACTTCAAACTGGTCACAGCCGCAGTCCTCTCCACTGACTCACTTTACAGGACAGGCTCAGCAACAGCAGCAGCTGCCCAATGGCAGTGCTTCAAGAGAGATCAAGCCCAATATAACTTGCTGTCAGAAAGGCATTCTCTCCTTCCCCCCTACCGTGTACACACACTTGACCCCTTACAGGCCAGTTCAGCACACAACAAGCTGAAAACTAACTAGGAAGGAAGTCTAAAATCACTAGGCTTGGTGTGAGACTGCTTCTCTCTGCCGAAAAAGGCCTTTCATTAGCTAAGCTATCTCTTGAGACAGCACTCTTGGAAAGCAAGGAGTTGTGGCAGAAGGGCTGGCCAAGCCTCAACCAGCTCTCCTGCAAGGAAAAACGTCCAAGGAATTACATCCAGACTTTATGCACTCCTGATGCAAAAATGGCTTTGTAGCTCCACTTGTTTCTGCCTTAGGGTTCCCAAGACCGCGGTTGTACTGAAATTAAGTTTTTCTAACTTTATTTAATATATTCATGCTATTTTGGGAAAAGACCCTTAGTTTAAAATTTCCATAATTGCTAGCTACTGACAAAAGGCAATCTAAAATATAAGTATCCTCCAAGGTTTCAAGAAAAAAAAAACCCCAACCACCAAACCCACAAAACCCTACCCTGAACTCCTGACCTCCAATTCTCAAATATGCTTCATCTCTAAGTCAAATACTCCTTATCATCTCCTTAAAACACAGAAATGACATAGGCATATCACAATCACCAGTTCTATTATTCATTTTTCAGAGTGTTTAAATAAGTATTGACCATCTTTAAGTGGCTGATAAACTAGTTTTAAAACAAACCTTCTATAAGCAAAGACTAACAATGAGGTAGAGATATATAGATATGGAAAAATCTAAAGTTGCACAGGACTTATTTTTTTAATTACACAAAAGAAGGATGAATCTTGTGCTCTGTTGCAGTTCTACCTCCTTCAGAGAGTTGAATGGTCATCAGGATGAGAGCAAAGTTGATGGCCTTGGGGTAGATGGGACAAAGGAAATGCTTCAATAGATTTAAAAAATCCTCACTGAATTACTTTTTTGGTCCAACTCATGCCCCCTTTAAAAATGGGGCTGAAATCACACAGCAAATAGGGTTTTACATGCAGTTTCAAGTATACTGTTAGTACAGCGAAGGTTTATCACCCTTATATGAAACAAAAGGGAAAACCCAGAAATTACATCTTCACAGTGAGTTTATACTCTGCTTCTGACAAAACAACTCCACTATTTGGAGGCACCATTTGAGCAGAGGTAAGAATCTGGAAGAATAAGTGACAACTGGAAGACATGTCATATTCTGGTGCTGCTCTGCAACATGTCCGTGACACCTGCACCGTGCCCCAACTCACAGGGATGCACCACACTGGACAGCAGCGAAGGGGTCCCAGCTTTCTCTCAAAGACATTTGGTTCTCTGCCTTGAGTTGCTGTGTACTCAACTGATCAGACTTCCTTTTTTCTGGAATATATCAAGTAGTATCAGGGTGAATTCACACTTTGTGCCAATAGTCATATTTCACATACTGCTATTAAAACCGGTCAGAGCAAATGAGTCTAATCTGAAAGAAATTAACATACCCAGCACTTGTACAGAGGTGTACTGTCTGAATATCCAGAGTGCACAGTGGCAATTCGGTGCTAAAGCTAGTTTACTGATTAGCAGTTGATATTTCTTTCACACTCTAAATCCCACACATTTAATTAAACTGTCCAAAATATTGTTGTATCAAATCCCACTAAAGCCACCTTCTCAACACTCAGGGTTTACATCAGCCAGCACTCAGCACCTATCTTCCCATTATTGTAGCCATATTTCAAAAGAGAAGTACAGATCTAAGACAAAGCTTAAGCCAAACGGTGAATGAGATGACAGCCCTTGTACAGACTGGACTTAGAGCTTGCCTGTGCAGGCAACATGAGAGGATAAGTACATGGGTCAGGGAAGCAGGCTGGATCCAAGCAGACCCAGTGTACTGCAAGTTAGGTCCTGTCTTTGCAAATTTCTGGAAAAGTGTTTTGCAGACATTCGTTTTCTCTCAGCTCTCTGCAGGGGCTCCTGCTTAGAGCTCTGCCTTGAGACTGCAAGAGAACATAAATCTCTCTGTTCAAAGGTCAATATTTAAAAGTGCTCCAAAATGGACGTTTTGTTTTCAGAAGTAGTGTCAAGGGAAGGCATATTGGCGGCAAAAAGAAAACTTGTAGTGGGCAGTCACATTAGGGTAATGTAATCATGACTCATGCTCCTCACCCATTTCCTGACTAGGGCTGTGCATGATCAAAAGAAAGCCAGCCACAGTAATGCTGCCGCTCGTTAATGTTAGCTGGCCTGAAAGGATTACAAACTACCAGAAAACAAACTCATTGCAGAGCATCCTATTTAAAGCCTGACATAAATCGACACTGACAAACACAGTGGCGTAACACCAAGCAAAACAACTTGTCTTTGTTGCGAGAAACAAGTTACAACTTTTATGAGTTCTCCTACTCGAACCAACCCTCTCACACACCTTTAAAATACTGTAAATCCTTGGGAGGACGCCTGGGGAGAAGGAGGAGAATGTCTAGATGCTAGGTAGTATCTAGAGAAACACAAGATGCAAGGACCTTTTGGAGAGAGGATCACACCGAACTCAGACTGCCGTAAAACAACTACCACCTCTCCAAAAAGGCTGTAAAAGAACATACAGATGGGACAAAGCACGAACTGGGCTTAAGTGTCTCCCACCTTATAAGAAGAGCACTGCACGAGGCAATTTCTGTCCCAGTGTTCCCCTGTTGAGCATCCTGTGTGAAGCATGTGCTTAATGATGCAAATTGCTCTTCATTTGTATGTAGACTTCTTCAGCAGAAAACAGATTTCAGATCCTTGTTGGGACCCTGGTCACATTTAATTTGTTCCAAACCCCACATTAATGAAAACCCCAAAATTAATCAGATATTTCAACAGAAACTAGGCTAGACATTAGGTAACAGATGCCAACACCCAGCTGTACCTCTCTGCAGCCCTCACAGGCCAGATAGAATCATAGAATCATTCAGGCTGGAAAAGACCTTTAAGATCAAGTCAACAGACAACTCCTTTCCCTTCCTCCTACCTCAGAAGCAGATCTAGGAGCCTATATTTGCAAGTCCCTCTCACTCCTTTACAAATGCCAAGTAAGTGCTAAACAGGCTCCTCAGCACCAGTTACTGTGTTCCTTATGGTACTTCCAACAAGGGAGATCAAAGGGGAGAGAGATTCTGAAGGCAACCATTACATACATAATCCATTGTCAAAATCACTGTCCATAGGTTTAAGACTGATCAGCAGTGGCATTCCACTCTCAGGATACTGAAGAGACCTCTACCAGGTATCTGACAGCCAAATTCAAACCAAATTTAACAACGGTCTTTTTAGCAATGCCTCAGCTCACCATTTAGCAATCTTACCCTTTTGCCCCTCACATTAAACAGAGATGACAGGTGGGAGAAGCAAAGTGTTGCACAAGGCAAAAGTTATGTTTAGGTCTGACTAAACCAATACCAGCTAAGTGTACTGAGTCTATACTTTATCCAGGTTGCAGTAATTACTTCAGAGTTGAGAGAAGCTGGTTCTGAAATGGAGCACTCACACATATACCAGGGCTTTATATTGCATTGTGACACTTGCTGCTGGACTGTTAAAGCTCTGTTCATCTTGTTCACACAACTCTAGCAGCACAGAAATGAGGTGTAGCAATCCCCTTGGGCATGGATGCACCTCGGTATTGACAAGAACGAGCTGTTACCACATGCTGCAAGTCCTTAATGTACCAATACATACAACTGGTATGGAAAGCAGTGGTGTGTAGGCAGAAAAATAAAAGAACGTAATTCTGGGACCTACTTTCCCATGTAAAGGGCATATTTATTTACTTAATCCTCTAATAAGTAGGTAAGATGAAATGCTACCTTTACTGCAGGCTATTTAAAGCAAATTTCTAATGGTTCTTTCAAGCTCCAGGGAGTCAAAATTCAAGACATGGGAGAAGCACTACATTGCTTAGTGTGGTTTACCATCCTTAAAAATTTAAGAAAAGATGACATGCTTTAGAGTCCAGGGCAACATAGCTACAGTGCTGACAAAAACTTCTGCGGGGGAAGAAGGGAAATCAAGCAAAATAAAACACAGCAACAATAAAAGAAACACTGCAATACCAACTCAGAAAACAAAAGCAATGTAAAGATGGTCAGAAACCAAGCCACCTAAATAAGTGGACAGGTATTCCTGATTTTCTTACTGCAGGCAAAGGAAGAAAAACTGAAGTCAATTTCCTTGTCCTGGGCTCAAATCCAAACCATATTCAGCAAAAAAACCCCACAACATGTAATAGTGTAACAATGCATTAGGATTGCATTAATTTAAGGAACAGTGTAGGCCTCTCTTCTCTTGTCCATATGGTTCTTTTAACAGAGATAGCATCTGTGGAAACAAAGGCAAGGAACAAACTATAACTCCCTGAATTACACAACAGCAGAGACATTATACTCAAGAAGTTTAAGAGGGAACTTGCATTCAAGTAGGGCATCAACATTTCAAGTGTTGGTGCTTCAGTACTGGACCAGAAGAAATTATTGGATAATGTAGGGCCTGTTCCACAGGCTCTCTGGATATAGCTCCCTTGGAAAGGAGGAGAAAAACCATAAACAAAAGACTCAAACATAGTTCCATCAAAAGGCATGTACAGTAACTTCTAAAAGGAAGATATCACCCAAGGGGCATTCTTTCTTTCCCTGTGCACATGCCTGCTAACCTGGATTCACCAGAGGTATGCTCCTTCTCGCTGCAGAAGCAGTGGGCAGCATACCTGGGCTTCCTTCTTGGAGCCCAAGGAAATCCTTACTGGAGGAAAGTATTAAATAGTTCACCAACAGCTACTTAGACCAATGTAAAAAGTAGCTCAGCAACACCCCTACTGCTGTAGTCATAGGCTTCCTAAGTTAAACCACATCCTTGAATAAAATGGAATTTTGTTGTTCTTGTGTTTGTTCCCTCAGAACACAGCACTAAATAGAGTTCATCCTACAATAATTAAAATTAAATATATATCTTCTTAAATAAAAATCCAGCCACGGATATACTGCTGTTAAACTTCTATTCCTGGAAAGACCATAACCCATTCACTTGACAGGACAAAAATGGGAAGAGACAATTTAGCATGGGAAAGGAAAAAGGCACAAACAACAACGAAAAGAAAAAAATCTGCACCTAGTCAGTAAGCTAAAACTCTCCAAGTACAAGACATTAGCAGCTTGCAGAAAAGCAGTTAACTTTTTATAGTCACCAGGTTCCCAGATTAATGGCTGTGATTGAGTTCACACCTCCCAGAGTGTTTCAAATTGTCTGAAACAAGGCAGGCAAGTTCAGTCAGGGCGCCAAGAGGCTGAAAAAGCATTACATCTTAAAGCAAAATCTCAACTTTAAAAGCAAAAAATCATGAATACCTGAAAAATCCAGAGACTCTTAAGCTGACCTGAATTTGGACTATTACGTTCCCAGTGACTTATTATCCAACACACAAATTCAGTGCTGTTTTAGAACTTGATTAAGGCTAATAAATAATAAAACTCCCTTAATACCTCTTGCTAGTTACCTTTCTTATGCAGAAGATACAGAAAATTTTTTCACTTGTTTTATCAGACACCAAAATATTCTTCTTGAGCTTTCCACTGAAATTCTGTAATTTCCTATGTACCCGGAAACAGCCATGTGCTCCTGAGTCAAACACTTTGCTGATAGCTTTGAAAACAGTTAACTAAGATAACTTTTTGAGTCACTAGTTTACATCTTTTCTCCTTCAACAGTAATTGAATCAGTGTAATTATTGGAGGCTATGCTGCAAACTAGATCAGAATCAAAACTCTTGCTTTACTAAATAGATTACAAGATACAAAACTGGTACATCTCAGTGGAAGGACAACTTGCAATATATACAGCTCTTCTTTTAGCCCAGTACATTCACTGGAAAACCACAAATATTCTTTTTCATGCTGTCACAGTATCTTAGATCAATTATGAGTTCTTACACAGCAGCTTAACATGCCTGATTTCATAGGAGTTTCTCTCCAATTGCAGGCCCTAAAAGGTACTGCCACTCCCAAGTCAGACTAATGATACAAATAAAAATTGTAGCTTTTTTCTAAGGGTATTTGGAGTTGTGCGGGCTTTCTGTTCAGCAGGACTTGAAGCCTGCATTACCAGCGCTCTTTAAACTCTTTGCCTTGAATTGATCCATTTCGGTTTGAAAACTACCCTAAGATGATCTGTACTGGAACACGTAGAATCAAAGAGAAAAATCAACAGGTAGAAAATGAAATTGAGGGATAGAGTGGCCTTGATCAACTGTGTCCTGATTTCAACTGGGATAGAGTTAATTTTTATCCTGGGAGCTGGTCCAGTGTTGTGCTGTGTTTAGATTTAGGGTGAGAATAATGTTGATAACACAGTGATGGTTCAGATGTTGCTAAGCAGTGTTTACACAAAGTCACTGCCTTTTCAGCTTCTCACTCCACCCCAGCAGTGAGTAGGCTGGGGAGAAGCTGAGAGATGACATGGCCAGGACGCTGACCCGCACTGTCCAAAGGGATGTCCCACAGCATATGGTATCATGGTCAGGATACAAACCAGGGGAAAGGCGGCCACGGGCCACTGCTCAGGAACTGGCTGGGCATTGGTCAGCAGGTGGTGAGCAATTGCACTGTGCATCCCTTGTTTTGTACATTTGAATTGTTTTATGATTATCCATTCCTTTTCTGTCCTATTAAATTGTCTTTATCTCAACCTATGAATTTCACCTTTTTCCCCCTAATTCTCTCCAGTTGCCACTGGGTGGGGAAGGAGTGGGCAAGCAGCTGTGTGCTGTCAGGTTAAACCACCTCAAGCCGGTATCTGAACCCCAGCAAGCCACTTGAGTTTTAACAGCAGCCCTAGTCATGCACTCAAGTTTAAAATGGAAGACTAAATCACAAAGGCCACAGTTTCAGGAAGGAGGACTGCGCTCAGAAACAGAAATAAGAGGCCGGAAGAGTTAACCAGGCTGAACCTCATCCTCTTGAACTGTAGTCATAAGGGGCTAGTGCAATTCCCTGCTCCATGCGAGGGCACTGCAAGAAAAGATCCAGTATTTCTGTATTTGGCTATCACCATGTCCAGTTCCTGTAGCCACAATTCTAAGAGGGTTCATGAAACAAAAGAAAGTTCCAGGAGAGCCACAAGACTGACATTATCACTTACATTTCATAGATGCACAGAAACATTAAGGTTGGAAAAGACCTTTAAGATCATAAAGTCCAACTATTTAGCTTCAGTTTGCTAGACTGAAGCTAGTCAAAGCAATTATAAGGGAAATATACATTTTTGGAACAGCAAGAACAATTTACTCAGGCTTATGGTAGATTCTCTGTTATTTGAATAATTGTTAGTTTTTTGTTTGTTTTTTAAGAAATTACTGTTCTTTAATTCAAACAATTCAGGCAGAGCCAGGAGTCATACTGACACAGAACTGGATAATGATTCAGGAAAGGCCTACAGCTTGTCATAAGCAAGTTCCCAGTGGTCTGGTCTGACTTTTATCATTCAAGATATGAACAGTATTCTTCCCTAAATTCATGGCATTTCTCTTAAGAATTAAATACTTGGAAAAGCATTTTTATCTCAGTAATGCCACACTAAATTTTTAGAGCATTTCTGTCCACAGATTTTGTTTCCTTGGCCATCAAGATGATTATGAAGGTTGAAAGGACAAATCTCCTGGTAGTTATCAGAACAGCCTCTCATCAAAACTGTTGTTTGTAAAGTTCTCATCTTTCAGCACAAAATAGAAGAAAAAAGTAGGTAGATCTGTTTTGGACATTACTTCAAATCCTGCATGGAGAACCAAATAAATTCTGTCCTGTCAAATTGCCATCAACAGTTTGAGATGTTGCAAGCTTTAAAAGCTGTTCCTCCTTTGACACTGTGCAAGCAGAAGGGCACCCATTTCACAGCAACTTAGGCCTCTTTAAAATGTTACGTTTTTCCTGTTCGTTTTGAAGTACAGCTGTCCAAGAGGGGTATCTAAGATCCATGATCAAGTGGAATCCATGTCCAACTACAGATACCCAGTTTTGAAGAAAAACACACAATTAAAAATAGTCTATGTGGCTTCATTCACTTTTACACCAAAAAAAAAAAAAAAAAAAAAAAAAATCACACAGTTCTTGAACTTAAAAATACAACTCTAACTTCTTCTCAAATCACATCTCCTCTGTACAGTTACCACTGCAAAACTTGACTTTGGGACCATATTTGTACTTTCAGGATACTTATCCCAAAATGACAAACTTTGAAATTTGGAAAGCCCAATAACTACCACCAGCTACCTCAGCAGATGGATTCAAAGAACACACTGAATCAGAACACCTGAAAAATCATCTGGTACCATTTCAGCAATGTTCTTAAATGTATACACACACACAGACAGCTGCTCCTACTTCTGCAGATACCACTTTTATTACAGAAGGAATACACACAATTTCTCAGCTGATGCCTTTTTAACACGTCCACCTACACTTCAGCTGTCTTGAAAGCTTCCATTTCAAGGCTTATTTTCAGAGTTGTTTATCAATATCTGACACTGCCATTCAACATTTTCTATCCTCTTCTGCAGCCATCTGTGTTTATTGGGAGGACTAGGAGGTGGGAGAATTTTCACCAAAGTTTTTAAACTGTTTCTCTAATGAGATAAAACAAAATTATCTAATTCTACTTCCCAGCTGTATCATAAGGTCCTTTACTCCTACAGATACAAACCATGAAAATCCACAACATTGCTAACAGGATCTGGCACTTCTGTACTTTTAAATGTGTCATTTCCTGTCATTCTGAATTAGCAGGACAGGCAATGTCAAGGTGTTAAAGTGTGTAATTTTTTACAAGATTCAGTAGCTTTGGTGTCTGACACCTAGAACCTTCTGAAATCCAGTCTATTGAAAATATTAGCCCTCATTGCTTACATTGCTCCATCCCCACAAACAATTCAGCTGGCAGGAATAGCCATCAACCCAAATTCAGATCAGTGATGGAACCTCTGCATAAAAACCAGGGATGTGGAACCAGGAGATGGAGGACAGTGGTTGTGGGGAAGGAATTAAGGTTTATTCACAGATGCAAGGAACAAAGACATTTACACAGGCTTGATGCAGGAAAATTGGTTGGAATTTAGCAACAGAGGTAATTTGCATGTTTAGACTGTTCTTTTGTGATTGAAGGCTGCTTCTTTCCTTGCAGATTTTTCAGTTATATGCAGATTGCATATTTGTATTTTCAGAGATTATTTGGATACACTGAAAGATGTACACTTGAATGGATATACTGTTCATACCAAAGGCAATGTCAAAAAGCCTCCAATTTCTCTGTTGTTGCTTCATTAGATAGCAATTCTATCACTTCCACCCATACAGCTGTCAGAGCATCTCCCAGTAATCAAAATGTTATACCATGCCACAAAATACCTTATTTACAATTTTTATTTCTCTGCCAAGGTAGAGGCATGGTTGTACTCTCAAGGCAAAATAACTACTGAAACTAACAGGGAAATTAATTCTCAGACAAAAATGTGAAAACCGTCCATAGCATATATTGTATGATTGTTCAGCACTTCCATTTGGAGAGGCTGGTTTTATTTTTGTCCTCACAAATTCCTTTAGGAACTCCTACAGATTAATAACCCTCTTGGACTCTTGTTATTGTAACTTTTTTTCTTTGGGACCAGAAGCATGCATTTTTAAGAGCTGTACAGTCCACTGCTATCAAATGGATTACTTTGTTGTCCTTGCTGTTGACCTCAGGGGATCTTATCTGAAAGACTCCAGAGGCTGAGATGGGTATTCATACTGCCTGAAGGTACACAAAGAGAAAACCAGAAGAAACACAGCCTCTCTTTCCACTAAAATCATAGCAAGCAAGTGGGGGGGGACATGCAAAATAGAGCAGCAGCCATGCAAATTACTGGTCTGCTCAGTCCACTATCTTTGTTCTCAACAACAGATTTTTCCCTTCAGTCTTGAGGATTTCTGTGTGCCACTGATTATTTTGCTGTTACTAATAAACAAGCAGAAAGGCTAACAGTAATGAGCAAACCTTTGCATTTAAGTCTTTCATCAAACTGACTAGATGCCACTCCTGCCTTCTAGGCAGCATGACCAAAGTGAATTATTACAAATTTGTACTACTGCAGCATCACACCCCTAACCACAAGCCAGGTATGTAGTATATTAAGAATTACACACACACAAAACGACAGCAATAACATCTCACAGAAGACAGTTCTTCACCTGTTGTGTCTTTTGGGGCAAGGAATACCAACAGAATTGTAGCTGCTGTGAACATCACCTTCCTTCTATTTCACCTTTCCACTCCAACTGTTTGGACTGAAGCAAAGTACAATCCTGTATGCCATATATACAGCCTATGCATGGACATGCTACTCCATTCTTCACTTCTATATTCCCACCTGGTTTGCAAACAATCAAACAGAAGAGACCCCCAGATGCATTACATCTTACCCTCCTATGAACCATGGTTACTATTCCAAGGTCATCTGCTACAGGAGTCATGAGCAAGCAAAGAACAGCCTAGACTTGATCAAGAGCAGTAATCTATGGTATCCAGAGCAGAAACACTGAGCTGCATCTGACCTGCTGGACAATTCATGGCACTACTCCTTCCTTGTCCCTCTTTCACTCACAATGTAGTTCTTCTACTGTTCAAACCTTCCTTAAATTGGGCTAACCCCTAACATTATTTCTAGGAGCAATGTATCCTTCAAAGGGAAACTACACAGCCACAAACCATCCTCCAGATGAACAGAGACAAATAATGGAAAAGCCAAAGAAAAGTGCCTTTGCAAGAACCACAGTGCTGGGCAGAAATGGCATGACTGGCCTTTACATGGCATTACAAAAGGCAGAATCTACACCTTCTTTTCTCTTCATCCTCACTGTGGCATGTGCAACTTCCAGCTTCAAGGATGCTTTTGTTTTTATTCTTTGTGGTTACAGAAACATGTAGTCTCAAAGAATCAATGAGTCACATTAATGCTTCAAATCACATGGACCTCATAAAACTCCAGCTGATTAGGCTATCATTTGAAATCTGAACATGAGAACACTAATCTAACCATCCTCTGGAAACATATTTTAACCAAACTGAAACAATGCTTTAGTTCCCAAAATATAGTTTACCAAATAATCCAAAAACAACTACAAAAAAATAAGACAACATTAGCCTCCTCTTCATTAAGATTTATTATTCATACTCTTACAGGGATTAGGATTTCTCCTGGTGAAGAGGGTGACTGAGAGCTCTGCTGGGTAGGGAGCTGGTTTCACCAGCTCTCTGCAGAAAGGCTTCAGAGATGCTGACTGTGGTAGTAGCAAAGCACCTTTGATCTTCCTTGCAGAGTATCGCTGAGAATTATGAACCCCATAATTAGAAATATCATATGTAGAGCACTAAGGTTACAAACTCAAAGAACACAAAGTTAGAAAATCCCAAGATTGTATTATTTGTGGAATCATTGGATTCCTTCATCATCTGCACCACCCAAAACAACTATGACAGAGCAGGGGCTTCAGCTTTAGCCCAGAATTTCAAACAGATCTTCCTTTTTTCCTATGTGTCACATAATTCACCCCACATACTATGTAAGACAAGAGAACTATGAAAAATAACATGACCTTAATGCACTTATATATGTATCACCATTTTCTACAGGCTTTTGCCAACTTATGGATATTAGCTTTTACCAGAAAAACAGGCTTTAGAGTTTTGGGTTTGCTTGACTTGAATGATATAATGTATAGATTTCTTAGCAGGGAGGGAAAAAAGGAAATTTCAGACTAACAGTTTGCTTTTATTTACTATTTTTATGCTAGTGGCTAATATTCATAAAGTAAAAAACCCCACATTTGGAATGAAGACTCATCACCTGTTTCCTTTGTTTTAGGCACAACACAAATCCTCAGATACATACAAAGTTTCTACAGCAAAATAGTGAGAAAGGAACTTGAAACACCTGGCATTTCAAAGGGATGAAAAAAAAAAATACACCAAGCCCTACATTTTAGATCTTCCAAGCAAAGATATGAAGTAGTATTTATTTTTAGAAAGTTCTTACAGATGACTTAAAAAAATTAATTGCCATGTAAATGTACCTAAACAAGCTTGCAGACCTGATTAAGCAAGTTATACCTAGTCTCAGCTTGTCATCAGCTCTTCTATCTCTACAGAAGGTCAGCTGCTGTTTACATGTAATCATAGAAAAGTTCACTTAGCTCGTTCAGAATGAGACCCAGCACAAAAACGGACAGTATCAGCCCATTTAATTTCTTATCTAACATGCTCCCCATTGACCTTTATGATAGAAATCAAAGCAGTGTATCAGATTTGGTGGGCTTTTCTCTATTATTTTGTGCAAGTAAAAACAGCATGAACACAACATTTACATAGATAAGTTGTATGTTGTTGCTTTACCACACATAGTGGGGGTTGAAACCTTAATGTGGCTCCCTGGCATTCATGAGATACTAGGTCATCAAGTTTTAAGAGTATTGCAAGACTCGACAATTTCAAAGATAAGAATAACTGTAATTCAAATTACTTGTGCTATATATACATTTCAGTAAAATGGTCTTGCATTGAAACCTACTAAGATCATGACGATACAATTTAGTATGAGCATTCAAAAACGACTCTCACATTTTCAGAGTTTTAGGCACTAAAAGTGCTACCTGGCTGTAGCCTCAGCCTGTAAATGGCCTGCAAATGGCTTACCTTTCCTCTTTAAAAAACAAAAGCACAACACAAAAAGGAGTAAAATACATTCAGCAGTTCACTAGCCTCTCAAAAGAAAAATCTCAGTTGCTTACAAAGATTATTGACTAGCTGTGCTCTTGCAGACTTGACTAGTGGTAAAACCATAAGACAAACATTTGTTTCTATATTTGACTATTTATTCCACAAATATCAATGAAACTAAGTAAAGGTATAAATACATCTTGTCACCCTGGCCAACTCTGTCCTCTTTTAATCATCCCATTTTATCTTGGCAGTGTGCTTCCTGAAGCTTTACTGGGTCTTGATTTAACCCCTGAACTATGAGGAAGTTGGTCTTGTCCGCCAGTTCCAGCTGCTCCCATCAGACTCACCTTCCCAGCAGTCACCATGCTGGATCAACATCCTTGCTCAATAACATTAGGAATGTCAATTATGAGTGTAAATATAGAACATTGTAAAATATTGTAAGCAATGCTTATCTGCATGAATGTCAACCAGAAATTTTAATAACACTAGAAGTGTGCCTCTTCTTCAGCATAAGCTTTACTTGAGCTCATGAGTTGTTGCACCTTTTTCTGTCATCCTGCTTCACACTTCACACAGGATGTACTGAACTCGGCAGAAGAGCCAGAACTCTGTTCTCACTGCTCCACCCAGACACATCCCTTAGCACCCTTGAGCCGCTTTCACTGCCTATTAACCCGTCTGCTTAGCGAGAGGAAACCATTGAAAAACAGTCCTCTACCCAACAGCTGAACACAATTCTTCCCACATTCTTGCTGAAGTTCAGACTTCAGGTTATTAGGGAAATTCACCTTGCTATCACACAAACAAACAACACCTTCAGCCAACTGCCTTGCCTATAAGCACTGCACCCATGGAGGTACTGTGGCTTTTAGGTACAGACCACCCAATTAGTTCACTTTTATCACTGGGGGAAGGAGAGTTCTCCATGAGATGGTTCAGATCTTGAGAAAATATATTTACTCTGATGTGATCATAACAGCGGGAAAAGAAAAAAAAAACTCAAAAAAAAGACGGTTTTATTTATTTGTTTCCAAAAAGTAAAATTTGCATGGAGGAGGGTAAAAGCCTGTGGTGGTTTACATCATTATGAAAGGCCAAATAGGCATCAGATGACCTGATCCAAAGCAATTCTGTTAACTAGGGTGAGGAAGAAGAGAAGAACTGGTCAGAGAGCATTGCTAAGCCCCTGAGTGGTCTCACTGGCAAGAAGTAAAGGATAAACTGACAACAAATTCTGCATGGCAGAAAGAAATTTTTTAAAATGCAAGTTCCCTTTTCTTCCCTTAACTATTTGTCAAAACTTGGGCAGAGGACCAGAATCTCTTCTAGAAGAAGCCATCTAGGTCAGAAGACTATAAACCAAAGCAGGCTCCCTAATTACGAAAAGCTGAGAGCAAAGCATGTTCTGCCATGAACCGTGGCTTTTGTTGGTTAGAGCAAAGCTGATACAAGTGGTTTGGAACAGTTTTAGATGCCTCTTTCAAGTCAATGTGACATCTAGCCACAGCAGGCAAACAGGGATGGTGCAGACCCACGCTGCCACTGCCTGAGGGAAAGAGTGGCTCAGGGCTGCCTCTTGGGTGATATCCATCTCTTTCTTTTCTGCAATTCACCCTGGCCACCTCCTGGTGATTCAGGCTGCCTTTACCAATCAGAGAAGAGGGGCAGAGGCAGTTTCTGCAGCCTGGTTTTTACCTCTGTGGATGTACAAGGTGCTGCTCAGACAACAGTAACCGTGATTACCTTTAATCTAAGGAGAAGATAGGCCCTATTGTTTCCTTCCCAGATACCACTGGCTTATGCTGAGGCCAGGAAAAATCATTCCCTTCCGTACTATCATACCGACCAAAGAACCTGCTCAGTTCCTCTCCTTCGCACGCTGTAATGCAAAACAAATGTTCAAAGCTAGGAGTGCCTGGAACATAGGAGCTTTCTCTTGCTTTTCTGAATGTTTCTGCTGAAAGGCTATTTGTAACACACCACAGAGTGCAACTAAATCTTACTGCTAATGCTAAAACAGGCTGAAACCTTTCAGTACAAGACACTTTAAAAATAAATCCTTGCAACAGTAATCACCTGCTGATACATGCTTTTATGTTTAGCCAGCTGCCAAGATGCCACATCTGTCACTTCTTGCTTCCAGAAATGTGCTTTCCTTTTCTGTAGGGAACGAGAAAATTCTGCTTCTAGAATTGCGCTGAGTATCATGATGCCTTTTTTGGTATCTGTCATTCCTCTAAACATCTGAGGCATAGAACATGGATTATAAGATTTCTGGTAGTGTGTATCTAAAGAATTGTTCAGCTTTAGATTTTAATGCCTTAAGCCTTCTGATTTTTTTCATCTGCGTTTTCCTGAACAATGTTACATCCTTACAACCTATATATAACTGAAATTAATGGTCTATGCATGAGTCCTTGCCTCCCTCCCAGATATTTTTCAAAGGAAAGTAAGAGATCAAGATCATATTTGTTACATTAAACATTTCATAATAAGCCTTCTTCCTATTTTTAAAACATAGCAACAATCTACAGTGACGCAAGTCCTAAATTAATTGCTTCCTCTATTTTGGTCTCTTTTAAATTTCAACTGAAAATAAATCAAGTCCTTTCTATTAATCTGCAGCCCAACCCAAATTCTCAAATTTGACTTCCCGACTTGAACTCTTAGCTCGACAACCAGCATCACACGGGGTACTGACTTGTCCCAGCGCAGAGCTGGCCCTCGGTGCAGCCCCAGCCCCGGCCGTGCAGGGAGCAGCGCGCTCCAGCGCACGGTTATCTCAGCCCCGCGCAGCAAGGCGCGGCGGCGCAAGGGGACGCACCGCACAAAAAGGGGCGCAGCCTGTTGTTTCAGGGGGTGTAGGCTGGGTACGCCTTCTGCCGCCAAGGCAAGGGCACAAAATCAGGTATGCCAAAATACACAGGGATGGAAATTTAAACCGATACAGGGGCGAATTTCAGCTCGGAATTTCAGTGATGTAGAAACACCCCGAGTCCTTCTAAGCGATAGCTCGGGCATGAACCTCCCGAGCAGCCAAACACGATCATTAATGGGTACTTTCTCTGGCTACCCCGAAATGCGTAGCCTCCCTCCCAGCCCCCCGCGGCCGCCCCGCAGGTCAGGAGGGGCAGCGCCGCGTCCCGGTCGCGCAGCCCGGCGGCGGCAGCGGCCCTCCCGCCCCGCTCCCCGACTTACGGCGCTGCCGCTGCTCCCGCGCTATCTCCGTCCCGCCGCTGCGGAGCCGGGAGGGCCGCGGGGCCGCCCCTCCGCGACTCGGGCCGAGCGCGGCACCTGCGAGCGTCCGTCAGCGCGCGGGCGGCGGCGCCCCGTGTGCCGGGGGCGCGGCGCGGGGCCGCGGGCGGCGAGCGGCTGCCGCGGGAGGCGGCGCTGCCGGCGGCGCTGCGGGCGGGGAGGGCGGGCTGCAGGGAAATCCTGGCACCGCGGAGCGCCGGCGGGGAGGCGGGAGGGGACGCCGAGAACAGCCGCAGTAACAATAAAAGGTTCCCCCCACCACCCATCTTTTTTTTTTTTTTTTTTTTTTTTTTTTTTTTTTTAGCTGTTTTGCGGGGGTGGGGGCATTGCGGGCGGTCCGGGATCCCCCCCCTACACCCTGGCAGTGTCCCGGTGAAGCCCTCGGGTGGGCAACTCCTCTTCCCCCTGTCCCCCGAGCACGGTCAGCTCCGAGGTGCGCTTTAAAGCTAATGATTTCTCACCCAAACCCTCTTGCCCCTCACCTCCTTGGCGCCCCGATCCGTCAGGGGTGAAGCTCAGCCCGCTCTCCGCCCGCCGCACTCATTCATCCTGCCCGTCCTCCATTATTTACGCGTTGTTAAGGAGCGCTCGGGCTTTCAGGACCCGGCGGTGTGTGATTTACAGGTAACCCGCGCATACTGCGAGAGCGGCGAGGCGCAGGGGCGGCTCCTCCCGCCCGGCGGCGGGGCCGGAGCGGGGCGGCGGGCGGAGGTGCTGCGCGGGGCGCGGACCTCTCCGCGTCGGCCAAGAGCCCTTTAATGACAGATTTAAGGGCACCTGCCCGTCTGTTTTATACAAGTGAAACTGCCTTGCCCAGACGGGAAAGGGCTCAAAATAGCTGTTGGCAGTCCAGCAGATTACTGACTGGGAAGCCAAATAAATACTGCGCTGATGTTAAATATTTTACAAGTTCTCTGGTTAATCCAGATAGAGACCCCGGCATTGGTCCGCCTCTCTCAGTGACATCCTCCCAAAGGTTTCTGTTGGCGGGTACCTGGACTCAACACTCTGTGCCTGACAGTTTTATCGAAGGGTCATTTTTCAAAATGTTACTTTTGGCACTGCCATACAAGCACTGCATGTGCCCTTATTGAAATATTAAATGTGGTACATACCTTACCCAGGCTAAGATATTTTTCTAAATATTTGCATAATTTTCATTACGTATGGTGTTTTAAAATCAGTGTAAACAGTGGATGCATTGTATGTAAACGTCTATACTTAGCTTAAATTATGTTTACATACCCACATCTGGGTGAGAGGATTTTCCCCTTTGCTCTCTTTGCATTGGAGCACTCTAAAGCACTTTACCACGGGTTAATTGTATTTTCTTTTTTTGTAAATACAGTACCCAAATTCAGAGAACATGTTCCTTTCAAGGTGTTGAGACTGTAATATTCAGCATGCCCACAGACCGCCGTGCCCTTATGCATACAGGGTGATGTCTCTGGGCAGGAAGCATCATGCCATGCATGGCCCCATCCTGCTATCTGAAATGAAACTTTATGGAGAAAGTAGTGTGCTTTCACATTTTTCACAGTTTCTCATTGCTGATATATTTTCAATTCTGTGAAAATCTTTTTAAGCATTTGATTTACATATCACAATGATAAAAAACCTCTCAAGCCCTCCACATGTCATTGAACAGCCAAGGATGAAGTTGCTTGCTCCATGGGAGCAAGGGCTTTGTGCAAACAGTCCTGCCCGGTGCGCGGCCTCCCAGGTGGGAGCAGGCAGTGACACAGCAGGTGGTTGGAGGCTGCTGCCCAGGGGATTGGGATGGCTCTGTGCCCTGGCCTCCGACAGTTCTGGAGCCATGGCCAGAGACTGCACAGTTCCAGTAATTCTTAAGTGCTATTGCAGAAGCCAAAGTAAATTTGAGAGCAGCCCAGAGGCTGCTCCCAGTTTATACAAAAGGACAGTCAGAGAAAACAGCTATTATAAAGTTTGTGTAAGCAAAAGAAAAAAGAATTCTGTAATAATTCCTGGCCTCTTTGGATACATTTCCAACTTAGCAATTATTCAATTATTTATCCTATGTGAATGCACTCCATGCTACCTTTCATCTACCAACTCTATGCTTGAGACTAAGTTCTCGTTTAGGAACTTCAGTGGTTTAAAACTTTTTAAAAGGGACACTGAAGGGGGGACATTGCTCTTACTTCCTTTTAGTTCAGAAAGGACATCTGTGTGGGCATGCATGTGTGTGGGACCATGTGCTGAAGCTGAAGAAAATCCACACAACTGTTTCTGAGGACAAAAGAAACAGACACATGGATTCATTTGCTATAATAACAGGCTGGCAACACTTGACAGTAGCTCAGTGAAAAGCTTGTTCCAGTCATGTTACACATCCCTGCCTCTTCTGAATATTTCCTTGGTTCTTCTTTCCAGAGCTGGGTTTCAAACCTGTGGGCCACTGTACTGTGCCACAGTTGATTTTACTCAAGTTTCTCTCTTGTGCCCTTTCGTGTTGTGACCTCTTGCACCTTTCATTTGTGGCACCTGTTCCAGCTTTTCATTCTTCCTTCCTTCTTTTCTGCTCCTCTTTATCCCATCTGAGATTCATGCACATTTTCACTGCTTTACTCCAGCCCTAAAAGCCAATTTGAAGACACAGCCATGCCATTTCTGGTGTCTTGTATCATTGCTCTTACCTTTTTAAGTTCCATGTTAGCCATCCCAAGGACATCAAAGCCAGGCTGCAGCCCTCTGCACTGCACCCAAGTGTGCCATCATGGGCCATAATGATACTGGCTTGTTCTCTTGGGTAGGAGCAAAGGACATATTAATAGGAAAATGATATGTGTGCACATCAGTAGCATTTGTGTTTTAAGGCACTAATGGTTTAGCGTGAAGTTGTAGTTTCTCTGCAGAAAAAACACCAATCCCTTTCCCAGCTAAGCATGTTATGGGAAGCACTGAAGCACACACATGTAGGGGCTAGAGGCAGAACCAAGGTTCCTAGGAGAACTTCAATTATGAATTTCTTCAACTTCTTAACAGCTAAAGTATCAGAATTATTTAAAACATGCAGATTTTTAATTGAGCACCGGAAAGGCGTGATGGGATTCTTTGTTGTTAAGTCTCTTTTGACCACAGATTTATTCCTTCTCTCCTTTTAATTTCAAACCTCTTTTATTAGGAATTAAAACTGGAGTTTAAAGTAAGTATCTGTTTAAGTGCTTTGCTGAATCAGGAGAACTTCTATTCGTCATAATATTGGGCCTATTTATATATGCCAAGTGTGTGGTGCTTTTGCTCTTCTTTCAGCTAGAGTTAGACCATGAGTTCAGTGAGGACTGTTAAGCAGTCTGTTCTGCTTTGAAATTGTCTGTTTAAAAGGTTTTATGATCTCTAAAGTACACATGATTAACATAAACTCTGGAAGCTAAGAAGTTAAATTATTTAATGTAAAAAACTTCATACTATCAACACAAATGAGAAAATGTGACTAAAACCTTTTCCAAAAATGCCTTTTTCCAGGGTTCCCGAAGAATGCATTCTGAAACACTCTTGCTAAATAGCATTTAGCAATACTATCTAGGAATAGTCTAAATATTTGGCTCTGTTTTAGTAACTCATGTGGATTACTAATGCACATACATCCAAGCATGCTACATTTCTGATAAGTTACTTCAGAGAGTGACTATACTATAGACTACTATAGAACTGTAGGGTCAGAACTGAAGGGACTTTGGTGTCATCTACTCCACATTGTGCCCTGACGGAGGATCCAGCACTTATTGCCATGCTCTTTTCCAGGGCTGGTGCAGCCCCTTTAGAGTTCCCTAAAATGGGCTGCTGCATAGTGTATACAAATCCCACTTTTCACAGTCTCTCCCAGATCCCTGTGGCACTGTGGGCAAATTGGTCAACCACATACCCAGGATATTCCTGCACATCTTCATTTATCCTCTGTTCCTGAATTCATCCACTGGCAGAAAATCCACAACCTCCTGAGGTAAACCCATAGGCTCATTTTTGCACTATCTGTATTTTTTCTGTTTTCCCAACAGATACACAACTTACATCTTTCTTGGCTGCAAATCAGTCTAATTTCTTCTCTCAATGACCCCAGAGAACAGTGAGATGATCTTTATGACAATCCTATTAGGAGGTTTTTATTTTCCCCAACTTTCTGCTTGCTGTTTGCTCTTACCAAGTGAAAACAATGATCAGTGCTACATAATGGAGATTATTACACAGCATTGGAAAGCAAGGATATGATCTGACTGAGGGAAAAAGTTTTCTGCAACTTGTTTGCCACAGATTATTTCTGCAACTGTCACTTTGGGAATTTCTATAAATAAAATCACTATCACTCTTCTGAGAAGTGAGCATTTACTACCATGTTTTAAACAATGAAAAAATACAGATCTGTTTTTCATCTAAATTCTTTATGTATTTGAAATCACTCAGAGAAGAGAGTCCAAAGAAATGTGGTTTAGTTTGACGAAAAGAAGCCTCCCAGCGGGATATTTAACAGAATACCTAGAAAACAGTGTTGAAAGAGTTATAATATTTGGAACCTTTTTTTTCAACTCTTATTCCATGACCTCTGATTTCCAGAGGACCATACTTGGCTTTAACTCATTGTCCTCTGTGGTGATAACACTTTGGACCCAGGGGAGAAAAGAAGGACTAATTGACCCACAGTTTGAGCAAGGGCTTTGCCTAACCTTGTACACATTAGCGATGGATGTTTGACCTTCAGCTCTTTTTGATATTCAAACCCTGCACAAGATTTGGCTTTCCTAGTCTGCATTTTCCTACTACATTGTAAAATGCCAAGTGGAAGGATGGGTGTGTGCAGGTACCAATCTTCTCCCCCTCCCCAGTCTTCCCAGGCTGCCCAGTAATGCCTGGAGGAGTGCATGGAGTGATTCAGTCAGTGAAAGAAGGTGGTAGTTCACTGATTGCCTCAAAGAGCTTTTCCTTTCTCTTTTCATCTGCTCTCTTGGTCCTCTAAGCTCAGAGCACTTTTACTTGCAGAACACCTCAGGGAGATGAGGACAAAAATTCCGCTGTGTTTGGCAGGAGGGCATGCAAACAAGTGTCTAGTGCCAGACGTGTGCCTCTGCCTGTGATCAACAGCAGCTTCAAATACCTCAGCAAGTGATTTTCAATGAAAGACATTAATGCTTCTTTTAAACTTACAAGGGGAAAAGAAAACCACAAGTCATTTGAAAGGATATGGCAGTAGCTCAAATAAATGTAATAAGTGGATAGCATAAATAGAATAAATAATACTTTTAGCAATGAATACTCACAAAGAAAAAGAAGAGTAGAAGAACAACAGCTCTGCAAATCATCTTGCTTAATATGAAAATCTGAGCATCACTATCAGCATTTAGGGACTAATTCTGAAACTGCTGAGTAGTCTTCCATTAACTGCTGTGGGAGTTGAGAGCACCTGGCATCTTGAGAAATTGGGCTCTTTGGCGGTTTTAATTTAGTCTGACAATAACGCTGAATAAAAATATTCTTGGGGATAGCCCACAATTATATAGCATGAGCTCACTTCTTCATTATAAAATGTGAGCTGAAGCCATTCATGACTGCCAGCCAATATTACAACAGGCAATTCCAGTTTTTCATTGCATGGGAAAAGCTCTAGCAAGCTTTAATGAGTTTCAAAAATAGTTGCCACATCAGAAAATTGTAATGGTGCTTGTTTTTCTAATGTGAATACCTGTTCAGCAGACATCACTTAAACAATGGCATCCAAATAGACCAGGGCATGTAAAATAGCTACTTCTATTTGTCAGCTGCACACCCATTGTTTTCAGTCAGAGCCTGCAGAGCAGCTTCAGCTGTACATTCCTGGGAAGTGAATAATATCAGTTGAGATTACACTACAGAACCACATCTATTACAAGCACATTATAAAGAATGAATATAACCTAATTAGGAAATGCTGAAGTCGGCTGGGTGTGGAAGTGGGCTGGGAAAGAGTCATTTTACATGACCTTCGCTTACTGAAAATGAGAGTTCACAGAGGATAAAGCATAGGTAACAGTGTAGATTTCAGTCTCAAATTCAGATATCACGTGCATGTCCCATATTCCTCATACCCTTCCTACTAAGCTAAACAATTGCTCCCCAAGTTTTACTTCCATGAAATTCTTTTATAAACACTTTGCAAATCCAGCAGGACAGCCCAAATTGGGTTATATTCCTTATTTTCATGTGGATTAGAAGTAGAGCTCTACTCTGGTTTATAGTGCTGGAAGGAAGAGGTTGCATAGAGAGGTAGGGAGTTTCCTCTTATTTAGATAAGTAAGGAGGAAAACTCTTCCAACAGCTTCATGGAACCTTTCTCTTCTTGTAAAACTGAGTCTTCCGACACCCTTTCTAGCCTGCAGCCCAGAGTTGTTTCATTGCTTTCTGCTCGCTGCCTTAGCACAGCATCACTGATCAGCAGGATGGGATTTCACAGCTATGAAAATCTGCATCAGCTGCCTCCATGTCTGCATGTTGTTAGCCCGGCGTGCTGCTGGCTAAGAACAAGTCACTGAGATAATGCCTTCAAACATGTCTCATGTCTTGCATTTACCTCTTGGTTCCAAAATGAAGGTTGCATTAATGCCAACAGCTGGAACAGATCAGTGCTCCAAGTTGGATTCCTGCCTTACCGCTGATTGGAACAGAGGTTGCAGAGAGAAAACTTCAGCATGCCAAGCTGAAAGTAGTTTACTGTGTTTATGGGACAAGGTCTCATCTGTACAGGTACTCACAAAGGCTAGAGCAGTTTTCCTGCAGCACACCACAGAATGGTGCAATTGAGCATGCAGTTAAAACCAGTAAATACAACCTCAGACATTGCAATCTGCCCATAACTGAATACAGCACCAGAATAGATACACTTGGGCAGAGCTCTGCTCTTCATGTGCTTAGAACTGACTGAAAATCAACAATTACCCATTTTCTTTGCCATTAATATATTTTTGACATCCTGTTCCTACCAGAAACAAGGGAATGATTCATGTTTTCTTGTATTGCCTTTTGCACATTGTTTAAGGACTATGAAATTGATTCTTAGTTGATTTTACAGGAAATTAAAAAATAACTATTAATATCAGTGACATGATGCTAGTGTAAAACTATACAGAGTTATCACTTAAAGAAATGCACTTCCTAAGGTTGACTTTTCTATGTATTTACTACAATGTGCACTTCTGCATGTCCTGATGTTACCATAGGTGTGCAGTTCCTGTCCCCTGCCTTGTAGATTGGAACCAAGTCTACCTCTACTTATTTCTCCTCACAAATGGGATTAGCTACATCAAAATCTGCATTTAAAATGCAAAATAAAATTACCCATTCCACAGTCCCACAAATGTTCTCTAATTCACAATTTACACAATCCACAAACCAAGCCTGAAACCACCAAGACCCCCAAGGTTGTAAAGATCTGACTTTTTTCCTGTTCTCCAGTGTCCCCAAAGTGGTGAAGAGAAGTGAGTTGCTACCTTGCTTTTGAAGCACTTGTTTTGAACCTGTTATCTGTAGGCCCCTGGTGTCTAATTCTGAGGGTCTTATGATGATAATTAAGAAAAGAATGCTTATTGTCAGTAGGTATGGATCTGCACAGGAAAATTTTTAGGAGTTTGCAATTTGAGAAAGATGGAAGTAGCTAACCCAGGACACATCTTTTTCTTACACACTGTAAAGATTTATAATTTATTTTAGATTGAAAAGTGTTAGTAGAATCAAAATACAAAAAAAGCTTTAAAATTGTTATCATGGCAAAATCTGAAATATCTTTTCTAAAGGTATCTCCACTTCATAAGATACCTAGTGCATTTGCAGAAAAATGTCTGGAAACCTAATAACAAATATAACTGGTATGTGTGTTTTAATTTTCATAGTCTTCACATCAATTATGGTAATGTTTTTTGCAATGCTTCTGTTATATAATTAGATGGCCTGACATCTGGCTAAACAAACAGTGTACCTACCATATGTGATTAAAACACTGATCAAATGGAATCAGATAGAATTATAACAGTGCTGGAAAAATTCATTTGCTGGTGATAAATAGTGTTAAGTTTTGATCCTCAGACAAAAATCCTTTCATCTGAAGAATTTAACTATCTTTAACTCTTTCTCTCCTTTCCTTGCCATCCCACATGTACATAAATATATTGCTATCCTGGAATAGCATTTGTGAAGCAAAGGGACTAATCTTTTTAAATGTGTAAACAGCCTACAAACTGGCCATTAACTACATGCCAATGGTACATTGTTAGTGTAATAAGAAAACACCCACTTAATTCAGGTAGGAATTTTGTCTGCACTAGCTTAGTCCAGAATCAGGTGCTTATGTTTCAATGGAATTTTGTCACTTAGCTAATATTTTAAATCCCATTCTGTTTTAGCTAAATTATTGGGTTCTTAAGAGTAACCTCTTAAGAAAACTGAAATGACTGGAATACATATTTTATTGCAGAAGGTGTGTACCAAACCTTAATCAAGTCTTTCTGCTGAATGGTGTAGTTTGTTTTTCTTAAGTAACCACAACACTTAGAGGTTTTTATTTGGGACCTGGTATGTTAAATGTTGACTTTTTTTTCTATATGTAATTTACTGTAGGTGTATTAACCTTAATTCTGTCTGTCAGAACTTAGGCAATGGAACAAATAGTCAGTTAGTAACATCTGCCAATTTACTAGAAACACAGAGTGGTTTTGTTACAAAATTTTCATTACTTGCAGTGGCTCGTGCTCTGAAACCTCCAAAAACAGCTCTCAGATTGCTACACAGAGGTATGCATTAACCCAAAATAGGTTACAGGTTTGAATTGATAACGTCTGATGAATTTTTTTAAAGGGCAGAAGTTTGTTACAAGCCCTCCTGTAAATGAAGCCAATATGAAATATAATGAACCTTCCCAGATCTGAGCTAGCACTTCATAAAGAACAGCAAACCACACTGCTCTGCAGCCATTTGTTTATTCAGTCTCTCTGAATACTTATAAAGTTTATTGCATGAATCATTGTATTTGACTTCTGTGTGTCTGTTTAAGGCTAGAAATCAGAAAAAAAAATTGCTTCCGGTATCTAATTCTCTTCAAGTTTGATCTGATTTTTAAGAAGTGTGAGTGTCTTTATTTCCCATGATTTTTGAATTCCTTACATATATTTCAAGTAGAGTCATTAATCTTCAGTTTAATGGTTGAGCTACAACAACTTAAAGCTAGGGTATTAGTGCTCAGCATTGGATTTCCAGCCATGCGTGGTTGTCTTGTATTTCTGGCCTTGAAGAGATGACTTTTCTAGTCAGTCTATTCCATTTTTATCTGGACTACTAACTGATGTGCAAATCTCAGTTGTATATTTTATGCAGTTTTGGAAAACAAGATCTTGGAACCATGGAAAAATGTCATGTGATGACTCTCTCATGACACATCCAGATTAAAAAATGCATCACTGAAGAAAAATGCCAGAGCTGATTACAATAAATTCCTTAGTGAATTCCATCAAGAAAGGAAGTGGTCTTACTCAGCGTTTGCTCACAGCCAACCAGTTCCTGAAGTCCTGAGCAAAGATTTACTCAGGCTCCAATCTGGTTGGATGTGCGCATGGAGGTGCAGAGACAATCCTTCCTGAAGGGGTGTGGAGCTCTCAGCCACGCAGCAGCTGGGAGAAGGGAGGAAGGTATCAGCTGGGAGGAGACATGGTGGGATCCTATTTCTGCATTTCAGTGCTTTCATATTTACCTTTGTTTGGTCTTGCTTGCTATTGTCTTGTGTTTATTTTAAAAATGAGTCAGAATTTATGGAGCCTTTCAGGAGGATGTCCTGAAACCTGTGATTCATGACATCCTGCAGAAATTGCGTGATGAGTAGTAATGCCCTCTCTGTGGAACTGCACTTCCAAGCCGTGAAACAGAACAAGTGCTGACAAATCCTTCTAATGTAATTCTGTCAAAGACCTGTGTTGTGGTGTGCAGCCTGTCAGAGTGTGGGTCTGCCCCCCTACAAGGCTTCCAGAGTGTTTGGGAGTGCTGTCAGGCCTCACAGAGCCCATCCCTCCACACACACTGACCAACAAGAAATAAGGGGTCATTTTTACCTGAAAAGCTGTTGGATATTTAAACTTTGAAATTAAAGTTTTTGTGTGTAAAATCAGTCACCATGTCTAGCACTCCCTTCTGTGGAACGGTCCCAGAGATTTTGCCTGGGAGAGGCAATCTAACGCCCCACTTGTGCTCAAAGGAAAATTGATGATTTCATGTAGCCCTCTGCCTGGCAATATATCTAATAAGATTTACAAGTTTGGAGCACATTGACTGGCAAGCTTTTTATAACTAATTTTAAATTACACTGTTATTGACAATAAATAAACCCTCATGATATCAACAAATTAACAGTATTAACAATTAGGGAAATAAATTTTGAAATATGCAGTCTCTTCAAAGTGAACTAGAAATAAAAATGTAGAAAGGAAAATGCCATTAAAACCAAGCTGCTAAAATGATGCAGCATGCAAGCAGTGGCTTTATAGTTCATTATTAACTCCTGTGTAATGTGCTGATACTTTGCTGCTGAGATTTGGCAAAATGGGCTCTAAACAGAAAGTCCTGACTGGGCATCAAATTCTCTTACCAAAACATAGTAGCAATGACATTATTATACATGCCTTGCTGTTGTGGGAATTCCTTTTCTGCAAGGTATAAGAGTTTTATGCTCCTCAACAGGATTTACCTGAGAGGAAATTATTGACCAGAGAGATAAATACTGATGGGAACTGAATCACCTTCCAGCTAAAGAGTAATTTCTGTGGGTGCGGACAGGACAATCTACACTAGGGAAGAATCAAGAAACTGAACTTCTACATTCCAGCCCTTGTAGTATTTCCATGTGCTGTAAATAGCTGTGGCTTCAGCAGCATAGGACAGGATGTTGTAAACTGAAACACTTCCTAAAAAACACAATGCCTGCACAGGTGCAGTGAGCCAGCAGGATGACATAAAGTGTTACTCTGTGACGCTCATCCTCACAAATATATGTGATCCTGATCCCTGTGGCCATAAGAAACCCTTTGGCCAACTTTTCTCTTAGCATTGGAAAATCCAACATGCGAAGAATGTTTTCAAACAGGATGACAAGGCTACATCCTGCATGGATTTGAAAGGAATTGGTTGCAAAAAGCAGGCAACAGCCCATAATATCCTTCCTGCTCAGTTGGTCCTCCTATCACTGCTGATATCAATATGGGAAGTCCCAAATAAATAGAAGCTTTAAATTTCCCCTGTTGGGCCACATTCCTATTTGGCATCTAAACCCCTATTATTTGCTATCCAATGGGGAGACAAATGGATCATCGATTAGCTCATGGTGTGTTTGAATCGAGGAATGTGAGTACGTGAAATTGCAGCACCATTAGGTCACCCTGGGCTCTAAGCTGCTACAAACCAACCTCACCCCACTGATTTTCAAGGATCTTTCCCATTCCCTGTGGAACACAGTATCCATGGTAAATGATCTGACACATCTAGGCTGTGTCCAGGCTGAGAGCAGATGCCTGCTTTGGTATCCAGTGAGGACCCTGATTCTCCCCACAGTGCTGTCATCTTGCCCTGAGCACATGGCAGCTCTCTGCTCAGTTTCCATGTTGCTTCCAGAGGAAACCAGGGTGGGGAGGAGACAGCATGTGTCCGAGTTTATCTCCAGTACACAGCTGGGAAGTGCCTGGGCTGCCCTGACCCAGGGGACTGGAATTGTTTCTGGATCCACCAGTTCAGACAGGCCTGAGGCTGGTTCTATGACACCTGTTTGGTTTGACAGTGAGAGTCACCCCTGTGTAGGTTCAAAACACAAGCCACACCTCACCCTTGTTTGTATCTCTCTCAAGACATCCAAGCTCTTTCCAGCATCCTTATGGTGCTTCTTGACCTTCCAGGAGAAATCTTGAGCTTCCAGCAGAAATGACCCTCTAGTACCAGCCTTTCTCTCTCTGCAGCTGGTCTCTGTGACTGTCGATTTCCTTTTCTGTTTCTCCCGGCTGATTTATGACCGGAGATAGCTCAGGGATGCCACTTGCTCGGTTTCTCGGCTGTTTAGGTGGCCTGGAAAGGCCCAGGGTGGCCTTGGACAGCCCAGCGCTTCAAAGGACGAGGAGAGACTTCTGATCTTGTTTCGGTCTCGGTGTTTATTAATTGTTTATCTAAAAGATTTTCTTTCAGCCCGACAGAGGTCTGCACAGCAAGTCAGCCATGGGCACACTCTGCAACCCCCGGGGCGGTCACTTATCTTTATACCCGAAGTTACGTGTACAATATTTATAATTTTTCTCCAATACCTTCTACTCTTATTAACCGGTGCATTTTTAGTAAAGACCAATCCCAAAGTGCCACCATCACCACAGAAGATGGAGGCCAAGAAAAAGAAGAAGAAGGACAGGACACGCCCCAATTCCTCCATCTTACTTCTTTAGAGCCCCCTGTACAGAAATCCTAAACCCTGTGTTCTACATTCTAATTAACTTATCCCTTCACCATTCACCCCAGTGAAATCCTCCCAGTCCTCATACAGGTGTCATCTCCTGTGTAGGATCAAAGTCCTGCCACCAGACACTTCTGGCAAGATTCCAGGACTCCCGAGCCCCCCAAGGGTGTTCTCGGCCACTCTGCACCTCCATCCTGAGGTGCTGAGATCCCACATGTGACTGGGGGTAGACTGGGGACAATGAGTGGGTAGGAGCAGGGCGCTGCCTGACTGCTGCACAAGGACTCCTGGCAGTGATGGTGTGTGACCCTGGGGGGTTTGGAGCAGAACAGGAGTCCCCCTCACATGCTGGCATCCCTCTGGCCATGTGCTAAGGGTCTGCCAGGAGTGAAGTGAGGGATCTGCTGCAGTGATCAGGGGTAGGTTTGGCACTGGCCCCACCAGGGCTCTGCTGTGGGCACCTCAGAGGGGAAGCGGGGACTGGATTAAATCTGTGGCTGACTGCAGAGATTTATGTGTTTCCTCTTAAATGTCTCTGCAGTTACACAGTAATTGTGTAACTTTTATCAGGTCATCTGTGTCTTATGTTTTCTCTGTTTGTTTTTCCAAGTTTTGAAGAGTGAAAAGAGAATTTCCTATGATTTCCTGGGACAAGACTTCAACAGTAACTGTATCTTTCACTAATATGGTTTTTGTCAGCAATCAAATGTGACTATCAATATTAATTTCCACAACACAGGTCTCATAAAGAAAATGGCATGATCAAATAATGCAGCATTTTGTATTGTTTAATTGATAGAAGGGAAAAGCTGAGATAATTTACCATTTCTCATCCTTCAAATTAAAAATCTCATGCTTTAAGCCTCTACCCAGAGCTCTTCTTTGTTACTATTAGGTTAAGGAGAAAAGGAGTAAGTATAGGGACAGGCCAAATTCTGATTTAATTATGATCTTTTAAAGGGCTGATTCTGCTTTCATTAAGCATAGTGCAAATTAGAAGCAAACCCCACAGGCTTCAGGGGAGCTGAAATACAAAAACATCAGTGATAATATCAGGATTGTAGATATTTATAAGAAACAGTGTTTGTGTCTGCCCTATCTCAGCTTAGTTTGAAGAAGAAGGTGCAGAACAAAATCTCAGATTAATGGTGATCACTTAATTCCTGTTTTCTTTTACATATATATATATATATTCTTTCTTATATTAATCTACCTTATATTTGGACAATTGCACAAAGTAATGAATAAAAAAGGAAACGAAAGAGTCTGCACTACGTAGATAACATTGTACTTTAAAAGCAAGTCCTTAATGTAGCACACTAAGCTAAGGCATTGACATGAAAATCAACTTTTAAGTGAAGATTAATCTACCTTTAAAGTGTTCTCTTTAAAACATGTGAATCTCCATGTATATCAGAGGAAATAACTAATTGTTTAGCAGTGGCCAAGTGGTTCTGGATAAAAGGCTTAAAACTGGACTTTGCAGCTATTATTTTTTTCATTAATTGGAGCAGTGAACAGGATCAGAGCTGATGAGTCATTGCAGGAGCCTGCTGGAATGTTGCTCCAGCTGTGTATTGGGATCTGCAGGTGCACATTTCTTGGCTCAGGTATTCAAAAGTGGTAGAGAGGCACTCAACATGCAGCAAATTCTTACTAGATGGAGAATATTTTCTCCAAAGGAGAAGGCCATGGTAGCTAAACTAGCCATGGCAGCATATACTGCATATTATGGCATGGAAATACAGTGATTTCTGACCAGCTTTGGCTTTGTGCCTTGGTTTCTTGTTTTAGCAGTCCAAACACAATAACACATTAGTGAGCAGGATCCAGTACCAAGAGATTCCTTGAATGTTTTCCTACCCTTTTTTTTTTTGCCATTTTTCCTCAAGCCTATACTGAAAAGGAAAGTGAACATCCTGGGACTGGAAACCAGCCAAAAGATCAGGGACTTCTTACCTACAAGAGTTTGTTGTGAAGCACAGCAGAAAGCATGTGCAAAAGATGTGAGCTGTTGTTACTCAGTTTGTAATCTGAAAAAGTGGAGTCAGATCTGTTGTGCTCTGTAAAGGATTCTGCCTACAAAATTCAGTTTGCCCTACTGGTACCACCACTACTCCAGAAAGATTGAATATGATTTCTACTTTTAAACACCATACATTTTTACTATGATTTGTACTTTTTATTACATATATTGTAAGAGTTTGGCTTTCATTATGAACAACTACTTAGAGAATTTCTCAGCATATTTTATGCCATTCCTCCTAAGGTTTTCTTTAATCCCAAACAAAAGTAATTACAGTTGTATGCCTTTAATACAGTTTAATGCCTTTAAGACCTTTCTGACCTGATTAACAGGAGAAGGTGACTGTCATCATGTGAAAATATGCAATGAATCTGAATTGAGTTTGATCTTGCTCTGTCCATTGATATACAACACAGACTTTTGGTTACGTGATTTGTTAACATGATTCCTTACATGACCTTAAAACACTAATTTGTGACAAGTAGCCATTAGCAGGACATGCTTCTGCAGGAGGACTTTTAAAAATTTTATTAATTTCCAACAGCAGTAGCATGCATTAACAGTTGTGAATGATCCAGCAAAACTGCCACTCTTAGCACATTCCCTTTTTTGTTGTTTGCCTTCTGTTTCCAAACATGTGCCCTCTTTCTTTCTACTAGGAAAATTTTATCACTTTCCATATTTGTCTGTATATTACTTTCTATATTTGATTTTCAGCCTTCCTGGAGATTCATGGTGAAAAGTCAGATGGTTTTTGGCACATGCCCTGAACTGACATGTGAGCTGACACGTTTACCTGGCTTCTGTACAGAGATCAAAGACTTCTCTCCTGTGTGTGGATGCACAGTGTGGATCTATACCTCACTCACCCAATGCTTGCTGGTTTGGCAAGCACAGGGTATACCCCACATGCATTAGACAGCCACCTTGGACCTGTGCAATCAGTTTGACACTTACAGGAAGAATTAACTTTAATTACTGGGCTTTGTGGGGAGGCAGTAGGTCTGGGAAACCCCAAAGCTATGTATGTTGGAGCCACATAGAGATAAAGCATCTGTGGCAGAGTTCACCTGGTCCTATCCTCAATTGCACAGTTAATCAACTTTGATACTGTACTTCCAGTTAATTAGACTTGGTTTCTTGAGTGCTTTCTCAAAGACAAGCTCTCACTGGAGATAGTCTCATTTCTCACTTGATGCAGCTTTAAGATTTTTTCAGTACTACCAGAGATTGTTGCTTTTTGTGGCTTATTGTGAATCCACATTAGACGTTCAATTATATTTGAGATCTCCCAGAAATCCTGGTGATCTCCTGTGACAAGATCGTTCATTCTGTGGCCTGCTGAGCACATGAATATATGACCCTCTGAAATGTAGCTGAAACACTGAGGTATAGTTCCTTTTTCAATTGACTTATTTTAACTGGAATTTAGAATAATCAGCCATTCTATTTTTTTTTAGATTTATGTAATTATATCAGCACCACTAAGACTACAAATAAAGCCTTAGATGTTTGTGAAACAGTAACAAGAATCCAAGAAAAACTCCAAGTTACCAGAAGAATGTTCACTCATGGATGGAAAGATAAATATTTCTAAGACTCACATCATAATTTTAGCAGTATCTGAAAGAATGTTTGTTTTTTTCAGTTTATCTTTTACCTTTGGTAATTAGAAGTTATAGTTCTTGCCTGGAGGAACTCCGGTTTCTATTTAGCTTTAATTTCAGTGCATGAATGGAATGCAGCCTTCTGTGCAAAATGCACATGCTGCCCCATGGCTTTCTCATGACTGAGGATGTGTTTGTCTGGTGCTTCATGAGCTAGGGCTGAAAAAAAACCCCAAAAAACCTTCTGCATTTTGGATTGTGCAATGTCCTTTGCGTATGGGATAGATTTGTACATAGATAGGGCTGTTGGTATCATTTCCATATATGTGAGCAAGGTAAATAGATATAATTACCTTTTTAATCATGGTTGCATTTGTGCTCATTACATGATTTTGCTTCATTAACTCTTTCATTCTGAATTTCAGTCAGAAAGGGGCTCCCTAGCCATTCTTTTCCAGAAACATTATTATAGAGTAACAAAGATAAACATCAAAAAAGGAGAATCATCTTTTGCCAAGATCATGCATTCTAAGGAATTTAGTCAGTTTGTTTGACTAAAATGTTTTATTTAAAGTAATAACTGCTTTTATAGCACACCAGCTCCCTTCCCAACTGAGCTACTCTGAGATCTGTAAAAGCAGTCAGAAAAACAGATGATACCAATTAAAATTTTATCAGGAGCTGGTTTACTGTGCAATTTATTTCATGTAATTGCAGAACTCAGGCATCCAAAAACAATAACATAGTTTCTCCCCAAATCATAAGAATCTAAGCAATAAAAATGTTGAGGCTGTTTTTATTCCTTGATGTTAGATACACTCTGCGTGACCTTGTACCTAGTCTGTGTCATACCTTGCTCTAAAAACAGCACATGATATTGTATTTCATTCTTCTTAAAGGTTCCCTATGTCCCTGGACATTCAGCAGGTCTCTCTGACGTATCATCAGTTCCTGTGCAGTTTTATTCACATCAAAAATAACTGTAAGAATCCTTCCATATGTGCATTCAGTTAATCAGTGAGAGTTTTCTCATCAGTGTAGTGTCTGCAAAAACATGTATCAGCAATAGCTTCTGTGAGGCTTTTATGCTAAATGCTGTTCAAGCAGAAGTTAGTATCATGTTTCTTAATCTAGCCCTACCAACCTCAACATTTTGCAAAATCTGAATCAAACCTTGAGGTGAGGCTACAAATTGTGATATTAAAAAATAAATAAATGTACTTTTTTATGTGTGTCTTTTTCTAATAACTTATCTTTATAACTTATTTAATAGTACCATGTGTTCATTCTTTTTGTGGTACAGAATTACAGGAATCATCTTGTATGAAATGCAGTAAATTTCATAGATATAGAGTGAAAGGCCATGTTGGCAGCTATACTGTAGCATCATTTGTAACACCATTTAAAATGTTCATGCTCTCCTATCCTGTCACCCATATATAAAGACATCCAAAGTGATGCAGGGGGAAAGATAGAGCAGTCTGGCTAAACAGTGCTTGAGAAACTGTCACAAAATCAGTGTCTAGTTTGCAAAAAAAAAAAGTTTGTAATTTTAAGTGGAGATTCTGTATTTTGGTATGCACTTAAAAACATAGTGGGGAAAAATAAATGAAGGAATAGTGGACTGAAAAAAAAAGATTAAAAAGCAAACCAACATATGTTAAACTTCCAGAATATATCTTAATTCCTAGAATAGCATGCTTAGCATGGAAATAGGCAAAGTTAACTAGGATTTCTAATACTGTGTTCAAGCATTTATGGTGCTTTTAGTTAAAACTGTAATAGGATTTTTTAAAAATTTCTAAAGTTTGGTGCCAAAGTCACTTACACATTTTTATTGTTGGACCAAATTATGGCTGCTAAAGGGCTTTTAAAATTTGTCTAATAAAATCAGAATGAAAATTATATTAAAATATTGAAATCAAATATAGTGACATGAACTGTTAGACATTAGGCTGAGTCATATCCTACTGGAGAGTTTAATGCTGATAATAATACTTTGCATTTTTTGATTCAAAGCACACTTGATTATCAACTAATTATCAAACTAGTTATCAATTATTTACTAATTTATCCTCTCTGACATGAAAGTGACTTCCATTTTATGCATGGAGTAATTTGGGTGGATCTGATTTACCTGACACTTCATTCTGATTCAATGATACAGTGAAGATCAGACTTCAAATTTCTGAGCACATTGTCTTCCACTGGCAGTTAATAATTTGATACATTTGTGTAACTGAGTAAATGTGAACAAAGAATTTTAGTAGTTAACCAGTATTATAAAGGATAATTACTTATTAATCAAGTATTGATTGAATTTGATCTATCTCACCTGGAAGTCTGCAGCCTGGGTTTTCAAGAATTTACATGGTTGTTTCTGTTAAGAAAAGTGAAGATAAATTGCTTTCAAGCCTGAAGTGCAGCATTTACATTCATTGTGCACTTCCAGACAAGTGGAAGTGATTCCACAAGTAATGTGGGTCTCTCAACTTGAACCCTCATATTCTAATCTCAGGCTGTAGTGCCATCATGCACCTCACATTGTAAGGTGGACAGAATACATTGCACTGCTTTAAATGTAAACTCTGGAAAGCAAAGAATACAGTAGCAAGACACACATCATCTCTGCAGCACCAGCTTGCCTACTTCAGCAATGATGACACCACCCACCAGAAATGCAACAGCTCTGGAGGTGGTGGGGGGACACTTTGGGAACCAAAGCCAAGGCAGAGCAGTGAAAGCTGAACATTTAACTCTTCTCTTTGCTCAGACAAATCCCCAGCTCAGGTCAGTTACATTGAGTAGGAGACACTTCACATGAGCCATCCCAAAATCTGTAAATATTATATTTCTCCTTTCTTCTGCTTTCAATATGGCTTGTATCTATTTAACCATCAACATTGGAGTCATTCTGCAGGATACTTCCAGCTTGCTCATAGTTTCTGTGGTGATAGGAGAGCTTGTATCACACTGCAGGCACAATCTACAGAATAAAGTGTCAACAAAAGTCTTGTTTTATGTACATGTTTAATTCCCCTCTTGCTGTAGGAACAGTTCTGGCAAACTTCTGCTCAGTTTGTTCACCATTCCATACAGGACTGAGTACAGGGAAATACTACACTTTAAACACTTACAAGACAACCCCAGGGAAAGTAATTATTTCTGCTGTTTACTTCCCTGATTTTTGACACCTCAGAGATTATGTGTTCCCAAAGCATTTCTTTTGAGGAACACCAAACTCAGCCAGAGGGTGCCCCCAATTTGCAGCCTGTGGCTACGGCTATGGTAAGGACAGGCAGGGGGGAAGAGGGAGCAGGTTTGGAATGAAATTGTAAGTAGAGCTGCACTTCTCTCAGCTCTGGCTGCAGTGTTTTTCATTGCATTTGGCCCTTGCAAAGCAGAAGCCTCTGACCTAATCATTCAGCAGCTTTATTTGACCACACTCTGTCTCTCTCTTTAGGAAACATGATTACTGTGTCCTAAATGCTTCCTAGACTCTTTCATCTTTCCTCTATCTAATTAATGCTAATTTCCTTGATGGTACTCCTAAAGTACAGTTGGAGCCTGGATGTAGATTACAGAGCACTTTATAATATCAGCAGTAAATCAGACAGAGATTGTGAAGCACATATAATATGCATTTCCTGAGAGTTGTGAAGGGTGGGACTTTATCTTGCAGTGCTTTAGTGCCTCTAATATTGTGTAAGGCTATAAGGCACTCAGTTATCATGACACTTGGTTGCCTGGAAATCCTCTTCCATTACACTGTATGCCTATTTCATTTTTGTAGACAAATCAGTTTGGCGCATGTTAACCTGAAGCTATAAATTGTCTTTTAGACAGTGCTCAAGAGGGATTTTCCCAAGGAGCAAAATATGTTGCAAGGAATACAGAGGGCCTTAAATCATTCTCAGGGGGATCACCCTCATATTTTAAACCCCAAAGCATACCTGAGACATAAGAGAAGAATACACATTGAAACTAAAAGATACACTCAGCTTGCACTGTAGGAGGAACAATATTATTACATTAATTCAAAGAAAGTTATCCTCCATTTTAGAGATACTTGCCTCTAGTAAGAAAGGTATATAGATTATTTGGTTATTTTTAGTGTAATGTTACATCATTTGACTATATAACTTAAGCCAAATCACGTAGCCAAGATCAGTCCATGTATAGCTGAGAAATCTTTGATATGACAGTACATGACTGCTAGGACAAGCACGTTTCAAGGTGTATCTGTGTATTTACATGCACAAGTACAGATGGAATTTGTAAAACAAGCTCTAAATATGTCTGAAATGTTCTAGAAGCCAAACCTATCCAGCTCTGTAAATCTGATATCAGCTGTGCTCCATTGTCTGGTCACTTCCAGTGATGGAAGGCAGAGATGAGGTATGACTCTTTTGGCTTGGTTCTATTTTGTCATCACTTCTTACTGATTAGCCAGGATTCCGATCAGCCCAGGGAATTCCCACAGATTTAGTTCTGCTATTCTGAGCAGTAACTCTTTGATGGCAGTACAACACCCCCAGTAGAGTTTACAACTTGACTCAGATCACTGTTATAGCTCTCAGTTGTAGGATTAGCTCAGTTTCTCCGCATCTTCTCACTGCCAAAGGTTGGAAAAGCTGTCAGTGGGTCTTCCTAGCTAAAACACTGCATCTTCTAAGATCCATTCAAGGAACAAAAACTGGACAAAAATGACACTTTCTTCCAAACTTCCCCATGTTTTTACCTGAGTTTTTATATAGATAATAGAATGAGAACAGCATCACATGTATACAAAACAGATCACATGTATACAAATTTAAGCGAAACGCTATATTGAGCTGAATCCAGACATATTTCTCTGAGCCATCATATATGGAAATACATTCATTTTTTCAATAATAGCTTAGCTTCAGTGGCCCAAAGCCAAATTATTTTCAGTGTAAGCTATAATACCTACATTTTACAAAATCTATGTGTTATTTCACTTAAAATCCTACTCCCTTTTAATGAAATACAGTAGCTGGCTCTTCTACTGAAAAAAAATCATTAAATATTTCCATACTGGCTTCCAGCTTGTCTGGTGTTTTTGCCTGGCAGAATACAGTGCATCTTTGTGTGTTATTAATGGGCTGAGCTTCTGGACAAGACCATGCTTTTTGCCACTGCCGAATTTCCTTACAAACAATGTGCTGTAAACCAGACGGGAGCAGAAGCTTTCATATATCCAGAGGACTATTTTTGACAGAGTAAGTAAATTCACCTTCATTAGACAAAAGGTGAAATACCTATTTCTTCCCTTCAGAGCATAAATTAAGTATTAAAAAAAAAAAAAAAAAAAGGCATTTTAGCAGTTGCAAAACTGTGAGGAATGTGGAAGGCTGCTAATCTTCAGGTCTGGTCTTAGGCCTGAATGAGTCCTCCCCTCCTTTTGGCTCTAAGATGAAGGATAATGGTGTGAACACTGCACATGCAGAAGGCTTGCCAGATGTGGGTGGTGCTGACAAATCACTGTCAAGTGTTAGAGAAACTTTTCCAGGAGTGCTGCAGGCTCTGGGATGGGAAATGTGCCATTCCCAACAGCACTGGAAGCCATGTGCAACACTACTACATTCCTCAAGCACTCCTGAGTTATCCCAAGAGCTAAATACTGTGATACAGCATTTCAATATTAGGTACCCTTGCTGCCCTGGCACCCAGGAATGCTGCAGCAGAGCAGTGCAGATGAATGTCTGAAGCTCAACTAAGACCTCTCTGTACTTCATGGCATGCTCAGCACAAGTGGTGGAGCTGGAGAGCAGCTGTGCCTGGCCCTGTGCCCAGTGGGCAGGAGCTGGTGGAGATGGTTCTCCTCATATGAAGGAGTTAAACAAGAGGTTTCCTTGGCTGTGCATCTGTCCCCTTAATCCTCACTCCTACAGCTGAACATATCTTCTGAAATGAAGGCAATGCAGAAAACTGTCTAGAAACTGTCAGTTCTTGAGATCTTTATACTACAGAGACACTTTTAGGAAATCTTCCAGACATTGTCACCCCTGAAGCAGAAATAAACATGTCCCTTGGTCTCAGCTGCAATATGTCATAGAACCTGGGAAATGTGTTAAAGCTGGGAAAAGGGAGTTGTGCTGTTGAGCCAGCATGTGAGTTGTTGGGGACTTAATGACACATTTTCCCTTGTGCACCTAGCAGGGTGCAGAGCTCGGTGCATGTGGGGGGCAGCTCTGTCAGACAGGAATGGAGGAGTTTTCTGAAATTAACTGATGTAAATTTGCTAAATGACACCATGTCCCCTAGGAGACAATAGAAAGCTTTCATGGAGCTGAATATTTTATTGGTGGCATTTCTGGCTTCCTTCATTCTAGAATTATTTGAATCAGGATAAAAACAGATGCAGGTGAAGTGGCCCCCTGAATCTCTTATTCATGGATACAATAAAAGACAAAGCAAGAGTCATTAATTTAAACTGCCTCAATCACATTCACCAAATTTATGTATTTGACCATCAGCAATCTAAATTATTTCAAGTATGCTTCTTCCCCATTTTTCCATTCACCCTCATCCAAAACCTACCCTCCTGCCTCAAGACTTCTAGATTTTGAATAAAGAAAAGCAATGTTATCTGTTGTCTATCAAAGTGAAGATCTCCAACTCAGTATAGGGTGAAAACTTATGAGTGTGTCCCTAGCCTTGACTAGGCCACAGAGTGAAAGTCAAACAAAGATAAGGGTTTCAGTGTTAATTTACTTCAAGGGAGAGGGATGAGGATCTGACCAAGGTGGTCAGATTTCCTGACTGCTTGGCATATGTGAATCTCTCAAAATGATTTTGTGCACAGTGGCTGCCCCATGCTTAGAAGTCTCATATCCTGGAATGAGATGTAAAGAAATTAAAAAAGGAAGCAGCAGTGGTTGAGTAAAAAAAAATACCAGGATATGAAAAACTGTATTTTTTTTAAAGAAAGAAGAGTGTAGTGAAGGTCCTAATGTAAGGTCTGTGGTGCAAGAAACAGCCTGTCTTTGATGACAAAGTTTTTGGTGGTTTTGTTTGGTTTTGTTTTTTTTTTTTTTTTTTTTTTTCCTGAAAGTTCTTCAGTCAGCATTGCAAGAAAATAGCGTGATTTTTAATCTGCCCTAACAAGATGAAAATTCAGATTGCTTTTTTTCTTCAGCTGTGTATACCACCAGCGGCCGCTTGCTGGAAGCGACGCCCAAAGCTCGGGCACATGCTGCGAGTTCTTCAGCACCATCTACTGGTACGTGCCCCATCCACCACTTGGGCACTGCCTTGCCGACAGCCCTTGGGAGAGCCAGGAAGAGAGAAAGGAGCTAAAATCCTCCAAGAGGCTGCCCGTACATGGCAAACCTAAGGACTAGGTGAATTGGTGCTTAAATAGATTTTGATTCTAATAAGAAAGAGTACAAATCATCCATTTAGAAGCTGTGTAATTGAGCTTATGGTCATATGTGTCCCCTAACAAAAACATAATGAAGGCCAGGGACAGAGTAAAACAGGTCAGAGTAAAACAGAACTCATGAGGTAATGGAAACACAAGATGAGGTTATCTGGGCAGGGAAAAAAGCTACAGGAAATGTAAGAAGATATTAACTAGAAAAGAGCTTTTGGAAGCTGAGACAGGATGTATTTCCTGAGATCTGTGCCTTAAAAATTACATTCCTGGACAAGCTTGGAGTTTTGTTATCTAATTTTGCAATACACTTTTTAAAATATTAAGATTTTAATTAAGAGAAGGTGTGACTGTTTTTGAAAAAGACTTTAGATAAATAAGTTTGGATCCCTCTGACTAGAGCAGCTTTACATACTCCTTCAGTGAGACAGATCTGGGCCTGGGTTTATTGAATCTCTATTGTCCTCAGAAACTCTGACATAAAAACAAAAAGGAAAAGAAAATTTGGAGCACAACTTGCAGACACTGTGAATTACTGCAACTCACTGACATTAAAAGCACTTCCTAATTTGCTACATTGGAGGAGCATTCCACTCTGTTTGATGCCTTTTCTGCCAGTGGAGTAAACCCAAACTCAAGCATAACCACTGAATGAACCCTGAAATATATTGAAAAAGCCAAATAATTTTTGTTGCAAATTTTCAGCATTCGTTTAATTGACAAGAGGTAGTGTGCCAAAGGTATTCCAGTCAGGAATGAGATTTTCCTAGTTTTTCAGAATATGAAAAAAGAGTAGAGAAAAATTATATAACATAATGTGCTACTGACATATTTGGATAAATAGTTGTTAATTTTGTTTGTTTGTTTGCATATCTACAGCACTATCTATTCACAAAATCTGTACAGAGAGAAAGGTATAGTCTCTTCATCATAGAACTTGATATCAAAGAAATATATTCTAATAAAAATCCATTGGTAAAATGCTTCTATACACAACTTCCTACTCACAGAGATTTCTTCTTAAAAACTTTCTAAATAACATTATACTTGATTGCAGCATCAGCAAAATGGTGACAAAATGAATATTTTGCAGCATAAGCTTGCAGTGTCTCTTTTTGATGGCAAGACCTTTTGAAAGGTGTTTCAAAGTTTTCAGCTTGGTCTTATGAGAACAAAATTCAAGCAAAATATAATTTAGTATCAGTGCTTGCTGACTCTGTTGCGGCAAACACAAATGCCTCCAGTTGCTAAAGACAGGATTACTCAGTTATTTGCTGCAACTGGGGAATCCAGCAAGCTGTACTTCCTCATGACATGCACAGGCTTGTGAACTTCCTAAATTTTTTTGAAATATGTTATTTTCAAAGGGAATACAAGTACCCGAGACATCTTCCAAAGTTAATGACTGTAGCTCTGATTGATAGAAATGGCCATATGTGTGGCCAACAGTTTAATACAGACGTCAGTGGATGAACAGACCATGGGTAAAGAGAAACTGCATGAGAAGTGAGGTTAGGGAGATGAAGGATTGAAATTAAAAGAGCCAGTAACATTCTTTGAAAAGGCAATTCATAAAGAATGGGCAAAGGCAGATTTAGAAAAAGTTAAAACTGTGGAAAAATTTTGCTGAGAAGTTATTCTGGAATTGATACAGATCAAGCTGTTTACTATTTATGTACTTCTTTAAAAAGATTAACAGAAAACACTGGAGTATGATTTTGGGGTTCTAAAACACTCAATTCATTCATCAGGCTCTTCTGTTGCAGTGCAGTTTTACCACGCTTCCAAATTTAGCCATTTTAGCAACTACAAGCTCAGAATGTTGCTACTGTACTTAACTGAAGATCAGAAGTTGGCAATATATGATTCCAGATGGCTTTAAGACAGATCCAGCATGCCCAGATAGAGCTGAAAAGTGTTTGGTGAACATATGGGCGAGTGAATTGCTTGTAGATTTTGTGATACATTGATAGCATCACATTTCTGGCAAAAGACAAACTACTAGTTCTCATTTATAAGAAATGAAAGCATTGATAAGTGTTTGTCTTGGATGACAGAGAGTGAAATGTGCACCAAAGAATTTCCTAGTAGCATCTATAGCTGAGGTAGAACAAATCCTAGAACTTTGTGTGAAAACATAAAACAAAGAAACCCCACAGCTGGAGTGCTAAAGCTGGAATTTGGCCAGGACTTGCAGATGTAATGATAATTGTCTTCTTTTAAGGGCTGCAATTCAGTGTGTCAGTCAGTGTTACAATCTGGTCTTCAAGTGCAGTTCAAAGTGCTATTTCAAACTACCACGTCTTCCATTCTCCAGGGACAAGTCAAAACGTGACATTAAATGAAGGTGCTATTCCTGGGTAAGAGCGTAATCAAAGAGATCTAAAGATTCTGAGAGTCAATACCTGAGCAGATGGCCTGTGATAGTAACAGATTTTAGCTCCTATTTCCTCCCCATTCAGTGTTTTACATATCCAACTTATCTTCTGCTGGTACTAGCATAATATGTCCTATATGCAAGAAGCAGAGCCCAGAGTAAGATTAAGGAAGAATAAAACATGCCTCCCACATGCACACGTGAAGGATGGGATTTTCCATGCCTATCAACAAACTCATCCAAGAATTACAATGAAAGGAATGTGGCTTCCTGTTAATAAAGCCAAAAAGTCGTGGCAAGGAGTATTTATAAATAATCCAGAGCTGACACTCCTACCTTTGGTTAGCATGGGGACATCTGTGCACCTGGAGGATGTACAGGCAGAAGCAGAAGGACTCCTAGTGAGTCCCCACTCCATGCCACAGGCTCAGCCAGCCCAGAGTCTCCTCAGATGCCCTGCAGTAACACCTGCAAGGAGGTGTTGGCCCTCCTGCCCCAACCCACACCTACAAGGAATTGGATCACGAGCAGGTTGCAGTCCCAGACCCTGGTCCACACTCTGCTTCATGTACTCCTTCAGAGGAATTAATGTACTGCCAGCTCCACTGCTAAAGTGGTCACTGGATAGACAGATAGAGAACCATGAAGGAAGATTCTACAGAGAGGTAGGGTCCTACAGCTCAGTGAGCAAACCACATTTTTGTAGCAGGCCAGTAACTATTCTAGTAGCTGTATTCTGTATTGCTTCTCCTCTGGTTTAAATAGTGGATGACTACAGAGAAAACACAAAGAACCAAGCATCCAGTCTCTTGTTTGCAGACTTCCAGCCAAGTCCAAATTTTTTGGGTAATTCAGCTACACTGTCTTGCTGCTGGGAACCTGAACACTGTTTAACGAGGCAGGGTAATTACAGCAATGTCCTAGTGACAGCTCCATGTTGTTGTAGATAGGTAGGATATAAGAGTACCTGAAACAGTTTTCTAGTAAACAGCATTAATCAGAGAGTGGTTGAGAAGATTCTATTGGGAGAGCATGAAAAACACTGCCTTTGGGAGGAAAGCAAAGTTTGAAATTTATCTTTTGAGTGATGGGTAAAGGGTCAGGGTTGGACCATTTGTGAAGTATTCTATAATCTTTATTTATGGAAATTAATAAACTAGCATTCACTGACTTTTAACTGGAAATTTTGTTGTTCAACATGGCAACAAATCCTTCTGTTAGGCTGAAGATCTGTGTCAGCTTTCAACAGGCTCCCATGCACTCCCACTCCAAGGCAAAGGAGCACACAGGAATACTGCCTGTGATTCTGCAGGGAGCAGGGATACAACAAAAAGTGTACATAATGCCCACTTCAGTCAACACTGATATCAAGGGGGATTTTAGGAAGTGAAGAATATTCAATAGCATTGCCTATTAACATTATTGCAAATTAACAAAAAACTATTTAGTGAACTGATCATTTTACTCCAGAGGACTGTTCACAGTCACAAAGAAAATTGAGTTTCTTACAGTCACTGCAACTGTGCTGTAATAGATAATTTAGTCAGAATACACAATCATATCTCCCCTGCATATGGCATGTACTACAGAAATATAAAATTATTTACTTAATGGAAGTTTTGTCTTACCTGAAATAATTTCACCTTTTTAGGACAATATTTGTGGGAACAGAGGAGTCATTCAAAAGGCATCATCCATTTGTGGAAATGAAGAGTACAGATTATTATACTTAAATGCTACTTTTAACTCCTAGAATGGATATTTGAGCCTCTTTCTGTCTGATGATATGTGGGAGTTATTGGAGACTTATGTAAAGTCAGCCTGTGGGCCTAGATGAAGCATCTGAACCCAACTCATGGTGCTAAAACCACCAACTCATCTGAAGTTTTGCTTAACCATTTGAGCACACCATCCACTGTACAGCTAGGGCTGACTGGTACTAGTGTATCATAACAAGAGGTCAAAGTAATTTCTGAAAGAAATTCAAAGAATCCCAAATGTAGAGAAGGCTTTGATTTGCTTTTATTTCCTAGCTCCCTGTAAAAACTGGCTTTTTGCCTTGCTTTTGACTATGCTTCACTAGCTATGAATCAGAACTTTAAATCTCAAAGGGACAGCAATGCAGCATTAAAATCAATTAAAATTACTATCCTAGGAAATAAACCCAATAAAACTAGTATGCAGCATTTGACAACTTTACTGGAAAGTCCAAAATCACTTATTCAAAAAAGTGCTATCTAAATAGTAAGAAGGAAAAAAAATTAAATTGTTATTAATTACATGGTTCTATTGATAATTTTCAATAATACCATTTTTCTTTCTTTTTTTTTTTTTTTTTAACTTCTAGACAACTGGGAAAATATGCATAATACTGGAAGCTACCCTGCTGGGATGGGTAAGTAAACAAATTTTGGCAGACTAAGTTGTTAATTATTCTGCTTGTTATAGCAAGGTAATTACAATTCTTGCTAAGGGTGAAGAATGAAAGACTTTCATAGGTATTCAGTAGAATTTAATAACAAAGTAAGAGCATGTGAGCAAGTTTTAATGATGTTGGATAGATTCAACTTCAAAGAGTGGGCATACTGAGGTAATTTAATTAAAAACTTATGGAATATGTGGATAAAATATGCTCTTGACTGTCTATTAGCCAAGATAACATGTATATGGTCAGTCTGCAAAACAATACCAAGAGTCTCCTTGTAGCAAAAATGGTAATTCTTGAAAAATTCAGTCAGAATGACATTACTTTTAAATTGTGAAGACAAGACAGTCAACCTTTGGCAGCTTCTATGTATATCGTAACTTCATCTGAAAAAATAACTTCTGATATTGTCCATGCATTTCAAATGCAGACTGGAGAGCTGAAAGGCAGTAAAAAGGCTGGCAGGGCAAACAGAGAAACCTAAGCAGTTGCAGTTTTGCTAGGAATGTCACTGGTGAGGCAGAGTTATATAAACTGTGAGGGTTGGACGTATACTCCAAACCAGAAGGGCACAGGCAAGTTTCCATCTGTGATAGCAGCTCTTTACCTAAAGGCATCCTCATCTGGTACAGCATCGCTACAGCAGTCATCCACTGCATCCTGAGCAGATGCCCTGACTCTCTATTCTTTCAAAGCTTTGCTTTTGGAAAGTGCTTTTGGACAAAAACTCTTACAGGCAAAATCACAATTCAGTCCTTCATAGGGCTTTCTTTTGCTTCCTGAGCAGCACGGTGCACCTGGTGACAGCAATTAGGAACATCTGTGTAAAGGCAGGGATTATGCAGGGGTGCACACAGCAGTAACTAGAGAAAATGGGGTTCTATTAAAGGACAGGGAAAGGCTGGGAGAATGAGATGCTGTTGGAGATGAGGTCTTTCAGCAGAGTCTCTCCCCTGTTCAGAGGCTGGGAGTGGTTAGACTCTTTGAAGGAGCAGTAAAGAACTGTGAGAAGAGAAGCCAGGGTACCATAGATGGTTGTTCTGTGCAATGTAGCCACTGATAGTTACAAATATGTAAGGCAGAAGATTGGAGTGTAATACCACCTGCTCAACAATGCATGCTGCTCCTCCTGCTGTAGCTAGATTAGCTAATAGATCAGGTCTGTAGCTCGATTTTTGTGAGCCCCTGCCTCTCTCTTGCACAGCAGCGGTGCAAAGAGCACGGTGCTTGGCTGACCCTGGGCTGATGCACAAATATCCAGATGAGGTAAAAGTTGGGTTCCATCCGATGGTGGCTTGGAGTCACACAAGGTCTTGGAAGAGGTATAAACCAGGGAACAGCAAAACAAAAAAAATTATCTGTGAAATGTTCATCAACAAACATGTCAAACCAGATTATGATTACCCAGAGAAGGGCTGGTACATCAGACAGGAGCTTGGCTTTCTGATGAGGGCGGCTTGTTGCGTGAGGGGTGTTTGGGGCCATCTTTGTGGCAGACAACAGAACTTGGCCAGAAGAAAATATGGTGAAGGGCTGTTTTCAGAGAGCACCGCTGACTCCACAGAAGCTATTTGCGGCTATGATTTCTGTCATATTCCTTCACAGCATTTTTCTGTTCAACAAAAACCTACGTTGTGTGGCTGCATGTGGTGAGCTGCAGATGTGCTAGAGAGGAGGAAAAGTTCATTTCAAACTTGTGTGTTGAAACACTTCATGCAGCGTGAACTTATTTTCTCTTTAAACTAAATATATATTTGTGTACATTAAAAAAGTGCTGATTTTAACTATTTTTGTTTCTGATCTGGGGACTCAAAGGGCAGTCATCTGAACAAATTTTTGCTTTTGGCTGAGCTATTATTACACCTTAGAGACCTGAATGGTTCCAGTGTGTGGATTTGAAGGTAATTTGACAAGACATGTGGAATCCAAGGTGGTAGAAGTACAGATAGAGGCTCATTTTCTTGCAGCAAAAAAAAATTATTAAGAGCATAACCTGGCCTGAAATGCCGACTCAGCAACAAGGTGCCACAAAAATTTCTTTCCAAACATTGCGGCATCTGCTGATGCCAGGATATCTCACAAAAGTTACAGAATGTGATTGAGATGTTCAAAGCAAGATGCTGAATTTTTCTTCTAGCTCTGGTGATGACAGTTCAGGGTACGTCTATGCAGGAAAAGAAAAGTATTGTTGTTATATGGGTAGGTCTATCTTGCCTGCAAAATCAGGTAGCATGTGTGATAATAATTATCAAGACTCAAAACTCCAACATATTAGCACATGCCAGTAACTACACTAATAACTTTCCAAGAATCCTGGCCATGTTCATTTGCTTTTTAGCATGTCCCAAAGGCCAGGCCACCAATTCTTCTTGGCTGTCTTCTGTCCTTGCCTGCTGATACTGATGCAGCTGCAAACACCTTCCCTCATTTTGCTGTGATGCTAGTAGCACAGTGGAAATATTGAGATCTGTAGATTTAGATATCTAAAGAGGGAAATTGATTTGCATTTCATTCTGATGGTATCTGAACTTGCTGCCATACTCTGGAGGATGAATCACGGGTGCTCATTCTGGCGACGGGCAGCTGTGCACTCCCACACTCCTTCCCGGTGTCTCTCTGTGACTCAGAACACGCTCTGTCACCTGGGTGGCCAGAGGTGCTGGCAAATGAAAGCAGCATTTCAGAGAGAGTACACAGAGATGAGGAGGTGTTAATGCAAATGGGCAATTCAGAAGTAAAAGCTAGGTAGTTGTTCTAAAGTAATAATTAAGATTTATCATGTGTAAAATTCTCTCACCACATCTAAACCAAGGAGTGTTTTGGAACACCTGTGCTTTGCTGTTGGAAGCTCATTTGAGCTGGAAAATTCTTCCTCCAGAGGCAATTTATTACCCATGTAACGGATGCTATTCTGTTGAATATGTAGCATATTGAGGTTTGGCTACCAGTTCACTCTTTCAACGCAAAGTGAAAATATGGAGATTGTGGGTTTGGAAGAATTTATTTTATTGATGTGGAAAACTGAGAATTTAACTTGGAAATTCTTTGATTAACACCTGATTCTGTTTGTGCAGGGAAAAGTCTGTTAACATTGGAAATTAAGTTCAAATGTGTTCAATAACAAATTCCCTTCTTCAAGAGGGAAAAAAGAGGCAGCTCTTGTTTCACCATTTGATGGGACACCATTCCCTGAACAAAAGGCTGTCTTTGAAAAGGCTGCTATCAAGATCTTCTATTTTAATATTTTAAAAAGTTATATACTTTGCAAATGAAAAAAGTGAAGGTCTGAGAGGCAAAAAGGGAACAATTGCTCTGTCTTATTGATCTAGTTTTAAACTTCTGAGAACAATTAAGAAGCCATCATCTCTGAAAAAAAGCACATTGAACTGTGTACCCTGAATCAGGTTAAAACACTTGATTTTTCTATGAATGATTTGCAGTATATTTCCACGGTTTTAGAACACACTTCTCTGGAGTGCATGCCTACCAATCTGACTGATGCGCAAGATTGGAGAAAATCTAAAACTAGAAATCTAATAATCTTTTCTTCCTAAATGTTTATTTGAAAAAATATTCTGATTTCCTTTCGTATTTTAATTTCAGTAAGAACAAGAAGACAGGATGACTCTGTTCATTCTGTGTATAGAACTGCAAAGGAATTATCTCACTAGACTGTTCACATCTATCTGGTGTCTGACTATTCTAAAACACACACAAGACATTGTGAAATGACTAATCACAAAATTAAATGAATTCATGTGAAACAGCTGTAGCGCAGTCACTGGTCTTTGAATTTCAAATGTTCCAAAGCGATCAGAATTTTACATTCCTTGTTCTAGTTCACCTCAAAATGACGGTGGCAAGAACGTTTCTATTATCACTCCACAGTGGTTTGATTTACACTGCATTTAATTACAGCAGTTTTGATATCATTCTTAGTTTTGAATGGCTTGCAAATCTTTTTCTTTTTAAGTGAAATATAAGAGTTGCTTTATTTTAGCTGCAAATTAATAGGAGTTTTTAAACAAAACTAGTTAAAAGTAAATCAGTTTGATTCTTCCCTGGTGTGGATAGCTGTAGCCCAGATAAGCTTTTGTCTTGAGGCCAATCATCTATCAGTCCTAAAGGAAGGACTAGATTTATGTGTTCTCTCCTTACCTCCTCCTTTGTACATTCATATTTGGATTAATGTCTTTGCAAATGTTCTAGGGAAAATGCCAGATCTGCAAAGACAAAGAACAGGTATTGCTATTTTTGCTGTGAAGCTTAAGTTTATATAATGCAGAATGACAGGCTGCTTGTGCAAATGCAGCAGTACAAGTAAACAAAGTGGAAGGAAATGTCTCAGAAGTCTACACCAGCAGATAAACTTAGCCATAAAAGGTCTGGAGAACAATTTGTGGGCTCTAAGGGGTAAGTGTTGAACTAGAAATTGGTGTGTTCGTACAGTTTGTTGCTATTGGGTGAAAAAGAATAATAACAGTACACAGTACTGATTGAACCCATTACTTGAAGGTAGTTATTAAGGCAAGTACATTAAAACTACTAGCTCAAAGGCATGTGGTGACATGTAAGTGGCTTATCAGAATTGTATCGTTCTGTAAACAAAGTTGCATATCTCGGATTTCACAATGACTGCTTCAGACATGGCCTTTCAACTAAAGCACAGACCCTGTCAGTACTGAAGAGACAGGTCACATTTCAAGAATTTTTTATCAAACAAATATAAAACCAGGGTTATAGGTTTGTTTTGCTTCATTTCTTTCAATTTTTAAATTTCTTTTAATACTGTATTTATAAAGTGAATCTCAAGTTGATTATATGGATACTTTGTCATTCCTATTTGTCATTCAGGGTCCTTTTCCAAGGCTTGTTATCAAATCAGCTGCAAAAGCTGTAATTGATTCCAGCTAAGGTGACTGCCCCATTCTTGTCATGGAGGCTTCCTAATCAGTGGCTCCCAAAAGCTTCAGTCTGCAGATCATGAAAAGAGAGAGATAAACAGCAGGGTTTCCCCTTTCATACAAGCCTACATGTGTTTCCTGATTTATACAGGAGTGAGGAGAATTGGGTCTGTCTAGATTTTTCTTCTTCATCAGTACTTATTTTAGTTTCTTTCATCAGCTGTGCAATTGAAAACAGTCTCCTTCCAGCCTCTCAGGACAACAGGAGGTGTAAGAGTCATAACACATGATAATGCCAATTAAATCTCCATCCCATATCATTACCATATCTGTCTTGAAGTTGCTCTTTCCCTCTTGGCTGTTTGTTCAAAAGACATTGTCTTGCTGCATAAACCTGCCCCATTAAAGGCTCCAGTCCTTGTCTGAGGACAGTGACTGGAGTCACCCTGCCATGGGGAACACCTCCTCATGCCTGAGGTGGACAGTGAGTGACTTTGTTTTTTTCCACTCAGCATTGCTTTCTGTGTTGCCATTCAACTTTGCTCTCCTGCTCCCCTCATTGGGCCTGCCTTTGCACTCCTAACTAATTTGCACACTCTTTTGAGTGGAGGTGGAATTACCTTGACTTCCAGCACTAGCCTTGATGAGTGCACAGCATTCACAATTCTTCCGATCCCCACAGTAAATGCTGTGCACTTGGGGTCAGTTTGGAATCAATATACAAAATGGCTGAATGATTTCAGGTCACTATAGAAGGACAGTGGGGGCTTAAGCCCCCAGTTCCCACATCCTAGGTTGCTTCCATAACTGACTTGGTGATTTCCCCTCTCCTGTGTTAGCGCTGGAAAGGAGAAGGTGCCGGGGCTGCTCTTGTGCCTTACTCATGCAATGGGTGCTGGGCCCTGCAACATCACCATTGCCTCAGGTACCCCCATGCAGGGCAGAGCCTCACCTTAAATAAACTTAATGGCATTTAGAGAGCAAACCTCTCTGATCATCTTACAGTGTGCTTGTGCAACACCACAGAAGTTGGCACGCATTTTTTCTCTTATGTGCTTACCTCCAGGAAGATGAGAAACCACAAGGAATCTGAGTGCTTTGAACATAGGCTTTGCGTGGAATGCCTACCATCTCTCCTGATAAACACTTGGAATCAAAGTTATTTTCAGATGTCCCCAAAGAATATTTTCAAGAGATTGCTGAGATCATGACTGATAGCTTTATTAGTAGGAAATGTAGTTAATTGCCTGTTCAGCAGCAGTAAAAAATATGATGGCACATATTTTTTGGCCAGATCTTTCCTACATTTTTTTCCTTCCCTTCAGACTTTCCTCTGGCACACATGAATGAATTAACTGTGCAGCCCTTTGCCATTGCCAAGATCCTTCTTATCCTGCTTTGTAGATGAAAGGATGAGGAATCTATGTATCTGCTTTGTATCTCTCGCTGCAGGCAAATGTCCCTGTTATCGCCAAGAAACACACCAAGCCTTGGTCAGGATTTTAGGTACAGCTTTGCTGTGTTCAGGCTCAGGTCAGAGCTCAGCAGGCTGTTGCCAGCTGGATCTAAACCTCAAGACCACTGGAGGCAGAGAGGCAGTATTTCAGACCTCAACATACTAAGCTACTGTGACACTGGCATGTGTGCCTCTTTTGGATCCATTTTACCAAGCTAGTAAACACAATTGCAAGTCTTAGGTCTTGAGCAGGATCTTGAATTCCCCCACATTCCACAGCCACAGCCAAACACTACATTTGCAGAAGTGCTGAATTAGTCTCCTGGTTTTGGCTGAAAGGTTGAATGTTAGTATCTTCAACATGTTCTATATATCAGGTCATTCAGAGGCATTTGAATTTACTATACACTTTTCAAAATCATGGTCAGGGTATTACTTTGAAAAAGTAATTTTTTATTTACTGTAAAGTCAGTGGCACACAGAACATTTAATACAGGGAAGGGGCTAGGCTTGAGACTTTTAAATATATAAAGTACTTAATTTCAATACTGCAGAGACAAAATGAGGGCCATTTCTACTCTGATGTCAGCTGGCTATTGACTTGCAACAGCAGGGCTTTGATCTGCAAGTTGTCTCTATTAAAAATAAATAAGGATAACAACCTTATCCACTACCAGCAGTCTATTAACAATGTTCTAGGCTTGAGTACGAATTTTCAAGTGCAATTCAGATGTGACTACAATCCATACAGCACAACATTTTTCATCTTGTACATTCTATATGAAAGACCATCATGGTGGGCTTACTGGAGTTCACATCTAACATGACTTCCATTGAGAAAAGTGCTTTTAAAAAGTTGTGTAAGCTTCTCCACACTTTCCTATGGATTCTTCTATAAAATTGCTGTTCTATTGGAACCTCATTACTGAAAACAGCTGTCCTCTTTCCTTTGCTCTTAATATGAAGGATAACTCAGAAGAAGGAAAAAGGGTATCTGCTTTTAAAATACACAGCATTTGAAACTGGAGATAAACAAAATATATGGGCAGCTCTGGCATTACAAATATGAATGACGAGTATGAGTGTCACCTCTCAAAGAGGTGAAATAACATGACACAGCTTTGAAAGTAACTGAATTCAGAGGCAATAGCTGAAGTCTGTGGGAAGACTCAAATTCTTATTTAACTGGGAATTTCTCAGTGATGGACATTGTCCTGTTTCCTGTCCAAAAGCTTCCACCTGATTCTTTACCTGTCTCACATATCAACAAGGTTATCTACAGAGAAATTTGATAAGAAAAAGTGGCCCTGAGTTTTATTTTGCTTAATTTTATTTTAAGGTAGCTTCTCATGGTCTTGCTGAAACTGAAATAAACCTGGCTGACTTTTATGTAAGTTTCTAGGTAGTTTAGATTAGCTGTAAGAGTAAAAAATAAAATCTGTAACTAGTTTGACTGAAAGTGTAGGCTCTTGGTTGTTCTGCTGTAAGGATTGTTCTTTGCTGTGTAATCTCTGCTAAATGCAGCAGAGATGGCTCTGTGACTACTGAAGTAGTGGGTTTCAGAAGTCCAAAATTTGTTTACATTGAAGAGAAATGTTTCAGCAGAAGTGATTTTTACCTACTGTTTTAAAAATACTTCTCAGAGCAGCAAAAAAAGGGATGTGTTGCTCAGCAAGCCACAAAGCATTATTTAGTCCTTAATTTTCTTTACTATTTCTTACTTCTGGCTCTGCATGCAGCTTCAGTGGGTGCAGGCTCCAGCCTTAATGGCCAAGATCCACTTCCTTACTGCTGAAGTATCTGGCCCTACTGGCACTCCATTGCATCGAGCAGGAAAGAAAATATCTTAAAAGGTGCCCCAGCATAAGGGAATGGGAGAGTAAGTGTAAATAAAGCAGAGGCTGGGCAGACCAACAAGAAATGTTTAACATTCCATGCTCTCCACAAAGGGCAGGTCAAGGAAAGGGAATGAGTGGTTGGGATGAAGCACATGCCACGGATATTTTTCAAGCACATTTCAGCAGAGTATATCTAGTCACGTAAACATCCACAACAAACAGAACAGCCCTGTTCTTGAACGTGGCAGACCTCCTGAGGTCCCTCTATATACACAGGAGATGGCTCTCACTATGCAGGGAAGCCACAGCTGCTGAATTCACAGCTGCAGTTTGAATTCACAGGCACAAATTATATTGAAAGGGCCGGACATTCTTGGATATGACCAGCTGAACAATTGCTTGCTCATGCCCAAGTCAAACCAATGCATTGTCAGGCTATGTGTGCCCTGTGTCTGGGCAGGTAAGAGGTGGAAGAAGTGAATTTGTCAAAAGTCATATCTCAGGGTTTGGGGAAAAGTTAAAAAACCCCTAAATGAAAGTTCCAAATGTAGTGGGCAAGACTACTTCTTTCTTATTCTCAGGTGCATTCCAAATTAATTGAATGAAAATCAGAGTTATTAACTCTATATAGACTTGAAGCAAGAGTTCAAGTCACTCAAGGCTTTGAATTTGTGAGGCTGCAATAATTTAAATGTCATAGGAGATTAAAATTATGTTTATTTTTGGTTTATATTGAAACTTAACACATACCACGTTTAATAGCAGTTGGGAATGTAGGCATAGGTATTCAGAAAGCTGCAAAACCTTCAGCAGAGGTAAAATAAAATACATCTATGAACAAACCCTTATGAATCAGTGACTACCCCAGTCTCAGAACTGCCATGCAGGCATACAGAAGCCAGAGTATGTCACAGAAATAGTCTCACTCAATGGGGAAAACATGAACTGCACCTGCAAACAGCAGTATGGAAAGGAATACTGTGAAGGTCAGACACCCATGAGGAAGACATCTTGCCTACTTGCTTATCTGGAGATTATTTTGCTACCCTTGTTTGCCCTGCCAGGACAGGACCACCAGTTGCTCTTGAAGATGCTGAAGTCTTCCCCAAGCATCCCATGAGTTCACACCACGCTCTGGCTGCTGCAGAGGTTCAGCAGCAGCCAACAGGTTGCCTTGGTTGGCATAACCTTTTATTTATGGGGAGTGAGGGAGAGGTTGGGACTACAAATCTTGACAATAAGACTTCAAAGGAGCAAAACAAATTGAAGAGCTTTCTTAATTCCTCTTTGTAAGACTTGAAGTTAGTATTAATAGTACTCTAGAATATCATACATTTTTGGCTGCCATGCTTAGAACTACCTCTGGCTTAGTGTAGAAGAATGCTGTAACTCTATTACCTGGGTCTGTCACAGTAACCATTTTTCTTTTTAAAAATTTTATTTCTTTTGTATTGGTTAATATTTAGTAGCTATTTTTCCTCATGTGCAGTTTGAAACACTTATTGGTGATCCAGAGAGAAGTAAGATTCCTGAAGCCTAAGAGTTCAGCAGACAGGCGATTTTTATTTTTTTTAAGATGGTAGGGTTCAGAAATCTAGCTGGAGTTCATGAACCTATTCTTCCTGTAACTGAAACCCATGTTTTACTCAGGGTTGATTCAATTTTTAAAATAAATGTTTTCCTAGTTACAGGGAAAGCCAGTTCTATGTATAAGGGGTAGAATAACACCCTTCCAAAATCCATGTGTCATAGGTGGGTGGCCTATATGCCAGATATGCACGCACACAAAACCAAGTTTAGAGTAAGAGAGTTTTCCTCTCCCCATCAGTTCTCTCCCACCTACTCCCTTGCCATAATTTCTGTCATCTTTCTGCCTTCTCACTGAGCTGTATCAACTACTGTAAATTTAAAAACTAAGTTTGTGGTCATTATTTTCAGCTTCTCTAAATGGAAACTGAGCTTAAATCTCACCAACACAGATTCTTTGTCCGGTTTCCATTTAAGTACCGTTTACTTTTCCTTAATGGAGTTGAGTGTCTGAACTTGGATTACTGGCATAAACAGAGTGATAAAGGTTCTTACTGCTTGGGTATGTCATCTATCCAGTCTGACTTACCAACAGCACCTACTGTCCTGAAGCACCTGGAATATCAGATGTTTCTGCACACACTCAAATGGAGAGAGTAGGGACATGTAGCACAAATGGTTCCAACATAACCCTTGCAGGAGTGGAAACATGGAAACCTCTTATGAGCACTCTCCAGTCTTTATGCCTGGGTCCTTTAGCCCTTTTGCCCAGTGGAGCACCTCTGGTGTCCCATCACTCCCAGGAACAGATCTCTTAGGGTAGCAAGATTTTTCCTTTCCTGGACTGTGGTCATACACTTTGTGTGAAATTCCTGTTCACACTGGGGAAAATTCCATGTACAGATCAATGGCTGCACAATCTTAGGTATGCAGCCATCTGCCAGGAACAGACACTGATTTTGTTTCATAAAGCAATGGAATTACCCTCTGCAAAAGGAAGATAAATCATTAAAAGCATGTTAGGACATCAGACAGGAAAATGTAAATAACCATACGTAACAGCAGCTGTTCCTGATCAGGTTCCATTCTTTGATCTTTAGAAAGATGGCTATTAATTAGCAGGGTCAACACTAAGTTTTTTCTTGGTAACAATGATCTTCTGAACCGCCCAAATAATAGATAGTTGCTTGTAGCTGTGCTATGCTAAGCTTCTTGGGAAGGATTCTTCAGATAAATAGGATAACAAAATTACCTTAATATAAACAGTTCTGAAGTTAGGTCACATTGCAGTAGATAGAGGATACATTTTATTGGTAACCAATCCTGAATCCTTTGAAACAATGTATGAAATTACTTCCAATCATACTGAAATTGCAGGTAATCGACTGAGATTGCAGTCACTGCTTGACACGAATATCTACCTGCTGTGCCAGGTTCCAGCTGCAACATGGAAGTCACCACATTATGGACTCTAAGGTTGCTGAAACACTTCTGTTAAGCTGCATTTCCATTTTGCACTACTGGTTGGAAAAATTTTCTTTGAATGTATTGGATAAACTGCAGAGTCCTACTAAGGCCCATGTGATTGAACCCATAACAGAGTGCAGTATCAGACCCTGAGGCTGGTATCAAATCCAGAACAGTCAAATCCCAAAGCCTAGCAACAAACCACATAGCAAGTGTAAAATCCTGAACACACAATATATTCCAGAGTGGGGTCTGACTAGTCTCCAGCATGCAGTTTCTGATTCCACTTTGGAATTCAGCAGCAAACTGGAACAAGTTACGCCTGCAGTTTAATTGTGGGTCATAAACAACATCTTTCTTGTTGATATGGTACAGCCACACAACATCTTTTCAATGAAAGTCATAGCAACATGTATGGAGGGAATCCACTGAAGGAATGGAAAATTACCTTGATTTCTCCTATTTTCACATAGCAATAGGGATGAGAAATTCAGAGTCTGTGATTATGTCTCTCCTGTCACAAGACATGCAGGAGACTAGTCCATGTGAATTTGCACATATGTTTGAGACAAGCCCAGTTGGTCCAAAGTCACAGACTTAAGAATGAATCTTTCACAATTTCCATGGTCAAATGTTTGGAGAATCATGGACATGCCATCTTATCTAACTGCAAATGCAGTTTGACAGCAAGTAGCACATCCTCTCAAAAAGGATATGCAGTCAAATACACAAACACTTCCTCCCATATCTAACTAGACAGTAGAAAAAATGTAAACTCATGTGCCACTGGTTCATAGTTAAGGTCGTAGTGGTTGCATAGTTGAAAAGTATTTCCTTGGATGTCATGAAGGGAAAGATGTGGTTCTGTTAAGACTAATCCTTCCTGTTCCTTAGCACACATTGCAGAATTATAAGATTGTGTCCTGTTTTGAGTATGCAAACTGGCTTTCCAATTTCAGCTAGGTCTTCAGCAATTTATACATCCAGCTTATTCTCCAGGAGCTGTCAGCTCCAAGGCAGAAAGGCTAATGTCTCTGTGGCTGCTTGCAGCACCAAGGAGCCATGTCAAAGCACAGGGTCTGGCTCTGTGCTCCCCACTCTGCTACTGCTTCTTCCCTTTTGCAGCCACACTCTATTCACACATTACTTCTGGGCAAGACTCGCTGCTCACCTCTCTCAGAAAGAAACTCTCATTGTGCTGTGGCTCATTGGATTGCAGAATGTTTGTGACTGTGTCCCCACACTGAAACATTTACATAACATGCTTGATTTGATTAAGAAATGAGGTGCACCAATGCCTCAGCCACCTGAGCCATACTTGGTCAAAGAACCTAACTGGAAACCAGCAAATGGTGGTAGGAGTTTTTTAATCTGAATTTCGCAATTCATAACTAACGTGAACAAACTTGAGTTTTAGGTGATAATTAGATGCGATGTCAGAGCTACATCTTGCTTTTGAGTCCCTTGCAGATAACATCAAATTCTTGACCTTAAAATGGGTTGATATATGTCCACTTCCTACGATACTTTTCTCCTCATCCTCATTCATGTCTTTTGTGCAGCCCTGTAAACTGTAGCAAAAACATTATCAGCTCAGAGTGCTTGTGGCACCCTGCCTGCAGTGATGCTCAGGTGCATTACAAGTGAGATTGGAGAGGAAACTTGTAGTAAATAAACCCAAATATTTCTGTGAAATGTGTTCCCTCTATGTGGGGGTGGAGGTGATGCGTTCCTTTCTCCCTTGGTGGAGCCAAGCCCTGAGTTTATAGCATGTAACAGTGAGGGGATAAAATATACAAATATTGTGTCTTCCTACACTTTCTCTGTTCTCCTGTCATCCATGGCTTATAGACAGAGCACTGCTTGGCCCCCTTCTCTGTCTCCAAAAGGCTTTATTTCTGTCCAGGGAAAAAGGGGCTAATAGGTCAAAAATGTGGGGATGTATTTGGAAGAGTGAGCCCTGTATTTCTTTCTGCAATTTTACACACTACTACCAACAAGTGCATAGTAACAAATAACAACAGGGACTTCTCTGTGTGCCCTTCAGTCCAAATGCTAAGTACTAAAAACAGATGCTAATTGTATGGTTCCAGAAAAAACGAAAAGGAACATGCTGGGGTGACTCAGGACATATTCCCACTGTTGTGCAAGGACAAATAGTATTTAGATATGTGGAGATTTGTCTGTGGTTAACTGTGGCTTGTTGGGGGGTAGAAGAGGGGTATGCATGTGCATGCAAAAACTCACAAGCACCACCCTGAACTATTTTAAGTCTTGGAGATGAAACTGGTGATTATCTTCCAAGCTGTTAGCAAATGGCTATTCAGTGCCATAGTGGGACAAAGTGAACTCAGTGACAAATAAAGAATGGGATAATAAACAGAATTTTATGCATCTCCTTTGAAGCATAAAACTTGCTACAAATTACATATCATTAAACAAAGGCATAAAAACTTATTGGAAAACAGAGGGTGGCAACACTTCAACAAAAATGTAAATGTGACTCTGATGCATATATTTTTACCTGAGGGAAATCAATGCCTGTGAAAATACTCAAGACAAAAATGCTTAGGAAAATGAAAACATTCAAGGCAAGATTTTATAACCCTACGATTTTTTTTTATTGCATTCTCAAACATCCAGCCAAGTGATAGGAATGCATTGCTCTGGATTGCAGTCACCCTTCTTTCAGCACTTGACTGTAAGCTCTGCCAAGGAACATAATACAACATTTTACACCTCAGGTTAGACTCTTTATTTGTAATTAGGCATCTAAATAGCTAGCATCATTATCTTAGTGAATAAGCACATGAACAGAAAACTTCTTCAGAAAAGTTAACTGAAATTGCTAATTTAGGTGACTTGCAAATACAAAAGCTTGACAATGGTGTCAAGAGCACCTTCAGCTTGACAATGGTGTCAAGGGCACCTTCAGTTACCTTAGTTAGAGGAATCATTGCATGACATTTTTTGTTGCAGCTGGTTTTTGTCACTGTAAAACTCCATGTGCTGGAGTCAAGTTATTATTATGAAATATTTTTTGGCACTCTGCTGTGACTACACCCCAAAAAGACCTGCAGCATACTTTGGTTTTAAGCAGTTAGCTTCCCAAACCGTTTGAAGTGCTTCCTTGAATGTTTGAATAACAAAATCTCTCACAGAAGGGTTCCTTGGTACCATCCTTCTTTGTCTCATCTGATCTAAATTCTGTCTTTAGGGCCACCCTTTGGACAGATATAATTCTTTCTATATGCTCTAATCTGCTAATAGGTTTGTTTATACAGACCGTAAATGGTTAACAAGAAGGAAAGCTATTTTTATAGCCATTAAAAAATTAAAATCATGCTCCTGACATCACTTTACAAACTAAGCCTTCAGGTTATGAGGTCTCATTTCTTGCAATGAAATGTCAGGTTTATTCCTAGACATGATGCTGCTCTTCAATTCTAACCTCCAAAATCCTTCATTACAATCTCCAGACCAGACAGGACTCTGCTGTCAGGTTGAAGCCTAGAGTGAAAGAGGAGCAGGGTATAGTGGAGGCAGCCCTCTGGAATTGTACAAATGAAGAACCTGATATTTGAGGAAACCAAGACTTGCTTCCAAACTTCTAGCAATTTTATGGCAATTTCAGGCACTGAATCAACAGTGGCATTCCACTGTGCTTAAGGCAGGCTGGGTACCCTGCTTGTCAGGTCCTCTAGTATTTGGGGCAACATCTGTATTGTCCTGCTATTTTAAAGCTCCAGATGCTGTTAGGCTGATACCTGTGAATGTGAGCTTTTGTTAAAGAAGAAAATAGTAATTGAAAAGCAAGTCTTCAATATGATGAGAAGATATTGAAACTGCAAATGTTAAATGACCTCAAACCAGAAAGAAGCAAAGTCAATACTTCTGGTTTACTTAGAACTAGAATTTTTAATCAAACTTTAGGTGGATGCCCAGAAATGGTCTCAGTTTCAACAAGTTGTTTGGCTTTCCCTGCACATGTTCTGCCCCTGGAACACAGTGTCCAACCTCGCTTCTCTTACCAATGCCACTGTGAGCTTATGCTTACACTGGCTGCACCATGGCTCATTTTTGTGGTTCTTTCCTCCTTCTTGACAAATACTTGGGTTTCCCCTGCCAGAAATAAGAAGATGGGGTGAGTGAAGGGTTATGGGGTGAGGGAAAAGCAAAGATGGGGTGTGTGATGACAAAGGGAGCAGAACTGGGAAGTTCTGGGGAAGAAGTGGGGAGAGATGGAGAAGAGGAGGAAGCTGAGATATTGGGAATGCATGTTAGACTCAAATAGGATGTGTCATTGAACCTCCAGCACTTCCAAGACAGAGCTCTAAACAACTTTATTTTTGTCTGGTTACTATAAACCAATAAACAGGAAATGTGTTATAGTAATAAACAAAGGACAGGAAAAAGGAAACACCACTAATCAAACAGGAACACAGCCTGGGAACATGAAAAAGGAACAAACAAGAGTTATGTTTTGCCCAATTCCCACTCAGGACTGAGAACAGTAATGAGTGTGACAAAACACAGGACAAAGAAGAGGCACTTATGTCAGGACAGAAACGAAAACCAACATTCTTAGAGACATTTGGGCCTTGTTTCCTGCCATAAAATAGGATGGGGGCTTTTGATGCAAACTCTAGCTGCTGTTCCACCTCTTACACTGGAAGTTTTAGAAGAGTATCTGTGTCTGCATATGAAACTGTAACTACCTCACCTCAGATCTGTCCCTTGTCTTTAGGGACAAATTTACATCAACAGAATAAAGCTATTTTGCATGAAAACATGTTCAATACTCAGCAGTCACCAGAGCTAGGCTCTGTTCATGCTGGGTGGGAAGTGAAAATATAATCTTTTTTCACTGTTTATATATACATTTTATATTTATATGTGTGGATATATATATATATATATATATACACAAACATGAATTTCTTTGTGCAAGAACATCCTATTTCCAGCATTTTTGTTTTACTTCAGGGCTAGGGAGTATCCTTTCATGTATTCTCTGTTCTTTTTTCATATGTTTGTTCTGTGCTTTAGCCACAAAAACCTCTTTAGAAAACAGACTGTTTCTGTGGAGAAACTTTAGTCAAAAATAAGTCCAAGTGTTCCTGTAGATGTTTTTCCATGAGGTTCATTCTGAAAACAAGACTACTTTCTTGGAAATATTCTGTTACAAATTGGATTGCTTTATGATTCACTTAATTCCATGGGTTTATGTTCCACGTAAAACACACAGGTGAATAATGAAGAACCATTTGGATATACTTTCTGCAAGTAGGATATTCATAAATAGAAAGCTCAAAGGAGGAAATGAGCTTCCAGTGGATAAAAGCTATCAGCATTTGAAACACGTGACTGTTCTTCAGTAATGATCTAGATAACGAAGCAGACTGCACCATCAGCAAGTTTGTACAATACAAGGAGGAGTGGCTGATGCACCAGATGGTTTTGGTGTCATTCTGGGAGACTTTGACATGCTGAAGAAATCAGACAACAAGAAATTAAGGAAAGTCTAAAAAAGAAAATGGGGATCTTAAGGTACTTAGGCCACAAGCAGGCACTGTGGTGGTACCCATTGAAAAGACAAGAAGCAATGGCCAGACGCTAAAATATAAGAAATTCCATTTAAACATAAGAAAAAAAATATTCCTGTAGGGGTGATCATACATTGGCACAGGTTTTTCAGAGTGATTGTGGGGTCTCCATCTGTGGTGGTATTCAGAAAGTGACTGAGCAACCTACTTTAGCTGACCCTGCTTTGAGCAAAGGATGATGATCACGAGAGGTCCCTCCCAGGGTTAACTACTTTGTGATGGTGTAAAATTAAATAAAACCCACCACAACAATGGCAGGCTGAAGACAAATGATTGTCAATTCACAGTTAGAGACAAGAAGAGGAACACTTTGCAGAGCACCTCACTTCTGAAGATACCCAAAAAGCAAGGAGACACTGCTGAACAGCACTCTGGAGGCACAGGTGACTGGACAGCTGACATCAGAAGGGGCTAAGCAGCTGAAGGAGCACTCTGAGCCTTCCTCCACCAGACACTACAGATGGCTGAACCAGGAGGCAGTGGGTGAGGCAATTCATGGGCTCTGGAATGAGAGAAAAGAAGTGCAGGTGGAGTCTCAGCAGGCTGTTTGGAGAGGGTTTACATGCTGGCACAGTGGCTGTGGAGATATGGCTGGCTCCTACTGTGTGCCTCAGCCCTCTTACCTCTCCTGAATGAATACAGGGCTGTGTCCAGCCCAAATGGATGCTAAGCTGCCTGGGAACAGGCATGGGTCTGGCATGAGTGATTTCTCATTCAGCTCTGGTCATCACCTGCTTCTCTCACTTTTCCTGCCATAAAATAGGATGGGGGCTTTTGATGCAAACTCTAGCTGCTGTTCCACCTCTTACACTGGAAGTTTTAGAAGAGTATCTGTGTCTGCGTATGAAACTGTAACTACCTCACCTCAGATCTGTCCCTTGTCTTTAGGGACAAATTTACATCAACAGAATAAAGCTATTTAGCATGAAAACATGTTCAATACTCAGCAGTCACCAGAGCTAGGCTCTGGTGCCCAATTGGCTTCAGCTGATCATCCAATACCTACCAATCACAGCATAATTACTTAGATACTCCTCAAGCAGCTATTTGGAAAGTTCTACCCAACATAAGGATGGCAGAAGGATAGGCTGAAGCATATCCATTTCCCTGGTCTCTTTTGAGTCCTTGTGCCAGAAAACAGCGCCTTGGAGGTCTGGAGAAAAGAGACTAACCAGGGCTGACACACACAACATTCATGACCTTCCCATGGGATGGCTTAAAGATAGGAGTGAGATAGCACCCCATCAGAGACCAAGGTATTTGCATCTTCAGCAGCAAGCTGTGCCTGTCGCTACTCCATCAGGGAGACACATGTGCTTGCTTTGCTCATGGTCAGGATGAATGAATTGCTTCACTGCTGTGCCAGAAGCCTGACTCTGAGCAATTTTATAGATCTGCATCTTCCCTGCAAATGCCCCAGCTTCAGACATGCCTTTAACTGGCCTCAAAAGGTAATTTAGGTGTTCACTGCCGTCAGCTCATTTAAGTTGTCAAATGCAGACCCTGTTCATTAGGTTTTCTCACCATTGCAGTCTCTGTTGTCTGGTTTTGCCTTCCCAATACAAGTAAAAGATTTGGCAGAGCAGCATGTGGGGAGAAATAAGAGGTTCAGAATGGACAGCCCTGCCTACATGTCAAATCATTTAATTAGGCAAAGGGCTCAGTCAGACTGGGCAAATAAAATGTAATTAAACTGATTTCACTTAATTTGTGTATTAAAGGGACTCATCCCTGCTAAAATGGCAGCAACAGGAGAAACCACAAGTTTTGCCTACATGAAACCTTGCTTAGGTCATGAACAGAAATACCAAGTGTGGTGAGCAGGACATCTCTGACTCTGAGCACCCAAAATACTGCACAAGGTTCATCTTCAGAGCACATAAGGATATCAGCATGTATCACCAAATATGTCTGTGATTTAAAATGCTAGTAAATTATGCTTCCCAGACATATGAGCCAGATCTACAGCTTTAATAAAGTGTCACATTTTTCTTCAGGTCATAGTTTGAAACCATGCCTGATTCAGATAAAACCTCTGACACTCAATTTCTTTGTTGATCACAAATATGAAGGATTTTGGTAATAAGGGTTGAGTGCTCACACTGGCCAAGTGCAAAGCAAGCAAGTCCTTTATGCAGTCCATTTCTTCTCAGTATTATTAGTAAAACTATATAAAGCATAATTGGTTTTTTAAGTTCTTGGCTAGGCTCTCATTCCGCTGTCTGAATGAAAATAAAATTAAAAAACTCTAATGAAAAATTCCTGACAGATGTTTTGTGCCACTAAGCTGATACAGGTGCAATACACCATCTCACTAAAGCAAATTATTCTGGCTCTGAAAACTTGAGACATTTATTATTGAGTCCAAATTTAAAAACCTTTAAAATTTGTGTTAGAAGTAGAAACCTGGGAGTAAAGCAAACCAAAGTCTGCTTAAGTTAGTTTTGGCAAAATTAGTAAAGAAAACAGAACAAAATAAAATATGAACAAGGGAAGGGAAAACCCACAAACATAAAGGCACTTATAGTGTAATTTTTTCAAAGTAGATTTTCACCAAAAGTAGTGCATAAACTCAAAACTTCATTAAAACATAAAGCCTGAAAGGGTTTAGTGGGTGAGGCTCTTGTTTATTACGTGTGACTGTGATGTCAGTCCAGGTGAAGGCTGTAATGAAAACAGTTCCAAGATTTTAGTCCAGTTTCTTTGAAGGTTAACCCAACATCACAAACACAGCAAGTCATATAACACCCATGGGCCAGGCCAGGACTCCTTCCATCCAGCTGGCCCTAAGACTGTATGGACAGTACATGTACTAACCTACAAATAGTTTGTGGGCCAGTGGCTTAGTAAACATTGGTTAAACTATTATCAATAGCTTGGAAAAGATGAATGCCCAGTCTTTCCAGAAACATGCATCTGTCTTCAGCGTGAAAAATATCCTCCAGGTGTGAATGCCCTCAGTATTTGCACAAACCTGAGAGCATCTAATTTGCAGTTTACTCCTGAGTGCTGTGCACACTCATGTCACACATGATGCAGAACATTCAAAAAGTAAAGCAAACAGCATCTTTTTAGGAAATATGCTAGAAACCCGGAATGGAGAAGGGGAAAGAAATGAACTCAGCTGAGACAGGAAACTCACCCACATACCAAACACTTGACAAGATTTTTATGAGATGCTTAAGAGAAACTCCTCTCAAGAGGCCCATTAGGGCCTGAACTAGCCTCCAAAATCCAAATATTTCACAAACTTCTTTGCATAAGCCTGTTCCTAAAGAAGATACAGGAGAGGGAAAGAAATTCCTGATTTCGATTTGGAAAAGAAGGAATATTTTCTTTCAAGATAGAAAATTTGTGATATGCTACCTCTGTCTGTTGCTGCCCAGGGAAAAAAATCGCTGTGGGGAAATTTCCTATTAACACTTCTATAACTTCACCTGGGTTAAAGGAATTGCTACAGGCCTTTTTTAAGACTTGGCCACTGTGCACTGAAGGAACTGTCACACACACGTACACTCAAAAGGCTGCATTACCTTATTGTGGTGTATGCACCAGAGCCTGAGCAATGTACCTACATTAAACACAATTCTTTGCTAAGGAGGTCTTTATTCCAATGTTTCAAGAGGGAAACCAGTCTCTTGCAAAGCATGCATTTCAGATTTCTAACTCAGGCTGTCAGGGGTGGTGCTCTGTGTGCTCCCAGCGGGGGGCACATATTCTCTCATGTCCTGCACTAACAGCACAGGGGATCCATTACTCCCATTCAGTACCTGGATACCTTGTCAGACACTTTGTATGGAGCCCTTGGGTCTTCTGGAAGCAGAAATGCTGATTGTGAAGCCAGTGAAATGTGCTGGGAGACAGAGCAAAACTCTGGGGCACGTGAGACTTAACTCTGTTGGCTGCATGATTTACCTCTCAATACCCATCAGTATGGGCCTTGTCCTCATCAGAGGTCCTAAAACCATGTCAGACGCTTTTCATGAGAAGAAGGTAGTGTTATTATTTATTCTATATATACTGAATGTGCCTTTTGGGAAAGGTAGGGGGCAGATTCTCATGTTTTACACAGGTTTCACTCGTTAGATGAATCATGAGGAAACACCTCTGCCAGGAACACTGTGTGTCAGACCCTGTGACAGCACGAACAGAAAATGCCTAGAGAAGCAGACCTGCAGGCAATGTAGATCTGCTAATAGCTTGTTTAAGAAGAGCTTAAACAGGTAACAGCATGGACATATCCTCACTTCAGTAGTTGTGACATGCTGAGAGGCAGTAATTTGGCAGTCAGACAGCTCCATTGCCTCCCTAGGCAGATATGTTGGAAAAGCTACTTGGAGATTTGAGGGCTGAATTCAGGTAGCTGAAGTGGCAGATGGGTGCCTCAGCCCATCTGGGGTCTGGTCCTCCCCTGGTTTGCTAAATACAGATTAGGAAACTGAAATTTTTCTGCATGACTGAAAGAGAAATTGTGCGGTTAGTAAAAAAAACCTAGACTGCAAGAAGTCTTCATGATTTCTGCAAGGAAGACCTTGCCACAAGCCCAGGCAGCTGTATCCCACCACAGCCTTTAGAGACAGATTTATGGACCTCTGCCACTGCCCTCCATTGAGCATGAGCTCCCCCAGTGCTTAAACAGTAACATGGAGCACATTCAAACTCCAGCTAGCCCTCAAATATCCAACTCTAGATGTATTTTCCTGACCCATATTTCTCATCACTGTGGCAATGTTTGGCTCTGGTTTGTAAAAGCCAGCACCAGAAGAAACCATGCATTATATTTTTTTGTTCTGAATTTGTTGGATTATTTTCCATCTGTCAATGCCAGACCCTCCTCCCCTGCAAAGCAGCAAGTTAGAAAGACTTCTGCTAAAAATTGCCGCCTAAATAAGCTACCACTAAATTCTGCTAATTGAGCATTTTTGCACGATGTATGAGGGACCCAGATTTGCCTGGTGGCTGGAACTGACTCAGATATTCTGGGTTTCCAGGCAAGTGCTGCCTGCCCGGGCTGTGGTCCAGACCTGAGTACTAAGTCAGCCTTAGGCTGAAGTAGGAGACCACACGATGGTGCAGTGCCTTGGTTTGGGTACACCCAGATTCAGCAAGTCCAGGGATACAGAGTACAGGCCTACTAACCAATGCAGAGTAACACACATCCTGAGGTCTTCCATAATTCAGCATCTTTGTAAATGCAATGACCATTGGCACGTTGTACAGATATCCCTTGGATTTTATTTAGAATTAGAAATTTTCATAGAATTAGATAAAGACTTAGGTTGATTAGGACATTCAAAGACTGAGTAAAAGGACATACATTTGAAAGCCAAATGCCATAGGTCATATGCTCACTTATTCCCCAAATCACCTTCTCTGGAAACAAGTAGCAAACATATCTGCAGTTTTAAACCAAAGAAGAAATTAATGCTATTTAAAAATAATTTTTGGTGATTTATGAACAAGAAGTGATGGCAGAATGGCACTTGCATCATGGCCAGCACAGCATATGAGGGGAAAGAAGAGATTGCTGGGCACAGCATAGTTCTACCTCAGAAGTTCTCTGAGTCTTGAGAGGGACCCCAGAGCTCTCCTTCCCATAAAGCGTTAATTAGTTTGCTGTTATTGTAAAGTATTTATATTTTTTAGCATCTAACAGCAGTTATGCATTTGCTTTTACACCTTTGTTGGGAATTTAAACTCTGCTGTTCTTAGACTGACCTATTGCTTTATTAGCCAATTCCAAATAAATTGCCTTAAAAAAGAAAATATCTTTTTTGCAAGACTATTTTTTAAGAGAAAACAAATGCCGTTTTAAAAATGTTCTCTATGTTTCTAACCTCATTTTTATGTTTCCTTCCTTCACACTAATTGCTCATTCCTGACCAGTTTTGGTTCCCAGTATCCCATCTGAACATCATTACACTCTGGATGTATTCAATCACCTTTTTACCAGCTCAGAAAGAGGGGCTAGTAACATACTATTTTCTCTAGCTTACTTTTATTCAAAGAAAAATGTTACTATAGAGACACAGTATTTTTTTCTTTTTTTATTCTGGCTATTGATGTTATCATCTGATATCCATCAATGAGGCCTTTTATTCTGTATATGTCCATGTATAATTCAATTGTCTGGAGAATCGGTGTGAAGTTTTACAAATAATTAAAACACGGTACAAGCTCCTTTATAGGTGATAGCAAGTGAAAGCCTTGTGCAATTAGAGTATCAGAGCAGGTTTGGTTTGGTTCCCAGATGTGCATATTCCACTTCTCCCATAACTCTCTGAAGATCACAGTTTGGCTCAGTATAACGAGTCTATTGAAAAACTCCCCTGTGACATCCATGTTAGCACAGAACTGCTTGGCTGCTAGAAGGATTCCAGAGTTTGAATGTTTTCCTGTTGGATGCTGGGCTGTGACATCACCTTGTCCCAAATCCTATTTTTCTTGTTTAAACTGCTCTGTTTTCCCATACTTACAGCAGTTTAAGCTCCTCTGGCAGCCTGTTAGGTCAGTGGAGAAATTTTTGACTCTTTCATCTGAAGTCTATCAAGAAAATGTTGGTCATGTAGCATGGAGGGAGGGCTTTATTTGCTGAAGTCTGCCTCTCAGGGGAAGTTTATTGGCATATTTGGAGAACTGAGGATGTTTTTGTAGTACAGAAGCCAAGCTGACCATGATAAGACCCTGTGGGGTGGGACACCAGGGTATTTTCTTTGTTTAGTTAAACTCTCATATCTGTGAGTTACTTAAAATGCCGATTAGATTTTATTGAAGACTTGTGATTCTATTTTCTCCAGAGGCCTATAAACATGAGGGTCATCTTAGTCTAAGAACAACTCATATTCCAACGCCAAGATCTAAAACAAACAAACAAAAAAGTCCAAATTCTAACTAAGACAATAGCTGAGATCCTAAAGGCTTATAAATTAATAAGCTTTCCAGAATGAAGAGAGGGTGAAGTCTAGGAGAGTAAATGACTTCCCAAAACAATGTGCTAAGCAAGCCAAGGTGGGATCAAGGCTTGCTGAAGGCACTGAAAGGACTCTTTTCAGTTGGACATGAATCTAAGGGCCCTGCAACATCCAATAGCACCATGAAATAAGGAACTGTGACTCAAATGTTATGACATATTTGGGTCATTTGCACACAGGACATTTGGAAGCCCTATCTACTTTATGGATAAGAACAACAAAGAACTTCAATTTTATATATGTGAGACTATCTTGACGTAAGTCTGTGGTGTAGCAGAAGCTACCAGTGGCAATCATTGCTTGAACAGTTATAGGAATCCTTGTTTTAGTTTGTCTCATTAACACAAACACATAGGGCAAACCTACTTCTAAATTCCTGTCTCTCCTTGCTGAGTGATGCTTGTATGGTGTGTGAAATAGGTACAGCAGCATGCTGTGCACACAACCACTGTGCTGAGAGCACTACCCTGCTGAAACGTGCTGTTCTGTGTAGCTACCATACAGCTAAGAAATATTCATGCTAAACACTCCTTCTGTTGGAAACAACCTTCCATGTTTGTGACAGTCACCAAAAGAATTACAAATGTGCAACAATTCCATACACTTTGAATCTGAAATACTCCACAATTTACAAAACTATTAATTCCATCATTTCCAGGAGTTCTGCCCTGCTTTTTCCCATTGTCTGACCTGAATGACTTTCATTTCCATCGAACCCACACTGTTTTCTCGTGACAAATACAGAAACCTCTCTACTCTCTGTAGCAAAGATTGTAGTCATCTACATATGTAAAATATGGAAACACAAATTAAGTAAGCTCTATAATACTTTGCTAACTGTCTGTTGGATTCTTTTCCTGTTCTAAGCTTCTCTGTTTCTGTAGGACCTCAAGTTCACACCAGTTGTGTATCTGCTTTAAACAGCCATATGAATAGACATCCCCTGGAGAGGAGGGGATGCAGTTGATGGGTTTTTGACCAAATCATCCACAATGAAGAAAGAATTGTATGTGGTTATGTATGTGGTTATCCTGTGGACAGACCAGGATAAATTTGTAGATTTAGATTGGTAGTATCGGTCTAGAAACCTTTCTCTAATTATGAATGTTTTAAAAGTCAACCTATTCAAAGTTTTAATTTTGCAATATCTTACTCAAAACAAAATTGGAAGCCCAAATATCTAACGATGTGCTTCTGATTTTCATATATTTGAATCTTAATTCATGAGCACCCATCTGCTACTCTTGACTATTAACTAAAAATAAATAATGATTTTAGGAAAAGACAATTAGTTCTCAGGATTTTTTGTTTTGGGAAATGGAACTTTCATAGTATTCTAGGGTATTTTTGCTACATACATTATGTAAAGGACTGTGAGAAATATAACTTCAAGCACTAGGGTTTTTTCAGTCCTAGAGCTGAGGGATCAAGCAGCCAGCCAAGAAACACCACAGAAGAATGTGTTGAGGGAGTAGCAGTTCAGGTAAATGGTTTGGCCTGTTTCCTTCTCTTGCACTGCTAAATTCCAGAGGCCTGGACTTGCCAGGACTCAGTGCAGCCTTCTGCATAAGTTACAGCCCGATGGGGCTCCCAGATTCACTAGACTCACACACCAGAAACCTGCGAGCAATGCTGCAAAAATGTAACTCTTTGAAGGCCAGTTACAGCCTGCAGCAGCAGAAAGGCTGGTATTGATATTCTCACAGTATGTCCAGAAAATCCCACCTTATCAGCCTCTCGCCATCAGCATTTTAAGAAACCTTTCCAGAGTCTCCTATAAATTGTTATTTTTCTGGAACAATATGCCTTTCGTTTTGTCACAAAATATAAGACCCTGAGAAGTTTTAATTTTCTTTTAAAATGCTTTAGGAGTTCTGCAGTAATTTGTTAAGGTCACTTTCTGGCTTTATCCTTATCTAATTTCGTGAAATGCTTTCATAAAGGAAATAATTCATTAATGGCAGTAGCCTTTAGCACAGGCCCAAATGAGGAAGGGAAGTCTGGGCTCCCAGTTGCTGGTGATGGCAGTACATAGGAAATCCTTGCCCAATCCTCCCACCCAGAACTTGGCATGGACCTGGTCAGAGAGCAAAAGGTCAGAGCCTGGGGAAGCGCTATATTGAAGGTGATTACGATTTATTAGGGCTATACACAAACAAATCCTCTGCACTAATTAGGGAGGCTGGCAGAAGAGGGGCTAAATTGCAGCTTAAAAGGAAGACAGGAAGGTGAACTGATAAAAAGCCTCCCTGACCAGCAGCTTGCAGGCACTGCTGTCAACACTGCCTGTTTTCTGTCCCATGCTGAACTACCAAGTTAAAATCAATGCTGCCCATTGCGTGTCATGGTCTCAACAGGACCCTCGTTTCAGCTGTCATCTCTAGAGACTATATTCAACAGGAATGAACTTGAGCAATACAGAGGAACAATAGGAACATTTCAAGAATTCTCAAAAAATTCATCCAGAAGAAATTACAGGCTGTGTGGCTTTAAATTATGTGTAGGTTTTCTCTGTAAAGCACTGGTACAGGGAAGGATCAAGGCTTTTCAACACAGCAAAAAAGATCCTTTCTCAGACTATTTCCTTTGGCATCTAAATATTCCTTTGTCTTATATTTGGCGTGACAGAACCAGGTTTTCCTACTTTCCATGAACCTCAAAACTCTCTGTAATGGAAAATTCTCTTGTTTAATCTTTTCACAGTGGCTTACTTGGTCTTAGGCTTTGCTGGCTCACTCCTGATCCTATAGTCTCCATCTGTAAAGCACACTCAGTGTAGCACTGTCTTAAATTTTGCCTGCTGTTCTTGTTACTAGGAACATGATTTCATTGATGAATGTTTATAACACAGCTTGAGGAATTTCATCCTCCCCTGGTAAACTGTGTAGGAGATTGCCTTAATGGACAAAGAAAAATGTCTGCTGGACTTTAGCCAGAAGCTTGGACTTGCTTATAAAGAAGAAAATACAAGTATAACCTTTTGTTGCTGTGTACAGAAGACATATTTTAAAAAAATATTCACTTCTCTTCTTACAAAATAAGATTGAACCAGTGAAAGATTTATGTAGTTTTCACTATTTTCTGTTAAATTCCTTAGTTGTGACAAGTTTAATTCCATTTCGTGATCAGATATCTTACAAGGCTGTACTGCTCTATTTTCTCCAATAAATACCTCTAACTGGGAAAATAAATTACAGATGACTGTGAAAAAATGAAGACAACCTAAAGTTAAGAGCAGGAAACATAGTCATATGCTTCATTTACAGGTGTAAGGAATTTAATTTGAAACAGCAAATGGAAAGTTAAAGCCCAGTTTTAACTTCCCTGAATAATTTACTTGAGCAGGACTTGGGATATGAATTCAGCAAAGCCATGATGTTAGTTTGATTTATGCTTGTTCCGTTTGTTTAATCAGGGCCTGAATAAAGACTTTGGGGTTTGAGCTGTTCTGAAGGCTACGTGAGACTGGGTGTTCCTGTGCTTAAGTTAAATTCCCTGTCGAGCAGTTTCAAACCTCTGCTGAAGAGAAGCAGAGTTCCCCTGTGTTGTCTGGCTAATCTGTTGTGTTGCATTTATGGTAAAGGAAATATATGTGCTGTATTTCACTGCTTGCTGAAATAACCTGTAGATCCTAGCAGTTTTAAAGAAGAGTTTCAAACAGGACACAAGCATAGCTGAGCTAGCAGCCAGAATGCACTGACGCCTTTCTCAGCCTGAGAACAATAATTTGGAACTATGAATCACTCTCTTGTTTCTTCCCCTCACTCCCTGGTGTAGGTTAAATGCCCTTAACTATATCCCCACAGAAAATGTTATGTGCCAGGAGTGGAAAAGCACAGTAGTCCCATGTAGCTGATGGAATGATTAAAAGTCGATGGGTCCCTTCTGCCAATGCATCTCAGAAAAGGAAGAGAGGATGCCTTTATTTCCTTATAGTAGCTTATCCCTGCTGCTTCTTCTGGGTTGGAGAAGGATGGATGGTCTTTTGGCTGTTGGCATTGCCTGAGGTGCTCTGGAATAGGAGACTGACTGCTCTCTGCTTCACTGGAGCAAAGAGCCCTGGAGAACCAGAATTTGTCTCCCACATTTCTATAAAAGACTACCCATCCAAAGTGGCAATGGGACCTTGAACATACTCCCACCTCTCAGGTTCACAGGTTCCTTCACTTTCCCTATTGAGCTGTCAAGAAGCCCAGAAAGCATATGAACTGCCAATGGAGAAAGCCAAGTAAGCCTGCAGGGGAAGCAGGCAGCTTGGGATCCTGCCTGGCTTCTCTCACAGCCAATGTGCTACTCAGAAACCTGTCAATTACACTTTGGGTTATTTTTTTCCCAGAGGAGAAATTTGCTGTCAGAAATTTCCAGCCAGCTCTGCTCTGTGCTGCTACTGCTGCTCCAAATAAGAAAGCCAAAATGGCCCAGAGGGCCTCACACAGGGAAGGTGCAGGGCCTTGGGAGCCCTGGCATGACAGCAGGTCTGCAGTCCTGGCTGCCACAACCCAAGCACGAATGCACTTCCGAAATGTCAGATGTTCCCTCCAGAATTACGTATGCATATTCACTCTAGTGTGACCGCCAAAACACTGCGTGTGCCTTGCCAGGGACTTCAAAGGCTTTTGTACAACACTGTAGTCCTCTGATACAAAGTTCTGCTTCTTATTAGAGCCCTAGTCCTGGTCAATATTCTTTGAATTTAAGAGGTAAGTGAATTCTTATGGATTTTTTTTTTTCATAAAGAAGGACTTGCCTTTTTACAAATTAAACTGTTTAATAACTTGCATTTTGTTACCTTGCCTGTCTGAAATAGCCAAGTTGGACAATGGTGTCTATCTGATGTATACAGAACTACAAAAACTACAGGGTCGAAAACTATTACCACTGAAGCTGAGCTCTTCAAATGAATTGGGACAGTGCTCCTGATGGGTAATATTGTCGAAATGTTACTATGACCGGCTGGCTTAGCTTATACAACAAATCAGTTATGTTACTTTCTTAAATAATAACTCTCCATATACTACCTTTTCTGATATATTAGAAAGTGAAACATGATGAAAATTATGATGAAACCTGATGAAAATATCTGCTTAGTGCACTAGGTTTTTAACCTTCTCATGGTATTTAGAAGTAGATGTTAGTAAATTAAGTAGGAGTTAAGTAGTAACTTGACTGGTTAACTAAAGTACCTATAACAATGCTGTTTTCTAGCTCAGTTTGAACTAATTTTTATTATGCATTACAGCTGAACAGAGATTTTGGTCTTAGAATCATCACAGATAAAGATGGCCATTGCCTCAGAACAATTAAAGTATTAAAAAAAAAAAGGGAAAGAAAGATGCAGATAAGAAAAAATGCATTGAGAAACCCATGTTTGTTTATAAATACTGGCCAAGCTTGTTTGCTGCACCAGACTGCTGTTCAGTACAAATCTAGAGGAGAAGGCAGCCAAGATAAGCAGGGAAGTCGCCACAACTTCGTGATATTCTGCTTGTCCTCCTGTTTCAGTTCAAAATAGATTGCAGGACATCTTGCCAAAGGTTGTAAATAAAGTCACCCTTTTTACTACCAAAGAGATAATGAGTATCACATGAGCTGGCCTCCCATATAACGCAACCCAATACGTGCCTCAAATAATTTCCATGACAAGGATGTCTTGCAGGTGGCAGAGGTCAGTAAACTCTAGGCACATAAAGAGCAAGAGTGATGTCTACAGCCTGAAGCAGTTGGACAACTACTGACACTGAACTTGAAGAGTTGTTCCCTTTCCAAGGGGCCTTTCTCCCAGAGAAGTTACAGAAAACCTTTAGCTATGCACCCTGGTGACACATGTAAATTCAGGAGGTAGGAATCCAGGTCATGACCACCTTTGTTGCAGAAACAAGCTCTCTTGGTATTTAAAATTTTACAGAGACTTTCTCCACCTTCATTGTTTCTACCTTTACTTTTCATTTGTGGTTATTCTACTTCTGAGCATCTGTTCTACTGCTTCCATTCTCTTTGGGTTATTTTTTTTTTTAAGACTTGAAGGACACACCACTCTGAGCTGAATTTTTTTATTAGGGACAACTTACACCGAGCCAAGCTACGCCATGATAATGGACTGTCATTCAGATCTACGTTAGAAACAAGAGCATATACTACAAATATATGCTGCTGTCTTAACTAGTCCTGAGATCTGATAGTCTGCCTCTGGTACAGGTATGAGATACAAGGTGTTGTCTTTTCTTCCTTAATTTGTATCTCTTGCACCCTTTCTCCTGCAACAATTGCAATTAGCGATGCACTTCCATGGGATGAGCCACATCAGTCACTTTTCTCCTTCAGCTCCTGGCCACGCGCTCGTGCCTTTTTTCTTACCAAGGGCTTTGCCTTGAGCTGATTCAACCCAGCAACCTGGCAGAACAGTGACAACAAAACCGCCGTTTTCTCAGCCAAGGCAGTGAGCAGAGCTATCTAATAAATGCTGGATTCAGCGCAAGGAAGGATGTAAAAGAAGTACTGCTTTGGATGGCAGCAGGAACCCATGGCGCGCCGCTGCCATCCGATCTCTCCAAACACACGCGCGAAGCACCCGGACAAGCGAGGAGCCCCGGGGATGGGCGTGCTTTAGAACGTTTCCTTCCTTCCCTCGTTTCCAGGGGCGTCGCCGGCCTCCGGGACACGGGCAGGGAGCGAAGGCGAGAGAGGGACAGGCCCTGGCGGCCGCGGCGCTCGGGCGCCACCCAGTGGTGCCGCTGGGTGCGGCCGCGTCCGAGGGCGCCCGGGAGAGGCGGAGGACGGGGTGGCAATCCCTCAGGGACAGTGACCCGTCTGGCTGCCGGGCTCCGAGAGCCTGTGGTATGTGGGGACATGCTCGGGGACGCGGTGGGCTCCGCGCTCCTCCTGCCCCAGAAGCACGTACGCCATGTATGGCGCCGTGAACCGTGTGCTTCCTGTCCCCTGCTGTCCCAGGGGAAACCGTCCCCTCACGGCCCCTGTGAAACCAGGCAGCGACGCTGCTTCTCACGCTCCCTTGCCAGGCTGTTGTGTAACCCGGCTCCTCTGACAGCTCGAGTCTGCAGGCTGTGCCTGCCCATGCCTGGCACGGACCGCCTTGCTCTTGTGCCAGGTGTGTGCTTTGGCACGGGTACCCCTTCTCCCGTGTGAGCCCGGCTGCCCCGCCCCGAACTCCGGTGGCAGCACCCCTCGGCAGGAGCTGGCTTTGGCGTTGGACAAACTCCAGCCCTCGACAGGAGGCGGCTGTGGGGTTGGACAAACCCCAACCCTCGGCAGGAGGCGGCTGTGGGGTTGGACAAACCCCAACCCTCGGTAGGAGCTGGCTTTGGGGTAGGACAAACCCCAGCCCTCGTCAGAAGGTGGCTTTAGGGTAGGACAAACCCCAGCCCTCGTCAGAAGGTGGCTTTAGGGTAGGACAAACCCCAGCCCTCGGCAGGAGGGGGCTTTGGGGTTGGACAAACCCCAGCCCTCGGCAGGAGGCGGCTGCTGCCGCTTTGGGGTGAGGGGAAAGTGACAAACACACGGCGGTGTGGCCGTGAGGCAGGTGCTGTCCTCAGGACGGTGTGTGGCCTCGGGCAAATCCTGTGGTCCACGTGTGCCTTAAAGCAGCCCTGCAAAAGCTCTGCTGCTGGGAGGGAACCAGGCTGGTTATAGGGAGCAGCTTAATCCATGCGTGGCCTTGGAGGCAGCCAGTAGCTGGCTTCTGCCCTGACTTCCCTAACCTGGTGTTCTGGATGTGCACAGCCCCACCTCGCCCTCCAGACTCCCACTTGCAAGCCCGCAACAACAGTTCCAAACATCACGGCCCAGAGGCGTAATTGCATCATGACACTGGCACGGTATTGTTTTTAGTGAAAATATCAAAGAATTTTTAAATGCTGTTGCTCAATATTGGTTTGCAGGCCTACACAAATGAGTAGACGGTGCCCGGAGATTAAACAGATTTCCTATTCTGCACATTTACTCATTTGGGATAATGCTGCAGTAAGTTAAAAAATAAGCCCAGATTTTAGCATTCTTTCTGTATTTTGGAATCAGGTTTTGATGCAAAATAGTGCAATGGATACCTTATCTAGATCATTTGATGCCTCACATGCTGTTGGCTCTTCAGAGTAACTCTTGATTAGTATCAGACTTGATCAGGGTGTGGTGCTAAATTTTGTGCATATTTCAAACTTCTTGCTCCGTAGGACTTGTAGTTGTGTGAGGAATACAGATCTATAGACTCCTTTAAAAGTGTTTTACATTTTAAAAATGTTTTTTAAAAATAGAAAAGTGAAAAAAAGGATTGTTTCACAACTGGAAGATAAACCATATTTTAGTATAAATAAAATATATCACAATACTTTTGGCAATTATTTTCTTGCCCTTTGGAAGGGCAGGGCTGTATTTGACTCTTCTAGGTGTTTTGGTTGCTTAAGTCCTGTTTTCACAATCCAAGACTATTGAGAAAAATATTTCTTTTATGAAAACAGATGATCTTGAAAAGCTGCTTAGTAACTTGGTACAGTGGATTATAACAGTATGCAATAGAAGTCTGTCAAAAATTCTATGTGCCTGCTGACATACAAATCTGTATGTCCACGTGCTTTTGCAAACTGGAAAACAAACAAACAAACCAAATAAAAACATGTTTCAGTTGTTTGTACAATTTCTTCCTAGCTCTGGAATTTTACTCTGGTATTTCAGTTTGACTATCAAAGCCCATGCCAATGAAAATGTAGCTATAACAACTAGTCTGGCCAAAAATCTTTATGTTTCATAGAAATACTGTAATGTCGCGCGTGATACTTTTCTGTCTTTTCATTAGATATGGATTTTTGAAATTGCACATTGCACAGCCATGCTATAGCTTTAAATAGTGTTTCTGAGAGGTGGCAATAGAAGAAACAGTTTCGCTGCTTTCACTGCTTATATTTCAGAAAATCCTGGGGGGGGGTTGTTACTTCTGCTGAAATGCAGGACAAAATTCTGGGCCACACTGAATAATGGTTCCCCATATAACATAATGGATTAATCACACAAACACAGTTTTTCTAAATTAGAAAGAAATGTGCAAACATTTAAATGCCATAATTACAAATCTTGACAATGACTCAATATCAACTTTTGCAAGTGTTGCAGTTGCTGCTGCCTTTTTTCCCACAAGATAGCAGCACTGTAACTATGAATGAGCAAAGGACTTGTGAGCCCATCTCACCAAAATTCAGAAAGCCCATCTGGTTTATTTACTCTTTAGGAATCTGCAGCTCAGAATCACAAAGAAAATTTCTTAAACACCAGGATGGGGTGCAAACATCAATTAAAAGAATAAAATCTACATTTACATTTTACTTTAACACCTATCTTCTTATGAAAAAGCACATCAGGTGTCTTGAAACCATCAGCAAAACTAAAATGCTGTGTGCATAAATATATTTGTGTGAGGGTGTATGTGTGGATGCATTGCATACAGTAATAATCTTGTTACTGTACTTAGGAAAACTCTTTTAAGTGGTTAGGTGTTTGTTTATGCTTCCCCTTAACTCACCTGGTTTCACCACTTTTCCTGGTGCTTTTAGCTGCACTTACTGATTGCCATTGTTCACAGTGCTCTCACGATGAAGGAGGAGCCTGATGAAGGAGGAGATTTGCCTGCAAGGTGCACTCCTGCTGTATTCACTGTGCCCTGAACGGTGGTGGAAGCCACATCAGACTCTCCTAGTGTAAATATGTATGTGGACAGCAATGCTTTGGGTTGGCTCAGGTGTGCACCTCGCAGGCAAATCTCCCAATTGTCCCAGCTTGGCAAGCTTTGCTTCAACATGTACCAGGCATGGAACACCTGGCTGCACTTTGGGAATATCCATTGCAGAAGCTCAGCAGAGGCACTGCAGCCACAAACAGGCACACAGCCCCTGTGATCAGGCTGGAGTTGGCAAAAGTTAACCCAGGGCACAGCATGGATGTCCTGGAATCAGCACCAGCTGTTTGGCCCAGAGACCCACTCCTGTCAGACCCCACTGCTTGCTAATGTACACAAAGCCTTAGTGGCCTAGATGGAAACTTGAAATCAAGAAGGATTATTTTTTATAAGCTCACAAGAGGTAACAGAGAAGAGGGACAGAAATGATGGAAGAACAGACCACGTCACCTGGATGATGATTTTTTAATGTGAAATTGTAGGCATCCTAGGGCCATCAGGCAATATTTACTGGAGTTCAGGAAGGGGCATGCTGCCATTTGCAGGTGGAAACAGTAAAGCTTTTTAAAAAACTTCAGTATGCTCTGAAATAGCATATTTATAGAGAAGCTGAAAAAAAGGACATTTTTCATTCAGTAAAAGAAAATACAGTGGGTGATGTGGAATACAGTGTGCACATACACATCTTTATAAAAACTTTGATTCTTTTTGAGTTTTGACTCCCAAGGAACATATACATATGCATATGCATATGCATATACATATACATATACATATACATATACATACACATACACATACATATGTAAAATATGTTTTTATACACACATATTATTTTTCTTTTTATGACTATTCATATATTTTTCCTCTTTTTACCCAGGCACTCCAAGGACACTTTTGCTTTGTGAAGAAATCAGGCAGTGCTGTGAAATTACATCAGATGTAGCCTTGCTTATTTTTTCCTATTGTTGTCAACACAACATATGCAAACTCTTTTGGGCTGCCAACTCTCATCTCTTACATCAAGGAAACTGAATCATCCACCTTGGCCTAAAAAAGTTAACAGAGCTTGTATAAATATACTTTGATAATGTCCTTGAGATTCCCGAAGACACAAAGAAGCAGGAACAGTACGTACATTTTTTCTTTTGCTGTTTGAAAAGCCATACCATCAGTGACCATTTGTACTTAGGTAAAATTGCAGCACTGGATCCTATCAACACAATAAATAAATAAACAGATGATTGTGAGTGCAGTTGAACTAATGAAGCCAGGTTTCCTATCAGGTTATAACTTGTAGTTCTGTTTGTTCACATCTGATAAAATGTGAGCTCTGCTTTAGCTTTTCCTGTCCTTGCAAAATGCTTTTCTCATGTGTGGATTCTCAGTTTTGCATCAAGGGATAAGCGATCTTCCCCATAGCAATGACTCTAATTCAGAAATTTCTTCTTTAAAAGATCAACTAACTCAACAAAATTTGTTGGAGTTTCTCTGTTGAATTTGACTGAGACTGGCCAAAGATTCAAAAATACTGGGGAGGAGGGAAAGGTACAGTTACATTTGCATGCATGGAGACATAAAGGCAGAGGCAGCCTCATCTCCCCAGGGAACTGTGCTAAGCAGTATATCTTTATTTCAAGCAAACAGAAAAGATCAGCGTGCTATTACCCTTCTCCTTTTAACTTCAATTGATTAATTTCTCATCAGGGACACTGGACAACTGTTCAGGCCAAAAGCAGCAGAGAATACTGACAAGTCTGACAGTGAGTGCTTCCCTTTGAGGTAAGATATAACTTTATTTTTATAGCAAAATTTTCAGAAGAATTTAACCAAACTTGACAGAACAGTGATTTCTGACTGTTCTGACATCCAGACAGGATTTCTGGCAGGCTGGTTGCAAGTCTGGTCAAAGGTATTTAAGCTTTCACAATATTTGGTGACATATTAACAATATTTGACTTTACACCTACAAGACAACTGCTGAAGTAATAAGTATGAACTGCTACTAGCTCATTAAAGGTTTCTGTATCTGTTACGAGCAATAGATTAATCTCTTGGGGGTGGGGGAGGGAGGGGCATTTCAGAAAGAACAGCATATCACGAAAGAAAATGGACAGAAGAATTACAACTAAAGAAAGTGATGAAAATTGTAACATACAAATGCCTTCCAATCAGAAGTGAAACCTCGAGTAGATTATGTTTGCCTTGTCTGGAAAAAAAATTCATCAATTACTTACTATGTAATGGCTCTCTGATCCATTGAACACAACCACTCAATAATGTCCTAACTTTTCTACTATGACACACAAATGTTGTCCAAGTTCAAAATTTCCCAAAAGCCCAGTAAAGTGCCTATCCTGGTTTTACAAAAATAGTGCTGTAAGAAGGCTGGTGCCCTGTGCAGGTGTGTCAGTGTTGCAGCACTGGTGTGCTAAGTTCATTCCTGTGCATCTGCCTGGGGCTGGGGGTGGAGGGAGGCAGGATGTTCACAAAGTCTTGCCACTCCAAAGTGCTGGCCTTCTCGAAACTACCTGGAGTGGCCTTTCAATACTTCAAAGAGTCTACAAAAAAAGAGGGAAAGTGGATTTTTACTTGGGCAAATAATGATAGGACAAGTAGGTTTAGATTAAAAGAAGAGAGATTTAGATAAGATGTTAGGAAGCATTTCTTTACTCAGAGGGTGGTGAGAACAGGAACAGGTGCCCAGAGAAGCTGCGGATGCCCCATCCCTGGAAGTGTTCAAGGCCATGTTGGATGCAGCCTGAGCAAGCTGTTCTAGTGAAAGGTGTCCCTGCCCATCACAGGGTAGTTGGAATTTGATGATCATGAACATGCCCTCCAACCCAAACCACTCCATGCTTCTACAATTCTATGATCCTGACATATTCTGTCACATTTGGCTGAAATTAAGCTCCATGTTCAGGAGATAGTGGGTGGAGAAAGTGTAATGTTATGGCTTGTCAGAAGGACAACACATGGACAACCTGGGGGCATAAACTTTGTGCTCTTAGGAAATAAGGCTGAAAATACACTAAAAATATTTGGGGCTAAACATTTTATAACAGATGGTTGTCTGGACTTGTTTCTTAGGACTTCAGGAACAAAGTTTTTTTAACTAGAAAAATTCATATGCAAAAGAATAGTACTTTTCTAAAACCTTTATTTCAGTTTTTTTAGAACATATGTCAAATTTAGGCCAATTGAATTATGTCAAACCTAGGTAAATTGATGTTTAGTTCTCCAGCTTGGAAAGCTGCTGAGTTCCAGCAAGTTTCTACATATATGCAATAACATCTTGGGACCAGACAGGTGACCTGATTTTCATAGTTGCTACATATCCAGGTAGCTGTAGATGGTAGTTCTTCTGGGCCATTATATTTGAAAACAGTTTCCTTGTCTAAGGCCTGCAGCCTAAGACAGTTGCTTTGGAAAATCTTAAAAAATACTTGCTTAGCTTTTTCATCCATAGTATTTTGTTTCAGCTCTGTACTATATTTGCTCTCCAATTAATTCTCTTTTTAAAATCTTTTCCTGTTTTAATTGGCTTATGGAAAGATTTTGGCAGAATATACTGAAAAAAAAGGAAAAAAAAATTAAAGTTTTTCCAACACATTTATTTAACCATTCCTGCACACTTGAAACACTATCAGCATATAGAGATTTATGTTTTCTTGTTCCATTTTAAAACACTGAGGGATTAAAACTATTACTTATAGTGAAATTTGTTAAAATAATTGAGTTTAGTGAGGTTTCCATAAAATTGAAGAGATTTCCATCCTTTGTTTAAAAATTTCAAATTACAAACACATGAACAGATTATACATTTTGTTATTATTATATTGTAACTGGCAAACCTGCAAAATACTGAAACAGTATTAATTTTTTCATTCTAACAAATTTCTACCTTTGTCTCAGATTACAGTTTGGTCTCATAAGGGTAATTTCATCCTCAAGATCTTAATGAAAAATTATTTTAGAGTTGTAGTTGACTTAAACTAAATTCTTTGACAATAAATAGACATTAGGCTGATTTACAATTGCTAATTTGTACTTAGATTGAAAAAATTTGAGTTCTTGGTACCTGTTTTAGGTACTTTTTTTGTTTTGAACAGCAGTCTGCTCACTTTTTAAAGGCAATTAGTATGTTTTTTAAGAATTGTGTTCCTTTGTTTCTGATTGCTATGGTTGAGGACAATTTCAGCTGCTGAAGTGGTTCTGCTAGTGCCCAGACACAGTGGTATCCATTATGTTTCCTTAAGCCCTTATACAGAACAACACGAGTCTTATGCTTGTAAATTCTGGCAGGACGTTGTGCACAGGCTCTCCACAAGCATTCAAGGTCTTGCCACTCCAAGACAAATGGTCAGAGCAAGTTGTCTGTGGTGATCCTTCTTCCATCCAAGGCCAGAAACAGGAACCAGATCATTTTGTCATAAAAGGGCAAAGGAGAGCCTTGTGAGAGTCACCAATAAAAGTGATCTCAGATGGGGCACAGCAGCAATACCTCCCACACTCTGGTAAATCCAACTTCTGCCCCTCTGCTCTGTCAAGTTTCCACCTCCACTGCTGCATCCAGCTCTGGGGTCCCCAATACAGGCCATTGATCTGTTGGAATGAGTCCAGATGAGGAAAATCAGGTTAATCAGAGGGATGGAGCACCCCTCCTATGAAAAAATGCTGAGAGAACTGGGATTGTTCAGCCTGGAAAACAGAAGGCTTTGTTGTGACCTAATTGTGGCCTGGGACCTGAAGGGAACTTAGAGGAAAGATGGGGCAATGCTATTTACAAGAGCGTGGAGTCACAGGACAAGGAAAAGTGAGTTCAGATTGAAAGAGAATATGTTTAGATTGGACACTAGTACAAAAATGTTTACTGTGAGGGTGGTGAGGCACTGGGACAGATTGCCCAGGGAAGCTGTGGATGCCCCGACCCTGCAAGTGTTTATGGCCAAGCTGGATGGGGCTTTGAGCAACCTGTTCTAGCGGAAGGTGTCCCTGCCCACGGCAGGGGCCCTGGAACTAGATGGCCATTAAAGTTCCCTCCCACCCCAAACCATTCTATCACTCTATTGTAAGTTCCTCCAGACTTTGGGTAATCCATAATGGACTTTGGTAAAATCAGCTTTGGGCCCTTAGATTGCAACGAGGCTTTTGTGCCGGGTCTGCCCGTCCTCCTGGCAACTGGGCGGGGTTTCTCCGTGATTTTGCAGCTTCAGGTCTCCACCAGTGAGTGCAGTGGAAACACAATTTCTCTGTGGCCGAGAAGTAGCAAAAGATTAAACCGGTGAAATCGAGCGGCCACCAGACTGAGGACAGACACACGAACAGGTACCCCTGCTCTAGAACAGCCTATTTCCAGCCATGTCCGTGGCAGGTGCAGCCGGCGCCCCGCAGCACAGCAGCAGCAGCAGCAGCAGGGCCCGCCGGGACTCCCAGCGCCGCGGGGATCCCTCCTCCACCGGGCAGCGCGCGTCACCCGGGCGGCCCGGCCGGCGCTGCGGCCCAGGCCCGGCCCCCTCGATCCGGGTATCACCGCCCCGGGGCGGCCCCGCCGCCGCCCCCTGTGCCGCGGCGGGAGAGCTGCGGGCTCTGGGCCGGACGCGCTGCTGCTCCCGGCTTGGCCCGGCCCGGCCCGGCCGTACGTACGTAGCGGGGGCGGCGCTGGGCTCGCGGCCGGCGCTGGGCTCGAGGCCGGCGCTGCCGGGGCGGCGGGGGCCGGGGCCGGGGCCGGGGCGGCTGCGGGTGGGCAGGAGGCGAGCGCGGGGCTCGGGCAGCCCTCGGCGCGGTGGGGCTGGGGGACCGGCGTGACGCCCCTCCGGGCGGCGCTCCGGCCTGACAGCTGGGTTTCCGCCTCTCTGCGGTGGCGGAAAATCCGATTATATGAGTTTCTCGCATTAAAACAAAAAAATCTCAGGATGCCGGGACGGTTAAGAGTGAAGGCTTCGGTCCTGCCCACGTGCCAGCGCCCCTCACACCCCCAAACCCACTTTGAGCTTGTTTTTTGCTGCCTCGTATTGCAGAACCTGTAAAAAGTCTAACTTAGCGTCTGCGGTTCTTCCTGCCTTATCCTTTCGTGGTTTCAGAGCAGAGCAAGTCACTTGCGTAGAGCACTGGAAAACATCTTAAACTCTTTTATTGTTGTCTCACAATTCTAGGAGCGTGCAGAAATGTCTCCCTTCGAAAATAGAGGACTAATGCTGGGCATAATGGCAGGGACTGCTGGATTAAGCCTGGTGCTGGTTTGTTACCGCAAGATCCGAAAGCCGGGTGCAGCTGTGCGTATTCGAGGGTTCCAGGATCTAGGTAACAGAATTAATTCTGTGGTCTTGCCACAGAATGAGGCTCCTAATGATCAAGGAGCAGTAATGGTTTTACATGGAAGGCAACTGCAGATCCTAGAAAAATTGAATGGCCTGCTACTAACCGTGGACGAACTGAAGAGAGAGGTGGAATTTCTGAAAGAAGCTATTCCGAAACTTGAAGAGCTTGTTCGAAATGAGCTTCAGGGAAGTGGTGATGTTCAGAGAGTTAGCCCATCACACAGAGCAACAAGGCGGAGAAAAGCAGAGACAGCTCCTAGAGAGACTACCAGCTCTGAGGAGGCAGAAAGTGAAGGAGGGTGAGTTAATAATAATCTGCATATTCTACTGTACAAATGCAGTGCAAGTTGCATCATTACCTAAATGAAACTGTAAACAGGAGCCTTTTAAAAGTTTGATATAGATTTTATACTTCTGGAAAAATAATTGCAAACGTTCAGATTAACAGCTTTTAGATCAGAGAAGACTTGGTGACCATCTCTGAGTCTGCACGATGGCTGAAGTTGGCTTAATGCCAAGCATAATACAGATTCTTTTTTAAGAGTGTGTTTGGTAACACTAATGCAGTATTGCTACATAGCTATGCAATAAGAGGCAAAGTTCAGAATAAAGTGTAATTTTAAAAGTTCTTCTAGTGCAAAGTGTCTTTGACAGAGTTTATTCCAACTGTACAAACGCTCATGTGCTTTTCCTGATAATTGTTTTTTATCAGCCTCACAGATGAGTTATTACCATGTTCTGCCTAGAGGCATTGCGTACTATGGAAGCTACGTCTGAAAGAACCTCTGTACAAGTGGCAATGTTTATGTATATCAGCTGTTGTATACACTCTTTGGTGCCTCAGAAAGTGACCGTGAGGAATTTAGAGTACTGACTCAGTCAGGTGGAAAGTTCCTAGTTTGATCACATCTTGTAGTCACGTTATAGGTAATGGGGTCTTTTATTCTCATGAGTTGAGAAACACACTGGGGGATGATTTCTACTAGGATTCCAGGAGAGGCACTATATTTTTGTCTTGACATTAATCTCCTGTAATTACAACTTTGTTTTGGTATAATCAGATTAGATACTTAGGTGCAATTTACTAATACTATGTTTATAGCAACTGAGTTTTTTGAGCTACTTCTCAGCATGTCTTACACATCTGTGTAGGCAGCATTATGTCTGTAAATTGCCCATCTTATGTCACCTTTTCTCTTTAAAATATTTTAACTAACTGTAATATTCTGGAGACAGCTAACACGCTGCATGTTAATGGAATTCTATATTTAACAGTTTCTCCACATTCATTGTCAGTTCCTGTGAGCAGAATTTCTTTCTATGTTACATCCCAGCCCACATGGTTCACAAGTCTTATATTTTGATACCATATTTTAAGACTTGTCAGTTCTATTATGAGCGAGTTCTTTATTTTAGGTATTCGGGGTTGGCATAAGTATTCAACCAGAGTCCTCCTTCATCTGGTGTGGAAACATCTTGGTTCTCTTAGTTTCCCAGATGATTTCATCCATTGCTTGGTTTGCATGGGCCTTCATGTTATGAATAAAATATTCAGAGATGCAGATAAGGCAAAGGGACCAGTTAACGAATTACCAAGTCCACAGACACAATGCAAGGGTTATAATTTATAATTTATTGCTTTTATAATTTATTATTTGTTGTCATTATTTATTATTTGAGAAAATCCTGTTTTCTGATCAGGAGTGATGTGTTGCTGTTAGAAAACAAGCCAAGGGAACTTGTGTGTTCAGGTTCTTGTGTGTGACGAAGAAGCTGGTGCGGTGATCCAATACAAGTGATTATAGTGTGCAAGAGCATTGAGTGTGTCCTTAAGAGAGGCCTTCTCTGACAAGTATTTGTGTACACTCAGAGGCAAGGAAGATAATTCAAGGTTACAGTTAGCATTAGTCATTTGGCTATGTTCTTTCCCAATGCTGTTTTTCAGTCCCTTATGAAAAAAGGTGGGATTTTTTCTTATTAACACCTTGTACTTGATGTGTTTGTTTTTCATATCTTCTCTCAATTTGAGATAATTTGATTTCATTTTAGTAAACAGTATTTTTTTTCTTCCTCTTGCAAATAGATTGTCAATCCTAATGTGTACAGTTGCAATATATATAGCTTTTTCCAAGGTCTCCTGTAACTTTAATGACTGGTGCATGGCCAGTAGGGTCAATAGCAACACTTGGGTTTTTTCCAGTTACTCTACATCACTACTTCATATGCTGTAGGCATTACACCAAGTGCATTGTTTTATACTCTTCTGTGGCTAATTCCACACACAATGGTGCATTCAGGTGCTTGTTTTTGCACTACAGAAAAAAGGTTTTGCTCTTTGTTACTGATAAAACATTTTTTTCACCTTTCTATACTCCCATCTAAAGTGCATTGTGTTTCACTGCCTCAGCAGTAATTTCATGATCTAGAAGATAGGACTTTGCTTGAGTTAAGCACTTCTGTTTTTAATTGACGAATGGGTCGATGCTGGGAATTGACAGATAAACTAATCTGAAGAGTTTTATGGATTTGTGCTGGATGACTACATTGGTTTCAGGTTTGTAAACTTCTTCCAGAAAAGCTTTTAGTACTTCCTAGTTTTTACATTAAATATTGGAAGCTGACAGTCTCTAATAAGGCCCTCACTGGTTTGATCTGTTCTGGGCATATTCTCAATGTCACTGTTGGTATTCAACACCTTGGGAAGAGAAGTTTTCTCTTTTGCCTTTCAAAAATTATGTATTTCTGTAAGTGGAGAAATATCCTGTGTGTTTTAATAAATGAGCTATATTTTGACATAATGACAGTCTGAATGGAAGGGGCACTGAATGGATGAGACATTAAATGGTAAAGAGTCTGTGGTTTCTAGTCTGTGCTTCTCTGTATTCAATTTTTCTTTTTTAGTTTGTTTCAGTTCCAGTAATGTCCTAGTGAAAACTTCAATGTTTAACATTTGAGAATGTGTAACAAGCACTCATTTATTTACAAATACAATAAATTGTGTCTAGATGATCACCTGGATTGGAACATGTCACCGAATTCTCCTCTTTGTGATTTTCAAGTTGTTTCCTCCCTGATATGGCAGTGATGAGCCCTGGACATCAGTGTCATTTTGGAGCCTGTCTTCAGCTGGCCCAGCATCCAAGCTCTTCAAATTGCATTTGGCATCAGGCACCAGAAAGATTCACTTGAGTCAATTCTTCTCTGATAGATGCTCTGTTTATAATTTTTCCTTGAAATAGTTTAGTCAACAGGAAAAGAAATTTGCCCTGCCTGCTTCTGAGTATCATTTCACTTAGCATTTTCTAATTTATTTTGCTGTTCATTTATTTTAAATGCAACCTTCAGCTGGCTTAAGAATCCAGTTTGCCAAACCTTTCCTTGAAAGCCACTAATCATTACTGATGGATATGCAGTTTGCTGAATCATACAGTGCAAATTTGATCCAGATCCATCTGTGACATAAAATCGCCTTTCTGTGGAATTAGCCAGAGCAGATGAGAGGGTGTTTGTGTCAGCCTGTGTTTTTCTTCTAAGTTGGCAGGGAGATGACAGATGATATTTGATCTGTGTAAAAGCTGAAGTGTTGTGAACAAATGATACCTGGTTAGGCCCAGTGTCTGCCAATTTACTGACACCCCAACACAGTTTTTGAACCACCCAACTGTGTTTATACCACAGGGGTGTTTTATACCATGTAGCTTGTTTTAATCCAGTACTGGGTGCTGGGATTTACTGAACTGCTTAGCCACAGTGGGGTGAGTCTCCAGCACACTTTGCATTTGTCCTTTGGACTTTGAACAGTCCATTGTGATACAACTGAGTCCTGTTGGTTGATCGTTGCTCCTCACGTTCTTATCACTGTTTTTCTCTTTTATTTAAAATCTGTTGGTAATAAAGGTGAAAACAAGTTGGCACTGACTCTGGACATTTTTTAAACATTGTTCAATTTTTTCAAATATTGATCAATGTGTTTGTCACTTGTAAATCACTTTTCTGTTTATCATCTGATAAAACCTCTTGCAGGAAAATGCCAGGTAAAATTGCAGCTTTCTGTTATATGGAATATTTGTAAAGCAAACAATAATGACTATTCCTTGTTTTCTGTTTATTTCTATTTTGGAGTAGTGTTATCAGTCCTTAAAGTCCTGGAGTTTTTAAACTGTGTTAAGAAGACTCTCCACTTCTGTTTGTGTCAGTACTGATTTCAGTGCTGTAGAATGCATAGATATCTAAGACTGTTAGCTGCTTTGTTGAAGGCAGATAGTGCCCAACAAGTAAATTGAAAATCATGATGTTCTGATCAACATTTAATAGGGTCTGTTCCACATTTAAATACTTTGAGGGTTCATAAAGCAGGTAAATAGAGGAGCTAGGAGAGTTTGCTAGTACAGTGGAGATGAGAGGGAATGGGTAAGACATGACCCTGATGTCTCTGCTGTTTTGTAATTAGCTCCTTCTGGGTTCACATGGTCTGTTAGATAGTGACCTACTTCACACTTTTTCTATGAGTCTCCCAAAAAATATATTACTTACCTGATGTCATATGAATTTGATGTTTGGCCTCAATTTGATGTTTTGTCATGACATTTGTGCTGGACAAAGCACAAATGATGTTTTGACATGATGTTTTGTCATGATGTAGTGCTGCTGGAAATCTCTGCTGGGCTTGTTTGGACTGACAGCCCAATGGGCTTGAGCATCAGCCCAACCTTGTATTTGTCATCCAGCCATTGTATTTTTGCTGGGAGAATAGCATTTTCTAATAATCTTTTTTATCTGTTATCTAACATGGGGACAGTAATGACCATAGAAATTTTAGCAGATGTTTATGCAGCAAAGGTAAAGAATACAACACCAACACTGACTTCCAAACACTGACCTGCCTGATTAGGTAGCATCTGATGCAGTGCCCAAATTCCTGTAACTAAGGATATTGTCTTTACTGCTTAGTTGTTGCTCTTTTATATTGTCTAGTACCCTTAGTTTAGGTTGGGAATTGCCCATATCCTCAGTGCATTTATCTTTTATTAAGGGGGAATGGAGCATCTAAACCATGTGAGGAAAGATACTTTCCAAGCCTACTTCACATCACAGACTTTTGTATTGGAGCTAAAAGATTGTCCCACTCCCAGGAACTCCCTTATACATTCAGTTAAGTTGGGGCTCTTATAAATGCAGCCATGATATATATCTGTGCCCACTTCAAAATAACTATGGAAGAACCATATGCTGTGTTTTTAAACATGCTTCAGAAAAGGAAAATAAATGTTCAGTGACTGAGTATAGTCTCTGCAAGATACAGCATATGATGTGTCATCAACTTCAGCATTATCAAGATTTTGTAAAAAAATCTGTAAAAACATGAAGTTTCCCATCTCTGTTCAGCTCAATGGTATTTTTCAGTTTGAACATGTACACGTGGTCTGTGTATACATTGTTTATATCCAAATGTATTTTTGACTCCTCTTTCTGGTGTCACTGGGTGAATTTTGCAGCTTCATTAATTTTGCCACATCTAGCACTTCTGTAGCTTTATAAGCATTGGTTCATTTACAGGCTGGAAGTGTATCTGCTCTGATACACTCATCTGTTCTGAAGGCAACATACTGAAAACAGAATCTTTGAAAGCCATCATTAATAACCTTCATTTTGACTGCTAGCATTCTGTCCTGGTTATATTTCTGAAAAAATAAATAGTTTTTTTTTGTATTCTGACTGTTATGGTCTATTTTGATTATTCAGTTACTCAATGTGTATAGTACATTCCATGTTTTTCATACTTGTAGTAACCATTTAGAGAATCTCTGAACCTGGCAGCTGATAGGTTTACATTATTACTTTTCCCCAGAGCAATATTTTCAAAAGTGGAAATGCAGAAGATGAGGCTTCTCTGTCCATCTTTAGATGGCTGCTTTTTAAAACACAAAAGGCTGCTTTTTAAAAACAATGCTATCAGCTGCTCCTCTTTGAAATTGGAGTACCCTAATATATTCTCAGCACTTTGGACAGTAAGGCCACCTGCTTATCTCTGTGTGATATTTATGCTTTTGCAAATATTTCTTTGCCCTTGACTGCCTTGTGCACTAAGCATCACAAATCAATATAAGCTTTTTTCCAGTTTCAGATACTCTGAACTTCAGAATGCTCAGGAGAAATAACGAATTTATAACAATGGTGTTATTTTTATTGGCTTGTATTTAGATCTTAAAAGTGTTTAAGAAAATATTGTATAAATGATTGTTATAGGACTTTTATTTTGGTTAGTAAGCTCATTCCTTGTTCAAAAAATAGGGGAATTGAGGTAAAGAGTTGAAGAGGCCTATTCAGGGTTACAGAGCATGTCTTAAAACACATTAATGATTTCAAGTGTTCTGCATATGAAACACAAGGCTACATGTGTTTCTAATATGTATCTGCATTTTTTTAATGGAGTATTAGGCAGCAGTACAATTACTTACCTGTTATGTTTGGAATATGACTGTGCTATCCCTTTGAAGATAAAGGTTTTGTAATAATAATAAGCTTGATATCCTTAATAAAAAATCCTTTAAAGTTGGACAACCAGGATAAATTGTGCTCTGAAACTCTTGCTCTTTATTTAACAGTGCCTCTTTTTTTTTTTTAAGAAAAAAATGGTTGTTTTTTTCTGTGATTTTAGTTACCTTACCGCCCATACTGATTCTGAAGAAGACTCCGAGGAAGAAAAGAGATGGACGAAATCACCTGATGCCATGGTGGAATCAGAAAAAGATGAAGACTTACTTAATTTTTTACAGCAGGTGGACAATTTGCACAAGGGTTCAGAGGTTGATAAAAAGGAGGGCTTCAGACTGCTGCTTGAGAACGATGACAAGGTAGTGTGGGTAAACTTAACATTATGTTGCTATTGACTTATACTTAACTCTTCTCAAAAGAACTAAATACAAGCTTTAAAATCCACATAGAAATGGACTATGAAATTTCAAGCATATTTTTAAAATACAGTCAAAAAGCAGTATTGCAGAGTGGTGTCAATATTCATGTTGTGTGGACGTAGGAGTTCTTCCATTTTATATCCCTTTCTGATTCAATAACCTTGAAGCTTTGTTTGACAGAGGAGTTAAGCCTCTGTCAAACAAAGCCCATGATCTTTCCATGAAAGAAAGATCATGGGCTTTTTTCAATGTAAAATACACTTACTTCTGCTGGTTTTGGCATAGTCTGTGTGAGAAAATCCTGTAAAATTAAGTAATAAACCAGACCTACTGTTCTGAAACTGTGAGCATCTCGTCTGCTCATACCTTTCTAATACCATTCATGTGAATTTTTCCTTTGGCATTACTGGGCCCATATGTAACTCCAGATAAAATTTAAAGGTGGTTTGATGTGCAGTTCTCAGTTCAGTGTACCATTTTATTCTGGTTTGGCAAGCATTAGTTCTAACTGTATTTTCATCTGAATATTGGAATACCAAGAAAGGTAAATGAGATATTGTGAGTGAGTGTGGTGCTTATGACTTCCCTAAAGAAAATACACATCACTTTGTTCAGGGATTTGTTGTGTTTTGCTGGATTACCTTGTAAATGTTTATACTGAAAGAAGTTTAAACTGATTTAAAAACAAAACCTCTTCAGACAGTCTAGGGTATTTCCAAAAGCTGTATTCTCTTTTGTCCATGGAAGATTGGTCAATTGGTTCTCACATGAAACTAAAAGTAGTATGTAGAAGAATGGAAAATTAACAAAAAATTATGCCATCTTCTGATTATTTACTTTCAGCATGTTATTAATTTTAAGCATTGTGAAAGTAAACTGTTTAAATCACATTCTGATCAGTTTAATTATGTAGCTGTCCTCTACTTTCAGTATGAAAACTGTGTGGACTTTCTTTGGAGGCTTGCACGTGCTTATGGAGATCTGTTTGAGATGACTACTGATGCTGAGGAGAAGAGGAAATATGTAACTGATGGTAAGAGGAAAAATGTTTATGAAGAATGCCATATGAATGTAGTGAAACATGCTTTGAACTTTGGTTAAGTTTTCCAATGTAAGGAATTTGCAATCCAATAGATGGGAGCATTTGTACTGTAATGGTAATGTTTTGTACAGTAAACCACCACAGTTTGCAACTTCAGTTCACTCTTTCCTCAATGAGAGATCCAAAATCAGTGGCAGACAAATATAATGGGTCATTATTGGTGGCTGTTGTCTCTGCAGATGGCTGTAAAATCCTGTATTTTGTTGAGAAACAGATGGATACAGAATGTGAAAACTCCCAGATGTTTTTAGCACAGTTTCTTAATTGCATCTTTGGGAGAGCAAGAGGAATGAATAAATGCTGAGGCTGGGTCAAGGTTTGTTTTTCTGCTTTCCAGTCGTCAGGGAGCGCTCCTTCGTATCAGCAGTCTCTTTTGTGGTGATGAAACTCTGTGAATCTGGAGGAACTGTTGACCAGAAAGAGAAGTGGTGTGTGACAATTGATGTTGCTTCCAGACATCTCACCCCATGTGTCCTGTTTGACAATTTAATCTCTACAAGATTTTTAATTTTCTCCATCATAGCACTTTTTTTTTTTTGGTTGCTTTTAAAATCATTGCCCAGCGTTTCACTGTCTGGAAGGATATTGGCTAGAGGAGCAGTTTGTTTGCCTTTTTATTTTGGGCCTTCTTTTTATTACATTAAAACCTACATTTTCTCTATACTGTGTCACTCTCCTCCAGTCAAGGCACTGTTTTTAAAATAATCTTTTTTGCCTTTATCTCAGAATGTTTCTCTCTTTCTTTTGTCTCTCCATTTCCCCTTCTTTTTTTGCCGCACCAAATTGGGTTTTGTAAGTGTAACCCAAGTTTGGGTTGTTTTGTCTTTTGTGACACCTCTCATTGACTTTTTGTTGTGTTGGCAGTGACAGTGTCACTGACAAAGCAGTTTCAGCTGCACTTTGTCATCCTTAAAGGCAGTGTGATGCCTTCATGCTGTTGTAACATATTCCACAGTCACCCTCAGTGTGTTCAACATCCTTCCTTTTTCCAATCCTTTTGTCCTCTAAATACTCCTGAAGACTTGCGCTGTCTTAGCAACTTACTTGATACTGTCTTTGCTTTAGTAGCAACTTGGCTTTGTACATAAATCCTACAGTGGGGATTATGACACAAAGTAAATGAAAACGGTAAATTCTGTTGCTGAATCTTTTGCTTTTACCAGTGACTGGACTTGAAGCTGGCCAGGACTGTGGGGGACAATAAAGAGTTTTTTTTCAAATGTATTAATGGCAATAAGCAGTGTAAAAATGACATCAGCCCATTACAGGATGAGGGTGGTTGCCTCACAAACGGGTACATGGACAAGGCAGAGATGTTTAATGTGTTCTTTGCCTCTGTCTTCAACACGGGTAATGGAGCAAGGGGTTATCAGTGCCCTGAGCTGGAGTACCATGGCTGCAAGAATGATCAATTCCTAGTCAACCTGGAAATTGTGTATGATCTGCTGCTTCAGCTGGATTCCTAAAAATCTGTGGGGCCTGATGGGATTCGTCCAACAATCCTCAAAGAACTAGTTGGTGTCATCTCAAAACCTCTCCTGATAATTTTTGAGCAGTCTTGGGAATCTGGAGAGGTCCAGCTGACTGGAAGTTGGCTGACATTGTCCTGATTTTCAAAAAGGGCAAGAAGGAGGACCCTGGCAACTATAGGTCTGTCAGTCTTACTTCAGTGCCTGGTGAAGTTATGGAGCAGATTATTCTGGGAGGTACAGAAAAACATCTGGAGGACAATGCAGCCATTGGTCACAGCCAGCACAGCTTCATGAAAGGAAAGTCCTGCTTATCAAACCTGATTTCCTTTTATGACAAAGTATCCCACCTAGTTGATCAAGGGAAACCAGTTGATATAATATTTTTGCATATCAGTAAAGCTTTGGATACTGTCTCTCACAAGATCTTTCTGGACAAAATGTGCAGCACACAGCTGGATAAACACATCATGGGATGGGTGAGCAGCTGGCTCACGGGCCAGGCACAAAGGGTTACAGTGAATGGGATGACATCAGACTGGGGACCTGTCACTAGGGGGGTTCCACAGGGCTCCATTCTCGGCCCTGTGCTCTTCAACATCTTCATAAATGACTTGGACACAGGACTGGAAGGGACACAGAGCAAGTTCACAGAGGATACAGAACTGGGAGGAGCTGTTGAATACCTTGAGGGCAGAGAGAACCTCAACAAACCAGAGACCTGGGCAATCACCAACGGTGTGAAGTTCAACAAGGGAAAGTGTTGGATTCTGTACCTGGGATGGGACAGCCCTGGATGTACAGACAGGCTGGGGAATGAGATGCTGGAGAGCAGCACCATGGATCCTGGTCACTGGCAAGTTGAATATGAGCCAGCAGTGCCCTGGCAGCCAGGAGGGCCAGCCCTGTCCTGGGGAGCATCAGGGACAGCATCACCAGCCGGGCAAGGGAGGGGATTGTGCTGCTCTGCTCTGCACTGGAGCAGCCTCACCTTGAGTGCTGGGGGCAGTTTTGGGTGACACAATGTAAAAATGACACTGAACTATTGGGGAGCATCCAAAGGAGGGCCACGAGGGCAGTGAAGGACCTTGTTGGGAAGCCACATGAGGAGCAGCTGAGGTCACTTGGTCTGTTCAGTTTGGAGAAGAGGAGACTGAGGGGAAACCTTGTTGCAGCTACAACTTCCTCATGAGGAGAAGAGGAGGGGCAGACACTGATGTCTGTGGTGCCAGTGACAGCACCCAAGGGAATGGACTGAAGTTGTGTCAGGGAGGTTTAGGATGGATATGAAGAAAAGGCTATTCACCAGAGTATGGTTGGGCACTGGACCAGCTCCCCAGGGAAGTAGTCAAGCACAGCCTGACAGAGTTCAAGAAGCATTTGGACAATGCTGTCAGGCACCCGGTGTGACTTTTGGAGTGGTCCTGTGCAAGCCAGGAATTGGATTCAATGATCTTTGTAGGTCCTTTCCAAACTCAGCAGATTCTGTGATTCTGTAACTGCATGTAACCTCAGCTGATGAATGATAGCAAAAGACAGGGAGAGATATAGAATGATGGGATGAAAGTGAGTCTTAGGTGTTGAGTAACCAGCCTAGTTTGGCTCGTTCTCATGAAGTGGGGGTGGTGGCAGCCTTTTTCATCTCAGTTTTTGGAAGTGCTGCAGAGGGCTTGAGACTGCAGGAGAGCTGGCAGTAGTTTCATGGTTATTTTTCATTCCACTGGGTAGGAGGACTGTGTATGCTATTCTTTGTTTTTATGAAGTTAACTTACAATACAGAAATGTCAGTGCAGCTTAATTGGTTGCAGCTGAGACTCTGCAAACAGCAAGCATCTCATCTGAACTTCTTACTGGGGATGTGGGTTTGATCAAATCACCTACTGTCATCTTTATTCAGTTAAAAGTGGAACTTAAGGGAAGGCTTTGTGCTAGAAAGGAACTTCAGCTGGTTTATTCTTGTACCAAGGCATTGAAATGGCTTTGCTGGTTCTTCTGACAGGTACTTGTCTGACCTGCTTTTAAGGCTCTTCAGTCTTTCAGACATGATGGCCTCCTTTGGCAGTCCAGTCCAATCCTTCCCTGATTTAACTGCATCTGAACTGGATTTTAAAGGAAAATACTAAAATTGCATGTGTAGTTTATATATACTTATATGCAAGTGTATGACTATGTAAATGAAGTAAAGCCAGGATGTTACATTGTTCATCTAAATGTTTCTAAGAACGGGAAGCAATTTCTTTGCTGCTAGAGTAAATCAGATTGCTTTGTTCTTGGGAGTCACCTAAAATGTGGAAGAGTGAAATAAATCCTTTCATATATTGTACTCCATTTACAGGAAAGATTAAAGCTGAAAAAGCTATTCAGCTGGATGCTGGGAGTGCTGAGAGTCACCAGTGGTAAGTTTGACAAAGTTTTACAAACTTGTGTACATTTATTAAGTTCAAGGAAAAAACCCCAGCCTGACATCAGTTTCATAAATTAGTCATTAATCTTTTTTCATAGTTTTATGAAATTCAGTTATTACCAGTTGCTACTAAAAATTACATTGAAATATTCTGTGAAGCATTTACTATAGCATGTGAAACAACTCAATAACCATACTTCAATAAGTACCAAGAAATGGAAATAACAGTATTTGCTTAAGCCACTATTTTGTTGCTCAGAGAAGCCATAGTTTTCCATTTGCCTTCCCTTTCAACAATTCACAAAATAATGTCATTTGACCCTGAATTGTCCTTTCCTTTTCTTATAATAGTCTAAATTGTGATAATTAAAAATAGGTATAGAGGACTATGGAAATTTGAATTAACTTCTCAATTTTTGTTTTATCGTACAGTTTTTCTCCAAGCGTGACTCTTAATTTAGTTTTGTAGACCTTGCCAGAACTAACAAACTCTGCAAATATAAATATTTCTTTATCAAATCAACATTATCAGGTAAAAGATAATTCTGCTGAGTTCTAGCTGATAGTTCCTCACCTTAGTATTTTATTAGTAAATTTTACTAAGCTCCTGATTTCTTTTCTAATATTATTAGCTTTTCGTCTCAATTTTGGTCTCTACATTCTTCATTAATTTTGTCTTTGCACTTGTGGGATGGGATTTCACCAAACTTCTTCATATCCAAAACAAATACTTTTACCCCAGGCTCCTTTCACAATCTAAAGGAATCAGCCACTTCTGGAGTGCACTTCACTGGAGTCAGTTTTGCTCATTTAGTCTTGCATGAGGGTGAGATGAATTTCTCCTGGGGCTCAGTTGACAACATCTCCGTTGCCAACAAAGGGAGCACATGTCAGCTATCTCAGGTTTAGATACTTGATTAGTCACAGACATTGTAATTTAATTAGGTAATTCTCTGTCTTGCTTTCTCTCTTTCTGTAAGCAATTTAAACCCATTTCTGCTCTTTGCTTCACAACAGCCATGGCCACTTCCTCAGGGTAATGCTGGTGTACCCCTCTCAGCTAGAACTCTTTGTATAAACAACCACAAAATCACATTCAAGAATGAATCCTGCCCCTCCCTTCCTCCTCAGCCCACAAGACTGACATCTCCTAGTATAAATGCAGCTTCACTGGCAGAAACTATTCTGATAAACCCTTACATATTGTGCAGGGAGATGTAGGTGGTCTGCTGGACTTCACATGTGAGATCCTGTCCTGGCAGGAACATCTAGCAGGGGAAGAATTATGAGTGTAAGGAGATGTGTTCCAGAGGTTAGCTCAGAAAGCCAAATTGAGAGGTTTAAGAGGAAAATCTTACATTTTTTAAGCTACTGCTTCTTGCAACAGGCAATGGATTTTTGTATGGTTTGCAGTTTTCATCCTTCATGTATCTGAGTTGCAAGTGAACATGAGGTTTTTATCAGTTATTGTTTAACTGATGTCTTTCTAGAGGTATAGATAGACACTACAGATTAAAATAGTTCACTATATTTTTTTCTGAATATATTATTGGCTTGTCTTTGTTTTCTGACATCTTTCTGACTTACTGCATGATTTTTAAAGTGTGATGTAAGTGTAATGGTTGTGCCAATCTAACCGAGGCTCTAAAGCTGGGCAGAATGGGCTTTCATGCTCCAGAGAGACTTTGGTATATTTTTGTTTAGCATTACAATAGTTGTTCCATCTGTGGTCCCAATAGATATTTTTGTGCTGTGCTGCTACTTAACCAATTAGACTTGTTTTGTAACTTATTTTTTAAAGTTATTTTATTCTATTTTATGCTTTATAAAGTGTTTTACACACATTTAATTGATTTAATGTTTATTTCTGACTGTTTCTGAGGTTTGAGGCCATTTAGGTTTGTAAATGCATCCCCTCATGGATTAACATTTTATTTCAAAGGTGGTTTTTGTTGTATGGGCTTTTTAAAATCATTAACTTAATTAATGAAATTACTGGAAGATAATGGACCCAGCACTAAACTTTGGGTGACACCAGTAGGGATGCTCAGGTTCACATGAACCTGGTTCTGCAACCATCTCTACAGGTGATTTAATCTAAATATTTCCACAGTTATGTTTTGAGGAACATCAGGTAGGACAAAGTCAAAGGCCACATAAACAAGGTGTGTCTCATTTGTTGCATTCCTGTTACCCAGGCTTTTTAATCTTGCCAGAATTCTTCTTTTATCCTGTTTTTTCACAAAAATCTTGTGTTAACTGTTTTGTATGGTTATGCACTTCCAGAATAATTTATCCTGTATTGTCTTCATGCTAGCTGGTTTGCCTGTAACACTTCTTCTCCCTGGTTTGCCTTTTTGCTTGCTGTTGGGGCTTTCTGCATTACTTACAAGACTTCTGTAGTCAGCTCTGTGCCAGATCTATATTGTTTGAGTCTGGCCTAATGCAAATTTTTTCAGTTTATCTAAATATTATTTCACATGTTAATCCCCATGAACAGGAAATAAGACTTCAGGGAATCTCTGTAAAAACTGTTCTCTCAAAGTTGTAAACAAACAGAATTTTACCTGAGGTTATAAATAGAAAAGACTGTGTGTAAACAGATAACGATGCAATACAATTAAGTTATGAATAAATAATATGTGAAAGTAATATGAAATCCATAGTTAATAAGAATATTTATAATAGAGAAAAGAGCTGAAAAGAAAAAAATAGAACAAATATTTGTACAAAAAGATGCTAGGATCACTAGTGGGTGGTCAGGATCAGAGCTGAAGGGCAGTGCCCAGCTCCAGATGGACGAGTGGATGTTCTGTCTCTGTCATATGTGCCTGCATGTGAGCAAGGGCCTGATCCTGCACCTAGCGGGGAGGGAGAGTTCAAAGGCAGCATGTGCCATTTGATGTGCCAGGATATTTGCATGGCATGACAGATATCACACAGGACCTCTGGGGTCCCTACACTTCCAGGCCATCATCCAGAAGTGGTGAGAAACCCTAGGGCATCTCCAGTGGCAGTAGGCATCGGTGTATGGGCAGGGGTCCTGTGAATTGAACAGGGTCTCTGCTGGCTGCAACAGAGAGAAATGAGAGCTCAGCATGAGTGCAAGGTCAGTGTGAAGGCAATGCTGTCTGAGACCAAAATACTTCCTTTTCATCTCACTGCCAACATAACATTTTCTAAGGCTGTACAAGGTAAATAATCCTAGCCTGTGTAAGATGAGCCCATCTGTTTGTTGCATGTAAGGCTATGTCAGTCTGTATCAGCTATTGATAACCAACCTGGTTTTCTGACCTTGACTGAAGAAAGTTTAGAAAGTTTTTCTTGATTTCTTACTAATTTCTGATGGGGTTTGATATTTCCAATCAGCACAACTGAGTTTTCACTCATGTTGGGTATAGCTGCTATCTATGTTGTCCACTCATACATTATTTCTAGTGTTCTCTTAAACTGTTTAATATATTATGGCTTACTAAGTGAGTGAGGATTAAATGATAGCCTGTTCTTTTCCTGGTCCTGTACCTTGCTCTCTATTTACAGTTAACCCTTTTGCAGCTGGGGGGATGTAAGTGAGGAAGAAATTGAATTCAGCCTCATTGGTTTCATCTTTTGCCATTATTTCCTCATTTCTAAATGTTCTGCAGTTTCATTACTGGTTTCTTTTTCCTTCTGGTGTATTTATAGAACTTCTTCTTATTGTCTTACCTAGCTTAGATGTGGACTCTTGTTTTTATTTTTAGAGTAAATTTCTTTTGGGTTTTAAGTTAATTGGGAATTCCTCAATGGAACTGAATTAATCTAAAAATATTCCCTGCTGTGACTAAAGGGTCATTTGGAGTTGTGTTGTTGAATATTGTCTCTTACTAAATCTTTTATAGAGCTTTTCCTAATATTTAGAAATATTAGAAAAAGGCAGTTTTTAATTATTTCTTTTTTTTCCATTAAAAATATGCACTATGCCTGTCATGCAGTGGTTAGGTTTGTAGACCCATTTGGACATTTATTTTGGAAGATTATCCCTGCTGCTTGAAAGTTCTATATACCAAAATAAACAGGTTCTTGTGACACTTTGACACACATAATTTTCCTAGTGTAGATAAAGTTATACAAGAAAAAGCATCCCTTTTCCAGAGCAGGTATTTTTCTATTTTGTGGAATTGCTGTAAGGTGTCTGTAAGACAGAACACGTTTTTTGTGTCCACCAGTGGAATTTAGTGGAATGGTTCCATGAGCAAACTTGCTAATGTAGGCTTAGAGTTCAGCTGTATTGCCTTACTTTTGATATTTACTTCAGTTAAGAACAAAAAGATGCCATGTAACTTCTTAGTGTATCACCTATATTTTTCTGTAAAATTGTATGATAAAATGATCAACTCTCCAACTGTTGAACTTACTGATTAGAATACTAACAGTATTCAGCGTCAAATTAAATTTGAGGAAACATATGCAGAACAAAGAAAGCAAAATATCTTGAAGTAGTCAGTTGGTTTTGGTAATGAACTGCAGCTGCAAATAATTTTCATATCTGAATCCAGATTTTTGAAAACATGTGATAATACTTAATCTTGTAGTTGCCAATGAGATCAAAAACCTTCAGACTTTTTGAATGTTGACCTCTAAATAACTGAAGTAAATGGCAACACTGGAAAGGAAAAAGAGAGCTTTAATATTTGTATGAACACCCTAAAGAAAGACAGAGTAAATATTCTAAGTGATTTGTGGCTTTGTTCAGCCAGTGTCAATTTTTCAAGTTGTGGAGGAACTCGCATGCAAAAGTTATCATCAGCCATTGCAGGTCTTCTTATTTTTTCCAAGCCTCAAACAAATTCATTTTGTGGGTCAGTGATTCCCAAAGGACAGCTGTGAATACTTGCAGCTCATCTTGGATCATGGAGCATCTTTATCACCCAGATTTTAATTAGAAGTGCTATGTGAACAATTTGATGCTACAGTTGCTTTGTAGTTGTGCTGCTTTACAACTTTACAGTTACAGAAAACAACATGTAGATGCTTAAGAACAGTGCTTTTATTTAAAACTAAACTATCACTTTTAAATTCTTTTGGAAAACCAGTGATTTTTTTATATTTGTGGGAGGTTTGTTGCTGGTTTACTTCAGGAGTTTGGGAAAGAGGTCTGGAAGGTTTCTCTGCTGTTGTGCAGATCCTCACACTTCCTTTTTTGTTGAGGAGAACTTGTTACAGGCCTTGCAAAGAACAAAAAGGTTACTGTTATGGCAAATTTTCAGGAAAGTTGCTTAAAAAGATTATTCTTTGCATTGAGCTTTGGTTTGTTTGCCACAAACAAACTTGGTGCTGCTTTTGAGTTTGTGTTACTCTCTAGAAGTCACCCATTGGTGGGAGTCATACAGCACATCTCATTTAGGTGCAAGTGAAGTTAGCAAGTGAAAACCTAGTAGCTGTAAGTGAAGACCCTTTCTGAACACACCTCCCACAAGAGTTTTCTCTGTTGTGTATTTGAGTGTTCATCAGAAGCACAGATATTTTCACAAGGCCTGGGTGTTCCATGGAAGTGAGCTCCAGAGCTCAGGTACAGTGTCTCACTGGCAGGCAGCGCTACAGAAGAGTAGTGCAGGTTGTTTCCATCAAGGACACAAATAATCATTGTCATTTGGGTATTTTGGTGATTTTACACAAACTTCCCACTAAAAAGTGAACATTCCATCTCAGTAATAGATAATTTGTCAGGTTTGTAGGGTGTAATGGCATAAAAGTAATTTTCCAGTGAAACAAAACTTTTAAAAATTTTGGAATATGTTGTAGGATATGGTCATACTACCAAGAATTTTTAAAATTAAGTCCTCAACTGTTTCTAACTAAATGCTTGTTAACTGCTGCCCTTAATTATCCCTTATTTAAACTTAGATGAGGCAGATAACTTGCAAGTGTCAAGCATCTGTTTCTATCATGCAGTCAGATTTTTCAGGAATTGATAGTTTGTACAGAAATACAAGGTTTCCAGCTCTTAGTTGTTTGCCCTGTATTTGATTCATGGAAAGATCAAAGAAATTTTACAGCAATCTTTGTTCTTAATTACGTGTAATCTTAGTCAGGAATCTTTGAATTATGTATTTTTTTTTTAATAATTGAACATTTCAAATTCAGAAGCCATTTCTCAAAAGCTCTAAGTTGTCCTGAAGTAAGTGGATCAGTGAAACACTGCAGCATACTCATGCAAGTGCAAAGAAGGAAGGTTTGACATGTGAAAAGATCTGTTTACTACAAGCTTTTTGCCAGAATGGTCACAGAGGAAATAATTCTGACAACCTAATGATGCCTATTACATTTCTATCAAGGAGAATTGCTGTGTTATTGTCTCTGAAAGCTATTGTTTCACTCTGTTTCTACACTTGTGAAGACTATCCTGCTAATTTCTTCAAGATTGTATTTCCATCTGTAACAACTGTCTATTATAAAAATAAAAGTTAAATTTCTGGAAACAGGAATTTAGCACAGTTGTGGGTTTCACAGCCTAAGGAATGCTGAACATGGCATTCACATGTTCTACTAGTGAACTTCTGTGAATACACATTAACAGCAGCATTTTCCTTTGATTTGGTATGCTGCATGTGTTGCAGCAAATAAATCCAGAATTCTTAATGCCCTTACCTTTGAGGTTTTTTAAACCAAAGTAGGGGTTTGTCATGTTTTTGCAAGTGTTACCTACACAAGTGTGCACTACATCTGCTGTTTCCCTGGAGCTCAGCTTCAATGCTCTGTTGAACTTTTAATGTGCAAAGTGTATTTCTGCCTATTTCTACCATGTGGACTCAGTTATATTCCCAGAAAAAGGAAAGGGAAATGAAATCCCCATTAGCAAAAAAATCTCTGCAAACAAAATATCACCTAAACACTTCACTTTGCACCTTGGCACATCTTACTTGGTGTGTTGGCCATCTTAGGCATTCTCAGGCACTGATTCCATATCCCCATGAGGATGATCATATACCAATACAAACCAATACTTTACCTTTGCCTGGAAACTTCGTGTCAGATGCATTTTTGTAGATTAAATCTCTTGGTACCAAAGTGATATGATATGAAGTATGAAAAACTGGGATCTCAGGAAGGGCAATGCAACAGGGATCATAATTAGTAGTTTCAGTTGCAAAATCTCTCTACATAGAAATTGGTATCTCATTGAAATAATGTCAAAAAGAAATCCTGTGGGTCTCACTACATTGCAAAGACTGTCAGAATATATAAGTGGGTGAAACTGGTTAGTGAGGGAGTTGGGGGCTAAAATATAAGATGGCATGCACAGAACTGAGCCATGCAGAGGTGGAGAGATGCAGGAACACATTTAGAACTGGAGTGGGAATGAACTTTCTTTTTACTGGGCCTCTTGTGTGCTGCCCACGCATTAGCCTTTGCTCACACTACTTTACATGTTAAATATTTCTCAGATAAGGAGGAGGGAGTGAAAAACAGTTATGAAACACATGAATTAAACTTTGGTGGTGGTAAATATCACAAACTCTCCTCCCATTTGCAAAGTCTTGTCAGATACAATTAAAAAAGTTATGTTTTTCTTTCCTATTGATACTGAGATGCTAAAATGGAGATCTGGATTTCTAAATGTAGTCTATGTGACATAAATGGTTTTTTTAGATTTGGGACATATAAAAGGGTATATAGGAGAGGAAGGAACAAGTCTGGGAAGGTGCATGTTAATTCTGGTTTTGGCCATGTGAAATTTATCAGGGAAAATATAAATAATGCTATATTTAACTGCCCTACGGTGGTTTAATCTGTCTCATGTAGAATAAGCTGTGGATGACAGAGTCTTAAGTGTAGGTATCATTTTTTCTATTAAAATCCAAATTGGCTTGATAAAATTATTGGATCAACCTGCTTCTCTTTTTTTTGGCAATAGGTAAGATATGACCCTTACAGTTTCCCCTGGCCTGAATACACATGTAGCACCAGAAGGGAAAATGTTAATTCACTTTGATTAGGACCTTCTGCATGATGGCTACATAGGTACTTGGCATCCATCTCTGTCAGCTAGAGTTTCTTGCAAGTCTGAGTTCCAGGACATAATGGAGGAGCATGGTGCTGACCCATTATATTGAGTTTGTTCGATTGTGTTTATGCTTAATAAAGGTTTGTTAATTGTGGGGATTAATCATATGCTACTACACTGTGTTCAGTAATTTTTCTTCCGTCTGAGAATAACATTTTTTACACCAACCAAGTACTGTGTCACTTGAGGTGATTATTGTTGTGTTTATCTAGATTAATGTGTCTGGGGCTGGATTTTACAATACCCAGGAGTAGCATCAGCTCAGCAAAGAGGTCATTCCTGGCAGCTCTCTCCTGATACAATTTCTTTTTATTTTTGTCTGTGAAAGTTCTGTAAGCAGTACTCTGATATTCAGAGGGTATGAGGGAGGTAATTGCTGTGCAGAGAACCAGTATTGCTTGTACTTCTAATTGGTGTGCTTTTTACCCATTTCAGTAGATATTTGCATGTTGTTGTATGATCATCTTTTCAGTATTCCCCCTGTTACCACGAGATGGGGCAGGTGACCATGCAGTCCAGGGCTGTGGAAAGAACGACATGGAAAGACTGAGATGGAAGCATTTCTAGTTACTCCCTGCCTCATTTTCTTTGGCCATTTTCTTCACCATGAGAGTGGTGAGGCGCTGGAACAGATTGCCTGGAGAATGGGCATCCCTGGAGGCCAGGCTGGATGGGGCTTTGAGCAGCCTGCTCTCGTGGAAGGGTCCCTGCCTATGGCAGGGCAGTTGAAACTCGATCTTTGAGATCCCTTACAATATAGACCACTCAGTGATTAACATTACCCTTTGCAAACCAAAAAGTTTGACTGGTGTTTTAAACTCTTTGAAAATTATTTGAAATGTCTAAAAATTCTTCTCAGGAAAGAAAGGACACAGTTTTTTATTTTGTTTGGGGGATTTTTTAAGAAATGAAATGAATATATGAATATCCAAAACGCCATAGAATTTCAAAAATTAAATAATTACTTTTTATCAATTGGCTGTCTAGTCCATTTCAAAAGTATAAAATTAAAAAAACCAAACCAAAACAAATTAAAAGAAACTCAGGAAGACTTTTTTTTTTTTTTTTAATAATGGGTATTTAAAGTTAGTAGGTTAGCTTACTTTTAATTCAGTGGAAATTTCATTGGGATTTCCCTCCCAAGAGATTTTAGCTGTAAGTAGAAGTTTTTCTTTGAACTAGTTTAAACTAAGGCCCTCTTTCTTGTCACGCACAGACAGGGAAATACTGCAAGATGCTGGATTAGCTTGTTCGCTTTTCATTGTTTTCTTTTGTAGCAGCAATCCGTTTAGCTATGGTATGCTGAGTTTATCTGATTAGCACTTAATGAGTGAAGGGAATAGGGGCAATGTTGCCTGAGTTACTTAACCCTAATAAAGTTTTCACTACCTCCCCCCTCTTTCTGAATACCTGAACTTTCCTCACCCCCACCCCTTGCCTTTCCCTCAACTACAGCTCGTTCCCATAGGAAATGCACTCTGGCTGCAGCTCTGTCAGCACTAGTGCTGCCATTAGCTGGATTTTGTCCTGTGCACGTTGGTCACAGCAAACACCCTGCCCAAGAGTGCTTGACAGTGTGTCTGGAGCTCTTACAAGCTCAACTGCTGTTCTGCTGACTCCGTGCCTTACCTGGGAACACTTACTGACCAAAACACTTCTGGCCAAAATGACCTGTAGCATGAGCATTTCTGACTTAGAAACCATTAGGTCTAACTGAGCAATAAAGTAATTTCTTGAGTTGTGTTAGCAATGACATTTTGATCAGGGTTCACTGGAGCTTGAATAATTACATTATATAAAGCAATTCAAGAAAGCTGATGTTTAAGAGTGCTTATAAACTGTGTGTGCCATACAGATTGTGGTTGTGTTGCCATAATTAACTCTGTAAGCTTCTTGCATAACTCATGTTTTCCTCTGGACTTCAACTTGATTTCCTTCTTTTAGGATTATATTTTATTTTTGGTTGGTGTTGCATTGTAAAATATTTGATAAAAAAGCAAAATTCTGAAAAATATTAGAAAAGTAATCTACATGAGGTTTTGCTGCTTAACTATTTCTTTGGTGGTTTTGTTAGTTTTATACAGAGGTGCAGAGTTGTCTTAATACCAATGAAAATAGGTCCAAGGAAACTGTAATTTATATCTGTGCAAGAGATTCCTTATGCATAAAAGTTCTATAACTGTTGAAGAAATAAGAAGAAAGCAATAGAAATTTAGGTGGAGTTTCAATAAGATACTAGTGCTGCTTAGGAGATCTGGATCTTTATAGGCTTACCTCTGAAAATATGTTCACTTATAATTGCTTAACAATACAAGTATTTTATAGAAATTATCTCACATTTCTTTTACCACTCAGTGTCCCCAATTTATGATAATCATAGTAATAATAATAGAAATAATAATGGTCTTAGCAATAGAAATCATTAGTAATAGCAGTAGTGATCCTGTTAGAGCAGATTGTGTGTGTATGTTTTCAAATTTTAAAGATACTAGAAGAGTATCAGAAGTGCAGGATTGCACTGGGATACTTGGGAAGGGTAGAAGGCAACTGTGAATGTTTCTGAGGTGTGTGCAGCTTCCAACTGGGCACACCCCAAGCATTTGCCTTCCTGGGTGAGTTTCTGCAGCTGGTGGTGCTCACATTCCCAGTGAAGTGCAGAGCACAATGTGTCAAGGTAAACTGCTGTCAGTAGAGCCAGTCTGGAAGTGTTGCACTCTGAACTAAATGGCTTAAATTTTGGAGGAGAAATCTGTTTTGTCACTTAACTGACAACCCAAATAGTGTCATTTAAACTTCTCCTTGTTTCCATTGTTTCGTTTTGGTTTTGTGTTTTTGTCTGTTCTTCAATATGTATAGCTCATACCAAACTTCCGTCCAGCCATTCAGATGGAAAAATAAAAGTGTAAATGTGTGCATTAGGTATTGAAATATTTTGTAATATGATTCAAAGGTTTATTTAAATCACAAAAAGTATGTGTGTGTGTTTTTCTTTTCCCCTCTCAGGTTTGCAATTATGTGTGGCTATATGTCTCAGTTTGAAAGTGTACAAAACAAAATCAGGAATGGTTATCTCTTTAAGGTATGTTTTTGTAGGATTTGGGGTTGTTTTTTTTAAGCTATTCCTTTAAGTTATTTCCTTATATAGTCAAAGACAGGTTTTCCAACACAGTAATTCAGCCTCACAGATCTATTTTGGTGCTGAAGTTAAATTGAAAAGGTTATTATTATGTATGAAAATTAATTATATGCTTGCAAAATATAAGAATTGAGGTAGAATTCTGGGAACAACATTAAGATTTCTGATTTCCTTTGTAGTCAAAGGAGGGGGGAAAGGCAGTAATGATTCAGTTTAGAAAACCAAAACATGTGAAATAGCAAGCGATGAACTAACGCAGTTCTGCAGTCATCCGTCATGTTGCCCTTAAGTAATGTTTGTTTTAACTCTGTCCTTGCAAAGGTAATTGTGTTTTTTAGAGTTAGCTGTTTGTGTTACATGTGCTACTCTCCCCCTCCTTGTCCTCAGCATTGCTTAGACACTTTCCATCCATGCCTTGCCCTCCAAGCTGGTGTCCCCCCTTTCTGGGTGACAGTGAAAGGCAGCAGACGAGTTCCAGTCCCTGGGGAATGCCTGGGGTGGGCTCCTTTCACATCATGTCCGTGTTAGGACTTGGAGTGTGGCAGAGCTTTCCTGTGAGAGAGCATTCATTGCATCTGAGCTGTGCCAAGCCAGCCAAGCCCTGAGCACTGGGACAGGCTGGGAACAAAGGGAAAATGACAAATAACACAAGTGCTGCAGCCGTTCAAGGATGGCGTTTCTAAAAGTTTTAAAAGAGTCACTGCAGTGTGAGCAGTAGCTGTTTCAGGGAAGTTTTGCTCCTCACAAGTAAATCCTGAAATCTGTTGATTTGGGAAAATAGAAGTATGAAAACATAGCTCCTATCTGAATAGTTTGTGAGTATGATAATATAGTAGTATCTTATATATGTCTAAGTCAAATACTTTTGTGACTGTCTTAATTAGAAAGAGATGTGGGGGAAAAAAAGGAATGTTTGAATGAAATTTATTTTGAGAGACAAATGGTAAGGCTGAAATATTTATTTTTTCTTCCAGCTCAGGTTGAGCAATAAGCTTTTTTTGTTAAATTAAAAGTACTCATGACCTGAAATGAGAATGATTTGGAAGGGCCTAATTAGATACTTTATAGGTTTTGTAGTTTCACTATAAACAGAACCATTTTATTTTCTTAATTTCACAATATAATAACAATTGGTTGTGTCAAGTACCATTTCACTGGGGCTGTCACATCCCAGGGTGGAAGGAACAATGCTTCAGTAATGGGTGCTGGCATGTAAGATCTCTTTAAGAGTAGTTGCTTCCTCACTGATTTGATCTGTGATAGTTTCCTAATATTAAACTGTAAATGAAATTAATTTAATTGAAGTTGTTGCCTTTTTAAGACAAAATTCTTGAATTATTTGACTGAATTTTAGAGCTATTTAGTCATGTTCTAAGTACAGCATGCCTTCTTGCATTGTGTGCAACGTTGCTAAATAATTTTGTGGTTTCCCTCCATGAGGAAGGGATTTGCTAGTTGAAGTTTTAGGTTGTTAGAAGACAATTGCAGCAGGAGAGAATTTCTGAATTTGTTTCTGACTTGCAGCAAACTACTTAGAATGTAAACACGCTTGCCAAACAAACATCTAAAGTGATACTAATTTTCTTTCCAATAGGAGCACCTAGACAAGGCAATTGAACTTAAACCTCAAGATCCCTTTTTATATTACCTAAATGGAAGATGGTGCTATTCAGTAAGTTGTGTTTTATTTATCTAACATATGAATTGAGTATAATAAAGAATTGTAATTAAATAGTGGGACTTAAGACAAAGTAGGTGTTTATTTAAGTAGATGTTTTGAGCTAAATGAAACAGACATTTACACTTCCTGAGTTCAATACCAGATGCATGATGCTCGCAGCTCACCATTCCTGCAATGTAATTAGGTAAGCTGTGCTTGTATGTACCTCATTGTCTATTCAGGTTTTTTATCTGAATGAATGAATGAATGAATGAATGAATGAATGAATGAATGAATGAATGAATGAATGAATGAATGAATGAAAGAAAGAAAAGTAACTGATTTTTGGAAAGGAGGAAGGATGACCTCTTGAGTTTACTTCCTTGTTCTGCCATAAATTTTCTGGGTGGACCTGGGCTGGTAGCATAGCCTTGTTGTCACTTTATTTCCCATCCATAATTTAAGTTAAAGGCACTGACAATGCTGTGGGATTATGTCTGTGGCAGCAAGGCTACCATACTGACTTAGTAAATTCCAAGGAATGTCCCAAAAATATTCATGCATAAAAATCTGTAATTCACCAATGAGTTTTGCAAAAATGTAATTTGTGTCCTACTGGTACAACAGCTGCTTTTAAAGATTGTTTTAGTTATATATTTTTATTTTATAAAGATTATATTAGATTGTAGTAGATTCTGTAGTGATAAGTACTCATATATGAAAAAACAGGATAATTGGTTTACAAGATTAACTATTCATTAAGTTTTTAGAATAATTGTTTGTGTGCTTTAATAAGAGAGTTGTCTTTTTGGTAATCCGCATCTTTGAGGGCTCAGCTGGCTATCCATACTGGTTCATCTCTACTGCTTTGAGGAATCTTTTGTTGGAAGAAAACATTCTTTCATTGTCTATGCTGTAAAAGATCACTGTGAGTCTTCTCAGAATAATGACTGCTAATGCACAGTGAATTCCAGCCAAGCTTTTTCTTTCGGATACTTCCAGTGCAAGTCACTACAAAGTGCCGGCAAACTGGAAAGAAGGATTTGCTGTGACACATTGCAGGCTTTGTCTTTATCTGCAACAAGACTTAATGCAAAGTAATCTTTCAGCAGTTTTTCAGGTCGTATATATAACTTCCAAAGAGCTTTCAGCAACCATGTTTTTTCTCTGTTGATTTGAATAAGGAATGACACCAGCTTGTGCAAGGAATCTGGCTTTTTGCTTTTTGTCACAGTGTAATCTTGAATATCAGCATTAGCTATGCAAAAATAAGTTGCTGAAGATGATCCTATGGTATGCCTGCTGTCCTGCCTCTGGGAAGCATCTCTGACCAATGATTCCTTAAGCACTTTTATACTGTGCTGTGCCCAACAGCTAACTGCAGCTTCCATTTAAGCCAAATACTCCCAGATGTTTTTCATGGCTTATTTCTCATGTGAGCTGCTGCTTTTTGGAAACACACAATCTCAGTATACCTCACTTTGTTCTTATTGCACTTTTTTTTTTTTTTTTTACTCGTTTCATTTTCATGATAATCACCACTTCCTGACTGAGTAATACATGTGGTTTGTTGTACTGTATTGTTACAAATTCATATCCCACACTTGCAACATATATGCAGGACTTCCTTACTAAACATTGAAACCACAGATTAGCATTTGCTTTAGGTTATGACCTGACCTGCATTTATTTAAGTGAAACAATCTAGCTAAACAGATGCAGCCACTGAAATATGTAAGGATTTAACTCAGATTTCTGTTGTTCTTCTTTTTTTTTTTAATTCTTGCCTTCTGTGACTGCCATGACAAAATAGTAACGTGAAACACACAGAACAAATTTTCGTACTCTAAACAAATGCAAGTATAGGACTGAAAAACATCTTGTTCAACTTCTAGGGCTGTCAGTTCTTAAAAACTTACTGTCTTTGTACACTTTCAGTAGCAAGATGAGGTCATTTGGAAACACTAGTGTTGAGGCATTACTAATTTTAACTTGAGCCCAGTGAGATTGGTGATATCCTCACTCGTTTTAGCAGAGTGAATTGTTTCTGTGCTGATCCACTAACCCAGGTTTTGGGCATGCCTGTGATATAGGTAATCATGGGAGCTTGTGCAAGGTATGCCAAATTCCTTGCTCCTGTTCTGCAGACTGTGAAGTTTCATGCTGTGGTAATTATCCCAAAAGAAGATTGTTGGCTGTGGCCTTGATTCCAAATACTTTGTCAGGGTAGAGATTATGATGGAGAGTTGAAAAATTCCTTTGTCACTCATCTGTTCTGGTACCTCTCTCTAGATGGAGTGATAATGCTCCTCTTAGCTGCTCTGTTTTTGGTGTTCAGTCTCACTGTTGTTGAGGCTGGGAAGTGTTGTCCAGTGTGAGATAATTAAAGCAGAAAAGGGATGTTTCAGACAAGAAGGTAAGTTTTTACATTTAGCCTAACTGACTTTGGGAGCAAGTTAGGATAGGCCACAGTGTTTGTTCTTTTGTAGGTATTGCTCCCCAAGGTATTTTTATGTAATTTTGGTCACATATTCTTTTACGGAAGCAGTGTAATTAAAAAACATAACAAGTTTTTGATATTTTATAGGTTTTGGTAACAGTTTTGTGAAGTCTGATATACTTAAATCTTCCCAGTATAGTCAGATATTTCCCATTCACTCCTGATTTAATGTTAGGGGATCTTATTACTATTGTCTAGCATATGTGTTTTTTTGGATGACAAACAGGAATTGCATAAGATATTGTAAATGCAGATGCTTCAAGTGTAACTCAAGGCTACAGTTCATTTTCACAAGTGAAAATACATTGAAAAGACTTTGAGGTAAAAAGTATATAATCATAGAATCATCAGTGTTAGAAGAGACCTTCAAGATCATCAAGTCCAGTTGTCAATACTGTCACCCCTAAACCAGTGGAGGCAGATGCGGAAGATTTATTGAAGACTGAAATCTATATGCAAAGACTGCATGCTGTGCTAGTAAAAGCTGTTTAATTAGTGGAGTTTAATGTGGCCTGACTGGCCTGCCATTTCCCACCTTCCTCAGTGTGGCACAGTCCTTTGCAAGGAGCAGTGGTACAGTGCTGCCAAGTTTCTTACCAGCAGTTTTTCTTGCTGGGCCAGAAGTGAAGCTGATGCAAGGTGTCATAGCACCTTCCAGCAGAAAGGATGAGCTGGGTTTTCACTGCCTCACATCAGCTGGGGTTTGTCTGTGATGCAGAGCCAGTGGCAGTTGTGCACCACCTTGTCTAAAAATCAGTTTTTGCTGTTTCTTATTTCTCTTACCATTTAAAGTCAGTAGAGCTGTACAAAAAAGGAGGATCACAGAATCCTCTCAGCTCTGTTAGAAAATTACTCCTGGTATGACAATCAGGTAGGCAAGATTTTTACCAGTCATTTCATAGATCTTATAGTGGGCAAAATTTGGTCTATGAGACCTGCTGTGTATACAAGAAGTGAATGGATCTATGATGCATGGTATATAAGAATTATTTCTTTAAAGTTTTGGGCACAATTATCTGATAATTCTTTATAATTGTATGGTCGGGGGGGAGGGGAGTTAAGTGTTTTAATGTTTTAAATAGCTGATAAAACTTTCTAGTTAAGACTTATGTCTACTTGCCATTACAGTACAGGTATACAGAACAGCTATCATGTACTTGTGAAACTGGATCAAAGTCCCTGGTAAATGCTAGTAGTGTAATAAAAATTATATCTCCTGGGATTTTCCTTCTGCAGGTTATAGGCTATGTTTTGGGTTTGTCTGTTGTGTATCCCAGTATCTGTTTGGGTTACATCAGGGAATAAATTGATACAGTTCCTTTGTGTGCTCTCTACGTGGGCTTCCCTTACTGGAAAGTGAAAAGCCCAATTCAAGTTGGATAAATACCTAAATGCCTGTGCAGATTGTCCAGGTTCCTCAGCTGGCAAGAAAGAGAATGTTTTTGTTGGAAGCTAGTATTTCAGAATTGGTGTCCAGTTACTTAATCTCTTCCAGAAGTCAAAACATTGCAAAATTATTTAGTACAATTTTACATTAATACATTGTAATGAAAAAGAAACTCTCGGGGGATATTTAAATAGATGCCATTAATATTTTACTGAAGCTGGATCAATGCTGTGATTTACCTTTATGGAAGGCAATTGTGTGATATGTGTTCAGTGAGCTATTAGGAAAGAAGCATTGGAAGGGGATGTCTTTTAGGGGTGAAAGTCAATCGTGGATGGTTTTTCAATTCCACTGGGTTAGTTTCCTTCGAACCAACATCCTGGAATTTGAAAGGAGCTGTCAGTGGGGAGGGTTTGCTTCTCATAAATGATGAACAGAAGACAAAAATCCAGCCAGTGTTGCAGTGTATATATATATATATATATATATGTATATATATATATATATATATCTGACTTTTGCTGATCCTAGGCTAAGGAAGAGAAAGGGATATTTTTGAAATTCATTTTCCCAGTATTTAAGAGAGAACCACCAGAGATCCAAGAGGCCTGATGGAAGAGTGCCGAGTATGAACTTAACGTTCAGCTGCAGTTTAACTCTGGGAGTGCCTTTCTTCCATCTCTGGATATAATAGAGATTTTGGTATAGGATAAATTGATGACAGCTTGTTGACAGATCTGTAGGAGAGGTTGCTTGAGAGAAACATCTCTATTTGCTTTGGGATACTGTAGAGTGGCCTCCTCTCCTTGACAAACGCTGGGCTGTCAGGATGACCCACTACCCTTCAGCTCTAAGGGAGATCAGGAGTTGGCTGATGGTTCCTCAGGCCTTTGTTGCTCTTGAGTGGGTGGGAGTAGCTCTCCTTATGTTTGGCAGCTCAGGAGTCATGTTCCTTGAGTGACCCAGCACATTAAAACCTGATATTCTGTGGAAACACAGTGTTCCTTGCAGTGCTGCTCTGAATTTTCAGGCTTCTGGCAGGACTGACGTCCGGGTTTAGGAGTCCTAAAAAACCAAATTTCACTTAACATTTGGAAATCATCTGTAGGGCAAAACCAATCTTCATTCCTTAATTTTGTGGTTGTTGCAGCTATTACTTGCAGCAGTAGTTGTTTGCCTTATTACCTGTTGTACTTTACTACTCCTGGAACACTCACTAAGTGAAATCATGGTTCTGCTGTAGCTGATGACAGTTACCCTCTCTTTATACTTGATTTTGTATGGACCTCCAGATGCGCTTTGCACTATTGGAGTAGCCTTGACTGTAGCAGTCAATTCTGCACTATGCTAGAGCGCGTTCCACCAGGGGGTCCATTCCCTGTGCTTGCTCACAGACAGAGAATCATTAATATCTAGGTATAGTAGGAATGATGTTTCCATTTCATTGAACATGGTGTAAGAGTTACTCAAATGAAGTTATTTCAAAGTAAAGACTTTGCTTGTGGGTGTTTAGGGGAAGAGTATAGGTTCCTGTTCATCATTATTACTCTGGGACACAGTTTTGTGTATTCATATAACAGGTTGCTTCCATTTGTCCCACTTCAGTCGTAGAGGGGTGCAGATGGACTCAAGTGGGGCACAGTTAATTTGTTGTGATGGGATTCACCTCAGCTGCCTTTAGCTATCCCCAGGGTCTGCTCCTTTTGTAGTTGAAGAAAAAAAAGAGAGGAGTGTTCATCTCAGGCTAAGGTAGGGGAAGAAGAATTGCCTAATGGAAATGCTTCTCTGTATTGACCGTGCAAGGAGCCTGGAAAACTTGTGTGAACTAGGTACTTCATATATGGAGGGCTAGGCTTGCTGTGACAAATTCACAAAGGCAGTGGCATGTAAGTCTCACTGCTGAAACATCACAGAATTCTCAGATTGTCTATGGAATAGTCACGAAGTATAATGCTGGATAGAGTGCACGTTAAAAAAAACTCACTATTGCCATAGAATCATAGAATCATCAAGGTTGGAAAAGACCTCTTAAGATCAAGTCCAGCTGTTAACCCAGCAGTGTCCTGTTCACCACCAACCCATGTCCACAAGTTCCACACACACGTGTCTTTGAACACTTCCAGGGAGGTGATTATATCACTTCCTTGGGCAACCTATTCCAATGCTTGACCACCTTTTCAGTAAAGGAAATTTTCCTAAGATCCAGTCCAAACCTTCCCTTGGTACTATTTTGTCTGGTCCCATCACTTGTTACCTGGGAGGAGAGACTGACCCCCACCTTGCTACAACCTCCTTTCAGTGTGGGTGGTTTTGTGTGAAGTGTGCATGTGCTTACATGCATTTCACTTTTAAACATTGTTTTAGCTTGATGGGGATGGTGAAATAAAAATGGCCAACTGCATATATGTTTGGGCTTTTTAGAAATTTGAGTAGTGCAAAGCAGCACCCAAGCCAGACAAAATAAAGACTAAAACCTCAGCAAATCAGTTCTGATTAAATCTTATAAGAAAATAAAGTAACTGCCAGGAAGAACTTGTGTTTTCATAGTTAATTATAACTCCACATGGAAAAACTGCAATTTTGTTTCCTCATTATTGCATAACAGCAGACATGAGTGTGGTAATTGTATCTGTGCAGTGTGTATCTCCAGGGTGTTGTGTGCTTTTGCAGAGAACAGTGTAACACATTCCCTTTATTTCTACCCCCTCTCTTCCTTCTTCTTGATGCGATGGACCTAGAAATATAGAAACACCCTTCCTCTTCCAAGAGGAGAGAGAACAAGGCGACAGCAGACATGAAAAAAACAGCACTTTGGCAAAAAATCTTTTAATAACTCTTGCAGAATATGTCTCAGAAACTATACAACGGTGAGAGAAATGAAATGGGGAAGGACATTTTATCTATACCTACAATTAGAAGTTTTAAGCAGCGTGTTGCAGTTTGAAATGCAGTGGGAAAGCACTGCAGGGGCAACAGCATCTTGTTGCTCCAATGAGTAAGAACTCCATGATTGCTGGAGAGGTTTTTAAAAAACATTTTCTGTTCTCAGAAGAAGCTTCTAAGGCGAGGTATGTGAAAGAGAATGAAAACAAAAGCTTTTTTTGGTAATATTGTTTATCTCTGGGTTGTAATTTAGGGCTTTGGTGTGAGACACTTACTCACAACATGTAACAAATAAGGCCTTGGGACCCTACTGAGCAGCTAGCATGACTGGAACAGGATGCCTTCTGTCTCCATGCAATGCTGCTCTCATGTAGCTAGAGGCATTGGGGCCAGATGAGAAAACATGATCCTGTGCATTTCCCTGCTGACCTGTATTTCTGGTCTTTGCAATGGTATTTTTCATTTGCAAGAAGAAGTAGGTAGAACTTGATGTCTGTTCAGAGGAGAAGCATTCTGGTTGGTAGCTGTGGATATTTAGGACAGAGTGGATTCTCATATTTTACAATTATTAGCTGACATCTCCTGGATAATTGCTGGATATAGGTGGAGCTGGTATGGGGAGCAGCAGCAGCCCTGCAAATATTGAGAAGCCAGGGAATGAGGCAGGAAAAATCTAAAGCAAAGCAAAACCATTTTAAATTTCATAGCAGTAAGAGAGACTTGACTTCAAGGCTGAACTCTGTTATTTGAATTGCAGCTCCTTCTGAAAAAGAGGTGTCCCTATGTGATTCATATCTCATCTCCAAGTCTCTGATGAGGGGCTCTCTTTCACACACCCTGTGTGTGCTTCTTCTCTGTGTTGCCTCTGCATAGATCAGGCCAGAAAATACAGAATCTTGGTTTTTACCATTTTTTGACTCATCTGCTCTGTGACAGGAGCCATCAGTGCTGTGCTTCAAATACTGATATGAAGGAAAAAACTTCTGGCTTTTCTTTACAGATGTGGTAGAAGTGACCAAAGGAAAGTGGCTTCACTCCTCCACTTAAACAGGCTCTTCTTTCACACTGCATTTCTTAGCAACTCCATCCTTTGCTGGAGATGTGAGGGCTGGGTGATGGAGCCAAATACCTTATGGCAGTAACCAAAGTAACTGTCAGGTGTCAGTGTATATAAGTCATATGCATTGTGTGGCAATATGACAGTTCCCTAAAGTCCTTTTATAGCAGCTGATCTTCCTGAAATGAGAAGAGGTCATTGGCAAGTGTTATTTGTCAGATTGGAGGAGCTAAAAATTGAGCCTGTTTCTTAACAGTGGTTGTCACCAGCTTCTGTGTAATAAATGAACTTGTTACACAAGCTCCAAAACCACTCACATTTTTACAGCAGCAACACCTTTTTATAATGTAGGAAAGGAGTCAGGTGCATAGATTACCTTGCAAAGCTGTCTATTTCATGCAAACCTCAACAAGTACTATTTCTAGCCTTAGGTTTTTAAAAAAGACAAGACGCTATGAAACCTAAAATGTACTTTAAACTTTGAACATGGAAGTAGCCTTATATTGAGGATGTTGGTGTTTGGTCATATGACTCTAAACTCCAAAAGACTGCTTTGAGCTGGCCAAACTGACACTATAAAGCAGCATTCCTTTACAGGTTCTTTTCCAAAATATGTTGTATAGGTAGTGCAATACGAAAGACAGTATTTACTGCAAAACTGAAAAGCAACTCTTAAGAAATCTCACTTTTTAATGTTTTGTTTGTTTGATTGGTTTTTATTTCTAGGTAGCTCAGTTGTCGTGGCTTGAAAAGAAAGTAGCTGCTGCTCTCTTTGGGACTCCACCAACTTCAACAGTAGAAGAAGCATTGCAGAATTTCCTTAAGGTAAGTCCTAGCCAAAGGTTTTCCTATATTGCTGTTTGCCAGCTGCTATATGTGAGTATTGTCAAGATGTCTGTTCAACAGGCTGTGTTCAGTAGCTATACATTCAGGGCTCTTCTAAACACCACTGAGCTTTCTATTAAAATATTTTTTTTCTTTTCAGTTTTAAAATTAGTTTGGACTGAGTGGTTAGCGCCTTTCTTTTCTTTATTTAGTTTCAGGAAATTCTCCAATTAATTGCTGTGGTTAACAGTTATTGAATTGAATGTGTTGTGAATATTGATTAGTTACATATGCTGCTGAGACAGATAGTGATTGTGATTGTGGATTTGCCTGTTTCTGCAAGAGAGTTGACATAGGCAAGGAAAACTTTGACATTGTGATCCTTCTCTTTTTTCTGATCTGAAACTATTTTCCACTGAATTTCAGTAGAAGTCTTTCTTATTTGTGAAGATGAAATGGCTTTTGTAGTGAAGTAGAGAAGAAAGCCCTGTCATATATAGGTCCATATTCCTGGGCATTCTATTTGAACACAGTTATGAGAAAACACCACATGAATAAAATAAATCTATCTTTTATTGCTTTCCATATGAATAATTTCTGCTTCTGGAGCTCCAAAGCATACAAGTTTTTCACATTCATAGATTCAAAGCATAAACTTCTATCATTACAATTAATATCAAAGTTTGTCAAAGAAATTGGACAGGCATCTTTTCCTCACTGTAAAAAGTTCTTCTTTTCTGTGTTCTTAGTCTATTTAAAGACTGAAAATCTCCTGAATTTTGGACAGTACAATACATTACCATCTTCCCAGTTTAAGAGATTTTATCTTGAAGGTCAAATTCCAAAAGTGGTAGAAATAATTTGAAACATTTGCTTTAGCCTCAGGGTATTTTGTGGTGGGCTGCAGAGTGACTGTGGTTTTAAGTCATCTTCAGCAACAAAAATCAAATTACAGTCTAAAAGACAACTGTTTAGGTTTCTTTTTCAGTTGTTTGATTCTACACAGTTGTGGTAAAGCAGCATTGTTTTGGTCCAAAGATTACAGCTACTATAAATTTCACTGATGTAATTTTCCCCTCCCAATAGCTGTTCTTTGATTAAAAGCTGCTTCTTTGTTAGTAGATAATTAGTAGAAGTTTTACTCATCTTGCAAGCTTCTATATCCTTGATTTGTTTTTAAAAAAAAGACATTATTAAACTTTTAAAATTACCTGAAATTTTTAGAAGATGATAATTTAAAAAGAAAAGTGAACCCAAAGCCAGAAAATAAGAGAATGTGGAAGGGAAATAATTGTAAAATTCATAAACACAGTTCTTTACTCATTACACAAAATGTGAATGTTGGTTTCTTTCTCACTTCTTTGATAAGGAAATAAATGTTAATAATCTATAGACAGTGGTATCTTTAAACCTACCCTGTAAGTGAATGAATCCAATAGATCTTGTACAGAATGACCCTAGATCTTTACAGAGTGCTTAGGGAGAGAGGAGAGAAAGCAGTACAGAACATTTTCTGTGTTCACTGTCAGCATCTCATGTGCCTGGTTTAGGGTTGGAGTTTTGTAATTTTTTGTTTTCTTGATTTTTTTGAAGTGCTACTAAACAGATTGCATTACACAGAGTAGGGATGATTCGGTCTGATGTTTGAGGAAATGTAGTGCATTGCTAAAAATGTTAGGCAGACCGCGTAAATCTCATCATGCAAGTTTTATGTCTATTTTCTTTCCTGTTTTTTATTATTTAGGCAGAAGAAATGCATCCAGGATATTCCAAATGCAATTATGTGTATTTGGCAAAGGTAACCAAGTTCTTTTAAAAATAATGATTTGTAGACTCTGGTGTTCTTACAGTGGTCTGATTGGAAACAAAATGTTTTTTCTTTTCAGTGCTATAAAGATCTTGGCCAGAAAAGCAATGCTCTGAAGTACTGTGATTCTGCACTGTCAATTCTCTCAGTTACTAATGAGGTGGGTATTGAGAGTGATAACTTGTTCCCTTGTGACTGCTCTCTTGTCTTTGGCATCCATTATTGCACTGCTGGTAACAACATAATGTTTCAGTTTTTCCTCTGAACACAGAACATTCCTTTTTCCTGCACTCTAGGTTGCCTCATTACAGTTGTCTGTATCAACAGCTTAAAAAAAAATCTTTGTTTGGGGAACTATTAGAGACTCGTCTGTATCAGAAATTGAATTGTACTCTTTGTAATTCAGCCCACCTCATTAGATCATCTTGAGCATAAACAGTTGAGTGTGTCACTCTAGCTGTGCTGAAATTTTGCCCCAGACCTATGCTTTTCTCAATTGAAAGCACTCTGGATTTTTGTCCTACAGTCTCTGTCTGCTCCTGAAAGCCTCTGATTTGTGATTCTTGTTAAGGGCAGTATGTTAATTACAGCAGAGACAGATGAGTTATTAAAGATTGGCTTTGTCTTCAACCACAGGGCAGTTAAGGGGGCACAGTTCTTCAAATCATATCTGCTAGCCTAGAGTCTGTTCTAAGAGATTACTAGATTCCTCTTGGAGGCCCATTACAGTATTTTAGGCCCATTAGAGCATTTTTGGTATGTGGACACAAAATTTCTACAAATATTTGAGAGATTTAAGTTGTTTAATTTCTCAAATATAAACCAAGTCATGGCAAGAAGGTTCACTCTGTCTGATCTCATGTAGAAGCAAGTTCCATAACGGACCTATAACTGGAAACATCTTACCATCCTAGAGCATGACGGGTTCAAACCTGAGCTTTTTCAGCCTAAGGGACCCCCTCTGAGCACAGCAGATGTGGTATGGAGAAAGAGAGGTGATTCCTGAGAGGAGTTGGCCCCATCCCATTTAATTCTTTGAAGTTAAGGAAAAAGACCATTAAATAACTCTTTAACTTGATTGACAATAAATGCTGTGTGTGGAGCACTAACATGTTTATGTCAAGCGTTCCTGCTGGGAAGAGAGACCTCTGCATGCCTCACCAGCCGCTGCTCCTGGGTGGCCTGATTTTTGGCCCCAGTTATAGTATGTACCAATCATAAATTAAGTAATCATTGCTTAAGGTCAGTGTTTCTTTAAATATGCATTGATACTGATATGACATTAACAATGATTTAATTCTCTTTATTCTTTACTTACTGTTAAAATATATCTTCAGCTTGCCTATTACAGAACATAGGAAAGGCTGCTATAGAGTATCTGTTTAATATCCCATCACATTTGTGAAGTATCAGCAGACCTGAGAAGGAGAAGGAACCCTGAGATGAGAGCAGGAATTCTAAAGGAGTCTGAGGGATAGGTGTATGTATTCTGACAAGCAGGGTGGTGATGGGAACAAGAATTACACTGATTTGTGTAATCAGAAGAGTAAGCATCAAATGGGCCCTAAAAATCTTTTGTCCATCTGAAGAGGACAAGATGATTTGACCTCTCCTGTTTTGAAAAATCCTATAGATATTACAGATTAATCTCCTTTGTCTTGTTTACTTGTGATGTGTTTTGAGTTAGATTTAGGAAAAAAGAGTCCAGAAGAATATGGCATTAGGGCAGTAGTATGTAATTCAATTAAAAAAAAAAAAACAACCAAGCACTCAGCACAGGGTAAAAAAACCAAGTGCATGCTGAAAGAAATTACTGTGAAATGGAGATCTGGAACATGAACTCTGCTGTTGCTGGCTGTTACCTCAAATCCCATCTGAATTCAAATATTACATGTTGTTTTGGTTATTGTGTTACAGAAAGACTGTTACTGATTTTTGGGAAAATGTGTTGGAAGTGAAGTGGTTCAGGGCTTGGAGCTGTATGTAGGAATAACATTTAGTGAGATTAGTTTAAGAGGGGAGAGAGACTGTAATAAGACTGAAGAGGCATTGGGGAGAGACTAATAAACAGATGCTAATATGCACTTTATTATTGCCTGAATTGACTGCAGCCCTGTAGAAGTTGGGGCTCATGGTGTAAAAAAAAGCACAGGTCAACAGCAGTGTGATGATTTCTTTCCATTTGCCACAGCTCAGGATCTCAGGGTTGTCAGCAGTGTGGTATTTTGTCACAGTCATGTGAAACCCATCATTCCCAAGTGTAATCATAGTTTCTCATATGAATTTTCTCTTTCTTCAAGCGGGGGAACTCCTTTATTGTTTTTAAATGTTGGCTTCTAGTGAAAAACATGTATTTGTATAAAGGCATAAAATCAGGAGCAGGCTGAGAGACAAAGTTTCTGGAAAGCTGCCACGTTGAGGAAATGTATAGTATTTCATGATAAAAATCATCCTGCAGAAAAATTATCAGAGACAGTGGTTTACTTTTTATTGCTTCTGAGCATCCACAGTTTCCAGTGCCTTCTGGGAACCAGAGGTGCTTGGCATCAGTAAAGTAGCCCATAGCTCATTTTAATCCTCAAGTCAAATTCTCAGCTGCTCTAATTCAGGACACTTCTTTGACACTTTTTCTAGGATTCATTTCACATAACATTTCAAGTTAAGTGATACTATTTTTGTCTTGAATGTTATGTGACATCCAGGTATCGCTTCTGTGCCTCTGTCTTACCATTTACAGAGTTTTTTTTAATTCAAGGGGTAAAGGGGCTTCCAAACATAGTTAATTCTTATTAAAGGAAAAAAAAAACAACAAATGGCCTGTTTCAAACCTATTCTGAATCTTAGAAAGGATACACAGAAATTATAAAAAAAGAAACAAGTTCTGATTGAGTGAGTCCTGTAAATTAAGAGTTACAGGACAATTTGTAAAAACAGGACAGTTTTTAGAAATAGTTTGGCACATTTTTAACTTATCAGTCTATGCATTCTTTTTATTTTAAAAGGAAATATGTGTGATTTGGTTCAAATTACATCTGGAAAAACATAGCTGATATTACAGTGCAACTTTAAAGACCTTTCTCTATCCTTTCTAAACAAAAAGCCTCCAATGAATCATACAGTCCTTCCTTGGCCATAAATAGTGTAGAGTGGTACTTCACTGCTGGAGGTGCATGGGACGTTAAATTGTCCAGTTTTCCTCTGGTTGCTACCCAGGTGGATAACCTCAGGGTCCTGGGAAACATTTGCCCTTCAGTAAAAGAGATCCAATGTTCAGGGCTGCTGTGAGTTATTGTTAAGTGCTCAACAGCTGCTCTGTTCATCTAGAGGATGTTGCATTACCCTTACTGAGACTCATTACTTTGTAGTGTGCTCAGAGCCTTGCTGACTGTGACTGTGTGAAGGGCTCTTGAAACCAGATGTGGTGGAACAAAATTACTTTTTTTAATTTTAAGACAAAAATGTAATTTAATTTTGAAATCATGAGTATCTGTCTTGGATACAGAAAGACAGAATAGGTAGAGGGTGCATGTGTGTGTGTATGGTTAAACACATGGTGCTTTGCTTGTAAGGGGAATAAGACCCTAATTTCTTGTTTATAATAAAGATTGTTGGAAGTTTTCAAGACTGGAACTCTTACAATTTCAAGTCTTAATGTAGAATTATAAAGTATAATAGTCACAGAACTGTTTTTTCTTGTGTCTGGAGACAAGCATGAGCATGACAATGAATTCTGTGCTTGTAGGACCAGTAAGCTCACCACAAAGGAGTTAACAGCCTAGCAGAGAAAGAGATTAAAATTTCAAGGTTCTAGTCTCTATTACATTTTTTTAAAAAATTAATCTCAAAAGCAGCAGTTGCGTTACAAAAGGTGTAGTCTTGGAAGAGATGAAGACAGGAAAGCAGGAAAAATGCAAAGGAAATCAATTTGTACTGAGTTGCTGAAAGTCTTACTTAAAATGTAGATTAAAACTTCCCTAAAGATAAGTGTTTTACAAAATTATTAGTGATTTTGTGCACTCTGTCTTCCCAGGAATTAGAAATGATGGCAATTCAGAGTTGAAATTAACAAAGAAGAGAGGTTTAGATCTTACAGAAATTCATGGTTATGACATTCACTACTTACAGGTGTAGAATAGTAGGAAGCAGAGATTTATTAAAGACTCTGCTTTCAGCCTCAGTGACATCTGAAACTTATGTGGAGGAGGTGATAAATGTAATAATAGGCAGCAACAATGGCTGAATTTTTACACAAGAATGCAGCTCCTGAGGAGAACTCATACAATTTTCTTCTTTCACACTTCTTTCCCTTTTTTGTACAACACCATAATTGATTTCCCTGGCTATTAATTTCATTTTTAGTATTGTCTATAAGGAAAAAAGTGGGATTTGCAGAGGGATGGAAGCGAGGTCAGAGTATAAATTTCAGCACCCATCAGCTGTTCTGTTCCAACAGACCATTTCTGTATCTGTATTTTCAAGTTTTTCCAAGAAATACCACTCCAGCAGCCATGGATTGGTCATATGAGCAGACCTTGTTGTGATATTTCCAACAGATCTTATTTGAAGCTGCTATTGTAATCTGTCCTTCTGAGTAAGATTTTGAGGAGAAAAAAATAATTTACTCTGGCTTTTAAAGTGAAGGTTGCAAATTATAAATTGTTTTTGAAAAAAACTACCAATTGAAACAGAGTAATTTCAACTAACCTCATAAAATGTTTTTGTTTTCTCATCAGCCAGAATATTTTCTTTTCATATCTTCAGCTCAATACAAAATGTCATGCTTTTCAGACAATATTTGTTGCTTTAGATTTTTTGCATATTTGTCCTCCAAATGGCCAGCAAAAATCAATGATGTTTCAATTGAAAAATAATGGAAGTGTTCTAATTTGTGTTCATTTTGAATTCTAGACTATTGTTTTCCTGCTAGTACTGTTTCTGGAGTTGAACAAGAATTTCCTAATAGCTACCACCAACTCAAAGCTAAAATATTTTTTGAGTGTGCTTAAAAAAACTATTCCTTAATTAGTGTGTTTGTATACAATGAATGTGACTGCTTCAAGTGCAGGGAATACACTTTTTAAAAACTCATTTTAAAGAAATCAAACTTCAAACTAAAATTCTAGGGGAAGGTGAGACATTTGTTAGAGTTGCTAAAATAATTTGAGACTGCCCATATTTTACATTATTTTGTACTTCAAAGAATAGTCTATTTTTCTCTATCTTAGTGATCAGATCAATTTTCTATCTGCATGTTTTTGAAGTCCTTCAAAAAAGCTTTGTTTGCATTGTGTACTTATTTCTTCTCTCCCTCTGAAAATTATTCCGGAAAGTGAAGATATTTTTTTGTGGTGTTACAGTTTCATACATAAGGATGAAGTTTATCCTCATAAATACCAAGCTTATTATATTTATGATTAAACTGACTATCACAGAGTATTCATTTCAACATCCTATCAAAGCCAACACAGTTTTAGCATAGTTGTTAGTCCAGCAAGACTGGTCAGCAGCCAGTTCCCAAAGTATGGAGTGTGTCTCTTCCGCTGGCATTCTCATGATGCAGGGACAGAGTGGAAGAAGTATTCACAGAGATAGTGGTGCACTCCAGGATTACAAAACAGATTGGCAAAATCCCATTCTGAATTTTTGTAGAGTAGCTGGGCCAAGTCAGACTCCTGGGATTTTGAAATATATTGTCTTGGAGGCAATATGCAGGGTTAAGGAAGCCTTGACAGGCACCTTTCTGAGAGGGCTGTAAGTGGGTGTGATTGTCTTCAGGCTGTTTCAGCAATGACTGTGCAGAAAGAAAAGCTGTAGGTCCCATCATGGGAGAGGCAGACTGAAAGAGGAGAATGTCTTGAACACCAAAAGCTCCATATTGTATACAGTAGTAAAAGAAAAACAGATCATAGGTGAAATGTAGTCTTTCAAGTCAGGAAAGAACTAGCCAATTAAAATTTTACATGACTACTAACTATTCTGAATTGTATTCTGCTGGTTTGTAATTTTTCAACAGTAGTCCTTGAATGAGCTCATTTTCATATTCTTCTGGGTGAGAAAGGATATTTTCCCCTCTACTTGAAGTAATATCCAGAAATCTGTAATTATTGACAGCTGCATATTTTAAGGCTGTGCTTGCCTTGATCCTAAAAGCCTTGAAAAGTTATGGTTAATCCCCAGAGAAGATAGTGATAATATGAAAGAACAGAATACACCAGATTGTGGCATACAGCAGTCATGTAGAAGAAGAATCATGTGGATGATTGCATTGGTGTGTTGCAATATCAAAGGAGAAAACTCATGGTACTGTACAATTGTTAGTGCACACTACAGTCACACCATCTGTGAGAGTCTGTCAGGAGACCAGGAAGGGATAGTTTAGCATTTAGCTTTGCATGATTTATACTGTCCACAAGAGCTATTGCTCTCTATCAACCCTTGTGCATACTTGGGAGTCTCTTCTGCTAGTCCAGGATTTCTGCTGGAGCTGTGAGGGAATGATACAGCTGTACCCAAAAGCAGGAGTGTCTCTCAGCACCTCATTGCTGTTACTGCATATCAGAGTACAGCTTTGGACCACCCTTGCAGCCCAGCTCATTTAATATACCATGCTGCCCTGCTGACTTCATTGAAACTCTACAGGATGCATGTCAGCTTGGGATTTGGCAGTGGTTGCACACAGTTATGTTTTCATTGGCTGGTGTAACCATTTTGGTTGTGGTCATGGGGCTGTATTGTTCTCTGCCGACACTCGGGACTTTGTCAACAAGTGCACACATGTGCAGTGCCTGCGTTGAGTGTATTAGCACATAAGGAAATAATTAACAGAGATGGAAGGTAAAGTCATTCTCTTTCTGTCTTGGCTTTAATTACCATTTAATTTTTACATGCATATTTATATGTGTAATTCTCCATGTATATGTATCAGTAAATTTTTTTCAGCAAAAATGAACTGTCAAAATGTGAACCACTTCCAGTTAAGCCAACATTCCCTTTTTCCCACTAGCTCTCTCTTCCTTCTTGCTCTTGTTTTCAACTCCCTCTCTCCCCTTGTTGAGTCCCTGGCCTCCCAGGTCTTTTTTTCCTGTGCATATCCCCTGTGAATGATGAAACATAAAAGTAAAGCAACAAAATACCAATAAGGCAAAATACGGTCCCTGACCCTCTAATCTGAATACATTTTGTGCAGCAGTGTGCAGAATATTTTGAACTCATATTCAACTCTGAAAATGATATAAGGAGTGTTTAATAAATGTAAGCCTTGACAGTAGAAAGACAAGGTTGGAAATGGCTGTGTATTTAGTCAGTGCTGAAATAAGCCTCAGGGTGAACAAATGGGATTGACGCAAGTATGTTGCATTCCTCCTACAACTTGCACCTCTTCTTCTGCTTGCCACACTCTAAAGAGAAACCCTGCTGTCTGGGAAAAAAAAAAAAAAAAGAAAGAAAAAAAAAGGCTGGCCTTATTGTTCATTTTTCAGAAAGCCACAGACCCAGAAGTCAACAAGGAAGAGAGTTGGTCCAGGACAGGATTTATGGCTTTTTCTTTCCATTAGCAGCAAAGCTTTGGGCAATAATGAAGTTTTCACCCTAAAACCAGAAACTTGTACACTGGACAGAGTTGTGGCTTCTCTCTCCTTTTAGCATGACACGCCTCTTGGTCTGGAAGGAGTCTCTCCAAAGGTGACATAATATTCCCTTCACTGACCATTCTCAGCTCTGTTTTTAATGCCATTACTGATTTTTTTCAATGCTTTTGCCGTACAAGTTGTTATTGACCGGAAGCTGCTGGCTCAATTAATGCAACCCGTCAAGCAGTTTGCAACAATAATTCCTGCTTTAGCTGATATTTGCCTGTTTAGAACTGGCAAACCAGAGGTAGAATGCTTTGCACGTTTGCAGTTTCTTCTCCAGACAGTTCTCAGAACAATCTTGGGTTTTGTTCCATTCTTTTTCCTAAGCCCAGAGGAAGATTCAGGGAAGATTGCCCAATATTTTCTGGACCTTTGCAACTTGTAAAGCTCATTGCCCAATAAAATCCTTTACTTCTAAAGAGACAATTATCCAAAGCTGTTTGGAGATATATTTTTTAAATGCTGTATCCTGCAAAATGAGTAGAGAATCCCATCAACTCATGAAATACTGAACACTGTTCAGATATGAGAAAATCTGCACCTTTATAATTTTCAACTTAGAAAAGTATCATAAGAGTACAACCAGATACAACTAAGCTTTTCCATTTCTTCTAGCATGGGACAATATCTGGCTTTTCACTTTTTTTATTTAATGGAGTTTAGAATCATTTTCACAAGTTCACCACAGTCAGTACAGAAAAGAGTCTGTTTTCCCTGAATTAAGGGAAAATTTTGAGGTTTTCAATTTTTGTTGAAAGCAATGGCATGGTGCTCCAGACAGCCTGTAGTGACGTGGAGTTTAAGGGGTGCTCTATGCTGCATGACATTTCCTTCTGTTAGAGTATTTTGGCAAGAGCTTCCTAGCTTTGCAGTGTGTGCCTTTAAAGGCCTCTGATAAATGATTAGGCAGATAGTTTAGCCTATTGTTGCCAGTAGGAGTAAGGCAGTAACTCCAAGAGAAGTGTCCAGCTAATGTATTAATGCCTTAATCCAGACCAATAATATGATGTAGTTTGACATGTCTGGCATATGGTTTCTATCATCTCAATATTCTTCTCTGTTCCTCCATGACATTATAGACAACTAACCAAAATAAAGAGAAGCAGGAATTTCTTCACCCATAAAATACATTCTAAAATGTTCTGTATTTTGTTCCAGCTCTTTGGTTGATTGAGTAATGAAGTGATCCTGAAATCTAGTGATTACTTCACTGACTGTCTACAGTATTTTCCTTCAGAATATCCCGTGGCATTGTCATTACTGGACCCTGTAATCAGAAATACTTACACAAAATCTGTGATGTGCAGGCACTTTTCACTTGCACTGTTAAATATCCATGGGTGCATGTGTTGTGTGTTTGGACCCTTATGAGCCTTCAGGCACGAGGTGGTAACATTTTAGAAATGTGATTTTTAAACCAAGGTGCATTTTGCATGCTAGAAGTTTCACAGCAACAGCAGCTAAAGGGAGCAGATTATATCCAGGGGGCACTTAAAAACAAGTAGAATAATGGATTTTTGTACTGTGGTTACATGCTCATATGCATGTGCCCCTTTCCAAGCAGATTATACATGGAATAGCCAAAACATGTCAGTGGGTACCTGTGAGACAGTCTTAGGCCTGGCTTAGGTTTGAAGCCCCATGCAAGCTGTGCGCTTAAAACATTGGGGCCTAAAAGGAGCCTTTTTCTGCTTTTTCCTGCTGCTCTAAGAGTACAGTGTAGTGTTGGCTCTGAGCATTGGCCTAAAAGGAGCCTTTTCCTGCTGCTCTAGGAGTGCAGTGTAGTGCTGGCTCTGAGCACAGCAGGACACCTGGCTCTTGCTCCCACTTTGGCTCTGCCATGAGCCCAGTAGCATAGGCAAAGCCCAGTGTGGAAGCTACTGAGGGTGGACTCAGCCCATGGTGGCTGTTACAGGTAGGTATGGCTGTATGCTCTGAACCCACAATCTAACCTATGTCATTAATTACATTTCCCAATGTTTTCTTCTTAGTTGCATAATAAAGCATTAGCAAACATCACAGAACATCTTTAGAGAAACTGCATGTGGTCGGGATGCAAAATTACATCAGGTATAAGGCAAGGCAGTACTTTATGCAAAGTACACCAATAAAAATTATATCCCAGGCTGAAGGGCTTACTGGTCCGCTGAGAAGGCTATTTGTGGGCTAACATTTTAAGTGCTTTAACAGAGCTGTAAAGGGAGGGCCACCATCTGGCTCTTGTTTTCACTTCAAACTTTATTTTTGTATTCACTGATAAATTAGCTTACTATGCAGTCTTTACATTTTGTGGCTGTTGCAGTTGTGTGTTATGTCTGTTGTTAGTAAAGAAATGTGAATAGGCACGTATTAGGCAAATGAAGGGATTTATCCTCTCTAAATTGATGCATGGTTGTCTGTTTCTTTCAGGATAAAGAGGCCCAGAAAGACTTAGAGGCTTTACTTCTTACGCTGAAGCTCTGATACTACGTACTTTTAACTCTTCACGCTGTAATAAAATTGTAAAACTAAAATGAGACTGGAAACTGCGGGTAAATTTCAGCTAAGTCAATGGAAAGACAGTCATTGATTTTGGTTGGCTTGGATCGTGGCCTTTAAGTGTCTGGCAATTATGGTATTAAAATAATGCATTCATTTTTGATTATTTATAATCTTGTACTGAAATTTCATTTTAGATTTCTGACACTGTGAGTCTGATTCTGTGATCATGAGGTCCACTGCTGGCAATGGACATACTGGGAGTTTAAATGCAAAAGGAATAAATTTCGCTCTTTGAAAGATGAATCAACTAGTACGTGATGCCAGCATAGAACTGTGTGTAGCATAAACAAACAAAAAAATGTTTCTATAGTAAATTATATTTATATCAACTAATTTACACAGATGTGTACAGAAGAAAATCATTAATATTTATGTTTACACATTTCTCTACTCTTAAAATATTACAGTCTTGTTGAAGTTAAACAAAGCTGTTGCCGCAACAAAGCTCTTTTTACTTTAAACCTATTGTTGGTTTTACAAAGAATTGTGAAAATTTTATAAATTAAATATTATAATTTATTTGTAACATCACGTACAATATTAAATATAAGAGCAATTAAATAAAGTGGTTTAGAATATTCTATTACAGCTCTGATATTTAATGGATTTGTATCAGGATCTCCATCAAGTTTGTGAAGTCTGGCTCTCTGTCTTTGAAGAGTTGCCTAATGTGGTTTCATCAGAGTGTCTTTGAAGAACCTAGTCTAGCATGTATCCATCACTAACCTTTTTTATCATCTATGTAACATAACCTGTACATAAAAATAGACTACTAAAGACTTACTACTTCTGAGTGTGTTGGACAGCAGTGTTTTTAAAAAAATGTAGCAGATAGGTAAAGAATTTCCATTCACCACTGGACTGATCCAGAGTACACCAGAGTCTGTAGAAGAAGAGACGCTAGTTGTGATTGGCTTTTAATTTAGGTTCTTAATCTAGATGCAGGGAGTGTACCTTGGAGAAGTTGGCGTTTCTGTTAAAGAACATTGAATTGAGTAGGGACAACTGTATGTTCCTTTGATCAATTTGATGTGTAAGATAATGTGGACCACTTTATAGCAAAGACGAGGAGATCTTCACAAATTGAAATATGCCTTTTTTTTTGAATGTTCATCCTGTGGGAAAAATAGTTTCTATATGTCCTCATTTCAAGAGTTCTTTTTTTTCATACATAATCTCAGAGAAAAGGGAAAATGAAAGATTAATCCTAACACTTTCTTCTATGACAGTCTTGTGATTCACACAGAGTAACTGGCTTGTGAATGGGGAAGCTGGAAAGGTGACACATCGTGATTTTGGTAAGGGGCTCTTGGTAAAGTCTGCTTTTGATGTTTTCATAGCCAATGCAAGAAGCATAGCTTAAAAGAATCTACAAGAGTGATTTGTACTTGGGGTTGTTGTTAACAATTCACTGTCACCTAGGAAAATGTAATAAGGAGGCCTTTCCTGAAATCAATTTTATGCTAATTTATATCCTTTATAAAATAAATTGGATTATGCAATAGATACTTTATTTACAAGTAATTATTGCTGATAAAAGCTGAAAATGCATTGGAAAAATAGATTAGAACAAGAAGTTACTTACATTAATTACTGAAATTACATTACGTAAGTAGGATTTACTTCATTGAGGGCAAATATAAAGTCTTGAATTGAAGTAATTAACAGAGATTGAAGGAGACCAGGCTAGTTGTAATTCTATGGAAAAGGACATGCAGATTCCAGTGGGTGGCAAGTTATTCATGGGTCAATAATGTTATGTTTTTGTGAAAAAGCAAATTTCATACTAGACTGAATAAATAAACGTTCCCCATTAAATTCACATTAAATAACCTTTTACTCTAATTAGGCCTAATAAGTTCTAATGAGGCCTGAGCTGGTGTGCTGTATCTGGTTTCAGGCACCACACTTGAGGGAGGTTGGGGTCTAACTGGAAGGAGTCCAGTGAAGAGAGAGACAAGAAAGATGAGAGTGCTAGACATCATTATTTTGCGTGTAAAACATGAAAGAATTTGGTGTGTTTAGTCTGCAGGAGCAAGTACTAAAGGAGTATTCACATTTGTAAAAAGCTTTTGCAGACAAGACACTAAAAAAAGAACCCCAAACCTTGTTCTCCAAATTCCCTATTCGTAGGACAAGAGGTAATTGCCTGCCTTCAGATTAGGCATTAGGAGAAAATGATCCTGATGGTAACTTTGCAAAGCCCTGCAATACATTTCCTGAGAACATTATAAAATCATTTACTTAAGTTTTAGTATAAAAGTTAAATCAGATGTCATACATAGGCAGTGTTTAAGACATGTCATCCTCTGGCAGAGGTTGGACTAGATGACTTGTTGAGATCCCTCCTGGCCTTGCTGTCCCTGGGCAGTGCACAACTCCATCTCCCTGCGAGCTGCAGGCACTCCTGCAGGGGTTCAGAAGTCGGTGGGCTGGCTCTGCACACACTGGCTCAGCTTTGGGCCCACACTACCAAATGAGTTTGTACTCTCAAGTATTTATCAGCATGTTTCAAGACTTGAATTTAAAGATGTGCATCATGACTGGTGTTGACTATTTATTATAACTGTGGTTTTAATCCACGTGGTTACATTTTTAAAGAAATTTATGATTTTATAAATGAAATTACTGATCTTTCTTTTCAGCCTTCTGAATTAAGCCCATTATTCAGTTTTAATTTTTGCTCATTACTAGTGTATGTGTAGAATTACAAATTAATATATGTGAGAGAAATGCTGGGCTTAATTATTTAATTCTAAATTGTCTTTAGTAGTTTGCAGAAATATTAGTCACACAGGTAAGAAACAGCTAAGATATTTTGTGCTTTTAAAAGTTTTTGCTAATTAGTATACATGAGCATTCTCAATTTTTTTGTCTCTGATTTGCTAATCTGAGAACTTTTAAAATTGAAGCACGTTCCCTAGATTGCTCCTTGGAATAAAGCTTTTGCATTTAGTTGTAGGCCCAGTCTATCTGTTCTCTGTGTCATACCAGCTGGAGAAAAAGCAAGCATAGCTCCAGAGGCCATATGTTTTCTTTTTTGTTTAAAATATCCACAAGCAGACAGTCACTTCCGTAGTTTTGTCTCTGTGGAGGAGCTAGAGTCTGTGATTCTGTATTAACCCCCTGCGGGTTTGAGGCCATGTGGAGCAGATGGGGATGCAGGCTTCCTGAAGCCATGGTAGCTCCTTCAGTTCTTCTGCTGTGGCATCTCTTGTTTGGTCTCTGCTACAGTGTATGCATTTACAGTACACACACTGTAAATCCTCTGTGTAATTTGTCTCTTTACATACTTGAAAAAAGTGAGCTCAGGGGGCCTTGACCTGGTACCAGGATTTCTGTGCTTCAGTACAGTTAAAACCACTAGTTCTGCCATCTGTGATGGCTGAGGTAAGTTTTATTTCTTGTGGTGAGGCTAAGGCTTCTGTCACTGAAGCCTAATCCCTTTGCAGTTGTCCCTCACAACGCACAAAGCATGTGATGCATTTTTTTGTAGCAATGGCACAGGGGCATTGTGGAAATGGTAACAGAGACACACTTTCTCATACTGCTTTGTTTAGAGCACTGTGTTTCCTTCTGCTGAGTCATGGTGAGTTTTGCATTTCTGTGTAGAAATATCAATACACTGACTTCTGCAATCAGTTAGAACGCTGTCCCCCAGTGGTGAGTAGCTGATCTAGAAAAGAAAGTGACAAGTTCAAGTTAAAAAAAAAAACCTCACATAAATCCATGCCTAAAACTCTGTTATTATAGTAGTAAAAGTCTACTAACAAACTAAAAAAACAACCAAACAAACTACCCCCAAAAGCAAAAAGCAACACTGATACCAAAGCAACAATAAAACAAATGCCATGAAGGAATGGCTGCCCAGAGATCCAGCCAAGTTGAACCCAAATATAGCAGCTTATTTGGATCTACTTACCTTCAGCCATTACTACCTGATCACATTCTGGTTGAAGTACCTGGAACTGTAGGGAGGTATTATGAATTGCAGAAAGATTGGTGGGTTTTCTGGAATTTTCCTGGACATTCTGGAGGCTAGTCTTGCGGTGTTTTTTTCAGTGGGCACAGTAGTGCATTATACCTACTCCAAATCAGAAAATCTTGTGGTAAAGTGATGAAATTGTATTGCAGCATTCACCCAGTGCAAACTCCAGAAGGAGTGACTCTGAAAGGCCAACATTATTATTTTCTCTGTTTTCCTTCTGCATATAAGGTTATATTCTTATTTTCCAGCACTTTTCCTTCTTACAGGCTTCCAAGTTCCTTGGAGAAGAAACAAATCAAACTGTCTTGACAATACAAAAAGAAGTTAGCTTTTCTGGCCCTGTCTATGTTTGTGTAACCCATGCATGTGTGATGCTGGGAAATGAAGCACTGGAACTAAGAATGTGAAACATTAATAATTTTTTTTTTTTAGGAAATATTTTACTCATTTAAATAAACAACCAATTACTCTGGAAGTATCTGTGGGATCCAGTGCGAACTTGAATATGAACAATCTGAGCTCTGTGCTTGGTAGTGCTGCTGACCCATGATGTGACTGTGGGGTTAAGCTCCTTAGCTACATACCCAAGTTACACACACGCAAACACAGTCTGTCCACTCTTCATATGTTTTGTTTATTAAGATTAATTATGATATGGTTTGAGTTGCCTACGTGTATAAGCTAAAAATAGAGCCACACAATATTTACAGGGAATATTGTAACCTAAACATGTGTTAAGGATATGAATATGGATGTGCTTTTTCCAAACTAAGGTCAGGTTTCTGATTCATGGATAAAGGTAACCAACATGGCTGTTGAAATTTTAGTCTCCAGAGAGAAATGTTTTTGTTTGCTGTTCAGAAAAATGTGGCAAATCAGCAGAGTGGACTCAGTGATTTACTTGTGTGTTCCTAATCTTGGAAGAGAATAATTTATGAAGAAATGAAAATTCATTTGTAAAGCTCCTGATTGTGGTTCTGGGTTAAGGATTACTCTTTTGCAGAATGTTAGGCCAGCTTACATAGTGCCCTATAAGATCATATATAAAGTCTGAAAACAGTAATAAAATACACATTTTTCAAATTAGAAGAGCAGAATATATCTAATGCAACACTTTTAAGTGCAGTGAGGGGTTCATAGAAAAGCAGTGCTAGATTGTGTGTTGATTTGATATCACCAGTGTATGGGTATTGGCAGTTTCAAGCACAACAGTGTTCCTGCTTCCTTCACCATGATTCCCTGAGCAAGAATTACCAGTGTGCACTGGCTCAAAAGACCACAATCGAGTGTGTGATCCCACAGTCATTGGACATCTTCTTTGTTTTAGAGGTGTTTTTCTTACTGAAGAGTAGTTTCACGTGATTTGTCCTGTGACATTTTGGTGCCATTGAGAGCATGGCAACACAGCCTCTGGACATCAGTGAGTCCCAGGCATTGTGCCAGGATGAGATTTTTAAAAGTACCTGCATGGCCTTGTATGACGTTTGCTTCTGTACATCCTAGTGCTCAATCCAGCTTGTTCAGCGGTGCACTGCTGTCATGCCCTTTTACAGCCAGTCCTACATGTCCCAACAGGTTTATTCAGGAAATAAAAGGCAGGTATTTTCAGCTCTCATGGGAGAAATTCAGAACAATAGATCAAAGAGGGGAAAAAAACCCCAAACTACTGGACCTGGACCTGTATAGTCATTTGAGCAATACTTTTAATTAGTTGTCCACCATACAAGATTTCTCTAAAGGTCATTAGTTTATTTTCTCTAGAGGGGGAGTTTTGTGATTACTCTAGCCTACTGCACACGACAGAATTTTTCCTTCCTCCCACAACTTATTTGCCCGTGTGAAAAAATGGGGCTGACGGGGCTTCTTTCACCCATGAGGATGGTTTAAAATAAAACATGGAGAACACACAGAGCAGTAAGTGGTAAAGTAACCTTCACTTTTTAGGCCTCTTTTACTCTTTCAGTCAGCCCCCAAAATGCTGTCAGGGAAGATGAAGCCATTTCTGCCGTTCCAGGCTGTTTGGAGCATGTGGGGGGCCCGTGCATCTCTGTCTGTACTCTGGCACTGAGCTGTGTGGGCCAGTGCCCCGCAGGTGAGCAGCAGCCGGCCGGGCAGAGAGGCAGCGCACTCACCTGGCTGAGCCACGAGCACAGCGGCCCCTCATGGGTTCAGGTGGGCCCTGGCAGCGGCGAATTGGCGCTTTGGGTGCGGGTGAGCAGCGGCTGAGCGGCCCTCGGGGATGTGCAGCGCTGCCCCGGGAGCTGTGCTGCTGCAGGAGCCTGCGGGATGGCGGCTGCTGGGCTGGGGGCGAAGGAGGGGTGAGTACGTGCCCTGTGGGGTATCCGGCTTCACCCTGCCTTGGCTGTGTGAGGAGCAGTGTGTGGGGGATACTTGTGGGGGGTACTGCAGTGGTGGGTGTTACACAAGCCTGCGTGTCTGATTGTGGCACAGGCCGGCATTAAGTTAAAAGAGCAAATCTGGAAGGTGTCCCTTGGAGAGCTAACCAAAGGTCGACAGGATTTGGTAACTGCTGTGGGAAGACATGTTAAATCTTGGGTCTGTGACTACCTACATACAAGGCTTTCTCCTGTGTGGGGCTTTGCCTCCCCTCAGGCCTGCCGCGAGACCCGAGGGGATGCTCCAGGGCTCTGTCACCACCTTGTGCTGTGGGGCACTGCTGCACCTGGCAAGTGACGGTGAAGTGAAAATGGTAATTTTCTACTTTCCTTGATTCAAAAGATGTGTTTGTTTATGTTCACCAACTTAAATTTATATGGAAAAATACAAGGCAGAAAAGACAGTTCAAATGCATTGCCTGTGAGCTGCTGGTTTCCTATGGGAAAAGCTTGTTACTGTTAAACATGCACCCAAATTGAGCTAGGACACCGGTGTGAAAACACTGCTGTGGCTCGGGCTTGTGGGATACGATGTGTTTTAAGTGCCGGTAGTTCATTCCCTTTCTTCCATGACTGGTTACGGGGCTCAGTTACAATCCCCCGGAGGGCCCTGAGGCAGCCCGGGTGGGTGTGAGGGAAGGGGGAAGCCCGGGTGGGTGTGAGGGAAGGGGGAAGCCCGGGTGGCTGGGAGGGAAGGGGCCGGCCCCGGTGGGTGCGAGGCAGGGGACAGCTGCTGCCGGCGAGCAGCGCTTCGCCCGCAGTCTCTTCAGGGGGAGCTCACGCCGATTGCACCGGCTGAGAGCCGCTTCATGAACCGGCAGCCTTACATGAAAGCAAAGCGGTATCTTCCCTAAATGGTTGGGGGGTTATTTAATCCTTAAATTCAGACCAGAGAAAGAACTTACATGAAGGAACTTCTCTTGAGCAGCAGAACAGAAGCAGATGCTTCATGTGTCCACGGTGGTACCGACTGAGGGCAAACAGACTGATTCGGTTCAGCTGCACTGCAACCTTCTGATTTCTGTGTTGCACTGGATTTACTCTGGCAGGATTGCTATGGATCCTGCATGGTTTTGAATGCAGAATTGTAATTGCATGAGCACAAATTGTATGGAGACCACAGCTTTTGTGTTTGGGTGTATATACATACAAAAATATTTGTATGTATATATCCATAAGTTTAACAGAGGAGTTACAGTAGACATAATTTGCTGTGTTTTGTAGTTTCAATAGGAAACTTGATTACTTTGTGAACTTTTTAAATTTTCTATCCATGTGTGAAGTGAAAACTTGAGAAAGACTCTGCCTGCACATCCTTTTATATCATAACTTCTAACTACAGAGTTAAAAGATGAAAGGGGAATTGCCACAGCACACAGTTGGACCTCCCTCTGAGAGGAAAGACAGGACAAATATCTGTTGAACAAAGGATACCTTGTGTGCTGGAGAGGAAATGCTAGATGATAAAATCCTGATAAACTTTATACAGAGCTGTCAGCTCCTAATGGAAGTCTCTTATGTGTTCAATTTGGAGCAGGCAGATGGTAAAGAAAAAGGTAAAAGAAGCTGTAAATTAATGTATTTGCTTCCTTTGCCTTGCCTTCTCCAACTGTGAGCTTGGGAACTCCATGAAGGGGTTACTGAGTCAGTAGGAATCAACACATAGTCCATCTATCCTTTCTCTCTTGTCTGGATGATGATTCCCAAAACATCCTATCTGCTTCCAGGCAGTGTGTGGCTGAAAGGGAGGATGAGGAGGAGGGGAGAGCTTTATGTGTTGAGGTGGGGTTTTGTCTTTTGGGATTGCTTTTTTTGTAAGTAGGGATTGTGGTTTGCATAGAAACCCTCATGGAGGATTGCTTAGTACCCATCTATGGTATGATTGACTTTCTTTGGCTTCTTGAACTCAGTACTTGTTCACCAAAAGAGTGAAGTAAATCCTGTGGGAGTGGGGAGGGGAGAGATATTTCAGGCAAGACTGAAGCTGTCTTAGCTCAAGTATGTGGAGACTGAAGTGCATCCCTGAGTGGCTCCTGCTGAGATGCTAATAACTGATCTGCTCACCCCGTCACACTGAATCTCTTCCAGTTTTCTTGCCAAAACGAGTGGTATTTTCAGTCAGATTCCAAGTAAGGAGAAGTCAAAATGTAACCTTAAACCAGTGAGCTTTAGAGGCAGCTTTGCAGGGGCCATGAAGTGCTTTTTCTGCCAAGTGGATGGGCAGAACTTTGAGCAGGAACCACAGGCCTGTCAGTAGGTTTGACCTGAGACAGTTGGGGCCCTGTGGCCAGAAGGGAAAGCGTCCATAAAACTGAAATCTGCAGCAGAGCTGTGCACATCTCCAGGACTTCAGTTTCCACGGGTTTTGACAAATTCTGTTTTATGATGTTGATTTTCTGTGCTGCTTCTTCTCTGGAGCTGGCTTTGATTTTTATTCTGATTTTTCTGACACTTGGCAGTCAGAAACAGAGGAATTTGGAATCCTAGTTCTGCACTGGTATCTTCATTATTATGTACAACCTCCAACATATTTAATGCTTAGTGCATGCAGTATGTACAACTGGAGGGGGTAATGCTGTGTTCACTGAGTTACTTGGTCATAGTTGCAATTACCTGTTTTATCAGACAGGGTCCCTTCTCATCTCTAGGATCTGCTTTTGCAAACTGAGTGGAACATCTCTTTTTTCAGAATCTTAAAAAGCTACAAAAGATATTTTGTCGCAGTCAGTTGTTCAATGTAATTAAAATAAAATACAGGTGGTGTGGAAACTTGGGTACAAATCAATCCCGTTGCTCAAGTCCACAATTTTTTTTTCCAATGACATAATAGATTTTCCAGTTGTTATTGACAGATTTCAGAAGGATATATCTCATATTCAGACAGCTTGAGTAATTCTTGATATTGCAGGCATTGGGGCAGCCTTAGAGAGAGTCGTGGTCTTTCAGCACAGATGGAATTTGCTGTTAGATTTTTCACATCACAAAAGCTGCAGTTTCTGAACTGTTGTAAACTTAAGGGATGGGAGGAGCCAACAGAACTTGTGGTGTAAGAAAGAAAACAGTTTGCAGCACAATGTTATCATAGTGATAATGTTATCATAGTGATAATGTTATCATAGTGATAATAAGAACTTAAGAAAAATCATATTAATACAGAATGAATTTGTTAACTTTGAATTACATGTTTCTTATTAATTAACCCCTTTTTTCCCCTTGTGAAAGTAGCTTTAGCAGTTGAAATCAATTTGCAAGGAGGCATGTCCATCAATTAAATTTTTAAAGGAATATATGAATGCACCATGACTATGCTTCCATGAAACAGAGATGGCATGGCAGCCTGTAGCTGCACCCTAATGAGCAGATCAGCCTGCAAGGACACGTGTGGGGGAAGCAGTGATGCTGGGCAGCCCCTGAGCCACCAGCCCTGTGATCCCCTCTCTGACAATGGGCTGCTTTGCAGAAGCCACATCCATTTTTCGGTTGCTCTTGTTAGTCACGTTCAAGACAGTGCTGCAAACACTGAAAAGGAAAGGGAGGAGAAACCCTGGCATGTACCAGGATTTTTGCTTTGAGTCTCGGGTGTTCCCAGTTGTCATTTGGCTGGGACAGAGGGACGCTGAGGAGACTCAGCCCCTCTCAGTGCCGGGCTGCAGTTGCTGAGGTGCCTGGGGCACAGCGCTTGTTCCAGGAACACAACATTTTGTTGATTCCACAATTAAATGCTATGGGATTTTAATTTGCTCTTTACTCATTTTTCATTTCCTTAATTTTTGGCATTCAGATGCAATTTTGTCAAAAACATTGCCTGGGGACATGAACACTTTCCTGGAGCTGAAAGTGTGATTAGCAAAGCACTTCCCTAGGATCTCCTCCTTAACACCCATCCCTTTCCCTAGGGAAGGGCTGGGCTTGCTGTGCGGGCTATGGCTTGAGATGCACACGGAAGTTTTGTGGTTACAGCAGGCCCCAGAGAGAGGTTTGGCCATGGGCTTGGCTGCAGTGGTGTGCTGGGTCACAATCAGCTCTTCTGTTTCTAGATTGTGGACTGAAATTCATGAGCCTGCTTGGGATCCCGGGCCATGCCAGGAACAGAAAGAATTAAGGCATCTCACAGTTAGCTCACGGTGGTGTTCCCCTCAGGGTCTGCAGCCTTCCCTGTTCAAATGCCTGACACAGCATGTGTGTCTGCATCCTGCCATGGGCTCTCAGCCCGTGCTCTAAGCCTGGCAATGAACCCCCTCATTGGAGACACTGACGTATCTGCCATTTGGGAATGAAGAGACTTTGCTGCCCCTAAATCCAAGATTGCCCTTGCCTTCGGTGTTTAAGTGCTACCCTGAGTTTGTTTTACACTTGCATTTGTCAGACAGTACCAGAGGTGTATAATTTAAGGGATTATATTTAACTGCTGGTGACACTGGGTTGGTCTGAAACAAGGTGGTCTACTAAAATCACCTTGTGTTTGGGAATTGGCCCCAGCATTATTTACTAATTCCTGAAATGCAAGAGTGAAACAATTCTAACATTCATCTCTGTGAAAGATGTTTAGCAATATAACATTTTTCTATGCAACTAACTCCTTATTCAATTATTAATTATTGTAAAAGCTATGTAAAAATTTTTTTTTTCCTCCTGCAACAATGTGAAACTCAACTGGGGTACTTGTAACTCCTTAAGGACATGAAAGCTTTCACAGAAAAATTTCTTTGGGCAGGCTGTTGTCCTCCTTTTACAGTTAGGTGTCTAAAGGACTTGTAGGGCATATTGTCTTGAAAGCTTGGGAACTCCACCCTGAGGTGAGCAGAAATATATTGGAAACATCTGGTATTTATTGTAGTTAGGCATAACCAGAAGTTTTGTTCTGCTCATATAATCCATCTTGTTACTGTAAGGACCAGCTGAATTTCCTTGGTAACAAACACCCTTCCTTTACCCCCAGAAAGCTTCAGCTTACTTGCAACATCCAGAACCAAGAGAACTTCAGATGACCCATTTCTGTGATATCAAAATCTCTGTGTGATCTGTTCACACTGGGAGAGCAGTGCTCAATCCTCAATGAGGCTGCTTAATAATATATATATATATGTGTCTTTTTCCAAATTGGAGTGAAGTATGAAACAAAACATAAATCTGGCCTTTTATTTCTGCAAAGGGAAAAATGTATAAAAGAGCATAGTGATCTCATTATTCCTATTGTTTTTCATTGAGAAATAAGAACAAAGCTTGTGCTACCAGAACAAATTCTGTCAGAAGAGGTGGGCATCCCAGCTGTGGAGTAGGACATGCAAGAATGTTTTAGGTTTTTGTCCTAGCCAGTTTATATGCACAAACTCTGCTACTCCCTGGAATGTTCTTATTAATCACTAAAACACACACTGGTTCTTTAATTTACCATGGATTAAGCTCTCAGGTTTCATCTTGCTGGCCAGACTGAAGAGCAGGGAGATGTCTGGCTGCAGGTGAAGATTGCCCTTTGCTAGGAGATGCTGAGGTCTCTTTGGAAGGGGACCAAGAGGCTTTCTTTCTTATATATTCCTGTAATTACCTTTTGCAGTCTCCTCTGCATTGCAGACCAAGATTCGAGGGGCAGATCAATGAACACCAACCCCAGCTTTGCTTTTAACAGCAGATTTTCTTCTGCTGGTCATAACTCAGTTTTTCCCTCTGCCAGGGTAACTGTGTGTGGAAGCCTCTAATGCTGACTTCTTGAAGCTGCAAGCCCCAACATGACTACAGGTTATTGCTTTGCACCTGGCTGTGTCTTTCTGCTCTGGAAAAAGCAGCCTGTAGGCTCTAATGCTGTGAGCAGCCCAGCATGAGGGAGATGTTTCAGCTAAGCCTTGGCCCTTGGTTATCAAGGGTATGATAGATCACTGTATGTGCAGGTGCACCAGACTTGGATCCAAAGATGGAGTGTCAGGCTCTCTTCCTGGCCCATGTGCCCATATCATTTCCACCAAAGCTATTGCTTCCTCTTGTGTAGTCTCTGTACCTGTCGTTCCTTGCCTGAGCTCTTCCCTGGGGATTGGGTGGGCAGGACCCCAGACAGCCCTGCCTCCTGAAGGTGGTGCCCTAAGGTGAATGAACGTATTTGGTTCTGCATATGCAAATTTCTCAGCAGATTCGCAGCCATAGATGTAGGACAGCAGGTTCATGGCCCCAGCCCTTCCAGAGGTTTAGCCTTTAGGTACAAATGCTGCAGGAGCTGATCTGGTGTCACTGCAGCCAAGTGGCCCCTCTGCTCTCTCTTGGTTTTTCTGGCAGTGCAGGGTAGCTCTGTAGATAGCACAAACAATTCATCACAGGTATTGAGAGCAATACAGGGACATCTGGATGGCACTCTAGGTACTGTGCTACCTGTCAAACTGCACTTTATGTTGTCGTGGCCAAGGCTGTAGCTGGACAATTAGAAGCAGAAGAATTTGCTAACTAGGATGCAAATTGAAGTTTTCTAGGCATTTAAACAGTTTACAGGATGGTCCATTTTAATTGATGTAAACCCTTCCAGCAAGGAGGCAGAAGAGGATTTACCAAGTTTGGAAATAATTAAAATCATGCTGAAATTTTCCTAACAGGTACTAAATGTGACATAGTGTGTGGTCTCTCTGACAGGGTTGCCTTTGCCTGAAAATGGAAAAGTGCAACATCAGATGTTTCAATGCATGCACATAGATAAACAGCTCTTTTATGACATATTAAGAACAGTTTGGTTTATGGCTTTTTAGATGTATCTTAAAATCTTGTTTTATAATGACTTTAGCAGAGCTGTCTGATTTCCAAGATGTACTTCTAAAGCAGGATGAGGTTTGTACCTGGTTTTTATTAACTACATTGCCAGCTAAAAATAAATCAAGACAGCAGTGTGGACCCTCAATGTGTTTCATTAAAAATAATAATGATTCTTGGGGCCATGGAGACAGAAATCAAGTTCTTTTTGTCTCCTGGAATCTGTTTTGCTCATCTGGGAGAAGAAAGTAACCTGACAGTCTTTGAAATTTACTGATATTCATTAAGATCACTGGACTTGGAATGGAGCTGTAGTTAATTATGAACTTTAACCCCATGTTTTAGTTTGTTCCTGGACAAAAAATGTGGCTTTGTCATGCCTTGCAGGCTACTGGCAGAGAAGTTCTCTGATAGTGAGTATAAAAGGATCCTGGGGTTGTATGTCTGAAGTTGGAAACTGCAAGTGCAGAATTACAATTAGGGTGGTCTGGGGTTTTTTGTTGGGGTTTTTTTTTTTTCCTTTAAACCAGCATAGGGATGTGGTGATTCTCTCTTATTTGTTCTTGACTCATGTCTGAGTGCCTTTGTGAAGAAGGGACTCACACTGATGTAGGAGTTAAAGTTTCAGTGGAGAAATTCACAGGACATCTGCAGGAGCCCAGGCCTTTTCCTGAGCACAGGTTGAGGGCCAGTACCTTGCAAGAAGCAGTACTAAAAATACAAATAATCTGGCCAAAGCTAGACAAAGGAAAAGAAATATCCTAGAAAAACACTGGGCTACTTTCCAGCCTTACTGTGCAAGCCTGTGCTGCTACTGAAATTCATTTACCCAAGAGTCTTATGTCTCTGAAGCCTGTCTTTTCAAATAGTGCTGCTATTTAGCAGGCAGAACTAAAAGGCAATAAACCACATGCATTTAAGCTCAAAACATGATGTACCTCCTAATAAATTTGGAGATAATTTCTGTGGCACAGTTTAAGCATGCTGGGTTTGGTGAGCATCTGTAAACACATGTTTTTGTGCATTGGATAAAAGAAAGACTCTAAAAATTTGAGGCAGAGTTTTGATACCTGTTTTTGATAACTAAATAGAATGTTTTTGGAGCCAGAGAAAGCATGCATTCTGCAAGGGGTTTTGACCACTATCTATGCAAGAATGAGTAAAGGAAAAAATTCCAACCCACAAACCAAACACTGGAAAGCGAAAGGTATAGTTCTAATTTCTAGTTATTTTTGAAGTGTATTCAGTGGCCTGAATTCCCTGCCCACATTAGCATTGGCATAAATTGTAATTTGTTTCCTATCTTTAAAATTTAACTTTCATTATACAGTAAATTAGGAAAAAAAAAGTCAGTAAAAGGTGATAGCCAGATTAGGGACTTAGGTGTTTGCAAGGTGTTGCTCTGTAGGTTTTCCTCTCTTAAAGCCTGGCTACAAAGTTTGACTGAAGGCATGCTGTGCATTGACCACAGTTGTATTGATATTTGGAAACATGAGAACAGATAACAGTATTTTATAAGGTACTTGTTTTTTAAAAGCTAAGGGGAAAGCTTAGGTTCCTTGATTACATGATGACCATTACAATAAACACAGACTTGTACACTAAAACTCAATGAGCAAACAGGGCACTACTGTTTATTATCCATGTCCTAAATTGCATGGCTGTTTCACCTACTACCATAGGTAAGTTTGCTGCATGTAGTGCTCAATTGATACTACATGTATCAAAGACACTGAAGTGCTATTTAGAAGTGTAAAAGGATTAAAATCTTTTGAGGGTGAGGGGCATTTTCAACAGTTGGTCACACCTGTGTGCTCTCTTCCCAGTGGTTTGGGAGTGGTTCTTTGTTAGAGCCCTCACATGGGAAGCATCCTGGACCAACCCTGCTCCTGCAGGCGCCTGCTTCCTGAAGTCAAGTGGGGAATTCCCCCCTCCTCTGTTTGTGCTGGCCCAGACCTTCAGGGAGAGCCAGGAGTACATGTGGTTCCTGTTAGCTCAGAAAGCAGAAACATCTGGGGAAGATGTGAATGACTTACTGGCTCACTTCAGCAGGAGCAAAGTCTCTGACAGTTCCTTCTGGACACAGAGATCCTCTCTATTACGTGCTGAAGCAGGGAGCAAATGCACATAAAATCACATAAAATCCACTTCAAAACAGCAGGAGATGGGCACTCATGCTGTCTTATATGGCCTTTCCCTCTTCCTGCCTGTGGGGATCCCTCCTAAAGAAAGTGAAGGGAAGGATTTTCTCATCCAGTAGGAGTGGGGAAGGATGCTGTGGAAGAACCCTTCCTAGGGACATCAATGTGTTTCCCAGGGTTTTGCCCTGGAACGGGCAAAACCCTGGGAAACACATTGCTGTCCCTAGGATTAACACATACGGCATTAACTTTAAGAAGAAGTGAACTAGTGGTAAATAAATTTACTATGTGTTTGCTGTAAAAAATCTGAAGGAAAATGCTTATAGCACTGTGGGTAGTTGTTATTAACATGAAAGTAGAACAACTAGACCAGCTCCAGGAGACCCTGCTTCCTCAGGGTGTCAGGTCAGATGACTTCCAGAGGTTCCTTCTCATCTCCATCGGTCTGTGGTTCTGTGACCTCAGGTGGTTGGGTCAGACTGTGCAACGTGGCCTAGCTAAACCATGTGGCTTATTTCCTCAATCCCTAAGGAAATGTGTCCCACCAGCAGAAGAGTATTGTTCTTTTCCCAATCTAAGTGCACCACCAATGATGTTCTGTAGCTTAACATTTCCATTTCTAAGCAGGGCAGAACAAAATACAGTTCTCTAGCATTTGGTGTGGGAGCAGGAAAGGTAGGGCATGGCACATCAATAACCTGAATGTGTTTGTATGAGCAGGCTGGCTGAGGGGCAGATGGCACAAATTGCCCTCTGCAGGGGGGATGTGTGTCACAATCACAATCTGTGGTCCCTAGGGTGCCCTGGGGAGTTGTTGTAGTGGGGATGGGGCTAATTAACATCAGCAGCTGCTCACATTCTCTCTCCTCACTTTCATTCTCCTCCATGGGATAAAATATTTCTTTCTATTCTCTTTGGCCTATTATTTCTCTTCCTTTGATGTGTTCTTCTTCTCACTTCTCAACTGTCCCAATTTTCCCTATACTTATTCCTCTGAACACAAAGAATCTTCTTTGCTATTGACCCTGAAGAACAACTGCTTCTATTAGCATATAATCAAGCTTAGCTGGATTTCCCCAGAAGGCAGAGTGTGCCTTTATCAGAAAAATAAAAAGTAGTATCTTTGGCTTGGTTTAAGTGAGATAATTGACTTTTGCCACCTAGAGATGCATGTATTTCAGGGAAGTTTCTGAAGAAAAGAGAGGGATGACAAATCCTCAGGGAGTAACTTGTTCAGAATTACATGAAGACCTTGGCTGTATATGAATGTAATGATGCAGGAAGCTGTGCTAACTGGATCTTTGCTAGGGAAAATGTTATATGCTAACAGCAACACAGTCCGGGGGCTGTAAAAAGAGCTAAAGAACTCCAGTCACTTCATTAACTGACTCTTCATAAATCCTAGGAAAAGCAATCTGTCCTCTTGAGAGCAAAAGCTTAGTATGCAAGCCTCATGCATCTCCTCTGCTTTCCCTGTTTCAGTCATTCAGACAATTGATGGAACATCTACTCATTCCAGGAACTTTCCTTTCTGTTCTGCTGAGCAGTTTTATGGCTTTATGCACAATAAAAACTACTGTATACACTTGACTCTGGGAACAGGCTAGAGCTGTTTGCTCAAGCAGAAAAGTATTGTATTGGGGCGAGAGATCCCTGGGAAGATAGGGAAGGAATCTTGCTGGCTTTAAGTAAGGCGTGAAGATATCTGAACAGTGTTGTGTGGTGAATACATTGTGAGACAAATGTTTTGTGTTCTGTTTCTGCTGATGCCTTCAAGGAAATCACCTCAACTTCAAGGAAATCACCTCAGCCTTCAAATGTAGAGAACAAGGTTGTCAGTGTGCTGTAAGTCTGCACACTCAGGTGCCAAATAGTTCAGTGGTAATGGCATCAGGAGTAGTAGGGGTTCTTTGGTACAAAGTTTCAGTTCAGGTATGATGTCACTGGAGGATCTGCCTTGGAATCCTGTGGCGAACCTTATCAATTTAAATATTTGTTTATTCTGGATTTTTTTTTTTCTTTCCCTCCTTTATGGGAATTCTTTCTTGTTTGATTTTTTAAAGACTATTTGTGTAGTTTCTGAGCAAAGCCCCAGTGGCTGATCTCCCTCAGCTCGCTGTGGCACTGGTGCTCCTCAGGTACTGGAAAGATGCAGGCTGGGCAGGATATTAGGCACATGAGAGAGAATTCTTATCAGGAGAAAACTGGTGGAAAACACCTCTCTTTTGTTTCTGTGCCACCTGGAAGGGTTGCTCAGAAAGCTTCCCTGTCTCATTTTTTCATTAGGGTAATTATTGTGAAGTTTTAGTTTACTTTCTGGTGGCTCTTTTTAAAACTTGAATTATCTAAATTTTGTGAACCACAGAAGATTAATAGCCTCACAATATATTTCCGCTGTAGAATAAAAAAGTGTAACTAAAAAGAAGCTATACAGCTGAATTAAATTTTTGAACTTCAGCTTGAAAATACTTCACAGAATACAAAGCATAAAAGAAGCATGGGGTATTGTTGTGTGCCCTTCTGCAGACAATTGCAAACCATACTTGCTTTGTGAAGTCAGACTTTATCTTGCTTGGTTAATCTTGCTTTTGTGCTGGGAGCAAGGTGTCTCACTCCACATGTCCACTTCTATTATGATGAGCAGAACAGTCTAGATAAGGGGAGGGTGTTCTGTTATTTTTAGCAGAGAAAATGTGATTATGTGAAATCCCATTTGTTATCATGAGAGGTTTAGAAGCCTGTTTCTGCATGATAACAGTTATGCTCTTACCAGAGGTCAGGTTGGGAGAATGAAGATTGTGGAAATAAAGCCTGGTCTGTGCCATCACTGAAAATATACCAATAACATCAGAGCTTAAGCCTAGTTCTGGAGCATGCCACAATATATATGCCATTCTTTCCTTGGGGGTATTGAGTGTGCCTAGATACAGCTGAAGACAAAATTATAGTGTGAGAATAACCAACTGATGGCAAACTCTTCCCACTCAGCTTGCTCAGATAAATGACCCTGAGCTGCTCTGAACAGACCCTCTAGATCAGAAATATTTCTCTCTGGTGTAGTGCCAGCTTCTTCTACTGCTCTGTCTGAATGTCAGGTGGAAGCTTCCCCCAAAAGGTGTTCAGACTGTTGCAGCTGGGCTGTCTCTTCCTCCTGTTGTTCTCAGGTACTGGGGATGCTGAGGTGAGGACAATGACAGACTGTCCATGACCTTTTGTTGTAGACCTGTTTTGTTCTCAAATCCTGCAGCCGATCCCTCGTGTTTAGTTCCTCAGCTCTTGTTTCCATGTTTGCTGCCTCCACATCTATTATTTGACTTAACAGGCAGTCAGGACTTACTCTTTGGACATCCTTTTTTCCCAAAGCTTTCAGAAAAACAATCACTCATCCTGTTCAGGATACCTGTATGCTTCAGGCTGCTAAGGTTTGGTCCTGATGCTCTCAGTCTGATGTTCCCTACTGCTGATGTGAATGTCTTTAAAATCTTACGGATTCTTATCACCCCAACCCTGGCATATTGTGTCTGTGTGTGTATTTACAAGCAATGTCAAATCACCACCTCTCTTTTCCTGGAAATCAGAGATCCTGTGCACACTTCCTTCCCAGCTGGAATCTTGCTGCAGTCCAGACATCTATTTTCCTTTGCCAGCTCTCAGCCACTCCAGCAAATGCCTCCTACATAGCTCAGCAGTTGATTTATGCACCGTTAATGAGTCCCCTCTGAATCCACTCCCTTCTCTGCCTCTGCCATGTGCGCTTGAAGTGCCTGAGCATCCTATCCTGGGTTAACTATTCTGATGGATTGCTGTCCCCAGACATCCAGCACAGACTCAGAGCACAGGCACTTGAGACACTCTCTTCTCATTTGGGTAGCCCCAGCTCTGTGCTTTTGGGCTGGAGCAAGATCTGCTCTAAGTAAGGAAGGACAGGACAACACTAACCGAGCAACAATTTTTTTGGTTCGTGAAGCTGTCTGAAAAGTTGTCAAAAAGCTCAAAAAAGGGCTGTCAAAGCATCAACTACAGATGTCTTAAATGTTCCAGACTGTCCGTGGTTAACACTGAGCTTGTTTTCACCTGACAGTTAAGCGAGTTGGCCTGGTCTGAGTACAAGTGACTGAAACATGGAAAAACTTGAGCTGCAGAAATACAGGGTGGTAAACAGCAAAGAAGTTGTTGAAACTCGAATTGTTGTGTCCGTGTTGTACTGTATACCAAAATAACAGCACCATTCAGAATTCAGCCCTTCATTCATGAAGAAAGCCAGATCCACTTTCAGTGTAATCCCAAGCTGAATTAGTTACATGGGCAAATGAAAGATTAGAGTAATGTTTAACCAAATTAAAGATGTGGCAAAGGCAAATGTTAACTCTTTACTTTCCAAGGCTAGTTCCTCAACTTTTCTCAGGTAAAATGTGAGTTCCCAATTGCCTAGTCTCTGATTCCCCTGGCTGGATGTTCTGAAACAGTTTCCTACAGACAGACCTATGCATCAGTCCCTGAAACTCACATAACCCACTGGCTCTGATGCAAAACTAACTGGCATGGCATTTAGTTGCATTTTGCCATGACTGTGCTGGTACCAGCAGCTGTTGTGTAGATCCTGGACACCCCCCACACACAACACCTTTACAGCAGTGCTTGTTGCTCAGGCTCTGATGAGTCTTCTTCCTTATTGTTGTATTGTTGGTATGGATTTCAGCAGCTCTGAACCAGCTCCTGCTGAAGGCAGCAAGTTTCCATTGGCTTCATAGGGACTGAATAAAGGATGTTAGAATTCTGGGAGATAGGCTGAGTGTGTGTGTGTGTGTGTGTGTGTGCGCACGCCCATATGCAGAGAAAAGCAAGCATTGGATGACATTTGGCTTTCCTAACCCTTGACATCACTATAACCTGAGCAAGAAGACTTTTAAAGAATTCTTGCCTTGAATACAGCTGCCTAGATTCCTCCTGCTTTTCTTCAGGAAGAAAGAGTTACCTGTATCTGTCTGGTATTGCTGTGGTGACAATTTTTCCTTCTCAAATCAGAAGGAAACTACTGCTTTTCAGTCTGCCCAGCCTCCTGTCCCACCCAGATCTTGTTCCACTCCCTTGGGGTTAAGGAAAATGTGGTCATTTCTAAGACAGCTCTGAAGTAAGCAGGCTTGTGTAGCACACTGCAGAAAAGACCAAGGGGTGGGGGAGGTGCTTCATCATGAAGAAATGCTTTACTTTTGCAGTAACAGCCACCCTTCACCATGGGATTGCCTTCGGTTTGTGAGAGGTTGCTCTGCAAGGGCACATCAAGGACCTTTGGCCCTGAGAGTTCCATTGCTGGCACTCCTGACTTTGTACCCAGGCCAAAAGAGCACAAATTGGTGCCCAGTGTCAGGAGTGTATAGATGCCAGCAGGGAGACATCCATAGGAGGGAAAAAGAGAAAGGAAAACCAGGCTGTGGGCTTGAAAATAGGGAAGGTGGAAGTAAAATGAAATGCCAGAGGGAAGGACATAGCAGAGGAGATTTTGCAGGCTGAGGAGAGATTAACAGGTATTAGAAAAAAGCAAAAGACATGGGAGAGTTCAGATCAATGCTGAGGCAAGCAACAGGGAATGTTCTTAGCAAGGAGCATTAGGAAGTTGAACACAGAGGGCAAAGTGAAAGGCAGACCTGAGAAACTGTAAGGGCAGCATGGAGGAAAAACCTTAAAATCCAGGAATGGGAAGAAGGTGAAAAGTATGTGAACAAATATCTAAAACAATAATACTTTCCAAATTGGAAATAATAATTTTCTTTATCTTGATGTTAGAAAGCTGTATATAAACTAAGCAATGGTGGTGTAAGAATAATTTTATTTAATATTTTGGTAACACAATGATACATCTCAAAATTACCATAGAATTAACTTGCTAAATGACTGCATACATTCTAAATAAGTGCTACTAAATTTGAGTAACTTCACAGAGTACATGTGGCTTTATGTGACCAACAGCTATATAGTGTGTAACCCCCTGACTGACATGAGCAGTGTGGATGGATTTTGCACTAGTAGCCAATGCACAGTTAAAGCTTTTGGAAGGATAAAAAATTGCAAAAGACATTTTTTTAATTAAAATATGAATTGATGATCCTTGCATTAGAATAGCTATTCAGCTGTAGGTTACATACTTTATTTCTTTTAATAATAGCACTTACAAAGGTACAAGAAAAAATTGTCTTACTAGCATTTGATCTAATGTAGATCTCTATATGAAAATGCTGGGTATCTTATAAAGCTTTTCACAGATATAGGCTAAGTTCTGGGATATCACAAACTTGTACATAATTCAGAAACACACCTGAGGTTACTCCATGTGTAAGTAGCAGAAAGCTTTTTTTAACTCTAAAACAGATGGTAGATGCCATATGAAGCCAGAGAATGTAAGTAGGTACATTATTACTGTGTGGGGTTATAGAGCAGCGCTTGCAGGCTTGGTTCAGGTTTTTTAAATCAGTAGCAAACTTGTACTTTAGATTGGGATTTTGTTGTTAAGGCAGCTCTTCCCAGTGCCAGTAGGGGCTCTGTCCCTGCTGCCAGCATGACTAGGACTGGCCATCTACCAGAAGTCACAGTGCAAATCCTTACCTGCTTGGGTCCCAGCAGAGCTACTTCACTGTGCAGCACTGTAACCTTGTTTGCTGGCTCTGCTAATACCTTATCTGGTACTCAGCTGAGCACAGCAAGTCGTGTGAGGTACTGTCATGTCTGATGGATTTCATATGGAATTGAAGGTGATCTGCAGCTCCAAAGAAGTGCCCAACACTTTTCAAATCAGGCATTTATGTAGGGCTGTTTGCTTTCTAGAGAAATATGCAGCTTTGTGAAACAAACATTAGCTGGAGGTTCAACGTCATACAGTTTCATGTGTGCTTTACTTTAAAATAAGAGGTATTTTTAAAAACAAAACGTATGAACTTTGCCTCACAAATATTGTAAAAGTACTTATTGTTCAGTTAATGGGTACTTTAATTAGGACATGTAATATTAATTTTCCTTCTAAGACTTTGTTCCAAACAAATTGTACTAAAAGTACAAAGTTGATTTTCAGATATACTATTTAAGTCAACCTGACAGAATGACTAGTGAGTGAGTAGAGGTATTATTTGCTGTATGCTTTACTTGAGGCTTGTGGCATTAACATTTTAATATAACCCCCCCAATCTCACTTCTACCTACCTTGATTTTACTAGACTTACCTATGTGCTTAGGGACAACCATATTAACTCCTTCCTAAAGAAACAAAAAGTTCAGCTGTACCTTTAGAAATCCAATTCAAATACTTACTTTGTTCATAAACATGCTAATGAAGAGATTAGCATATGATTTGTATCACCCTTGCCATCTAGTGACAGAAATTCTGATCTTTCAAAACTTTGTGGAAAGTTACTATATTAGGACATTCTGCTAATTTTCATATAAACATGAATTTTAGTTTCAAACATGCTTACAAGCAAGACTTTTATTGTTTTAGGCACTTATGTAAACATTCTGGAATGCTGAAGGCAAGACTTCACATTGCCATTTTACCAAAAATCATGTGAACATATATTATTGAGGCATTAACATACATCCCAGGAGCCAGAACACCAGAGCTGCCATGAGCCTGTGGCAGTTTCTGGCAGAGTAAATTCAGAAGCAGGCTGCAGTGTTCTGAGCAACTGCTTTTGTTTGTTTTTTAATAAGAGATTTCACTTCTGAATGTGGAGTCACTGAAGGCAAACTTAGAGTTAAGGCACAGTGCATGGAGACATGGAAAGGATTATAGAGACAGTTCCTGGAGATGCTCCAACCAGTCAGTAGATAAAAAGCACTTTACATTGACAACTCCTGTGAACAAGCTAGAAAAGAAAAGGCTTACTTTCAAATTGCATATGTTTTATCATTTAATATATTGTTCCCCTGGCTCTCCTTCTAGAATTAAAAAGATGACTTGAATTATACCTTGTGCAACTTTTCTTCCTGCTTTTATAATGTGTAGTATTGGCTATGTACCAAAAATATCACCAGAACAAGATATGAGTTATGTGAGTCTAAAAAGAGAGAGGGGGATGATCTGTAGTTGCAAGGTTTATTGCTTAGGCATTTGCTGACAGCTGACTTTCACTGGCTGCTTTCTCTGCTTGCAGTCTTTGGACAGCCTGATCGAGCAAATCCATCGTATCTCGGAGCGTAACATTCAAGGTGAACGGCTTAGGTTTAATGGTCAGCCCGTAGGTAAAGTCCATTTTAGGGTCCTCGTTTGGGTTAGCAGTGAAATTGCACTGATGCACCAGTATGGAGGTAAAGAGAAAGAGCTGCACCTTGGATAACTCCTCTCCAATACACCGACGCTTCCCCAGCGAGAAAATCATCACGCTGCTCGTAAGATCTTTATTGATGAACCCATTCTCATCCAGGAATCTTGTTGGGTCAAAATCCTCGGGGTTGGACCATTTTGCTGGGTCATGATTCACCGACCACTGGTTGACAAAGATGACAGTGTCCTTGGGAATGAGGTAGCCCATGATGAAGGTGTTGGTTGTGGTGGCGTGAGGGATGGTCACAGGCACAAAGCTGCTGAAACGCATGGATTCGTACAGGAAAGCCATGATGTAGGGCAGGTGAGGCTGATCTTCAACACACGGCAGACGGTCTCTTCCAACAATCCTATCCACCTCTTCTTGCATTTTAGCCTGCACTTTTGGGTACCTGTCATTTAAAGCAAGATGTGTGTGCATACATAACACTTTCAGAGATTTTTTCTTACAAATAATGCTTGCTGCAAACATTTTTTACAGAATTTCACCACTGTCCTAAATGATGCAGTTTGAGCAGAGTTTATATGTATTGCAGGAATGTGTAGTTGGAAACTTAGAGAAAAAACAAACTTCCCGTGCACTGGTGTAATTTTAATTTGCTCAGTTTTTACCTTAATATCCCATGTAACTGATTCTCAACATAAAAAATAACAATAACCTAAAGTGTGCTGAAACTGAATATTCTGATCCAACTTTGAAAATTATTTTAATTCTAAAACTAGAATTACTTCTCTCTTCTAAATATTGCATTTTCCATGGGAACAAGAATTTTCCAAATCTGTGACTTTTAAAAGTTAGCATGGAGTTTGTTATCACTAGACATATTTCATACATTTGAAAGCCTGCAGGTTTCTAAGCTAGAAAAAAAATCTCAATTGTTAAATCGTCAGAATGGCTTTATGAGGTTCCCACTTTTAGTTTGAGAAGACATTTTGTAATTAATATCAAATTATGTTTTCTCAATAATGTATTTAAAGCTGACTATCTTGAAGTCTGGAGAGTTTGGAAGGCTACACAGTAAGCAAACAAGATCCAAACATTAATACACCTTTTGCTTGCCTAAAAGCACACGTTCTGCCCAGGACCCTTCATTTACTTTAAGTATTCAAGTTTGGCTTCTGCATCCTTGCTTTTTCCTCCTGCAGCAGACTCACATGTCAAATACTGGGCAAACATGAGAAATGGGGAGAAACCCAAAAGTTATGTGAACACTGGGGCATCACAACCTTTGCTGGAGTGTTAAATATTTGCCTGTTTTTCAAGAAGCGACTGAGTAGATAATGTTTGCATATGCCTACAAATTAGGCAGGCGCTGGAAGGAAAAGCCAGGATAGGCAAGAGAGTCGGCACCTTCCCTTAAACCACCTCCCCTCTCAGTTTCCCCGGCGGACAGGCCGGTGCCAGGGCGGCTGCCCAAGGGGTCTGCCTTGCCCAGTCACGCAATGGCAAGGAAGGCACACACAGCGGCAGCTCAGCATAATAGCGGGTTTGTAAAGCGGTGCACGAACTCTTTGCCGTGCTTAAGCAGTTGTTATCCTATTCCTATGATCTCCTTGATCTTGACCTGCTAAAATCTGTTACTTTCAGGTTTTACTCGGCTGCCTTTCTGCTAGCCTCTCCTTATACACCATAACCCGACCGCCTGAGTAGGGTGGGATTTATTTTCTTTTATGCTTCCTTATCTCTTTCTGGCAGGTTTCCCAGGGCTTCCGTGTTAGTTAATCGGAGGCCGCTGAGGCACCCGGCGCTGCTCGGGCTGGCGCTGCCCGGTCTCGCAGACCCGCGACCCGACGGCGTGTCCCTGCGGGGCCGCGCCCCGGCTCTGCCCGGGCCCGGAGCTCCATGCGCTGCCTCGGGCCGGCTGCTCCCGCCGCGGGAGCGCTCCCAGCAGCGCCTTTGCCGTGCGGCGCCGTTTAAACGGGGCTGCCCCGGGGCCGGCGGGCGCTCGCACCCCGGGCGGGCTCGCACGTCCTACCCACCGCGGGCCGGTGGGGCGCCCCGGTGTGCTGCCGGCACATACCTGATGAGGAAGATAAGGAGCCACTGCAGGGCGGTGGAGAGGGTGTCCTGGCTGGCGCCGAAGATGTCGGTGACGGTGGCGGGCACGTGCTCGAGCTGCAGCCGCGGCTGCTCCCGCTGCAGGCGGATGAAGGCGTCCATCATGTCGCGGGGGGCGGCCCCGGGGCGCAGGCTGCGCTGGTGCTGCAGGAACTTGCCGCGGACGAAGCCGTAGAAGTCGCGGTTGAGGTCGCGGAAGGCGCGGTAGGCGGCGCGGACGGGGCTGGGGAAGCGCTGGAGCCAGGGCAGCGCATCCACCAGGCTGCCGGCGCCCACCGCCCGCCCGAACTGCTCGTTGCGCCCCACGATGCGCAGGAACTCGCCGTCGCCGTGGCTGTAGCGGCGGCCGAAGCACAGGGCGCTCATCACGTTGGCCACGGCCACCACCAGGACGCGCGAGGGGTCGAGGAAGGCGCCGCCGGCGCTGCCGCGCACCAGCAGCGCCACCAGCGCCCGCGCCTCGCCCACCAGGTGCCGCTCCAGCAGGCGGCGGGTGGCGGGGCTGCCCGTGGAGAAGGCGCGCACCGTGGCGTGGGCCGCCCGCCGGTGCAGCTTCCAGAGCTCCGAGTATCCGCCGAAGGCCAGGCTGAGCCCGCCCGACACCAGCTGGAAGGACGGGAAGGGCGGGCGGCCCGCGAAGGCGGCCCCCTGGCGGACGAGGGCCTGGCGGATGGCGCGCTCGCCGTTCAGCACCACCACGGGCCAGCGCCCCAGGCGCAGCTGGAACACGGCGCCGTAGGTGCTGGCCAGCCGGGCGAAGGAGAGGTGCGGGGCGCTGCCCAGCTGCGCCGCGTTGCCGATCAGGGGCCAGGGGAAAGGGCCCGGCGGCGCCCGGCGCTGGCCCTGCCGCCGGCGCTGCTGATGCTGCAGGAGGAGCTTGCCCAGGTGGATGGCGGCGAGCAGGCAGAGCAGGAGCAGGAGGGAGCTTTGCAACGGGGGGATGCCGCGCAGCGCTTCCCCGAGCCTCTCGAGGGCCATGCTGCAAGGGAAAAAGAAAAGTCAGCGGGCAGCGTCCCCGCGGGGTGGGGACACCTTCAGGTCCCGCGGGCAAGGGGAAGCCCGACGGGGCCCGCTGGTGTGGCGGAGGGGAGCCCCGGCACGTCCCAGCGCTCGGAGTCCGCGCAAGTCCTTGCTATGCGCTCTTCGTGTGCCTAAAGCCCCCCCTGAATCCTGTGCGAAAAAGAAGGGATAATCGATAATCAAGTGGCAAGCTCCTAATAAGGGATCGAAGTCCTATTTGGCGGGGAGGACGCTGCTCTCTCTCCGCCGGCAGGGAAAGTTCTCAGCGAGAGATTCAACAGGTCACGGCTGAGAGAGGCACAGAGGAAAGCAGGAGGATGCTCTCGCCTGTCGAGCCTCCGCAGATGCAGGCAATTGCCGTGCGTCGGAGACAGGTTAATTCCGGCGCTGCACGTCGTTCCCCCGGCGAAAAAGCCCCTGCGAGAAGCGAGTTACCCGCCCCACTGTCGGCATTTCCCGCTGCTCCGGAGAAACCCCCGCAGGCGGCCGCGGAGCCCTCTCCGTCCCGAGCCCTTCCCTCCTCCCCGCACCTTCGGGCCCGTCACGGCATGGCAGGCTGGCGGTCTGCTGGCCCGGGGACGGGATGCGGGCCATGCCTGAGGCCTCTGCGTGGCAGCGCTGACTGGTCCCGCTTCCCATCCCGGGGACCACCCGCTCCAGCCTTTCAGAAACAGCGAGAGGATGAAGGGGTGAAATAAGCGGCGGGCTCCTGTAGCAGAACTGACCTGTTGCACGCTGCTTCCATCCGAGACCTTGAGGAGGATGGAGAAGAGCTGCGCAGCCGGCGGCAGCTCTAATGGACAGCCGCGGCTCCGAGGAGAGCGGCGACGGCGGCGTTCAGATCCAAGCCTTTGGGAAACTCATTAGGGGCCCCGGTACCTGTCACCCGGAGCTTGGCAGGTCATGTGCAGGCAAATGCCAATTGCGCCCGATCCCGGCGCAGTTATCACCTTCCCAGCTCTTTAACCCTTCGGAGCTCGCCCCAAGGCAGCCACCTGCCCCAGCAGCTCCGCGGACCGGGAGCGAGCGGGCTGCTGCGCCCCCTCCCTCCCTCTCTCTCTCTCTCCCTCCCACCCGCCTGCTGGGCTGTGGGGACGGGACGGGGCCAGCCCAGCCCGCCGCGGGGAGCGAAGGCGAGCGGCTCAGAGGGCCCGGAGAGGACGGCCCGCTGCTCCCAGGCTCAGGCGGAACCGGAGCCGCCACCTCTGGGCGCCTGGCATCGCCACTCCCGCCTTTAAACCCGCCGGCATCCGCGGTGCGCGGCGCGCTGCGGGCGGGACGCGGACGGCCCCGATGGCAAATCGCCGCTGCCTGGCCCGTCCTCTGGCTTCAGGGGTCGCGGTTATTTGCCAGCTAACCTTGGGCCCTCGCCAAGCGGAGCGGCTGAGCCGCGGACGCTTTTATGGCCGGGGCCAAAAGTTTTAGCGGAGGAGGTGCCGGGAGGGGAGAGGGGTGGCGGGCGGGCTCGCAGCTCTCGCTGTCGGGAGGCGAAGTCTCGCCTACATCTTAGGGGCTGAGGAAGCCGAAGAGCTTCCCCTCCTCCGCCTGTCGCCTCCCCGTTGCGTGCGGAGTTAGCATTGCGTGAGCCGGGGCTGGAAAGCCTCCAGCCATCTCCTTCCCGGGCCCCTACCCCTCCTCGCAATACCTGACACCAGCTCCGGGGAGAATGAGGCTGGGAAGCCCCGGGCAGCTCGCACCCCGGCCGGCTCCGGTGCCCTCCGGTCTCGCCTCCGCCCTGCGCTCGCTTCTCTCCCGCTTACGGCGCCTTTTTACTCTTAAATCTGGCGCCTCCGCCCGCACTGGGAGAGCTGGCGAGAGGCGGGTGGGCACGGCGCTCCAAGCCCCCCCGGGCCTTCCGGCGCCCCGGGACGGCAAAACCCCCGGATACGGAGGAAATCGTTCCCCAAGGAAACAGAACGACTTTGCTTTGTTCTTGTCATTTTTGCAGTAACGAGAAAAATATGAAAATACAACATTTATTTCAGATTCTTTACAGTCACGTCATGAGAAGAAAATACGATGTTTTGGTAGCATTTAGGGATTAGACAAAATTAGATGCTGGGAGTCAGCCCAGCTTAGGGTGTGAGCCCGGTCCTGGCCAGGCTGCTACTGCTTCTGTCTTTGGTAAAAAGTGTAATCCTGCCTGTTGTCACTGTCCCAAGCTCTTCCAGATGGTGATGCTCCTTCTTGCTCAGACAAGCATCGGCCTCGGATTTTCTGTTGGCTTGGAGCTTCTTCCTGTCATTGCCAAGTAACAGAGGTGTCAAAACCACTTTTTCTGAGCAGTGCTGGGAAAAGTGAGCTTCTCTTTCCCAGCCTCACTTCTACGGTGAACCTGAAGGGTCCTGCACATGTACCCAAGCCTCAAAAAAAAAAAAAAAGCAAAGATAGCTCCATCCCTATGAGACTAAGCTTGGGGGATTCTGATATCTCCAGCCCTATCAGAAGATTGAACCCAAATTTTACATGCTATAACCACTTAGCTATGGAAAAGTTGTCACTGCTCCCTCCTTCATCTGTCTCATGTCAAAGAAGAGACATGGACATCTTCTGGCAGAGTTTCAGAAAAAGATCTGGGTGGCACTGATCTTTTGCCACTGAACAGAAGAACTGTTCCAGGCACTGGATCTGGTTGGTAAGGACTAGCTTGCATCAGTTACTTGAGATTTATATTAAAATGCTGGGCATTTTTTATTGCAGGCAGCTAAATTTGCCCTTTTCTTGGTGACTGTGGTGAAAAGTTGCCTAAACTCCAGGCATTCCAGCTCTCATTAGTAAGTTCCTAAGCACTTTCTTTGGTTCAGCAACCAAATTAGTTGTATTGCAATTGGATTGCTGCTGGCTGCTTGCAGGAAGTACAGAGAAAAGAATATATGTCCATTATCATGACTTGCAAACTCAAAATTTAAGGCAGGAGCCTAGGAGTTATAAATCCTAGCACTTTTTTTTTATGCTCTAAGGAAACATTAATTATTTTTTATTTCACTTCTGTTTGGTCTTCAGGAGTTCTGTCACCATTAGGAAAGAAAGAAAACCTATTTTAGATATTTTCTTCTGTGGTGATAGTACCACCTGGTCCCCTTGTACTATTTACAGCTTTGGCTCCCTATTGCATGTATTACAGCATTACAGTATTGTTTTGAATGTATACACTGAACATTCACCCAATTTTTTAGATTCTGATTCTGTGTGATCTTGATTAGTCCCTTGTTCTCTGTTATATTCTACAAATTGCCCTCCTGCCAACCTCTATATTTGTTCTTCTCACCTCTTTTGTTTGTAGAAGCGTAGTTCAGAATTGCTCTTAGAGAATGTATGTTCTTTTTTTCCCAGTTCTAGGGACTTCATTGAGATGCAGGTCCTACTGAAACCAGCCCCAGATTCCTGAGTTGGTTAGTTTTGTTAGGCACTGAAGACTGAATCGCTGAAAATATATACCATGTAAAATGAATTATTTCTGAGGTCTAGAAAATACTACTTGATATAATATATGGGAAAGAAAAGAAGTTGAAGGGCTCGAAGTGAGTTGGTTTGGGATTAAGAGAGAGGAATTCAAGCCTAATCTCTAAATAATCTTGATTGATTTGATAGGAATGCCAGATGAAGAATTTATGGGGGGTATCAGTAACTCCATGACTGTGAATGAAGTTGCTTAAATGTGTGGACGAGCATCCTTGTTGTAGAGGTAAAAATTTGAAAAAGGAGGAGGAATTGCACAACCTAGAGAGTCTTCATGTGCCCTTTGAGAGAGAATTTTTATGTCTGCCACAGTCCTCCCTCTTCCAAGAAAACTCCGTAACCCCTAAGAGATTTTTACAAGTGTCAAGAATTACTTACCTACATCAGGTGTTGAAGGCTCAATTCTTAGTTTTACTTCTAACCATGGCAGCCTTTTTCTTTGCTTTTGAATACTGGTAAGCTGCTCATAAATCCTCATGAGCATCAGCTGGAATTTCTCATGGACTTGACCCTGCTCTGTTTTCTTCTCTTACCTCTTCCTTTTGCATCTTTCCATGGAGAACCCTCCCACACCAGATTTCTCTCTTTCTCATGCCTGGGACTACGGGTCTTTTCTTCCTCTCTCTAAATTTTACAAAATCCCAAGGTGGGTTAATTGAGCAATGTTTTATCCTGGGATTGCTTCAGCATAGAGCTTGTACAAATTGTTTACCATTTGTAGTGTGATCCAAGCCATTTTTTGTTTAACAATCCTTGGCAATGTTGTTTCTGATGGTCTGATTCTCAGTGTTGCACAATACTATATAAGTATGTGCAATATAAGATGAATAAACAAGTAGCATAACTGTAAAACACAAATCACTTGGAAACATAACCAAGTGCAATATCCTGTTGTTTCAGGCTGCTTTAAGTTGTACAGATGAACTTACACACCTCTAGTGTTCGACTCTAGTCTCAATACTGCTGTAAGTCAGTGTCCTGGGGTGACATTATGATGCTTGTATCCCCATTCATCTGTTCTGTGCCTTTAAGACTGTCTCTGAAGAGTGAAGGTTTTGTTATGGTTTCTCTTATCAGGGACACAGAGACGGGCAGTACATAGGGCTGTTTTTTCACTTTTTGCTTTCTGCTTTGCTCACTCTCTCTCTGCTCTCGCTTCTGCTTGCTTTTGCTTCTGCTTATTAGCTAGTTCTAGCTAAACAGTCCAAATTCCTTCCTGGACTGTTTCTCCTCTCCTTTTTCTTCGACCATCTCGAACCTGCTCTGGACTGGGACCTGGGAACACCAAGAGTTTGCACTGTTCAGCTGCAGCAGCTGCCCCAGCCCGGAGGGACTGAGAACAGAGCAACCACCCCCGAAAGAGACTTTCTGATTTTGTCACCTTTTTCAGAGCGGTGTCATCAGGTATTGTTCATTTTGTGTGCTGGGGGGTGCTGTGCCTGTCAAATAAACAAGTTCTTTCCACTTCTCTCTGAGGAATTATTCCCGAACTGGTTGGGGGGAGGTGCTGTGTGGGTTTGCTTTCTGGAGGGGCCCTCCTTTGGAGATTCTCTACTAAATTTGCCCTAAACCAGGACAGTCAGGAAAATCACCACCACAACAGCCAGACTACAATCAGAACCTGTACACTTTTTGCAGTTCCTCACTCAGACTACCTTTATGTGGCAATCCCATGTGATGGAGGGTTACAATTATGATTCAAGTAGTTTCAGATCTGGAGCAGAAGATCTGTGCTCAGTCCACCCACAGCCTCGTGGCTGCTGCTCCGTGGTCACCATCTGTGCCTATCTACACTGCACTGAGTGCTCAGTGTTCAAGCCAACCTGAGACAGCAGCACCACAAGTGTGGATGGCAGTGAGATCATTTCTGATGCAGGCTCTTGGTTTGCCTCAGTTTGTCAGATTTCCGGTCATGCCAAGCATGAGATGTAAGCAAAATAGAAGGAGCCACATCCTCAGTGCTACCCAGAGTGCCAGGCATACATAGGAGCCAGCTGCAGCTCCATAATTCAGGATTATTTATTTAGGCCATTCACTGTGGCCTAAAATAAAGCATTTGTGGTGTGCTTTTTAAAGCATATGTATTTGTGGTTGCATATCACATTCTTAACCTTCATTAACTTGCCACTTTCTTTGGACTTTCACTCTTCCCTGCATTCCCACTGACTTCCCAGCTTGCATTTTCAATTATGCCTTGCTATTGAAAACTCTAAATTTGGCTTCTAATTCTGAGCCAAATTCCCACAGCTGCTGTGGGAAGGCAAGGAGCCTCCCAGTATTTGCTGGGGCTCAGTTCAGTGGTTGACTGAATTGTAGCCTCTCCATCTGTTTGCATTTTTCATGTTACTTAGAAATTAAAGGCATACATTTTGGTCTGCTTCCACACAGGCAATGCACAGGTATGATTACAGAAATGAGGACATGGTGTTATACTTAATTCAAGAATAAAACTTGATTCTGAGACTTCTAATTTTGTCTGATTCCTACAGTATTTCTTTCCAAAGTTTACTGCGTTTTCTTGACAATATTAGATGAAACCATACAGCTTAGTCTTTCTTGAGAGGAAAACACAGAGATGATACCTTTGTGGATATCTTTGAGAAGCCTTTTTAAGCTGCCTTCTGCTACAAGGTAAAAGAGCAAAATCTATTTTACACACTGTTGGGCCCTCATCCGTGGTATTTTCTGTGTGTCTTTTTACTGACACTATACAAATTCTTTTAAAGCACTCTGAAAGAAGTAGTCTGACATAGATGGACTAAATGACATTTAGGAAAGATTAGACACTGCTGAAGGTGGACATTATTGCATCTGTCCTCAAATGTGATGTGTGGGCAAACTGCTGTGCCTGCTCACTCTCCTGCTTCAGCAGCAGGGGTGCTCCCAGGGACATCTGGCAGCTCTGCATCCTCACACTGATTTTGAGGCTTGCAGAACCAAGAGCTGTGTTGCCAGTGTCCATATTTTCACTGAAGTATCCAAATCTTATAACCTTTATGATGTGCTAGGTCACTTCAAAACTTTAAAATTATGGCGTTGCTTAGGACAAGCAGTTATGTTAACAAGCAATGATATATTTCTCCTCTGTCTTCCAGACTTTGTTGGGTGTTGTATTAGTAGTAGTGATACAAATTTTGTAGTGCAAATTTTGTAATAACTCCAAGATTTCAGTATTTTTCATTTTAGAAAGCACCAGTGCGCATGTATGCTCAGAGTATTTGCAGATGCTTGTTCAAAACAGTCCTGGGCTACAGCTAAAAGCAAAGTCTAATTCCCTCACAAGCAGAAGCATATTCTGTAGGATTGAAGGTTTTGAAGATTTGCCTGTGAAGCTTTACAAAGTCTTTACTATGGATGTGCAAAACACAGTTTTTCAGAGTTTGGACATTTGTCCAAATTTGAATGAATTATCAAGGGATGAGCACAAGGCACAAATCTGTGAGAAAAGACATTACCCAGACAAATGCCAAGTCCCTGCATTAGAGCATTAGACAAAATTTTTCAAAGAAAATGCCATTTCATGTTTTAATATGAACACTTACTCTCCTCGTTCTCATGAATACATTGAACTGGTTTTGGACAGAACTTTTCTAAAGATTACCCTATAAAATATGTATTTTGGGGGGATAGAAAATTTCAGACCACATTATTAAAGTAAGGTAAAATTATAAGTAAATGAAAACCCAGAGTTTACAGCTAAGGGAACTGTGTGCAAGTAGACGCTTGCAGGGGGTTGACTCTTCAGCACAGAGGGGTAAAACAGTGAAGCACTTGCAGACGAATCAAGAAACTTTCAGTTCCTTGATGGGAATATGGGTTTTCCCATATTGTCTCCCAAGTGTCCTAGCCATTGATTATGCCAGCCTATAAATGTTCACCTCACTGCTTCCCAACTGATAATTTCCTATGACACAAATATCATAATTTTCCATGGTACAAATATTGGTCATTTGGGTTCTTCAGTTTGTGTTTGGTGTGTGCCATTTTTGGTGCTTGACAGCAGAACAAGTGGTCAAAATAACAAAATAGACAACACAATTTGGATCTGGTCCCCTCTAGAGCAATCCAAGTTAAATTTCAGAATTCTTCTTTGGGCTTCTATTGAAACTTTTGGAAAGCCTGCTCTGCTTACCTGCACATTCACATGGATATGTTGAAATTTCCTGTACTATTAGGCATGGATTCCATAGCACCTGGAGTAATTTTTTGTCTGGAAGGTTGAAATTTTACAATGGGAAGTTTTCAGCATTTTAAAAGATTGTTATCCTTAGTACTGCTGCTTTCAGGTTTTCAGGTGCTCTGAGGGAGGAGGTGGCACTGGGCACAAATTGATTGTTGGGATGGCAGCTGAACCACAGAGGAACACAATAATTTCTTCATCGTGAGGACTTTCCCTAGCTTTTAATCATGAAGAGACAGGCCTTTAGCTGGGATTTCCCAAAGGAGGTTCATGTTACGGACCTAATAAATCTCATGTCAAGGAGTTGCTTGTAAATGTCACCTCTTAGATAGCCCTGCTCAAATGAGTCAGGAAACACGCTCCCCCCTCCTCTCCCTTCCACTACTGTAGGTCAATAAAGTGCTGAATAGTATTTGTGAAAAAGCTGCAGAGTGATAGCTCATCCACCAGGAACAGTGGTTATGCTACTCTGGCTTCATTCAAGTATCCTGTCAGGTGAAAATGCATGAATCTGAACCAGGACCTTCTGTGATTTGGCTGATTAAATTCAGCTGAGGAAATGTTTGCACATCCCTCTGTAGCAGGGCATTCTTGGCTTCCTCTGCTCTGTTGTGAAAGGGTTTGGTGCATTTGTCTCCAGCAGTAACTGCATTTCAGTGGTAAATGAAATTACTCAAATACTTGGGACTGGGATGTATGCAGGTAATACCCTAGCCTATAGAATTATTTATGCTCTTCCCCAGGGTAAGGGAAATGGGAGTTATTTGTTTGCAATTTTTTAATTTGAACAAAGATTTGGAGAATGTATATTCAAACCAATGGAATAAGGGAAACTCCCTTTGTGGTATCTGTGGTCAGGGATGGAAAATTGAGTTTAGGAGAATTTTAAAGTATTCTGTGTAAGGGATACAATCTTGATCAAGATAGTTGACTTCTTCTGTAAGACAAGTAATAATGATAATAATAATAAAAAAATATTTCCTCTATTTCTTAGTAAATTTTTCAGGGAGAAAAAGCAGTCTTGACACTTACATGCTCCTAGCATTTGAGGAAGTGTCTGTTTCTGAGCCATTCAGGCCTTCTAACCTTCAGCAATGGCAGATCAAAGACCATGAGGGAAACAGACTGCAGGTGCCAGTCAGGGCAGGTTTTATCTTGTCACAGTACTCTGGGAAGAGGCATTTGCTAATGTCTGTTAATCTCATGGCACACCAAAGGAGAAAGACAGGAAAAAAATGCCATAAATTCTTCCCTTTCCCAAGCAACCCACACCCAGGCTCAGGGTGGCTGCACAATGGTTTGATGGCTTCCTCCAGAAGGGAGAACACTGTGGGAGCCTGTGCCGACCCTGGGGTGGCTGGGCAGATGTGGGGTCACCCTGCAGGAAGAGTCTGGCTCTGTCAGGGAATAAGAGTTGAAGCAGCTGCAGAAGCAGCAATGGTGCTGGAGGTGGTGACAGTAACAGTAGCTGAGACCATGAGGAGAAAATTCTTCCAATGAGGAGAGCCTAAGTCCATCCTGGCTGCTGTTGTCTCCCACAGAAACACTCACTCTGCAGCCAAGGAGGAAGATTAAAATGCTGTGCAGCACCATGGGGAAGAAGTAGCAGCAGTGGAGGTAGCGGCGTCCTTACCAGCTGCAGGGAAAAGACAGGATTAGGCACAGCTCAGGGCGCTGTGGGGGATGGCTTTGGCCAAGAGCCAGATTTGCCCCTATCTCTCTTTTGAGGTGTAAATGGCATGCAAGCAGGCTTCTCCCAGTGGCTTCCCTGTGAAGATAAATAACCTGATCCCCCGGTTATTATCCCCCTGCTCTCCTCCCCTTCCCCCTGACTGACTTTGATTATTGTAACTTTACATGCGCTTTTAATTTGCGTGCAGGCAAGTACAAAGGCACAACCGGATATACCTGTTATTTGCCAATGACCTGAAAGAGCATAGTTTATGTTAAGCCTTGGGTTATGGTAAGGTTTGCACGCGATTCCTCAATATACACGCTGCAGGCAACTGATGGATGGAGGTGATGGAGGGTGGAGGAAAGTTTTAAAGTGACAGAACCTGATTTGGTTCCTAATTAATCCACCATTTATGTAAAGGCCTCTCTTGCAATTTCGTGTGGAGACCAAGTCTTGCCCTTTCTTCAGGCAAGGAATGTATGATCACATTGTCCAGGCTGTAGTTTGCTCACGGCTGCACCTGCAACTCATCATGAATGCTTTATGAAAATTAGGCAAAAAGGCAGGTAGAATATTTACACCTGCCTGATTGTACATACTCTTGCATGGCAGGCAGAAGATTGGAAATGGACTAGAAGGCTACAAACGAGATAATTCATGGCAGCAGAGTCAGGGCAGAGTGTGCGGGGATGCACACCTCCACTGAGGTCTGGGGGCCTGGATAGAGAGGGGATCCACATTTTGTTGAATGGGGCTCAGCCCCCATACAGTTTGGAGAGGTTTCATTTGACCTCAACTCCCTGTAATATAAAGAATCTAAAGAATATCCATCCCTCATGGCTTGCACAGTTACAGCAGAAGACACACAGTTACAGCAAGGAGATGTGGGGTCCAGTGCTCAGCCCGCACCCTGACTTGCTCAGTCTTGGGGAAAGCTTAGTGATGTTTGCTGAAGATTTCTTTTCAGTGATTTCACATCAAGTTAGCTAGGTCTTCAAGCAGAAAGGAAGTATCCTTATCTGCCAAATTAACCTTGAGGTCTTAAACTTCAGTGGTTTTATTGCTGCTATGTGTTTTAGCCTACTGTTAAAGACTGCACCAGAGGAATTAATTGCACATTTTGTTTGGAGGTTCAGGAAAGGGAAAGGATCCCATTTCATTCTCAGCTCCACCTCTTATCTCCAGGGAGTTGAAAGCAACATGAGCTAAATTGAGCATTATGGGATTTAAAGGACAGATCTTCTACTCACACCTCTCTCAGAAACAGCAGGAAAAGGTACAGAAGTGAGGTGCTACTCTTACAAATGAAGGCATCATAAAATGTTTGTTAAAATAACAGAAAACAAGATGGACTTATTGTTACAAGACCTCTGTGTAAGTTTGCATTCCTGGACATCATAAACACATTTAATCTTTTTTGCCTCAAATTCCCCCTAAAATTGGGAGTGATCATTGTGTGTGGATCTGCCCAGTATCTGTTCTACTGATCTCTGGCTTAAGAGAGAGAAAGCTCTAGCTTACAGCCAGCATCCAGGAAAATGTTGTTTACATTTGTAGGACAGTGACTGATGGACTTTTTACTCATGTTTTTAAGTCAAGCAATGCAACTCTGCCTTCCACCTTCACAAGCCCACAATCATCAGGCAGCCATGGTCCATGTGCAAAAGGCATCTATGTGAATCACCTTTCAAAATAAATCCATTTGATTTTCCCTCTTCTCCTCTGTTTTTTTTGTGAGGTTTTTGTGTGGGCTTTTTTTTTTCCTTTTTTTTTTTTTTTTTTTTTTTTGGTTGGGGGGTTTTTTTGTGGGTTTTTTTTTTTTTTTTTGCTTCTTGCTTGCAACCCTCCTTAGCTGCCCTCTTGAGGACTTTATTTTAAAAATTCTTTTTTTCCTTGTTAGTTTACCATTTACCCTGGTTTTCAGTTCTAAGAATCCAAAATCCATAAGTTTTGCATATCTACATTTTAATTCTTCCCCATTTGTCTTGATACTTAATATGAGTGTAGAAAATTCCCATCTAACAGCAACTTCTCAAAAGCTGTGAACTCTTAAACACACAGTTGATCTTTCTGTGGTCAGTATATTTATAAACATGTAAATGTCTCTACAGGCTTCTTCTGTGGAACAAAGGTTTTCATTTAAAAAACCCAAACAAAACCCAACCAAACAAAAAAACCCCAAAAACATATTGCTGTCCACAACCAGTTTATTAATAAGTGTAGCAAAATTACCTAATGTTGCTATAAGCACCTATGCACAAAAAAACCCGAAAAACAAAAACCACCCCCCAAATAAAACCCCTCCAAAACCCACCAAAACAAAAATCCAAACCAACCTTGAAGTTTTTTGCACCTAGAAATTTGAAAGAGTGTGAAACTTCCTGCTTCAGCCTTGGAATAAAGCATTCACAACAGCAAACTCTGTTGTGACAGGGTTAAACAGTCAGCAAAGGGTTACAGGCTGCCTGCCTGTCACTTGATTCATCAGGGTTTAGATGAAGATGTGTGCCCTTTTTCTGGCATGGGAAGCCTGGGAGCCCCTGCAGCTGCCTTTGGATCAGGGAATAGCTTTACTTTGTGTTACTTTATGAATTTGATGTTTGGCTAATAAACTGGATCCTGGAGGGAAAGTTGAAGAAGACTTGGGTATTTCTGTGCCTTGACCTTTCCCTTCCCCCTGGGCAAGAAAGCCCACCAGCATACAGGCTGTGAAAGAGCATGTGACAAGTATAGTAAAATATTTTCCTTTTCCTTCATTAGAGTAATCCTGGGTTATGTTATTGAAAGAGAAGTGTGAGGAGGCAGGTATGAAGAAGCAAGGAAGCAGCAGGCCTACATTTCACTTGTACATGCAAGAGGAAGTCCTCCTAAAGATAAAAAGTAGATGAAAGTAGAGTGGTTGAGATTAGTTCAGGATATCTATCTAATACTCAGCACTTGCATTTGATCAGTTTGCAAAGCTGTGGCTGCTGGAGCATGAGTTATGTCTTCTGTCTTCAGACAATTCTAAATTCCCAGATAGGAAATCTGACATCACATTAGGAGGACAAACCAGGTACTGTCATCTTCAGCTCAATAGGGATCACAAAAATGGATGCTAAGTCTGAAACAATACAAAGGTAAAATAGGGTAGCAGTAACAACCTGCTGCAGTTTCCAAAGTGGGCTGAGCTCTGCCTGCATGGCACTTCCTGCTGTGGAGGTAAGTGGGAAGTCACTCCCAAAAAAATGCACAGACCAGGAGAGAGAGAGGAGGGAGGTACAAATAATTCAGTAGGTGTTACTAAGGACTGGTTGCAGCACCACTGTTTATATACTGCCCATAGAAAAAGTGATTGTGCCAACCATGCTAATCTTATGTTAAGCATTTTTGCATGGCAGCAGGTTTTGAAAAATCTTGACAAACTCCATAGTTTCTAAATTATCCCACTGACTTGAGCAGCATAACATTTTCTTTAAAGTTATTCCAAGCAGGACAGATGATAGACCATTTGATGAAAGTCATTATTTTCACACCGATTCAAGGAAGGCTTGAGCAGGCTGCAAACACGGGAAACAAGCTCTGTATCCCAAGTGGTTTGGGTATGCTGCACAGAAGGCTGGACACCAACAAGATGAAGTAATAGCAGTGCAGAGAACTAGATACAAATGATATTGGCTCATGGCGCCTATCTGATAGTCAGCATTTCCATACTCATGTCCCTGAATGGCAGCCTTGCCTGAGAAGGCAGCCTCTGCATGAGCATCAGGGAACTTTGTCAAGTTTAATTTATGAAAGCAGTGTATTGAAGAGAAACATGTAGCAAAGTTTAAGTGATGGAAACCCTTTGCCTTGCTTAGGCTGATAAAGACTTCAGTATTTTGGTGGATATCTTAAAAAGTAACAAGGGCCAAAGCTGTTTTTTCTAGCTCTTAGGGATGTCCAGCCAGAACTTACATGATCACCGCACAAGAGTTAAACGTAAGAAAACTTGGTATACCAAGACAGCACTGGAAAAGGCTCCCCTTTGGAGGTTTTGCCAAGCTAGAAAAATGTTTCTCTGCTGTTGTTGTTTGGTACATGGTTCTACCTTGTTTTGATTGGTGTGAATGAGTTTAACCATGTCTCATTTCAGAATTGTTTGGTCTGTGGTATCTTTGCAGAGCAGGGATGGTGGTGGCCTTGGTGCACTTTAGTGCACTTCAATACACTTTTACCAAACACCAGTAAAAGCAGTGGAGATGGAAGCAGCCAGGGAGCTGCCTGCTCTGTGCTTTCTATTGCAGGGTTCTGAAGCTGACTCTCCTTTATCCTGGTAATGTCACTCATATCTGAGTGCTTTTTTAATCCCATTAGTTGACAGTCTTGTTAGATGATTTTACTATGATTTTTTGATGTTCACATTGATGAGAAGTCCCTCCTTTCTGGTAAAATTAGCAACTGCAACCCCTTCATTCAGATCTCCTTCAAGCTTTTAATTGTTGGAAGCCGAAGTAGCACAGCATGCACACTCCTCCCTGGGCAGCCATCTCCTGGCATGCTGAGCTGTGGGATCCATGGGTGCACAGTAATGGCACCTCACTGTGCTATCAGATCATCCAGCACAATAAACTCGTCCTATCACAGTGTTTACACTTTATGCCAGCTGCGAAGGGAGATGTGATGCCCATAAAAGCAATATGAAAAGAAATCCTATCTAATCTGCCATTACCTCTGCACAGGTGACCATGTATCTTTAGAATAATCTAGACTAATCTGAGCTGACAGAGCAAGTTCATGGCAGTTTTACATAGCCCAGGTATTTCAGATATTCCAAGTAAGCTTGGCTTTTGGAGTTGTATTACTGAGTTGTTGCCTGACTTGCTCTCTATGGAGCATAATTCCTCCAATAATGACCTCTTCCACCAAGGTCAGCTGAAATCATGATTTCAAAAGGTCAGTACATGGATTGTGTTTATTAAGCCAACATTGGACATATAGGAAGGATTTTCTTCCAGTGATTTTAATGTACCACTCCTCAATATATTTTGCTCTGCAGCATCCTTGTTACATATTACAGGATGAATTTATACTGGGCTCTTCCCTATTTGATCTTGATTTAAGATTAGGCAACTGTCCAGATTATACAGCGAACCAGTTTGTAATAGTATAAGTAACTCTGTCCATTGTACTAACTGTAGAAAAACAATTTAAGTGTAAGGAGTTATTACATCTAAGTTCCAGCCAGCATCTGAAATAAATCACCTAGGGACACAGATGTATTTGCATGAATGTGCACAGATCACAGCGATAATGATGTGAACAACATTTTTTGTCAGCTAATCACAGATCCTTTCGCAATCATTCCTAAACGCAGCACTACAGCACACTTGTGAGATGGGTAATTATTAAAATTCCATTTTAGAGAGCAAAACAATGAAACCACATGATTAGGTACTTTCCAGAGGCCATCCCTGACATTTTTTACTTGCTTGGCAATAAAATCAAATTTAATTACTTCTGTTCCTGAATTTTATCTACATATTAATGTTCTTTTTTCATACTTCAGTCTGGCATTACCTTTTATGCCTAGTATCTTTTTGCATTCTGGCATAGCTTGCTAAGTGTTTTCACTGCTGGATAACATTTGACAGATTTTTCATTTTACTAAGAAAATGTGAGAAATAACCCCAACATCTTCTATACCAGGAGGAATAAATACATGCACCTGCTTCTGCTTATTCCAAAACCTTGTTTTGACAAGTCAGGCCTGTATTAATGTGAGCTAGGCACCACACTTCCATCTAAATGCCAAGTATTGAGGCTGGCTGACGATACTGGCTCACCCTACTTGAAATATTTTCTTGGCACCTTTTACAAACTCCTTTGGGAAATCTGTCAACAAAACACAGATTTAAAACACTAAACACGGCAGGAAAATAATTGTGGCAAAACATAGTCAACTCCGTGTGTGGTCAGGGAGAGCGTGCTCTGTTACACCTCTCAGGTTGTCATCTGGGACAGGTGAGTCCAGCTCTGCTGTGGATGGGGTCATGCCTGGCTGATGGGAGAGGAAACCCCTGCATGGTTCACCTGCTGAGACCTGGAGACACACCTTGCCTGCAGGTGCATGTCTCCCAGTACCAGCAATGCCTGCGTGAGCCTCCAGGGGACACAGAGCTCCCCGCTGGGACCCCTTGTTCCTTGGCTTTGTGTCCCCGCGCACAAGGCGGAGAAAGCAGCCTAGGAGGTCAAGTGGCTGAAAAAGACAGCTGGAAATTGCCAAGAACAAGAATTACAGATCTGGAGCCATTGAGGGCTGAGGAGAATCTCTAAGGATAACACAGACCACCCTGTTGCTGCCAAACCTGGATCAAATATGCCTGTAATGCTTCCAACAGATGTGTGTCTGAGCTCTCCTGGAAACCCTTCCCTCTGGAGATCCCACTCTGTCCTTTGACAGTACATCTGGGCCTTTGTTGCCCTTTGCCAAATGTCATGCTTCAGGTTTCCTTCTTGCACTTGAGACACATCACTTTTTATTCATTAAAGATGCAGTGAATAAATTCTTCTGTCTGCAGTCTTGAATAAATTTGAAGTCTGACATGGTGTCTCTCCTTAGTTTTCTTTAGATAGAGCCCACAAATCTCCTTGTAAATTAAAGCTCCCAGAGTTATGGTGATTCTTGTTAATTTTTTTTTCCAGGGATCTTGCTGTTCCCCTGTGCTGCTTTTTCTCTAAACAGGACAGTGTACTCAAAAAAAAAAAGTGCAAGTGAGTGGAACAAAAATATTTTATTTTTAAAGATAAATCTTATGACACATCACTCCAGGATTGCTATTTGTATTAGCCTGTGCCTCTCTTTCCCAAGCAGGAAGGATTTTCTTTTCAATTTTATGTGTCCTGAAGCAAGATCTTGTAAGGTAATGAAAAAAGTTGAATAGATGCAGTGAGAAGAAATTATAATAGTTAAATATGTGGATGTGTAGCACCCTCTGATTTACATTGCTTTTATTAGTTTTATTGTCATAACAATGTTGTGATAATTAAAAATGTTCTCCGTTTCCATGGGAATGACACAGGGATTTATGTGTCCCCAGGAGCAGCTATTCTACTTTAGCAGAAACTATTTATATCATCTTCTTGGAAAACACTTTATTCATTCCTGACTTCTCATTCTCATCTCCCAGCAGCTCTATTTTGATGCTTGAAAAAATGTAGGAGTGTTTATTTGGTTAGAGTATATAGTAGGATCACCTTCTTCATCAAAATTATCTTTAATTTCTTTCCTTCAGTAATGCCCATTCCAGCTTTTCAGAAAATGTCTCTAGTATTTCAGTGGCATATCTTCTGTCATTCAAAATAGCTGTGCTGTTTGGGACAGAAAGTGGGTGATTTTGTAAACTGGGCAGATGTGAAAGACTTTAATGAGAGTCTTTCTAAAGAAATCAGTGACTACTAGGATAAATTCTCTCTCTGAGGTTGCTGCAAGTGCAGTAGCTCCATGTCCATGGTAAACACCTCTGCTCATAGCAGGTGTGGAGGACTCATTTAAATACTGCGCCCAATTATCAGATACTTTCCCTCTTAACCACATGAAATGTGGGATTGTTGTGGGATTTGGTACAAGGCATTTCTGTATTCCAATAAGATTCTTCATGTGCTCCTCACACCTCTCTGGTTTAGCATATGCAGCAGCGTTTCTTTTGACTTGGACTTTCTTCAAGGCAGTTGGAAGGATTCAGGCTAAACCTCTGTGACAGCAGTCCAGATTTTCCATGGTATATGTGGCTGATTCCTTGATTTTCACTAAAATTTTCTTCTATGACTGAGCTGATGTCTTCTAGCATGAGAGACTTACTGCAATGAGGGCACCAACTTGGAAAGATTGTGAGTGAGAATGAAGACTAGAATCATTAGTAAAGAACGTTGCACTAAAAAAACACCACAAAATACTTGGCTGTGCTCTGGAACGTTGAAACGATTAAAAAGTGAGATGTGTCATTTTTTTTCTTCTAGCTACATGCAGCATGTGTTTCCCATGTCTCATATTACAAGCAAATGTGAACTGAGGGTTTATGGTAATACCACCTAGGAAGTATGATATCATCTTCCCCACAGGTGGTAAGTCAGTTTTCCAAGGTGTGTTTACACGGAGCGTTTCAGAGCACCAGCACACACACCTGATACTTAAGCAATATCTGTAATTACGGAAGAGTCTGAGGAATAAACACTGTCTAGCCAGGTATGACTTGTAAAACACCTTATGGCCAAATATGTGATGTCATTCATTTTATCTTGATAAATACTTGTTAGGGCATGAATTCAACTGAAGTTAAATGAAGCTGATAATGTGGTTTATAAGTATGAGCACGTAGTGCTTTTGTAATCAGACTAGCTGTTAAGATAAATAATCTGATTGTGCGGAAGCAAATTTGCATGTATTTTGAGATTTAGAAATCCTGTGTTTCAGGATGATGGTCTGTTTTTATCTAAGTTGTAAACCACAAACATAACAAATTGTACAAGATTACTAGAGGAAAAGTGACAAACATTACCATCAGTCACATGCCAACTTGATACATTTATTTTCCTTTTGGGTCATCAAAGGACTGAATACCAAAGATTGTGAGGTTTATTAAAGTATTAGCTTCCTTTTATATTCTTTTTGTTTGTGTTTATTGAAACAATTTCATGAAGTTTAACAGGCTGGAAATGGCTTTTGCCAGCAAAGTCTATTTGCTATTTGTTATTTTTTTACATTGGAAGCACAGACATATAAAATATGTGCTGAGAAGGTGTTAAATGGTGTAAAACCAGATCTCTGTATGTCACTTTGGTTCCAGTGCTGGCTCCAGGACAGTTTCATGGCTGACTTTAGGACCTGGGATATTTTTGTCAGAAAATGGTACAGAAGGGTAAGACTCTATGTCCTATTACTGTTGCAGCACTCGTCTATCACTTTGTTTTTCACTGTTTTTTTTCACAGTCTGATCCTGTTCAAGTGGCTTAGCAGATGTGCTTGACCACCTACAGCCTTTTTGGACTGTTTTCCTTCCTGGCTTTTCAAGCTCAGCTATTCATGAAATCTGAACTATGTGTTGATCTCTGAGACTGTTCCAACTTCCCTTAATGCAGCAATTATTTAAAAGAAGTAGGCAGCAGTCCTGCAAAATATTTGTCCACATTTCTCTTGGGTGCTTTGCTTTTAGTGAGCAGATGAGAAGAGTGTCTGGTTTAAGCTAGTTTCCTGGAGAGAAAAAGCAAGTGCAATGCTTGCTGTCTGCACATATGCGTGTCTTAATGACCCACAAACAGCTTTTGAACCCACTGGCCTCTCTAAACTAGAGGAATCGAGATCCCCAGAGTCCTGGAATTCCTGTAAATTTCAGTCAAACTGAACAGAAGAGAGATGTATCATCAGAGGTTTGCTGAAGGGCATACTTCATCACAAGGTCATCCTTTAACAGACAATTCAGCCACAAGACCCTAATCCACAGGGGCAGGTTCAGTAGTTTCACATTCCTTGGCCAGAAGTGAAGAAGTGCTCTTGTGGGTGCAAGTCTCTTACATTTTATGAAATATCTTTCAGAGCATATTTTTCTTGCCTTCCCCATCTAGTCATTTTATGCATAATGGAGCCCCACAGGGCCTGATACTGCACCTATTTACTTTTTTTCTATATATATTGTTTTTCAATGCAGCTTTTCACTACAGAGCTACAAGGCATGGCTACATTAATCATTCTTCAGCAGTCCTTCTTTCCTGATGTGTCGCATTCTTTTCCTTCATGCTGTGCACAAGAGAGAGCATTGATAGCGCACAAGTTTTTGATCAAAAAAAATACTGAAGCAAACCAAAGCGATATTTTGCCAGTTTTGTTGTTTATGTGACAGCATTTACAGTGTCTATTTATAAACTCTTTAATCTGTAGCACTGAAAGTTGCTGGTCTTCCTTTTCCTTTTTCTTTCCAAGTTTCTGACTGTCAGTCAAGTCTTCAGGCATGGCTCTTCCCAGTGGCAGCCACAGGCCCAGCTGGATCCTCAGAGGGCTGTGGATGGCAGGTCTCCTCTGAGCCTTGTCCCCTCTCAGTGGTGTGGGGATTCCACCAGAGCCCAGTGCCAGAAGGGGCTGGCCTGGGGACAGACGGACACCCTGGCACGCCGTACATGCTGGTGTTGCCCAAGGCTTTGGGCAGTGAGAGGGCCCCACAGCCATGCAGGGGCAGGCTGCTTCATAGGATCATTTGAACCTTTCCTAAGCTATTTAGTCTGCATATCTTGGATACCATGAATGTGCATACTCAGAACTTGGCCATTGCCTTGGGTTTCCAAAGCAGGAGGTTTGTCCAAAGTCTGTCACAGTCAGCCCAGACTTTTTTCCTCGTGGCCTCAGACTAATGAATCCCAGCTCCTGCCTTTTTACAGTTGATACAACTTGGTTCTTGCTGGAGCAGCAACAAACTCATATGCAGCTATTAGGGAGAGATTTGCTGCCAGAACTCCTGCTCTCAGTCTTTCTGATGACTAAGTGTGATAAAGACAGTAGGGATTCAGATCTAGACACATTCAGCTCATCTGCATTTCTTTATATGAGAACTATCTATTTGTGCCCCAACTCTCTTATTACATCTTCAGAAGCATGTGAAATGTTTCTAGTTTCTGATGAAGCCTTTATTTTTTTGCATTATAAAACAAGAGACACCTCTCCAACTCACTGATGTTGCTCAGAGAGTTAGAGTGGCTCTGGGAAGAAAGATGAAGTAGGCCTGAGCTGTGGAGAATCCAAGTATTTCAGTTTTTGGAATTTGAGCCTCTCTAAAAATTACGTGCATTTCATGAATGAGATATTGGGTCCACTTCTGTGCAAAAGTTTTCATATGAGGATTCCCACTTACAGCAAGTTTTATCCCACGTAGTATGGCCCATTCACGGCAGTCTTCAGTTTTTCTGTCGTTTTGTATCTATAAGAAATAAAATTATGCTGTGAAAAGTGTTAAACCAACAATGACACTTGAAATCTGAGTCTTTGCTTTCACTAGAACAAAGCTTGATTTCTCCTTGGGCCACTGTAATCACTATTCCTTTTAGGAAATACATTTCTAAGATGGATTTGAAATGGTAATGTTGAAACCTAACAATAACTAAAGAAAAGTGTTTGAACAATAATGATTTGCACAGCTCTGCAACATTTGCCTTCAGCAATGCTTTAGAAGAGGAGTAAAGTTTCTGACTTGAAAGGAAAGAAGGCAGCACTGGATTTAGAAGCGTCTTAAGGTGACTGAATGAATTATTCCTGTTTCATCTGTTGACATGTGAGGTGGGAGCTGCTTTTGTTAGTGACTGACAGCACAGAGACAGAGTCACCCAGGAAAGCACCTGACAGTCTAATTTACTCATTGCCTTCCTCCACTTGACAACCAAGAAGTCTACAAGCAAACCATTTTCTAAGGATGCCTCAGGCTGATGCATAAACAAAGCTGGCTTTGTCTGAAACATGCTTGGTCCGGCAATTTGATCTCCATGTCTTCAGATATTCCTCACCAGACATGATGTGTCAGTCCCCTTCTGACTGCAGAGGTAGCAAAGCTCTGTTTCCCCTCTCTCAGTTTCCCCTTCTAGCACATGAAGTGCAGAAAGAGGCTGCTTCTGCCTCCTTCAATGAATCCAGACTTCCACAGAGCATTAAAAGATTGATGCTTTTTCATTTGGGATGGCACAAGCAAAAGGGAATGTGTAAAATTGGACAACATGGTAAAACACTTAGAGCAGTTAGACTTGTTGCTTTTATTACCTTTCTCACAACACAGGAGCAAGGAGATGAAATATGAGCAAATCCAAAATAGAATAAAGGAAATGCATTTTATGTAACCTACAGCTGGAGCTTGAGACTCATTGCCAAGAAGTAACAACAAGACTCAGGAGCGAGTGAGACTGGGAAGAGGACTGGCTACTTCTGTGAGCAGTGGGAATTTTAGAAATACTTTGAAAGGGCTCAAAACCAGGCTTAGAAGAGATGTAAAACCTGAGCTGTGAAATTTGCGTGGATCCCCCTCAGATTTAAACATACAAGTACAATGTTCTTCTTCATTTGATCTTTTGAGCCTGTAGGTAAACATCCCTGTAAACCTCACCGGTGTTAATTTTCCCATGTATCGAGAGTGTGCATAGCTGCTATGGGATGCTGCAGTTACACAGACAGCACTCTGTCAGTGTCTACTCTGGGTTTTTCCAATCTTTGGGTTTTCACTGTCATCTTCTGGGAATAATTCAGCCTCTCCTTTTTCTTCAAGACTTTAGACAGATAGGAGAGCCTGTTTCCCTGTAGGACATGTTTGCCTGGGGGATTTATTTGAGCAAGTCCTGAATGCTCATAACATCAAGTTTTGAACAGAATAGGATTTTTGTGGCTGGTCATGATTTGTATGTTAGTTGTTTACCTCCAGATCTAGGTGCTTCTTCTTCAAAAAGGAGGACTCTTTTACTTGCTGGTTCAGAGAATCACAGAATATTCTGAATTGAACGAGACTCATAAGGATCATTAAAGTCCAACTCTTATCTGGCCAACCCTAAGAATCACACCATATCTCCTCTAATAATGCAGAAGAGGAGATTTATTGATATATTATTTTGTTCCCATGAAGATGTCAGCCTGCAAGTTTCTTCTCCCTCCGGGTGATTTCATGGTCAACATTTGCACATTTCCATCAATTTTTGTCTCCTCAGGGCATGGCTCTTTTGAATGCAGGGTTGTATTAGGAGGCTGAGAAGGAATGTACAGGTAAGGTGAAGTTCTTGTAGGAGACAAAAGACCTGGCTATTGTCCCCATGTCCTTCTGGTAAGACACGAGGGAAGAGTCAAGCAATGTAGAACCACACTTGTATCATCTGTGTCACCCACATTGTGAAAACGAGATCCAAGAGCAAGGAAAAAAAAGGAAAGCTTGCTTTTTCATCTGGGAAAAAGTGCTTAGCAAACCACAGTGAGGCATTTCAGACTATCCTTATTTATTCTTAAAACACTTCTATTTCTTTTTGACATTAGCCATCAAACAAAATATTTGAAGTTTTTAAGGAGCACAGTTACTTTTTGCTTTGTAAATAAGAGACTAACTTATTCAGCTATAGCTGTCTTTGTGATCTGTTTTTGATTCAATGGAAAAGTGATGACAGGTGTTGTCAGGCAGTAATTAATTCTTTCAGCATAACTGTCCAGGCTCTCAAATGATTTATTTTGTGTAAAGTATTTGGCAAAAATGGAATCTACTTAATCTGTTTAAACAATAAGAGAAAATCATTAAACTAAACTTTTAGTGTGTTGCTGTGTGTTGGAATGAAGCACCTTACCACTGCAGTGAGAGGTGCAGTACCAATTAAACTGATACTGGCAAAGGTCTCATAATGAGTGACTTTCTCAGTGAGAAGAATGACAGCTCTTCTTTTAAATCAGCACCAAAACCATAGAATCATAGAATTATAGAATTGTTTAGGTTGAAAAAGGCCTCTAAGATTTTCAAGTTCAGCCTTTAACCCAGCATTGTCAAGTTCAACATTAAACTGTGTCCCTAAGTGCCACATCTACATATCTTTTAAACACCTTCAGGGATGGTGACTCAACCACTTCCCTGGACAGCTGTTCCAGTGATTGATAGCCCTTTCTGTGAAGAAATTCTTCTCATACCCAATCTAAACTTGCCCTGGAGCAACTTGAGGCCATTTCCTCTTGTCCTATCTCTTGTTGTTTGGGAAAAGAGGCCAAGCCCCATCTCACTACACTCTCCTTTCAGGCAGTTGTAGAGTCATAAGGTTTCCCCTGACTCGAGGGTAAACATCCCTGGCTCCCCCAGCCTCTCCTCACAGGACTTGTGCTCCATACCCTTCACCAGGTCTGTTGCCCCTCTCTGGACACGCTCCAGCACCTCAATGTCCCCCCCTAATGAGGGGCCCAGAGCTGGGCACAGCACTTGGGGTGTGCGACCGTCACTGCCCTGGTCCTGCTGGACACCATTGCTGCTGCAGGCCAGGATGCCATTGGGCTTCTTGGCCACCTGGGCAACTCTGGCTCATGGGCAGTGACTGTCAGCCAGCATCCCCAGGTCCTTCTCCTCCAGGCTGCCTAGCACTTGGCCTAATTGAACATCATACATTTGGTGTCACCCAAGAGATCCACCCTGTCCCAATCCCTCTGCAGAGCCTTCCCAACATCCAGCAGATCAATGCTCCTGCCCAGCCTGGTGTTGACTGCAGACTGACTGAGGGTGCATGTGATCCTCTCGTCCAGGTTGTTGATAATTTATTAAACAGGACTGGCTGCAACACTGTGCCCTGGGGAGCACACTTGGGACTGGCTTCCAGCTGGATGCAACTCCATCCACCACCACTCTGGGCCTGGGCATCCAGCCAGCTTTTTACCCAGCAAACCGTGTACCTGTCCAAGCCAAGTGTACCTGCTTTCTCCAGGAGAATGCTGCAGAAAATGATGTCAAATTCTTTACCACAATCTTGGTAGACAACATCCTCTCCTGGTTTTGGCTGAGATAGAGTTAATTGTCTTCCTGATAGCAGGTACAGTGCTGTGGTTGGGATTTGGGATGAGAATGATGTTGGTAACACACTTTGGTTTAGCTGTTGCTATGCAGTGCTTACTCTAACTCAGGGAATTTTCAGTTTCCCATGTTCTGCCAGTGAGGAGGTGCACAAGAAGCTGGGAGGGAGCACAGCCAGGACAGCTGACCTGACCTGTCAAAAGGGATATTCCACAGCAGGGAATGCCATGCCCCATACATAAACTGGGGGTGTTGCCTGGAATTGGGTTGATGGCTGCTTGGGAATGGCTGGGCATCAGTCAGAAGCTGGTGAGTACCTGTATTGTGCAGTGCTTGTTTTTTTGAGTTTTATTCCTTTCTTTCTTTTTGTTATCTCCCTTTTCATTACTATTATTACTAGTATTACTATATTTTACTTTCTTTCAATTATTAAACAGTTCTTAGACCATGAAGTTTTCCTTTTTTTTTTTTCCTGATTCTGCTGCCCATCCCACTGGGGTGGGGGAAGTGAGCCAGTGTCTGTGTGATAGTTGCCAGCTGGGTTTCAACCACGACACATCCACAAGGTTTGTGGATCCATCATTGTTCTCATTCTTGTTGTTGGTTTTCACTGCTTTAGAACAGACTACAGCATTAAAAACAAAGCTCTTCATTCCCCATATCCATTACTTGGTTCTCATGAGAAGAAACCCATGTCTGCCTGTTATAATAAACTGATGTACCAGATTATGGTGAAGTTAATTGGAACTGACAGTATAACAGGAGCAACTGCAGCTTAAGTTGCAAGAAATTTGTTTGTTTATAGATGGGATTTTTCAACAAACAAAGTGTTTTATAAATCAAAGAGATCTCTCATCAAACTTACCTTCCTGAGGAGTAAAACAACATTTAAGACCTAAAAAACATAATTGTTCTGAGAAAGCCATTTTTCTAATTTTTTTTAAAAGAGCTGATAGATGAGCATTTTGTTTACTTGAGCCAATGCAGAATTGACACTCTTTAATTCAGCCCCACAGAACCATAATATGATAGGTGAATGCCAGTTTCCTCACTTCCCTTCTGCTTTCAGTAAATTTCAGGGCTTTTCTGGTTTCAGGAAAAACCTTGGCTATCAAACCAGGAGTCAAATCCACTTTTAAATTCTATTATGTATTTTAAAATATCACAAAACTCAAATAATTATTTTGGCTCAAGTCCAACTCATGTTTTTTCATTCTTGGGTAGACAGTTTTGCTTTTGTTCATCAACCCTGACAAGATAAATCCATCAGGATGGGATCCATGCTGTCCTCTCTATATATGTTCCAGTCTTGATCTCTAATTTGAAACTTGATCATAGAAATGGTATAGTAATTATCATCTTTTGGTCACTGTCATTGGGCAAACATTCTTCTTAGTAAGGCATTTGGGCATGAACAGGCTTGGATATACACTTAGAAAGCACTACTAGGAATTTTCATATCAGTTTTTTTGCTACTCCCAGAAAATGCATATTTTTCTTTTTGATGGATGGACTATGAGTGCAGGGTGCAGGCTTCACAGACAATTGTGTTTTAGCCTTCTCTAAATCTGCTGGTATTTGTTAATTAATGTTTTAAATTATTTTAACAACAAAACATCTCAAAATGTGTGCAGCAGAAAGCAATACTTTTCTACCTGATGGATTAAGAAATATGGAGCTATATTGATGCAACAATAATGCAGAATGCTACAGCACTCTCAGTGTAATAGACTACAGATCAGTAATTTGCAGCTTGACCATGAGAAAGTTATCATCTCTTGCCTGCTGCTTAGATGAAATTGTTTGCTTTCACTGCTGCTACAGGCAGGCTGCACCAGAGCGTTCCCCTTCTGATGGTCAGCTTGGCTGGATCTTCTCCTGCCATGGCACTTGCTCCTGGGCATTAAATGGCAGCAATATAATATCTCAGTTTTAATTTTGTAATGATAAAGTCCTTCAGTTTTCTCTTGCATCAGGCGTTCCCATTCTCTGGCCATCTTTGTTGTCCTTCCCTACCTGTCTCAGATGGAATCCATTTTTCCTGAACACACAGACAGCACCGGTGTAGCTGAGGTTTTACTCACCTGGGACATTAGCAATAACACTGTTGCTGCTGGAAACTCCCTCAGTTTTTCTCTGCAGGCAATAATGAGCAAATCCTGACATCACATTCAGCATAATGCAGGGTAGCTGACAGGACCCAGCCTAAAGTGGATGTATTTTACAGGTACAGTGTCATCCCCACAGAGAATCACTACAAGGAGCCCACCTAGTCATTTTTAATGGATTTTCATTTGATAGATAAGACCTGTAATTAAGGACTGGATAAGCACTGTGCCAACAGGCTCTCTAGCTGCCAGGCCAGATAGGATGGGATAAGGAATGGGCTGTGCCTCTCTGAAAATCAACAGCAAGTTTTCCTGAGAAGATCATTCTCAAGCTCACCTCAGGTTAGCACATGACATTTTGATTGCTGTGGGTTTTGTGCTTTTTAAAAATCTCCATTGGAGGGAGCCTGTTAAAACCTGCCAGCAGCTCTTTCCCTTCAGCAGCTTCTGAGCCTGGGGTGCTCTCAACTGGCTGCTCTGTGACTTCAGAATGTTTGCAACTTGTCCTGCTTTGCTGTAAACCTGCCAGGAAAGGGATGCTTCCAAAATACTTTAAAATATCTTCTAAAATTTTAAATACTTGCATAAAAAGCAAGGTTTTATGGTCTTCAGGAGCAAGGCTCACTGTTGTGGAGTATCCCCAGATGTGGCTTGTGGCCCATCTGTGCCATGGAGTGCTGGCTGCAGCCTCCACCTCCTGCACAATGTCCGTCTTTCCTCCTTCCAGGACTCTGTTAGAATTACTACGTTTTGCTGGCACTCATTTGGGCTGAAAGGGACAGGATGGCTCTCACAAGCCGGGAGGTGGCAGCCCAGACAAGGGAGGGCGGAGACATCTTGTGCCCACACGGCCTCATCACTCCGGGATGTCTGGCTGCAGCCAAATGTTGCCACATGCCAACGCTGTTGGGAGTCTCTTATCTGCATTCATTCAGGGCCTGCTCTCTCTTCCTTGAAACCGTGAGGTTTGAAATGAAACATCATGTTCTCTATAAATAATCTTAATTGGCAGCAAGCTCATTGGATGTGGTCTTTTGCATACAAATTAAAGCCTGATGTAGTGAATTCGAGGCTGTCCTGAAACAGGTTCACTGTTGCAAGAGGACTTCACATGAATGAGTTTAAAACTGGTCTATCAGAGCACAGCCTTTCTTCAGGGCAAACCCCTCCCAGGCTTTCTCTGAGGGTAGCTGAGTTCCACAGCCCACACTCAATCCATATTCTCTGTCCTACACAGTATTTGGCTGGAGCTGTAATAAGAATCATTTAATTGAGCCTGCAGCAAGAAACTCTGAAGAGCATGTCCTTTCATTAGTTGCCTCCAGGGTTTGTCCATGCTCTTGCCTCTCCATGTTAAATACATTATGTCTGTTGGCTGTGGAAGCCCAATTATGTACCTTACTGTAAGCACTTACCTTTGAGTGGTGTTTCATCCCATTCACTTCAGTGAGATCACTTCTGCATGTCCATCCAGATGGGCAGAAATACTTGCAATAGTCTCATCCATACTTGGCTTTCTCTTTGGCCCTTTTTCCCATGTTATTGTTAGTGAACTGTACAGCAAAATCACCACCACAGTTTCAACCACAGCAGAAATGCAATCACCTTAATAAAATTAGTGCAGTAGGTGCTGGAATAGATGTTTTAAAAGTGGGATATCTGCTCATGGAATTGAAGGGGACTGGGGGATTTGAGCAATTAAGAAAGATAATGAAAGCTAGAGTTCAATTTATTTTACAAATGACTCTTTTAAAAAAAACTTTACTAATTCTTTTAATGTAACAGAGAAATATCAATTTATCATTTGAATCTGTAGAAATGTGGGTTAATGCTAGAAGCAGTTGGCAACCCTTGAAGTTTCTCCATATGAGTCTTCAACTTAAATCTGGAAAGAAATAATGTTACACAAGACAATGAGGATCTTGCACAGCCCTCATAAATTCCTTTTCTCACCATTCCTCTTCTACCTCAATGCCAAACCTGTTTGTGTGTCACAGAGACTGCTCCAGCCTGGGCAGAATGAGCACCCACATGCACTTTTTGAGTCTCTTATTTTGGTTAATTTTAAATATCTAATAAAAGTAGATGTCATCTAAATGTAAATGGAGGATACAAGCTGAAAGAGTGAATCCTACATGGCTTCTTTTCTGCAGGGCTTTTTTTGACCTGCTATCTCTCTTCTTGGCTAATTCCTTTGTAAATACAGAGCAGGAAAAAAACTATCAGCATCTACTGATAAGCATGAAGCACCTTTCTAGATTAGAAAGCAATGAGTTATTGCAGTACAAGCTTAGTCAGATATGGAGAAAAAAGTAAATATTAGGGAAAAGAGGGGATTTAATTTAAAAATATCTCTCTATATCTATTGATTTCCAAAACAAAACCTTAAAGAGATCCAATTGAAAACAATGTGAAAGAAATTGCAAGAAATGTTATTAATGAGATTGTATCTGCTGAAATTGGCTAAGTATTTACACAGGTTGCTGAAAGAAATTTGATGCTTGATTCTTTCAGACTATTTGAATGTTGCCAGAGGTGGTATTCTACCTGCCTACAGGACACTGTCTTCAACTTCACATCTTAAAAAAAAAATTAAATTTATATTAATCATCTCATTTACAAGCTACTGGTACTATACATGTTGCTGCAGATTAAATTACTTATTGGCTGAATTTCAAATAGTAGAAAACAAGGCTCTGCTCCCACATCTTCCCTTTCTATCACACTGAGTAGATTGTGATTTGCATTCTTTTTATCCCATCTGGAGCCTTCAGCAGAAGGGATTGTTTAGCTCTGGAAGATTAAAATTGGTCAGATGACAATCTGATGGAAGTTTATCTTGTTTTCATGCTGGCATCTTAGAATGCACTAGGTTTCCATTAGGCCACATCACTGGGTTGGTCAGCTAGCCCGAAATGATCACTCATGGCCACACTTTGGTCTGGTCCTGAATGGCACAGGCTTGCTGGGAGGGGGAAGTCCTTTGCATTTCCTATGGTACCACAGGGTAAGACCATTTGACCACTGAGTAGTAGATTATGTGTTTCTACTTCAAGCCTGGCTTTTCTGTCTCCTTCCTTTGATGACATCCTAAGGGAGGAAAGAATCTTCCAGTTTTGAGAAACTAGAGAGGTGTGTCCAGGAGCGAGGCGGGTTCTCCATCACTTCATGCATTGTGTGCAGTTCTGAGTTTGCCAAAGAGAAATGTTCCCAGGGCAGAGGGGCTGGTATGTGAGCAGGGTCCCTTCTCACCCACGTGGCAGAGCTTACTGTGGCCAAATTGTTTTGAGCATCTTCTCTACTCTCCTGTTGCTTACTGACAAATCTAGACTACCACCTGCTGAAGGAATTGTTTCTGCATATTGTGATGATTTTCACTGTCTGATTATGGGCAGGGCTCTGGGCTCAGGGGGTATTGCTCTGCGGACTCTCTGCCTGATAGATCATTAAGTAATTTGCTCATCCCTCCTTGAATCATTAATTTCTCATACATGTGGGCTTGAGACAGCTGTACAAGACATACGAAATAATGCAGATGTACATGTGTACCTACAGGATAGACATAAACTTCTAGGTGGCACCTGGGAGAAAAGAGATCCAGGACATGGTTAAGATGCCTCTAAACACCCATGTTTAAGCTACTGCAGTGAAATCTAGGCTACGTCTACCCCACAAAAACACCCTATAATAGAGTAATTAATCTATGAAGAACACAGGAGGGCTAATAATTACCCATAAATGCTGCTTTTGTTTATCTTACAGAGAATAAATCAGGTTTCTAACAATAGTTGCTGTTCTTCCTGATTATCTTACTTGCTTTACATTTTTTACATTTGTGTAAGTCTTTGTATCACTAAGCACATATCTGCAGCTTGAGGTCAGTTCTTTGTGGGGCTAGAAGCAGGCAGTGTTTTGTGCCCTCAGATGGAGATGGCAGCGTGCAAGGCTATGCCAGGCTCCTAGGAGAAAAGCTGCCTTTATTGCATCTCCAGGACCTTCCAGGAAACAGAGAGAAAGGGCATCTTACAGATCAGTTGCTTCCCAAATAATCAGAATGAGCACACTGATTATTGACAACCTGTCATTCAACTGTTGATGAAAGCACTAAATTGTATTCTTTAACTTGGTTCTGCAGGACAGTTATCATCATGATGTGAATCATCAGTCTGAGATGTAATAAACCAAAAGTTAGTATTGCAATCTTCGCTGCCTAAAACATTACTCTTTGCTTTTACTGCAAGTCTTATGAAGAGGTTTCCTGTGAAGATTTTTTAAGAGAGGAGACCGAGACCTTATCTTATTTAACCCATTTGGGTTAAATGTTCTCTCTTTCTAGATGTCTGTACTGCGGTCAGTTCCAAAAGTTAACATCCCATATCACAAATTATAGGAAAGCTGACATCTTCCAAGGACATGCACAGCCAAAGCTTTGTGTTTCATGAATGGTTTTTTGTGTGCTACTTCAGGATCATAAAACATACATAAATCTTCAGTCTCCTATGCAAATACTTTTTATATATATCTTTGCATAATATTTTGAAAAGTATTGCCTATTATTTGCATTTATTTCTCATTGCCCAGAACTGGTTATTTAACCTCTCTTCCTCACCTCACTTTTTTTGTGGTACAACAATGCATTTTACTGTTCTGAATTGCATCAGGCTTGCATGTGGAAAGCATAGTGTTTAACCCACCCCAGAAACATTTTTCTCTGAGACAGGAAGATGATTTTACTGTGGTTGAAATTCCATTTTCAAATGTGAGCCACTTTATTTTATGAAACAATGAAAGGAAACCATATTGACTCCATATGAGCACACAAGTTGTAAAAATGAAAACTCCCAGGAAAACACAAATGAATGTCACTAAGCATGTGATGATTGTTGAGTTTAAGCTCATATTTTATAGGACTTGTTAGGGAGTAAAAGAAGAGTAAAGGGAGAAACCTAGAAGTCAGCCTGCCTGGGAGAGCAAATCATTAATGCACCACTCTGTGTGGAGTGGTTCTGAGAAGTACCAACAGAAAAGATATTGGTGTTTACTGCAAACTGTAAATAGTCAGGGCAGAATAAAAATAGCATGATAGATAGACATAAAGAAGGAAATGAGATTAATTGTTATCAAACCCACAGATCCCATTACATCCAAACTCAAGGTCCTTCCTGGTTATGGAATATGACCTGAGTGATGCTTCCTAGCAGATTTTCCCAGGTCTTATTAATTTTGGTTGGAATCTATGGGAAGGCATAGATTCCTGTTTAGGCAGTAGGTAGCTGAAAAAGGCTGGAATGGAGACTTTTTCCCTCCTTACTCAAGGCATGTGGTTACTCATAACTGTTTTCTATTTGCTTTGAAAAGGAAGTTGTTGTGCACATTAGGTGAGCCAACACACAGTGCTGGGGAAGGAAGGTTAATAAAGGAGGAATAACACTTGTGTTCTCTTTACAGTAGATGAAAATGAAAGTAGTTGGAATACAAAATGTGATCAGAATACAACTTTGTAATTAAAACTGTGAAATCAGTCTCTCCCTTCCTACTCTGTCCTTCCTAACCTTCATCATTGCACTGCTCACTTTGGGATTTTCAGATGATGATAATCTTTGAGGATTTACTCCTCATTTGAACTGCTCCCATTCAGGCATTTTTCTGTAATCTCTTCCCTATTTTACTGCTACTTCAGTATTCCCACCAAAACTTATTCTGGATGTTGACTACTCCAGTCCTGAAATACTGAAATATCTTCTGCTCAGCCTCCATTTTTCACTTTCTTCCCCAAATTGTATTTGTCCACTTGTCCCACCTTGAGCCGACATCCCACCAACCATGCACACACCTTTTGGCTCTCTCCTCAGGCTGCCCTTGCTTTTTCCATCCTTTTCTAAAGTTTTGGTTTTACCTTTTATGGTCCTGCAGGCAAACATCCTGTGGCATTTCTTCTTACTTCTTCATCTGTTATCAGTGTTTCACCAGTTCTGTTTTTCCACCCATGTCCTTCAGGCAAAACTCAGAAAAGACTTCAGCAGCAGCCAAAGAAAGATCTGAATAAGGACTGTGGGTATTACCCTCTTGTACCTTAACCAGTGGAATGGTTCAGTCCAATAAATTGTGAATAAAGACATGGGAGTAATTAGAAAAGAAAATAGCATTACAACATCCCCTTTAAAAGGGTACTCATTAGTGCAATGAAGACCTAACATGTGGGCAAGTGCTGATGAACCTGTTTTATCCCTTTTGAGAGCATAAAACTGTAAGAAATTGTAATAAATACACATTTACTCATTCAGGCCTAGCAGACTTGAAAAATTGTAAATCTCATTTCCATGCAACGTCATGCTCAGTGTGTTTTATGTGAAGCAACAGACTATGCTATACCTCCTGTGTTAATTGAAGGTACAAAACTAGAGCACTGATAAGGATTCCCATGAGCCTCCAACTCTGCTAGTCACTATTACTTTTCAGGCATAATCTCTGTTACACATTCCATCACTAATATAGTAAAAAAAAAAAAAAGCATTTATTCTTGGAAAATGCCCATCAATGTTGCAAATGACTGTGATCAACAGCTTGGTTATCCTCATTGCAGCCTGTTAGAAATAATGAGATTTGCATGGTAGAACCCAAAGAATTACACAGATAAAGGAAAAAATTCTCAACGTAAAGGTTAATATAAACATATACTGGCTGGGAGTGCAAAGGACACATAAATTGGCGGCTCATTACTGCAGACTGACCCATGGGTAGGAATGTCACCCAGCTCAGAGGCTTTCCCAGGAAGTTTGGCTGCAAAAGTTACAAAAGATAAGGACATGCTTGTGGAATCCGCTAAACTAATGAGAGCTGAAAGTTGTTTGAAAAATCCCGATGACCTCACAGATGGGATGCTTATTAAGGTATCTGCATCAGTCTCTTTTTTGTCTAACAGATTGTTGTAAAGCTTTGCTGAGGCGTAGCCAACAGTCCGTGAAGGTGTCTCCATGCTTTCTCACGTAGTAAGGGCTGGGGATTTTTTTTAGGTTTGGGTTGTTTTTTTTTTTCTGAATGAATTCAAAATGAAAACCAAGATGCAAATACAATTTTTGCTGGTGTGTAAATTTGTGGCGTAGCACATGCAAGGCAGTCAGTTGTGATTACTTCATCGACACGGGGTCTGCCCGCTACCTACGTGCCTATCTGCTCGAGTGCGCTGGTCAGGAGCCAACTGCAAATTTAGGTCTTGGAAGTCTGAAGAAAAGCGCTTTATGTGCAAGGGTCCCATGAAGGCTTCACAATGCAATTAAGCCCCATTTTAACAAAAGGCTTGCCATTTTGCTGAGGCATGACATGAGTAATTAAAATATCATTTTAAAAAAGACAAATGAGTGTTCTTCTCTACTCTCTGATATTGTTTGAGATAGATGGGGGGAAAAGATTATGATTTTTGTTTGTTCCAGGGTCCTTTGAGTGGAAATCACAGGCAATGCAGTAAGCCTGCAGCAAAACATACCTATACAAGCCCCTAAGGGGATCCTAGAAATGAAACAGTAACAAAACCTATTTCCTTCCCTTCTGGAAAGAAATAAGTTTTAAAGCACTTTTTTTTTAGTTTGTTGTAGATGACTGTGTAAGTATACAAGCGTTTTAGTAAAATCTAGGCATGAAGGAAAAGGAAATGCACAGTACAAATTGGTACGTCGATTTTGCTTGTAGTGAAATGGTGCTGGAATGGCATGAGGCTACGGTGGGCCAACCAAAAGAGTGAGAAATGTTCCTAGGTTAAAAGCGGGGACCTGTAGCTCTGATGATTCCTGAAGATGAGAAAAGAAACATAAATTCAACAGGAGAAATATTATGCAAGGTGTGTTGAAGGGAGAATATTTCAGTAGCTCTTTGACTATTTTTTGCTAAAACACCATGAAACGTAAACGTTGCAATGCTTTTGGCCAAATTATTATGGATATCTCCTGTGAGGCAGAGGCGTGGTGGATATTGCACTCAGCTCATTTCCCTAGATTGGGATGGAGTTCACTGACGCTATGAAATCCATTGTTTTAGAATATATTGTCATATTCAGGAATTCAGTAATAGCCCAAGAGTTGCCAAATCCTACTGCAATGTTTGGCAACCTTACGCTCAGATTTAAAAGGCTAATTTTAGATTCTCAGATAGAAAAGATAGATGGAGAGAGAGAGAGTGTGTGTGTGAGAGGGAGACAAAGAGATAGACAGAGAGATGGAAAATCTTGTTAGGAAAATAACAAATGAAAACAAATTGGAGACCCACTGAACCCAGAACCAACTAGATCTTTTTGGTGCCACACAAGTCAATGAATCTCTTCAGTACGTGTCCTTTGACCATCTGACAATTTCCTTGAATCGCTCTCAGAAAGGAGCACAGCAGCAAGTCACAGACACAAACCCACCATTTTGCTAAATTACTCCAGTGTCTTGCTTGGCCTTTCCCTATGGATCTGTTCCTTTGCTGTTCCACAAAAACCTCCGTGGTTCCAGCTGTAGTGGGCAGGAGTCCTCCCAGGAGATACATGAGTGACCCTAGTCCTCTCCCCACACCTTCTTCCTGCTGCAGGCTGTGCTCTGAATTAAAACAGCAAAGAAATTCAGGATTGGTGATTAAAGCAAAAGTCAGGGAAGATTGCTGTTGTGGCTCTGCTTGCTCTGAGCTGTGGAGCGTGTGTGAATGAGCTGATGGGCATCAGGCCCCAGGGAGTTCCATTTCCTACAAATGCCTTCAGCAGTGTGAAAACCATCACAAAGTCTTATCCTGGCTGAGCTGGTGCTTTTGGGGCAGTCTGTCCGACAGACTGTCAGTGAAGGTGCATGAGTTAATGCGAGGAGGTGGACCCAGCATTCTCCACACCATTTTTTTCCTTCCCACTCTTCCAGCCAGCCTGGTAGCCATTTTGATGTAGGAGTGATGCTTCCATCCAAACATGGTGAGAACCTTAGGTTAAATGTTGATTTTTCACATCCCGAGGCGCTAAAATCCAATAGGTCTTTACATACAGTGAGAAGTATGTTCACTTTGTAGACTTTTTTATTCCTGCAAAAAAAAGCTATTAAAACATGTGCATGCATCAGGCTATTGCTATGACATTTCCATTATGCTACAAAATAGGACTTTAAAGTATTCCAAAACTGGTATTCTGTTGGTTTGTAACTTCCATAATTATCAGAAAAAGGACAAGGTTTTGGGTCTTCTGAGAAATTACTGAAGAAAACGGGAGAAGGGCAAAAATACACTTGAAAGTTGTCATTTTAAGCACCACAGTAATTCTGCTGTAGGACACAAGACACTGTGTGTGTCAGGGGAGTAGTTGCCCCAAGGATTCAAGTCCAGAAAAGATTGTAATTCAGTTTTTATAACCCTGTGCTGGATCTGAACTTCTGAACTCACTATTATCCTGTGTTTGTCCTCCTGCTAATGTGCCCATGAGCAGCTGTGATACCATTATATTTCCATTTTCCCCAGTGTGCTGTCATGCGGTTCCGTATGGAAATGAAATTCAAAATGATTTATTGTGTAGGATCAGGTTCTTGTCCTCCACAGTGTATGAATGTAAATCTAGGGTGATTTCCCATGCTCCTGGAACTAGGTTTTGCTTGAAAAAAATGTCAAGAATCAACAAATGGGAAAACCACTCCAGAACACCAGAAAAATAGGGGCATTTCTCTCTGCCATCCTTTGTTGGTCTAACAGGGCTTTGCTGATGTTGCTAATGACTGTGAAATGTCTTACACATAAATTCTCTAAACCCCTTCTCCTAATTATATTTCATAATTCTGTGGAGCTGAATATACACAAATGATGTTAAAATAACAATCATATGATACATCTGAATGTGAAGCTATTGCAAGTCCAAGATAACTGCTACAAAGACCTATTTTGCAGAATGAAAATTCCTGAGAAACAGGAATTGATGATAAAACATTGCTTTATCAGTATTACAGCAGAAATCCAGACAGTAGAGAAGATATCCAAGTACTGAAATAAATGGGCTAGTCTGGTGTTAATTGAGGCACCAATGAAATAAACATAATTTAAAATATTAAATGTATGGTAATTAATGTTGTTCTAAGCTCATATTTTATCCTGTTACTCTCAGGGGATGAATTTCTGCCAATCTTATCCACAGACCCAAGCAAATCTCTCTCCCACTGGGAGAGTTTAATTTCATGATATGTGATACTTTTTGTCTGCAATAACATCAGAGTTGTTTGTCTTCTTATTTTATATTGTAAACTTTCAGGATGTGTAGCTGTATCACATGTATAGCCCATATCATTCCAGGGCTTGTGTCTCCACTGTGGCTTTCCAGACCTATTGCAGCACAAATCATAGTAAATAAATATTATTTCTTTCTCAGAAGAAAAAAAGTATCAACAGCTGGATTTTCACTTTGTCTCACTCATCGAATGAGAACATAGTCCATTCTTGACACAAGAAAGTTACTGAGAGGTGAGTGATGAAAAAAATTTATCCTCAGTAGAGGACCACAGATGATGTGGCCAAAGTACTAAGACTTGGATAGATTTTGTCTGTGATGTTGGCAGACACTATGCTCTTACAGCCAAAAAGATATCCAAGGGCTCATGTGGGACTGATGAGGAAAAGGTCAAGTGTATGGCATTTCTGGAGAGTTTCAAAAGCTTGGGAATCCATTGACTCCTACAAATCCTGACCACTGATTTTTGCTTCAACAGTTTATATTTCCAGTAAAAGCAGGAAAGGATGATAAGAGCTTTCTAAAATGTTAAACTTTCCTTTCTGTTAATAAATACTAAGAAATGGGACAAGTGATTTTTCCAGCCAGTGCTATTTGTAAGTGTCCATCTGGGCTGATCAGGGGACCTGGGAAAGAAGACAAAGACAGCCTTTGCTGACACCTACTTTTTTCCACTTGGAACAAGAATGTAGGTTGATGGGTGAAACAGGATCCTGCAAAAAGATAGAATGGCTGAAGTGGCAGCAGTCAGTCTCCAGTCTGGCAGACAGCAGCGGCATCTTGCATCGTGGCATTGCACACTTGATACTGTGCTCCAAATTATTAATTTTGAGGATAACAGCCTCCTCCATGGTGTTGCAACCTGCAGCACAAGGGTGATGAGCAAGCCTTCAGACTGAATCACAGCGCGATGGCTGAGTTGTTTTTTTAATCCTAACAAGAGCTGTCGTTAAAAGTTACTGAAGCCTGACTTTTCCTTGCTCTTTGTCAGCCCCCCTCAGCCCGGGCTGCAGATCCCACGTCCTTTGAAGCCATCTGAGCTCTTTTTGTTGTTTTTTGGTGCATAATGATGCCAGGCATGTCTGCTGCTGAGGAGGCCCAGCAAGACCCAACGAAGCGTGACTGGTGGAAAGGCCAATACTGAAGTAAGCTGGGAAGCAGCCTCCTGCAGTATTCCTTGAGGTCTCTCTGCCTGCTGGAATTAAAGGTGCCTGTGAAAAACCCAGTGCTTCCTTTGCCAAGGGAAGGGTCCTACTCTGTGTTTGGTGTTGTGTAGGACACTGGATAAAGCAAGGGGTTTAGGTCTTTATAGTTAAGGTTGTTGACATTATGTGACTCAATTAATGACATGATGCTATCAGCTGTTGCGGGCAGTCTTGTTAGCCAGGAAATGTTGCTTCAAAATCACAGAATATATAATTTCTGTAAAGGCTGCCTGCTGTCAGAACCACCGCTTTCTAAGGTATTTACTTTCCTATTTTGCCACAGTGCAAGTATTAATAGTTATTTCTATCACATATTGTCAGCAAGAAGCTGACAACAGGATGAATAATAAAGACATTTTTTGTGATCATTCAAATTAGCCTGTAATTGGTATTATACTCTATAGAAATTTCCAGCATCCAAGAGATTTTTATTGGAAGTTAAAAAAAGTTAAAGAAACTCAGAGCATTGGATCGCCTGTGACAGACCCTGCCCATGCAACATCTGCACTTTCTCTCTCTGCTTTGCAGATCCACACTTGCTTGCATCCTGTGATTGCCACTGATGGCTGTGCATTGTTACTGCTGTCTTTTTGTCTCTCACGTGCAGGGCTGATGCCATTTGTTGAAGGGGAGAACAGAAATGAATTCTGCTAATGGCTAATTCAAAGTTCATTCCTCTCAAGAGCCTTTATATTTTGTAAAGTCTGGGTACAGCGAAGAGATGCCCACATAAAGCAACCTTTCCCTGTACCTGAGAACAGGAAAACAGTTGCCTGAGTCCCTAAGGGCCTTTGGCAGTTTCCCTTGCATTTTATGACCCATTTGGTGCCGATGAGGAATCCTCATTTTCTGTCCTTCTAATATGCTTTCTACACTGGCCACCAGCTGGAATAAAAAAGGAACCAATGGGTTTTTGAACTCAGCTCCCTTTATCTTTTAATTATTTGCAGTGTGCTTCATTCTGTGCTCCTCCCAACTTCTGCTCTTCCATCCTGTGGACATCCCTCAAAAAAGTCAAGATCCAGAAGCAATAATGATTCCAAGGTGCTCTGCTGACATGATTTAAATGGAATCAAACCAATAATTTGCAAATTGGAAAAATCTCTTGTTTTTAATGGATGAAAGCATTGGCTATAAATTCCCGAGCCCTTCTGTTCTGTGCCCAATTAAATGTGGTAAGTAAAATCTTGCTCTTTTCCTGAATTTACAGTGGTGTATGACAATATGCAGAGTACCTCTGTCTACAGATTTATGATTCAGTAAATTTCATCTGCATGGTTCAATGGTAATTAAAATAATAAACACCATGGAGTCACCAGTTCACCCAAATAATTTCTGAGAGACGAGGTGAACAGTCCAAAGTGTATCCAAGAAAAACAAGTACAGGCACTGAAGTCCCTTTTGCTGTTCCTTTAACTCCTTCTCATTTCTCTGTTTCAATTCTGCATCCATCCAAGACTCAGATTTCTTACTAATCAAGTCACTGGCACCATTCATTATGAAAAGCTTTTCAACTTTACAAAGACCAAGTGGAGAAACAGTGGGTGGATGAGGAAAGCAGCATCCTTGCTCCTCACCTCTCATGTGCACTGTCAGCAGGAGACCATGAAACGAACCTCTCTCACCCATCCAGCCCCAACCAATGGCTTAAAGAATTACCCTGGAAATTAAGTTTAGAGGACAAATAGAATCATCATTAGTAGGGGTATTTGAATAAATGTGTTTGCAAAACTGTATTTGGGTGACAAATTGCCAGGATAAGTCTGTAACTGCAGCATCAGGCATCAGCGAGGCATTTCTAGTTAAAAGGGAGTAGCTGAGACTACTCATCTCGTGTAGGGTGTTACCAAGTCAAGAAAAGTTGCCATTACAGGATCAGAGCTGATAGTCACCTGGCTGAGGCATAAGAATATAATATATTCAGGGACCTACCACATTTAAATACACTAAATAGGACTATAAACTCGCAATCAGTGCAGAATTTAACTGTTGCTGCCTTTCTGCCCAGGCTACAGTCCATGCTGTTAGCTCAGCAAAACACAGGACTATCCATCATCTGCTCTGCTACAAGTTCTCCCACTGTGGCAGCTTGATTTGCAATTTCATATTCATATTCATATTCATTTCATTTCATATTCATATTCAGCTTGCACCTCTACACCAGTCCTTATTTTTCACATTTCTTCCAGCTACACATATTCCCAGATTTCTTCATTTCATGAACCATGTATATGAATGTAATTTGCCCAACAGAAAGGCCAATATTTTTCTTAGTCATGTCAATTGGCATTAATCCTGCAAATGTAGATTTTAAAATTTGCATAGCAGAGTAAGCCTATTGATTTACTCTGATTCTTTCCATTGCTTGCCATTGTGCTGTTTCTCAGTTTTCAGAGGTTATTAGTACAGGTGTTAAAATTGTTTTGCAGTATCTTTCATGAAGATTGTAAGTTTAAAGAGAAGAAAGCACATGACTGAGTACTTGGTCCACTATGAGAAACATTATCAGGTTATCATGTGGATACATCTCTGATGTTGTTGGCTGTCCAAAAGACAACATGTTTTTTACTCCAATCATCTGACAGGATATGAATATCATTTTGCAATACAGTTGTGTATACTTGACCAAAATACTGACCTTCACAGTTGTATTAGCCAGAAGCTGAAGAACATGTTTGTGCTCTGGGTGAGAGGGACACAGATCTATAAAAGGGCTCTTATGGCTTTGAAAATGAAGAGGGATGACTCCTCAGGTCAGGAATTAAGATGGCAAAGAATAGTCATTTAATAAACTCTCCCAATCATGGCCATGAGAAATGTGCCAGAAACAGGGCTGGCTTTACTGGCAACCAGGAGGTGGTAAAATCATGTAGAGGCACTTCTCTCCAGAAATGCAGCTCGTTGCAAGATCTGGGCCAACTTGCAGTTGAGTAAATCCTGTGAGGATTTACTTGGGCTGCTGGACCAACTTCATCGAAAAGGTACAAGGACAAGTCAAAGCCACTTCTGCTCATCCTTTTTCCCTTTTTCAATACTTTCTTTGGGGCTGTAGGATACATTCCAGATTTCCACATTATGAGTATCTTAAAATATGTTCTATTCAGAGGCAGAATGTCCTAAAACATTAAAATTATTTCAGACAATTTTAAGAGAAAAAAATGGCACAAAGCTAACTCATAAAGACACTCATGCCAAGTCCTGAATGAACTCAGGGATAAAATAGTGTTGCTCATCCATAACACACAGCCCTGTAGATGTTTCACAGACAAGAATGTATTTGCACCACTGCTGAACTGGCTGATAGCTTGTGTGTTGGAAGGCGCACAATCAAACTGAAATTCCAACATAATTCCTCTCCTCTGGAAAGTGGCTGCAGACAAGAAGACATGAGACCAGCAGGTTTTTAGCCACCCACCTGATCTCTTAGTCCAAAAATTGACAAAATAAAGCAGGAATGTTCAAAATGTGATGGTCTAGGTTTTCATGACAACTCTTGCTGCTTGGATGGTTCTCTCAGTTTCACTTGCAGTAATGTTGCTCTGGTTTGCAGGCTGGGATTAATACAAAATGTCCACATGGCAAGTGTAACCAAAATGAGACAGAAGACTTCACACCATGAAATACCATTGAATTTCATATCTGTTCCACCTAAACCCATAAACTTCACATCTGAACACATGTGCATGAAAAATTGCTATGTTTCCATGGCAGCCAGCTGAAAATTGCTGTTGCTGTCTGCTACAGCACATTAGATCAAAGAGGTGTTAGACCAGGCCTGACTGGCATTATTAACACTACTTGGGTGAAAGATTTCTGCTCTCAGACAATCAGGAGAGCAATGAAAGAAATTAATTTACCATACATTACTGGTTGTTTTCTCATTATCACTTTAGTTTTGTGCCCTTCTATTGTTTTTGCATCCCCTAATTCAAGCATGCATGTCAGATTTTATCTGAAAGATATTTTAAATTGTTTTCCTTCAATTTTAGGCTTTTTCTTCCTTCTATTACTGTATGCTCCTGTGAAAGCAGCACTTCATTCTCTGGATTCCACCTCCTGACTGTGGCCAATGTTTAGGGTCTGTGAATGAGGTGATGTTCTATTTTTTACAAGATCTGACACAGGACAAGCAGAGATATTACAGGTAATACCTCTGTGCCTGTTCTACAAAGCCTGGCCTGTGATGAAAAGCAGAAAGTCTGTGTTGGGTGAATAAATACTGATGGTAGTAGTTGATACACAATTAGATGGTCATTAGGTCAGGTAAATGTTCTAAAAACCTAAGAAGTTTTCTTTTATACTGTAAGGTTATATTTTCACTAAATGAGAGCTTCACATTTACTTCTGGGGAAAAAAACCAACCCTGCCTTTCACAAAATATTCTGTAGCAATCCACTCAGTAACAGCAGTAGTCACTTAAAAAAGAAAATTAAAAACTGAAGAACATATTAATGTGAAGGAAGAGAAAAAGTTAGCATGTAATGACAGATTAGAATTTATCCTTTCATTTAGAAGACATCTGTTTTCTATTTGTATTCAGCATATTCTATTCTATAAAGATGCCACACAGTGTATCAACAGGTTTCTTACCAGTTTTCGCAAAACTTCACATCTATGAATTAATTTTTGTCAGAGTATTGTTTCCCCTCAGCAGTTTAAAAAAAAATCTTTAAATCTTAGAGACATGTTCTTGGCAACCAAGATGTGATTTTATAGGGGTGCGTGGAGCTGTAAATGTACTGAATGCCTCTTAACAGTGATTCACATGGGCTGTACTCATTCAGGGATTTTCAGTTATAGCCTGTGGGCAGTATCCCAGCATGGACAGCAGATACTGCAGAATCATCACCTTTCATACTTGTTTCCTCATTCACTGGTGGATGGTAGAAGAATTGTTGGTAAAGCATAAAAGGTCAGCATGTTCTTTGGCAGAGCTGAGAACAGCAGATATCAAAACAGTCATACACAAATCAATGAAGTGCAACATGCAGGCCAGCTATTGCTGCATATAAAGTTGACTAAATCTCAGTGTGAATGAAACCCAGTAAATTTACATTTATAGGTAATTTCAAAGAGTTGCTACTTAAAAATGAAATTGTAAACTCAGAAGATTGTGTTTGGAAGAGCCTTTAAAGAAGATCTATGTAAAATCCTTTCATTGAGAAAGGAGGAGCTGCATTTAGGCATTACCTGAAAGGGTTTGTCCAGTGGGTTTCTGCAAACTTTCAGCATGCCTAATGAGTCTATTCTGCTCTTTCAAGACTCCTATCAAAAAGGTTGGGTTTTTCCCAACACGTAAATTAAATCTTCTTTGCTGCAAATTTCTATAATTTCTTTTTATTTTCTCTGGGTAACTGTGGAGACAAGTTTATCGCGGTCCTCTCTCAAATAACCTTTAGAGCAATCCATCTGAAGATTGCTATCTAATCACCCTCCCCAAACCTGCTTGTGCCTGGGGTAAGCAAGAACAATCTTCTCCCATAGTCAATGCTTCAACGTCTTGTAACCCAGACTCTCTCTCTCCTGTTTCTCCAGGTCTTTTATAACCAAACACAATGAGGCATTTGAGATCTTTTCTGGGAAAGAGAAGAAAACTGTCATTATCTCCTGTGAGATGTGCATGATGCTGCTATTAGTACAGCTGAGATTAATTAACAACATGAAATTATTACTTCATATTCTGCTTAGAATCAGCCTCAAACCCCAGCCTCCCTTTTGGACCAAGCTCTTATTTGCATGCTTGATTTTTCTTTCTCAAGTATGGCACCATGCAGTCATTTCTGAATGTCATCATCGTTTGGGTTTTGCTCTTTGTGATCCCTCCCAGTTAGCTTGAATTCTAGTCCTTGATGGTTCACAAACCTCCAGCACAGTGTGCCACATTTCAGCCCACAATTCTCTGTCCTCCCAGCTGTTCACTGGAATGCTGATTATTTTGCTCAGGAAAGGCCCTTGCAGGAGCACATATAAAGATGGACACCAAATTCCTGAGGCATGCTCCTTCAAACTGTATTTCAAACCAGCTGGGCACATTATATTTGTACCAATGCCCATTAACTTTCTTTTGTGACTATCATGTGATGCTACTAAAAACCTTACTGAAGTCAAGAAATATCGGGATCTGATGCTTCCAACTTATCCATGGGGTAAGAGACTGTTCTTCAGATCCTCATGCTGATTATTTTCAGTCTTGCTGATGTCTTCTAAGTAATTTCAAACTGATTTTATCATTGCTTGTTCAAGAACTCTTGCTGGAATTGAGTGTAGAATCACTGGTTTACTGTTTGCTAAGTCCTTGCCAAACAAGGCGCAATGTTTGATCTTCTGTCACCAGAATGAGCACTCTTGCTGCCTCCCTTCTTCAGTGGTGCCAGTGTTTTCCTCTTAAGTGACACTGAAAAGGGAAAATATCTACAGTACTATATTCTCAAGTTATGAACAGAATCTTAAAAATAAATAAATGAAAAATATTGTGGCTGATTGATCCCAGGTTTCAAGGTGAGGGGAGGAAGCTGTGGCAGAAAAGACACACTTTCTGCCACACTTTGGTTATGGCAGAAAAGACAGTAAGGAGACATGTATCTTTACACAGCACATTATTCCCACTGTTAATCCTTGACTTCTAACAGCCTTTTTCTACCTGAAAATATCTCTCTTTCTCTCATTTTCTAGATCCGTTTAATTTCTCTAAGAATGTCCTGTGAGTGACCCACTTCAAATGCTTTCTAGAAACCCAGCTAGAGAATATGAGTGATATCTGATTTGTTTGAACACTTGTTGCCTTCAGATAACTTTAGGAAGTTTGTGACATATGATTTGACTTTGCAGAAACCCTACAGCTTTTCATGAATATGCTGAATTTATCCATATACCTACTAGACGCAATCTTCAGAACATTTCTGTTATTTTTCCTTGTACACATCATGTTTACTTACCTGATTTTCCTATGAATTCTTCTTTTTGTTTTTCATCTGCAGTGAAACAACAGATGTTTGCATCTAACAGCACCATTTTAATGGCACAACATTTATTCACTGGTTTTAGCCCAAAGAGCTGAAAATCATCGTGTTATAAGACTTTTACAGTAGAGTCTTTACATTTCCTGAAGTGCTCAAGCGCTGACTTAATGTTTTCACAGACATCATTCTGCAGAGTGAGGCCAGATGGTGAAGTAGCAGAGATTAAGATGGCTCCAGTATTTTCAGCATTCTGTTAGAGTTAATAAAACTAACCCAGGTGTTTACTAGTTCCCTTATGCAATTCATGCTATAGTTCATATGCAATTAGCATGATGGCTATTTACCTTGGGTATCACAGTCCATCCACATGGACATTAGGCTGATGAATGCCTCCTGCTGGAAATTGCCCTAGGCCCTCCTAGTAACCCAAAGTTGTTCTCATTCTCTCTCCTTTGCTCTCCTCCAGCCTAGTATCCCACTAGAAATATGCCAGTGTCTTTTCACCAAGCATAGAGACCTCTGGTAATCTGCCTGCAGGATGCTCAGCTGAATCTGGTGTCTGAACTCTAAATGTGTTTGGTAGTGCTTAAAAAAAGATGTGCAAGTGTTATATTCATGGTGCAGTGGTTCCGGTCTTAGAAAAGACCTGCGGTGGAGAATGGGCAGGTAAGACAAAGGGAGTTGCAGCAAGCAGTGTTTTCCTCCATTTAACACCTTTCATTCACCAGGAGGGGATTATGGAAAGGAGTATAACTTCCTAGCTCAGGGATTTACCTTGCTTCTGCAGCAGCTCCTGAAAGCCAGCAGAGACAATGTGTTGAGGACCAGCACTCCAGAATTTCCCATTGTGTTACTGCATTATGGTAAAACCAGAGCCAGCATAGCGTGACTGACTCGCTAATCCCAAGGTGTAGCGTGCCAGGACAGTTGCCAAGTTTTCAGCCTACGTCTTTGTTGTCTTTCAGGCTGCAGATTGCCAAGATATGTGGTTTTGGCTGAGTGGAAGCACTTTTTGTTTCAGTATGTCAACATAGCAGGCTGGTAGATCAAAACATTCTATTACTGAGTTCCGACATGCATGGGATACTGGCAAAGAAAGTGGTTTTTTATCACTTCAACAACCAGGCAGTACAAGATGTGTTCATCTGTGAGTGTTTGCTTTTGATTCATTATAGGTTTAGGAACACTGGAATGGTGGCAACTTATATCTCAAACGTGAGGTCATGGGCAGAGGAGAAAGTTGTTCATTGAGAAAATGAGGATATTGACTGGAAGTCTTCAGGCCAGAAATCTGCAGGAATGTGATGCTTGCATATTCAGTCACCATTCATTATCAACTTGCTCCCAAGACTGAGTGGTCTCTGTCTGTGTGCTGCAGAGAATTTCTGTTTTGGTTTTGCCTTCCTTGTCTGCCTGTCCTGGCACTGTCACCAAACATTCTTGTGTTTGCTTTGTATTAATGCTTTGTACTCTGCATCCTCCGTGCCCTTGCTGTAGTACAATTGTGTGGGTAGCCAGCCTTCAGCAGAAGCAAAGGGAGCCTTCACCATCTGCCAGTTCTGAAACTGCATCATGTTCAGCTTTATCTCCCAGGGAAGCTCCAGCTCACTTTCTTCTCTGGACCTCTAAAAGGCCTCATGTAGAGTGGCTACATTGGCTGGAAAATCAGTGCTCACCTTGGTCCTGGGAGTGAGTCTGGAAGACAGCCACTCCCCTGGCATAAGTTGAGGCTGCAATTCTTCAATGTTCACTTCTGAATATGCAGGATAATAAGAAGATTAAATGAACTCGAACAATGCCGAGCCTGTCCCTTCCTTTAAGCAGCAAGGGGCAATATCATCCATAAACATAAACATTTTGGTTTTAATTACTCTTTCTGATACTTCTGATTTGTTTTGTTCAACCAGGATTTCCTCCTGAGTTTCACAGAAGGAAAAAATTTGCTTTTCTACTATGGTGGAAAAGTGTGTCTGACCAGGAAAAAAAAAAATCACGTGAACTGCACTAAAATAAGAAGCAAAACCATAGAACTGATCATTTGAAGACTTGGGACAGTTTCTGGATATAAGAGTTTTAGAAAATAGATAAAAAGACTGCCTACAAAGTCTGGTGTGGCTTCACTCTAAAGCACCTCCCTGTTGGAGCTGACCACCCCCAGGCTACCCAAAACTGTGTAGAACATACAGCAAGGACATTCATGACCAGATTCACCCAGGTACAGTGGAATCTTGCTGCCCCCATGGCACTCACATGTACACTATCTTCTGCTGAAGAAAATTTCCTAGCAAAGACTGGATTCCAAGATTCAATGTCTGATTAAAAGGGGAAAAATGTTTTTGGGTAAAGCAAGAATGTTTGTAAGAAATCAGAGGCAGACTTAACCCCTGGGGGGATTGACTCTGTTCCTGTTGCAGTTGCTGCCTAAAATACAGTGGTCCAGAAGTCATCAGCTGATTAACTCAAGGTCTGAAGGAATCATGAAGAGTTAGTGAGGAAATACCAATCCACAGGAGATTCTGGTAAAATGTGATTCCCGGGGAATGAGTCACATGAAAAGCCTGTCTGGAATTCACCAGTGATATGGAAGAAACAGGATTCTGGCTTACTGAGGACACAATTGCAGATGGCACAAAAATCAGAGGAATAGGAATTAACAGAGGGGAAGAAAGCACACTCTGGCTCCTTTGTTGTGATAGGAGCAACCAAGTAGTGACGAAGCCTGGGCCAAGGGGTCTGTATCATTTCTGTGGGTGCTCAGGAGGCTGGTACCAAAAGGTGTCCATGTCAAGGGTGTATTTGGGGGCCACAGAATACTGAGCACCCCAGCACCAGGAGTATGGGATGGGAGAGGAGGGCAGAGCTATGACAGATCCCCTTGCCATCTGTGCCTGTCACTGGGCTGGGGCCAACTGCAAAGAGCTGGGAGAGAGCAGTGATTTTGGTGAGGAGAGGCTGATGGACACAGTACATTCAACTAATTGCAGAGAAAGAGAAGGGGGAATTCAATCAGAGTCTGAGTGTGTATGTGAAGGGGAGGATACCTGAAAGTGTGGGGCTCTTTAATCTAGCAGATAAGGCAGGACAAGATATAGTTTCTCAAAGTTGAAACCTGCCAGGTTTAACACTGGGCACAATTAGCTGCTGAAATGGGAGGAGTTGAAAAAGGCTCTAGCGCGTGGAGTCCCCACACTAAAGCTGGATGTTTCTGCCAGGAACAGACCATTGCTCAAGCACGGATGGGAATCCAAGATCTCAGCTGCTGAACAAGAATTCACAGGTCATGCTGTTCCAGAAAGCCAGCTGTACCATCACCTGCTCTCTGCAGCTCTTCTGTCTGGATTTGTGATGGACATTTGAAACCAGGATCAAGTCTGTTGGTCACTAGTTGTTGGGACACTGTTTGCAGTCACAGCTGAAAGTTGTTATTGTCATCATGACAATTATCATCATTGTCCCTATTCCTGCTACCACTGTTATTTGTACTAATACTGTTATTTGTTATTTGTAGGTCAGGATCCCTTCATACTGAGGGCAGTAGGGACGCTGTGTAGCAATTAAAGCAACAGTGTTCCTTGACCCAAAGAACAATTCTGTGCCTGTTAATTAACCAATACATAATAGAAATGCCGATCAATCTTCCCTGCCCCTGCCCCTCTTCTTTTTTTTCATTAAATCCTTATGGATCTTATGGATTAAAACAGTTTACTATCAAAAAAAACCAAAAAAGCCAACCTCAAACCTATCTCAGAAAAGTAACTACATTATTTGTCTGTTTTACTGAATAGTGTGGAACCTAATCTCTACTGCCCAACTGGGTGTGTTTGGCTGTTCCTCAAACTAAAACAAGACTCGGAAGATTAAAGCGGAGCTTGGCTCAAGATCAGGTGAATCAGCACATTTATAATGCCACAAAATGGCCTGCAGGATGGCCTTCTCTTCTGTAATTACACAGGGATTTTATGTGTACAGGCAAAGGAAGTAATTTGATTTATCTGTTCTAATTAAATATATGATGTGAGGAAACAGTGATATGTCTGTTTAAAACATGCTTTAGGTTCTTTCGGTGAGAAAGTGAATGTGACTGTAAGTACTGTGCTTTAATGTGACTGTAACTTTCCCATTAATGCTCACACTCTTAAATGTCAGTTATGTAAGAAACTGTAATGGCAGGTTTGGACTGGCATTTGGAATGAAATTTCATGCAAAGAACTGTACTCAGAATGCATGCATTTCCAACTTTTTATATTACATGAGTTGATTTTCCAGTCCCTTGCAAGTCACTTGAGGTAAATCCTCCTATCCATGGAAATGAAATGAAATCCAGTTACTGCAGAACAAGGACCAATGAAGATATTTGAGAAAATTAATTCCTACAAACTATAGTGAAAGCCAAGTGTGACCCACATGTGGCCATGTTTCCTTATGAGGAGTATTTGAACACTGATATTCAGTATTTTTTTCTTATCTATTGGTGAATGCCTGATCACAAGAGTCCTGCCTTTGGTTTCAAGAGCCAAGGTCAGCCCAGAACTCTAACAGTGTTAATCGCAAGTAAAGAAGAGGAAGATTGTGGTGAGTGAAAGAAAAGGATTCATGAAGTCAAGTTTTCAAATACTGCTTAAAAATCTAACAAGAAAGTGAATCAGGTTCTCCCATTGTGCCTGTCTTATCTAGGCCCAAGAGAAGTTGATGCATTGTTTGGGGAGTGTCAGTGTTTTAAGACCACTAAAGATGTGCTATCTTAACAAAACACTATGTGTTTTGCAGATCCCTTCACATATTTCTATGTGTGATATTTTGAAAAGGACTAGGATTCCTAAAACCTGCTCAATCAGTGAAGAGGACAAGGGCTCTAGAGGGAAAAATGGTTTTATGCTCTAGGTGCCTGTTTGCTGCTGTCACTGGTTCGCAGTGGTGTGAGTTTTGCAGAAGGACTTGATGTTCCAGCTGTTTAGGAATAGAGGAATTGTGCTGTAAACTGTAAATTGGACAACAGCTTTTTCTTTTCTTTTTTTTTTTTTCTCTTTTTTCTTTTTTTTTTTTTTCTTCTTTTTTCTTTTTTTCTTTTTTTCTTTTTTTTTTTTTTTTCTTTTTCTCCTTTTTTCCCCCCCCTTTTTTCCCCCCTGAGGATTAGAGCTAGGCTTTGAGGGAGGAAATAGAATCTGAGTGAGTTTTAGTCCTGCTGACTGGTGTCATGCCCAGGGAGACATGCCTGGCTAACAGCTTGTCCTGGGAACTTAAAATGAACATAAAAGAGAAAGGGTATTACCTGTACCATCCAGGAAGGCTTTGGCAACATTAGCCTGGAAAGCTACCAAGGGAAAATGATATTTCTGGAAGAAATTAATGACTTACTCAACTCCTTAAGTTGGTGGTGCAAATGAGTCAGAGAGCAGGGCATCTTGGTCATGTAGTTGAAAGCTTTCTGCTGACTGTGAGCAACAGGTTTGTCAGGGCAGAGCCCATCCAAAACTTGCCAGCAAGCCAGGAAAAGGGTGAGGCAAGTACATCTGCTTCTGACTTTCAGGAATGGGGTGCACAAGCTGCCAGGGTGATATATCCATGAAGGTGTCTGCTGGCTGTGGGTTTGCTCCCCAGTGCTCTTTGAGAGGAGCCCCAGCTCCTCCCAGTGCCCTTTGTACCTCTGCTTCCCCAGGATAACAGTGAAGGCTCCCATCCTCAGTTTTACCCTGTACCCCAGGGAGGCTGACATACAGCTCATCCTCCACTGCCAAGAAACCTCCTGTTCTCTGGAAAGTGACTGAGACTGCTCTAGATTCCCTTGTCCAGGTTGTTGATAAAGGTATTAAACCGGACTGGGCCTAACACTGAGTCCTGGGGAGCACCACTTGTGACCTGCCCCCAGCTGGATGTAACTCCATCCTCCATCACTCTCTGGGCCCAGCCATCCAGGTGGTTTTTCACTCATCCAAGGGTGGTGCATCCATCCAGGCCATGAGCAACCAGTTTCTCCAGGAGAATATTGTGGGACACAGTGTCAAACATTTTAGTAAAGTCCATGTTAATGCATCCACAGCGTTTCCCTCACCCACTAGGTGGGTCACCCTGGAAGAAAAGGAGACTAAGTGGTCAGGAGGGACTTGCCTTTCATAAACCCATTCTGGCTGGGCTTGATCCCCTGGTTGTCCTGTACATGCACTCAAGTTGTTCTGCTCCATAACTGTCCCAGGCACTGAGGTCAGACTGACAGACAGTCTTATAGTTCCCCAGACTCTCCTTATGACCCTTCTTGTTGATGGGCATCAGATTTGCTAAATTCCAATTAACTGGGACCTCGCTGGTAAGATAAAACTGCTGGTAGATGATGGAAAGTGGTTTGGCAAGCAGCTCTGCCAGCTCCCTAAGTACCCTTGAGGGGATCCCATCTGACCCTGTAGACTTTTTCATTTCTGAGTGGTTCAGCAGGTCACTGACCATTTCCCCTTGAGTAATGGGGGCTTTCTTTCTGCTCCCCATCACTGTTTTCCTGTTCAAGGGGCTGGGTACCCTTTGGACAACTGGGTAGTCCTCACTATTAGCAACTGAGGCAAAGAAGGCATTAAGTACCTCAGATCTCTTCTCATCCTTTGTAACTGTGTTACCCTCCTCATCCAGCAAAGGATGGAGATTCTCTTTAGCCCTGCTTTTGTTGCTGATGTATTTAAACATGTTTTATTGTCTTTTATAGCAGTAGCCAGATTAAATTCTAGTTCATCTTTGGTCCTTCTTATTTTCTTCCTTCATAATCTGCTAATATCCTGTAGTCCTCCTGAGTTGTCTGCCCCTTCTTCCACAAGGCACAAATTGTCTGTTTTTCCCGAGTTCTAGCCAAATCTGGAGTCCTGTTCTGAGTGCTGATGTGGTTTTAACCTCAACACTTTCCTTAAACCCTACATCACTCTGCTCCCACATGAGAAACTTGCCATTTTTTGCTTCAAAATTTGCTGCCTCATGTCGGAACCCAGGACTTCCCTCTGGCTGTCCAGAATATCCAAGACCCCTGCCAGGGGGCTCAGAAGCCCTGGCACAGAGCCCAAAATACCTGTGGTTTTGATTATGACCCGTGGAGCAAATTACCAACCTTATATGAAGGCCAGCAAGCCACAACAGTTTAAGTAGAATTATAGTGGAGTTATCACAAGGTGAAAAAGTAGATTTTGGGGTTTTCTAGAATGGAGGTTCAGGGGGCAAGATGGAGGGATCTGGGCATGTCCAGCCTTTCTCCTTCTTCTTCTTCTTGGCCTCCATCTTCTGCTGTGATGTTGGCACTTACAGATTGGTTTAGAGTACAAGCTCACTGTCTAACATAGGTGATAGATATTGGGAAGTAATTGTAAACATTGTATGTGTAGTTTTTGGTATAAAGACATAACACCACCCTGGGGGCAGGCAGTGTGCCTGGAACTGTCCTGCTAGATGAACCTAAGCAGGGCAAGAAAAAAACTTATCTAGATAAGACACAATAAACAACCTTGAGACCAAGAACTGAAGAGCTCTGACTCATTCTTCAAGAGCTCAGGCTGAGAAAAGAGACTTTTAATGTTTCTCAAGGTCACGGTGACCAGCTAAAGATCCTGAGAGCCTCACATAATGACACACAAAAGGTGAGCTGTCTCTGTCAGCTGGATGCCTACCTTTTAACTAGAGGGAGCCAGAAGATGTGGCAGGAGGTGGCCTGCCAGGACATAAAAGGTGTGTAAGGAAAAAGGCACCAGGTGCCATCAGATAAGGAGGTGTTTTACCCCCACTGTGAGATAATCCCTGAGGGGCTGCAATGTGAGGTGCAGGCCAGGGAACACCTTGCAAAAGAGCAGTGCCAGAGATTTCAGAACTCCTCTGTGTATTGAGCAAAACCTGTTGGAAGCTCAGATTTTTCTCACATCATCATGCTGGTGATACAGACACCAGGGCACTGTTTTGTATGCCAGCTCTGAAATCCAAATGTGGAAAATTGCTTTCTCATTCTCTCGGCACAGGACACAGGGATTGCCCCCACAGCCAAGTGAGAATCAGCTGTAATGGAAAGGCTGCTGGGGACATTGTAGTTCAGGAGGCTCCCTTGTTTCCTCCCCGCCCCAGTCTCTGCTGTGACAGCAAGGTCCTACTCATTCTGCCCTCATAGCTGATCTGGATCAGCCACTTTCTTTCCTGGGCGTCCCTCAGACACCGTGGTGTTCCCTCCCCAGTGTCTGTGGCTGTGTGAGCCAAACTGGGCACAGCTCAATGGCACTCATGCATGCTGCTATGGGCAGTGCCTGCTCCTGGCTACTGGCTGCTTCCTCCTCTCTCTGGACCTCTCCTGCTAGGTCTGCAAAACAATCGCTTTCAGCTAGTTTTAACCTACCTTGCCATATATATACTCAAATCTGCTCACCTACAGCTTCTGGTAAGACTCACATGACATACCAAATACCCTCCTGAAATCCTTACTTGTTGTACAAAACCTCTTCACACCATCCAGTATAATCCTATTGCCCAGGTTACTGCTCCATTGCCAGCCTCTGCTGACAGGGATAAAACATATGGACTGCTTCATTAGCTCACTGTGTGCACACAGACAATGTGCTAGGGAGACTCACAGCGTTGCTCACTGCTACTGCTGCAGCCTCCTGCTTTTAATTACAATTCCTAAATCCAAAACACTCCTTCCTGCTACACTTCTTCTTGCAACTAACACGTGATATCTGACAGAAGGCCTTCTCATATCACCTGCAGGCTGCAGGTTGGCCATACCTGTGGTTTTAGTTTTTCTCTGTCTTGCTGTGCTTCCTTTTTTTACTTCCATCAATTTAAGCAGAAGATGTAGGAAATCTTAAAATGTGGCAGATCAGGGTTTGTCATCCTCAGGAGCTTTGGTCAGTTCAGCTGGACCTCTCTTCTGGTTTTGGGGGCATGAGCACAGTGTTTGAGCATAGCTGGGGACAAGCTGGTATTCACAAACCTGGAATTTTCATTGCTCCACAAGACCCATGGGGAAGGATAAAGTGAGTAAAATTACAGGTACATATTTTATCCCCAAACTTATCATGTTGAACAATGACACTGTGAACTGCATGATCATTCATCAGTGGTCAGAAAAAAACATGGCAGTAAACAGTCCATCACTGCTGTTCCCTACCAGGGACTGTGGGCTTGTGACTCCTTAGAAGAGTTCTCCTACCCCTAATTTTAAGTTTCACCCAGTGGCATGGTCCATTTGTGAAAAGAAGGTCTTGAAGGAAAAGACCATTTTGAACACCAGTGGTCTTACAAAGTGCTTTAAGAAAACCCGGCTCTGATGTAGGAATCCATAAAAAAATGTTTAATTATGGAATCTGTGCATATATATAGGTTATGTCTATCTATTAATGTATACAGAGAGAGATATGGATATATCCACACCTTGCACAGTTTACTCTTGCAGTTTTCTTGTTTTGCTAAGGTTCTGTTTCAGAAATTTTCCACCTCCCGCTTAACCCTCCTCCTTCATTATATAATAATAAGCATTTGTTGCTGCTTGATGGCATCTAGTTCAAATACCTAGCAAGATCAAACTCAGGAGAAAATAAATGGGAGCCACAAGGCCCTCTATAAAATAGCCTACACCTTTCATGGACTGGAATGGATGTTTGTCAGTAATGAGGCACTGTAATTAAATTAAATAAGCCTTGGCACTACCGCTGCCATATCTGCCTGTACAATGCTCCCCTAAGCAGTAAAACTCCCACGGGAAATTAAATACACTGTGTGTGCCTTAGCCAGCCTTATTGTTTGGGTGTTCCTGCAGCTAAGAAACCCTCACTACTGTTTCCTAAACAAAGGGAGGGAAGGTTTTGAGCTTCTCTGAAATTTGGGTGCAGTTCAGGAGCAGACACCAGCTGGGTCACTCTGACATGCCTGTCCTGGGGTGCAGGTGATCACGACAGGCAAAGAGGTGGAGGAGACACCTTGGCTCTTCTCCTTCATTGGCTCCCCTGCTGTGGGCTCTTTCCCCTGCAGCACATCTAAGCATGGGTATGATGTGAATGAAACAATAGTAATAATAGTAATGATCATCATCATCAAAACACTGAAAAATCATGCTGCCTTCCTGGGGTGAAAAGGTGTAAACATAAGTTGTCCTTTTCTCAGGAGTTTACTTAGTCTAACTCCTCAAGTGGCCATGGTGGTCCTTCATTATCCACTGAAGTGGTGGTGAGCTTTCCTATTATTGGGAAAGTCATGAGATCCTGAGAAGAGCAAAGAGCATTCCGATGATAATGCTGTCATGACAACTTCTCTCTTTGTCAAAATAGGTGTTTTGGGGGAACTCAGTGCTTCTCAAGGATTTTTTTTCTTATTAAAGACCCCTGTGATCCTACAAAAATGTGGTGGGGTGAAAGAGAGGAACTACTTTGTCAGCATGTTTTTACCTAAAAGCACAATCACTTTCCATATCCTTCTGAATTATCTGCAATCCATACTCTAGAAATTACTCACTTGTTTTTGTTGTCTTAATGTAGTTTTTCTAAAATTATGTGCTTATTAGACTGGAGAAAGAAGACTAGAAATGTGTGAATTAATGGTTTCTAAATTCCCTCCCTAGACAGGAAAAATGAAAGCACAGTTGCCTTCAGAATGAATGCGAAGTGTTGGTTTGACATCTCTTACTTTTTAAAAATAATTTAGTCAAACTCAGCTTCAGAGTTTTCTTTGGAAACCAAATATTCCAAACTGTCTCCCAGACATAATCAGCATTCTCAAATCTTTTCCAAACTGTTAAACTTGAGATTGCATTTTTTAATAAACAAGGAGTTAAAAAATTTGCTTGTATCTAAAAGTGATGTAACACTTCAATTATTTCCAAGACGAAAACTATCAAACTGTTTTCTGCTATTAAATATGATGCTAAGGGTGACAACATAGCACTGTACTCCAGTGTAATTATGTCTTTCCATTTTCCCATGAAACTTAGCAGCTTCAAAGTGTATTCTCAGAAAATGCTAACTTGTTCAAGCCATGTAAATTGCTCCAGAGTGTAATAGCTTCTGCATTACCCTCATTTTCATGTAATTAGCTTTTTTGGAAATTTTTGGTGGATTTTTAAAAGCAAAACAAAAAAGAAATCAAGAGAAAGAACTGGGAAGAGGTAGTTCAGTAATGAGAATCTCAATTAGAATATAAGACTAATAAAAAAATAAGAATAATAGTAAAGGAATTAAGAGCCTTTCATATGAAAGAAAAGTAGAGATGACTATATTGCTTGAGGTTTGAAAAGAAGGTGTATGCAAGGCAAAACACTACAGACACATGCAGTCAAGTATGGTTTAGACATCAGTTCAGCATCTTTTCCTAAAAGAATAATGACACTAAGGTATTTAAAAATTTCATTTGATCACTACTTTCGCAGAGCACATTTACAGCAAAGACTAAAATAAATGTCAATTTGGTAGAGAACACTAAGAATAGAATTGATAGACAGAATTAGTAAAATACAAAATCAAATCAGGTACTTACCTAAGGAAAGTAAATATTCCAGAGAGCTGAATAGTCTATCTGTGTGCAGGGGGTCTGTGTCCTCTCTCCTCGCTGCGTTCACAACTGAGCGCTCCACAGTGGCGCGAGCTGCTGAGCGTGCCTCCTTCCTTGTCCCCTGCAACACCTGGTGCTGACAGCTGTCTGGAAAGGGGAGTGGACTCCCTGCACTGCTCTTCTCATTTGCAGTGGTCAGCCCTGCAGCGCCATTGCAGAAGTCAGAAAACACCCAAATATCATTGTGTAGAAAGAAAGAAAGAGGGCAAGAGATGGAGAAAGAGAGAAAAGAGGAAAGAGGGGAAATGTGGGAGAGATAGATGTTAAAGAGAGAGAAGGAGAGAGAGAAATAGAGAAAGGGGGAGAGAGAGACAAAAAGAGAGAAAGAAGGAAGGAAGGAAGGAAGGAAGGAAGGAAGGAAGGAAGGAAGGAAGGAAGGAAGGAAGGAAGGAAGGAAGGAAGGAAGGAAGGAAGGAAGGAAGGAAGGAAGGAAGGAAGGAAGGAAGGAAGGAAGGAAGGAAGGAAGGAAGGAAGGAAGGAAGGAAGGAAGGAAGGAAGGAAGGAAGGAAGGAAGGAAGGAAGGAAGGAAGGAAGGAAGGAAGGAAGGAAGGAAGGAAGGAAGGAAGGAAGGAGAGAGAGAGAAAAGGAGAAAGAGAGAAGAAGAACCAGAAGAGACATCCCTGCCATGGAAGCTTGGTCAGATGCTCAGCTGATGTACACCAGCAGAGCTTCTTCCCTGTCTTATGTGGGCCTACTCCAGCTGACACCATCTTGGATCTTACCGGGGACATTTACACTTCCTTATCAAGTCAAAGTTTAATACTGCAGGAAAGAAGGAATGGTAAATGCAGCTTTCAGTTACTTTGGAGGAATTGGGAGTCCTGTAAAACTACATGTCATCTTGGTACATAACAGTTGGGCCAGGCTCCTCACGGTGTGGAGTGAGTGACATAGGAAGAGGTGAGCTCTGATCAGCCTGGTGAGTCTTTTAGAAGCTACTAATTAATATAGTCAGCTAACTAATATGCACTCTTGCTGGTTTTCAGAGAAAACGTTTTGGGCTTTGTCACCAATGGAATGAGTTGTTTTTTCCTAGACTGAAGCCCAGCAGCAAATGAAAACATGCAATGTGGGCACTTAGGTGATCTGAGCCCCAAAATAAAATAGGAGCTGCTTCACCTGTGACCTGGGCTACGGATAGGTGATACTGCTAGGCCCTGGCAGTGGTGCTGGTGAAGTCTCTGGACACTAATTCTGCTAAATGAAGCTCCTCAGTTGTTCATTTGTGCAACTTCCTTCACTGCAATTACCTATATTCAATATTGCTGTAGGATTTTTGTCCTATCTGCTGGATTCTTAAAATAGTGAATAGTGTCTTGGCTTCAATGCCAATGGGTTATATAAAGGAGTGTATGGAGTTTTTGAAAAAGGGGAAATCCCAAATACAGGCAAAATAATTTGAGATTCATTTGAGGTTGAACAGGCAAGGGCAAAAATATTGTTAATCATATCAGATGATAATTTTCTTTAAAAACTGATTAGGTTTTCATGACCCATGGCATTAATTTTAAATAGATATCCTTATTAAAAGGATTTATCTTTATTTGTGGGTAGATGTGTTTAGCTGAGTTTGGGGATACATTACCAACATGCCGTGAGAAAATAAGTAACTTACTTAAAAATCTCAAAATATGAGATTTTCTTGCATCTGAGATAAAGAAATTGTTTTTCTCTTTTAGCAGAAGAATGTACCCATCAGAATAAGGTATCCTATCACCATTAGGGCAGTTCATCACTTTGAACTATTCTTTTATAAATCGGTGAATTTTTCCTTTTGCAATTTAGAAAGTTTATTTAGAACCCTTGCTCCTTTGGGTAGAAACTATATCCCTTTAGTGTCAGCTATAATTTAAGGTGCACATATCTGCATTTTTTTTCTAGTGTGTAAAATGGAAATGCCTGTCAGCTGTTGAAAACAATTGTCTTTGTTGCTATGCTGTCATGGCACACTGGTTTCATTTAATATTTTATCCAGTCCTTTTCATACACATTGTAGCTCTTTTATTTGTTACTCACTGAAGCTCATCCTGATTATAATAACAGCACATTAAATTCCTGTCCAGCTATGGTTTCACAGTGCAAAGGGCAGCTCTCAGTGCAAACATAGGCCCTGATGATCCTAAGTCCCAAGCTGATGGTTTGTGGAGTTCTTCTTTTGGTTTTTCCATGGGAATTCTGGCTGTCTAAATCCTCTTCCAGATCTGGGGGTCCCTAGCATAGGGAACATTTACCTTCAAAATTATTCTGTGTAATTTTTAAATTTAGTCATATAATCTGAAGACACTTTTTATTCAGTTTTAAGAGTTATATACACCAGTTGGAGGTAGTGATAAACTCAATTAACTAGGCTGCTATAAATCTTATTTAAATCAAATTAAGTGCATTTCTGCAGCAGTTAGCATCTATTTCATTAACTGTGATTAAAAACTGCTTGGGAGTTAAATTGGTGTGACTTTGAATATAGATAAAGCCAGGGGAAGACAGAACTGGCAGCTGAGCCTGAACCAGACTGGAAAGTCTGGAGTTCTTCTTTGTACCCAGAACACCAGGGCTTTGTTTCTTTTAATTAAAACTGGGATCCTACAGAATGTAATGGATGTTGTTTAGAAAAGCTGCCCACTTGTTTCTGATAATTGGATTTTTCTAGCCCAGATAAATATCCTACTATGCCATTTCACTGAGTCCAAGAGGATTCCTCCAAATAATTAAAAAATGAGCGCTGAAGACTCTAACCACCTCATTAAGATAAACTTACAACAACATCTTGGGTTCAAATAAGGAGTTCTTTTCTTTTTTTTCTGGAGAGAGGCCACAGTTTGTTTAGCTTGGCAGCAGCAACAAACTGATTTTCATGTATGCAAAAAAGCCATTACTGCTGAATCACTGTCTCTCAAGTAACACAGAATTGGACTAGCACGCTTGTACAGGGGTCTGCAGAAACGAACTGAGGTGGTTACAGCAAACAAGTAATGAAAAATAAAATGTGGGTGAAAGTGTAAATATTTCGACAGAACTTCTGGCATGTAGTCTCACACCAAACAGAGGCTGACAAATACACTGCTGCCAATGCTTGATGCTAGAAATAATAGTTACTCTGTTTATTCACCAAAATTATGTTACAATTACATTGTTTATGTTCAATATAGTAAGTAGAAATATATGTAGTAACACTAAGATAAATGATGGCTTGCTATATCAGCTGATCAGCTGATATTAGAATGACAGTTCTAATTCACAAGCCATTTTTTGTTAGTCTGTATTTCTTCCTGAAGAAAAGATACAGAAAATTTCTGATTCAATTTAGCCATAAAAGATACATAACTTAGGAAAGCTGGCTAGAGAATCTAGGGAGAAGTTGTTGAAAAAACTTCAGTGGAAAAGTAATTGCAGACTCTGGAGGAAAATGAGAGGGTTAAAAAGGTTGAAGTGAATGTTTTAAAAATAAATTGAAATTACCAAAGCTGTAACAATGAAAAGTCAGGGAGTCATCTGCATTTGGTGGCCAAGAAGGCCAATGGAATCCTGGGGTGTATTAGGAAGGGCAGTGCCAGCAGGTCAAGGGAGCTGATCCTGCCCCTCTGCCCAGCCTGGTGAGGCACATCTGCAGTGCTGAGTCCAGTCCTGGCTCCTCAGGACAGGAGAGACGTGGAGCCCCTGGAGTGGCTCCAGTGAGGGTAACAAAGATGATTGAGGCTCTGGAGCATCTCTGTAATGAGGAAAGGCTGAGGGAGCTGGGCCTGTTCAGCCTGGAGAAGAGGCCCTGAGAGGGGACCTCATCAATGTCTGTGAGCATCTGAAGGGAGGTGCCAGCAGGATGGAGCCAGGCTCTGCTCCGTGGTGCCAAGCAATAGCACAGGAGGCAATGGGCAGGAACTGATGCACAGGAAGCTCCACCTGAACATGAGGAAGAACTTCTTTACTGGGCAGGTAACTGAGCACTGGAACAGATTGTCCAGAGAGGTTGTAAAGTCCCCCTGACTGGAGACATTTCAGAATTGTCTGGATGAAATCCTGTGCCATGTGCTCTGGGGTGCCCCTCTTCGAGCAGGGAGGCTGGACCAGATGAGCCACTCTGGTTCCTTCTAACCTGACCCATTCTGAAACCCATGTGTGCTTGTGTTTATCACATAGGTGAGTCACTGAGAATCTGCTTAAAACAGGTACAAACCTAAGTTTAAATCTGAGAGCAGATGGATAGTGCTTGCACCTGTTGAAATCTTAGTAGTCTCACAGGGGCTTCCTTTGCTTTGTGAAAGCTTGTTTTCAGCTGGTACTTGTGCAGTGCATTGATTTACTGAGAAATTCTTCCCAGTGAAAAGTTCACATCAGAAGTTCTTAAGTCCAGTAATATCACATTTTCAGAGGTGAATTGTTAGTGTGTACTTATAGAAATATATTATTTTAAAGCAGTATTTTAAAAATGTGTTATTTCTGGCTCCAATCATCAGCAGTATCTTGTTTACTACATAGGTCATCTGCCTGGACTTCTGTGAGGCTTTTGACATGGTCATCCATGACATCCTTCTCTCTAAATTGGAGAGAGTTGGATTTGATGAGTGGACTGTTCAGTGGATGAGGAATTTATTGGATTGTTGCATTCCAGGACAATGGTCAATGGCTTAGTGAGCTGAGTGTTCCTCAGGGGTCTGTACTGGGACCAGCATTATTTAATATCTTCTTCAATGACTTAGATGAAGAGATTGAGTGCACCCTCAGCAAGTTTGACGATGACACCCTGAAGAATGGGATGCCATCCAGAGGACTATGAATATGCTTGAAAAGGGGCATAAGCTGGACCCAGACTATTCTGTTCAGCATATTCTTTTGGATGTTCCCTCCACAAATTATTTTATCCTTTCAGAAGCCATTTATATTTTGGAAATCACAACATGCTGGGGGGATTAATTCTGCATTTAAGAGGTAGGATGTCCCTCTTCCTGAATTGATGTAATTCCCACTTGCCTTGCACTGACCTGTAGAGATCCTGGGTGTCAGTGTTCAGGATTTCTCCATTTTCTTCCAAGCAGTGTTCAGGCTAAAGCACTCACTAAGAGCTGTGTTCCTCTGCATGCCAGATTGCCTCATGCTGACAAATACCTGCCAGCATCTATGGGTTTTGTCCTGGGAAATTCCAGGTAAACATGATCTCTCAGCCTCATGCAAGTAACAGCTGCTACTTTTGCTCAAAGGGAATTCCCACTGACTTTGATGTGTAAGAGAGGACATCACCCATGTGTTGCCTCACTACAGTCAGGTAAGACAGTAGCTAAAATGTTTGTCAAGGCCATGTGATAGCAGTAACTTCACAAGCAGCAGGTCAGACTTTTCCACTGTTTTCCTTAGTTATACACACTTTACTCTTAACAAAGGTCCTTATGCACTCCAGTAAAAGCACAACTGGAGTCTGAGCCAAAATACAGCAAGTTAGGATAGAACAAATACCAGCTATTTCTCTGGTATGACCTGTGGAAATCTGCAAGCATGTTGGATTTTTGCCTTTCCACTTTCTAAATTTGCTGTCTTCAGTGCAAGGAAAAGCACTGAAGTTTTAGGAGGTTTGCTTTTCATTGCACAGTAAAGAAATATTATTTGTTAAAACAAAAAAAAAATATTAGTTGTGCTTACTTTAGGTGTGATACACTAGCCACCCTTTTGTGCTTATTTTATGCTAGACACTGAAGAAATGTGTAGTGAGATTGGTCACCCAAAGGAGCTTAACAAATATATCCTAAAAAGTGGGTGAGACAAGGGAGAGTAGCTGGATGGGCAGGAAAAGAAAATGGAGGACAACAAATACAGTGTGAGGCATGAAATTTCTAGTTAGTCATATGATATAGCTGGACTGACCTTTATACTCACTATTCCAGACTTTAAGCATCAAAGTTCTGATAATTTGTGTCATTCTGGCCTGATTAAGGCGCAAAGATCCATTAAAATCATTGTATTCCCCACAGCTGGTGTGCATGTCCCACAGTCACTTAGACAAGGTATCATCCTGCCTTCTGAGCATCAGGGAAAGATCCTGGAGATTGTGTAAGAGCATTTTCTCTGTGTAAACATCTGATAATATTATTTAACATTTGAAAAGACCTCCTCTAACACTAGGTCTATTGAGAAAGCCCCCAAATGTTCCAAGTGCTTTTAGGAAAAGATGGAGCCAGTGCATAAAATTTGGGCTTTTGTGTGTACTCTAATTCACAAGTACCTGTCAGAGGGGCTTTCCTGTGGGAATACCTCCATACAGCCGTGCTCTCATGGGCGAGAGGAGTTGCTGAGTGCAAGTGAATGTTTTGAGCCATTCCAAAGCACTACTTATTTTTATTTTATGGATAGGCACTGCTAACATGCTGCTGTCCTTGGCTTGGAGGGGTTCAGGAGAGGGTTTTGCCTCATATTCAATGGCCAAGGCCATTAACCAGGGCTGGACATATCAGGTTGTGAGCCATGTCCCAGCCCCAACCTTGCTGTGTGTTAGCCAGCCACTGTTTTGCTGAGTCTTGTTTCTGTCTCTGCTAAGATGGAGACAGCAGTATTTCTGTACCTCACAGTGGGAACACCCTGTATTTTCTCAGCAGGTTCTCTTTGTAATCTTATAAGTTCTCTCAGTACAAAACCTAGGGATTCTTATACATTTCCCTGCTCTGGTTGACTGGACAAGTAGCAGCAGGTCCAGCCATGCTGCTGGAAGTCTGGCAGCCCTGGAGCTGCAGATGCTCACCAGCACGTTGGACACCCATCACAGGATGCAAGCACCTATTGGGAGCCAAGTCTGCTGTATAAAACCCACTACGCCAAGTACTAATTTCTGAAATGCAGAAGCCCACTGCAGGTGTTGGTCAGTTTTCTGTGCTCTCAGGGCCGGGGTGATGGCTGGGAAGGAGGCAGCCTGTGATGGGGCACTTGCGCTGGGCTGTAGCGGACTGTGGGCTGCGTCTGCTGAGAAACTGGTCCCCAGCTGCCACCTGCTGAGCCTTGAGGAAACAGCAGAAATCCCTGCCCGGGCACCAGGCTTCCTCGGGGGGGAGGAATCTAAAGCCATCACTGTGTGCCAAAATCTAAGACAGTACCCGGTGCTAAACACTGGGCATGTGAAGGAAAATCAGCCACTTCTTCAGGTGTCCAAAGAGGAACAGGGATGCTGACTGTAGAACCAGCCTGAACTGCTGGTCTGGGGGTGCAGACAAGAAGTCCACAGAGTGAGAAAAATACAATGCAGTAGAAGAGAACAGCTTATATAGTAATTCTTTTACATGAAATCATAAAAATACAGCCCTACTGTGTGCATATTTATAGGAAGACTTTTGAAATCATAAAGATGCTACTGCAGCATTAGCTGCAGGAGAAAAACATCTTTTTCCCTTAAATAAATCAAATACCTTCATGATTTAAAGCAAATTCCATTCAAGCACAAGTGCACCAGTACTTTAGAAAGCTGGATTTTGTTTGGCACCATGATTGTATAATAAACTTGTTTCTGATACTGACAGCCATGCTCGTTTTCAACTGATTGTTGTGTAGTTTGCAAAATACACCACAGATCCTCATACTTAAAAATAATACTTATCCACCTATATCAAAACCACTTCTAAGCAAGGCTATTTTGCCATGTGTGCTTACAATGGCCAGCATCAATGGGATCTCAATTTATGATGCCTGGAGAGTAGTGTGAATTGAAAAGAAGACTGCTCTGAACTAATTTATGCATATTATGTATGTTTTATTTTTAAAATAGCTCCTGAAGAAAAAATAAAGAACGTTGTAACAAATTCATAAACAACCACCGCCAGCAACAAAACAACAGCAAAAATCTGTGGTTGTATCTACATCTAACAAACCTCTAATGCCACCTGCTGGGGGAACAATAAAAGTGAGAATGAAGTCTCCAGCAGAGTACTAATTGCGTTATCTTTGAAACTGATGTCTTTCAATAATTTTATTGTATTAAAAAAATCTGAAAAGATTTTAAGAAAGTCTATGAGTATAATCAGGATGGTGTACTTTTAAATACCAATATGATAAGAGTTTCTTTTCAACAGTACTCCAAACACTGTCTGTTTGCAATCAAGAAATAGTCCTACTATTTATTCTTTCTTCTCTCCTAAATTATCCATCAAAAAAATCCTGAAACACATTAGCATCTCTGACTCCTTAAGGACAGCATTTAACACCCAGCAATACAGAAAAAAAAAAAAAAAAAAAAAAGCCATTTTCTTAAGCAAGCCCCATTACAGAGCAAGGACATACAACCTCAAATGTAGCACTGGTCTTTCTTAAGACAAAACAGAAATAGGAAACATTGGGGCCTATTTTTGAATATCCTTAAAATGTTTTATGCCAGCATGAACCTTCTGATACCTGCCAAGCTGCTCCTCATGTTCAGGTGGAGCTTCCTGTGCATCAGTTCCTGCCCATTGCCTCCTGTGCTATTGCTTGGCACCACGGAGCAGAGCCTGGCTCCATCCTGCTGGCACCTCCCTTCAGATGCTCACAGACATTGATGAGGTCCCCTCTCAGGGCCTCTTCTCCAGGCTGAACAGGCCCAGCTCCCTCAGCCTTTCCTCATTACAGAGATGCTCCAGAGCCTCAATCATCTTTGCTACCCTCACTGGAGCCACTCCAGGGGCTCCATGTCTCTCCTGTCCTGAGGAGCCAGGACTGGACTCAGCACTGCAGATGTGCCTCACCAGGGCTGGGCAGAGGGGCAGGATCAGCTCCCTTGACCTGCTGGCACTGCCCTTCCTAATGCACCCCAGGATTCCATTGGCCTTCCTGGCCACAAGGACTCACTGCTGGCTCATGGATGGCTTGCTCTCCACCAGGACCCCCAGGTCCTTCTCCACAGAGCTGCTTTCCAGCAGATTGTTCCTTAGTCTGTACTGGTGCTTGGGGTTATTCCTACCCAGGTGCAGGATCCTGCATGTCCCTTTGCAGAATTTCAGATAGCTCCTCCCTGCCCATTCCTCCAGTCTGTCTGATCTGTTCTTCTGAAGGGCTTCCGAGCCCTCTGGGGCATTGGCCACTCCTTCCAGCTTTGTGTCATCAGTGAACCTGCTGAACTTGCTCTGCCTCTTCATCCAACTCATGGATGAACAAGTTAAACCTCTGGAGGACACCGCTGGTGACAGGCCTCCAACTAGACCCTGTTCCACCAATGACAACAGTTTAGGACCTGCCATTGAGCCAGGTGTCAATCCATCTCATTGTCTACTCATCCTGTCCACACTTCTTGAGTTTGATTATGAGCATATTGTGAGAGACAGGGTCAAATGGAGGATCCAGGCCAATTACAATTCTTCTTGGCAGAGTATTTGAAAATCATTACAAAGTATTGAAAAGCATCTTGTTTCCTCATCATTCACTGGTAACAGAACTTAAGCTGCAGAGAACCGTGTTAAGTCAACCTAAAAACTGCCAAGCCTTGTAAATTGTGAGAAATGCAAATCCTAAAGCCAAAGAGTTTTTTTTTTTGTGTGTGTTTTGCCTACATCTCTTGCATGCTACTCACCCTGCAGATCTGTACAAACACTGCTGCTCCACAGAAAAAACAAATGGAAAGTCAGTTGTATGGAAAGAGCACCATTAAGCAGGGGTACAGTTTTCAAAATAAAACAAATAGAAACTGTGAACTAGATGGATTTACCTCAGAGTAAAGTGTCTCTAAAGTGAGAGCTTGATTTCATTTTGAGGTACAGCCTAGAAATAGAGTGTAAAACTATAATTATACAGTAGCAAGATGAACCTCTGGCTGCAGCAGTAGCAGTGGCAGTTTTTTTAACAGACTATAATGTGTCACAAAGTATCAGGATAAAGATAACAAATATGTCAAAGTAGCTTAGACACAAAGTTGTTAGGCACTTTTAAAGTACTTTCAGATGAGAGGGATAGAAGCAGAAAAGTGTTTTTACCCAGTTACATTTACTGAATGGAAAGTAAACAGGCTGTTTGTGTAGTTTATGCATTTTCTTCCTGAAAGGAAAAAAAGGACTTAGAACATTCAGGACCCTTCTCATTTAAAAGTCTGTAACAAAACACAATGGAAGGCATCAACAGTTTGGAAAACAAAGGCTGTCAGTCCTGCAGACTTCCTGATAAATCCTAACCCCAGTGCAATCTAACAGGCCACATCATTAACAGCAAAGACCACTCCAGCAGCACAAATGAAAACTGTTAAGCCTGACTTTATCAAACAGACAGACCTACAACACATTAGTGAACAGAAGAAAACAGCACAGTAACTTTGAGGATACTCATTGGCCTAATTCATAAGACCAAAATAGAAGAATTTACTGTGACTCTTAATACTCACATAGCAGAATAACTAATAAAACAGATATTTGTATAGTTGATGTGTTTTGACATGTAATGGTTTCACTTCCAGCTGGACCTTTCTGTTACACTGAAAGGTCACTTCCTCAGGGAGTGTGTAGATGACTAAGAGATTTTGTTTGGAGACACTTTTTTTCTATATTGTTTTTTCACTCCCAACATTTTTAGGTTTTGTCTTCTTTAATGAAAATTTTGCCTAGTCCGTATGATATGAATGGAAGTTTGTTTGCAGGAAACACCTTTTAAAACATGAACATGCTTGCAGCACACAGTTGCAGTGAAGCTGATACTTAAAATTACCTTGCAACAGAAGATGGCTGTGTTCCAGTGGTTTTTATTGCAGTCCTCTGACAACTTCATCCCAAATGGTAGATATTGTTGTGATTCAGAAAGATATGGAAATACAGCTGACAAAACAGTTGATGAAGATGAATAAGCTGAGAAAGGGGAAGTCAGGAGTCAGAAGTCAGCAGGAAAGCAAATGTCACTTGCAGATTTTCTTACAGAAATGAGCATGCAAATCTTAAATTTGTGAAGGTCCACAGACGTAAATGGTAATTTTTTTCCTATTTTAAATCAGACCCTATGAGTCATTATCTTCTGGTCTTTGGTGAAGTATTAACTTGAGAAACATGGCTTGCACTTTTGAAGAACTTCAATTTCATATATTAGCACCATAGATTAATTTCATATTTTTTAAGTACATTTTTTCCCCAGCATTTGAGGGCTGTTCAGGAGAAGGCTCTCGTGCAATCTTGTTTCTAGCACATGAAATAAAAATTCAAAATATGATATAGGACTGGGCAATGTGTTCTAGGTCCCCAGCAACATAGGCAAAAAGTTGCAGTTTTAGCTTTAGGCACAGCTGACATCATCTCTGCATTGTTGTGGCTCTTGTATGTGCGCAGTGTGATCTAGAAAGCGGGGTATAATGGAGACAATCCCACTGCAAGGCTGATGGCAAAAGCTGTGCACAAAAGAACAGTATATGCTACGTACAGCAGAGATACATCGCCGTTCTCTTTGTCGTACTTCTCAACACGTTCAAATGATTTCCAGATGATGAGTTTTGTTAGTATAGAATTAAGGTGGGATTTAAAATTGTTTTTTAAAGGGTTCACAATAAGCTGGCACATTTTAGAGCCGAAGCTGAAAAACAAATCACTACATACATGAAGAGGAGAAATTGCTGTGATGGGCCAGACTACTTCAGTTCAAAGCCTTAACCCTGGTGTCACGTAAGACAAACTTCAGAGGAAAAGACAAACTGAGTTGGTTGCGGTTAGCTGGGGCACAGCAAGTTGTCTGTTGTCATTCTTTCAGGAAATATGAAAACCTTAAGCTGCAGGGAGTAGGAAAAGATTAACCTTAATCCAAACATCTTACGTCTTTGCATTAATTTAGTACCCTAATGAAACATGAGTATTTCCTGTATGAAACATTCAGGTCACTTTCTAAGATCTCTAAGAAAACATCCTCATTTCTGAGGCTGTCAGTATCCAGCTTAATGCCTTCCATACACGAGGCTTTCTCCACAAGACCAGAAAGGCTCTGCTGTGCAGGTGTGTGATGCTGCAGACAGCTTGCTGGCATGGCCAAGTGCCCGTGATAGAAGCTGAGCCCTCCTGTACTGTTTAATGTCCTACTCTTATCTGCAGTGACTTAAAGTACCTTTGCACCTATCTCCACAGGTCCACAATTTGTTCCATTACCCAACAGAAAATGGTAAGGGAGCAGCTTGCTTTTCTGCAGCCAAAAAAGCCCCAAGGTGAGCAACCTCCCACTCTCCTCCTCTCCTAAGTCACAGAGGTCAGTGCAGCAACAGCTCAAATATGGCTTTGTGCACCCATAACCTGCCAGAATGGGTCCCCTGGACTTGAGATTTCTGGATCTTCTCTGCTTGCAGTCTTGCAGTGTGTTCTTATGCTGTTGCAGCAGCCAATGCCATGACATCAGGACATGTAGGCTTATGTGAGCTGGCATTCAGTTTGGTAAGTCACGTTCAACTACCAAACTACCACTGAAATGCAGCTGGCAATTCAACATACACAGTCTGGCCATGAATCTCCATAAACACGTAATTGTGTCCCAGCCTCTGTTTGAAAGGACAGAAACTACACCCAGTCACTACATCTAAACATGAGGCCATGGATTTCAAGTCCTAATTTTGTGCTATTTTAAGAAACAAACAGAACTCTTGCCCTTTGTTGTATTTACCCACAGCAATTCAGAGTGTTCAAATATACATTTTATATAAAAAATATGTCATTGTCGAGGTGGTCATGACACAAGCAGAGACAACAAGCAGTCTCAGATGGCAACTCTTTATTAGTGGAAATGGCTGACCTTTTATACACTTTCTAATGGTTTATGCTTCTTCTACCCCAACTATTGGCCACAATAAATCAACATAACACCTTTGGTGAAAAGTAACAGTGACTTCAGCTAACTTTCTAAAAATGCTTTGTCCAGCTGCAAAGTTCTCTCCTTATCTTTCTTCAATTCATCTCTTCTCTCGGTCTCCTTGGTAACAGCTTTGGAGAGAGCTCCTTATCAGCCTCTTCTTGCTTCTCAGCTTCTTCTCACTAGCTAACAGGCCTGCTGTTAGCCCTTTCCACAAAAATACTTTTATTAGCTAGTACATGGGTTATTTTAAATCAAGAATTAGAATACAGTTGGTATTAAACTATTGTTTCAGTTCATTTCTATGAAGTCAAAATTACTGTAGATTACCCTCAGGAGGTAATATTTATCTGGCAAAAAAAGGTTTTTAAAAATATAGATGGAATTTCCTTTTCCTCTTTTTATTTTGCATGTTTTGGCAATATAGTTTAAATCAGATAACTCAGCTAATAGAGCATAACACTAAGCGAAACCAGAACTTAATGGGAACGGTTACTAGACTGTTTAATGATTTGTTCCTGCTTCTGATGTGAAAATTATCCCATCATTACATTTATGTTTCCAATTTACTAAAGTAATTATTTTTCATTATCCTTTCTGCAACAGCTCTATCCAAGAAAAACATCTTGAGTATTTAGAGATACTCCAGACACTTCATCCAGTTTATTGGGTAACTGCTTTTAAGAATGGTCCTAGATAGAGAAAAGTCTTGTATTGTTTCTCCTTATTTTACAGAAGCATCATAACGGTGTTTCCCTCTCTGGACACCAGCAACCATGTTCAGCCTGGTACAGAACTCAGAAATGGAAAAATATACTCGGGTGTGGCCTCTACAGACCACACTGTCACCTGAGTGTGCAGTTACTTCGGTTTTTCAGAGTCAGAGATGAAAAGAAAGGGCTGGCCATGTGCAAAACAAAGAGCAGTCTCTTCTAAAACAAGAGACCCTTTATACAATAAGCAGGCTCAGCATGTCACTTCAGCATGATGCACTGGCAAGAGAATATGAGCCTCAACTTAGATTAAAAAATGTTAACCTGGTGTAATATATATCTATAGATCTATATCTCCTTCAAGCCCACGGACAGACTTGTGAATTATTAGTATTTGTTATTTTAAATACCAGCTGTATCAGAAACCTTATTCTGACCTAAGTTCTACTACCCTTCTGCTGTGCAAACAGAGCAGTCAGTTACCCTGTGGCTCCTTTGGGATGCTGGTGTAAGCAAAGTTGTTGCTTTTGTATTAGGTGGTATGGTTAGGTTACTTCAGGGATCCCTCTCATTGTTTGGATGCATTTTCATTTTTACACAGTATCCCTGACAGGCTCAATGATCTTTATTATTCTTGTCTCAATCATTGGTTCTAAGAAATGTTAGTAGCAATGCTTTGCTCATCAGCTAAACCAGTGGCTGCTTCCATGCTCTTCAAAGGGAAACCAATGTCTTAACTCAGGCCTCTTCCTTCAGAAGGTGTGACAAGTCAGTGCCACTGGTTCATGTTACTGTGTTACTGTAATTGGATTGCTTTCCGTATATGCCCATTTCCTCAAAGGAATAGGTGAGGTCTGTCTCTGTACTCTTCCTTGACCTCATGTCTCAGCAGTCTTGGCCAGGTAAGACAAGGAATGTGGGCTGCTTTACCTTTTCTAATGGACAATTGGGAAAGGAGTTCCAAATTTAGTGAATATTTCTTTTCTTTTTTTCCCTCTCCTCAATGTAGGAGCAACATATTTTAATCCAACCTAAACTCCTTATCAAATAATTTAGCCCAAACCAGTAACAGCCTCCTCTAAACTGACTGCCATCCTATGCAAGACTTAACTGCATTAACTTAGGTTCCTTTGTTTAAATTGACATGAATGTTTTTTGTATATAGAATTTCATCTACACACTCATTTCATAGTAGATTTCTGTACTTCTAATTGCTGCCCACATACCAGAGACTCTTCTGCCAGTAGCCTAAAACTCCTGTTCTCAAAAGATCTGTCACGGAATTATTCTACAATATACAATTTGATTTCTCATATATGGTCTGATACTCATCCTGGTTAATATATAGCACATTGGGTTGAAAACCACAGACTTGCCAACAAGTGTTTACATTTCCATTTAATATGAGAATACTTCCCCATTATGTAGTAAGAATATGAGGCAAAGAAAAAAATAAATTAATGTCATGATCTGGGAAAGAGAAACCTTACTGTTTTAGAGAGTCATCTCCTACATGTAGTGGAAATATCACATATTCCTTATAAACTTGTATACAGTACTGTAATACATAGGACATAATTTTCCAGTTTCCTGGAAGAAAAGTGTGATGAGAGCCATTTACAGACAATTAGCTTGTATTTTCTTCAGAATAAATCACATGAATTACACATGCAAACTGGAGTAAGGAAGGATTATGTAGCAGTGCCATTAAACAGTCAGAAAAGCCACTGATCCTACAGTTCAATCTGAGTAGTCATACACCTGAGCGAGACCAAGAACAGTTTCTCCAAAAAGTCTGATCAAAATTCACTGATAGAATCAGACAGAACAATGATATTAGGTTCTGAAGAGTATGACAGTACAGTAGCACTATTGAAAATATCCCTGTGTTATCCATTTCAACAAAAATCATAATCTGAATTACAAGTATACTGCATATCTGCATAAGCACCAAGATAATATAAAGTAAAAGCTTATTTCATCAAGTCCCTCTGATAAATGGTCCCCGATAAAAAAGCAAATTTTTAATGTACTTTTAAGTACTTTTGGCAAGAGATTTAAGTACCATAAAAGAAAAACCACTGCAAAGTCCGAAAAAAATTCTAAAACTTGTAAAAAAGATCAAAGGTAGAGCATTTCTAATAGTCTGAGAAATAATGAAATTCACCCCAGTTCCTGAGATAAACTGTAGATCAGTTATGAGGATTTACCAGATTGTACCACACTTACTTTCTCACCTTCTCTTACACACTGCACACAAGGTCAGAACTGAAGATTCTGCTAAACTCAGAACATTCAAATTTTCTTTTCCACTATAAATACCAGAGACTGGCAACTTAGGTCAGAGACAGACAGACTTCTGCAACAGTCTGTCAAAATAATTTCCAGACAGAGGCAGTTGCTTTAAATTATCTGCACTTGCATCACTTAAATTAATATAGTTGTGTGCTTCTGTCTGGTTTTCACTGACAACTGTGCTCTTATTCATCCCTCTGCTGTTTAAAAGAGACCATAGATGAGTTCAAACTCCTAGGGTCAGACTTTTAAAAAGAGCATCTGTCACCTAACAGCTCAGCAGGTCTCTATGCTGGAACCATCATCAATGTGCTTCATTGCTACCAGCCATATGGTCAGTTTCTAACTTAGCATTAGAGTTGTGCTCCATCTTCTGTAACACTGCTGGAAGATCCAGTACAGAAGAAATAATATAATGAGGTACGGGGGAGGTATCTACTGGGGCAGTCATTGCTTTGTTTAACCAGACCGTTGCTTTCAAGCCAGCATTCAGGCCTCCTTGAATATCTGTATCTAGAGAGTCACCGACCATCACACACTCCGCGGGCTGCACCCCCAGGAGATCGCAACAGTAATGGAATATGGATGCCGCCGGTTTCTCCTCTTTCTGCTCTCCCCCCACAACGATGGCGTCGAAGTAGGGCTGGCAGGCGCACGCCTCGATCTTCTCCCTCTGCGTCTGCCGCTCGCCGTTGGTGAGGAGCAGCAGGCGGAGGCCTTTCCGCAGCTCGGTCAGCATGGCCCGCGTGTCCTCGGCCAGCGTCAGGTGCTGCAGCCGCGTCGTCTTCCACAGGTAATAGCACTCGGCCGCCAGGTCGCGGTTCGCCTCCCCGCCGATGGTCTCCTGGATCGCCTCCTCCCAGTGCGAAATCCGCAGGTCTGTGATGCACATCTTGGCGGGATCGTGGCACTCCTTGAGGAGCTTGGCCTGCACCTTATCGCAGACGGCGCGGGCCTCTCCCTCCCCGTAGTGGTGCTTGGACTGCAGGGCGCTTATCACCTGCAAGGGACGCGGGGACGCGCGTCAGGGCGCTGCGGGGCCGCGCGGCGCGCTCCCGGGAGCGGCGCCCGGCCGCGTGTCAGCGGGGGAGGGAGCGGGACACGCGCGGCACCGGCACCGCCGCCGGGCCGGGAGCCGCGGCGGCCGCGGGAAGGGGGACGAGGGCAGTACCTCCTCGATGGCGCGCCGCCCCGCCGCGGCCGTGTCGATCAGCGTGTTGTCCAGGTCGAAGAACACCGCCTTGACGCCGTGCAGCCCCATGGCGCCGCCTCCCGCGAGAGCCGCCCCGCTCGGACGGCGGAGGGGAGCGCCCCTGACCGCCGGCAGAGCCGCCGGTGCCGGGCGCAGCGCGGCGGGGCCGCCCCGGGCCCGCCCCTCACGTCAGGGCCGCGGGGCGGGGCCCGGGCCACAACGGCGCTGCCCGGGGCGCGCTGGGCGGCGCTCGGCGCTGCCAGGTGCCTCTCCCGCCCCCCGGAAAAGGAGGGCTGAAGGCGAGCAGCGCTCTGGAATGGGCTGTGAGGACAGCCTCCCGAGTCCTAGCAGTTCGTGTGGGCAGGGGATGGCGCTGGGCCGGGCAGAAAGGCCGTACCCCGGCTACCGCTGGGAGTGGCGGCGCTCCCCTCGCCCTGCGGGCCGTGGGCAGGGCCGCGGCTGAGCCCGGCAGCAGGAGCGGCTCTGCGGCACCCCGGGCGTGCCCTAGGCGAGCCCGCCCCGCGGTATTTGGGGTGTGTGTTTCGATGCTTGGTGTTTTGCTTCGGTTTGTTTCCTCTATGTAGGAATGCTTTCCGGATGTGGCAATGGGACAGCTGGCAGCTGGTTGGAAAATAACCTGCTGAGGTGCTGCCAGGGAACAGCTCTGCCGTGCAAGAATTTCCCCTGCGGCGCTTCCTGCCCGCTCCCGGCTGTTGGCGGCAGTTTGGCTGTGCCAGCCCCGGGCCAGCGGCTGCTGCTGCTGGGGAAGCCTGTCCCACCTTAGGGAACGGCACCACACAGGTCCCTGCACGGGGTCGCAGCGTGGCGCCCAAAGATGCCGAAGTCTGTAGGTTTTCACTCCGAAGCATTCCGTGAACGGGGACCTGCACGAAGGAGAAGGAGGAGGCGCATGCAAAAGATTCAGCTGAGTTCGGTTTTCCCAGCTTCTCTGTTACCTTCTGGAGCGTGTCTTGCAGTTACCTCTGAGCACAGCAGCCGCAGGACAGGGATTGAATTATCCATCAGCAAGTGCTCCTAATAAAGCCAAAGTCAATAACTCCACTGTAACTCCACTATTTTGAGACTCTATATAATTATGGATTATTTGAAACTCCAAAGGTGAATATTTTGTAGAGCAAATGAATCTCAAAGGCATTTGAATGCAAGCCTGAATGGCCTTATAGAACAAGATTTTTAGGTGTGTATACCAACGACTGTTTCGGAATTGATGATTTTTCCCAAGGTGAAGTTTAACAGCGTCTTGTTCATTGATAATGTTTTGAGAAACCTTGTGTATTTTTTAACAGCCACCTAGCAAATTTTCTTAATTTGATTTGTGTTTAATACTGCTAATGTCAATTAGAAATTAATCGTTAACTGCAATTCACGAAGCTGGCGGAAACTTTGTCTTTTACCAAAAAACTGGAAGTTCACTCCAGGTCACTTTCAGTTCTAAAAAACGCACCTTTGGTAGCAATCTCCTTATCTGATAGAAGACATTGAGTCACATGCAAGGCCAAAGCAGTTGTGCCCAAAAGCTTGGCATATGGCAAGTAGAACTACAGAAGACAAACCTTTAAGGAGAGAGGTGGATTCTGAGAAGAAAAAGAGATAGCTAAGGATCCTGTAGTTAAGGCAATAAGAGAAGTTTTAATAAAATTAATCTAGCTGGTTCTAATAAAATGTGCTGGTTTTGCTTGATAAGACAGAAAAGGTGTTACGCATGTGGATTTTATGTGCCTCTACTGAATTACTGTTTTTCAGAATTTACACAGAAGAGTGACTTAAAAATAGGATGCATTCTACTTAGGAAGATGGCATTTGTTTCAAACAGCCCTACATTGCAAACAGTGAGCATTGGATCCTAGGTGTACTTTTGGAAAAAGGTACATTTACATAAAATATTTGTGTTTTCAAAGACCATTTGGACCGTTTATCTATCAGCAAGTGTATTACTTTCTCCTTGTTCTCCCGTTCCTTGTTCTGCAGGCTCACTAGAGGCTGGAAATCCCTCTCAGCCGAAGCTGAGAACCAGGAAGAGAACAGTCATTGGAAACTTGAGTAGGAGACAAGCTGAAACATAAGAGAGTGCACATCCTAGAAGTGATAATGTAAGAATGCCAGTATGGTATCTTTAAACAAGGAATTGCTCCTTTTTTTGCTACAAGATGATTATGTTTAGGAGTTCAACATTTGGAACTCTCTGATGGTTTTTTCCTGCATCTCCACTGGTGTCTCAATGGGTTCCTTTTTGGTTGTGTTAGCATTATGAGAGAGCAGGTGAGCTTCCTGGGTGCCCAAGTTGTTTCCTCGTACTGAGGAAGACCTAAGGCTTACTGCTGTTTTCCTTTTCTACAGCTGTCTGGTTTCTGCTGGAGAGAGACCTGGCAGGGGGTGGAAATCAAATCTGGATGATCAGGAGTAGTGACCTGTGTGCACATTGGAAGTCATTTGCTCCACCCTTTATGTCTAGCCCCTGAAAACTCATCTTGGAGATTTTTCTTTCCCACTTCCACAGAATATATTATTAACTTGGTGGCTGGTTGTTTTTGTTTTTTTTTTTTTTTTTTTTTCTTTTATCTCTGTAAGAGATTTATTATGAAGTTCATTCATGTTGAGAGATACCCATGATATATTTCAAGCTCAATGTGTTGAGGAATAGTTCTCACACGGGTGTCTTGGCCCGCAATCTGCAGATTGAAATGCAGATTGAGCTCCTGGTTGGACCTCGAGACAAGAGGCCATGAATTCCCAGCCTTTGGGATAACAAAGGACATGAAGACAGGTGACAGTAGCCAGGTGGATGGACAACTGAGAGTAACAGCCGGTGACTGCCGACCTTTTGGATAAGGCGACGCCAGTGCGATGGATGAACAGAGCGGGGAGGCGGGAGAAGACGAGAAGGAAGAGCGGGACTGAGGGTATAAAACCCTGGGGGTTCTTGGGCTTGAGGGCTTTGGAAGTGTTTGGGCGCGCACTCCGCTGGCCGTGTTGCGGAACTACAGGGTGTGGTTACTGTAACAGGAGAAGGCGCCAGCGAGTCAGGGCCAAGCCGGGGGCTCAGGTGTGTACGAAGCCGCTCGCCTGCCTCGGAGCCCCGGTTCCCCGTAAGCTCAGGAGCGCGGGCAGAGCGCAGGCGGCGGAGGCGCCGCTCCTTGTGCCGGGCCGGGCGCGGCTCCCCTGGCCTCGGCGCAGAGCCGCCCTGCTCCCCGCGGGGCTCTCCCGCCCTCGCCTCCCTTTCGGTTTCGTTTTCGTTCTAACGCGGGCCGGCGCTGCGGGAAACGAAACTGGGCAGGGTCTACGCGCCGGGCCGGGTCGGCTGCAGGAGCGTCCGCGGGTCCCGGAGCGTCGGCAGCGGCTCGGAGGTACCGGCGGGGCGGGGGCGCGGGAGGAAGGGCAGGGTCCCTGCGGGACGGGGTGCCCGCGGCCCGGCTGCAGACGCCTGGCCCGCCGCGCTCGGTGACGGCAGCCCGGGGTCATCTTTGGTCCGTGCGGCTACGCCTGGCATCACCGCTGCTCGAAGGGATATGCTAAGTGCCGTCACGTTCTCTTCTGCAGGAATCGATTCTAATTCTGGGGAAACGCTACTGTTTATTTTCCTCCCACAGAAGTCAGTAAATGATTCCATCTTTTCCTGTCAAGGAATCTCCTCAGGAATCTTCTCTAATCACTGAGTTCTCCACTCTGCTTTCTAAAACCCTTATTCCAAGCAATCACTTCCAAAGCATTTGCAGACCAGTCATTTGAATTAGAAATTCGAATCAGTTTCCCATGAACTTTGTTACTGGCACCAATTTTCTGTTTTATGTCTTAGCAGTGACCTATCTACCAGGATTAGGGCTGCCTTTATTCCATGTTTAGAGCAACAGACAAATCTTTGAATGTTACTTTGCAGCATCTATTGAAGATTGTGTCAAAATGGATCGTGAGTATATGGGGAAGGTCAACTCTTACGGTCAAAAAAAGAAATATACAGTGGTTTATGACCCCGTCGCCAAAACGGGCCCACCTCATGATCCTGAGTAAGTTCTCTCTGCCTGTCAATAACGAGCGGGGCTTTTCTTGCAATGAGCAAACTGTGTAAAGCTTGCAGTCACAAATATTGATTTGCTGAAAGCACATGTGTAGTGGGAAAGCTGGTTGAAACAATGAATTGAATGGCAGGTGCATGGGGAAGACATCATGTGTGATACAGTTTAAGGAGAAAACTTATTTCAAGGGTGATGGCTCTTTTTCAGAAAGTACCAGCAAGGCACCTGTTACTTACTAGTAACTGTATCGTATATTATGCATCTCCTCTCAGAAGGTGGATTGGGTTACAGCAAGATTTTCAGTTTGATTTCAAAGCTACAAAGCAAAGTGTTTACAAAGCATTGTTGATTTCTAGTCAAAAAGGTTGGGTGTATTAACTGATTTCATACTAACATATTTAATGTGTAGTATATTTTTTAACATCTCTTACAAGAAGAGGGTGTTTTGCTTAAGAAGTTTTGCTTTCCCTTTTAGAGACAATTACATGTGATGGAATATATTTTATTTTTTAACACTGATACAGTGCATTTTTTCCCTTGCCAAAGGTTGTAGATACTCAAGATCTGTAATATTTCCTTGCATGATTTTTAAATTTTTTTTTGCTAGTTTGTATGAAGACAAGGCTTATGTTAATAATTAATACATTTCTCTTGCTGTGTTGCATGTTGTCAGATAGCACTGTCTATGCAGATTTAGTCTTAAGTCTGTCTAACATCTCAGAATAAATTAATAGATATTATTTGGATCTAAAATGTTAATAGCTATCTTATTTTTTTGCCCATGTAGCTCATGTAATTCAAAAAAGTAACTTATTGCAGTAAAGGCTACAGCTGTGGTCACACAGCAACATCTTAATTCTTCAAAAGTGATGGCATGGGACTGACAGAACTTATGTTCAGTCCAAGTTGTTTATTCCATTTGTTGTGGTTTTTCATTGTTTTTCTCTATGTTCTGCTACATTCACAAATGAAATTCAGCCCATTGTGTGACATCTAGGAAAATCCTGGGTAACTTGGGCTATTCCAAGGATACAGTGTAAAGTGTCTGGCTGTAGTGATGTGTGCTGTAAACCTTCAGTCCCCTTATGCTGCTCTTTCCTGGAGTTCTGGATGCATTGACCACTGCTGGTTGTGAGCTAGCTCCCTAACTCTGCTGTGCTGTTCCATCTCATCTGTCACCTTGCAGCTGTCTGAGGCATGATGCAGAGATATCTCCCATCCTATCATGGTTCTGGTGCTGAGGCTGCTTCCAGTACTGGGTCTGACAGGGTCAGTGATGAACACAATGTAAGAAGGTTAAAGGAGACCAGGGTGGCTCAGTCCTGAGCTTTTGTGGTCTGGGAATGCAGAGAGTGGACAGTTAGGCCACTAAACCTGTCAAGCTTTGGAATTGCTTATTGCCTTGGTGAATGACTCTGCACTTATGACCAATTCATGTATCGCTCCTGCAGGTAGTCCTCAGCTTGGTCATGGAGATTCACTGCAGATTTCATCAGGATGCTTTGTATTTTGGTGCATTTTGTGTATTTTGATGCAGTGTCATAGCTGAATGTGTGTAGTATTCAGTACTTAGATATGGGTTGGCTGATAAACTCCTTCCCAAAGAAGAACCTTTCTTACATGTTTTGCTTTTTCTTTGTTGTTTCCTATGTGTAGAGGATATGGCACACTATGGGGGTGCCTTTTCCTACTGTTTGCCTCCTTAAGATTTCTTGTTAGCCTTGTTTACACAATGAGAGCAAGCACTTCATTCTGCATCTCCATTGTTTCCCACCCAAACATTTCATTAAAGGGAAGTGGAGAATGAGGTTGGAATAATGAAAAAAGTGAGTTCCTAAAGTCACTACACTATCTGAGACCAATTTTCCCACAGAGGAGCTCATGGTGCTATGCCTTGACTGTGTGAATCCACCTTGTTGGCTGTGAGCATTTACACACTCTGTGCAATCTGAAGCACAGAGGTGCTCTGAGGCTCTAATGGTCACTTTAACTTGGTGCAAGTATGTGCTGCTGCCACAGGCAGAAATCCAGTTGTTCTTTGCTCCTCTGTTGCAAAGGCAGTATCAGAAACATTAGGGGATTTGCAGCTGCAGGACAAGTCAGATCTGTAAGGACTGATTTGTCTGAAATCCAATTATTCATTATTAGGGCGCAGTGGTGGGTTGACCCCAGGAGGCAGTGAAACCCCCAGCTACCTACTCACTTTCCCTCAGTGGGAGAGGGAGACAATCAGAAAGGTGAAAGGGAGAAAAAACTTGTGGATTGAGATAAAGACAGTTTAATAGACAAAGCATAGCTGGATGTGCAGCCAAAGCAAAATAAGGAAGTTGGCTACTCCTTCCCATCAGCTGGCAGATGTTCCCAAGAAAGTGGGGCTTCATCATGTCCGGTGTGTACTTGGGAAGGTAAACACCATAGCCATGGGGATCCCCTCTTCCTTCTTCATCTCCCAGCTTTTATTGCTGAGTGACATGCCATATGGCATGGACTATCCCTCTGGCCACCTGCCTTTGTTGTGTCTCTTCTCAGCTTCACACCTACCATTCCTCTGCTTCCTGAAGGCCAGAGTGGGAAAAAGAAAACAACTTTGGTGCTGAGCAAGCACTACTCAGCAGTAGGTAAAACATTAACCCTGTGTTAGTTCCAATCTGGCTGCCCTGAAGAAAGTTAACCCCATCCCAGCCAGATTCAGTTCTGAGCGGCATCAGATTCCCATTCTGACTCATGGAGTTGCTGTATGGGAAGCAGGACATGCACAGTTGTGGAATAGAGGAACAGAGAGGGAAGGGCTCAGCAACTGAGCACAGAAAGGCAGGACTGGGGCTTGTGTTTGTTTGTTGGTAACTTTTTGTTTTGTTTTGGTGGGGGTTTTTTTGACTGCCTATAAATTAATCTCTCACAAGCACCAGACATGTTTTTTGCTCTTATTAAGCAGTTTACATCACAGGGTACTAAAGGTGAGTGTAATGTCACATCTGGTTTCATGTAACCAAAATTAGCTAAACTTTCCGCTGTGTAGTGTCACACTACTGAGATGTGTCCTGTTGTTAGGGCTTTACGACCTTGCTTGTAATGATGCTGACCTCATCCATGCTTATGCTCTTAAAAATGAAATTATTTTGATTTAAGAAAGCAGTTAAAAGTACTGTTGGAACTAATAAAGTGAATGTATTTGTGACTAGAGAGGAAAATTTTAAAAGTATTTATTCTAAAGAATTATGATAATCATTGGTTTGATATAAGAAAAACACATTAATGCTTCAGTACTTCTCATAGTTATCCTACAGTGCTTTGTAGATAATAAACCCAAAGTTTAATCTGATAAGGTTAATAAAGTATATATGTGAGAAAAATGTAGCAATGTTTCAGACAAGTTTTCTTCATTGCAGGTTCACAGTTGTTGTGATAATAAAAGGTGAGAAATATGGTAGTGGCACTGGTAAAAGTATAAAAGCAGCAAAAGAAGTAGCAGCAAAAAAAGCATGGGAAAGGATTGAGGAAGAGGTGAGTAAACAGTAGGATTGTTTTGGGGGTTATTAAGCAGCGTACATAACATGTAATGTAGTAAATGTTGCATATCTGAAAGTAGATTTTTGATAACGTTGTTTAATTTAAAACAGTTTCTAATTGTTCAAGTTGTCTTTGTTTCTGTCTTATTCAATTTTCAACTTTTTATCACTGAATTGTTTTCCTTATTTTTTTCCAATAGGGTTGGTATCTAATACTGTGTTTCATCCTCTGCTGTTATAGGAGATAAGGAAACGTATTTGCCTTTGTTAAGCTGCCTTGGTGCATCCAAAGTGGGCAATTGTCCTTTTATATCTTGACAACTGTTCTATGATTCAATATCTGCAAAACATTTGCAGGGCATTACTCAGCGTGTCTGTTGCCACTCTGCTAATGAAATTGCTTACTTTCACTTGTTCTAGTTAATCTTTTTTCCCTTTTCATTATATTCTTTACAGTATAGCTAGTTATATACTCTCTCCTTCCTTGATTAAGTCTAGGTTTGAATTTTGCTCCTTAGTTTTCTGCCAAGTGTTTTGCCCTTCTTTATTTGCCATGCTCTATTTTTTCCAACTCTGAATGCTTCTTAGCACTTCTTGAGTGAAATCTTTTCTTCCCTATTTCTATATGGCTTTTATTGTGTCCTGTCATTACTTTAACACATTTGCTGCATGTCTGCTGATATGTTACTGATGTTGACTAATCATGAGGCAGCTGAAAAGTCCTGCTTTCCCCTCTTGTATATGCATAGGAGCATTTGCAGCCTTTGCTAAATGGGAGCATCAGCAGCATCCTGCTGCCATCCCTTCTTCACAGCTTGTTCCCTGTATTTTCCTAAAAGGGGTGGGATGAGGCATGGTGAGAGGTTGTTAAAGGCAGAAGTGTAGTACTTGGAAAGCCACTTTTACGTTTATTCAAAATGTAATAATTGTGCTTGGGATGTCCGTCTTTGCCACAAAGGACTCTTAATGGAAACTTGGGATTTCTTAAGAGTGTTTTGAAATGTGGACAAACCTTGCAGCTATATTAGTTCTTGTGCACTGTTTATCTTAATGTATTTTTAAACTTAAGTTTTCAAGTTACCTGTTTTGTTTGTTTTATAGGAGAAGAGTTCATCAAATATGGCAGCTGCAGATTTAACAACAGGTCAAACAACCTCAACAACCTCATCACCTGCACCAGACAAGAATTATGTCTGCCTGTTAAATAGTATTTCACAAAGGACGGGTTACACAGTTAGTTATACTACCCAAAATCGTACTGGAGATGCCCATGCTCCCACGTAAGCTATAATTTACCTTCCCGCTTCCTTCTAATACTTTTTGTGTTTACTAATGCTACCATTAATAATCCTTGGTCATGTTAGCTGAAGCTTTAGGAGTCATACCATCTGCCTGAGAGCATTATCCAAAAGCTTCTTGAGCTCTGTCAGGCTGGTGCTGTGACCACTTTCCTGGGGAGCTGTTCCAGTGCCCAGGCATCCTCTGGGTGAAGAATCTTTTCCTGATATCTGGCCTAAACTTATCCTAATTCAGCTTCATGCTCTCTCTTTGAGTCCTGTCACTGTCACCACAGAGCAGAGATCAGTGCCTGTCCCTCCTGTTCCCCTCACAAGGAAGCTGTAACTGCAGTGAGGTCTCCCCTCAAACTCCTCCAGGCTGAACAGACCAAGTGCCCTCAGCTGCTTCTCATCATAGGCCCTTCACCATCTTTGTTGCTGTCCTTTGAACAATCCCCAATAGCTTAATGTCATTTTTATATTATGGCACCCAAAACTACACACAGGACTTGAGATGAGGCCACCCCAGTGCAGAGACAATCCCCTCCCTTGCCCTGCTGGTGATGCTGTCCCGGTTGGCCCTCCTGGCTGCCAGGGCACTGCTGAGTCAGGTTCAACTGGCCAGTGACCAGGATCCACAGGTGCCCTTCTGCAGTGCTGCTCTCCACTGAGTTATCTTTAAGGCACAGCAAATTAGTTGCCTACCATTATTAACTAGATTAAATGTGTATTGAAAATGCTGCCCTGAAGATGTATACTTCAGATTTCCATTCTATAATGTCGCTTGATTGTAGTGTTTAAAGATCATTACATTGAGACTTGTTATATGGGATATAAGACTCGATTCCCTGTTGTATTTTACAGGTATTCTGTTAGCTGTACAATTAGAGGTCAATTGTATGGAAAGGGCACTGGACCTTCCAAAGCTGCTGCAAAAAAAGCTGCTGCAAAGGAAGCATATGAGAAGGTAAATAAGGAAAGCTATATTATGTGCTATATTTAGCCTTATCACAGAAGTTTAAATCTTTGAACCAATTTCTTTATTGTATTTAAAAGCATATTTCATGGATTCCATTGAAAAAGGAAACAATCCATATTTTAGTATGTTGGTTGGGCTACTGTTAGTAGAATTTATGTTGTGCTTTTGCATCCTGGATTAAAAAAACTAAACTGCTAACAATTGGTATCTCTCTGTGTTCAGAATAGGTCTGATATGTTGTCATTCAAGGATGCACACGTTTTAAAAATTTTAAAATTCCAACTCATTGTCTTCTGTGAGAAGTGTTGTTGGGCTGGCAGACTATGAACATACTTCTTTTACTGTCTTCTGTTGGATCAAAAATCTATTGTGTAATGTGAGAGGCAAAAGCAGGAGTCAGAATCAACAGGACGTGCCTTCTGAAGTGTTCCAAGGCACAGTCCTGTGAAACAATTGCTGACACCATCCTCTGGAAAGCAGAGCTGTTGTCTTCATGTTGGCAGCTGTTATTTCCACATGTGCAAAAAACTATCAGAATTCTAATAATGATCCAAACCCTCTTCTGAAATGTACAGAACATAAGAACTAACTAAATGGAGGGTAGTTTAAAGAGAAGAATGGCAGTATAGGGGAGGAAAGAAGCCTTTTTCACTTTTAAGTACTTTTACAATTATTTGGCTGTTACTGTGAATTTTCAATGCTTTTAGAGTTGTTTTTAAGTCAACCATGTAATTAATTAACATCCTATTATAGATCTAGGAGCCTCTCTTAATATCTTCCTTGGTTGTAAACCCATGGATCTTTTTATTTTCATTGAAGTCTGAAATTTATTACCTCAAACAGAACTTGTATACCATATAGTCTAAATTTAGATTGGATTGTTTTGGTTTGGTTTTAATTTTTAATAATTCTCAGTGATGTCTGCGTAACAAACAAAATGTAATCTGGCAAAATGTAGTAAAGGTCCAGTACCCCTGTATTTAAAAAATGGGTTTGTTTGTTCTCATTTAAACATAAACCCTATGTTTTTGTGTCCACAATACTGTGATGGAATAGCAGGAAACATAAAAAAAAATAATTGTTTACTTTTTGTGAGATGATGGTCTATATCCATTGTAGTTGTTGCTTTTAATGTTACTTTAATGATCTTATAGGTAGTGGGAGGAAGGGGAAGAACGTCTATTAAGTATTTGGGATAAGTTTTTTTTAATTCAACCCTAATTTAGTTATGAGTTTTGCAGTGTTTTCATGCTGAGGACATTGACTGTCCATTTGTACTGACTCAAGATTTTCAGTTCTCCTGATTACATATATCAAAGCCTACATATATCTCATTTTCCACACAGCAGTTGCACATGCAAACAACAAAGATATTTGCTTTTCATAACTCTTGCTCTTATCCTGGTTTTGAATAGAATCCAGACTCTACTTTTGTAAATGTGTCTGTATAGTACACTCACTGTGGCAGGGCCCTGTGTTTTTCCTTTCTCTGAGTGGAAATTGGGCAAGTGCATTTCTTCTGCAGGGCTTTGAATGTTTAGTGCAGTTACCAACTTGCTCTTAGGACCCTGTAATCTTCCCTCTGCCCTCTCTGGATGATCTCTTTTGCTCTAAAGATTTATTTATGTGATTTTGTTAAACATGGCTTTTTTTTTTTTTTCCAGTGGGAACTTGAAAGAGCTAATAACAGCAATTCCTCTCAAGTGTCAGCTGAGTCTGACTCAGAGTAAGTTGGGTTCACTGCTAATGTTACAATATATTTAGTAATCTTAGAGGGTAATGTGCTCTAATTCTAAATAAAATATATCATTTTATTGCTTTATTGCAGTATAAAGCAATCTAATTTTAACTTCTGTTCCTTAAACTTCAGAGCAAAGTTTGTTCTACTTGTGCAGTTTTATGTGAGTCTGTATGGGAAAGCTTATAGTAAGTTTAGAGCTTTCTGATTTGTTCACATTTTAGTAGTTCTTTCACAAGTATTTTTTTTTGTGATATAAATGGATTGCCCTACCTCATTCAATAGCACTATTTCATGCCATTTTAACACTCATTTTCCTATTGAGACACTCTTGTGAATTCAGTGTAATTCAATTTCAGTACTCTCCTGTGCTCCATATTCTGCTTTCTTCTCTCCCATTTTTCTTTTTTTCCTCCCTTTTTCCATCCTACATGAATCTTCATTTCCACCAAAGGGAAAAATTTGCTTAGCAAAAGAAACTGAACATAAAGTTTGAGATGTGATTTAAAAACCAGCAGTTTACCTGTAGTGCCACTACCACTTTTACATTTTTCTATCTTCTAGATATCATAGACTCATTTTATAATAGAAATAAAGGAGAATATTACAAAGTGTTGTTATTTTAATAGCTTTCAAGCAGGACGTTTTGTAGTTTAAATCAGTTACGATTGTTAATGCCTTTTCAGGTTTTGCTTTAAAAACTGGGATTTTTTGGTACTTCTTTTCTTGTGATAATAATTTTATTATTGTGTTATTTTCACCTAAAAATAGTTCATTATTTTTCAGTAAAATCACCATTTGCTTTGCTGACTCATCTGCAAAGTTGGAAGAAAAAATGAAGGACATGACAATATGTGAAAAGCCTTCACCTTCTCAGGTACAGTATGAAAATGGTCTTCCTCATAATTACATTTTAGACCCTGAATAGGGCATGCTTCTTGTCAGAGTGTGACATCAGTTTGTTCTTTTATCCACTAATCATTAGAAAATACATGCATTTTTCCTAAGAACGTTCAGTAGGGGTAACCATAGTAATTTCCTTCTCTATTGTGGATCAAATTTAGGTAGTGTTTAACAAATGCCAGTAGTCCCAAGAAGAGGGTCAAACTGAGCTCGTTTTTTGCAATGATAATGTTATGCATAGCATATGTGAAAAACACTGAGCTAAGTGAAAAACACTGAGCTAAGATTCATTCTTATGACATTGTTTACATAGGGTATGATCATGTTTATAGGCAATTCCTAGATACATTATCAGACATGTTTTAAACAGGCTGCAGTGAAAATATTCAGGATACCTCAGTTAGGCTTTTTTTTCTGTTTTCCATGTAGAGAAATGCACAAAGGTCTGTCTTGGAGACCAAAAGGTATGTTTACTTTTAGATTGCTATCTCCTCTAAACAATATATACCTTAATAACTTTATTTTTTCTATCTCTAGTAAAGAAATGCTACTGTTGGGGGGTATATTTCTTTTCTCATCATGTGTTAGAAAAACGGCTCATTATAAATTTTGCTTTTATCCTTGTTAAAGAAAATTGGCAGCTAATTTTGCTAATGTAAGAACCAAGGAAGAGGAAAAAAATATGTCAGATTCCAGTGAAGGTTTGCCAGATGTGGACACAAATACTGGAAAAGAGAATGGGAGTCCACACACTGTCAATAAAACGTAAGAAGGATTTTTTTTTAATTAATATTTGTAAGACAATAACGGTATGTATGACTGTAGATTTGCTTCTTTATTTGTGGCAGAAGGAGGGAAAATACTGCTGTGAAAAGAATTTTCAAAGAATATTGATATTAGATTTTTTTCCTGGAAATTTCAAATCTAGCATAGAAATTGACAAGCAATGGTATTTAAAGCTCACAACCAAATGTCATTCATGTGAAAGTGTGAGGGTGGTTACCTGACAGGCCTGGAAGGGTCACTTTTCCCTTCTTGTTTTAATCCCCAAGGCTGTGATTTAGACCTGTAGATTGGTCAAATGATGACTGTAGAATGATATTGCAGTAGATGTATTAAATCTGTCAAGATTGTTTTTATATTCTTAATTGAAAATTAAGTTTAATTAAGTGTGGTTTTCCTTTTTTATTTGTTTTTAAAGATTTCTTCAACTTTTTGAAAATATACAGCATATTGGTGCAGGTGGTTTTGGGAATGTTTTCAAGGCAACATCGAAGTGTGATAAGACAACTTATGCAATCAAACGAGTTGAATTCACAGAGTATGTACTGAATGTTTACTTCTGTCTTCTAGGACAACTTTAATCAAGACTTTAATACTTTATTTTCTCTCTTCAACAATACTAGGAGCATTTAGGTGATTTTTGTTAATTATCTGTCATTTCTAGTGAACTGTTTTCTTTATTTCCAAGTGAAGCTGAAAGTGGTCCTGAACCTTTGTTAATTTTTGCATGTAATGGGTTAATTTTTCCTGGAGCTGTAAAAATGTAGGTATGTTAAGTTCTCTTTTCCCTGAACACAGTAGTGCTCTGGTTGCTAATATTGCAAAATGTGTTTGGAGAAAACCTGATGATTATTAAAACATTGAAAGCAGTCCTGTTACTTTTGACAGGCTACATGGAAAATTTCCATATCAGTAATGTAAAATAACTACAATTATGGAAAATATAAAAAAAATCCAAGTAATAAATTTTGTAGTGGGAAAATGCTTTATACCTGACCCATGTAGTCATTACTCTCGTGCTGTGTTGCTTATCTTTTATAAATCTCAACAGAGAAAGATGATCTTAATTTTTTTTTAAAAAGTAATTTTCTGTTACCCAGTGGAGTATTTTATCAGTGATTGAAAACATTAATTTCTTTTAGGTTATCTATTGAAAAGATTTTAAATTGTTGGAGATACTTGTCCCTTGAATTGTGTAATATGTACATTTCCTTTTGGATTCTTGTCTTGTTTGGAAATACATGTTATTTTCATTGGCATTGCTATCCTGAGAGCTATACTGAGAACCTTCTACTGATTCTTCAAGTCATGACTGCTGCTTTGCTGGCAGGTTTGCAGCTACCTGCTTTTTCAGCTTTTTTTGAGTGGGGATTTAATTCCTAATGGGATTAAACCAGTTTTTGCACTTCGAATAACTGAGCAGATGGAAGACAACCCATCAGATTTGTAACTTTAGTTTTGGCCTGTGAATGTATATGAAGGAGAATAATATGCTTTGTTTCTAAATTAATCTAAAACTATCTGTATCCTGCTACTTGATAGCCTATCTTTTATTTAACTTTGTGTTACATTGTAATAGGGAAATGCCTTTTTTAAAAATTCTTTCCCCCTCCTGATAGGAAAGTGGAGCGTGAAGCACGAGGACTGGCAAGACTTTCACATGAGAACATAGTGCGCTATCATTGCAGCTGGAGTGGGTACGACCGTATCGAGGGCTCAGGCTCAAGGTAACTACAAAATAATAGTTTGCATTCACAAACTTTTTTCACAGCTGTAGTGAACTTCACGCTATTCATAATTGGCTATCAATTATTTTACAAATATAAATGCACACACGTGCAATCATACTGCTAGAGAAAGGGCACAGTATTTCCAGCAGCAGGTTGTGTGTCATTAAGTATATTTGCATCATCTTTTCCTTGATTAGTAAGGTACATTATATAATTTTATATTTCACTCCTCTCTTGATATATGGAACATAATGAATTTACAGAGGAGAGTAAGAATGCAGAACGCAAAATGTGGGGCAAGAATTAACAACAGAAAAAATTGTCTGTCACTTGGCTACCAAATTCCTGATCAGAAGTTTCCTTTTTATAATAAGTACTGGTCAGCCAGTAGCTATCATAGATTTAATTATTTCCCTAAGTTAGTATTTTAACCATGATGCTTGAAACAGTGATTTTGATTGTTTAGGAAAGGAATACAAAATGAAATGCTCTTTAATTTAGAGGTAGCCTTTTGACACTGAGACTTCTGGTAAACCAGTGGTGAGAGTTTTACTTCTAAGTTAAACTATTAACTTTTCCAAGATTTTGTGGTAAGCTTTTTTTACTAGCTGTGAATTCATACTCTTCACATAGGCTGCCATACTTACTTAGAGCCATAAAATATTAATGGATTCAAAATTATGGTTGGTGTGATACATCTCCATTATTGTGCTCATTAAGTGAGCAGTAAAATGGCAGAAAAAAGTATGTCAAAACAGAACCATTAATACCTTGGAGCCTCAATATCATGTATATATTTTACATTAAACAGTTATTGAGTAAAAGAACAAAAAGTCCCCAAAGCCAAGAACCCAGACTGGAATTTGTGCCCTGACCTCAAGCCTGCAGAGTCCTGAGCCATTTAATGCTTGTTCTTTCAGTGCTTCAAGCAGCTTTATCCAAGGGCACTCATCACACAGCATACATAGGGAAAAACCAGTGCATGCTTCTCTTTGTATTTTCCTTCCTCTCACCATCTCCAGCCTCAGCCTATCTTATGGGCTTCTCTGGAATGTGTGAGGCTGCCAGATGAATATATTTCATTGAATATTATATTGAATATATTTCATCTAGATTTCTAGTCCTCAGAAGGGCTCCTGTGACTAGCAGAGCAATGTCACTGCATTACCTTCTTGACAGGACAGAGTTGGAAAGAACATGAGCATTCTGGGCAGGATAGGAAGGCTGATCTCTTCAGCAGAAACATGTCAGGGTCTTCCACCAGGTCCTATAAGGCCAGATGGAGCCAAGCACAATGGTATTTCTTCCTAGACAGGACATACTTTTAGGTATGAGGGAAATGGAACTTGGGCATTCAGAAAACCACCAGTGTGAAACTAGAAAGCAACCAAAACTTCAGAAATATTCCAGGAATATGTAGCAACTGAGCAGGGATTCTTTGAGTTGCAGTCCTTTTTATTTAATGCAAATTGCTGTAGGATTTTTCCTAAAATTAAGGGACTTGCAGACTGTGTTTTAGGTAACTCCAAAAAATAATTCTTAGCAAAAAGGGCTCTTGAAGATGACTTGGGGGGAATTGTATCTTGTCAATTTCAATATGGTATGTCATTTTCTTTTGAAGATGGTATTCAGACCCAGAAATTCTCTGTCTTTTCATCCAAATGGAATTCTGTGAACAAGGGACATTGCAAGACTGGGTTATAAAAAATAGTGAAGACCGAAAGTATCATGAAATGGCACAAGACAAATTTTTACAAATAGCGAAAGGAGTGCAGTGTATTCATTCTAAAGAGTTAATTCATCGAGACCTCAAGGTATGTAGCATAGGTAAATAAAGAAAAAAAACACCAAAAAGTTAAAGGTAGTATACTTACTGAAATTGCAGAGAATGTTAAAATTGTTTATAGTCTTGGCTTACTCTGTTTTGTACTCTAGTATGCTTTGGTTATTGCTAGTGACTGATTCTCTTTCAGCAGTTGGCAGAACCTCATCCCAAAATCAGATGAACTTGGAAGATCTCAGATTACAATAGTTCAAAGAATCAGTAGTCATTAGCTAGCAGGCATTTTCAGTGTGTTACTGGGTCACAAGTCTGCCTATTGGAAAAAGCAAAGTTGAGTCTAAAAAGTGGCTCTTGCCATTTTGTAAAGGGATAATTTATCTATCCTAATACATGCTGTGTTGGAAAACAACATCCTCTAGTTACTTTTCTATGCATACAAATGTTTGAATGCTACAGTTTTGGATAGACTTTCAGTCTCTAGATATGCACAGTCATAAGATGATTTTATTTCAGTATAAAGATTCTAAGGGACAAAGCCTTAATGGCTTCAGGATGGAAGCTATAATGTTGCTTACAGAGTTTTAAATCACTCATTTAGTGAAAAAAATCATTAGTGTGGTGGCATTCCTAGGGTTAAGTTAACTTCCCTGCCTGACCACTCAGGAGCCACTCTGGCAGTCAAATTCCCACCACCAGAGACCTTCACAGCTGGAACTGAAGTCCCTTTACAGCAGGCAGCTCCAGTGTACCCACAAGTGCCTCACTTGATCCCCTACACACCCTGGCCATATTTGATGCTCAACATGGGGTTCAAACCCTTGACCCTGAGATTAGGAGTCTCATGCTCTACAAGCTGAGGTAGGGATGAGGCTGTGGTCAATCAGGAGTTGTATTCTCCCATTTAATGCTCCTACTGAATCCACATGCTGCTTGCTCACTTCCCCTTCCCCTGTGGCAGGCTGGAGAGAAGAACTGGAGGCACAAAATGTAAAGAGCACCGGTTGAAATAAGAATAATTTACTAGAAACAGCAATGAGATAAGAAAACAAACACAGACAAAAACACTAACAAGATTACAATCAGAAGTCTAATAACTAGGGTGATTCACATGCAAAAGTTCACTGTGGAGCCCTGCCTGATCATGCTGTGCTCCCATGACTCGAAAGTGAATCCTTCCCCTGTTCCCAGAAAATGACATGAGGTGGTATAGAATAACCTCCTTGTCTTAGCCATGTATTCCCCACTGATTACTGTCCAAATTAGCCCTCTCCTGAACAGAACCAAGTTATACTGCTAACTCTTCTACCTCTATTTGAATTGAGGAGCTTTCTTCTCCTCTTTGATCTGCTGTCAGCTTAGGTGCTTGGCCATCAGAGATCTCCATGGCCCAGGATAGGTTCAAGCTGAGATTAAAGTAATTTGTACCTGGTAGGAACAAAGCCATTAAATAGTGTAGCTAGCTATAGGTACTATGTTAAATATGGGTGGTCATGGTCAGACCTGAAGAGAACAACTACACAGGGCATTCTTTACATGAAGATCTCTTCCTGTTGACTACTAAGTATCTCCTGGCCTTATGGTCCACGAGTTTCTTTGAGTAGAAGACAGCATGAGGCTATTTGGTTTTGTTTTAAAAACATTCAGAAGTGTAGTTTCTTTATCTCCTTTGGGAAACTTCATTGAAGCACATATAGTTCTCTTTTTAGTTGTTTGACTTCATGTTCTGGTTTTGGCTAGGATACAGTTAATTCCAGTAGGTGGTACAGTGCTGTGTTTTGGGTTCAGTATTATAGTAATGCTGATAACACACTGATGTTTTGGTTGCTACTAGGTAGTGTTTATTTTAAGTCAAAATACTATTTTTTTACACGGAAGAGGGGCTGATCTGGGCTCAGGAAGGGGATCTGGCATCAGTCGGTGGGTGGTGAGCAATTGTACTGTGCATAACTTGTTTTTCCTTGTTTTGGTTTTTAAAAGCCTTTTATTATCATTATTATTTACATTATTATTAAATTTTTCTTTTGCTTCTATTACTAAACTGTTTTTAACACAGCTTACAAGTTTACTTTTGGTTCTCCCTCCCATTACACTGCATGGTGCTTAGTTGCCAACTGGTCTTAAGCCAGGACACTGTCAAACTTAAAAAGGGGAAGTTTAATGTGAACATGATACTCTGAGATACATGTAGTAAGCCTTAACTCTGCATTTCATTTAGTACACATGATCCTTCTGTGCCTAGGAGAAACTCTGACTAGAGTGGAATTCCATGTAAGACTAAATGCTTTGCCTAAGTGTATCAAGTTCTGTGTAGGATTGAAGAGTGAAAAGCCCTTTGGGACATAGACTGTTATATGCACACTGTATTTGAAGAGCAGTTAAAACATGACAGGGCTATGACTGAGCTAGTGGAAAAAAAGATGCAGTTACTGCAGAAGGTACTACTTAAAATTTAGTTTGTGTTTTTAAAACTTGATTTAAGTTTTTCCTTTTTCTGCACCATCAGTTTGTTAATGCTACTTTCTGAACAATCATCAGATTTTAAGGGAAACACTTCTGTGGCTGATTATGCTTGGTGTGGTGATAAACCTTGGTCATTTGGTAATTTTTTTTTCTTTTTATTTATATATATGAAAATAGCCTCAGAATGTATTCATATCACATGATAATAAAATAAAAATAGGCGACTTTGGTCTTGTGACTTCTGTGGCATTTGAGACTCTGACTGAGAACAGAGGAACAAGATCGTATATGGCACCAGAACAGGTAATTGTCCTGCTGTATTAGTGTCTCTGTAATTAGATGTGCATTATGAACTCAGCATTGGATGTTCTCAATCCTAATCTCAATAATAAATCAAGTTGCCTAAAGTTCCCTGGTATGACTGTATGAGAGAATAACTGTACTCTGGATAAAGCTTTATCACAAGTGTGGTAAAGATTTTTGCTCTGTGTGAACATACAGTCTCACACTGCATGCTGTAAGTAATGCTCGTGTAAAACCAGGCTGCCAGACATATATTTAAATTTGAATTTAGGGCCCCTGTTAATTGCATCATTTGAGCTTCTCTGTTTGTTTCATTATTTGTCACAGGCAATATTGGCATGCTTTATCTGTATAGGTATGTAGAAGTCTTAATTTCAGGGTGTTCAGTGTGACATAATAGTCACTATTTAACAGGTCTGAGGCAGAAAGGGTTAACAACTTAGAAGGGTATTGAGTCGGGCCAGTCCTGTAGCCTTGGGGTAGAAATTTCTGCTGACTTCAAATTTTGCTTTTAGGAAGTGCTGTTCTCCAGTTGGATTTGATACTTGTATTGTTCTGTTCTGATCTTTCTAGATTGGGACCAAATATGGAAAGGAAGTAGATATTTATGCTTTGGGATTAATTTGGTTTGAAATTCTTTCAGCAATCACTGCTCATGAAAAAAGTGAGGTATGTAATCTTTAAATTTAAAAACGCCCACTGTTGTTGTTTTGTCTTGCTTCTGGTATCACTTATTGATAGCTAGATATCACTTATTGATATCTGGTATTGATAGCTGGTATCACTTATTGATAGTTCTAGAAGGAATCTCTTAAACTTGAACAATATCTCTATTTACATCTTTTTCCTTAATTCATTTCCATAAAGCCTGTAAATCCTCATACCTCAGTTGAAATGTCATAACTGAGGGAAATACTACAGTTTATTCCACTTCTGTCCTACTACATATACACCAAAGTCCAAGCGTGCTAAAGGATCATGTCATGCAAAAAAGGATGTCAAGTTTCTTATAAATTTTTTCTTGGGTCAGAAAATTAAAGGGAATGTTTTTCTAATTTTAGGAAACAAATTATGGATGGGTGAGTTTTATCTCTGCCATGTTCTTGTCTTCACTGCACAGTGGAGCAAGAAGAGTTTCTAGCAAATCAAAAGCCTTGCAGTTTTCCAAGATGAAAACAAAAGTGATTTGGAACATGTTACTTTAAGTGAAACAGATATTATTTCTAAAAGAAAGCCCATGTTACTTAAGCTTTTTTTAAAAAGGTATCCTGTATGTGCGTGGAGCTTCTTATGTGCAAACCTGCATATTGGTAGGACAGTGATGTAGCTGCTGGGTATCTTGTCCAAAGTAATTGTGGTTGGATTCAGCTTTTGAACAGCCAGATCCTTTTGCCAGTATGAGAAGATCATACCAGTGTGTCTGTTCAACTTGGCTCTCTCCAGCCACCTTGCAGTACTTCCTCAGATCTTCTGTTCCTGCTCACAGTTGACTGCAAATGCATGCGCAGTTCCATGGTGTTTACAGTTGGAAAAGCACCATTTCCTTAAATTATAAAAATCTTGTGCTCTGCAGGCAGGTGGGAAAGTTATGTGGATGGAAAGTCGTAGGATGGTCTTCAGCTGCTCCATTAGGTCAGAAAGAATTTCACTTAATGGAACATGACAAACTCTAGTGTTGCCAAGCCCTGCTGTAAGAACATAATGTAAAAGCAAAGTTGATTATTCTGTGCTGAGTTACTGGTTCAGTTATTGGTCCCCAGCAGGTAAGGTCACAGGCCTGAAGCTACTGCTAAAGAGAAGGGAAAAAACTCCAAGTTCATGGGAGCTGTTGTTTTACTGGATAGCAGTTGTAAAGGGCTTGCTATGCCAGGCTTATGGGGATAGCTGATGATTCAGGATACACAGCTAAGTCCAAGAACATGACTGTCATCTTCAGGCAGACATTACACTAGTAAACAGCAAATGAATTAAGCAGACTGCCCTCTTTACCCAGAAAGCCACTTGCAGAATCACAGAATGGGTGAAGGTGGAAGGGGCCACTGGAGGTCATCTAGTGCAGCCTACCTCTTCAAGCAGGGTTCCCTAGAGCACATTACTTGGGCTTGTGTCCAGTGTATCTCCAGTCAGGGAGACTCCACAAGTTCTCTGGACAGTCTGTTCCAGTGCTCAGTCACCCACACAGTAAAGTTCTTCCTCATGTTCAGGTGGAGCTTCCTGTGCATCAGTTCCTGCCCATTGCCTCCTGTGCTATTGCTTGGCACCACGGAGCAGAGCCTGGCTCCATCCTGCTGGCACCTCCCTTCAGATGCTCACAGACATTGATGAGGTCCCCTCTCAGGGCCTCTTCTCCAGGCTGAACAGGCCCAGCTCCCTCAGCCTTTCCTCATTACAGAGATGCTCCAGAGCCTCAATCATCTTTGCTACCCTCACTGGACCACTCCAGGGGCTCCATGTCTCTCCTGTCCTGAGGAGCCAGGACTGGACTCAGCACTGCAGATGTGCCTCACCAGGGCTGGGCAGAGGGGCAGGATCAGCTCCCTTGACCGGCTGGCACTGCCCTCCTAAGGCACCCCAGGATTCCACTGGCCTTCCTGGCCACAAGGGCTCACTGCTGGCTCATGGATGGCTTGTTGTCCACCAGGACCCCCAGGTCCTTTTCCACAGAGCTGCTTTCCAGCAGGTCAGCCACCAGCCGGTGTTATTGCCCAGGGTTATTTCTCCCCAGGCACAGGACTCTGCATTTCCTGTTGTGGAATCTCACAAGGTTCCTCCCTGTCCATCTCTCCAGCCTGCTGAAGTCCTTCCCAAGGCCTGCACAGCCCTCTGGGGCATTGGCCACTCCTCCCAGCTTTGTGTCATCAGTGAACCTGCTGAGGAGGCATCTGCCCCTCCATCCAGGTCATTGATGAACAAGTTAAACAGTACTAGGCTCAGTATTGAAGCTAGGAGGACGACACTGGTGACAGGCCTCCTACTTGACCCTGTCCTGCTGAGTGTGACCCTCTGGGACCTGCTGTTCAGCCAGTTCTCAGTCCACCTCACCATCCATTTGTCCAGCCTGCTCTTCCTGAGCTTGCCTATCAGGATGTTGTGAGAGACACTGTCACAGAGAAAATAAATTAACTAAAAGCCAGTTCTAAAGCACATAATGGCAAATCTTTTGTTAGTTGCTTTGAAGTCCATGTAGCATTTTATGCAATGACATAGAAATAAATGTGTGGTACTGGATATGGTAAAAAGGAGGAAGCACACCTGCTTGGCTTGGAAACAGAAATTCAGTTGTCTTGCTTTTTTTCTTTTCTTTCAATGTCATTAGACAATACAAATCCATTCCTTTTAAATTAGGGAAAGAAAGATAATGGTTCTGAAATAGAGGAAGATTGAAACAATTGTTGTGTGTGAAGCTTTTAAGCTTAGAAATGGAAAATAATTGATGAAAAGGCCATAAAACCAAACCAAAGCACAACTAAATAAAAAAAGCCCCAACTTTCAAACTGTTTACAGTTACCTTCTGAAGCCTTACTTTTCCTATAGATTTGTGTTTTCCTAACTACTTCAGTAAACTATATGGGTTATAAGGTGGAGTTACAAAACAAAACAAATGAAAGCATACCAAAACTATTCTCTTTTATGTATTTCAGATATGGTCTTCTATTAGAGCAGGTGAACTTCCAGAGTACTTCAAAAATCAATTTCCAGCAGAGGTATGGGATTTTAATATATTTTTGGTACTGTATTAATCAAAAAAAAAACACCAAAAACCCAAACTATTGACATTTAAATTTTTTTTTCAGGCATCCATAATCAAAAAGATGCTTTCAACAGACCCTTCTGGAAGAATCACTATATCTCATCTACTTGACCTTCTTAATTATGTTGATAAAGAGAAGGCACTTAGAAATTATTCTTATTGAATGTCCCTTCACACTGTGTCAAATCCAGAGTTTGATGAATTTATTACAATTGGTGAAATGACAACAGATGTCAGAAGCAACAGCAAGACTTGGGGTGTGTCTTTTCCTTGGCCACTTCACCATTTATATCTGCCAGCTGCAACCAGGACAGGGCAAGTCTGCAAGAAATCACACAGTTTTTACCTGGAAACATAGGTTGTGGATGAGCTGGACTGTTTTGCACAATAAGTACCTGCTCCTTTTCCCCTTCGAGATCATGTTGTTGTGCTAAAGTGCTAACTGGGTTGTGCTAAATCCCTGCATGTGCTGCACCCATTAGCCCTTAAGGTTATCTATTGCTTTCCATGGAAGAACTGCTGTCTGGTGGTAGGTGACTCAAACCTTTCTGATTTGTTCAGTGATACTGTTAATAATTATTGGAATGCTCCATTAGTACCAAGACTAGTTTTGGCAGAAAAGGAAATAGGTGCACATTATTCTTCACTGAATTTCAGTACTATAAGTTTTCTTATCTCTCCACAGCTGCTGATGACCTAGCACCTTCAGTGCTCTAGACTTTAAACTTGTAAAATGAGGATTTCTGTAAATGTTAAACATTCAGCTTCTAGGAAATCTAATTTAGAACAAAGCTCAATTTTGGAAAACTTTAGGTTTTTATGGTGTCTTTTTTGGAAAGGAACATTCAAGGTGCTATTAATATAGGACAATTCTCTTCATTATAGGAAAATTGCCTCAGTAGTAACCATTTGAAATCCTAGGCTGAAAGAGCACTTTAAACATTCCCATGCTTCTAGGTTTTAGTCCCTTATTGTAATACTGAGGCATGCCTAATCCTGAGTAACTGTACTTAGTATCTCTGGTGTGCTCACAGCCAGCCCCACAAAAGGGAACAGCAGGTTCTCTGCTACTCTTCACCTGTGAAAAGAGAGGCACATTTGTGAAAAGACAGATGCTTGTCTTTGAACTCTATCTCGTCAAACTGTTCATTGATGTGGGGTCAACGTAACTCTGTAAGGGCAAACGAGCAGAGATTTCTAAGCAAAAAAATAGGTAATATGTAAAGTACTGTATGCTTTTTCTGATATGTTAAATGGGTTAAAAGTGGGTGACTGCTCTAAAAGAAATAGTACAGTATTTATATTCTGAGGGAAATTACTGATGTTCTGGTGCAAGTATTTGTTGCTAAATAAGAATGTGATTGTATAATTTTTAGGGCCTTACACTGCTTTCTTTTTTTCTCTTTATCATGAATGACATATATAGAATCATAGAATGGTTTTGGTTGGAAGGGACTTTAAAGATCATCCAGTTTCAACCCCCCCTACCCTGGGCAGCGACACTTTCCAGTAGATGACATTACTCAAGGCCTTGTTTGAACACTACCAGCAACAGGGTATCCACAGCTTCTCTAGGAAACCTGTTCAGTGCTTCATAATCTTCATAGTGAAGAATTTCTTCCTGGTATCTTATCTCAACCTTTCACTTTGAAGCCATTCCTCCTTGTCCTGTCACTACATGCCCTTGGAGAAAGTCTCCTTCCAGCTCTTTTAGCAGCCCCCTTTAGGTACTGAAAGGCTGCTCTAAGGTCTTTGCAGAGCCTTCTCTTTTCCAGGCTGAACAATTCCAACTCAAGCAACTTCATTTGCCAGTTCCCTCAGGACCAGTGGATGCATGTCAGCAGGTCCCATGGACTTGGGCATCTCTAAGTTCTTCAGATTTTCTTGAATGTAATCTTCTCCTTGACATCCCTGGCCAGATTGAATTCCATCAGGGCTTTATGCTTTCCTAACCTTATCCTTGACTGGCATACATAAAGTATTTCACTATGCTAAACTAATTAGTATTTCTTTGCAGTGGTCAAGATCTGTGAGAAATTATATATCCTTACAGACAGAATACTACTATTGCTGCTTTCTCTTCTCTTTAATCTATTGGTTAGATAAAAATAAACATATAAAATATGTTTAATCTATATAAATAAATTTGATCTATATAAATATATAATTGTTTTATCTACATAAAATTAACACATAGTTGGATTTGATGATCTTAAAGGTCCGTTCCAACCTAAACGATTCTATTAAACTATTCATAATATGAAAATGGACAATCTCTTGGCTGAATTTCCTTTACAGTTTTTGGACAGAGCAAAGTAGTATCATTACTTTCTTGCTGTTAAGTAATACTGTACCAGTTTGTAACAGTAGTTTGCATCAGGAGTTTTTGATATATTTTCCCTGCATAGTATTTGTATATTTCATCATTAACTTTTTATAAATGGCTAGTTATAGTACCGACTGCTGTTACCTAAAAATAAATGTATTTTATGTAAAAAAATGAAACCCCACCATCATGATCTAATTCTGTTTAATTATGGAAAATATTCATCTTTATGTACAACAGAATATTGGTTCAAGTAATATCACTGTCATGTTTCACAAGTTTTTTTTTTTCCCACCAAGTTTAAGATAGTAAGCAAAACCAGTCTGGTATTTAGGCATCTCTGTAAAGATGAAAAAACCTGGTTTAACACATTATGCAATAAAGTGATTGGCCAATAATTATGCCTTTACTCATACTTGAATTTTATTACCAGTTGGGCAGTGCATAAACAAGGATGTGAGAGACTGAACCTACCTCTCAATTATGTTAGTTCAATTACAAATACCAACTTTTAATTCCTATTAAATTGTGCATCAAACGGAAAACATGAATTTAGCTTGTCAACTTAAACTCTTCTTCTGCATACTTTGGTATGAATTCTTGAGTATGACATAGCTCCAAGCCTTTTAAAAAATACTATGAATTATACATACTTATCTAGGGCTTCTTCCTTTAGACTGGCTTTAGTCATGATCTGCAGCACTGTCTCCAGGACAGTTTGAAGATAAATCTTCAGAGTCTACAGGATAAGCAGGAAAAAAGTGAGTAATTGCAGCTCAGGGAAGGAAAAAATGGTTGCTAGAAGTATTTCTAGAATCCATGTAGAACAGATTAAATAGAATTCAAGGTTTACAAGTTAGTAACTCTCAATTTTGTTTTAAAACAAATTTAAAAACAAAGACAAATTCTGTACTTTGGTGTTGTGAAAGTGGATGGTGTTCTAATTGTTTCAGAAACACCTGCCAACTTCTGCAACTTTTTATGGTATTGGTTTTAATATCTGAATTATGTTTTCTCAAAACTAATTACATTTTAATATAAATTCAAATAAATTTCAGTATGGTTTGCTGTGTTTTGTTGTGTGTGGGTTTTTTTTTTTGTTTGCTTTTGGTTTTTCTGCATATAAACCTAAAACTCGGCTAACAATCACAATAACAATATGTACAAAGCTTTGTGCAAAAACCAGCAGCCTGGAAGGTAAATTTGCTATGTGGATTTGGAAGCTGCCGTAAGAGAAAAACCAAGGCTATATTCTACTGCTGGAGTCTAGCTGCATAAGCAAAGTAAAGCACCTACAAAAGCTTAGTTCACTCTCACCTTCATAGGTTGTTCCACACCAAATGCAATAGAAGTGCTTCTCTCTCAAATAGGCCGTCAGGATGTGCAGCTTTTCTGGTACCTAGAGATATGTACAGCTATGTGATGACCTGGGCCTCACATGACATAAACCACTTGGAGCTACTGGCTTGCTAAAACAAAGTGTTTAACCTAATGCTGTACACATTACAATACTGGAGCTCAGTAAGACATGAAGTTTCCCACATTTGTAGAAGAGTGCACAGGAATTCCTGATGTCTGGAAAGCTAATCCTTCTTTCCAGCTAAAAACCTACACTGACCAGAGAGCTAAAAATATTACTTAGCTCCCTGATTTCATGTATATGGTATCTTCTGGGGATTTTTTCACATCTAATCTCTGCCAATTGAACACATAGGCCAACAGGTGTGTAACCTAGCTCTTAAAAAATACATATTTCCAATGCTCATCTTGAGATAATCTGTGAAGCATTTTCAGAAATTAGTGACTCTAAAATTCCAGTCAAAATTAAAACTCAAAAGCAAATATCTGTGATCTTGTGTATCTTGGGTAAGGCAAAAAAAAAAGTTAAAATTTAATTTCTAGGCTAATTTTTTCAAAGATCAGCCTCAAAACACATGAGCAATATATCACTGGTTTAATATTTTATAATTTAGCATGTCACTGCTATGAAAGTCAGTGCTCTGGGATTGCAAAGAGACCCTTTACTACAGTGTGGGAAACATGTATGTATATATACACACTGTTTCAAGTAATATTAAATTTAATTTTGAATTGAGCAATTAATTCAATTGAAGACCTTAAACTTACACTTAAGTCTGAGCTTGTGCATTCATCTTCCTCGTCTTCCTCATCCTTTTTGTCTTCCTCTTCAGGTTCTATCCAAAACCAAGTCTCCTTGGGAACATCAATATCCTTAAATAACAAGGGATTTAAATAGAAATTATGTCTCTTTTTAAGTTTTCTTGTAAAATGCTGGATAAAAGTAATTTCTAGGAAGTGAGCTGTTAGACTTTAAAACTTGCATGTATAGTATAACCAAGAATTACTAAGGCTGTAGGTAAGTACAGCAGTCCACAAGACTTTTTTAAACTTTTTCACTTTTTTTTTTTAACAATGTCAATGCTAACAACTAGTTCTGTTTCATCTGTGTTTGGTATGTGCAAGGCTACACAGCAATGTAATCTCACACCAAGCCTGTGAGCAGATACCCTTGTTTATCAGTTGAAGATATGCCCCAAGTTATGTTATCAAGAGATCACACAGTGCTTCATAATTCACCTCAGGAAAAGTTAAAGGAAGCAAAGTAAACAAGGATGATCTAAGCTTAATTTAGCTGACTTAATTTGAAGCAAACTAAGTAATATTGAATAATCTCAGTGGTATTAACCTCTACCTGGTTAATAGAGGGGGGCAAAAGAACCCTTTAAGTTTTCCAGTGGCAAAAATTCATAGTGGTTCACTACTATTACCCATGTTATTCCTTGCATGTGGAAGGTACTTAGTTTTGTGTAACTTTTTTTGTTTGCTTTTAATGCTACTTTGGTGAATTTGCTGACTCCCTGAATGATGATCCCCATTTTTGGAGGTACTAAAGATCTGCCTGGTCCTGGACAACCTGCTTTAAGTGACTCTGCTTGAGGAGAAAGGCTGAACACAATGACTTCCAAAGCCAATTCCCAATGTCAATCACTGCATGATGATGTTGCTCCCTCACTTGAAGCAAACAGCACCATTATATAGGAAGGCCTGATACTGGCTACTGGAAGATATGCAAACAGCTCAGAAGTAACCACAAAAATCCAGAAGCACAACCACAGGTCCTAATGTAAGTTACCATGAGGTTGTTGTGCATCTTCAACTATCTTAATGGTACAGACATAGACTTTGAAATATTTTAAGAGGACTGAAGTGTTGCCAAACACCAAGACTTAAGCTAGTTACCCCACAATTTTAGAGAACTTCCAAGAACTGAACCACTACATTGCAGCCTGTATCTCTAACCTCTTAATTCTTCCTTCCAACCCTCCAGAAAATCCCCCAGGACTCACTTTTTGCATATCTAGTTGCTGGCAGGCCCTCTGGCTTTTTCGCAGGTCCCCTTCCATCTTACGTTCTTCTTGTTTGGTTTTGAATCTTATTCTGTTAAGAACAAGCAGAAGTAAATAAGCAGGCAGACACACAGTGACAGATGCATTACAAAACCCCAAAATCTAAGATTCTATTCCTACTAATTTTCTCAGACCTGAACAACATTGAATTTAAGTCATTCTGACATTATTTCTGTGGGAGCACACTTGTATTTCTTGGGAATTACACCTTCAAGACACTTTTTTTGACCACACTACACTGTTTCTTCATTAGATTTTCCTAAGACATAAAAAACTGGTTCACTAAACATCTGCAAAAGATAGAGCCTTTCCTCAGCTTCTCCATATATTACAAGAAGATCAGGAGAAAACCAAAACATTACAATCTTTAAAAATGTACCCTGACTTTTAAAACCATTATACCAACAGTGCTCAGGAATATCTGTGGATTTTATATTTCAAAATATGTTTCTCCAATTAAAAAAGCTGCACATGACTTGAGAAAAGTTAGTATCTATGTTGTTTGCTTTATTAACAATTACAAAACTAAAAGGTGCAGCACATGCTTTTAGCATTACAGTGTTCATCTGCTTTTGCTTTAGAACTGAGAAACAATTCCTCTGCATTGTAACTCTCCCCCTTCATTCAAAACATTCAAAAATACTACCACATTAAAAGAATAACCAAACACCAGCAAAAGAATTGCTATTTAGACATTCCGTGGAATATCAGTCATATGACTTTACCTGAACTGATCTGCAGCTTGTTCATTTGCTTGTTTTTTCATATGGAGTTTTTGTCTATAGTTTTCCAGTTTTTCTTCAGCTTTTCTCTTTTTTAATTCCTCATGACCAAGCCCACTTCTGCCTATGTAAGTTTAAAAGATGAATGTAAGCAATTGAGAAGCTCTGATAAGTAACTAAATAAATCAGAAAGCACTACAAACCTGTTTTTATGTTCAGAGGAATAGGTTCAACAATGCCTTCTCCTGTGAGAGAAAAAAAAAAGTCAATTTAAAAACCAGAGATTTTTCAAACAATGATTTGTGCAGTATATTCAAGTAGGTATTTGCCATTATTGTGATTTTTTTGCTTGGAAGTTGAAAACTTCCCAATCAGTATACATTTAGTGCATTACAAATGACACAGCTGTACTGGAAAGTCCCTCTCTTTTTTGGCTTGTCTGCTGGAATCCTATGTACTTTTTTGTGACAGGACCAAACTGAAAGAAAAGGCGTTGACATGACAGGTGCAAGATGCCTGTGATGAAGACTGCTTTGTTACTGCCTTCTGGAGCCTTTTCATTCTGCAATCTCACAACAATGATGAAGAATAAAAAGAGTCTGTCTGGGCCAGTTCATTGTGGTTATCTGCCAGAGATGCTGAACTGGCACAGCAGTTATTAATTCCTTGTTTTACTGATTTTACTTCATCCATTAAGGCTTCATAAGGGCAGGCCAGTGTGCACTGTTTCTTTTTCAAAATCCACCTATAAATTTCAAGAGGGTCTGATGGTTTTTTTTTGAACACTTTTAGCTTTGCAAAACCATCAAAACATCCTTAATGCAATTCCTGTAGGTATGAAGGTACACAAGTGCACTTACTGAGCTGCAAGTGCCGCTCGTCCCTTGCATCCCTCAACAGTCTGTAGCATTTTTACTTCAGTTTTAGGGATTTGCTCTCATATTTTGTTCTGTCATGGCACCTTCACAGTTCTGTAATGCTATGGCTCTCCAAGAGGCACTTACTGACCTGTCAACAAATGAAGTGACAGCTGCAGTCTGTAAAATATTAAGGTATAACTGAATACAGACATACACTTCCAGAGAGCGACAAACTTACCACTTTTGCCAAGGGCCTGGCCGCTCTTGTAGCCCATCTTCTGGAGCAAAGCAAAGCCTTTGTTCTCGTTGCCCAATGCACTTTTCAATACCAAGTCACGTCTCTCTTTTTCTTCTTCTTTTATGCTTTTTTGTCTGTTCTTCTCATTGGCTTCTTTTTGCTTTTCTTCTTTCTGAATAGCTTCCTTCACCCGCCTCACCATGGGCAAGCCTGGCCTGACATCCTGTCTGCGGGTTAGTAATTCCAGCAAATATTAACGTGTTTCTTCCTTTTTTAACAGGTTTACAATCACTTAAGAGGGGTGAAAAAAAAGACCTGCCTACTTACTTAAGAAATAAATCAGACATATAGTCTTCCTCTTCATCTCCCTCCATGCTTAGCACGCCTCTATGCCGACGCCTCGCCTATGGACACCGTCAGTGCGCGTTACCGAGCACTTTATTTCTCTGTGCGTCCCCTGCGAGGTGGGGGACGGGGGAGTCGAGGGACGAAAACACCCGAACCCGCCGGGCCGGGCTGTCCCCAGCCCCGGGGCACCCACGCCCGCCCCCAAGCCCACAGCGCGTCTGCCCGGGCTCCGCTACGGCCACGACGGGCGGCCGCGACGCCGCTCCACGCCCGGGAGCCCCCGCGAGCTGCAGCCGAGCGCCAGGAGCAGGGACAGCGGCGGGAGCAGCCCGGGAACCGCGCACCCACCGGGCCCGGCCCGGCCCGGCCGCTCCGCGGCGCCTGCGCGGGGCCGCCCCCGCCCGCCGGCGCCTGCGCCTCTCCCGCTTCCTGCTGCACGGCCGCGGTGCCTCCGCGCGACCGGGCTGCGTCGGGGCCGGCTTGGGGCAGCGCCGCCCGTGTCCCCCTCATCGCCCCTCATCGCCCGCCGGAGCCGGGCACGGCGGGGGCCGAGGCGGCCGAGCTCACCGGTGATGGTGCCGAGGGCGAGCGCGGCGCAGCGCGCCCACGCCTGTCCGTGACCGTGACCGGCCCCCGGGGCCGCGGTGTCGCGCCGGGTGCAGCCCGGAGCTGGCGGGACGCGGCCGGCGCTCGGCAGGAGCGTAAGTGACCGTGAGCGGCGCGGTGCGGGCCGGCGGCTGCGGCGGAGCGGGGCAGGCTCCGCGCTCCCCCTCGGCGCTGGCCGAGGTGTGGGGGTCGCTGTGCGCGTCTGCGGGGGGGGGGTGAGCGCCGGGAAAGCAGCGCTGGGAAAGCAGCGCCGGGAAAGCAGCGCCGGGAAAGCAGCGGGCATCGTTCCCCTGGCATCGGCTCCTCAGCGGCATTGCCTGAGCATCCATCGCTGACGGCCGGCGCTGCACCGCTGCGGTACCTCCTGAGGGGCTTTCAGAGCCAGGCATGATGCCCTGAGAGCTGCTGCAGCTTACTGAAGTTGCCGATACAGGTAGAGAACCCAGGAACGAAAACCTTTTCACCTGCTGGAGTTCTTCAGGAGTGTGTGGCTTCGCCTAAAGTTGCCTGTTTCTCGGCTTTCTCACTTCACTGAAATCCACGCGTGATGAAGTTACAAGTAGTTGATTTAGGCATAGGAAAACATCTGGGGAATAGAAAGGAACGTTTTGGAATCTCTAATGCTCCAGCATGCCTCGCTGGCTGCTGGTTGGCTTTGGCTCTGCATCCCGCGGGAGATCACAGTGTATTTATTTCTTGTAACATTCACAGCAAGATCCTTGCCAGGATCGGTAGCACTCGGTAGGCTTCTCACTGCTTTTTGGAGCAAACCTTTGGCCAGTATCAGTGAGCTTTGGATTGTCTATGTAAGTAGCTCTGTGTTAGACTGACTCTTCAGTTAGCTGAATATTTGTGTAATTATTCTTGTGTCTGATGCCTTGTGCTTCACCAGCACAGCTGAGTGTATGTTGCTTAGAGCCTGTGTTTCCTACATTTCAGATGAAATGGGGAAGGTGCATAAGGTGTCCATGGCTCTTACGGCCAGGGGCAAATGAAACCTTGTATGTGGGGAGGAAAAGGAATCATGAGCTGTGCTGTCCAACAGTGCTCATGGTACTTTTGTGCTGTGTGGGTGTGACAAGCAGTGCAGATCTCTGGGATGATATCCAAAGAATCACAGTGCCATCATTCATTGTGTCTCTGCTCTCGTGTAAAGGTGTTTTGAGGTGATGTGTCTGAGTTACTGACAGGCAATGCCTTCTCAGTTCTTTATAAATGTAAAGAAAAAACAAAAGAAACCCAATGGAAAATGTCTTCAGAGGAGTTAGGGAGGTCAGTGTGTGCTTCTTTCCATATGTGGCTCTTCCACCTTTGCTGGAACTGTATTCTGTGAGAAATAGGCAAAGTGCTGAAGTGCAGGGAACAACCTTAGCATTAAATACAGTGTGATGCTTTCGTTTCATCATTAAGGTGGATTTAGAATAATACATCATTAATAATATGGCATTAATATGTCTTCTTACTAATGTCTCAGTTGGGGACTATTTAAAAAAAATCAATTTAAGCCATTTCATTTAACTTTAGGATCATGAATGAGGAAGCAGCTGAGAGCTCTTGAGAGCAAAAGTGGAGCAGTGCAGCTGTCAAAAGATGATGCCTGTTGAAAGCTGATGTCTTACATAATACTATGTAGTTGTGTTGCATTCTCTTTTTTTGCCTGGGATCCTAGTTTCAGCATCTCCCTATTCAGGTTTTGGGGTTGGGTTGCTTTTTTGCTTCTTGGGTTTCTATTTGCTGAAGGTTGTTGATTTAATGTTTTGATTTCGGGTAATTTTTTTGAGTTTTTTTCCTTCTGTCAGCTCTGCGTTCAATAGCTACACTTTTCTTCAGGTGGTTTGCTGAGATGAGGTTGGCAGAGCGTTTGCTTACACTGACAGGGTGCTTTTGGTAGTGTTTGATGCCAGCCCCATTGATTGAGCAGGATCACCAGTGTTCCATCTGCAGGATTTTGCCTGCTGGGGAGACCTGCAGTAGTTTGGCTGCTGCTTGTGTTTTGGGCTGTCAGCCCTAAGGTTGCTGGATTTCAGGGAGCTTGCTTGTCCAGCACTTAAAGCAAGACTAATGGGATCAGGGAAATCTTAGGTCACTGATGCCAAATCCTATCCCTGTTCCTGCTTCTCCCAAACTTGTGTTGGCTGGACATTCCTACTTGTGTCAGGCTCATCTTCTCAGCTTGGCTGTTGGAGGGTGTGGAGAAGGGAGCCAGGTTCATGCCCCAGCTTTGAGAGTGTGCTCAAGGGTCTTGACTTGCAGCAATCCTTTTTCTCTTTCATGTAAGTGGAGCCAGTGAGATGATTCCTTTACCTTCTTTAAACAGGGACTTCGGTATATTTTTCTTGGCTGAGAGTTTGTGCCCTGAAATTGCCTGTAGGTGCTCTTTTTACAATTGACAGTTCTGTTCCCTGAAATACTAATGAATGGACTCAGTTTGCAAATATGTGAGTAGCTTTTATTTGGGACTATTTAGCTAAGTCTAAGCAAGCTGAATATTTTAATTTGATTTTCAAAGCTTTGTACTGATGTACTGTACTTTATACTAACATTTGCATTTTTATTTTAGAGTTTCTACACAAATTTGCAATAAAATTGGAATTCAACCCATTATGGAGCTGGCTCACAGTTTGTTACTGAATGAGGAAGCATTAGCTCAAATCACAGAAGCAAAGAGACCAGTTTTTATCTTTGAATGGTTGAGGTTTTTGGATAAAGTGCTGGTAGCTGCTAACAAGGTAATTTAATGGGTTTTTTTTTCCCCTTATTTCTAAATAAACTTTCTTTTAAAAAGCATTTGTATTAATTTCTTGCCAGAGAAAGTTTACAGGTAATGGCCAGATGGCACCTGTATGGTTTCAGATTCAGCCTGAAGAGCCTGTGTGCTAATTTGTAGATTTTAAATGTTTAATTTTAGGCAGTCAGTAGGCAGCTGGTAAGTATTTTTAAAAAGTAAAAATGAAATAGGACAGCAGCTAATTCTGAGCATTTAGCATCTGTCTCTGCTGTTGTTGAATGCATCTCATGCCTCTCTGAGACAATTTGCTGAGTTATATACAGTTGGGAGTGGTATAAAGTTTACTTCCATTTCTTGTAGATTTTCCTGGATTACACAGTGGATTAAACTATTTTTCTTACTTATTTTTGATCTGTTAACAGACAGATGTCAAGGAAAAACAGAAGAAACTTGTAGAACAGCTAACAGGACTCATCAGCAGTTCTCCTGGGCCACCCACACGGAAGCTGCTTGCAAAAAATCTGGCTGCTCTCTACAGCATTGGAGACACATTTACTGTTTTTCAGACACTTGACAAGTGTAATGACATCATCAAGAGCAAAGATGACACTGCAGCCTACCTGCCCACCAAACTGTATGTTTGGGGAAAGGGGAATGATTTTTAAGCCAAGTGGTCCTGGGTATCACAAAGAACCTGCCTGTATATGTGCACACTATGTTTATTTATATTTTGTGTGATTGTTTGGAGTTACATATGCCTCATACAGGTAGCAGAGAAAAGTGCTGGATTGAGGTTGTGGAGGGCAGGACTCAAAGGTGACACATACATGTCTCTGTGAAAGTGAAATGGTTTTCTCTAGGCAAGGTACTGTGTTATGACTCTTCACCTGCTTAGGCATGGAGAAGATAACCATTAATGAAGGCTTTCCTCAAATGGAATTGCTGCTGATTGTGCTCAGCTGTCCCATTGAAGGTGGAACCTGCAGATTGTCAAACCAGAGTGTTGTCTGTGCCTAGAGAATTGCAACCAAATACTCAAGTTTTTTTCCCATCAAACATTGCCTTTTCTATTCCCCTACCACGCTAAGCTACGCAGGTCTCTCAGGCAGATTCTCTACATGTGGATATGTGTGTGCATGGATGTGTGATCCAGTTTGTCTTTAGTCATAGGAGCAGTCTCGTTGCTAGGAATTTGGTTAATGCCACAAACAACTTCCACTGAAACTGTTTCTGGTACTTTCCCATGTAATGCTTTGTATGTTCTTGGTGTCTACTGAACCCAAATTTGGTCTTGCCTTCAGACATTATGACAACAATAGAATTTGACAATAAAATCTGAAATAGTCACTGTTTGGGCAGATACTGTCCTCTTATTTCTAGCTCTTGCAGCTGTATGAGGAACTTGTGTAAGTGGGAAGTGTTTTCTACTATAATATGCTCTGAAATTTATACTACAAAGTCATAGTCCAGAAGGTTTTTTAATGGACACATGCCCATTAAAGGGGAGGCTGTAATGAGTTTGTGATGTAACTTTGCTAAGATACTATTTAGCCAGCAATTACGGATTTCAAAAAAAAGCCTCATTCCTTTGTAATGAAAAAGTGCATGTGTTCAGGAGCTGCTTCTGTGGCTGTCCTGGAACAGTTTGTGTATATAAATGCAGTGTGGTGATAACTAGGTATTCGTAATCTCAAACGGCAGAGCAAGAAAAATATGTGAATAATTGGATCCAGAGATTTTGCAGTGCCTGTAAATTTTCCTGTATTATGCAATAATTTTTGCATTTTAAGTTCTTAGTCTTCAAAAAAACCCATATTTCAGTATCTACAAAAATGTGTCAGGTTGTATTGCAGGCTAGAGGCTTTCTTGCTTAGCAAAGAGACAGTTTATTGAAACACAAAACCCTGATCTTGCTGGGATTTCAGCCTGTCTTGTTTTCTCCAGAATTTTTTACTCTATGTGTAGATCCTATGGTAATACCTTTCAAATGTGTTTGTATTCTTAAAAGCTGGTAACTGTTCTGTTGCTTTTTTTGGTAAACAAAAAATTATTCCAATGGACTGTGTAAACAGTCAGTATAAGTAGTGGATAGCAAAGAGATTTTTATTCGTTAATGTTGATTAGCACATACATTTCTATTTAACTATTTGTTTTCATTTGGAAGATACATTAATATGTGTACTCTTTTTCTCTGTTTTCTCATAGGGCTGCTGTGGCATGTGTTGGAGCATTTTATGAAAAAATGGGGAGAATGCTGGGTAGTTCTTTTCCAGAAACTGTGAATAACCTGTTAAAGTCTCTGAAAAGTGCAGAGGTAAGTTTCAGTTTGTTTATGTGGTCTTAATTCCATTTTAAAATGAAACCTGCTTCCTCCAGCATTGTTTGCCAGGTTGTCTAGATTGTTTTTCTTCTGCACTAAAAGGTGCAAATCACTTACCTAGCTAGTTTCAAGTCTACTGCAGGAAGTTTAGACTTTATCATGTGAATATTGTAATAGTTACTTCATAGTGGTGTCAATAATTAAAATTCAGAAATGACTGTATCTGTCATTTCTAACTACTGTGCTAGGGTTTTTGCCTATGTACTCTGAATAAACATTTAGTTGTTAAAATTAATAATGAATGCTTAAATTTTGTGGGGAGGTTATTACTCTGCATGTGAGCAGAATACATTGTGTCCTGAAAAGAGAGTGTGTCATAATGTTGAGAGAATGTATCCTGGGCTGCCAGTGGGTCTGTTTTTTATGCAAATAGCTCTTTATGGACAAGTTGGAATACTGACTGTATGGCTCTTGTGGTGGCAGCTGTTTTCTTCAGCTGTGTTGTTTACCTGTGTGATTGTTTATTTATTTATTTGTGTATGTGTGCTCTCAGAGTGTAAGTACCTGCCCGTGTGCAGGTATAGCATGAAACTGCTATATTACTTGAGTTTCCCATTCTCTCTTACCAGCTGCTTTTTCTTTTTTCGCCCCAAATCTGCAGTTGATAAATAGTGGGGCAATGCAGAAGCATTTTCCCTAGAGCCAGTTTGTTGGCTTGCCTGGGTTCAATTTATGTCACAACTGAAAGACTTTAAGTAAAGCTGTGTGTGGTGTTTACTTCTTTTTAAAATGAGCTATGTATCAGTGATATATGCCTTTATTTTCAACATTTGCAAAAGCATTCCTGCATAGAAGCAGGAAAATGCATAAGTATACACCTGGTTCTTAATGTAACTGCTGTGTCCACATTTTTACATCAATGTTTTTGTGTGTGTGCAGTCTCAGGGCCGCAGTGAAATCCTGATGAGTTTGCAGAAAGTCCTCAATGGACTTGGAGGAGCAGCAGCTTCTTGTCACCGTGACATTTATAAGAATGCCCGGTCTCTGCTGACGGACAGATCGATGGCTGTGCGCTGTGCAGTGGCTAAGGTGGGTGTCTTCTCACCAGCCACACACGTTCTCGTGCTGTGACTAGGGAGTGCCTGCACTTGAACTGGCACCTGTTGTTCAGGAAGGGAAATTTGGTTATTAGTTGGACAAGGTGAGTCTTTTAGTTTGCACCAGAGGCTCAGACATTTGACTGGTACTGTAGTACTGTATTCCCCACTTGATAAAAAAGTATGAGATAGAATATGTTATCTGTGAGCCTCAGTGGGAGTGGTTTTTGGTAACATGGTTCTTGTGTAGAGCTTTCTTTTAATTTTTTAGTTTATGTATTAGCCTCTTCCATGACTCTTCTGATTGTTTAATCAGCTAAGATAGTTGGCACGTGGGAGAGTGTTTCTAAATTAATTCTTGAAATTTTCATATTAAAATACTTTCTGAATAAACCTGACGATTGCAGCCTGATACTTAGATAAAATGTAAGAATGGTCTCCTGGTGCTTAGCAAGTCTATTTTCCCTACAGTGTCTGCTGGAATTACAGAATGAAGCAGTGTTTATGTGGACAGCTGAACTAGAGAACGTTGCAACGCTGTGCTTTAAAGCTCTGGAAAACTCAAACTATGGTGTGCGAGTTGCAGTATCAAAGCTTTTGGGGACAGTCATGGCTACAGCACTGATACCAAAACAAGCAACAGGTATGAGCCCTTCTGGATTCCATGTCTACAGTGGCACCTTCAGTACCATGTTACATTGACAGTGCTGCATGATACATTGTTGTTCCAGTAGATGGTAGCTTGTAGATGGATTGTTTGTTTTTATAAACATTAAGCTAAAAAGAGTGCAGAATTTCTGTCATAGAAAGAAAGGACAGAACAAACTATCAAAAACCACCTGGGAGAAGTGGCTTTTTTTTAAATGTGCAAGTAAATTTTTATCTGAAATATTGGGTAGATTTGTTTTTGCAGGACAATTTTGAATTAATAAGTCTGGTTTCAAGATCATTGCTTGTGTTGGTTGGAGCTTTGGGAACAAATAATTATTTTTCTTTTTAAAAAGTGATGCAATTACTTTTCTTTTTAAAAAGTGATGCGGCAAAATGTGAAGAGAGCCACACTTGAGGAGGTCTTGGAGCTCATGGCCACAGGATTTCTGCGAGGGGGATCTGGGTTCCTGAAGAGTGGTGGAGAGATGTTAAAAGTGGGAGGATCTGTCAATAGGGAAGTGCGAGTTGGTGTTACCCAGGTTTGTAAATTTTTTAATGAAGTAAAATTCAAACATAATTCCTTTTAGTAGGAAAAATATGCATTTTTATTCTCTATTTCTGTGTAAGTTCATTTACAGGTCTAATTTGACTCTTCTGTTTTGTGAGATGTACATGAGGTATCATTCCCTGATCTACTTTCTTCTATTATTGATAGGCAGTAACAACAGATTAAAATAAGAGCTAAGGAAAATTTACTAGATCAGTGTATATTAGGTGAGATTAACTTGCAAAAATATTAGAAAACTTAGTATGTTAAAGACTTTAGTTCCTTTTTAAAATTTAGTTTCTTTTTAGAGAGGGTGCTCTGTTACTCTTTTGGGGCACCTGTATGTGGAAGCTTCTCTTGTCTGAGAGAGAAAGGTGGTGGCAGCATCTCTTCAAATTCAAACATTCTCATGCTGACATGTATTTCAATATGCTGCAGTACCTTCCCAGAATCCAGATTCTTTGATCATAGGTTATTTTGTGAAACCCTTTATTATTTTGTCTCAGCCTTTTTCACGTGAACCTGGTGAATATTCCAGGTTTTCATTGTGAACTGGAACACGTTGATGTTGCTTTTATTTACATGGTGTTCTTAACTTTTTTAGAAAGAGGCACATTTAAAGCAATGAACTGGGTTTTTTGCTGTCATCCAAAGTGTATTTTATGCATCACAGTACAGGGGCTACCCTTGGTACTGGAGAAAGTTGAGTTTCAGCAGCAAAGATGTGAATACTGAATTGGTTCGTGCTGAGTAACCTCATTAGGGTTGCTTATTGCTGACTGGTGTTGCTACTATTGTGCCTTAGAGCCTGGCTGTAGTTTCACACAGCCTTTTGTTTCTGTTTTAACTGGGTTGCTGTGTGACTTCTGGGTCTGCAGGCCTACGTTGTGTTTGTTACAACGCTGGGAGGGCAGTGGCTGGAGCGCAACTTTGCCACCTTCCTGTCCCACGTGCTTGACCTGGTGTCCCATCCTCGTGCAACCCAGACCCACGTGGAGGCTGTGTACTCTCGAAGATGTGTGTCCTTTATCCTGAGAGCAACTGTGGGCAGCTTGCTGGGGGAGAAAGCACAGATTGCAGCTGCCAAAGAAATATGTCAAGCCATTGGTAAACAAATGAAAGCAGTGGGTGAGAACCATTTTTCTTCATTCAAGACCACTTGAAAGTTACTGTCATTTTAGTGAGGCAGCCATTTTTTAGCTTTCTTCTACTGGGAGGAGTAATTTTGTTCTTATGGGAAATGATAGTTCATCTGCTTTCTGTTTCAAATGTTCAAAGGTTGAGTTGTGCTTCAAAAGTGATTGTATGACACTGGCTGGTTATCCCAGATAGCAAATGCATTGTCAAAACCCTAGAATGTAAGTGGAGAAGAAAACTATGCATTTGCCATCTATCTTGGGATAGACTGTATTGAAAGTCATGCAGAGTTCTTTACTAACAGTGTTAAAAATCCTGTTGCTCAAGATCTTGTAGATCCTTGTGTCTCCCCTGCTAATATCCATACTAATGTCTAATTGGATTTTGTGATGAAAATTATGTAATCTGAAGAATATGACCCCTTTGCAGAATATGGAATCACTTAGAGAGCTAACAAAACTCTCTTGGCATCTGTTTCTTATGAAAGGAAGTAGCTCAAGCTGAGATTTAAAAGAGTAAATTAGAAATACCCATTATTTTATTTACCAAATATATCTTTCTTTTCTGCTGTCATCTAATTGGATTTTAAGACAATGCTTAACACGTGAAAATGGATTTGATTTAAAAACTTTTGCAGGTTCTTCTTGTAACAATTTTTTGATGGGGTAGGCATGAGACTTTAAAAGGTTTCTCATTACTGTAAGTACTAATTCCAAGAAAACAAGTCTATTGAAAATGCTGTTTCTGAGAGGAAACAGTTGCAGAAAATACTCCTCCTGCCACTTTGTCAAAGTTGCAGGAAATTCAGTTGCGTATTTGGATAGTTTGTAGAACTTACATATTTTTGAGGATTTCTCATGAATGTGATGAAAAATGGGAAGGGTTTTTCGGTTTTTACTTGGTAATAATTGTTTCCCTTCATATACAGCAGACCATTCTCTTAAATTTCTTCTGTAGTAGACACACAAACATTAAGCTGGTATTGAAGTCCCTTTTTGAGGACATAGTTGCTGCTTCTGGGATATTTTGTAGGAGGACATACTATGGGATCAAGGAACTCAATTGGATAACACTGAGATGATTAGAAATTATGATTAATTATTTACTAAAGGTCTGTTTTTTAGTTTCACTGAACATACATGCAAGCAAATTTGTATGCAGAACCTAGATATGTCAAGATTGCATATTTTGTTACTGTATAAATGCACACATACACTGTTTGTCCTACTTCTTAGCGCTTTGCTATCCACAGTAGCTGCTGGGCATCTGTTTTTTATGGTCTTTGGACAACTATGTTTGGCTGATAGCTATAAAATTCTTTCCCTGCTGAGTGTGTTTGTTTTGTTAGTTTTCACTGTGACCAGACTTGTGCTTTTGTTTTAACGTAGGATTGATGTCAAAATGAAACTGTCACTTTCTGTCCTGTGAATGCTTGGGTGGGATTCTATTCATAATTAAGCAAGACATTCTTGTTTTCTTTTCTGCAGAAGCAGTAGTGAATGATGCTAACAGTGAGAATAAATCAGGAGCTGCTGATGTAGCTGCAAGCCAGCATGTAATGGTGTGTGCCCTCCAGGAGCTGGGTAGTCTGGTTCAGAGTCTGAATGCTACTGCATCTCCTCTTATTCAAGAACCCTCTATTGGTATGCAAATAAATGGAAATAGATTAAGTGAGGCATTTGAGTAATGAATATGAAATATCATTAAATCTAGTTAAATAATCAATGAATATGAAATAAATAAATCTATGAAATTGGTATTTCCTGTAGTACTCCAGATAGCTACATTTGTCCACCTCACTGTGTGTAGTACCCTAACTTTAGTTCAAGTCTGACCAAGTATTAAACAGCTGTTTGGATAGGAGTCTTTTTGAAGCTCTTTCTGAGGGTGAGTGAAATGGTAATTTTTGGTATTGGTTTGTTTACAATAATGGTTTTGTAGGAAATACGTTGTTTTGCTATGTAAGGTCTGAAACATTTGTTCCTGGAAAACATTGCCTTTAAATACCAAATTTCTGTGAGGAGGCAAAAGTATTTTGTTGAGATGAAGCTGTTGGTAGGCCCCTTTAAAAGAAGTAGTTCTTTGGCTGAAGTTGGTTGGGATTTTCTTCTTGTTTGTTTCAATATCTGAATCCACATTTATTTTGTAGTGCTACAGCTTTAAGTTTTTTGAGTTTGTGGAGGCTTATGTTTTTTCCACTGGAAGTACGAGCTTCTTTAGACACTTCATCATACAGATTGTTGTCTTGTTGCATATGACATCCTTCCCATACTCATTTTGTGCCAGCTTTGGAGTAGGGAAGGCTGCTCATATTTATTCCTTCTGGCAGCTGTGTCCCATAAGAACAGAGGGGACTGTATCTCAGTATTATTTCTGTTAGCTGTGAACTCAGCAGGTAGAAATTGTTCACAGCTCCAGAGAAAGCAAGCAGTAGTGGGAGCTTTGAAGACTTGGACTAAAGAAAATCCATCCAAGAAAATATTTGTGGGGAGACAAATGGAACTGAAGGGTGCAGTTAGAAAGTGGGATTAGGTAGCCACAGGAGTTTGGAGAGTGTAGAAGGATATAAACTTGCTGCAGGGTGGACAGCACCACGTCAAAAGCAGAGTACAGGAGTCAGTGACATCTACAGCATGTGCTTGGCTACAGTGTGGAGCAAACCCAAAGATCAGTGTTATTGTTGGTCTGTTACTGGCAAACTGTAAAATATTATGGGAATTGTCTCATCCAGTGCCTGTTCTCTTCTATAGTCCTACTGCCTCTTTTCAGTGTTTAAGTATTAGGAGTCAGTGCAGTGCTGTGCTCCACCTTTGCTGACAAAACCTGATGGAGAGCAGATAATGCTAGTAACAAGTACCATCTTTCCTGAAAAGGCATAATCAGCAAATCTAAGTACTTTAATTCTAACTTTCTTAACTTTCACATTGGCTGTCTAGTATTGATTCAGTTTACTTCTCTATGTATATTAAAAAGCATATGTATATTAAAAAGTGCATCATAAGTTAAAGACTGCAACCTCTCGTTTCTGTAGGTCTGTTGGAGACAGTAACTTCAGTTCTTCTTCACCCCAGCATGGCTGCTCGGCTGGCCGCTGCCTGGTGCTTGCGGTGTGTCGCTGTGGCATTGCCCTTTCAGTTGACTCCATTTTTAGACAGATGTGCAGAAAGACTCAACAATCTGAAGACCTCCCCTGAAGCTGTTAGTGGCTACAGTTTTGCAATGGCTGCTTTGTTAGGTGGTGTGCATCAGTGTCCTCTAGGCATTCCTCATGCCAAAGGAAAGGTGAGATAGTGAGTGTTTTATCTGTGGGTGCACTAAAAGATACCTTTTTATCTACAAGTAAAAGCTTTGCAAAATGGGTGGCATGCTAATGAGCATTATTGAAACTGAGCTTGTGCCTTGTGCGAGAGTAGTGGCCAGAGCACATGGTTTTAGAATCTCAGTTGCAATATTTAACAGCTCTTTTCTTCTTTCAAATTTGATGAAGAGAAATTGAAATATTGAAAAATTGCTGGAGAGAATATTGCTGGCTTTGTTATCATACAAAAAACACCAATCATCAGCATGAAATGTAATCTGCATTCGTTCTTTATGGAAGGTCAATTCCAATGATTTGAGAACATCTTTAGTCTGTAAGAGTGAACAAGTAGAATAGCTTGCAGTGGCCTCATTTATGTTTCTAAAGGCCCCTGTGTTTTGCTCTGCTGCAGATGGTGGTCAGTATTGCTGAGGATCTGTTACGAACTGCTGCACAGAACAGCAGGCTCTCCTTGCAGCGGACTCAAGCTGGATGGCTTTTACTTGGAGCACTTATGACTTTAGGTTTGTAAAAATAGTTTGATTTTTCTTTTTATTTTAAAGCTTGTCCAACACTTCTGATTATCTGCTCTGACAAATGGTCTTTACACATAATGGGCTCATTATCCAGCACAAGAGTATTTATATAGGGGAAGCAGAGTGAAAGTGCACTTCAGCAACATTGTGTTGTGGAGAAGTGAAATATTAGTCCTTATCTAAGCTGAAGTATGGTAGAAGGTGTCATACCTAAAAAAAAAAAAATCCTGTTCTGGCTTTAGAAACCCAGCCTTTAGTCATTCTCTGAAAAGGCAAAATTACCCTTGCTCTTTCTTCCTTAATACTGTGGTGCTGAAGAAATGGACAGTAAATGAAACCCAGTGAGCATTCCAACAAGTTGCATGTGTGTCTCTAGGTAGACAGCAGCACTGTGTAGAAGAGTTGTCAGTTCAAAAGCCCTTTGGTTTTCTTGTAAAAAAGCCAGCCTCATGTTTGTATCTGCCATTACAGAAGTATCACAAGCTGCATTTTGAGAGGTTGTAAGTATACTCTTGAATGTGGCAGCAGTGGTGTTCTTTTCTGGTTTGTTTGGAGTTTCTTTTATACGGGAAAAAATTTTATCTGATGTATTTTGCAATATTTTGATCTCTCATCAAATACCATTTGTGTTTCATCTCATTTCTCTAAGTTGTCTCTTTAACTAGTTTATCGTCATATTTTTCTAACAGTATACTTCTATTCTGGTTGTCCTCCAATATATTTTTAATGTACTTGCACTGGATCTTTTTCAGAAGTTTCAAAAGAAACTTGACTGTTAAACTAATTTACATAAGCAATGACTATCAGTTGTTTTTCTATTTATTTTATGGGCAGAGTAGATCAGGCTAAAGAACCTGTCTTCAAAATTAATATAAAAAAATTAGAAGCCAGAATAAAAAGATAGTAAAAAAACAGTTGACCATGGTTCTGTATGGCATGACAATGGGTAGGGTAGTCTGTTTCCTGTTTTAGGAGTGAGACCCACAAGCAGATGTGATGTATAGTACTTACTTGCCACACTTTCAACCTAGGAATGAGAAAAAATTTCATTTGGTTTTCATTGTTCCAAGTAGGGCAGAAAGGAAGAGAAGTGAAATAAGACAAAAATAGTTTGAAGAGCAAAAGCCTTCACAGCAGATGTTTCACTCTTAAATACACATTTTTATTATACTGTCACATTTTTTTTACTTAGGTCCTTCTGTTGTCCGGTATCATCTGCCTAAGATGTTGCTGCTGTGGCGAAACGTGTTCCCACGGTCTCTGAAGGAGCTGGAAGCAGAGAAGGCAAGAGGAGATTCTTTCACCTGGCAAGTAACACTGGAAGGCCGTGCTGGAGCTCTGTGTGGTAAGAAATTCAGAGTTTGAGATTATACCTGCACAGTCAACCAAAACATGATCCCAAGTATTGCAGAGAGAAGTCCTGTAACTTCCCCTCTTTCTTTGAAAAGGAGTAAAATGTGTCAGATTTTCATCAGTATGTCCTGGCTTTGACATATAGTTTTATGAACAGATCACACAGTCTTTGAATAAACATTTTTAATTGCTGCTCTTTTGATATTCTCAGAATTTGTATCTTGTTTATGTCTTATACTTGTTTGTTTCAGTGAAAGTTTAATTTAAACTGTTCTGTTATTAGCTATGAGAAGCTTTGTTGCTCACTGCCCTGAGCTCCTTACTGAGGATGTGATCAGGAAACTGATGACACCCATAGAATGTGCCATGACAATGATGTCACAGTAAGTAGGCAGTTTCTGCTCTTCATTCACTTTTGTCTTTTCCTGGTATTGAAATACTAGAACTAATTTGGAGTTGGGTTTTGTGGTTTGGTGTCTGCCCCTTCCCCCTGCCCCACCTGTAATGAAAATAGGACTTCTGAGGAAGTGCATGTCACTGATTTATGGCAACATACGTTGTGGGTTCCTTGAGTTTATAATTAAGGTTTTCTCTGTACAATTACTTCTGAAAATGTATCATTAATTGAGTAATGTTGTTCAGAGTATTTCTCTGAACACTTTTTTTTTGCCTTGCCTAGAGTTACATCCTGTGAAAAGAAATCTGAAAATACTCTCTTCTGTAACTGCAACATTTCTGGTTTCTCTTTTTCATTTTTAATTCTCTAGCATTCCATCAGTAATTAAAGCCCATGGAGCTCATCTCAAAGCCAGTGCAGCTATGGTTCGTTTAAGACTTTATGATATTTTGGCTTTATTGCCCCCAAAGACATATGAAGGTACATAAATTTTTAACAGTTTTTGTTAAAGTAAAAATTGTGCTTAGTACTTGTGATGCATATCTTTGAAGCAGCTGTAAGAGTCAAAATATAATTCTAGGAATCTCCAAGAATTTTGTACTATATTCCTCATCTTCTGTATGTCATCTTGATAATATAGCTACAGAGTATGAGTACTGAAAAGCATTCATAGAGTAACACTTGGAGTATAGCAGTTATGGTCCCCTTTGTAGGATTGAGAGGTATGGAGATCATGGTCTGCGATCAAATAATAGTTTTTAAAGTCATTGTTACTTAAAAGGTAGAGAACTTTATTTCTTAGTATACTGAAAAACAGATGTGACAATGGAAGTTTAGTTTTGGTTACATTTAGGTTTTTTTATTTGGTTGGTTTGGTTGTTTTCCTTTTTAAACCTGATTTGATCTATTACACAGATCTGCTATTAGTAAATTGCCAACCACTCTCACACAGTGACAAGATTAACTTTTTGGGTTTCTTTGGTTTTTTTGTTACTTCATTATGTCTACATGATCATGTGGATGAACATGTTTTTTTTTTCTACATCTGGATTGTCATCCTGTAGGGATGGCCCAATTTGTTGTTTAGAACAGGACACAGTTCTGAGTAATGTGCTCTAGTGGATTCTGCTTGAGCAGAAGGTGGGGCTAGATGACCTCCAGTGGTTTCCAACCTTACCTATTATTTAGGTATTTGGGTACCCATGATTTGGGAATTGAGAGCCTACAGTTCCATTTGAAGCCTTGCTCTCAACTCTGTTATTGTCAGGTTTACTTCTCTGTTAGCCACCTCTAAAACTGAAGTAGTGGTACATTTGTAACTTCTGATCACTGGCTGAAGTGTTTTGGCTAAGAAGCAGTGGTGATTCTTTTTAATGTCTGTCCTTCTAGGATCATTTAATGCGCTTCTTCGAGAGCTGGTAGCGGAATTTACTTTGACAGACAACTCTGCTAATACAACCACATCACTCCTAAGGTCTCTTTGTCATTATGATGATAGTGTTCTGCTCGGCTCTTGGCTGCAGGAAACAGATCATAAGTCAATTGAAGATCAGGTAACAAAAAAAGCTAGAAGAATGAATTATCTGCCCTGTCTGTGTGGTGTGTGTGTGGGGAAGCCTTCTAAAACTGAAGCTTCATACCTTGTTTTTAGTCTTATTTCAGAGCTTTTTTAGCTGTAAGTGCTTCCATCTCCAGGGTACTGTTTTGATTAAAAACCACCTACAGCTGAGATATAAATTGCATAATGCTACTCGTAGGGTTGTGCTTAGTGGACCAGCCTCATTTCTTTTTAAAAAAAAACCCTAACTCAATATCTCTTCCTGTCTGCCAATCTTTGTAGCCTAGAAGTTGTTCTCATATGAAGTTTTTGAATTAGGAGAAATGTAGGTTCCACTTAACATGTTTCATAATGAAACTGCTGTCAAAATATCAATATTGCAAATGGTGTTATAGCAAAACAAGATTTAACTGGTTTTGTAGGTGTAGTAAGAAATCTTACATTTCATTTGAAAGTGTTGACACAATGTTGTTGGCTGAAAACTCCTCTTCTGCAACAGCCATCTAATAATAGGAGGGTGTCTCAGAAGGTTTGATTGGAGCAGATCCAAAAGCCAAGACTGATGCCAAGGATGTGGAAAGATTTCTAAGCCAAGATCAGCGTGTCGAAGCAAAAAAAAGTTTTACAAACTTCCTTTGTTTGTTGTGGAGGACATAGTAAATTTCCAGTGCAGGCTTCAATGCACAGAGCTTTTTCATTCCCTCCTGCCTCCTTTTTTTTTTTTTTTCTTCACTTCCTGCCTGTAAAACAGTGGCAGTGTGTGCTCACAGCCCAGAAAGCCGCTGGAATCCTGGGCTGCATCAAAAGCAGTGTGGCCAGCAGGATAAAGAGGTGGTTCTGCCCCTCTGCTCTTGTGTCCCCAACATAAGGAGGACATGGAACTGTTGGGAGCAGATCCAGACGAGGGACACAAAGTTGATAGGAGGACTGGAGCAACCTCCCCTGTGATGATGGGCTGAGACAGTTGGGGCTGTTCATCCTGGAGAAGAAGAGAAGGTTGCTTGGAGACCTCAGAACAACCTTCCAGTATCTGAAGGGGGCCTACAGGGCAGCTGGATGGGGACTGTTCATCTGGAACTGTAGTGATAGGACAAGGAGTAACAGGTACAAATTGAAAGGGGGAATTTAGGTCAGATATTAGAAAGAAATTTTTCACTGTGAGAGTGATGAGACATTGGAATGATTGCTGTGGGAGGTTTTGGATGCCCCAGCCCTGGCACTGTTCAAAGCCAGGGTGGATAAGGCCTTGAGCAACCTGTCCTAGTGAAAGATGTCCCTGCCCATGGTAGGGTAGCCTTGGACCAGATGATCTTTAGGATCCATTCCAGCCCCTAAATTTCTATCATTCTATGATTCCCTTGTGCTTAGTCATGTTTTATTTTTTAATGATATAGAGGTGTCAACAAACCTTGCTGTGTTTTCTGTCCTTCTAAGAAGAATACAGACCTACTAGATTCTGATTTTGTTTCATGATTAAATAATTGATAAGAATATAGAATTTTCTTCAGAGAAAATAGATGATTGTTTAATAGTTTCATGAAAGAATGATGATTAGGAAGTATTTTCTGGATGATAAGAGAGTTTATAATTTTAGTAATATTTCTAATTCTTTCTGTGTAGGGCATATCATATCCAAAACTGATAATTTAATACACCGTGCTGTAACTCTCAGAGAGTGACTGAATAATCTTCTGTCTGAAATGGTATTTCTTATTCAATGGTTCAGAAACTACTATTAATACCAGAATTAATTTGCTTTTCTCTTAATTTTCATCTCTTAATACCAGAAGTGATATTTTGTGTATTTATCTAGCTGTTAATGGTTTTGACCCTTCAGAATTCAGCTGGCCCTGTAAATGCTAATATGTATGCGTGAGGATTCTGCACTTGTATTCAGGTGCTTGTAAGCTGTTCTCTTGTTTCAACTGTTGCATATGTGTCTTGGTTATCTCTAGTTCCAAATTTTTATGTGCAAAGGTATATTCAGAGGTGTTGATGTTGTGTGCAATTTTGCAGCTTCAGCCAAACAGTGCGTCTGGAAGTGGTGCTCTGGAACATGATCCCTCTTCCATTTATTTGCGCATCCCTGCTGGTGAAGCTGTGCCTGGTCCCCTTCCTTTGGGAGTATCTGTCATTGATGCATCTGTGGCTCTCTTTGGTGTGGTTTTTCCTCATGTCTCTTACAAACATAGGTCAGTTTACATCAGTGTTCAATTTCAGAACCTAATGCCTTACTTCTCTGGGTACTGTTGTGTTGGGGACTTTCTTATTTGTTTGTTTGGTTTTTTTTGCTGAAATAAGAATTGACTAAGGTATCAACTGTCTTTAAATTCAGAGTTTAGTATTTGATGCCCATTGTGTCTCAGGATTCCAGAATGTGTGTAGTCACTTTAGAAATAAAGTGATTTCCTCAGTTTTATCTTTTTGAAAATTAGTGTTCGGAGATGGAGACTAGATTGTTCTCTTTTCATACTGCATTTAACAGTAGTAATATCTCTGCAACCAAAATTTCCTGTAAAAGTACCCATTGCAATTAACTTCAAATCAACCTTGAAAACAGCAGGGGCCTCCACTGAATTTTATTTGGCTGCCATAAGTAAGACCATTTGATTTATAGTCAGCAAGGAATTGTATGCACAATGAAAAAGAGGAAATGGAATTCAACGTATTTTCCTTTGTGTTTCACATTACCTCTACAGAGTTATGAGTTGTCAGGACTAATTTTGTTGCTCAGTTTAGGCAATTTGTCCCTGAGCACAGAGTGAAAACAGTTCTAAAAGCATTTCAAAGTAAAATCAGCTTTCAGTGCAAATCTTTTGGGAGCAGTTTTTTCATAGCAGTCAACCTCATTTTGTACTAAGTGCAGGATAGACTTGAGACCAGCTTGGTGTAATTCACCTTAGTCTATACCTGTTGTTAATGGTGAAAAAATGTAGCTTGGGAACTGCTGAGTAATTATGCAGATTATGCAGATTATTCATTACATTCCTGTTTTTGGTATCTTCAAGGGGATGTTCCTCCTTGAATGTTTTCTGGGGAGGAGTGGGGGCCAGAATGGATGTTAAATGGGAAAAACAATAGAAACAGAGAAACAAATATGAAGGGTAACACTATTTTATATTGTAGTGGAAAGACAGCATTTTTCCACTCTGGTCCTCATAGCTTTCTAGTTATATAGCCATATGCACCTGAAGATTCACTTCCTCTTGGTGGTGTTTTCTTCAAAGGAATAGTAAATATTTGTGGATGAACTAGAAGAAGCAGCAAAGGGATGTTCAGAGTAGCTCTGCTATTACTTATAGCAAATACCTTCTGCAGCCCCTGAAGCATAAGTTCTGCTACTGAACTTAAAAGGCCCTTTTGTTGTGTGTGGTTTTTACCAGCTGTGCTTCAGTTTGTATTTTGAAAGGCTGTCACTTCAATTATGTTCTTTCCTTTGTTTTAGATTACAGATGTTGGATCACTTTGCTGAATGTGTCAAGCAGGCTAAAGGTGTTCGCCAGCAAGCTGTGCAGCTTAATATCTTTACTGCTGTTCTTAGTGCCTTGAAGGTAGGACTTGTAAACTTGTAATGAAAGCCCAAGTTCATCACTTTGCATTCAGTACAAAGGGCTGTTAGAAGAGTATTACTAAAGTCACTCAAGAATTCAAAAATTTGAAAGTTCCAGAATGGAATTTTTTTCTGGATACTAGCTTAAGCTCTTGTCTTCATGTATCAGTACAGAGAACAGATGCTCATGACTGCATTCTACAATCATCAGCATTCTATAGTATTCAGCATTCTATAGTAATCAGACTGTCTTTTCATCTTCAGTCCTCTGGTTTTATTTACACTGGACTCATGGATTTAAGTACTTTATCATGTATACTCAGAAAACCCCTCAAGTCACAGAGTATTGTGCAGATGTGGCTTGTGTAACTGAATACACAAATAGCTTTGGGTTTACATTTTGGTTGCCTTATTGCTCAGAGCTCTAGGTGCCTATGCCCAGTCCCACTGACTGCAGCTACTGCTGTGTGCTCTCTGTCTAGACTTGGAAATGCAACCTGGTGCTATCAAGTCAGAAAGTAAGAGAGCAAGTCAGAAATGACTGCCCAGTTTAAGCTGTTACTGCAGCTCCATGTCTTTGGTTGATTGGCAACACAGCACCTGGTTCTTTGCATTGTTCTTAAAAACGTGATTTACAATGCTACAAGTTGAAATGTAGATTCCAAGGCAGATTTCTGGAATCTCCCATGCCATGCCAAGTGTTCAAAAAATGGGCAAAATTGAGCTGAAGTGAGGACTTCAGAAAATTATGATCTAATTAGAGCCTTTGACTTCTTGCTCTATAGCACATGCAGTATTTTTGCTTTACATGTGTTTAATTATTTCTCCCAGAGTAAAAGAAACTGCAGAAGTGCTGTTTAGTGTTACTGTTTGGTGATTGTTAATATAAAGGGCTGTATAAATGTTTGGAAGGATGTGATTATACAGAAAAAAATACTTTCATGTATCTATAATGTCTTCAATTTAAGTGATTCTTGTAGAAATGTAACCGGTCTGTAGTTTCTATTAGATTTTTGCTGTTAGATTTTTAAAGCTTCTTTTTTTTTTTTTCCTGAGGTGTCCCATGTAAAGCTAGATCAGATTTGGTAGGATTAGGGTGCCTGTAGGTAATGCATTTGATAAAAAAGACTGGTGCAGCAGGTCTTCCTGTATGTGAAATAGGTAGAATATTGGCAAACATCATGAGACCCAGGATTTATTGTTGATTTTGAGTTTCAAATGTTTTCAACCAATTTGTTTTAGAATGAGCTACCACAAATTGAAACAAAAGCAAAAGTGCATAGTTTTCACTTGATGGTCTCAAATATATTTTCTTCTTCCCTGCATTAAGCTATTATTGGATTCTTCTTTTTTTTAATTTTATTTTAATTTTTACTGTAGGGTTTAGCTGAGAATAAAAGCACATTAGGACCAGAAGAAGTCCGCAAATCTGCTTTGACGCTTGTAATGGGTGCCCTTGATAATCCTAACCCTATTCTGAGATGTGCAGCAGGTGAAGCTCTTGGCAGAATGGCTCAAGTGGTTGGAGAAGCCTCTTTCATTGCTAGAATGGCTCAGTACAGTTTTGATAAGTAAGTTAATTTTAATTCGGAAAATGAAATAAAATAGTAATTTAATATAATATGTAATTTAATGTAGTTTGGAAGATTCCTTTTCTAAATACCATATTCATTATTCTCTTCTTTCGTGCTTGATCCCTATGGTTACATAGATCTAAGAAACCTTTAAACAGATTCTTCTCTTTTGTATTTATTTCATGTGAGGAATAAAAGCTGAGTTGTTAAACACTTGGAATGTGAAATGATACTGATGAACAGCTTTTGATGAGTTTCCTGAAGGTGACTAAACTGTATCAGATAGATAAGAACAGCTTACATTATGTCTGTAATGTCAATTATGTAATAGTGGTTCTATTTCACTCTTTACACATTGATTTAACTGATTTACTGGCCTGTATTTTTTTTCATATTCTGTTGTTTGTCTTGGGTCTTTAGAAAGATATCTGGTAGAAGCAACAATATGGTATGTTTCCCATTTTCTTACTTAAATTTAAGGCATCAGCATATTTCTGAATCAGAATGCAGCTGCCTCAGGGCTACAGCGCTTGTTTTTGGCTGGGCCAGGTGCATGAGCATGGCCTCAGTCCAGCTCTCTTACCTCTAAGTAGTTAAATTTTTCTCACCCTTTCATCTTGTAATAAAGTACATCATCCTTGCTGTCTTTCATTGAATTTCTATTACTGGGACTTTCCTTGGTTTCTTATCTAGATTAACTTGTAAGTTCTTAATGGTTGTCATTCTGTTGACAGTCAAGTGATTTTTTTTATATTTGAGATGTGCATTTACTTTGTTGTTTGCTGATGGCCAAGAGCATGCATATATACAGTCAACCTGGGGAAAAAAATCTTTGTCCTTATTAGGAAATCCCTTCTTTTATCTCTCTTCCTCACCCACTGAAAAGGGTTCTAATTACTAAGTGATGTATGTGACATGCACTCGGAAGCAGTATTGTGGAAAATACTCAATAAGTCAATGCATACAACTTCCTACAACCAAATAATTCAAAATGCAACTCATTCTGTTTCACTTTCATTATAAAAGGCTTTTTATTTAAAAAAATAAAAAGGCTCTCTTGCAAAAGCCATAAAAATCAGCTGTAGAAGAAAACAGCTATATAAAAAACTGGATTTGTCAGTTTTTCATTTCTCAGTGTGTGTCGTCATTTTTTTATTCTTAATTCCTTTTTACATCAGTGGTTTTTGAATGATTCTTAAATTAGTCTGCTCTGAAACACTTGCAAAATCTGGATTCTTTTTCTATATCTGTCTAAACTCTTCTTCATCTAAAAGGTCAAGTTCTGACCAGAAAAAAAAAATTATTAAAATACCTTCTTTTCCTCTTGTTTTATATGTAACCTGGATTAATAGTAATCTAGAATAAGTACATTGTTTTTGCTGTTGTTTAGGCTTCTCAAGATTTTGTAAGATGGCCTGCAAAACTTTATTAGTCTTTTGCACTGTTGTGGTACTTCTAAGATTCTGTGTAACAAACTTACCTAATGAAATGATTTCTTTATATTTAAACATTGATAGGTTAAAATCTGCTCGAGATGTTGTATCAAGAACAGGCCATTCCTTGGCTCTGGGTTGTCTCCATCGTTATGTTGGTGGAATAGGTTCTGGACAGCATTTGAAAACTAGTGTCAGTATTCTCTTGGCTTTGGCACAAGATGGAACCTCTCCTGAAGTCCAGGTAAAAAAAAAAAACAACAATCACCACAAAATTACTTAAAATGTTCAAGATGAAGATTAAATCTAAAGCTACATGTTCAGATATTCTTTAGTAGATGTTGTCACATGTAAGATGTGTAGCATGTGCCAGGGAGTGTGAAGAAAGTGAATCTTTTCTTACAAACTCCCAGAGTACAGAATCCCAAAGATACAGTAATTAAAACGTAACTTCATGGCAATTTAGAGAGGCAGTTGGAAGTGGTCAGGTTAATTCAGAAGGACATGTAGACACAAAAGCTTGTCAGCTGTGCCAGAGTGATGCACTGTGGGCATATTCCAAACTGCCTTTACAGCATCATGTGTTAGTATTGCCTTAGCTGCCTAAAAAGAAGCTTTTAATAGCTGATGGCTGACATGTAATCACTTACTGGGGTCTCAGGTGATGAGCAGTACTTTCCTTTGTCAGGTATCACATACACAGGACATCATCTTTGCAGGGTTATATTATGAACACAGAAATCTGTTGCAAGCTAAATTGCAGTTAGGGAGCAGAAAGGGAATCAGTAGGAGCCAAGTCTAAGACAGGGAGGGGTTTCTATCTGCTGTGGACTATAGGTTTGCGAAGTCTCACAGGAAGACAACTTGACTGCTGAAGTTGCTGGTATAGTAGATAGGGGACTAAACATGCTGTTGAAAGAGTAATGGTTTTGGAGAGTAGTGGCACTTTATACCCACAGCCTGAGAAGATGAAGCCCCCAGTAACTATAAAGAATCATACTTACACCTTGGTTTACTATTAACTTGATAGAACATGCATTTGAATACCTTCTTATTTCTTTTCTTCCGGGCAGTAAAAAAACAAAGTAACACGGTTTATCAGTTGGGAAGACAAGCCTAGTTTTTTTTGGAGATAGTGTTAAAAAAATCTATAAATACAGCTTTAAGTCTCTTTTGAATTTTCTTAGTTTAAGGAAAGACAATGTGCAATTTGCATGTGTAACCAACTTCAAGTATGAGTGGGTAATTTGAGGCATATAATTGTGCACCAGTAATTCCAAAACGAAATTGGAAAGGTTAATGTTTTATGAAAAAAAAAAAGAAAAATAAGTATAAAGGGGAAGTCCAGGCTGAACTTGCCTATCTACCTTACTCTTTGTTGAGAATAGAGCACCCAGCCACTGTGAAAAACTAAGCTTTTAAACCTCATCCCTCACTGAATCAGTGGTTACACAGAAACTGTGTGGAAGTATGAATAATGGAAGTTTACAGGAATGAAAGGATAAGCTGTAATGTGCTACCACAGGATTAGGACTGTAGAGGTAGTTAGATGACTGCTAGTGCTAATGGCTTTTGGATTGCATCAGAGAGGATTAAAAAGCAGCAATTTTAAAGGCAGGTTTTCCAGCTTATTCCTAAGAGTCTAGCTTTGTAGTAGTAATTGTCTTTTATCTTAGTCATGTGTTTAATATGAGAAAATTCTGAAGTGAGATCATTTAGTAGGGTGTTATGGGGAGATAGCTAATGCTTTCAGGTCTGTCACTGGAATTTATTTCCAGTGAAATATCAGTATTTGAAAGGACAGTCCTCTTACCTGCTTCTTGCTTTGACAATTACAATAAATTACTTGGCTCCTTTGTTGTTTACTCACCTTCAACTGAAATAGGTCTTTCACCATTTTTCCCCTCATGCTATAGTACACTGACTGAACAATACTGCTTTTCTCTCTTGTACCTGCTGATAAGAAAGTTAGAAAGATTCATGTGAACCTTTCAGCTTGTCATGAAAATCATTTCCTACTGGAATAAAAAAGACCATCTCTGCTAAGGGCTTTGTAAGCTGCCCATTTCAGACTGTGCCTCCAGGTTTATAGTGGAATGATTTGCTCTTTCTCCTATTTCAAGTCGCTTTTCTTTTTTCCTTTTTGTTTTAAGTGGATGTGTTGTTTGTGCTTGTATTTTTCTTTGAAGTTCTTAAGCATATTTTTTCTCGAATTCTTTGTCATCTTATTTCCATTATCCCCAGAACTGCTGATAACCAAACAATATGTAAGACATATTGAAACTCTCAGGTGATTGCTTGAGGTCTGGGAAATTTGGAAACACTTCTGGAGTCAGAGTAGTAAATTAGATGTGCTTAAGAACAGGAGTACAGAGCTAGGCTCCAACTGCATAAAAAAACTGTTTAATTTCCTGAATGCATTACTGAAAAAACATTCCTTTGTGTTCTTGGTAGACCTGGTCTCTCCATTCCCTTGCCTTGATCGTGGATTCCAGTGGACCAATGTACCGTGGGTACGTGGAGCCGACGCTGTCGCTCGTTCTCACGCTGCTCTTGACTGTCCCACCATCACACACAGAGGTGCATCAGTGCCTGGGCAGGTGCCTTGGGGCTATAATAACTACTGTGGGGCCTGAGCTGCAAGGTTAGTGGCAATTTGATGTGAAACAGAAAGTCTACCTTGTATAAAGATGGTATTATAACCTTAAATGGAAGAATATAAGTTTTTGTTAGTTGCAGGTGGGGGAGGCAATGTTGGCTGTTTCAGTTACAGTCCTGCAGACTGCCTCATGCTGATCCTCCTTGTGACTGCCTGGGGCTTTTTTGACTGCAGTTTGAGATTTGGATAAAGAAGTTGCAGTGATGTATGGTGTTTTGGCTAATGGTAAATTTGCATGGTAGGTAAGCCATGGAACCCTTGCTGCATATTTTACTGTGTGTATCTTTGTGGGGCATCAGACAAGCTTTTTCCTCCATTTTTTAAAGATGTGTTTATTTAATTTTAAACTGATGGCAAGAGCTTAAGTTTGATTAAATGGGTGATACTGTGAACTATAACTAATTTCCATTGATTCTTGATATCCTTAGATCTCTGTACCTTATTGTAGAGACTTAAAATCTTGCCATGCCGAACACTGTGTCTGAAATTCTGTGCCTCAGGTGTTAAAACCACAGATTTGTGACTTTGTCTAACTGGGATTTTTAGGACTATTTGTATGATGATCTTTGATCTCTCTGGTCTGCAATGTCAGAGAGCCACTAATGGAATTTTAACTCTAAATGGCTAGACTTAAGATTTTAATTATGACATAGTTCTAGATGGTTTAATTGAACTTGTGTATCTGTTAACCTTTTGACCTGGAATATGGTTAACTTTTAAAATAACAACTTAAGTAGAATGCCTTCTGCAGGTTATATTTCTGTAATTGAAAATATTTTTATAAACCCGATGTGGGTTAATTCTTAAAAAGCAGAATTGAATTGTTCTTCAAATCAAATACTGTTCCTTTAAAATGCTTGTTCTAGCAGAGCATAGATGAGTGCTGCTCATCTGTTGGAACTAATTAAAATTGTCTGCATAGATAGATATGAACTTAAAGAGTTACCTGATATTTTAGGAAATGGCTCAGTGCGTGAAATGTTGCTTATACATATATAGAATGAAAGAGATTTTTAAAATCTAACTTCAGATAATTAACTGGTTTCATGACCTGAGAAGATAGTCTCACAGTATTTCTGACTGGAGATTGTCAATCCAGAATTTTATTTGGACAGCATGTTATTTAACTGAGCTAAAAAAGAGATACTGAAACACTCTGCAGTGTTTCTCATTTGCATGGTAAATCAGAAAAGTTGCATGTTAATTTGAGAACTCTTTTTTTGTGTTATTGAAGCTTCAATAATTCTTGCTTCTCAAAGGTTTAAAGTCTGCAGATGTGATAGAAAAGTTTTGCTGTGTTAAGGATATCCTCTTACATGATTAGGTAATGGAGCTACGATTTCAACAATCCGTTCTTCCTGTTTGGTGGGATGTGCAATCACACAAGACCATTCAGACTCACTTGTTCAGGCAGCTGCTATATCCTGCCTTCAGCAGCTTCATATGTTTGCACCACGGCATGTCAACCTGTCCAGTCTGGTTCCCAGTCTTTGTGTGAGTATCAAGTGCATCCCTTTTGGTCCTCCAAGCTTTAGGCATGTGCTTAGCAGAGGACAGGGGAAATATTCAGCAAGATGTCAAGGATAGCCATGTGTAATAAGCAAGTAATATTTGTAAAAACCCTGGAGTCCTCAAGCCATTTTACATATTTTCAGAATGCTGCCCAAACTGAAGTCATAGGGGCTGATTCTTTTTCACCCTCAATAGTGTAAGATAGCAAGCATTTATGAATAATATAACTGAGTAAAAAAGGTTGTGAAATGCTCTGTTTGCTCCAACTAGTTGCATGCAAAGAGGGAAGTGAGCAAGCTGGGAATAGGTAGCAGATGTTGGATTTATGTTACCACTGTCAGAATATTAGGGGCTGACATACAAACTCTTGTGCTGTTGCTGTTAATGTTGCCACCTTCTTTCATTAGTGTTCTGTCAGCAAGTCCTGGCTTAGGCCTGGAAGTAAGTCAAAGGCTTGAGCCCAAAACATACCAAATATGAATATAAGAGGAAAGGGGGTGTGTAGGTTGGTAGTTTTTTTTTAAATAATTACTATTGTAAAAGTTATTTTTAGAGGGTTCAGTAGTCCAAAACTGAGATATTTGAAAAGCTTCTCCCTAATGTCTATTAGATGTTTTGCAAGCTTGTTTATGCCGTTCTTTGCAGTGCTGATGACTCAGTGTTACCTGAAGGAATGCAATCCTACTTATGTCAACACTGGACCTTTTTCTTAGTATGCCATCCAGATTTTCCCTAGGGCATCCTCTCATGATTAGGTGCTTCTCTTCAGCCCTGTGCACACCCAAGCCCCACCCTGCCCCAAGCACTCCTGGGAGTGCAGTGTATTTACAAAACCTGTCACTTGTCCCTTCACAAAATTTTGCATGAAAGGGCTGCAGCACACCCAGAAGGAGATAAGCTCTTTTGTATGAATATGATGTACATCAGGAGAGATAATCCTTACAGCCATTTACTCTGTAAATGCCAGTGGATAATGTTACAGACAGTGAAGTTCATACATGAATAATTAGTGCTGTTTTGAAACTTTTTTCCATGGTTTTCTCCTGTTTCTCTCCTGATAGTTTATGGTCTTCTGCTAAATGAAAGCTATTTTTGTTTTCCTTTCTCATATTCCTTACTTTCAAGTAATACTTAGTTTGTTAGGATTTCCTCTGAGTTGTCTTGGGTGTTTCTTCGTACTGCAAATGCATAGTTATGTAGGCAAGGTCTGCCTTACCTGCACCATTAGCCAACTCTTCAGAATGGAATTAATGCCAGGTATCAAAATTAAACCATGCAGTTCCACACTCTTGTTTTAATTTCTTCTTCCTGCATTGGATTCATAACTTGTAGTTATTTTTTTTTGTAGCTTGAATCATGGAATACCCTTTACATTAATAAATCTCCCAAATGTTCTGTGTTTTAGGTCATTGAAACAACCTCAGTTGTGATATTTAGAAATTCTTTAAAGACTGCCTGTTTTTTTAGGACTAAATTCTTGTATATTCATATGTGGAATAAAGATGTACTGTTAAAATGCTTTATAAACTGTAGAACCCTTTCATTTAGGGAAGCATTTTCCATCCCCATAATAATGTAATACCAAGAAAGCAAATGGATATTAGGTTTATTGAAACCAAATTACCCTGGAGTAAATAAATAGTTAGAGTTTCTTAAAGGGCACTCTTCACCTCTTTCACTGTGGAAAATCATTCACTTTTCTGTGGAGCTATTTCCTCTCAGAAAAATAGAGACCATACACAATTCTTCTGTAAGGAAAATATTTGCTTGTGCTATAGGTGATTCAAAGGAATTAGCAAAGAAATCTTCTGCTGTTATTGAGAGGCACTTTTAATAACTTAATGCTACAGATTCTATTACTAATGGGAAATGCACGTTTTATTATATCTGTCATGCGCGGTGCACCTGATAATGGCTTTTTTGTTTAAAAGAAAGTGATTTACAGCTATAGCAGAATATGAGGCAGAGTAGTACTGGAGTGCAACAAATTGGAAACTGTAATTAATCTAAATCACAGTGGCACAGTAGTTCCAATATTTAAGCTTTTATCTCTTTAGCCAGACAGCTGTCAGCTCTGTGTATGTCAGCTATATTTTGATATTTGTATATTATGAAAAGTGCTTACTTCTGAACCTTCAGAACTTGATTCCCAGCAGCTCACACATGGGCTTATAACTGAAAAATGGAATGCTTTTAGTCCTTAGCAGCATTGATTTATTGGTACTGGGGTGCTGCAGTTCACTCACGTGTGGTGGGTTTGACTTTCAGGTCCATTTGTGCAGCTCTCACTTGCTGCTGCGCCGGGCTGCGGTGGCGTGTTTGCGGCAGCTCGCTCAGAGGGAAGCGTCAGAAGTGTGTGAATATGCCATGAGCTTGGCAAAGAACGCTGGAGACAAAGAGAGCAGTGCCATCAGTATGTATTTCTTTCATGTGGCCTTTTTGAAACAATGCAGATGTGTGCATAGGTGTGCTTTGCCTTCAAAAAGAAAGGGGAAACCCCCAAAACCCCCTTGTACTCTTAGTGAGAAAAACCCTTAACTGTCCCTTCTGACTGACCTCACCTCTGCTTTTACCTCTGGAATCATGTTTGTAATTTAACTATTTGTGAAATTCAGACTTAAACCTCTCTCTCTCTCTCATTAAGGCTGGCAATCAAATAGGGAACATGGTATATACACAGTGGAAGCATTTGAAGTTATTTCACAGTTATTGTACAGTCTGGTATTATAGCTCTTGTTATTTTGAAAATTGACTTAATGGTGTGCTGTTTGATCCAGATGCTTGGCTGTGTTATATTCTGTCAGCATCATATCTGCAGTGCCTGTGGACTTTGCTGGCTAGTCTAATTCTTACATGTATCATTTTATTTTGAAAATAGGAGGCTCAACAGTGTTGATCAGCACAGTCCTCATACAGATGCAGGATTGTGACCTTACTCAAATAATACCAGTGATGTCTGTCTCTGAGAAGAGTCTTTAGAGTCCAGTACTGTTAGGTTTTTTACAAATTCATGGGCTATATGCCCTGAGGAGAGGGTTTTTTTACTTTTTTAACTAACACTTGGAGGTATTATTTGCCTTGCAGATGAAATTAATTGCTGTATTAGAATCTTTCTAGTGTTGATTCAGAAACACCTTGGTGATCCTTGATTGAGCTATGCACACACAGGCACACAATGACCAATTCAAGTCTGCTGCATGAAATTTTAAAACTGAGTTCCTGATTTTAGAAAAGCTCTTCTCCTTCTCATTTTGCAGACATGAATCCTTTTGCACCAGGGGCTGGCTCTCGGCGAGACGCGCACTGCCGGCACCAGGGGGTTAATATAACGGAGACGGGCCTGGAGGGCGTCCTGTTCGGGATGCTGGATCGAGAGACCGATCGGAAACTCTGCTCAGATATCCACGACACTCTGGGACACATGCTGTCATCTCTGGCAGTGGAAAACCTTTCTCACTGGCTCATGCTTTGTAAGGATGTCCTTGCAGCTTCCAGTGGTAAGTGTTCTGTCTCATTCACATAAATGATGGTATGTCCTTAGCATTAGTGTGTTCTGGCAATATTGGTTTGGAGCTTCTCTTTTATCCTAGTTGAGATGTAGGTTATATTGTATACAGAATTTGGTTGTAGTGCCATTAAACTGCCATAGAAAGAAGGAATTATAGATGTTAAGTGTCAGAATATTGCTCATAAGTAAAAAGTTAGCTGCTTGAATGGGATTTCCAATGGTGTTTGTAAGTCTGACATTTCAGTATCTTAGTGAAAGCAGACATCCTTTTTAGCCTGTATACATCAGCATTGTACAGAGAGAAGACCTCTGTACACATTCTGAGCTTTCTTTTATGAGGTTTCGTGAATTACTGATGTGATGCTGGGTTACCATGGTGATGAAATTTTTGTTTGTTGTTCAGCCTTGCAGATTTGTTTGCACAGACTTTGTCCTCTGAGACCTTATTCCTGTTTTTCAGCTTGTAGGGTGGTTATGACGCAGAATCTGCTAATTTCCATTGCATTTATACTTGTTTATTGGCATGTGTGAGTTCATCCTGAAGCTGTTTCTAAATGCTGCCAGCTTTACATTTACTGATGAGTAATGCTACCAGTAATTTCTTTATGCAATGTGGTTACCACAAATCTGCCCAGTGAGAAAGACCTCATTTCCTGAGTTTTAAATTGGCATGGCTTTTTGTTATTTCATGTGGGATGGGTCTTAAAATTTTTACATGGTTGTCCAATTTCTTATTTATTTATTAGTAGGTGATGTGTCTCAGAGAAAACCATATTTAAATGAATTTCTCTCAGGTGTATTGTAAGCCAGCAACTTCACTTTGATCTCCTTTGATCCCACTAACTGGCATATGACCAAAATGTGGTTTGCTTTTAAGCAGAGATTTACAAATCAGCCACATAAGGTCCTGGATGCCTTCTCAAAAGGCTGTTGCTATGCATTAGCATCATCCATGTTTGATTTGCCATGGCCTTTTTCTTTATTGAATGTCTTGGCCCTTCAGTTGCTTAAATTTAGACTTTCTAAGAAGCATGCCTTAGTTTCTAAGAAGCATGCATTGCAATAATTTCCTTTAATTCTCTTCTAATTATTGCTGGGGTATTTTTGTCAGTATTTTGGCATTTTGCTGGTTTAGACCTTGTCACTGAGGATTTATGTTTTCATTTGTGAATAGCAAAAGTATATATGCCTGTTTGGTGAGAGATTTTTTGGTCCATGTTTGCCTTTAGGTTTTTTATGTAATCTCTGAAATAATTTTTATTTTCTGAAATGAAGTCTCTAACCTACACTTAGAGAAAATAACTTCTTGAATGTTAGTCACATTTTTGGGTGCTATCAGTGGCTTACTGGGCTGCATAGCTGTCCCATGGCATGGAGCTTGGTAATTTTGTTTCAGTTTAATTTGTTTTTTGTCTTCCACTTGAAGTGGGAGCTGAATAATTCAAAGCTGAGCTGATTCTTTTATTCTGAGCCTGATAATTCTTTTAATTCTGAGCCTTATCTTGTTTATTGGCAATTTAATTGATTAATTTACAAAATTGGGCGATTTAGATATGGGATTCAGGTATAGTTGGTAACTGTGGAGAATTAATATTCACAGGAATTAATCTCATAACATGTAAGATAAATAAAGGGTAATTTAATCCAGAACAGAGGTGAAAACCATTTCTTTTAATGATACACTCTTCTTTTGGACATTTGTCAAATGTTTCTACAGAAGAATTCGTCTGCTCTGAATCTCAATATAAGGAAGTTCTTGAGCTCATGTCCTTAACTGCCTTCTGTGGATTTTAACGGTGGCATGTTTCTATTCCTTTTAATTGTTCTGTGTCATAGACATGAGCACTGCTACTCCCTTGGGAGGAGGGAAGGATGAGGAGCTGGAGAAGAAGGATGAGATGGATGATGACACAATGTTTACCACCTTGGGTGAAGAGGACAAGTCCAAGCCTTCTGTGGCACCTCGCTGGGCCACTCGGGTGTTTGCGGCAGACTGTCTGTGCCGGGTGATCATGCTGTGTGAGAATGCCAACAAGGCTCACTTCGACCTGGCACTGGCTCGTTCAGCCAGACTTAAAAACCCAAAAAGTAATTGCATGCTTTGGTTTTGTTCTTAATTTTTTATTTTCGTTTTGGCACCTCTTTACAGCTTAAGATTACACAACCGAGAAAAAAAAATATTAAGCACGTGTTCTTTCATTCAAATGGTCAAAACCAAAGGAAATGCCCAGCAATAATCAATAAAACTGTGTCTTTATAACTACTACAGTTACACTGCCATGAGCACAAAGAATGAGATTTTCTGGAACATACCAGTTCTGAAAGACTGGTCTGCTTAAGGGGAAAAAAAACGTAGAGATGCAAGGGTTTTCTCAATTCTGAAACAGAAGCAATAAACTTCTAGCTAAGGGCAAGCTGGGAGTGTTTTCAGAGTTTAATGTAATGACAGCAATGAATTAAACTTGAGATTATTTTAGCATCTCCAATCTAAAGAGATGCTAGAAAAGAAAAAAAGAAGGGATCAAGCTAGGTAATTATTGCCATGGCATTGGTTGCAGAGGGAGGGGGATGTGGGAGGGAGTTATAAAAAGACAGAGACTTTATAAGGTTTGTTCTTTTGGTATCCATGAGAGTAATAAATCTTAGTTTTCAAGCTCATGTTCCAAAGATAGTTTTATGAGTTAGAGGATCAAAATTGAGAGGTTCTAGATGGCATAGTAGCTTTGTGAAGAAATGTGTTTCAGATAGTGTGAGGTCTGTCCTTGGGTTGTCCCTGTTTGTGGTTGTTTGGGTTCACATGCGTAGTGCTCATGAGGACTTTGTGTATGTAGGATGAATATTGTGAGCATCCTGGAATGTGTGACATTAATGGATTTTGGTGTCTGTGTTGTTGAGGATGTCTGTTATGATATGGAGAGTTATCAGGTCTTTCCCTGTGTTGCTTTAGTGCAGCCTGGTTCCAGCACCGTGCATGGCTTTTGTGAGAATCTGGTTTTTGACTTGATTTGAGGCCAAGGCCATTGAAGACTAGGAAGGAACAATTTCAGGAAAGTTAATTTTGTCATGGCATTGCATTACAAAGAAAATAATGAAATAACTGCTACTTTAAGTGCAGACTTTATCACTGTATTTTGGACGTGATTTTCAATCTTTCTTTACTGATTCATCTCTGAAAAGTTTCAGCCACAAAAACATTTTCCTTTTTTACCTTGAGACTTGAAAATAGCTTAGGCAACTTGTGGGTTTCATTAGTCACAGTGGATGTTGTTAAATAATTTATTTTCATGTTAATTGTACAACATGTGGTAATTTCAAATTGAGAGTAAGAAAAACAATAAAATGACTACCTAGAGAAGAATAATCCTTTCAGATATGTTACCAAGCTATGTATTTTGCTTGTCTGCATGCTTACAGCCTTGCATGTGGTTTTTGGGAGGAGAACCAGAGGCATACTCAGATTTAGGTGTTGACATCAGCAGGGGTCACTGTAAGCATAGGACTCGAGCAGGAGAAGGAATTGCCTTGAAGATTTTCTGTATGTTTGGGGGATCATTCAAATTAGCTTTACTAAATGTTTTAATATATTCTAAGCTACCTAGCCACATTTGCATACTTCATTCTACACAATTTCTGTTCAGTTTTTAAGGTTGTCTTAGGAATAAAAGCCACAGAATTACTTTCTGGGGAAAGGGAAAGTGGAAAACAAGAAAGAAAACTAGGTTGCATTCTTTCCTGCTCCTTCCATGCATTAAATGTGGACCTTTGAAAACAAATAGGTAAAATTCATGCAATTCAAAATACTGCAAGTATTCATCATGCTAGCTTTCTTTAAGTTACTAGATAGTTCTTTCTGTTTTGTTCTAAGATGACTTCTTGGTCCTGCATCTCTCTGACCTTATCCGGATGGCATTCATGGCTGCCACAGACCACAGCAACCAGCTGCGCATGGCGGGGCTTCAGGCTCTTGAGGACATCATCAAGAAATTTGCATCTGTTCCCGAGCCAGAGTTTCCAGGCCATGTGATACTAGAGCAGTATCAGGCAAATGTGAGACCTCCTTCATAACTTCAGGAAATAGTGTATTTATGCCAATATTGCCAGTATTAGCTTTGAGAACATTTCGTATTTGAAAAAAAGCTGTGAGGAAATTCTTCTGTGTGTGAAAATGTGCTGCAGAGACTCACTTACCTCTTCAAAATTTATTTTTGTATCTCATTCTAGCTATTGTAATTTACTAGCTGATAAAATTAGAATTCAGTAACTTGAAAGCCAAATATTGTAAGTTACATTTAATTTTTGGTAAAAGTGGCTATTAGTTTGTAGAACTAAGAATTGGAAAATATTTTTCACTCTGTTCTAGATTTAAGCTAATAAATCAGTTTTCTTGGGAATTAGTGAATGTACTTCTGTTCTAATGAAAACTACAAAAGTATATCACTGGGAAGTGGGCAATTAAAGACTTATTTGGATATATTATTGTGCTTTTTTTGTTGCATGTCTTAACTCTTTCACCCCTTTTGTTTTTACTCTGTCGTCAAGATCTTTCCAAATACTTTCTAAAGGCAGACTTTCATCCTTTTCATTTCCTGCCTTTTTCTTCTTCCTTCTGTAGTGCTGTAACCATGGCTTCTTTCTCTTGGACTTGGTTCCATTTGTTTCAGAAAAGTACTGCCATATAGCAACTGCCTAAAAAGCATTTTTCAGTCAGTATTTGTCACTTTGTGGACTTGATGCGAATCCAACCAAAACCATTTAATTTCATATTGCTGTTCCTTTGGACATCAAATTGTCATTGGCTTATCGATCCTTAACAGAAATTGCACCTGTGATACTGTAGTAATTAAAAGGATACTCATTAACAGAGGGAAGATAATACCACATATTTCACAAAGGTAGTTGAGACTTCAAAAGGCAATGGGGCAAGGAAAGAAAGTCGTGTAAGACTTTATTGTTGTTGTTGTTTAAAGTCTGCTATTGCAAATGTTTGCTAGACAGCAAGGATAATTTTGGGAGGTAGCTACAATGCCAAATTTGGCAATTTTGTCTTGCTTGTTCTGTACTTGTCCTTGAGCCTTAAACAAGATGAGAGAAACACCACTATGTCCCTGTTGTAATTGGATTTTTAACTTTTCTTCTTATCAACAGGTTGGGGCTGCTCTGAGGCCAGCTTTTTCCCAAGATACACCATCTGATATAACTGCAAAGGCCTGTCAGGTACAGTGGAAAACGTTCACATCCTATAAGCAAAACTAATTTTCCTTCTCTTTGGAAGAAGGATGCAAAAGAGAAATAGCATCAAATGGCTGGAAGGTCTTGTAAACTTTAGCTGTCATGTTTTTGCAACACCTTTTGAGTTTCCTAGTAATATACTTTGTTCCTCAGATGTGCAGAAGTCCTTTCAGGGAGCTACATCAAAAAATGTATCTGGAACGAACTATGTCTTCATATGAATCCTGCAAGAAAAAAAAAAGGAAAAAAACCCCTTTGCTTAATGAGACCAGTAGAAGTTTATTTATTGTCTTTCAGTCTGATCAGATGTTTGGATTACTGACAATTTACCTTTAAACACTAAACTTCTGTTCAGTTTAGTGTTCTGTTTTAGAATTTAGAAGATCTGAGCATTCTCATTACAGTCATAGTAACAACTTGTCAGTGAAAGTTTGCTAAAAGATTTTTTTTTCTGAATGTGTGTGGGATTGTTTTCCTGCATGTGATGTTGTGTACTGCCATTTAAATCAACTATCAGCAACATAGCTGTAGTAGTATGTGGTTTTCATAGCTAAAGAAACTACTGTTTAAAGCAGCAGTTTTGTTAGCTATGCAAACATTAGTTTTAAAAATAACTCTGTGTTTCTGAGTTCTGTTTAGTAAATTTGGGTCATCAGGAGTGTGATTTTGTTTTGTTCTTTTACACTTTTAATTTTCAGCAAAACTTGCAAGGATTGCTCAATTACAGCATAACTTGGTATCTATTTGTAGGAAAAAATATGTTCATCCTGATTTACAGAATGTTTCTGCATGTTGAAATGAGGAAGCAGTTTGTGTGAAAACATTTAATATTCCTTATAACTTGTCAAAATCTTCTCTATTCAACCCATTTCAAAGCAGATGTGTTCACTTACAGGATCAAATGGTTGGAGATTAGGTTTGGATATTTAACTCCCTCTAGAAGTTACATGGACAGAGATGAGCTTTCCTGAAGGAGTTGGATGTTGTTATAGTTTTATGTCATTAGTGAAACAGATGTTGACTTGCTCAGCTGCAGGATTGAAGCTGATCTTACTCCTACTGTGAATGAAGAACAGTTTTGTGAGAAGTTTTCAACAGCTTTGTTCTTTACCTGTTTGCGACACTTCTAGTGTTTGTGTTTAAGTTGGTTTTTTTTTTAAATATGTCCATCATTCCAGATCATGAGAGAGTTCCTTTTCCAAAGGATTTCATGTAACTAGTTCTTTAAAAGCAAAGTAAATAAATTTGAGATAGGTCAAAAATGGTTTGTAAAAAAGTTTGTAAAACCTGAACTGCTTGAATTCTGTGAGTTTTTTTGCTTCTGATCCTCATCCTTGTAGAATAATCTCCAGAGTAAGAGCAACTCTTCTGAAAGAATTTATCCCTTTTTCTCTGTGTAGAAAAGCCACTGCACAAGCTGCTTCTATTGCCTGCATTATGTCTGGCATGAATGTCTTTCAGAGGATGAATGCCAGTGTATAGCATTAGTCAGGAGCAGCCAGTCTGTGTGATGTTTGTTATTTTAAGTATCTCTTTGGATCCATTTAACTCAAATGAAAAGTTGAGAGACACCCAAATGTCTGTCCACAGATTGTTCTAGGTATGGAACTGTGGGTTCCAAATCATAGCTCAGTCTTTCAAATAATTTCTAGGTGTTTTCTTGATTGTTCTAGGTATAGAACTGTGGGTTCCAAATCACAGCTCAGTCTTTGAAATAATTTCTAGGTGTTTTCTTGACATAAATAATTTGAAAACTTCCCACTAGTATGGAGCCTTACCTATTGATTTGAGATGTTGAGGGGTTTTAAGGTATACTGTTGTTGATTGCTGCCCAATATATTCTTCACAGAGAATGCAGTGACTCATTACCTGAATGATTTGACCAGACACTTGGGAACAGAATTTAAAAAATCATTATAACCTATTTATGAAGGATGGAAAAATTTTTAAAGTATTTTCCATGTCTCTTAAGTTCTCTTGTAATATGCCTTGCAAATATAACCCTTGTAACCACTCACCTGAGCAATTCTGTTGTCATGGCTGGGGAGAAAAAAAAAAGGAAAACCTGATTTATTTGTGTTAAGCAGGATGACAGTGGCTAAGTTTTCCTGGTGGTTATTTTTTGTTTTATTTTCTTACAATTTTTTTTTCATTTTTAAGGTTGTTGGGTTGTTTTGCTGCTTTAGAGTGATTCTAAACTTTGTTGTCTAGGTATGTAGCGCTTGGATAGGAAGTGGGGTTGTAAGTGACCTGAATGATCTCCGCCGAGTTCACAACCTTCTTGTCTCTTCCCTGGATAAAGTGCAAGCAGGAAAGGGATCTTCTAGCCAGCTTTACCGAGAGAGTGCAACTACTATGGAAAAACTGGCTGTTCTCAAAGCATGGGCTGAGGTAAGCCATGACCATCAAATCTGCCAAAGTATGTAAATGTTTTACAGTGTAATAGCAGCCTCATACCTCATACTGCCTGTACATACCTTCCTCCTAACTTTTTTCAATTCTACTCTGGGATGTTTTAAACTCAGTATCTTTCTCTGCCCTTCTGTTGAGCCATATTTACATTGAGGCTTGGTTGTTCTTTGTTGTGTTGCACTTTTCTGAGTAAAAATACGCACTCACACCATATCAGATTTTGAATTTCTTCCCATCTTACTGCTCTTAAAATTGAAAAAAAAACCCCACAAACAAGAAAACAAAGAACCGTAAAAATCAAACAACCTTAAAATATATTTTGGGAACATATTGCAGTTGGTTAACCAGCCAACCAGCTTGTTAGTTAACACTGTCAAGTGTTTATAATTTACACATTTTTAGAAAGAAAGTGTCTGGCCAGATTGTTTTAGGAAAGTCCCATTTATGAACCTAAGCATTAAATATATACTGGTAGAAATAAAAGAAAGGATTTAAATAAAATGGAGTTTTACTGAAAAATCTCTTTTTTCCAGTAATTTTCTGATGAATTTTATCTGTGTGGAATCTGTTACAGTCACATGGGAAAGACTGCTGCTTTCCTTTCTTTTTAGAATCTCACAGCACATACTTTGACATGTTTCACTTCTAGGTGTATGTCGTTGCCATGAAAATTAAGAAAGAAGCAGAAACCAAACCCAAGCGTGTTTCAAAGAGCACAGAGGAGGATGAGGATGATTTTGGTACCATGGATGAGTTGCCACCTGACAGTTTGATAACGCTTGTACAGCCTGAACTGCCGGCACTGAGCCGGCTCTGGTTGGCTGCGCTGAAAGATTATGCTCTTTTAACTCTACCAGCTGAGTTTGCTACCCAGCTTCCACCAGATGGTATGCACTGGAATTTCTTGTTGTCTTCTGCAAAACAGAAAGAAACTGTAGCTGGACATTAAGAATTATTCTGTAAATTAATTAGTATGCATGTTTTTTATGCAAGTGATAAATTCCTACTTGGGCATGTAATAGCAGTATTTTCTAACTTTGAATCTTCTTTCCTTCAATTTGAAATGAATATACTCTTTATTCAATTCATTGAGATCATTAAACCTTTGTCTTTGTGGAAGAAGGAGTACTTCTTCACCTCTAATACTTTGGTATCAAGTGCAAAAAGATTTTGGTTGTATGAAAAACATGGTCCCTGAGATTAGAGCAGACATTGTTTTACAGATTAAGAGTGAATGCTCTATATGAGAAATGCTGCAAGATCTGATGACTGTGCCTGCCTTTCTTGCTCTCTTCTTACTGCTTTACTGAGGCCAGTGCACTTTCTCATGAGAGGTACTAATTAATATTGTTACTAGAGAAGGAGAGTTGGAATGTACTGCCACTAACAAGGATTATACCTGATTATCTTTGTGATCAAACACACCCAGAATAAATGTACTAACAAATTCTGAATGCATGCTTTTTATCTGTTACTTGCAGAGAATCTTAGAATTACCTTTGCTTTGTTAATTTAACAGGAGGAGCATTTTACACTCCAGAGACAATTGACACGGCTAGACTGCATTACCGGAACTCCTGGGCTCCCATACTACATGCAGTGGCACTTTGGCTGAACAGTACAGGATTTAATGTGTCAGAGTCAACAGAAGAGACTGCTGCAGCAATGCCCAGTTCCCAGAAACGTGCTACATCCATTATGCTAAACCAGACACCTGGGACTCCACCTACCACTAAATCTTTACCAGAAATAAACAAAGATCGAATGCATTTAATTTTGGGTAAGAGTTACAAGTTTAGAATTCAGTAGCAGCATGTTATGGTATGAAACACTATGAAAATGAGAAAAGAAACTTTGCTTGAAATCTGTGAAGTTTAAAATTCATTGCATGTCTGGACAGTAAAGTTTTGAAAATCTCTGTCTCATCCTCCCTCTTATCTCTCTGCCGTCTGTGTTCTTTGTAGCTTTGACAGAATATTTGTCAGTGTGATTATTGTGATTTATGTAATTGACTAAAATGAGTAGGAACTGTTCTACACTGTAGTATAATGCAGGTGATACAAAATTTTGTGCTTCAAAGATGCAAAAACTGTGAGGTTAATTAAAATACACACCCCTATAAAACACTGCTCAGTTGAGAGTGATATTTAGCAAGTCACATGGAGTAGCTTTTGCATCAGTTTTTCATCTGTGAGTAGCATTCACTGTTTCCCTTTGTTGTTACCTAACAGCTTTAAGAGGTGGATGTAATCTCTTATTCTGAGGAATGCCAGAAGTTTGCTGAGATACAGACATTTAAATCTGGAATAAAGTGCTATATGTAGATGAATATTGCATGATTTTTGGAGCTTAACTTCATTTTGTTTTTACATTTAAAGGAGTTCAAGAAAATTAAACTCAATTTACAGCTAAAGGATTCATATCTCTGACTTACAGATCTTTAGAACAAAGTATGAATTTCTGTTCAGTAATCTTAAATTGCTTGTTGTCACTGTGCATTATTTATCCTGCCAAATTTTGGGGAAGACATGATGCAGAAGAAGAAGTGAATACAAGTCTTCTGCATAGACTCTCTTTTAATTGAAAGGAAGAATTGAGAAAAACAGTTGTCTTTCTAAAGTTTTTAAGAACCCGCTATACTTACAAAAAAATTCAAACAAAAACTAGATTTTATGATGGTATGAACATTCTTTTTTAACTATTGCTCTTTTCAGGTGTTAGTATACAGTTTCTGTGTTCCCCAAGACCTGAAGAGCCCGTAGAGCATGTTACATCTTGCTTACAAGCACTGCATACTTTATTGGACTCCCCTTGTGCCAGGATCCATATTGCAGAGGATCAGGTAATGTATGAGCATGTTGTAACAATCAGCTTTTTCCAGGTCTTGGACTTTCATCAATGATGATTACAAGAGCTGTAATTATTTTTTGTGTGAGAAAAGTATTTATTCATCATAAGTAAGTGACATAACAATTAAGAATTGTTTAGTCCTAATGAATGTTTTTCTATGTATTTTGTTTCACTGCAGCTCCTTGGTGTTGAACTCTTGAGTGTGCTTCACCGACTCCTCCTGACCTGGGATCCTCCTTCAGTCCAGCTGCTGGTTACAGGAGTTGTCCAGCAGATAGTAAGAGCAGCTCAAGATTATTTGCAGGAAAAAAGGAACACGCTAAGTAAGATTCTGTAAACATGGCTTGCTTTGCAGAGTAAATAAGCAACAGGTTTTCATGTTGGGAAAGGAACGCAGTTGCATTAGAGTATTGTTACACTGAGGAGGAAAATGCTGTGTATTCTAGAGATAATTTTGATTGTGTTCATAATTGCCTGCTGACTTCTTAACTCTTGTAATCTGTATTTTTTCTTCCTCTGATCATTCTCATTTCATGTCATGATTTTCATTAATTTTTCTGGAGTAAGAGTGGTGCAAGGTATACACAGCGCACCCCTTCTTAATACCTTGTTCAAGTTTCCTTAATGTTTCTCTACTGACTGCTTCCTTAGCCCATCATTTACCTTTTTTCTGAAGTTTAATGATTTAGCCAGCAGTACAGGGTATTGTGATGTGTCCCTGGCACAACTGACATCCATGAGGTGAGTGAAACTGCTCCTGAAACCAGTATGGAAAGTTGCCTGCCCAGGAGATCTTGCCAGGAAATGGAGCAGACTTGCACCTGGGCTCTTACTTCACTTATTGAGGGCACTCAGGGCGTGTCAGCTACCAGGATCTCTGGGAACAGGGTGTGCAACAGGAGCAAGGCAGTTGGCATGGAAAGGCATGCTCATGCTGCCCAGAGGTGCTGCTCAAGACTGTGCAGGACTGCTGGAGTCAGCATAATGGTGGCAGTGACATACAACAACAGTCTGCTGACTGAGGGACAATCACCTCTGCTACATCAGAGGGCTAATGACCAGTTACCAGTGACATTGGTCTCACCTGTGATACATGAAGGAAATGCTTGTGAAGGTGAGCAGACTCTGTGGTGTCAGAAAAGGTGAATGGAGGAATGAAATGTTCTTCAGAGGCCCTGCAGGTGCAGAAGCTGAAGTCCCATGTTTCTCAGGAGAGACAGCCATAGACTATGCTGGAATATGGCCCTGGAGGATGATGCTTGCATGAAGGTGGTGGCTGCAGTACTGTCACTTCCAGGAACAAAAGGCTCTATCTCCAGATATCCCATTGGAGAACACTGAGGAGATCTGGCAAGAGGAAAGGAGCCAGCTGTCCCACTTTGACAGATCAGAACTGATAACACTGAAAGGAAGTGAAGGGTGATACCAGTCAGGAGCCACAGGCTGCCTAATCAAGAAGGGAAGGTGAATGAAGCCATGTTAAACCAACCCAAAGAAGCATTCCAGTCAAGCTATGGGAGTCTCATGAAAGGCTTTTACCATCCAGCTGTGTGCTGGAAGGGTGACACTGCTGGTAACACTCAGAAGTGTATGAAGCACAGAATTCTTCAGTCCAGATGCTGGACAGTCCAGATGAGGGTGGGGCTCCATGGATTTGCTCTGTATTTACACAGAAGAAACAGTTACAAAGGTTAATGGTAGTTCTGGCTGCACCAGCTATGTGATAGTGGAGGTCGTAATTTCAAGGGAAAGAAAGAAAATGAGTAGCAGAGCAAAAGCTTTGGCTTGACTTGGCAGACTTTGGCTTGTTCAGGGAGCTTGTAGATGAAATCTTGTGGTAAGCTTTCCTGAAGGGCAAAGGAAAGAGGGATTGTTCATCTTTGGTGACAAAATAAAGCTCATTCACAATGATCATGGCAGGAGGCTGACTTGGCTGAACAGGAACTTCTGACTGAGCTCAAATCTGACATGGAAGTGCTTGGATGTTGGAAATTGGGGCAAGCTGCCAAGTAAGACTACTGAAGTTCCTGGGTATGGAGGAGTGGAATTGGGAAATTTAGGTGGAGCTGAGACTGATGATGAATGTCCAGTGTGGCAAGAACAACTTTTATAGATACGTTGTCAGCAGAGGAAATTTGGACCTGCTGCTGAATGGATTGGGTGATCTAATGACAAAACACACTAGAGGAAAAACTAAGGCACTGGTATCTTCTTGCTTACCCCTCCTGTGTCTGTGTCTAATGAGCAAGCCTAGGGAGAGCAGTGCTAGTTACAGCAGGTGAGCATCCAGTAGGGACTGCTCACAAAAAAGCCAGCCCTACCCTGGAACCAGATGTGATGCATCTCAGGGAGGGCTGATGACATGCTAAGTTTGTTGCAGTCATCTTTGTAAAGCTGTGGTGCTCAAGGAAGCTTTTCAATGAATGGCAAAAATGAAATGCTGTAACTAACTTTGAGTAAGACACGAGGTGGGGTTTGAGTGAACTTGCCAGTAAGCCTGCTGTGCTTGTTGAAAGGTTTTTGAGTAAATTTCTTTTGAAACCACTTCTTAGAACGTGAAGTAGAAGAATGTGATTTGAAATAGCACAGACTTACTGAGGGCAATTAATGCCTCATCACCCTCTGTGATGAAATAACTGCCTTTGGAGGTGGGGTGGTGAATATTGTTTACTCAGACTTCTGCAAGGCTTTTGACCCAGTACTCTACAATATCATTGTCAAGTTGAGTGATGTGGACTGAAAAGTAGGAGAATAATTTGTTGGACTGCTGTGCTTGAATGGAGTTTAGTGATTCAAGTCTTAACTGGAAGCTGGTTGCAACTGGTGTACTTTAGAGATCAGTAGAGGATCTGCTACTGTTAAGCACACAGGACAGACAGGAGAGAATGTACCCTCAGCATATTTGTGGATGATACCAAACTGGGCAGGTGGTGGGTGAGCAGGAGGGTGGTGCTGCCTTTAAGGGGAATTTTGAACTGCAGGTCTGAGAACCTGCTTAAGTTCAGCAAAGATAAATGCAAAATCATGCATTTGGGATGGAATGTGCATTGGTGTAGGCTGGTGGGCTGATAGATTAGATAACAGATTTGCCAGAGCAGGAGTTGTGTGTGTGAATCTCTGGTGTGAAACCTATACAATGCAGACCTATGCAACCTCTGTTATTGGGCTGTCTTAGAAAAGCACATGCCAGACACAGCAATGTATCACATGCCAGTGTCTAGTTTTCTTTGCCCTTCCTCCTCATTCTGAGTAAGACAGCTGTTGGCAAACATGAAGGAAGTTCAGTGGAAGTCCACTAAGCTGCTTAGGGTGGTGAAGTGTGTGACCTGTGAGGAGAGGCTGAGAGAGCTGAACTTACTTAGTCTGCAGAAGAGAGGGTTAATATGGGATAGAATAGCAAACCCCCTTCTTAGAAGGGATTTTAAGACAAGGCCAATCCAGAGTCTTCTGAAAGGCAGTGGTGGAAGGACAAGAAGGAATGTACATAAACTACAGCAGTGGAAATCCAGATGGGATACAAGGGAAAGATTAGTCACTGTGGGAGTGGTGAAGCAGAAGAGCAGGTGCCCAGGGATGTGGTATCTCTATGCTTGGAGATCCTCAGCACTCTGAAAGCTACTTTCTGAGGTACTTTTAGTGACCTCTTCCTTTTAAGAGAGAGTCTCCCTGTTCAATCATTCCTTTACCATTTTTAAAAAATCTCAGATACACTGTTTCCATCTTTGCTAGGTAAATTGCTTTCCAGGAGGCAACCTGGGAAATAGTTCATTGATACTTGGTTAAATTGGGTAGGTCTGCCAGATTTTCTGTTACCTGAAAGAAGTGAAGTAAACCCCAGAGAATATTCTCTTATTAAGGAAAATTACTGTCTTAATCTGGCACAATGTACTGTTGATAGAAAAACCCCCAACTGATAGCTTTTGCCCATTTTCCATGTAAAAACAGGGAAAAAATTTTGCTGGAACTTGAGGAACCATCATGAACAACTGAAAATGCAGGCTCTGTTCCTTCATATGAATTAATGGAATTGTTTACTGTCAGCCCAGTAAGCTGCTTTTTTCAGATTGATGAATGTGATAACAGTAGCAATCATTTAAATTCATAGGAGCTCTATAGGGGTAGTTCAGGCCAGCTTTGCCTTACTGAATCTCTGTTGCTTTTTAATGGGAGAAGGAAAGACTGCAGCTGGCCAAGCTGCCATCAAAAGAGAGACTTTTTGAACTGAATACACTCAGCTAGACATAGACATAGAATCCTACAGTGCTTTTCTGTTCTCTTATTTCATAATCAATTTAGGCTAGAATAAGATTTTGTCAGAGTGGAACATTTAATTAATAGCTATTAAATTAAAAAAAAAATTTTCCTGACTGTTTATTTGTCATTGGTTGCTGTTAATTTTATGATCATTTTTAAGAGAAGCAAGATAATTAGCTGTAGTTTTATTTTGTGCAAGACTACATTTGTTTTCTAGTTCCAGAAAACAAATTGTTGCAATCACTGTACTTCTAAGGCATTTTAAACCCCTTTAAGTCATTCTAACTAAAACATTTAGTCTGACATGAGCCATGTTTGTCCTATCTTACTGTAAAGCAGCTTTTTCTTCTTGATTCTTAACTTCTTTGTGAAGAGTGTGTCGTGTCATTTTTGGAGTGGCATCTTAACTGTCTGCTCAGACATTTCTTTCCTTTTTCAGATGAAGATGATAATGAAGAAAAAGAAAATCCTCTTGCTTTAGGAGAGGGAGGTGAGAGTGGTGGTCTTGTGCCTGGAAAATCTCTAGTTTTTGCAGCCATGGAGTTGCTGATGTTCGTCCTAGTACGACACATGCCCCACCTGAGTTCCAAAGTGTCGGATTCTCCGAGTCACGTTGCTGCCAAATCCCACCTCTCTGAGGAAAGCGCTCGTCTTGTGGCTGCCACCGTTAATATTCTGTCTGACCTGCCTTCCCTGTGTTCTCCAGCAGGTAGGACACTGTCACAGGATATGTGTGAGCACAGCGAGGCTATGGTGCTAAAAACAAACTGTAAATACATCGCTATGAATGCTTTAATTCATAGCATTAATAATATTTAGGTAGTTAACTAAATGCAAATTCAGGCTTTTCCAGTGAGCAGCATAAAGGAAATTTGATTTTAAGTTTGCATGCGTGCTGCAGGTTTGCTGAGGAAATTAGCACTGTGGACAAAGGCTGTAGGAGTTTCAATAACACACTTAGATTTTAAGCCCTGTACCAGTCTGATTTCGTTCTTGGTTTTTTTGCCCCCCTTTTTTTCATGCTTTTGAAACCTTTCGGGCAATTTTTAATCATATTGTTAAAGAACACAGACATTTTGGAGATAATTAAATGCCTGAGAAGTTCATGAAAAGCAGGAGCTGCAAGAAAAGACAATCCTACAGAGGGAAAAACAGCACAATTCATCTGTGGTACACTTGGCCTTGCAGCTGTCAATCATTCCCAATGTGATTATAAACTAAATGGAGCTTTCTTCTGCCCAGGAAGACAAAGGATGTGTGTAAGCTGGGATAATTGCACTGAGTGAAGTTCATGGGTAAAGGACACAATTACATGGGAGGCTGTGCTCTTTGACTTTTGCTTTTTGGAGAGCAAATTGCTTGACTGTTGTCTCAAGAATCTTTGGGAAGTTTCACCCACTCTTACAGATGAGACATTTTAAAGTCAGTTCCCTAGTGAGGTGCACTGCAAATAACATATTTGGACAAAGTTATGCTCAAAAGACAATATGGCTTGTTTCCAAACAGAAATTTGTGAATTTGTGCCTTGCACTTTTTTAAGGAACAACAGATTTTGAGTTGGAGTCATGTCCTGTTTTTTATGTAATACCCGATTTTTTTATTTTTTTTTTTGAGGAGGTGATGGGAAAGAGGGTGGGCAAAAAGAGTAACTGTATTTACATCTGTGTTGTCTGGAGTAGTCTGGAGGGTTTGGCAAGTGGCCACTGCAAGTAGCTCAGAAATGACTGTTAGTTTAAAGAGCAGTCCCTTCCTGTCATAATTGTTTTACTTCATGTGTTTATCCTCACAGCATTCCCAGAAGTAGGAAAATGGCAGGATTTGTGTTTCCACAGATGTGGGAAAATGAAGCATAGAAGGGATATAGAAAGAAGCTTGACTGTCTGAAGTGATCTGTAGATTGATTTTGCATGCCTAAACCCAACAGCACTCTTCTTTCAGTCCTGTCGGGGCTTAAAGTCTGTCTGCATGTGTTATTGAAACTGCTACAGCCTTTGTCCATGATTTGAGACACCCAAACAGCTTCCTTTCTTTGCTTCTGGTAAGGTGGGGCACACCACCTTACTCAGAAAGTGCAGTAACTTAGTTTGGATACTTGTTTCCAGACCTCTTATTTTTGCTGTTTATTAGACCCTAGTGATGTGTAGATCCTTCTCAAAGGTACTTAGCAACCTGGATGCCATACCTTGTATCACATGCCATGTGGGACAAAGCTTTAATAGCTAAATCATCATTCCTGAACTGACAGCAGCATTTCAATTGTTGGCTTGTATGACTTGTGTTATGATACATTTCAGTAGCACCGGTGAATGAATTTGGTGATGAAATGGTGAATGACACATGTCACCCGTTACCTGAATTGCACTTTATCTCATCTCCTTTGTCTCCGACCAAACACATCCATATTGAGGAAGACAAAGAGCTTATCTACCACACTTTAAAAATTCTATTTTATCTTTTTTTTTTTTCTTTTTCTTTTAGGGTGTATGACAATCTTACCCACTATCCTATTTCTGATAACAAGGGTATTGAAAGAAACAGCAGTAAAGTCAGCGGATAATCAGGTCCCACCTCCAGTCACTGCAGCTCTTCAAGGCATAAAAACTATTGTTACTCTTCCAACAGTCAAGACTGATGAAACTCAGAAACAATGGACAGGTCTTATCCGCAGCACTCTGGCATCTATCTTGGAAGACTCTCAGCCTGGTAAGTGGTTTCCCAGTGCAGGAGTTAAAATTCAAGAAAAATGGATTCAAGGAAAATGGTATCTGCCTATAACTTAATGTAAGACCTGAATGAGCAAATCTCATCAGTTGCTTAACAAATTTTATTGAAGAAATGCACAACATTGACTTTAACAAAGTAGTTACATCTCAGGAGTTCTCACTTCAGATTTGTCTTTGGTCTGTCTTTGACAGTGTTGAGCATAACCTCCAGTTAGAAGTTTTCCCTTTTGCAATGCGTCTGGCATCAGCTTCTCAGTTTTTTTGCTGGCACAAGTCATTTAATCTTAATGACAGTCAGTGTTAAAGTGAATGAGTGGAAAGACAGCCACAGATAATTGTGGAAAGGTTCATACTGGAGTAGGATGTTCACAACACTGTTAAAACCTTTCTTTGGTGATAAAGAAATCCTGGCCAAAAATGCCTGTTACTCACCAGCACAATGGTTACTGTCTCTTCAGAGAACTGCAGACCACCTCTTATGGTTCACATACATGCTTTGCCTTGCCCTTCAAAAAGTAAAAAAGATGTACAGTCTTAGCTGCATAGTTAGCAAAAGAGACACAAAGATTTGCCATTTGCATAGTGGTAGTCAGTGAGAAAAACATCCCGTTGCATTGCCAAGGAGCCATTTGTTGAGAGTGAAGAGAGGCTTGAATGGAGTTACTCATGTGAGAGATGGGGAATGAGGAGGTAATTGCAAATGATTCTGAAATGTCCAAAGGGGGAGGATCACTAGGTTTGTGTTAACCAAGCCAAACTTCTAATTTGATTTGTCACATCAGCTCTTGTTTTCCAGCCTTTAGTTACTGTAGAGATTTCACAGGCCCTCTTTCCAGAAACATCACTGGCTGGAGACCTTTTTGCAGGCATCAGAAATTTTTCTAGGTTCCTTGCAGGAGTGTATGTTTTCCTTTCTAATCTTATGTGAAGTGGGATTGATCACAGATGCAAAAATCTAAGCCAGGTCCACTGCATTCAATTTCAAGCGTTATCATTCAATAAAATTAAAACAAATTTTAAAATAATTTAAATAATGTAACTAAAAACATCACTTAAAATGCCTGGAGTAGTTTTTTGAAGTGAGGTTTTACATTATGGCTAAGCCAGTTAAGTTACTAGCTGATATCTGTAAAGGGCAGTCATGCTGTTTTTCTTTTTTGCTGACTTTATATATGCTGTTTCTTTATGCCTCTCAGGGGAGACCAGAACCAATGTGGCCAACCAGACCAGCAGAGCAGTGTTTTTAATATATATTATAATAGTTTGTATATACATATTTTTGTTTCTGTTGTGAATTCATGAATGAGATCTGTGAAGACAGAACTTAGGCAAGGAAAAAAAATTGTGACAATGGCAAATACAGGCTATTTGAAAGGCAGGAAAAATTAAAGTAGGACTGTTCCTGTTGGTGACAATTGGCTGTCAGATCAACTAGTCTGTTCTGTGAAACCTCATGTTAAGTAAAAGTTGTTGCCACGCTGGATATCTATTTCTTACTCTGCTGTATCAGCTGAAGATAATTATTTTAAAAAGCGAAGTAGACCTTTAATGGGCAAAAGTTCTAAAAATATCTTTTTTCCTCTTGTTTACACACTGAAAACAAAAAGCATGACTTGGTCTGAGAAAGTGGGTGGTGATGTTTTCCTTGATACTTAAGTTTCAGAAAGATTGACTTACTTTATTAAAACAACTGTTAGAATAGAGTTGCTCAGATTTTTGTCAGTCACAGCCAACAATGATACTGTAATAAGTAAATGCATATGCAGTTGCGAATAATTTCAAGTACGTGTATTTCCTCTTTGTGAGTTTTATCTGTGTTCACTGGATTTTATTAGATAAATGCTAAAGCCTTTTTGGAATAAGCTAACAGCATGTTTGCTTTTGTTTTTCAGAGGCCTCTAAACCTATTCTTGATGAAGTAAGCATACTTACAGCTATTGCTCTCTTCCTCTTGTCAGCAAGCAATGAAATAATTGGAGTGCAATCTTTACAAAATGGATGTATGAACAGATTTAGAAGTGCATTGAATTCTTCTGATCCTTGGGTAAGATCATGTTATGGGAATGTAAATGACATGGAGCCAGCAGAAACTAATTGTGATATATTTAACACATTTCCTCAATGCTTTGTGATGCCTTTACTTCAGGGACAGGTACTGCTGTCAGGATAACTAGAATTTTCAACAATGCATTATTGAAACTCATGAGCAAAATAACCCAGACTTAGTGCTTCTTGATAAAGTGTTCATGGCCTTGTGCCAGGTTCTCGACTTCAGCTTTTTAAAAGGCAAAACCAGTCTCTGGTATATGAAATTTTATCAGATGAAAAGGTTGGTTACCATAGAGGGGGTGACATTTTAACATTAGTGTTGATCTTTTATAATACAAACGAAACCATTTTTTCCTTAGATAAAATTACAGCCCACATTTCTGATCAATTTTATATTTGTTTGTGCAAAACCTGTGCTTGTTTTGCACGTTCGTACAAAACTCAGTTTGGGAGCAAAAATATAATTTTGTGGGCACCATCAGAATGTCTATATATCAGGATTCATTTGTTTCATAATTTCACTTCTGCCCTTTGGCTTGCCTTTGTGAAATGCCTTCTGAATTAACTTTGTCATTGAGGAGGAAAGTTAAAAAAGTTGTAGACTGACTTGGTTCAAGCAGGCTAATGCACTGTATGGATAGTTAAGCTTAACTTTTCCAGCCATATATTTATCAGTTTGAGTGGATATTACAAATCTGCAGGTGGGAGCTAAGGAGAAAAATCTGTGATGTTTCTACAAGCAAACACTGCAGGGATTCCTGAGAAGAAAAACACGCAAAAAATGCGGATGTGTTTAGGGTCACAATGAGGCATTTAAATTCCTGTTTGGACTGATAATTCTTCATAGTAGGGCAGGTGTTCTCCAGCATGAACATAAAATTCAGTTGATTCTGCAGCCTCACTCTGGATGGAAAGCTACTTAGAATTTTATTGTTCAAATGGAAATGTCAGTTGTATTAAGTGAAACTTTTATGTCTTACTCTCTCTGAGCTCTGTATAAACACACGAACAGCGAGAGAGAAGTACGTGGTTGCCCACTACCCTGCTGGAAAGCTGCCTGTCAGCTGGAACTTACCACTATTTTTGTAGCACACAGAGCAACTTTGGAGAGCAGCCAGATGGTGTCCACTCTCTTCTCACCAATGTGCAGAGCAAATACTCTGTAATACTTGTGTGTTCGTTCTGGCTTTTTAAATGTGAAATATTCCTTGTTGCAGTCAGTGATGAGACGCCTGTTTGTAATAAAAGCATGATCGTGATTGTACTAAGTGCATTGAACTGATTAAGGAGACGACTCTTCCAAAGAAACTACTGATGCCTTAAAAGAAATACAGGAGTATTTTTGAAACTATTACCACATGAAAAGGTCAAATATCATGTATAGTAATAACCAGAAGTCTGGTGAGCTCAATTCCCTTTTGTTCCAACAAGATAACTCAGTTGAGAGATCCAAGTGTTTCAACGATGTTGGGCAAGTTTTACATGAGAGTGTGACTCTTTTGCTTTGAAGAAGCTCTGATTTTACCTTTCAGGAGTTTTTGTAGACTTCTGTGAATGCACAATAGTCCAAAGTTTTATATTACACAGTTCAAAGGAAAAAAACTTGGATGGAATTCTTCTGTCAGATGCAGTCATAAAACTGTTTTGAAATATGGCTGCATTTAAGAAAATACTTTTACTCCTTATTTCAAAGGTTAATCTAATAATCTTTAACAGCTAATAAGGAATGAAGTTTAAAGAAAGACAGAAAAGGAAGAGAATTATTTGTAACAGTATGGAGAGATAGAGGTAAAATTTGTTGAAAAGGTCAGAGGTGATGGTGAGTGAGGCATTGAGGAAAAAGGTTCTTCCGTGGAGCTCTGTTACAAAGCATACAAATGACATGAGAAGTGTTATTATTTCAGACCTTAAATATTGAACTGTATAGAAAACCTGCAGCTATTGAATTAACAGTAATACGATCTCATAACTAATATTTTCTTACCAGTAGTTTTTATAATCTATGACTTTTTATTCAATATTTTTATTTATATATCTGTGTTTCCACTAACCCCTGGATCTCCTCACATATCATTTTGTTCAGTAATACTTCCTCTAGAACATTTCTGTTCAGCATGTGCTCAATAACTCATCCTGTTTGGACTTGAGTGCAGTTAAAAAACACGTGCAATGTTTTATCCTCACATTTGTTGTGAGGCTTCACCTTTTCAAAAATGCTGGGTTATTTGTGGTGGATTTTGGAGAAAGATCTTTGTATGCCCCAAAAAATGTATTCATAAATTCATCTGAACAAGATCATCAGTGGGTCATTTTCCCAAACCTTGGCTTTAATAATCTCTGCTTTCCACAGAGAGGGAGGAGGATTAAAAAAAAAAATAGAAGGATGACAAGGAGAGCATTCTGTGATCAGCTTATATAGTCCTAGGCTACTACCAGCACAAAAGGGAGAATGAGAAGCAAGGATGGAAAGGCCTGACAGTTTTGGTTATAGCCTTGGCTTGTATTAGAACAATAAGATCACTTTGTTCTGAGTCATTTTTATGGGCACTGTTGCCTTTCTGGAATAGGAATAGCATATCACGATTTTGAAGATTAAGCTACTATTAGAGCTGGTGGTTCTGAGACCTAAACATGGAGTTCACAGTGAACTGGTGTGACTGACTTGTGTGATATTAACTGTCTTTATTTTCTCAGGGTTTATATTATTACTGCTACTTAGTACCTGCGTGTTCTTTCTAATTGTCCTTCCTTTTATTGAACCCTGGGCTAATACTGCTTTGTTAGCTGGGCTGTGTTGCTTCTTTCCTCTTACTTAGTACGTTTCCTTCCCATTTAGTAGTCTTTTTATTTATTTAATCACAGATAACAGAGTTTATTATTTTCACTGAGTTAACAAATAACTTTGAGGACAATGTATTTATCTTGATTTGATTAGGTTCAAGCCAAGTGTTACCAGCTTCTGCTTTCTGTGTTCCAACACACCAATCGTGCCCTGTCCACTCCATATATTCATTCCCTGGCCCCTATCATGGTTGAGAAGTTGAAGGCTGTGGAAAGGAGCCGCCCGAACAACAATCTGGAGCTTTTAGCAGTCCAGGAAGGAATTAAAGTCCTTGAAACATTGGTTGCCCTTGGTGAGGAGCAGAATAGTAAGTATTTAGGTTTTCTAGAGAAATGAGTAATGCTAAAATAGAATATTGAACATTAGAAATGTCGCAGTTAGGAACTCAATGGCATAATCACAAATGGACTGTGTGTGCAACATGCTTTTGTAATTCCAGTGATAGAACTTTTGTATACATGAACTTGCATAGCATGTACAGCATGATATGCTGTGCCCTGTGCATTTCTGGTGATTGCAGGAAAAAAATTTAAATATGAACTACAGTAATAAGTGATATTTTATTCTGTTTTGAAATTTGTATTTCATGCTTTTTCAATTTACTTTTACTTTTTACTTTACTTTACTTTCTGTTTACTTTCTGAAGACTTGCTGTCTTTGACATTTGACTTCAAATGCTGAAAAAGTTCCTCCTAAGAATACTACTATTGGTTTTGTGTAGGGTTTTTTGGATGGTTTTTGTTTGGTTGGTTTTTGTGGGTTTTTTCAATGGTCTCCTTGTTGGAGTTTCTCTTTTTTGATAGAATATAAAATTTCTTGAGCCTCATTCTGCTTCAGGAACAGTTGTTTGAAACACAGGTGAAATGAAAATGAGAGAGTAACTGAAACAAATGAGGAAACAGATCATCTGATTTGCTGGCTGGAGACATTTCACCCCATGAGTATGATTAGTCAGAATCTATAAGGAAGAATAATTAATACTCTGGTAATCTAAAACAATTTTGATAAATAAGTTGACATTAATTTTTAAGTTCTTTGAGCTTAAAATGTACAATCACCAGGTTACACATTTCAAAGTTGTACTTGAATTCTTTCTAGGTACAAAAATTTGCCTTGTTGCTTAAGTTTAGCTGCCTTTTTTGTTCTCAAGGTCAACCCTCTTGATCCCTTTGCCATTTTGCCCTGCTAGTTTTTGAATTAGGATCTCCCAGACCAACACAACATAAATAACAGCAGATAATTGTCCCTGACTTTTTGTGAACACTTGCTTTCTGGTATCAGTTCACTTATGTTTGCTGGGGAGGTGGATACTCAAATTCAATTGAGTAACATTTCTGTCTGCCTGAAAAGTGTTTTGAAATCCTTTAATATGATAGGCACTCTACATCTTAAAATCTTTCATCAATGATCTGCAATTGGATGGTGCAAAAGCATCTCAAAATAAGCATCAGGATCAACATAACTGTAATGAACAATAATAGAAATCTTAAATCCAGTCCTGGTAAGACAGATTGGACTGATCAAAACACAGGAAGCCGTCTACATTTCAGTTGTTTTAATTTGATAATTTTTTTATTACAGTTTCTACTGTGAGTTCTGAAAACAATATTACCCTTCCTTACCTGTGTAGTAGCTGATAATTTTTTTTGGTTTCATTCTCTGATATGGTAATTCCACTTTTTTTTTCTTTCATTTTAGGAGTACAGTTGCTTGCCCTTCTCGTTCCCACTCTGATCTCCTATTTACTGAATGAAAATGCCTTTGCTTCTGCATCTACAGCATCCAAGGGTCTTCATGAGTTTGCACTTCAGAACCTAATGCACATTGGTCCACTTTACCCACATGCTTTCAAGACAGTCATGGGAGCTGCTCCTGAATTGAAAACACGTCTAGAAACTGCAGTCCGAGCAAGTCAGGCCAGCAAAGCAAAAGCAGCTGCTAGGCAACCACCACCCACAGTACATTCCACCCCGACAATTAAACTGAAAACTAGCTTTTTTTGAATTACTTTTATTATTTTTGGACCATTAAGTAGTCAGAAGCGTTACATTATCCCTGCATACATGTCTAATTTCGTGTAATTTGTGTGTGAAAGGCTGTCTAATGGAGCTTTGTGTAATTACTTGAAATCCATGCATTACAAGGGAAGTGGTGTTACTTGTATTTGTATAGATTTTTAGGAAATTGTGATCATATTTATGAATTTCTGTTATAAATTATCCACCAAAATTATTCTGTATCTAAATAGTTTTATTTATTTTAAAAAGCTATCTTAAACCCTCCAGGGGTTTTTGAAATCTGGTGATTGTTATCCCACCATTGTGCCAACACACCAACACAGTGGGGATGGAGAGAAGAGGAAAAACTGTTATGAAGTCCTTACCCTGTACCATGGGGAATTTCTAGTGTAGAAGTATGAAATTTTTCCTTTTATTAAAAAAAAAATAGGGAAATGGACTTCGTAGATTGTTTCAGCTTGCATGAAAAAAACCCCAAAACCCCAAAACAAAATAATTGAAAATTTTCAGCCTTTCTTAAGGTGAATGATCAAGCATGCTGTCTTAATGAGTTGTCCTTATTTATGTGGTGTATATCTCTTTCAAATCCGTTTCCATGCTTGAAAATGAATAAAGAATGCAAAGAATCTAATCCCCTATCTCTTTGAATATAAATTTTAAAGAATGCACTGGAAACTGAGTTTTTAAAGAGAACTGCCTTCTATCTGCATTTTTGTAGGTGTAGATCTTGGCCCTTGTAAGGTGTTTTGTGTTTGCAGTCTTCCTGTTCTGCCAGCAACTGGTTGAATATGTGATGAGCCAGTGCTGTGCCCTTTGTCCAGACTCATGGGTATTTAACCTTCCTGCTAGATTTTATTTTCTGGATACATCATACCTGTAGTCCTTGATCAAGTTTGCAAGCAGAGGTACTGGAGCACTTTGCACTGTACTGACTCAGGGGGCAGAACACAGGTGGGAGCCAGGCTCCTCCAGTTTTTCCTTCTCCTTCCAGGCTTTTTTCCAAAGCACGTGGCTTCCCTCCCATCTGAGTGAGTCTGATGTGCAGATTTTGGGGCTTTTAGCTCATGTGCTGTGCTAACCTTGCATGCACAGCCAGGGACTCCCAGTGTCTGCCTGCTGCCAGGCCTCACCCTTCCTCTTGGCAGAAGTGTGGAACCATGTATTTTCTTGTGTATATAAGACTGACTTACATGACTTTTTTGACACAGCTGTTGAATTTATGGGCTTTTATAGAGATCTTTCTATAGATTTTGCTTTATAGAGAAAAGTAACATAACCAGAGGTCTCTACTAGGCCTGCTGAATTTCATCTCTGATGTTTCTCTGTATACTCTGTAAAAACTGCATATTTCAGATGCTTCAACTTCAAATATAACAAAGGGATAGTAAATATAATTGAATATGACTAATATCTGCTTAAAATATTTGTAGATCACTATTTTTGCATAGATACTTCCCTCTAGGCTTTCTATTTTCCTCTAAGACCTTATCTAATATCCCTTTGAGTACCTATGCAAAATGGTCAAGATAATGCTCTTTCGCCCTATGGTAAGTTGGCTGTGTGCAAAATATTTAACAGAAAATCAGAAATGCTTTTATTTCACAGTGAATGTTGTAGTACTAAAGTGAGGACACAGCAAGTGGTGTGTACTCCAATCTCAATTTTTTTGGTAAAGATAGTAATCAAGTCTTGTTCCGTTGTTCTGCAGGACTAAAGATACATGCAGAAGTAAAAACAACGTGCTGTACATGACGAGGAAAGTAACTTCACTAATTTTTTCTTCTTATATAGGTAGTGGGAATTAAATTGATTTAAATACATCCCTTTCTAATAAGTCTGTTCAGCACTACAAATCTATTTTGCTTAGAGGTTCTGAACGAGTTTAACATTTGAAAGTATTAAGGACTCTTCCAGTTCAAAATTAACACAAACATTTTGCAAGTAAAAGAGAAAACAAGTTTATAACCTGTTTTAGATTCCTTCCCCTCCACCAGGTAGTCTAGGAATTAATGACTTCTTGGAAAGATTTTGTCTATAATCATGTTTTGTTTGCCTTAAGTTTTATCTCAGCACTTTTAAGTTTTGGTTAGACTCTAGTTGACAAAATGTCTGAAGATTCGGAAGGTGGGAGGGAAGTGTAGCAATCAAGCATAACTAAGAAGTCAGTAGAACAATAGAAAAAAGTTAGCAGAAGAGAAAATGGCACTAGATAGATGTAGAGGGATAGAGAAGGGAGAGGTTTTTCTTTGTATTTTGTGTGGCTGTCTGCAACATGCACAACTCTTGTTTGTATACATCCTTCCCCAGTTTAGTCCTCGTTCGCTTCTCTGCTTGCTCCTGATACTAAAGTTATTATCATGTGATTTTACACAATATTTTGGCATCAAATTCCATTTTATTAAAAAAACTGAAGTAACTTGAAACGGCCGTAGTGCTTATTGTTGTTTGTCACTGTCCTTTTCATCTTTTTCTTTGTCAATAGCCTTTTAAATGTGCTTTTTAATGAAACAGTTTGCTCCGCTTCCCCTTCACATCTTTCATCTCTCTCTCTCTCTCTGCTGTTTCCTTCCCTTCTGGGTGAGCCTTATTCTACACGGATTCCTTGCCGAGGTTCCCCAGATCACGCTCCCTGTCCCGTGCCGTCGCTCCCGTTCCCCGCTGCTCTCCGATGCTCTAAGTCAGCTTCCTTCGTGCTCTTTCCCAGAGAGATGGTCCGGCAGCCGCAGCTCCCGCTCCGCGGGCAGGGTTACGAGGCAGGCGGCTGCGGTTTCGGAGCAGCCACACCGCAGCAGGAACCGCGGCTGGAGAGGGCAGCGGGGCCGCTCCCGGTGCGCCCGGGCCGCGGCGAGGAGCGCAAGCGCGGCCACCGGGGCCATCGCCCTCGGGAGCTCCGTGGCACCGCCGTGGTGGCACACAGCATCTTGTACACGGTGCTGGCCCTCGGCACAGCCCGACGGAGCGGCGCCTGGCCTGCCCTCAGCAGGGCTCTGCTGCTGGCGCGCACACGGCGCGGGAAGGGAGCCCCGCTTCGGCCCCTGGTGCCGTGGGGAGGGCAGTGCTGCCGATATCTTCCGCCCCCAATCCCACAGGCTCCTGTTTTCCCTATCCTCGCGGAGCAGCCAGCGTGGCAATTCCTGAAAAATGTAGTGTCGCTCTCCTTCCCAGCCTTGCAAAGGATGTTCAAGAAACCCCCGTAGCCTTGGGCAGGGTTTCCAGCCTTTGGCAGTGAGGCCGAGCGCTGCTCAGAACAAGGAGGAAGGAGGAAAGCCGGAGCTGCCAGGGCAGGGCCCGATGGGAGCACGTGGGACTGATGCGGGACCCCTGCCCTTGCCGGGTTCCTGGGGTGGGCTGCGGGAGAGCCCAAGCCGTGTCAATCCCGCTCGCAGCTGGAGGTGACCATTCACCTGTGCTCCCGCTGCAGGGACTGTCCCTGGCTGGCCCCTCCCGCCGGCGCCCCCGCCCAGCCGACCGGACCACACGTCCCAGAGGTGAGGCCTAGCCGCCCGAACGCCACCCCTGAGATTACGGACGACGCGGGAAGAGGGCGGCCATCGAAGAAGCCTCCCCGCCATCCAGCGGAACTACAATTCCCAGGATGCCGCGCGGGGCGGCGGGGCGAATCGCTCCCCGGCGCTGTCCCCGCCAGGCCACCGTAGCGGCGGGCGGGGGCGGCTGTCAGGCGGTGACGGCGGGCGGGACGCGCCCAGGTTGTTGCTGCTGCTGCTGCTGCCGGGACGCGGCGGGAGCGGCGGCGGCGAGCCAGGCGGACCCGGCCCGGCCATGGACGAGCAAGCGGGGCCCGGCGTCTTCTTCAGCAACAATAACAATAACAACGCCCTCCTGCTGCCGCCGCCGGCGGGCGGGCCGGGGCTGGAGCCGGGCGAGGCGGCGGCAGCGGCGGCCGCGGCGGCGGCAGCAGGAGGCGGCGGAGGAGGGGGAGTCTCAGCCTCCGGAGCCGCCGCGCCGCTCTCGGCGTCCCGGGCGCAATACAGCGTGCCGGGCATCCTGCATTTCCTGCAGCACGAGTGGGGCCGCTTCGAGGCGGAGCGCGCCGAGTGGGAGGCGGAGCGGGCGGAGCTGCAGGTAACACCCGCGACCTTCTGCCCCCCCCACAGCCCCGGCTCCGGCGGCCGCTCCCCCTCCGTGTCCCCCGGCTCCGCGCAGCTGGAGAGGAGCGGCCGCCCTGGGCGCTGTCACGGCTTGTCCTCTTTCCCGGGAGGGAGCGGCCGGCCGGGCTATTCCGCTGCCCCCTGGGCGGCCGCCCCCCGCCGCGGCCGGGCCGGGGGTGGGACGTGGCGGCGGGCTCGGCGGGGAGCGGGCCCTGCCCGGGGGGAGCGCCCCTGCGCCCGGTGCCGCTCTCCGGGGATCTTCCGGATGCCCCTCGGTGTCGGCCGCCCCGACTTGTCCCCAGTTTCATAACCCCTGTCACAGTCTGCCCCCCGCGAGCCGCGCGCCCCCCTTGTGCCGCGGCTGCCCCCGGTGCCGCCCGCCCGCACAGGGCCAGGCCCGCGGGACCGGCTGGGTCCCGTCGGTGCTACGGGCACGTTATGTTGTGTTTTCGTTTGAAAAGCAGTGGGGCTGATACGCTCATTAATGCATGAAAGGACCGATAGTGATCTTGTGGTTAAAAGAACTTGTGAGCTCCTGGCCTAGAGCCATTGCTGTCAGATACTTCAGTGATGGGCGCGTTGCGTTAACTCCAATAACAGTCGATAATGCAACCTTCGTTCCTCTTTGGTGTTGTTTACAAGAAAATTCCTGTGTTAAACCTTAACGCTGGCCATGTTGCTAGCAGCCCGCTATTTGGTTTTCATTTGGCCATGTTTGAGACTGAAAAGTGTCTATGGGTTTCTTTTTTAAGTCTCCTTTCTTTGTCTCTTTCTTCCTGTCCATCTCTTCTATGGCTTTCCTTGAAAGTCGTTGTCAAGAGAGTCTCGAGTCTGTGTAGTAATGCAAACCACTTCTCTGTTTTTTTGGTTATTGGGTTGGTTTTTTCATCTTTTGAATTTTACTTTCTACATACATCAAACAACCATTCTGAGAAGAGTGGTAGGTGTGACATTCTTTAATGAGAGTTCCCTTGTAGGAATTTAAAGGAAGTGGTCATGAGAACAAGAGAGTAATTTTTATTTTAACTTCCCTGATTCAGTGAGAAATTGGTTAGTAACTGAATGATATTTCTATTCACTACATCTAGTAAATACTGTGTAGAAAGTTACTAGCTAGCTATGTACAGGAATAACCTCATGTGTCATATATCCAGTGGAGGCCCATAAATATCTTGACATATATTCATAGCTGATTCAGATATCAAATATTGCTTTGGAGAAAAAAAAATCTGTTTTACAGGACCTAGGAAATTTTGCCAGTGTATTAAAAGTAATAACACTTTGCATATTTATCACATCCTTCAGCAGCATGACTTCCCTCCTCCTCCTCCCCCAGGTATCCCTCAAAAGCTTGGTGTTACGGATGAGAGAGGAGGAAAGAAATTGAGCATTTAGACTATTTGCAGAAGTCATGTATTATCAGTGGCAGATAACCCCATCACAAGTTGTTTGCTTGAATGCCTTTGACTCTTGCCAAAACATCTCAATAAAGTTATAATTAGCTGTGGCTGGCATTGCCATGAGCTGTAACAGCATTTATCTGCTGCAGAGTCATGTTCAGGAAGGTGCAAAATTCTTGGCTATCTCTGCAGACATCAGGCGTTAACGTCTGCTGTGACCATTTGCAGATGAATGTTCTTGGATCCCTCTGAGAGGTTTGTGGTGGGGGTTCAGCAGCTACAAGGTGGCTTTTAGAAACTGTGCACCTGAAGCATGAGCAGTGTTAATTAAAGGCCTGGTCTGTGCTCCTTCTGAAGCCTTTTGTTGGCCTGTATATTTGGAAATGTTTAACAGAAAAATGGAAATGTGAGGTCGGACGGTTTCTCTCCCGAGATAAAGATGCAGTGCTCCTCATTGTACTTTTATCCAATGCAAATTCCAGTGCTAGATTATCCATCCACTCTTGGGAGGCTGTGGGGCAAAGGACCTATTTAGTGTGGTGATCTTAGTATGCCATGTTTTTTTCCTGCATTCATCCAGTAGACTTATCTCTGTTTCCTTACCTACCACAGTACTGAAATACTTGGGATACCTTACGCCACAGTATTACTGTGCTTGGCTTCTGCTCTGTAGTTGTTGGTTAGTTCCACTCTACCGTCTCTCCAAAAAACACCTTGTAAGTCAGTTCCATTGTGATTTCCTGACTTCCTTTTCTTCCTCGCTGGGCTTCTTTTTATTTTCTCTTTTTCTTACCCTTCCAATTAACTGTGTGGAACTAAGTGTGATGGACAGGTGGAGTACCTTCCTGTTGTGTTCTGTGGTGCTTGTTCAAGGGACACACACCCAAGCTCGTAACATATGTGAGTTAGCAAGCTGGGCAGTTTAATCTCTTCCTAGTTACTGGTATAGTGCTGCCTTTCCAAGGTTTTTCTCCCTATCAGTGCCTGTATTTTGCTTTCCCTGGCAAATACTCTTGTTTATTCTGATTTTCTAATTATTTTTCTTGAACCTTTTGAAATTATTGTTTCCTCTATTATATAATCTTCCTCATTCAAGGCAAAAGAGGACTTCGGTATTTATGTCTATGTAAGCATCATTAGTAAGCTGTGTATATCAAATAAGAATGAAAACAGATTAATATGGGGTTCCCCTAGATGCTTATCTGCTGATTACATATTTAACTTTTAATGCTTGCTTTCTGTTTACACTACTTTGACATCTGCAGATTGGAAAATTATCCTAAGAATAGACTTTCATGATGCCCTGTGAAGTAATTAACTAAGATGAATACTAACATTATTAATCCTCATTTAAGTATTCACAAACAGTGCTTTATGGCATTATAATCTATTTTCATATCTTTTCAGAAATTAGTGATTTTCCTTTTCTTAGGTTCTTCTAGCAGCTGCTTGGGAGAGTTGACAAGACAGGATTTCCTGTTCTACAAGTTTTAAACTTCAGTTTTTTTTCGTTCTGCATTTTTCTGGACTGACACAGAGACATTTCAGAGTTGTCATTGTGTGTTGGACAAGCCCATCTGAAAATAGCAAAGGGTTTGATCAGATGCATGTGCGGGGCACTGAAATCCATATCTTTGCTTGAGGCAAGCAGTGGTTGAACTGCCTCCCATACTAGTGTCTTGCCCTAACCATGGGTCTTCTGACTGCTTGGGAGTGACTGTCTCTTTTGGATGTTATTCCCTTTTAATTAGCAATCTGTCACCCCTGGGGGAGCAGAGGGGGCTCTGCCCCGGGGACTGGGACCCTGCAGAGCTGAGAGCTGCCGATGAACATCCTTGTCCCAGCAAGCAACAAGGCTGGATGAGCTTGGAAGGTGTGTGTGTGTGGCTTTTGTTTTGGCTACAAATGTTGTCTTTGCAAGCAATGCATATGTTGCTGTGGAAAGTTTTACTTGTGACAAACATTTTTCTGGCAAAAGTGCAGATTTGCAGATATTGGCATTTCTCCGCATTTCACAAATGGTCTGAATTGCAACAAACTGCTGTGCTGTAACTGTGTTTATGGACAACCCTCCTCCTGCTGATGAGTTTTCTAACTTTTGTCCTCATCACTGCTGAAGTTTTCATTTCCTCTAACTAGCAACTTGTTTCTTTGGAGTAGTAGACTCCATGCGAGTGGTGGGACCTGATAGCATTACATGAAAATTGTTTTTCCTGGGTAAACTTTCCTTTGAAAAGGTTTGCAAGGAAATAAAGGAGAATGGGTGGATACAATGTGCTTGTGTTTCTACAGCTTTGTTAAAAATAGTCCTTGTAAGACAGAGCCAAAAGAACAAGAAAACACCACCCAAATGATAGGGAGAGATAATGAAATGAGATAAAATGTGGTTAAATGATAGCAAACAGCTGTAATAGAAGGAATGTGATGGAAGTAATAGATAAGCGCTTGAGATCGGTATGGGAGTCAGATTTAGTAATGTTAGCTCTCTGGGGGGGATCATGGATGGGATCTTGCCCCTTGCTGCTGCTTTTCTCCTGCACGAGGCAGGCGATGAAACCAGGCCTGCTACGTGGTGAGATTGTGTCCTTGGAGATAGACAAGTTAAAGTAATGAGGAGAAGGGGCAAATCAGACAGATGGCTGTGACTATTTATAGTGTGGTTTAGGACATTTGTTACTTGATTCAGAAATTGTTGATATTTACAGTTTGTTGGCTTTTAGATAACGGTCCTCTTGTTGGATTAAATTTCTAGTTAGAAGTTGTTCTGATAGCTGGATAATCTGAAAACGTTCAGAGAAAAAGTAATGAGCAGTGAGTTGGTGAAATCAATTATTAAGTTAATAGAAAAGTCCTAAAGATACAGTTTGACCAATAAAATGGAAAATAAATAATATTTGTAGAAGTTTTGTGTAAGATTTTCAAGAATGATGGTTTAAGTCAAATTTCTGAGATTCTTAGTGAAAGATGAATTGGCCGAAGTGCTGTAAAAGTCTTCTATGAAATATATTTTCTCATAAGGCAGATAGTACAAAAGAACCACCAGTTATTAATGTTACGTACATCTCCACTGCAGAAAAGCATTAATTTCAACTTTATTGTTTTATATATATCAGATAAATCAAAAGAAAGGCAGAAGAAAACAAGCTGTGGTCACAATCGTGAGTTGTGTTTATATTTGGGAAAAATGATGCTAAATGGGCCTTGGTGACACCAGATAGCCTCTCTTTCACAAGGTTTTTTTGCAAACTTTATATTTGGCAGATTCATGTGAAGCAAACTGTATTCTCCTCTACTTATATGCATGGTTGCCAGCTAATTCCACTATAATCATTGATATGCTGTCATGGCTTCTTTTACTTAAGTGAGGAGGACCAGTGGGAGTAAATGTTCAGTGATTTTCAGAAATTCAGAAGTTTGTAGATGTAGAATGTAAGTACAAACTGATGAGACAATGTTTTTGCAGGCGTGCATCTGGTTTTTATAGTTGGTTTTTTTTTTTTTTGCGTAATTGAACTGATAATTTCCTAGCATCAGATATTTCAGTTCTTCTCATATCTGTCAGACCTGTAATTTAGTTTAAGTGTAATGAAAATATGTATCTTAAATAGCCTAAATCCTTTAGAAAAATGATGCTGTAAATATTGATGTAGTATGAACTGAGAGAGTTTTATAATGTTACATTGTCTCCAAGTGGTCTTTAAACCTTTCAAACTCATTTCATGGAAAGTTATACTTGCAAAAAGAAAAAGAAATTTTTCTGTTTTTCTTGGTTGAGCAAAAATTGAATAGATTACTGTGTTCTAGGTGGAAAACTTTGGTTTTCAGGGTCAGGTTAGCGTATGGTGAAATATCCTAAGTGTCTTTATTGGTGAACACTTGTTAATTACATTTGTATCTCTGTCCTACTCAAAATGTAGCCCTTCTTTTTATTTTGAGGGTCTTGGCTTATGGCAATTTTATTGCATCAGAGATGAGTAACTTGGCACTGTTTGAACAGCAAGTTGCAAATATAACTTAGCCTTTATTGACGTTTCAGTAGACACTGAAACTTTATTTGCTAATTTTAGAATGGTCAGTGTAAAATTCCCCAAGGAAGACCATGTGAATTGCCTGAGACTTTTGGTTCATCTTAATTTAATGCTAAAAGAAGTAAGGCTGTACAAATACCAAGCTGTAGCTAAAACTTTTATCAGTAAATAGTTTTCTGAGAAAGTAAGGATTGATCAGTAACCTGCTCATGTATTTGGCTTAACAAGGCTGGTGAGTCTTGTCAAGTCCTCATTTCTACATTTCTTAGTTTAAAAGTGGCAAAAACTGAAGTAGATGAGGGATCCTTATGTTTTATTTTTAAATGTTGAGAAATGCTTGGATACCTGAAAGAGTTCTTTGGAATAATTTCAGAGTGCTCAGAATCCAAGCTTTGCAGACAATAAACTAGAAATAAAAATACTCTGAAATGTGAAAACAAAAGTTCATATTATCTGAGTGACCTGTTCTGTGTGGGACTGTAGATGAAATCATCCAGATGTTCTTTTCCTATTTGAAAAAAGTTTGCTATATGCTCACTACTATTGAGTGTTTTTGAAAATAACCCAGTGATAAAGAAGTTAAATTAAGGATTGCAGTGAGGAAAGACTGCATTTTTTCTGGTCTTAGCCAGGAATATGTTTCCCTTTAGTGCAGTCACATAGGGCAGGATTGCAAAAGCATTGGAGCAAAAATGGCATGCATGATATTCGTATCCTAGCTTGTAAACAGGAGGTAAGAACAAAATCACTTATCTTTTATTTGTTTCACTTGATGCCCAAGTCAGTTCAGAGTGGTCATGCATGCCTGAATACAAGGAGTAGCTGATCCTGGATGTAGGAGTGAGGAACTGGAGTGTGCCAATTGCCTCTGCAAATGCTTGTGTGGTCAAGTCTGGTTCACTTCTCTTTCTGTTACTGAAGCCAAATCTAAAAATCTCCTCCAGATTTTTTCTCCCTTGTCTTGCCATAGCCCAAGTGATTCATTGGGCCTGTGAACTCCCATTGTCTGTTCAAATGTGGGCCATGGGTCTGTTTATCAGTCCTGCTGCTGACTGCTGTCGCTGCATTTCTGCCCTTCTTGTACAGCAAGTGGAAAGGAATTTGAGCATTTGCAATTTAGAGTCCAGCTCATAATATGTGATTATTTTGTGACATGCCATTGCAGTGTTGCTTATAGAATTACATAATAGAATTAAAAGCTACACTCTCTTTGTGCTTGTGTTGGTGTATGTGGCACGTTGGGCTGAAAAAAGTTAATGTTCACCACTTAAGTACGTGTACCACAGAAATGACTGGTGAGAAAATTTTTGCTTCTGAAGAATGATTAAATAAGCTGACTATACATTGCTTGGCAACTGTTTTGATGCTTAAAATTGCTAGAACACTGGAAGGCAGCATTGAAGAGAGGATAAAAGAAAGACTGCCTATCTGAACAGAGATCTATGTAGTAAAACACTTCAAACTGCAGAAAAACAAGTCTTCCTGTTTTTGAGTTGCCTACATTAGAGTAATCAAGGTATTGCCAGGTATAAATTGTGAATAAATTCTGGATCATTTATTAGGAGCTTTTCAGTCTTACTGAATTTGTTCTTCAAACAGTGTTTTCTCTTTGAAAACATTGTTTGAAAAAGACAAAGAACGTAAGAAAATGGTGTTTTCATCCGTGGTTTTTTTACTGTAAACTAAATCTTTGATTTATTTTGGATGGTTTTTCTGGGTTTATATCTGATGCTAGTTTTAGGACATCTCTGAGAAGTCCAACAAAAATAAGGTGCCAGTAGCAGATCGTGCTCTGCATTGGTCTCATCATCCAGTGAGGGCATGTGAGGGATAAATGGGATGAATTACCTTCTGTGTGGGGTGAAGTTAAATATGCCTTGGTGCCTGCCAGTCGTTTCAGCCTGTGGCCCCACTTGAGTTTTGTTATCTGAAGTGGCTGCAGGAATTGCAAAAGCTTCCCAGCCTCTCTTGGCACCGAGTGCGAGTAGGTGTGCGTAGTGATGTGAAGTATGGTGCCTCTTAAAACTGTTCCCTAGTTGTACTAGACCATTGATATTTCCCTTCCCCCTTCTCTTTTCTTCTCACCCCTGGGGCATGCCTACACTTATTTACAAATATACTTAAATATGTAGTGCTTCAGTGAGCCAGCTATAATCTAAAATACTGAGTACCCTGGCAGCCTGCAGAATCCTTCTGGCAGATCTTGGTAGACCGGTTAGCACAATTGTTCCAGATTGGTTCATCTCTATAATGTATTTAGTTCTTTTAGCTGTCTGCATATTTTTTGCAATACTTTCCCTGCAGTTTCCCCCCCACCCTTTTGTCCTCGTTCTCTCAACCTCTGAAGACCTGGTTGTTGAATTATGGAAGCATTATGTAGAGAATTGTGTGTCTTAGTAGCTCTTTGTCAAATGATGTCTGTTGACCTTTGAATGCCCATAAATTTGAAGTGAGGTTTACTTTAAAATATTATGATAGATATTTTAGAGAAAAATAGAAAGGTTTTTTTATAATTTTTGAGTCTTATGAATTAAAAAAAAATAAATTGCCTTTTAACTTGAAATAGCTGTAAAAAAGAAATTGATAGAAGTTGATACTAAATGTGCACCACTTGTTTAGCAGTCACAGTATGTTTATTTTTTAAAATTTCCTGTTAAAGAGGAGGATTTTTTATCTCCTGCTCTTAGGTAGTGTCAAGGTATAAGCCTAAAAAGATGTCTAAATATAATATATTTTAAACATGCTTGTTAGCGATTCAAAGAATTATAAATTTCAGTGTACATTTTAAACATTGGTTAAATCTGGATTTACTAAGATGTGATTTCATGATTTAATTATGTTGTTATGGCTGCTAAGCCAGTATTGGGAAGTCAATAACATTTATAGACAGAGTTGTTTCTAGCCCAGTGCTACCTAAAACATTGTATCACCTTTTTGTCTGCTTCAAAGTAATGTGACATTCGAGTCCTTTGGGGAATTTTGTACAACAGTAGTGTTGTTGTCTTTGAAAATTTTTTTAATATAAGAATGAATGTTATTTTAAAAACCTCTCAATAAAGAAGTGGACTAGTTAAGGTAGCTACAGTGCTGTAACGTAGACTGGATGTGTATGACACTTCTAGGTTATGTTGCAGTTGGTCATACAAAAAAATTCTGTGAGATGAAGTGGAAAAAAAAAAAAGCCCGGACTCAACAATTGCAGCTGAAATAGACGGTTCCAGGCATGTCTTTTCCCAGTGTTTTCTGGTTTTGTGGCGGCTATTTTTGTTAGGTTTGATTTTGGCTTTTTTGTTGGTTTTGTTTTCTCCTCCTCTCTTGCTGTTAATGTCCCAGTTGAGTTGGAATACAGTAACTTGCAGCATTAGCCTGGAATAAACCCGAGGCGGGTCCTGCCTTGGTTCTTGCCGCGGAGCCAGCGGGGCCGGGCGCTTTATGCAGGCGATGCGCCCCACCCATAGGGCAAGGAACAATGCGAGGCTTTGCGGGATCCCCATAGGCAATTTTGGGGTTTGCAAAGACTGGCTTACAACGTGATGCATTTTAACCTTATTACCTAGAAGGTCAGTTGTCACAGAACCTGTTTGTTGGGAATATTTGCGAATTCTTGACATTTTTGGCAAACTCTCCCAGGAGTGGCCAAAACACAAGTGTAGAACAGTGTTACAGATTGCTCTAAGCAGAAGGGAATTTCCTTTGCTCCTCTTCTTCCTCAGGTGTAGCTCAGGCTCCAGATGTGACTTGGGTTAAAGCTGTAGCCACGGGAAGTCACCTGTGGTGTCTCAGTCTATTGGTAAAATTCTGTCATTTATGCCTGAAACATGAGAAAACTGTAGTTGTGCAGTTCAGTTACAATTTTCATCGTGTTTCAACCCAGACCTCCTGCACATTAAATGTTTGCACAGACATTTAGACAGATGTTGTCTATGTATTTTAATTGGAAATAATGATCCTACATTGCCACTGTGTTGTTCTAGAGACTGCGAAAATACTGCTACATGTTATAATTTGCCATTTTAGATATTTCAACTCGTTGTACTTGTCTATTCAGTTTGCATTTATCTGCAAAGTGTTTATTTTATGGTATGAACATTTAGGTTCCTTTGCATATTTTTGGTGAATTGCCAAAAGAATGAAAATTTAAAGAATGAAATATGCTTAAGACATATGAACTGTTAGCACATTATTGTTAATATAAAATTTCAGTTATTATTTTAATACTGTCCTTCCATGCAATATAAGCAAATCTGAATATTGGCATTGAGAATTTCTCAAATAACATTTAAGCTTACATGATTTTTATTGTCCATTGAGGCTGATGTAATTGTAATTACTCAGTGCATGTACAAATGAGGGATAAGGGCTGCTAACATCTTGTGGAAAAGAAAGGCAATTTTTCTCCAAGTTATAAAAATGACCAAATGTAAGTATTCTCATTTCCAGAGCCAGAATTCTTCAAAAATAGTGAGTATTAGGCATAAGGATGCTACTCTGAAGAAAAGCATGAACAAACCATGCTAGAAACCATGCAGCCTCCAAGGAGAGAGCAAAATTATTCTCAGTTTCTGGAAGTACCAGTAAAACTTCCTATCTGTAAATTATATATTTATTAACCTTGAAGGATTCTAGCTATAAGCTTGTGTAGGGCTGGAGATTCGTCTGTTGTTGCTGTGTGCATTTGAAGTAAGAAACACAAGTACTTCTTGAAAATCCAGGAAAAAGAAAAGTTCTAAGACATCATTAAGAGTATGGAGATATTACTGACAACAAAAGATGTCCCCATGAAGGAGATGTGATATGATAATTCTCAATCATATCCATTTATGTCTCTCTGGCTTACAAAAGGAAGCTGTTAAAACTACCGAGAAGTTGCATTTTTTAATTTAGTTTAGGCTGCTACCAGTGGAAGATGACTTTAGCCTCAGCTGTTAGAACAGAAATGCTGCTTTGACCTTTGTAGTGTAGCAGTGTGTGAGCCGCGTTGTTTGCCAGCCTTCTGGGGAAAAATGCTTCATTCCAGCCTGTTCAGTCACTTCATTCTTGGCTAGAAATTGCTTGCAGACAGCAGGTCACATAATAGATCACTTCAGCTTGTGTCCTGATGGCATTGGATGATCTTCTTCATTCCAGCCAAATACGTATTTACACCATGATTTCTGTTTTTAAAAGTGCGTTTTGATGTTCTCTCCCTTTCGACAGGAAGAGCGTGTGTCAGTTCTGCTGGGCCTGTGTGGAAATAGGGAGGGAGGATCTGTGTGTCTGTACAGTTACTGCAAACTAAGTTATATGTGTCTGAGATGCTCCTCTTGGGAGGGACGCTGACCTTGTTGAGTTGGGATGCTTCTCGCTCAGTTACATTCCTCAGGGTAGCAAATGCTGACTGCAGCATCAGCATTTATTTCTCCTGTGCCTTTCTTTAAACCTGAGCATAAAATTGACATTAGAATGCAATTGTAGTTGATGCCAGAGTGAGAGGTTTTCTTTTGATTCAGCTGACTTTTTTTTTTTCTGGAATTCAAATGTATTTCCCCTGTTGAAGGAGAAGAGTGGCTTAGTTGGAGAGCAGCCAGTGTTTTTCTCTTGACGTAAACTGGCTGATCTAGTTGGTGACTGGCAGTTAAGGATCCTTCAGGTGTCTGTCAAGCTATTTACTGACTGTACTTGAGCAATAAAATTATGTCAGCTGGTGTGATGTTTTAGAGCAGCTGCTATTGCTGGCCACCAACAAATGGGCTTTTGGTGTAAGAATCATCTTTCCTGGTCACCAAAATTGAACTGAGTTAGTTGTGTGCCTTCCCTTTATAGTTGTTGAAGAGAAAATTACATTTAGTGACTGTTTTTTCTCGCCTTGGCGTAAAAATCTGCAGTCAGATTATTTGGAAGCAGCTGTCTCCATTAACTAAAATATCTGGGGGCTGCTTGCAAGGTTGTAACAGGTGAGGATAGGATATTCCTGCTCATTTTTCAATCCCACTTTGCTGAGCATTTATTTAAATGAAAGGGTTATAGGTTGTCATGCTCAACAGCTGATGGTTGCCAGTTGCCATTTATCCTGTCTGTGCTTCTCAAGACACAGATGAGATGCCTGGTGACTTGGCTGTAGAGGTGCAGAAAGCTTCTGATCCTGGAAATGGCATGTGAGGCTGAGGCATGAAGTGGTGACTGCCTGCAGGTATTTTTGCCTAAAACATTTGTGTATTTGTGAGTTGAGCAAGCATAAGAAGTTGCCTCTTGATTTGAGCATTAGGTAGAAAAACAAGGAGTTCTTCCTTTGTGAAGAACTAAGAATTAAGAAGAATTAATATCTTGTGTTTGTCATAATTATCTATTTAGAGGAGATTTTTCACAGGCAACTTGTGCTGGAAGTTGATAGAGGTTAGCTGTCTATTTTCCACTTCTACTTTTATTTACTTATGTACCATTTCTCTCCTTGTCTCCCTCACCAAAATACCTTTCCCTGTTTTCCTTTCTCTTCCTCTCTTAATTACAGTATTTCTGGAGAGCTTTCCTTAACCTATTTTAGTAAGTATCATAATTAACACTTAACCCTGTATTACAAACAGGGGTTTATTTTTTTTTTGTTCTTATTTTAGCTGAACATGGTTTACATCAGGTTTTTTTTACTAGTGTCATGTATCTGACATGTATCTATAGAATTATACTCTAATTATACACTACTTCAGTTAGTGAGCAAAAATACTTTATCATCTTCTCTTGCTTATTGTTGGTGAATACTTTTATCTGCTGAAGGCTTTTTGTGTGCTTATTTTTTCCATTCCTTATCCTTTATTGAATGTTTATCCAAGAGAGAAAACAAACCCTGTCAAACAATCCAAAATTGCTTTATTTCTTATCTTTTTCTTTTCTTTCCTTTTTTTTTTTTTTTTTTTTTTTGATCTGTAGTGAGCATGCTGTTTAGAAGGCTTATCTCTGCAGTGGTTTTTGTAAGTGTTTAATGTTTATGAAGCATAGTAAGCCAACGCCTTTTGAACTCTACAAATGAATATTAAATTCACTTCAGAAGACACACACACACCTAAGAGCTAAGCTGAATAATTTTGAGCAAGCAGATTCTAAATTGAACACTTGCTTTTGCAGGCCCAGATCGCCTTTCTTCAAGGTGAAAGGAAAGGACAGGAAAATCTGAAGAAGGATCTAGTGCGAAGAATCAAAATGCTGGAATATGCGCTCAAACAGGAAAGGTATGCTGCTTTTGTGATGAGTATATGATGAAGAAATGCTGAAGACAGATACTTTATTTTTGCCTTTGTATTTGACAAAACCAAGAAATGTTTTTTCTGTCTCTGCTCAGTTCTCAGATTGACAAATTTTACTGTACTAAATAAAACCACTAGTCTAAATGTCTGCATTATGATAAGAACAACAGCTAAAATAGCATGGCTTGAAAAACATGCTAACAAAACCCATAGCTGATCAATAATGAATGCTTTCCCTTGGTGGAATTCCACTGAACTGTACAGATTATACTCCAGAATTAAAGTGTATTTTCATTTTGTTCAGTGTAATAACTTTGTTTATTAATACGTGTCAACTGAAATCTTGAATAACTGTCTTCAGTCTAAGAATTACTAGTTTTTAATCTTGCTAAGTTTTTAGCCTTTTCACTATGAGAGACTATACAAGAATATCTTCTGGAGGTTAATTGTGTGATTGCAAAAATGTTTATGTTTACCAGTTAATCAATGTCTATTTCTTGGTTCATGGACATTTTAGTACAAGTCTCAAGTTTACTGTTTTATTCTTGTGTATACTTTCCTGTTATTCTAACCTTTGAGGCAAGCAGAAATTCAGAAATCTCTCTGTTCAACTGATTTATTTCAGGCCAAGTTTAGTTTAAATTCTCTTAATTAGTGAAATGTCTTTTAAAATTCTTGAATAAAGAGTATATTTATGGTACTGCTGCAAAGCAGTCATTGCTTACATTATAATTTTCCTGTTAGATAATTCCTGCTTCTCTTTAATAAAAGAAGCCTCTGAAATAGTTTATGTAGTAGAAATAAGATTTAAAATACACACATATGCAAATGAGGAATAGAACATCACTGGTAGATAATTTTAAAAGGACACCAATAGTTACATTACTGTATTGCATTCAGATTTGCTCAGCTTATATGGGCTATTTTAGCACAAGATGTGTCTTCTACCATCCAGTTTGTCTCTTTCTGGTAGCAACCAGTTAATCCACTGGTTGCATGGGGATGCAACCAAGGTTCTGGCCAGCAGTATCCCCGGGACTCCAGTGTATTTTCTTCTGTTTTGGGGAGTTCTTGGAGGAATCCTTAAGGTAGATACTCTTTTTGCCTGGGCTTTGTTATGGTACCGATATTACATCAAAGAGCAAAGAAAAATACAAAGTGTATGCACAATGGAGTTTGCAGTTTATGGCTGTGGAAAGGCTTACATTTGAAGCATAATTACAGAGTTTAGTGTCATTGGTTCAGCTAAAAATATACTCTAAGTTATATATATATATTCTGTGAAGATTTCTTGTATTTCAAAACTGGTGGAGCTATTCCTGATTACGTAAAAGTGCCTCTAACACTTCATGTTCATAACCCACAGAAGTTGGCAATTTAAAATCATCCAACAATGTAAATACATTTTTGTGTACTGTCAGAGAAACTTTGTAACATTAAAAAAACAAAAATCAAACTGCCATACAGATGGTGAAAATGTCCCTCAGTTTTATAGTGTAAAATCCAATTAAGTGATGACATTTAAAACTTAATGCAGCAGTCCCTGTCAGGATAAGAAAAAACACTTGGTGGCTTCTTATTACAGTTTTTACATCAGTACCTTTATGTTGTGTGTTTTTCTGTGGTGTGTGGCATTAGCCTCGGTTACTCAGGTCAGTAGGCTACAGTCAGCTGATCTGATCCAGTGTGACAGTTCCAGAACGGGTGGTTCTCTAAGCAGATGTGGTGCTTGTGACTGGTGTGTGTGCTGGAGACAGCTATTTATGAGTTTGTAGTTTTAAACAGCAGTTTTATTTGCCAGTTTCTAAAGAAATAGTCTTGTATTTCTGCTGGAATTATCTCCCAGCAAGTGTTCTTGCTTGATACTTCAAAGAACGGCAACATACTGAGCTTGGAAGCACTGCTCCCTTTCCCAGCACTTTCCTAAATCAGTTGTCAGCCTGGTCAGGCAGTAATCAGGATGCTGGCATTTTCCATTGGGTTCTTAGAGCTGGAAAATGAGATCCTCCAAGGTAGGAGGAAGACATTCCCATCAAGTTTGGGGAAGGTTGGTGCACTGTGAGGGGGCAGGGAATCATTCCTGTATTCTTTCATTTCAGCTCTGGCTGTGTAGTATTTCAGATCTTTCTCAGCTGGACGAAATAAATTATGAGTAACAGAACAGAATATGAAATTGTGGACCGGAGTACTCCATGTTCATAGTGCTCTCAGGAAACCATGAAAAAGAAATGAGAAACATTTGTTTTCTCAGGTACATGCTTCTGTGAGCTGTTATTTATAGTGGCTGCTCTGCATTTCTTTTATCAACCAAATAGTTTCAAATTTTACTGTAAATTAACAACTTTGGGACTACTGTTATTGTTCTCTATTTCGTGTCATGTCATTTTAGCGTGGGTAAGGTAGAAAATAAGTTTTACTACTGATGGTCATGTTTTTCTGGCAAATTTAGTTTAATGTTTAATCTTTATGTCAGTAATTGTGAGGTTACCTTCTTATTGTGTGTATAGCAAGCCAGGTCATTTCTGCTGAAGAGTCTTAGTAGGTGAAGTAGCAAGGAGCTTAGGAGGAGCTGGTGCATAGTTAAGTGCTAGCATTTTTCAATAGCAGTTTTGATGTAGTTTTGCCAGCATCCAGTAGATTGCAGTGTGAGGCTGTTCAGAGTTGAGGATTACTTTTTATGACTTTATCAATACTTGCTCCACCACCAGTAAGTTGCACTGGTGCCTCTGGATTTTCAGGAGCTAGCTGAAATGTAGTACTGTTTCTCTCAAGAACATGTCCTATTTCGGCTAGTCTAGCTCACTTCCTGTCTTAACATATTTCAACCCAAGAGCTGGACTCCTGAGCCATGTCTCTAGAATCAGTTGATTTAATTTTGTGTTGTTTTCTGCACTGATGTGTCTGATCAGTGTAAGGCTGGCGCCTTCTCCCCTGGGTAGAATATCTCGCCGTGCTGTTCCTGGCAATCGTTCTTGTTTATGTCTCTTGATTTGGCGGCAGCTCCCAGATCTTCTACGGATGTTTTGGCAGGCTCCCGCAGCACAGCTGGATCAGATGCTTCAGGTCTGGCGACAGATATTTCCAAGAAATAGTGGCTTTTTTTGACTGGAATCAAATTTCTTTCTGTGTGAAGTATTCAGCAAAGTTTCACTGCACTCAGTCGTAGGAAACGTTGATGAAGGCTTTTAGCATTTTCCTAAGCAATTCTTGTGTGGCAGCCATGTTGAATGTTTCCAAGCACTAAATAGAAGACACATAGTTTAATGAAAATACTGCTAATCAAAAGAGGAGAATTGTATAATGAAGGGCAGAAGCCAGAGCAGTGATAATACTCATGCTTATCTGAGTAAGGGCATCTACCCAAGAACATAGTCTCACAGTGCTAAAATAGCTTTCTTTCAAATAACTGGAAGGCTGATCTTCAGAGAGAAAATACCTTCTATTAAGTTGTATCATTCAGGTTGTCATTTTCAAGTCATTTCTCTGTCTCTGCATACTGTTAATAATTCATATGTAATTTTCAGAAATGGAAGGTAAATAAATCACTGAAGTTGAACAAGTTTCAGATAGTAAATCTTTGTTTCTTTTTCTCCCCTGCCACCAAACCACTGTCCTTTTTTTTGACCAGATGATAAAAAGGTTGAAGAAACTTTCATTTTCTTTGTACTTTTTTTACACAAAATATACTTTATCTCTTTTTTGTGATGGTAGTATCACACTACTGGGATGTGTGAGCTAGAATTCAAGGTGAGCTGCAGAAGGCCATTTTAAAGCTGTTAATAAATGGACCCTGTGATTTCTGCAAAAGTGGAAAAATTAAGCATTACAGGTGGGCAGCAGATATTCTGTCATTGTAAAAACAGATTAAATGAAAATGTGCTAATAGAATAAATGATATTTTGAATTTGTGTAGAAAAGAATTAAAGGTTATTTTGTGAAGAGTTTCATACCCTTTGATTGCAATATGTGTAACTGAAGGGTCAAGACTCCCTTCTAGTCCTGGAGTCTGAGTCATGGTGTTCAGCTCTTTTCTTAGTGCACTTTTGAAAGAAGATTGTTTATCTTTCATACCTGTGACATTTTCAGCTGTATCATAAAAAAGCATCTAATAATAAATCTCATACTGTCTGTAGAAGTGTGGAAGATATTTCCTAGATAACCTATTAGTGGTCACCTTTTATGACCAGGTAACCCAGCTAGTGGATGCAGGGAAGGCTGTAGATGTTGTTTACTTGGACTTCAGCAAGGCCTTTGACACTGTCTCCCACAGCATACTCCTAGACAAACTCGTGGCTTGGACAGGAGCACTCTTTGCTGGGTTCAGAACTGGCTGGATGGCCGGGCCCAGAGAATGCTGGTGAATGGTGCTGCGTCCAGCTGGCAACCAGTCACCAGTGGTGTCCCTCAGGGGTCTGTGCTGGGGCCAGTTCTGTTTAATATTTTTATTGATGACATGGATGAGGGTTTAGAGTCTTTTATTAGCAAATTTGCAGATGACACTAAGCTGGGAACGTGTGTTGATCTGTTAGAGGGACAGAGGGCTTTGCAGAGGGACTTGGAATGGTTGGATGGATGGGCAGAATCTAATGGGATGAAGTTCAATAAGTCCAAGTGCCGAGTCCTGCACTTTGGCCACAGTGACCCCCTGCAACGTTATACGCTGGGGACGGTGTGGCTGGACAGTGCTCAGGAGGAAAGGGACCTGGGGGTGCTGGTTGACAGTCGGCTGAACAGGAGCCAGCAGTGTGCCCAGGTGGCCAAGAAGCCCAATGCCATCCTGGCCAGTATCAGGAATGGTGTGGCCAGCAGGAGCAGGGAGGTCATTCTTCCCCTGTACTCAGCACTGGTGAGGCCTCACCTGGAGTACTGCGTCCAGTTCTGGGCCCCTCACTTTAGGAGGGACGTTGAGATGCTTGAGAGTGTCCAAAGGAGAGCAACGAGGCTGGTGAGGGGCTTGGAGCACAAGCCATATGAGGAACGACTGAGGGAGCTGGGGTTGTTCAGCCTGGAGAAAAGGAGACTCAGGGGTGACCTTGTCACTCTCTTCAGCTTCCTGAAGGGTGGCTGTGGTGAGCTGGGGGTCGGTCTCTTTCTCCAGGCAACAATAGACAGAGCAAGAGGACACAGTCTCAAGCTGCACCAAGGGAGATACAGGCTAGAATTAAGGAGGAAGTTTTTCACAGAAAGAGTGGTCAAATACTGGAATCATCTACCCAGGGAGGTGGTGGAGTCACCATCCCTCGAAGAGTTTAAAAAGAGACTGGATGTGACACTTGGTGTCATGATCTAGTTGAGGGGTTAGAACATGGGTTGGACTTGATGATCGTACAAGTCTCTTCCAGCCTAGAATTTCTGTGATTCTGTGATAGATTGATTTTTTGGGAGTTTTTGGTAATATTTTTCTGAACTTTAGAAGCTGACCTCAACTGAAAATGAGTTCAGTGTGTCACATACTCTGGCATGATACTCATGCTTCTGTTTCAAGTGTGTGTCCTGCTCAGAGACCTGAATTTATACTAATTGAATTTAATTCAGGTTTGATTGTAGCACTGGGGGTTTTTTTTATCATTTTGTGTAGTCAGAGATCTATAACTTAAACTTTTCCAGAAATATTGGAAATAAGGATTACTTTTTGGGGCTTTTCATCTCTTCAGTTGCCTCTTTGTTAGAACACTGTTCTTCTGCCTTCTCTCTAGTGCTACTGGTCTCTGCCTGCAATATACAAAGTTAGGTCCTCTGAAAGATGAAATCTTAATCCAGTTTGGCCCTAAAATAAATTTAAAGGGCCAGTGGTGTACAAGACCATGTAATCTACGTTATCCTCTTGAAGTAAAGAATAGCAACAAAAGCTTTAAAAGCTGTTGTGTTATGAGGTGGAACCAGTTAGAAAATCCTGGTTACTAACAGTTTAAAATGGATTTAGAATGATTATTTTCATTCTGGTGAAATGATTTTATAATGCTTTTGATGAGTGGGGAAAACGTCAGTAAGAAAAAAGACTATTACTGTTGATTTAGGAGGGAAGTGAATTAAAAAGTGCGCAACCATGGATTTAGGAGATTGAAATAAATATACTGAGAAGTTTAAAAAACTGCAGTCTAAATCTTTGAAAGATGGATTTTGGAGAACATGACATCTGAGGAACAGGAAAGGTCCAAAGAATGATCCTTTCAGTGAACCTAGCAAACATTTTACTTAGGCTGGAAATGATTAACAAAACTCGATAAGAAAATTAGTGAACGCATAGAGCATAGTGGAACTTTTTATAAAACCCACAAACTAAAAGCAAATGTCAGCTGCTGCAAAACTAACTTCTCCCTGAATTCTTTGAAGGAATGAAGTAGAACACAACATATGTCAGTAATCCAGATTAGAAGAGCAGAGTATTAATATTTGTTTGTTTCTGTTAAGTCAGATCAAAATAGATTACATATTAAGGTCTCTTGATTTCATGACTGCATAAAAAATTGTACTCTTAAGTTGGTTACAAAGTGGAGGATTTCTTAATTCTTGATTAATCATTACTTTTCATTAGTGGTGGTGGGAGAAAAGTATACATAGCATCGATATTTAACAATAATGAGAGGCAGTTGTTTTACTAGGGTAAATGGATAGTTGGAAAAGGAAAGATAAATATTCTGATTAAGCATTGATTCTGTTCTGCTCTTGGTTATTCTTTTCTGTACTGACCAAAATGTTTAACTTCCATCTATTACTTTTAATACATTTCAAGCACATCCTTTCTCTTTTCCTTGTTGAGTGCTGCTCAGCTTAGAGCTTAGTGCTCTGGCTCTTGAGAGTTAGTTCCTTCATCTGTTGATGTTGCTATGCCTAAGAAGCACTTCTTCACTCTTCACTTACCCTTCTCAGTCAGAATTAAATGTTTATTATAATTAAAATGCAGCTGGATTAGTAGGAAGCTATTACTGTCGAAATTGAAACATAAGAACTACAAAGCATTCTTCAGCACTATTTTGTTAGAAGTAATGGGTTTTCTTGATGAAATAAGAAAAGGCAAAAGAGAACAGTAATATAATGAAGATGTTTAGGAAGCAATCTAGAGGTGCAAGTAACTTGAAAACATTTCTGCAGCTGTTCTTGATATAGTCATGCAATTTTAGTGAAAACTTGCCTCATACAATTACAAAGTGTCAAACCCATTAATTTTTTTAAAAATAAATTTTAAGTGGAAGAGCTCCCTTGTGCCTAGTGGAGCTAATGAAACTCCTTTTCAAGTTGGTGCATATGAGAGGTTTATTTTTTTTTGTCTTTTTCAGCCTTTTTCTTGCTACTCTATACTTCACTTTGTACATTTGTGCTTGAACTGCATGTACATGTGAGCTGTTTGATTGTTCCACTACTCCGAGGCTGCACACACAGCATTTCCTGAATTCTCAGTTTTTTCTTTAGAGTAGGAACTGGTGCAAGTGCCACTCTTCTACCCAGTTGTGAAGGTATAAAACCTGCAGTTTTGTACTTTTAAAGTTATGGTGAGTGTCAGAGAAAGAGAGAACAGATTGCAAAACTAGAAAAAGCTCACTTTGCCTCACTTTCTCTACTGCAGTGTTATAAGACCACTGTAATGAATCTTGAATAACTTAAATGTGCCTGTGTAGTACTGTTCTACGGTGGTATTATGTGTATTTTAAAGTCTGTACATACTGCGTCTTCAGGATGAAGCTTCTCAAATTAAAAAGCATTTCCATTTTTTTTGTTGCTATTCTTGTTCATTGTATGGCATGCTTTGTGGGGCTTATTATGTTAGACCTTTTGAAAGCTAAATAATTTTGGAAGAAAGTTTCCATTTTTGCCCTTGGTCAAGTGGCAGACCTAGCAGCTTTGAGACAAAGTGGTGTGGGTGAGCTGTCATTGCTAAGTCTCGTTTAGAACAGTTTTGGCTGAGGGCCTGCTGCTGTTGGAGAGCACAGCATTTTGAAAAATAAAACTAAAACTAAAGTTTGCTTAATGGAGTGACAATATGAGATGAAGTAGATGGTGCTGAACTGACATGGGTAGTAAAAATGTTTCATAAACGTTGACTAAAAAGGAAAGGCTAGGGGGTTGGGAAGGGAAGCAGAAGAGTTGTTTGTGTCCACAGGGAAGGAACCTTTTCTGTAGCAAGAACATTTTGTAAAATCTGCAGTCAACTGCTCTGTGTGTTTCTTCAGTATTCACTATGCAATTACATGTAGCCCTTGGAAAAAAAATTTCAATAAAATTACCTATCTGAAGTCATGGTAAAATTACTTGATTTGCTTTGTTCCCAGCCTAGAAGAAACAAGTGGCTTTTCAATTGAAAACAGATGACATTTATGTGTTTAGTGATATCCTTTAAATGTACTAATAGATTTAAAAAAAAATTTTTGTTTGGTTTCTTTGCAGGGCTAAATACCACAAATTAAAATATGGCACAGAATTGAATCAGGGAGATATGAAGCCACCGAACTATGATTCTGGTAAGAATTTAATGACAGTGAGTTTATTACTGGCATAAAAGCTTAACTGTGTTATGTGCAAATGCTGAATTGATAGTATTGATAAAATAAGTCTCCTAATGGAGCATTATGAATAGAGATAATTATTCAAGCCTATATTTTACTCTTGTACAATTAAAAATATATCCTAATGCTCTAAGAGTCTATTAATAAATCAATTTAGTTTAGATTAAAAAAAAATCCAAACCCAAATGAGCAGACTGCTCTTGGAGAGAGTAGTTTTTCTGTCCCTTAGTGATGTGTATGGATATTTTAGAACTGGATGATACTAGATTCACAGCAATAGAATCCTTTTATCTCTGGATATTTCTTCTGAATGAAATACATAGTTCATAATTTTTTGGTTCAATTACCTCAGTAGTATTCCAGGAAAAAATAATTAAAGTGCATTTTAGACATAAGTGAGAGTTTTTGAACAGGAGATTTGAAATGATCATTGGACATGCATTTAGTTATTTCAGTTTTTTGCCTTGGTCTCTGGAAAGCTGATTTGTTTTCATCTCCTACTTCACACAAATAGATTTAAGCACTGAATTGGGGAAATTAAGAATTTAAGTTACTTCCTTTTATCCCTCTATCTCCCTATTCTTTCCTCTGGAGGAAAAAGTATTAAAAAAAGGTACAGAGATCTGGCTAATGGTCAAGGCATTGAAAAAATAGGTAATGTTTTTTGTGTCTCTATCTCCTGATGCTTCTACTGCAACAAAATTGGAACTACCTATAGGTAAAGGCAGAGCATAGAATGTCTGCAAATCTCATCACTGTCACTTGGTTTATGGAGGGGGTGGTCTAGCTGACTATCATGGTGATTTCTTACCTCATTGGGTTTAGAAGGTCATGAAAAGACCCCCAAACAAACAAAAAATCCAACCCTATACCAACTAGCCGAGCTTTACACCAGGCTTTTCTTGTCCAAGTTTTTAATGAGTTTTTTAGAAATTTTATTTCATGCAATTATCAGCTTTATTTCCTTAACTGAAGAAATATTGAATTTGGTGCTACTAAGTGGAAGACTTCAGTCTCTTTCTGGACCTTTAGAAAACTTTGTCCTGATCATACCACAGCCCTAGGCAGCCATGGTGTTTTTTTGTAATTTCTCAGGATGCAGCTACAGCACATTGCTGCAGTTTCCAGCTGAGGAATGTAGTGCGAGGCCTGGCTTACCCAGCAGAGCTCTAGACTGTGCATTAATTCTGCAAAGTCAACATTGTGGAAATACTTCAGCTAAAATTCCATTATTCTCATTTATGCCATTGTAGTCTATATACAGCTATCAGAAATGTGTATTTTCATTCTATATCAAATCTGGACTGATGACTTAAAATAGAAACTTTGTTCTAATACTGTTTTAAAGTTGTCTTTGATAGATATCTATGTTGTGTGTTGATATGTTCCCATCGCCCTGTCCCTGTTTTTCCTGCCCAGTCATGAAAAAAAGTCAAAATGTTGGTAGTAGTTCTTCCACATGGATCCTTGTTGTTTTCTTTATGATCTCTTGGTGAGTCTGTAACACAATTTTAGAAGAAAGATTTCAATCTCCTGGTAAAGGGATACTTTAAAAATAAAATTATTTATACAGTTTATCTATGTATACTATATATACTATATCTTCTGCTATAATTTCCTCATAATGCAAGTCTCTTCACTCTTATCTGTAAACCACTGCTACTGCTAGCAGTCATCACTTTTGAGGAGACTAAGCACAAGAGAATTCTTGCCTCTGGATATACTTAACAGTGCCTCCAGAAGAGTGGGTTTTGCTTTTAAAAGGAATTTTCAGGCAGATTTACCTCAGTCATGTTTTAATAATTATAGACTGAGCTTTGGTAGCTGTGCATTGGATCCAGCTGTGTCCAGTTGTCATTGGAAGATGATTGTGCATTTGATTATTTCCTGTGGTTGCTATTAAATAGATTTGTGAATATGAGATGTCCAGAGTTCATATGTCTCTCCTTGCATGTGAATTCTGATTAGTATTTAATAGCTTCTTTGGGTAGGTGGTGGGGCTTTTTTGTGTAGTATTAATTGAGTTGTTTAAAGGTAAGTGACTTCCTGATGAGAATAATAGCTCTCACACGTCACATATTAAGTTACTCATAGGAGTATACCACAGGTTTTTCTGGTTCTTAGGTCTTGTTTATACGGGAAGTTTGTTCATCCTTCAGTGTTTGCACCACAAGGTTTTAAAGTTTTGTAGAGGCTTTCATAGATAATAAACCAAGGCATTTTATCTTGGAAAGCATATGTATCTCCTTGAGGAGAGGAAAAAACCCACCATCATGTGCTGTGAAGCTATATATGGAATAAATGTGTAGCTGTTGGTTGCCAGCATTCTGATAGTTTTCTTAAAAGAACAGCCACATAGCCACATGACATTTTTTAATTTTTTTTTTAGATTTTCCTGGAGCAGTAACTTTTGGTTACAAATTTATGGTTGGGGAAAGTGTGCTGAAAATTTTTTAACAACTTTTCAAGTTAAAAAATAGTCCCTATTTTTTTGTTTGTTTGTTTCTGCAAAACTAATGCAAATAAGGATTAAATTGATGCAAGTAGATTTGTTGATTTATGTTGAACTGTCAAGTATAAAAAAATTGGGAAGTTGTAAACCAATATCGTGCTGCAGTTAGCAGTTAAAGATATTTGTATTCAGACTTAATGTGAGCAGCAATTATCTTGGGAGGCCAAAGCAAAAATTGGACTGCAGACTGACTGACATTATGTGCCCCTAAAGGAGTTAGGAACTTGCTCTCATAGAGGAGGAGTGCTTAGGAGTTAGGACGAGTGGAACTTGCTCTCATAGAGTAGGATGTACCTGGAAATCTTAATGTGTATATAGTACTACAATTATGTGCTGTGTGCATTTTTTTTTTCCCTTCATTATTTGCACTTTGAATTTTGGTATTAAACCATTCCTAATCATTTTAAGGCAGATCACTTTTTATGTGGATGGGCATCTTTTATGCAAATAGGAAAAAGAAAAAAAATGTAATAAAATAATCTTTTTCAGACGAAGGGAATGAGACAGAGATTCAGCCACCACAGAACAGCCAGCTAATATGGAAACAAGGACGACAGCTGTTAAGACAGTAAGTGTTGAAAAAAGGACTCAAATACTGATTGCAAAGAAAGAATCTGCTAATGAAATATGATGGTGATGGTATTTGATTTTTTGATTATTCTTTTTCAGTTTTATTTCACTGAAAGAAAAGCTAGTGTGTGTGAAGAAGTTCATTGAGCTTCTGCACTACTTTTCCTTGGGTTTTAAAAAATTTTAATATTTCGTAACTTCAGATGAGAACCCTTGTCAAATCACAAACACCTGATCTCATTTACTTTTCTTTCATAGAGTATAATAAGCCAATCTGCTTGAGAGAACAGTGGGTCATGACATTTTGCAATTAAAAAGCAAAAAAGACACATGATTCTGTTAAGAGCTGTGTAAAATATAAACAGCTGGCATTGGAGAAGGAAAAATTTTATTTTGGCTTGCTTAAGTTGCAGAAAAGATTAACATCCAGAAGGTTAGACTAGATGTTTTCTAATTCTTGTTCATCTCAATGAAACAAATGTCTCTTAATCTAAATTAATTTTTGAATTGTGATCATAGTAACTAAATTAACTGCCATGATATTTGGTGTGTTACAGAAGATTAAATGAGAGGGGACTGAGACAGTAAAGATGGTCTGGAACTTACCTTAAAAGACCTTTTTCCAAGGAGTTGTACAAAAGTTAAATTCATTGAATGGCTTGTACAGGCTTCTCTTTTGCAAGAGCTCAAATCTTTGCCTGCATGTTGAATAAATGTAACTAGAGTGGTTTTGACTTGGATCAGTGATTTTGAAGATGAGTCATTCCATCTCAGCGCAGTTCATGCAAGAGTGACACACTGCTGAATATAGAGTGCATATTACTGACAGACTCTGTTTTGCATAGGTGACTTGTTTGATTTTTCTGTAGCCAACAATCAGTATTTCTCTCCTAATGTGGTTATGTGAATGATATTAAATAATTGGAGGAGAATGTTCTTGCAGGAGAAGTGCACGTCCCTGATTTGTAGCAGCTGTCACTGTAAAATAGCATTTCCTTGCTTCAGAGTTGTCTAGAATATTGACAATTTAATCAATTCACTGCTATTAACTCCATGTTCTAGAGGGAAGGACACAAAGCAATTTCTACTTTTTCTTTTTGAAATCATTATTTCCCTCCTGTTTCTCTCAAGGGCAACATGGCATATTGGTGAAAGAGCCAACTTTAAAACTACAGAGCCAACTTTGGGCTGTGAAATCTATACAATGATTTTTGCTGTTCAGTGTTTATATGGAAGACAAATTTTTGCAGATCCATTGCAGAATAAAGGAAAGGCAAGACAGATTTTATCAAGTCTAGTCCATCATAAATAACAGCTCTTACTAATGGCCACAGCTAAAGAATTTAGGTTTTATTCCATTTTCTAGTCTTCTAATAATGTTTACATAAGGAACATATCTACTGCTTCTTGTGTCTAGTTTCCATGTGTCAAATTATAAAAATACTTGTGCATGCAACTGTGGTGATTTTTATAAAGCAGTTGTAAGTATTTTAATTGAAAGTGCTTTTCCATCCATTTTAGTAGATGAATGAATAACGTATTGTATAACCTCTGACTGCTAGGCTCTCTGATTTTTTTTTTTCTCAGTGACTGTAGAGGCTGGTACTGCAAGAGGCGATCCCTCTGCAGCTGGTACAGGATGATTTACAAGCATGTTTCACTAGCTCAGCACCGGAGTTCGCTAAGCTTAGGGATTGAGGATGAGTTCAGGGAGAAGTTCAGCCAGTTGCTAAGCTAAGGGATTGAGGATGAGTTCAGGGAGAAGTTCAGGGAGGAATTTCATGTTTTGCAGAAGTGACATGTGCAGAGGAGATTAGCATGAGTTCTCTTCCTTCAGGTATCTACAAGAAGTGGGCTACACTGACACGATATTGGATGTGAAATCAAAACGAGTGCGAGCTTTACTGGGCCTTTCAAGTGATGCTTCAGAAAAAGAGAACAGAAATCAAGAGCCAATGGTAAATGGCACAGAGGGCCAGATTAAAGAAAACGCAATGATCGGGTAAGCATCAAGATGACTTTGTTCTATTTTTGCATAAATGCACTTAGTGGTGTTGAACAAAATTTTGTTTACTGAGAAGATTTCAGGATTTTTTCTTAGTTTGAGATTAGAGCAATTCTAACTAATTTTATTATATTAAGCAATAAGTATGGAAGTAATTCTTTAGATTCAAATCTTGAAAGCACCATAATTTTTTTTTTCCAGTTGGATGGCAGCACTAAGTCAAATCAAGCCTCTTTTGAGATATGATTGCTAAGTGTTTAGAAGTCAGTGTTGTTTCAAGTTAATGGTTTGTTTGTATTGCTGGACACTTTACTGTGTAAGTTGCAGGCTTTGCTCTTCTGGTCTGTGCTGACTATGACATGATAAACTATATAAGAGAAGGAATTTATTCGCTAAATCTGAAAAACAAAGTCACTCATTACATTCTGACTCCGAAAAGTTTTTGGTTTTCTACTGACATGTAAATGTGACTGAAGTGTAAGGTACTAATTTCTGTATTTTAATATTTCTAACACTACGGAAAGTCAGTCAAAGACAGTAAAAGCTTGTTCTCACTTCTTCTCTTAAGTACTGTTAAAACTTAAGAGGCTTTTTTCCCATTTTCTTCTCTTTTCCATGCAGTGTTAAAAAAGAAAAAAAAGTAAGTTAAACTTAACTCTAAAGACTTCAGAAAAACAATCTGTTCATTCTTGTTTAAGATACTGTAGTTGCAAAACTGGAAAAATAATGAAAATTATGCAGAATTGTAGGAACAGTAGATGAGGTAGCTCTTTCCAGTAGTAGCACAGCTTTCCTCAGAAATCACTCTTTTTTCCTTTTCTATATTCATGGCGCAAAATTCAAGACCATTATTTTCTAAGACCTAATACAGTTATATATACATCCTATTTTCTAAAAAGCATTTGTAAAATTTCATTATACCCTCCTGGTAGCTGCAGCAACTTCAGGCCAACAAGTTACATAAAGGCAGAAGTTCATTGTTATGTAATTAAATATAATGCTGTGAGATGGAAAACTTGAATGTGTGAGAAAACCTGCAAGCTACTAAAATATATTGTGTTGCTACATAGTTGACAAGTCATGTCATTTATGTACAACAGCTTTGTTTGGAAGAACAAGGAATGCTTGATAGCTTGCAATAACAGTTCTGGTTTGATTTCTGGTGAAGGGGAAGTGTGTAAATAAAGCTTCTCCTCTTACTTCAAAATTTATTTTTGTGTATTTACATAGTTTTGAAGAAGGTGGATGTGTGTATAAGGTAGTTACTTGATGGATGAAATACTGGGACAGTGGTTTTAATATAGCAGTTTTTGGATATATTTGCATTTCTCTCCTATCTGCTTGGTTTTGGGATAGATCTGACATTAGGTTTAACACTTTGTAGTTTACCCTGTTGCTGAGGATATTCACTGATGGAGAAAAATGATTTCCCTTCCATTGTGGCTGTACTAGCTTGTCAGCTGCAAGGCTGGTCAGGCTGTACACTTTGAAAAACTGTTCTTGCAGGTGATGGCTGAGATGGCAAACTGCATTAGAGAGCTTAGGGATGTGTTTTGATAAGATAATGAACAAGAAGGGACTCAAGGGCTTTACAGTGGAAAAATTTTCCAGGGTTCTTGTTCAACATGGTCATGTTGAACATGGGTGATTTTGAATTTCTGGATGTCCACTGCCATCTCCCTCACCAGAAGGAAAAAAGTCAGGATTTTACTAGAATTCCATGATCAATCTAAGTACAGGACTGCCTCTCAATGCTGTGATTCTTCTGGGTGCTTCAGTCACACTTACAGACCACCTCTTTCAATTTTTCTTTCAGGAAGCATTCTGTGGCTTGCTTCCTGGCGGAGACTGCCTGTTATTTAACAGCTATTTCATCTTGTGCTACCTCAGTGTTTCTGTGACATCTGGCACTGTTCATCTTCTTCCAACTGCATCATTACTTACCTCTGAGATTTCAAAGGGCAGCTTTGTGGTAGATGCAAAATGAGAAATAAGCTCATAAGCTGAAATAAGCTGTTACCTGCCTCATGTAATGCCAGCATAACTTCAGTCTATATAGAACAGCTTCTCTTTGGAAAGTATAGCGTTGAATAGATGACACAGGTCTAAGGCACATGGATGTTGCTCCTGAACTCAGGATGCAACTCCTGAACTCAACTGAAATTTTTAGTGAGTGTTTGAAACCCTAATTCAATGCTTTCCTACCTGGTTGGCAGAACTAGGAAAAATGTAGATGACTCAGCTAAATTCTGGCTTGCTGTTGAGGAAGGGCATCCTTTGAAGCAATCTCACCAATGCTAGGCTGCTTACTGTGAGGGCAAAAGGACTGGCCCTTCCTTTAGCAGCTTCTTGTTATTCCTTGTGTTCATGTAAAATGAAAAATGGATCTGGGCTGCAGCAGGCTTTTACAGTTGAAAGGAGTGCAGTGAACAAGTGTCTGCAGTTTGGTAGTGGTAGAAGAGGAAAGTTATGGTGAGAAATTGGAAGAACGAAAAACCAAACAAAACCTTAATGCAATTCCAGAAAGTTTGAAGTTTAAGGACATATGAGAGTGTTTGCCAGGACCATGAGACATTGGGACAGTTGCAAACTAAAATGCAGACTGAAGACTTTCAGTGACTGTATGGGTGCAATAAAACTCTTCAGAGGAGAAAGCTTTGCTGTCTGTCACCAGAGAAGCCTGTGAACTGCTCAAGCCAAGGCAGTTTGGCAGAGTTTCCCGTTCAAAACATATAATGAACATTGATGTCAAATATTTGCTTGCAAGTCTCAGGACACCGGTCAACCTGAAGATGTTTTAGTTGCATTTGAAGAGCAGAGCACTGGGCAGAAGGTAACACATGAAAATGGATATAGGCCAACAAGGAATACACCTCTGTTGAAGTGAGAAAAGACAGCTCATAGCATTTTTAATCTGTTTGGTCTTGGAAAAACTGCATAACATGCACCCAGTTGAATATGTGCATTTTTAGTCTGTGTTTTAGTTTAAGTCTGTGTTTTAAAAAACTGTTTACATGGAGTGAAAAAGGTGAGAAGCGGAGTACAGGACTGAAGTAAAGAGAAACCTTGGGGATGGGAAACGATAAAGACAAATCAATAGGAGTTTGAAAAGAATGTGGGTGGATGTGATTAAGATAATGTGCAATAGAGAGGAAAATGGTACCATGAAAAACAGAAGGAGTATGGATTTAATGATGCATTTCCAGAATAGAAAAGTGGAAGGCACACTAGCTTTTAATTTCCTTAAAGATTTCTCCATATAGCAGTGTAAATTGCAGAAAGAACAGATTGGCTCAACTGCCTTCTGTACAACTGAACACTTGTGATAAATTCCAAAGAAAGGAAAGAGATGGTATTTGATGCTTTTATGCTACAATATGGTTATCTCTTTGAGAGGAGAGAGGTAGTAATGGCAATAGGAAACAAAACTTCCTTTATGTTTTCATTATTTGTTTGATAGCCAACCAATGCTTTCTTAGTGAAATGAAAGTGGTGCAGCACAAAATAAATGAGTATTGCAGAAAATTCCAGGGAAAAAATGAAGAGCTGATCTGCTTCTCAACACAATCTGTTTTTAGCACAGTTTTTGTGTTAGTGTATTCATCTGTGCATAGTGCTTTTTTCCTCAGAAAAACCTCTGTGACTTGCTATGACTGTACTTCTGAGCACAGTGGAAACCCACATGTTGCTTATTTTAAAATATTTTTTAATGCCTTTGATTGTTTTAAAGATAATACCTGGCATTTTTCCTCTGACCTTGGGGATGTGTGAAGTGTATACTTCATGGTAGGTAGGGAGGATGTTTTTCCTCTGTTCAGCTTACTACAGCTTTTACAGGTTTTTAAGTTGTTACAGCAGCATTTGCCTGTTATATGTTTTATCTTGTTGTCTGTCCTTTATACCTATTTCAACAGCTGAGGTTTGGACTCTCAGTGTTTGGGGTACCAACATTGAGTTGAGCCTTTTTGTGGGAAAGGCTAGTGAGAATGTTTGGGGTGATTATTGTGAAGCTGATGCTGTTTGCCTTGGTATGTAGAAGCATATGATGGTTAATGTAGTGCAAATACTTAATACAATAATATTTAGTTTCAGCAGAGGATATGTAACTTGAATTCTGCTAGGTTCCAGTTATTTTAGAAAACTGCTGTCCAGTCCCTCATAACCTCTCAGCTTAGTTTTGTATGTCCTAAATTATTGCAGTATTTCTTCAGAGAAGTTCCCCCTCCTTTGGTACAGTGATGAACACACTACTGTTGTCTGACTCTGTTTTAAGACAAATCAGTTTCTCTTCATCCTTAGGTGAAATAGCCTCAGACTTTGTGTTACTAGCTGCTGCATGTTTGGCCAGACTTGTATTCTTACATTGCCTATTTATTTGCTGATGTACAGATCCTCTTGAAAACTTTAGCACTCAAGAAAGACATCATGTGGATTTTGAATGCACCCTGCAAGACTTTGAATCTGTAAATGAAATGTTAATATGATAACGTGAGCTAGATATAGTCCTGTTTTCACCTATTTCATGGAATTTTAAAGTTTTCAGTTTCTTCAATCAGCTCACTTGCATTGCAAAAGATAAGTACCACTTGGCATGACTGGACTCAAAAATAGATACTAAAATAATAACCTCATAATAATGGTTTAAATTCCTAACACTTGCAGTGAGAGGAATGGGTGCTTTCCCCCAACAAACTGAAACAGAAATGAAAGCTGCCTGCACATGTAGCTTGTAGCCTTGAAAACACAAGAGTACTTAAGTATCTTTAGTTCATTTATTACCTCATTTTTAGTAGCTTTATCTTACTGAGTGAAACCTCGGCAGTCAAATGAGTTTACCTTCTTGAAGGTGTGTATTTGACTACCATTTCGTATGAGTGGAAGCAAATATAATAAAGGAATAGAACTGGAAAGGAATGAGGATATACTACACTGATGTGTGTATATATATGCATAGATACAAATGTCTATATATAAAAATGGTATAGATTAGTTCTTGCTAAGGGGTTTGATCATTAGAACTATAAATAGCCAATAGAAGCTTCTTAAAGAAAAATGGTCCTGAGTGATGTATCACTCTGTCTCTAAACTTACCTGCTGCCTTTTCTTTTCTTATTGAATTGCCAAGGGCTTCCACTGCCTATACTTTACATGAGCAAAATGACCTCCAACCTTGGCATTTCAGAGCAAATCTGAAGCCCATTTCAAAATTAAAAATTTTGAAAACTTTATCTTTCTGATATACAAGAAGTCATTCCAACTGACACTTCAGTGAATGAGCATCCTTGTATACCAGAAGACCTTAGTAACTCTTTTGCATCTCTAAATCCTATTAACGCTGGCCCAAGTAATGAAAGTGCTGCATACTGGCTGATGAATGTTGTTTGTTGACTAGCTTATAAAATGGTTTATTTGGGAAAATACCTCTGAATTTATAAACCTCAGGTAATTGCTGCCATAAGAAAGATTTCCAAAATAGTATGCTAGTAGAGGTTGAATTACAAAAAGGAAAAAAAAAAAAACAAACAGTAAGAGGAATAAAGCAAGTAGATTTTGGAATTTTTTTTTTCACTTTTTTTATGTTTCTCCCTGCCTCCATCTTGCAGTGGCCTAACAGGCATTTCAAAGGTACCTGATTTAGGCCAGATCTGGATGCTTTCAACAGATGCACTAAAGCAGAAAAAAAACTAGATAAATTGGGGGGTTTTTTTGTGAAGAAAGAAGTACAAATGGACCACACTTTTAATTGGCACCATTCTAGGGCTTAGGAGTTTGAGAGATGGTTTTTGGCAATGTCACATAAGACTCACAGTACAGAAAGAATGGGGAGAAAGAGACAGAAGTTGTGCAGTTGGAGAGAGAGAGAAGCAAAGAGAGGGGAGGTGAATGGAGAAATAACTTAGAAGAGTTACTCTGGTACCTCAAATATTAGGGTTTTTTTTATTCTCTATGAAACTTATTTGTTTGATCTATTATAGTTAGCTGACTAGATTTGGCAAGAGAAGCGGTCCTTGCTTTTTAAATGTCATTCCTTTGCTATTCCAATTTATTTGCAAACCATTTTGTAAGTGCTGCTTACCAGTTGTAATACATATTGCACTAGTTCTTGCATTGTGTGGTGTGACTTCATAGGAGATTTCAAAGGTTGTGACAGACTGTTAGCCTGGCCTGTGTTCATTGTGTGTAAATGTTGATGATTTTAACTGTTCTGTAGTTTCTATAAATTATTTTGATATTTTCTGTGCTGCATTATGAAAGATTTTACAGTGTTGAACTCTAATGAACTGTTCTTAAAGGCACTCCTCAGTGAATTTGCATGCATTTATTTAATGCGTACAGTTTGATAGAATTTAACTGGCCACATTGAAAAAGACTGTTTTAAAACATGTGATAACTAAATTCTGTGGGGAATTAATAAAACTTATGAAGACTGTGCAGTAGCTGTTTTGATAGTAGTAGGAAACTGAAGCAAAGAAAATGGCTCAAGAAAGAGTATGGTAGAACAGCTCTGAATCCTGGGTCGCAACAGGTTCTTTCCAGCTGTACAAGCTCCCAGGAACACTTCTCAGCCCAAGCTGAACTTGTATTTATTTAACTTTATTGTGGTATTTCTTCCTGCTTCTGAATTTATCAATAAAATCCTAGTTTTATTTAAGATAACTTGTGCATGTCTTGGATAAAATAAACAAACAAAAACCCCTCTATTCTTTCCTTTGAGGCTGTGAGTAGGACTGAGGCAGTTAATGTTCTTGTGGTTGGACAGTTCATGGGAGAAATTTGAGATTCTCCCTGGACATGGCCACAGACTTTCCAGGGTTATTATCAACAAAAGAGAAGGTAATGATAGAAATGTAGAGTGTGTTAGTTACAACGAAAATACGTGTCTATAATGTGACTTTAGTCTAAGTCAAACTTGACTTCGCAATTTGAAATGTTCTGATCATGCTGGGAGCTGGAAAGGTAGCATCAGCGTGCTGTTGTAGTTTCCACAAAAGAACTTCCCCTTGCCTGTAGGTTATGGCTTCTGCATTTCACTCACTAAGGATTTATGTTAAGATCATGAATATTAAATGTTGAGAGCAAATGTGTTCAGTCTGAGCTATACATTTTTTAAAGCTGGCAATATTTCAGTGTCAGAACCAACTGGATTTTTACACAAAATGCTTGTCTCAAGGCATGTCACTGTTGGGCAGAAAAGGAAGAGTTGATGTTATGGTCTGCAGAGCCCAGCAAAGCCAGGTTTTCTTTATTTAAATAGTGTATGTGGAATATCCACAAATCACATTTTTTTGGTTTCATGGGAAGATGCTATTATGTTTAGTCTTAAAGGGGCCAAGGGGTTAGCACAAATCTGAATAATTGAATAGCCTGTAAAATAGAAATTGGGATCAGATTTTCACAGCCATCACAGCTGCTCAGAATTCTGTCAGCTTCTCCTGAGGAGGAAAATACTCATGTGATTTCAGTTTCATGTTCTTTTAAGGGATGTACATACTTCAGTTACCATCTCATTTGTAAGAAGAATTCTAAGCAGGAAATCATTTGTTACCTTTGGGAATCAGAAGTTCCCTGTTTCAGGAGTGATATTCACAAAATCTGTGCGCTGCTCATCTATTGTAGTAAGAAGGAAAGCCCAGCAGCATTAGTCTAGCTGCAGTTTACCTTCTGGCAGTAGTTATTGTTATGGCCATGAGAAGCAGTTAGTCCTGTTGTACCTAATTGTGGGTAGGCAGGAGTGGCAGGGTAATATCTCTGCCCCAAAGAATTGCCTGTCTGCCTGGATAAGGCTGCTGGAAAGGAGGATGTAATGGACAGAGATAACAGTATGTGATAACAGATATGGTACTGTTGAAATGATTTTGGTTGGCTGGTTGGGAAGTGCTGAGTCACCTGGGATGAGACCGTCAAGGAGAGAAGACAAGAGAGCAGCATGCAAGAGTGTTGTTACTGAGGAAGGAGGAGTGGGAAAGAGATTCAGAAGAAGCAGCTGAGGAGCACAGGATTGAGGGAGGCCCTGCCACAGTCTGGCTGCTCTGTGCTTTCTGCTTTGGCAGGTTCCATAGCTTCTCCTGCTGTCTGGGGGTTCTGGTTCATTCTTTCCCAGCTGCTTTTCTTTAGACAGTATGGCTGGGGAGGAAGGAAAAAGGCTGCACTGAAACTTATGTTCTTCCTTAAATATGTTGTGATACAGGACAGTCCAGAAGAGAGGAATTGTCCTTGTTGAGACCTTTTTAGGGTTTTTGATCTCTCTTTATTTGCAATGGGCCCTGAACCTTGCCTCACTTGTGCTTGTCATACCACAGTTTGTATCAGTCCCCACTTTCGGAGCTTGATTCTATTGTTTTCACCCATTGATTTTTTTAAAAAATACTCGAAGCTACAAAAGCCCTGAAAATGTCAAATTGTGTTTCTAAAATGGAATTTAAAGTTATTTATTTTACTACCCTATCTCTGAATATATTTTTGGCCCTTCTGCTTTTTTAAGTTGCTTGGTGAATGACCCCCTAAGAGAAAAAAATGAAAAAAAAAGAGAGATGGAAAATGAGTGAAGCAAGCAAGCTTGAAATATCCATCAAATTGCATAGCACAAATTAGCTAAGGCCAGGCATTTTTCTTCAATATATTTTATGTTCTTCCAAAGTATTCACGCTGACAGCATTATCCAAAATGCATTATGTTCATATTCTGATAAAGGATGACAAATACCTCAAATTATTAAATCACCTTTGATTTGACTGCTGAAGTTTATTGGGGTACAGTATAGGAAATCAGCCTGTCTGTCAGCTTGAAACTATCTTCCTGTAGAACCCTTGGATAGTTTAAATATTCTTTCTCTTCTATTTTCTTTTTTGGTTTTTAAGAATTCTTTTATGGAAGTTGTGTCTTAGCACAAATAATCTTCCATGGCACTATGCTGACTGTACATTTCTGTACGGTACAGGAGTTTTGAAATACATGATAAATAAGCTACGATGTTTCCCAGTGCTTGAGATACCCATTTACCCCTGCTCCCCATGTAAATGTAGATACATTATTATGTATATATATCCTGCCCACTAAAATGTGCAATAATTAATAGGACAGTTGAAATCAGAGCAGTTAATCAAGAAAAAAGATACAATCTTTTTTGGTAGTCACTTTGAACTTAAGGGTGAGAGAGCCAGGTTTAAGAGCAAATAAGTACCAAGTCTGGTATGATTTACTGCAAATACTTGGACCTGTAGAAGGATATCTGTTTCTTAATAGTAAGGTCTCTTAATTAAAATTTTATAGTCCATGTTTGGTGTTAGTTCATATATTGCTGTTTACCTGGAGTATGTCTGATAATTGCTATTATAGATATAAGCCATAGTGTTTCTACATGGCAGATTTTTACATGGCAAAATATAGAGGAAAAAAACCCAGTAACAGTTGTGGTTGGAAGATTTAGTCAAATACAAGTAGACACAGCCTCTCAGAATTTGCTGAAAGTCACGAAGTTAGTCAAATGAAGCACATCTTGTAATGTGCTGTCTTACAAAGATATTTCTGTTGGGAACAGAAAGGCAACTATACCACAGGATTTCTGTGAAAATGTTCATTGTTACTACAGATTCATGAGGTGTTACAGGTTGCCAAAGTAGTGATTACTTAAGGAAAAATAAAGATGGCACAGGTTGTTTCCAGGTTTGTCATAGAAACGAGGGTCACAATACTGCTGGAAGCAGGGCAGATTTGAAACTTGCTTAAGATTGTTCTTAGATCTAAGTTAAGATCTGGAAAAGCGGAACCCCTGTTGGAAAAACAGTGACCATGAAAACATAATGTACATGGAGGTATATTATATATATTATGAGGCTGCTGTGTATGCAGAATTTCTAATGAAAGTGAAATCTCTGTTGGCATTTTTGGGCTATAATGGTGAGTAAATGAAAAAAAATGTAGAGTAGCAAATTGTCTTAATGAAATGCAGATATACTGGGACTATGAAGAAGCCACTTCTGCTGATTGTTGTCATGTAAGCATAGAACTGCTTGAGCAGAGACTTTGCACAGAAGGAAGTGTGCTGCTTATTGTGCCTTATTGCACATCAAAGCTTTTGCCCTTGGATGCTTCCTGCAGTAGACTTTTGGAAAGCGTTATGACGAAACCCTGGAGTAAGTGGGGGATGGATGGATGGATGGATGGATGGATGGATGGATGGATGGATGGATGGATGATCAGGTGCTCACACTGCAGGGGGATTACAAGGCCTTACTGTATAGGTGTGTTAGCTGATTGAACCTTTTGAAATGCTTAGCAGAAAGCAAGGCACTTGCTGGTACTAAGGGTGACTGCATAAAACAATTTAGAGCTACAATTCTGAAAGGAGAGAGGGGGAAACTTCTGCTGTTTCAGTGGTTGTGAGAATCAAGATGACGTGCATTTAGTGATGAACTATGAAAAACTGTCTACTGATTAAAGGTAAGAAAACAGTAAAGCTTGTCTTCACTGCTTCAAAGCCATCTAAAGATTGTACCAGGTTTTACTGGAAGGAATTGTAACAATTCAAGATGAATGAATTTTGTTTGCTGTATCTTTCAGGGGTTGATGGAGAAGTGCATCTTCTGCATAGTAAACACAAATCCTGTTAATAATTTTAGGACTGCTTTATCTGTACTTTTGTCAGAGTTTAGTAATTGTTACAGTCCTGTTTCTTGGATTCTTCCTCTTCTGTTGTTAGTATAACAACCCTTATGCTTCCTGTTCTGAGGCACTGCCTAAATTTCTGCCAGCACAGTCATAATTTTACCCATCTTCATCTATTTTCTTATTTGTTTAATGTAAATTCAAATATTATTTAGTCATAAATGATATTTTCCCATTATATTCTTTTATAGTGGCATATTTATCATGTCTTAAAAGCTTATGAATGATAGATCTAGAGTTTGGTGTTTCCCAGCAAGATGAGGAACATCAGCTAGCAATAGCAAAGTTTTCCTGTACCCTGATGTACATGTGGGTGCTCAGCTTGGTAGCTGTGGCTCATGTCCTTGTTGCTGAGGCTTTCAGTAATGGCATAGCAGAATTGATGTTGTTTTGGGCATGTTCAAATGAATGTTGCTTTAAAGTGCTTTTTGAATAAAAAATTGAAGTCTCTGTCCTAGTAATGGCAGCCATACTAAGAATAATTGTTGGTTCTAATAATACACTTTATGTATATTGTTTCTTTGGCCACAAGAATTTTAGCTGTTAACAGTCCATTTTTACTTGTAGGCTTATTTTAGTCTTATATGTTGGATGTAATAATACAGAACAGCTTAGTAATTGCAAAAGAAACTCCATTGGGATTTCTTTTCTCTCATGATGGTGATTGTTGTTGTTGTTTAGGAAACCTGAATTGACTGACTCTGCCTCTCTGCTAGAGACCTTCAAATTTCTTGAAAATGCAGCTGCAGACTTTAGTGATGAGGAAGATGAAGAAGATATTGAAGGAAGAGAGAAAACAATCATTGATACTGCAACAGTGAGTGGAAAAAATAATTGAAAGTTACGAAGAACAGAAAAAGTGAGATTAATGAGGTGCCTATAAGCAAAGTATATGACTGTGTATGTACACATGCAAATCATTAATGCATCTTTATGATGTTCTGTCCAAGCATGTGTGCAAAAGAGGACTTATATGCATTTCTAAGTTTTTGCATACAAGTTATGCTTTGCCATCTTTATTGCTCTGAGTTAGATTAAATTTTTCTAAAATTGTCTCTTTACTATTCCATACTGACTAGTATTTTTGATAGATACTGGAACACAATTTTTAAGGTATCATTGTCCTTTTTTACAGTTCTCAGCTTAGTTTGAAGGTATTGCTCATAACATTGCATGTCAATAATGATTCTTGAATATTTATTAAAAAATTAATGATACTTGAAATTACTTATAAAAATTGTATTAGATTACAAAACTAAAATGCACTTGTATTTATGGCTTGTGGAAGGAAGAGGTTTAACTGGAAGAACTCTAATGTAGTTAAGAAATTTTTTTGTTTGCTCAGTCAAATGCCTTAACCTCACTCATGATCTATACTTTGCTATATGATTTATTCATATGATCACATAGATACATGCAATCAGTACTCTTCTTTAAAATTACCATTTATTCAGTGAATTGTTTCCTAAAAATTGAAGTGGATAAGAGATGATGGATGTGATTGTTTTTATGGTCAGTTTTAAGAATTAACACTAAAATCCCATTAGTTTTATGAAATTTTTAAAGGGAATCTTTTCAGATCTTTCCTGTCATTCATGGGCTGTGAACTAAAGTCTGAGACTCTTCTGTTAAGTCTTGTGTAATACAGTATGTTCACTAAGCCTGCTGAAGAAATGAAGCTTGAAGTTTAGAATTGCTTCAGGTTTAGAAATTGGCTCTCTGTATTTAGAGGAGATACAATCAGTCATCCTCATAAGCTGTGGGATGTTGGGCTATGTACTGGAGACTTTACAGACTGACCCTTTGCAAGGGTCCAAGTCAAAACATTTTGATTAATGTAAATTTTCTATTTCTGTAGAAGTAAAAATTGTGTTACGGTTTTCATGTATCATGCATCAGCTTACCAGTTGGTCAAATAACTGCAAAGAATCTAGTTCATTTTGATTTTTAAGGAAAAAGTAAATTTGTGGAAAACTTAAAGTGAAATTCTTCATTAAATCGTATATTTTTTTCTTTTACCAGAATTTGCTTTTGAATCTGAGAGGGAAATTCAGTTTAAACATGAAAAGCAACATGTTTAAGTAGCAATACAATCTAAGAAAGCATTCAGGATGGAATGACTTACAAAGTCTAAGAAAATCAGCTCTTGTCAGCTGTGGGATTTGGGGTTGGTTTATTTGTTTCCTGGAGTTGAGTCTTGGTCCACATAGAGAATGATTTCAGAATTGAAAGTTAGCTATTTTCAGAAAAGCAAAGTGAGTTTGGTTTTACTGAAGTCTTTTCTGTGGCATTCTTGAGTTTTTGTTTGTGTGTTTTATGTGTTTTTCAGAAATGTTTTAAGAGAGAGTTTGTACATTTATAGTACTAAAGAAAAGATAGTGGTGTAGATTAGTGTAGGTTATTATCCACGTGATTGATTATTGATGGTCACAGGAAGAAAGAGTTTCATTTTCACTTAGGAGTTTGAACAACGTCTGTGTACTATTCCAGATTTGCTTATTAATGTGTACTTTTCTGCTTCCTCTTCGACTTCCTGTTTGGGTTTTGCATAGACGACAAGACAGTGCTGCTTGGATTAAAAATATGTTTGTAACTTAAGTCAGCATTTTTTCCCTGTACTTTCTGACCCTTCAGATTGTAAGGAAAAGAGTGCTATCTGACAGCAGTGAAGACAGAGATACAGAAGAGGCTTTGAAAGAGTTTGACTTTTTGGTTACCTCAGATGATGGTGATGCGGAATCGAGAAGTTCAGGAGATGGAACAGACTGGGGTAAGGAAATTTGATGGATCATACCAGGAGAAAAAAAAAGTGTGCTAAGAACATATTGTGACTGATCAGTTCGTTGAATGAGAACTCTGTCAGGATCACAGCATCTTTTGATTATTTCTACTATTTCTATTTCTATCTTATTATCAGTAAATAATTGGTAGACTTAAGTCCTCTTGATATAATCTCTTTTCTGTAAACTGCTTCAATGTAAAGAATCTTCAAGGTTTCTGCCTCGGGTCTTTTTCCTTTTCACTAATTCTAAGGCAGATAGAATTTAAATTTTATGAGTGGTATTTCAATGTATTTTTCCAGTGACCCATGTGCATGAAGGGCTCTGATAAAGCTGTATTTTAAAATTATGAAATGAAAGTTATTTTGTCATCTTTGCTTTTTCTCTTTGATGCATAGAGTAATGTGAGTCATAAAATCCAAATGAGTTGTACTCATGTTGTGGGTTAGTAATTTAGTTAATATGAACTCTTCAGCTGCTCAAACTTTCTTTTATAATTTAGCAGAATAATATATCTTTAGGGCCACTAGTCACAGAGACATTTCACAAACTGCTGTCTGTCCTTTGAGGTTCATGTCCTGTAACCTGCATTGCCACCATCTCCACTTTACCTTGACATAATTATTCTGCCTAAACCCTCGGTATAGAGAAGGGGAGAAAGAAGAGAAGTGGTTAAATATCTTGATGGGAAGTTGATTCCTACTTTAGCTGCTCTGGAAAGTCTGAAGGATAGGTGCACATGGCGCTAGTGAAGATGATGGGAAATGATTGAGCTTTGTAATGGAGCTGCAGCTGTGACAGACAGATAAGCCATGGTAGCTGTGGCTCTCACATGAGCATCTTCAAGATGCTGTATTTCACTGAAGCCATGTCCATCTCCTGGTTGGACTCCAAGTTACTGTTCAGTGTGATGTAATCTCTGCTTAAGAGGGTGTTGTAATATCATTAGATACAGCAGTCAGTATTTGCTGATCATTTGATAGCAGTCATTCAACAAACAAATCTAGAAATGCTGCTCTTAAAAAAAATAATTGGATACTGCTTTTTAATACTAAAATTTTATCCATTTATGCAGGATCAGTGCAGCTGTTGCTTGTGTCACCAAAAAGTCAGTATGCCAACAGGAGCTTTTTGTTCTCAAATTCACACTTCTGGTTTATTTTTGCTTTCATTGATGACAACTGAGTACCAGTGAGCAGAAGTCTAACATTTAAAATAAATTGTTATTAAAAGTACTCCTTTCATTTCCAGAAATGCAAAAAGGTTTGTTTGTATTGGAGGTGTTCATGTTTTTCAATTACTTCTTTCGCAGCCTGTGTCTTTTATGGTAACTATGTAAGACTTAGCTTCTTCAAAGAACTGCTGTTGTAAATCACTTAGGCGAGCTTAAGTGAAACTGTTAATGTGGTACAGTAGAGTGATGTTGTAGTGGGGGGACAGCAGCAACAGAGGAAATTCTTTCTTCATTTTGGATTCCAAGTGTTATTGTTCAGTTACAGTAAACTGTTGAACCCATTTGGCTTGAAAGGTCCTCAAATGTTTTCTGGTAATTTTTAAGCTGTTAAGCACTTGAATAGCCATAGTTCAGGATCCACTTCTGAAGTTGAATAGTATCTGTGGGACATGTGGAAAGCATGCTGGGACAGTCTGCAGAAAATTAATATATTGGGTGTTTTCCTGGCAACAACCTAATAAAAATCTATTTAAACTTTTTTTTTTTTTTTTTTTTTTTTTTTTTTTTTTTTTTCTGGAAGAGGGAAAAATGTCTTGTCTAATCAGGGAGGAAAGGCATGATTAAAACTTACAGCCTAATTCCACAAAGACTAGATGCTTGATTCTCTGAAGTATGATTTTCTCATATATTTTTTGAATTCTTTATGCAATTCTTGCTCATTAGTGGTAATTGAGGTATATGCATTAAGAGGACATTACTTAGCCCATCTATTTTGGAGTCTCTCTTCAGCTTACTAATACTTATTTTCATAGCTTTTCTTAAAAGACTTAAACTGCTAAACTTGGTCTTAAGTTAATCTGTCACTCCAGGAGTATAGGATCGTGACTGAAGGGTTCAAAGGAGTGAGAGAGCACCTTAAAAAGTATCTTCTCCCACTGTGATGCAAGTCTCAACATCTGTGTATCAGGTAGTTAGAAGCCACACTAAGTTGCCTTTTTTGGCATCACTGAGCTCTCACAGTAGTCTCAGCCCCTCCATGTAGCCCATCTGCTCCAGCTGCCTGCACAGTCTTAGTGGCTGCCTTAGACTTGCTACACTTTGCTGATAATTGGTCTCACCATTAAAAATATTGTCTTGGATACAGTACTACAAATTGGGGTCTCACAAGTGCCCAACACAGGGGAACAGTCACTTCCTTCACCCTCTTGCTTACATTCTTGTTAATACAGCCCAGGATGTTGTTGGTTGCTTTTGCTGCAGGAATATGTTGCTGAATCCTGTTGAATTTGATGTTGATAGAGGATCCCTAGGTCTTTTTTAGCACTATTTATTTTTGACAAGTCAGTCACATTAATAACCTATGTGTGGTTTTTATCTTCTGGCCAGTCATAGTGACTCCTTCAGACTGTGATTGATAATGTTGTGCTTCCTCTACAGACATTTAAGTTCTGCAGCTTGGTCTGAGGATAAGTTTATTATTGTTTTGATTTTTGAAAGATCTAGAATAGCTTATCGATGTAGAAAGCAAACTTGGTCTGAAAGGAATTAATCTTTAAATAATAAGGCTAAGATTTTAATGAGAAAAACAAAGCAAAAAGATAATGCATTTCAAAGATTTTGGAGCTGTAATGGTAAAGAAAATATATACGAGGAAGAGCTGTATTACCTCCCCTCCTCTCACAAATTATTTTCCTAAGCTGCCTCAGGACAGCCTCCATATATGGAAAAATTGCTTGGGGGATTTGAACTCACGTAACATGTTTTGCTCAAAATCTCTGAATACTGTAGAATTGGAAGGATTCTTCTATTCTGTATCATGCCACAGAGGAAACAATTTGAGGGAGATGTTTAGGGAAAAAAACCAAATCCAAATGTGGGGGTGTTTTTGAATTAGGTACGCTGAAATGTTTTGTACTTTTTTTCCAAAGATTACTACCTCAGGCCTTCACCTTTATGTAAAGTTTCATGGCTTTAGTGCTCTAAGTGTTTATTTAAACCATGATGACATGAATATTGTGTTACAAAATTATTTAAATGTGCTACTGCTTTGTGTAAATGACAACGTAGCACAAAAACAATAAAAGGAGAATTTGAAATGCAGTACACAACATCTGAGTTGTAAAGTTATGTAGACGAGTAACATAGCTGTTTCTTCTAGATATAATAATTCTTTCCCTGGAGGAAAGAAAAAGATGAAAAATGTGTCCTGATTTATTGTAAAGTAAATGTTGCTTACATTTATGGACAGCTATGTGCTTGGTTATGAGAATTAAACATGTGAAATTTCATCTCAATTTTTAATAAGAACATTCTGAGCAAACAGAAGTGGAATGTGAGTAGCAGTTTTGCAGCTTTCACAGGCTTGATGCTATTTCTGTCTGTTTAAAATAAAAGACAAACGTTGACAGCAGCTGTTGCCTCCTTCAGTGGAGATCACTTGGTGACATTATTGAAAAAGGATGTTTCATTTGTTTCACTTTGTTTAGAAAAGGAAGACCAGTGTCTCATGCCTGAAGCCTGGAATGTCGACCAGGGAGTTATAACCAAACTCAAGGAACAATACAAAAAGGAGCGCAAGGGGAAAAAGGGGGTGAAGAGTAAGTGGAAAACATTGCACCTTAAAATCATAAATCTCACATCTTTCACACCCTTAATTCTATCTCTCTTTCAATGTTTTCCTAAAATTACTTACTCTTTTACTTTGCTGCTCCTGACTGCTTTCCTGTTCACCAGTTCTCAGGGGTTGAAATTAATGACAGACGATCAAGTTATCTGATAAATAGTTGGATCAGATATAACTTCTTCCAACCAAGTGTTGGATTAGTTAAAAATTCTTGCTTTGAGCATGTTTTGTACTTTTGTTATTCAGATATTTAAATTGTACAAGGCATTGTTTTAATACTTCACACTTTAATACAGAAGACTTCAGAATCCTTTCTTAGCTGGAAACATGCCAGTTTCACAGGAAGAGTTAAAGTCTGGTATATAAATAAATAAAGAAAGAGACCAAACTGGAAACTCTCTTGAGTATCCTATTAGATGACAGTGGGAGAAAACAGGTTAATTTCTACCCCTGTTTATACTTGACATTCACAACATGAAAGTCATGCTGTCATCATAATTTGTTATGCAGGGCTCGAAATAGGAAGCAACTATGACCATCAGTTTATTTGTAAATCACAGGATTTATTTATTAACTTTCATACCTCTGGGATTAGCCTTCAAAAAAGTTGGGTATTTTTATTTAAAAAAAACCCACCTGTGAACAGTATCTGAAATACAGTTTCTAGCCCTGTATTTTTTTGTTACATTTCTTGAAATACAGATATGTTTTGTAAAATCAATTGGTTTTGATAGGTAAGCCATTAAATTTTTGAACTCAGATGGAGAGTTTAAAATGAAACACTGTATTCATGGCTGTGTTTCAAAGACCTAGCCATATTGAGAATTCATGTGTGAAAGATGTATATTAATAATATTGCATGTAGTCTGGTAAGAAATTTCAGGGATGTTTCTCCCTTTGTGGTAAGATGCTTATGAACACCAAGGAAATTCTCACTTCCAAAGAGATATGCACAATGATGTAAATATGTCAGAGCTTCACATTGAGACTGACTTGTTTTATTACTTTTTGTATTCATATTCTCATTAGCTGCTACTCAGTAGTTGGTTATTTGGCTGAAATTATGTAATGAAATAACAAAAACTAAACATCTCCTTTTTTCCAAATTAAAAACAAAAAAAGGTAAATAATTACCATGCTTTAAATTTCTCAAGTGATATTTTTGTCATCTTTGGAATAATTTAATTTACTGGAAGTTAATTGCAAGTCTGACAAGAATCTGAGCTGACTAAAGTGTTCATGTTTAACAAAATTGATTCTAAATTTCTTTATGGTTAAAGATAGGGCATGCCAATATAAGATTACAATGAAAGTGATTTTTGTAACTTGTCTGTTATTTTTAAAATACACAGACATGTTATGTGGTTCAGGGTAAATAGCTGTGGGGTTAGTCTAGCAGAAATTATTTAATCCAAGTGTTGAAATTCTGTTCTTGAACAGCTGTTGTCTTTTTATTTTTGATGATAAAACTTAATTGTTAATATAGATGCAGACATTATTGAAATATGTTTTATATCGTTATGATAAAAAATCACAATGGAAAGGCAGCACTCAGACATCCAGTGCTCCTTCATGAAGATAATTGCTGCTCAATACCTTTTGGATTGATTTGATTGGTTTGATCTTGGGAGACAAAGTGGTTTACTGTAGCAGTGAAATTAAGCATCTTTCCATGGACAAACCATCATTGGAGGGCCATCAATGCAGAAAATTCAGGAAGAATCAGAACCTGTTTTCAGTTATTCATAATGTTGCACATAGTGAAGAAGAATGTGAGGGAGGCTGTCTGGAGAAAAAAGAAGGAACTAAATAACAATAAATTTTACAAAGTTTGTTTCTATGACTTTAATTTCATCATATATGGTGCTTAGCCACTGAACTGCTACTAAGTAAAATACTGTTTTTTATAAAGCAGATATTATAGTGAAACAATCTTGCAAAATCCTTCTTAGTGTTTTTCTTGATTGAGTAATATTTTGGTGACAGACAAGTTAAATACAATTTAGTGTATTATCAGTCATTATGATTAGGGTGGACAAAGTAGCATTTGCAACTGCGTTAGTAAACTCATGATTTTGCAAGGCTGTAGTAAACATTCCTGTGAAGTAATAAGAGAATAGAATCATAGAATGGTTTTTTGAGAGAATACATATATTAAGAGTACACTACTGTGTTAAAGCTGCTTGAAAATAGCTGTATTATTTACTGGTCTAGGAAAAAACATAATGGACTATGGGTAAGACATTTTCCCATTCTTAATTAAACTTACAACAGGAAAAACTACCGAAGATATGTTTCAGCCTCAATCCTATATAAAACAGTCAAAACAGGGATGTGGGAAAATGATGGAGCAAAGCACAGGTAAGTGTCAAGAAGGGCATGGGACTTCACCATATGTAGCTTCAGGAAGTAGGCCAGTGAATCCAGTTGCATTTTTATTTTAATATAAGTATAACTTCTTGGATTATATAGTTCACGATACTACACTACTGCACAAATAAATTTAAATTATAATGTTGTCATAAGAATATGCTGCACAAAGTACCTGATGCACAAATTCTAAAATATTCATGGATGTCAGCTATCGTTTTAGCAAAGTAAATATTCTAATTATCTAAAGTGTGACTCAGTTGGCGGCATTCCTCAGCATCCCGTACAAGTAGCCTATGAGTCCATTCATATGGGGAAAATTGTGCTTTCACAATTCTCAGCTGCTTCTATCACTTTCTTCTTGAAATTCATTTCATGCTGGATGATTAGTTACTGCTGAAATAAGTGCTCATTAGTTTTTCTGTGGTAATGTCATAATGCAAGGTAGGATCCATTGTTGCATGTGCTGCTGTAGCATATCTGATAAAAGGAGTGTCATCGTGAACTATGCCTAAACCCTTTAATTTTTTGTTTTTTTCTGGTTAGGGCCCAACAGGTCAAAGCTGCAAGATATGCTTGCAAACTTGAGAGATGTTGATGATCTCCCTTCATTACAGCCATCTGTTGCACCTTCTTCTAGGCCCAGTAGTTCAAGGCTCATTGAACATGAGATAAACAGGACGGATGAAGGTAAATATTAAAAAAGTGCATACCCCTTCATAGAGGGTAAATGTTTATAGTTACTAAAGAATTATTCTCTCTGACTTTCCAAGCACTTTACAAATTCTGATTCAGTATTGCAAGTTTTAGGTGTAATCAATGACATTCCCATTCCTCCATTATGGTTACTATTAGTAAGGTCAAGACACCTGCCTAAGTTCAAGTCTTGGCTGAATCTCTTTGAGCACAATGAGAAAAATAATTTGGCACTTGGTGGCTTTGTAATATAATCATCCTAAATCACTTGCTTTTGTTTGTGCTCAAGCCTGGCAGACAAGTGTGGGCCAGAAGCTCTGAGGACATAAGAGCATAATTTTTTTTCCCATTGACATAATTTTAAATGTATGTATGTATACATACACACACACAAGTGTGCTCTTTTTTCCAAAGTACAAAGATAGAGGCTGTGCAGGTAAACAGAGATGCCTTACTATAGCTTTCAAAAGCATGTGCAGTGAAGCATGATTATGTAGTGAATCATACAGGACAACTTGCAGCTTGCCAGTGTATTAATTTCCATAATGTATTCCAAAAATTAGGAGAAATTCTCATAGGGCTAGTCCAAGTATGGAGAGCCACACATGCATCTTTGTAATGAAGCACTACTATTAAGTCTGGAAAATGCTGAGTCATCTATTTGATTCAGTATTTGAATTGCTGTAATGTAGAGCATAATATCATATAGGATATGAAGTTATATATATTAATTTGTCAAACATGGCAGCCTTCCAGTACCTAAAGGGAGCCTGCAAGAGAGGTGGAGAGGGACTTCTTATGTGGGCATGTAGTGACAGCACAAGGGAGAATGGTTTCAGACTGAAAAGAGGGCAGGTGTAGATTGGATATTAGGAAGAAATTCTTTACTGTGAGGGTAGTGAGACACTGAACACGTTGTCCAGAGAAGCTGTGGAGCCCTGTCCCTGGAAGTGTTCTGTTCCAAGTTGAATGGTGCTTTGAGCAATCCCATCAAGTGGAAGGTGTCTCTGCCTGTGGCAGGGGGCTGGAACATGATGATCTGTAAGGTTCTTTCCAACCCAAACCATTCTATGATTCTGTGGTATCATGTGGTCTATTAAAATGGTAAATATGTTTTTTGAAAAATGTGCAAAACATGAGTTCCACTTAGCAGTCTTTCAGTGAGAGTGAAAAAGTAGGTCGGCCAAGTTAAAATTAAGATGCATAAAAAGCTCTGGTGTGTGGAATAGCTACCAAAGATCTCAGTAGTTCTGCTTCCTTCATGCTCAGTGATTTTCTTCATGAAAGAAGGGGGTAACTTAGCAACGCTTTGTGAAGTGGAAGAATTTTTTGTTGAATGTTCCCTTTCCAACGTTTCTCACATGTACTGAGAGCTGTATTAGCAGAGCTCTATTTTCATGTCCTTTCAGTAATGTGTTTTCTAATTCAGAGACTCGCATGGATTCTCACAAAAAAAGGACAGCTGATTGTTACCAGTTTGAGTTCGGTATTAATGTTAGCTGTGTATTTCTTTATAAAGCTGAGACGCCATATTTTGGGCACACATTTTTTTATTCTAGGAAGTTTTCAAATTTGATGTCATCTATGTATTGTGTGTTAAGTGAAATATTGCATTGTGAATTCAAAACACAGGAGAAGAAAACTGTAGTGTAGACTTAGGGGTGGAGGAGGTAAAAGATGTTTGTGATGAAAAGGTAATAACTAAGAGACCCATTCAAAGAGCAGTGCTTGAAGGGCTTTGTTTTAGGCTGCTCCCACCAGCTGTTTTTATCTACATTTTTGCTTCTTCAATATCTATTTGCTGTATTTTGTAGTTGAGTTGGGGAAGGTGTTTTCTGTGTTTCTTGTGCACTTTAAATGGATTAATGGTAGCACACCCTTCCTGCCTGTGGCTGGCTCCATTTACTGTCTGGAGTCGCACACACCTCAAGTGTAGGTGTGTTCAGAGGGTGCTGCTTATTGGTGAGTATGGTGATTATCTTTGGAATAGCTGTTTTTCTGTGAATCTCTGTGGATCTTTTTGCCCTCAGCTACTTGACAGATATGTAGCATTCTAAAAGCAGAAAATGTGCTTTTATTGTACACTGTAGTGTAAATCTATGTTTCAGGATTTTTTTGTTTGTTTTGTTTTCTTGCAGTGGAAGCTTTAACATTCCCTCCATCCTCAGGGAAATCTTTCATTATGGGAACAGATGAAGCCCTTGAAAATGAACTGGGTCTTGGAGAACTGGCAGGCCTTACAGTAGCAAATGAGGCAGATTCATTGACTTATGATGTAAGTGGTTATTAATGGTAACTCAATGTCCTTCTGTCTTGTTGAAGGCAGATGCAAGTTACTTGTGTATAGACTCAGCAGAAAACATTCTCCAGTTAAAATTATGCTGCCAGAGGATGTCACAAAGTTTTACTTGGCAAAGGACTCCTTCCCATGCACAGCAGCATTCAAGCTGTCTGCCAGCCCCTCTCCTCTCATTTGCCTGCCATGTTGTGCAAGTAGTTGAAAGTAAATTAGTGATAGTGGTACATCTGGGCACATGTAACTCCAGTGACTGAGCAAAATTAGGAGTATCATGGCCAGTAGATTGAGAGACATTTATGTCCCTTTTACGTGGGCTGTGTGCAGTTTTGGGCCACTCCACTTAAAAAGGGTTGTAGAAAAATTGAGGAGTATCCAGTAGCTTCTGACTGATGCGTAGATGTTAAGGGAGCTGGTCTTGCTTAGCTGTTAGGATGCAGAGGAGTGCTTGAATAGCAGCCTGCAGGTGTTAGAAGGGTGCTTGTAAGGATGACAGAGCCAAGCTTCTCCATAGTGCCAAGTGTTAAAGCAGGAGAAAACAGCAAATTATGGCTTGGGAGGTTCAGGTACGACACTGGGGGAGAAAGTTATGTGGTAGGTGATACTGAAACAGAGAAACAAAGGAATCCCTCTCCTGGGAGATATTTAAAACTGTGGTTTACATTACCTCTGGTGTGAGGAATAGTTTCATTTCGAACAGGAAACTGGACCAGAACTCTTGGGAGGGTTTTGTGGACAGCACTTCTGTGGCCTTATTTTTCTTGCACTGTTTATGAAAAAAATCTTTCTTAACAGTACATCTTCTCAGTTGTATGCAATTTTTTTCTGTGTTTCTGATTTCTTAGGAAAAGATACTTCAGGTATTAATTTATTCATCTGCTCTTGTGTGATCTGTCAGCTTCAGTTTAATCTTGCTGTTGCATTGCCCAGCTGTGTCAAGGTTGAGGGATTTCAGAGATAATTTTTAATTCTCTGATGGGGATGAATCCTATCCTTCAGTAAATCTGATTCTTAAATAATCATTATCTGGGATTTTACCATGACAAATTAAATCTGAGACTTTGGACATAAGATGCAGGTCCTTACTTTGAAGTTCTACCCCTGTATTTACCTGTAAAGCAATGAAATACATAGTTAATAAAATCTTAGACTCATTTGAGAGTGCCACTGCAGAGACATGCCCTACCACTAGAGCAAGTTTCTGAACATGTGATATGTTATGAATCATCAATATTGCAATGAATGCAGAGCATTTCTGCTAATATTCAGTATTTCAGTATTATCTACCAATTTGATGTTTTTAAGAACTAATTGTCCCTAACTCTGTCTTCAGAAAGGGGTACAGTAATGTACAAATAAATTGCTGTTAAAGGTGCTCCTAAAAATCCAAGGCTGGATTTTAAATTCAGAGAACATGACAAAGCTAACCCATCTGTACAAGATGCTTTCATTGCTTGACTTCATTGTGCAAGTGTCCATATAAATGTTGTGTTTGTTCATGTCTCTGTATCCTGAACTAACAGCTTTCATTTATGGAGTAGCACTTCTTTATCCACTCCAATCCTTTCCTGCATGGTAGAGAATACTAGCTTCTATTTGTTCATTTGTCCAATGCCTGTATGAAGTCCTGTGATCAGGAATTCATACTCGTGGTTACCTTGACTCTTACCTTTTTCTAGTGCTGACAATTAAAAAAAATTTATAAAACTATTTGCTCTGGTTACTGTGCATACTGTGCACTTTATTGAAGCAAAATGAAAGGCTGTGGTTCCTATTTCAAGTTTATTGTAAGTTTAGCTTACAGATAATGTAATCTAGCTGCCAAATGTGAATCAGGTATGATTAGTGAAAGCTTAGTATTTATTTTTAAGTTTCAGTTTTGAATCATATGGAGAATTAAGTTGAAAGATCACGTGAATCAGTCTTTAAATATATTTGCTTTCAAGAGTGGCAGACAGTTTTCCCATTTTTGGTTCCTTTCATCTCACTGACATTTTTGCTGGATTATTTTCTTGTAAAAATGGCAGCATTAGCCTACCTCATTTCATGGTTTCAGTTTTTTACATAGTGCTTTGACTGTAAATTGAAGAATGGTTTTCACTTGGTAATGAAGATTATTAATTTATTACTTAAAAGACTTTTTTTTTGTATATTGGTTTTTAGAGTATCTAACAAGATTAAATTTTCCAGATTGCTAGCCAATACACTTAAGTTTCCCTTTTCTTTTTCCTTCCTTTACACATTCTTGACAAATGTTCACTTTAGTTGGCTCTGGTTTTTTTTTTCCTCTAGTCTTCTGGATAGATTAATCATCTTCATAAAGTTGTAATAAATTTTAGGTAAGAGTGACTGAACCACAGAATCATTACATTTAATGTTAAATACTGATTTGGAGGTTTTAGACTTTGCAGTGGGCCCTTGTTTGATTTCTTACAACTTTGAACAAGAGAAGTACCTGTCATTGCTGTCTTTAGCGTTCAATTTGTTTTCAATTCATTTTCAATTTTGTATAGACACAAGTATTATTATAACTGGCAAATCCAGATCAGGTGCCAATTCTGGGGTTGGCATCCCGCCAAAGTGCTTTTCAGGCCTTGGGTTACCTCACAGTTGTGCTTTGGTGCGGAGAGACAGAAGGAGGTTGTGTGCTGTGTGAGTAACCAGCCTCAGAGCTTGTGAGACTGGTGGGTAGAGTGATGTGGTGCAGCCAGGTGGGTGATGTGTCAGGACTAGAATCTGTTTCCAGCTCTGCTGCTGGTGTCCTAGCTGGGACTGCCTTCCATCTGCTTTCCAGTTTATGAAGTGCCCTTCTTGGACTCCTTTTGGAAGGACATTTTTAAATGAATGTCAAGCAAATATAGAATTTTATCTTGCCAGGACTGGAACTCACTGTTAGGCCATCTGAGGTGTCTTTGTGGCTTTTGCAGCTGTGGCACAGAACCCGTGCTGCTGGTACGGCAGCTGGAGGGCAGGCAGGTTCCCTCCAGCACCTGATTGGCATTAGGTGCCTATGTTGAGGCAACCAAATTCCTCTCCAGATATCTGTACATCTTGTACCCGTTTTGCTGAGACTTTCTTGGCCAGTCCTCAGAAAACCTGCCAGAGCTGCTAACTGTGCAGTCCTGCCGCATCCTTGTACCAGCTCGAGCATTTGTCTGTTCCCTCACCCAGCCAAATTGGCTCAGTAAACTGGCAAAGAAACTGACTTGTCTCCCTGAGCAAGGCAGTATGTCATTACTAAGAAAGATGATGAGACTAAACCTGCTGTTTCTTGTGGCTCCTTTCTCCTTGTTTAAAATCTATAGAACCTTTTAATTTATGTATATTTTTGTTGTTAAATCCAGATGTAACAAAGCACTTCTGTTCTTAAGCCTCCTCTTTCACCTCCAGTCCTCAGGATAAAATATTTCTTGAAGTGGCTCAAAATAGTTCTCTCATCTTTGCAGTTAAAGATACAAATTATTTGGAATTATCTTTAGATTTCAACATGATAAACATCAGTACAATTATGTGTTTTCTTGGTTTTCCATAACCACCATCAGCATTGGTTAAGGAAAGGTAAATTTAACTCATGACATTGTTGACTGACAGTGAAAAAGTTTGTTCAGCATTTTGTGTCAATATTTTTTCAGAGGAGCAATATTGAAGTAACTTATTTTATTAAAAGGCTTTATTTTGGATCATCTGCAATGCATTTATTGCCAAATAATTGTGTCTGTATACACGATACCTTATTGCCTGCCAGTTAGATTCTTAGTAGTAGAAGTAGCCAAGTCCTTTTTGCCTTTCTTTTTTTTCTATTCTGGCAAACTTTACTTGTCGTGCATTATTACAGAGCTTGTGCTGCCTTAGCTGGGTAAGTTAGGTTGTGTTCCTTTCTGTGGTTCTAGAGACTTCTCTGTTTCTCTCAGATCTTTTCTTTAGAGGTGTTATGTCAGTAGTACTTTGGATATTCAGGGACCGCACCTTGGTGAGTCGAGCCGAATTTTGTAAGTGAATGAGCCATAGATCAAATTTTAAACACTTAACTGTGTTAATTGAATTATCAGTGCTTTTAAATTGTGTAATTTGACAGACATGAGATTATTTCAGAATTGCATAGAATTTATCACTGTGGATGCAACATTACTCGTATGGAATATGTCTACCTTGGTTCTCATTTTGAAGTGTCTGGTTAGTGTTAAGTGGACTGTTGTTTGAGAGCGGGTTCTTGTGAAAAGTGGGTGAGGTAATTTGACATCTTCTGAAAATGCCAAACTAAATTTTTGATTTCTTCCTTTTGTTGTGCCTTCCAGCTTAATTACAAGTTTGGCATTTTTTTTTATTAGATAGCCAACAATAAGGATGCATTGAGAAAGACTTGGAACCCCAAGTTTACGTTAAGAAGTCACTTTGATGGAATAAGAGGTCTCGCTTTTCATCCAGTTGAACCAGTCTTAATTACAGCTTCAGAGGACCATACATTAAAAATGTGGAATTTACAAAAAACAGCCCCAGCAAAAAAGTAAGAATTTTTCTTTATTTTCTTCAAAACCAATTTTAATTTATGAAGGAAAACCAAAATCTAGATACTACTTCACTGAATGGCCCTTACAGTTAATGCAAAGTGTTCCCTGAATTTAAGACTGGGAAAACAAGCTCTTAGAGAAGGGTGGAGATGCCTAAAGAATGCCAGAAAAAATCCATGTGTGTTTGTGAATGTGTTTTGTTTGTGAAGATGAAAACCATTCATGTTTTTATATTTTCCTTGTAGATAATATGACAAATTAATTTACTAGTGAAAATATTTGGATGCAGCCTGTTAGTGTGCTTGCATGTGTATATAAATGTATAGGAGGCATTTATATATATATGCATATGTATGTATACACATACATGCATATACATGGGACAGCTTGAAACTCTGAGATGTTGCCAGGTTCCTTTGTTAACTGTCTCTTGCAAATTGTTGGGAATTTGCAGAAATCAGAGGAAATTTGTAATGGGGCTGATGTGGTTAAGGGAGTACGTCACACTTTTGAGGAGAACTGGGCATAACACAGTCCTCCCTTGGATTGATAAAATCCAGAGCAGCAAATTTTGAAGCACTTCAATGTTGATAGAAAAACTTTGAGTCCAAAACTCCTTTGCTCCAATAAGAACATTTAATGATACATTCCATGTGATGCTGATGTCTTTCCACTCCTGTTCCATTGGTGTACCTAGCTGCTTGTTTGATGGGTCTCTGAAGTACCTTGAAGGTCTTCAAACAAAAATCCAAACAACCAATCCTGTCATGTTTTGAAAGACTGCAAATAGTTCCTAGACCCATGAAAAATCATGTTGGGAGAGGAAGTTGTGGGAGAAACACTGCAAAAGATGTAGCAGGGATTTTAAGAATTTAGCGATTCCGGCAAATTTTTCTGAAGCATTATATAAGATGGTACACATGTTAACATTTTTTTCATACTTCATTTAGGAGTGCTTCTCTTGATGTAGAGCCAATATATACCTTCCGAGCACATAAGTAAGTATTTCCTGAGAAATACTGTCATATTTTGAGAAAGATAAGATTTTTAAACAGAAACAGATTTTTTTTTAAAAGTAATTTCCACCTTATCAGCTACTGATTTCATGTGACGCTTTTAGTTCCTATGTTGTTTAGAATATCTCCATGTGTTCTGCTTCGTTCTGCATAGTTATTTATATCTGAAGTCAGATATACCACCATTTTAAAATGAAAAACCTACAAATGATACTGTTCAAATTTGTTCAGGTGTTCTGTTCATCATTGCAGCTTTTGCATTTTTGACACATACTTGCATATGCGGAATGAAACTGAAGAAGAATGAATGCAGTGAATTTAAATCTACTGAGATGATTTCATGAAAGCCCCTTAAATCTTTTGAAAAGAGAAAAAATGTGTTTATGTGAAATATGAAATCCTAGAGTTTAAAGTGTGGTGTTTTTCACATTTCATGTGCATAATGATTAATTGTCCTGATTGCAGTTGTGTTACCAGATATTGTGGAGGGCATTTTTATGGGAAATCTTGTAGCACATGATTTCATTATGCAGCATTTTTGTTGCAATCCATGTAGCAAGTGAATTGTATCTAACATGGAAATTCTTAAGATTGACACTGCATTGCATGTGATGAAAATGTTAACAGTCAGTGTTTCTTTGGGGCTTTCTTCCAGTGGACCAGTGCTCTGTGTGGTGATGAGCAGTAATGGTGAGCAGTGCTACAGTGGGGGAACAGATGGCCTCATCCATGGCTGGAACACAACCAACCCAAACATTGACCCCTATGACTCTTATGGTACGTTGCTGTCGCACGCAGCAGTGACATGATAAGTTTAGTGACAGTCATGTTATGTCACTAAAATAGTATAACTTGTAGATAATGCTTCTGTGAGAGTTTAAAACAGCAGATTAAATGTTATCTTCAATTACTTAAGTAACCTCTTGTTTTAATGCTGATACTGCTTGATGGCAAGATAAAATGTCATTTTCTTAAAAAAAGCCTCAATCTCATCATAATTTTTAGAAACAGCTAGTCTAAAGTGCAGGTTTTAGAAGTACAGGACTAAACCTGATCATTTGGAAAGTACAGGAAATGTGTATTTTAGTGTTCTTTTCTTTGACAAATTTCTGTGGAGTTGAGATAAAAAGGTTTTATAGTCTGACACCAAAGCTGTCAATGTTGGCTAGAAACAGCTAAAAAGGCCCAGTTCAGTAAAATTTACTAGATTTGAGTGGATGTCAGCCTTGTGTCTAGGTTTTATGATTTATTTTGCACTTGTGGTAGCTTCAGATGCAGTTGGTCTCAAAGCTAGCTTTTGCATAAAAGGGACTGCTCTGGCATTAATAGCTGTTTGAAAGTGAATTTTAACAATGAAGTGTGTTTTGCCAAAGTCAATACTGTCCCTTCTGCTGAAGCATTGTTTTGTTCCTTCAGTTGAAAACTGGATAATTGAATGTCACATATGCTGCTGAAATTCAAGCATCTTAATGCCAGAATAACTAAGACTTCTGTATTGATATGATGTGATTGATCTTGGGATTTTTTATCAATAATCTTCTAGAGGTTGGTGCCTAAACATAGGCTAAGATACAGCTATTGACTTAATTCAGATTTTGTTTTGAAATGTGTTTTGTTGTGTTTGGTTCACAGATCCTTCTGTTCTAAGAGGTGCTTTTGTAGGCCATACAGATGCAGTGTGGGGTCTGGTTTACAGTGGAGCTCACCAGCGTTTGCTGTCCTGTTCAGCAGACGGCACCATACGTTTGTGGAAAGCTACAGAAATTGCTCCAGCTCTCAATATCTTTAATGATAATCAAGGTACAGAAAATTGCCCTACCTTGAAGTTCATGAACATCACTGTTCAAACTGACATAATTTTGGCTACTGAATAGAAATACTTCCTGTGCTTCTTTCTGAGTTTTGTATCTTTATGAATGTTTTTGGGAAGAGTAAATTTTGTGACCCTTCTCTGACATTACCTGAATATTTACCTACATTCAGGGGGACTGTTAAATACATCTGAAAGCCAACTGCTACAAATGATCTGCTGATGTTCCTAGTGCCATGGAGGATAGTGTATTAACTCCATAATTCACATTCAGACTTGAGTTTCCACTAGCCCTTGCTTTTGGTTTGTCCAGAATAAAAAGCCCTTTCTTCCTCAGTGGAGGTTTGGAGTAACCAATGTTTCATCTTAGGCCAGTGTCATTGTACCTTCCAGATTTGTTCCTTGTGCCTCTAACACAGAGATTCCAGTTGAATTTCTGAGTTTGCAGATCCACAAAATCACAATAACCTAGCAATTCTAAACAGTGCTAGTTGAAAAAAAATACTCCTTTAGAGTTAGTTACTGAAATGTCATGCACAAGTGAAAATCCCACTGGTTAGAATCTAATTTCTGGAAGTTGCTGTCTGTCTAAGCCAGAGTACTCCAGAACTAGCCCATTGACGTGGCCAAACTCTCTTACAGCTGATAGTCATTAAAGACAGCCCATGAGCTGAGACTGTCCCATGTCTCTTCAGAAATACTTTGAGACAAAATAAACTTTGTTACAGCTGGACAGACTTGTCAAATTATAGTGTAAAGCTGGTCAGATATGCCATTGCTTGTTATTCGAAACAGACTGAGCAAAATAGAAACATTTCATGTATTTTAGCTTTAGCAAAACTGTGTTTCTAAAGGTATGCGGGCTTGTTATTGCCAGCTTCTCTATCTGCCCGCTTTGAAAACTTCCTGGTAGAGTTTTGGAGTTTGTTACTGTGAGTTGTTTTCGTTTTAATTATTAAACTAAGGGGGAAGGAGGAGTAGTCTTCCCTCACAGAGGCAATATAATAGCCCTAATATTAGGGCTTTTTTTTTGTATTCTAAACTGGAATGAAGCCCAGTTGTGAAATCCAAAGACTGAAAGCTCGGTTTTCCAAATAGCTTATTGATAACCTTTAACAAACCCCTAAAATATCTGTCACTCATAATTCAAGTCATTCAGATTAACCATTGTAGGCTTACCAGGAAGCTGCAGATTCCTGCTTACCAGGAAGCAGGCATGGCAGTGGTAGGAAAGGTCACTTGAGAAACAATGTGGTTTTTTCTCACACCAATCCTTTTTGGCTTTTTTTCGGATACTTGTAGATAACTACTGCCATTCCTGAGAAATATTCCTGAGGTCCTGTGTCTCAGAAGGACATTTCTCCCATGAATCTCTAGAGAGTTTACAGGGATGTGATGGTATTCCTGTGTTATCTGAATCTATGATCCAACATTAGGTTGCTTAAAATTCAGTTTCTCACTCTCTGTCTTTTCCTCCTCCTCTTCCTGATGTCTGTTGCAACTGGTGTTGTTCTTTCACATAGCAGGTGGTGAACAGGACATTTGAAGAGAAAAATCCTAAGGAATATATCCTATGCCCAAGCTTTGCTGATTTGACCTTCTGTACTGTAGTGTGCATATAGCTACAGTATAAGGAGATCAAATATATACCACAATAGGCAGGAGCTTTGAAATACAAGTTTGTAATGCATTTATGTAATTGTACATGATGACAGTTCCAGTGTGCAAAATCTGCACCTGGAGAACTTTGGTGTTTTATTAAGCTCTGATTTTGTCTAAGTTAATTATAACAACATTAATTATCTGTCATGTCACTTGTTGTACACTTCAATTTCATGTCCTTTTACTCAAAGCAATGGAGTTTGGTGTTTTTTTTTGAGAATTGCTGTTACATTTAAAGGAAGAAGAAGGGGACAGGGAGTTCTTGCTTTCTTAAATTTAAAGTAGACTTCTGCACAGCTGCAGTTCCAGATACAGCATCTTAGTAAAGAAAGTTGTTGATACACATGTCCAAAAATATAGGATTAAAATAGTTATCGTACAGGGAAAGCCATTTAGATTGGTATAATTTATATTTTAGAATGCAACATTTCCTTTGATAATGGGGGTCCTTTTGGTGTTGAAGTGCTTGCTTTTTTTGTAAAGATTTTTTTTGTTTAATTTTTTTTTTCATTTTCTTTACACCATCTTCTCTACATTGTTTTCTAGAAATGGGAATCCCTTCATCAGTAGACCTTGTGAGCAGTGACCCAAGCCTCATGGTAGCATCATTTAACAGTGGACACACTAGCATTTTTAACATGGAGACACGGCAGCGAATTCTTACCCTGGAGTCCACTGTGGATACTAGTATGTATCAAAAGCCCCAAATCAACTAAAGGAAAAAAAAAGGCTTGTTTAAGATGGTTACTCTTGATAATCTTTTCAGTGCTTCCGAAGAATTAAGCAGTGTCATGAGAAATTATAAGATGGATAATGTTAGAAGCTGTGTTCTGATATATAACAGTAAATTGTTACTACTACAACAGACCTCATAGGTTTTGCAGTAGCAGAAGAATGTGTATACTTCTGAAATAAGATAGAAACAAGCTCACACTCTGAATTCCGCTTCAAAGGAATGAGAGGAAATGCTGCTCTTCAAGTAGCATGAGAAAAAACACAACTTTCTTTAATAAGGCTTTGTGATTTTTGCAGATTCAATATATCCATTTTCTCTTCAGTCCAAAACCGCAAAAGAGGCAAAAATTTAATGTTAAATTTATTTAAAAATTGGGAGTGTGTGTCAATTATTTTTTTTTTTTTTACAGAGGTATCCGTGTTCTAAGCTTTGTTGCACTCTTGTCTCATTTGGACGTGGGCTTTAGTTGAAATTTTCGCTGAAGGAGGAAAGCAAAGCTCCAGTGAAAGAGCATTAATTCACAGGGTCTCCTTGTGATCCATATAATGCCTTGGATCATGTCAGTGACCAATACTAGAAGTTTTAGAGGATGCTGTTAAGAGCCTGCTGTTAGTACATTATTTTACAATGACTTTACAAAAGAGACCAGAATGAGCTGAAGCATAAGGGTTCATATTCAGGCCACAATGGTAAAACACTGAGTCTTTTAAAATTTTGGTAATTTTTCCCTCACTCTTAGAGATTTATGTCACTGAATTCTACTATTTAATTATATTTTTAAAAAGCACTAAGCCATTCTTGTTGGCTTTGCTTGTGTGTTTTAAAATATTGAAATGACTGTAATTTTATAAGAGCAAATGGAACGTTCCATATCTCTTCTTTAGGTTATTTCTTACTGTGCTAGGTGTCTTCTTTTAACCCACATCTTTGTTCTTGTCTAAAAAACCACTTCTGAATTAGTTAAAGCAATTTAGTGGAAGCCACCTTTCTTCTTCCCTCCCTTTCTCCCTTCTGTTTTTTGCACCTACTCCTTGCTGTAATTCCATAATGTTCCTTTAGGAAAAGAAGACCCTGATATGGCAACTAGCAATCCCTGTTTAGTATCTTTGGTTATGTAACAGTACTATAAAGCTTACATGTATTTTAAAGAAATAAATTATTATTTCTACAAGAACTAGACAAGAGGAAAATGTCACCTGAAATGCCCTACACACTATTTAGGGACTCTTCTGCTCAGCATAAGCCTCTGCTTGGCATTTTCAAACCATGAGAATGGCTGGATGTGGTGAAGGTTCATGTGCTTTTAGTAATTTTAGGAGTGTTTATGAATATGAATGTGGAGTTTTTTTCCTGAATTTATACTTTCATAATTTCTAATCCTGTGGATGCTGACACTGTCTTATGGTTCAGATTTTTATAGAAAGGTGTAAAACCATTTTAATAGGAAGTGAACCTTCCATTTTGTTTATTTGAGTAAGAATTTAGATTAAATTGTGTGAATGTTCTTTGGAAGCAATTTAGCTAAATACAGTCAACATGAAAGACAATATCTGTATTTTGATTTCCTGTGTAATGACTATTTGAGGGTTTTTTCATAATCTGTGACTTTTAAGACACCTCTTGCATTAACCTGTGCATCATACCAATGCCTGGATCTCTAACCAGAAAATTCCTATACTTTTTTTCTCAGTGTGTATATATATATCTATGTATATGCATGCTATTTCAGAATTACTGAAGGCTAGGAAATTTGCTCTCCTATGAATAATTGAGCATCCTTTTTTCAATAATAATTTTAATACATGTACATCAGATAATAAGGGGTAGATTTTGTTTGCTTCAAACATATTGCCTGCAGTGTTTATTTACCTGTCCTGTGTGTTATGAAGGAAGTTTGACTTGGCAAGAGGAGGAATGTGTATGAATGAGGTGTTTTCACTCAGTTTTTGCTTTTACATTTTTGCCTGATGTGCCTTCTAAAACCATGTCCAAAAGCTGGACCTTATTTGGCATACATATGTTTTATGTGAGTCTCTGTCTTGTGTAGTTTGGAAAGTATTTTAGAGGAAAGCGTATAACATAAGGTGCTAGCTGAGAGTTGCCAGGATATGTAAGAAGTATTTTGCAAATCAGATTGACTACATATTTTTTTCTTTGTAGCAATCTTTCAAAGAACTTAGTAACTTACTTATGCTGATGTGTGTGGGTTTTTTCTTAGCAGTCAGTTCTTCCTGTCAGATAAACAGAGTCATCAGCCATCCAACTCTTCCAATTAGTATCACTGCTCATGAAGACAGACACATCAAATTCTACGACAACAACACAGGTATGCATCTTTCCAGCAGATCTTAGCCATAGCCATTGTGTAATATAAATTGTATTCCCAATTTTGTTATGATCAGTATTACTCACACAAATGCTGAGGGATGTCAAGAATTGGATAGCCTCTGAAGCAGAAATCTCTCATCACCAGTAGAGTATAAAGATTGCCAGCTCGTTTAAAGCTTTGTTGGCAAAGTGATAAGGAACTTGGATCTCTCTGTCCATTCTTTAGAATGCCCTGTGTATGGGGTTTATAAATATTTAACATAAAATGAATCTTTTTCAAAATCTTCATGTTCTTATGTTTGTGTTTCTTCTATTGATTGTCTGTATTATTTTGCTTTTGAGAGCAGGAACCTCTGGCACTCCTTTAGTGCTTCCTAGACTCTGCTACATTTGACCCATGAGTTCTTATTTTTAACATGAAATTATTGCTGTGATTATAATAAGCTGTGATAAAACATTAATTCTCTCTAAGACAACTAACACTATCCCCTATTCCCAGGTAGTTTATGTTCATTGCTTCTAGTATGCTCAGCCCCTGCCTTCCTACCCATTCAAGATATTGCCTGAGAACTCCATTAATTTGCTTAAGGGGCAGATATTTAAAATGCACAGTGATTGCAGTGTCAGCGTGGCTTAAAGCAACGGTCTCATAAACGTTGGTCATACTGCTACTGTGGTTCTTGGGAGCTGTAAACATTCAAATACTGACTTCTATAATTTTAATGATTAAGTCATGGGACAAAATCTCTTGTGTTTATATCAGCTGTGATAGGGTCATAAGCAGTGAATACAAACAACAAAGTTAATTGCAGAAAATAACCTAAATAAATCTTTTCTTTCAAAGGAAAACTGATCCACTCCATGGTAGCTCACTTAGATGCAGTTACAAGTTTAGCTGTTGATCCTAATGGCTTGTATTTGATGTCTGGCAGTAAGTACATTCAGATTTCATTTTCTTTCTCTCATAATGGTGGGAGGCATGCAAATTATAAAGAAAACTGTTTTCCCTTTCTTTAGGCCATGACTGCTCGATTCGCTTGTGGAATCTTGAAAGCAAGACCTGCATCCAAGAATTTACTGCCCATCGCAAAAAATTTGATGAGTCCATTCATGATGTGGCTTTCCACCCATCCAAATGTTATATTGCCAGTGCAGGAGCAGATGCCCTGGCTAAAGTGTTTGTATGACAGAGTGCTTCCCATTCAACTTTAGCTTTGTATATATTTAACCAGCTGCACAAAAGAGAAGAGGAGGGCATGAGTTGTTTTATCTTGCCCTATAATTCAGAGAATGTTTGTAAGTGTGTAGTTTTGCAGGGTGCTGTTTTCTAAATTGACGTTTGTTCTGGTTTCTGTGAGCTCAGCTGGTGCTGAGAGCTTGGAATCTCTCAGTTTCAAATAGTTTAAAAAAAAAAAAAAAAGCTTTTATGTAGAGGGTGTGAATTTTCGTCCAGGCAGGCCTTGGGTGAAACTAGGTCTACGTATTCTCTATTAATAAAATGGAGTACTGGAAAGAAGGGGTCTAATTGCATCAGGGAGTAGGAAAAGAGGGAAACTTCCTAGGATGCTTCTCATTGAAGAATCTTCATGTACTCAAATCACCTGGAAAAAGTGATTCAAAGTCAGTTCACATGCTCTTTACTGTATCATGTGAGAGGCACTTTGTCATCCCTTTGGTGTATGAATAAAGTAGATCTTGTTCAGAGAGCAGTAGCAGATAGTTAATCTCAGCCACCTGGCTGCTAGCCTAAGATAAATGCAATTAAAGGAAGGCAAATTACTAACATACATTAAAATGCAGTAAAGTTTCTTTTACATCTTCTCTGTTTCTCAGTAAATATTTTGTTTGCAAAATAATGATATAATTTTTTAAGCCTGTATTAGCGTATGGCTAGAAACTGAGCCTTTAGTCTAAATCCCAATTAACAGCAGACTGATGCAGTCTGTGCATACTGTAGTAGCAAATTTAACTTATTCAGTTTTTAATGCTGTTTATTCTTGGAGATCTGGCACAAGAAATTATCACAAAGCTTTCCAAAGAAGCTGTTCTACAATTTCAGCTGTCAAACATTCGTCTCCTCTTTCTGTTTCTGCTAAAAAGGGTATCATTCTGGGCATTATGGATAACAGTGAAATACTTTGTTTGAAGATTAAATCTGATGCTTTGCATACAAAGCACTTTTAGTCCTTTTAGTAGAATAGGTGGAAACTGTACAAAGCTCCATCAGTTTGAGAGATTCTGCTACTGCTATAATATTTCCCAGCTGCACCATTTGAGGGACTTTTTACCTTGTCCACTTCACTGGGTGTATGTGCCATTGATTGGGTTACCTGAGGAATGAGTGCTTCTCGTAATTACTCAACAGATGTGCTTTGTTTATCTATTCAGAGCTTCTCTGTTGATTTGACAAATAATTTTTATTCCAATCTGTTAGTCTTTTTGTCCCTTCTTAAAGGAAAGTGAGTGGGTTCTTTTCTGTTACGTGTCATCATCAGAATTATTACTGTTCATAAGCATGAAGTTTTTCTCTGATGGGAATGGAAAGCAGAATTTCTGCTGGAGTTGATTTCTGGTGCTGATATGAGTAGGAAAGAACCCAGTGCAACTCTTCATATACCAGCCTGAGGTTAAGACTGGAAACTGATAAATAAATCCTTACCTTTAAACTGACACTTCATAAGCAGGAGTCATCGAACGATATCAACATGAGGTTTGACTATGTTGTTTTTAGAGTGCCATTTGGGGATGGGACCACATTTGAAGTTGATCTCAGAGTTTAAAGCAAGTATATTATTTAGAATAAAAGGTTGACCTGTGCTGTTTGAGCCTGCTACACATTATATGTACTGCTAAAATATTCTGGAATACCTTTTATTGCTCAGAATATTCACATATGTCAGTTCATGATATTGATATGCAATATATTTCCTTAGATAAGATTAGAACTTTTACCATGAAACAGATGACTACAATAATAATACAGATTATTTAGTTTTTATAAAATGTTTTGGTTATGATGAAAAGGAGGAAACTTGGCTGCAAAACTGAGCATTCAACTTTGTGAGAGTTTTGTGTACTTGACTCATATTCTTTCAGTGTCATTATTTTATTTCTTTTGAAAGAGAAAATTACAAAAATTTATTTGAAAAATTCTAAAAGTTATGTATATTATATATGTGTATATATATTGTAAACATGTATTAAATGTGTCTAGTAAGGGAAGACTCCATGGGTGCATTTTAATGTTTTAGTATTAAGAGTTCTCTTGAGTTTGTGTATACAAAGGATAATGGTGTGAGTATGAAATGAATGTTGTGTTTTTGCTTACACAATACAATATGTAGTCACAGTTGTTTAAATTGCTGTACATAAAATCTAATAGGCCAGCATGCTTGTTTTTAAAGATTGTCATTCTGATTACAATTGGAATGTAAGAAGTGGCTGTTCAAATGTGAATTGAAAGATGTTTCCTTCTCACTCTTGAGCTCTTGCTCAAACCGAAAAGTGATTTTTTTAAAAGCTGGCAATAGCTAGAGGATGAGGTGCCTTTAAAAAACAAAACAAAACAAATGTAGCCTTACGAAGAGGTTGTGGAATATATATATATTTTTGTGCTTGTCTTCATAATTGATGTCAATGTCTTTTTACTGTACTTGCTCACATACTTGTAGGACTGCAGGGTATTGTGCATGAGCCTGTCAGATCTTCTGAGCATCATCGTAGGAGATAAGGTTGAAAAAATTATTTAGGTTATCTAGTCCATCTGCTTGCTAAAGCAGTGTTGTAGACTTGCGCATTCTAATATTGTCTTGGCCAGTGAGATTTTATATGTTCTAAAACAATTAGGCTTCCTTTTAAAGATTATTTCAATGACTGCATCTCACTGGCAGGAGGATTTATGTAATATTTAGTAGCTCTTTTTTGTAATTTCATGCCAGTATTCCAAGCCATCTTTTGTGCCATTTTGCATATTCTTCCTAGTCTTTGTAATTTGGAACCTCCATGCACACCCTGGTTCCGTCTGTATATTTTCATTCCTTTCTGCTTTCTTCGGGCTAATTTTTAGTCTGCTTTTTTTGCTCATTTGCTTGTTTTCATCCTTTAAGCTCAGTTCTCCAGATATTGGTGTCCGTTCCACCATTCCACATGCATGATTTTTTGGACTTAGTCTGAGGGTCATCTGTTAAGTGTGGTTATTATTTGGTTGGGTTTATCCTCTCTAACATGATGCTTTTGTAGGAAGACCAAGCTTTTGATGTCTGACAAACTTAAATCATATTTCTTTATTTATGACAACTCCTTTAAATAACATTTGAGCATTGCTGCTTTTCACATTTCTTCTTCACTTTTAGTATGTTATGATTCTTTTGCAGCTAAAGACTTAATTCCTGTTTCATGATTATCCTGGATCTTACAAGTTTTGAACTTCTGAGGGCACTAAATTATTTTTATTTGTTCCCCCTTTCTGTGCAGTTTTTCCTGGTTCAGTGTAATTAGTAACTTTCATTAGTGTGATACATATGTCCAAAGTGTAAACAAAACTGGACCTAAGGCTTATTCTTGTAAAAAAACCGTTTTTCTGCAGTATCAGTATAAAGCATTTTACCATTACTATTTTCCCCATATCTAATTTACATGGTAATTTTTTAATGGTTAGCTCATATAGGTTTTTTGTCTATTTTAGCCTGTGCTAATGATTTTGGTTATACTAACTAATTTAATGGGAGAATTTTCAGTCCTTCTATATGTTGAAAATTGGTCCACTAGTTTAAGTACTCTCATTTTTACTCTAATTTACTTCACTGGGCTGCTTGCTTTCACATATTTGATTCAGTTACCAAAACACTTGCACAGAATTATTTGGAGTAACTTGGAAGAAGTTCTGGATATATTGTGTCACTCTTACAAAATCCTAGTGTCTGCATTTATTTTTGCGCCTCAGAGAGAAAACTTCCACATAAAAGATTCGCTACTTTCATCTCATCCATCTTTATTTTGATAAACTATGTTCTTTAGCAAGAAACTTGTAGAACTACATGCCATGTACTGTAGCCTATTCTTTTAGGACGTGTATTTTCAAATAACATCATGTTAAAGCAGTTCCATGGAATTTGGTTGAGTACGTGTGTGGTGTTCACCATACAGCTTTGTGATTAGCTCATACAACACTGCTTTTCAGTTGTGAATTTAAAGTAACCAGAGATTTGTTCTTTTGAATAAATGTATGAGAGATAAAGGACTTAGTTACAGTACCTTTTCAGTACATTTGCTGGATCACATATGTGTTGCCTTTCTCTGCCTCCTTAGGTTTTAACAGTGTAATTTTGGGGAGCATCAGTTTCTGTAAACTCATGTGTTCTTTGAGCAGCTTTTGATGGGCAGAAGTGTGAAAACAAAAAGTTGAAAAGCAGGCATAATGATCAGATAATCAAGTCTTGGTATTACTAATGCCTTTCAAGATTTGGAAATATTTTCAGGCTGTGGCTTGACAGTGTGTTCACAGACTGTCTGTCCCAGGTATCCAAGAGCCTGCTTGGTGCCTGTGTGAAATGCCTACTCAACCTGAGATGCATTAAGGAAGAAAATACAGCCATTGTGGTTTTCCTGTGCTGAAATTTCTGGCTGTTTAGTGGAAGTTGGTTTGGACTACACTGTGAGAAATGAAGAAATAAGAATACAATAGTTAACCTCTTCCATGTGGTAAATTGATTTGTATAAGATGTGGCAATCTTTGACATGGCAATACAAGTTTTCTTGGGCAGCTGCTGTTCATGAGCATTGTAGAGATACTTAGAATAGTTGTTACTATTGAGTGGCTGAGAGAATGGAAAGATTTCCTTGAAAAAAATGCTCAGATGTTTCAGGAAGCTCCTTTTTTCCATAAGGACATGAAGGTGTTGAGAATATTTTATGTGAATCTGATAACATGTTTAGTTGAAGAGGGTGACAATAGGTGAACAGTCTTGACTCTTTCATCATCACTTTCTGTAAGCTTAGATACAGAGTTATGGAAATGATTTGCCTGTAAACTGCCACTGAAAGCCTCTGCCACATTCCTACTGAGCAGCAGAGAAACTGATGGACAGAAGTGTTGGTCCATCCAATTATGTCAGGGTGTTTAAAAAAATAACCCCTATTGTAAAATATAGTGCTAAATACAGCAGAGCAAATGAACAAACTCCTGGGGAGGATGGGGAAGGACTAGGATGACTCTTGTTTAAATAGTCCTTGTTCAGGCAAACGCTCTTGTTTAGCTGGTGGCAATGTTCCTAGGAGGGAGGATGATTGGAAGTGTGACCTTTAAAAAAAATGTCTGTGCCTGTGCTAATGAACATACCTGTGCAGGTTATCTATCCTTTTGATATGTGCTTTTTATCTTCCCACTTAAATTTCCCTTTAGGATACATTTTCTGAGAATCTTAAAATCTCATTTGCAGTGAGCACTTACTGCAGGATGTCATGAAGGACTTCTGATTTTTCTCTTGGAGTGGTTTTTTGAAGGGTGGTTGAAGCTTCAGCTTCAGCCCAGCCCTCTCACCACCAAAAGGCTGATTTGTACCTCCTTACACGCAGTTTATTTAATTTTGGTGTGTTATCTCTTAGCATGCCTTCTGAGTTGGTTTTGCTGCTCTGTACTCAGTTGTGAAAGCTTATGAATTGCTGTATCATTTAGGATATTTTTGAGAATGTGGATTCCACTACAGAAGGCATAAATCCAGTTGAATAGTATAATTTGTGGAGCTCATCTGGTTTGTTGTCAGGAGAGAGTTGTTGTTAGACTACAAAATCCAAACTATGGCTGAGCTAAAAAGGCATTTAACAATATTATATTCTTAGCCCAACTTCTTCCTGCCTAAGTATAGATTGAGGTATTGTGTGTTAGACTGCTTTTGCCCTGCTCATGCTGCCAAGCCATGCTGTGATCCTGGGAGGTCACACCAGTGTTTAAACCATACCCTGTGTTTGTGTTTCTAAGCTGCTCAGAGCCTTGTACTGACGTGGTCCTCCAGGCCAGCCTTCTTTGGTTCCCTTAAGTTTGAATTGCAGGCTCTCAAAATTACTTCCTGCCTATTTTGAGTAACCCTTGGTCCTCACACCAGAGTATTAGACTCTGGTGTTGGGAAAAGATTTATACAGCTGGATTGAAAGGGAAAGGAAAACTTATTGCCAAGCCAAATATTGTCATTATTTTTGGATTACTTGTGAAAAACAGCCAAAAACATTGTATAAGGGATAAATGATGGACTTCAAGCTAATATTTTTCCATTAAGAATTTATTTTTTTATGGTTCCTATCATCAAGATACAGTGCTTTCGAATGTAGCTTGTTTTCAGGTATATGGCTCCTAGAATTGTTTCCTTGAAGTTGGACATTTGCAAATGTGCATCAGTTTTGAAAACTGTCTCATTTGTGTTAGCACTTCTTTTGGAAATGGAAACTGAGCATGCTAGCTAATGATTTCTTGTACCTTTATAGTCCAAGCAAACTGAAAAGCGGTCTTGTGCTATGTTTTCCTTGAATAGTGCATCTGAAAAAACTTGTAGAAGGAACTCCATGATGAGATGACTTTTGTTGCTGTAAGGTTCTCTGTTGACATTTGTCAGCTTTGCATTGTATGTTGCATAATTATCTTCAGTTAACTGTCAGGTTGAAAAAGACAAATTTTTTTGCCATATGGACTGTAGCTTAGAGTTTTTGTTGTTGTTGTTGTTGCTTATATTAATACACTTTTTTTCTTTTCTGCTAGAACTTAGAGATACCTGACAGGTCTCTTTAGGAGAAATTACTATAGGTGATAACCACTAACATGTTAGTAATTTCAGTGGCTTCCCTTCTGTTTTGGGTCACTTCCATTGCAGATTGTTGATATGAAAAGGCTACTGTGGCTGGTATACAAACAGCTTAAGGAAATTAAGATTCCCCTTCAGAGCTATGGATAGGTTATGATTTTATACACCAGTTTTGAATGACTACTTTGAAACAATGTTGGACTTCAAGTGTCTTGCAGAATTTTGGATCCAAATGAGAAGTACCTACTTGTTGAGTAATAGTCCACTTGTCAGTTTTTTGTGTATGGCTCAGTACAAGGCTGTGTCAGAATTGCAGTACCACCAAAATTATCTTGTTTAAATGCAACTGTTGTACAAAAGTGAATGTTATTTTGAGTGAGAAATTCTGTTTTCTAATTTATGAAGGAAATAGTTTTCTTGGGAGTAAGCATCCATAAATGTAATATATTTCATGATTTTGCAAAGGCTTATTAATCATGGGACATGAGAAAAAGGAAAGTGATTCAATCTCCAAAGATTTGTTTAGCGTTTATTATTAAAAATATAAATTTTTGCTTTAAATGGAAATGCTTATTCAGAAATTTAGTATTAAACTTCTTACTAAAACTCAGTAGTTTAAAATGCTGGATAAATATCTAAATGGCAAAGATAGAAAATTCAGAGGGAGATTATTTTGAAATACGCCAGTGTAATTTTGAGCTTCTCAAGTGCAGCCCTGAATTTTCTCTTTTTCACTGCAATTCATATTTTGTGAAACTTCTTGGATAGGTTATATTTAAAGCTACATTCACTTGCCTGAATAAGTCAAATAAATATTTTGTCATTTAAAATTATATAGATCTGCTTATGTTAGTGTGCCGTTTAAAATGAGACCCCATTGAGGTAACCATGCAGGTATTTGTGTTGGTATGGCAGTAGTGAAGTGGGGTATCTGTGTACTGTACCCGCATTCTGTGCTGAGCAAAATCACACGGACTTCCAGAAATAAGCAATGGTTTTTAAGAGCAGCTTTATTTAATGTTGCAGCAGCAAGTGTCATTTGTACCATATAATTATGTAAATTGGGTGCTAATAAATACTATTTTTCAACATTTTGCATTGTGTTCGTAATTCTGCATTTTATCGCAAGATACCTGTGGTTTTGGAGTGAGTGCTCGTAGGGGGAAGTGCATTAAGAGAAAGACAAGTAGACTTGTTTGGAGGGGCTTGAGGTAACTCCATGTGAAATTCCTGCTGAACTGTGCAGCGTGTTCACAGGAGTGCCTTGGTTTTTCTGTCCTCCGTATGTCTTGGTTTCGTACTGCTGCGCCAGCTTGGCTCTGTTGACACCCCACATCATTCCATGTGCCAAGGCACGTGGCGCCCGCGTGGGGGTGAATGTGGGGTGAGCAGACATGCAGAGGGGGTGCAGTTCTGCAGGAGCTGGGCTGTCAGCAGGCCTTGTTCACAGCCAGACACGTGGCTCTTCCCGAGGACAGCGTTCATTCAGTGCAAAAATAAACGCGTGGTTCTGCCCTTGGGGAGAGGATGAGGGAGAGCAAAGCACAATCACAGATGGCAGCTGTGTCTCTGCAGGAAGGTGCTCAGAACAGCACTGTGAGCGGGTGGCACGAGAACCTACACAGACCTGCGCAGAACAAGTTGTTGTCAGTGAGCCCATCCTGTTTTTTCTGAGCTTGTAGGTGGGTAAGTGAAGTTCTCATCTTTTCTTGGTAGGTATAAAATAGCCTGATTTGGTCCTACTCGTCTTCCTGCCTCATAGAAAAGGAGGAATCGCTTTTTGAATTGGCAGTACAATCTCATTCACACATGTGTGAATACCTCTAGAAGATTCCTGAGGTAGGGGGAAAGAAGATTCAGTGAATAACATGAGTGACACTCACATGGGGGAGGCATTCCTAACATGCTTATGAGTTTGCCTGTGACATGGCCCCATGGTGATTTGCATGTGAGAAAAGTGAGTATATTTGATGATACAGTGGAACTTCTACAGTTTCTTGTGCTTAAAAAGAAGTAATTTCTACGAGTGCTGGAACTCTTGAACTGCACTATCAGAGTTCTCACTAAAATCAGAGAATGGGTTAAACTGGTGTTAAGGAAAATAACATGTTTCTTGCCTTTCAGTAAGACTGACACAGTTGATTGTGAGCAGTGTTGCTGATGCAGTGCTAAAACCCTCATCCCCCTTCCTCCCCCAGTTTAACAAGGAAAAATGATTATTTTGAGGAATTTGAAGCATTCAGCTGCATAGATGTACATTTGTAATGTTTTCAGTATGTAGGTGACTCAGCAAATGTAAATGGCCTAATATTGTCGAAGATGTCTTGAAATGAGATGGGAATGGAAAAGAAAAGGCATCAAGTTGTTTCTATTATGTTGCTCATGGACAGAGAAAAATAGCTAGCAGAATGATAGTGGCTTTGTTCAACCATGAAGTAATTTAAGGTATGTATACCACAGAAAAGTGACTTAAATTTGGTGTCTAGGTAATGTTTCTGATACTACCTACTGCTTGCTTTGGCTTTCTAAGTAGATAATGTGGATGAATTTCCTATGGGGTTACGGGTAGGGTGTTGAATCCCTAAATATATTTAGATTGGGTTGATCCTGGCTGGATGCTTAACTCCAGAGCTTTTCCTGATTACTGGTATGGTTCCCCCTGTGTGCTGGAGAGCCATGGGGGAATGGGTGCGAGGAGGAAGGGGAAGCTTGTCTGCCCCCCTGTCGGCAGCAGCCATGGAGAAACTCTCCTCTTGCCAAACCAGCAAAGCAGCAGCTGAGGAGCAGGAGGTGCACACTGGGGGTGATGCCTTCTGTGCAGGGTGGCACAGTGACAACAGAAATGCTGTGTCCTGCTCTGGGGAGACAGAAATTTGAGGTACTTCTCTCTGAAGAGATGGCTGAATGCTTAATTGAATTTGGTGGACTGGCTAATGCTGGAGTTGGCAGGAGATGCTGAAAGTGAGCTCTGCCAAGGCTTCCAGAGCATGGACATCAGTAGGTATTCCCAGGTGGGTGTTCTCCACTGTGGTTGCTGAGCACTGATAAACCACCAGCCAACTCTGAGTGCAAAGGAGCTTATTTCTTTGGGAGAGGGTGATCAGACAACACTCTAGAATGTGCATGCAGTTCAGACAGCTCCCATCTCTTCTCTTGGGCATGCCTTGCCAGACAGCAGGTTCCACTGAACTGGTCAGACACCTGAAACTAAGGGGCCCAGCATCAAGTGACTGGACATGTAGATCTTCCTTTGATTCAGTCCCACATCTAGAAATTGTGTAAAGCCACTGTCATATTTTTTCAACTTCCAAAGGAAGTCTGATTCCAAATAAGACATGATCTTGCAGACCTTGAAAAGTACATATAATTTTGATGCCCTTCAGTCATTAGGCTCTGCTTCAGTTGACTGATGCCTCTGACAGGTAATTTTGTGGTAGCTCACTCTAAGGATCTTTTTCATCTAAGCATGTAAAAGGACAACAGTGAAGCACTCAGGGCTTTGCCAACCTTGCTAAGTCTACCATAATGTAGTAATAACCTCAGCTGTGTTTCAGAAACTAAAATGTCATGGGCTGTATTTGCTGTTTATTTTTTAACCCCATATGAGATGACACGCACTGCATGTGCCTTTAAGACAATTTTATTGCAAAAGATATAGCAACTTATGTTGATAAGCTCAAAATAGCTTGTATATGTTACAGAAGGAGTTCTGCTTTCTTCAAACAAATATACCTCTTTAAACATTTATCTATATATGTAAGGTAACTTGTTTTTTTAATCAAACAGTATTTAGAGACTTTAGTAGGCGGCAAGTGATTTGAGTGCTATGAAAAGTAAAGGTGAGGAGGAGTGTGTTCTGTGATTGCATGGAAGGGTGTATTCAAAATTTTGATACTTCCACTTATGTTTACGGTGCTTATGAATAGGACATCTATGTTTAGATGAGAGTTGGATTAAACCACTTTCATGGTTTGAGTATTGACAATTTCAAGATAGTCCCAAGAAGTAAATAAAAATGCACATTGAGAAACAAGCACCATAGTTGTTCTCTAAACTTAAGATAAACCATTTGAACAACAAACCCTGACGTGTCCCTTATAAATGCTTGACAAAATATAGCTGTGCAACTTTCCTGTGAAAAAGCATTTGAAAGCTTAATGTCATTGCTTAAACTTTAAGCTTTAGGAAAAAATTATGTCCCATATGCATATATCCCTTAGCACATCCTAAAGAGCACGTGTGCTCTAGCTGCTCCCAATGTCTCAGCCACCACTGCACAAGTGAAGCATTGGGGAGTCTCTGCAGGGTACCAATCTTCGGTGCTGCAAGAGTACATTCAGTATGGAGAACAATTTGTGGTGGTGAGCTGCTGCATTAAAAATTAAACCACAGTATTAAGGGTAACCGTAAGTTAGGATTAAGGCCTTTTTCTCAGGCAGCCCCAAATCAAACAGGTTTTAGACAATAAATCTGGTGTCTGAACTGAAGTCCCCAGTAAATTCAGTTAATGGGTTTGAGTTTTGTCCAAGCCATGTAATGTCCCCTGTTGACAGAGAAAGATGTGTTCAGCAGAAGGGTAGTGAGGAGCTGGGTCAGGAGATGGGGGATATCAGGAGTTGCTCTGCTCATGCCTCATGCCTAACTCTCTGTCCTTAATAATTTTTTCAAGCCAAAAGCTATTGCAGTGAAGTGCAGCAGCTGAGCTTAGTGGTAAAAACTCTGCATACAAATATATTTGTGGATGCTGACAGTGTCCTGTGCTTTCAGTCTGGCTAGAATGGTTGAATTTGTGATACTCAGTTAAAGCTGGAACTTAATGTTTCTTCTAATGGGAAGTGATGAACTTTCACTGTGTGAAACCACTGCTTCATCCAAAATTGGTTTTGATAACCTCTTGAGAGGACCCCAGCCTGGCTTATGTTACCCCACCAGGGGGATCATGCAAAATCTGCTGTTTTCATTAATTTGTGTTGTGCTTACTTAGTTGACAGGTTATAAGCTACTTCAGTCATATTTCCAAACATAATGATTTTAAAAATAGTGCTACTTTTGCTGATAAAATGAGTTGCCCTATGGCAATTCAATTAGAATTTATGTGGCTAATAAATATCTTGGCTCATGGTTATTAAAACTATAAATGCTGTTAAGAGCCTGATTTGCAAGTAATATAGGAAATCTGAGTTTTAATTTCTTTCCATTTCCTGTTAGTTCCACAAGCCTGGCACAGCATGGCTTTGATTGCTGTAAGGAGTGTGAACACTCATGTTTTTATTGGCTCCTTTGATAACTTTGCTTAATGAATGTATTTTCTTTAATGATACTGGATGGAACATAACCAGCAACTGCTGCTTCCTAAATAGAGTGGAGTTTTTTTGGTCCTCCTAGTGTGTCCATCCTCCTGCACTGACTAGTGACATGGGTAGTTCTTCACTTAAGAAACCACTGTGTGTTCTGACAGATCCAGGGCTGTAATAGGTACATTTTGAAATCAGTCCATAAAAGAAAAGCCGGTCCTAAATTTGAGGGAGAGTATCTAAAGGCTTGAAATTCTGCTTTTCCCAGTGTACAATACAGAACTTCAGATAATTCCCTCTTAAATCCTGTTAATTGTTCTTGAATAGCTCTCCTGACACTGAGACTGCACTTCTGAGTGTTGGTTTAATGACAGAGTGATGAGTTTAAATGTTTTAGTGACTGTGAGCAGCTTAAACCCACAGTTTTTCTCAGAGTCTCCTGTGTCCTGGCAACACTCCGGTGGTCCTGCAGGCCTTGAACCATCCAAGAGGGAAGGAAGAAGCTGAGGGGACAGACACATCTCAAGGTCAAGTAATTAATCCAGTGTTGTGGGAGACTAGATTCCAGTTCCTGCATGTTGGCTGCTCTGTGGATCTGGGGCTTTATTGGGCTTTTAGGGTTGTAAAGGAGGCAGAGTTGTAGGGTCCTGGGGTTTGAACCTTTCCTCTCTCTTGCTTTCCAGTTTCTCAGGGTTTGGATAAATCCCAGTGCTTCAGTTGACACTAGCTGAAGCTTAACTTTCTGACAAGACAGCAGTGTGGACAGAATACCTGCTTTTAAGAAGGTACTCAAGTTGTGTTCCCCCTCCATCTGGTATTTGAGCCCTGATCTGTGTGTCATCTGGCAGGCAGTGCCACATGAGGTGTTTCTACCACAGCAGCTCAGCAGCTTGGCCACTCCCTGAAGGGACCTGGTCACTTCAGGGAGCAGGTGGCACTTCTAAGGAACCTGTGTGTGTCCAAAGGTGAGAATTGAGCAAACTGGGGCTCTGTGCTGGAAGCAGCTCTTCAAAGAGCTGCAGTTATTTCCTCCATGTTCACTGCCTCTTCTGCTGTCCATGTAAATCAGAGTTTCTGATGCCCACAACAAAAAAAAAAATAAAAATCAACAGTCTACACGAGCATTATCATGCACAGGGACAGAGCTGCAATCAACCTTGCTGACTGGAAAGTACCAGAGGGAAACACCTCCAGTGTTTCTTGAACTGAGGACTGGCATTATTTCTGTGGCACTTGTCATGCCTTCAGCACAGCACCCAAGGGTCCTGCCTTGCTGGAGTCCATCAGTTCCGTGGCTGGGAATTAAATTCTGTGCAAATGTTTTGGATGAGCTGATTAACGTAGCGGTAGAGGTTGTCAAAGTCATCCACAAAGAAGGAATGCTCCTTAGCGGGGTCTGATGCAATGGCTTCCAGTTCATCTGGGGCTGCCCAAGCAACTCCAATGGAATAAGCGATGACTCCTGGAAAGAAACCCAAAGTTTAGAAAAAGCATTAAAGTTTTCATTGCGGTAAATCTAATTTAAGACCAATACTGCAATGTAGTTTGAGATCTCCTAGACATTGCTGCATTTGTGATGATTTATAAGTTGTTTTTTTTTTTTTATGAAGTTCCTTATTCAGCTCTTAAACAGATGCTGATCTTGTTGGAGCTCAGTGGGAGCCCAGAGAAAAGTACTACTCTTGCTTCATAAGGTTTCATCCAGTGCCTTCAAATTATAGCAAGCTGCATTTCTCTGACCCAGATAAGTGCTGAGGCACGAGGGGAGAGCAGGCAGTGATAGAAGACCTTACCATTTTGGTGAGCTGCCATGGCTGGCACGCTGACATCGTCGTAAGACCTGCCATCTGTGATGAGAATCATGATCTTCCTTTTGTTGGGTTTGGACTTGCTGAACAGCTGCTCCGAGGCGTAGCTGATGGCTGCTCCCGTGCTGGTGCCCCCGCTCCAGTAGCTGATCCTTTTGATGGCATTCAGCACGTCCTGCTTCGTGCTGTACTTGTCAAAGCTGAACTCCAGCCTCTGCTCGTAGGTGTACTGCACGGCCCCGATGCGCGTGTCGGTGTCCGAAATCTCGAACTCCTTGCTGATGTTGGCCACGAACTGCAGAACCGTGCGGAAGTTGCCGGTGCCGACGCTGCTGGAGCCGTCGATGACGAAGCCGATGTCGGCGGCGTTGAGGCACGTCTTGCTGCAAGCCAGGCGCTCGGTGTCGCACACCCGCTTCACCAGGGGCTGCACCACCTTGTGCAGGCTGAACCAGCTGGGCACGTTGATGGAATAGAAACCGCTTGTCCTGCACACTGCCTGCGAGGCAACATGAGGATAAACGCAATGGAAATTCAGTCTGCATGTTCCTGCTAGGGAATGTAGCTAAATTGTAAATATAGGCTCCTGGAAAGAGCAGTGCTGGAGTCTGAAATGGCCTCTCCTGCAATCACCATCTGCTTCCCTGGGAAATGATGTCAGTGTAACATCACAGATACTTGTGTAATGTGACAGTTTTTCCTGTCTTTTTTTTTTAAACTGTGGGATAGAGCTGATATTATAGTAGTGAAAAAACTGAATAAGCAAGTTTGCCGCCTGCCAGGCTTTTTTATGTGAGTCACACTGTTCGTGGGAAAAACATCCAAATCACAGAGCTGCTCTTAGCGTGGCTCCCATGGACATTACAGTGTGTTTGCCGGGTAGCCACTTCAGCTCCCATCACTCAGGACAAGAAAGAAAGTTTTGCCTGCTGACAAACCCTACTTCTTTGAAGTGAAAACTAGGGCTTAAGCTGAGGATAACTTGGTTCATACCTTTCTAAGCAAAGAAAACCCAGGCTCATTGTGTTGGCTCTGCCAAATAGTAAAAATACCAAAACCAAACCTATTAACTTTTGTAAGTAAATATTCATAAGGGCCACATCTGTGGGCAGCTTCTATAGGGTTAGTGGGAGTCAGTCAGGTGAGTGTGGGTAGGAAGCAGGGCTGGCACAGAAGAGGACATGGGAAAAGTCAAGGGGTGGAGGAAGGGAAGGGTGAGGCAAGGAGGAGAGTGATGCAAACAAGCTGGATCAAATTGTCTTTGGCTTTAGTGCTTCTTAAAGGCCAATTCCTCAGTTCTTGGGTGAGACTATTTTGTTAAGCCAGGCTTTATCTATCAGCTTTGTGATGGTGTGTGTATCTGACTGTTTTAAAAGACCAAGGCACTGGTTGTGACTTGCACAAAGCCTAACAGCTCCAAGGTAGTTACAGTTCCCTCCAGTGTGGGTTCCTCATGGTGTCCTGCTCTCATTTGCTCTTCTTACTGTCTCACTTTTATTTTAGTGTTATGATGCAGCAGTATCAAGCCACCATTCCATCCTTACCTTGCTGTTCTGAGCCCTCTCTACTCTCACTTCTGCAGTGTCCCTGGCAGGTTTGCAGAGATTTGCTGTAGCTTTGTTCTTTAAAAAACATTAAAGGCAAATGAGACTTCAATCCAATTATATGTTGACCAGTGACAGTGCAGCTCTTTGGAGCAGCTCTGAAACTCATGGGAGATTATTTCATGGCAGAGCAAACCAGCTCAGATGGGAATCTGTTTTCTAAAAGTACCAGATAACTTAATCCTGTTTCCTAGGCTCAGCCTGATCTGCCACTTGGCAGGTATCTCCTGCCCTAACTGGGTACCAGCTTGTTCTGAAGCACTGTTATCAGACAGCTAGTGTTGGTGCCAAATACAAATCAATCAAAGCTTCCATTCTCTTTTTTTTTCTGCATATGGCAGAGATTTACCCTTTTTCTAAGTGCTACCATGAGGTCCATAGCAGCAGAAACAAGTAACTGAAAAATAGCCTTCATCAACAGTGAAAAGAGAATGTTTGAGTTACCCAGTATAGCTGAAAAACTAGGATGTGCTTATGTTGGGACTGTGCCAACCTTTGCTTGTGTGGGACCTGTTTGTAAATGCAACATTGACATTTGCTTGACAGGGCTCCTCACCCTTTCCCTAGTGGGAGATGCACAGCAAGAGGTTTGTGTAAAAAGCAATTCCAAATTGCTCAAGCTGTGATTGTACTTTGTCATTTTCCAAATACTGAGTGTTTGGAAAGCCGCTCATCTCAGTACAACTGCAGGTGTGTGCTAAGGTTTAGTTGGTCAAAAGCCATTTGCTTGATGATGTCTCTCAAACCAGAACTTTACTGACTTCATCCCCTTTCTGACCTCAGCATTACTGCCTGGTTTTTGTACAGAAAAACTCAAGACTGTGTACAACAAGGAGAAGAAATAACCATAAGTGATAAGAAGGAAAGGGAAATGCCCTGAATAAAGTAGGTTGGAAAGTTTAGTCAGACTCAGCCTGGTCAAATGCTCAGACTCAGTCCTGATCAGACTCACAAGTTACCTTGTCCACAAAGTTTGGTTCAACAACATTCTGCTTTTCACTTTGAGCAGCTGCTTCAACAGTGACAAAGAAAATGTTGATCCCTGATTCTCTGGCCAGCCTGGAGGCCTCTTCCACTCGGTCGGTTGGCCACCCATCCACCATCACTACAACCACGTTGGGTGCTCCACCTCGATTTCCATTAGCATCCAGAAAGAAGTTTTTGTTAACAAATGAAAGTGCCTTCCCTGCAATAGAAGAGGAGTTGAGGAGGAGTTACGGATCTGGAAGCACTCCATCTGATAATATCCCATGAAATAGTAGGCAGAGAGCTGACTCAGTGTTGAAGACTGCAGAGAGCTGGGGAAAGCAGCTTCTGTGGCTATGTGAGCAGGAAGGGAGACCACTGCTACTGGTGCCAGTGCTTCCTGAGCCCTCCTGCACTGAACCCCCTCTGTATGCCCCAGAGAGGCTGGGAGTGATAAGCTGGGTTATCAAGGATCCCCAAAGTGTTGATGGGAACTGCCCGTATGTTCTTTCAATTTGTGATGGATTTGCAGGCCCTAGGATCAACACATGCAGGTCGTGGTGGGAGCCGTGTTCCCTCACCAGCCTGGCCCCAGCACTAAGCACTGTTTGGCCCCAGCCTCTGTGTCCTGTGAGGTGTGGGCTTGCTATAGCCCAGGCTCTGAAGCCCTCCCTGAGCAGAGGAAGTGCAAGCAGCCCCATCACCTACCAACATTGGAAAGTCCCCCTTTCTGTTGAATTTTCTCAATGGCATTCCTTAGATCCTTGGAGTTGGCATAAGTTTTTAAGTTAAATTCTGTGGAAGGGTCATCCCTAAAAGGAGAAATTAGAGCAAATGTCAGTGTTTTGCTTCACATACAACACAAAAGCCACAGGGCTGATCTGTGCTACCTGGATCCTGATTGCAAGCTGGAGTGACGCCTTTAGCACATATCAGCTTATAGATGTATTGTATTTGTTGGGAAATGTCCTGACGAAGGCAGGAATGATGCATCTGACTCCATGTTCTCAGCAGGCTGATTTATTACTTTATGATACTATATTATATTAAATAATACTGTACTGTACTAAAGAATACAGAAAGGATACTTACAGAATGTTAAAAAGATAACAATGAAATCTCGTGACTCTTTCCAGAGTCTCGACACTGCTTGGCACTGATTGGCCAAAGAGTCAAAACAGCTCACACCAGAATCCAATGAAACAATATCACCTGTGGGTAAACAATCTCCAAACACATTCCACATGAGCACAACACAGGAGAAGCAAATGAGATAAGAATTGTTTTCCTTTTCTCTGAGGCTTCTCAGCTTCCCTGGAGAAAAATCCTGGGCGAAGGTATTTTTTTTAGAGAATGGGAATGCTACAGAGCTACAGCTGCCAGAGTGTGCAGTCATGTCCTGTGGCAATGGGAATGTCTGGGAAGCTCTTACCCATACTGAACAATGCCCATCAGAGGACCTGCACTGCCGATGCCAAGGGCTTGAGCCACGTTACCAAGGAACCGCTTCTGGAGCTGAAAGCGGCGTTTGCCAATGCTCCAGCTCCCATCCATTAAGAAGGACAAATCAACCTTGCAATCTGAGGAGAGATAAAGAAACACCAAAAGTATTTTTAGTGCTTTCTGATTGCTGTGCTTCTTGCAAGCAGCAAAGGCCTAAAAACTCTGCATCCAGTGACTTGTCCTGCTGTGTAAACTCTATAAAAACGCCTTTGACAAGGACAAGTCACATTTGGCAGCTCAAGTCCTACTGGTTGGTAAACACAGTTCTTGGCATGACTTTGTCCCATACAACATCTAAGCTTGACTGTGTGACAAAAGGGCAAGAATCTTTTTACAGGAGTCAGTCTGGGAGCACTGCATTTTGGAGGTCAGGGAGGTCAGCCCCTCTGGAGGAAGCTGACTTGTATATCCTGTGCCTTCAGAGCCATGTCTTGGGCTCAGCACACTTTATTTGCAGCGCAGAGGTGATGAGAGTTTTTAAAACCAGCCTTGGTTTTTGGATTTTGTGGTCTGGCCACCTGCACAGCACAAACTATGGGCATTTCCTTGGTGACACTCTTGTGGACTTAATTGATGTAATAGACATAACAGGAACAGTTACTGTGTTAATGTGTCTCAGAAGGGAGGGAAGTTCCTGAAATGTGTGATGCCTGGGATGTGCCTCAGGGGAAGGACTCTATGGGGTCTCTTCAAAGCGATTGCAATCCAGGATTACTGACAACAATCCTGGAAGCCCTGCACTTGTGAATGAGAATTGTTCATCAGTTTCCTTCTGGGCTGGAGCTAACATCAACGATGGTGATTTTGTTTGGGATGTTCAGACTGAGTGGGGGCTGTCCTTTTGTTGTAGCCTTGTACCCGTGTGTGCAGCAGCAGCAGTGTGCTGTGTGTGTTTCCTCTCTGGACTGAAAGCAATGTTCTATAAAAGGTATGCCTCTACCCAAACAAACTCTTCCCTTTAATTACAGATGGACCTCATCTTTGTGCTGCAAATGCTGTCTTCATCTCTGCCAACCTGCTTTCATATTTCTCTAAGTTAGTGGTGAAACATTCACCACTTTGGTCTGCAACCGGAGCGGGATCAAAATTTGACTTAACTAGAGCGCTAATTAACATTTTCCCCCTCCAGCATCTGGGTCATCCCCATCTCTTGATTTCCCTCTGATGATGCCTCCTACCAATCAGACTGTTCAAACTACTGTGTTTTAATCATTAGGTAGCCCGAAGGCTACAAAGCACCAATTGTTCTTAGTGGCTTATGCAACTGCCTCCCATCTCATTACCTTCAATTTTTTCTCCCATAGCTGTCTCTTTTTTCTAATTCTAATAATGCTGAATTACAGGAGCGTGACTGAGAACCGAGTCCGCTCGCAGCACATGAGGCAAGGTCGGGAACCCACAACAAATACCTCAATTAACAGCCAAGTTTTCCTGAATTTCTTGTCCTTCAAAGGGAACTAGTTCATGAGATCTGTATGTGGGAAGTGGGCAGTTTGTTAGCCAGCAGGGTCTGGGGAGGCAAGGATTTACATACACTTACAGACAGACTTGGTTTCTGGGGAGGATTCCGATTCAGTGCTGGGACACGAGAGGGACACTGCAAGAGCACAGGCTAGGGTGCTTCATAGGGAGGTGAGCATGTTCTGATTTGAAGGGAGGAAAGATCTGAAACAGGACTTTTATGGTCCTAGAGATATCAGTGGGATGAAAATTTTGTTTCTGGTGTGACTTATTTCAGTTTAAGTGCTGGAAACAAAGCTGTCCTTGCTGGTGCCTCCACTGCACCAAGCTCTGCTTTTCTGCAGGGCAATGGGGTCTATAGGGAAGATCCTTCCATTTTTCTTCTTTCCCTTATTTCTGTATCAGTTTCAGGTGTATTTGACATCTTTGATAGGGAAAATAATTTTTCAAATATTAAGAGGAATGCCTGGGAATACATAGACATTTGGTTCAGTAGTTACTGAAAAGAGTCCAGACAGTGTTCAGATGCCCAAAGATGGGCAAGAGAGGACCCAGGCACTGTTGGAAGGGTGAACCTTCTCTTTGGGGTGGCTTCTAATGAAGAGGTGTCAGGCAACTCCATCTCTCCATTAAGAACTTGCTTTCTCTTTCTTGTGCTACTTTGGGCCTCAACTAAAGATGGAATAATGGGTAAACCTGCCTTTTTAATGTGCTGTAGAAGATTTCAGAGTAGGGGAACCTGCATTTTCTTCTCTGAACTTGGGTGGTCTTTGATGACCCCTCTGCATCCTCTCCCTTCTGGCTGTGGCAGGCATTGGGGACCTTTCTCAGGTGATTTCTTTCCCTCCCACCCACTGCTGTGGGAAGGTGCCTTCACAGAGCATAGCCATGGGAGCCTGCTCTGCAGCACACTGGATTGCTGTCCTCTGACACCAAAGTACCTGAGTGAAGAAGCTCTGCTGGGAGCCTGGAGCTGATACTGCCTAGGAAGTGGTGGTAGGGAGCAGCCACCATCTCGTGCCCAGGTAAGCTAAATTTTGGCTGTTATTTCCTTCCCTGTAGAAGCAAAAGCCAGTTCTGTGTATGAGGGGTCAGCAGAGAGTGCTCACTTTTTCTCTGCAAGGGAAAAATGTGCCCCTGGATTTTCTTAGGCTTTCTTGAAAACTTACCTTTTGCTATTTAATTTGAATGCATTCTAGCAATATGTAATCAATAATGTTGCTTAATTATAAAGTTAATTCTGAAGTACATACTCTGATTCCCCTGAGAGATGGATTCCAGCGGCTTTGGATTCAATTCTTCCTTTGAACTGAAGCCTAAACAGAGAAAGGAAAGGCTCTATCAGTATGTGCTTGGTAGCTGCCCTTGCTCTTTAAGGAAGTGGGGAACAGGGTCACTGCAGAGACCCCCTGGCCTGAGGATTGATGTGGGAGGGAAATGGGGATGGGGAGGACATCCTTGGAGCTTACCTTTTTTCATCTACATCACTGTTGGGGTAAAACAAGAGCAGAGACATTTCTAGAAATGCCACCAAAATCTCTCCTAGCACCTGCTTTGAGGTGTTCCCCTTTGGGAGTCAGTTCCCTAACTGCAAGGGCTTGGGAGCATCATGCACAAGTAGTGGGCTCCTCAGGAGCTGAGCGTGGCTGGTGGCCACGGTGTGGGATGGTGACTCCCAGCAATCTTCTCCTGAAAACCAGCCCTGCCACCCCACTGGCCCACTGTGCCTTACAATGAGCTGCACAATGTCTGAAGAGGATAAGCCACAGATTTATCATGTTGTTTTCTGTCTGGAGAGGAGAGCAGAGGCAGCAGCTGACTCCAGCTCATTACAGCAAGCCACAGTTCCTCAGGTGCCCCCACAAGTCTGGGTTATTTTGCAAAGCACAAAAGAAACAGGGTTAAGTCAAGGGAAAGTCTCGTGGGTCACTAGTGGATTCTAGTGAAGTATTTGGGTGGTAGCAGCCTTGAAAAGATGAGTTGATGTCCTTGTGAAAGATACTGACTCAGGACACCATCAGGCTGGAGTCAGAAGGTCTAAAAATGCTGAACTTCACTCATGACTTGAATGTCTGTCAAGACTCTCCTACAGTCCAACATCTCCCTTCCAAGCAAGGGCAAAGAACTGTGTCTTCTCAGTAAAGCATGACAAGATTAAGGGGATTTAGCTGGGATAATCCTCAAAAGAGACAGCAATGATCAGACAAGCTACAACTGAACACTCACCAAGAAAGCTGTTAGTCTAAAGAACAGCAGAACAGCTTATTGTTTTTGTAAACTGCATGTTAGATTTTTAAAGAAAACTAGGAGGAAGACTGCCTTAAATCTTCATCACCAAGTAAGTTGAGGAAAGATTACTGACTTCAGAGACACAGTGAAAAGGTAATTTTAGAAAGTGTGAGCTCTATAAAGAAAAGTATGAGAAATTACTAGGTACCACAGAGTTTGTCTCTCCACAGCAGCCAGCCATGAGCAAGACAAGCATGAGAGCATCAGTGTTTGTAAAGGGACATCAGGCAAGGTCACCACCAAAATATGATAGAAGATGTGACAGCCAAAGCTGGTTGCTGAAGGTATTAAGGACCAAGCCATAATAAGGCAGAGTACTGTGAAGAAAATGGAGGGAAGTACCAGCTCCATCCCCCTCTGTAACCACTCCCATTTCTATTCCAGTTAAGTCTAAAATTTTACCTCTCATAATTGTCAAATACAACGTTTTTGAGTCCTTCTAGCTGCATGCTGAAAGCTGCACATAGTTTTGGGTGAGGGGCCATGTTTGTATTAAGGCTGAGTGTGCAGGACCTGGTGAAACGCTGACCTGATTGGTACCTGATCCCTGCAGGGAGGCTTCAGCACACGGCAGCATCCGCACCAGACAGGGGGGCTTTGGCTTCTCGGTTTGATATTCAGCTGCCAGTGCAGAAAGTTTCTGCTGCAGGGACCAAAGAGCAGCTGCGAACAGCAGCACCAAAGCAGTGATTTCCCTCTGCTTTGCTTGTCCCCAGGCATCTGCTGTTGCCTGTTGCTAGAGCCAGGATGTGGAGCTGGCTGGAGCACTGGGCTTGGCCTTGTATGGGAACCCACGGGGCTGCCTGTGAGTGAAGCAGGCAAAGAGCACAGAGAGTTGCCCTACTTTGTTTACAGCAAGAGCTGGTGATTGCTTTGTGTGCTTTGTTTGAGAATTTCCCTGCTATGTCTGGCCAGGAGAGCCCCAGGGCTGGTGCTGCTTTTTGTCACCGTGTCTGTGGTGCCTGCAGTGCCTGGAGCTTCCCTGTGCTCCTGCCCAGACTTTGGACAGGATACTTTCTGGACTGGGAACAGGAGCTCTCTACCCACCCTGGCAGTGGCTCTTGTGACAGTAAAGCCTCTCCCACAGTTAGTGGAGCTGGCCCTCTTGTGCCAGAGCAGGCTGCATGCATTCAAAAGCAGGCTGGCAAGCCAGGCTCCGACCGGCCTCATCTCTTATGGCTGGAGCTGTTGTCCAGCACTCTGCTGGCTCCTGCCTCTTGTCTTGCACACTGGGGATGAGCTCCCAGGCAGGGAACAGGGAAGAGTGCACCTGGTGTTGTGTATTTGCCTATGCAAGCCCATTTGGATGGAGGAAACACCAGCAGGCAGAGGTAGAGTGGTGGTGCTAGGGCAGCACTGCCTGAGGCTGGCCACGTGTTCCTGACTGAGGAAAAATAGTGTGGAACAGGGGTGACACCAAACAGTTCCATCCAGTGATATCTGCTGCAGGAAACATTTCTGACCTCTCTCAGGCATGAAGGTCTTGCTGACACAAACCAAACCTGCCTTTGAAGGAAGGCAAGTCTCATGCAAGTCTATGGTTAGTTTATCTGATGTGGAAGTTAAAGGCAACATGACTTGGTCATGCACAGCCTCTCTTTGTCAACCACATGGATGAAAATGGTTGTGGGGTTTTTTTTAAACCTGAAATAGTCATCAGCCTGCCTTCCTGACTGTGTATATTCCAGTGCAGGCTTTAATTACAGACACATAATAGTTCCTCAGCAACAGACCAAAGCCATGCTTCATCCTGCAGCCTGCACGCTGCATATCTTACATGTGCCAGCTTGGTATCCCATATGTGCATTTCTCCCCCCACCTTGCCTTATTTGAGAACAGAAAGTAGGTGGATTTAACACTGTAGTGAAATTAGAAATTAACATGTGCCATCCATTTTAGCAACTAAATTGTATATGAAAGATAATTCATAGATAGCTATTTGCCTCATGCATTTATCTACATCCTGTAAAATCCATATTCTTTTCCCAGGCATACAGCTGACATTAGCTTTGTCAGCATGGAAAACTCATGTGTAGGCAGTGCTGCTTTTTTCATTTTTATTTGCCAGTGCAATTATCAGGTCTTGAAGGTTGTGGGTCAGCTGGCTGGTTTGTGCATAGTGGAACAATTGGGTCACCCACCAAATACTCTTCCCCAACTAATTGGGGAGGTGGTCAGTCTCTATGGGCCTCCCTGTTCTGCCAGTCCAATTTATTGTTGGTACTAACATGGGAATTTCAGCTTGCTGCATGGGCAGTCTACACCATGCTAATTTAAAGTTCCCTTCACTGATTGTCACAGCTGTCCATACTGATTAAACTTCCCATTCATATAAGTAAGACAGCAGTGATTACATCCACGCCAGAAACCACTCCTTTGAAGTGACAATCTGAATCCATCAGACTTTATCACACTAGTCTGTGCTGGCACTTCAATTGCTGAGAAACTATTAATACAACATCCCTTCCCCCATGCCCAACCTTTCATTGCATTTAATGCAATCTGTCATTTTCTGCCTCAAAATATCCCTCTGCACCCTGGCCCTCGTGTTGTAGCTTTTCCTGAATAAGCACACTAGAGGCTTTGAAGTAAGAAGAATATTCAAGGGAATGGCCTTTACAAGGGCCACCAGCACAGCCCTCTCCAGCATCAAAATGGTGGGAAAGATCCCTTGTACTGAATGGTGAGGCCCCTGGGAAAAGGGAGAGTACCACGTCATTAATTGGTCTGTACCTTGTGCAGTCTGCTTTAATGTTCCCAAGGAAAGGGAGCTGCTAAATCTGCAGTTGGAAGCTGCTCCTGATTAACGGTTGCACAAGTCTTGGTCTTGTTGCTACTAGAGCCTGTTACAAATTTAGGGTTTTTTTTTTTTCCCTTTACCAGTGCTCATAAAATATTCTTATCTCCATATTGTCATTTTTGAAGGATAAAATGTCAGAAATTTTCAACGATGTTCATTATTCTTTGCGTTTGACACAAACCCTCCTTTTCTTATCTGAATGTCTTCCCTAAGTACATTGACATCAGGATAATCTGTCATGTTCTGCACTGATTGCAGCTCTAAGCTGTGATCTCAGCTGTGGCATTCCCAAAATACCTTCTCATTTACAAATGGATTCCAGTAGCTGGAATTCCTTTCCTGTAGTGCAGCTGCCAACTCTTTCCTGAGCTCCTCTCTTCTGCTCCTGCTTTAAGCAGGAACTCAAGAGTGACGAAAGCACAGAATAATCTGCTAAGATGTGAACAACATATCTTATTTGCAATTTTAAATGCTGTAATTACTTCTTAAAACGAGATTGTTATCACCAGTGTTGTGGGCCTGATGAATAAATAGATTTAGCTTTACCCATGTGTGATGGAAGCCACTTTTCCCAGACTAGTTACTAGATGCTTAAATATTTACCTGTGTCAAAAAGGCTCAGTCCAGGTTTCCATGAGTCTATTTCCATTGCTTTCACACATGAAAGAGAAGAAAAAGAACTTTTACTGATAGTAGTGCAAATTCTAGAGATCACACAGCTCTGAGTCAATGTAGAGAGGTCAGTTTAGACAATAACTTAAATACTTACATTAACAACTTAGGAGCTGAGGAAATCAGTAATCTGGGAGCTTTTATGTGCACATTTCAAGCCATAATTAGGAGCCTTGTATCACTGCCCTCAGAGCACTAACCTTTTTTAAGATTTTAAATACACCTCACTAGATCTGTTTTGGTCTTGTTCCTCTAAATTGCATTGATACTGAGGCACAGACTGCAGTATATTTTTTTTAAGTTGTTTTTCACAGATTTTCACTGAAAATCTGCGAGGACCTCTCACCTAAAGATTTCTCTATCCCTTCAGCCCACCAAAATACAAAGAAATTGTCTAAAAATTGCTTTCCACTTATTAGGCATAGATAACTCCATCAAAATTGCTGCCCTTATAAATAAACCCCAAAATGTCTTTGTTTTTGGAACCTACTGACAGATGTTCCCAAAAGTGATGTTTTGCTCTGGGTTGCAGCCAGATGAATGCCCTTGCATCTCACTAGGACAGAAACAGTTCCTGGGAATCCCAGGAAGGAAAGATTTAACTCTGTTGGAGACCCAATAAGCTGCACAGAGCTGGTGTGCTCTTGACCAGAGCCAGTGGGTGAAGTACAATACAGGCTTCAACAAAGGTGTGCATGGGCTGGCCAGTGTCCTCCAGCCTAGGGAGACTGAGCTTGTCCTTAGATTGCCTTTCCCATGAGGAGCTGTCAGCTTCTCTTTGGGAGGGAGACTTGTCGGATGAGTCTCATGGCTGAATAAGGTATGTGGTCTCCCTTAGGGTAGGAATTACACTCCTAGGGTAATTTCCCTCCTTATGCTGAGCACTACTTAAACACCCCATGAAGGATCTAAAAACTGAGGACAACAATGGGCTAAGTCAATCATGAAGCACACAGAAGTTTTTTTGTGATTGTGCTTAGGAAGAGAAATCAGATAAAGGAAGGGCAGGCCTGGGTAATGGGAAAAGAAACAAGAGGAAAACCAGGAGGGATATTCCTATATTCTGGCAGTGTTGTTTGCCAGTTTTATACATCCTTGAGCAAACAGCACCAACAGGAGCTAGAGGTGATGGTTGCAGAGCACAGGACCCTACCCACAGAGAAGGGCTGATGTTCATTTGTTATCAAAGTGGCCAACAGGTCTCCTGAATGCTGTCACTGAGAAGAACAAATGTCAATGAAACCAGTTCGTGAGTAATCTCCAAAGGTGTGCTTCCCCCTGCCAGGCTGGAGGAGCACCCAGTGACTGTGAGAAAGGAAGATTCATATGAGGCTGCTTTTCATCCTGACCAGCTGAAAAGAAAAAACAGACAAAGAGCAAATTATGACGAAGACCCTGCACTTCTCGAGTCTTCTGTACAAATCTGGTGCTCTGTGAGTTGCAGTGGCAAACTTGTTTAAAGCAGTAGGAGCTGTATGGCAAATGGGACCAGCTGAGGAGCTGCACAAAGATTTGCCCTCTTTTCTCTTCTTCAAATGTAGGGAAAATGTAGGGATGTGAGCTGAAGGATCAGAACAATGGAATGTGCTGATCTCACATGTCACAGGTTTGTTTCTGCTGCCACCTCATTGTCAGGGAGCAAACTCAGAAACCAGGCTTCTTTAACATCTGAAAAGCAGATACTTTTCAGATAGACAGGCAGATGCAGAAAAAGACTGATTTCTATCAGTAGGAGCAATGGTGAGGTTTTTCTAGATTTACAATTAACTTCTTCAGCTCAGATGTCCACAGGTACTCTAGTCTGTACAAATCCCTGTGGGTAGGAGCTGTCTGATGTTTCTTCAACCAGTCTTCTCAGCTCACCCATTTAGAACTTTCTGTGGCAGCTTACTATCCTCATGAAGATAAGTACCAACAACACAAGATAAGTACCAAGAATTTGGAGGATGGTTGTGAATATGCAAAATATAGACCTGTTTATCCAGGATAAATCTCTATTTCTTGCATATTTGCATATTGTCCTGGACATATAATGAAGAAAGCTGTCCATGGAATGTATATCTGAAAGTCAAATGATTATTTTTATAACTAGGGCTTTTTTTTTTCTCACTTGAAGATGCCCATTAAAAAAGAGTTGATTTTTAAGATACTCCAAGACTGGTCTCTTTAAAAAACAAGACAGACACCACCAAAACTATTCAGTATAATTGCCTTGAAAAACATTCTTGAAAATTCAAGACTAAGTGAGTATGGGATTTCAAGGGAGTTAATGTGCATTGCACAAGTAACTGCTGTGTTGGGGAAGGCATTTTCCTAGCACACTTTTCTGGCAGCCTGAGCTGATGAGAGGAAGTCCCTCAACATCATGGCCAAGCTCTCAGAACTGATCTCTGTTGTTTGCACACTCTTGGTGGGATCAAGAACAACCTGCCTTTCCAAGAAAGCAAGGACTTGTTCAGGAATTTTCCTTTGATTGTTAGAAAAGTTTGCTGCTAGAAAGCAACACATCTGAGGTGCCACATTCTGGACTGGAAAAAGGATCAGGACTTACTGGGAATACAGCAAATATGTTTGTATTTTTTTCTTTCTTGTTCTGTGTTGAAGAAAGCAGAATAATTTATGATAGAAAATTTGTACCTTATAATCACTTTAGGGTGACCTTAAGGTGCCTTAAGCAATTAGGTGGGGTGAAATACTGACTTTGATTTAAGTAAGGCTCGGCAGTATTCTCCTGTTTTTCTGGCAAAGATTTGGCTAGCCTGAGAATTAGCCAGCACATCATTTGGTATGGACAAAAATGTATGAAAAAGACAAACACAGATGGAAAACAGAAAGAAGAGAAGGAGATTGAAATGAGGAGGAGTAGCAAAGTGAGGGAGGGGAGTACATCTCATGACAAGTGCATTTTAAATATGCTGCAACTAGACCAACTACAAATTGTAATTTTGGCCAGGAGACTGCTGGGTGAGATTACTTGTCTGGAATTATCTGGAAAGATAATAACATATCCTGCATAATAACATCCTCTAACCTCAATGTGAATGACCCCTTGGCTCTTCCCTGCCACAATACTCCTCCTGTGATTCCCAGTTCTCACCAAAGCCCTCAGGGCTGCCTTCATCTGCTGCAGTCTCTCCCTCCCAGTGGGTTTGGCTGCCCATGCCAGAGGTCAGCACTGGTACAGGGCAGCCCTTGCCTTGGCCAGAGCTGTGTGTGAGAAAAGGCTGTGGGAAGCACCCGTGGGACAGCACAGAGGTGCACACCCTCTCCTTTGCTCCTTGTACCTGTGCCAATTTTAGTGCCATGCTATCTCAACCCAGACCTTGCCTCCCTTACCTGGTGCCCTGCCTCAGCTGGTCAGACCTGGTCAGACCTGCCCCATTGCTTGCCTGGCAGCCTGGGCTGTCAGATCATCCTGGGAACCACCCCGGACCTGCTCTGCTGCTCCTGTGGGGCTTTGTGACCCTGCAGCCTTTTGCTGCAACCCAGCTCCCATCCTGCACCCCACCCTGGATGCTCCCAGACAAAATGTGTCTCTGAGCAACTCTGCTGTCCTTCATGGGAGATTTAGTGTTTGGTGTGTGCTGGGAGCTCTGGAGCCTCTGGGAGTTGTTGGGAAGTGCCTGCTCGCTGGGCTGCTTGCTGGGGAAGGGTCCATTGCACTTCCAGGAAGAGAGAACAGCACAGGCGATGTTTCAACTCTCAGTATTAAAAGCAGCCTCTACTTTCACTGTCAGCCTGGAGGTTTCTGGGAACCACAGGAACAGAAGATCTAGCTCTCCCAAAGACCTGAAGGGCTGCACAGAGCTGGTTGTTTGTTTCCTATTTTGACTAACAAATAAGAAAAATTGCAAACACTTTGTAGATGTTGATTCCCATGGCCTGAAACACCAGTCACCTGTGACTGAGCTTTGCTCTGCCTTTCCCTTTCAGGAAGCTGCTAGTTGGTGTTCAGTGCATGAGTCTTGTCCTGGTCCCCCTCCAGGATGCAGGAAAACAGCGTGCATTACAAGTACTAATTTGTGGTTGCTAAAACTGCTAAAGAGAGTGGAAAATCTGCTGCTAGCAGTCTTGCTCACCCAGGTGGACTGGAGAGCTGGCAGCGCTCTGGAAGGTGGCAGCAGGTTCTTGGTGCTGAGCACCTGCATGATGGGACAGAGAGGCAAGAGGTTAAATGGATGCCAGTGAGAGAGGAGAGGAGAGAAGAGCATCATCACAGGGGATGCAGTGGCCCCACATTGTCTTTCTGCACATTTTCAAACCACACAGAAAAGGAAGATGGAAACTATGAATTAATGTAAAAGGGCTGAAAGAGGCTGGCAAGAGAGTTTAAGTGTTAGTAGGTGCTGCACAGTGCAGCTGTTAGCTGGTCCTCTGGAACAGCTGGCAGTGGGTCCTGGGATGCTGATGGTGCTCAGGGCCTGTGAGCTGGGTCAGGCCTTAGTCCTGCACACTTACACACACACAACGTTCTCCTCTCATTTTGCAACAGCAAATGTTATAAAAGCCCTCTATAAATGATTTTAGACTATTTTTTTGAGAACAACTCCATGTTTAATCAATCTTGTTTGCTTTTTTCCTTTAAAGTTACACTATTGTCACTCAATGACCACTGTGATATCTCCTCTCACTGCAGCCTGCTATGAACATGGTTAGGAGGGAAAACAGTGTGTTACTGCATGACTTGGAATATGTAAGTGGTAAAAATATCTGTGGGGAGGAAATAGAGGAGGATTGTAATGCCTTTACCTGTATTGTGTAGTAAAATATTCCTGTTACTTGCAGAGGTGGAAGTGCCCCTGAATGCTTTGAAAATATTATATTGGTTAGCACATGGAACTTAAACACAAGGTTTTTTAGTATTTGAGCAGTACAAATCTACTGGTTGTTGTTAAATTTAAACATACCTGTATTCTGTCCTCTTCCTTGTGCGGCCTGAACCTGTCCTAAGTAGACATCAGAGTGGGAAAGTGTGATTTATTACACCATGTTTAGTTCAGTTTACCTAGCTTTTTCACTGACTCTCACTTTATAGCTCTCAGAATTAATGGTTCATATATACAGTTGTCATTAATAGAGTTTCTTAGATATATTTTGAGCCTGCTTAAAAAGGACTGTCTTGCTCTGTCTGTCATACAGATCTGTCTGTTCCCTTTAGTTATGGATATTACTTCTACAAGTCTCTGGTCTGCATTTAAAAGATCTGCAGTTACCTCTGTGATTTGCTCTCCTTTGTAATTTTCTTTCCCCCACTCCCACTGGTGATCTGTGTTTATCTCTATTCCAGTACCATCCAATTGTCCTTGTTGTGTGAGGAAGGTTTTAACCCCAAAACACCCCCCCCAGACCAGATAGTACCCGTTCTGCAGAGATTAAGTGGATATGAGCAAGCAGGCAGACCGTAAGTAATGAGACAATGGGAAAATAATGTGGGAGAATTCATGTGTCTGACATGTCTTCTTCACAAAAGGTTTTTTAAAGGTGATTGGGTTATTAAATTCCCATTGTTCAAAAATACTAAAGGCTGAAATCATTTGCAGATGAAAACCATGTCTTTAATCATGCCTTTCATTTCATTAATTTTTCTTAAGAAGCCTGTTAACAAACTTATCCTTTAACAAGCCTTTATTCATTAGTTTTCCCAGAAAGATTATTTTGAAAGCCTGGTGAAATCAATGGGAATGTTCTACTGGACTCTGTGAACACTGGCAGGGGCCTGGGAGGTTATTCTATCAATAAGACCATTTTGAATGGTTGTCTCAGAAAACAGGAATTGCTGCTCCTTGGGAGCTTGACATTGCAAAATAAGGAGACAGTAAGTAGCTTGTGTTTGACCCAAACTCGAACCTTCCAGGCCACTAGAAACCATTTGATGGGATTTCTAGGAGCTGTCCTGAAAGACCTTGTAAACTCCAGATGCCAAAGAGGTCCTGTTATGGAAGTAATGGGCTCATCTGCCAAAACTGGCAAGGCTTTTAAACTCCAAGCTTATAAGGCTCCAGATGGGCCACAGCTACACCAGACTGACTATTCAGATTTCAGAGGGGAAAATCTGTGTGTGCAGCAGTCGGTGTTGTATGGGACAGTGCAGAGCAGGCTTCGCACACAGGAGATCAGTAGATGCCAAAGGGGTGGTAGAAAATTAACTCTGGGTCTCAGAGCTGCCCTTGTCTCATGTTTGCCATGACTGAGCCCCAGTGTGTATCTAACACTCTTTACAAGGTCAGAGGAAACAGAGTACAAGAGGGTAAAGGAGAGATTACCTCAGTATCCAAGTATTTTATACCACTTTTAAATTTTAATTTGATGTTAGCAATGTGGATTTCTGTCTATGCACCTTTTGGCTGTGCTGAGCCACACAGCTGCTCCCTCCTGCTGTAGCTCCCAAAGGCACATTCCCCCATCCCTGCACTGAGCTGCTTCCTGCCATGCTTCTGTTGGCTGGGGCAAGCATGCTGGTGGAAAGGTTGGAATTGCACTTCCAGGTTGCAAGGCTTGTTCCTCCTTCAAATCTGAGATGCCAGTGAGGCTGTGGCATGGGAATATGTATTCATTAGAACAGAGCTCTGTGCAAGCTGGAGGCTGAGCAGGACTAGGAGAAGTCTGTAACAAACTGGGGATGGACAGTCCCAGGCAAACTCCAAGAACCATGTGAAAAATCAAAGTAGTGGAGCAGAGAAACCTTGGTTGGCAAGTTCTGTGGTGAGCAGGGAGGCATGGAGGCAGGAAATTATGAGAACAGCGGTTTAGAGTGAACCTTGTGAACAATGAGAACTGATTTGACAAGAAAAAGAGCTACTCTGTGCACAAAACATGCCTGGCCATCTGCACCTCGGTCAGCACCCTTGATGGGTTAAGTAGTCAGGGATAACTTGGGGAGAAAGGCAGCATCCAAAAATAAACACCAGCTGTTCTCCCTGGTGCCAGGAAGAAATGTTTGTCCAGTGCTTCCTGAAGGCATGAGCCCTACTGGTGTTCCTGCTGGAGAAGAGCTTCCAATGCCCTCTCCAGCACTTACACTCCCGCTGTGTCACGTCCTTTCAATACTTTTCTGTTTACTGCCCAATTGAGTCACAGCTGGGGATGAAATCTGTGTAGTGCACCATGGTAGGAGTGCCCAGCTTGGAGTCCCTGTTTAGAAAATAGATGCAGCCATTGACCCCACCTGGACACAGGGGGCAGGAAAGCACCTCACCAGACAATGCCCAGGAATTGCTGCCTGATGCTTGGCTGCAAGCTCAGTGCTTTGACATGGCACCAAGGATCATGACATGATTTATAATTGCAGTGTTCACAGAAGCACTGGATTTAGACCCAAGCCTCATCTAGGGTCCAAACTGCTGTGCAAGAGAGGATTGCTTGAAGAGCTGGGATGGGAGAGAAAAGTGAACCTGTGGCCCTTGGGAGTGTGCTGGGTTAGCTGCTGTTGGACAGAGGCAGCAGCCCTGGCAGGGCAGGCAGGAACCAGCTGTCATATGGCACACTAGTCACATCAGTGGTTTTTCATTTAGCAGTTTTGGCATATCAAGTCTTTGAAGCAGGGGTCTGGCAATGGAGCAGAGTCTCCATTATTTTTTATGTTACTCTGTCTTTGACAGGCAGAAGATAAAGGGGAAAGAACAGCAAGAACTAGGGCAGCAGTTTTGCCCCTGCTCCCATGCTCTAATCTAAATCTCATGCTCTAAAAATCCTGCTTTTCTTTTGCTTCCGTGAACTAGTGCCAGTGGCTGGAAATGGAAAGAGTGTGTTCATTCTGACTGTGCTCTGTTTCATAGCTGTTGGCTTTTGAGGTGTCTTCTGCAGGCAAACTACCAAAGCACAGTGAGAGGTAGAATTGTGAGTCTCTGTGAGCCAGGATGGACAGGAAAACATCTGATTCTGTTCAGTCAAGCCAAACTCTGGTTAATACCAACAATCAGAAACTCTGGCCTGAATAATAGAAGTGGGTCCTAAAGGCTCCTCAGACAGAGAGAACTGCTTTATGTGTGGTCATGACATCAAAACTGTATTTGTACTTTCTATATTTTTTAATTTATCCAGCTCTTGTCTTTTGGAATCAAGAAGGGGTCAGGAGAATTCAGGAATATCAGGTACTGACATGCTGGACGTAATCCTAGAAATGAAGTCTGTGAAATCAGAAGTGGGTCTCTACCACTCCAGCTCACAATAACCTGTTCCTAGCTGTGATCACTTTAATATTTTGGGAATGAATTATGCTTAGAACTTTGGTAAAGAAAATTGTGGAGAAAGATGGATCCAAATTACAATTAAGTGACCACTGAAAACATTGGAAAATTAGTGAAGATTTTGTTTTGGGGTCATTGGTTGGTTTTTTGGTTTTGTTTTGTTTGGAGTTTGTTTTCAATTTTTTTACTAAATTACTTGTCTTATTAAAGCAAATACAACCTTCCCACTGATTTCAGTGTTGCCAAGACTTTACTCTCAACACACATATCTTCCTGACTGGGGAACCACAAACAGGGTTTCCTAACTGCTAGTAAAGACAATAAAGGCCTCCCCTGTGCTCAGCCTGTGGGAATAGGAAATAGAAAAGAAAGCAACAAGCAGAACCAAGTTAGCAGGCACATCAGGTACAGAATGATGCAGATTTCCACAGAATTTAAACACTTTTGAATCTTGTGGTCACTTATGTAAATCCTGCCATGCACATACCTACCTGCACATTTGACTTGATAAGATTAACCCCTCCAGCCCCTGCCTTTATTCTGCACTCACAACTTAATTTTACTTAATTGTGCTTCCCCTCAAGACCTGAATTACCCAAAAGATACTTGCCCTGCCATGTTCTTGGCTGTGGATTACTTGGCACTGGGCATGACTGCAGTAATGTGAGAGGAAAGCTGAGTTGAAAGCACTCAGAAATAGCTTTGGAGCATGAAAGCTAATGATAGCCCATCTCCCTTTTCACTCAAAAGCAATCATATCCCCATGCTCAGAACCTTTCAAACAGTTGAAAATATTCTCCTTTTCTTGACTGCACAGCTGAGCAATTGCACAGTGTACGGAAAAACACCTCTATATACTTGCATTGCAGGCTGTGGGCTGGACTGGGAGCAGGCTCCTGGGCTGAGATGCAGAGCTCTGAGCAGCTGCCATTCTGCTGTCAATAACAAGTGGCAAGCCAGGAATAACATCACATGTATGCCAGGCTCAGAACCACAGCCCGGGATTTTTGAGAGAAGAGTGCTTTAACGTGTGTCAGCATTTCAGAGCTTTCAGCCCTAAGCCTAGATGGCTCTGCAGCCCTCTGCATTGTGTATTTTACGGCTAAACCAAGCCTCCCTTTGAAAGAGTATGACAGGAAAACATGATTCAAACAGCAAAATCTTTGTCTCAAGTTTTGCAAGGCCCAGCTTTTGTCACAGCTGAAATGGGCAGAAACTGACTAGAAACACTTCCTCAGAACTGTGGGTGATCAGCATCTTTGATATTCAGGACAAGTGTCTGTTTTTTCAGTTTAAATCCAGGCTTGGATTCAGTCATTGAGTTTGCTGAGGCTTGAAAGTTTATTGAATCACTGCTGCCCTAAAACCCACTGTGCTGCATGCCTTGTGGCATACTTACTCACTTCACCATACTTACTTGCTGCTGCAGCTACCACAGATGCATATGCTGGGTGGACACTGCTAGAACCTAAAAATAAGAGATTTTAATTTTCAGCTATTGAAGCAAATCCCCACAATGCTAATGAATAACAATAAATGAAGAAGGAAAGATTAAGGAAAATCAGGTGTGCAAAAAAAAAAGGATGAGAATTCCTTCACAGTGTTTTAATCTTAAAAATTCAAAAGCTGTTACAAAAAATACATTACAGCTTTAATCTATTGAAAGTTATCACAAAATTAATTCTAAAATGAGTCTTCACCTATCTGTTGATCTCTCAGTCTAGATGTGAGAATCAAAGAACTATTTATTGACTTCTATACCTGAAAATCATCACAACATTTGGGAATGGAGAGCTTACTCTCACATGAATTGGTCTGCTGGACTTAAATATTTTTTTCCACTCCTAGTATTTCTCCATTGAATTACTGAACTCATGATCCTCTAAATCATGGTATATCCAGCTGTATATCTTATTCCTTAAATTTTAGAGAGCTGTCAGTCAGGAGGAAAGCAATGCAAACATCCATGCTACTGACCCATATCTCTGCCCCTGTGCAGTCCAGGTCTGGCCTTGGCTGGAGCTGCTGTGGTTCTGGGTGCTGCAGGGGCTGTGGTTGGCTGTGGCACTGTGGTGGAAGGCTCTGTCGTCATGGTGGTCGCTGTGGGGGTGGTGGTGGCCATTTCTGTGCCTGGCGTCGGCACCGGAGTTGTCTGGTGCTCTTTGCGGGCTGTGTCCCCTGCAGGAACATTGACATGTCACTGTGGCTGGATGTGGGACAGGTATGGAAGCAACAGCAGCAGCACTCAATGTTTAAGGCAGCCCAGAAGCTGGCATTCTCTTCAGGATGCCTACAAGCACCCTCATCTGTGGAGCCATTAGTGCCTTCATTGTGGGTGAGTAGTGCAGGTGCCTGTGTGATGCTCTGCTCTCAGAGGGTGCTCACAGCAGCCTGTTGCAGCATTAATGCTCCCCCTACACTTTACTGCTTTGGCCAGGAACACTCATCAAACTGACAGATGTCTCAGACCTATGAAATGGCTCAACCAGCCAGTTGCAGCTTCTGTTTTGGCATCGTGCTTCCTCAGTGTAATTAAGCACTTAGAAGGTCCATATACATGGAAATCAGCTGGCATCTGGTAGTAAAGATGGCCCATCTGAGTCATAGACCAGAAAAAAATTGCAGCACTGAAATGTTCTTGACAGAAAGACAACTTTTAGATAAAGATGATTTGGGGGAGAGGGTCAGAGCCAGAATAGGGAGCATCAGGGCTTTGGCTGAGGATAGTGGGGGAGATCACCCACCACCTGGAAGATGCCAATCTCATCTAAGATTGACTCATCTCACAGTTGCTACTACTTTTAAAATGTATCATCTGTTGTGAGAACAGTGACAACTCTAGTGGCAAAATATACATCCTAAATATCCTTATAAAAATAGTCAACAAGCTTAGATTCTTCCAAGTCATTTTCTCAAAAAAGGTTCTTCACTATTTTCTTTTCCAGCTAGCTACAAAAAACTGCCCTAAAATATATTCCATGTTAACCTTGGTCTTGTTCCTTTCCTTGCTGCCGATAGCCCTGGGGATGGCCTGGCCCGGTGTTTACATGGAAAGGGAATGGTGCACACTCCATTCACTGCTGCACAACACAAGCTTGTGCTCTACTGCTATTTCTGGATGTTCTCCTCTTGGAAGGCATCGTCGTGAAACTGTCTGGTGGATTAATTATCACCTAATGCTAGGCAGTGAAAAACTCAGATCTCAGACAGTTTTAATGGAATAATGCTGAAAGAGGTCTCAGAAGAAAAACAAAACAACTCAGCTGAAAAAATCAGCATGAATGGCTCTTTTTGGGCTGAACAGTGCACTGCTCCATGAAACTGTGCTAAAAGAAAGAAAACAGAGGGCACAGTGAGCCTTCCCCTGTGATCCTGCGCTACTGGAGTCGGGAGCAGGCACACTGGCCAGGTTTATCCCCCAGCCCGTGAGGAGCAAGGAAGCTGGAAGCTAACAGTATTATCAGAAACGCTGAGGAAGCAGCATAGTAAGAGCAAAGAGAAGCTGTTGCCTTGGTGCATGTTGGCTGAGTTTCTCGTGGATCCTTTAACACAAGAGGAAGCTGTTCCCAGTGCTCCTGCAGGCAGGGTGCCCATCTCTTTCACTGTATCTTCAAAGGGTTTGCAGGGAACGTGCCCTGCATAGGAGATTGCCAAGGGCCATAATGCAAGATTTTCAAGTTCATAAAACCTGAACTCATTCAAAGCACAGGCAGAAGTTAAACTCTGTGAGTACCCTCTTTGAATTAGCAGAAGCCCTTCAAGCTCCATTTCAGTTCAGTTTGGTGGGAAAGGGGCTGTGAAGAGGAGGTTGGGATGGGGGATGTAAAGCTGTCCATGTAACCAGTGTCAAAATGCTCCCTACAAGCACCTGCAGGCAGATTGGGTGGGTTGGGTACTGTAAAGAGCATCAAGATTCCCAGCCCTTACCTTGATCTGATGCCTTTTCTGATGTGTTAGAGATGTCTGCACTCTTCGTACCTTTTAGGTCTTGCTCTGTTTTTTTGGGCTCTGAAGCAAAATTGAGCACATTAGAAAAGGCAGCTGTGTAAAGAAAATAATTTCAAGTCTCCCATTTAGAGATTATCAGTCCCCAAAGGAAGGCATCCTATCACATGCCGTTAGGAAGTTTGGCAGTCCAGTTGGAGCTTCATCCCCTACTGGGAAAAAGCGACGACTAAGGAGTAGTCACCGCCTATCTTTCATGCCAAACTTTGGCATTTTTACAGCCCAAAAGCTCCTGTCAGTATCCACAGAATTTCTGAAGTGAGCAAGAAGTATGGGGGTTTGCCACCAATAAGCCAATACTCATAAGATTTAATGCATCATATTTTTTTTCTCTGAGCAGTAGCATGTTCTCAGAACCAGGGTCATGATGCGTGCATGTTGTTTGGGAAATACTTGCTAATGTGCAATCTTTCAGTCACTAATTCATGTTCAGAATGTATTTCTTTCTTGCCTGACATTTTGAGATCATTATGGGGCCAAATCCTGAATGTCATGGACTGGCTTAGAAGGAAAAGGGAGATTTGTTTTTGTTCTTTTTTTTATTTCTAAGACCCAGAGACACCAAAATACTTGGAATACTCATTATAGTTTATTTACTGCTACCTCACAAAATAATCTGCTTCTGATTTTTTATCCGACTGAGTACTGGAGGATTTTCTTCTTCCCTTTTTTTTTTTTTTTTTTTTTTTTTTTGTTGTTGTTGTTGTTTTGTTTTGTTATTCTCTAGCTCTTTTGGCAGCATCAAACTGTTAGAGAATTTACTGCCGTGTTAATGTTTTCCTAAAATTTTGTACTGTTTTTTCTAAACATCTTTTAATAGTTTTGAGCAGCTGTGAAGAGTTACAATTTTGGGAAGGCTTTTCTTGCCATGCCCAGAATTTGAGAAGCACTGTAACCACCAGGAGCATTGAAAGAAATGTCAGGGACTATGAATCTCTGGCATCTCTGGGATGAGGACTAAAATTGCATCTCTGACAGCTGATCAGGTATGAAGCAGAAGTTTTTGTTAATCTGACAGCAGTGAGTGTAATACTCAAAGGACTGCTTTTGCCTCCTGCAGATAATGGATTTAAGTATCAAAGTGAACAGTGTGGTCTCTGTAATTCAATTAAAAGTAGCTTTTTTAAATATTAAAAAGTAAGTAGGAAATTCTCTCACAAAATGGCCCGAGCTGCATATTACAGAGACTTTTATCTTAAAGACAAGCTGTTTCTAACAGACAACAGCTGAGATGGCTGAGCTGAGGTGGCAGATCTAAGGAGGGCTGATAGGGCCAAGGAGGGCCTGAGGAATATAGATTGTGAACAATGGATCTCTTTGCTACCTGTGGGACAAGGATGGGCAAAATCAGGCAGTGACATTGGGTTTGATATAACAGTTGCTTGCTCCTCTGATAATCCTGGCCTTTCTCTGCATGAATGCACTGTCTGTGTTGTTAGAATTCTGGCATTTCATTCACACTATTTGATTCAGGAACAAAGTGAAGACTTGAGTCTTTGCTTTGCTGCAGGAACAAACTCCTGGTATTTTGTTTGTGTGACAGAACCCTGACTGATGATGCTCCCCATTTCTACACTAATTCTTATATTATGTAACTTTTGGCACTGGTGCAAGAGACCTTTGCTTACAGCCTGCTAAGTTCAGTCCTGGCTGTGATTGTCTCTGGTCTGCTCTGAAATGTGTGGGCTGATATTTCAAGTGTGGCTACAGTTGGGAACAATGAGCTGTGATTTAAGGAACATTGCTCAGAAAAAGTCAAGATTCCTAAGGTATTGTCCTCCCTTCTAGCAGAGCATAATGCTTGGGTCAAGTAATTTCTGCATATGTGGTCAAGAAATATACAAATCTGTACCTATTTGATTGTAAAGGCAAAGGTATTACAAATTAAAGGCATGGAACTGAGCTGCACATATTTGGTCTGAACAACTACACCTTTGAGATTTAAATTTGCTTTTGTTTAAGTGAAAATATAAAGATGAAGGGACATGAAGCTGGTGAAGGGGCTGGAGCACAAGTCTTATGAGGAGCAGCTGAGGGAACTCAGTTGTTCCAGCCTGGAAAAAAACCCTCAAGGCTCACAGGGGACTTAATGGCTCTCTACAAGTACCTGAAAGGAGGTTGTAGTGAGGTGGGAGTCAGTCAAGAAGAAATGGCCTCAGGTTGCCATTTCCTGGGGCAGGAAGGTTTAGAAAGGGAGGTTTAGAATGAATATTAGAAAGAATTTTTTCACAGAAAGTGTTGTCAAACATTGGAGCAGGCTTTCCAGGGAAGTGATGAAGTTACCATCCCTGGAGATATTTGAAAGACATGAAGATGTGGCACTTAAGGACATGGTTATGATGGACTTGGCAGTGCTGAGTTGTACTTGATGACCCTTTCTGACAATAATGATTCTATGATTCTGTGAGAAAAGAGCTCTGTACTTTTCTTCCAAGGATCAAACAATAATGTATAGGAAAAGAGAAGGTCTCCAAGTAACCTCTCTGTGGTCTTGGATGAATGCACCCAATGCCAGGCATTTATGTTCATGAAGATACAGCACATTTTCTTATCCCACAGCTCACAGCTTCCTGGGATATGCCCAGGAAGGCTCGGGCTCAGCAATCAGCAAAAAAAAAGGACTGTGTAAGGGAAGTGCACTCTAGTATGGGACATTATTTTCTTTTTGTTTGCATCCCCAAGGGAGAGTCTGAACATTACATAGCTGTAATAGGGAGCAAAACCAAGTGTCATTTCAGTGACAGAAGTAATCCATGTGCACTAGAATGTCAGCTACCCACCAGTGTGAAACTTGATCAAAGACCTCTTCAAACAACTAAATTATTTAAACTGAGTTGAGTCTTACAGAGTAGGATGCTGACTAAAATGATTATACAGAGTATTTCTTTATTGTAGCATTCTTAGTTAAGCTGCTGTGCATTACCATCTCTTTCATTTGTATTATATTACTATTTAATATTATACTCTCAGCACTGAGTATCCCAAGGGATGAGTAGCATTAGGAGAAAACAACATGTGTAACCTCAAATGCTTGCACATAACCAGCACACCATGATGTTCAGTAACAGATCTAAAGCAATGGGGAAAGCATTTGGAACCGGAAGTCTGTGAAACATGGTTTGACCAAAAAATAGAAATTGTCTGAGATGATTTCCATATGCTTAAGATAAAAAAAATACCATGAGTGATTTGGATGACATACTAATGGATGCATGAACTTCTGCCTCTGAATAGTTATGTCTTTGTATTATACAACTGAGAAGCTATGACAGATAGTTGTGAATGGATGTAAGGGATAGTCAAATACTTGCCTGATTTAACAGCTGTGCTTTTTGAAGAAGAATATTCAAGGGTTGAAGGATATGACACACCTTTTCTTGGCTTGCCCTCTACAAAAAATATATATTAAAAAGCATCACAAAATATTCTGTTTTCTTGATAAATTTCTCATCTAACATAGGCATTCAGAATCAGATCCCTCTTCTTTACTGCCCAACTCATTTTCATAAAGATTTCTTTCATCTGATGGTAGAATGTCAAAACCATACCACTGAAAATATTGGTGCTTAAATCCAGAATCATAAAAAAGGAGTTAGAAAGCATGAAAACATAGTACTGGGGAGGATTTGCAGAGGCCAGTTAGTTCATTCTTTTGCTCTCAAATGATATTAAGCACAATGGGACCATTCCTGAAAGACATCTGTATGACTTTTAATTAAACCCACAGCTTCCCTAGGCAGCCTTCTCCAATGCCTGACTATGCAGTTGACTTGGAAAGCATGTTTGATGTGGGATTCATTTCATCACGCACGCAGCATTCTTCTCTGACCTCACTTCTGCAAGATGCCATTTCTGGCAACAGTCTTTTGCAGTAATAACAGTGGGAGAAGGCTGTGCTTGTGTTTGGGAACATATGGCACCTATATTTAGATCTAAAATGAGAGTCCTGTCTTGAAACAATGAGGTATGTTTCCCAGTTAAGCTTTAAACGACAAATCTCTTTCGTGCCAGAGCAGACGCCATCTCTGTTAGTACTTGTGGCCATGCAATTCCATCTCTTGGGACAGTTTTTACTATCACATGCATCACTGAATGAAAGGTGTTGCAGAAAAGCCCAGCAGGAAATACTGCTTTGGCCTCTAGGAGTTGAAGGATGTGGGTGTTCCAGACCCTGGTGACTGTCTCTACGAGATGCTGTGCTGTCTCCTGTGTCTGGAGCACCTATGATGAGAACTACCTCCACCTTCTGCAAAACCTGACTCATGATCATCTCTCCTCTATTCCCTTGGGGAATTCTTTAAGGAGGTACATATGGCACTGCAAGCATGACAGTTGTCATCCCAGGTGATAATTACAGAGACCAACAGCACTGAACAGAATGAATTCCTACAGACTGAGCCACTCCTGGGAACTGGAGACTGCTTCTCCCATGATGGTGATGCCTTAAGAGTTTAGGTTTTATATTTTTCAGATCTGGTATTGAATTAGTGTATAACTCTGAACTCCATACAGAGTATTAGTAAGCTCCCTTCACATTTTTGTCAGGTAAAACAATCCTTCCAGGCCTGAGAACCAAGGACACCTTTTGCTTCAAACCCCAAAAAGTATAAACAAAAGTGAATCAGGTGAGGAAGCAAACCCAGGGAATATGACTTCCTTACCTGAAGCTGTAATTGGACAATTAACCTCTGATATGCAAAAAGAACAAACTTATATCTATCTTAGAAACTGAGGACTGTCATCCCTCTGGGGTGTAGCCTCTGTGAGGCTTTTGCACTGCCCAAGGTGTATCTATGGAAGGCCTTTAATAAACACCTACTTTATTCTCACTCTGCCTAGCCTCTAGGTGGCCACTCCAAGGCATCAATGGCACACAAAGAAAAGTACGTGCTAGAGGAACTCTAATGAGCAGGGATGTCCATGAAGCTGGAGAGTCCCTGTCTTCTGTCCCTTTTCCTGTCTTTATCTCCTTTGTTTTGCTCTTCTCTGAAATTTCAGATGTCATTACAAAACCACAGATAAAGAAGTTAGAGTTACTAATGAGGGAATGATGTAAAAAGCTATTCCATTTCTCATTTACAGTGATGTAAGCTGAGAGCAGCTCCACTAAATTCAACACTGATCCAACAGAGACCAGAACTGGTAAGTTAGCATGAGTGGACAAACTGGAATGAGATTCCTTCTTGTGTTCTGGGCTTCTCTCACAGAAGCTGGTTTAAGTGAAGGGCAGCAGGTTTCCACATCCACTTCTCTCTGAGCTAAAACTGGGATCAAGAGACAAGAAAGACTAGGGAGATCTGCTAATTTGGTAGAAAGACAGAAAAGTTACAGGATCACAGATGATTTGTAAATGCTTTCCTTTATCCCAAACAGAGAATGAGTTTTCAGTATGAGCGGTTGATACGTGGATGCAGCAATAGCATGATAGTCTGATCTTAATTTGGTATATTTCTGTGCTAAACTGATTTGTAATGCAAACCTGAAGCCTGCTGCTGTGAAAATACACCAGCTAGGGTGGGGAGGCTAAATTCTGGGGTTTTTGATCGACAGCAATTTGCATCCCATTTGTGACCAAGAGGTAGGTCTGAGGCCTGACCTGAATGTGGCCCTGCTCTCTGGGGCAATGCTAATATATCTTTTTCACTACAGGGAAAAAGTTACATCTCGGTTGGAGTTTGCTTAACATACTTACAAATGTGTTTTCATGTGGGCTGAAAACATGAGCTGTGGCCATTGAAATACAAGCTATGGCATGGTGGCTGCTATAGTGCAGTGGCTGTTCACCCTCTCACATGTATTTGTGACTAGCAAACCCAGAGGTTCAGGACTATTTTCTTAACCCACTAGCTGCAGAACTCCCACTAAACTGAATGGAGTCATTCAGCTGAGTGCCAAGGCATTTCAGTGCTTGAAAGTGAACACCAAAGCGTTTGCATGCCTCCTGGTGTGCTGGCTGCTTTAATGGCAGAGCACAGACCTCCTTCTCCACTGCCCCTAAATCATGCCACTTTATTCCCTGGGTCGCCCAAGGATTCCTCTTCCGTGCTCTTTTGTGTGGATGTTCATTCACAATTTAAACATCACAAACTCGGTGACAATATCCTAACTAGGAATAGGCTGTTGGTACATTTCCAGGGTGCTGTATTGCACATGGGTCTGCTCTCATGAAAGAGAATTCAGCTGGAGAATAGGGGACTCAGTTCTAAAGCTCTAAAGCTGTCCTGAAATTAATGCCTTAGGTGACTTTATATTTTTATTGGGCAATGCTTTATGCAGCTCTGGCTTCTTATGACTCATCATCTTAAAAAATCCGTCCCCAATTCCTCTTTTTCTGAGAAGATCTGTATGCATTCCGCCTCAGGCTGCTGAGATGAGTAGCACAGCCTTCCTGGTTTTAGTAGTCTAAATTTCTCTAAAATTCTAAATTTCTCACATTTTCTGTAGGTATAGGAGAAGTTTTCTTCCTGTTCCTATATAAAATACGGAATGTACGTTATATGATATGTGAGATTTACATTTGAGCTAGTTTATAAATTAAGAGTTCTACTGTCATGAGTGAGAGCACTCAGTGTGCATAGAATTAAGTGCACAAGGCACAAATCTCATCCTGCCTACACATACCCAGGTTTCTCATAATCTCCTTTGATATGCTCTTGTAACTTTCTCTTGTATCTTCTTTTATAGTGTCTCATTAATTAAGAATAAAGACTTATTATCAAAAATAAAAAATTCCTACAGTTTCATGGAAGAATTTCTACAGTTTTATGGGATGACAACTGAGCAGCTGCTGAGGTAAAAAAAAAAAATCCTATTTCCCACTTATGTACCAGAATTACAATGTGCTGTTTGTTGGAGAAAAAAACTGCAACAAGTACAAGTAGCAATTCAGCTATTCCAGGAAATTCCTACTCATCCAAAATAAATCCTTCTCATAATATGGTATACCCATGGCAGATTACTGTTTAAAAAGTGCATCCAAATACATGAATGCAAAATTAAGATGACAGCTTGTTTTGGTCAATTTCTGAGACCTCTTTTGCTGTCTACAGATTTTCACATGAAAAGGACATTATTTTTAGTAGCTGTTCAGTTGCTTGAGCTGTTGATTTTTCCAGGAATGATGTGGTTAACTAACATCAATTGGTTGTACCTATCTTAAACCTCCAAAAGTGCAGACCAGCAAGAGCTGGCCCAATGTATCAAGAAGTTAGATTTAGAATTTTTATGGAAAGCAAGGTCAAGCAAACCCTCTTTCACAAAGGTAGAGTGAGTGCAAGTAGGTTTAAGATAATCTGAAGCTGGTGTAAAGGGGATCTAATTTGAAAAAAAACCTTTTAAAATCTGTGAATTTTGTTGGTAAATGCAAGTGAGTTCCTATATATATTACGGGGAGGAAAAAGGAATGAGAATTAAAGCAAGATGGATTTACCTCCACTGATTAGATATCAAAACTATCTGGCTAACAGGGATGGAGAGAGTTCCTGATATACTTGGGTTGCACCAGTCAAATTGCTTCATATAAGGTTTGCATAGATACAGCAGGGTTATATGGGGCTTGACATAAATCCAAAGTCATTTCAGGAGATACAAATTCAGGTGCAGGCTGAGGATGTTTCAAATGGCCAAAAGGCCTTTCAGTTCCCTCAGCAGCACTGCTTTCCAGGGTGAAGAGCAAGAGATTTTATGCATCAATAGCTGGAGTTAAGGTGCCTTCCAAGGCTCAGTCCAGAGCAGCCATCACCTCCTGCAGTGGGCTCAGACCTGGGCTGGGCTGAGCACACCCCTGGCAGGGTGCAGGTCTCCCTGCAGGCCCCAGGGGAAGCCTAGGACGAGAAGTGTCTCAAATGCACAATTCCTGGCAAAGCTGGGGTGGGCCTGTGGTGATGAACCAGGTGTGCAAACCAGAGGCTGCCTCCACCTCTGCCCAGTGCTCTCAGCAGGCAGTGGTGGGGAGCAGGAGGGCAGTGCCCCAGCCCAGAGCTGTACCTGACACCAGGAAGGATTCCCTCCAGCGCGGCAGTGACAGGGACCGGACACCGTTGGAGAAGCTCCCGCGGTAACCAGAGTGCCCGGCGACTTTCTGGACAAGAACCTTCCCACCTGTGTTGTCAATTATACCACTGCAAGGAAGAAACAAAGTGTCTGAGGGGAGAAACGCCACAGAAACCTTCAAAACCCTTCTACAGTGCAAGAGGTATGAAGTGATTCCTGTCACCTTTAAACCAGGGGTGGTGGTGGGGCTGGGATGTCACTACTAAGCCGGCTGCTAAGAAATATTTGTGCTCCTTCCACATAAAGAAGAGCAGTTTGTTGCAAAGTGCTGTCAGGATCTGTTTGCTCTTCCCACTGATCTGCTGGTCCTCTGTTTAAGCTTGACCTAGTTGCACACAAGGAAAAGCTACTGCCTTCTTTACAATTCCTGCAAGCTTGATTGAATGACTCAAGATAGAGGCAGAGGTTCTCAGAGGAGCTTTCAGGCCAAACACGTGACAGAATGTGTTTTCTTTGACACTCAGTGTGTGTTTTCTGCAAAAATCCAAGCACGTTTCTGACCTCAACCTGGAGTAAACTGGACACAATGTTGCTGGAAACTGTAGGAAACCTGGCAGACTCCAGGTGTGGTGCCCATCAAATGGTGTTTACCACACAGTGTAACATGTACCTCCAGACAAACAGGAATCCTGCGGTGTTTGCAGCCTGCTCTGGCATCACCAGGACAGCAGGTCAGCTGGGAACCAGCTGCAGGGGAATTGTAGGGCTGGCAGTAATGAGCAGGCAGGAAAATAAGTACTGGGCAGCAAGCAGGAATGAAGAGTATGTTAGAAGTCTATTTTGCTGTGGTAATTGTGAGAAGCTGCTGTTAAAATAAATGTATGGAGAAGAAATTCACTGTCTGTGGAATTGCAAGCTAACAAAGCCAAACCCAGCTGTCAAAAAAGAAAAAGTGAAGTCTTCGCTGTAACAATACAGCCAGCCAGGCTGCAGGGAGATTGCAGTTGCTACCAGTATTTTTTACCTTCCCTTTGGGACTAATTCTGCATGCCGAGACAATTCCCACTGTGCACCAGTATGTGGGGGGGGATTTGCGGCTGGAAAGCCTTTCCCTGGCAGTCAGGTCCGCAGCGAGGGCAGAGCTGCAGCCAGGAGATGGCAGCGCTGCGCACACAGCTCCTCAGCCTGGGCAAGGGGGGAAATCCCAAAGCCTTAACTCTCCCACTTTGCCCGAGATCCAGGCACTTCACAGAACTGGAAGCACAGCAGTAGCTCAAATAACTCCAAACTAAGGCAAGTTGTCAATGAGGCTTTAGAAGTTCTTGCTGCGTTTTTGGCTGGATGCATCCTGCCTGTCCATCCCAGCTCCAGCTGCAATGTGTTTTGGTTGTGCAGTTATTCTCCGTTAGAATTTTATGCACATTTTTGCATGGCTAATAAAACTCTGGAAAACTTTTGCTACAAAATTTATGTTACTCATTTCCTTGTGCAGTGTCCTTTTATGTAGCAGGAAAGCACATTACTCAGTCTTTGAAGTCAAGGACAATTAAATTCAAACCCAGAGAGCCAAACCAATCCCAGAAGTATGTGAGTTATATGTATTCATCACTGGTAATATGCCTATTTTTTCTGAAGATTTATTAGTTGTAGCAGCTCCATCTCTATCTTCCACTTGAATAATAATAGTACAATAGTAATTTGTTATGCATGAATGAGAGATCTGGAAATCTCAAGACACTTCTCCAAAAGTTGAGAAACTTCTTCAAACACAACTAATTTCTATAGGACTACAGGATTGACAGCACTTTGTAAGAATGGATCCATGCCATCACACATGGAATTTCTCTCAGGTTTTCTACAGCAGCCTGCAATCAAACCTACAAGTGGGAACTGTAAAGAATTTGAAAAATCAGAATCTCCCTGCACTGAATGACAATTTTATCTGAGTGCCTCACTCATTTCAACTCACTCACCTGTGAATTGCAGCATTGCAGACACTGGAGAAAGAAGCATAAATGTCTGTGCCATAAACACGGTGTTTTACATCTTGACATCCCGGAGGGCACTTTGCAATGAATTCTGGATTGATTATCTTCCCTGCCTTGACATCACAATCAATCTGGGGTACATCTGTGAGTGCAAAATCTTGGTCAAGTCAGATTGAATGCTTTCATGGCTGAGAGATCTTGTCATGAAACAGTAAGTGAGTGACAGGGATGCCCTCCTCCCAAGCCATCATATCAATGGTTTTGGGATACAAGACATCTGTGTCTTCTCCATCTACAGCATAACACATAATAACCCCTATGCCAAGGGACGTGGCAGTCACTAAGGACAGAATAAGGAGGCCTCTGGGTATTTCTGACCTTCAGTGTTTGCTTCTCTGAAGGAAATATCTGTTATGACACTTGGCTGGAGAGAGAAAGAAGTGTAGTCACCCAGCCTGTGGTTAACACGTGGGAAGGAGGGGGTGGGGATGCTTCCCAAGCCTCCCACTGTGCTCATGTAGCTCCATTCCATCTTTACGCCAGGCTGAAGTCACAGCCCATTATCTTGCCCTTAATTTTTAAAACTTTCTGCTGGCTACAGTTTACTTTGAACAAGGGATTTAAGTGTGTGTTTACAACCTCGCAGCAGGCTTGCTTGTCAGCTACATGAGCAAAATAATCTGTGGACAGAACTGCTCCTGCAGCAGAACAGCTGAAGTTAAACATGCCAGTGCAGAGAGCTGCACCACTTGTCTCACACCAATCAGCTACATGTGCTTTGTGTTACAGCTGGTCCATTTCACTTATTTATTTCTCTCTCTCTCTGTGAAAACCTTAGTGCTTGCTTTGATCCTTGTGGGGTACCTAATGACCTATGAAGACACATTTTAGCAGTGAATTACAAAATTTTCCCTTTATAAATGTTAAGTGCCATACACTTTATTCAATGATTTCTTTTCAATTAAAGAATCTTTTTGCTAACATATAATGCTATTGACTCCAGACAATCGTGGAGAGTTACCAGAATATAATCTTACTTTGCACCATTCTTATGCACTGGACATGTCTGCTGTAAAACAGCCCAAAATTCTACTGAGACCACTTACATAGCTTAGCCTTTTTTGTCTTCTTTGTGGCTTCCTTGGCTGTGTATGTACACGTAAGAAACACACCTAGAACAAATAAACATAGTATCAGGAAAAAGGTGGACTATCAACATCAGTCACCACAAGCTCCTCTGCATGAGATTTCTCAAATTTGAATCAACAGGTTGAAAACCTGAAATAAGAATATTTTCAGCCACATTTAGGTTTCTACTTGGTGGTTAACTTTGCAGTCAAGATGTCATCTGCTGTGGGGAAATTCTCTGAAGGGGATTGAAGATCAGTTCAGTTCACACATTCATCTATGCAACTCACTATCTCAAGATGCCATGGAGTCCATGTGGTCCAGAAAACCACAAAAACATTTCCACAAGCAGTGGGAACTCTTTGTAATTGGTGCAATATGGATGCTAATGAAACAATGTATTCTGTGCAAAAAGCAACTGGGAATTTTGGGAGCCAAAAATTCTTCTTAATAACCATTTGGGAAGGTTTTTCTGTAATTTTGTGTTGTGACATTTCACTCATTGGTGGCAGCAGGTGAGGGGTACTGGGCAGCATTAGAGAGTGTGTGGGGTTCTAGGGTGGCATGTCCCAGCAAGGGCACCCATTTTCTTCAGTGAGCAGGATTATGGTTTGAAAAGTGTAAAAGAGACATATGCTGTTACTTTAAAAGTTACATCCCAATATATGCCTGTAGCTTACCATGTTATGTTTACTTACTAAGTGATAACATGCAAAATCTCTTTATTCTCTGTGCTTATCTTACAAGCATTGTATTATGGGTAATTGATAACTTCATCACAAATATCTTGACTTTCCTGTTCACCTTTCCCTTCTCTGAGCTTTCAAAGGGAATTGAAACTCTCTGTGATGTGTCAGCTGATCTTCTTATCCTGTGTTAAACTAATCTTACTAGAATATGCAGCAGAAGTAATTTCCTTCTTTCCTGCTCTTCTCTCCCTAGACTGATTGCAGAGAGTTTGTAGACTTAATCACACCTAGAACTTGCTCAAAAGTTAAAGCAGTCTCACACTGTCTGAGATGACAGTGCAGAGGTGCAGTATTTGGGCCTTTTGTCACCAATGCAGTTGTGTAACCATGGCAAAATTGTAGTTAGTTAAGAAAAAAAGGAATGCATGAGTGGAAAATAAAGGGCAATAACTCAACTACTTGGAATGTTGCAGCACAATCTAATGTGGGGAAAGTAATCTGGTAATTTATGTAGAAGAACTACATAGATTGCTGTAATGTGAACTAAGAACAACTGTCCTGACAGACTTGAGGATAACAGCTAGAGGGAATTTTGCCTGGGAATGTCACAACCAGAGTGTTCATGTAAGATGAATTGCAAGTTCTGGAGTTCCTACATGTTCCCAAAAAGTGAGATCCTGTCTGACTGCCAGGGGAAAGAAAATAAGACACATTTATAACCTTTTGGTACCATCTTGTTCATGGAAAGAAGAAGAACAGGGAGCATTGAAAAAGCTGATTTTTCTTTAGAGGGAATCTTTACATTACAGACACTTTTCAGGCCCACCTGATATGGACTGCATATATTGGAAATGTCTGTGAGTAATGAATATTTTTTTCTATGCCAAAGACAAGAAATTTGTGTAGCCCATTTCTGAGAAGCTGTGCCAAGGCTTACACCTGCCACTGAGAGCTTCATCAGCCATGGAGTCCAAAGGGAAGAGAAACAGTCAGCAGCCACTGGACATCCAGGATGGGAGAATACAGACCCTACAAATCGCAGCACATCAGCTGTACTTACCAAAGAAGGTTGCAATGACTGTGGCCCTCATGGTGAGTGAAGCAAAATCTGGATGTGTCACTAAGGAGCACTGAAAAGGAAAAGAGGAGTTCATCAGGCTGCATTTGGAGGTAAGGCAGATGACACTGAAATGGTGGGGGCAGAGGGACTGTGTGCTCTTCTTTAACCTTTCACAGTCCTCACATGCTGCATCCTCTATGACACTTTTTAAAGAACAACTGATATCCCCAGGGGAGGTGATGTTTGGGCTATCACACTCCCATGGACTAATTTTTAATTCTCTCCAAAATTTGTCTTTTGCTCCAGAAACCAAGATTTCACATACTTATTTCAGAAGCCAGGGTCAGGAGAGGGCAAGGTGGGCATGGACATGTTTTGACATCTATTCAAATCTGTTCACTGCTCTTCTAAGAAATAATCAAAGAATTGTCCTTTCTGCAGATCAAAGCACACCAGGTAATCTCACATAGATAAGGGGAACATAAATCCATTTACTCCTGAAAGAAGTTGCATGAAGTATTTTGCAATTGTTCCATCATTTGTGAGCCAAATTACTGGTTTCTTTCCTTTTCTGAGGATGTGTATGTGTGTACTTACATGTGAGCACCTGAGATTAAGAGGATTCTGTCAGAACATCTGGAAAACATTTTTTCTGGGTCTGCATACATGGTTTATGACCCCCGCCATCCCTGAAGCTCTTGGCCAGGCTACAAGAATTCAAACTTATCAGAAATAACCCCTCTCAGCCCCTCCTGGGCATCATCTGCTGCTTTTGCTATTATTTCATGATTGTGGAGAGAATCCTGTGTTGGGGACTCATAGTTAATCATAGTCATTAAAGTACTACATAATGTCTGACAAATTGAAAGGGAGAATATCAATGATCAAAATAAACTTGATCTTCAGAGAAAACTTATTACATGCTTACAAGTGGAAAGATTTGTTAAAAATAAAAGAGCTAGCTATGAAGAAAGAAAATAGGAATGTTAAATAACAATGCTAAAGCTGGTTATGACCAGGGAAAGCAAGATATCTGCTTCCTGGAAAAATGGCAGATTTCATCTGATTTCACATAGCAATTCATATACTCAGAAGCAGGGCTGTGGTAACCCCTGAAAGAAATTTAGAGAACAAGGAAGATAGAAGAGAGTAAGAGAGAAAAAAAATCAGCATTCTGTCTTCATATAAAATGTTTCCATATTTTTACTTTAATTGCTCTTCTTTTTCAAGCAAGCCACATGCTATGAGCGAGGATGACTAAAACAGTATGCTAATCTAAACTGAGTTCAGCCAGTTCTGGCTCTATATAATTTATAACTTTTTTTACATAGAGCAGATCCACCTCTGATTTTTGCTCCTGCACTGCAGTTGGAGAGCTTCAAGTGCCAGGACAAACTAACAGTGTCACTTCCTAACAGCACAATGTCTATCCTTGGTGATATCCCTGTGAAAGGTTCCTGCTAGGCTGCTAAAGCTGAAAGTGGCAGAGGTTTCTCAGAAGCCACAGAACTGAATCTAGGGGACATGGAAGTGGCTCAGCACAGTCACTGTGCCTTTCTGAAGAACGTGGGCAGTGCAGTGGGGGTGACCCCAGGCTGTGCAAGCCATATCAGCAAGAGCAGATAAGTGGTGATATTCTGCTCTGGTGGTTAGCTTCTATTAAAAAGAGTTGCCCATCTTTTGGAACAAAAATCCCTTTTAAGCATTTACTGAAGTTTGTTTCTACTGTGAAGCTGTTAAAAGAAATAGCACCAAGATGTAGAAGAGTGCTCAGAGAAACTTAGCTCAGATGCTTTTCTCCTCCCTTCTACGTTTCAACCCACTAACACATCAGAGGTATCAAACAATTGCTCCCCTTCAATGAATTCTCACTTTAGGCCAATCACAGAAAAAGAAGAGGCAGAATAAGAGTTGCAATGCATTTGCAGAACTACCATGCACCATTAAAGATTGTACTGACACTGGCTTAGACTTTGCAAAAGATATCTTAATATGAGCATTCCCAAAATTTGCATTGAATAAATTCAGCATTGGCATTTTTATTTAAAGTCAAAGAGATTTGTGTGAATTTTTCCTGGCAGTATTTGGCTTGGTGCTGAGATGTTTTTCATCACCAGCTTAATTACAGTAGAAGAAGTCTGAGATGGTAAAGCATCCATGTAAAGTCTGGCTTCATGGGTGGGCTGCTGTGGGGGGAGAGTCCAACAGTGCCTAACTTTTCCTGTCTTACAAAACATGTAACCACCCTTGTATCACCAGGGCTGCACAAGACTTCCCACTGCTTCCTGAAGGCCCTGCTGTCCCCAGCCCTGCTGTCCCCAGGGCATGGCCAGCCACCCCAGGAGCCACCCCAGTCCCCTTGGGTATCAGAACCCTAGGCTTGGCTGCAGTTGCATTTTCTGCCTAGTTGGCTGGTGGGAATTTCTCTTCGAGGCAACAGAAAGTGGGCTTTTGTTCCTAAATTATTATGAATTCACTGTGGAAAGAAGCCAGTAAATCTAAAAGGATTTAAGACTTAAAGGCTGTCAGGGGTTCAGCAGAGTTCAGCAGATCCCTTAGCCTGCAATAGCAGATGTTTATCAATAAGAAAGATACTGGAAGCATTTAGACAAGGCTGTTAGATTTACTTAACAGCTTTGTTGTCGCAGCTAAACCGAAAAACATCCTATTGTGGACTCTGTATCTGCGTTAGTGCTAACATCCTCATGGAAATAAATTATAATAGTAAAGAAAATTGGTTTTGCCACTATAATAGTTTCTACTATATTTCTACTAGATTTTGCCACTATAATAATTTCTGCATATCAGGAGAAATGCACAGACATCCCCTGACACAGCCCTGGTGACAGTACTCCAGGGGGTGGTCCTGGCCTTCAGACCCTGGGCTGTCACATGGGGAAATGCACAGGAGGATTTACATTGCTGCCTATTAAGTATCAAGCACAGAAGCTCCAGGCTTTCTGTAGTGGGAATCTGTGTGCATTCATTGTTTTTGGGGCCTAGGGTGTCCCCTGATTTAAGCTGTGTGAGATCTCCTACACCGTGCACTGGCGTGGCATCTGCTCCTTCACACTGCTAAAGGGAGCAACAGCTTGGAAAAAAACAGTGGGTTTTTTTGTTTCTCTGGGAAGGAAAGGGGAAGCAGGGCTCCAATCCATACTTACAACAGACTTTTTTAGTCTGTGTAGATCCACTGACAGGTTTGGGGATGTTTTATCTGTAGATAAAGAATGACACTTTGCTATTAAATACGAAGCTGTACTTCCTTTGTTGCTTTAAAAAATGAATAGATTGCATTAAAACAAACTGAAAAGTTTCTACTTTGTACTAGTCTGGAACATGAGTTTTGCTGAGACTTCTCCTAATCAGATTTCTGTTGAGGCAGTATTTACAGTCTCAGTCAGAACTGGGAGGTAGTGACTACACACTATTAAATCTCCTAAACTGTATGCTGGATCTCTGTTTATCAGAGTACCTTTTCCCATCTGAATCTTTCAGACTGTCATAACAGAAGTTACCTTTATGCCAGAGAAGCTATTACATATGCATTACATTAGCACATGCTTCAATTCCTGCTATGTACAAATGTAGTAAGAAGTATCTCCTTCAGTGTTTCACAGTGCAGCTGATATTTTACCTTTTAAAATAAAAACCTTATTTGAAGGAACATTGATTACTTTTTCCTGACCACAAACACTTGAAAACTCTTGAATGTTAGTGAAGAGACAGAATTAGCAAGCTATTCTTTCTGTGTATAAAGTAGGATTTTTTATACTGACCTTTTATTAGCAACTTGACTTTTATAAAGATCTGAGAGAGCTGCTACATACTACAAACAAACAGATGGTTTAAATGCACATAATTGTCACTGTATGGCAAACTGCAATATTTTCTGGAGGAAGTGCAGATTATAAGTCCTTGATTTTTGGTGTCAGGCACTGCTGTCCGTTCCATGTGCAAGCTGAAATTCTTTGCTAGTGCCATGTGCTTTGCCTCTGCAGGAGTAAGCAGTTTATCTCCTGTAATCTCCTGTGCAACAGAAATTAATTTGTATACTCTCTTTGTACCACAATAGTGTGTGTCATTGTTTCCCTTTTCAAGGGGTTCTAATATCTCAGCAACACTGGCACCATAAAGAAAAACAGAAGTGGATTTGTCTGAAATCTATTTGAGCAAGTAGCGTGGAGTTAGCAGCAGGATCTCTAAGCACTGTGGGTTGAGTTAAATATGTGCCCTTTCTGGGAAAATCAAGTGGGCTTGGTGTAGGTGTGAGTAAACTGGTTCTGATAAACAAGAGCTGATCATCATCTTCGAGAGGAAAACATTTCAGATTTGTTTTTTGTTGTTGTTGTCGCTTTTGAATTTTTTTACATTATTGTTTAACCCTTTCTTTGTTGCATGCTCATACTCTGTACCCATGGTATTGCACCTTGTTTGGCAGTGCAAGAACTGTTTGTTTTGGAGCAGACAAGGTGATATGAGTAGCACTTGCCACATGTGATTTAGTTTCACCCCCTTTCTTGTCAGAGGGATGAAGTTATGTACCCTCAGTGCACTGCATTGCTCTGAAAGTCTGTACATTAAAAAAAGTATTTAAGTGGCTGTTTTTTGAAAAACTGGAGGTCCTGAGTTTTGCTGAGACAGAAAGGTTGAATTGATAGCTATAGTTCATTATGGAGGCTTAGACTGACCTGTAGGTGTACCAGGCCAGGTCACAAAATGCAAGATCCAAGGTGCTGTTTTGTGAGGTGAGCTTGTCTGCATGGGAGAATAGACTTTACTCTTTGTGTGGTCTGAAATAGAATATATGCATCCAGGAATTTAAAAATATCATAGACTTCATCACCTGCTGCTATAAGAAAAGGTGAGTGAACGCTCACCTTTCATATTTCTTCTGTGATGAGGAAAACATGGGTCCAAATTCCCTGAGGCCATGGACAGTTATCCCTGATTAAGGGTTCTCACCACTTGCTTCTTATGACAAGAGTTTGATGGCTGCCACATAATGTTTTACATGGTGCCTGCTGTGCTTTGTGAGGTTTCTGACTCTCAAGAGGGCTGTGGGGGCTGCTGGCAGCCAGTACCTCTTGTGGGGCACCTGCCAAGTCACTCTCAAGTCACTGAAGTGAGGTATGGGTGGATTCAGAGGTCTAAATTCTACCCAAGTTGCACCTTGGGCACAGGAGTAATTTTTTTTTGAGGTGGTTGAACAAATGTTTATATGCAGGTTGGCAAGAGGAATTTAGTTCAAAATAGCTCTCATTCAGGTAGGTATAATGAAGAGATGATATACCTAAAAACTTAGAGACACATAGAAACATGTAAGCAGCCCTGCAGTACTCATTTTGTGTTCATGCAATGCGCTGAAATTAAAACATAAGTTTGAAGTAACAGTGATGATGACTTCTCTGCTTTCCACAGAGCTCTTTCAGAAGAAGGTAATTTATTTAAGACTAGAGTGTGATTTAACTTGCCTAAATAAAACTGCAATGATTATACATTTTCATCTGTCTTAGCAAGAAAACCATCAATTATGTTGGTCTGACCTGCCCCTTCCAGCAAAGGAAGAGATACATTTAGAATATGTCACCCACCCACAGAGAAAATATAATTTGGACTGTCTGGATTATGATTTCTTTGGAGGCCATTACACTGTACTTTCCTGGTTTCTGCTAATGTATTATGCTTTAATTTTTCATTTTGATGCACAGATTTCATGCCTCATTGGGAATTGCTGTTTGCTTAAACCTGTGAATCCCTGTCCAGAAAACTTCCTCCCTCTGTTCTCCTCCCCACCATGGCTTTTGTCTGCTCACGTATCTGCTCCTCTCACTCTCAGGGAAACTTTTTCTACTTTTCTAGTTTGACTATTACTTCTGCTTAACAACATTCAGACCCCAACCAGGTGCCATCAATCTCTGGCACTGCAATTTTCCCAAGAAATAGAGGGCAGAGGAAAGTACTTGCAATTCAGCAGTGCCGGAGGGCTGTGCTAGCTTTGTAGCATGAGATTTGTGGCCACATTTCTTTCCTTTTCTCTCTCTCTCTTTTTTTTTTTCTTTTAGAAAATGTGCCATTTTCTATTTCCAACAAATGGTTTAAACAAGTCAAAGTGACTTTTTAAAGTGCAATACATGGTTTCTCAGATTGGATGCACAATAAAGAGCACTGAGTAACCATGCTATTGTGCTGCCTGCAAACTAAGAATTAGAGTCGTGTGTCAGAATTCCCCTGAAGGTACATATTTAGTCTAAAAGCAAGGAATTTCTGTTAAAGGCACTGAAAAAACTGCACATAACCCTGGGGATGGTTTTGGAATTTCTGTAGCATGTTCAAACAAAACAACATTTTTTTTTTCAGGTGGAAACTTAGAAGCAGAAATTTTGAGAAACTGTAGGATGTTTACTCTCTGCTTAAAGCTACACATAACCCTTTGCTACAACAGTGAATTATATGTCTAGATCAAAAGCCAAACTCATCCTTGAGCATGCTAGTAAATTTATAAAACAGCTCACAGAAAACTTTTATTGATCCAGTATCTCCTACAGTTTGTATTACTGTAGTGATACAGTAATAGTGATGTCCCATGCCAAAGCCAAGGACTGGTTGGATAAGGATTATGAAAACATTTGTAATTAAACAAAACCAAAAAACAACAAGAAACCTGGAACTACCCTGGCATTGAGCACTTGTTTGAAGTAAGGTAGGAAGTGATGAAATTCATTTATGTCTAGTAATGACAACTTGATCAAGGAAGCATCTTTCACAAAAGGTCTTCAGCAAATCAGGAAGCATGGGAATGCTGTAGAAAGCATTTTGAAAAGCTAAGCTGAAATTCAGTTCTGTGGTGGAAACCAGTAAACTGAAGTTAAGAAATTAGTTTCAATTTTGCAGTCTCTTAAAAATTATAGTCTTGTGCTCTTTGCACTGCAAAACATTTTCCCTTTTATATTTTGTACTTTTCAAAAAATATTATTTTTTCCTAACTGCATTACTTCGGTTTGGAAATGTTTTCTCCAAGTCTTCTCAGTTAAATATCTTTCTGATACCTTTAGTTTAGAAAAAAAACAAACAGCCCTGTGCAACAAGGGAGGTTGCTACCAAAGGCAAAGCAGAAACAACCCCAAACCACCTTCTGTCCCTCATTCATCTTGTACTGCTGCTTTGTTGGGACCTCCCAATGGCTTGCCTCCTTGCAGGGCCAGCTGCTGAGGGCCAGCATGCTCAGCCCCGCATCCCAGGACATTCTGCAAGGCCACACTGCCCTTGGCCCTCCCCAGGCCGTGGTCACTCATTGCTGCTTTGGCTTTGCTACAGACTGCTCCAGCTGTGTCCTCCCAGCTCCTCTGCAGCCCACTGCAACCCAACAGGGGCGCTCAGGCTGATGCCTCTCACCTGATGGGGCTGTTCTGGGAGCAGTTTGAAAACCCTGGACCTGTGAGTGGCATTTCCATTTTTTGATGACTGAAGAAGACATCTCAGGGCTCCAAGCTGCTCTTGGGAGGAAAGGGAGCTATGGACTGGAACGAGTGCCAGCATTATAAATGAGGCTATTAGGGGTTGTGCTGCTTTCCTGGAGACGTGCTGTTGGTGGAGGTGCTGGTGAGAGACACGACACGGTGAGGGCCAAGCTGTGCAGCCTTATGGCATGTGTGTGCTGGCAGCACTGGGCTCTCTAACATATGGGGCATGTGGACAACATGAGGAATAGCTCAGCTTTCAAAACTACATTCCTCAGGATCTGAGTGCCCTGGAGGGGAAATGAAAAGCTAGAAAACAGGGTGGCAGAGAAAGTGGCCTTCAGAGCCCAGTCCTAGATACTGTGACAGTGTAGGTGCAGCCAGAAATTGCTGAGAAATGTGTCTCAGAACCAGGCTAACACTCTTTTACTAATTTTGCATATTAGAGTATTTAATATGCAAAAGCCTGCTGTTTTGCATAGAGGTGGATCACAGGATTCTGTTTCTGAGAGACCAAGATCAAAAAGGGAAACCACGTGGACTTGGAGCAGGAACTTGTAATTTGTGGTCTTTTGTTTTGAAAACAAACGAAGCCTACAGTCCTCAGTATTGCATAATCTACTTCCATGCTCAGGAATTTTGAACTTTGGCTTTAGGAGATTACCATATGAGCTTCTACTTCAAATCTAATTATTGCCTAACCTATGTATTTATTTCTACATACAGATTTCACCAACAGGAATAGAAGATGTAGACCACAGAAGACTGAGTTTCTGTGCCAAATTACCACCTATTTTGAGATGCAGTTTGGTGGAAAGGCTTTCTCCAAAACAGGGTGCAAGTAGGCTTTTATGATTTATGTGGTGTCAGTATTTGCCCTTAAGACATTTGTACAAAGTTACTCCGTTGGAGCCGCTCTAAACTTCTCTAACCTCTTACCCCCTCATCTGGACACTCCTCTCCTTCCTGAGCAGCCTCATTTTCATACAGCCTCTTTCCTTCTGTGCTTCATGTCCTAAAACTTCTTCAACCAAGCCCAGAAGGACAAAATTTTCAAGTGTTGAAGAAGCATTGCAGAAGAGGTGAGAAGGATAGGCTCCCAAGGCAAGCAGGATGGATTCCCGTCATCCTCAGCTGGATGGCAGCTGTGAAAATACCCCTGTAGTCAGGGAGTCCTTACCCTTTTGTAGCTCTGACTCACTGAAGTTGTCCACAGCCAGAATACACAGCCCTGCTGCCAGCTTTCCTCTATGTCTCACCCCTGTTCTATGGGCTGAAGGGTAAGTGATGTATTTGGGGGAAACAAGAAAGAATGGAGCCTTCTGAGTCCCTAAAGGAACCTGGCAGGGAGATCGAGAGGCACAGACATGGCCGTGTCCAAACTTCCCTGTAAATGAGTGGTTTTTGAGAGGTAAAAATTTCCACAGTTTTGTGTACAAGCCTGAAGGTGTTGGAAATCCCCAGATCATCCTGGTGGGGACATTAAAGGATTGCATGAATCTACACAAGAACATTCAGAATCTTCCCAAAAATTTTGGCGCATGTGTTCCTGTCACTTGGCAATTCTGTGCCTTTTTCATATGAAACAAGCTGCCAGATGAAGGGCTGCTGGCTGCTGTGTTACATGTGCTATATTTACAAAAATATTTTATAAGGTGATAGGCTGAGCAACAGTTTGCAAGTGCAAGGTGAATGTATTTTTTATATCTGTGTCTGTGGGATGTTCAGTGGAACGAGGCACATTAAGGATAACTGACACAGATTGTGTTCTTAATGTGCCACTGACCTCTTAATGCACTCTGAAGTTCTGGAGATAAAGCAAAGATAGGATGGACTTCATGGGTGCTAGAATGTCTGTTCAGCCACTACAGCAAGACTGATGTTAAGAACTGCTTAAATCTAGATAATTTGAATGGACCAGAGATGGTTATAAACACTCTTCTGAATAGGAATGTGTTTCCAATTCGGGAAATGAGATATAGACTTGGGTGCTCTGCTTAAAAAGGGAAGGAAAAAGCTGCAGATAATGGGGTCTTTTTTGTTTTTGGGTTTTGGTTTTGTTTATTTTTTGTTTGGTTGTTTTTTTAAATTAAAATGAATTTTCATGAGAAATATTGATGCTTCCAAGCCGCTGGGAAAATTACTTTCTGATCAGCATTTTCTGGTTTGTTGTTTTTTTTTTTTTTTTTCAGGCCTCAGCCACTGAAAAATGAGCCCAAAGAGGAAAGGCAGCCCAAGGCAACCCAGCTAAGTCCTGCTGGAGAGGAGAACAAGAAGATGGCAAGAGAGCTGAGGGTGAGCTGGCTGCAGAAGGAGGGAATGGGCTCTGTTCTCTGCTGGCAGGGCACCTGCAGAGGATGTGGTAGCAGCCCTCAGACAGCACTAAATGTAGAGCTGCCCCAGAACAGAGTTAGATGCAGAATGTTTGCAGAGCCAGAGCAAATACTTGGGTAGCTAGCCCATGAGTGCCATGCTGCCAGGACTGCCCAAGCCTGGCAGCTCGCGGTGTTTGCATGGGGCAGCTACACCCACACAGGCTGCAGTCACAGCCGGCCAGTACAGCCACCCCACAGGCACCCTTGGAGCCTACAGAATTTCAGTAGATCCTGACTTCTCTATGGGCCACAGTGCTGGAAGAAAAGTTCATCAGTTCATCAAGCTCCTGTTGTATCTGAACAGGCCCCTTCACATCCCTCCTTTTGCATCAGCTTGCTTTCCACCGGACACCATCACAAAGCACTTTTACTCCTGCCCGGGCTCACAGCGCGGCCTGCAGCCCCTGTGGGCTGGGAGAGTTCACAAGGGCGGCGCAGGCTCTGGCAAGGCAGACAGGCAGAGTTTAACTTCCTAACAGATACAATCAAAACAGCCACAGATTTTCTGGGCATTTCTGCGCCTTTCTGAGCCTCTCGTGTGGCAGCGGGAAGCTGTGCTGCCTGTGCAGATTTACCCAGGTTTTCCAAGAGGGAAAAATGTGCAGCAAATAAAGGAACCGGGATGCAAAAGAGTGGCAGCTGCTTTAGGACTGTTAGAGAGGCTCTTTTATGGACGAATGAACCGTCAATTTGTAGTAAGACATTGTTTTCTAAACATAGCATGAAAACTGTTATCTTGCCTGGCTGGTCATTAGAAGAGAGATAATTATAGTCCCTGTGCGACAGCCGGGCCCAGAACAGGGCCTGCATTGTCCCGGTCCCAGCTGAGCACAGGCACAGGCTCCCCAGGCAGCGCTGGGACAAGGGGGCTCCTTGTGCCCCGGCAAGTTCAAAAGAGGAATTGAAGTGCTCTAAGTAGGTGTTAAGCACCTATTTCTCTCTCCGACTCCGGACTTAAAAATCTGCTCCACAAGAGAAAGATATGCAGGGCAGATCTGCAACTACTGTAGCTGCATCCCCCCTGCTTTTTGTACAATACATGCTATGATTATTTTTTTCTTTTATTAAAAAAAAAAAATCAAAGCCCAAAACATCAGTTTTGTGGTTCTATGTTTCTGTTTTTCAACACAGATTAATGGAATCTGTATGATGGACAAATTCTCAGAAGGAAGGACATATTATATGTTCAGTGTCCACTTCCTGAGCCCTGAATGAGAAACCTAAACCTCAGGTGATGCTGCAGCAGGCTGGAGGAGTCCTGGTGTGTACCCAGAGCTTCAGGGGACCAGGGCATCTCTCCAGGACTGCCAGGAAATTCCAGACTTTTGTTTTTCATTACCCATGCAGAAAAGACCCTGCCACCCCAGCCAATTGCAATGGGCCAGCACACACCTCGCTGCCCCCACTATAGGGGCAGTTCATGGCTACAAGTGCCACTGCACTGTTTTTTTCAGGAATACAGTCAGAGTTGCAGGTAGAAAACTGAGTTATCACTTTTTCTTGCTCATTTCAACCAGGTGCCTTAAATGACTTACCTATCAACACTTAAACTGAAAGAGAGTAGGTTTAGATTAGATATTAGGAAGAAATTCTTCACTGTGAGGGTGCTGAGGCACTGCCACAGCTTGGCCAGAGAAGTTGTGGATGTCATGTGAAAGGTTTTCTGACTAGAGCTTTATTTGTGGCTCAGAGAGGGAAAGGGAAAAGTTGAAAATTCTCCAGGCAGACCAGATACAGTCAAGTTTTTGATGCCATTGTTACAAAAACATTGGTTTTATTTTTAGCAATGTTTTCTAAGAAGCAATGGCCAGAAATAATAAATAATTCCGATATTTCACATGAAGTAATTGGCCTGGTTTTCAGCTTCTGTGTTCACACTGTGGCTCAGGTACTGCCCTTTTAGAAGTACTCCAATTAATTTTGACCTAAAAGAGTGTAATAATTAAATTCCTACTTCTTCTGTGAAAGTAAGTAACTAGGTGAAAAGGGAACATCTTGTTAATGTCTCATCTAAAGGAAAGGCTTTTGTAGGATCTTATCCTTATTAGATAAAAGAGAATCCAAGAGGACTATCTTTCTTGCATTCCAAGTGTGAGGAAACCTGGTGTAGCTAGTAAAACTACTTGGTTCAACCAGTCAGTGGTAAGTGCTGCAATTAGACCACTAGGGAAAGTAGTGTCTTACATTAAGTAAAGGTAGGAGCAATTAAAGACCAAGTTAAGAACATAATATTACTATTACAGTGGAAACACAGTATTGGCAGGACATTCAAAATATCTTCTTAAAAAAATACTTTTTATGTACTGAAAACCTGAAAAACAGGAAGTCCTTTTTGTCATCCCAGTGAGAACAACCCCAGCAACTCAAAGCATTGAGTAAAACATGCAAGCAAAGTAAGTCTGTTTAATATAAGACACTAACTTAGTATTTGAAAATCAATGTGTTTGTAATGCAGTTATTTTTGCTTGAGTTCTCTTTGCATCTCTGAAGGAGACCAGTCTTACAGCCACGATGTCATTCAAGGGATGAACTGAGTAAAGTCTGAGGAATATGGTAACACAGAAAAACGTAGATTTTCTTTGAGTGTAGACAAATGCAAAGTGTTTTTAACTTCAGGGTGTATGTAGGAAAACACAAGCTATAAACATATCCAACTCCATGGCTTTTCTCAGTAAAATGTATTTTAAAAGACATCTAAACAAAATTTTCTCGGTGTGTGTTTTCTTGTTTTGATGTTTTGTTTAAATTTTGGAGAGGTTAGAGAAAAAAACAGTGTGCTCTAAGGAGGACTTGCCTCTGTAATGTGTAATTTTCCTTTTGCTCTGAATGTGGTGTAGTTCCCATAAACTCTAGGAACAGAATATTAACTAGAGTTGATATTTAGCTTGGGGCATTTGGTTCATGTTTGTACTGGTTGGAGAGAAATCACATTTTGAAGAGACTTATCAAGACTCTAATCTCTGCAGAGAGCTGAGTGGCTGTGGCAGGCTTGACAATGCTATTCATGTTTGGAGCCTCGCCACCAAAACAAGCACTCAGCACAAAAGGATGTATGGAGTCCAGGCTACTGTACTGTTCATACTCTGCATCTATCCATTACTAAGAGAGTTCACACCACAGAAACACACATCCCTGGAATAATACCATTTTCCACTCTGTGCCTTGGAGATTAGTGTTCCCCAGTGTCAGGTAGTGTTTATTAAGGGTACAACACACATCTTCCTATTGATTAAAAAGAGTTGGTGAAAAAGTCTTGAAACCAAAACAGTTTTAAACTGAGGAACAAGTTGCATTGTCTACCACAAACTATTTGAACAGAAGGCTTGAATAAATGTCTATTGGTGTGTGGCTTATATACAGCATTCTTTATCACATAGTTAAGCCCTTGCTGTTCAGGCAGTGAGTATATGTGTCCACTTTAACAGCAGGGGCTTAATGCTTTCATAAATACTTTATGAAGTATATATGAGTAAAGTACAGTTTCATTCTACATTTATATCTTCATCTTCTTAGGTCTTTGATCCTAAGCACACAGATGGAATGCTAAATAAAACATTATGTCCCTACAGTTTCTCAGCACTGAAAATATTTAACTATTATCAACAGGCAAAAAACACAACTTCCCCCTCTCCCCCCTAAATAAATATAGTAGAAAAACAACATCAGAATTACCTTGCTGGAGGTGTGCAACTTTTTATTCCTTTTCTCCACACAGTATGAAAGTGGGTTTTTTTCCAAGCTTTTCTGTATCCCAAACTCCAGCCAACATTATTCTAGAGAAGGAGAGGCAGGCAGCAGAGGGAGGCCTGGACACCTTTTTTCTTTCAGAGAGGAGCTAATCAAACATTCCCATCAAGCTCCGAGCTCTGTGAAAGGCACATTGCTCTCTGTCCCCCCTCCCTCCCTCTGCTCCTCTCTCCCTCTCTGTCTCTCTCTCTCTCTCTGTCTTTCCCTCCCTCACACACAGACTGCAGAGCTCCTTACACTGATTTAGCAGCTGAATTAGGCGGTCCTATTTTAAATATACGTTCCCTCCCACATATTTTTGGTAGGGATTTCTATGCTCCTTTTGCACTAGCCTGTCAGATTTGTCAAGTTTTTCTCTTTTGGGAAGTGAAGCTTTACTCAGCTGATGTTGTGGCTCATTTTTTTTCAGTCTCCCTGTGCAGTTCAGCACTGTGGTGAAATAACTAGAACTAGTAGATGAGAGTAAACCACACAGCCTTAAAGATTATAGCTGCCAGATTAGTTAGATGCAGATCAGGTTTAAAGAGAAAAAATATCTTTTGAAGAGCCAGACTGTGATGCCTTTACTTATGTGAATAGCATCGTATTCCCCCAGCAGTTTCCCTGAAGACAGAGGATTAGTGACAGAATAACTTTGCAAGTCTGGGCACAGAGAAGTAGAAGCATGGCATGAGGGTTCTTTCTGATGAAGTTGGATGTGAGGATTTAATAAAATGCTCTCAAAGGCTAATAAACTGGTATTTTTTAAGTGTGACCTGGCCAAATGAGATATACAAAAGGAGTAGTTTCTTTAAGTATCTGTATGCAGGTCTCCTAAAATTCTTGGGTAACTTTAAGAAGAAAAATGTATTAAGATAATCAAGATCATAGCATTTATGGGATTATCACAGAAAGTGCTGGTATCTTGTTCCAGGATACTAGAATGTAAACTATAATTTGCAATTCCATTTAGGTATTTGGAAGCATATAGATAACATCCATGGGTGAACATACACTGTTTAATCTAAGATCATTATGGATGAAAAAAAATCTAGTATAAATACAGGAGATTGACTTCAAAACACAGATTAGAAAGACATGTAATTCCTGATTTAACAGTCTCCTAAATGCCTTTAGTTCAAAGGGAAGGTGATTACCTGGTACTTGTAAATATCTACACCAGTACCTGCAGAAACTGTGTAACAGCTCAGCATATTAATAAACAGTACAATATCAAAAGTTTATCAGCAAGCTCCAACTGTGTTACTAAGATATAATGATCCATAATTCATTTTATTCTCTTAATACAGGAGCTCTGGCTTGCCATGGTGAGTCCATGCAAGGCAGGATGCACTGGACTGGCAAAAAGCCTCTTCAGACAGCAAATCTGTTAGCATTTCTACCTAGAAGATCTACTGAAAAAACCTGAAAAACCTCCCCCCACTGTCCCAAGTCTTATTAATTCAAGTTAACAATTTCAGGATATCATCACCTTTTTTATAAGGCTTTGTGAGGTTTAATTATTCAGATAATGAGGGACAAAAGGACCAAGACCTTAGGACTACAGGTTTAGAGATGTATAGGTACAAGGGGATAAATATCTAACTACTGGGGTTCTGTAGCTAAGTTGCTACGTGCCACTTCCCAGTGCTGGTGAAAGACTGAAGTCTCCATGACAATTCCTTACCTGCAGATGCTGGTAAATCAAAAATCTTTGGGCACAGACCTTCACTGGTCTTTAGCCACTTACTTTCCATTCAAGCAGCTTGTTTTCAGGAATCCATGGGAATCTGTGTAGACGTTCATTTGCCTTTATTGCTTTACTGTATTGCTTTACAGTCTCAGGTCAGTGGGTTACCAAGGAACCTTGATCTCAAACCAGAGCAAGTGAGAGGACTGAAGACTGAGCTTCTGGCAAACCAAACCACAGCTGGGTGGCAAAGGCACCTGCAGAGCATGCAACAGGACTGCATCAAACCAGCTGGACTGGTGTTGTTTAGTGATGGAACAGAGAAGCCAGACACAGCAGATGATTGGAATGATGGTACGGGCAAAAAGTCCTGCTGAGGTTCAGGTCCCGATGCCCGTGTCAGCTCACTGAGGGTTGTAGCTGTTGGCATGTGGAACGCTGTCGACAAGGTGTCAAAGCAAGAGCAACAGGGCGTGACCAAGGTTATGCTTCTTTGTTGGTGCTGCAGGGTGGCAGTTTTACAAAAGAAACAGCTGATAGATCCACTTTTCATTTTCCATGGATGAATTATCTTGTTTGTGGGTAAATTATACCACGGGCAAAGAGCCAGCGTGGTCCTGGCAGGACTTTGCTCAAATGCAGTGGTGTGAGAACATGGCTTTGTTGCTTCCAGAAACACAGCAATGGTGCAGCCCTGTCCACTCTGCACCCACCTTGCTCTCCCAGCCTTGCCGGCTCCACTCCTGGCTCAGGACCAAGAATGCTGCCAGTTGGGTGGCACATTTCTGCATTGCTGCCTGAGAACTAACCTGGCATCCTGGAAATGAGCATCCCAGGAACTGTGGAGCAGAAACACTGAGTAGGCAGAAAAAGAAAACTGTCTGGTTTGTTATTATTCAGGGTATTCAGCCTCTCATTATTGATTGTAATGGAGAACTGAGGAGTATCAAAACAAAAGACCGAGGAGGGCACTGACTGTCTCTTTTTATCACAACATTTCTGAGTGCCGTCGCCTGTGCTCTTTCCTGACAGAGGCAATTTCCAGCCACCCAGGAGCTGACAACACAAAGAGCAGAAACAAGAGGTAGACCATGTTGAATGGCACTACTTTGGTACTGGGATTTGCCACAGGGAAAGATTTGTTTGCAAAAGAGATGGCTGTGCAGTCAGGAAGCCACTAATTTGAAGACAAAAGGTATTGAACATGATTGTCTAGGGGATGGACAAGTGCTCCCTATCTGTATGTGTCCATGTGTTCCACCATTGCTTCTAGTCTGAGGCCTCCACCTCAGTTAGTTTTCTGCCAACTCTTAGTAGTATTTCTGGTAGTAGTTTTAAAGTTTTACTGTGCTCTATTTTCATGTGCATGTTAGTTAATGCAGGATTTATCATGATCCATTGAAACAAAGCCCGAAAGCAAAATAATGCAGACCTCTTATCTGTCCCCTGAAGCAGCCAGTGAATAAGACCAGAGAGTCAAAGAGAGTTGAGAAGGTCCTTTGGTTTTTGAAGAAAATGTAGTGACCTGTTCAGATATTACCTTCACTCTGGAAGATAGAAGAAAGAGAGATAATATGTATGTAGGCAATGTTAGCTCTGACAGAGGAGATAACTGGCCAAGACTCAGTAAGGAAGTCTGGTATTTTCAAACAGAGGTAGCAGCAACCTGGAAGACTAGACACTTGCTGATAGACCTCAGTCACAGACCTTTAAATAAATCTGCATTTTGAGATCATCTGTCATGCAGAATTTTCAAGGCACACAGTGTTTATTACCCACTGCTTTGGGTAAGAACTAGGTGGTGGCAGCTGAAAATCTGACTTCACTGAAGGGAAGCTCACTGGGCTTAATCTAATCCTCATTAAAATCTGACTTCAACAGTTTTTGACAAAGCATTTTTAAATAACATAACTAGTGGACTTACATATTTAAGCCAACAAAAAAATGTAGGATTCCTCATGCTTCCCTCTTTCTGCATGCACTCATTCACAGGTAAATGAAATAGGGAAAACCTCCCCTATTTTGAAATGAAATTAACTCACGTGTTCTGGGTTTGATGCTCACCAACTGGTATGGCCCCTGATCTGAGAAGAGGCTACTGTGAGGGAACCATCAGAAAAAGCTGTAGTTTTGCACTTCTTGTGCTTACATGTCTAAATTCAGTCCGAGTTCATTACTGACTTGGTCCATTATCTTTTGATCATAGCTGGCCTTTCTGTAGTGATTCACACGAATAGGTCAAACTTTTGTGGAAAGAGTAAGTGAGAAAGGTTTTACTCTGTAGTAGGTTCACAGAGTAGGTCAAAATCTAAGTGAGAGCAGAGGATGGTGATTTCAAAGGCCATAAATTGCTTCCAAGAGGTTTGTGCAAAGGGCTGACAGGCTCATAGGTCCTGTGGAGCAGGTGTGTGCACCAGTCCAACCCATTCTGTTCCTCTCCCCAACACTCGGGAGGAATTTTGGCTCTGCTGCTGTAGGCATAGGCAAAGAAAATACTCTTCAGGTATGTTATAAAACAAGATATGCCTGCAGAATTTTTAGAGAAATCCAACCTTTGTCTGGGAATTTTTTCCCCCTGGAAGGTAGAGAGTTTCTCACATACCAGATCTTTGTCCTGCTTGTGGGACCCAAGGTGAACACTGCTCATCTGGCACAAGGCTGTGACTGCTCTCTAAAACCATGGAATCATTTGCTCTCCAGGTTATGAATAGGAAATATATGAGACCCAAGACTGAACTAACGGGCTTGTGATCATTACACAGAAAGTGCTGAATGTACCTGCTCAGCTGATCAGTGTGGGCTTAATAAGGCAGTCCTGACTCTGCATACATGGAGAGAAAACAGGCAAATTAAATGATTTCTGCCAGACAACATGTAGCTATGTCACATCTAATCCCATCCAGGTGCTTAAACGGAAAGGAAAAAGTTTTCTGCTCTCAAGCAATTACCCTCGAGTCTTTTCAACCAAATACTACCACAGGAATCAGAGAGCAGAATCTTACAACACCCCAAGATGTCACGCACAGCCTGGCAGTGCTGGCTCTGTTCAAAGAGCATGGTTGCACATGTTAGAGTTAACTCCTAACAAGTGGAGTTCAAATTCTGCAGTTTTTCCACTCAAACTCCATTAAATAAAATCTTAACTTATGCATTATTACACTTAAGGCAAATTCTTCTTAAAAACCATTTATGCCTGAAAAAAAAAGTCAGAGAGAACAGAGTGGGAAGTTAAAAGTGTAATTGGGATGGCAAGGCAACTAGAGGGTTAACATTTTTTGGATTTAGCTGCTTAAAGCACTTATATTGAAATGGGCCTGAGGTAAATAAAACAACCAATCTCCTGTAAGGCTTATATAAAGTACATTGATGTGTTTGTCTAGTTTTTGAGAAAGGTAGGGAGGCAAAATTATGTGTGCTGTAGCCCTTGCCAGCATCAGAAACATCTTAAAATAATTAGAGCAATTGGGTAGCCAGGGCTCTGTTTTCACTTTTTAATGAATGAGGAGACCTCATGGTCCAAATGAATGCATAATATTGGCATGCTTGGCTAAATGGATGTGTACCAAACTTACAGTGTGTAAATATGAAAACCATGCTGTGTTTCTCAGAGAAAATGGCAAAGGCCATGTTTCCTGAGACTGTGGAAAAGCTGGGCTCTGTCAGTCAGTCCCAAGTCCTCAAATCTTTGTGTGCCTCAGACTGAAAAAGTGACCAAAGATGGCAAAATCAGCCCCTTTTAGGTTTGCCAGGGCAATGTTCAAGAGAGAGCTGATAAGCCCCTTACCCTGGGTCTTCTGCAGTGTATGGCAGAGCAATGGGTTCCTGGGAGCCTGCTATCCCTATCCCAGCTGGGCAGGCTCACAGGCTTCAAGGATGAAGATTTGTTGTGGAGAATGGGAAAGGGACCCTTTTTCTGTGATTGATCCGTGAAGAGCTTGAGTCTTTCCAGTTGAACAGTGACCATTTTAATTGTTGGATTTTTTTAAAGGTCCAGGTGATCACTTTTGACCTTGCCAGCCTCTACAGTTATCAGAAGACATTAAAAAAAAAAGGTGAACTTAGTCTTGGAAGGCATTTGAACAAACTCAGAAGTTACCACTTTCTGTTCAATGTTTGTACACTCTGAGAGCATATTAACATGTACTGTGTTTACTGTGGAGATGCAGAAAATACCAGTTAGGACCAGCAAGTCTGGTGTATTTGCTTATAGTTCTTGGACTGCAGCAGAAAGAAGCAATGCTCAGATATTGCTTTCCTTTAATTATTTCAAGATATATGTCTACAGGAAAAAAGAAAACAGGTGGAGGATGCACTTGCACTTGAAGTGCAACACAGTGCAGCATATGGATTTTGTTCATCTGGAATCCAGTGTAGGTAGGGACTAAGTGTTCCCAGGTTAAGTGGGATATATTTCATTGCTCGACTATAAAACCTGATTCATCACCATAAGACTTCTTTTATGAGGAGTAAAATCATGTGTTCAGGAGAGTGTTCATTTTAATCAAAAGCCTCAGCACTGATGGATTCAGTGTTGAAATTTGTAGCTGAGGACCAGAGCCCTCAAAATACAAATGACTTTTTCACCATGCTTTCCCTGTCTGCCCTCTTCCAGTGCAAGCCACATGCTATCACTGCCACTGTTAATTCCGTTTGCCAAGAATAGCAGGTCTCACTCTGGATCCCAGTGCCACTTACCTGGGCACTAAAACTCAATTATTCACTGCAAATCAAGACTGGAAAATGTAAACCCAGTAACAGTCTTCTGTCTGTTTTCCTGACTATTTTCCCGATGCGTTTTCTGTTTATGCTCATCAGGTGTCAGAGTAAATAGGTGATGCCAGTAAAAGCCACTTCACAGTAGAGAGCTCATGGCTGCCTCCCAGCAACTGAATGCATCTCCTCTGTGGTGCCCTTATCCTTGTCTCCTCCAGCTTTGGCTCTTGGCACTGAAGACTGCTCAAAACGCAGGTTGTTTGTGGAGGCAACATGCAGAAATTAGAGTGCCTCCCTGGCAAGCAGAAGTGTCCAAACATGCAGCAGGGCCAGAACTGCCAGGGTGTTTATTGGGTGGATTAATGTATTTTCTGTACTGGTATTTGCCAGGGTTCATGAAAAGCCCTTCTGCATGTGACTCTGTGCACAGGCTCACTGTGTAAGGCTTAACACTGTTAAGTGGGATCCTACTGGAGGGATGGGGCAGGAGGAAGGTGCTGGGGGTGCACTTGATCTAGGTAGAAGGAGGATATAGAGTGATGCAAGGGCATCCCTGGGCACATAGATCCCAATTGACTGGCAAAAACTCCAGAATTTTCCTTCTTGACATCCCTGTCCTGCCCCTGTCTTCCTTGCATTTCCAGCAGGATGAGACAGAGTGTTTCCTGTGTTTCTTTAACTGGTCACCACCAAGCTGTTCATTGCTGTGAACAAAACTGTAGGGCTATTGAAGCTCCAGACTGCTCTCAGTCACTAAAACTATTCAAAAAATGATCCTGCTGTGTGAGAACCAGCCTGACATTGGAAAGGCTTTTTTCTGCCCAGGGCAGCAGAGCAGGCAGGGCTGCAGGCAAGAAACTCACCTCCCTTCCTCCCCCTCAGGATATTTGTGACCAAGGTTTTATTGCTCTGTGTGTGCAAAGGGGTCAGGGTTGGGGAATGTGCCCTTTTTGGCTGCTCATTTCCACCATATTTCCCAGGCATCAATTTTCCAGCCCTACAGAGCAATACATTTCCAGCCATGGAGAGGGATGAGGTGTTCCCTAAGGGACAGAAGATGTAGACACAAGTTTCTGCAGTGCAGTAGTCTATATCTATGCTTTTTATAAGCCAGCTATTTTTCATTATCAATTTCCACTCAAAAAGCAGAAGAGAGGCAGTCTGCATAAACATGACTCAACACAGTAGCAATTTAATTAACTATAAACTCAGTAATGTAGAAATAGAGTAGCAAAGAGAGTGATCTTTCTTTTGAGTGCCACACAAATTTCTAATGAAATTTTAAATCCTTCTCTGAAACCAAGCCTTGAGAAGAAATGTTGCTCTTTTGTTACATGTAAAAGAAAGGGAAAAACTCTTCAAATCTTATTAGAAGAATAAATCTGCCTGAATAAGCTCTATTCTCCAGTCCTCACCTCCAGTGACACAACCATTTATCATAAGGTGAGCTCTGTGTTTTGATCCCCAAATCAAGTAAATTACTTCTAATAAATTGCTTAGTCACAAGCACAGTTCAGCTGGAAACATCATTTGCATTCTTATAATTGCCAGCATTAAATCTCCTAAAGAATTGTAAGAGGAAAGTCTCTACATTTTCTGCTTGCTAACTTCTCAGAGTTTTTTATACTGTGAAAAGTACTGTAAATGCTTTCCAAGTATTTCAATAATTGACATTTTCTACCTTAGGTTTTCAATGCTCTTTTCAAAGAAGGGCAAACAATGAAAGAAAGTGAAAAATAGTTTTGGGAGAGGGAAACTTAATTCCCATTCATGTTCTTTAAAAGAATCAGAAGAAAAAAGAGGCAAACAGCTTTTATAGAAAAGAAAGCTGAGAAGTGCAGAGCTTACAGAACCAAATCTGAGAAGGTATTTTCAGTACTTTCAGTACTACAAGTAAGAGAGGGACAGACATTTTAGCAGGGCTTGTTGCAATAGGTCAGAGGGTAGAGGTTTTAAACTGAGGAAAGCTTGATTGAAATTTAATAAAATGAATAAGTTTTTTTATAATGAGGGTGGTAAAACATCAGAACACGTTGCCCAGAGAGGTGGTGGATGCCCCATCCCTGGAAACATTCAAAGTAAGGCTGGATGGGGCTCTAAGCAACCTGATTGACCTAAAAATTTCCCTTCTTATTGTAGGAGGGTTAGAGTAGATGACCTTTAAATGTCCCTTCTAACCCAAACTATTCTATTATTCTATGATAATTGAATATTTTTAATTCAGAAAAAAAAAAGAAGAAAAAGAAAAAAGAAAAGCATGAGGGATGCCCATGATCCCACAGACATTAATAGAATCACAGAATTAGAGAAGATTCAATATTGAAAGAGACCTTTAAGATCAGTAAGTCCAGCTGTCCACCTGACACTACTACTGTGATCCTTAAACTACCACCACCTAGGCCTCTAAAACACCTCCAGACATGGTGACTCTACCTCTTCCCTAGGCAACCTATTCCAATGCCTTACCACCCTAAAAATGAAAATATTTTTTTCTAATATCAAACCTGAATCTCCACTGTATCAGCTTAGAGCCATTCCCTCTGGTCCTCTCACTGCAAGCATGGTAGAAGAAAATGGCCCCCAGCTCACTACAGTCTCCTTCCAGGTGGTGCAGAGAGTGATGAGACCCCACCTGAGCCTTCTCAAGGCCAAACAAGCCCAGCTCTCTCAGCTGTTCCTTACAAGACATTTTCTAGTCCCTTTACAAGCCTTCTTTCTCTTTTCTGGACATCTCCAGCACCTCAACATCCTTTGTAAGGCAAGGGACCCAGAACTGAAGGCAGTGCAGCCTCACCAACGCTGAGTACAGGGCAATGACCACTTTCCCAATCCTGCTGCCTCACTGCTCTTGAAACAGGCCAGGATGCCACTGGCCTTCTTGGCCATCTGGGCACATGCTGGCTCATGTCAACCAGCACCCCCAAGTTCCTTTCTACAGAGCAGTCCTGAAGCCATTCTTCCCCCAGCCTGCAGTGCCTGAGGCGTTGTTGTGACCAAAGTGCAGACCTGGCACTGCACCTCACTGAACCTCCTGCAGTTGTGCTCAGCCCACGGATCAAGTCTGTCCACATCTCTGCAAAGTCTTCCAACCCTCAAGCAGATCAACATTCCCAGCCACCTTAGAGTCATCTCGATATTTACTGAAGGTGCACCCAATCCCCATGCAGATGTTAAAAGGGACTGGCCCCAAAACTGAGCCTGGGGAGCACCACCAATGACTGGCTGCCAAGTGGATTTGACTCCATTGACCACAAATCTTTGGGCCTGGCCATCCAGACAGTATTTTAGCCATCAAAGAGTCCACCTGTCCGAGACGTGAGCAACCAGTTTTTCTAGGGAGATGCTGTGGGAGACAGTGTGAAACACTTTACTGAAGTCTGGAAGACCACATCCACAGCCCTCCCCTCATCCACCAGGCAGGTCACCCACTACTAGAAGGGCTATGACAAGGCCCCCTTGTCATTCAGGATGCTGAAGACACATGCTGTGAAAATGTGTGTACTGGGGACCAAGCAGCTCAGGACCAGGCAAAAGGGAAAGATTTCCTGCTGCTTCATCCTCAGCCCTGCAACACCCTGATGTGTGCTGGGATCAGTGCTTGGGCTTCTGTCTGCAAAATCTAATGGTTGTTTTTGTTGCATTCCAGTAGGGGTTGTGAGTCCCAGAAGGCCAGGGAAAAGTAAGGTCAAGGCTGACTGAGGCCTCTGTTGTGTTAATTTTAGTGAGTTACAGCCACAGCCATTCCTTGGTGTGTCCAGATCCTGGCTCAATTATTTTGTGTCTCCACTGACAGCTCACCAGAGCAGAGCATCCCAAAGCTGCTTTGAACTCTGCATGGTGAGTTTATCCTAGGCTGTTCGGTGCTAGAGTTGGTTTTTGTAAGTCCCTTACCATAAAGTGAAAGACATTTATGATCAGAGAGAAACATCTGGCATGTTGTGTTTGTGCAATGCACTTGTAGGGGGCACAGAGGAGACAATCCTGATTCACACCAGTATAAGAGAAGGTTTCAGGCCTGCAGAGATGCCTAAAATGGTGTGTTTCCCTGAGTGAGATAATATGGTAAGAAACCAAACTTGCCAGCAGCAATGTGAAATATTACATGCTGGCCTCTGTTACAGCTCCCTGACTGCCCTGGCTGCTTGCTCCAGTGTGCTGGAGCAGGGAGGCTGCTGCTGCCAGCCCAGGTGAGCTGTAAATGGAGGCTGCTGAGGCCTCTGGTGTGGTGGTTCTGTGTACAGCTCCTGCTGTGTTTGGTGAGCTCCCCTTTCACATGTCCTTCTCATGGGCTTTCTGCCATCCAGCAGACACTGCTGGGGATTAGGACAGCTTATCTATATATACCCTGAGTCACTACTTACAGGAGTTACCTGACAGGAGACCATCAGAGGCTCACTTTGTCTCCTTTGTGGCAGTGCATGAGAAAGCCAGTAAAGAACCTGCAACTATAATTGTTTCCATCCAGCTATTCCAGTCCAGCTAAGCAGACACTAATCTTTTTGGAAATTGCATTTAAAGATTCTGCTGCTCTAAAGTAAATTTCTTTGGTCTTCAGAAAATTAATTCTTTACAGCATTTTTTTCAATTTTTTTTTCTCCAATGAGTGAATACATTTTATCATCTAGAAAAAAGTCAAGCTACAAGAATGAGTAAGAAAATTGAAACAAGTCCTGATTTGTATGTAATAAATAAATAGCGTTAATTTGTGGAAAGTAATTGGGGTTTCCTAAATGTTGTTTCATTTGTTTCTTTTCACATGCAGGAATGGGGAAAGGAATTAGTGTTACTGTATGTGATGCATTTTGCCAAACAACTCTGCCTAGCTACTTCTGTAAATTCCCTGTTCAGTTTGTTTCACATTTCCAAGGCTAAACTTTCTGAAGGCCACAGAGTTGAGGCACAAAATCGGGGTGATGTCTGCTAAGGATCCAAGAAATGAAAGACATGAGATAAATCAAATTCAAAAGACATCTGCACAGTGGTTTTTTCCATCATCACCTCTGCTCTTCTACAACAGTGGTTCATGCAAATTAAGGTATACAAACAAGAAGTGCTCAGAAAGTGAGTGATCAAGAGCTTAGCAGCACATGTAGGAAACTGGTACAAATGTTAGATTTAATTTATTTCTCTCTCTCTTTATTTTCTATTATTTGAAGAGGTTTTTGAAAATATTTTGTAATGTCTTTGGTGTTTCATCTATATGAAAAGTGCATGTGAACATCAACAGGGCGAGTTAGTATGAAGAAGATGGAAGTTAGGAACTAGATGTTAGTACTTGGGCTGTTATTTCAGAAGACATTTGCACCATCCTCACTTCTACCATCAGCTGTTTTGCACAGTGGAAATCAACTGGTTGGACTAAGAGCTGTCTCAGGCACCCTATCAGTGGGAGAGTGGAGTGGTATGTTCTATGCATGTTCTATGCCATAAACAGTTGATGGAGGGTGTCTAATTTACTGCTGTCAGTGTGGTTATTGTTTCTAATCTACAAAACTTCAAAAAGTTTGGGAACAGTTTTGTGCACAAGAATTTCAATAAGAGAGACTAACCTTATCCTGCAGCACCCAAGCACTTGGCCTTGGTGTTCTCCTTTCTCAGCATTTCACATATTCTATCACCTCATCTTAAGACTATGTGGATGAAGTCTTTGCAAGTTGCAATTAATCATTTTGCTGTTGCTTGCAAGGGAATATGGTTTCTGTCTCAATTCTCTAGGATAAAGGGATGACCTTTTCTCCCCCTGCTCCCAGGGACAGACAAACATATAAGCAGGGAAATGAAGAAAGAGGGGATGTTTTCCTCTTGGATGCCCTCTATTTCTCCTTCAGTACTGTGGGGAGAAGCTGAAGGGTGGCTGCTGGCATGATCCTGGCTGCTTGGGTGTGTCAGGAGCAAATGGACAAGACCAACAGCTTTTTCCTCAGTTCATCAACAACAAATTGTACAGGCCTGGTTGTGTCCTGATATTGCTGTGGCCATAAACACCAATGCTGAGTTGTTACTTGGGGCTGGGAGTAATTTCATCATGGATTTGCAAGGGTTAATATTTGTGGTGGCTCTTCCTGAAAAAAGGTGTCCACGGTGGGGTTTGTTGTAGTCACACAGCTTTTTTATCACAAGATTTTACACAGTGAGGCTGAGGATTGGAGAAGTGGTACAAGAAATTTGAACCAAAGCTCTGAATTTTCATTCTTCCAGGCAAGCAGAGGAGTTCTCTCTTTCTAAGTGATATTTAGAGATTTCTGCAGCTGAATGCCATTATGAAAGGCAACATTTCAAATGAATAGCCCTACACATATTCTCCATGGTTGCCATATGAATAACCATGAACACTTCTCAATCTTCCTCTTCCCACTCTCCTCTCCCACCTCAGCTAAAGCACAAGCACTCATTTCAGGGCTAAAGATATACTCTTAAATAACTTCTGACATTTCTTTTTTGCTGCCTACTGAAGGCTGAGTTGATGAACTAGAGAGAAGTTTTACATAAGCCCTTGCTGAGATGTCATCGTAGGACTGGAAGTGGGCAGCACTGACAATTGTTAGCATTTTCCTCTGGAGTTAATTTAGCTGCAGGTCTGTGTGTCTGCATGTCTGCATGTCTGCATGGTGTACAGGGCTCTGTTGTGTTGGTTTTGAGCCCCAGTGATGTGTCACAGTGCTGAGGACTGCGAGGTTCAAAGCGGAAGCCACACTGCTGTCCCTGCTGTGATAAAAAGGGGTTTCTGTGTGCCCTTGTTTGGAGGGAAATGTCCCACCAGGCATGTGCCAGCTGCTCCTCTTGGCTTTTCCAACCCTTTCAAAACACTTTTACACTCTGCTTCTTCCATTAATTGGATTATTTGTTTTTTAAGCTTTTTGCTGAGGAAGTCAAATTGACCATGTCTGGTTAACAAAGCCTGAAATAATTGTGAGCGAATCAAAGAGCAGTGCTGAAGGGGGAGGCCAGCTACAGAGACCAGGCCTGAGGAAACTCTCAGTATCCTGGCCCTGCTGAGAGTACTTAATCCTTGCTGGCTTCACCCATGTGTCATGGAAGAAAACCTGAATGGCAGCCAGCGATAGGAAGCATGTCCCCTTGCCACCTGGTCTGGTTGTTCATCCTCTGTTTGTAATCTGTGCTAATACAGGGTTATGGACCAAAGGGAATGAGCTGGTTTTCCTGTGGGGTGTCTGTAAAAGATGTCTTTGCTGTGTTTACCTTAACAAATGAAAATGCTCAGTTAAAAATGGGGGCTTCCTATGGTTATTTGTAGGTAAGGGTGGCAGGACACTTCTGTGCTTTGAAGGTTAGGTAGGTCAGTGAGATGCTGTAAGTCTGGGACACCAAGAGATGAGGTAAACCTACTGTTGTGATTAAGCAGAGAAAATAATTTAAACATCTTTAATGACTGTTATATGCCCATATATGCAACTGCCCATATAATAGCTAGTTTTTACTTTGCTTACTATATTAAAAAACCAAGAAAAGGTATTTTTTTTTATGGCAGAAGTTCTTTGGGTACATTCTCAGAAAGCAATCCAATTCTTCAGAATTAGAAGCAGATGAGGCATGTCATCTTCATGAAAACCTTTGGGATCTACATTTGGGAGACCATATGTTTAGCATCCTTAGACCTGACTGTGCCCACTGAACTACAACTGAACTTGCTGGGTGAAGCTTTATAGCAGATTTTGCAGATGGAAGCATTTGGGAAAAGTCTTTAGGTTATTGAGCAGATTCACTGAGTGGGTCTTATTTGGAGACTATAATTTTATAAGGACAGAAATAGAATTCTAGGAATAGATTGTGGCAATATCACTGGTGTGGTTGGCTTCATTTCTATTGCATACACTTGTCAAGGGGAGAAGACCCCAAAATCCATGGTGTCTTTGCAGGAGGAGTGCAGGGAGATTACTCTCAGTAATGTTTTTTTTGATTCATATACTAGATTCTTCTTGCTAGCATGGTAAATGCTTAAAGGGCTCTTAGTACAAGACCACATGAGAGTTAACCTTGTGGGAACTTCCCATGTTTCCATTTTCATAGCAGGTTGGGTAAGAAAAAGTATTTAGCAAAAATTGCCCTTATTAGGAAGTGTTTTGGTGGTGTATTCACCCCTGCTGACTTTCTGATTGTTGACTGTGCTCCTCCCCATCTGTTGCCAAAGCACCTGCTGATAATGGGTTTTTATGGAATGGGCCAATAAAACAAGTTGAAAACATGAAGCTTGAAACATGGAATTTCTGTTAGACTGGAAATGGGGAACTGAAATGCTGCTTCTCCTCGGGTTATGGTGAATCAACAGAGAGGTGAGTGGACACCACAAACCATTACAGAGAGCCAGTGAGTGGGGTATAAGCAAACTGGAGGTCTAAACTAACCGGAGAAAGACTCAAGTGTGCTGCAGCCCAGGAGTTGATAGAGTCTTCCTCTTATCTGCTCTAATGTCTGATGTCAAGCTTTTTGGCTCCTCTATCAGCATAACCTGTCTAGTTATCCTAGTGCTAGCCAGGTCTTTTCCCACAGCCCACTAAGAGTCACATTTTCCCAGACTTCCTGAGTCTATGTGCTTCACCTCTTGTAAAAGCTCAGAAGTCAAAATACTTAAGACTTCCTTGAGAAGAATGTGTACTATCTTTCAAAGAATAAGATGTATCTACTTTCCAAAGTGGATGACTCCAATGATGTGGAATGGTCTGGCAATAGCTGCTCCAAATTGTGGGCAGATGTGGGTTTCATCTCTGTAGCTAAGAAAAACTTTCAAATTCTTGAGCAGATCATTTGCTTGGGATGACTTTTTCTGATAGGACACACAATAATGCTGATGTACTTAACTGCCTTTCAGCTAAGGAAGCTGAGGGCTGGATCATCAGGTAACATGGTTAAAGTCAATTTTCTATTCTCTTTAAGTCCCTGCACAGGCTGCATGCTATTTCATGACTTGCTAGCTTGTTCTCCAATAAGTTAGGGTTGTTCATTTCCCACAGCAGTTTACCAGTGGTGCAAAATATGTCCTGAGTTCTCCCAGTTCACTGTATGAACATTAATATGATTTGAATCCATCAGAAATTTGTCTTTGGCACATGATAAGGCTTTGCCAGGTCACATCACAAAGAGATGCTCATGCTCTCACTTGTGCTGCCAGACATTATTCTTGGCTTCACACTCCATTTGCAAACACTGTGGCAGATGTGACAAGCAGAGGTGCCTTGTGCTCGGGCAGCTCACAGTGACCTTGTGCTGGACCCAGCAGAGGAGCCTCTGGCCACACATGCACCCTCCAGGACCATCCCAGCTTTGCTCTAGCAGTGGTTCTTTCCAGCAGCCAGGCTGGCTGGTGTACAGTGTCAAAGGCTACAGAAGGCTGTCAAACATCAGCCAGGGAGAGCATTTATTGCATATATATATAGTGATTTTTCAAGTCCTTCCACTCTCCTTTTACTAGGTTACATCCTATTACATAATTAAATGCTGTATGCTTGTTATCCCCAGAGGGCTTTTGTCTCATTCACTGAGCATCAAAGATGATTATTGGCACAGACAGCTGGTAGTTCTTTTTTATTTTTATTACTCAGTGTGGCCCTGTTTTCTCTACCAGCAATGGGCTTATTACATTCCATTTAGTAATTTTCTTATTGATCTGTGTTCCTACTCTAGTACTATTGCACATTCTTTTAACCTTATATTTATTCTTATGTTTATGCTTCTCCTGCACACCAAGACATTTTCAGTCTTGCTTCCTTTTAATGATGATACAGAAATAATCCAACCCAGAAAAGAAAGTCCTTTAAAAAATATGTGCTAAATACATAGGTGGGTACTCATAACTATAAAGAAAACTCTGGGTTCAGATGACAAGCTTCTGCTCTCTCCTGCAGCCAATGCAATTCACTTACCTCTTTTAACCTGAGTCTGGGTATATGAAGCTCTTTAAGAGTCTTCCAGGCACAAAGCTTCTTGCAGGTTCTGTGGATATTTGTATCCACTAGTACCCTTACTCCATTCTTCTGGAGAAGACCATGTTTTTAGTTTTAGCCTGGTTCATCTGGAATCACCTGGTTGCTATGTCCTAGGAAGCAGAAATATATGCTGGTCATGAGGACCTTAGAGGTTTTTTTCCCCAACTGCACAAGATTGTAGCTTTTCATATTCCTTCATCATCAGTGCAGGAAAGGATTAGGGAGTCTTTGCTGCAGATGAGTATTAGGCACTTCAGACCAAAACAAAACACAGAGCCAATTTACCCTGCAGGCACTTTCACTGGTCTGCAGAGTTCCTGAAGTGCTTGCAAAAATCCTCTGCATTTGTTGATTTACTGAGAAGGTTCGGACTCCATGCTCTCATCAATTTGAGAGGTAGGCAGAGGGACAAACACAGCATTGCAAGAAAACCTGGTTTGCCAGGCTGTTTTCAAAACAGAGCCAAGGCTATGTTACCAACCCTTCCTGTTGTTGCCTGAGGTGAAACTATTCACCAGGGTAGCAGTAGAACATGGTTCTTATTGAACCCTGTCCTCGGGAAGGGGTTTTGTCTCTGTCTCCTCTGAGGAAAGTGCTAAACCATAGGCCATGCTTGGGTGGGCACACTCTGGATCTCTCTTATTGTGTCAGTCTGTCCAGCCAAGAATGAAGAACTTGTGGGGTGAAGAGAGAGCCAGCAAGGGAATGCAAGCCTGAGTAGTTCACACTATAATAAAATCGCTGCCTTAAGGGGGGATGAAGGGTTTCTTGTTTTCTGGTCTCTGCTACAAGAGATACTTTTACGTGAGTCATTAGATAAAAATGCGTAACAGCACTGAGAACAGGGACTGGACTGGAGTAGGCTATCCCACTCTCTCCAACTACACACTCAAGTTATTCATGTTTGCATTAGGAATGTCAAAGCTATTAAGAAATGCTCTTATGTATTTCAATGTGCCAACATCCTGAAGGGTTTTCAGCTTGGCAAAAATGCTAGCAGGGGAAATGTGGGCCCAAGAGGTTTTCTTGGCATAAATAAACACAGAATTATCATAAATTTTTTTTCCTCTCCCCAGTCCAGAAGAGGCTATTTTTAAATGTGGAAATTGAATAGAAATAATCCTGAATTAACTTAATTGTTTGAACTCTGTAGTCCCAGTGAAAGGGTTGTGTCAGTGACAGGGATGTTGGTAATCCACTTGCAAGGCCAGGTTGTACATGTGAGTATTAATAACTGCACTTCATTATTAATAACTGCAGAGATTTTGGTATAATACTGATATGTTGATAATTATGAATAATATTGATAATAAGAAATAATCAAGTAAGAGCTGATGAGATTTTGATGCACATGAATTATGTGGCCATTAGGAGCTCACCTGCTGAGTGTACTAATCAATAGCTAATCAAAACAGTTGGAAAATGGTTGGAAATTAATATGTAGAGTAGCTAAAGGCATAATTTAAAGGGTGACTTAATGCTTCAAGCATTTTTCAAGGTGACTTCATTATGCACATCATTTTTCCAGGGTGTTTTAGCAATGTCAAAAAGGCTGTGATTACAGAAGTGGATAATGAACAGCTAGCAAGGAGATTTTGGGTGGGTTCCTTGCATCTAGGATAAGATCTCTGTCTTGGATCCTGCTGGAACAAGCCAGAAAATGCTGACAGCATCCTTCAAAAATGGTAGAATTGGTTGGCCTGCTACCTTTTGCCAGATGGTGCTGTTGTTTTGGTGTGCCATACATGGAAACAACCCCAACAATTACAATATCTCACAGTAGAATCCAGGGCTGATCAAGAGAGAAAGAAGGAGCCTACAGGCCAGAATTTCTATGCCAAAGGGAGAGAGATCTAAATATTGTTCTCCTACCTCATGACAAAAGACCATTTGGACACTAGCAATAGACATGAGATCTCACTTGTGCGGGCTGGCACTAAGCCATTCAATACAAACCACATTGAAATAGGACCTCCCTTGTAAGACCATCTCAGATGGAGAGCATTCAAACCTGCACTTTTCCAGAGAAGCCTCCTTGCCACCAGAATATCAGTCAGGACAACAGCCTTCTCACATCTCTGCTGCTACAAATCACCAGCTGTAAAAGGAAATCTGAGGCTGTGAGGAGCAGCAAAGTTATAGGGAAAAGTGATTTGACTCTAGAACTCTCTATGTTGTTTGTACTTCATTCTTGCTAAGTAAAAGTCATGAAACCCCACACCCTTTCCATACTTACTCCTTGCTTCCTGTCCTGCATCACCAAGCTCTTTGCTCCTTTCTGAGTGACAGCATTGGCTCAACAGGCTGTGGATGCAGCAGCAGCAGCCTTGTTTGGGCACATGAGGGACCAGAGACAAGGGGAGGAAATCCAGGACACAGGAAAAGCGTTTTACAAATGGATTTGTGTTGATTCCTACACTTAAAATGCTGATGTGCATTCCCTTACATGCACTCCAGTAATGGATTCTGGAACTTTTTTCTGCCTTTAGCCACTTGCTGGTGTTGTGGGTGCAGCTACAGGGCACTGATGCTCTAGGGCTGGAAGCTTTTTTACTTGATTAACTTGACAAATGTGCTCCTGCTGTTGCTGAACCTGGAGCACAGGCTGGAGTCGGCAAAGACACCCTGTGAAACCTGTGAAACCAGCTGCTCCGCTCTACAGCTGTGCAATCCTGTGGTATCACCATGTATCCACAAAGGACTGGAGCTTTTGGCCTTGCAGGAGAGATGTCTTGGGCAGTCCAGTAAAGGCTTTTTCTGTGCTGTTTCTAGTTGTCTTTCAGCAGGTACATATCCTTTGACTCCTGGCCTCTTGCTCCCCTGCTGATCTGGGATCTGGTTTCTGCCCTTTCGTATTTTTCCTCTGCTCCTATTCTGGCTTTTTTTGTATTCCCTCCTCTTCCCCCAGTCTAACCTCACCAAATGTGCTCAATGGTGTATGAACTATTAGAGATTTCAGCTGGAGTTTGGAGACAGTCGTGGAAATGGTCTCATGCTCTGCCTTCCTCCTCTTTCTATGTCCGAGTCTGAATCCTGCAGATAACAGCATTTTTGCAATTTTCTCTAGGTATCTGTAAATTAGCAGAAACACAGATTACAAGCCAGGCTGGCACCTACAGCCACAGAGAGCCTCTGGGCAGGTGTCTGGCACACCTGTGGCTGTGGGTGTCTCTGGGAATGCAATAGGGCTGCATGGCACTGCTGCCTCTCTGTCAGCAGTGAGGAGTCTCAGTCCATCATGGTTACTAAAGTGGATTTTGTGCTACACTTAGAAGCTTTCAAAACAGTGTGCTAGCTTTGGTTAGCCCAGCCTGGCTTTATCCAGCTGGTACAGGACTTTGCACTAAACAACTTCATCTATTTCTGCAGCTACAGCATGCGCTTCTATCTGGAAGCAAAATATTTACTTATTTGCTTTTAATTATTTATGGAAATGAAATAGCATCCATATCTCAAATTTTTCCATGAAAATGAATACTCTTGTAGTTCAAATCCGTGGCCATGAAAGAAAGCACAGTTCCCCAGTGTTGCTTATATTGTTTATTTGTTTTTAACTTCAAAACACAGATGATTTTCTCAAAACAAATAGAGTAATGGAGGGAATGGAGTTGGGCTCTCTTAGTAACTTTCCCAAGAAACACATCTGGAAGAGCATATTTTTGCAAAACAACTACATTTCAGCACACCCAGACAGCAAGATTTCAAAAGTTCATAAAGAGCAGAAGTTAGCAAAAAGTGTTGCTTTTTTTTCTTTTTATTTTTTGCCTGTTTAAGTTGCAAATGGCACTAAATGAACCCACAATTTCCATGGCTAACGCAGAGACATTTTAAAAGAAGTCTTTGAGTATGCAGTTAATTTACAAGATGGGGAATTATGAAAACATACTCTCTCATTTTGATTCTGTAAAATAAACTTGGTGATATAACTCGATGGATATTGTAACATCTGGTAGTCTGGCAACTGATTTAGGCCTACAGTATAGCTGTTAAATCATTATCATTAATTGCTACTTAGTTGGATTTTAAAAAAGTCACTTTTTACCCATAGGTAGGTAACAAAATTTCCTCTAGAAGTAAATGTGGAGTGTTGAATTCTATTTTGTAAATAGCTCTGATGCTACCCCTCATCAGTACTCTTAAAACCTAAGTCAGTTTTGGTTTCATTACCTGTATATATCTTGGTCCACCTTCAGAGGAAGGTAGAAAAACAATCAGTTTGGAGACAGATCAGTAAAATCAAATTAGCTTTCCAGAATGCCACAGCCAGGCCTGCTCACCAGGAAGGGCAGTGGGGATGGGAATAATTCTGCAAACCAATGAGGAAAATGTGAAACCATTGCTCAGACTTACAGTAACTAGAAAATACCAGACTAATATTTTCAATGTATTACAACTCCTAGTCCTTGCACAGACACACACAGAGTCAGGCACAGGCCACCAGAGGATGGCCTGTGAAGACAGGCAGAGAGCTGGAGCTCGTTACTCTGGAGAAGGCTTTGGGGAAACCTCACAGCAGCCTTCCAGAACGAAAGGGGAGCCTACAAGAAAGATGGAGAGGGACTTTTTACAAGTGATAGGACAAGGGGGGAAGACTTTAAACTGGAAGACTGTAGGTTTAGATCAGATATTAGGAAGAAATTCTTCACTAAAATTCTTCACACTGCAACAGGTTGCCCAGGGAACTGTGGGTGCTCCATCCATAGAAGCATTCAAGGCCAGGCTGGAAGGGGCTCTGAGCGACCTGGTCTAGTGGAAGGTGTACCTGCCATGGCACAGGGGTTGGAATGAGGTGATGTATAAAGTTCCTTCCAACACAAAATATTCTCTGATCCTATGATCAGACACACTCCCATGAGGGGCCTGTGTGGTCTGGGAGCCCTATAATGGGCACACCTGCAGGGGGTAGAAGGCTTTTTCCTCCACCTTGCAGCCTTTGGAGCTGTAGCAGCTCCACAGCAATCTCAGCAGGGCCAGTCTTCTCCTGCAGCCATGGCTGTGAAGTACCACAGAGCTAAAACAATCACCTATGTCTGTGACTGTTAAAGAGCAAAAGACATTCTTGGAACTGTAGTCCAGAATTGATAACATTTGGATAGGAAATTATTAGTTAATTTTGCTACCTAATGCCTGCTCTCCTGAAGTCAGTCTTTCTTTTCCTGCATGCATGTGAAATTAAGTGTTTCTGGCACTGGGTGTGCTGCCCACATTTTAATGTTCTTTGGAGCATTTTGTACCTACATAGAAGGAAAATATCACTTTACCATCTGATTTGCTTGAGTTGTATAGTCATCAGTGGTACAGCAAGAAACAGATGGAATGGGAATTAGTAAATTACTCAAGCGCTGCTCTGTAGAGGGTCTTCCTGAACACAAAGTGTGTGTGTATTAAACAGCCACAAAACTTACAATCTATCACATTCAATATTGGGGTTATTGGATGGTGTATCAAAAATACCAAAATACACTTCCCTGTTTGCTGGAGGTGGGGTGTTGGTTGGGCTTCCCACCCCAGAATCGGGGCTTGGTGCAGGGTGCATTTCTGGTGCATACTTCTCTTCTTTCTGAGAAGGCTGTGGCTGCTTTGGTTTGAGGTTTTTGAAACGTTTGAGCTTCACAGGGTCCTTGGCTTCCTTGGCACAATGGAACAAGATGAAAATGTCCCTTCGAAATTTGGAGCTCATTCCAAAGTAGATAATGGGGTTGTAGAAGCTGGCAGACTTAGCAAACAAACTGGCAAGGATGCTGGTGAGGTTGGGCACAGGGTGACCATAGGCAGACCATATAGAGATGACAGCATATGGTGACCAGGCAATAATGAAGGCTGTGCAAATGACAATAGAGACCTAAAAGACAGAAGAAGAATAATGTTAAATCTATTTTGGAAGACTACATCAGGGGAGAAAACACTGAGAATAATAACTTGAACACTTGCTGGAAGGGAAAGGTCTGGATTGTCCTGAAGTTATGGCTTATAGGAGAATATGAACAAAGAAATAGTTCGCTTTGACGAAGCCAGGAAGACCTAGGAGCTACGTATTGAATTTTGTCATGGTGGTATGGTTAAGAAATGCCTCATCTAACAGAATGAAAATAGCTGCATTCCCATATGTTTATATGAATACAGAGGGTTTCAGGTAGACTTAACTAAACAGTGAGTAAACTGAAATCTGCACTCTAAACTGCACTCTAAATTCTGAGTATGCTCAGGAGTAGTGTAACTTCTGAAAGAAAAGAGCATATGCCAAACCATATTTTTGGGGTTTGGGCTGTAAAACGAGCTCCAATTATATTTAGATTATTTTTCAAATGTGATGTAGCACCAATATTAACCAGCTGATGCAGTAGAAATTTTAAACAAACTGCATATTCTTCACTGACTTCAGACTCTGTCACTAGACTTATAAAGAAATGAAATGAAATGAAATGGATTGGTTTTATTCTCTTCTGTTCTAGTTGAGATCAATTTTTGGAAAGACAGATTTCATTGACATGAATCCCACCCGGTATGAAACCCAAACTCACCCTGGTGACATCCCGCTCTATTCTCCTCTGTCTGTCTGTGGGATCACCCAGTCCTGTCAATGCATGGCTTAGTTTGACTGTGTTGATGATGGACACATATGAGAAGACCATGACTGAGACAGGCAGGAAAAAGCAGCAGATAAAAATGGAGACGATGTAGGACTTGTAGATTGTAGAGAAGTTGGCTTTTGCCCAGTCTATCTCACATGTGCCATACATGCGATCTGGAAAGCAAGAATAAGTTGGTTAGCATTTTTAGAATATTGATCTGCTTTTGAGCAATTATTTATTAGTTAAAATGCTGTATTTTTCTTCTGTCAAGCACTACAGAATGGATCTTTCTGATTTAATGAGACATGACATTACTTCCTATATAAACAATTTTTCAAGACCATTTAGACTGTAACAAATTTTAATGTGTATTATCATTCTGTTGAGTTTGTAACTGCCATAGTAAATCCATAATGCACAAACTGTTGTTTCAGGATAGGAAACTGTGACACTTTATTTAAAAAAAATAATTTATATCCTTGAGTGATATGTACTCTTATTTCTCATACTAATCTACATAGTAACTTCCTAAGATGAGCTCTGTTACAGCATAACAAGAAATTCATTGACAGTATGCCAAATGTAAAAAGTCACTACTTACATAACTAAGCAGGAAATAAAAAAAAACGAGGCTTCTTGAGGTAATGGAAGTTCTCTCTGCAGTGAGAGCCATGAGACTAAATTGATACAGCTAATGATAAAGATTATGAGAAGACAAAACATATTAATACTTAGAAAGATATGAGACCTTTCAATAACTGGGAAGCACACAGTCCTGCAACAGAGATGCAGGTTTTTAAAATGAAGTCAGGCAGATTGCAGGGTCTACCACTAGTGAGACAAGAGCTGACCAGGGGCTTAAGGAAAAGGCAGTGGGAATAATGTGTAGTCTCTGGCTCGAACACTTTTATGAATTCCAGTTGACTTCTTTAGGTCTCCTGATGTGTTTGCAAAGATGACCTCATAGAAAACTTGAATTCTATAACCTTAGAGGTTTTTCTATAGATTGTGAATTGCAAATTTTTCTTTTTAAGTGGAAAAAGCTGTGGTAGCCAATAGAATTACAAATAAATAAAGCATGAATCAAAATTAGGAAAGTCAAGTATTAACAGGTCCCGGAGATACAATACAGGTGAAGACTACATGGTTTAGCAGCAGATATCTCCTTAATATCCAGTGGTAATTTTGAAGAAAAAAAATTCCCTTAATTCCTCACAGGTAATAGGAGATTTAAACAGGAGGAATTAAATGAGCAAAAGGTTAAAATCTCTTTCATGATTCTCATCAAAAAGAGCTCAGTATTTTTATCACCAAAATCTCTAGATGTTGCTGTCTGAATGTGTTCTGTAATAGAAATAGATTTTTCTCTCCTTCGCCTTTTCCATCAGTAGACCTCAAGACTCAAAAATATAGCCATAAAATCTGGCTTAATTCTGGGTTTCTGCTTTTGAAAACTTTTGCCTGAAAAATGAAACCAGCCTTCAGGTGACAGGAGAAGAAAATCCGGCAGATTTTCCGCAAGTCAGAATTCAGAGCTATGTTTTTCCCCTCCACAGGGACAAAAACAAGTGGCTTTCCCAAAAACTGGTGGGGTCCTGGGGGCCCCTGAAGATATTGTGTAGTAGTGAAAGGCTGAGGTAGCCAGCTGTAACATGCTGTGCTCTGCTGGACTTGCTGCTGCTGGGTTCCCACATCTCTGTGGGTGCCCTCACTACAGGTGTGTTTAGAGACAGCCCTGGAACCCCAAATTGCTGTGAGTCTCAGTAGGGGAAAGCACTCCTAGAAGCAGTCTTGAAAACCACTGCCAAGGAATTGAATTCAAACAGGGTCCATGGAGGCACTTGAATGTCCTGACAAAGTAGTGTTGCCCAAAAAGTCCCTGGCTCCAGTTAAGGGCCAAAACCAGGCATCAGAAGTACCTCTATAAATGAAGAGCTGGCAGATTAATGTAAAAAGAACATAGATCACCAGAAGATACACAGAAAATTACCAGTCAAAACCAACCAAGTTTATGACAGTCCAGAATGCAAAAATATGATATAGAATTCACACAATCTAATAAACAGTGTGAATTAGCCTCAAACCAAAGGTCCGTTGAGTCAAATATTGTGGGAGTATTTTGGTATGTAAAGGATAGAACATTTAACCAACCATAGGATGGCTGCTTTTCTCACACCCATACTTCAAGGGTCCAGAGATATCTCAAAGCTTACACATTTAGTAAATAAGAGAATATATACACATAACTGCTTCAGTAAGTCTCCACAAATTTCATGACTTCTCAAAGAATGCAGAGGCCTACAGAATCCAGACGGGTAACCGCTGGACAATGTCAGTCACATGATTTCAGTTGTTGGGACTTCTGTATAATTACCATTTGTTCCTAGATATTTGGTTTGTCGAATTCTTACAGGCTTAAATTGAGGCAATTTCTCCATCTTTCCCTCTTGAAGAAATTTTCTGGTCTGTCACATGCCTTAGGCACTGAATTTCTACAGTGTTCACTACACAAATTTTTTCCTTTTTTCCCTCACCCTCCTTTATTGACATGGTCTTATCTTGCACCCTAATTCTTTCTTGGACTCCCAAACTTTCCAACACTTCGAGTTCCTTTGCTACGTAAATTTTCATATTTTCAACAAATTGTTTTGCCAAATCTTTCTGGCTTGTCTTATTATAGTTTCAAGTTTAACTTGCTGGAACTTGTCTTCTTTGCTAGTTTCCTAAACTTGACAGTTTTTGAAAGATGTCTTTTGATAGTTTTCTTTATCTCACTCCTTAACCATGCCAAGTATTTCTGGCCTCTCTTTTTCCGTAGGCAATATGCACTTGGTCCAAGTCTTTCCTGTGATATCTTAAAAAAAAATCTCTTCATAGCTGATACCAAAGCAGGCAACGCTCTGCACCTACGTCACGCACAATGAATGATTTCCTCAGTTCCACTGATAATCGGTCTGGTTTATCACAAACAGCAAGGAAGAAAGGTAAGTTTATCTTTGTTAAGTGGAGTGGTGCCAGGTAAGTACAGCTGAGAGATACCTGTTACCTGTATAACTGCCCCAGCCGAGCAATGGAGCTGCAGACCAGAAGAAAGCGGCCACCCAAATGAGAACCAGAGCCACCGACATGCTGCTGTTGCTGATGCAGTGACCTGCAATGGCATGCCTGGGTCAGAAAATAGTACTTGGAAAGGCAAGCGTATCTCTGGAATCCAAATGCACTCCTATACCACCAGCTAATGAGTAAAACAGCTATTAAAAAAATTAAGGTAGAAAAATGTATATTCATATGAAAAGCTTGATTTTGAAAGCATCTGTCAGTCTTGTGTTCCCACTGAAGAGTGGAAATAAATGGTTTTTAAGCAGGAGACAATGAGTTTGTTGAGAGCTCTGGAACTGGTGAATTTTGTGTTAGACTAATGCTTTGTAATTTTGTAAAATGCAGGATGCAGTTGTATTTTACATAGAAATTAACAAGATAAATCTAAATTCAGGGGATTTTCTTACTGACATCAAGGTTTTTCCCTGTTAAAAAGGAGAAACTAGTCCAGCCTGTATTCACCATTTGATACTAAAGATTCAATCTGTCCTGCTGTTGCCATACACTGTGGTTATTTTTTCATTTATGTGGGAAATATTTATGCATCCACCAATGTTTGTTCCTCAACATTTCTGTAACATTATACTGAGTACTTGCTCAAATTGAGATTCATATATAAATTATGCACACCATCAGATGGATATGTGGTAGAGCTTCACAAAAGGGAACTGTGGGTTTTGAATATGACTTCTTAACAGGCAATGAATAGAAGATATAGGATTACATCACAGCAAAACTCTATCAGCTCCAGCAGCAGTTCATGTTGAAAGTTAGCTTCAACAAGTTTATTATTGCACCCAACTGCGGAAGAACTTTCTGTGGAAAAAATTACCACCCTGCAGAAGTTCTTTTCACAGGAAATGCTCCTTGTGCTAGTAAAGAGAAAAACTCATCTGATGCAGCCCATATACTTGCACATGCTTTCCCTGCAGACATTGATAGGCTCCGGCCCGAAAGATGGTGCAAGCAACTTGCAACAAAGGCATGAAAATTGATCTGATCCCTGACCAGAAACTTCTCAAACTTCATCTCATAGAAGAGTGAATATTTTAAAGTGAGATTGAGACCAGGATGTATAACTTAGGAGCTTGTATAACTTATCATTTGAGTCACATTTTGAGGAGTACAGAGGGTCAGCAGTACCTGGGGTATCTTTGGCACAAGGATGAATTTACCCATGGTGACCCAAGCACACTTGTAATAACTTGGCTCTTACTGGAATTAACCCTGAAGGATTCTATGAGAACATGTTTGTAATGCAAATGACTGTATTATGTTCTGTTTTTCAATGTGTTTCATTTATATTTAGTATAGCCTGCCTGACTGATAATAGTGACTGAGAGAAGTACGGATTTGCACCAGGTTCAGTGAAGGCAGAACTGGACTTGCCTTTATTCCTTACCTCTCTCAGGATGGCAGCCCTTGATATAGCGTGTCACACTGATCACTGTAAGGGTATTAATGCTAGCCAGGCCAAAGAGAAGTGTCAGGAAGCCATCAACCTGAAAAACAAAGCAGTACAGGATGTTCTGTTACTGCAGAGAGTTGAGGGGGAAAAGAACCACAGGAATTTCTCCTGTCATTTTCATGTTAATGAACTAGAAAGTTTTTCCAGAAACTCAACTATCAGGGAAATGCAAAATGTCAGGTGCAGTTATCTTCTATAGGATCAGTGAGCAAGTAAATGTTCAAAAATTATATAAGTGCTCTGTCATGTACATACAATAAGCAAGCACACCCTCATATCTATGCTTCCCTTAAATGACTTGTTAAATGAAGGAGAAAAACTTTGAACTGGAAAAAAGAAAAGCCCTGAACACGCAAAAATGCCCTGGATGCAGCTGCCCTGCTTATACAGAAGAAACATGCAAACTGATCCTAAGAAATTTAGGCCAAATATGGAAGAACTAAGAGGTGAAGGGCTGGGCTGAGTGAGAAAATATTTTTTTTCTTTTCTTTAATAGACCCCAAAACCTAAATAGATGCAGTAGATTGAGTCTCAATGACTGGTGTTGCTGGGTGCCTGCTATTTCTGAAGCCCTGATCCTCATCCCCTGGCTGTGACGCAGGAAGAGCCGTGCAGCTCTGTGGCTCCTGGTGACATCAGTGCCTCAGCCATGTCCTGGGATGGCCACAGCTCTGTGAGCTTTATAACCAGGTATAACCAGGAAGTTCTGTCGGCTGTAGCGGACATGGGTGCAGCCACCTGCTAGGGAGCACTCTGTGGCTGGGAAATGATCCAGGCAAAATGCTGACAGCCAGTCCCTTAGTTTTTTGGAATCTTGCAACAATATATTAAACTGTCCAGAGCAGAGGAGCTCTTGGAGGTGCCAGTTTTACACCTAGTGAAGCAAGAATATTAAGCGTCTCTGGACAGTAACTTGGCATTAAAATACTGAAAGTTTTGGCGGAAAGGCACATCATTATTCTACGGAACAAACTCTGTCTTTGTATGAATGAGCACAACTCCTGTGGAATTCCATTCATCCCAGCACTGAATCTAGGGCTTTAACCCAGGCTTAAATCTAAGACCCTGGCAGATTGTATAAATTTGGTGAAGGGTTAGAAAAGGGACAACTTCATCACTTCTTTCACTGGTGCTTTTCCTTACTACCAGTGTCCTCATATTGACACTAAATACTTCTTTTTGCCATCTTTTACAGACCCACCACATTTTAAACACACGCAAGGCTTGCTACTACAACAATCTACACTCTCCTGTGCTCTGATTAGAGTCAGCTCATGCTTGGTGTAGGAATGCTTTAAACCATGTTTAAAACAGACTTTTTTGCATGTGTCAGCTACCTACTAGAAGCTGCACTTGACTGAATTTGGCCTGCTGTGTGCTGTGGATGTTGGTGAAATACCTGGATATGTAAATGTGCTCTGCATTTCATAATCCTTACTGGTGCAAACAGCTGCCACCTCTCCATTTGCTCTAACAATGCTTCATAGATGCGGAAAACACAATGACCATAATCTTAAGGAATTGCACTAGTTATTAGATTAGAAAGGAAGCAGTATTTCAACAAGAATGCAAATGAACACTTTGAAATTAAGCCTAAAGAGCTATGAGATTGAATACTAAAAGAGCAGAACAGGCTTCTCACTGTGTATCATAGGCCTATGTTAAAAGCAGGGGAGTTTTTCTGAAATAGATCTGTTTGTTTTATCACTGGCAGATGCGGCCATTTTTCTCCTACCCTCCTTCCCTGATGTCAGACCAAAGAGAGACAATTATATCAAGTGGTCAGTTCAAACAGCATTTGAGCACATCTACAAGGGAGGAAGGTGGGTCTAAAAATACACTCTTGGCCTTTAAGATACTGTCACCATAAGAAAGAAAAGCCTAAATGTTTTCTTTGGAGTGGTGCTTTGCTAAAAAAATGTGGTTTTATCTAAATCAACATAGTTCATGGATTGAGCCATTGTCAGTACCAGATCTTGTTTGCATACTATTTCATACCAGCATTTCATCAGACCTTCTGCAGGTGTGGGGGCTACCACCAGAGATGTTACCAGGGCCAAATAGCTTGTAAGTGGCAGCAGCCTCCCAAGGCAGTTGTCACTGCTTCCATGCTGGCCACAGGCTTGGTGGCTTGGGAACAGTGACAGTGGGAAACATTATGAAGCAGAGGGAGCTCTGGATGAAATGAATAAAGGAGGTAAATGGTGGCTCTCAAACTGCAGAACAGCCCATACAGGAGCCACAGCATCTGGAACATTTAACCACAAGAGACCATCCAACAGGCTGCTTTGGGAGCATGATGCTCAGACTACTCTTGTCCCAAACTTTCATTGGCAGCAAGTGGCTTTTGAGCCCTACCATGCATAAACCATTTCCCAGCAAGTTTGTCAATGCTGCAACCCTTTTATATCATTGTCACTTAGACATATGTCCTCAGAAGAAAACAAGTGATCTTCCTCTAGATATAGCCAATTGACTTCAAGCTTACACCTACTAGATTTGGAAGAAAGATCTCTGCTACTTTTTCTGCTCTTGAACAGACAGCACTGACTGTAGGTAGCAAGGCAAATGCTAGGCACCCAAGTACATAACAACAGAAAAACTGCTTTAACATAGTCCCAATTTCTATAGAGAGAGATTAATAGCTGCATGTTACAAAAATATGTGATAATTTCAGTTTTCTGCATCTTTAAACATATATGGAATGACAGCCAAGGAAATACTAGAATAGAAAATAACATTTTATTACTTTGGAAGAAGATTGATGCTCTTCCCCTTGCACAGTTCTGGTTTTTCTTTTATTCTACCCCCCAGACAGCTCCTTCCTTCCATAGCCATAATACTTCTTCCATTTCTGTTTAATGCAATTTTTTCCTTCCAATTATTAATTATGATCAAATAGCAGCAGTGTTAACATGCAGTAATGAATTCTGACATAAACACAAAGTTGATTGCACGGTAATTTTAATACACCAGCTTTCCCTTTTACCCATTAAGAAGCAGAAGTAGATTAGCAATTTTAAAAGCTTTCTCTCAGTGCCCTACCAGCATTACTCCCTTGGCTATATAGATATGCATGGAAGGTGCTCATTATCTTTATGCTGCCTGGAAGCTAAGACACAACTGAGGAAAAAATTGTGGGTTTTTTCTGCTTTGCACTTGTGCCTGACTTTAAATCTCACTAATGCTCTTGGAGCACTATTTACAACCCACAATACATAGAGCTCCTACTGCATGCAAATTCATTTGCTTCAACACAGAGAGAGTTAGGAATCCCCAGTGCACTATAAAATGTTTAGCTGTGAGCTTGGGTGTGCCTCACTTTTGCTACCTTTAATTCTTATGAATCCCTACTGATTCATAAGGGTTGTCTTCATTTAAAGCACAGTAAAATATAACCTATTGTTCATAATATTGGATTAATCAAGGTTTAATTGCACAAAAGCAGATTGCCAAAATAGCTATTACTTTTCACTTTGGAACAAAACATTGATCTCACCAGCCACAAAGGCTGCCTCACTCCCTCCTCTGGCCAACTGATAAATCTGTTGCAATTTCCCAAAATCCATTTGTTTCCCTTCAGAACCATGGCATCCTGTATTTTTCTTCTATTGAAAATGAGATAACGAATATGTAAAGAAAAGCATAAACTTCAAACAGGGATTATTTGCCCACAGCATATACATATACTTAAAGTTGCCACAATAAGCTCTCTCAGAATTACTATTTTTTAAATACAAATCAGATTATTTTGAGTAATTAGATAATGGCAATAAACCTCATTCAACATCAAGAAATGAAAAAGCACTTAAATCAATCTTCAAGAAACACATTTGTAAAAGCAATTGTAGACACCTTGGAACAGATATTTTAAAATTAAAAACTTAATTTTAAATTTAACCATTTCTTAAAGTTTGAAGTAAATGCAAAAATATTCCACTTGAGTCTGATGACAAAGTAATTCTCCCATCTCTCAAATATACTATGATGTGTCTACTGGACTACACTAACTCTTTAGTCACAGATGTTCTAGAAGGACTACTGAGTTCAATAATCAAAATTAGTCTTCACAAAAGACTACTTAAAACCCACAATGCATAGTGTTCCTAAAGCACTCAGTTTCTTTGAGATTTTCTACAATACAGGAGGTGAAAGCGACTTACCATTTACTACAGCTCCCACATCTTTTGCTCATGAGACATTGTTCTGGTATGTTTGCATCCTGCCCTTCAAAATGTCTCAGTAGGCTTCAAGGATAGCTATGCTTAGAGGTGATGGCATCAGCCCAAGTCATTGGAGGGCTCTGACACCTCTATGTATAAGTAAACAATGAGAATTGATATGCTACAGGATTAGGGAGTTTAAACCATTAAGTGAGAGCATCAGACATTCAGTATTTTGCACTCACAAAGTGATTAAATCTTTCTGTGGCTGGCATGTATTCTAAAGATAGAAAAATATGAATGCACTATTTGGATTATACTATTATGTGTCCAGATATGTAATTATGCTAATTATACTATATAGTTAATGTATGTTCAGTGCCACTATTACTATATGCAGGTTACATTTTGGCTTTAGTGAACCTGGGGAAGCCAGTTTCATCTACCAGGTTAATCAATTAAGGTTCAAGGTATACTCACTTTGGGCTGACCATTAGCCACTGTAGTTGCAGATTCTCAGGCCACAATTTCTACTCCTGCCCCTGTCAAGGACCACATCTATGAATGGTGGGGATGCCCTTGAGGGCATTGCATTTAATGAACAGATAGAAATTGATTGCAGAATTTCCTCACACAGCCCCATAATATAATAATCTTACTTCAGATACTCAATCTCCAAATGCTTGGGAACACACCTGCTTTCTAGCTCTGGGTAGATGCTGTGGAATCACAGCAGATTTATGCCTCTTGTGTCCCCCCGTGCAGAGTAAACGGGGAGCATCTAGTTCATACCACTGCAGTGGATCCAGACACAATGGAAAGATTCCCATCTTCAGGTTAAATGCTGAATTGCCTTTGTCTTTCTGTGAATTAGTGTAAAGGGAAATTAAGAAGCACTAGATAGGAAAATCTAGCATTGCCCTTTGGGGACATGTGTGCTACACTGTAAAATTCTTTTCAGTAGGCCTGAGCCAAAACTCCTCTCCACTGTAGTGATGTTAATTCAGAGTCTACTTGTTTATTGTCAGCATCACCATTAATACAAACAAATAAATATACAGATAAAAGAAGAGTCACCTGTCTCATCTTTACATTACCATAGAAGACAAGGCTTAGCTTTGTGGACTGTAGATAACTGAAATCCATGCACATCATATTAAAATCACTTTCTTTTTTTTCCAAAGTATTTTCCATTTCAGAATATCATGTTAAATGTTTCTTGAAGTTTACACACCTCAAGGGAATCAGAGGTACCAATGTTCATGGACTTTGCCAGGACAGCCCAGAGACTACAAGTGACCCTACACATTCCCCAAAGTACAATCCTCTATGCTGCTTCCCAACAAGGAGGAATCTGCTTACGTAGACACCCTCAGGTTTATACAAGGACATCTCTGACTCTTGGCTGAATGCCTAGAATTTAACTTGTTCTTCTGCTCAGGAAGGTCCTGGGCAAAAGGTGGGGCAGGTTAGTGGTGGTACCAGCTCAGCCTTAAGTGACCAAGACAGGAACATGTTATTTTCCTGAAAACCTGAAAAAGCTGCATGACTACTAGCAGATCTCCTTTTATGTTAATATTCTTGTCCCCTATGGATCCTGTACCAAAATAACAGGAGAGTCACAAGCATTTTCAAGGAGTCCTAGTAGACCAGGGAGAGCATGGAAGGAAGTAACAAAAAATAGTTTATTCTTGACCTTAAAGAGTGATCTGGAAACCCACAAGATGCAACATCATCCCTTTCTGCAGGGACAGTGGTGTGGAAGTCCTGGATGTCCTGTCATACACAGCCCATTGCAAGCAGCAGTCATCTTGTCATTGATTCACTCAGCACAAGATCTAGGTCAGGACCTGATTTGCTTCCCAAGTACTATCAGTGTACTCACTTAATGGAATAAATTTTTGTGATAGAGAAGATGAGTACATGCGAGATAGAACTATAAAAGTATTTACAAATTCTATTAGAGTGATATTTTAATTTCAGATGAAATTTTGCTTAAAAGCCAGTGAGAGGATGTGGCACACAGAGAGGAGTCAGAAGAATATTATTTGTTCACCCCTATGGTGAGAAGATCATGAATGATGAAGGAGCAGTGGACAGCATTTTTTGAAAGAAAACATTTAATGTCTTCGACATCAGCACCAAAGGATGTGGAAGGCTACTATTTTCTACATAGAGATTTTTAAAAAGGGTACTTCAAAGCCCTCTGGGAGGAAAAGCAAGTACAGAAATCAAAGTTTAGGCTTTGTAAGTTCCTGGTTCTGTAGGATCACTCAGGCAATGAATGCCCAATCCAGGCAGCGGTGTGGGGTTTGACACAGTGCTTGGGTGTCACAGCAGGGGCTACGTCAGACTTGTTAAAGAAGGAAACAGATAGTTTGGGCATTCATAAATCTTCACTACCAAATATATAACTTACCTAATTAGTCGCAATTGACTGCACAAATACTCATTTAGAGGAAAATGAAGGAAAATTCATGACTAATGAAAACTGGCGGAACTTCCCCGAAGTCACATTAGTTACACTGAAATGATCTTCTGTGTTGCTAATGATTCTGTTTGTGCAAAGGCAGTCTTTTCCCCCTTGCCTGCAGATGAAGTATTTTTCTCATTAAAATTCAGCTCACAGATGTCTACATGAGTTGCCTTTACCTCTTTGACTGCAATGTATACACTCTTTAGATTAGATGAAGGCAGATCAGAAAGAAATAGGGAAGACTCTGCAACTTTATATTTCAGTATCCAAATCTCAGGTAGGCAAGGAAACAAGAACGAGGACACATTCCAGTGCTCATAATTGAGACATAAATTTGTTTCAGAAAAAGTGAAGAAAAAAAATTAATGGATGATGGAGCAATGTGAATGGGGGGTTAGGCTGGAACAAGCCTGGCAAACAATGCATACAGACCTTTGGCAGTAGTGGCTGTCTGTCCTCAGTAATCTCCCCAGCAGCAGTACTGGGAAGGTAGTAAAAAGAAAACTTGTGAGGTTTAATTTTGGCCCTTTCCATCTGACATTGCTTTTATTACTGGACTTTGCATGGACTGTGGATCTACCACTGATCTCTCACCTCCCCAGAATGTGAGGGAGTACCACTCCACACAAAGTAATACTTTCTTGGTATCTATAAAACACATAAAATCACTAACCAAGTCAAGAGAGTCAATGGTCTAGCTACATAAACAATTGGTTGGTTTGATGAGTTATGTTATATGGACAGAAATCAGTGTGCTCCAAATTTACTCTGTTTATAAGAACATAAATGCCTTTAGAGTTTTTGATTTATCAGACAATTTACAGAAGATTTTGTTAAAAGAGGAAAGTATTAATTCTCTGTTTCCTCCTCAGACAAGATTTAGCAATATTTTACAACCTATATATAGGAAAAGAGATAAATGCATCTTCGGAGAAAGGAAATGCTACCAATAAAGCACAAAAGAACTTATTCAAGATTAAAAGCCCTTCCCTTTAAAACTTCTGAAAACAGCCCATGTGTTTTCATCATACTTTTCTCAGCATTTCCTACTGTTGCAATTTTCTTTTTGGTGTTTCAGATATCCAGTTCTAATTTTTACAAAGGAGGACATTATTTATTGGAGTGTCATGAGAGAGCCCTAGATATTTAATAACACCCAAAACAGACATTTAATAATACCCAAAAAAACACCCAAAAGTTTTTTAGGTGCTAGCAAGAGGGAATGGCTGGAAGTTGAATCTCCAAAAAGGGGCAAGGGCCAATGTGCTCAGCTTTGCAGGCTTTGGTCACTTGCCTTGGTGAGAGGAGGGTTGTGGCTCTGAGCTCTGCTCCTAGATTGGAGGTGGCAAAGCTGGGGAGCAAATGAGGCTCCGAAGGAAGCCAACAGAACAAGGGGATGGACATGTTTCACCCTCTGCTTGATTTTTCATATTTTACTTTTCAACACAAAAGATTGTGATTACTCGGTATTCACAGCCATTTAATTCCCTTAACTGTACAAGACCTTTCAAAAATCAAGCAGTGGCACTGTAAAAAAGCAGAGGGATTGCTGACCCCCTTTACCCCCACAGACTGTGTGGGAGAGTTGGATTCACTTTGGAACACAGAACCAGGACTATTCATTATAAGGGGGTGCCCAGCAATTGCTAAAGCAAACAAATACTGGGGCTAAAGACTAAAATGTGATCCCTACATTAGTGTCAGACATCCATTGGAGGGAAGGGAACCCTCCTTATCCAACAGCAGCATTGCTAAATCAGGGATTTTGCACATCTAATTTAGCTTTTCTTAGACATCCCTATTTATCTGGGATTTCAGATGGCAACTTGATCAGCTACACAACCACAATCTGGAAAATCTGCTAAAGTGCAAGAAATCCCAGACATCTGTGGGCCACTTACTCCTCAATGCATACACACTAAGTCTGGTGTTTCCAGAGAATTTTGACTTCCGGGCCACACCACGCCCTTTTGGTAGGCCCATACTCCCCAGATCTGGTGCTGTCAGGCAAACTGTGCATGAGTGTATAAGAGCTTACAGAGTAGAGCAATACCTGTGTGCAGTGTGGGGCTTACTGCTGACCACCTCATTGCCATGTGCTCCTGTCCAGGGCATGCCAGACAGGAGTAAAGTGCTGTGTGAAGCACGGAGGCACTGCAGGATTCAAACCCAGATTTCCTCCCTGCTTTGTAGTAAACCCAGTCAGAGGATGAAATAGCCATTTATCTCTCTTCTGCTCCCCTCAGTGTCTTTATTATTCTGCTCAACAAGAAGCAGCTTTGTGAGGCTGAAGACAGGTCCTTGAAGGCTGGCCCTTGTGATGATGAGAGCAGGCTGCAGGGACAGAGTCAGTGTGAGTGGATCCTGTCACACAAGCTACCCTGGTGCTCACTAATACCTCAAATGGAACTTTTTTAAAAAATGGCTGCTCCAGAGGATGTTTCTGTGCAGAGACAGATCTGCTTGGGATGCTCTGGCACCATCTGGCTGGCCAGATGGACTGGGAATAGCTAGGCTGACAGTGAGGTGAGTGCATCTGTGGTAACAGCGTCAGTCAGCATGTCAGGGACAGGGGGTATGTCCCTGATCTGGAGATATCCACCCTGTGCTCTGGGGTGCACAGCCCAGACACATCTTACATGTAAGAAAGTCAGAAATAAGAAATGTGTTTTAAAAGAAGCCGATGCCAACAGGGTGAGCACGTGGTAAGAACAGTCATTTTTCTTGATCCTCATAGTAAAACCTTTAAGTGTTTGGAAAATTAATATTTAAATTACCAAACTGCATTATCAAAAAATCATTTTAAAAAATTAGAAAAGTGAACTACTGGAAACAAATTTAAACTGAAGTACCAGGATTATGAAGGATTTCAAATTCTAAGGTGCTCCATAGTCCATTCTTGTTTTCAGACATGTCTGCAATGTATCTATGGAGTTCAGATAGGTTACAATCCTTTCCCTGCATTTAGAGGCCTCCCAAAATCTGCATCTTTTGTGTATTTCCCACGTGATTAAAAAATACAAGAAAAACTTTCTATCACTTGATAAATAAAGTTCAAAAGAAGCCATATTTGCCTGTTGAGAATGAGTATTTCTCTACTTCCTACATGAACATTTGCACACAATGTTACTTACAGGTTTCACTGCAACTTCTGGTTCAGCAGAACATACAAACAAAAAAATATGTGAAGGACAAAAATATAATCTGAGATAGCTTTTCACTAGGAATATGGTCAATAGGGAAACAGATGGCTCTTGGTCACTGGGTTACATTCCTTGACCTGAAATTCACCATATGAACCAGTTTACTCACTGATCATATTGGGAGAGGCTAAAAAATGGATGTGCCAGAGACTGACTGTCCTTCCTCTGTCCAGTTCAGGAATGAGACAGTGGTAGAGCAGAGGTACAAAAGTGAAAGCAGATTCCAAAACCCACCACTGTAAAACTGTATTTGTACGGAGCATTCAGCAGAGGCAGCATTTGGATACAGATGTACCATGTAACTTCATTCCTGACAGCAGAGTCCTGTCAGACTCCAAAAATAATGTTTGGCATGAGAAAGAAAAGTGTTGTTTCTTCCATACAGAGGAGGAGAACAGGAGAACTCCTCTCTGTCCCTTTCAGCAGGTATGCAGTGAGATTGTCCTGGTAGCTGGAGATACATCTTTTGTTACAGAGAGTTTTCAAAGACCAGGCTGCTTTGAGAGAAGTCCTCTTTGTCTGTCTTTCCCCCACTCCCTTCAACCACAGCAGCCCAGGATGGTGAACCTTAATGCTGAAAAATGTTACCCGAGGGCACAGGAGACCCAAGTCAGAGGAAAACAAAATAGTTATGTGGATTAAGTGAGGTGAGCTCATGAAATTTCTTCATAAACAGAAATGACAGGCTAGCTTGGGAAAATAAAATTTTCCTAAGCGTTCCTGACAGCAGAAACCGATCAATAGGAGCAAATGTGTAGTGAACCAGACAATGACAGAAAACCAAATAAGGCTATCCTCTGGACTCAGCCAAACAAACCAAGTAAGGGAAAACACACAGGCCATGCTAAGGAAAGAGCCATGCTCATGCATGCAAAGTGCCACCCCAGCTACTTGCACAGGAGTCTGAGTGCATGAGGAGAGCCAGAGACACCAACTTCAGCCAGTCCTGACAGAAAGCATGGGCTTTACCTTCATGGCACAAAGCTCCTCATTCCTCATGTTCTACCCGTGAGACCCCTTCTAATAAAACTACAAACTCAGACTACAGCAATCCAAACACTATTGCTGTTCAACATTAAACATTTTCAGAATTACCTTTGTGCTGGCTGCCTACACACATGTGGATGATTTCACTTTTTTTTTTTTTTTTTTTTTTTTTAATGCACAAAGGCTTCCTGCTATTTCTGCACAATATTCTTACTAGAATCCAGCCACTCTATTTCCTTAATCTATTTTTTCATCACTGGCTTCTCTTTTGTCAAGTTTATTAATCAAGAAGATGGATGTCAGGGTTTACACATGTTTTTGAGGCTCCCCAAGACAGCATAAAATCTTGATTGAAACAGAAATCCTATATGATGTTCTCTCAATAATCCCTAACCAGCTTGACCACTCAACAAGCCACAACAAATCCAAACTTAATTTAAAGTACAAATTGACTTTTCCAGATTACCATTCATTTTAATTAGTATTAATAACAGTATAAATTCATATTTGGAAAGGTTCATGTTACTCTCTAGAGCCTACAGAGGACTACCAAAGCAGAAAATTTAATGCTTTGCAAATCAGTGTGTTAAGAAAAGCCAAAGCATTTTTAGTGTCCTGCTCAAAGTCCTTAGATCTCCAAAACCTTAAAACTTTGCTTGATATCCAAACTTTGCAAATGAATACTGATTAAAACAAGAAGATACAAACCAAATTACTTAACACTGACTGACCAACAAAATATCTGGGTGCTCTAAAAATGTTATGGACCATTTCTCCCCTTGAAAAAGAAATTCAAGTACAGCAAGATTAAGCAAACATCCATCTCACAAAGTTCAAGCACCCCTCTACCTTAATATTTTAAAATCTTAAAAAAAAAAGTCAGATCATCATAAAAAGACTTAGTAGTTCCAAGTCAGCCAAAGAGGGATTCCCAGGCAAAAGCATCATGAAAGAATCTGTAAGGCTCCTGACAGAAGTTCCCATGCAAACCAAGAGGAGAGACAGAGTGTGCCATGCCTTGCCAATCCCTCTGTGCAGTGTTTTCTACATCCCAAAAAAAGGAGCCACAGTACAGACAGGGCTCTGAAAGAGCTTGGAGTAGGAATGCAGAAAGGTCATTCAATGTTACTTCTTTCACCCTTGTGAGTTGTAAGCATTAAGTTACGCCAGTGACCTAGGGTCAGGATTTCACACTGAAAGGCTTACCCTGTCTTACACAGGAAATCTGCAACAAAGCTAGAACTGAACCTGGAGATGCAGATTTTGCCTTTCCTTTCTCAAGTCATAGCTCCAACCCTCCTTGAAAGAGGGGGAAAATAGGCATCTGTTTAATTCTGAATATGGGTGTGAATCTTACAGTTTTCATGTATGCGTTTATTTATGACTTCAAAGTTTTCCATTAATGAAAAAAATTCAGAGTTTCTGCTCAACAGATCTTAGACTGCAACTGTAGGTCATTTCATTAGAGAAAGAAGGCTATTTAGCTGAGGAAATAATTAATTTTGATAAATTGTTTTCTGCCTAATGACTATGGAGATGCATTTTAAACAATAAAATAATAATTTTTTAGATCAAGCTACAGCTCCTAGGTTAATCAGTCTCCTACAGGAAGTCTTCCTCTCTGCATAAACAGAACCTTTCTATTGAAATGGAGGGGACATGACCTGTAAATGTTCTTTCATCTATGTGGTACAATGGCTTAACTTCCTCCTTAAAAAAAACCAAAAAACCAAGCCTCCAAGAAAAGAGGATTATTTTTCTCTCTCTTTTCCTTCATCATGATCTTTCTTACACCTTGCCGTAGGCTATCCTGTCATTTTCAGATTTTTGATTCCCTGATGAAACGGAGTATAATCTTTCTCACAGATGTTGCTGGAAGCACCAGGGAGCCAGCTTTGTGCTTATCTGTCCATGGGGTGCATTTATATTCTGCCCACACAGGTATGTTTCGGAATTAACAGTAATAACTTTTTCTGAGTACTCCAACAAAGAGCTGCCTCCAAGATCTCGACTCTGCCATAAAGTCAAATCACTCATTCTACCACAGGCAATGAATCAACCAAGAGTTTAGAAATGTGATTGAAGAGTTTCAACTGAGTTAGTGCAAAACCTTGCATGCTAAAATGTATGGTTATGCCCAAATGCTGTGTGGAGGCTGGGCTCTACACGCCTTGTCAAGCAGGAGTCGACATTGGCACTTTAACATTTGTCTTAAAGCAACAACCAGGCTGGCTTCAGGTGACCTGAAGACAAGCACAGCCTATACCTTGATTTTTCCAACATGAGTGTGAGCTCTAACATGAAGTAAAAACCACCAAACTAGTAAGAACTCTTGTGAATACACAGGAAAAAAACCCACTGAAAATTGGTGAAACACCAGTCAAATGCACAGATTTATAGGTGTAACAAAAGAGAACACAGTATTTTTGAAAGGTTAGTGACTACCTCCTTTCATTTGGGTGCTGTCTGACTATTTATATATAGCACACCCGCAGAAATAGCTACACTCCTTTTGTCAGATTAATTTTGTCAGATTAAGTAAGTGTTATCCAGTCTTACCTGGCAAGTCCATATTGATGTGATAATGAATCCATCATCTCTGAAGACATTGAAGATTTCAATGATGCCCCGTGAATAACCAAACACAGAGATACTGGCATCTGACACTGCCAAGTTAAATGTGAGGTAGTCGGTGGGCTGCAGGAGATGTCTTTGTTTATACAGGACAAAAATCACAATGCTGTTTCCAAACCAAGACAACCAACCTGGAAAAAAAAATCCATGGAACTTTATGATCTTTAAGGTCCCTTCCAACTCAGTCCATTCTATGATTAGATGAAATCAAAAAAGCAAATAACGAAAGGAGCTGTTGAGTGTAAATGTATGACATATCTTCTAAAATTCCCTTTTGTTCCACTAGAAGTATATGAAACCAGATTATCCACTAAACAACTATGCATGAAACCTTTTTGAGCATCTGGGTGCATTTCAGAAGAAAGAGCAAGTAATTGAGTGCAGCAATAAAACAGAACAAAGAGCTGCTGCTACACCTACTGAAGATGCGCCGTTTAAGGGTCTAAAGTGGATTTTTTCCCTGAAAGTTTTTTCCTTAAGTGGATAGATGAAACTCGTAAGTGTTACTTCTGGGAAAATAAGAAGGAACAAAGATTAGTAGAGTGGAGCAGAGACTAAAAACAATCTGCCAAAATCTGCAGCTGTTTAAGTTCCTCATATAAAATAATGGATACAGAAAGTTCTCACACGTAGTCAGAGGGCTGCTTTACCAGTTCTCCTTAGAAAAGTGCAGCTAATACAACTAGGTTTCTTCTCTTAGAACAATCTAGGATCTCCTTGCAGCAAAGTCTGTCCCAGATGGGAATATTTTTCAGTAATACACATGATAATCTATATGAAGAGAATATTTGGAATAGAACTTCAAAGTCTCTTTTATTTAATTTTACAGAAAGTTGCATTCTCTCTTACTCTCCAGGAACAGAGATGCCAGACTTTTATGTGTCTAAGTATGTGAGCAAAACACAGGGAGATAACTGTAAACATGTTGAAAACCAGACACTCTGCTGGAGAGACCTAGAGTTTCCAAATGTCTACAGCTATTGTTCTGCCCATCAGTGCAAGGCCCTGGTGGCTCGCATCTCACTTTTTGAAATTACATAGATGTGTATAGATGAATGACTTTTAACAGAAATTATATGGATAAGGGTCAGGTTCAGTGTTGAAAATGTGGCTTAGCCAGTAAAGGGGGTGGAGGGCTGAGCAGCAGGTCAGGCAGCACCTGGCTCCCAGCTGGCTCCAGCTTCTATCCCACAAACCAGCCCTGCCATTTCTGACACTGGTGGCCTTGCTTCACCTTGGCAAGGCAGAGCAAGACACGACCTCTTTTGAGTGTGTGCTGCCCACGACAGGATAAGGCATGCAACACCTGGTGGCTTATGCCAGGTTACAATATTCCCAGGAAAGGGAGGGAAGACCTGACCCACAGCCCTCTGCCCAGGCACAAACAGCAGATATCCCAGAAAGGCTGCGGTATCTTGACCCAGCAAGAGACGAACAAACACAATAAAGAGGGGTGTGACATGGTGGCTCTGCACAGCACCTCTGGATATCCAAAGGAGTCTGTGCTATGAAAGATGGCTGATAGGTTTAATGTTGTAACAAGGGGGCAGCTGCCTTCCTTCAGGAAGCACCGCCTCAATGTCAAGAATCCAGCAGTTCACTACCAGGCTGCTGGGGATAGGAAGGGAGGGGAGAAAATTGCCTCCCCATCTCCAGGCCATGTGGGAGTATCAGGAGCTGAAATGACAAAGAGCAAGGCACATGTTCTGTAAATAAAGAGACTGGGCAGATACCTCCTGGTGAAGTGCTCCGGGCACTTTGGGGTGGGAGGGAGGTGGTTGATGGGACAGTCTCTGTAAGGGTCTATGAACTGCTTCTTCTGCTGAGCAATTTACTTTCGATAGTTTCTCTTGGCAGTGTTGGAGAATTTTGCTCAGACATGGCTTAAAGAAAGAGGCCATGAAAATATACAGCTGATGGAAAAGTAAAAGGCAGCTGTAAAGCAGCAGTTCTCAAGCCCGTTTCTGTAAATAACTAGGTTCTCAGGCACATTTTATAAACAGCAGGATTCTCAGACAGTCTTCTCATAACAGGTAAACATTCTGTCCTTGGGAACAGACACAGAGGTTGAGAACCCTTCATATCAGGGTGAGAACAAAAATCTTGGTTTCAATAATCAAACCACAGGTATTGAAAACAAAGGGAGGGGTTAATGTTTGCTTGGTAGCCTATCGTGAGCTCGAGTTTTGCAATATGTATGATCTTAATTAACACGGTTATAAAAACGTGCCTTTGGATCAATAAATGTGGAGTCGATGCTGATCAACAAGGATGGGTCGTCTCCCTTCATCTTCAACATGGCAGTATTGCCAAGCTTCTGCTGCTCTATCTTTTTTAGTTGAATGAACATGTGAAGAATATTTGAACTGGAAAGAGCTGAAATGTCAGCCTATGGTATTACCAGAAATAATCACTGGTGAGATGATACACTGAGATACACACACACACACACACATTCTATGTACATCCTGTTGCAAGCCCAGCAAAAATAAATATATCTTGTTCTGGCCACTAGGTGACAATGTTTCTTAATCAAGTCTTGTTTTGAACAACTGCATGCACTTTAACTCAGGGATTTTGTGACTTTTGTTTGAATCTAGGTATTATAAATAGGCAGAGCAGGGCACTGGGAGAGGAAGGCTTTGGGAATGAATGAGGATAGCCTGAAATGCAAATATGGGAGTTGTGTTGTCTGTGTATGTTGGTTCTACTCTCTGCAAGGTTAGATATTTATCAAGGCAGTAGATATGAAATATTTTTCCCTGTCCATATGAAGACATAGTGCTAAAATGGCAGACAAAATAAAATGGCACCTCCTTTGTAAATAACAAAATGTTGCCCATGCATTGTAATGGATAGGAGGGATAGCCTCCCAGTGTCAGACACCTGCCCTTGCTGGGAATATACAGAGCAAATTCCCCCTAGCCTGGAGGGTAAGGGAGTTTTCAGTTAAAGTGTCTTAAGGAAGAACTTGAGCAAAACATCACACCAAACAACACTGCACATTTTAGAGCAATGAGAGGTGAGAGAGATGCAGTACTTGGGATAATTTCTGGGAACTACGTTTACAAACTGAGGTTGAAGATGAGGGATGCATCGAGGGAGATAAAGTTACAGAGTGAGTATGATTTCTGCAGGTAGGCACAGTCCTTTCAAGCAAAGCAGTGGAGAACCTGCACTGACATATCCAGTCCCTAAAATGGTCTGTCTGGGTAGTAGACCATATTAATTTGGAATAAAAAAAAAAAAAAAAACAGAAGAAAATAAATTCTTAGTAAACCATGCAATAACAAAATCAGTGGTCACATAAAAGTGGTGTCAGCTAGAGTAGTGAGTATGGGACACTGCATCTCTGTGCCATCAGATACATGTGCTAGTCTGGGTTGCTGCCTACATTGACTGACTGGCTTTAAAAACCTGAAACAGACCATCCCAAAACAGAAAATCACCCCAACCAAAAGAACAGCTCAAACCAAACAACCCCTCTCCCTTCCTCCCCCAAGCCCTGACAGCATAACAGGGAAGAAGGTTGAAAATTCAAGGCAAGAACAGCAATGGCACTGACACTCTCAGTGAGGGCAGAGATCTCCTCAGCTGCATTTCAGGGGATGTGTGCCTCAGGGGATGTCAGAGGTAGATCAAGAGTCCAGAAAGAAACCTCTGAATTTTGAAGTGCCTCCATGTTACCAGGTGCCATCTCAGTAAAACAAAAGATAGAAAAATAAACAACTGAGGGAACTTGTTGCATCTTTTACAAGCTGTCACTAATATTCACGCATAAGAGTATGCAGAAAAAAACCCAAACCAACCCCAAAAAAACCCAAACCAACCCCAAAATCCAAACCCAGCAAAATAAGGCAATCCTGGTGAAAAAAGACAGATTTCAACTGAAGTCAAAATGTGGTGAGAGAGAAGGAAAAAAAAAAAATAGCAGCTAGGCAGAAACTGAGCATTGCCACCCAGCATAAGGTTGAGAGAGGGATCACCACATCTCTCCAATAATGTAATGGATAGGAGGGATACCCAAGTCTGACTTGACTTGCCCATCAGAGAGATGCTAGATCTTCTGACATGGCAAAATACACAGATAATATGCAAATACTTCAGTAGCTTTGCAAACATTGTGAGATAGGAGGAATAGGATGGACAGCAGTATTAAAAATGTTGTATTGCCCCTATTTAATTCAGTAGTAATCCTTCTCCTGGAATAGCACTCTCTAACAGAGCACTTTAATCCACAGACGTCAAAAGCACTGCACAAGGGAGTCTGGTGCTGTTATCTATGGTTTCTTGGGGAGGAACAGAAGAGCTGCCAAGCAAGCTGGTGAAAGTCAGCTTGCTTGGCAGCCCTTCTGCTATTTACAAACTCCTGAGTCAGCGTGATGCCCACCAACCCATGCAGAAAAGTAGCCAGAAAGCGTGACTAAGGAGACTGAAAATCTTTCTGCTGAAAGCAACTGAGAACATTGAGTTTGTTTAACTCTAAGAATTTCGAAAAAGTACATTGTAATTTTAAAACTATTTCTGTCAAATCACTCTATCCTGTGCATTCAGACATGCCCTATTTTTTCCTCATGTACCTGAGATGGTCACTGAACAAGCAATAAGCGCCTGAGGCTGAATGCAGTTTCATTGTTAACATTGTTTCTGAAGCACTAAATTTGGCACATGTGAATTGATAGCTCTGAGCTGGTCATCCACATTTCCAATAGATTAGTTCACCCGTGCCCAGCCAAAATAGGTTATTATGCTTTCTACTTAGACTTGCTCTTATTAGACATTGTTGCATGGCCTTTTCTTGTAAAAGCTGGCAAGACAAATAGAAGAATGGGTGTTACAACTCAGCCATCACAGTTTAAAATATAAATGAAGCCTTAAGTGGAAGAACTCAAGAAATGAGAGCAAAAGGTGAGGCTCAGTGTCACAAGACAAGCTAAGCTCTTTCCTCAGCAAATAACCTTCCTCTAGGACAGAAACTGGATTGAGTATCTTAATGCAGAGCTGGCATGAATGAAATCAGTCACACAACTACACATACACAAGTATAAATGCCAATCAGAAGAGGCTTGCTGCAAAAGATTTTCTGCCCAGAAAACTTTAATTAAAACAGTGATAAAACCCAGAGAATTTGCAAAGCTGTCATTAACTATTGCAACTGTGAAGTGACCCTACTCTGTTTTCAGTCTTTGCTGCCAATTATACACACACAATATCCTGTCCAGGGCATATTGCCAGTTCTGGCGGGAAGGAAAAGAGTCATCTTGTTTTAGACTTGAAAAAGCATGGACAGATTATTTGTTCAATACATGCAATCATTTTAGGGATGAATGTTCTGTGAATAGCTTGTTTCCTTTCCCACCTTCTCAGATTTATCTGTCAAACAAAATCCCAAAATAACACTCATTCTGTCACTTGTCAAGTAACAGTTTACTATTACCATTCAGAAGTGTTTTAAAGTATGTTTTAAAGCATTTTTGGATCTTGTGGTCTGTTCTGATGGGATTGGTAATGCACTCAGCATGTCTTTCTGATGGAAGCACTCACAAAAACTCAGAATTTGCCCTCTAATTAATACTCTCTCCTACTGACATAAAATTTCCTTTTATCCTTTGTATTTACTCTAACAGGCCCAGTTAAGAGTGAAATGAGGGAAAGCAAACAGAGAACAAATTATGCATAAATGCAGAAAAACACCCAACTTAAGAATTCCGGTTAATAATTATGAAGTAAAAAAAGCTTTATATTTTTTCCCCATGTCTGGAAGCCAGCAGCAGTGGGCAGTGCTTTTAAATTGTACCTCATAATTTAAACTGTACAAGGATTTTCCACAGTAGTGCACCACTTATGGCATAGGCAAAAAGGGGTCAGATGTAATCCCAGCAGCAGGACAAGCTTTCACCTGTCTGCTGGAGACAGCTCTGAGCTCATTGAAGGGAAGGATGGGAGCAGACTGCTGCCTTCAGAAGGAGGATGCTGCCCCAGGTGACCTAGCACAGGGTAACACAGCAGTTGCTATCACTTGCAGATAGTCCCTGTAAGGGTGGATCACTGCTGTTGGGTGGGCATTGCACCTTCCCCACACTTTGCTAATCCCCTGGCCACAGCATTAACAAGGAGAATGATGGAACAGTGGCTCAGGTGTCAAGAAGCAGTGCAGTGGTCTCAGTGTCCATCAGCATTTACAAAATGCCCCACATACTCCCTACGCTGGTTTGCTCTTGGTGTCAGTGTGTGACACCACTGCACTCAGGCTGCCATGCCTCAGGGTGCTGAGGAGCCTCACCTGGATCCAAAACTGCCTGGCTGCTGTATCACATGCAATGCACACATCAGTGTCCTGTCTTGGCACAAATGACAGCTGTGCTACCCATCACCCGTGAGAATTTCCAGAAGGGGACACACAGAGGTCTTATCTCAGCAAAATGTGTGAGACCGTGGCTCTTGGATATTCATGAGCTCTGTCAAGATGAGTGACTCTGGGAAGACTTGGCCAAATGCAGTTAGGCTTTTAGGACTTCATCCTATGGAGGTGAGGAGATTCAGAGGAACTCCATCTTCTGGATAAATGCTAACACCAGTCACATACATCTCCTTGGTTTCAGAAAAGTACATCGGAATTTGTAACAAGCTGCACTGCCATATTGAATTTGAAAGAGAAGAAAACACTTAGTAACTACAGAAGTGTTATCACTGAAGCCATTTTTCAAGGCATCAAAAACCCAAGAGTATCAAATATGAACATCTTTGGGGCTTTGTGTAAGGAAGTGTCTGTAGACTCCTGCCAATAGACTCTTTCCAGAGCCCTAAAGCACCAGAGGTACAGGAAGCTAGCACATGGACTGGCCTTTTTTCTCTGCTGCCAGAAGGGCAAGAGGGTGTCTGTATGACAGAGCACTTGCTCTGCCACATCACAGCTCCCTGGACAGAATGAGTTATTGGTGTACGTAAAACTAATAACTATAAATTGCTGTGGCTGCTGCTTGCAGAACTGTGACAGTAGACCTTCAAGGAGAAAAGAAATTAGGATTTTCCAGATTAATGTATAATTAACAGATTTTTTCAAAAGTTATCATTTCCAAAAGGTATAGCTACATCCATCAACTTTAACCAGATCTACATTACACTTAACTTGGAGTAGTGCTTCTGCTGGTAGTACATACTCTGTGAGAAAAGGAACTCAAGTTTTGAATTTTGAGGTAAATTTCAAGAACAGCAGCTATGACATGCAAGCACTTGCAGGCTTGGCTGAAGGATCTGAAGAAATCAAATCTCAATAGCCTAAAGGGCCCAGGCAGATATTTGCTAGAAGATGTGAGATCACTACCAGAAAGCAGCATAGGAGAACATCTCTGCTGGTTGATTGATGGAAGAAGTCTGAACTAGCAGTGTGATGCAGAGGCAATACTGGGAGGGATCAGTAGAGTTGACAGAGTGTAAATATGAATGTGAATAGTGATGGCAAGACCCTGCTTGGATGCTGGATTCAGTCCTTGCTATAAGGCTGCTAAGATGACAGGGGAAAAGATCTTACGAGAAGAGATAAATAAATATAATTACCCCCTGCCCACCAGTCAACCAACCAACAAAAGAAAATTCCCTCAATTGCTTAATATAGGAATATAGAGGTAGGCTTCAAGGTGTGATTGCTCCTTCAGGAATATAGATTGGCCATAGGGTGTCATTTGCAAGCAAAAATTTATTTCAATTAGAAGGAATGACCAAAAATTGCATAAAGTTGTTGTGATCACTTTAGCTAAGAATTTAGGTGAAAGCTCCTATTCAACAGAGAAACAAAATCAGGAATGTGCTTTCAATTGGAAGAGTGATAACAACACCAAAAAAACCCCTAGCCAGTTATATGAGGGAGCATAATAGCTGTGTAAATGAGATTATACATTGCCTCTGTAGGGGACTGGCCTTGCTGACCTAAGATGTTCTTTCTAGTCCTAAGTGCAACTGCTTAATTGTTCCGCTGATGGTGCAGACATTTCCCAGCCATTCACGAGGGGATACACAGATGTGAACAGAGTGGGGATAAATTGGAATATCTCTGATTTACCTTACAACCACTCTCCTAAGATAGAAGCCATATATATTTCTATTAAAATCTCTGGTTTTGTTTCAAGCACAACTTTCCTTAATTTCTAGAGATAAAAATAAGAAAGTTTCATGTAAACATATTAAAATACTTAGCATTTGACATTTTAACTTCCACTAGCCTTTATCAAATGTAAGCAGAGGCCTAATAGGTGAATTGAAATATGTAATAAGTTAAGATTAAAAAAAATCAGGCAAATAATTTAAAAACATAGACATTTCTGTACATGCTGTTTAGAAGAACAGATTAAATAAAAATTAAATTTTCTTCTATTTTTCTGTGAGGTCCTATAGTTGAAAATTTTTATTACCTAGCATGCTTGCACTCTTTGAAATTTCATAAATTTTCCTTGTGTTTGGCAATAAGCCTGCCCAAAATAGATAATATTTAAACAAACAACCCAAAATTACAGTGGTATCAGAGTGCATTTATACTGAGTACCACCTTCAAATCTCTGTCATACACTTACAATATTTGTCCTCTAGCAGAACTAAAAGAAATACTTGGTATTGTGACTGCTAACAGAGGATAAGGTTCTAGTACTTAGATCTTTCTTAGATCCTACTTGAAGAAGTCAATTTCTACATGCATCCAGCATTTAAAGCAAGAAAATACAAACAATTAAAGTTAAGAATCACAAAACATACTTTGTGTTTCTCCAGAAGATAATTGTAGGATGCCAACTGACTGTCAAAAGCCATAAGTGAAAATCAGGGAACATTTATTCAGTGCTACTAAAACACAAGAAGACATGGAATTATCATGTACTGGTGACAAGGTAATTCTTTTATCTTCTCACATATTAAGCTTAATGAACATTAGTTGAAAGTTTACAGACCTGACTATATATTTTTCCTCAAGATTTCTGCATTTATTATAAATCTCTTTTCAACAAAAGCAAAATGTACTTCTCTGATCTTACAATTGCTGAAAAAAAAGTGACATTTTCTACCTTCCTGTTCCTTTAGGGATAAAATCCAAATGAATCACTTTGAATTTGATAACAACATCTATTGAAGAGTTTCCTTTCACACCCAAACCAAATACCTACCTAAAGCCAACAGGTAGAAACCTATAATAGTCTCTCCTTGCTCTGTTACAGCTGCCTCTCTGGTCAGAAAACTGATGTTGTTGTTCCTCCAGGGTGCCTGTGCAGAGAAATGGACAGACATTTTCAGTGGAGCTTCTGATGCAGAAACCACCCTTCCCCAGAATGTCCTGGTGAATAAAATGGTTCCAGCCTTTTCCTCAGTTTCTGCTCGCTGTGTTCAAGGGAGCTCTCAATAAGACTAATGATCTAAAGAAGGAAATCTCAAGGGACAGGAGCTTTGCAGCCTTCTGACCTATTCTTCTTCACTAATCCTATCTATTAATACAGCCTGTGAACCTGTGGCCAGCAAAAGACAGAAGACTTGCTTGAATCCTCATTACTGATATGTGCAAAAATCTCTAATGAAGAGTGGGTATCTGACAAAAGAGACAACTTCCTCTAAAATAAGGTGACACCACATAACCTACAGGCTCACAGGCACACCCACACCATACTGATATGTTGCTTACATAACTGTACTTTCATCTTTTGTTCTTCATTGAAGATGAGTGGAATTTTAGTTCAAATGAAATTCAGGAAAAATCTCACACAAATTAAAAAATGGCACAGTGAAAAAAAAAAAAAAAACCAAACAGGGAGGTGTCACCGCCTGCAAATGTGACTTTAACATAGCAGAAAAAATAATTAACATACTTTACCAGCAGGATAGTTGTTAATTTAAAAAGAAGGGAAGGTAATTTCCAGTACAGGTTGAAAAAAAATGTAAGTACTTTGGATCATATTTTTAGACTGCTAAGGACCCTCCAATCTTGGAGTAAGCTCCATGTATGATGTGGGATTTTGCCCATACTGTTGAAAAAGGAAATCTTGTTTTGTTGAAGTGCATGGGATTTGAGTCAGCTGAGAATACTTTTAGTCTTTTCTGAGGTATCAATGATTGTAGTTGAGATATGGCCTCTCTTAACAATCAGGTTGTAGTCACAACAAAAAACATGAATCTAAATTAATTCATCTGGAGTAGCAAAGTGGTTAAGTACCCTTTCTGATGATTGTTTTCCCCTCACCCCAGTCTTCACGCACTGGGAGTGATTAATACCTTGATCGGCTTGCAGTTTTCTCCTTCCTCCTTCTGGTGGCACCCTCCAGTGAAGAACAGAGGCTTTGCAAACTGCTGTGGTTTGTTTGGTGGGTCTGCAGGTCTCCGTGCTTCCAAAGGAGAGAAAGGCTCCCTCTGCAGATTACAGGAGCCTAGTTTCATGTCTCTCAGTGCTTTAGTGGTGACCAATTTAGTGGCTTCACAGAGATTATCCCCAAGTGCCTTCACTATCTTCACAAAGTGCTTTGAAAGGATTAGAGCAGCATATGCTACGCACAGCTCTATAACAGGACAAGAAAACTAAAATGCCATGGCAGTACAGACAAATAGTATAGACTCTGTTTGACACAGCTGTGACTGTGAGAAGGCATGTGAAAAATGGACTTGAATATTTCTGCTACCAGCAAACCTCTCCACCAGAAGAGCCTCTTCCTCCTCAGTCCACACCTTCTTGGGGGCTCCCCTCACTGATGACTCCTTGGGATGGCAGGCAACAATCCATTCCATATTCCTCACAAGACAATGCATTAACCTCTTGTGTTGGCCCAGGCCAATCTTGGTAGAAAAACCTCACTGCCCCCCTCACAGATCCACTCGCCCCTTGGAACCACACACCTGCCCTTTGCATTGTGAGACGTGACAAACAACACTGCGGTACGTGAGATTTGATTTACCACATTTAGAGCACTTAAAGATGACACTTTTCTGCCCACGGGTCCTCTTAAGATGGTGCATCAACCCCAGCATCCGAGTAGACGGGGTGGCAGAGCATGAACAAGATGGATTTTTGTCAAGGACGGACACAAGAGGAGTCCTGATCGGTGTTCTGCCCTTACTAGTCCTGGAAAGTGCCTCAGGTGTTTTAGGCTCTTCACTGTCTCTGGCTACACACTGAGAATCATCCCGAACCAGCCCAAATGGCAAGGTCTCATATGGCTCAGGGAGCTCTGCCAGAACTCTCCAAAACAACCCCCAGATGACTCCAACCACAAAAGCAAACACGGAGTTTACAAACTCCAAATGTAGCAGATTGAAACCCTCTTCCCTGGGCACAGAGGGGAAAGATGGAACTTCGGCACCTCTGACCCTCAAAGCCAAGGAGTCAGTCTGGGTGGCTGTCGATATAAATTGCAAAGCTATTGATTGCACCATCGCAATAACTGGAAAAATACCAACAAGTCACAGTCCAAAGACAGTAAAAGTCAGCAGCTGTGTCCCTCCCAATCTGCCAGCTGTGTCCAACTCAAGCCCATGGACAAGGCCCTGGGCAAGAGCGAAATAATCGTGCCAATAATGTTGTTTCAGCAAGACCGTGAGACTACCGCCGGGCGGCGAGGCCAAGCCATGGGGAGGGCGATTTTCGCGTCTCTCACGCTGGGGAAGAAGCCGACTTCGTTACCGCAAAGGGTGTCCGGCCGCGAAGAGGCGCGACTTCCTATGCCCAGTCAGTAACTGTGCCCTCATTCTCAAGAGTCATAGCTACTCCCGCCCTAGAAGTACCCTGAAGCCCCCCTTTCCTGCAGGCTGGGTCCGCACGAGGGACACAGACAAAGCGAACTCGCCTCGGGTCACAGCGGCGCCTCCCTCCCTCCCCTGCTGCCGCAGGCTCAGCCGTGCCGGCCGGGGCCCTGTGCCCTCAGGGACAGCCAGGCCCCGCACCCACCTGAGCTACGGCGGCTCCGGGCCTGGGCCAGGCCGGGAAATGGGCCCACAGCTCTGGGGGCACAGCAGCGAGCCCTGGCTGGGAGCAGCCACACAGCATCTCAGTCCTGCCGGGATCTGTGCTCCACAGATCTCCGGAGAGAGCGCAGAGCCGGCCCCGCCCGGCCCCTGCCAGGCGCATCCCTCGGCCGCCCCGGAATCAGCGCTCGGGGCTGCCCCTGAGGGCTCGGGGCAGCTGCTGCCGCAGGGTGAACCAGCGAGAAACCCCCTGGAACCAGTGATGTCTCAGGACACCTGACTAAAGGGAGTGATGCAATGACCGGATTAGGACACAAAAGGGCGATACAGCCCATTTTATGAACGTACGGAACCAACCAGTATCTCTGAGGCAGCCGGCAAAGCCAATTTAGAGCAGGTATAAGCCAGCAGTATCTTCTCCTTGGGCTGCTAAAATGTGTAACAGCCTTTGAGTCCTCCCTGTTTGCCTAAGTGCTTTCAAAGTGCCAGATATACCAGCACAAAAAGGCAAATATCACAGCAGCACAGACTGGCCTGGCATACTAGTCTGGTTATGTTACAATCCACTATACTGTTTCCAATACAAAAATCCTAAAAATTAAAATTTGTGTGTGACAGAAAACATATGATGAATGTTCCCAAGAAGCACCTGTTTTCCCTGAGGAGCACAGAGATTTGGGCAGTTGCCAAAGGAGTGATTATGTCAGAAAGCTGGTGTAAGTTCTCACAGACTATTTTTTCACAATACCTGTTCTACATGGGTTAAAGGAAAGGACTATAGAAGGAGGAGACAAAAGGAAAACTTCATAAGAGATGGGTTAAAATAAGCATAAGCAGGTAGAAAATTGGTTGTGTGGAATGAAAATACACTTTTGCCTCTGTAAGGCATAAAATTTTCTGAAATTTTACAGAAATATATTTGAGGGATTTCAAGGCAAATCCAATGGTACATTAGTTGGAACATGTCTATGCAGATTCTTTTGGATAAATCATTTACATTTTTACTTCACATTTTTAATTAGAATATTCACTACAAAATGAAAAAAACTGTGACTATCCAACAAGACATCACTTAGTCTTGCAATGAATAGTCACACAATGAGGAGTTATGCCTATGGATTTCATCAAGGTAGCCAAACCACATTTTATATCAGTGACAGAAGATCTTTCCAAATTTAGATCATGTAGGTTTTCCCTGGTTCCAATAAAATACAGCTGTTGAAAGTATTTGCACAGATTTTTTTCTAACACACAATGAATGAAAAGGAAAAAAATCTTGAGATCAGGTAAGTAATGCTTAAAACTTGTTGATGGACAAATGGGAATGACTATGCCTGCTGCAAAGCGATTTGGAATTGCTTACCTGTAAGAACCAGATCTGAATCTGCTCTTTTGTTGCCAATGTCCAATTTTGTAGAACAAAACCACATCTAAAATATATAAACTGAAGAGTGATCATAATGTGAAACATGCTTGACCACTTATATTTCAAAACATGCCAGTTTAATCCTGGATGTTGGCTCTTGCTGTGACATTTTAGCATGAAAACAATTGCACTCTATGCATTCTCTAGTTAAATGTCTAAACCATTTTTTTTTTTTTTTTGCCTTTGTTGGGTTATTTGCCAAACTCAGTTAAGAAAATGGTTACATTACATAATGAATACATTGTAAAATCCATACTGCTGCCATGATTTCTATGGACTTTAGCCTATTCAGTTTCATACATTATTCTTGCTCTCATCAATCCTGAATGTTAATTTTTCTCTAGAGGGTTGTGTTCTATAGCTTGTGACAGATATTGAAAACTGCCTGAGAGACAAAAATGCTTGGTCGGTGCTTATTACTGCAATATACAGTTTGAAATGAACTATTTCCTAGGAACACTCTTTAGATTGATGCTAATACAAAGACAGGCTACCTTGCTCCTTCAGATATATGCTACTTTCATGTTGAAAATTATTGAAGAGAATGAAAAATACTTTATGCAAATTAGGTGGCTGAAGCTTTGTATTATTTAAACTCTCTTCTCTGAGCTGAACTTACACTAAGTAGGTTAGGTGATGGTAAAGGAAATTAAAACTTTTTGGGCAGATGAATCAGTTTGTGAGAGGTTTCAAGTGAAGTGTGGAAGTCCTGCTTCTGAGGCAATAGTTTCCTAATAAGAGGTAGGGCCACTCTTGGCAACCACTGATGAGTGCCTAAAAGGCAGGAGCCTCTCTGTGGCACAAAGAAATACAAGATTTGATCTCTCTTATTTCTAATAAGTTGCACTGATTTTTTTTTTTTTAATTAAAAGAATGTTACTGTCGCTCCTGCTACAGTAAAACTTGGCTTTTTTGGCATTAAAAGCCTTCCAGTCATCCTTGGTGAGCTCATTAGAGCAGCAGGTTTAAACAAACCCACTTCAAAAGAGCAGCTGGCTGGTGCTCTGTCACTGGGGGGCTTTTACTCTCTGTCTTGCAGCAGTGCTTCACCACTCCAGTTCAGAGGGGAGCCCAGTGAGAGCATCAATTTCCCCCAAATATGGGCTTGCATCATATGCCTGCAATTTAAAAATGGTACATGTTTTTAGACATGAAAACTGTTCCTTAATTTCCTAGGTGTTGGTTCAAAAAAGCAGAATATATCAGGGTTTTTCTGCTCACCAAGCTCTGGAATACACTAACAGGGGCAGGTGCACTGAATGATCTGTGACTGACTGATGTGAAGAAATCACTCTGCAGAAAAGGCAGAACAAAACCTTCAGCATTTCATGTATCAGCAGGACTTTAATGTCAGGAGAAACTTAAAGTTGCATTCTAGGAACTAAGCGAGCTATTGCAAATTCAGCAAATTAGGGAATTAGACAGGGAAAGAAACAGAGAAGCATAAAGCCTTTCAAATGTATTTCATTTATGACAAAAGAAGATAAATAAAGAACACAAACATGGGAAAAAGTCTCAATAACTATTCAATACAATGCATACTTTCTAGTACCTATCATTCTCCCTGGTGTTATACTTACCTTTCCACTCTTTCTCTCGAGTCTTCAGGCAGTTGCCTTCAGTCAGGGGAGGAAATGAGGAAATGGTGACAGGGAGCATCATTTTTCCATTTTTTTTTTTTTTTTTTCTGAAAGGAACACAATAGCAGTGCCCAAGAAGCATGATGTTGAAATTGCTGATTTCTTCCTTCTCTTTCTAAAGTCTGTGCGGGACTTTTGGTACATTTTCTTTCTTACTTTACAGCTTGTTCTTTTTAATTCGTCTGCAACTCCACATTATGTCTGAATGACCTGTATAAAAAGTATTTTAAATATGTTGTATACCTCTTTTCTGTTTCCTCTGCTACCTATAAACCAGTTTTACCTGTGCCAAAGGTTTACATCTAGTTTTTTGCTCCTGAGCTATCCATAGTTCTTAACTGCCACTCCCATGCCCTCTTCTCTTACCCTCTTCATGTCTGCTCTCCTCTCCCTTGCATCTTGGGTTGCCACAGAAAGCCCTCAATTGCCAGGCCAGGCCTTTTTTCTTTTACACTGCAGTATTAAGATGATGGAATAAATATTTCTCTTTACACAAAATTATTACTCACTATTCTTGTCTTTATACAAAAATGGTGGTTATATCCCATGATCAAATTGGGAAATAGTCACCTACTATTTAAAACAAACTGCTGTCACAGCTAAGCCAGCTAAAATGAAGTTGCAGGCAGGCTAGGGCAGTTTGAGGCAAAGCAAGCCTGACATGCCTTAATACTGCAGTGTCAGTGCATAGCCTGTGGTATATCACTAGCAATGGCAATAATGTATTTGTGTGCCTATTGATTGCACAGATCAGGCGGTGGCTGGACAGAGCTGCACTGGCTTCATTAAAGTTTTGGTCATCACAAAAAATTATAGAAAAAAGCAAGCGTCCTGCTTAACTCCATATCTTCTTGCACTGTCTCAAATTATGCACAGGTTGATTCTGACCACTTTGAAAAAGTGTAGGTTTTCTTTTGGATGATGCTTTTTGATTGCTTTTGACAACACTGAGCATGCTCAGCTCTGACATCCAAGCTAGCAAAACAACACAGACATCATAACATGAGACTGTGTGCAGGCAGCATCAAATAGAGCAAAACCTAGGACACTGTGCTTTCATTGCACTGCCATCATGTCCAAGAAGAGAGCCTGTGAGGCTCCTGTCTTCATTGCTATTATTTGTGTTTGCCTTGCACAAAACATCCAGAATTTACAGGGTAGTAAAGTTCACACACTGAAACTTCTAATTCAAACCCCAGGTATATTGCCTTCCTAGAACTTCCATTCAAAGTGATGACCTTTCCAAGGACTTAGCCACAATTAGAATTTAATCCTGGATTAAGAGCATACACAACAGGAGGAAGAAATCACTGAAAATATAAATAATCTTAACCTGGTGTTATCCTTCTGTCAGCCGAATCCTCTTCAATGTTTCCAGTGCCAGTTGTTATTACAAATGACATCCTGTAGACTCCTATGAAATGTTTAATATTAGCTTTCCTGCAGGTGTGGGAGCAGGTAACAGGAGTGGCTCATAACAACGACTAGTCTAAGAAACTGCTGCATCAGAGGAGTCCTAGACATGCTGGTTTCTTCTCTTTATGGAGCTCCTGTAAGTTTCTGTTGAAAATCAGAAATAATGCATCCTCCCAGTATCCTGAAAAGGAAAAATATTTTTCTTCTGATACCTAGTTCATGCTCTTGCACATGACTCACAGGGATAATGAACACTTCCAGAATACTGAGAATGCCATTCACACAAAGATTACAGCTTGGAAAGCATCTAACCCATTAGGAGGTCCCTTGAAAACAGTGCAAGTGTTTAGAGAATCACTTCCAAGCTATATAACAATACACAGTCAATTTAAGACTATAAAGTTTTATGGACAACAAAACACTTTTCCTTACTTCCTATGTTGTTGCTTAACATTAAATATTACCCTTTTATTTCTTCTTTTATACTGGGCTTTCATCCATTAAAATTAAAATACCAGTACTCACAAGTCTTTATGTCTGAGCTTCCAAGAAAGAGGAAAGCAGAAATTTCCTTCCCTTTATATGATTTAGTTTATTTCAGCCTAGTACTTTTCCATGCATCAAACATATATGAAAAAGACCCAAACATTGTATTTATACTTACAAAATGGTAAATGTCCCTTGTTCCCTTGTTGAAAAGGACATATGACACTAAGTCTAACATCCACACTCTGGAAAGTTAGTGGGACAGTTATTCTTGGGCAAACCAGTTATTCTTCCAAATTTTGGGAAACAAGTCAGGAGTGCAATTTCTACAAAAGCAAACTGAGGTTTGGATTGCCACTCTGTAACTACTGGCTCTTTTGTGTGACTGCCAAAAGAATTCTGCATAAATCCCAGGTATCTGGGGCATATGGTAAATCCCACAAGTTTTATCACAAACGTTATTTCCTCACACAAACAGTTTTAACAGAAGCATCATTATGCCACAGAATACAAGTGTTGTGTGAAGGGACTCCATTCTGGCTCAGAATTTAATTTGGCATTTTATAGCAGACAGATTACTGCCAATAAACTGTGTATAGATAATATTTTATAACCACATTGTACATACTCACTCTATTAGAGGAAAGAGCTGCACATCCATACAAGCAGTGGGATTTTACAGAAGAAACTTTGACTCCATTAAGCTTTTATTTACTAATGACAAGACTCATGTTCATTTGCAACAACATTGGTGAAAGAAAGTGAAAAATGTCACAAGCTCTGTATATTTTGTAATGCCAGAAAGCTCTGTCAAATTTCAGGGCTTTGGCTTCCCTAAGAATATACTGGAAACATGATAAATACATTATAGGTTACCTTATAGATGAAACACAATCAGTTGGTGATTCCAAAACAGTGCACCCCAGGAGCAGAGCAGGAGAGGCAGCACTGCTGCTCCACTGACTTTCTAACACCTGAGCACCAGCCCCAGCTGTGCTTCAGCCCCAGCACCTGCCAGGAACAGCTCATGCCTCTTGAACTCCCTGTGCAAGAGCCCCAGGTTGTACCTTGAAGGTGGATAAAGCCTGCATGCAGTTGTTGGAATGCCAAGCTCTTTCCTGCTCGAAGGTCAGGGCGAATAAAACTCAGGATGTTGGTTTTGAAGTCTCACTGTAAAGGTTTTTATCCTTATCTATAACAAACTCACGAGATGTGAGCTCTCTCAAACAAGTCGAGAAAGTGAGCTAAAATGGTGTCTATTCAAGGATATTTAAGTCCCAATTAGTCAATAAACAGTTGATATCTATAATATTTATGCTTCTAACCCAATTGCAATCACCCAAAACCTACAGTGTGGACATCTTTCACCGAATTAGATAAAGCCACCCAGATTCATGAAGAAGAAGGACAAAGAAGGTGCAAAAAAGACATCTAACCCACACCCAAAATTCTCCATCTTGGCTCCCATGTATCACCATGTACTAAAATCCCAAATATAAGTTTTTTCACCCTGTGAGATCACACAATACCATCCAAACTACTTACACACTATTTCTGTGCAATCACTCAATTTTTGAAGCTTTTTCCAAGGTCTCAGGTCAAACAAGGTGTTTACTTGAGAGTTGGCACCCTTAAATTCAGAAAGATCAAGGTTTTCAGCCATCAGAGTTCCAACATGCAGTCACACATTTGCCAAAGAATGAGGGTGATGGAATGACATGAGCATAGGCAGATGCTTGTGTCTGTTGCCATCTGTCTGTCTTCAGCCATCTCTCTCCTTGTCACCACTGCCCACCCCACTCTCTCTTCCTGGGCTTGGGTGTAGAGAAAGGCTGATTGATTACCCTTACAGTCTCTTCTATAAGGATTTAATGGAGCTGAAGTACTCATTTATTTTCTTTCCCATCCAAAACCCAGGACCTGTACAAAATCAGAATGTATTCTTTCAATTCACTGGGTTTATTTGAAGCTGACTGCTTTCCAGCAGCATTTCCTAAAGAAAAAACCCAGGTGTGCCATCACTCTATCAGCCTGCTCCTCCCTGCAAATTTGAAGCAATGTGCCAGTCCCCACACCTGCAACAGAGAAGTAGTTTCAGCTGTGAGGATTATAAGAGATTTCAGGTAAAGCTTTCTCAGCCAACAATAATGCCAAGTGAGAATCACTAATAAACTTTCCTAGCCTCTTCTCTTAAAAGAACATTAAAAGGGGCAATAATCTTCACCACAAGGCTGGGTTCAAAGGTCTTACAGAAGACAGAGACCATCACCTCAGCAGTCTTCAATATGCCATGGGACACAGACAGGCCATAGATATCTGCCTTCCTCTGGGAAGCATTGATGCAAGGCATATGTAAAGACAAAAAATTATTTTGTTTTTTGGTAAACTTCCAAGTATTTTACATTTCTAAGTTGATCTCTATAACAAAATAGTATTGACACTGCAAGTTCAAATTAAAAGGTTGACCAAAAAGGTAATGGGTACCAGTAACTTCCACTGAAAAACCATATGAAGCTATGAAGGGCTTTTCCATGTGAATGAATGCAGCATTGCTACAAGAGGAATAAATTCATATAACATAAGACCTACAGAAGAGAAAACACCATCTCTTCTTTCCCTAGAAAATTTTAAAACATCAATGTTCTTTGCAGGGACTCTGCTCTGAGATCAATTTACGGAAAGGAATGGAAGCAGATGACTTAGAGAAGAAACAGGAACAGACAACTACAGTAGGGATTTCAGAGTGGCTTGCCTGAAAATTACAATCTCTTTGATCTTGTAAATGAATGGCAAAGTTCTTCAGCACTTCAAAAGAAGCAGTATCAGTTTTACAGGACTGTTTGCCTGGTGTATAAATAAATGAGCTGCTTACTTGGGCAAGAGCATATGCTACCAAGCAAGGTCAGAAAAGGTGAGTAGTTACATCCAAACTGCAGCTTGACATGGCCAAGGAGTTGGGCACTTCACCACATTGCCCACTTTTGCTCATAATCCTTTGAGCAGGTCAGCCAAGGCTGTATCTGCTGAGGGAAAACAGAGACCGTCACTGTTCACAGACACACAAGAAGTGAGCTTTCAAAGCACTCTCATTTCTCAGGTCACTTTACCTATGCAAACTGGAAAAATAAAGTATAAAATCTGAATGGCATTTTGCACCATTAAGGTGCCAAGGCTTTTCACAAAGGACATCTTATTTGCCCAGGCAAACCCAAAAATCCCTGTCAGTCTCAAGGCTTGGCCACAATTCAGCCAAGTGATTTGAGCCCTGCTTGCACCTGTGGGAAGTTTTAAGGTTCTTTTCTGATACTTGGTCAGAGATATTTGTTTTCTTGTGATATCTCTTGAGAAGGAGAGTTGAAAAGCTCAAGGCAACTGGAAGTTTCCTTTAAAATGCTACAAGAACTGATTCTCTAACATCCTGACTGGAAAGAGGAGTTGGTAGAGCTATCCATATTGTGGCAGAACTACTACTGAATGTTCACTTCCCCTTGGAGCAAGAAAAAGTCAGACTAAAAGATGTTTGTGTAATTCCAAGTGACAGAGGCAAACCCAAAAAACAATAGCAACTTGTCATAGACAGAAGGTTGTGTCTCCATTCTCTATGAGCCTCCTTCTTTCTCCACAGCAAAACGCCCAGGGAAGTAATTCACAGCATGACAAACAAGATGGCTCTATGCAGAAATGCTAGATTTTCTACTTTGTTTGGGATTTCTGGAAATGAAGACTGATGGCAACAGGAGAGACTGAGAATGGATGAATACCAACACTGCAATCAGCTGTTAGTCAAGAACAAAAACCTTCAAACCTGTGTGAACAGCAGAAGGAAATCACCTTTCAGATGCTTCTTGATGCCATCCCCCACACAGCTCTGGAGCCTGCATTGCCACTGCAGGAACAGCAAGTGGAGAGCTCTGACAGAACACACCTAATTCACAATTATTCTCCTAAATCTTTAAATCTATAACATAATCTGTGTGCCACATGAGGTCATACAGATCTTGCTAACAGCTCAATTGTTCCCTCTCCTTACCTGCTAGAACCTCAGGGATGAGGAGGTATGCTTTGTTAAATAGATCCTTGATCCCAACTCTGGCCTGACACTTTCAATGATGGTAAATCTTAGCCGTGCCTTTCCTACCTCCCTGAGGGCTTTCCACGTTTTGTTTTTGGACTCTAAGCACGTTCACACCCATCACCAAAGAGCAGATTTCTGTGATTTGGATGTGCCCCAATTTGCCCCCATTACATGGAGCCAACACTGGAAGGAGTATGTCTCCCACACCATGGGAAAAGGGGTTCTGCAGTAAAGAGAAGCACACATCTTTCTTCTCTCCGTACTGTTCCTGGCACAGCCTCGGATTATTGGCACTGGTGATATAAAAATGTGTCATCCTAGTATGATACTGTCTCAGGATATATTCCATCAAATACCTGAAAATGACTTTTCAGACCCAAAAGGGACATGGCATCAAACAGCTGGGCAAAGACTCTCAGGGCACTTTCCATTGCCTGTGCAAGGAAAAGAATTGACAAAAATAAGCAGTTTTTTTTCATTGCTCTGGAACAGCAATTGATGCATTGCTATGTGGACTAGCAGAAGCAGCAAGCAAAGCCTACCTGTCAAAGTGCTATTAACAAGAGAAAGTCCCATGCCTTCTCTGGTACTGGGCTCTCCATACTGAGTCATATGAGAATATTATCAGCAAGACAGTTGACATTTATAACATCCTTCTGTTGCTTGTTGTGAAGCTAAGATTTGCCTTCAACTTAACACTTTTACTTTGCTACCTCTGTCATGGTGAAGCTGAGCACCCCATCTCAAACCACTTGAAGGAGCCCAAGTCTGCTCCCTGAAGTCCAGGGCTTTCTTCCTCTCACTTGCCTTCCTCACACCCCCTTTCCTATCTGCCACCATGCAGACTGGCTCATCCCTGGCTTTATGCCCTGCTGGAGGAGTTTCCAGTCTCTAGTGCTCCCTAGGCATAGGGTAGCTCTGGTTCTGTGAGCAGCTGAGACGTCTCTGCAGAAGCACCATTAGGATAGCTCGTGTTTGTAGTCATTATTGGGCTTAGAGCTGAGAGAGACTGCAAGGTGCTCAGTCCAAGGACAGGGAGATGTGTATTCCTGGCTGGAGGCAGCATGATTTACTGTCTGCCAGAGCAGAGAGCTTGCTGGCTACAAATCCTATTTTGCCCCTGCACTTTTTTGATGTTTAAAACTGTATTCTCCAGCAGAAAGGCTCAGCTTTCACAAAATAAGGGCTTTGAAGAATAACAATTTCATAAGATCCTTTGCATGGTAACAGCTATAAAGCCCCCTCAGCTTTTGCTTTTACCAGTCAGTGCTGGGCCAAGTCACTGATGACAGAACCAACCAAGGACTGCTACAAGTGACTTACAGATGCATGGATATAAAAATTCATAAAAAATTTAAAAAAAAATTATTGTTTCAGAAGAGATGACAGCAAACTCGCTGTAAGTAGCTATACCTACAATGAAAATAGTAATTTCTGGCTCCAGGCACTGAATGTCTTCAAAGAGGCCCTGAATTCCAGGGAAACAGAAGGTATATTGCAGATGGGCATCAGACTGTAGCGATGTATAGTTCAGATGGCCTTAGGAAGAGGAAACATAGACCTAAAGGTGAAAAACCCTCAGATATTGGTAGGAAATACGTACTCACTGGGGAGCATTAAAAAGAGATTACTTACCTTACCCTCAGTATTTAGCCCTCCACAGAATGAACCCCCATACCAACTGCTTTATGAGAGAGTAGCTCACCATAGCAGAGCTCATCCCTAGGGTCAGCTTTTGTAGCTAAGCAAATTATCACATTGTAACAAACGTCGTAAACCATGGCTTAAATTAATAATGAGTGAGTGTACACAAAGGCCTTCCTGTGCTTGTCATACCACCTTCACAAAGCGACCGCGTGTGAATACCGCGATCTTATCTTTGGGCTACTTCTTGAGATGCACCACTCGAACGGAGCGATGCTTCAGTGGTGACGGATTGCTGCCATCCTGTGGCAGGCACATGCATTTCAGACTGACACTTGCCTCAAAGAAAACAGTCCTTTCAGGGTGTCGTTTCAGAAAGAACTAAACAGTATTATTCTTAAATGCCACAGAAGGAAAGCCAGTTGTCTGTAACCTACTATAGTCAGATTTTAGAAAGCCATGAGCCGTTACAGCGATTCTGCCACAAATTACTCTCTGAAGCAGAAAATACGGACCAGGTGGGAATGGGCTCATGTCACCTTTTTACTTGGAGAGGTATTGCAGCATTCAGTAGTCTAACTCCAGAAAGGATGTTAATCGTAGCCTAATTCTAACCCTAACCATTTCAGACTGCTAATTCCAAAAGGACACAAATAAAAGGATATCCCTGTTTCTGATGGCAACTGTGCCAGTTGGAAAAGCCATAAAACAGCTGGAATAATTCACAGAATTCACAGAATGACTAGGTTAGAAGAGACCTTAAAGATCATCGAGTCCAACTCAAAATAAGGTGAGCCCTCTGCTGAGATTGTATCAAATAAAAATACAAATAGCACCATTCCTAACACAGAGTCTAAGGGGTGTGTTTAGGGAGGTGTGTGGCATAAATGAATCAATTGATTGTTACTTTCTGAGATTCTGTTTCCTACATCTTGTCCCCAGTTCTAGTCTTTGGGGGAAGAAAGTTTTCTATAACATGGCTTTGAGACGCAGGCATCTGGGAACACATGAGAACTTGCACATTGACAATACTGAGCCCAGTGTTGTTTCACAAGTTCATCAATGACCTGGATGGAGGGGCAGATGCCTCCTCAGCAGGTTCACTGATGACACAAAGCTGGGAGGAGTGGCCAATGCCCCAGAGGGCTGTGCAGGCCTTGGGAAGGACTTCAGCAGGCTGGAGAGATGGACAGGGAGGAACCTTGTGAGATTCAACTGAGGGAAGTGCAGGCTTCTGCACTGGGGGAGGAAGAGCACCAGTACAGGCTGGGGACTGACCTGCTGGAAAGCAGCTCTGTGGAAAAGGACCTGGGGGTCCTGGTGGACAACAAGCCATCCATGAGCCAGCAGTGAGCCCTTGTGGCCAGGAAGGCCAATGGAATCCCGGGGTGCATTAGGAAGGGCAGTGCCAGCAGGTCAAGGGAGCTGATCCTGCCCCTCTGCCCAGCCCTGGTGAGGCACATCTGCAGTGCTGAGTCCAGTCCTGGCTCCTCAGGACAGGAGAGACATGGAGCCCCTGGAGTGGCTCCAGTGAGGGTAGCAAAGATGATTGAGGCTCTGGAGCATCTCTGTAATGAGGAAAGGCTGAGGGAGCTGGGCCTGTTCAGCCTGGAGAAGAGGCCCTGAGAGGGGACCTCATCAATGTCTGTGAGCATCTGAAGGGAGGTGCCAGCAGGATGGAGCCAGGCTCTGCTCCGTGGTGCCAAGCAATAGCACAGGAGGCAATGGGCAGGAACTGATGCACAGGAAGCTCCACCTGAACATGAGGAAGAACTTTACTATGTGGGTGACTCAGCACTGGAACAGATTGCTCAGAGAGACTGAGGAGTCTCCCTGACTGGACACATTCCAGAACTGTGTGGACGCCATCCTGAGCTCTAGGATGATGACCTCAGTATCCAAGTTTTATACACCATAAAGGAAAAAAAGGAGGAAAAAAATGCATCAACAAAATTCAGTAACTAGATCTCCTGGTTCATAGTGTTTCTTTATGAATTATTGTTAAGGCTGAATTGTGATCAGCCAATCCAGCGAGCCTTTGCTGATCAAGACATTCAAACAAAACAGCCAAAATTCCTGAGGTAGGTCCTGGTCAAAAGAACAAGACATTTCATTTCACGAGTTCATTTCACCAGGACAAACCACGTTAACACATTCCTTCTGGTTCCTCAGGTAAGAAACTTTGTAAAGAAGGTAGCTAGCAATTCTCCATCATTAGATGGCCCCTATAAAACGCTCCAACCACACTGCTACCTGCAAAATTGTAGACACCTTGAAAATAAGTTGTATTGTCTTTACATTACAACAGGTAGATTGCCTGTATCACAGAGTGTTTCTGTTCAGGGTTAAAATAAACACTGCTGGCCCCACAAGAAAACCAGAACACTAAATTCACACAATGTGACTCAAGATCCATTTTGTTCTGCAATTTCATATTTTACTGTATGACAGTCCAAGTGGTTTTTGGAGCACCTTTGTATTCAGGGATAACTTGGGGGGTTCATGAGCTTTAAAAATAAGGATTAGTATCTGACTCCAATAATAATTCCACCATTGCCCAAAAGAAAGAGACACTGCAGAATGGCAGGAGGAGTCAGTAGGTTCTGGTTTGGATCCATCAGAACCAGGAGCACTCTACTGGAAAGCTTTGCCAGTGAGACTGCAGCTGCCAGAGTGGGAGAAGCAGGCTTCCTGCTGCACAGGCTCTGCACCATCTACAGCTTCACAAGCTGAAATCCAGACCATAAATTGTCCCTGTGGAAATGAGGAGGCAGCTGCTGCGAAAGGTGCTCTGCAGATAAACACTTGATTATCAACTCTGTTGCCAAGCACACAGGGTGCCATTTCTGGTCTGGCTACGGTTTCCAAAGACAAGCACACAAAAAGAATCCCACAGCAATCCACTCTGGAAGCAACAATGATGTCAACAGCTACCATAATACTCCAAGTAAAAGGCTACAATTACCTGGCACAGTCAGCAGATGCTCTTTATCACCAATTCCCTACACCAGCTGAGAGTCCAGCTACATCATTATCTATCACCAGAAGGGAACTGATGTTGTTTTCAAGCTTCTTCACTTCACCAAAACCATATCATTTTAGGACTCTTGACTACCTCTAAAATCCTGTCCAGAGAGACCCCAACTCAAAATTTTAACTCTATTAATGAACTGAATAAACTTCAAACAAAATATCTAAAACACGGAAAAGGGTAAGATAAAAACAAACAAAGTAAGAAAGTGATACAAATAAATTAAGTACCTTAAAATTCAATGACTCGAGGGCAACTTCACTTCCAGGACTCTTTGTATCAAAAACAGTGGTTTTTTTTTTTCACAAACTCTTTGCTAATATATCTCTCTAAGCTGATTTTGGGTGGCCATTTACACATCTCACATGCTAAAACTAAAAAGAATAATGAAATCCATCTCCCTGAAAGAATGCGAGATTCAATAATGGATTTTGGAAAAAAAGGATGCATAATAGAAAATACAACGTACATAGAACTCGTCAGAAAAGCAGATTAGCATGGTTCTTTTTATTCAAATGTTCTGAGATCTGTTTATGTACATATATAGGTATACATACAATACTTGCCACATTTGGCAGTTGTTGTTTAATGCATACAAGGTAAACAGGTACTTTTCATAATGAAACCTTAGTTTAGTCTGATGAGAGGCATGAAATTCCCAAGCAGATGCTTAGCTCACTAAAGCTGTTTCTGGTCTTTATTTCCAGTTTCATTACTTTTAGTAGTTTGTGACTTTAAGTCATCCAAGATTTGTTACAAGTGACATTAACTCTGACAGAAGTTTTTTTGTTGTTTTTTTTTTTTTTTTCCAATTTTTTACTCTTCTCTTAATTTTTGTTGTTTTATTTTGCTCCATCTTGTCACCTCAAGCCTCACCAGGAGACTGAAGCACCTCTGAATAATCTCACACAGAGACATGGTGGGTTTCACACGTGCACCGTTTTTAAAAAAAAGCAGGGTCATCCCCTTTGCCCATTTCCAGGCATCAACAGTCAACATCAAGAATTTCTACACAAAACGCATGCCATAATGAATTTATAAAACACCAGCTACAGAAATAAATGGCTGATTCTTTTTAGAGAAACCACAAATGAATTAAAATAAAGCAACAAAAAAACTTCTTCACATATGCCACACTTATGGAGAGGATCTATTTATTCCTGAGCAGGCTGGCAAGTATACATTGGTGGTCAAGTGGGGGAGAGGGAGGAGAAAAAGAATTTTAAGCTGATAAAGGCACAAAAGACAAAAATATTGAGGCCTTGAGAAAAAAAAAAACCCGAAAAACATTATGAGAACTATCTTCAAACCATATTGTTTTACTGATCAAAACAGTATTTGGTGAAGATAATAAAGCTGAACATTAAAGATGATGCAAGGTACTCAGGATAAAATTTCTCTTTAACTAACAAAACCCCTGAAGAATTTAGATGGAAAAAAACTGAAGAAAACACGTTTATCTCTTTAGAACCTCATATTCCAACGCCTTCAGATATTCAGTATATACATTTGGATGAAGAATCAATAGAAATTCAACCTAGAAAAAAGCAGGTTTTTTGGGTTTTGTTTTTTAAATTAGCACTCCTTACATTTCAATCTCATCTTTTAGGCTGGCAAAATTACTTGTGACAAGTATATAAAGTTGAGAATATGGGATACGTTTCTTTTACAGGATTTATAAAATACATTCTCATCTGTTTGAATGCAGGTACATCATCACAGAGGAGACAGTGCATACAATTTACAAGAGATATTTGTAGTAAAATTCAGAGATACATAACAACAAGCATCTCAACATAATACTAACTTGTAAGCCAGGTGCAAGTTTTTCAAACTGTACATGTATTTTTAAAAAGATACTGCCTTTTAAAATGTTTATATATTGAAGCATTTTCATTAAGATAAAACACCTTTTAAAACCAGTAAAATTATAGCAGCAATATGGGAGAATATCTAAGCCACATTAACATTATTAATTAAAATAAAACCAAACATGAAATATTACATTAGTCAGATGTTTGTGTTAATACCAAGAACAAGTAACACACAATTACTTATGTCAAACCAAGAAATCTGGATTTGTTCATCTATGAACAAATCTGTTGTACACAAAGCAGTTGATTGCTGACTTTCACAATCACCTTTCTGGAGTGTCCTGGAGAACTCACTTGAATCTTAAATTCCAAGTCTGACTAACATCATTTTTTCATCTTTGTTTAGGAATTAAGGATGCTTTTAAATATGGATTCCTTAAAATGAAGCTTATTTTATTTACACTATTCAAAGTTTACCTTTCCTTCCAATAACAAAATGTGCAGGAGGATTTACTACATGCTATACAATGAAAAAATAGACTTTAAAAAGTCAGAACAATGCAAGTAAAACTGTACAACGTTTGTTCCCTGCTCCAGTTCATTGCACTATTAAATTAAACTGGATGAGTTGTCATGCCCAGATGACTTATTGTAGGATCAGAAAATCCACACACACGGAGGAGGTACATGAATACTGCTTTAGGTATAGTGCCAAATGAAAAAATACTATGAGTTATATCCAAGGAAAGCTTCTCATCACAGAAAGGAGCATGGCTAATTCTGAAAGGCAGCCCTCTTCATGTAGGACACAGAACTGCAAAAAAACCACAAATACACATTGATAAATATCCGTGAAGTTGATCTGCATAAAAATGTAATGTATATACTAAAATATTTAAGTGTTGGATTCTACCCTATTAGTAGCACAGTCAAATCTAGTTTGGCAATTAAGTTTTCAGCCTCTCTCAAAAGGTAATGAAGTGACACAACCCACTATCTTTAACTAGTATTATCCAGAAATGAGTTAACTAAAGGTCATGTCTTAAATAGTGCTTTTTAAAGTGTTATATCAGAAAACAGAACATTAAATAACAGGTGATGCATGCAGTTATATTTTAAAATATGCACGGACAATTTGAGATTCTAACGCTACTTTCTAATTCTGGTGTGGGTACTAGAATCACACAGTGGCAAGATAAGACATGTCCTTCACATGTTTCTCATTCCTGTTTCAATGGAAGACACAAACCTCAGAGCAATCCAGCTTTCAAACCAATGCTAGCACAACACAAAAGCAAATAAAGAAGTCAGGTGTAACGATTAAAACAAAAACTTCAAAGGCAAGAAAATAAATGTTCTCATTATCCGAAATACTTGCATAATTTAAAAATAGAACAAGGTGCAAATTCTCGCTTAATTAAAATAAAAGAAATGATAAGTTTTTACTTGAAAGATCAGGAATGAAATAGCAAGGAGAAAGACGGGCAATTTTCCTGCTTTCACGACATCTACATTCAGAAAAAAGAAGAAAACAATACTAGACACTTCATGCATTTTACTAACTACTAATGCATAGCATATTATTTTTAGCACTCTATTTTTGTCACAATTAATGTTTGAGGACTATTGGAAAAGAACACAAAACTTAGCAGTAAATACATCTTATAAAGTTTACTGTAATAACACATCTGATTTCAAAGGAAATAATTCCAGCTGTAAGTACATACTTATATATTTTATGTAATAGTTATGTAAGTATTATCCTTGTACACAAAGCTAAATCTTCACATTTTGTAAAAACCTAAAGTTTAAAAGTAGTAATCTTGAAATAACATGTCTAGATGTGATACCAGACAACCTACCCTAATACTTAATTCTGTGTATACACTGGTTGACATTTCATATGTATCACTGATTTGTTCTGGAAGTACAAATTAAGGAACTCATGCTTCCAGCAGATTTTGTCAGATATTCTTCACTACCCATGTAGCAATAAAACAAGATAATTCCCCTTCCCACAATGCTGTCCAGAGCTTCTACTTTAAACCTGCTGTGAAGTCCATCCCAGCAGGCTCTCTCCATGTTCTCATGCCCCAAAGAAGCAGGAGCCCCTGTATGGGCATTCAAGCAGGTGCATACATCAGACTCGAGGAGATGTTGGCTTTTCAAGGCAACAGCCACCAGCTCAATGCAAACAGCAGTTCCAGTCCCTCTTCTACATAGATGCTGTTCCCTACAGCATTTCTGTTATTTCCACAACACCTGCTTCTGTCTTGTAGGGTTGAAATTTCTACTTGTGAGACTGAAGAGGCAAGCAACTGCACAGAGGCAATTTCTTCAGAAAGCAACCTAAACTTGCATAGTGCAAAGATGACAGATGCAACTACACTATATAGAATATACATAATACTAATAATATAAATATTAATTTTTATAATATATATAAAATACTACTTGCATTATTGCACTTGGCAAATTAATCATTATGCAGAAAGTCATTACATTATACACACAAGAAGAAACACTGAAAGCTTTAAAAAGAAAGTAAAAACTCAATGAGCACTGTCCATACCAACACACTTTCATCAAAGGATATGGTACTTAGTACTGTTGCAACACCTAAACCCAATGCAGCTACAAGGTATGACACAAATATCTCCATCTGCTTTACAGCCTAACTTGTGCACAAAACACTAAGCTTATTTAGGTCTTTCAATGGACCTAAGCACAGAGTTTTCAAATCACACTCTATTAGTTCAACCATCAAAAAAGGCCAATAGAAAGATGAGAATAAACAGCATTTAAATACTGTGACCTTACTAAGCTGCCAGCTTCAGTCCAGAAGTGTACTTTCTAAGATAAAGAATTTCAGTCTTGGTTTGGTATTTCTTTCCCTGTCAGTAAATTCATTCCCCTACCCTTTTTCAAATCCCAGTTTCTCCTTCATGATTCCTAGTGATAAAATATAATAACAATATTGGTATATTAAAATACATTCAGAAAAAAATAAGCACAATTGCAAATGTTGATCAATTTCATGTTACCAGCTATTTTTATTCTAAATCTAAAAAATATAATATGAATCATACGCTAGTGAGAGAAGAACTGGAGTTCACTTGCAAAGCAAATCACTAATTCCCTTTCATTATCTTCAGGTTCAGGATAAAAATGTTCACTGAGAAGTAAAATCACACAGAACCTCACAAAAGGAAAAATATCCCCTTGAAAATAATTTAGGCAGCAGTAAGAGCAACATGAACAAGAGAAGATAAGCTGCTACACTGTACCAGACTCTTCACAGGGTATGTACTTAGTCTGGCTTTGGGATACTTACCTTTGAGGAGATATTCCTTACAGAAAAGATCCAGGGGAGAGCTAAATGACCCCTGGAAAGAGGGACTTAAGCATGACAAGGAAAATGATGATATTTTTAACATTTTGGGGGACACAAGGGGGCAGTAGAAATTGGGGAAAGAAGATGCTTTAAAGAAAGCAAGCACCAGAAATAATTTCAAAACTAATAACCCTACTGAGAAATGCATATAAGGGTAGTTTTATCCCCTAACATAAAATGACCTGAGTTGTTCTTTTCAATTTCTTTATTACACTGGATTTGCACACACCACGTTTTGAAGATTTCCACTTCCAGCACTTCAGAAGGATTAGTTGGTTATGAAAAAAAAATCCAAGAATGATTCATGGTAACACAGAAAGTCAGTAGCAGACCTGGCTGCAGAACTGTCCTTGAAGTTCCAGCTTTTGTCCAAACAACCTTACCCAATCATTATCAAATGTAGATAGTGAGTATTATCACACACAGAGGGGGTCTGTGTCTTCCTACAATCCAAATTTCAGAATTGCTGGGCATTTAGTTCAAGTTATTTAAGATTACATAGAGTTTGTGAATTCTACAAAACACACTGGAATTCAGAGAAAATATAAACTTATTTCACTATCCTCAGATCACCAGTCATGTGGTAAGATTTTGTGTTACATCAACAATTATGCTCAATTTTATGGTTCCATTCACCTTTCCACATTTGCAGCATTCTTCTATTTGTTCCTTTATATTGTACTGACAATACTTTGGCAATAATTTTTCCTGACATTTTTTTCTTCAGTTTTTGCTTCTGAACAATTTAAGTAACTTTTCAACAGTGACCACTAGTATCTGGGCAAGTCCGTTAATAATTCTGTGGACAACTATAACACCCACATAAGACTGCTATCCCAATTTTTTACATACCACAGAATAGCAAGACAGTGCTGCTTTAAAAAAAAATAATCAAGGGCATGTTTGTATGATTTATTTTTTCTGCTCTGTAAAACAGAATATAAAGTTTGAAAAAATTTTTTACCTCTGTGCAGTCATATGCCAAACTGGATTTCCCATAAAGCTACACATCTCCTAATGTCACAGGTAATTTACTGTCTGCTTTTTCTGTAGCAAGACTGGAAAAAAGTGATCCTCAAAGGAACATGTACTTAACAGGCTTTAACAGAACCAAGTACCTTTGGTGATATAATTCACACATTTCAAAATTTGATTTCTTGATTAAAGCTAAGAAAAAGCAATAAAATCCATTCAGTGTAAAATGAATACAATTACCACTACATCATATGGACTATACCACTGGGTCCAGGACTTCTTTCAGGAAACAAATTTAAACCCTAGATCTTCTTATAGATTTTTACCTTGCCAAGACACTTTTAATCTTTACAGTGAAAAGAGTAGAATCCTCAAAAAGTAGGTCACTCTTTTTATTTTGGAATTTAAAAAAAAAGTTAGAATTTCAGGTATTAAAGCTCAGCTGAAAGTTGATCTAAGTGGTTGTAAAGAATTTAACCAATCTCCTCTTAACAAGCTTTAAAAATAATGTGCAGACAATAGACTGGTGGCTGGGAGTATTTTGTGCCATTAAAGCCTCGTGGGAGTTTCAGGTCAGAAGTTTTAGTGGCAGAAAAAGAGCAGTAGGTTACAACTTCAGAAACAACTGGAAGACTGCCTGTGCCACAGAATACATGTACAGTACAAGGTAACAGCGTTAGCTGAGTTATAAATATTTAACATCATGCCAACATAGCATAAAAGCTTAGTTAAGGCTATTCTGAAAGGAAGAGTAAAATTCCATGCTCACTAGCTCTGCACTCACAACTATCTGCCACTGAACACACAAATCCACACAGGATGAAGAAAGGCTTGGTTCTGTTCACTAAGGAAGTGGTAGCTGGAGGGAAAATGACTTTTCCTTTCACTATGAGTGATGTGATTACTCTTCATGTTCCCAAAATTTGTGTTTCACAATTTAAAGGAAATAATGTTTGCGTATGATGGACGACCTGTTTGATCCAAGACACTTCAATGCATGATGTTTTTGCAATTGTTGCATCTCACTAGTAGAACATCCTTGGTGATTTTCAAGTAATGAGCACATATGAGGCAGGAAGGAACTTCAGTTCAAGCTTCCCACCTCATCCTCTCATATGTTCAGGTAATCTACTTTTATATGCCTTCTTTGCTTTTAAAAAAGATTTCTCCATTTCTCTAAGCTGCCAGTTTCTCCTCAATATCTCTGTAATCTGAAAGTTCCTCTGGGTAGCTACATCTAAAAATAAGAGCAGACACTGTGAAAAGCACTGTTAAATCCAGTCATCTACTACCAGATGTATTATGAAGAGCAAAAAGTTTTAATTACTGACAACAGTTCATCCTCTTGGGTCAAAGATTCTGCTTCACAGAATTTCAGTTTAGTGCCATCAAGACTAAAAAAACCTTGACTATGATCCTACATGGTTCACATGCAAACACATCTGTCTAATTTAGGAAGAATTTTTGCAAAGAGTAAGTAAACAATGGAAAAATCAAAGGAATCAATTGAAAGGATCTCTGCATTCTTATTGTATGTGGCAGTTCTTCAACCCTACACAAAACTTAGAAATGGATCTCTTTCAACAGGAAGTCTGTTGGAACTTCCAGAATATTGAATGTCTTTTTTCAGATTTTCGAAAGTGACAGCACGCTATATGTCATCCATAACTCAAATCTGAAAGTACTTTCAGGTATCTGTGAGATGAGATTATGAGAGTGACTGTAAATTTGTGTAAGAAATACAAAAACCTTTAAAAATCATATGGGGTGAGTGAAGTCAAAAGAAAGTATATTTGAAAAAAAGATGAGACTTGAAACACATGATACCAAAAGGAGAGAAAAGCTTTTGCAGCATATGAAAAGCTGAGTATTATACACATTTTGGTGGCAAATAAAATGGCACCAATAATCCTTCTGTACAGGTATTTGTTCAGACCTTAGGAGTTTGATGCATTTGCTAAAGTTTAATCACTTAAGAAAATTGTATCATATGCCAAGAATTAAGTAAGAACATAAGCATTAGCAAGATCTAGGCAAAAATGAAATCAGATGAAAAACATTTCAAAATAATTAAACAACTTGGGCACTACCTGGAACAACTTCTTTAAAGCTAAACCAAACAGTATTTTTTAATGTCTGACATTCTTTAAACACAGCCAATGTGTAAGACTGGCAAATAAATGACTCATACAAAAACGTATAAAAGAATATCTAAAGAAGGTATAATAAGTAAAATAAATACTTTTCACTATTGATCAGTGCTGTAAGCACTTTGCATAGCAAATGCTTTACTACCATGGGTAGTCTGAGTTCCAATCACTGAAAAAACTGTACGATGGAAGATTTTAACTATACCCATTTCAATTCATAAGCCAGACTCCTTTGTTCCTGATGTCATTCAGCAGTTTGCTATATTTTACTAACAAAAACAATACAAACATATTTTATGTATGAGCTGTACCTCAGAGTGCTTGGACAAAACAGAACATAAATGAGAGCTGTGTTTGATTGAAAGACAACATAATTCATGAATGCTGTAGGATCACTATTTTCAAAAACACATTTTAAGTCAATCAAGTTAATTTAGAATCAAATAAAATCCCTGCTGAGAAGCATACTCACCCTTTAAAATATAGTCTGTTAACAAGCTTGGCACTTTCTCACTATCCTCTTTCATGGCATGCAGAACTAAAGAAAAAACAAGTCAGATATTTAGTCATAAATGAAAAACAACATATAAAACAAATACCTTGGAGCAGTTCCAAGTACTCATAGAGATACCACTATGAAATGTAAGAAATCTCCTAAGTGAAAGATGAGAAGATACAATGAGACATCACATCCTCTCCACATTTCACTTGTGTAATTCTCACTGAGCTCCACAGTTTCTGAATGCAAGAGTCCCATTCCATGTGGTTAATATTACAGTAAAATGCCATCAGTCATAACAACAACAAGCACCTCTTCCCTATAAAAGATTCTCACCAGAAGGAAGTCATGACATCCAAAAACTAAGGTATGCTAACAACTATTGCTGAGCTGGAAATCTCAGGACAGAAAAGCATGCTCCATTACTTAATATCTTTGATCACTACCTCAATTAATGGAAAATGCTGTGAATGATTCTATGGAAATATTAGTGGTGCTTTTCTCCCCTCCCTGAAATAGGGAATGTTATCTGCTGTACCTTTGAAAAATCTCAACTACATTACTTAATTCAGCATTAACTTACAATAATGCAAAAATGCCATTTTGTGACACACATGAGTAGATCATGTCCATCTTGCCTATTTCTGAAGAAGGAATGGACAACCATAAACTGGTCCGTGACTACATAAAGAAAAACAATGACTATATTTTGTAAAGTGCTCAGGACACATCTGAAAGAAGCAAAAATACAAAATTCTACTGAAAAGCAGTATTTAATAAACTCCAAATTCCTCATATGAGACTCTAAACTCAAATGATAACAAGTGTTTTATTTCCATTTTTACACTGAAGGAAGACATTAGCGTTCATAACTATGGTGTAGTACAGAGCTTTGAAAGAAAAACCAACTGAACAACCCTAAACACCTGCTTTACTGCCTGCTTGAACAACAGCAGAGACAGTGAGTCACAAACCTGCAACTGACTCACAGGATCAAGTTCCAACCAGCCCACAGAAATCAATATTGTTAATACTCTTTACAACGCATTTGTGCAAGACATTTTTTTAATAAACCATCAAACAACAGGAAATGTTTTCAAGTGGTTTTAATACGTGCTTAATAGTGTCAAGTGAAATTTAAATATGGCAAGAGGATAAAATTTCATGGCAAGAATAAACACAAAAAGAGAAATCCTTTGTCACAAAGTAGGTATGAATTAACACCAAAGGCTGTCTACTGTAGAAAAATAAAGGGAACTTTAATTCCTACTTAAACATTTCATTTACTCTGGAATTTATATAATATGAATTTTCTCTTTCCAGAAAACAACCAATGAGCCTTTTACCACCCCTCAGCCACCTGTGGAATCATAGAACTGCTGCTGAAAATCACCTTAAAGACACAGTGAGATTCTCCACTGAAACCTGATCAAATGCATTGATGCACTCTACCACCTATTTTTAACTTTTCCTATAAACATCCAATGAAGGAGATGCTCCTGACTTCTAAAGATGCTTTGTTGTATTAAACCACCTGAAGAAGTACTTTTTTTAAATACAACCTTGATTTCTTGCAAATTACAATTTTAAAAAAAGCCCAATAAAATCAAACAACTAGAGGAGCTAGAACTCATAATAATTTTGAGGATCTGACCTAAAAAAGATGTGAAGAGCAGGGAATTCAAAGCATTGTAAAAACTGTGTTTGGTTTGGAATTCCTAATTATAAAAATTTATTGACAACAAAATCCCCCCACCAAAACCATAGAGAGAAGCAGGCTATTCTAAAGGCAATCAATGCAATCATTATGGAACTAGTCCTAAGTATCTTGACATCCACTCCATTTTACTGAAGTCATTACAATAACCTCAGTTAAGCACAGCAAATGTAAACAAACAGGGATCTATCAGGCACTGTATGACCAGATTTCATGATATGCAGCCAACATCAAAACATGGGAACATTTACTTCCTGATTCATGCAGGTTTCTGGCCTTCAGGGTTTCAGACAGCAGCTAGAAAACAAACCTAACATGAAGGCTCAGGAAACAAGCTGGCCAAAATCCACAGTTAAAATCATTCATCCTTACATACATGCCCTAGAGTAAGAGGGAAGAGAGAACTGGATGGATTCACTGGCTTTAAGCAGCCACAACTGGATATACAATGAGGAAAGGATCAGGGGAATTTCATATGCTCACTTTTGGTTAATGTTTGAAGGTCTTCAACAGATGGGGGTCCATTTTTCTTCTCATAAGGAATGACGGTTGTCAAGTACTGTCAAATGAAAAACAGAGTTACTTGACAGTCCTTTCATGCAGCTTTGTTGTTTGTATTTTATTTTGTAAAAATTGTAGCAATTTAAATTGCTAGCTACAAATAATCATATTTCAAATAGATTAAGATTCCACCTTCTCATCTCAGAGCTTTATCACAGAAACCAAGTTTTTTGATATTTTTTTCCAAATTATGTGGCTACTAGAAGTCATGCAGCTAACTGTCTTCCCTGCAAAGAAAATGATGCTGTCCCACAGTTAGGTGAAAATGAAAACAGATGGCTTTCACCTTCTGCTGTTACACACTTCTAACCAAAAAGAACAAGGCAAGCCTAATGAAACAAAATACCCCAGAATACAGAATTCAATTTAAATTATCAGTTTTCATAGCTGAGTGCACTAACAGATAGTTTCAAACCAACTCCTTTTTAATTTTATTTACTGAAATCTTTAATTTTTGTCTGCTTAAAAGAAAAACACAACAAAATTTCTTAAATCTTTCAAGATTTTCATACCTGCAGTGCAACTAGGATTAATTTTCAAATTCTTGATGTAACCCTGTTGGGTCTTATATTACATGCATTTTAGGCAACACCTTACTTTGCAGCCTATATGAATGCATATTCTCCTTAAAGAGGTCAGAATTACAAAAGTACTAAAATAGCTGGAATTTTCCCCAAAGGAAAAGCTTCCTGAAAGTTCCCTCAAGTCGATTTTTAAGAATTAAAGAGGAACTTTATTCTGGTTTTACAGCTACAAGGCATTAGGCAAAGTTAACCCTCAATGTCTCGTTCAGCTTGACATCTGTGTAGTTCTCCAGTGACCAGCAAGGTACGAGGAGCTGCACTTGGCAGGGGGAGGCTGAGGGCTGCCACACAGAGCTATAACACTGCTATGTCTGCAGCAGGATCACACACCTCACACCCAAGCACAAGAGCTGCCTAAAAGCCAAGCAGACTCAGCTCAGCAGCACTGAACCCACTGTACAGGTGGTGCTGACACCTCCCCACGACCTTCTGCAAACACAGGGAGCTTTTCTCCCTCCCTTTTCTTCTGGCATTTTTTCATGTTCACTCAGCACAGCAGAAAAGAGTATGCAATGCTCCTCAGGAAACAATCAATTTTCAATTTCTTTTCCAGGAGATGTAACCAAGCATCACCAGAGAACTGTGCTCTTAATAAAATTACCAGAATCTATAGCTAAATATAAGGCTGCTGCATCTGCCAATGCCAGAGATGAAAGAGATCTACTAACACAGAAATCAGATTTCTGGCTGTCTTTTCCAGCCTTCAGAACTACGTGGCATTCTACCCTTTACCTGCACAATAAAACTCTAGGATATTTCACTGTACCAAATATAAACTAACCCTGTTTCACTGTACCAAATATCAACTAACCCTGTTTAGTACCAAGTATCAACTAAACCTGCTTCCCTTCTCCTGTAAACTTCACCTTCCATTTTTCATCTCTAACAGTAGCAATTAAAAACAGAAAAAGGAATTTCTTAGTTTCCAGAAATACTTTCCTTCTACTCATCAACTTTGCGGCTGTAACAATCAGTCTCTATAAAAGCACTATAAAAACTCATTTCCTGAATTGCTGTGTGAAGATAACATATTATGAAAAGAATGAAGGAGTGACTGAAGTGTAGCTTACTGACAAGACCAAGTGTTAAATCTGCTGTGACCTCTAAATTTTTGAAGCAGATTTGATGACATGATAAAGCAGCAATTCCCACTGCAATTTTTCATCACCTATGAAAAGTGTTTGATATGCCTGAAAATCAAAATGAAGACGACTGTCTTCAATCTTCTTCTGGAAATACGATCCCAGAAAGAGCTACCAACATTTCAATGTCTTTTTTTTGACTACATTACCAGATAGGAACAGGGAGTTCCCACTGGAAGTTTCTCTTTATATGGTGAAAATCTCTTAAGTAATTTTTACTTGTGTCTCAAACATGCACAGAAAATGGGACTAAGATTTTAAAAAGGGAAGTACCCACTATGAGAGAAAAAATCCTAATCAAACAAAACCCTCCGAAACAAAAACAAATGCCATAGAAAAATGGATTTCAAGGCATTAATCATAACAGAGCTGGTATCTTTTCTACATTCTACTCTACACTTAATTTTAAATTCCTATTTTAAAGTCATATTCCATGACCTGCTTTAAGATACAGGAAAGGGAATATAAAACCCCATAAGAGGTTTTCTATATCCATACAGATATAGAAGAAGATCAATCAGGAGAAAAGTATGATCAACATGAAGAATAACATTAGTAAATTAACTCAAAAAATGACTGGAAGAGTTATTCAGTCATTTTAACAAATGATTATGCTACTTACATCTATATAGGAGGCAGTGAAAGTCTTTTAACAAAAAGTATGATGGGGTGGCATAGCTAGGTAAGATCACTTTATGAAAATATATAATATTTTAAATATCTAAAGATATGGGTATAAACAGCTGTAATTTATGGTTAAGATAGCCAAGGAAAAAAGCCCCCAAAACCAAAACAGCACACAGGTACAGCTTTACTAGTAGTGTGATAACAGAGCATGATAAAAAGTCTTGTTAGGTAAGCTCTGTGCACGTGTTCAAGATCCCCAAAGCTGAGGACAAACAAACAACTGGATCAATGTATTCATAAAATCTCATACATATACTTTGCCTGAGAAAGCAGGCAAGCCTTTGATTTCTAGTGTCATGACTGCAGAATGACTTGAGAGGAGCTGTTTTACCTTCTAAACTCCTCTGCAGGATACAACACTCATCTTCTAGACAAAAGCCTCATCAGCCTTGACTTCTAAAGTACCAGTCAATTTATTGCCTCAATGGACTTCTCACCAGGGAAAAAAATAACTCTAATGGACTCCTCTGACAAAACTGCATAAACTAAAATAGTGGGTACACATTAAATAATGTGAAATGCCAATATTTTGTAGTGTGCCAAAAGACTAAACAGCATAAACATTAGCAGTTCACAAAAATTCAGAATGCAGTTAATAAAATATATACTACAGATCTGAAACAGCAGGCAGGTTATTACTTTGAAATAAGGCATAAGAATCTTGCTTCCAAGCTACACACAACATCTATATGATGCTTCTTAAGTACACACAACATCTATATAAAGCCCACAGAAGCTGTCTCTGCTCTACATGTCAGTATTTAAATAACCAGCTAGAAGATACAAACCTGCCTATGCCTGTATTTTATATTGGTAATCTGCAGCGCCCATTTTTGCTACTTTTAAAATCATGCAGTTTTCAAAGGCAAAAGAGTACAGTCTATACATTTTCCAGGTGCTACTCTGTTTTTAGATGTATCAGCTCTGAACATCTGAAGAAAAAAGAAAACAAAACCTTTCTCCATTACGCAAGTTGCTAATGATGAAGGCTGAAACACTACATCTAACCTTATACACGTTCTTTGACTGGTTATTAGATTTTTACAGACATGCAATTAAAGCATGCATTATGCTAAAACAGACTTTTAGTCTGAGGTAAGAAATACAGGTTATTAGCTCAGTGCATCAGGGTATCAAGTCTTGAATCTCTTGAGCTGCTGAGGAGAGAAAGAGACTGTAGGCTGATCAGAAACCTGAGGTAGGGAAGCAGAGATTCCAGCATTTTATCCTGTTTTTTCCTTTCTCAGCATTTATCTTCAGCTACTGTCAATTTTCAAGATCTCAGCTCCTCCCAAAAGTGCAAGCAAGGAATGAGAAAGAAGGGAGAAGATAGCCCAGCACCTGTTTCTCTCCACTCGAGTTTCCAAACGTGTGGCGGAAGCCATTCTGTATGACATTTGAGATCCCTTCCATGCTGAAGCGCTAAAAGTAGTGAAAACACAGCAGAAAGACAAAAAAAAAAGGGACAGAGAAAAGTTCAGAAGACTATTAATCAGCATTTATCAAGACTCTGAAAGACAAATAGCAAGGACAAGCTCGAAGGTGTATTTCAGCACACTTCTATTTCTTCACTCACCTACTTAATTTTTTTAATTGAAAAGCAAACCTTATAATGGCAGTTAAGCAGTATTTCTACACCAAAATTTAGTGAAACGAAATCTTCACACTGCAGACCTGATAATTGAGATAACTTGCCTTTTATGGCTGTTTAATTTCAAAATGTAAAAAAATAGCATTTTTCAAAGTTCAGCTCACTGTAAAATCCCCTCTAACATCTGTGTTTGAACAGTGTATGTTTAGAGACACTACTGAAACCAATTTTTCAGATTTTAAGCATGTACCAGAAACACTGTTCAGAGGCAGTCATTTTCAGCTCCACCTCTTTAAAACTTTTTATGCTTTCATGCTTCCTTTTCCACAACAGAAGCAACAATTAGTATTTCCTATTTTCTGTCATATCATAAAATATACACAATTAGATAATAATGAACCCATATTGATTTCAAGCTCCATTGCACGGAATCATGGAATCCAAGTCAAGAAAAAGCAGTACATAATCCAACTACATATTTTTCCTTGAACTTTGTAATCCTTTTAACTTGCTGGAGAAGTAAAAGAAAATCAAAATCAAAACAGTATTGATGTTTAGCATGTGATATAAAATCAGCAAGGGACATGAACATAAAAAGAAGAAACAGCTAAGCTGCTGACACAGGGCAGTATGATGAGCACACCTCAGCATGTTTATCTGAAAGTATTTATTTATGTCAGAGGAATAAAATGTGCTGGAATACAGTATTATTTTACCTTCTAAAGCACACAAGGTCAGTAAAGTCATAAATTTTGCCAAAGCCACCTTAACTATTTTAAGATATCGTAGTTGAAGGAACTGGTATCTTCAAGCCCTGACTATTTTTAACTGCTCCCCTGTTTTCCTTTGTGAAAGAGATTGAAGTTTAAAAGTCTAAGAAACTGATTTACCCAAGGATGGTATCAAGGACAAAAAACTCAAAACTCTGGTTTTTTAAAAATATTCAGTTACAGTATCTACAGAAAAATTCATTTTCTTAAGAGTATGACAATTTAACTCAACTTCCAATCTTTGTATTTAAATGAGATTTCATTACAGTTAACCAAATAATCAACTAATGCGTTATTTATTAGCAGAAACTCAGTCTTCACAAAGCTACAAGAACATACTATCTGAATGCGCATTCCCAGCCCAAAGGGATAAAAAAAAAAGAAAAAAAAAAAGACTTTTGAAGAAAGGAACCTGGAACCTTGCACCTCTTTCTGGGAGATGGCTCTCAAATCTGTCCCTGATGACAGTGAAATCTATTTTCAAAGGAATCACACATATGCAGCTACAGTCTCACCTGTGAGCTAGTCTGTTCAACCCCTCTTAGCAATCTGACACATCTGGATCTTGAAGTGACCAAATACCAAAATGTCTTATCCTGGGACCATGTAAGTTATACCTGAAAGCATCATTCAATTTTCTGATCTTTAAACCAACTAGAACAGTTTCTGAATCACTTCACTCAAGTTCCAAAACAAAGTAATTATTTTTCTTTCTAGGTAGAATATCCCTTTTTGGTTTTCCATGACTGGGAAGGAAACAGGAACTATTCACAGTGCTCTTGTAAAGGGATGACAATTTTGTATGGTTTCCCAGACATATACTTCCTTAAGTTCCACTAAAACTTAGCTACACACACAAACATCTCTCATTTGACAGATGAGATCAGAACCCTATTTGGGGTATATCACAGGTATCTTATGCTTGTAAGTTTAGAAATAAATTCTGAAGTATTAATATTTTATTATAAATGTTTATTCCTTATATTTGAAAAGCAAACCCCAAAAACCTTCTCATGTTGAACTGAAGCATACTTTCTGGGACTTAGCCAAGATACAAAAGCACATTTTTTGCATCCCATAAGAATCACTAAGAAATTCAAACATTAATATCCCACTTAAGTAATTTTAAATTATACTAGACAGATAAGAAAGAAAAAATTGCATTGACAAGCTAATAACTGATTTCTTCTGTTCTTTGACTTCTCTCATCCAACTCTACTTGAAAGACATTTTTCCTTTTGTTGCCATGTTCTGTAAAGAATAAAACAAATTATCTCCTCCCTGTACACATGCACTACACTTTGGCCTCCTTCCTGTCTCCTGTTGAATGCAGTAACTCTGCCACAGGTAGGAGATCCAGGGTAAGACATGCACTTTTTTCCTACCTAGAAACCAGCATGATCAATAAATATCTGTGCAACTACTGCAAGAACAGTACTGAATTTCCTGCAAGACTAACACATACTAAAATTCACACAGTGAAACCAAACACATTAATGAATTTGCCTCCTAACAACAGAACACAGAGAAGTACATCCAAAGATAGTATTTTTTGCAAGAAAGGTGTGCTATTTCCAGGATGATTTGCAAACAGTTAAAAAATATTTTCTGAATATGAGAAGAGTAAAATATATGGCCCTGTGAAAAAAAAAAAATTCTCAACACAAAAAGCTTAAGCCTTGTATGTGAATGAAAGTATGGAAGCAGGAGTACCAGGTATCTTAATATAATCTAGGACTACTACTTCCCTTATTGGAAAAAAAACCAACAAAAAAAAATTAAATGTATGAAGACTTATAAAAATTTTCTTACTGTTCCAGGCATATGACCTCTTTCTTGTTTGCCATTTTGAGGACTACCATTTTTCAGCTTCTTTTTCTTCTTTGCTGTTTCTTTGTGTTCTCGCTGTTTGTTCTGTACTTCAATGAGGACAGAAATGAAGCTGTTTTTCACTTCCTTCTCAAACTCCAGCTCATCTCGTAGAGCCAGCTGCTGCACCAGTTCCTCAGAATAATCCTTAATAGCAGTCTCAATTTCCTCCAGCAGTTCATTTAATTCAGCAACAGACAGTCTTTTGACTCCTACAAATAGTTTATATAGAAAGTAATATGTCAAGATTTTAAGCATGAGTAAACTTGTGGGAGTTACAAGAAAAATGTACTCTGAAATTTCTCAAAACAAAAAATTCAGTTTTAAAACCACATAGAATAAAAAAATATTCCTAAAGGAATAAACACATCCCAGAGGTGACAAGATTAGCAACAATAAGACGGTTAAATTTTCTTAATTCTGAGAAATCTGGGATAATCTGCAAATATGAAGAATGTGTTGGTAGTTTATGCTGGAAGCTGAAGTAAGTACTAAACTTCTGACACAACTATTAACTATTAGTTTCTTCTGCACTCATGGTTCAAAGGAAAAGGGCTTCCTATTTTCTGAACTATTGGCTGATGCACTACATATAGTGCAATTATGACCAAGCAAATGTTCTGAGGCTTGCTTGGGTTAAAAGAAAGCAGATCTTTGAGGCCTGCTTTCTGTTCCAGTTTAGATCTGACATGCCTAGGAAGCTGGCAAGTCCCAGCAGCTGCTGTGTCAAAGAACATAATCTTATTTGGCACTTGAGAAACAGCTAGTCCTGATTACACTGACAGATACAATCTGTTTAAGGACACTGCATAGATGCTTGCAATTATTTAATTTCATTTAATTACTCTAGTAAATATCTTGTCTACAAAAATACTTGTAAGGGAAAGCACCTACAGACAAGTGTTGAAAAATACAAATAAGGCCACAAACTACAAAAAAAGTGCAGCTCTTAGAAGCATCAAAGGTAGTAAGTGAAATGTGAATTTTTTTCTCTTAAATTACAGCAGGGAAAATTGATTGGAGAAAGCTCCTTGTCACCTACTTAACTGAAGAGAAGGCAATGAAATCTGTTAAGACAATTCTGTGTCAAGGAGCCACAGTTTTTCCAGGTAGCTTAGGCCTTAAACTCTGTTCGAACACTGTAACAGCACTGAGAGAGGGCACTTGTAAGTGCCAACGCTTAAAAATCTGCTTCACAGCCTAAAAACCAATTGTTCTAAAACCACAGGTGTAGGTTACCCAACTGCAGTCCTGACTGATGTCAGATCAGTTGTTATTATCAAAGTCTTGAAAGGGCTACATAGGAAATCCTCAGCTAACACACATGAGTGGAGACAGAGCAATTCAAATGCAGAAGACTACACAGGCTGAAACTTAGCAGGCTGAGGAACTCACTTGTGTAACCAGAGCTTGATTTTTGGACTGCCTTAATGTATGTCTTTTCCTATCCAAGAAAAAAGTAAATAAAAGTGATTTCCTGCTCTGAATCCTAAATGAATGAAAATCTCTGATCTATCCTATGAAAACCAGAGTTCCTAGGAAAAACCTGTAAAAATTTCAGAGACATGCAGACCAATTCTGAAGCACCTTCACACACTAAAAATAGGTAGCAAGAGTTTTTAATAAAATAGTGACCTGAAAGACATGAAAGCAGATTCTGAGAAACTGCTGAAGCAAAGTTAAATTGTCTGCCAAAGTAACTCAAGGCACTATTTGGTCAAGACTGACCTTTAAACTGTAAAGATGCAACAGACAAGATGGACTCCTGAGGCAAAGCAAAATTGACATGATATGAAATACTGAGCAAGCTTGATTAGCTCCAAAGCTTAAGACATATGGAACTGTCAGAAAACCAGGAAGCCCTGCTGAACACAATACATTTTGCTTTCACATTCCTGAAATTTATGTGTTGAGACAGTTAAGAGACCATTTTCATGGTTGGAATCTCTTCTATAAATCTGAAATGTAGCAGAAACTCTAAGTCATGCCACAAGAGGTCAGCCAGTTTTCTGAATCTTCTACAGAGTTTGTATTGTTAACCCAGACTACAGGAAAGAGAGCATCAAACTTTTAAAGACAGACCAAAGCAGAAAAATCATCTATCAAATATTCTTTATGTCCCTACTACCTTCTAGAATTCATATTGACAAATGTAAAGATTACACAAAATTTACCATCACAAAACTGATTAGTCACAGGTTTTTTTACATGCAATTCAACCTACTACAATTTAATTATTAATCTAATTTCTGCTTTGCATTTGTATAGGGAAGCACAGATGATTTAATTTGAGTAGAAGACCCAAAGGATATTTTTCACTCTTAAGCTTTCTGAAGTGGAATGGAAAGGGAGGACCGAAAAATATGCATGGTCCTTATGGGGCAAAAAAGAAATGGTTGCCTTACTTTTGTGTTACTGTCTACCAAGATATGTTGCAATGACTGAAACTGTACCTTTAAGCTGTACTGGTAAGCTTTATTTACTGAATAGCTTTCAAGAGCTTTAGCTGATCTTAAGCAGTGTACTAGCACCAAGAAAATATCTCACTTTATAGAAAATAATGAAGTCTAATAAAAAATGACCAACTTATCACTTTACTCATGAAGGAATCTCATTTCAATGTACCAACCTTCAGAATATTTGCTTTAAATTTACATTCTATAAAGTCTTATTTTTGTTCTTAGTCAGAAACTGGTAAAGGTAAGTCCTCTATGCACTAAATCTATGCTATTATTTCAGAACATTTTGAAAATATTTTTTGAATGCAGATATTTCATAAGAAGGACTTGCTAAGAATCAAACACATGGCAAACTTACCCTTTAAAATATTTTCATTAAGCATAAGAGCAAAAATGCTAAATAAATACCACTTACTCTCTTCATAGCTGTTGTTTGTACTGGATCTCTTGAGGGTCTGAATTTCCTGGGAAAGTATAGAGAGCCGATCTGATTGGGTGGGGGTTTCATCATCTTCTGGATCAGGTGATTCCTGCATCATTTCCTCTATTTCTTCAATCACCTTTGGAAAATGAAAATCCTTATGAAAACCCTCCTACATGAAGAGCTTGCAATTTGAAGCAAAGCTGGATGAAATCACCACCAAGACTAGATGGAAGAGGATCAATAAAATTATACTGACGTTTCCTCCCCATCCTTGCTCTGAGAATAATCACACCTTGTAACAGTAAAATGGTGATGGCATAACAAGAAGTGTTGAAACTATGGGGTCATTTCTATATGAAGGTACCCATGATTCTGCTTTAGAGAACTAAATTAAAGAGTAAGCTGGAGTATCTTTCCTGAATATTCAGTTAAAGGAAGACACAACAACAAAAATCAATTACCTCCTCCACTCCTTATTTTACTACACTTCTCTATGTAAAACAAACACCCCTCCCTCCTCCAACCAAAAACCAACAAAATGAAAACAAACAAAAACAACAAAGAAAAAGTCACCAAAAACACTCTGAAAAACCAAAAAGCCCTCTAAACAGCCTGAAAATCTACTGTGCTTGTGAGAAGTTTTTTGAACTTCTCACATCATCCACCATAACCCGAAGCTGATTTGCATCCCCAGGTGTAAGACCTGAGCCAGACAAAAAGTATGACAACAGAAATTCTGTGCATAGATAGCTTACTTTACATCACATAAATGATTACATTTCTACAGGCTCACTAACTAGACATCTGAATAAATAACACAGCAACTTCAAGATGTTTAAAGGCTGTAGTCAGTGCTGAGATCTAACCCACAGTAAAAAGAGCCCAGGCAGTTCAAGCAGTCCTGTCTCCTGTACTATTAATAACCGTGTTCATCACAGTTCACAGCTTAACCATTGCTTAACCATTTAAGCAACAACAAAATAGATTATTTGTTTGCTTACTAAAGCAGGATCTTAATAGACCTTACGCTAATTAACCTCACTCAGAAGAGCAATTTTTAAGATAACTGAAGTAAATCCATCGACTTGAAGACTTTAGATACCAAGTAATTTGAAATCTTAATAGTAGAAACACTGATCTGCCCTCATGTTAGGTCAAAACTTCAAAGAATTCTCTCTAACAGCAAAGCCCTGTGAAACTATGAACTGCCACACAGTTATGCTGGAAAACTCAAAACTCCACCATACTACTAGGATTCTAAAATATTTTTGCTTTTTAGACACACATTTAATTTAGTAGCACTCCTGACTAATTCATGGTACGAAATACACAAAGATTTCAAAGACCCTGGACTATCACCCTCACCTGAAGTACTGAAACACTTTTCATATCTGAATGATGTAATGCTCTCTCCCACATTACTAAAACCCTAAACAAAGAACAATCAAAAAGCTTAGCTACAGCGAAGAGCAAGAACAACAACAACAACAAATAATAATAATAAACATTCTACACCAACAAGACTGTCTTTGCTGAACACTTTACCTGCTCTGCTGTGAAGAGTGGCTCTTCATTGATGCAGGAAACAATGATAGAATGCATATCCAACTGTTCTCTCAGCTCTTCATCATCTGACAAGTCAAGGTTCAAGTTGTCATTTACCTAATAAGCATGAAAAGGTGCATTTATATAAATATATACACACACCCTTAATGTGAGGGTATAACATGCATGCAACATGTACAAAAAACAAATGGGTAACTATCACTGAATTTTAAGAATGAAACTGAATCTTGGCCCATAATAATGGAATCAATAGTTCTTTCTGTCAAATAGCCTGGAAAAAGAAATCAAAACTGCAACTGGACAAAGTTAAAATAGCTGTCAATCTTTAATGTTGTTAAATAATATCTATATACAAAGACCATACACACACTGACATGCAGACATCTACATGGGAGGCTGTCAAGGAAATAATTAAATCTTAACTGAAGATTGAGAAATGTCTGTGGGGGGTGGAAAACTTGCCTATTATGTCTAATGTTACACAAACCTCTTTAAATGCTTTTATGGTTCCACTTCATCACATAATAAAAGACATGGAAAAAAGCTGAGAAGAGTTGATACTGAATGGTGGTATCAGAACACTGGTATCACCCCAGATTATTTAAAAAAAATGTGTCATTGAATATCTCAGGGTCTTTTCAGAAAGAAAGAGAAGCAACACTGTTCCCATATATACACCACCAAATGACACTCATCCTTTCAAACCAAAGATATACATACACTAAGAGACATAGGTCCCCTCCTTAATAAGTCAGGCATATTTTACTCTCACACAGTGATATATCCTGGTTTATTTACAAAATTGTTTCTGTACTTTGTCTATTGCTAGATTCCTGCCTAGAAAAGCCCCTCAAAGCTGCAATGCCCAACATCTGCTATTTGAGCTCAACTGCTTTAACTCATCTTTGGGCTAATTTACAAGCATCATGACAAGCTGTAAAAAGTCCTTGGCCTCACAATATTAGTTTTCAAATTTTCTTGTAATTCCTCCAATTTTCTCAGTTTCTTCAGAAACCTTAATAGTTCTCAGATTCATTTTGAATCTGCAACTGCTATCCCCAGACAGCTCACCTGCAGGGACATACACACAATTTGCAGTTCTTCAGCCCTCAGAATGAGGTCAAATGTCCACTTTTTTCCACAATCTGAATTCCAGTAACTGTGCAGTGTCAAGGCTCCACTATGACTCTCTCTTCACCTCCTACACAGATACACTCCAATTTGGAATTTTTAAATGTCTGCTGTCCTCAAGTATTTTTCCATGCACAAAGGACATGACAACAATGATGGGAGAGTAAGAAAGCATAACAGTTTATCTAGAAGGAGATCTGCTTTCACTCCTAACATCTCCAGAAACATTTTGAGAGACCTTCAGAAACATTTTGATAATACAGACTAATAAACCACCAAAAATGGCATCAGCTGTAACCTGCACTAAAAGGAACACCTGGCTTTCCACCCAGCCACACTCCATACCTGCTGTCCTCCTGCTAGCAGGGAATGAGCCATTTAAAAGCAATCTAGTGAAAACAAAACAAACAAGGAATTGCACAATCCCATTCCTCATACCACTGTGCACAAAACTTCCACCCAGCTACTTCTTTCACTGTCAGAGATGTATAAAAGTGTGCATAGACTGTCATGTGAAAGAACCAAGATCAGGTGAATCAGCCTTATTGACCTAATATCTTTCCCTGCTAAAACAGGAGGAGAAATGCTTACTGCACAATTTTGGTAGCATGTTATTAGCTTCAAACACATCAGGGAAGTGTTGCTTAGCTGTTAGTTTTCATTGTAAGGAAGATAAAACAAGATACTAGCTGGTCCATATGTGCTGTCACATATCCAGCAATGCTGCTGAACACAAAGCAGCCGAAAAAAAGTATGTCAAACACTCCCCACAGCCTTTGCACATCAGAAGGCATTCCATGTGGAGTGAAAGCTGAAAAAACTTCAGATACATTTAATCCATGAATTGGTTTTCTCTCTACTGGCAGCACACTCAAGATTCTTTCTAATCCAGCAACACCACTTTACACTTTTTGATGTACTTTCTTCATCACTTCCTGCAAGTAACTTATGAAAACTATACTAAACATTTTCTTATGTTCTAAACTTAGTTCCTTATCAAGAAATCCATTAGTCTTCCAGTCTATTTTTCCCTGACACAAGGTCACAGCATGGCAGGGCTGTATTTTTAGTTAAACCATAAGACTTTAATTACTCTAAAACCATTTATAAATCTGAATAAGAACTCAATAAAATTAGAAGAAACACAAGTCAAGTTCAAGGGATAACCATGATATTCAAATCAAGAAAAGGAGTTCCAAATTTGCACCTTCCTCTACTGAACCCCAAAGTATCTTCTTCAGCAGAACAATCTTTGCTCCTGTCACAGTAAAAAGCATCTGTTGATTATTTAATGATAATCAATTATTTTTGGCAGATATTTTTACCACATAACTGAACTTCACTATGTTTAAAAGATAAGCCACTAGTTTCCTCAGAAAACCTGTGAGATGGGAATTCCTCCCAGCTTTTCTTCACGAGGTGTTTTAATCCACTTTGAAGAGCATCAGAGGACAACCCTTTCTATAAACCTCTCTGAAGCTCTTAATTCCCTGTTCCCACCCCAGAGAACTATTCTAACTCTTAAATAAGGAAAACAAAACAAGCTCTTGCACTTCAGAGTCTCCTGGGCCACCCTTCTTGTTAAAGAAGCCATCTGACTGTGGAATTAGATGAACTTTGGGAAGTCCTCATTGGATTTACTAAATCAGAGTACTCCTGCTTCTTTTCCTCTCTTACCCAGGACAGTGCTCAACATGAATCACACAGCAGAAAGATTCTATGTGAAACTCTTTCTCATTTTACATTTTTTTCTGTCATGCTCTGGCTCTAATGAGGAGTCATCTAAAACTAACCCTGAATTATTCCAGCCCAGGGTGATACAAACATACATCAATGGTTCTTTGATTTTTGAAAAGCTCTCATGTATAATGGCAGGTACTACAAATATTTTCAGCCACTTAACAACAACATTCTTTTATACAAATGCAAACAGTGTTACTTCCCTGCCGAGTACCAAAGATCCAAAGAGGGCACTTCTGCTGATCAGAACTTACCCCTTTTTCTGAAAGATTCAGTGTTGGCAAGTGCAAAGCTCTGGTGTGGGAAGATTTCCAGTCAACTGGCATCACATTACCATAATTATCAGTCAAGGCATTCCAAATCCTGAGGAAAAGAATAAAGAAACAAAAATGCAGACCTCAAAACAAGCAGCAACTGAATCAGCAATAACCATATTCCTAATGAGCATATACCTCTTTCAGTAACTGTATTTTCCTCCCTAAATATTCATCTGCAAATTACTGAAAATATTTTTAGTGTTTTAAAGCTATGAGAAAATGTTTTTTTGATAAATGTAAGTGACTTCCTGTTTTAAGCAACAATGTATGCACAGCAGTGAAAGAAACCAATAAATGAAGACACAGCTTCTATACTAATTATGTAACTACACTCAAAATCCTTTCTGGGGGTGGATGAGCCTTTCCGTCAATGAAATTTGAGCTGAGCTATAAATTACATTCCTAATGTTTAGCAGAGGCTGAGTAGCAAATTCCGAGTTCTGAGCCAAACCTTTTCTTTTTTTCCTTTCCATTTATCACAGAATAATGAAAATGTACAGATCACACTAAAATTTTGGGAGAATCAATTTTTTTTCTAGGAGAGCTCAGCCCACCACTCTTGTCCTCGGTCAGTCTTTCCTGTTCGTAGGGTGCGTATCCTCTCTGGCTGTCCTGGAGGTTTGCAAAGGCAGATGGAGGCTGGTGAAGCCGCAGCTCAGCCTGTAGCCACAGCAGCCCCGTGAGCACGCTGCTTCCCCCAGTCCCCAGCCGAGCCCCGCTCCAGGCGCTGTGCTCTGGGTGGATGTTTGCAATGGTTGCCCAGCTGAGGCTCACAGGAGGCTGGAGGAAAGGCCGAGGCAGACACAGAGGGGCGGACAGAGCCTCGTCACTGCCCAGCGTGATTCATGGTTCACTGAACTTACCCCACTGTTTACACCACTGATCTAGTATTTTGCGAACAGGCTTTATTTTATTCTTATCTTGGAAGAACGGAGAGACAGCTGAGTTACCTTAAAGTAAGACAGCAGTATTTTTAATGAAGGTAAGCTGACTAAATTCACTATAAAGTAAGTAATAGAAGCATTCTTAAAATAATGTTAAAAACTGTACAGCAGCATGGCCCAGAAAGGCTCTATTCCTCCAGGGAAAAAACTCTGAACAATTTTCGCAGTTGCAGCTGCAATTTTGTTCTTCACCTGCTTTCTGCACTTTCCATGTTGAAATTCAAGCAGTGAGACAGCGGACACTTTGCAAGAAGCTAAACAAATACTAACCACGGCCACTGCACTTCAGAACAAGTACTTCTCGCCAGCTCGGCGGGGCAAGAGGCTCTGGGATGCTCACACGCTTCCCTGGCACTCAGGGGGATAAAGCCGGAGGGCTCCCCGTCAAACCCGCGCCGCGCCGGCCGAACGCGCCCCCTCGCCGAGGCCCGGCGCTCCCAGCTGCAGCCCCGGGGCGGGGAAAGGCTCCGCTCCCGCAGCCCACAAGCCCTGCTGGGCTCCGCAAGGCCCAGGAGCAGCGCTCTCGCAGGGCAACGCTGGCGGCCCGCGCTGTGCCCTCAGGCCGCGCCGGGCCGGGCTCCCCTCCGCTCCATCTCCGCGCCCCCGGCCCGCACTCACTCGTCGTCCTGCAGCGCGCTCTGCTCCGTGAGCGGCCGCAGCGGAACGCGGCTCTCGCCGCCGCCAGCCCGGGCCTGCGGGGGCTCGAAGCAGAGGGACAGCTTCGCCCCGAGATCCCCGCCGCCCCAGCCGCCCTTGTCGCAGGCAGGCTCGGGGCCGCTCCCCGCGGAGGGCTGGAATCCCGAGAAGTCCTGCCAATCGCCCGGGTCTCGCTGCGAGGTCGCCGCCGCCGCCATAGCTGGGGACGCGGCGCTGCGCGCTCCCGGCGGTGCGCGCTCCTGGCGGCGCGCGGCGGGCGGGGCCCGGCTGAGGCAGCGAGCGCAGAGCCAAGCTGGGCTGGGCCGGGCTGGGCTGAGGGAGTGATCGCAGAGCCGGGGCCGGGCCGGGCCGGACTGAGCTGGGCCGGGCCGGGCTGAGGCAGTGATCGCAGAGCCGGGGCCGGGCCGGGCCAGACTGAGCTGGGCCGGGCCGGGCTGAGGCAGTGATCGCAGAGCCGGGGCCGGGCCGGGCCGAGGCAGTGATCGCAGAGCCGGGCCGGGCCGGGCCGGGCTGAGGGAGTGCCCGCGGAGGCGGGCTGGGGCAGCGATCGCGGAGCCGCACTCAGCGGTGTCCGTACTGACTCACAGCTCCGCACCGAGTAGGGGCGGCTCATCGGGCAGGAGAGGCAGGCGTAGAATGGTTTGAGTTCGAAGGGACCTTTAAAGATCACCCCGTTCCAGTATACTGCAAATACTCCTGCCGTAGTAGGAGTATTTGCAGCAGTTTTGTTGTAACTTGTTTTTATACTGTCATTGATGCCTCCATTTAGTCTCCCAGTACACAAGAATCTAAGCTTTTCTTAGAATCTACTTTTTCTTACCAGCACTGTGACTCCCATGTCCATTCTTTGCCACCTTTATATTGTGGCCTTACGTGCAGTAGCTTAGGATGGGCTTTTTTTAGATTTTTTTTTTTTTGAGAAGCCACGAATTCTTGATATCCTAAAGTACGTACCAGCAATTTTCTCAGCTTAATTTCCTGATGCAGTTTGAGTTTCTTTTAATTTTTCTTTCTGTACTTCCTACTTGATTTTTGGCAACACTGCAAGTGGAAAACACATTCCTAGTTAAGCACTGGAGTGCCACTGAGGTCATCGAAAGGATTTGCATCCTATCCTACTTTGGATTATGACAGACTGATAAACTCTAGTGTAAAAAGGCATTCCAAATATGAAACTTTCAGATATTGTAAGGCAGAGGAGACCAGGACTACTTATGAGTGTTAAAATGTGGATGCATCACTTGTTTTATACTTTGATGTTTTCATTATTTTATACATGATGTTCTCTATTTCATTCTGATTAAAACCCAAAATGCTTGCAGAGTTTGAAGATGCTCTTCTAGAAGACATAAGTCTTCCATAGCCTTAGTCTTGGGAGGGAGCAGTAATGCTGGATCATGTAACTTGCAAGGGAGAAGAAATTCAGTGTATGGAAATATAAAGGAATGCACATAAATACAGATCTATCCTAGTTAAAGTCAGTTATGAGCTTTGCAATAATTACTGGCCATTTTTGTATTATTGCAGCCTGCTCTCTGCAAGAACACTGACTCAGCAGTTCAGGAGCAATCTAAACAGTAAACACCATGCTGCATCCAGGGAGTACCACGTGTGAACAATGTGGACATTTTCAGTCCCCTGACCCTTCACCTTAAAGGATGTACATGGAAGTGCAAGGACTGGCAAGGTCGGCCATAAGGCACGGAACTACTCCTGAAGAATTGTATCTCAGGATTCTTGAGAAAAAATGGAAACAAGATACAGGTCTCTAAATCAATGGGTGACATATAAATAGTAATCTACTGCTGCTTTGAATGCAGTGTCAGGGATATTTAATTAAACCATTAGAAGAATAAGTTCAAAGAAAGGAGGCAAGTAGTTAAGATGAAAACTACTTTGCCTCAGGATCTTACATACCAGAACTTGGACATCAAGTTAATTAACTTACAAATTAGTAGAAGAAAAAAAGCCATTATAGCCCAATAGATGAGTAGTTGATCTGCAGCTCAGGAAGTCCGTGAAGTGCAAATTCTGATCCCATACACTTTTTGTAGGACCTCACATTAGAATTCTGTATGGTTAATCCTCACAATAGAATCCTGCCTTTCTGTCAGGTAAGACCAGACCCCATGAACTCCATGGCAGGGCAAAGGCCTAACTTTGCATTTGATTCATCTTTACTGTACACTGGAACTACTTGGAATTCCACAAAGCTTCTAATGGGAAAATTCTTCAGTGTAATATGCAGAATGTTCTGTGCATGCAAACTCTTTTTTACCCACAGTACTTTCTGAACTGTTCTGATCTCAGGTCAGCATGACAATAATACAAACTCCTACTCACCATAATATCAAACTACCAGTGTCTCAAGGACGAGTGCCCAGAAATGATAAACACAAACATTTAAGAAGACACGCATCCGTAGGTTTAAAATTTTTTATTGTGCTGCCAAGAGCCAAATTACAAGAAACCGCCTTACAGTTAAAAAAGTAAACAAGCAATCTGCTGAACCGCAGTGCACTCCGAGTGCCACATATGCATCTATTTTTCAGAAAATTATATCTGCATTTCTCTTACAAGAGCACAACAGGAACCAAAGTAAAAGAGTGTAATGGATACAGCACATAGGATAAATCATATCTTTAAAATAATAATAATAAAATAATAATAATAAAAACATTTTACACCATGTCCTATATCCTGCTAATATTTTCAGAATATGGCCTTGATTGTAAAACAAAAGCAAGCATTTACAATTTCTGGATAAAGACTGCTTACTCTTATGCAAGGAATGGATGTTTTGTCTTGACAAAATCTCTGTAGTTATTGGACAGAAACATCTCTGTTTCATTATCAGGTTGAGTACAAAACACTGGGGAGACTACATTTTTTCTTATTGATGGTTGGAAACTGAAGTTATATAAGCAGAAAAAATGTTGACCCTTGATGATACACCTATTTTTTTTCTTTGATGCAAACAGCTAGAACACCTTTTTGATATTCTAAAACAAAAAAAAATTGTTAATCTTCAGATTAATAAATTAGGTCATTATAATAATAAATTAGTTTTTTTTTCAGTTTTAAAGTTCAGCAATCTCTGACCAAGTATTTACAACAATACTTGAGAGTTCCTTTACAAAAAATACATTTTCTTTTCACATTAAGCATACTGGGTATCTGTGTCTCTTATGACAAGCATTTGTAAAAGAAAAAAGGCAATGCACAAATGGGTAATTAGTATAAAAGTGCCAAGACCTGTTTGGAAAGTTAACATTGTATTATACAGTCAGAGTTATAAATGAGGCAAGCTACAACAAACTTCCAGCTTAATGCGGACAATATTCCAGTAGTTGTTTCAAACAATTGTTTGCAAAAAAAAAAAAAAAAAAGAAAGAAAAAAAAAAAACCAAAACCAACCAAAATCCAGGAGCTGATTGTGTTATTTCATGGAGTTGATTAGTGCTGCATGTATATTGTCATCAGTGTCTCTAGCCAATGCATTCATTAAAAAGCCTTTTTAAGGCTAAGCAGGAAAAGAAAAATAAGAAACACCCTGAAATGTAGCAAGTAGCAAGAGCAACGCTTACTGCTATAATCGTGCACGAACTGAACACACGCCAACACAAGAGTGCACACACACACACACACACACAAACACGTTCAAATCAAATCAAATCAAACTGTAGGTAGAATGAGATGCTCTTTTCTTGTCTTTCCTAAACTCACAAGCAATTAAGCATTGATATGGAATGCCTGTTATCTGTTTCTGCTCTGGGTAAAATCTCTCTCAGATAAAAATACATTCAACAAGAAAAAAAATAGAAAAAATATATACTGTATACATAGTATTTTATATATACAGTATATATATGTATAGTGTATATACACATGCACGTATATATACATATGTATACCTACATGCATTTGTATATACATATATATACACAAACATACAAATACTTTTTGTTGTTTTTAGCATAATTATATTTACATAAATATTCCTATAATGCTAAAGTTTAAAGAAGCATGATCTCCTTTTTTTTTCTGAGCTTCAAAAAAGGTGCTTGAGTAATATACAATTAAAATTAAGCAGCTTCCTAGCATGGAAGTAGTTTCTAAATCTGCATACCAGTAAATAAGAACATCAACAGGAAAAAAACAACCTTAAAACAGTCTCTTTTTTACTCTCTTGTACGCAAGAGCTTTGTCCAACAAAAATATTTTTCCTTCTCCTGTATGAACAACCAGAGATTGATATAAAATAACAAAACAAAACCACAACAGACAAAACAAACAAACAAAAGCCCCTGGAACTGCATGGTGTTCTTGACTTTTCCTTCCATCCTTCTTTCCTTCCTTCCTCCTTTCAATACTGCTGTCAAAAGATCCAGTGCTCATATCAGGAATTACTTAGGCCTCAGTCATTTGCTAACTCTGCTGAAGTCTGGCTAATCTAGCCAATCAGCTTTGAAGAAAACAAAAAAATAAAAACAAAAAATAAAACCAAAAAGCAGCACAAGGTATAATTTTATACATCCTTAATAAACCCACCCTTTATTTTCTGCTATAATCTTTTCCTTGCTATTTCATTAACTACTGCAGCTTCTCATCATATAGAAAAATATTTGCAGCTACACCACACCTGTGATGTGACAAATTCTGTTCTAGGAGTATATTACTGTAGCAACAGCTGGAAAAAAAATAATCAGACCTTTTCATATTTTTTTCACCTGGGGTTAGGCTTTTGCTGCAACAGATGCAATTTCAGAGCAACAAGATAAACCACTATCCTGCTGCTCAGCAGTATATTTTCGTCTCCAGCCAAGCATGACCAGCTTTTCTTCTCTGAAGCTTCCTTTTACTTCATTGCCTACCCCTAGCCCCTGATTCCCCCTCCCAAAAAACCTCTATAGCTATGTTACAAGCAAATACATCTTAACAAGTTTCAAAACTTTGGTTCTAAGAAAACACTTGGTCAGTTATCTCAAGGAAAAGTGGGAATGCTTTTTCTGGCACATTGCAGGAGTCAGAGCTCATCCCAGAAAGGTCTTAGAGCTGTACATGTAGTCACAAATCCAATACAATCCACTAAGCAACTGCACAATTCTAGTTTTATTTTAATAGCAGACTGTCTCTCCTTCTCTCGCTCTCTCTCTTTCTTAAATCCTTGGCAAGGGTGCAATTCTTCAAACTGTTTGATAGAAATTATCTGCCTGTAGGTTGTTCTGTTTCTGCATGCTGTAAAATCCACTGTATCTTGAATCTGGGTCTGCAATTCTTAGCATCCTCTGAGAACTGTCCACCTGGACCCTGGTACCTTTCTCGCAGTCCACATATACCAGTTGATTGTTTAGGCAAGAAGGCTGTTAAAACAGAAAGGAAATACTGAGTAAATAATACAGTTTTTCTATTTCACACATTACTTTTAAAGTCTGTTTGGGTCAAGTCCATATGTTGGGATCTCTAGCTTGTCAGAGTGACCCCGAGAAGAGTTCGAAAGTCTCTTTTCCCAGCCTGGTGCTTGAAGAAGGAGTCAGGGCTCTTCATTTCTCGGTCTCAAGGTTGTTTATTGTATCTTATCTATAAAATTCTTTCTCCTGTCCTGCCAAGGTCCACTCAGCAAGACAGTCCGAGGCTGCCCCTTTTTAGTCTTTATACTAAAAACCAGATATACAATGTTTACAATTACTTCCCAATTATTATCACCTATGTTAGACTGTGAGCTTCTACTCTAAACCAATCTGTAAGTGCCAACATCACAGCAGAAGATGGAGGCCAAGGAAAAAAGGCAGGATATGCCCAGATCCCTCCATCTTGCCCCCCTGAATCCCCATTCTAAACACCCCAAAATCTACTTTTTTACCTTGTGATAAATTCACTATCATGCTACTTAATTTGTCATGGCTTGCAAGATCTTCATCTAAGGTTGGTAACTTCCTCCATGGGTCATAATCAAAACCACAGGCATTTTGGGCTCTGTGCAAGGGTCTCTGAGACCTCTGGCAGGGTCTTGGCTGCTCAGGACAGCCAGAAGGATGTCCTGGCTCCTGACATCCCTAAGCATAAAACAAAATCAAACTGGCAATGAAAGGGTTTGGACTTTTGTTAAAGTTGGCCTATGTTAGACATAGTAACAGACCAACACTCCCTTTCAGAGTCACCATTTTTCACCTTCTGAATGGAGTTCTGGTATTCCCATACCCTAACTGGGCTGGTGTAACTGTTCTCTGTTAATTCAGCACCACACAAAGGCTTAACCTGCTTGCCCTAGATGTGCAGTACCTTTTTTCCCAGACTTTTAACAGCCTCTTTATTGCTTAACATTTTCCACTATGTTTTGTTCCTGGTTTCGTAAAAATGGGATAACCTGGAATTAGACACGGCACCTTTGTTGGAGCTTTGTAGCAGGACACTGGAATCCACTGCTTCTTCTGGTTGATAAGCAGGAGCACGATGATCAGTAACAGCGCTATCGTGATTGGGATCGTCACCAAGGCAACCGAGCTGACGGATGCATCCTCGCTGGGGCGGGGCCCACTGCCACTCCGGTATTCCCCCTGGAGATGGTTCATGTCTGCAGGGCAATTGGGAGCATTTGGTTGTGATTAGAAACGGCCCTTGGCCACAAGGAAGAATGTAATTGAAAATGTCTCACTTGTACATCTTGTCACTCATAAGAACTGGACCTTCTCTCCTGCAATGTCACCTTATTTACATAAATTAGAACAGCTTGTATCTTGTAGAGGGACTATGTTAGTCAGGAAAAGGCCATCAAAAGCGAGGAGATAGAAGGAAACCTAAAGCACAGTAACGACCAAGTCTGACAGCAACCTCTTAACTCATCTGTGTTTGCATGATCTTATCTGATCACAACCAAATTCCCACTTGTAAAAAAATCAGACTCTGTGTTTCCATTCTGAGGAGAGCTTGGAAATCTTAGGATGAAAGAAATTTTTTCTTTCTGACTTTTAAAAGGTTTACTTTTACTTTGTACTGGTAGGACAAGTATGATGTGTTCACTCACTCCTGCAGCACTCAGCCCGTGAAAACAAACTGCTGGCAGTCTACTAGACTGTAGCAAGTTTTGTGTGTAATTGCAAGGAATGGTAACTTTCAATGACATATACAAAATTCCCTCACAGTTTGTAGTGGGTGTTTATAACCCCCAGGCAGGATAGTTACAAGCCAGCTACTAATGCCTGAGAAATTAAAATGCTGGAGTTATAAAAGCTTAGAACTTTGTAAAGCAGTTACATTTCGTGCATTCTTTCTCCAAAAAATAGAATGCTATGAGGACATTCTCAGATTAAAAAGAAATCCTCAGGTTAAAAAAAATTACATAATTTAGGTTGTCCTTCAGTTAGAAAAGGTTGACAAAAACTGTGGCACAGCGTTTCCTCTATGCTGGAATAATATTACAGTGCAGTTTTAAACAGAAGATGTATTTACATCCTTAGACAACCTTATTGGCTGTGTGTCACTATACCTGAGGTGGTTTTTTGTCTCATGTCTGATATCATGGCTATGGTATATATTGGGCTGTGATACATGTTTTTCCACCTTTGTTTATCTATTCCTGAGAATGTCAAATGGATCAAATGAAGGTCTATCAACTCCAATGGCCTGCTTTCTAGTTTTTGAATCAGAAAAGACACCCAAGAATCACTTCTGATTCATCATTTTGTTGTATTCCTAATTTTATAGAACTCCATCATGCCAACGCAGATGTTTCTTCTATGCAGAACATGGAGTGATAATGAGACCAAAATGTACAAATATAATTTAATCGACTGACTCATCTTTACTCAAAGCAAAATGCATGTACTGCACTGAATTATGCGCTGAAGAATATTCTCAGATACAACTGCTACTTGAAGAGGAAAAGCAGATGCATTAAAACATGGGGAATAAACACAGTCCTAAGTTATCCTGGTTTATATCAGATCTGACCTCTGTGAATGTGGATTATATCATTTTCACTCGGTGTCGGCCAGTTTGGTACTTCTAGTTCAACATCTCCTCGATGATTTGTCTTCTCAATGGGGATGTTAGTGGGTTCAGGTACATACATCTCTGTGAAATGAGAAAAATGTCTTTCACAAGTTGCAGGCTGCTTAATTTCTTCTTAGTGCTGCTATAATTGAGGAAATATATTTGCCCATTTGCAGTGCTTTGTCCTTTGAATTCTCTGATTTGTTTCATAATTTTCATCATTAGCCTGGGATTTTGTTTGAAAACTTATTCCATGTTGTACACAGGATACATACCTGTTGCCATTATCATTACCATAATGTGAATGGGACAAAGGACTGGTGTGGACAAACTTGCTTCTGAAAATACCATCCCAGAATACATGCTTAACTACAGGCTTGCTCCTCCAGATACTCCACAGAGTATCCTCTGTGATACTCAACAAAATCCCCCGCCCTGCCCAAAAATGAAGGGAAGGCTGTATCTTCCCAGCTGATATGTAAACAGTCCCTACTGGTTTCTTTGCCTTGCTTTTTTTTGTAATCCTCAGAGAGGAACTGCAAGAAGGGGTACTGCTGAATCTTCCCAGTTGTCCTGTCAGAAGGAGTTATCAGCTGATTGAATAAGGCGAGCAAACTTCTGCAGAAGTATATCAGGACTCACATTAAAAACCACTTGCAATTCTTATGCCCCTTGTGCCCATAGCTAAGAAAATATCACATTGCTTTTAAGCCAAGTTAAAATGAAAAACAAAGCAATGTGATATTTGAAAAGTAACCAACGCCCTCAGAAAAGACAGAAATGTTAATCACTATAACATAATCTGCAGAGATGTAAGGATATTAATTTTCCCACTTCATTAACATATTTCCTTAGCCTTGTGAAAGGACAAAACAGGGGCAAGTAAGTAATTTTTCAGTTCACAGTTCTCAGAATAAGTGAAATTGAAACTATGCTTTTGCGCAGTTTTGCCTATCTGTTAAGAATATTAATTTTCCTGAAGTCTAAAAGTCTGTTGCCTTTGTGATGCTGTTCAAACATGGACTGACATTCAAAACCCAATTACAAAACCTTATTACGGGCCCTAGGAAAGCAGCATGACAATAAACTGGGCTGTCACATCACATTACCTGGACACATGGGGCAGCAGCTTCCCTCCACGTTGATGGGCTCAGCACAAGGCAGAGGTGGGCAGCTGACCGTGGAGCACAGGGTCTGGCCCTGCAGGCAGTAGCAGTGTGTGCAGCTGTCGATGTCCCAGCGCTCCTCGTCTGCGTACGTTTCTCCGCTGAAGTGGCACACCGCTTTCTTTGCAACTGTATCTTCTGTGGAAGGAAAACAGTGCTGTGAGCCTGCGCTAGCAGCCAATTACACACAAACCAGATTTCACTCCTAGACACAAAAGTGAAATAATTGCCACAAGGAAATCCCAGCTGTAACGAAAAGATCCTCTCTTCATCGTCCAGAAAATCTTTGCGGGAAAGATGTCATTTCTGCTTCTTTATGAAGTACATAATTAGCCTGGGCTGCTTCTCCTCATTTTCTTAATGCAAGAGGCTAGAGGATGGATGATTGAGACATGAAAAGATGATATCAAAAGTGCTGAGAAAATGAAGAAAAAATCATTCTCTTTGACTCTTTGAGGCTACCAACTACTCATCTTCCTCCTTGTTTCCTAGTCAATCCTATTAAGCTAAAATAACCCCAAACCCTAACTACCTAAATTTCTAACTACCAAAGCTCAAGAATGATGAACTCTGTCTAGAATACTTAAAAAAGTAGATTAGGCAAGATGCCAAGAAGGATTGGAGAGATTCTCAGGTGAAATAACTAGAAGTGCTTAGACTGTAATGATAGAACCTATTTGAAGGGGATTTGATAATTCCCTACAACTGCATCAATGGAAAACCCCCGGAAAAGAGCAAGTAACAAAACTCAGTACATTTTTTAATGGTTAATATTATATAAATTGGAAATCTACGTGATCTTTCTGCCTAGGCATTCAATATACCACTTTTTAATGTTGCATCCTGTGCAAGCCTTTTAGGTGGTCTACAGTAAACCTATTTCACTGAGAAGGAAGTAATGAATTGCTTAGCCTAGGATGTTTTTTGGAGCCAAAGAACTTTAAGGATAGTGAAAAAACAACACAGCAGAAACTCCAAAAGCCAAGTGGTGCTTAATTTTTATCTTAGCTTCCTCCTGTCTTTGTTTCTTAGAGGCAAAAATTGTTGTGAAACCTGCTGATGACATGAACTTGCACATTAAACATATGAATGAGATAATAGAATGAAACTTTTTAAACTTTCAGATAAATACTGGTTTAACATTCATATAGATTACATCTCCAAGTATCCCAGTTAGACATATTTACCCTGTGTCAGCCTTATTATATACTTTGGCCATGAGCAAAGGTTTTAATTAGTGACAACATAATAGAGACATAATCTGGAATAACAAGGCTAGCAGTCAGCAGACCAGTCCAACAGATCTGAGAGAGTAAATTCAAATACAAAAGAGGACCAGCAAGAAGTACTATTGAGAAAAATTAGTGGAATTATCTGAAAAGCACAAATCGTTCCCTAGGTCCTTGGTATCTCATGGCTTGCATGGCTTTTAGTATGGATCCCAACCTCTCCAAGTAGATTTGTGTGGGCATGGGAAAGGAAGAGTGGGAGGAAAAGATGGCAGCCAGCTGCAGGAAGGGCATCAGGTTGTTCCCTAGCTGATGTGCATTTGGCACATAGAGCCAGCAGAACCGTGTGTCAGGAGGGTGTGTCTGGGGACAGGACGAGGCACACTGCCTGAGCGCCCCTCTGCTGCTCGTTACCTATGCAGATCTAACCTTAGCACTTCTGGCCTGTTCAGATTAGCTCCCAAAATGTTACTTTGCTTCACTTAGGACACCTTCTTCAATTCTGCAGCTAGTTTGTCTGGAAAAGTCCTTTAACTTGCTCAAGCTTTTCCAAATTTCTGAAGAACACATCACAATTTTATTCAGCAAATATTTTTTAGAAGAATAAGCAAAGGTAAAATCACAATTATGGTGCTGTACCTCAAGAGGAAATTTTAAGGTACTATCCTGTGAGAGTTTCCTGTTTTGGTGTCCATCTCTATGAAAGTATATACAAGGATGAAGATGAAAGCCACTACAGGTGCTCAAGAACAGTGGAAACAAGACAGGCTTGCAGTAAGAAACCCACATACAAAAACACAGTTCAGTGTCTAGCTCTACCCACTTCTCTCAAATTTCTTCTAGCTCCACCAGAAAATCAGCCTCATCTGGTAAATGACTGGACAGTTATTGCTCTGTTTTCTGCAGAAGACTAATCTTGTCTCTAATTAAATAGATATCCCTTTATCCTCTCTAAACTAGAAGGTTATCTATCCAAATTAATCTTTCTTTGCATGAGAAAGACAAACGTTGAACACACAGGATGAAGATTCAAACAACAAAGCATCCACGACTAAAATTTTGAAGTTGAGTCTATACAAACTGGACCCAGAAAGAAGCAGAATAAATAATGCAGTGCTAAAATCCTGAATAATTTTTGAAATTCCAAGAAATTAAGCAGGCCTGTTTCCACAGAGTTTGCCTATGCCCAAGGAAGTGACTGAATCACTATCCCTTGGGGTATTTAAAAGACATACAGACACAGCATCTGAGGACATGATCTAGTGGTGGACTTTGCAGTGCAGGGTTAACAGCTGGACTCACTGATCTTAGAGGTCTCTTCCAACCTAAATGATTCTATGATTCTAAACATTTTATCAAGTATTGCATAAAAATATTTAGAAAGAATCTATACAAAGATGTGCTTCACAGTTCTCAAAAATGAAGAGTAAACCAGTAAGAACCAGAAAGATGAAAATTAAGTGCATGACCTGTCTTGCATGCAAGGGTATATATAATTAATGGAAGCCATAAAAAAAGTTACCATGAATTTCTGTTATTTAAACCACAAAACATGTGACTACACAGGACAACATGGTTTAATAAAATGTAGCATCACTGAAAATTTTTATATCTGAGTATTAATTAAAATCTGGTTACTGCATTTTGCTTTGCTGAGTAGTTGATACTAAAAAAACCATGAAGTTTTCATAGCTCACACATTTAAGTATTGCGATATTATACAACTATACAGGATTCAAAGTAAATTAACTAAAGCTATGTCTACATGCTCTGTGTATATATTTGCAAACCTGACATGCAAGATGTAGGGTTTTAAAGGTTTCATTTTTGTAGCTCATATTGCACAAGTACCCCTGGTGCATCCCCTCCTCACCCACAGAATTCTTCAGTGCAGTATTCTTTGTGTTCTGACTTTACTGGTTTGGTTACCCAACTTTCAAACACTCTATATATTTTTTTTAATGTTAAAATGTTTTCTGGGTTAAAATTATTTTATGGTTCAAACTCACTGGAAGAAAAACCTGCAGAAAGACAGTTGTCAAAGAAACTTTAAATTCTCCCCATTTTGTATGCAAAAAATGAGAAGAAATAGTAATAGGATTAACATTGCACTTTTGCCTCAAAATGTCCTCAATATCTAAGTAGAATTCCAAAGGCAACTGAAGCTTGGATGCTTTGTAACTTTGCCTGGCATTCTTCCATCGAATTCCTTGTACATCAAATAAAACTATATCACCTGTTATTAAAGCTATTCTATCTGAAAGGACATAGAGATTTCAAGAGTTGTATCGATGTCTGAACACACTTCACAATCTTTCTACCATCCTTCTGATGAAGGACTGTTTTGTTTATAGATAGGCAAGTTGACTCACATGTTCAATTAAATATTTAAACCCATCAATTTCCTTATACTCCTTCTTGCTCTTCTTTTCTACTGTATCTCTCCCTACTACTTTTGCAACTGAAGTAACCTTTAAATGCCTTCCAACAATACTACAAAGATTAAATTCAGTGAGTACAATATGTGATTTTTCTCTCTAAGCAGCTTCCATTCTACAGCCTTTGTACTTACTGTGAACTCACAAAAGAAGTCATCTGTACATAAATACTCCTATTCAACACACAATGGAAAAGTGATCTCCAATTTTGCTACTTTAAAAATGCCTGGAAATTTTCATTGTCTACAGCAACCACCATTTACTTCACCTCCAAATTCAACACCAGTCTTTATGCATTTTCAGTGTTTTAAAAAATATATATTTTCCCTGTTTTTATCTCAAAGGTACTATCGTTAATGAAATTCCATTTTTCCTGTATTTTAATTTAGATGCCTTATTAAGAGTTCTCCATTCTGTGAAATTTCAGAATGCTTCAGCTCATCTTCTGCAGTCATAATTAATGTTTTCCTCATATTATTATAATCACATAAATCTTGACATAACATTTGTGCTACCTGACAGATCTTCCTTTAAAAAAAATAATTTTTTTCTAATGTCTTTATCCAATAAGGTGTCTTACTAAGATTACAGGAGGATGGCCTCTGGAGTTTGTAGGCAAATTAGATGTATATCTCTATGCTCTTCTACCTAAAAACTCCAAATCATGATCCTCAAAGCTCCCCATGCAGACTTCACTCTCCAGTCTGATTGGTGGCATAGACTGCATCTCAGGGAAAGCATTTCAGTTTGGAAATAAAACTTCGGTCTTATTCCTAAGAAGGGAACAGCAAGTTCGCAACTACTTTCATTCACTCACCAATACAGTAAGGACAACACTGTCCCTTTCTCAAAACAGGTCTCTCACAGGACACTGGTGGGCAAGACTCAGAGTAGCATCTAATCACCCCATCCATGCAAATGCAGCTAGTGCAGACATTGGGCTTCCAGGACTCAGCTGTCAGAAAAATATCTCCATCATCGTTTTTGCAGTAACTGGGCATGCTCTCATTGCTTGATGGAGGGGGCTGAAGAGTCTCATCTGTAAATATAAAGAGATTAGGTTGTTTAACTTGCAGTGGGTAACTTCTCTCAGAGCTCCTTACCAGAAGGTTCACTCTTGAACACAATGGAATTGTTACACATTGCTTCACTACTTCAGAAGAACTGGAAGGACAGAGCCTTATGCCTTTTTAGCTCTTATATGGGATGAAGAGCTCATGATATGCTCTAGCATAATGCTTGTTTAGACCTTTATTGAGTTTACTCAAAAAAGAAACAAAAACAAGTAAAGCAAGAAATAAAAAAGAAAAAAAGCTTGGAAAAAGGAGAGCAAGGAGAAAAACAATCATCATCAGAAGCAACCCCTCAGAAAGTGATTCTGCTCTAAATTGCATGGTGTATAGGGATTAATCTCAAACAAGAGAGATTAAATTTTAAATCTAAAACCTGAATCCCATCTTCCACCATGTCAGCCCAAGTTTTTGAATGATGCAAAGTGAAAAGCTATTATGCTGCTGTCACCTTCACTAGAGGCCTTAGATGAGCTAATTATAATTCTTGAGAAACAAATGAAACTTGACCGTGCTTCAGCCTGATGCCAATGGTTTGCTTTAATTCTCATGCCCATCCATGGGGGAGACATATTCCTGCAATGAAGCTGTACCTTAACAGACTGTGACAGTGGTCACAGGGGTTCTTGGATGAGGCAAGAGATGAGAACGTTGACTCCATGTTCAGAAGGCTTGATTTATTATTTTATGATATATATATATTACATCATAACTATACTAGAAAGAAATAGAAGGAAAAGGTTTCCTCAGAAGGCTAGCTAAGAATCGGAAAGGATGATAACAAAGGCAGATGGCTTGGACAGAGAGCGAGAGCCAGCTCTGCTGTCACTGGTCACCAAATCCAAACATCCACAGGAGACCAATCATGGATCCACCTGTTGCATTCCACAGCAGCAGAGAAACATTGTCTACATTTTGTTTCTGAGGCCTCAGCTCCTCAGAAGGGAAAAAGTCCTAAGAAAGGATTTTTAGTGAAAAGATGTCTGTGACAAGACATTACAGATCAAGAAACAGGACTAAGAAAAAGAGAAGAAAGGATTCATAAGAGCACTGAGATGAGGTTCTCAATCTACCTGCATTAAGCTATGAGACTAAGCTTATTATATAGCCTGTGAGGAAAGATCAGCTCCTCTGAAAGAGTATTTTGAAGTAAGCAAATGTTCATTACTAATAACAAAAAAAATATAAGTCAGGAGAACTGGCTACCTTGTTTACATAGGTAAATATTACAAAAAATTACAAAATATTTTGTCAGGAAAAAGCCCCACACCCAAACCCAAACAAATACCTTGTAGCAAAACCTAATGGCAAAAATCAACCTCTGTTTTTTCCTAAAGTAAATTTTAAAATTTTGATTTGAATAAAGGGATATTTTTTCGTGAGTTTACATCCAATTCACAGGTTTGTACTAAATTTCCATTGCAATAAACTTCCCCATTTGCTATGTAAAATAGGAATTTATGTTCATTTATAATTGAATATCTTTCCTTGGGGGAAAGCAAATCCTGTTATCTTCTTGACACTGTGAGGCAGTCTAGGAGGAGTCTGGCATGCTTGCCAGGCTGGAATGCTTTGATATTACTCAGCTGCCTTCAAATCACTATCAGAATGACACCATGTGAAGGTAAAAGTGAACGGAGACCAGTTTTTGAGACCAAATCCCAAAGAGGCAAGACAGTAATAAAAAGGCTCATAGAAACCAAGCTGTGTAGAAAGAAAAAGAAACAAGCCTGTATCTACCTAACACTTTGATTGCTTTCAAAGTTTCTCTAATCCTGCATGTCTCCATAAAGGAGTGCATATTTCATAAACCTTCCAAGGATTCTGGTTCTTACACAACCCCTACATTATTAGATTGCTTTCAAGATTTTCCAAGTTCAGGGCCACAGCTCCCTTTACACATAAGATCTCTCTTGCACACAGTCAAGTTTTGCACTTGAATTAGAGAACTGCAGGCTGTCACTGCAAACTGCAGGAGAACAAAGGCCCCACGACAACCACCACGGAGCACACACTGAGCACTCTCACACTGAAACACCAGACATGCTCAGATCAAGGAAGGGCTCTGATGACAGCTGGATGTCAGCACGTACCTGGGCACTGTGGGCAGCAGGAGTCCTGCGTGCGGGTGGGGCTTTGGCAGAGCAGGGGTGGGCAGACTTCGGTCTCGCACAGGACACGGCCGCTGTGGCACGTGCACTGTGTGCAAGAGTCAATGTTCCACGTCTCTCCTTCTACAAAGTACTCCCCACCAGGAGCATGGCAGATTGATGGACTGGTGAGCTCTGGCTTTTGCACTATTATTTCATCTGGGAAAAACAGAATTGGAAGAGAGGCAAAATCAACAGTGAATCTTATAATTAACAACCGTACACAAGGTGAAGAATTTCTGCTATTATTGAAAATACATATATACATTATTCTTAATGAAGCTCTTTTGACTTTATGGCACCTGCATCTCATGAAAAATGGGAAATATATAAGCAGGAAAAAATGTGAGAATCAGTCTGAATAAACACTAGTTAATATAAATCAGAGGTAACTTCAAGCATTCTTGGCATTTCAAAAAAAACCAAACTAACTTGTGATTTGGGAATTCCAAGAGACAGTTATCATTTTCTGAAAAATTCTAATGATCAGACAGTTTCTTAACTGCTAAATATTAACTTCAGATACAATTCCTGAAAGGATGGATAAGTAAGCTTCTCCTCTGGGATTTAGGAAGTCTAGGTAAAGGTTAAGTTTCCCAAAAGATATGTGTCTATATCATCTGTATCATTAGATGCTACACTAGAAAAACAACCAAACAGCCCCCCCCCCAAAACCCCAATCCACCAGAAAAGAGAAAGCAAAACACAGAATCCCCCCCCCAGCCCCCTAAAAATGTACAAGCACTTAACATCAGTGGAAGTGCTTCATCACTGTTACATTAAAAAAAAAAGTACCTGCCAAATTTGAAAAAACCCCCCATCTGGATATAAAGAAATGCCACAATGTGTAGCCTTATCCTTCCAGTAATTGTATCTCAACAAATGAACCTTACTTTCTTTTCAAAAGATTATTTACATCACCTCTGCAGCCCTGGCTAAAAGATTCACCCTGGCCATTTAGAGAACAAATTTGACCTCTTTGAAGTTAAGGAAGGAACTGAAACTGTTTCCCTTTGTCAGCATGAGTGTCCTCCAGCCTCTGGGGTATTAAAAAAATGGGGGAACTCTTCACCTCTTGGTGATTTAAAAGATAAATAAAGAAACCTATCACGTAGCTTGAGTACTTAAGCATTTACCATCAAGAAATAGTTATGCCACCATCTCAGCCTGCTTAAAATCCTTTGAAGCCTATCCCCCACTAGGGACAATAAGGGCAGTAATAGTTGCCTGCCTACCATGCTGGTTGTTTTGGACCTGGAGTAATACCACCAGCTTTTTCCACGCATTATGCATAGATACCAAGATGCCTCACACATCACGTTTTTTCAGCTGTGGAAGCCATGAGTTTGAAAGCTACAGGCTTTGAAAGTGAAGCTTCAGGCTTATTAGTGATGTCCTTCAGCCTGAATTCAACCCATTTTATAACAGACAGCTAAGTTAGGTGCCTCTGTTAAGAACCGAACCTCTTCAGGTTTCCTATGCTGTGAATGGAAAAGAAGAAAAAAGTGACTTGCTAATTGTGCTACATCTCTAAACCACTTTCTGAAGGTGCCTCTCACCTACTTCATTATAATGATGCCCAATGTGAACATCATCCTAACCCAAATATCTTGGTTAAGGAGAGAAAAATTAAGTGTACAGCAGCTCCTCTAGGCATTTAGGCAGGCCAAGGCTCACAAAGTGCTTGTGGCTTCTCTCCATGTTTCTAGCACCACTGTCCCTGTCTGGAGAACGGCGTTTCTGCCCTTTGCTCTATGACACTGCCACGTAGAGGAAACGCCACTCAATTGTGTTTTCATTTCTGTAGAATGATTGGTAGAACTCAAGGAAGCTGACTGTGACTGATCTTAGTCTATTCACAAAGTCCTGTGCTTTTCTTTCAGGGAATTATTTTATCTTTCACCAATTTGCTTATGCCATGCTTTTCCAATTGCTCACATTTATGAACCACATACATGATTCAGCAGCATTTACCTGAATAAGATTGCTAGTCTGCTGCCTTGTCACTGTTAGATTTTTATTTCAGCTGGAACAATATATTACAAGTTATGCAAAGGCATCTTAACTCACCATGGCAAAAGCAATACTAATATTTTCTGAGTCATCTCCTTTGCATTTAACTTTCTGCAAAGTCACAGGCCTGTCTTGCTACAGCTAATTACTGTTCCTGATCAAAAAAGCACAACCAGATAGCACTGCTGTATGTGTTGCCTACTGCTCCCTCAGCAGCATTGATAATGATGCATCACTGCAACTGAAGTGTCACAAGTGTGCAGCTACATTACCTCAGGAAACAATTGGTCAAACAAATATACACTTTCTACATACCATGGTTCTGTGGAACAGTAGCAACCAATGGCTTTTAAACCTTACAGGAAACCTTAAGATTTTTACAAGCATTGTGATGATCCATATAAACCTCTTAATATATAGAAACATGATTATAAGGGACGCTTTAGCATTCAATATCTTGCTCTGCTGAAAACTAAGTAAATGTGGAATTGAATGTAACCGCTTTTTTTTTTTTTCAGTTTACAAAATGATTTATGAGAGCTGCCACTTCCCTGTGGATGAGTTAAGAGTGCAATTCCAAACCCAGTACCTCAGGACTGCTAATTACTTCAATAACCTTATGGCAGATACATATGAGTGACATGCTCTCAGTCTCATAATTCCAATCTACTTAACACTGTATTCCAATCTACTTAAAGCCATGATATATATTAAACATCATCAGAGGGTAATCAATATGTTCAAAATAAAATCAGAATTACACTTCTAATAAATATAAGACCTCAGTGGGGAAAAAACCCCACATTGAGACTAATTTGACCACAGTAATTCCTACCCTTATATATGCCATCTTTAAAATGCTGTGTCTGCCCTAGCATTGTAAGAGTTTACACGAAGTATGACTTTATTTAAACAGAAGCTAGGTGACCAGTGGCTTGAAAGCAGGATTGATGTCAGACACAGAAACCTATGCAGACCCTCTCTCCTAAAGGAATGGACACTGCTGGCTAAGCAACTGCTTTTATAAAAGAGACCAACATTGCTGGTGCTCAGAATCAAACGTTGATCTCATCCACAAGACATGTATAGTGTGAGATAATAGGTTCTGCTAACTTTATTTTGACCTTTCTTCCACAAACTGAACATTAGGCTTGTGAATGAATTTACCCAAACTTCCTCTCCATACACAAAGTAACTAGCTGCTGGCCAGCTGAAAGACCAAAATTCCCATTACTCTTATTTGAATGCTCTGAGGTATTCTGCACATGTTCAGTAAATCAAGATGCACGAGTATGCTGACATTAGAATGAAGTCAAGGATGACTCTTGGGGATCTAACAAGAGAACTGCTGGAATTGGAAAAAACACCATATATTATAAATTTTGAATCTTGTTTTTTTTATAAGACAAGACTGATGTTAACCTGATCCATATGAAGTATATCATCCCCTACAATACCACACAAATCATTCTGAAAAGGCTGAAAGAGAAAGAGAGAGACCCTTTGGAATCTTCCATCTTTCTGGGGACTGACTGATTTTTCCAGTTACCACAAGGTGTGAGCTGGCTTGGAGATCACCATTTGTCTAAGCAATCTAAAGAGATTGGTTATCTTAGGTCACTGGGAGGATGCACTGTTCTCTGTCACTTTCAGAAAGAGGATCTGTTTATTTTGCCCTTAGGATTTCCTGTTCTTTACAAAGTATTAGAAAAAGTTCATAATTGCTTATATCCTGCCAATACTGTCTTGCTGCTCTCTATTTATAGAAGCTTCATGAGCCTCATTGTTCTTACTCCTACCATGAGTCTCAATAAAGTCATAGACAATATTACTGTATTACAAATTAATCTACTTAGCACATAAAATACTGTAGGAATAAGTCTGAAAACAGAGGGCATTAATCTTACATTCTACCCATACTTCTTAATAGATGTTTCTCATATTACTAAAATGATATTGGAATGCAACATAAACTGTACTTGCCCTTTCCACTGAAAGTATTGAAATAATCTACTGCTGGTGGCATAGGACACAGAATCACAATGTTCAATTACTTAAGACATCTGTTTGTGTACATCTTTGAGGGGTTGTACAACACACATTTTAATAAAACTCCACTTCAAAATCAAAAATGAAAATGTAATGGCCTATTACAATACTTGCTATTATAGGTAACAAACTAGAAACTTTCACTTTTACTAGCTTAAAGATTCCAATGTGTCAAAGATTAACATGTTAGGACCCACAACTTGCATATGCTTTAAATATGTAAGTTCCCATTTTCCACAGCCGAGAACTTAATGACAGCAACTCATCATGTTACATTAGAGCATAGAAACCTTCATCTCTGCCTACTACTGAAGTATGTGTGAGATTACTTTAATGTTTTAAGAAACAGAACACAAGTGAAACGAAACTTGGTTACAAAGCATGAGGAAGAGACCTTGTGTTACCTGGACACGATGGGCAGCACTGCCCTGGATGAATGGTGGGGTTGGCACAGCTGGGCACGGGGCAGGTGATCAAGGCGCACATTTCCCGCCCGTTGTGGCAGTAACATTCCCTGCAGCCGTCGTGCCAGCTCTCCTCGTTCTCGTGCCGCCGTCCATCCATGGACAGGCAGGAGCCTGTTTTAACAGGAGGCAGAAGGGAAGCTGTTGCCTCTGCAAAAACCAAAGAAAAATGAGGTGTCCTGATAAGCATCTGTTGGTTAGGAAGAAACACCAACTTCGTGACTGGATTGCATTTATTTTTAAAGCACAAATTAGATCAAGTAAATAACAGTCCTATCATTTACACTTAAAAGAACACACAGGAAACAATTAAAAGGTACACTGAAAGGGGCAATAGGATGTCCTGTAGTATTTCCTTGGAAAATATAATCACTTTCTTCTGATGAACCTATACTTTTTTAATCAACCAGAAATGCAGTAGTGTCTAAATAATGTAAGAAAAAGGAGAAATGCAATGGAGGGAAATAGCACATAGTATGAAGCATATTTAAAATGAAATATTTAAATATCATAGCACATTAGATTATCTATAATGTATCTGAGAGCAAGTGGAATATAAAAACATTTAAATGAGCTATGGATAGTCTTGCAAATGATAAAAATTGCTATCAGGTGCTAACAGGGTAATGGTAGATACTGGAAATATGCCATAAAGTACTTCCTGTGAGAAATTATTTGTTTATATAACTACAATAAATGAGATATTTGGAAGAGAAAGATGAGAATTTCATCCCTCATTTCTTTTAGCTTTTACTGAGATGAGAATACAGTAGCTTAGACTGTGGTATTACTTGCATTCTGTCAGAACACACAAGCAGTTGGTCCAGGGAGGATAAAGTTTCATTTGTATCTTAACGGGTATTTAAGTGCTGCAGGATTCAGCCTCAATATATTCTTTGTTAATCAGCAGAGTGAATTTAGAGCCAAACACTCCCTCATCCACATCACTACTATGATGAAGGATGCAGGAGCAGTTTTTCAGTGAACTGACTTGTTTCCAGTGGTATGCCAACCATGTTCTGCTGACATACATATAACATCATTTGTACTAAGCTCTTAATTAATTTTCTTTTAAAAAAGGATAATGTATGAGAAGCAGTAATGTTTACATGTAATTTTAGGAAGCACTCAGCTTTTTTGCTTGTTCGTTTTTTGGTTGGTTGGGGTGTTTTTTGGTGGTTTTTTTTTTTTTGTTTTTTGCACACTAGTATGTAGGTCAGCACTTCAGCTGTGGCAGATCTATCAAAGATGATTTCACAAGCAGATGGTACAAAGTTAATTTGAGGCACATTATCAGAATAGAAAGTCAATGCACAGAAGTTACATTAGTACACCATTTTGTGAACTAAACAAAAATGCTGCATAAGGATAAAATACTTTGAACAGACTTCATCTTGGTGCATGAACAGAAATACTGTGAAAAAACTTAAATTCAGTTACTATACTTTCATAATTTAGCATCAAAGTATTTAAATTATGATTTGAATTATTATCGCTGGAATATTGTTCTATATTAAAATAATTTTTGACACTCAGAAGTCCTACATAGTAAGACTGTGCTTATTTAGCAAGGGAAAAGAGTTTCTGAAGCAACCAGATTTTTTTCCTAAAATATTCTAAAGTACACTCCATAATTTGGAGAAACATACCTAAGCGGGTACTCAAAATTAAGTTCACAAACTGAGATTGTAATTAAAAATTAGAAAGTGAAAACAATCAGTACAAAAGCTAATATTTGAAAAAATCCAATGTGTAAATGCAAAATGGGAGTAATTAGCTAACTAGAAGTATCTTTGAAATGATCTGAGATACAGCAGTTCACAAGGAAAGAAAGTGTGCAATGTGACACCACTGCAGAAGAGGCAAGGTCAATATAAGACACAAGTACAGGAGCACTGTAAATTTAAATACAGCACTACTACTTCTACTAGTCTGAAGATTTTCTATGGCTAAAGCACAGTATCAAAGTTTTGAACAGCGATGAGAAACTGCAGTAACTGGGTTTGTTTGACTTAGAAACCCTTTTCCCACCCAAAAAATGTTTACAAGCCTGCATTTGTAACCCCTTAAATATTGCAAGAATTCTAAAGGGAATGGTGCTTAGTTGCTCCATATGTCTGCTAAGCTCAGGACAACAAGTAACCAGTTCAATGTGTATAAGATGAGACACTAATTTTAGAAAATTCATTTTAAAATGTCATATGTTTCTAACCACAGGACAACACTATTTTAGAAATGTTTGGTTTTTTCTCTTTCTGTTTTGTTGTGGTTTTTTGTGTCTTTTGAAAGTGGAGATTCTTAATAAATTAAATCTTAGACAAACATCTGTCAAGGATTATCCAGATACACCCTATTTCATGCATGAGTAAAGAAGTGGGCTCTCAGTTTGTCAGATACTACTCCAGCCTGTACTTCTATGGTTCTATTAATCCTAGCACAAACTATTTCTGGCAGAAGCAATTTAGAAAGTGGAGCTAATTCACAGGCAGGGGATTTACCCAACCCTTCCTCTAAGTTAAGGATTCTCGGTCAAAATTTTAACAAGGACTCACATTTTCCCCAGAACATACTGGTAATTGTTCCAATCATTCTTTGACAAAACTGCAAATGAAGGGATGTTGAAGTGCTATGCTCATGGCTTGGTATCTTTATGATCATGACAACAGTAAATACTAGTTAAAGATGGATCAAGTTAATTTCACTAAATAATTGTGCACATTTTAAAATCCATACTTGTTAAGGAGAGCACTTAAAAGTGTGCATACACATAATTAGTGACCAAAGTTTATAGTCTGGGAGGCAATTACAGTACATCTAAGGGAACACTTTGTGTGTATTTAGTCACAGCATTATGACAATCAGGAAAAGTGTTCTGATTGTGAGCCAAATGACAAACTGAATAATAAGAATTATCACAATGGGACACCATTCAGCAGTTACCCTTTCTTATTTAATTTTTAAAACTTTAATTTATAGTAAAAGTCATACAATGCAGCTTATGTCAATGAAATTTCTGCTTCTCACATCTGCAAAATATGTTTATAACATTCAACTTTTATTTTGCTAGAAGTCTGAAAGTTTCTTAAACTGTCTGCTTTGTAAAATATTATATAGAAAAAAGATAGTGTTGGATATTTTTGATTCAAATAATTGCATGTTTGCCTTCAACTACAGGAGAGTGACTTCAAGAACTCATATATTTTCTACCAGTGCTTTGTTCCCATAGCTTGTTCTTTTACATTTTTTTTTAAATGCAGAAGAAATAGCGAGAAGTTGAAAATAGGGTCATTGGACAAAGCAATGGAAAGTAATAAAACTTACTTGACTACTCAAACCACACAAGTAAGAGTCAAAGATAATAAGCATGAAAAAGCAGTTAGGATGAGAGAGAAACTGAGCAAAACCAAAAGTTATGAAAAGCAACACATGGAGATGAACAATGAAGGAAGTCTGATACCCAGATTAATTGAGAACATAACCTGAAAATATTGTAAGGAAGAGAGATGCTGAAAGCAGCACAAGTATATGGCAGAAAGCAAATGAACATCTGATCTCAAGGTCCATCTTGAACTTGGTGGTTATAGGTTGGGGATGTGGCATGTGTGAAATTTTTAGCTTAAGAACACCAAGTCCTTTCTCCCGGGCAGCTGTTCTCTGTACTCATTGCTCATTAAGATTGCCTGAAAAGCATCCAAGAAATAGCACTCCAATTTTATGTGATACACTGGATATTTATCAAATCCAGCACTTCTTTGTAAAGAAAAGGCAATGGTGAAAAAGGCAAGATGAACATCACTACTGAAAAAAATGCCCTAAATTTCCTCATTAGTAGTAGTTGCTTATTAAGAGCCTGATCCACTTTTTATTAATGATAACAAACATTTTGTGACTTTGCAGTGGGAGATAAAAGCAGAGCTGAAGCTTTCTGTTGAAGCCCAGATGAATAGATAATAACAAATACCACAAACCAATACATTTCTTTGAGCAATGTTGAACTGGTTCCCCCCCATTTACCATATTTCAATTTGTAAATATCCTGTGCAGTGTTGCTTTTCTTTCACCCTGGTTTCCACCTGCTTTGCAAACAAGTTGTAGTTAGAGGTGGTAATGCAGGGGCACGTACCTCTGCACTTGCAGATAACACAGCCATGACTGTTCTGCTGGAAGCCCAATGGACAGATTTTACCACAAGGCAGGTTGGGGCACTTCTTACACCGACAGATTTCACAGCCATGCTTGTTCTTCCTAGATGAGCAAAATGAGTTGCAAAATGTCAGCAAGTCACTTTAAATATCTACATCTTTAAAGCAAGAGCATCCCCCCTAAAAATGACTGATGAGCAAAGAAAATTATTGATACTTGTCACCTTTAGATACAGTGGTTTTATGGACTGTACAAGCTTTATGGGCTCCATCCCTGGCATACCCTCCCTCCATTCAGTGGATCCTATGCTCAATGTTTCCTTGTCTTTTTTCACAAAGGCAGATAACACTACTCAAGCTTTTGGCACAGATGTACAAAAACAAAGAACAGACATGGGAACTTATAGAAAATGATCTAGCAGGATAGAGGAGAAATAAATGATGTAAATCTCTAGAAAGCCTGGCTTCAAGCTGTAGAAAACTTTATCTAATTTTTAGTTAAAAGGCTGAGAATAGCGAATTGCAATACAGTAGAGTGGAGAATGAAGACTTTATGTATTCCTATCCCATCAAAAGGAATGCTTCTTTACATTATTGTGCAGAGCTTTTAAACAGTGAGCTTTATCTAGCAGATTTTTTCAGACAATTATGAAAAGGTTTTTGTTTCTTTAAAGATGCACCAACTCAATATTTCCAATTACTAACTTGTAACAGTCTTAAAACAAGGTCATAAATATGATGATTAATCCCTAACTGCTCACTCTCTAATATACTTGTCTTTTAATATTTCTTTCTTTTGTGTCCTATTTGTGACTAAATGTTTACATTAAAATAGAGATTTGTCCTCCATTACACCCCATATTTTTAATGAGCACAACACACCTGGAAGTCAAATACATGGTGCTTTAAAAAAGAATTTGGCACAGTAGCAGTAAACTGAACAAATATGCTATACAACCACAAATCTAAATAATTTTCACACCAAAGTAAAACTCGAAGTGAAATGATCCTAAAGCAGTCCTTGACACAACTTTAGCCCTTTATATTACCAATAGTTCCATATGAAGATATCTTTAAATGTTATTAATTTCATTCAGTGTAATTTTTCATGTATTTTGTAGAAAATGACAAGATTAGAGTGCTCATTTCCAATTTCTAAAAAATCATCTGAAGACTTTGTTAAACATTAATTATTTAAAAATATCAGCCATTGTGCATAATAAAATTATATTCTGGATGTAAGCCCATAATTTAAATTGAAAACTATTCTCCAAATAATGTGAAACGGTTTAAAGTTCATATATTTTTCAGGTGCACAAAATTGTATGGGAAAAATCATCCCAAAGACAGAGTTCCTGAAAACACTGGCATCAGCTTGAAATCAACCCGTTTTTAAAACATCTTAATCTTACAACTACCATACTATGCTCATTAAAATGTGCTGTCATTTTTAAAGTGCTTTTGCTATATAATTCACAGAGATTTTCTAATAAAACTGTTTAGCATACACTTGAATGAAAAAAAAAAAAAGAAAAAAAGTGTGGTTCAGCTCATCTAAGTAAAAAAAAATTACATACATGAATTGTAATTATGCTCTGTAGGTCAATGTATTAAACTCATGATACATAAAGAATAAAATTACTGCTCTTTACAGGATTCCTTTTCTGTAACTTCCCTCTGGTTCTACTTTCTCTCACTTGCAAAACTGACAGTAAGTCTCAGCCAGTCCTGAAGTCAACATGCCTGATGATAATTTTATTGACTCCTTAATTTAAAATCCCTTGTTTTCCTCTCTCATTTACTATTCAGTGTACTAAGAGGACACACCACAGTAAAAATGGCTATTAAAAAGCCTGCAACATTTATGAACAAGGGCCAAAGAGAACTCTAAAATGAAGCAGAAATTTAAGGAGTATTACTATCAAAGACTACGAGTTGCAAAAAATAGAAAAATTTGAATGTTATCTGAAGATCTGCTGTCATGAGGTAGAAATTAAAGTATTGTGAAAAGGAGGCAGTGACATGGAATGAACCCATACAAAATATAATTTACTGGTAAAATATATAGAGATATATATAGACACCACTCAAACTAATTACTAAGAAACTTCTGCAACAAAAGACCCACTCAGTTTTCGTCACCTGTTTCACAACCATAAATATTTACTTTTATGGAAAAAGAAGTCTACCACAAATATAGATTTTGAATGCATTTACAAAAACATAGATAAGATATAGTTCTATTCTTCACAAATCCTGCAATTAACAAAAATGTCTTACTAAAACTAGTCTGCTGTCATATCGAGATTAAAAGATACTTGAAATATTAGATAATAATTTGAGTAAAATAAATGGGCTATAAAATAGAAGTTCCTCAAAACATGCCAAAAGAATTTCAAAATGCTACATGTAAGAGATATTACTTGTAAGTAGCTTTCTCATCTTGTTTGTCAAATTCTTCAACAATTTAACACTGCTTTCCCTTTATAATCTGCTGTTTTTTGAGCTTCCGTTTCTAAATGTGTTGATCAAAATCCATTTTGAAGAACACTGCACTCCCACATCCGTAACGCCGTTTCTATTTTCCTACCACCCTGCTATGCCCCAAGCAAAGCCAAGTGGATACGCCTGGACTTTTGCATGTTTCCCGCAGACGGGGGTTGCATGAAGCGTGCTTTCGGGATGAGAATACGTACAAGTATCCAAAGGGACAGTACTTGTCACATACAATGGGTTTGCACTTCTTGGGCCGCGGCCGGCACTGACAGATCTCACAGTTGTGGGCGTCAGTCTGGAAGCCGAAGGAGCAGTCCAAGGAACAGCCCGCAATGAGGCCGGTGCACAGCTCCTCCCCTGCAAGGACACACACAGCTCATCACAACATGAACACTGCTCATACAAACATGTCCTCAGCACAATAAACCTTCTGCTCCCTTTGTCACTTTCATAATACTGCTAGGCCTTACCTTCGGACTGTCCTGTTTTTAAAATATTTGACAGAATTCTGCAGTAACAACCCAAACTGTATGAGCAGACACTACAGGATTCTTCAGCTCCTGTCAGCATCTTGGGGAGTACGACCTGGTACCACAAACTAACATGGTTTTATGAACAGATGCACAGCCAATGGAGTCCAACATCCGTTTCTCCATTGGCTTTTAATAACACATCTAAAATAACATATAATAGCCACACATTATGTGGGTTTAGTAGGCTTTTGTTCAATATAGATAATCTTTACTTATCTTCTACTTATTTAAAGTAAGTACTGAAAGGGTGGGATATATTAAAAACTTTTATTTTTTATGCTGTTTGCTATCAACTTGATTAAGATCTGCTTTTTAAAAATATAACTGCAATACCCTAAGATGTGACTGAAGCTTAGAGATGCGAGACTAAAAGATCTGTTTCTTGAAATCCAGTACCAAGTTTTCCGCCTCTTGTGGTGGCATAAGGAAGATGTTGAACTGTTGGCATTCAATTTTTCTAGTACAGAGATAAATAAAGGTCATTATATCCCCTCATTGCAATTTACTATTTTGAAATTGATTAGTTTCCTTTTGCTTTTCTAGAAAGACCACTCTTAACATATTTTGGGATACAATGTTCTTTTATTGGTTGCAGAGGTGAGAGGAAACAGAATTATGGGGTTTTTTACACTAAGGATGCAAAACACAAGGGAAAGAAATGCCTATTATTACAATAGCCAAAGTGAGATCAAAATAGAAAAAGAGGGACATATAATTAAGATTCTTCAATTGAAGAATATGATGGGTGATATGCAAAGGCCTGACTTCAAGAGTGATATTTATATAAAGGATGGCTGATCTCTAGCTGGAACTTCCACACCACTACGAAGTGTTGGCTGGACAGAGGTCAGCTGAAGATTATTCTTCCAGATGTGCTCCTCATTTGAGACCTGAAGACCCCTTTCCTTTAGGGGGATGAACATTTAGGGACATGGTTTTTTCAAAGAGGAGATCAATTATTAATAGTGACTTATTCTCTAAAATGGCAATTTACTGAAGGAAAACTACAGAAGGAATCTTGCTTTACTTAAATGCTTCTCCTTCTGTTTTTGTAATGTTGTATTTAAGATTCCAAAATATTGACTTAACCAGATGTGGCTAAGCCAAGTGTTTCCTTATCTATTCTACCAAGTTAATGCTCACTTGGTAAAGAAGGCATTTGTTCCTTACTGTGTCAGAATGAGACCAAAACCTCAGAAAAAAATCAGCAAATCCACTGCCTATTTCTGAGGTGGAATTTGGGTATGCAAGTGCAGAACATCATAACAGTCTCCTTATTCCAAACAACAGAGCTCAGTTTAAATAGGATGAATACAATCAGGGTCATGGCTCTCACCTCTCCCCTTTTATGCAAATTTGGTGTCTAAAGCAAAAAGGGAGTGCAAGTTTGGGTTTGCTTTTGCCATTCAGAATACAGAAAAAAAAAATGCCAGATCCTTTCATAACCGCTAGAGATTGTGTCTGGAAGCAGAGAATCAATACCACAAGATTTAAGCTTTTACTCTTGGTCCGATCTAACCTTTGCACAGCAACTGTACCCCTTGTTTTAGGTTCTTGCTTTAGAGAGAAACACATACACAAAGATCTACATGAAGTTTTACACATTTCTGGAGGATTAAGTCAGGCTGATCTACGAAGAATAATAATCTTTTTAATATGTAGTCACTAATGCTGATTTTAAAACATTATAATGCAGAGGAAACTTTGATATTCCTCTCTGGTAAAGAGTGAGTTATGTGTAATACAAAGACTTTTTTTGAAGCAAGTCAAAATAATGAGAAATTGTTTTTCATTTATGAGCTTTTATACTGGGATGTTTGTACAGGATTATTCCCTAGCATCACACAGTGATAATAAAATTAACTAAACTTTTCATCATGCAAGACTTTAAAGGGTAGTCACAATTTTTAAAGCTAGGCTTGAACTTTATAAAGAATTCATGGAGAAGGATAGGATAGGATAGGATAGGATAGGATAGGATAGGATAGGATAGGATAGGATAGGATAGGATAGGATAGGATAGGATAGGATAGGATAGGATGTATGGAAGGATGTCTCTAAAAATAAGTAAGTCCAGTTATGAGCTTTGATATAATGTAAGTTATGACCAATTCCTGCAGATGCTCAGAACTAATCTAAGCAGAGAATAACCTGGAAATGCACAGGTTGAAGTGAGCAGAACCATTCCTTTTCTGAAGCATACTTTGTCAGGGAAATGAAATGTTTACATGGTTGTCTATAGACAGTAGGATCATGAAGACAGGTGAAGAAAAAAGATACACATGCAAAGGCATGGGAGAAATAAATAGGTATATTAAAAAGGTAAAATGAAGAGCTGGAAACAACAATTTTAAAAAATCTCAAAAAAAAAGAAGAAGTTTTTTTTTTTTTACTTGGCATATTTCTTTATTTTATTTGTATCCAGATTATCTGTTAAGGAGAGGTATCAAAATACAACATCCAGGTTTGACCGTGAAGATATAGAAGATGGCAAAATAATGACGACTCAGAGTCCCACAGCTAAACTTTGTTTTCAGTCTTCTATTCTGCTCTGATTTGGCTAGTGAAACTGATTTTCAGAGGCAAAAAAGAAGTTTGTTACATGTAAAGTTAATATACTTTATTAAAAGGCTCAGGGTGTCTAAGGGCAGTGCTACAAAGCAGGAAGACATCCCGAGTGTCTCATCCCAAGTAGCTTATGATGTTAAATATACTTAAAACTCAAATAGTCAGCTGACATACTAACTAGGAGATCCAGTCTCGAAGCAATATCCTCCTTGCTTAATCCTTTCCATAGTGAGTTATCCTCAAAAGAATTTTCACTTTGTAAGTGGCCGAGAAAGAAAAGCACTTCAGAGCCTTGAGGTGGGTGACTAATAATCACCATTGCCTCCCAGGAACAGACATACAGCGTACGAGAAATCATCAAAAGTCTGACTATGTCAAGCATAAAGGGAAACTTTGCTGAAGTCAGTGCAGACGACTGTTAATGTATAAACTTTCTAGTGCTATGTCAATGTTATGTATGAGGTGATTAGGATAATCTCCAAAGACCTCTGCTCACAGTCTTTCAAATAAGATGCTGAAAATTAAATTCTGCTAAGATGCTCTTTACTGAAATTAACATGTTATTGCACTTAAATTTTTGATAGTATGACAGTACAAACCGTGGAAATAGATTTTAAATAGTTTTGAAAAAAAATCTCTATGAAGAAATGTAGTGTCATGAAACTAAGGATGTGAATTCTGGTCTGCTTTCTGAATTTACATCTAATTTTCTAAATGTCTCCTATTAAAACATTATTAAAAACATGACAACAGCAGGCAGTCTCTAAATGAAGTACCATCTGGTACAGAGTTTATGTCCACTGTACAGGCCTGATGAAAAGCACAGTCCAGCATTTTAAGCCAGGTGTTTTTTTCAGAAAATTAAGTGAATCACCAATGTCACAAAGCAAAGCATAGCTATCAGAGAAAGAAAGAAAGAAAGAAGAGAAAAAGATTGCAAACCTAAATATTCATATGTATACAATTGTCATCCTAACAATTTTCTATAGCCTTAGCTATTGTTTAAATTTATCACTACTAAAAGAATGACTAATTCATTATGAAAAGATAAGTAAAACTAGAATTTTTGCTAAGGTTTTGCATTTCAAGTGACACTAAGGAACAAGGAGAACTAGTTCACTAGTTCATGAAAGTCAACTGCAATGAACTGAGGAAATCTATAATGACAAAATGGTAGGAGAGTAATTGTTTGAGGATGTTTTGCACCTCTGCTTAGATAAATTTCATGAGGAAACTGAATCCCAAATCATGAATGTATTTGCAGAGAAAAGATCCAGCCCTACCTGATCTCATAATTGCTTCAAAAGTGTATCAGGGCAACCAGACAGACTGCAGTGAGGATACAGCAAACATTTTAAAAGCTAATGCAGAAGAAAACTACCATTCTGAGTTTGACAGAACTGCATTATGCACTTGCACGTCACTGCAACTCTAACAGAATGGGATTAAGCTTTTAAACACAAAGTATAAGCTATTTTTTTTTGATTTTTGTGACTGATTAGTTACAGTGACATCACACAGGGAATGAAACTGATGGTTAGATAGGAAGTAGAAGACTAAAACAGAAACAAAATGATGAACAGCAAATTAATTAAAGGGAAAACATCTCTCATTGTGTTGCTTAGGGAAATATCTGGATTGCGAGTAGAGTTCTACATGGTGAGTAGAAACATGTTCATTAATTTTTCTTATAAAACATGAACCAGAAAACAATTTGCATGACAAGCTCAGAGTTCAGATGGAGGATATTGGATGATTCCAGAATGATACTAATGAGCTATGACTTTAAGAAAAGATGAAAGTGTTCCTCAATGTCTCAGGGTCATAGAACTGTATTTTTACAACAAATACTTAGCTTTTGAATGTGACATTAGCTGAAATATCACATAAAATGCTGAGAGAATCAAGTACAGTAGAAGGCTAGGACACTAAACATGGAAAGGTTGTTTGTCCTGAACCAATGCTGTTGTTAAATAGAACTTCTGCTTAGAACTAATACTTGAGGACTAACAAGCACTGAGTACTTACAGCAGTGAATCCCACCCACACAAGATCACGCAGTTTTCTCTGCCACATGCAACCATGACTGCAAAAGCAGCAGCAAAGCCAGTTCCAACAGGTGCAGCTGGTAGTTCACAGTCTAGTCACAGTCTTCACTAGTCCTCACCACACTGGCAAAAGCTATTGCTTACAGACTTGAGTCCTCTAAAGACTGCAGTACTAGCAAATACTTTGTTCTGTAGTTTGATACAATCAAACACATTATATGCCAACCTGCATATGGGAATTTCAAATTATTGGATTCATTTGGATCAATTTAATGTGATGCTGTTGGACAAATACAAGCAGAAAGAACAGCTGAAGATGAATTATTCTTCCAAAAAAACCCATTGGTGAGGTATTTAAGCCTAGTCACCACTGTCCATAAACTCCTTCTAAATATAATGATTTCTTTTCCCACTTTCTCTACACATTTACAAACCCTTTCATACATGCAGACTATAATAAAACAGATACTGAGAGTTTCAGAAGAGCATTACACAGTTTAAGAGGAATCTCTTTGGGATATGGAGGATGGGACACCACTGTAGAAAAAAAGCCTTGAGAACTGATGATTACCAAGATATGGCAAGCATTCTACACACAAACTATCTAGTGTTTTAAGACTCTTTCCAGTAAGTATCTTTTTCTCAACACAAACATCAACTCTAGTTTTAAAAGGTTGTCCGATATCTGTAAAACTGGGTAAAATTGGCTGCTGAAGGAAAGAAAAGCATGTTCAAAAATCAGCATCAGCTGACACACTGATGTGACCCACTACAGTCGAGGTCCCACCTTGCAAACAGGACAACAAAAACATTCTGTCCCATGATATGTTAGCAATGCCTGCATTTGGTAGAATTAACTTAGCAGTGGAATATTTCAGATACAACACAACCTCTTCTCATACTCAGGTATGGCATCTCAGGGGCAATGCAGCGCAACAGGAATCACAGGTCTTTGTCCTAAACTCAAACCACTGTATGCATGATTTATTCCTGATTTCAGAGTGCTCACATCCCTACCTATCATGAACCTATGAATATTTGGAGTGTTATAAAATACTGCCCAAAAAAACCTCTAAAAAGTAAATAAAATTCAATTCCATGAATTGCTTGTTAACTCTAAAAAGGGTCTTCTGCTTGAATTTCTAATAGATTGTTTGTAATTCCAGCTCTTTAAAAAAAATAATTCTTTTTTCTAGCATATATATGGTATTTAAAAAGATCTAGGTTCTTAAACTGGGATATTTATGTTTTTCCAAAATATTATTTTACATATGGACACACTGATGTTTGCATCATAAGGACTGAAAATCATCTTACTCTACAAAGTTTTGAAAATGCATTCTTTGTTGAAATACTTTTAGTTTTCAGTCCAGTAATTCACAGATAAAAAAACAACTGCCAGAGAATATTAACAGATACATGACAAGAATTATGTCAGTATTTCAACTCGGCTTAGGCTGGTGTCCATTTTTACAAATTTGTAGCATGGCTACACAAAGCTAGCTACATACCTTAACCAGAATAATTTTCTTGATGCTGAGGACAGATCATACCAGGAGAACTGTTTCACAGTACCTTTACAATTAAGCACTCCTCAGCCGTCCTCTCGGTGTGGATTGCTACAGCTGCTTAATCTTCGGGGGTGGGGATCTGGGGAGGCAAATTTATGAAGGAGAAAACTAGGTTACTTAACAGTAACTGGAATTCTCTGAATATATTGCCTCCACAGATCCACACTAACCCTCCCTCCTTTTGTTAGACTTAAATCATGATTCACAAAAGCTGGAAAAAAAAATGAAGGGACTGGGCGCTGTGATGCTAGAAAACTCTGTTTAAATAAATCATCTTGTGAGCCCATTGAGGCAAATTAACCACTTGGATATGTGCTCTAAACAAATCTAGGATTTGCATACAACACACGAATTCATGAAAATGAAATTGTAGCAGTGCCATCTCAAAGGTGGAATTACTGTATAATGATCAAGCTTCAAGCACGCTGATTTTCTTTTTTTTTCACAAGGCAAGCCAGGTGAAATTCTTATCTGCTTCTGTTGCACTAGATATATTGTAAGCACTAACTCCAGTATATTGTAATCTTCAGAGATCCTGCCAAAGACTCATTCTAGTGACAATACAGATAATATTTATTTGGCATGAGTTGTTCATCATGATTCCATCCTCTTCAGGGAGCACTTCCAATATCTTGCACGTGTGCTTAGATTTACTACTTTTGTTCTACAAGAACATGTACTTTTTTTCTTGATCTGAGCCTTAAATTTTTAGGAAACGTGCTTCATCCTGATTTTTCTAGGGTTGCATTTCCTTAACTGAAGTCTTGCCTGTAATAGCTATTCCCTTTTACATCACTGCAGAAAGATAATAAGACATCCTTTTTCTCTCTTTCAGAATTACTCAAAAATCTAACATATGCTCTCCTCAGCACTAAGAAAGATTACCTGGATTTTTATTTTATAACTTTTATTTTCCATGGAATTCGTTGTGAAATGAAAGTAACACTGGAAGACAATTGCTACTAAAACAGAAAAGTGTTACCTAACTAATATTTTACTCTACTATTTCCAGGAATTTTGCATTGCCTGAAGTCCATTTTGTATGATTAATATGCAATTACTGTCTGACCTCAGTTTGACATAGAAATGAACACAAAATAAGTTTATTTAAATGGAAAAAATTAAAACTGTGAGAATTTAAGTGTTGAGAACACACATCTCTCAGTATGGACAACGTACAGAAATACGGGAATGAAATATTCAAATTTTGGCTATAAGATTGAAAGGTTGGAACTCTAACTATTGAAGAATTAACACACAAAATGAGGAATTGAGATGTGTTCTCTTGCTGCAGTCCCTACAAAGTTTTCTCAGGCATTTTCCAATCATCAGTCCCTGTGCTTTTTCAGAGCCTTAACTGTTGCTATTTACAGACAGCCTGTACCTACCTACGTTTTCTCAAACCTACCAATCCTGCTTTTGAATGCCTATGCAACTAAATAAAGACCCACATTGCCAAGCCCAAAGTCCATGCTGGAATTTCACTCTGCTTCATCAGCTATAAATGGAGATGGTGTGACTTGCCAGAATATTGAAGACCATGGTTCTGGTGTGTGCTAGTACAGACTGAATGATAATGTCTCCTTTTAACTCCATGGTAGAAAACATGTTGTTCTCATTAAAAGAAAAGGTACCAAGACCAAGACTTCCAAAGTTATTTCTGTGTGTATCCATAGGATGTGTTTTGGGGAGAAGGTGGTTTCATGTTGAGGAGACTGTGCAAACACATAATATACAAAGATTTCTTATTTTTGAATAGTGATTGCATGACTTGCTTTGACAGACAAAAGAGACCATGACACAAAGTGAAAAGTGATGCATTATAATGACTCATCTCAGCCTTCTCCAGTTGCATCTCTCCATAAGGAGTCTGAAATTAATGAAACTGGATGACAGTTGCATCTTGGAACCACAAAGATAAGCCTTCTAAATTATGCAAACAATTTTTTAAATTAACAGCGACACTCTAATTCAATTTCAGTAAGATTAGAAATGTTAAAAAAAATATTAAACTCATACATGTTCACAGTTATGTCCTGAAGATATTCTACATGTTCAATTCAGTTGGAGTAAAATACTAGTCTCAGTCACAGGAGAGATTTTAAAGGTTTTTTTTCCATGAAACTAATCCAGGGAACAGACAAGGCCCGCAGTGCAGATGGTTGCTGAAGAATGACTTTGTGTGCAGCACAACTATCAATCAGATTTAAATCCTACATTCCTTCAATCAGCAGGCATTATTAATCCTGCCATTAGTCTTCACTGGGGCAAGAGGAGTCCTGCCTCACAAACAGGAGACCACTGGTCTTCCACAAGGGCTCCTCCGAATGGATTTGTCTTCCTAAAGACTTCATTCCATCCCAGTTCTCCCAATGAAAGTAAAGGCCCAGACACTGCAAGCACACGAGCAATTGCTGCACGCTACATTTTTTTTCTTTTTTCTTGGTTGTTTTTTTTGGTAATGCCTTTCCTGTTTGTCCTACTTGTTTTAGTTTTATTCTTGGTATTCTGCAGCAGTACTTCCTAGATTCTGGATTTTAGTTTTTACCTTTTATTGCTATGTAGTGCTGCTTTGGCTTCTAGGTGCTTCTGGTCAGTATGATCATTCTTTCTCCGTCATCATTTGTGGTTCCATGTGTACTTCCTGAACTTTCTTCCCATATAAGTCTATGCTCTGCTCAGTGATTTTTTTTCCTCCCATTACAACTATGATCTGGCTCTGCTACTTTTAAAAACTGTTTTATTTTATTTACAGCATGTATGTTTTCACTGCATGTTGCTACAGCATGTTTTTGCATTCACTGCAGAAATGAAAAGAAGGATAAAAGACAAAGTAAACTACTTCTATTAAAATAATATTCTAGAAATGTTTTGATTTGCTTCTCTCTTCCTTCTCATTCTGTAGCTGGCTTGAATGAGGTGGGTTAGACTTTAAATTACAATGAAGCGCCAAACAAATTTCATTATACTGCACTTATAGAATCATTCCAAATAAACCTGTTGTACTTATTTCTGGTAACATGAATGCAAACACAGGTAATAAAGAAGAACAAATTACACCTTCACTATGTTCTTCCACTTTACCATTTTGCTTTTATTTTGGCTGAAATAACTGAAGTATAACAAACCTTCAGCAGAGCTATCTAAAGATAAATTAACAAAGAATGAAACTTTATTGGAAACAGATTAATAGAATTAGGATATGAGACTTCAAATGTTAGTGTAGACATGGGGGCTTCCTTACTGAGGCAGTTAAATTTGACTCTGCTGAGCAGCTTAGACCAGCAAAAAGCAAATGGATGCATGGACAATGATGTTCCCAAAACTCCACATGAGGCTACACGAGCTAAAGAAAAGACAAGCTCTGATGTTCTTAAGAGAACTAAGATGCAGCTGAATGGGTTTGGACAATAAAGTACACAGGATCTCAAAACACAGAGAGCTAGCACAGTACATTTTCAGCATATCTGACCTAAGACTTCTCTCTTCTCATTTCTCACACCCTCTTTTGTCCAGTGGAGAGCCTTGCAAGTGACAGACATTACTTGACAGAAAAGTTCAATTTCTCTCACTTTGATTGATAACCACCAAATGATGAAGATTTCTAAGCTGTTATTTTTCTTCACTTCCTTAGAAAATAAAGATTTCCTCTTTCTAAATGACTGAGATTTTTAAGCAATCTACTAGTCACATTATTTAACTGAAAAAAAGAGATGATAAATGATACTATTAACTTTGTTTCAGACAATTTGCTACGGTAAAATGAAGAAAATTTCAAGCAAATCTAACAAAAGAAAAATTCCCCTGAATAAGTTTCTTTTGCACTATTTAATCAGAAGTACTCTAATCAAGAACATCCTGAGATGTGGTTTGTGTCCATATGCAGGCTGGTAACCTAGGACAGAAAAAATCATCCTTTGGAGTGGTGGTGTGTCTCCAGCGCGCCAAACTGGAGGGAAGGACTGCACGCACAGGCACAGATGATGAAACTTGTCATGAATGTCCATCTTCTTGTTTGGATCAAAGCTCCCCAATTAATTTAATAATAACAGAAGGAGAAGGAAAATCAAATTACAACATTAAAAGCAGATCTTAACATTTCTAATGTTTTCCTTAGGAATAATGAAGTAAGGCAAGTATGCGATAGCTTGGATGTAACCTAAGGAAAGTCATCCTTCCATGAATACCCTTCCAAAGGTATTATTTCTTATTTGCCATTATATTGTTATGGCTTGCCATATATTGACTTTTGTTAGGATGTCCTCTCCAACACCAATCCATTCCTAAAACGTTTTCGTTTGTACTGCTTAAGAATTTTATTTTGACCATTTCTACTTGAGACTCCTACAATAGTCATATTGGCTTACAAAGTGGCTGAGAATGAGAGGGCAAACTAAAAGAAGAGAAACAGAGTAATACTTTGGTTGTGGAAGCCTTAGAGGCTGCAAGAAAGCTGAAAAACTACAATAACATTACAAAGAGCTCCTAGTTTGGGTTGGCAGCTACAGAGATGCATCCTGCAGCTGAGACTAGTACTCCACAGGGGTCCTTTGTTGGCCAATTCCAAAAGCCAACCTGGATACTGATTTATATTTCACCTGTAAACACTGAAGTCTCAAGGAAACACATAGAGAAAAAATGTTTTTCTTGATACACACAAAGTTCTCACAAGACACAGTGTTTTCCTTTGGGAAGAAATAGATGTTAAAGCCTGCAAAAATGCTAACTAAAATATTATATATGTATATAAATAAATATAGGAATATGTTATAGAAATAAACATAAATAGGGATACACTCACATATATACAAACACGCACTCCCAAGCATATAATTTTCAAACATTTATCCTCAAAATCTAAATTTTGACAAAAAAACCTAAGTTGAAAATAGGCTGCTTGACAATAGGATTTTTTGAATTGCAGAAACCTAGATGCTCTTAAAATTCTGTAAACAGAGGAAAATGAAATGAGGAATTCTCATAAGACTTCTCAAAGTCTATATGAATATTAGGTCCCAAATTACTACCTTTTCTAGCCAGCTGTTAATTTTTTACCTCAAAAGTTAAGCACTGTACATTTTCCTCAACACACATTTTAAGCAAGAAAGCAACGTCAGAAATCAGGAACCAATTCTTTAAAGATGAACAACTATAAAGCACGCACGTACCAACATAACACATAACCAACATTATGAATGGAAAAAAAACCAGCATACTACCATTTTCACATACAATTTGGTATAAAAGGTAGAAGCCACCATATTTCTGCATACTCACTCGTTTTGCACTGACAAATGCGACAACCATTTTGGTCCAGTTTGAAGCTATAGATACAGTCTTTTTCAGTCAAAGTGCAGTTCACCAAAGCCTCACAGGTGGGCGGACCTATTGTGATATACGTTGGCTCTGCGGATAAGAAAAAAAACACATAAATTTGCGATTCTTGAATATTTTAATTGAGTTCACAAAAATCCACACACAACATAACAGTAAAGAGAGTAATTTTAATTTTTTTTTTCTGATGAATATTCTGGGTAATTTAGGAAAAAAAGAAACGATAAATGGACTTTGTTTCAAATGTACAGTCAACAAAAACAGCATGAAGCTGCAGAAAATTTTTGAAGTATCTAAACAGAAAAGGATTACCACTTTTTTGTTCATTATGAAATCAGCTTTCATGCTCATGCAGTTTCAAACTAAATACAAAATATTTATTTTGCCCACATTTCTCCAGAAGTGTTTAATCAAAATTTCATGCAGATTTTTTTGCTTTAGAAACTGAGCAGAGTTTCTCTGAAGCTGAATTGATTGATACTACCAAGCTGCACATCAAACATATAACTCAGAAGTCAAATCGTTCTCCATGTGAACAAGATCCCCTCTGCTGAAATTTACAGCAGAAGAGACTCTGAATACCAAAAGGGAATGTAAGATGCACTGCATGTGAAAGACCTCTGGAGAGCATTTATCATGGTTATTTATCGAAAACATTACTTTTTACAGTATACTTTGCTGTGCCAGATTATGCTTTCTGAGGTTAAGGAGATCATTGTCGATTGTGAGTTACTTATCAACAGTATAATACTTGCTTTTTAACACCATTTAAATATGCTGGAGTATGAAATTTGTTTTGATACATAGGGTAGACAGAAAAAATAACATGCTGTAGTATAGAAAGTTGTTAGAATAAACCAAAATCCAGACACTTATGAAGATAACAAGAAACCTCAAAATGACCATCATAAAGCAGGATTCAGGAGGAAAGCAATACCTATCTTTTCTTGAACAACTTTTTGCTCTCTGAGACTAATTTTGTCTTTCTTGTGCTTTTCGTAGAACTCAGGTACTGAAGAACCAATGATTTCACAGTTATAAGCATTATTAACATTATACAAAATAGTCAGGAAACAAAAATCGCATGATTTAAAGAACTGTGAGTTTCCATTTCAGTGCTTCAAGTGTTTAAGTGTACACTTCTTCTCTATCTCAAAAAATGAAGATTTATACAAAATTAAATTTAAAAAGCCTTCCATATCTAAAGTGATAAATTGTGAAAATATGGAGAAATTATATGGAGTGGAGGTGGCCACATATTGCCAGCTTTCATCCTCAGACCACAGATGTTGCCACTTTTACCTATAGGCAGCTAGTCTTTACTTTCAGAGTAAGGGTAAAATATTATTCAATGCAGATTAACTTGCTAGAAGTATACACTCTTAAACAAAATACTGATTCCTGTGCATACTGGCTACATTCCAGCACACAGCTTTTGCACCCATGCCTTCCAGTCAACTATAAATTATCCTATTACAAGAATAAACGTTTCTGCTTTCTTTGTCTTTCACAATTTTCAGCTTTCATAGATTCTCTCCAGACTTGCTTTTCCCAGCACAACAGTTTATGCAGGCAATGAACGTTTTTAATCCTTTTAAAATTAGGTCGGATAACTAGAGTTTGGAATGAAAAAACTGCATTAAAGACACTACAATTAAGTTAGATAACTTCAAACTTATCTCAGAGGTCATGGTTCAGATTATGCACTTGCTGAGTAACACTCAAATTCTCTTGCTTGTATAATTTCTATTAGAAAAGTAGCAATACATTTTAAAATATATAGAACAGTGCCAACAACTTTGTTCATGCACAAACTGGAAGTTGCATAATGGCAACATGTCTCTCTAGATCCCTCAATTATCTTATTTTTTTCTTTTTTTCTTTTTTTTTTTTTTTGGTAGGGATTTAATATAAATAACAAGCTTGGAGATCAAAGGATTGGTTTCCATCAATTCTTCATTTCACAGCTCTGAGTTTGCACGTGTAGTGTAGAAGAACAGTCATAATGAGCAAACTATTTCAAAATCCATAGATTTTCAAGTGACAGGTTTTTTTTAGTCTAAATTAAGTCTTTGTAGTTCTTTTCAAATTAATTTAATAAAGTATCTGACTAAATCACATTCATGTCTAATACTTAACATTTGCAACTTCACCAAGCCTTTAGTTTAGGAATCATGTAAATATTGCTATATATCAATACACACCAATAACATGGTAAATTCCATTAATTAATCCTGATTATTTTAGGCCTCTGAGTATATAAACTAGTTCTGCAACCAAACTGATTTTTAGCATTGCTCCATTCTCTACCCAAAATATCCTAAACATGCACAAGGCCAGAATGCAAGAGCTACCCTGAAGCTACAGTCAGGTCACTGGTCAGCCCCCACAAACCTTACACTTCAAATGACAAAGAGGCCAAAGGAATCTTGTACTCACAGGTAGCTAAAACCAGTACAAATCACATGAATTATTACTGCTGCCCAGAGAAAAGTTCACTGACACAAGCCAGAGAACTGAAGGAGTCTGCAGCTTTACCATCTGACTGCAGATGTGAGATAAAACATGTCAATAAAAAAAGCAAAAAAGCCTTACTGAAAGTTGAGATGCAGGTTAGTTATATTCATTGATCCACTTGGGTGTAAACTAAAGCTAGAGAGAAAGAGGACTGTATTTCACTCCCTATCGTTAAAGTCTATACCTCAAAATAACTTCCCTGTAATTGCAGGTGTAGCTTAACATCTAAGGAAACCATCTTCCTTCCTTCCTTCCTTCCTTCCTTCCTTCCTTCCTTCCTTCCTTCCTTCCTTCCTTCCTTCCTTCCTTCCTTCCTTCCTTCCTTCCTTCCTTCCTTCCCTTCCTTCCCTTCCTTCCCTTCCTTCCCTTCCTTCCCTTCCTTCCCTTCCTTCCCTTCCTTCCCTTCCTTCCCTTCCTTCCCTTCCTTCCCTTCCTTCCCTTCCTTCCCTTCCTTTCCTTCCATCCATCCGTTTTGGTGACTTTCCACAACGCAACATCTGTATTTTGATGCTCCTTTGCCTTGGACACACAGACAAAATTTTTGTGCCTTTGATACATGCAGTATATGGTATTTCTTATAAAGGATTAAATTAAACTGTTGTTATATTAATTTGAAAAGTTTTTGTTCGTCCTCTCTTCATTGTATTTTATTATTCTGTTACCTTCCACTTTTGGGCCAGCTTTCAGCATCCTCAGTGTTTCCAGTCAAGCTTACAAATCTGTTTCTTTTTCCCTTCTCTCCCTAAAGGTAAGCCCTGAGATACAGTAATTTTATATGCATGCCTGCTTCTCAATGAGCTGCAAACAGAGGACAAAAGAAATAATTTCATTCCCTACCCCCACATGTGCAAAAATGCAGCCAGGAAAAAAAAAAAAAAAATCAGGCCTTTTCACTTCACTAGACAAGACTCAACAAATAAAGCCAGATCTGCTCTACCAGACTTCTGGCTATTTGAATAGGCAAGCAGTAGCTAAGCTTGAAAAAGCATGTACCACCACACGATCTGAACTGGGCTTTCACTGCTGCTCTGGGTAGAAAGGGCTGAAGAAAGATCCAGTGCACAAATGCACAGACAATGGGTGGGAAAAACGGGTGCTGTTTCTGCCTGTGTGCTCTACCAACAATGCAATATACCATAGAAAGAAAGAGAGAAGGAAAGAAAGAGAGGGGGTTTGAAGAGAGTCTGGATGAAAACAATGGATTATTTAATGGAGCACAGATTTTGCTGATGTCAAGCACTTATATTTAAAGGCAGATTCCTATTAGAACACCATGATCCCATATATCCTCTCTGATATTTTCTCTGCTGAGAATTTTAATAATCTGGTGAAGATTATTAATTTGCTTGCTGTGAGGTTGATAAAAATATTAGAATTAAGTCTTTACAACACCATTTACTTAAAAACAACTTTTAAAATCTACAACAGATATTTCAGCTGTTGGTGGACCTTCAATCTGACTAGTCCACTGAAAAATACTACAATATGTGATCAAACCCTGAAGCTCCTCATTCCAGCTTGAAATCAAACTGCATTTATGATGAAAGAAGGGTGGCATTCAAGTAATGTCTGGAGCTAGCTTTGTCCTTAAGGACCTATATTAACCATACCAACACAAAAACTGGTTTTCAAAAAAAAAAAAAAAAGATGGTGGTATCAAGATATCAAGATAGAATAGTATTTTCACTGATTATTTCCATGTAGAATACTTCTCTAATATGAGCAAAAACAATCCCTACATCCCTCTTTCTTTAATTTCTGAGACCTCCCACTTCTCCTGAGTGATGTGACACAGCTTGCAGTGCAAAGAACAGATATTTTCTTGTGTTAACAATGTGAACTACTATAAATACATGCACATGAACAAAGGATGGTCAATTTGGTCTAGTACTGAGCCCTAAATTTGTTATACTGAGGTACTAAGATACTGCTCAAGTATTCAGATATGGAGAGAAATTGGTGCACCCATGTTTCAGTGGGAACAGGGAAAATTTGTTTCTCAGGACTACAATTTTATTATATACACAATTTGATAAATTATTTTTTAAAAAAGGAAGAGAATGAAAACTGAAATATACCATTCACTGCTAAAGCCTTAGAAAACAAATAAAAATAAAGAAAAAAACCAGGGACAATTTAAAATTTATTGCAATCTTGTTAACTTCTACTGTTAAATAAAATTTTATTACAATTATATAAATTCTACAAAGGACAACTAACTAACTAAATAGCATCCTTCTTAAGTGTGGAACCAGAATGAAAAATTATACCCGTCTTCCTATCTTATTCTTAGTTCAAAATCTGAACTGTAGCCATAGAGTTTGTATCAGAAAACAAAGAGAGATTACACTTAACTACCCTTCTGCAAAGCCAAATGTATTATGAGAGAACCAAGAGCTCAGTTTTGGATTGTGTCAAGGACAAGAGGGACCTGCACCGGCAGAAGCAGAGCCTGCAGGTACAAGGAGGTGATGGTTCCCCTCCATTCAGCACCTGAAGCCTACAGCTGGAGCAGTGGGCACCTTTGGGCTCTCAGTAGGGGAGAAACACGGACACACCTGAGCAAGTGCGTGACAGGGCCACTGAGCGGGCCAGGGCTGGAGAGGGGGCTCATGAGCACAGGCTGAGAGACAAAGCAGGGCGTGCTCAGCCTGGGGAAGGAGGGTCAGGGGTGTCCCACTGCTCTCTGCCACTCCTTAACCCCAAGGTACAACAATGACAAGGCCTGGCTAATCTTGGAGGTGGCTCCAAGCTAGGATGAGAGGCAACAAACACACACACGAAATGACAGCTGGATAGAAGCTGTTTTGATCTTTCTTTTAAACCACATGGATCATCAAACTATGACATGGTCATGGAGACTTGTGTGATGTCCATCCTTCAAAATATTCAAAATTTAGCTGGGACAAGGCCTTGTCACAGGACTTGCTTTAAGAAGGACATAGGAGTAGAAAAATCTCTGGTGGTCCTTTCCAACTAGCATGACTCCATGAATTTCACTTTCATAGAAATTCAGGACACTACCAGTTAAAGCAGCAATATCCTTGATGAATCCTAATCAAGGAACTGAAACCAGATGACAAATATTTCCATTTCTGATGATTTCTGTATGCTTTTGCCAAGTACTGATTACCTACTTTTTGCAAAATAAGTACACGTTTGCCTAACACTATCTATCTGAATCTACTTCATGACTTAAAAACTAGCTTTTTTATTCAGGAAGCAAAATTTCTTCCAGGTGTTTGTAAGAGCAATTCTCTTTATTTAGTAACAGCCACAACCAGCTTTAATCAGTCTCATTTTTTTGTTCTCCTTTAAGTTAATACATTATGCAGGCTTTACCTCTCGGCAAGGTATTTTTATTATTAATATTACATGAAAAACAATCTCTTTGCTTTGTTTCATTTGGAATGAAATATTTTATCTGCAAAAAGGTTTTGTTTCATGCTTTCAGTAATATCATGTGAGGGAAATAGCTACTCCATGGTTTTACAAAGTTGGTTGTAAGTAGGGAAGTAACTATTGTATTCTAAGCTTCTTCCTCTGCACAACATTTCTTCTGAGTAAGTGCAACAGAATAGGATTCTAGGATGACCAACATCTCTTTTGTTTTCATAAAATGAAAACCTCTTCTGGGAAAAAAACCCAAAAATCATGTTGTAAATAAGGAGAAAGATCTCCAGCATGAATAATAAAGAACATGCCCATGTTTGGGGAAAGTGAAATAGCTCCCTCTTCTGTAGTAATTCATAACACAGACAACACCTTTAAAAGAAGTAAGATGTTTTGTTCCTATGAAACCAGTATCAAATGACTCAAAGAAATTAAAAATCAGTGCATTCAAGCATTTACCATTAAAACAAGAAAAGAAAAAAAACCGCAAATAAACTGTAGTCTAGCTTTTTACCTAATGTTTTAAGCGATAACTGGCTCAAAACTGGGCCTGAAGGGTGTGCTGCTCAACAGCCTTTCATTCAAGTCTGCATACTTGTTTAAATTTTGTCTACTGTCCAAAAAAGTTAACTGCAGCCTACTAAGCAGCAGCATGTGTGTTTACTTAAGCTTCCTGTAAAAACATTCATATCATTCCAAGAGTGACTAAATGTTTTCCATCCTCATAGTTCGCATTCCAGCCCTCCCCGCCCCTCCAATTCATTACATGAAAAATATTAGTCCTGAGTCCTGGGCTAAAGAATTTCCTTCCTGGGTTTGAAATACCTAATGCCTCACAGGAAATTTTTTCCCAGAATTAAAGCTGTGTCGGCTATTGGGGTTCAACAATTCAGCATCACATAACAATTTATAAATGTATGCAAGGACTTAGGTGATACAATTTTCTAATGTCACAAGTAACTCTGAAAATACATTCACCGATAACTCTAAACACACAGTTCAGTTTTTCAGTTTGGCAGCCTTTTGTCTCAAATGTTATTCATGCTGCCAACCTGCAAGTACTAAATATGTATTTTTTTCTTTGAAAGTAACTATTATAATCAAAGACTATTTATTGCTGCAGAGTAAAGAAGCTGGGGGTATACATACATGTCTTTTTCTGCAGTGATGCAATCAAAATACATACTTTCTACTCTCAAAATGTGAAGTTAAAACCTTTTGTCTGTAATAATCAATTCTAGAACTTTTTGGTTTAACAGGCATGTCAAATGAATTTTAATGTTGCTAAGAACTTTTTTTGACAATTTTCAGTGGAATGACACTTAGAAACAACCACCCTGTTGAAGCAGAATCAATTAAGTCTCTCAAGAATTGTTAAAATACATTAAGAAGGCCATTCACTTATTTTTAATAGGTGAAGATAAACACTAAATTAGTGTACATCTGAGGCAAATCTATGAAAACCATTGGTGCTGAAAAAAATTAGGAGGATCCATGAGGTTCTTCATAAGTGAGACATCCTCTGACACATATTAATTAGGATTCTCTGGTTATTTATCCTTTCAGCAGTCTTCCACTGAATTCAACAATGAATCACTGAAAACCATGAAAACGTTATTCCATACTCGTAAAGTCTTCCTGAATTTCACTGGCTTGCCCTGGCCAGTTTGGTTACATCATCCAGTGGTTCCACAGGCTCAGCTGCCTTCTCTAGAGCCACTGTACTAAATCATGATCTGGCAAAGAGAAGCCCAATTCTCTGCAGCATGGCGTTTGCATCCCCTAATTGACTTTGATGAAAGGGCTGGTTGGGAGCTCCAGCACTGCTGCTGAACAATAACTTACATTTCATGCTCTAAGGAGGACTCTGGGCCCACACCCCGTGTCAGTGAACACTGCTCACTACCACTGACTTCATCCTGAATGAATCAAATTTCTTTTCACTGGACTCTGCTGCCTGTTTTTACTTAATGAAGTGCTAGACACGCTAAAGGAACTGAACTGAATTACATCTCAGCTAGAGTTTGGATTCCTTTATTGATGAAAATGTTAATTTCTTTTTGTGAAGATAAAGTGTCAGCCATAATGACAGCAAAGTACTGTGGGTCTTATTCATGAAAATCCTCTGAGGGGATTTTGTTTAACACTTAATTTCTCATTCACAGCTTATGCTGGCACCCAGCCACTTGTACCTGAGGGCTCTCTTGCAGAAGGACATGCTGTGAGATAACCAATTACTGTGTATCAGCTTTCTCTATGAATAGCCTGAGCCTCTGAGAGATCCAAGGGAATAGAAGCAACCACAGACCTCCCTAAAGGACATTTTTGGCCTCAATGCCAGTGCTGAATGCTTGTATTTATTATCTTGTTAAAAAAAAATAAAATCATACTATCCTAACCAATATTTACTTCCTGTGAACACAGCTATTATTCCAATTTGCAGACGGCTGTCTGCAGATGGCCCAAAGGTAAGTTTTTTCTATTGCTGTAGCTTCTTTAGTATTATTCCCATGCTATTATATATTCATATGGTATATTCTCTCTTTTTTTGTAAAATTTGTTAAAAATGGAATTGCTATTTAAACCACAGTAATGTTACTTAGAAAGCAAAGTTGTTGCCCAGCAAGAAGGAAGCAGTAAGCAGCAGTACTAACTGCCAATTTAGCTGACTGCCAATGGATCTGGTTAGCTGCAATGGAACAGGAACCATGACCAGTCCCCACGAAGGGCTGGTCTGAGCCAAAAGAAGTGTGAGCATATATAAAAATTTTGCAGTCCCTTATGGTGCTTGAAAAGCCCTTTCTCCCCTCTACCTAGCTGTCTGTTTTAATCTGAAGAAATGTGATCCCTTCCTTGTGCTGCAAAAATAAGCCATTGGCTCTAAAACCACGGGGAAAGCACAGAAGGCCAGTATGATTGCCTAAGCCTTGGCTCTTAATGAAGAGACATCTAAAGAGAAAACAAACTAAACAGATAAATAGACAACAGATTAAATAAACAAAGTCAAATCCCAGAGGGCCAATATCATTACAGGAGCTATAGAAGCTATATAGAAGCATCCATCAGGAGCTGAAAACTAACTAACTGTTTGTGCTGGATCCACAGAAGGGAATGGGCCTTCTTTTCCCAGCTGTCACCAGAGAAAGGAGGTGCATGCCCTGAAAAGCTGTGTAAACTGAAGAGCTTAAGTTTGGGGACAGGCTAAGGATAAAGGAAGGTCTTCCCCGCCACACTATCATGTCTCAATATGCCTTTGTCTCCAATTTCATGCCTTTTCTGTGGAAAGGCTTTGTGCCTCTCTCCCTATGGAAACAGCCACCACAAAGTACCCAGTCCCCTGCCTCATACATTGGGATTTTATTATTAAGCCCATGGGCTTTAGTGTGTCAGGTAAGTGGAAAGAAGTGATTCAAGTGGATAAATTGTATCAAGATGTCTTGCCAAAAGGGTTTTGATGACTTTGAAGTGTAGTTAAAAAGACGCCAAACACCCTTGCCCCCCTGGACTGCAGCTATGTGGTATTGGTAAGCTACAGCCATCACTTGCACGAACACTGAACACTACACGTGAAATACCATTACTGCTTTCAGTTATGCAAGCAATTTCCTGAGCAAATCTCTTTTCACTACGCCTGAAAACACAACTGCCATGCCCCAAACACATCAAAAAGACAATCTTAGTCACAACATGCCACAGAGGGAATTTTGTTTTCCTCAACAACTTTCTGCCTTCCTCTAAATCCCATCTTTCTCTTCTGTTACCTAATTCCATTTTTTTTTGTCTTATCTTTTCCTTTCCAACAACCTTTTAGTCACTTGAGGACTGCTATACTCACATTCTGAATTCATAGTTTTATTTTAAGCTGAACCAATCCAATTTATTCAGTCTGTCTTCTACAAATTTTGGACTGTGCTGACAGCTCTCCAATGCTTTCCAGCTTCCACCCTTATCAGAAAAGCAATGTATGGAAAAGAACCAAGTATGTACTATGTCATCCAGGGGCAAACCCACCCACTGGAAAGAGAGCAAAAAAGATTACTTCAGGTCTTTTGAATTCTCCTCTTGATCTTAATTTCAGTATGGTATTTGCCTTCTCAAGGCCCTGATAATCCATGTTCAACATGCTCTTTCCCCTAATCACAAAACCTCTCCTGGAAAGCTGCTATTTAACAATCACTCTGCTTCAGGACTCATGAAGAATCTCCTCCAAGCATGTCACGTCCCACTAAGGGGAAACTGCGGGAAGTTCTTTTAAAACAGATGGTCTAGGACAGAATTAAGCCAAATGAGGCAAATATTATATCTGAGAACCGTTTATTGGTAATGAAAAGGAGGTGGTCAACAGGTGACCAGCCAGCAAGAGAGAGAGCAAGCGAGTGAGAGCAAGCAAAAAGAGCGAGGGCAAAAAGTGAGGGCAAAAAAGAGGCCAGCAGCTTGTGACACAGTTACTTCTATAGTCCCCAGCTCCTCCCAAGGTCTGCTTGCTGGCAGGAGACCACTGGCCCAGCTCAGTGTTTGACTGCAGTGCATTCCTGGAGACCTTTTGCCGCCCAATTGGAGAACCTCTCTGGAGGACACAGTGTCCTTGGTGGTCTCCTACTGACTGCCTATTCCATGTGAGACAAGAAAAGGCTGTCAGGCAAAGTCTCCCTAAAGACAGGGCTTTCCTCCATCTTCTCCTAGCTGCCTCCTGCAAGTGGCACATGTGCAGTCCTTCCCCCATATTCCTCCGGTCAAACAATGTTGAGACAAAAATCAAAATTAATCTGGTTCCTCACAGCATAGCATGCTGTATTTTCTCTTTTTGAATTTGGTGAGCATCTTTCTGTCAGTTCTCTGCTTTAAAACATATGAATTCATACTCTGCCTTCTAAGACACTGACTGTTCTTTTTAGCTTTGTTGTCCATAGATAAAATAAATTTAGCTTTGATCTGAGCCAGTAAAAACATCAAACAGAGCTGGTAAAGATACTAGTGGATACCAGCTACAGTGCAACTCAAGAGAGGCTGCCCACAGATTTGAAAATTAAATCCATACACAAACCATGGAATTGGGACACCACATCCATAAATACCCCTCTCCTTCATGCGCCTAACTCCCCCATGCTCCTGTCTCTTCCTCCTGATCAATCTCCCCAGGGAGCTCCAGTGTAAAGCATTTCAAGCACCTCACTCAGCCTCCCTTTCCAGCAGCAGCAGCAAGACTGAAGTGAGGGGAGCGACTGCTACCATCTTCCCCAGGTCCAGCAAACCCAAGGCAAGCATTCAGAAAAGTTTACATTGCAAACCACTCTGGGCATCCAATCAACATAGGGACACGTATTGCACAGCGCATACAGGATATACACCATGGATACACATACAGCAGCATGTTAGGGAGAATTAAAAAGGAGAACACATACAAATCACTTCTATACAGTAACTGAAATATCACAATTGCTCCATCTTGGTCTCTAATTTAGACAAGTGTCAACAGCTGATTTTATGTAACTTTAGTCTCTACAATCCTCACAGCCTGGTTTTCTCACTGTGGTAAAAAGAACATCAGGATTTTCTTCATGGGGGAATGGGAATGTTCTAGTTTATTCTGAATTTACTGTATTCAAAGGCTGAATACATTTGTGTGCTGACATACTGTGCTCATATTTCAAGAATCTTTGTAAATGGAATTTTTAGTATGTTATATGCGATCTCTGGCAGGAAAATTTTTTTTCGTTAATCCAAGAAAAAATTTATCCTTATGAAGCTGCTGGAATGTAAACTTATCTAGAGGAACAAATATGTCCTTCATTGAAACTGATTATAAACCAGCCAAGAAATAACTGAATTGGCAGAAGTGCAGGTGCAGCAACATTTAGATCAAAGCCAGAGAGGAAGAGTCAGGAGTGACTGATACTAATTACCTTTTACTCTGGATGAGCCACAGCCAGGCCAGATCCACAAGCAGTTTTGATTAGAATTTTCTCATCAAATCCTAAATTTGTCTCACAAATCCCTGCATCCCTCAACACTCAAACCAAAATATACGACAGAAATATCTTTGACTAAATGCTTTGGTTTGCATATTAAAGAGCTTATATCTGACATGCCTAAAGTAAGCTCACACAATTGAAGCTGGCTGCTGGAAGTGGGTTCTCTTTCAAATGTAAATAGAAGTCCAATGAGAAATAAATGCATGCTTAAAAATCGTGATAAGCTTATAAAGTGTCTTATTATTCTTTACCTAGTACTTATTTCTAAATAGAAATATGGGCCTGAACTGGTCTATCAGCCACTAAACTGATTAAGATAGTAGGGGGTTTTCAGCAGGTCCCATTCTTCTTTCTGCTTTAGATCTGATGGATAGTTAAGATTCTAACATCAAGTAATTATTTCCTACATTCTGCATTAGTCTCCACAAAAAAAGTGAAAAATTAATGCAGAAAGTAAGAGCTACAGCTGAATCAAGAAATGCAATATACAAGTAAGAGTTAAAAAGCAAAGTATATTCATGATGCAATTACATAAACTTTTGAAAAGAAGTAAATTTAAACTAATCTGCAAAAATGATGTTATTTCCCTAGGGCATACACTCTTGTTGAGAGTACTGATAGGCTGAGACGTGAATGAGAACTGGAAGTTGTTCATTCAAAAGAGGAGTGCAAAATGAGGTATTTTTACCTTTACAATCACTAGTAAACCACTATTTCAAAATCAGCTGCAAAGTTTACATTATTTTTGGCAATTTATAGAAGATATCACTAAAGCACACTGCTTTTTCTGCTTCACTAACTTACATAGTTGAAAATATGACACTTACATAGTATCACTGATGCCAGACCTTTACCCACACTAGATAAGAATTCTGCTTCTCTTTCCTTAACAGTTGGAAATTAGATAAGCAGAAAGATGGAGAAACCAAACTGGAGAGCACAGACAGGCAACACTTCTGCTCATACAGCGCACTGCAAAATTCAGGTTAAGCTGTGGATATGCAAGTGCAATGAAATGGTATGCAGAAAACAATCAAATGGCTGACAATCCATTTAAATTCCTCTTTAGGAAAAAATGAGCCTGGAATGTACTTCATTGCTTGCAGCTCCATTAAAATGTACTGCACATCTTTTTCATTAGAATCATTACAATCAAGGGATTGATTTCTCAGCCAGCTTCCCAACCAGGACCTGTTCCCACCACCCCTGCAGGTCACGGACAGCACAGTGAGCATCAGCAGCAGAACTTCATCAACAGAAACAATGCTCAGGGAAAAAGAGTGAGAAGCTGATTTAAAATGGGAAGGAGCATTGCTCCATGCAGCTTACCTGTTTAAGAGAACAGAGATATCAGGTGGCTGGATGATGGAAGAAACAAAATAGCATTTTTGATGGGACAAGGTTGTCATTAAAATGATCAAACGAAAATTTGGGAAAAATCAGTTGAGTGAAGGAAGTAAAAGTTTTTAACTGTCTTCCCAGGGCATGCATCCTTCTCCAATTCAGCCTTAGAACAAGGAGAAAACCAGAGAACAGAAATCTAAAGAAGGTCCTTGCCTACTGGGTTAGCAAGCAACAGCGGTTTTGTAATGAAAGCAGACAGTACTTGTTTCCTACCCCACACATTAAACTCCAAGTAGAAACACTACTAATCTCAGATTTAAGGCTTAAGACACATGAAGCTATCTGACCTTGGAGGTGGGCCAGAAATCTACAGCTCACACACAACTCCCTGCTGCCATCAGCTCAAACATTACCTTTTTAAAAAAAAGCAATTGTAAGATCCACATTCTTAATGTTAAAGGCAGACAGTGAACATCCAACATTGTTATTTTTTCCTAATGTTCTGGGATTTTCTTAATGTGTGCTTTCAAAGAAAAATGTTAACAGATTCAGAAAGATGCACAGGGCTCATACTCCAAATCAGGTAACACCTTGCTCTCATGTGTCTAAATACATTTATTCAGGCTGCTCATCACAAGGCATAATGGCCTTGGACGTGTTTAATGCCCCAAAACATGACTCCAAGAGATTTGCTGGTACCCTTGATGGTTCATTTCTCCTAGATTTTTTAATTTGTCATCATTGCAAAATAAGTTAATAAGTCTAAAATTCTGAATAACTTCTCACCAAATCATTCAGAGGAGATTCTTGCAAACTTAATTTTTTAAATCTTGGGTTCTAGCATCTGAACTCACTACTGTGTTTTAACAGTCCAGTATTTTTTTGATCCTTGAAATAATACCATATCTCGATTCCTGGAATTAAATAATTTGTAATAATAGATCATAATAATTTGGTTTGGTTGTATTTGTTCGCTGTGGGAGAGGGAAGGGAAAAAAGACAGGATTCAAGTGTTTTCAGATGTTCTCTGACCACTGGTACCTAAATAAGCTGAAACTTTGATCTAGCACGAACTAGAAGCACTTCTACTAATTGTAGGTTTCACAACTTAGATAATTTCATTACCTTTTGATAAAAAAACCAACAAAAAACACCAAGGCAAATGTGATGCTTTTAAGCTTAACAATTAAAAAGTTCCTCAAAATACCATTCAGTATCACTGCCTTCCAGATGATACCCTCAAAACTAGATGACTACAATTAAGCATACATCATACAAAGGCTAACATGACAAACAAATAGGAAGGCGGATTATTTTTTAATAAGACATAATTTAGATGACACAAGGACCTCATTTGAATATTGATTCCACAATTCTATTGTGTCAGTTTTCATCCATTTGTACCATAAGTATGATTGTACTTCATATGTCACTCACCCAAGCACCAAAACAACTTTTATGGACTTAAACAGTTGTAGCTACATCATCTTCTAAAAGTACAAACATGTTATTGCATAGAATTTTGCAGCCTAGTCCAGAGGACCTAAATTATGTTCTGAGAGCACTGCAGAGGCATTACTGTGGTGTGTTAATGAAGCACCAGCTCGTTTATGTTGCAACCTTTAGCAATGAAGGATGGAAGCCTATGCTTGATCCTGTGTTTGCTTCCCATGGTTCTTCATAATTAGCTTATATATATATATGCATTTAATTGAATTATCTCTCATTTATTTTCTCCAGTCTAGAAGAGGAAAATAGGAAAATAGACACATTTGCCTATCCTTCCCTCATTAGAGGAAAAGAATCCTCTCAGTGTATTAACATGTTGAGAATACTTCCATCAGCCTCTCTTTCTCTCTGTAAACCTTCCCAAGCTGGCTCGGACACCTGGCTAATGAGGGGTGACAGCACAGGCTCTGTGATACCCATCCTAAGGTGATCACTGGGGATTAACAGCAGATAACCTGCTTCCTCACAGCGACAGTAATTCCGTGCAAATAGTGCAATTCTATACAATTCACTGCAGCTTTTACACATTGTATCAAACACCTTCTTCATACCTAGTGATGTGAATTCTGGAGTTAAAGAGCACCTGCAAGAAATCCTTATGCTCCTCAGATTTTTCCTAAAAACTAAGTATCACAGTGAGCTTACTTGGATGGATACTGCAAACAAGAAGGGCCCCGAGACACATGTAGATATACAAAATTCTTTTTTTTTTTAAATCAGAGATGGAATGAGAAAAACTTGTAAGTGCCAACTCACTCAGCACCCAAAAGTGTTTGTTTACTGTGAATATAGCTCTAGGTCTAGAAGAACCATTTCTAAATTTATCTGGTGTTTTTCCTGATGAACAGTTATTCCATAAAATGCAGCTCTAAATGCACATTTACATATGCAATTCAAAATATTTTTTTAATGTCTCAGTTTGCAAGTCTTCACATTTTCATCGTCAGGGCGGGCAAGCACTTTACCTTATAGTTAGGTTAAATCTCAGTCAGTTATACCGTATACATGTATTTCCACAAACAAATGAAAAAATAATTGCAAAGTTGAAGAGTTAATCTATCTCCCAGGTAATATCCCATTTTGTAACTTTCACTGAAATAATTATGTCCAATATCCAACTATGTTGTACAAAGAGATTTTTAGTTGCGACTAAATGACAGTGATGAAGAAGAAAACATGAATAATCCTATTAACAGTAATACGTGTCGTAACAAACATTTTGACCTTCTAACTTCTCCCATTTTTATTAATAATGCTTAAGGAAAGCTAAGAGAAAAATTTGTAAATAATGCTGATCTTAACCACCCCTTTATGTCAAAAGAGTGCCAGGATTGCCAGCATACAGGCGTAGTCAAACCACGCTGATGTTTTCTGCCCTCTGTAGTTATTCAGTAACCAGCCAATGCCACACCAGTTTCTTCAATCCTCCAAAATGTTAAAGCGAACCAAGACTTGCCAGGAAATCAGCGACCATGGCAGACCAAATCCAAGGGAGGGGGAATAGCACTCCTACCTTCACAGACGGGGCAGCACTCGCCGGGCACCTTGACAGGGTTGAGGCAGCTCTGCCCGCAGGCGGTGGCCACGCAGTGCGGGTCCCCGTTGATGCACTGGCAGAACGTGCAGTCGTCCTCCCGCCAGCGGTCCCCGTGAGCCTGGATCTGCCCGTTGGCATAGCAGCCAGCAGGGTTACTGACTGGATAAAGTGGGTCTGAAATGAGAGCAGTTGCAAGAGAATGTGTGTTATAATTAATGCTTTGATTTTTTTGGTTTTGTTCTTCAGGACAAAATAGTTCTTGGATCTGTTGATTCTTGTTTTTGTACCAACATTTCTAAGTGACCCACTGGAATGACTCCTGTCAGCACTGCAACACTCTTTTGCACTATGAACAAAGATGAGGCCTCTGGCACATTTGTTGCTGGAACAGGAAGAATGCCTATAAGCTGCACCTCATCCTAGTGTTGGAGATATACTACCTTTTTGAACAGAGTCAGTGTAACAGACATCTTTTCATAAAAATCATTTCTTTTACGATTTGTCCCTTCTGGGAAGCTGGGGCCCCAGAAGAAAAATGTAAACAATAATTATCTGCTGATGTGAAATGCAATAGGTGCACCTCTGACTGGCTCATGTTCCATGTTTAAAATTAAGGGCCAATCACAGGACCAAGCTCGGGGACAGATTCTCAGAGAGCTCTCTTGTTTTTAAGATTCTAGGTTATTCTTAGCTTAGCAGCTTCTGAAACTTTTCTCTCTATTCCTATTAGTATAGTCATAATGTATTATATATCATATATTAATAAATCCAGCCTTCTGATCATGAAGCAAGATTCTCGTCTATCTCTCTCACCCTGAAGAACCCTCACAAGTCACTGCAATAGAGTCAGATTCCAATTTCATTTCAATTAAAGTTCTTGTCCCTTGAAAGCCACAATTCCCACTTACCTGCTAGCAGTCAAATTAAGATCTGGGTATTTAAATAACAGAATTTTAGGAAGCATACTTCGTGTAAGATTTCTCCTTAAGTTCCATAAAAGTCTGTATATGCTACCCCATTTCTGGAAATAACAGCAGCTTTTAGTCTTCAGAAATAATAGTACTCCAGAGATGTGGTAAGTTGCACTGATATTAATAGTTAAAAAGATATATACATTATGTGAATGTATACAGATTATCATGGTGCCTAAGAAAAGGTAACTGTCAGGCTCAGAAATGAAGTATCTGAGGGTGCACAGTGAGTAGGTCAGGTTTGCAAAGCAAGCAACACTACAAATTACATAGTGAAGCAAATTTAATATATTAAAAACAACAAATATACCTGAAAACATCATTTTTAGCAGACATCAGATAAGCACAAGTGATTTATTTTAAGTTAAATTTCTTGGAGTGTTAATATGGAAGGACTTGGGAGAAATAAGATGGCCTGTCTGAAGGAAAAAAAAGGCTTGAATGAAACTTGGATTATTTCTTTAGAGTCTCATCAGTCCCCTTTGGAAGGAAGATAATGCATTTTGAATGTAGATAAAACCTGTGGCAGTGCCAGTAGCTGTTGTCTTATTCAAAGCCACTTTATGACACTCCAAACATTTGGGGTGAAATGGCACACAATGTCATCCCCACCTGAGCTGTACTGATATTCAGAATTTTAGTAAAATTATGATTAAGCCCGAAACCAGGTTGTTGTGAAAATAATGCATTTAAAAATTAAAAAATTAAAACGCTACCTAAATTCTTAACTTTGCACCTTTGATGTTGTAGAATCATCTTGCATCTGTAGAAACCAACATACAGGTTTTTGACCTTGTCAAAAATCAAATCATACACAAAGAAATGAAGTGAATTTTACCATTCAACCTATGTACAGGATTCTGATTGACAGAGGAATACAGAAAAAACACAGAAAAGGCAGACCTGTGCTACTTGCAATAGTCTTCTATGCAGCTCAAAGCACAAAGTTTCAGGTACCCTTAAAAGGTCAGTAGCATTTAAAGCTATAAATTACATCTGCTAATGCTGATATAGCCTATAGAACTTTGAGAAAGAACTCCTCCTGGAGTTAAGCCAAGAAGGGCTTTTGCCTGTACTACACAATTCACACCAAATTTAGTACTTCCCATTTTAGAATTCTTGGGGAAAAAAAAGCTTTTTTTTTTTTTTTTTTTTTTTTTTTATCTTTCTAGAATCAAGTAAATATTTGCAGGAAGCAACTAATCACCTTGACAACAAGCCATGAAATACTCAACAGAAGAAGAGCAGGTAGAAAAAAATGCCACTTCTTCAACAACTAGAAAAGCATGAATGAGTGGGCTGATTTGTTCTGCCCATTTAAAATACATGACCTTGTTAATTCAAGTGTCAACTTTACCCAAGTTATTTAAAAAGAGACCAGAGCCATCTTTTTTTTTTTTTTTTTTGAGTGTTTAAAGGAACCAGGACAATTATAATATGTTAATGGAACCAGCTGTCTAGGCTCACTTAAAAGAATGCACTAAATCAAGAGGGATTTCTAGTAAAAACCACCATGTACCTTACTATCCAATTGTTCAGAATTCAGGAGTCAGACTTCCTTCATTTAGTGCCATAACCCTTATCAGAACAATACACAACAGAAAGAAGCAAGCCAAATAGCACCAAGTGATTTGATGAAGGACCCTGTAAACTTGGTATTAAGCCACAGTTATTATTAGATATAAAAAAAAAGACTACACAATAATGGCATAACATTATCCATTTTAGTCTTACTAAGGACCTGTCTTAAAGAAGAAATTTCCATTGCAGACTAATACACACGAACTCATCAACCTGAAATGAAATGTTATCAGGTTTTTTTTCTAGTCTAACTGAACCGTTGCAAGAACGGAGAAATCAAAATTTTATTGTGGTATGATGATATGACAGAACAGTTTATTGATAAATAATAAGGTAGCTGAATATTTAAATCATCAAAGAGGATAAAGGACATATCTACATCTGCAAGTCCAATGTGGAAAATCAGCACCTATATCTGAGTATGACAGAGAGGACAGATAGAGCAGATATATAGATATATTTATACATTTTTATATCTATATATATATAGTCACTATGATTTCATAATGCCAAATCTTGGAATATTCACATATGAGAAAAAATAGTAATTATAGTAAATGAACCCAAGAGATTTTATATATTTTATGAAGTCAGCAGCTCATACAGCAGTTTGTTCAGGAGTGGATCTGCACTTACTTGGCGCGTTCACCACACCAGACACAACTTCTCTAGACTTTTTTAATCTGTCATTAAATGACAGGATAGCAGAGATTTATTTTTTTCTTAGAGCATGAAGGCTCTTGTAAATGTAGGTACAATTGCACCAGGAAAGACCCAAAATCTAGGATCCTGCCTTCAAGTATAGTCAGCAATGAATGTCTAGCCAGGTCTTAAACTCAGGGCAAACATGGACTGGTACTTCTCTGGCATACTTAAATCTACATTTGCATTTCAGTTTCTCTACATGTGAACACCAAGTGTTAACCTGATACAAACTAACACTAAAATATGCAAAATATACACCAAAACAAAAAAAATTACAAATACTCTTTAAAAATTATTTCCAAACTTTCCCACCCGATATTTTATTATCCAGATTAAGGGTTTAAATCTCTGAAGCTTTCAGTAGCTTGTAACAAAACAAGCCATTTTTCACCAGATTCTGTGCTGAGTGAGAAGGTCCAGCTCTTACAGCTGCCTCTATGAGATGTATTTTTATGAGGTGCATTACATTCTAATTCTCTGCTTGGAATAAAGCATGACTATATTGGATCTTTTGGCTTATTTGCTCCTGCAAAGAACTGCAGGAATAACGAAGTTAAGGAGACTGCAAAGTGTTTGAAAGTCACAGTAATTGCTAGAGTCCTTTTCTCTGAGGAGAGGTGATTTCACAGGTGATTTCACTAATTGAGAAAATATTCCTAAGTCCACATTTAAACTAAGGGACTAAAAGTGTTTCACAGGCCTTTTGCCTACCTGATGGCCATAACCTGATCCTCACTGAGGCAAGATCCAAGTGCCCAATACCACCCCTATCTTCCTCTGCTGGAATTCTGGTTGTATTCTGGCAGAAGACTACTCCAATGCTTTCTAGAACAAGCAAGAGGGTCAATGTGATAGGCTCCCACAGAGCCTTTTTTAGGAGGACTGCAGGCCTAGCAAAGCTCTCAGCAGAGCAAAGGAGGATGAGAAAAACATTGACATCGGATTGCTGCCCTATTGCTTCGCTGTAATTGTAGAGGAAAGAAGTTGTGTGTATCACTCTAGCTAAACAGAATAAGAAAGAGGTTGCAAAGCAAACAAAATTTGTCTCAGGGTCACAACTGCATCTCTGGGGATACTTGTCTAAATGTCTGTACTGAAATTAAAACCAGCTTTTTATGTCATTTGTCAAGAAGGCCCCCCAAAAAGCACTGCACACTTGACCATGTCTAAGAAGTAGTGTCAAGGTCAGAGAAGCACTGCAAAGAACATGACAGCACATTCAGGCACAAATGTAGAAATAAACTGAGTTATGGAGGAATCAGCAAACTCCAGAAGAATGAAAGCTCAATGAGCTCATTGCTCATTTCCATTGAACAGGCAAATAGAAAAAAAGCAGCAGAATTAAAAGCAGAGAGGATTAACAAGAGACTGTACCTTCACAGACTGGGCAGCACTCTCCTTCTGGCACATAGTACCTGTCACAGTGTAGCTCACCACACTGGGCAGAGAAACAAATGGAGACTCCCCCTTGGCACCGACAAAATCGACAAGCATCCATCCGAAACATGTCTCCATCATAATACTCCATGCTGTTAAATATGCAGGTTGGCTTCACTTCTGAAAGAAGAAAAAGAAAAAAAGTGTTTTGCAGATATTGTTAAACAGGAAATAGTTAAGCTTATGGTGCTACTGACAAAAACAGATATAAAAGAGACAGCTGATTTTTCTTTCATTTTGTAAACTCAAATACAATTCCATTTTAAGAACATGGTATATTTTATTTTCTGTTCAACAATGGATGAAAATGAAATGCTGTTCAAAATAACCTTCAGAGCATCTGTCTACAATTATAAATCTCAGTTAAGAAAAATTAAATCCTGGAAAAAGGCTGCAATGCTGGTACTTCTTTGTAGGTGCTAAATATTTTTCATCCTCAATGAACCTGAAGCTACTTCAAATTTTAGCACATGAAAAAATATGCCCTTCTGTTTTAAGAAGTCAGTTTCTGATGTTAAGTGTAATCCTCCTCTCTGTAGCACTTGGTACTCAGGTGGATAAATTGCACTAAAGCTGTCCAATTGATAGTTTAAAAAACCAACCAATCAAAACCCAAACATTTTGTGACTTTATGATCTGTTAGGCAGAACTGAACACTTATTTTTTTCAGGCAACCTGGAGCTGTAATAGCCAGCTCACAACCAAACTTCTCACAAAAAAAAATCCCAACCCTCAATTGTAATAATAGTTACATGATCACTTTAGCATTTCAAAAACATAAGGTCAGTAGTTCTTGTATGCCTCCATCTACAGCAGAGCCTTGACAAAAAATTAAAGCCAAACTTTGTGGGAAACTAAGAGTTTCTCAAAATTTTTAAGTGTTTTGGGTAAAACATTGCTCATTTACTTTGTTAACATTCAAAAAAAGGAAAAAGATGCTAATTAAACCAATGAAACAGTCTGCAGATGTAATCAGCTTTTTCTCATCATTATTACTATTTTATACCAAAGACATTTGGTTCCAGATTATGGAAAAATCTACACAGCACGTATACATCACAAGGTCTTCACAGAGGTTTTGACCTTGCAGTTACCCCACATTTATGAACCCTCCTCCATCACCTATTTTACAGATACTGTTAAACAGGAAATAGTTTATGTTGCTATTAACAAAAACAGATGTAAAAGACACAGTTGATTTTTCTTTCATTTTGCCCGTTTCATTTCATTTTCAAAGCCCACTCAGTTCAACCAGCCAACTGATCCCCCCACTTCCACAACACTGTGCAGCTCCATGGCTTAGAGCTGAATCACTGTGACTCAAGACACTAGGAAAAACACTCCAAATTTATGTTCAACTATAGTACTCCACATTAGTCATTAGGAAATCATGACTTCACACTATCATCATTATATTACTCAATTACTTAAGCCCCATCCCTCCTCTCCACTTCAGAATAAAATTTTGGCCTCCTATGACACTAGCCCAAAATTTGTGAAAGCAGCCACCCAAAGTACAGCAGTATGTAGTCCACCATGCTCTTCCTTTCAGAAGCTGTAAATCTAGCAGTCTGAAAAAACATAGGTTCTGCAAACAGGAAGCTATTTATTTCAGCAATAACATCAAATACCGTAGGTAAACCCACCATGTTTCATTGCATTTGAAGCAAACAGCAAAGAAAAGGGACAATTGTCCATGTTTCTGATTTCTGTAGAACAGATGGTAAAGACTATTTACTTATATATGTAATGCCTAGTCACCTAGAGTTGAAAACTGTGACCACTTTATGGTCAGGTGATTTTTCTTTTGCTTCATGATCAATCTCACATGGGAGATGAAATATATTTAAGTGAAAAATCAGCATTTTCAGATTCCTTTCAATCCACCACAGTTTCGTGAACTTCTGGGAGCTAAAAACTGAGTTTTTCTTGACAATGACACAGTTTTTCTTTAAAACTCTAAAGCATTTCAAGGACTTCTTTCAACATATATTGTGCTCCAGCCTTGAGTTATTTGAAATGATTGTAAAGCACTAGAGTTGAAACTTGGAAGTATCCAGAGCAATGTTTGATTTTTACATGCCTGTTCTGTCTTCAAGGCATAATGTAGAAAGCAGCATAAAAAATAAAAGCAAGAGGAGGAAATACCACTGTGTCCAGGAAAACAGCTATGACCTCATTAGAAAGCAATTCACATAAACAAACACTTGAGAAATATTTCAAGTTTATGCAGCTCAAGCTGTTAGTTTAAAAACCTTCTCAAAAAGGAAAAGTGCCAACACAAAAGGCCTTTAATCCATTTGCTTCTGGCTTCACTGTTTTGACTGCAGCTTTCCAGATTTTTACTGATTCCCCCATACCTGAAGAGTAGAGATGAATTCCTGCCTCATCAGAAGTAGAAACATCATCTCCCATTAATTATTGTTATTTTTAAATGTCCAAACAAGACTATGCAAGTAACTGAAAATCCTGTAGGGAAACAGCATGTTTTATTCCTACAATGCAAACCACTGTAGAATTTCACTACGTGTGTATTTTTAACATCCTCTCTTATGGTAAGTGTATATATCCAGACTAACTATAGACCTAAGCCCATGCATCCAGCTACAAGACAAGGATTACTTTTGTTTGAACCATCTGTAAGACTCCAGTCTTGGGACTGAGTCAAGGCAAAACAAGCACTAAAATGAAGAACTCTAGCTTTAGATACTCCAGGTGGAAGCCTGAGTGAGTAACACACAGTGAAATAATAATAATGTGTTTCTTCCACCACAATATGCTGAAAGATCTTCCAATTCCCATTTTTTTCTTGTTGTTTTTTTTAAAGTGCCAATTTTATTGCCTTATTGATGTAAGTATGACAGGCACCAGGGGATAAAAGAACATAAAGGTAACATTAAATAAATGCATCTTTTCCTTAATTCATTAATTCATTGTTCTGCCAAAAAAGAGAAGACTGCTGGTAGGACTCCTCAAGCTTCAGTGTGTCACAAAGGAATTCAAACTGCCAAAACCTCATAGCACAAAGCAGTTAAATATATCTGAGACTCCAAATCCTGTTTGTGATGCAGACTACCACAACAAAGCAATGGGCATGAGACACAGGCCATGGCTTAGTGAGCATGAATTCAATGTCTGCTAGCTCTCAGATAACCCAGTAATACCAGATCGATCCAGCCCAAGCACTGACACACAGCTGCCCATCTGAGAAAGAAGCCAGGACAGAGGGGATGTTCTCCAGAAAGATGCAGGGTTTTTTCTGGCAGTGGAAGAACAAATGACATCTCTGCTTCTATATAAAGTCAAGCATGACTACAATTGACTTGATTTGCCATTAAAGTTCCTGCCACAGAGTTAAAAGAAAAATAGTTCTGACACAAATGTAGCTCTGCATGGCCGCAGCCTTTTTGTTCTGGGAGTGAGAGCCCAAAAAGGTGGCACGAAACCCCACAGCCTCACACTACATAAACAGTGATAATTTCTCAAACCTTTATCACCAATCTGAACAGCAAAGGGACACAATCTGTTTTATTAAATTATTTTTCAATGGTACTTTACCTCCTGCATGTAAATCTAATGAAATACATATTAGTTCTATGGGCTGAACTACTCAAAAGTAAAAATTCTGTTACTGAGATTTCTGTAGTTTCCTAATACTTATGATTTTCTTTAATTCAAGTCCTGGAACAGCTCAGAAACACATGCAAGTGTGGCAAACCATCCCTTGCAAGGCAGCAGTTCTGCACGGTCACACCAAGCACATGAGATGCCTCAGGGCATCAGCCTCTGTCGGCAAGTTTGGGCATTTTCTTCTGTAGTATCAGAAATTCCAGCTCTCCCAAACCGGAAGCCAGATTCAAAACAATTTTCTGTTGTTCCAAGGATTAAAAGATTCATGATTCCAGGACTTGAAATGTTCCTTCAGCATAAAGAAGTATTTGTACCAGAGCCCTGGAAAGAACTTGGGTAAGTGCTGTGAACTTTCTATTAAATGAAAGGGAAGGAAACAGAAAAATTTGAATCCTGTGTCTGTATAAACAAAATACAGAAAAGATTTCCATTTTTCCAAAGCTGAGCTGATGGAGTTTAAAAAAGATAAGGTTACGTGTCATAGGAATTGGTCCATAATAATGTTATAATGCCACTGTATGCTGTTGCTGCCTTGCCAGCATATAAAAACAAGCTAGGTAGAAAAAACTTTGGATTCTTGCCCTTCAGGTTGTGCTGCTTGTTTTTCCTAAGCAGCATATTCCTTACTACTGCAGTATATTATATTGCAGCATATTCCCTATTAACACAATTACAGAACTGTTCTGAAAGTCCTTTGGTTGTGCATATTCTAAAAAGGTCATCCAGAAACAGAGAAACCAGAATTAAAACTGAAACTATTATTTGTAAATGAATGCATTTATTTATACAATTACTTAAAAATATTTTCTCAGCTTAAAGGAATGAAATACTATTTTGTGGCAACTACAGTCTGTAAAAGAAATTAAAAGATACTTGGGATGCTGAGAAAACACAAATTCAGCTCTCCCTGATACATCCCTGCCTTAATATTTTCTTTAAAACCACCAGTAATGGAATTCAACCTACCTATTAAACAACTCCACAGTTTGATCGACTGTAACACAGCAAAAATCATGGAAGGGGTAATTCAGGTTAGACAGAAACAACAAACAAATGGAAAGGAAGCGTCCCCTAAGTTTCATTACATTTCTCATCTTTGAGGTCTCATGTTCTACATTTTTTTTTCTATCCTCCAGTACACAAATTTCTTGCTAAGAGGAGTCATCCTCAGGACACCTCAGGGTGTCCCTGCCTACATCCTCTCTTACAAATAAAATGTATGCCTTTCTTTCAATTTTAATTTTTCTCCATCAAGTCATGTGTTTTAGTGTTTGATTGGTTCTGTGATTTTCTACAAGGCTATCCCTCTTCTTTCTCTTAACTCCTTCTAGAAAATTAAGTGCTGCATTTTAACATCCTGCAGTGCTACTACTGGAAAATACCAGGAGAACACAGGAGGAGCTGGGGCCACAGAGGGTGGTGGCTATGCTCTAAAACAGTGACAGATTTTCTTGATGAATTTGCCAAACAATCCTTGGAAGCAAGACATGTTCTTCATAACAGAGGAATGTGTTTAAATCCCAGTGGTCTCTGTCAGTCCACCACAGGAGAAAATACATGTTGTGATCAGGTTAGCCATAGGCATGTCAATAGGGCACAGACATCTGAAACAGCACCACTATTGGGCACTGGCACAGCCCATCAAGCATTGCCAGGACACTTGTGAGAAGCCTCCAGTGCTTGAGAGAAGTTAAAATTGCAGGGGGAGGAAAAAAAAAAATCTCCAAACCTGTAACACAGGGCATGGTCTGGCATTCTAACAGGTCTAGCCATGTCTTCCATGTTTTGAGAAAAATACTGAATTCTAACCTTGTCCTTTAAAGTATTGGCAACTTCATCCAAGTTTAAAACTCCAGCAGTATTTGAGCCAGAATATTACTGAAGATATTAGTCTACCAAGACAATTCACTTTGGCAAAAAACCATTACTATTTCACCAAAGTAAACACTAGAAGTATATACTTAATTTTTTAATTATTTTTTTTTTACTTTAAACCCAGAACTGCACCATTTGACATCTAATATTTTTTGTATATGCCATATCATTTCACAGAATCTATACAGCATCTTGTGTTTCATTAACCAACAATAAATAAATGAAATAGACTTTCTCCTTTTTATTTTAAAAAATAAATTTGTTTTTAAAACTCAGACTCTACTTCCCATTGAAAAACCCTCCTGCTCCTAGTGAACGACTCAAGGGTTTTGAGTCTGGTTTCACACCCAGCTGTGGTCCTGACATTCTCTACCCTGTCTCTTTTATCTATTTATCTACAGACTACTTTTCACCAGGAATTTTGGGTTGCCTGGCCTTCAGTTTTCTTTGTTTTCCCTTTCCCTCTTGTTTTAAAGGTAACTGGTAATGACTTGCACTGTTTCACACACTTTTCCCAATTTGACTACGGCAAGTATAATACAGGTTCAGAGGATCTAAAACATTTGACTTGGTTTGGCAGACTCGCCTTTTTCATTATACTAGACCAAATTCCCATCCAGCTGTGATTAGCCATGATTCTCAAATACCTTTCAGATGTTCTGACTGAACTAAAAACAATAAACCTCAAAACCAAACCTCAGCCCACAACAACTAAATCTCTCTACCTTTTTGGTATCAGATTGTCCTCCTTTAATGTTAACCTTACTACGTACCAAACAATTTGTTATCTTTTTCATCTCACAAGATGCATTTTGCATTTAATTTTTTAAGCAGCTGCCTATTTGAAGTCCACCATCAAAATCTGTGGTTTTGGATGGCCAAAGAAAAATATGCAGTACTGCTCAATTAGTATTAGGACTGTTTAGTTCTCTGCTCCAAGACAGACTATTACCTTGCTCAAATCCTTATTTCTTTAGAGCACACACAAAGTAAGTTTAATGAAAGTGCAATAATGACTGCCAAAATTAATGTAATAAAATGGTAGATGGTGTTTCTGAGGTACTTCACTTGGACTTAATTCCTCCCTCTAAGGTGAATATTTTCCTTGCTGACCCTATATTCCCCATCAATTCCTTTCAGTACTCATGGATTCTCTCCTTAGAAACAGGCCATTGTTACTTCCTTTTAGAAATAATGGAATTACCTTTATCCTTTTCTGCACCATGATATTAATAATGCAATTGCTGTGAGGAGCAAGTGCACCAACAGGTGACAAGAAGTGTGATTAAAGAGGATTTTTAATCTCTTCTCTAATGCAGTACCACTGTATAGAGATGCAAGTGTGAAAATAGCCAGAAGGCACAGAGTAAAAAGAAATGCCTCCTTTAGTTTCTCATTTGAGGAGATAAACTTTAGTCAGTTTATCTTCTCAAATAAGAAAAAAAAATTCACAGAAACAGTTATAAAACACTGATTACGAGTCACATCAAGTGGTCTTACTTATGTAGGAGATCACTTCTGTACCACCATGGAATCATCAATACAGCCTAAACCAGCAGAATAGAAATGGTCAAAGTCTCAAGTCCTGGGGAAGGTGTGATTTGATCTTCCCAGGACCAATGCCAGTTATTTTCATGCATCCATCATCCATCCAGTAGTCCCACTTTCAATGGATAGGGCAATGAAAGTCCACACCTCAACTCCCAGGGAAAATGGATTGGGACTCCACAGCCATCCTTGGCAGAGCTGGACTCTAAAATCACAGCTCACACACGGCCATTGCAGAAAGCAGCATGGTCCCCTTGACCTTGAACCATGCTGACACATTGATGAGGACCACTCAAACACGTAATGCATCGTATTTCACAAACCAATCAACAATATATTTTGAAGTAGCCGTTGTTTTCAAGGAAACTTACTGAGAAGTGAAAGCTCTGACTGACAGAAGGCAGCAGCTGCAGGATGCCTGGTAATTGCTCTCTCAAATTTCTAAGGCCCAGCTCACAGTCAGTATGTGCTTTAAGTGCAACTTACATTCAAGGGATCTATGCATCAATACCTAATTAGAGAACAGGCAAGTTTGGATACTCACTCTTGTTTCCAAGCGCTTGAACTCTTGCTGCACATGCAGCTTTTAATCTCTTTAGACTCACTTGTTGATGCTTGTAATTGAATGCAGAATCAATTTTCTTTCCTTACAAGCTCCCCATGAGTAAAAGCAGAACACCAGGATTAGCAGACAGAAGTCCTGGTAAATAATATATTTTGTATGGATCAGAAGAAACTAGCTTCTGTAAAATACAGGAGTTTTTGGAAGACTACATATCTTGGGAATCTCTCACTCAATTCTCCCCAAATAAGTATCACATACTATCTAGTATTCTCTAGATGAAAAGCAGTTTTCAGGTAAGTGCAAGTGGGGAAACTTCATGGCGTAGTCTGCCTTTATACAAAAGCAATACTGACTCTCACTTCCCCTGAAACAGGGCAGTAGAACCACAGAACAGACAAAACCTCTTTGTTCAGTTTCATACAGTAAGATGAAATTATTTGCTATAGAGTTCCCATGTTGCCTTATTTCCTTTATATCGACTTCACACTTCTCTGAAATGAGTACATTTGAGTATGGATGTAGTCTTCTCTTCCCTGAAAACTTTACTACTGAACAGCACTGTGCAAATCTCTGATTCCCATATGCAATAAGCAGTGATGTATTCAGTTGGCATTCAGTTATACCTCTAGTGACACTATTTTATGGCAGCCAGAGATTTAAATTTAGAAATTCATACTTCTGTCTGCTTCAGGCTAGAATTGTGTTACATGCACGAAGTAGGGCTTGCACTGATGGTCATCAAGAATATAAGATTAGGAAAAACAGCCAGCCAGCCATCTAAGCACAGATGACTGACAAAATCATATCACTACTGCATTTTAAATCACTGCCAATAGTTCCATAGAGTTGCAAGGTTTGAGTTAAAAATTAAACAGTAAAGACCTTTCTCCTGACAAGGAAAAAGAAGCATAAAGAAATAACATGTTTCAGCCATCATTGTTGTCTGAGCTGTCATTTTGACATCCAAGGACCAGGCAGGGTATACTCAGGGATGGCTCATATACTCATCCTAGATAAATCATGACAAAGGAACTTGATCGTGTCAAAAGAGAACTTTGGATTCCTTCCTACCACCATTTAACAACACAGAATGATTTTCCTTACAAAGATGCTTCCCTTCAAAATGAAGGAATCAATGCATGCCTTAAAATTGACCTTCTCAATTGACTGACCTTTGGAACAAGAATCACATTCTAATGACAGCAAGCATTAACTGTATTAGTGAAAACTTTTAAATATAGCAGTGCTCTAAAAAGCACAACTTTATGTCTCTAGTTGTGTAACAGTTTTATGTGAATACTCTGATATCTGCATACATTCATGATGTTTAAAATATCACACAGAACTATTGTAATCTATCTGCAATATAGTTTTTTTTTCTTCTCACCAATAAGAAAGTTGTTCTCAGGACTTTATAAATTTTTTTTGGTATTAAAAAATCCCCAAAAAAGTTTGACATATGCAAAGATTGGACAGTTACAGACAATAGCTACTTAACAAAAAGCTCCAATTAAATGAAAGGATCATTTTCCAAGCAGGAATAAATGTTATTTCGGTGATTTATAATGTCTATATAATTATAGAATAAACTATGAGAAGCAGCAGATTGCATATGATGTAAAACATACGGACACACCCAATACAAATCTGAAGCAGGAAAATAAAGACCAGAGTATTGACTTACTGTTGTATTTATGATCAAATAACACCACCATTACAATCTGCAAAAGAAGTAATTACTGCAGAAGCTTATTTTGCCACAGATTAATATGCTTTTCTTAGAAAGACCAACCAAAAGCTAGTCTGAGACAGTGTGTATCAGGAACAAAGATAACCACACAAAATCTATATATATATATATATATATTGTAGACCTCCTACATCACTTTTACATTAAATCCAGGAAAAACACATGCAAAAGAATAACTGATCTGTCCCCAAACTGTTGACAAACAACAAAGAGAACATACTGTAGAGTCTCTCCATGACATGTATTTTGCATCCATTATTAACTATCCCCTCAACATTGGCCACTGTTATTCTACAGCTACAGCAGATCTCACACAGTAAAGCCAGCCTACGCATACTGTGAACATGCAATTCTGCATCTATCACATTAGCACAAAATTGCAATAAATACTGCAGAAGTCCAGCCTGTTTTAACACTCTGACCATAATTAGGGTTACCGAAATATAAAAATTGGATTTTTATGCAGTCTACATACAGTAATTTGTAATGGATACCCTTATTTTAGGGTAATGATGATCAGTATTCTTCCTGACTGCTCCCTCCCCACCTCTGGCCAAAGGAATTATTTAATTATTTTAATAACTTAGTTCAATAGATATTACAATAGCAGGAAAACAATACTAATGTGAGTATGCACATTTCTTTTTTATTCCATCCTCTTGCTTGTTTTCAGAGGTTTTCAAACACAGAAGTAACTAACAAAACTTGTTGGTAATGCTGATTATACAACTTCCCCACTTACCATCTATAAACTCATTAAATTGCATTTGATTAAAACACATGCTTTAAAAAGGCATCTAATCCTAATTGGAAAGGACGAAGATAAGGAATTCAGCATCCTCCCAGGAGTTTGTGCCAACAGCTAGCCACCCTCACTACTGAGAACAGCTTGTCCCAGATCTTACAGATTTGAATCTCCTTGCTTTGAAGGCATTTTTTTTAATGAAGCAAAGAAATTGATCTAAGCCTATCACTGCAAGATATTTTCTCCATCTGTTACTGATATCAATTGTATTTCCTCTGCACTTGTTAGTATTTCAAAATACTGCAAAAAAAAAAAAAAACCCAGAACTGAATATTGAATTCAACTATCAGTTTCACTGAGAACCTTCCCCCCTCCTCTTCATCTTAAACTGACAAAAGTAATGGTAGGGATTTATTGCACACATACACACACATGTACCAGTTTGTCATTGCATTAAACATGAATCTAGAAGTTCTTGTCAGAATTAGTTTTCTATGAATTTAGAGCTTGCAGAGGGCTTATTTGTAGTAGTTGTCCCAGAAAAAAAAAACTCCTAAACACGGTAAAATACATTTGAAAAAACCCTGAATTATAAAGCAATGCAGATTATGTTCTATGACTATTCTGTCTTCTCTACCAATGATACGCCACAAAATACAAATGTCCCACACTCATGAGTAGTTTCACAATTGCTCACAGATTGTTATTAAAAATATTGATCATCTTCAGGTTTGTAATTATTTCTTCTTTCTATAATGGAGCATCATTAATAACTGCACCTGAAGGTTTGCTTGGAGCACTTTAAAATCATGTCATACAGCATTAGTTTCTAAAATGTGATGGTAGCACTAAGTAACATAATGACAAATGTGATTTTCTAAAAAAAGTAATTCACTTTTCTGACCAGTTTTCTCAGGATTATTTTCCTTTTTTTAAAGAGGAACTTATTGAAGATAATTTTGATACTGACTGGGGATATATTAAAAATTATTTTTAAGGACATATATAAGACAAACCTAAAAATCTTAATTTTTTTCCAAGCCGCCCTTTCTGCTTCCCTCTGTAGCACCACCTCCCCTTCAAAAACTCCTATTTCTTCTTCCAATTTACTCTGTATTCATAGGCTATTAAAGTACAGGAAAGCCTGAGAGGTAAAAAGGTATGTTGATCCAAAAGCAGCTTGGATCTTTGGAGTGGGCTACACTGCACAATAAGGCGGTGATGCTCAGGGCAAAAGTGCTAAAGACAGTCCAAATTCACTGTTACCAATGAAAAATTAACCTGACTTCTACTTGGAAATAGGACATGAAGATGTCACCAAAAAAAGTGGGAAACTTAAACAGCTCCATCTCACACCTGCTACACTATATAGATTGCAACATTTTAGTCAGCAGTATTTAAAAATAACATGCAGGTTGCAGAGAAGCAATTAGCACGGTGGTTTGTACCTTTGAGACAGCCTATTGGAAATTGGCTCTCTATTTCTTGCTCAAACTACCAAAGTAAATCCTGAATTAAACATTGCATTGAGGTGTCTCACACAGGTAAAACAGATTCAGAAATGATACTTTATCAGAATGAAACAAATATGAAAAAAGATGAGTATTACTTCAGTGTACATAAACAAAAAGTAGATAAGTTGCATTCATATCATCTTACCCAAACAGTGAAAGAATTACTCTAAAAGCTAATGAATCTGTGACTCTTCATGACAGAAATTCTTTTATTCCTATGGGAAAACTTAATTTTTATATATAATATCCCATTATATATACTATTATTTTCAATCAGCATTTGTGTATTTCAAATATTGATATGTGTAAATAACACAGACCTTCTCCTGGAGAAATCTCTCTCTCTCTCTCCTTTTTCAATAACAATTGCAAAATAAAGGCTGCTTCAAACATTTGATACACATAACACTAAACAAGATCAAATATTGCTGGATAAATGTTAATTAGTAAATACTGCAACAGTTTGTAATCTTTAATGGTCAGAAATTATTATGCAATCCTTCAAGAGTATTTTCCCCCTTACCAATAGTAAAATGCCATTTCTGCACAATTCACCACATACACAGCATTTACACATATACATAGCATATATATACAGCTCTATATACAGAACAGTCCTTAGATAAGAGTCACTCACATGAAAAATTTAAGGTTTTTAACTATTTTCTTAACATTTAGATTGAGAAGCAAAGAATGATAACAAATATATTCCTACACTGTCTTATAATTTCTAAAAATTGTACAAGTGTGTTAAAAATTACTTTGAATTTGATTCTTAAAGCAAACCCCATAGTCTAAACAGCATGCCTTCACTTAAGAGTGCTGCCACAAGCAGCTGTGATGTTAACAAAAATTTCACTTCTAGAAGGCCTCTAGTGTTTGCTACTGGCAAAAGACTATATTAAAGACATGCAGTGAGGGAGTCTTGCTAAAACTGTAATTCCCTGAGTCAGAGAGAAAAGTGCTTCAGAAAATAAAGCAGCGTGACAACTTCAAAATTACAGCTTCCCACATCAGTCTCTTCACCTAAACTTCCACTTCCTTCTTACTGAATGAAATTCAAGAACATTTATTCTCTTAGATCTTGACAACATAATAAGAAAAAAACCAAATTCCCAGCATCCCCCAGAGAGACAAAACCCCCTCCTGCTGAGGTGCTAGGGCAAGTTTCACATACCATTGACACATTCAAAGACATCGCAGCACTTGCCGGGCGTCCCGTCTCCACGCGAGACGATCTGGGGCACGGAGCCCGCCTCGCACATGGGGAAACCACAGAGACCAGTGAGACACTCGCATCTGAAACCAAAGAACAGCAAGGAAACACCTGTAAATAAAGGAAGCCATGTACAAGGTGAAGGAATAAGCAAGAGAAAAATAAAGTCAGAGCACAAGGTAGAGCTTTGGCATGTTCATGTCTTAGAATCATCTTTTATTAACTCAACAACCAAGATATTTTATCAACCTGAAGGGTTCTTTTTAACTATCCAAACTCTGTTGGCTATCAAGCAAACAAAAAGGTGGCAGTGTGCAACACCAATGGCGGTCTTCTGCTCTGTGTAAAACTTTGAAAACTGTAATAACTGTGTTCTCCAGACTTGCAAAATAAGGCTTCTCCTCCAATTCTGTCTTGAATTACCAAAACTGATGAAACGCTAATAACAGAAATTGCATTCACTCATCAGAAGGGTGTTCTCTCATTAAGAAACCAAATTATATCCAGCGTAATCTTGGGAAAAATTAAAGAGAAAGGAAGACTGGAATCATTAAATCTAAGCTGAAGGAAAATAATTGGAAGTTCTCTTTTGGTGTTGATGGTGGTGCAGTTTGCAGAAGGTGAAACCAATTACATGTGACGCCAAATAATGTGGGAAGCTAGGTATATTAAACACTGTGGTTAGTTTTGGATCATTCTAAAAGGACTGCTTTCTCCATGTAAGTAGTATTTATCTGCTTGTTTAAGAAAACAGCCTAATGAACTGGGAGATATAAAATGTAGAGAAACAATAGTCAAGTTTGCTTCCAGATTCTTTGCTTTATGATTAACATAACAGTTTAAAAGTCAAACACTTAAGAATTTTGATAAGTTGACATTTAACAGAGTTCTTGCCCTGAACAATGAGCACATTTTAGGGATAAGCAGCAATGATTCCGGCTTATATAATTATGCTTAAGATTCCTGCTTAAGAAATAGAAGATCCTGCAATTATGAGTTAAAGAACTAAAAACTCTACTTGTTAATAAACATTTCAAATATTTTAAGTATCCCAAGTATCCCAATATTTTAAGTAACCCCCACATTAAACAACAAGAAGTGGCATCAACCCTTACTGCATTTCTTACTCTTTATGCTGAAAAAGCAAGAAGTTTGGTTCTTCTGCGCCATGCATGTCTCCTTAACTGCCCAACAGCCATTTCATCTCAGATCACCATCCAATGAATGAGGAAGAACCACCTCTCAACAGAGAGGTTTTTAATATCTTTCCCTATAACCTCATCAGTGTTAGATAAAATTGTTATGTTCTCCAGTGTAAGGTAGTACTCAAAATGAAATTTGCAAGAAATACAAGTTAAGTCAAGGAATCTCACAGAACCTTTATTAAACTATTTGAAAAGGATTTTTTAAATACTGCTTTACAGAAGCATGTTACTGTAAAGAGATAAAGTCAGTTTCACAAATAATGCTAAATACATCAAGATAACTTTATGTGCACATATATGCTACAGTATAGCAACAGCTTTAAAGCAGGCACTTGAAGGTTTGGTGTTCTTTTTCTTTTTGTTGGTTTGCTTGGTTTTTTTGTGTTTTTTTTTTTTTTTTTTTGTTTGGTTGTTTTTTTGTTTGTTTTTTAATAATACTATGCTTCCCATGAGAGTAAAGGACAATGGAGTAAACAAAAAAGTAAGAGTACAAAAATCAAAGTTTTATTTATCACATCTTTGCTTGTGACATTTTCTTCTCAACTTACTTGTAAATACAAAGACAGAGGGAACCTAATTATTTTCTTTACCATGTGTTGTTTGCCATCAGAGATGTAGAAGGAAGAAAAGGCATTCTGGCTTCTACTCATGTGATCAAAAAATCCAAAGGATTTGTGACAGCAGTTTCCCTTTAAGATTACTGTAAATATTTTTACAGAATTACTAATGTCTCTCACTTTTGCTGTCCCAATAGTACAGGAAGATGGTGGTGGTGGGGGAAGAAGCTCTAGTAATCAATGAAAAAGAAAAATTAGCACTGTCAGGTTCATGGAATTTGTACCTTAACCTAATGTCCTGGTTTTGCATGGGTCGTGGGTAGCTCCCATGCAAAACCAGGACATTCCACATAGCAGACTGTTTTGAAAGATGTTTTTGCTTTCTGAGAAGAATGAAACCCAGAAATAGCTACCTACATGTTACTAATGAGAAAGAAAAAAAAAATCTTTTAAAACATATATGACAGAAAAAAAGTGCAGGCACAATCTGTAAGTGGTATTAAAAGCCCAAAAAAATTTGAAATTTCACTTCAATAGCACGGTATTAAACATCCTGATGAGGATTCTCATTTTCCTCTGGGAAAATAGGTAAATCAAACTTCCTGAAAATTTAGAGAAAATAGAACACATTCAGATAATAGTTGTGGATCTTGATTTTTCAAGTTTCATGAGCTTAAATTACCACACTTAGTTCTACTGCCTTCACAACAAGCTTTCTCAGAAGTATCATCTTTGTTTTTGTCTCATATTCCTTGTAACTCACAGAACTGCAATATTAAATGATTAGATTAATAACTTGTACTTTCCCGCTCATTTTTTCCCAGTCAACTCAAGCTCAAAAAAAACCCAAACAAGAACCAAAATACAAAACTAAACCACAACAAACTATGAATCACCACTTGAAATAACTAAAGATAGGACAATCTTCCATAAAAAGGGATGAAAGAGATATTTAAAAGATTGGTGGGAGCCAACATTCTTTTCTCCAGAAAAGACTCCCTCTGATTTAGAGTAATGAAAGTTTCACATATGCACAGTGCAAGCAAACAAAACCTCAAACACTCCAAAATTTTATAAATTGACCTCCCATTTGGTTAAAACATAATCCATGCATAAGAGAATGTCAAAGTAGAAAATTATCTCAGATGGACTTTAAATAGTCTTCATTCTTTTCAGCCAGCTCTGCTAGGAAAACCTTTGACCATTGTCCAGGCTATTAGCATGGAAAACATTGTTCTGGAGACAGAAGTCTGTCAGAAAGGAACTCTGGTAGCTGAGCATGGCTGTCATGCTGCCAAAACAACATCTGGAAATCTGGAATAAGCGATCCCATTCTCAGCAAGAGAGCAAGATGAGCTTTATAGAACTAGATTTTTGTGAAGTGCCTTTTGGAGCGGAGGGATGGATGGAGCAGCCCAGGTCTGTGCTCTGCCACAGGCAGATATCCACCTGTGTATATCTTACCCTTGGTAATGGAACATTAGGTTTGAGGAAGTTCAGCAGGTCAGTTTGAGTTAAGCCTGTTGACAGTGGCCATGGTCCCTCTCAGGCTGATTTCTCTAAAATTCAGCTGTTCAGACTGCTCAGTAAGGCACCAGGCTGGTCCTGAGCTGCTGCCCCCACAACTGCAGCATCCCCAAGGAAAGCATTCCCAGCAGAAGCTGCTACAAGGAAACCTGCCCCGAGAGAAGCCGGCCCTGTGGGGCACCTTCTCCCTGCACATGGCCTGCAGTGACAGCACTGCAACTTCAGAGGGCATTGTGCCATCCCAGAGTTCCAGCACTAAAGGGAGGGCAATACCTGAGGTACCAGGAAGCTGGCACCCAGTATGTGCCCCTGACACACCTTATTAGCAAAGGCTGCAAGGAAACAAGCCTCTTGGCATATTATTACCATAACAGCACTCAAGTCAAGCCAACAACATGTCCTTTCAACAAGGAAGAACAGTCCTGTACCAGGGTACAACATTACCTTACAAGAGGACCCAGAAGGACATAAGAAGAGTCAAACAGCAAAGTAAGAGCCTTTGTGGCACCTGAAAGGGTGGTGGCATGGCCTGGAAGGAACCAGGAATCCTGAGGAAGAGGTTTGCTATACTAAAATTTTGCAAATATAAAATCAACCTGAATGATAAACAGAATTATCTCCAATTCTTCAGGCTAAAAAAACAAACAAAAAAAACTAAAACACCCCAACCAACACCAAAAAATCACCACCCCAAGAAAAACCCACCCAACAACAGTGATCCTATAAATTTCAAAAACTGAGCAAGGCAAACTTCAGTATATAAAGAAGCAGAAATGAGATAATGTACATAAACCAATGCTTTATAGACTGAGGAAGGTGACTCCTTCAGTAATACAAATGGCCTGATTTTTAAAATAAATTTTTAAAGTTCTTCAGAAGATAAGTAAGTTTAATTTAGTTTATGTTTGAGGTGTGTTGGTGGTGGGGTTGTTTTGGTTTAATTTTTGTTGTTTGGGGTTTTTTTAATAGCTCTTTTCTTTATGTCCCCAAAAGTGCAAAAAGGAAAAGGTAGAAGATAAAAAAAAATTCAAATTGAATACTTGTAAATGACAACTTTTACTTCAAATCCAATTATCTTGGTTCATTTACTTCTGTTATTAAACAGATTTAAAGAGAGAAGGGCTTGCTTAGCCCCAGAAAAGCTGTTTTGATGGTAGGATCAAAAGAGTTCTCCAGGCACAAGGCATAATGGCTATGAAAATAAGAACAGGCACCCTGGAAAAAAAGATTTAGTATCAGTGAATGGGAGGGTTGAAGCAGGGGTGTATTGACAAGAGGGATATTTATTTTGAGGATCAAAACAAAATTAAAGTCTAGAGCATTGAGACTAGAGAAAAGCATTCCTGAAACATACATCACATTCCTGTGGAGATTTTATCACAGACCTTTTTTTTTTGCCCCCTTGCAGCAATCTAGTGCAATTTACATTAACATTATTAACACTTCTATTAGTAGATAAAACTTGCACATATGTGTTAATGATATAAGCACTTAAGGATACAGTGAAATCAGGAATTTTCAGAAGAGCATTATCAAAGCTTGACAGTGGCAAAGGAAAGTTTAACTGCAAGACTCTGGCTACCATCAAGCACATGATATAAGTAATGATACAGCAAAATTAAATATTGACATAACAATCTCATGAAATAATTGAAGAATTATTTCCATGTTATTCACACCTGAATCCACAAGGTGAGTTAAGCAGACAGGACAAAGCCACTGCCTGCACTGCAGGCAAAGCCAAAGCCATTGGGACACCACCATACATGAATTTCAACTAGAATTTTCCTAAGTCAGACAGACTGGAGAGTTTTTGCTCGCAAGTTCAGTATCACTTTTTCATGAATTTTTGGTTTTAAAGATAGTATTCAGAACATCAGTAATGAAAATATTTTTTCATGCAAATCTTTAAATATTTTATTTCAAAGATCAATAATAAACCTCTAAATAGAGATGATAAAAATTGTGGAAGATGCATGTAGCACTTACTATGAGACTGCTAATGCTCAGAAGTTTTACATCACTGCTATATAAACAGACTTATATGGAAGTTCTTCATATTTTAATTTTTCAGGGGGTTTACTTATTGAGAAATTAAAGTTAGTGTGCTCCCAAGCAAGAATTCCTTTTAAAAATCCAGATATTGTTAGAGACACCCAACATAACAGCAAATTTTTCCATGAGTATAGTAAGCTCTACACACAGGGGGCTTTTAAATAGTACAAAAGTCAACTATCTAGCTTTTAATTAAAAGATACCATGAAAGGGAACATTTTTTGTGCATCTTTTGCATATTATTAGCATTAGGAGATAGCAAACAGATGCTAAGCAAGGGAAGTTGTCATAAAAATCAGCATTCACATCAAGTAGATTCCAAAGCTGATCAGGATCTAAAGAGTTCATCTGACTAAAAAACTTCCTTTCATCCTTTGACCAATATAAATCAACTCCTCTGTTTCCCTGAGGGCCGAGACAGAAGAAGAGGATAGACACAAAAGAGCGATGCCAGAGGTGCAGCAGGCATACAACCAGCAACCAAACACACTGACTTTTCAAATGCTCTGATTTTTTTTTAAGTACACAAATATATGTATTGAATTCATCAGCAGAGGAAATAAAATACAACATAAACTAGTTCAAGCCTGTATTTTTCTCACATTTTGCCATAGCAGCAGGTGCTTTTTTCTGTTGATGGAATCTATGGTTTTTACCACTGTGTACCTCAGCTACTCTTCTTTTAGGTTTATCAGCTTCACCCTTCAAATCTAAAAATAAGGTACTAGTTAAGATTTCAGTTTTCTGATACTATGAAAAGCTATTTCTTTTCTTATTCAACTACTGTTTAATGAGGAATTATAAATATTTCATCTTCTTACACAATTAAAAATTAAAAAATAAAACACAATTCCTGAGGACTTCTGGTCAAAAATCACTTACAGATGATAGTTTTATAAATAATTCATAAACTTCCATATTGTTAACTCCAAACTTTCTTACTCCTAAATGACATATTTCTCTACAACTAAGCCATCAGAGATGGCTTTGCCATAAGCAAACAAAAAAACCTGAAAACCAATAAAAAAGGAAAAAACTCCAGAAACCTCTCCAAAATTCATTACTAACTTATTTGACTATTTAATTTCATGACCACTTTCTCCTCTTTGCAAGAAAAAAACCCCAACCCCTAATAATTATTTCATGCTTAGTTTTTCCATGCCATTCATGCTATTAAATACTTTTCTCAAATCCCTGAAGGCAATGCTGTACAAGTTTAGGGAAGGTAAAAAAAAAGGTTTGTGTTGGAAAGGAACCTTTAAAGGTTGTCTAGTCCAGTCCCACCCTGGCAATGATCAGGGACATCTTCAACTGCATCACGTTGCTCAGAGTCCCATTCAACCTGATCTTGAATAAAAACGAAGACCAAAATTTGTTCTAAAATCTAAGTGGTTTTGAGACCAAACCACTCTACTCAATTAATGAGACCCCTTCCATGTAGTAGAAACCATACATGCAAGAACTGCAATGCTTTGCAGAAACCAGACTGAAATTCACCAATGACATTTCCAAGAACAGCAGCGAGAAACCACTTTTCATTTCAAAATGATCCACAACCTTCAGTTCCACTTCTTAGTTATTCAATAATTTGAGAAGGAAGAAAGAAGGAGAATTTGTGGCTGCTGAATTCTGACATGACATTTCCTGCTATTTTCTAGAGGAAACACAACTTCACACTTTTCACATAACCTCTGTAATGTTGATATTATATCTGCTCCAAGTACCATTGGAAACTGCTGGGGAATTCTCATATCTACTTCACTTTTAAAATGCAGGCATCCAAATTATAATTCTATTACATTATTATGTACATGGGTCTCCCTAGACATCTGTGCACTTGTGAGACTGAAGAAAACAGTCAGACATTATTGATTCCTGTGAGACAAACAGAAATTTGCCTGTTCAAGTCAGACATTATTCTCAACTAAATCACTTATTCAATTTCCAAACAAGCTAATGGCTGATTAAGTAGAATAAATGACAGAAAACACAGCAGGAAGTCTCAGGAGAAAGAGGAAAAACAATACTCAGTGTGATCAAGGTACATACTAATTGTTAGGTCAACAAGTGCAAACAAAAATTGAAACAGAGAGACACATCTATCAGCTTATTATAAGCTGAAAGAGTTCAAACACCAGCTTGCTTATAAAGAATGGAAACAAACCAAATTCTATAGACGCTACAACTTCATTCTAATTTCAAGCATAAAACACCACCTAAAAGTAGATGCAATTAGGAGTCACTTTAATTTATCTGGTTTAAAGTCTCACAGTGGATTTTTTTTTCTTTTTTTTTTTTTTTTTGCTCTTGAGAAATGTGCTTCTTCCTTAAGTATCATTGCCTTATTGCCTTTCAGGTTTTCCAATTCAACATTTCCTAGAAGCTGGTGGAAGACCACAGATGTGTATTTTTAACAGATAATACAGGCACAAAACGCTGATCTTATAAAAGATGCAAGCAGGGACTTCTGTATTTACAATGTCTTATAGCTTCTTCTGCAAAAGATTTACAGGCTATTTCTTCTGCAAACATTCTCATGTTTCCTCTCCTTGTCTGAGGTCTCTGACACTCGGGAGTCAGCCATTGGGCTCCAGAAATGCCTTGTGTTTCAAGAGCTTCTGTTCAAGTTTTATATTGAGATGGCTTTAAAGAAACAACCAACCAACATATCATCTTTTCCTCATTTCTGTACTTCAGGAAAGTATGGTTGCTGGCCAAAACAACCCACACGGTGAGGCTCAACGCCAAGGCAGCAATAACTACCATCACACTGAGAACACATGGGAATTCCTGAGGCAGCTGTAGTAGGGAAGAAGGGGGATGCTTGAACTCTGAGTTCAGCAATTCATTACCTCTCCTGGAAGACATCAGGAGAAGACAGACATGAAACATGGGTCACCTAGAAAGGTTACACAACATGCCTATTATCGTTGCATTTTGTGGATATTCCGTAAAGTGAAGTCTGTAAAAGCAGGACTGAATATCTCAGCAGAGCTGAATGAAGCAAAATGGTTTTCCTGGGAAAAATATTCACCATTTCCTAACTTCTGAGGATTTTAAAGACTAGAATAAAAATGCCTAAACACCTCTTTCCAGATATTATGAATCTTCCAAAAGATTATAGTGTTCTATTCACCAACGATTAAACAAAAGCCTACTGCCTGAATGGAACATGGGATGGGTTCAAATGTCATCAATGCAGAGCTTTCTTTCAATATAAACCTGCCTCTTCGACAAGGAGCAGAGTCTCCAACTCAACACCAAGTGTTGCACTGCCACGGTAGTGATGCACTTGAGATGGCAAAGTGGCCTGCTGGAGCTGAAGTGTGGGAGAAACAACCAGAGCAAGTTGGCCAGGATTAGAAACCAGAGTTTCTGAGAAGATGATGACAGAACTGAAGGCATAAAAAAGTTTCTGCAGAGTCCTTAAAACAGACCTTTGACCCAGCTACCCAGGTTACTCAGGAGCCAATCCCTGAATAGAGGTCTCAGGAAGATACAGGTCTTGGATCCATGATTGGTCTTACCAGTTCCAGCTGAACCTTCCTCTAGCAAAAACTGGGATCCACTACCACTTTCTCTTGGATACCAATTCTTGAGGATGAGATGGGTGGAGGAGAAGGAGGGAAATTCTAGATTAAATACAAGGGAGACCTCTGTATCAGCAAAAGTTGCTTAAGAGGGGTTACTAGTACAGGGGAAAATGAGGAAGAAGTTACACTTGCTGCAAAATCATGACTGTCCTCTGAAGAAAGCTGAAGGGATCCAAGTGGTGAATGCTGTATGGAACACCAAAACATTTTAATGAAATGAAGGTGTTCCAAAGACAGGAAGACCTAAGAAAATCTAGACAAATGTGAGACTCACAAGGAATGACATAGAGAAGATCTGAAACAACCAAAAAGCTAAGAGGAATGAACAGAACAGGTGCACAATACCCTTCATACTAAATGGGATAGCGGCAAAGTTAATCAGGGACTCAGAGGCCACCTCTACAGGTTCTGTCAGAATAAAAACATTATTCTGTTTTTACAACTACCTGTGTATGGGTGCTCTCAAATACAATGGAAATCTATTTGACAATAGCTTAAAAGGGGACGTGCAACAGTAAATTTCCCAGTTATGATTCTGGTGGCTGCCACAGATTGAGAGGAAAAAAACTGTGCTGATTTTTGTGTTGCTGGCACTAGGTTGCCTAGACACTGATGTATCATGGAATACACAACACTGGCAAATGCTGTGACAGGTTGCGGACACAATATATGATACAATAACAACATGTCCAAGTGCCATAAAAGCAGATAAAGTACAGCAAAAGCAATTTCTTACTGAACAAAGTGATCTAGGAGGATTAAAGATCATGGAATCATAGAACAGTTGCCATGTGTAGGGAGAACTTCCACTAGACCAGGCTGGTCAAAGCCAGATGGCCTTGAACGCTTCCAGGGACGAGGCATCTACTTGTTCTCTGGGAAACTTGTTCCAGTGTTTTACCACCCTGATGGTGAAAAATTTCTTCCTAATATCTAACTTGAATCTACCCTCTTTCAGTTTAAAACCATTATCCCTTGCCCTATCACTACAGTAATCCTAAGTAAATTTAAATGCTTTCTAAAGAGATGTGATTTTTGCATAATCACCTGCCACAGGACCCTTGTTTCAATTCACTTACATGAAAAGACAGCATGTCTTTTAACATATCTCTAGATTTTCTGAAAAGTACAAGTGAAACTGCTAATGGTGAATTTCTCAAATGATATATCTATTATGCCCAAGGCAACATAAGTTTTTATTAGAAACAAAAGACTAAAGTAATAAAATAGGTAATTTCTTCCTTTGGAATCAAAACAAATTCAGCAATGGTATATACAAATTTTAAAGCTAGATTGCTACTTAGCCTTAATGCCTTTAGAACTGATAAATGATGCACACTCATGTTAAAAATATTTTAGTACTGGACAGATAAAAAAGAGCATTCTCTTAAGAAGATTCTTGAAGTGAAGTAGATTTTTGTAGATTTACTCTAACTTCCTACTTTGCTATAAATTGAAAGGCAATTAAATATGATAAAAAATTCTAGTCTAGCTCTGTTCCAAGTTATATTCCATTTCTATCCAGATATAGTTTAAATTAAACTTTATCTAAAAAATTATTTCCTACTAAATCAAGGTATTACTCATTGTCATGAGCTGTATAAAAATGAAAATATTTACAAAATTGGGGTGGGGGGAAGAACAGGGCTGTTTTCTAAGCAAATCTTTAATGCACTTATTAATTGCCCCTCTGGCCCTCCAAAGGGGCTGAGTAGATGATGAAAATGTAAAACAAGATTTGATCATCCAGAGACTCAGCACTTGGGCTTGCTGACCAAGCACACTTTAGTTCTTTACCATACCGCAGGCCAAATGGTGGCACTGCCATTCAGAGCAGCCCCAGACTGAGACATTTTAGCCACACAGAAGGGAAAAATGACAGGGCAAAGACCATTAAACAAGGAAAAAGGAATTCTATGACTAATTCATTTAAGAATTTTTTCAGAGGTTTTCTTCTAAACAATACAAATATAATCCTACTCCTTTATGCTACTTGAGCCAACTGAGAGGGCTGCATTTGTAATGCCATTCAGCTATCTGTAACAAAGTGATAGTGAAATGGGCCAATTCAAAGAGTCTTATCCATCAAACCCAAGCCTTTCGGGCTCCAATCTTGCAAGATTGCATCTGTAAAAAGCTTTTAATCACTTTTTTGACATATGAAATTTACCTGCTCCTGCTATGCTTAACTTACAACTGCTTTATCTTCTCCTTATCTCACCATATCATTCTTGAAACTGCTTGTTTTAAAGCTAGGACTCAGGTAGAAAAAAAGTACTGGAAATTTTGATAGATAAACATAGATCAATTATTTCTGAACTTTTTCAAATCTACAACATATTAAGGATAATGGTATGAACTTTTTTAAGAAGCATGTGAAACTTACTACTGGGATTTAGTGAACATACTAATCCTGGAAGTTTCTCTCCTCTCAGAAGAATACTACTATATCCTACATTATCAGCAAGATATTCAAGCCAGCATGCATATGCTGCAAGAGTTCCTCTCAGGAGCTAAAGGACAATGATGATGCTGACTCACTGAGACTGAGTCACTCCCAAAATCTGAGGAAGGTGTGGGAAATGTCCTTCAATGGTAAATAGTTTGGGGAAGAGGATACATTTCCATTTCATAAAGTAAACCCTGTGAGACAATATCAATAAGTCCTAGCTATTTTTCATTTGCTTGTTTTAAGCTAGAAACCAATTAAAAAAAAAATGACTACTGACCATGGAAGACAGAAATTGAAAAGGAAGGCACTCGGATGGTCAAGTTTTTAAGGCAACCTTAGTATCTTCAGGAGACCAAATCAGATTGCAGCAACATTGGTTGCTTCTAGCTATAATTACATCCTTTAATCCTTAATTTAACCCTCTATCAGTTTTCCCCCTCTTTTTCTCAGAACTGATAACAAGACAACCACATTTAATTACTTAGGCTTTGTTCTTCTTAATATTGGCACAGTGCTAACATCTCGCTGTTCTCTCTGAGTTTTCTTGGTTATCTGGTTTTATTAAAATACTGACCAAGAATAGCTGAGGGCAGGGGGAGGAGTGTGTTTGTGTGAAATATCTCTGAGAACAGAGCACTGAATGAATTTTGGAATTACAAAGTCTGTAACAGATGAAAGCACAGAAGCAGGAGTATGAAACAGTAGCAAGAAGCAGAGACCTAATAAAGACTAAACTTCCAAATTATTCTAACAACTACAAAGAAAAAAAAGATAATAAAATATTAGGTGCAAAGCTATCTAAACAGGCCATATACTATGTTGTAAAAATCTTATGAAATGTGCACAAAACTATGTGGGTAATAAAAATATAAGCAGTTTATAATCATTGTCCTGTTCCATTTTTCACAGATAAAAAAATAAAACAGATTTTGATAAAGATTTTTACACTTAAAATTAAATTCCCAAAGGAATCTGTAGATTTGAAGAAACTTCATTTACAACAAGAAAAACTGGGAACACTCAAAGAGAACAGATTCTGTAAAGCTGATATTGACACATTCAACTTTCTAATAGAAGACCACAATGCTACGTTAAAAAACAGTAGTTTTTTAAATGTAGTAATGTTTTCTGTAAGAGCTCTAATACATTTTTTGTTCAACAACCTCCTTGGAGAAGCAAGCATCTTTACTAAGACCAGAGACAAACTGTTCTAAGCTTTCCTAACATAATAGCTGTTTTCCTGTTTTCCAAACATTTAGCTTTCCTAACATAATTGCTGGAAATTTAAGATAAGTGTCTCATAACAGCCTGATGAAAGCTGAAGCAACTGGTATTTTGATGTTGATGCCAAATCAGTATGTTTTGTTCTGTTTGAAGCACTGCATTAGAAACCACTGTGACACTAAATGTAACCTCTGAGTGCAAGAACAAGAATTTATGTTTACAAGATGTTTACTATCCCCACTTTTCCCCTGGCATTGCTCAAGGAGTTTTCATTGTTATGAGTATGCATTCAAGAGTTTGCTCACAAAAGAAACGCCAATTTATCATCAGATTTAAGGACCTCCATTTTCCCAGCATATTGTGTACAAGGAACAGGCCAAGAACAAGAGGTGCAGCAGAAAGTCAATCTACTCCTACTGTATGTGAAATTATCAACTACTTGTTAACCAGCCCAGTAACATGCCACCTGTCCCTAACCATGGCATTCTCCTCTAATTGCTTTCTGGTTCTGTTTGTATGACGCTTTTATTTCAGTGGCAGTAAATGAAACAGACAATCATAATTTCATCCAAGAGTTTATAATCTTAAAAAACCAATTTCATGAAGTCTAAATGACTATCTAAAGTCCATAACCTTATAGAACAATGTGTCTGCTTTTAATAAATTATTCTCTGCTTTTAATAAATGTAAACCAAAAAAATACAGTGCCACTTCTTCTGAACTTAATTCTAACGATGAAAAAGAGATGTGATATGCAATTAGGTGATTCTGAACTGAATCTCAGAAAAGGCAATGCTGGTATTCCATTATTCATAATATTTTATTAGGAAATTTTGAAATTAAGGAAAACCATCCTGTTTTCCTACCAAAGACTCAATCATCCATAAATTGGCACTTTTCCCCTGTAATTTTAGCATGCAAGTTTCACAGAGACCCTTCAAATATAAAGGGTGTCTCCTAAAATCTGAGGAAACACTGAACTTGAAGTCAACTGGCTCAATTCTCATGTTCCATGTAACTGCACTTTGTTATTATTTCTTTTCTATTACCCCCATGTCTGTGTTCCTTCATTCCTCCCTTCAAATAAAATCTTTACTTACAGCACATAAATGATGACTATGGCACTGTCTTCTTTAAGAAGCACAGCAGTATATGAAAATCAAAATAACTAAATATATTTCCAGCAGGCAAACAACATGTAAATCCGCTGCCAGATTCAGTTCTTCTTCTTTCTTTCTCACCTACTCCATTAAAAAATGGATTATTGCTTTGGCTGATTTAAGGCAATCCAAATAGCAACCCACTTTATAACAATATACATCAACATAGACTGAGCCATGAAATTAAAAAATAATGGAGGAGTACAAGACATCTACAGTTGTTTCTACCTGCCTGCAGACATACTAGGTTATGCTAATTGTAGAGGTATTTTGCAGTTTTATACATCAAGGAGGGCAGAGGTATTAACACAAAACTCCCTTCAGATCCTAAGGCTCCAGGAGCTAAGTACTCCTCTATCCTAGCTCTGACCTCCTGTTAAACTCTGATCCCAGGAATGTGCAACGACTGATTTCAAAGAGGTTTCAGGAATCCACAATTATCTAGTAATTCACACTCTGTAAGCCTGCTTGTACAGTTGGGACTTTGTGCACAGGAGAATGGAACACTGCTTTCATCACTGACAAGGACACTTCAGTCACCCGTTGGCGCTCAGCAAACCAACTTTATTTTTAAACATTCTCAACAAATTAAAAAGATTCTTTCAAGAATGTCCTCACTCTAGGTATTCTATTTAAGATCAGTTCACACATGTGTCCTAGAAATAGAAGATATTTCAAACTGGTGATTTTTCTGAAGTAAATGAAGATTTATTTTCTTGGTTCTCTGTATTTCCTGATAGAAGGAACATTGAAATTATCACTGACAAAGAATGAAGTGGATATTTTTCATTTTCTTCACCCAAGCACTTGCAAACCACAAGTTATATTAGACTGCATAAAAATAGAACATAATTTTACTTTTGTGAAACAAAAATAATTCAGGTTATATATCACTTTTTAATCCAACAAGCTGAAACACATCTGGAAATAAACCTGTACCATTAATCTTTCTTATGTATCAATGTTATTAAATGTTAATCTAAACTCTAAATTTATGAAATATTAATCTGCGACTGCTTCTTTGACTTTATAATCTATCTTTCTGAATACAGTCCTTAGCAGCATTTTATTCTAGTTGTCTTGAACATGCTGAATTGTATTTGCAACAATGGCAGTATGATGACTGTATAAAATCTGCAGATTCCTGCACAGTCCCAGCTAGCCAGGTCAGCTCTGAACTAATACATCATCGCAGTTCCTAGGAATTTTACAGAAAATATGTCATAGAACAAAGGGAGGATACTGAGATGCCACAGTAAATGTGCACCCAAAGGGTACCCAAAAGAGAACAACCTTGATTATGCCATCCTTGACTTACTTTGCAAGTTTTTTACTACTTCACACAAGGGGCTGAGAATATGACAAAATTCTATGACTGCAATGACCTTCCACTAAGTAAGCCAACCAGTGACATCTACAAGAAAAATTTTCTTTTTGGTGTAAAATCTTTTAATTCATGTTAATTTTTGCTTGAATATGTATTTATTTGGCATATGCATGAATCGGGTTTTGGGAAATTTGTTGTAAAAACATCAGCTCAAATAGTGTTGCATAATTGTGGAACAAAACCAACTTTAAAACTGTCTTATTTTTTTTAATCGCAGTAAGTTACACCTGCTTGAACAAAAACAGAAGTTAAAATGTAAGTACTTGAAATTTCTGTTTCCCCTACAGTTCCAGAGTGTTCCATCTTTCACTTTTTAAAGTGGTCATGCAAAAAACTGGACTTTTTCTTCTCCTTTAGCTAGATGAGATTTTTTCTAGCATGTCCTCTGTCATCTCCATCACTTAACTCCTTACCATCAAACACCTTCAAAAGTGAATTCAATTAATTTTGCAGAAGTCAACTGAAAGTCAATCTAGAGACATGAACTCCTCCAATAATTTTAGCAGAAACCAACTTCATGCATCTGTCCCGTGAAGACCTTTTTTCTGCTTTGAAAATACAAGATTCTGGATTTCCACCAGACTGACATAACCTACTTCATGTAGGTTATATTCACATTCAGTATCAGCATTTATTGTCACAGAAGTACACGTTATTATCCTGTATTTACAGTGCTTGAATTGTCGCGAACAAGTTAAAAATGACTGAGCCATTGAGACACCAACCTTGTGGGCAGGGTGCAGCAGCCATCGGCCGTCAGCCTGACTTGGGTTTCATAGCTATCCAGGGGACAAACAACTTGCTGAACAGGAGGGCACTCGACTGTGCTGCAATCCACACTGAACACTACGGAGGAAGGGAAGAAGAACATTTCTTTTACTCATGCTTTAGAAGCTTTCTGCAAATTACTTCCTCATAAGCAACCACTTATGCATCAGCTTTTAAGTCACAAAAATGATCCGATGAACGTGTGCTTGCTAGGTAGCACTACAAAAAGCCTCCTTTTCTCTTTAAGATTCACTTTTTAAAATTATTAGGAAGCAACTGAACTGATAATAGTTACTAAAAATATTTACAGAAGTTAGGCAACCTTACACAATCATTAAAAACGTGAATATTATTTAATAGAAGTACCCTAGTTATGGAAGAATATATATTCCCTACAGCTTTTGAAACAGTAAACAATTCATTGTTCAATTTTTAACTAATTAAAGTCTGTTTAAACAGCAAAATACTTGGGTTATAGGAAAAAAAGAGAGATACACTACAGATATATCTGTTGCATGTTTAATGTACATTTTAAAAGGCTATTTTATTAGGTTGTCTTGTTTGTATATTTATATATGGCAAAAATAAAATGCAAGTTAAAAAAAAAAAAAATCTTTCTTCATTAGTGAGATGAAGAATTCTACTTAACAAGAAAGACTGACTGACAGTTTTTAGAAAGCAACAAATGTCTAGAAATCCAAAAGAAAAAAAAACCCAAACCAGGATAAATATATATTTAATGTTCTAAGTTATACTCAGGAAAGCTAAAACACATCTTGCTCTTATTTGGTCCTAAGTCTTCCATGTAACAAACATTACCAGCTCAGGTAACATGTATCTGCTATGCCTTTTCATAATTATACTTAGAAAGTGCAGAATAAAACATGGTTCCCTCTCCAAGAAATGAGTTACTTTCTGATTGACCATGAAGGATGAACAAAATATTATCAGACTGGAAATTATGCAGCACAATATCCCTGATTACTGATTAAATTCACTGCAATATTGACACTACCACAGCAGCTTACAGAACCACTAAAGCAGCTTGACAATGCTATCCACATTTTTTGCAAGAGCTCATAACCTTCAAAGGGCTATTTTTCCTCTTCTGATCCTACATTTTCCAAGCTTGATCCTCAGTGGTACATAGCAATAACTGACTCTGTCATCATGAGACATCAGTCTCAGAATTACATCTGCTTTTTCTATCTCCACTGCAGTGGTTACAGTGTGATAGTACATGGCTCATTAACACTGAAAAGCAGCCCAGTCTGTCTTTCTTAATCAAGTACAAACTTCAAAAACATTACAAACAAACCCCAAGTTAAGACTACTCAAATTTTTTCTCTTAATCACTACATTATTAGATTAATCATAAAGTAGCCAAGGTAGGACAGGACCCCTTAGAGGCTCCCAAGCCAGGCCCTATAGATCTGGCTGCCCAGGATTATGCCCAGGTGGCTTTTCAATATCTCCAAGGGTGGAGAATCCATGGTCTCTCTGGGAACTGTTTCGGTGCCCAGTCACCCTCATTGTGAAAAAAGTGCTTCCTGATGCTCAAAGTGAACCTCCTGTGTTTCTATTTGTGCCTCTGGTCCTATGACTGGGCACCACTGAAAAGAACCAGGCTCTGCTTTTACATCCCCCTTCAGGTGTATTTATGAGATCTTCCCTGAGCCTTCTCTTCTCCAGGTGGAACAGGCCCATCTCTCTCACAGCTGCCTCACAGGAGAGAGATGAAGACAGACAAGAAATGAAAAATACTTGAAAAAGGAAAAAAAGTTTCTACTTTCTTTCAGATTTAAACAGGTTTCTCAAAGTGGAAAAAGTATTGACAGAACCTTATAGATAAGCTGAAAATATTCTGAAGTTACAGAACAGCCTGTAATTGGATTCTTAATTTCTTTAAAAGGTATCTCCCAGATTAGCTGCACTACTGTCCTGAAAAATAAGACTGCAAACATTTGCCACTGACTGTTTAGTTTTCTTTTCACATCCTCCAATAATACATTTCATGAACAGGAGGTACAAGCCTTCAATCTTTTATTTTTATATATGATAAAATCTGTTATATATCTTATTCTAAACTCTTTTTTTGTCTCTCGTAGAAACTTTAAGCTTTAAATACAGTTTGACAAATCTGTGTCTTCAAGAACTCATAAACATGAGTTACAGTTTCCTATCACCCAATCAACCTTTGCTTACAAGTCTTCAAGAATTTTCACATTCACTGAATTTGTATATAGAAGCACCTGAGAGTTACCACTTTTCTACAAGAATGTAGCAGAAATCCTGCCATGGTTGCAGACTTATCTGCAGTCATGTGCTACCTCCTTTGTAGACTACAAAACCAAGGTTTTGAAACTGCTAATGAAACCAGGTCAATAAAACTTTCTAGTAGAGTAAGTTATCAAAGTATACTGTGTTATGTTCCACCCTGACATATTTCAGCTAATAAAATGGCTGGCTCTTCAACTAATACAATGTACAGTTTAGGGCAAGATCTAAATAAATACCTATGCATTAATGGTGAAGGAGCAAGTCAGTATTTGCCTTTCTGATGAAACAGTGGCTCAGCGCAGGCTAAGGCTTCAAAAGCTGCAAATTTCTGAGGGTTCAGTACAAGGATACACAGTCCGTTTTTACAGCATGGAGCACCACATGACAACCTCTGCTTTCAGTTCAGATGCATTTCAACTCATGAACAGTGCAACACAACACAACTACACATGATAATGGCAGTCACACTGTCTGCCACAGGAGAAGTAGAAAGGAAGTATCTCCCCATGACAAAGCTTTACCCCTTTTACTTTCCATGAAATTCAGAACATATTACATACAACCACAGCATTCCTGGACCTTCAATGCAGCGGTATCACTGCCTGAACCGCTTCCTTAAATGCCCTATCCCAGGTATTTCCCAACATGGATCTCCACATCTGCTGAGTTTTTTCCCCTCCCTCACCTTCACTGCCAACTTAAAAGCCATTTCTCCAGCTTCATTAGAAATGTATCTATAATTCTTCCTCACTCTTTTTCTCCAATCCTTTCCCACTCCTATCTCAAGTTCTGTCAACATAAGCTTTTAACAAATCATGCAATAAAACAATGTAAGTACTATTCTGTAAGTAACAGAGGACAAAAGAAAAACATTATAGAATTCTGTTTCTCTGGGCTCTGTATAAAAACTTGATTTTGCTGACCCTTGTCCTTAGTGCAAGGTTGTATAAGCTCCAGATCTGATTTTCAGTGCTGAAGCTGGATCAGGGTGGAGCACAAGCTCCTTCCCTGTGCGTCATTACACAATACCTACTAAATTATGCTGCTGGTCGCAGACTTTCCATCAACCCTGACTGCACAGAATTCCCCAAAGAAGTAAGGCAAACAATAACGTTTTCTTTACAATTGTGTTTAAACCAGTATTTGGTAGAGGAAAAAACGAGTAATTTTCAGGCCATGCTGGAGATGAGTGAATGAAAGCTCTGCCAAAAAGACTTCTGAAAAAATGACAGATGAGACAGATGAGTAGTCTTTTCAACACAGGTTATGTCTATCATGACAGACATTTCCCAGTGCTTTCCCGAAGATGTCAGAAACTAAAAGACGACACTCTCCATTGCACCATATGCAACAACAAAAGTTGGCAAAAAAGGTACAGCAAACATCTGTCAGACAGCTGCCAAAGTTAACTATTTACCCTGTTTTATTCAGAAGTGACAGCTAGAGTTCCTGTCAACACTTCAGCAAAATACATTTTAATTTAGATTTTAACTCAATCATGTTTAAAAAAATAAACATGATTTTAAAAACGTCCTTGTTCATAGTTCATATTCATAGCACATACACTCCCACAAATCTTGTTTTGGATTATTTTTATTTTTGCTGTTAACTCATTATGCATTTCCATTTGAAATTGCTCATTCGAACTATCTTTAAGAAAAAAAGATTCAAAACATGTTTTGCAAAATGTAATCCCCAGCTTAAAACTAAATTCAATACACATTGACTAAATTCCCTACTTGTGAATGAACAGTTACACACATCTTTTAGGAATAAAATAGGTGTCTTATGGAACCAAACCAGGGTTATCTCATCTCTGAGCTTTGCAACCACAGTAAAACAATGAGCATGACACACTTGCTCTCAGTAGGTGCCACAACTGTGATGAGATACTTGGTGAAGCAACAGGTAAGAACATTTAAAGCTGGAGGTTAATAGACATGTATGACTAAGCTACGAAGTTTCTTCAGTATTCATTTTAACTGAACACCAATGTCTTCAATTGTATTCCTAAAGTAAAAGGGGCAGAAGAGGACGTGGATCTCAAAATGAATAATTTTATTTTTATTCTAATATTTACTGTTGAGGAAACACTTTATTTTCCTTTCACTAACTCCACTGCCAATCCCAGCACTTGCCCATACGCAGTTCTCAGCAGAAGGTTCCCAACTCAAATGCCAGAGTTAACTAGAGAGCAGTGATATTTTTTTAAAGAACAGAAATAAACATAATTTATGCTTTAATTGCACAAGACCTTTATCTTGGCATACAGCAGCACTGCTGTCATAGGAAGTAGTCCTCCCAGCTTTATTTCCACCAGAAAGCCCTTGCTGGTGCAAAACCCTTATTGACGCTGGTTATACAGACATGGAAGTGCAGGAAGAATGTTCTGGAAGCATTACTCACAGAACTAAAGCCTTTAGGTCTGTGGCAAATAATGGAAACATATTTTTCCATGTTCAACATGTTAACTCCATAGAGTTGCTGACACATTCAGTAAAACTGATGACAGCAGCCCCACAAGAGTCTCTCCATGAACACCAACCTCCCTGACCTTACTCTGTTCATTACCCATATTTTTCTGGCAATATGGCATTTCAGTAACAATTCATATAGTTCAGTTCCTCTCTAACTCTTCTTCAGGATACCAAGTCAAACTCTGAAGATGCAGGGTTTATTACCAGGTCTCTCAATTTCTAAGCCCCTTTCACAAAGCTCTAAGTTTCCCTTAAATCCTGTTAGTTTCTTTCCTTCTCCAATCTCTTCAAAGCCTCTGCTCTTCTACCCTCCTAACACACACCTTCATTTTTCCAGTCCCATGTACCTTCACCTCTTACAACTCCCTACAGCAAAAAAAACCCCAAACCTCTTCAGAAAACAATACAGACAGAGTTACATAAATTCATAATTGTGACAGAGAATTGTATTCAGTTTGAAGGTTCTGTAAAACTAGCGAGCTGAAAACAGCTTTGAAGGAGAAATTTCCATGGGCAAGTCTGGACAGACTTATTTGCCAGCTACAAGATGGGAATTCAAATAGTATTTGGGAGGGCATGATCAGAGCTAAAATTTCTTCTGAAAATGATAAATAATCCAAAGTCAGCAAGACAAAATTCAGTAATGGCATAACTGAAGTACATAGGAGGAATTAAAATGTACAAATATATGAGTAGTTCAGTAGCACTCATACTACAGAAAGATCCCGGAATCACAGCAGTTCACCAACTAGAAATACCTCTTGTAAAACAGTTACAGTCTTATTTAAAGTTTTGCATGAGAAACAGAAGGCAATTATTCTAAAGTATTTAGTGCTGATGAAGAGTCTCCCAAAATCTTAGTCTGCTTTTGGATACCACATGTTAAAGTGCCGATTAACTGAAAAAACCTTATAGAAAGGAAATATAACCAGGGAGGAGTCAAGAAAGACCATGTCAGGAGAATTTACAGCTAATTCTAGATGAAAGAAGCCCATGGTTGTCAAAATGTTCCAGGGCAAAAAATTATATGTTCAGAACAGGGTACAAAAATGTTTGTTTAAATATCCACAAAGATTTGCACTGAATTTTAGGGAAAAAACACAAAGAGAAGCACTAGATGATACAAAGACTGTACAACCTTCTTTTGTGGAAGATTTAAGAAAATGTTAAACAAGCATAGGAAAGGCACTGTTTAATCACACCTGAAATATAGCACTGTTTGCATATAATGTTTTGGATTACACCATTTTATATGCTTGCTTTCAGTCCTCTGTTTTGACTATTTATTTTACCAAAGCCCAGATCAAAGAGTGAATTACATCTTCCACTTCACTTGGAATAATAAATCACAAGAGAGGGTGATTTGTGTTCTCATGAAATGGAAGATGAGTAAATACTGAAAACGTTGGACAGTTTTTTAGAATACCTGCATAATCCTTTTGCTCTGCAGTTTTTAAGGGCCAACACTCGATAATCTAGAGAGATCTTGAAACAGAAATCCTAATTCCCTGTTCATACACAATGTATTCCTACTACGAAAAACCTATGTATAATCTAATCAATATATAAAGCATGTCACTTGCACTTAGTAACATTCACAGAAATGCAATGTTCTCACTAGGTTACTTTTCCCTTGCTACTCAGTTTAAATTAATGTATAAAGAAAAAAGAAAGTAAAATTTACCATAATATGTTTACTCTGTGTTATTTTAATGGTTATTGCCTGCATATAATAATTAACTTTCAAGAATAATCAGAAAAATTTAGAAGTTCTACAGGCTTTACTGGACGCAGTTATGTGGATTATTTTGCTAGTCAGACAGAAAAAAAATTGAAAAAAGGGAAAATAAATTGTATCTACTTTTACCTGGCTTGCATTCATAGAGATCACAGCATTCCCCTGGCTTTCCTGATGCCTTAGAAACCAATATATTCAAATAGCCAGGCTGGCAAACCTTCCTCAAGCAGCCGGCAGGATTACACACACAACGGCTTGGGAGTGGGCAGCATTCACCAGGAGGTGCATAGCCTTCAATCAGGATGGAATCTTCTGGACATCGAGGAGAAAACTGGACCTCACAGCGAGCCTTGGAGCAATCAGGTTTCTCTTCTGAAAGGGAGAGAAAAATCATCATGCCATATGTGTCAGTAAAACACTGAAGTTGTGAAGATAAACTCAGATAAAAGCTCCCTCTCTTCTCCCTGCTCCCAAAACAATAAAAAAGAAAAGAAAATGGCTGCCGCTGAACTGATTAGCAACAATCACCAAATATCCTTTAAAAACTATAGTTATTTGCAAGATACTAGGTGTCTTATGAAATATTTTACAAAATTTCTAATTTGTGCGATGTGAGTGATGGCTGAACCCACACAGTCTCAAGTAGAGCTGTGAACTTAACATTTGGCCACGATGTTAAGAAACAGCTTGTCATATTATGTCAGTCCCGATGTTCACACCTATTCCTTCAGTTTCCTAAGACCTTCCATTATGGACTGATTTAAAGGCTTGATTTATTAACCTGAACCGAGCTCTCACATATTCGAAAAACAAGTTAAAAGTTCAACAGCTAACAAATTTGAATACTTTGGCAGAAGAGGATTTTTCCTGTACATGTTCCCAATGTTTACATTAGAAGTGGTGTTCCTACATACTTCAGCAGCCTGGATACTAAGTGATAAAAGGTTTGACTACGGTGATGAGGTTTGTTGATGGTCCTTATGCATCCCTTCTAACTCAGGATATTCTACGATTCCTTCCCATACGAGTACTTTATGTTTTTTCTTACCATCAAAGATTACTAACCTAAATGTGCTACTAAATAGCATTATAGCTCTTTTCTTACAGTTAAAAATCCTACTATTTCCATCTATCTTTAAAACAGCCTTGACTAGATATGTATTTTGCCTAGACCTTTAAATAACATTTTTAAGACCACTGTTTTGGGTTTTTTTTCAAACCTACCCTTATGTTTAGGTTCCTATCTGCTTTATTAAATACAGTGTTCAGACAGAACATTAGTGGTTAGAGAGGCTCACTGCCGAGAGCTGTATTAACAATACATAACACACTAGTCTCTGTATTATATGGATAGTCTTTAGTTTATACACATAATAAAAGGCTTGACACTCAAGCTTTTAAAATTATTTTCATTTTCCACTGCATGTTTCCTCAAGATGCACAGAGAGATAGAACTGTTGCAGTAGCAGCCCTTGAAGTACATACTCATGGTAGGCTCTTGATAGACCACTTGTACTCATGATGACCCTTAAATTCCCACTGTTCATTACTTTATGTGCCCTAGCATTATGCATCTAGCAATCTTCTAATTTCCATGACTAATAGATAATCCCATCCTCATGCAATCTCTCCCATGAAAACTTTGGATTATAAGTATTTTAAAAAGTTGACCTGCTCTTTTTCACTTGACTGCATTTACACACGTACATGTATCTATGTAAGTCCTTAAGGACTGCTCATATAATTCAATGCAAATAAAATTTGAGCAAAACAATTGGTCAAATACAATAAAAACTATTTTTGACCAATTCGGCTAACTCTCCAAAAGGCAAGGTGTGTCAGAAATGCACATCAAACTGCAATACAAGTTTGAATCCAAACTATTCAGGACTCTAGATTTATCATTTTTGAAGACCAATGCAAAGCCTGCTGCTGGAGTTGGTAAGATCACCCAGCAATGATATGAAAACAAGCATGTGTCACTATCAATATGTAAGAAGCATCACAGGCAATAGGAGAAAGAAATTTAAAATAGAGAACCATGACAAGTACTTTTGTATGAAATATTCACTCAGTGTTTTGCAGTTATTTTTGATAGTCTGTTCCACGTTAGAGTATTGTGCCTAATGGAGTTAAAGGTTACAGACTGTGACAGGACTCTTATATAAAGCCAGTGCCATTTTCAGAGAAAATTATTTAAACCTAACCACCGCCTCAAAAAAGGCACGTTTATGTTTTAATACCAGGTAATATAACACCAGTAGATATTTATAAACCAAAGGTTTTCTTCTTAATCCAGCATCACTATTACTTTCGTACTTCAGAGTCCTAAAAAATAAACAGACAAAACCCTACTAATAACTTCCTATTAATACTCATGTAAATATTGTGCTTCCAAATTACATCTCAAACTATGTACATGTTGAAACATTCCTCTCCCAATACACAAATGCAACTGAGCAACAGGAAAGTTAGACATATTCACCCCAGCTGGATCAACCAACAGAAAATTATCTTTCCGCTTCCCAAACTCTAGTCCCCAGCATAGTCAAAAGCAGGTCAAGAAAATTTTTACAGACTATGTCACAATTTGTTTCTCGATTTAGATGCTGTTTTTCTTTATGGAAAGCAGCTACTGACTAAAACAATTTGTGATGAGCAGTATATTAAGAGTTTCCTTGAACATCATCTTCATCTAAAACATGAAAAAGCAGCAGCTCCAGGTTATCAGCTAGCACCATGCTAGTGTAACTGCTCTCCAAGTCCAGAATTCACTGCAATGGAAGAAGATGGGAGTTCAGTTTTACTGCATTTCAGTAAAAGCTGATGTGGGCTCCTCATTTTGACACCAAGTTTGCATAAAAGACATTATTTCTAAGCAATCATTCAGAAAAGTTTCAAGGTTTTACTTCTTGTTATCTCAGCAAATGACAAAATCTTCTCCATCCATAGAGATCCATTACACTAAAGTAGTTCTACCTTTTCATTACTTTGTCGAGGAAGGCACTGAAATTTAATCTGTTCTCAAAATAAATTATAAACATTAATACAGCCATAAATGTCACTGCTTTAGCAGAATTCCTGATTTAATTCCAATATATACAGCTATTTAAGATTTCATCAAACAAGAGCTGTTTAATAGCTCTTTTTTCCTTTATTAACCAACATTTCAACCCCTTACAAAAGGAACATTAAAAAAACCCATGTAAGAACAAAATAATTAAAAATACACCAACAGCTTCAAAAGACAGGTAGCAGGATAATGCTGAGCTGTATTCCACAAGAAAACCCTGTGAAATCACTCAGCAGTGCTATTTCTGCTACTTTATCCCTTTTACATACCAGACAGACTGTTTCAAAGCAGCTTCTCAGCAGACCAAAGTAGATTCACAGGAGCCTACTGCCTCTCTGTCAAATAGACATATACACCACAAAGCACCAACCTGTCCCCTGGATGTTTTAAGCTACTACCTATTACACAAATCAGGTTCATCCTGACCAACATCTTCACAGTCAAACAATGCATCAGGACTTAAACTCCATTTTGATAATAAATAGAATATAAACAAATAAATATTATGTGTGTCCAGAAACAGAAGAACTTCATTTTTCAAAGCACCGTGGTGAACCTAAAAAGTTAGGCTTTTGACAAAAGGGAGAACTATACATGGGACTATATATATGACTTACTATGAAACAAAATAATACAGCAAATATATACATATTCCTGAATAATAGGGCATCTTAAACAGATTACACAAGATACTCGTGTCACATTGTTCTCACACAAAGTGCAAATTCCTTTGCAAGAAGAATTTCTACAACCTAACTGCCTGTGGAGACAGTAAAATTGCTATAGCATAAATCTCAATCTCATTTCAGTACATTCTTTAAAAAGATATCCCAACCATTAATAAAGAGAACAATCACTTTTCAGGGATGCATTCTGATAAAAGTATGAACTGATAACCTACAACTCACTAAGAAAAACATAGTTGGCTGCAAGTGCTGCCTTTTTGTTCAAAAAAAGTAGCATTTCAAATAGCAACACAAAGAACAGAAAATATTAGTTGGTTTTCTGATGAGGTTTCTCTGTGGGACACATTCTCTTTATAGCCTTTCATCAAACACCACCAAAGTGTTCTGGTATCCCTGATATCTCAGCAGCCTGAGCCAACAAAGAATCTCTACAGAGATAAAGGAAGACTCTGGATCAATCAAGGTTTTGCAAACTATCTATTCTGAGACAGACAATTTTCTTAAGGAATTCAGAAATGCAGCTAGAAATTCTTAATAAACTGAACACAATCTACACAGGAAAACCAACATTTTGATGAACTCCAGATAAGACTTCTAGCCTTGGAAACAAACTTAGTAACTACTCTAAAAGGCAGCTCTAGAGATAATTTCAAATAAAGTTCTTCAGTTTACCAGTGACAGGGTTATTTCTAGATATAAATTACTACTGGCAGAAGTTTTTCATTTCAAGACAAAATTTACTTTCTGTAGGTCTGAAGGTTCAGGCTTACTTTTACTTTGTTAATAGCCTGCAAGAAGAACTTGCTGTTATTGAGCACATGAGAGAGTACACCCTAAAATTATTAGTATAACCTAAGTTACAATGTATAACTGAAAAATAATAATTAAATAAGGTACAATGCACAGTGTGCTTTATTATTTAAACAGCGATCATTCATTTAAAAGTTAGGATGTCTCAAAAAAATTTCTCACTTTCATCTCAGAAGCGCACAGGGAAGTTGAGCATCTCGGAAGCTGAGGCATAACATTCATACTGAGTTTTCATTGCAACCACAGCATACTTGTTATAAAGTGCATGGGGAGGAGGAGAACAACCTTCAAAGAATACAATAATAACAAGAAACCAAGATATGGATTTGGGTTTTTTTCTTTCCATTAACTCTAGAAAGTGTCTATCATAAAGCCACAGCCATAAACCCAGAACTTTGTCACAAAGCTTTTCCATGTCAAAAACTACTATGTATTTTTAAAATTATACTTCCCATGACTGTAAAAAGTTAGTAGGGGGAAGCGGAGGTAAGATAGCAAGTTACTGAAGCACTTATGTTGCAACCAACACTTTGAAAGAAGGCAGCTTCTTTACCTTCTTGAAAGGTTTATGGAATACTCAAACTGGGTACTAGTTAGATATGTTTTCCTTAATACAGTCACTGAATATAGGAAGTGTAGATCTCAGGCATTTTCCATTTATTTTGTTAAAGCAGATCAGTTGTAACAAGAACCAACCAAGCCAAACCACCCCCCAACTCTCCTCATCTTTGGTAATACCAAAGCAGCATGGAAATAAAAATAGTTCCTTAAGAAAAATTAAACACTTTGCTTTCACCTCTGTACCAAATTCTTTTCCTTCATTATGTTTGCATGCTCTGCTTTGACACGCAGAGAAAGTACATGCCAAGTTTACTTAATGAAAAAAGCAGAGCAGTTAAAACATTGGCTAGAACAGTGAAAGGATGTTAGGGTATAATCTGGTGTGGGAGAAACAGAGAAGAAAATCCCTGACAGGGATGGGAGAGTCTTCTCATTCTTCAGGTGAAACGGAACAGATCCATGCTTCTCAGGAAATCACTTCAGGAGGGATTTTTTATCATTTTGTCAGAGCTTCATGTGATGCTGTTACTCAGTCACCATAGAAACAAGGGCAGAATGTTTCATTGAAGGAGATGGCTGAAGAGAAATTGGTATTTCTCAGGTCCAAATGTTTCCATTGAGATATTTAAATGGTTCTACAGTTGATTCTTTAAAGTCAAATTTTTAATACATATGCATATAGATATACACAGAGATGGAGGGAATAATTTTTTTTCTGTTAGGTCCATACAAAGAACACAGAATAAGAAGCACTTGAAATAGCAGGCTTCATATTTCATTTTTCTGAGCAGTTCAGAATAGGATATGGTTTATAAAGATGAACATTTTGCATGACTAAACAAAGCAATGCACTACAGTTGGCACACGTACTTGGAAGGCATGTGTTCAGCCTTGCATTTTTGTTTCACTGTAAACTATTTTTGTGAAATCCAGGCTAAAACACAGTCACTTTTATTGTACAGTCTTACAGTCATCATTGAGATGACTATTCCAAACAATAGGCATACTGTACAGTAATACAGTGGCAGGAAGGAAATATTAAAAGGATTAGGGATAAACAAGAAAAATGATTACCCAGCTGAAGCAGTCAGACAGACAGGGATCGATATTGGAATGCAAAATCACCCAAAGGATTTTCAAGAATCAAAAGGGCAGTTATAGTAGATTAAAAAATGAGATTAACTTACACATACAATATGCACAGTATGTATACGGATGAACTGCTACAAATAAAAAAGCGAACAAGAGCCTGACCTTTTACCTAAAACTGAACTTTATTTAAAATCTGTTCTATTTTCTAAATGAGTCTTGCTACATTTCCCAGCATTCTGGTGCTCCACATTTTACGTACTACACAGTGGGGCAACCTGTCTCACCCACATTATGGCCTAATCTTCTCATAATATAACAGCCTGGAACTAACCTGGGTTAAAAAAGTCACACACAAAAAGACAGTCACAGACACCAGTTTTAAGAAACATCCATTCATTGATACATATCTTTGCAATACAGTATTCACTACAGATTTGCCAAAGATTTTCCATTTTGAGGACCAAATAACCAGAAAAAGGGTTATATCACTCAAGACAGCTACAGACAAGGAAGACAATAATTCCCTTTGGGTAGACAGCAAAGCTATTTTAATTTTGTAATTCCATTTCCTGAACTAGTTTCTTTTCCTGTACTGGAAATATTAAAAAGAATGGTGGTAATTCAAAGCTAACAGATCCCAAAAAACACCACACCAGAATCACAAACAATCCTGACCCCGAACTGATGTCTTCCAAAGAAGGAGTTAACAGACTCATTGAGTATCTGTCAAACACCTGCATCTAAATGGAAGTGCCAATTCTATAAAACCAATAGTGTTGGTGGCAGTAGTTGCATTTGGGTTCGACCTCCCAGATCACAGCATTCCTCTGTTATGCTTAGAAAAAACCATGTCTTGAAAACTCCAAAGTAATTTTACTTTTCCTCCATTTCACTCAAAATCTGCTTTCAACAAATACCTATTAGCTTGACACCAACAAGTCAATCCAAATTAATAATGGATAACGTTACCTGAAAGACCTGTACACGAAGGACTGAGCCCAGCCCACTGCACAGAACACAGGAGGCTGTGCCATGCTTGGGACAGGATCCATTTCTACTGCTAACTGCACTGCTTTCAATAGAAATAAAGCACCTTTAAACTTCAGCAGTGAGAATCCTTCAGAAATTAGTTGGAGAAAGGAGCAGATAGCTCTAGTCAGGTTTACAGTTGTGTTGCCTCTATTGAAAAATAATATTTAAAAATGTATTCAATATTGTCACGCCTGGAATAACATCATACAGTGTAATTTCTTTATATAAGAAAACCTGTTATGCTGGATGAATGGTACTACTCCTAATACTGTTCAGTCTTTATGTTGGCAAATCAACTGGAATTTTCAAAGAAAGAGTATGTAAATAGTAATGAGGTGGTCTCACCTAGGGAGTTCGGACTTTGAAGAATGCCAAATAACTCTGGGAATAAACCAAAAATGGAAATACTAGATTTATAGTCAGTATAAACTGCATAAAATTTGATGACTTACAAAAATGTACACCAGTAGCAGATATAAGTAAAGCAGAAAGTATTACTTATTGCAAGAGTATATTTAGCTGCAAAACCAAAGGTAATGTTGAGTGAGCACCAAAGTAATGATAAAGCACAACTATCTGGAACAATTCTGCTTAACACAGGTTAAGAAAACAATATGAACCTAGCTGATATCTGGAGAAATAATCACAAATATTCACTGAAGGAGAAGCACTGTAAGGCACAGTTTGATGTGACAAGGAGAAAGGGATTTGAATTTGAGGACACACTATATACCTTCCAATGGACAAACCTCTGGAGGCAGCTCAGGATGTAAGGAGCACCAAACAACTTGTTCTACCACACAATCACACTCAGACTGAGCAAGAAGCAAATAGTAATTTGATACTTAAAAGTCTAAAAGCATAAGCAGAACAAGGACTTAGAAAGCACTTGCATTTGCAATAAATGCAAATTACAATGAAAATACATACATGAGTTTACAAATAATAAGAATTCACATATGTATGAAGCTAGCAACTGAGACTGAACAGCAGGGAGGGCAATCAGTTTTCTAGAGCTGATTAACAAAAGCAACAGACTTGTAAACATTAACTTAGAAATGAGGGGTTTGATTTTCAAAGAAATGCAATTTTTGTTGTTAGCAAAATTGAATCAACTCCTGTCTGCCCTTAATGCTTTGCTTTGTTAATACAAATAAATCTAAGGTATGTGATTTCTTTTAGTTCTCGCTGATAATTGTTAATGTTAAAAAGCCCCACCAAAACCCACAACCCCAAGCCCACGCACAGTAAAAGAATGACCTAAATGCTTTAAGACACTTCTGGCAAGTAAACTACAGTATGCAAACTAGTTTTCCCAGTTATTTTGTTCAAAGAACCTCTGTCTATTACCAGCTTAATCTCTGTATATTTATTAGAGGCTTAACCACGTGTTTCTAAAATTCTTTCACAAGAACAGTCAAGATGCATGACGTAAGGGAAATAAATTCTGTTCAATATTTTGGTCTTCTCTTTACTAACCTAAGATACCACAGTAGTCAGAAACTACAAAGAGAAGCACAGTTTCCTTCTTTTAGGCAAAGAGAAAGTGAACACTTTCAATGGAGAAGGCCAACACTTCAGTGTTTCAAGACATTTTCACACTCCAACTGCTATGGTCCATCTCTCTTGACTTCTCTGGGTTAGCTTCTTCCTAAGCCCTTCAAAATAATCTCTCTAATTTAAAATTTAAACACATTTTGATCATACAAGATTTTCCATTAAACAAGAGCTCTTCTAAAAATTCTTGCTTTTCCCCTTTATTTCTTTTACCTTAACATTTCTGTTAAGTTTGTCTCCCCAGAATGAGTTTTAATGCCAACTAACTGTTCCTTTGTTACTCATCACTTACCAAACCTGCATCATTATTGAATAACATGTCCATGCATTCATTGCTTAGGACAACAGAAAACAACTCTATCTATAATAAGAAATATGACAGCAAAGCAATAAGGGGCCATTATAATTTTAGGGGAAATCTATACCGACAGAAAGAATTCTGATGCAGAAATTCTTGATGCCTTGCAGTGAAGGGATTCTACAAACTTTTTACAACATTTCCAAAGAGAAGAGAAATTGTCAACCTGAAAGAATTTAAACAGCTCAGTCCTCCAGAACAAGTAAATATTGGTTCTTATCAGATCTATTTTTTTCTGAGGAATGACACTTAACAAAAGTCTAGTAAGAAGCATTTCACTGAAAACAGAAATGGTGGATATTCCACATAATATTTTATCTTTTCTCTAAAGGAAAAGTCTTCTAATAAACTGCCATATTTGACACTTAAAATGCAAAATGCAGAAATAAGCAGCTTATCACAAGACTCCAATGTAAAAGAAGTTAAAGCACTCTGTTCTTGGGTTTTTACACTGAAGGCAACTTCTCATATACCATGTAAAATATGGACTAAATAATTATAATAGAAACTGTGCTTTCTTGACTCCAGAGAATATTTGCACTAGGCAAAATAAAATTAAATAAAGCATCTAAAAATCACGCAAGCAATTCTGCTAAATTCCAAGCTCCTGCTTGCAATACATGTTTTCAGTGCTAGTTTGAATGTGCTCCTGCATTTTTACAACTGTCATTCACACAAATAAAAAAGTAAAACCAAAATAACTATTGGGAAAAAAAGAAACAAGACAAAAGAAGCACAATAAATTTTAATTTTATTCTAAGGTCCAGAAGCTTAAGCTTGAGAAGACAGCTACCCAACTGCTTGACCAAAGGTTTTTGAGAGTTGATTGAAAAAATGAACAGACACCTGGAAATTTGAGAATCATCTTACTCGTCCTGCTTTCAAACTACGTAGTGTCCTAACCAGAAATACCGACACATCTCAGGGGTGGAGGGGGTGGCACATGTACAATTCATATGCACATGGATCCATAACCAGCCCTCACACGCAGTAAGATCACAAGGAATCACAGCGTGAGAAGATTGTTTTTCTCTGCAGTGCTGCTGCACAAAATGTAAGAAGTCAGATTACTTTTAAGAAAAACGGAGAGTCATGCAATATCCACAGTCTTTATTCCTCAGATTGTCACTGCACAGGACTATGCAGGTAGATAAATAAAATATTTGACAATACCAATTAAATACAGCTTCAAGTCCACTATTAAATGCTACTAGGGTATCACCACCCTCTTGCAGCATCCCTTATTCTACCTTAAAGCAGCAATATCAAAATTACAAAAAAGCAGAAACCAGTGTTTACACAGTACTGAGCTTCTGCTAACAGTAGTACAAGTATTTTGCTGACTTCAGTAGCCATTAAACTCGGACCCCTCTGTTTCAAACTGGATGAAAGCCAACACCTTGTACTACAAACAAAAGACAGCAAGTCTGGAAAAAGACCAACAATCCTATGCCAAATATATAAAAATAATCTCTCAGTTTCAGAATGCTGTTGGCTGCAATGTTCTTTAATTAGATTCAGTTTCTGATCTCATTTGAAGCATACAGTTGTGTATTAACCACCTGCAAAGTTTGCTTCCAAGAGCAGCTTAAAGGGGAATGATCTCGAGGTTTGCAAGCATGATAATCTGCTTTTTCCCAAGTGTATTGTTTTAATTATAGCTACCAAAAAGTATCACAAATCATCCTCACTCAGACATTTTTTCTGATTCTTCGCCCTCCACTTTTCTTACTCTTTCTTCTTTATTGACCTTTCCTCTTAAGTTATCCAATTATTGTTTATGTCCTCTTTAAAGCAAACCTCAAATGCTACTTATTTCACATCTTTTCCAGCCTGTCTCTCTTACTGTACATCTCCATCAGTACAATACACAGCAACACACACGTTTTGTGTAAAAATCTACCTTAATACAAAATATTACCTTCTCTTAAACACTAAGGAAAAGCATATTTGTGGCATTTTGCACAGCAACTTCCATGACACAACTGAAAAAGAACAAACTAGGAAATTCAGATGTAGGAGCTTTAGATTAGTATAATCTCTTGGGGCAGTTTGGCTAAACCTTGAATGCAGATTAAAATTACAAGCCCTAAAATACAGGTTACATACCATTGTGGAACATTATGCAATGTAAAAAAAGCTACTGCCAGGAAATGCAGATACAGTTGCACTTCCCAAGTGAAGCAAATCAGTTTTATTTCCAGCAAGATCCCCATGATGGCACCCCTTGCACAAGTTTGGGATTCAGTCACCTCCAAAGCCATTCAATTTTTAGACCAAACTCAGTGCAGTGCATGGCACAGGAGACATTAGTGTACATTAATTCTATATATAATGCAGCACACATTGCAGAGTATGTGGTTCCGTGACCAGAAACAAGGCATTAATAAATTGGTCAAGTATGAAGATGGCACATTATCCACAAAAGTTATTAGCATCTTTGAAACATCAAGAGACACCAATGTTGAATTTGATGAGGACAGACTCCTTGTCAAGCCTGGAAAAACTCTAGGAGTGGGAAGACGACAAATGGAATTTTAAACAATATCTACTGAGTGCCCCAAGGAAGAGACTGGCTCTGTACACTCTCATGCTACAATGACAGTGGATTCTACCTCACAAACACACCCTGGTAAGCAATGTGAGCAGCAAGACCAGAATTTTAGTTGAGAGCTATTGTGAACAAAATGAAAGTTTGGTGTGCTTGAAACAGACTAATGAAACTAGAAGAAAGGAGTTGAGGTTACTAGCAAACACTAAGAATTTTTTTTCCTCAAAAGATGCAATGATCCTTACAACCATGATACTGCACTGACCCTATAAACTCACACAATACATTCAAAAAATCCCAAGGCTGACAATTTATTTATTCCTATAGGCCAAGCATTGCAGAAGTGAGCAAAGCCTGAGCTGTGCTAACCAGGAAAGCCTGCTGACATTCAACAAGGTAACAGCAGAAAGCAAAAGCCACCAAAAAGCCTTATCAAATACCACAACCACTGATGCTTACACATCTCAAAGAAGAGATTTCACTGTTTTCCCCTCCTTGGCTGGAAGAAGAAAGCAGAGAGAATAAAATATAGTATTACAAGAGGAAGTATCTCGCATGTCACTTAAGATATCTCCACACTACATTTTAGTGAACAGCACAAGTCCTCACAAGTAAAGCAGCAGCCACAGAAGTAAATGAGAAAAAATGAAAAAATTGTGACTTTAGTTAAAGCATTTATAGGTGTTAATGGCTAACAAAGGCAATATTAATGAGGTGAGTTTTAAAGGAGACTTTTCATTAGCACAACTCAAAATTAACTTTTTTTCAACAAAAAGAATAAGGTGCAAAACATGACACTAAGTTTTACTGCTGCCAATCAAACAATTCTGCTCTAATCTTTCCTCCAACCTATGCAATGAATGCACTTTCTCAACACAGAGTAAGTACTTGCTTTCATGGAAACCTGGATCAAGACTTACTAACATTTATCCAAAATCTCTGTGATATAACCAAGCAGGAAAGACAAGATTAAGTAATACTGATACATCAATAATAGCAAAACAGGATGCAAAAATTCAGTTCTGTCACCTGCATGCCTTGTGAAACATGCCTTCAGAATCTCACCAGCATAAAAAGAATAACTGAAACACAATATAAGAAAGTTTGAAATTTTATTGCAGATTTCTTATTACATGCACACCCTTCCCATGCACGATAATCTATGAATGCTTAAAAGGAAAGAAAGTTAACTTGAATAAATCTCTTGCACTTAACCTCACACTACTAATGTCCTATAGAGCAGGATTTTAATTATCACCTTTAATAAACTGGTCTTCTCCCATTTCACAACATTTTCTTGAATTATGCTGTAGATTTTAAGATATTAAAAAAATTTAAGCACCAACTATTTCAGAAAAAAAATTTAAAAATAAAAAGCTGAGTAAATGTCAAGTTCCGCTACAACTTCTATTATGCCACAAAAAGAGGCAACAGTTAGATCACATAAGAGTGGACAGTATAACTTTAAATAACCTGTAAATGCACCATTTAAGAAACGTAGAAAGACTGTCTTATGAAATGAATTATTTATGTGGCAAGATTTGAGAGCAAATATTCAGTTAGCATAAATTGCCTTAGCTGCTTGACTTAGAAAGGACTTATATGTACTTGTGTGGATTCATTCTGTCTCTTGTTCTGTGCATTACAATGTGGTAACTAAGAGCACAGATTTAAAAACAAACAAGCCCCAGACAACAAAACCCCACAAAGCCATTCCCTACAACCCAACAAAACAAACAAACAAACAAAAAAACCCCCCAAAAACCCAACAACAAAAAAAATCACCCAAAACCAAATTTTAAAAAATGCATCATAAAAAGAGAAGAACGTCAACAAAAACACGCCCAAAGGAATAGAGCTGCTTATATAACAACAAAGTATTGAATCCAAGAGAAACATAACATATACAGAAAGGATACTCAGAAAATCCAGAAGACTAAAGACCAAATTTCAGAACCACATTTAACTGGATGGAATTTCTACTTGCGGCTTCAGTAAATTCAGACAAGCTATTTTGATTGTTTCGCTCCCAATTTACCATCATTTTTAGCAACACAGTTTCTTCACAACTTGTTCTGCATGTGATACCCTGCTTTGTGTAACACACGATTCTTTTTTCAGTCAAGATTCTTAGGTGCTACAAAGAAAACTACTTCACTCAAACCAAACAAAATCCTTACTTTTAGTATGTACCTGAAAATGCTTTACAGCAGCTAAAAATTGTGAGTATTGAAGAAAAAAATGGACACGTTTTTCTTCCGTAGAAAAATCGCATTGAAGTAGTCATCCTTGACTAGATGCAGTTGAAAAGGTCATACAGATGCATATTCACTATTCAGTCACTGGCAAGTAGTTGTGAATTGATGTTTTGCAAAGAAACTTCAGTTCACTCAGTTCTCAGCAGGCAAAATTCAGTCTAAACCAAAGCATGATGCCTCCATTCCTCTTCTTTAAATTAACCATTCTGCCCCAAGCTATAGACTCATACGCAGTTAGAGAGTTTGCTAGAATCAGGCTATTCTGAACAAAACAAGAATGGAAGAAAACACCTTTTGGTCTATCACTCCCAAACATATTTTTTCAGAAGGGAGCTGTTTCTAAGAAAAGGCAGAAGAGCCAACCTCTGTCCCAGCAGGGCGAGTTCTATGGAATAAATTTGCAACCTATCTCAAATGCATCCTAGGAATAACGATACAGGAAATAAAGACAGCAGCTAAACCAATCAGGTTATGTAATATATGAATGCCTCATAGGTATCACCTTGTGATATATTTACATCTCACAGAAATTATCTGTTCCAACTGACATCATACACAGAAAAACAAACCCTTTCAGGTAACCAGTAGTCCAGAACTGCCCCCAAGAATGGTGTCACTAAGTCAAATTCTGAGCGTTTTCCCCATGGCAAGTACTTTCATAACTTTCAAGGCAAGTCTGAGACCTTCTACTGCTTTTGGTGAGGATCTATCATTTTGAAGTCTGCCAGCTGCAGAGTAATTCCAGTCCAGCTGGACATCATAAAGTCAGTTGGTCACCCCTACTACACTGAGCAAAGCCTATGCTAGTCAACTGCTCAGATCCAGGTGAGTTCAGACCTGAGGATGGCAATTCCACTTCTTGGGAAGTGGATCACAGTATGAGAAGTTGGGATGCCGAATACATGGTGGGACCTTCTCATGCTTCGGATCACGGTATGAGAAGTTCCCACCATGTATTCGGCATTTTTTTGTTGCAGCTTCTCATCCTTCCACTGCACACCTTGGTGCAGCGCCCGCCTACATCTTCTCTGCGGCCAAATACGAGGCCGTTGAAGACAGCATCAAAGTCCCTTCTTCCTCTTCCTTTTTTTTAGACACAACAAAATATCTCCTGGCTGTAGACGGTGCTCCCCTGCTCCTGCCGAGGCTCGGCTGTGGCCGGAGGGATGCCGAGGCTGTGCAGCAGCGCGGCGGGGAAGGTGCGCGGGCTGGAAGCGCTGCTCCCGCAGCCCGGGCTGCATTTGGCGGCCGCCGCCGCCAGGGCACACTGCGGGCTCGCCATGCATGCACACCGCCAGGGCACACTGCGGGCTCGCCATGCATGCACACCGCCGGGGCACACTGCGGGCTCGCCATGCATGCACACCGCCGGGGCACACTGCGGGCTCGCCATGCATGCACACTGCGGGCTCACCATGCATGCACACCGCCGAGGCACACTGCGGGCTGGCCATGCATGCACACCGCCGGGGCACACTGCGGGCTCACCATGCATGCACACCGCGGGCCGGCCATGCATGCACACGGCCAGGGCACACTGCGGGCTCGCCATGCATGCACATCGCGGGCCGGCCATGCATGCACACCGCCGGGGCACACTGCGGGCTCACCATGCATGCACATCGCGGGCCGGCCATGCATGCACACCGCCAGGGCACACTGCGGGCTCGCCATGCATGCACATCGCGGGCCGGCCATGCATGCACACCGCCGGGGCACACTGCGGGCTCACCATGCATGCACATCGCGGGCCGGCCATGCATGCACACCGCCAGGGCACACTGCGGGCTCGCCATGCATGCACACCGCCGGGGCACACTGCGGGCTCGCCATGCATGCACACTGCGGGCTCGCCATGCATGCACACCGCCGGGGCACACTGCGGGCTCGCCATGCATGCACATCGCGGGCTGGCCATGCATGCACACCGCCGGGGCACACTGCGGGCTGGCCATGCATGCACACCTCCGGGGCACACTGCGGGCTCACCATGCATGCACACGGCCAGGGCACACCGCGGGCTCGCCATGCATGCACACTGCGGGCTCACCGTGCATGCACACCTCCGGGGCACACTGCGGGCTCGCCATGCATGCACACCGCCGGGGCACACTGCGGGCTCGCCATGCATGCACACCGCCGGGGCACACTGCGGGCTCGCCATGCATGCACACGGCCAGGGCACACTGCGGGCTGGCCATGCATGCACACGGCCAGGGCACACTGCGGGCTCGCCATGCATGCACACTGCGGGCTGGCCATGCATGCACACCGCCAGGGCACACTGCGGGCTCGCCATGCATGCACACCGCCGGGGCACACTGCGGGCTCACCATGCATGCACACCGCCGGGGCACACTGCGGGTTCGCCATGCACCCCGCACCCGGCACCGCCTGCCCCTGGCGCCACACGCTGCCGCTCCTGCCCGATCAGCCACAGGCACGCTCCTGTCCCGATCAGCTTTTCACGAGGACAAAATCTCTACAACTAGTAACACATTGCCCCAGTGGGGCGTTTTAGTATAGTAAAATAGTATACTATTTAGCATAGTAAAGCGCTATAGGGTAGGTTTTCCCTCCCATCATTGGCAACAGTCAAACAGAAACTTCAAAATCTTTAATTATTTTACTTTGGAGCTAGAAGTTTATGGCCAACAAATGTGATCAAAGAAAGTTTAAAGACCTGTATTTTTAACCTTGCATTCAGTTTTTATCCTCCATCTATCTCAGTTATGTCTCCTGAAGCTGTTCAAGCATTCAGAAGTAGCACAGGCTTATGCACTGCAAAAAATAGAAATTAATATTGTCCAAAAATTGCTACTGCAGTGGGGAGTTTAGGCACTCTGCATCTCTGAAACTGTGACCTGAATTTCACTTTACCAATAGTAGACAAATCCTGAATAAAGAAGAGGAAAATTTTCATAGTACTTCACTACATTTCCTGCTTGGTTTGTATAGAAGTATTTATTATTTTTATTAGGAACTTCAGCTTGTTTGGGCTATGAAGGAAACAATCCTGCCTAGTATTTTGTCATCCACCCTTCACAGTTTTGGTATGCAATATAATCTCCACAGAGTCAGATCAGATACTCTTTTCTGCCCTTGATCTAAATATTAACTGTGAACTTAGCATAACTCATTAGTTGAGAGAGCCATATAGACACTAGTGTACCAATAAGCTTCCTCCTAGAGTTCACATACGCTCTTCAATAATTTACTGACTTGATTTGGCATAAGGGGATAGTGCCAGAAGCATTACAGTGAGATATGACAACCTTCCCTCTCATCTCAGCATTGCTATTTCTAGTACTTGAGGATGGTGTGCAGGGTGTGTGCTGGACTGAGTAACAGCTGAGGAGAAACAATAGTACTCTTCCCCTCAACTCCAAGACCAATTTGTCCCTAACTGTTAAACAGAAATGTAAGCTATCCTAGAAGCTCATTTGTTTCCAAGCAAAAAGCCCAACACCCTGGAGGGTGGCACAGCCTAGGAGTCACCATGCCCTGCACCTTCCCTCACTGCAGCCCCTCTTCAGACGCCCACTCCTGCCCACAGGGGTCTGAAAGGACCACAGCCGTGTGTACACAGGTCAAGGAGGAGGCCAGTCCCAACACACCAAACTTCCATAGAGCAGGCTGCATTCTTCCATCTAAACACTCCCACCTTCACTAACAACCACAGTGCAGCTATCACAAACTTTTGATTGCATTTGAGGTTTACCACACATGTTGTGGTAAATCAAAATGATCACACAGAATAACTAGACAGATACATATTATTTACACCTACACTCTGTTTAATGACACAAATGACTAGCCTGCAGTTACATTTTCTCTTCTTCTAAGAAGTAAAAATTAAGAGTGCGAGATTTTCAAAAATAATTTTCAATTCCACTACAAAGCTTTTGCTTTCAAAAAAGACTTGGTTGTGACAAGCACAGGAATAAAACAAATACACTTTCATTTGTGCCCATAGCCACAGCCCTGTGTTTGCCCTGTAATACCAGTCATACAGATGCTCCAATTGCGGATGCAGCTATTATTACAAAACATAGCACTGTAGTAATCATCTGAAAATAAAGTTGTACAGTGGCCAACAGTAAGTGGGTGACATTTGTTATGCTAACAAGGCTCAGACGCTATAGCTACATAACTTCTGTGCTTCAATAACACTATCGTGTTACAGTTAGGTAAAAATAATGATCTATTTTACAGCTGTGCAAAATGCAAATTATTTTGGTAAGTTTGTAATACCTCTGGATCTTTCAGAGATTTCAAGTACTGATTTTCTTTGTATATAATATGCTTAAACATTAGAATATTTAATACAACATAGCTAGTGTATTAATTAATATATTTGTTTTTTTTATACACAGATTAAACAAGACTGAATGGCGAATGCACCACTGAGGAACAAGAATACTGGAACATTTTTTCTCTCCTGTAAAGTTAAAATTTTCTTTTTAAACAGAAAATAAATACCGCTTGGACTTTAAAAGAAAACATACTGAGGACATAGCAACAGGACACTACAATCTTGTATATTAAAAACCAAACAATAAGCATATTAAACAACACCCAGACATCATCTTTCAATACATGTGTGTGGAGTAGAAAAATTTCAACTGCAGCAGGCTCACCGCAGTCTCAACTTCACTACAGTGACTCAACTTCATGAGCAGTAGTATCAAACAAGTAGTTCCTGTAATACTTTAGATTCCAGAATAAGAAGTCAAAGTGAAATAGAGAAGCAAAATGTCAAACCTAACGTAAATATGGTGAAGTCTCCAAATAAGTAAGCAAACCCTTAAAGCAGGTACAGAGGAATCTATACAACAGGCACTAGCAGACCTTGAAAGCATGTGAGCATCTAGATTACTACTTCATATTAACTCAAAACATTGAGCAGACAACCAGCCAAACTTTTCAAGACTTCACTTTGATAACTTCAGTTCATTTGTGAAGGTTTATGTCATGGCTCAATCCCAGCAGGCAGCTCAAGTACCACACAGCTGCTGGCCCACTGCCCACCCACCACTGGGACGGGGAGAGAACTGGAAGGGCAAAAGTGCAAAAAACTCATGGGTTGAGATAAAGACAGCTTAATAAGGAAAAAGGAGTAGTATAAGAAGAAAAACAAAACTCCTCAAAGAAAAACAAAACCAAACCACCACAAGTGATGCAAAAATCCCACAACTGCTCATCAGCAGCCAACCAGCCAGTCCCAGAGAAGAGGCAGTGCTGGCAAACCTCTCCCCTTCCTCCCATGCTTTGTTGCTGAGCATGATGGTGGTATGGTGTGGAACATTTCTTCGGGAAGTTGGGGTCAGCTGTCCCAGCTGTGTCCCTTCCCGTCTTCTGTGCACCCCCAGATAACTGGGTGCTGGAGCAGCACGAAAAGCAGAAAAGGCCCCAACTCCAAATTGCTGTTTAGCAATTCCTAAAACACCAGTGTGTTACCAAAACTATTCCATCACAAATCCATAACATAGTCCCATACAAACTCCTATGGAGAAAAGCAATTCTTTCCCTTTCTAAGGTAGCACAAGGTAACATCAGAAGTCAACTTGCAAGATAGCATCCTATCTTGCACACAAGAATTCACAGAGCTTTACCCACCCTTAAGTACAGCTCTTTAACAGATTAACCCTTTCTGATTATTCTGACATATTCAAAGAGAATTAGAACTTAGTTAAATACCATATTTTCTTTCAGCAGAATGTTTTCCCTAACAACTCAGTTTCCAGACTAACTCTATCCACATTAGTTTATGCATTTCCAAGCCACACTACTGTTGCCTAGTAAATAATTAAATGCAGAAACATTTTACTCCATGACAGCAACTGGAAGACTATTAAAAACATAAAATACAAGATGCATTTACAGATCCTTTTGAATGCAACTCCACATGCACCACATGTATTCAAGGATTTGTGAGACAACGCTTCTTTCAGGAAGTTGCATTTGTTTTATTTGTTTTTTTTAGAATAGAATACCAATATGCATCCTTTGGAGTTGCATTAATTCACAAATAAGAAGAATATTTATTAGATTCACCACAGATTTACAATGTTTGCAAATATTTTCTAATGATAATAATTTGTAAGGCAGGGGAAGTAATTAATTTCTATCTGGATCAACATTATAGTGACTCAAGACCTAACTAACTTGGTAAGCAAATGGTAAATACAATAAACCTGTCAATTATTCCAAGCTTGAATTGCAGAGAGTGGAAGTACAAAACCACAAACTTTTGCATATCTTCCTTCTCCACCTCCTCTCCAACGTCAGCCCTTACCACTCCCCCAACTGTTATAGTTCTACCTTTTTAAATTCCACCCTGTCTCCCTCATCATTCATTCAGCTCATGTTTAATTCCCTAGCTCTCTCCCTTTTCCATACTCCTCCCTCCCCTTCTTCAGATCCCATCGCTATTCCATTTAATTCAAACAATCTCCTTCCAATGCACTGTCCAAGTTTGAGGGGAGAAGAAAGGGCCCAAAAGTCTGTCCTTGCTTTTAATCCTTACACCTGACAACACAGAGTTACAAGACTGCATGAAATCTTTCCTTGCCTTCTCATGTATAAAAGCCCACTGATGGAAAAGCTTTTTCTTAAATCTCTACTGAACTTTTGCAAACATTTTTTGAATGGTTTATACCCTGGCCAACTATAAACAATGTCTATTTTGACAGATACTGTCATATCAGAAACTAAAGAGACAGCTGGTAAAAGCATATAATGAATACAAATTCCCTACTGGTTATCTCAAAGTACAAAAACCATCAATGTCAAAGTTAAATCTGAGGTACAGAGTTCACCAGAGTTCGGTTTTTTTAACCATGAACATTAAAATGTACTTAATACAAAACCCTTAAAGATAAAAAAACCCAAAACCACATAAACTGGGGATTGCACTTTGTTGTTTTTACTTTGGTTTTAAATTCTCCAGAAGCAGATGTAGCAGAAAGCACTTAAACGTACATGTTTAAAGTTCAGCAACAAAAATACCTGAATTGCTAAATAATCTCAACACTAGTCTAATTTGCTCTCTCTCTCACATAGGAAAAGCCACCAAGAATGCAGGAGAAGAGTACAGCAATGATCAGGGCAGGTGTGATGGCCTTTTCGCCCCTCAGCATACCATGCATACAAAGAAACAAAACAGTAGAAGGAAGCACACTTCATTCACCCTCTTAAGACTTTGAACTGGTACATTTACCTATGTTTAAAGGTATACATGCTAAAGCACAAAAACTAGAACTCATCCTTAGCTTCAAGGAAGGTTTGATATAGAACAGGCAGACAGAACCCAATAATTGTTGAAATAGCTTTTGGAGACAATAATGTAACTGAGAGACTAGTGATGCTAAATTTGCACCTGAAACATGCAGGTGCATGTTTCACAAACAAGGTCCTGATCTAGTCACTAATACCCAGAGAACTAAGCACCCAGTGTACCTGCGTGTTTGTCACACACAGCACAGCTGTACCAAAAACAACCACACCAGTGCCCTAATGGCCTAACCCACCACAATTCAGACAACTTCAGTTGCTGCTGGTTCTGTTGAGTACATTGGTATTATACTAGCAAAGTTTTTCATTGTGCTTACACATATGGATCATGGTTTCTGAGGCAAGTGTGTTAAAAATGTAACACTTTGAATAAGTACTTTATAATTGCCACAGTGGTTCAGCAACAAACTTCAAGAAAAACCAGGCAGGTCCACAACCATACATTTACTCTCAGAGCGTCATATAACAGTCAAAGTCAACTCAGTTCTCATACAAAGACATTTTCATAGAACAGCACAAAATGATGTGAAATTAAATCCTGATGAACTTTTTATTGACAGAAAAAAAGCCATAACTATTATAAACAAAACTAGGTTGTTAAGGTTACGTACTGCACCTGAGGTATTCCATGGCTGAGGTAGCCATGGAATAAACACTGTGCTCTTAAAAAGTAGAAGTTAATTGTAAGAACATTACATCACAAGCTAGGCCCTAGAGATCATATGGCAGAGAAGTAAACACATGCAGTCCCACCCTAACAAGTAAAACATTGTAAGTTTACACTTCTAGCTGGCAACAAACACCAAGAATTGTGTCATTTGCTTTCTGCTGGGACTCCTCTTTACCTTTTTTTTAAAAAGTAGTTCTTGTTGGTTCCAGCCCAAATTTGCCCGAGTAAAAGACTCATTATTGTAAATACAAGAAAAAATGTAGTAAGAAGAGAATACATAGAGAAGCACTGCTCATAAATGAGATCCTTAGAAGCATAAAATTAAAAAGGAAGCTTTTGACATAATTGGATCAGATTTCAAGAAAGTTAATTTGTAGCTCTGAAAAGTAAAGACTATTTAAGACTAAATGCACCCTCCCCATTACATTATGGGTTTAGTTACTGTACCAGGCATGATATAATGAAAGCAACTACGCACATGTTTGAATGCAGAAGCAAAATCCTTAATCCAATGAAGTACAAAGCACAGCAATTTCTTTGAAAAAGTAAAAATGCCATAGATAAGAATGATAACTAAGAAGGGCTGTTCCCTAATATCAGATAGTATAAACTAAGTTTTTATTAGAGAAGAAAAACGTATGGAAATACCTTCTGGAATAATAAACAAGCAAAGAGCAGAAAGAGTACACAGACCTAAAATAATTGGCTGGATGTTACACCATGTGTATGCTATTTCTTTGTTGCATCCAGCAACAGAGGCTATAAACATCCCATGGACACAGCGCTAGAGTTTCTATGGATATGGGAACAATCAAATCAACCTACTTAAACTAAGTTTCCAAGCTCATACCAGAAGTCATCATCTTAATACCAAGTCAAATTGAAATTTTTGTAACAAAAATTCCAAACAAGATAGTCATTATTTTTCTCCACTGTTTAAGAATAGCAAATCAAAACAGTACAAAAGAAAAAAATTGCTACATTGGAAGCTTATTCAAATTAATTTTTTTTAAGTTTACTTTAGAGTTTCATTTGTCTTAAAATTATTTTTCCTGTGTGGTATCTTACTCTTTAAACATTTTTGCCAATAATTTTCTGATTAATTATAAAAATCCAAGCTTCAAAATTATTCATTTGCATGGCCAGTAACATCTCTTCATACATAAATAGCAAAAGAAAATATATGTACAAATGTAAGTGCAACACACAAACAGTCACCTCGAAAAAATTTACTAATTCAAATTGCAAACAAATGTTACATACAAACAATGTTTAATATTCTACTCTATACTACAGGAAGAAAACAAAGAAATTATTAAACCTTGTACAGAGACAAATGTTCATCAGTAAAACTGTCACTCTGTTTACACAAACAGAGGTTCAGAGAACTGGAAATGCCCATGGCTTACAACATAAATGTATTTAATCCTGGATATATAATCCCTTCAGCATCACCATATAGCAGCTTCATTACATATAAAGAAGCCTGCCTTATTAGTACTGTACAATAAATTAAGCTATCATTGATTACAATACCAACAATAAAAAAGCAATTGCTATATTACTAATTTAAGACTGTTAATCTTTGGGGCATATCTGTAAAACAGACACCACCTCTATTCCATTACCATTACCAGTGTATTTTTTTCACCAGCATACTGGTTTACCCCAGGTATTTCTGACCATACTGAACTATGCACAACATTGTAGTACATGCAGTTGTTCTTTGAAATGGTACAGAAGCAATGGGCCACTTTAGAGAGGTTATGTAACAGCGCTGCATCACATTATGTAATTTCAGTCAGATGGCTCTGTAGGTTTAGTTTATGTTCATATATATGAACACAGACATGCGTGTGCATATGAACAAAAAATAACCCAGAACATCATGACATTATGGGAAACCCACTCATTAAAATCATCATTGAATTTGCTATAATAATACTCATATATCTTCTGCTACTGATAACAGCTAGGAAATGTACAAGTGGATTTTAGTCCTATTGTTGTTAACAGTAAATCAGAAGCATAAAAATCACTGGGAAAAAGAAAGAGCTAGCAGACCTGTACCTTCAGAAAAAAACATGCTACTGTCTCTTTGAAAAATATATTTCTTGAGTATTCAAATCTCTTCAGTCATATTCTAATTTCTCTGCATCACCACAGATGCGGATGAGAAAGAAACACATATCAAGATCAATTAAAAGAACTCTACTGTATTCATAAGAAAAGGTGTTTGCTATTGCACTGGACCTACAGAGAACACCAAGAACGCCTCCCTGGGGCAGCATCACTGAAGTGGTTAAAAGTAATTGAACAAGAAACACTGGTTTTGTCTGGAGACAGAAGGGTTACTTGGGGATACTAAAAATTTGGGAAGAGTTCATTATGTTTGATAGATCATGAGGAACGGCACAAATGCAGAACACAGAGAAGACTCAGAATAATCCTTCAACCAGGCAAAGCTGCATAGAGAGCATCACTGGCGCTGACCGCAGGCATTCCTTGTGCAAGCTTCCCTGGCTTGGCCTCCTGACAGGACCAACAGCACCACAGAAGCCACAGGAAGCTAAGAAATAAAAGATGAAGCTATGGAGAAAAAGGCAATGTTTTGATCAGCCTGGCACAGAGTGTGGTGCTCAGTAGCACACTGGAAGCCGTGAATGGAGAACACATCAAAACAAACCTGCAAGCAGGTCACAGCCTCCTTCTCCCCACAAGCAACCCTCAGCTGCATTTCGCACGCCTGCTCCATTTAAAGCTTCCTGCATTAAATGCTACTGCCAGAACCAAACAAGCAATGAACTCATCCAGCTTGTCCATAAAAGCACACATACAAGAAGAAACATTCAAATTAACTTCTACTGTGATTTTTAATGATGATAGTGATAAAAAATATGCAGAACTGACTAGAATACCAGACAGTTTAACTGGGCAGCTGAAGAAACTGATTTAATTCTGTCTTGAGGTTAAATCAATATAAAAAAAAGGTCCTGTACTACCAAGAACATTTACCATCAGATGTGCAAAAGCCTAGTTTGGGAGAAGTTTAAAGGAGTGGATGAGGTGATAAAGTTGAGGAGGAGTATCACACTGTGTAAATGGCTTTTATCCAGTGACGCAGTAAATGCGAAAACTCTCCCTGGGTGCGAGGCAGAGTAAACAGAAGAGGATTAACGCCACGGCTCACATCTCTACCTGAAGGCAGTGCCAGGGAAGGCGGCTGACCGCCCACACCGCTGCTGCGGGCAGCTGGCACCACGGCTTCGCACGGAGCAGAGGGAAAGCTGGCTCAGCTGCTTGCTCACTTCTATCCCAAAACAATCCCGAGCTGGACTCGCTCAGCATCCTGCTCCTCAGCGGCGTCTCAGCAAGCCAAGGCAGCTTTGGCCACCTGCCCACTATCAGTTTCTCTGCAGCAGAAATCACTCCTGTTGCTCGCTAAGAAGTCAAACACTGCAGATAAACACAAGCACTACCATTTCTCTCTCGATCAGTTTTTTATGGTGGAGGTTGAAAATATATGCATCAAAGGCAATTTTCATACCACCTTCAGCCTTCATTCTAATAGTGAAAAATGTTTTCCAGATACATTTCTGACAAATGTGTAGTATGTAGCTTCATACTGCAAAGATCTTTCCACACAGAGCAAAGGGACATAATTTTGAAATGGAATTCTAAAAACCTTCACATCAGACACTTAACACAGAGACGATTCCTTTCACTGACACCAAATATCTATATTCACTATGTGCATCTGGTATTTGTCTATTCACCAGGTCAGCTTTAATGCATAAGAGTATCCCACCCCTCCCCAGGTCTTACATCTATCTAAAATAAAATTCAATTAGCCAGAATCAGTAGTAATATCAAGCAAAAAGACCGATAAAAATGATAATATAATAGTAATTTGCATACTGATAATGCTTAGTCTCTAATTAGTATTAAGTGACTTTTTTGATCAAAACATGTAAAAAACAAGCCCAAAAATGCAAGTCACCACTTAGCCACTCTTACTATAACACCACCACCACTCATCATTTAACACATAAAACAGTACTACAGCTGTCGGCAGAAATCATTAAAAGAACAAGACACAAGCATCACCAAATAGTATCTGTTATGATTTACCACCCTGGGTGCTATCAGTAATTGATTTTTTTTAACCTCCTGTACTTTTTAACATTAATACAACAGCAGCAATACACTGCTTAACACTGGACTGCTGACAACAGTTTGACAACAGTTCAAACAGTACATGTTAACTGAAATTATTTTCCTGGAAGGATTTTTCATAACAAAATAAAGGAAAAAGAGAAAAAAGTAAAGGAAAACAAGAAGTAATGTACAATCAAGATCAAGAGAGCATTGAAGAAACATCAGCCATAAGAAGTTTCAAGAAACTGAAGACAAAAGTTCTTCAAAGTTTTCACATCAACTACAACTTGTAATGAGAAAAGCTCCAAATGAACAAGAGTAAAGTTAATCACATTTGCTAAACAATACATTAGTTTTTAATCTGAATTTAACATTTATTACTGAATAAGAATTCACTGAGTCTACTTTAATTGACCACACCCTTGTATATAACATGGAATTCTATAACAGAGTAGTCAATTCAAATGTTGAGTGCCTAAATTCGAGTACTATTTAATTAGGCAAATGAACAGAGGTTCTAATTAATGATCTTGTCTTAAAAAAAGATGAAATAATCTTTGTAAAAAGTACAAAAATACTTATGCAGATGTCATGAAAGCCTTCTCCACCTCAAAGTATATTTACTTCAGAAGTCTCCTCTTATTCTACTTTGCTTGCTTACATGTTTTTTGTAGATGTGAGATGCTTATTTTAAGTAATGGAAAATGCTAAGGAATGGCAATTGTCCTTCTACCACTGCCTTCTTTAGACTCTCATTTAGGTTGCTTTGCAGTCATCACAAACTATTATCTAGTGCTGGTCCACAAACTTAAGCACCCATTTACTAAATGCTTTAACAGATTATTGTCAGTAAATCTTGAATATATGAACCTTGCAGATGCTCATTTAGTACTAACAGCTCCTATATAGCTTTTGAACTACACTGGTTTATTTTAAAGACAGCATTATGCAAATCCTAAATGGAGGTAGTAGCTAACAGAGTAATGCTCAGCATGAAGGTGACTTAATCCCACCACTTAAGGAAAGCAAAACCTTGATAGTTTGAAAAAGCTTGTCTAACTTGTTGAATCAAGCACCATTTCAAAGCACCACTTCCAACCAACATGAAAAACTTCATGATCAGTGATCAAGTATCTTGTTGAACTACTTCAGACAAAAGATAAGAAATTGGTCTTTAGGAAGAAGCAGAACTGAATATATTATTTTCAACCTATGATTTTATTTTAGCTAGGCACCTCCAAAAACATACAGGTTAAAGGAGCCCCACTGTAAAACACCCAAACTAAAAAAATAGGAAGTTTTGTTGGTTCTTCCCACACCCATTGCTAACTAGCAGTCCTGCACATCTCCACCAATTCCTACTAACAAAGCAGGACTCCAGATTTCCTCAGTGACACATCGATGAAGAAGAAGAAGAAACAGAGGAAGCACCAAAATATGTTCAACCCATGACCTGTAACACTTGGTGGTCTTTTAGCTTTGTGACCAAGATTTCTGATGGCAGGAACCACAGACACTGAGAGGTCCATGGGAATGGATGCTTCTTTCTCACTGCAGCTAACAGACTAACCAGGAGCTGCCACATCACTGGGAGGCTATTAAGAGTTTTTCTCCAGATAAAAACTTTTGTCAAAAGACCTCCTCCACCGTGCCTGTAAACTGGAGGGAAATTCCAATGCTGCATGCCAAATAGATAGAGTTTGAGAGGAATTCACAGGCTGCCTGGCAAGAAGAGAACAGGGGCAAGTAGGAGGAGAGGCACTACTGTCCAGGCCTCCATCCCAATGGCCTCTACTCACCCACAGCACGGCTGAGGCTGCTCCTCCCGCAAGGAGACCATCTGGGCACCAGCAGCAGTGGGAAAAGTCCCACTGTGCAAACAGGAAAGTGGGGAGAGCACCTACAAACAAAACGGAACAGAATGTGAAACTGAATTTAAGGAAGATGAGATAGGTAATGCTCATTGAATTCTAAATTCTGTGGAAATATATTTGAAACTTGAAAGGAAATCAAATCACATATCTCAAGCTTAGCAACTTCTGTCTAGTGTTTTTTTAATAAAATGGAAGATTTTATCCCAAAGAAATTCCTGGAAACATCCTGACTATAAAGAACTATATGAGAAATTCAGTTTACATACAAACTAACTTCAGGAACAAGAGACACAACCTAATTAGAAGAAACTATGAGAAACCTGCATCCAGTAAATTAAATCAGTATTCCATGTACTAATATTTCCACACACAAGTCAATCTACAGAAAAACAATGATGTCTTTGTAATGACTTACTGTCATCTAGGGCAAAAGCAAAATAAAAGCAAACATGCTCTGTCTGAAAAGGGCTGGGACTTAAGGGAAATGCAAGTGGTATTTTTTAATATGAATATTTCCCCTCCCCAATTTCAAAATTCTTATTACATCAGAAGAAAATTATAGAGGATTACACTGTACCACAAAGTGACACTCATTACAGAATAGTATCCCAGTCTGGGCCTTGAGATCTATCAATATTAATAAAAAATTGATGAAATTGCCCATATAAGCTCTATGACAAGGAACTTATGAGTTTGTTTATAGCATTTGGTTTAAACACAAAAAATTATGAACTCAACTACTAATCTTTTTTTGTTTGTGCTACAATGTAAGTAGCCATAGTAATAGATCCATTGAAGGCTGTTAATTAAACAAGTGTACAAAGAGAATATTTTCTTCCATGTAAAAGATAGCTGGCTAGCAACATCTTAATTAAATTGCAAATCCTGTATTGAAAAAATATTAGATAAAAAAATCTTAATCACCTTTGACAATCAATCTCACCCTAAATGTTTAAAATAATTAATCATGTTGAAGACAGATGAGTTATTTGTTTAAAGGCTACAGTCATAAAACCAATGAGGTCTCACATTTATAGAGCTATTTAGAACTAACACAAAGGCATTTTTTGCATGAATAGCTTCCTGCAATTCCAGAATCCCTGGAATGCAAATTCAGTTATGAAACCAATTAATCTTTTAAATTACTTAATTATCTCTCATATCGAACAAACAGGCAATTGTAAAATACAAGAGAAACAGGAGGCCAAATGAAGGCATTTATAACTGTACAATCTCTCACCTACTCCAGAAAAACAACTGCCCTCTGGAAGTGGCAATTTCCCCTGCCAGGCAGGAGCCCTGCTACATCTGCAAGCAGCTGGGCTCACAGCACTCTGGCTGGAGTGTTTCTCAAGTGCCTGGGTATACTCCATTTGAGATCTGCTCATATTGTCACCTGGAAAGGTGAATATGAAACAGATTGTCAAGCGCAACAAGCACCTTGGTTCAGCCTTTACTTCAAAAGGCTCATGTCAACCTTTCCAGAGCCAAAAGTTCATCTGTCTCTCCTACCCTGAAGCAGCCTGAGCAATAGTCTGAGTAATTTTACTTTATATATATATATAAAAGTATATATTACTTCTGAGCAAAAGCTAGATTTTCTTCACTGCAATTTATCAAGTTTATTTTGATTTAGCACTGACCCCTGTGAAAAAATATTTTTCCCCAATTTATTTGGTTTTTGCTAATTTCCTCTTATTTTGCCTACTTGCTGCATTAATCCTTCACTTTCATCTGCAGAGGTTTGCCCCAGTATAACACTGGGAACAGTGATAAACATGTGCTTCATGTTCTCAAGAGACCAATGCAGTACCTTACACACTTGCCTATTACAGACTCTCAACCTTTTCTTCAGGTCTGGATAGTCCACTCCAATGACTTTCTTTTACAAATGGAGACTGTTCACTTTTTGGAAATGTCAAGATAAAAGACTTTTAATATAATTTGGTTTTTTTAAAGCAGCATTGCCCTATTCTATTTTTAAAAAAGCGCCTTAAAATAGCTTGTTTATATTGCTTGACACCCAGCCATTAGGTCTGCAGCCCATTCAACACACTGCCATTCAACCCTTGATTTTAAACACATTTCAGATCCACACGTCTGGTTTTCTTTGAAACCAAACCACAAGTGCCACAGATATTGCTCAAATTTTTAAAATAAAAAGCACATTATGTTGAAAGGCTATATAGAGAGGGGGAAAAAACCCCACAAAACAACAAAATAAGGTAGCATTAAAAGTCTCTGGTTTAGATTACATTTCATCATTAGAAATTGTAACTAACACTTTTTATCATTTCCCATTGAAATTGTATTTCAGTTGCCTCTAACTGGCAAACTTAGCCCTTTAACCCAGAACTCATTGTATTTCAGCACCAGTATTTTCTATTAAGGAGAAAAAAACATCACATTTCAGCAATGTCAACTTGGATTTCTTCAAGGAAATGTGAGAAGAGAAGCAATACTGGCATTTCTTGCCAGTGCTAAAAGCAACTTAATCCTTTTTTATTTGAATTTCTCAAGCTTGTGCAATCTGCTAGCATCTCTACCTGAGAGGTTTTAAATTGGTTGCCAATTCCAGTCAAATAAGGATGGAGTTCGAAATACAGGAAAATACACTCTTAAAAGTTAAGGATAAGGAAGAATAAAGTATCTGATTATTGCCATTATCTAGTAACCTGAGAGACAGAAAAGTAGAAAAGGTGGGTTCTTTTCTTTGTTGTTGGGTTTGGGTTGGTTTTTTGCAGGGATGGGGTGAGTGGGGGGTTTGAAGGATTTTTTTGTTTGTTTGTTTGCTGTCAGTTTTTTTTGTTTAGTTCAATACTCTTTTGCCTTTAGGAATAGTTGGCAGTCACCATATGTTTAGTTGTTAATTACATATCATGCATCTTTCTTTGCCTAGTGCAGGTGCCACGGAAGATGCAAAAAGAGGCAGAAAAATGTAAAACACAGCACGAGCCTTTCTAACAATGAAAAGGAGGTTGTGTCACCTACACATGCTCAACTTGAGGCATCCAGCTGAAGTATCTGACCTATGAACCCAATTTTCCCATCCTGACATAACACTATGGACAAGTCTGGATATCTGCAAAGGCATTTCAGACCTTTGGTGACCTGGATCATCTTCCCCACTTTCCTTGTTAACCACAATGCAACATATCCACACTTTTGACGCACTAAAAAATGTGCAGAACGTATCACAACTGCACCTACCAGAAACTATCCTAATCCAAACAGCCCAGAATATTCTTCAACTCTTTCAAAGAACAGATGTACCACTATGTATGTATGTGTAGGTTTTCTGGGCTTTTCTTCAAATAGAGACATGGTAAAATAGATAATGATGCAAGAACAAAGCACTCTAGAAAGGAACAGTTTAATCAGTTGCTCATATTTTTAGTATTATGAGTAATCGGTGCACTAAACTTATGTTTATATGCTAATAACCATATCAAGGCTAAAAGAAATGCTGCAGTGCTGCTAGACAGCATAAGTCTGCTATGAAAGAGACTGTTTTAAGTAATCTAGAAATAGTGAGAAAATATATAACTGTATTTTTTATTTATGAACTTTGCTTGTGCCATGTACAGAAGAGTATGGGAGAAGGTAAGAGCTGCAGTGTAGCAGAGACACTGCAGGAGGGGTCAGAAAGGGCTGATCTGGAGAGACAACTGGAAGAGGGCTGAGAGGAGCTGTTCAGCCAGCAGAGGAGAGAAACTCCATGCTGGAAGGCTCACCATTAGTCATCTGGCAATTTAAACTGCTGCAACTACTAGTCAAAGGGACAGCTTTAAACTCTTTATGGCTCTTCTACAGGAATGCTTTTGGAAGGCCTTTTACTTCAGGCATAGAAGCAAGTTCAGGTGCCCTCACTAAGTGAAGTTTTGGTAACCTCCAAATACTGTAATACAGATTAGTGGCAGATGATAATTTCAGAACATCTTTTAAGGTTATACTGCAAGCAGCAAATAAAAAAAGCAAGTGAGTACAACTTGATCTTCACACCTTCCTCAATGAAACTTAAATGAAGAAAGTTCAGAAAAAAGGTGTCTAAGGCACTTCTTACAAAACATAATTTTTGTCCTTCTGAAGTTCTCTTACTGGAACAAGTCAGCATGATATGGAAAGCATTTTGAAAAAAAGAAATACTGTAGCGTTACAATACTTTCTTAACTTTAAATTAGCTCCATGAATTAAATGATTGGGCACTTAATGGGGAAGTATAGTCTAAAAAACTACAGCATCTTTCATCTTTTTGATTTTAAAGCAGCTAGTCTACTGTGCAAGACAGAATTTTGACCCTGTTAAAATGCGAAACTCCGTAACATTTTTGGTGAACCAGAAAAACACCAAAAGATTGCTGAGGCAAAGTAGGACAACTCATGAAAAACAGCAGGGAGAGAGGTACAAAACCCCAAAACCCGAACAACAAAAAAAGCTTTTGCTGTTACTCCATATTTACTTGCAACCAATTTTCTTGGAAAAATTAATTTTGGATATCAACTGTTGTTGGACTTTTTCCATCCCGAAAAGACACATGCAGATAAAATGTTGATCTATATTTTCAAACATTTTGCCTTAAAGGCTGGATTTCTCATGACTTCATGGTTACTTCTTCTACAGTTCTGAAAAATGAAAAGAATATCTCAATTGAACTATGAAATTAAAATCTGGATGTTGTGTGTGAGGTAAGACACACTACCAAGAGTCAATTTTCTTCCAAATCTGAATGGTAATAGTATGAAAATCAAGTCACACTCTAAAGAATAATAATTAAATGTTTCTCACCCAAGGTTTTAGGGCAAGAGATAGTAATAACCTTTCAAAAAATACATGAAAGCTATTTGGGAAATGGTCATTTTCTTGCAATATTTTGGCATTGTAATACAACCATTAAAGCAATAATTTACTGTAGAATGCAGCTTTAATATTTTTACATACTAGAACACTTACAGTTGGGCAATACTAAGATGGAAGCATGCTAAGAATACAGAAGAATATATTAAAATATTTAGCTCATGATTATAACAATTTCTGAATTGGATGTTATTTCTACTGCTCTACAATTGTTTCACAGAAAAAAATCCTTAAGGCTTTATTTGAAAAGTTGGACTGCCAAGAATGATTAGTCTCCTTGTTCAAAGGAAAGAACAGTATGATACAGCCAGTGCCTTTCTGTCTTACATGCCTACCCTAGAAAATTTTCCCTGCAGTAAACACTGCATTTTTTCAGCCAAACAATAAATATATCACTCATCCTGTTCCTTGATGACCTATGTTGAAGTTCACAGTTGTGTGGATGAGAGCATAAAAGCCCTTGCAAGCAGTCTTTTTATTTTTAATATTCTTTTTTTTTCCTTCCATAGAACAAAGTCAGTTGTATTATTTTATTTAAATCAGGAAGACAGAAATACACAAGGTCCAAATCTATTCAAGTAGGGCCATCCTGAGCAAGCTGCCCAAGATCACATCTAGATGGCTTCTGTGTATCACTAAGGGTAAAGGCTTTGGTTTAACCTTTGCCAGCACTTGGTCACTCTCAAAATGAAAAAGTGTTTCCTGATGTTCAGAGGGAATCTCCTGTGTTTCAGTGTGTGACCATTGCCTCTGGTGCTGTCACTGGGCATCACTGGATAGAGCCTGGCCTTGTCTACTGTATGCCATCCCTTCAGGTAATTATTGTGGAGACCACTCCCGAGCCTCCTCTTCTACAAACAGAACAGTCCCAGCTTTCTCAAGCCTTTCGTCATGAGACACACTCTAGTCACTAATCATCTTTTTCCTCTTGGATGGACACTCTGCTACGGCCACAGCTCTCTTGGGAAGCCCAGAGCTGGACACAGTACTCCAGGTATAGCCTCATCAGGCTTGAGTAATGGGAAAGGATCTCCTCCCTTCACCTGATGGCAACACTCTAATGCAGCCCCAAGGTACGCCCAGCTGCAAGGGCTCAGAGCTGGCCCCTGCTCACCCAGACACCAGAGCCTTTTCTGCCAAGCTGCTTTCCAGCTGGGCGGCCCGAGCATATGCTGGTGCTGTCTGGGGTTTTTGCTTTCCAGATGCAGGACTTGGCACTCCACCTTGTTGATCCTGCCAGCCCATTTCTCCAGGCTGTTAGGACCCTTATGGGTGGCAGCATGACCCTCTGGTTTACTAGCCAGTCCACCCAGTTCCGTATCACCAACAAATTTGCCCCCATCATCCAAATCATTAATGAAGATGTTCAACAGGACTGGTTCCAGTACTCACTCCTGGGTACACCAATAGCTGCCAGACTCCAGCTAGGCTTTGAACTAATGACCACCATTCTGTGGACCTGGCCATTTAACCAGTTTTTACCTCTCTGTCTGCTCAGCCAGCCTGTATTTCATCAACTTCTCTATGAGGATCTTATTGGAAGCAGTGCCAAAAGCCTTATTGAAGCCAAGGCAGGCAACTGTCCACTGTTCTCCTCTCATCTACCAAGCCAGTCTTATCATTATGGAAGGTTATTGAGTTGGTCAAGCATGACTTCACCACAGTGAATCCATGCTGACTGTCTAGATGACTGTCTTTACTAATGTAGACCAGCACTCCCTTGCTTTACACTCCATTCAAATACATTTTGTAATCATTCATACATATGGATCCCCAAACTATTTCAATACCAAGTGGAAGAATTGTTATTATATAAATTGACTTCTGTAACACTCACATACCACCCAATCAAAACAAATAAAAAAGCAGCTGATTTCTCCAATTAAGCCAGTGAATCTTTCTAGAAAGTTGCCCAGAGTTTGACTTTAAAACTGCAAGTGATAGGAAAAATACTAATTTAATGCTTAACCAGCCTTAACATTAATGAACTTTTTCTCAAGTTTTAGCTTGCAGGTTCTAGATCTTTTGCACCTTCATCTTTAAAATCCATGTATGTACCCCATTCAATGGGATCTTTTGTCCTGTTACAGAATTGTAACAAAAATAACCGTAATACTTCTCTTTATACACTGAACCCACTGAAGAAGTTAGAATGAACTTTTCCAATTCTAAAAAAGTTACAAACATGTCTAGGAATCTTCTCCTAAGATCACAAGCTAGTTACCATTAGTAAGGTTCTTGAACTGATTAAAAAAACAAGAGCTATGCACTAAGAGCAAACAAGCAGAATGCACATCTAACACCAATACCTAAGGAAAGGTTTATCTCACTGCCATGCAAAAGCAATCTATAATTCAAATGACCTGTATTTAAAATGACCTGCTTAATATTCAAGTAATGAATATTCAATTAGAACAATTATTCAGATCTATTACTTCTGTCTCACTGTAACCATAAGCTGCAGTGCTGCAGGGCCGCTGCAGCAACCCAAGGCAGACTGCAATCGCTGGGGAATTCTGCCAGGTTCCCAAACAATCAGAAAAGAGACACAACAGATTAACCTGTCAAGTGCTCATTAAGACAGCTATGCTCTTCCTATATGGAAGTGAGGTATCCCAGAATGTGCAGGGGTATCCCCAGGTCAGTGCTCTGCTCACTCTGAGCTCACTACACTTGTAGTACTCAGCGCTGAGTGAGCTACTCATCAATTAAACAAACACTCAGCATTTGGTAAAGAACATGAAGAAGATTGCATGTTTGCTGTGTCCAGTGTGTTGAACTCTTTCAGGTGAGATCTTATGAAAAACAGAAAGTTCCCCTTTCCCTGGAGGCAGCTAACCATATCCAGCCAGGGGAAGCTGCCACAGTCTCAGGCTGAGACAGCAGACAGGCAGAGACACAGCAAGCCCAGCATCCCAGTGCACAGGAGATCCCTGAGAAGGCACACAACAGGTGAACAAACCAGCCACAGATGTGGAAAAGATAGCAGGACCTTCTCAAGGTCTCGGCAGGGATTTGGGAAGGCTTACCACAAATCAGAAAGCCTGTGAAAACTGCCAGGCTGGAAAGCAAAACTCTGCAAGACAGAATAGATCTGATTCTAAACCATTGCTGTCAATATTTCATCATGCAGACATGAGTTCTTGCGGTGTGAAGTTTGACTTCATATTTTGTACTCTCACATAATCTATTTTTAAAGTTAAAACATAGCATTTTGTGAGACTTACTATAAGCATGGTACAGGACAGTTCTACCTCAAAGCATCCAAACAAAAAAACCTATTTCAGCAAGTAAAAAAAAGATCTTTGCTTCTCTTTCCAAAATGTTAAAATTATTAAGAGCTTAAGTTTTGATGTTACAAACATGCAAGTTTTTATCCAACACCCTTGCTTTTTTTACATAATCTGAAAACAACTAGCCTGAATGCCCATTTTCGATTTAGAGTAAGGAAGGGGCAAATTTCAGTTTAAAGATTTTCTGGGAAAGAATGAATTCTATGGTTTATGGTGTGAACTACATCTGAGTATTTTCACTGGTTATTGCATATGAGTAATCCTGCTATTAGTCTCTTCAATTAAGTTTCACTGGCTAAAATTAGAGTTGTCATTCTATGCTGGAGGTCAGACTGGATGGTATCTTCTGGCTTAAGATACAAGAATCTGGTGTTGGAAAACACAGTAACCTGAAAGTATGCTGAATTCTACCAACAAACTACGTAGGAGATGAGGCATAATTAATAACCCTACTGGAACTACTACTCCAAATATAAGACCTCCCCTTCTTTTAGAGTAATATCCAAGAAATAGGTGCCTGGGTTTCATTCATTTCTACTATTTCAGAGTTAAACCTGTTATAGGCAGCACTATGTTCTCTAGATTTGTACTGCAGCACAAGGTGAAGCCTGACATGATTAGCAACTTAACAGGAGAATCCTTAAAATGAGTACTAAGCATTCTCTCCATTGTGTCTTGGCTTGCCCTCTCAAAAATGTTCCATTTGGTGCTGAAAATATTTCTCCTTCCATTCATAAACATTCTTCCAAAAATTTAGAAACTAAGAATTGGAGCATGATTTTAAGATGATTAACTATCAATTAAAATCTTAAGACCTCTTCTTAAGAAACCACAGAAGTAGAAATTTATAATTATTGAGCAATGCAACTGCACGAAAAACTAAATGTTAAGGACGTAGTAAAATTAAAGTGCCAAATTTCCTTGAATGATGCAGTTTCCAGAACACTATTTTCCTGTAAGCTACTGCTAGATCTCTGTTACAGTCCAAGTCAGAAAGTTTTAAATGGCATAAACTGTTCTTTCACATCCTAAAAATATGACTGATACACACATTGAAACATACTTGCTTTAAAAACAGAGAGCTCTGAAACTGCAAAAAATGCATTTACTTCTCTGTGCAGAGATGGCAACAAGAGACTGATTATAAAAAGTGGGAGATACATGAAGTAACGACTATGATTTACCAGAGCTAAAATGCCTATTTCTGAATTCTCAATATGAATAGATGCCATGTATATATATTTAGAAAAAAGAAAAACTAGTGAAGGAAGGAAGATGAAAACCTTGTCTCTCAGCAGAGCTTCAGGGAAGATCTTTTATTCCAGGTCAAACGATCTAATTACATTATGCCCTTCCAGCTGTATCCCAATGGACATTACTGTTCACTAAATAATCAGTTTTTAGTCTCCCCTTCCCCTCCCTTAATGATTTCTTTCTCTTTTGCTTCCCTCCAAAATATAAGCAGCAGGGCCAGAAACTCCTAGCTTCTCTGGACTTTACTTCTTGCACTCTCATAATCATGTGCAAGCATTAATATGTATCCTGCCACTTCCAGAACTGATTGCAATACAAAAATCTACTCTTTTAATGGCACAGTATCCCAATGTATGGGTACTGCAGCATCCAACATTCTAGCATTTAGCATTGCCCTTCATTATACTTCTGCTGCTGTCCAATTCCTCTGTTTCAGCTTCTAGTGCACTTGAAGTCCTGCTTCATTATATTAATAAGTCTGTGTTAAGCAAGTGTTAATTACTCAGTATTCCTGAAGAGCAAAGTGAATAACTGCCAACATTATGAAAACAAACTCACTTTCTGCCATCCTTCTTTCCTATCTTACTTAACAGTATATGACTCATGAACCACCTGTACAGATCCTATCGCCTACTTAATAAAGCAGGTATGAAGAATTGTTGCAGTAAATTATAGCAAATGAAAACAATGAGGAGACTACAGATTACTAAGTCGATGCAGACAATCAAATGGAAGAAGAGCTACAAAGCACAGAGTTCTTCCCTCAAGTGTACACACAAGGTGGCAAACCTCCATGAGAGAAGCCTCAAAAAAATGCTTTAATCTGAACTTTTTGCTGAGCAACTCACTGTGGGAAGTACTGCTCTGCCCTGCAGTGTTTATTAGTCACACACTCAGGCACAACACAGCTCTTTTGCACATCCTCTGCTCAAAACAGTTAATAAAGCTTTCTCAATGCTTGAATTTACTAGGAAAGCATGAAAAGATAGTTAAACTTTTAGACAATAGCTGTCATTTTCTTTCATAGATTTTCACATATGCTGGAATAAGACCAGTTCCTTGTCAATGCCAAAACCAATTCAATTAGGACTGGTACTAAGCAAGTAACTCCCAAATGCTCATCATCTGGCCTTTTGTTTGTATTACTGATAAAATTTATCAAATTATGCTTTTCTAAAGCTCTTAAATGTATTTCAACCATGAATATTTTTCTCCATACAATGTCATCAAGGAAGAAAATGTATCATAACATCTTGGGAACACAGACAAACTACAATAATGCTTTTCACTGAAATTTTAATACTGAGTTTTAGAAAAGCTTCTTCCCCTCTTCTTGTGTACCTGAAAGATAGCTAACTCCACTGTTGCAAATATTTATTAAAATTTGCTGTCCCTGTAAAAAAGGTTAAAGTTTTTCTCAGCCCCTAGTGTAGACCAGTTCACATATTCAGTATGCAATAACCAACAGTCTAAGCAAACTCAACCTTTCAAAATAAGGTCTATGTGAACTTGGGCTACTCAGAGACAATTGCTCAGATACACTAGGATGACATCAAGAAAACCAAAGCTGTATTTGAAACTGGTAGTGGGGGCAAAAACCACAGGGAGTTCTGAAGGCTACAATGACAGCAAAAGAGAAGATTAAGGAAAGAAGAGCAGCAACCCAACGAATAACACAGTAGACTGCCACCCTCAAGGCATGGTGGCTACAGCCCTGATGGCAGCAGATGACTCCTCACTGGCAGTGCTGCTCTAATGCTGGCTCCAGGTGCCTGACTGGAGCTACAAGGAAAGCAGAACACAACTCTTCAGAGAGATGCCCACTGGGACAGTGGGTGCAACAGAGTCACAAATTGCAGCAAGTGCCACTCCAGTTCAACACATGGAAAACATGCTTCACAGAAGTGTGGTCAAACACCACATCTGTCTGCATGGAAAGCAGCCTGCAAACATAACACTTTCAAAATGTTACTTCAGCTACATTTACTTCTTAGCACTAAATCTTCTGTGCTATGCATGAGATTTTTCTTGAACAAACATCATTTCAGCCCAATGTAGTGGGTTACAGTGGGCATTTCTTGTTTCTTAGGAAGTTGGCTGCAGGCGTCATCACTTAAGACTTCGGGGTTGGATTTTGTTGTGTTTTTTTTTTTTTTTTTCAGTTTTAAATCACTTTGCAGGACTTCTCATTCCATATCAGTCACCAACCATTTTCTAGTGCTTTCTGCAAAATTTCAAATTTTTCTAACTAACCAGTCGTCTTTTCTCCCTTACTCCAAGTAGGATGTATATCTGAAACAATTTCTGGCCTTAGAGTATTTTTTTTTACTTTGAGGTCCATGCATAATTTATAACAACCACCATTACCTATAATCATCTAAAAGCTATCAATTATTAGTCAGATTGCTAATGGTTCCCTGTGCATGCAATGGAGTACCAGTAACTATGGCACTTCCACATCACATCATACACTATTTTGTAGTTAATGTCTTTTGATCATCTCCATATGGGAAATTTAACACATAAGTAGAAGTTATTCACTATATCCATATAATGCCTTTGAGGAGGAAAATCAGGTGTTGCCAGAGTAGGGAAATGTCACTTTTCCAAATCATAAGGGAAAAGGTAGAATGGGAAATAAAAGTTGCACAGAAACCTACAAGAATATTACCACTACAATTTTCTGAAAAACTCAGAGGAGTAGGAAGAGGGAAGAAAGCAATTAAGCAGACTTTTCATGTTTTCTAAAAAAAGTGAGAAAATAAAAAAAGGACCCGTCTTGCATTGAATCTGTTTGCTTCTTCTTGCAGCTGACTATAAAGCCCTTTGCTCCCAATCAGAAGCAGTAAGATGGCATGAGTACCAACTAGATATATCAAAGTAGAAATCAATGCTGTTTACAGCTAGAACTACTAATGAACATTCTCCCAGCAGCATCAGTGCAAGAGACTTTCAGCAAACTAAGGGCTAAAGACATACGTGTCAGCCTTTAACACACTCTTTATTTGAAATGTGTAGCCAAAGTGGCTCTTTCTCCTTCAAGACATCTAAAAGTGGATACAAGTTAAATACCTATGACTTGTAATAGCTCCAAGAAGATGCCAGTAAGTTCTCAGTACTAATTCACTATTTTCTTTTCAGCTTCAATAACCTCCCTAGAATGCAACTGTCCACTAAAATCAACTGTGGGATAACTCCACTTATCTTCACAGCCCAGTAAGCCTGGCCCTTTAGCCTCAACTGCCTTGGTTATTAGAGACACTTAAATACATGAGCACACTCTAATTTTTTAAGCTCACAAAGATACATAGCAGTTTCTCAGATTAAGAAATTGAAGCAGAAAGAATAGCTCTATTTCAAAGGGCTTAGGAGGAACCCTGCCACACTTACAGAAAACTTCATGTATTCTGTCTTTCTATACTTGCTGAGCTACCAGACTACATACATACAGAGCTGAAGTTAAGAAAGTCAGATCTAGCATTAATATGGTTTTAAGGCACTAATATGCTTTCAAGGCATGAAGGGTGGAAATCTATGACAGCACAGTAATGTTGCCAAAAATAACTCTTGCAAAGTTGATGACAATAAAACCAAGGGAAGTATTAAATTATGAATCATCAACTGATTTTTAAGTAAAACTCTTTGAAGGCAATGCTTCCATGTAGTTGAAGGTCAAGTAAAAGTTTGACATTTGCAAAGACTACAAGATTAGTTTATATTTACATATTTAACAAAAAGCCTAGTACCAAACCAAGTATATCTCATCCTCCAATGTTTCCCATTCTTTTTAAAGTACTGTTGAAAGATGCAAGGAACAGCAATTTTAATTCATAACAATGCTTTATTCTATCCTGTAGAAAGGAACCATTTATCCTTGCATACTCAAGACCCTAAGGCAAACTCATATGATACTCATTTGTAATCCATCTGTCCTCCTGCTTTGCACATAGCTTGTTTTTTATCACCATGCAGATTCCAGCAAATAATGAAAAAAAATTACTTGCCTAAGCAGATTTCTTTGTCAGCATAACTACCCTACCAACTCTTCTCAAAGCCTTCTGGAGACTTATGTTCTGAAAACACAAATTTAACCCAACTCATTGCCCACTCAGAAGGATGGCAACCATCACTCAATGAATGAGCATTCCACAACTTGTTTTTGTGATTACACCTGCAAAAACACTGAAAAATTTACCTGTAAAGGACTGTAACTTTCCCTGTTTAATGTGACCAATTTTTTACCATGTGCTTGTGAAACTTATCAGGTAGCCAAGGGCAATCAAGACAGTTCTTGAAACCTCTCCAGTAATTTTTAGTGCCGGCTCTGGCACAGTAATCATGCTCATGCACTTTACACTGAAAATTAACACCAAAAAAACCTGCAGTGTTGATGCTGTACATAAAACTAGTAATTTTCATCACACAGCATCAAGAAGTTCAGAATCATTTTCAACACAATCCTTTTCAATGTATTGGGAAGTTACCTGCTTTTCAAGGCTACCCTAATTACTGATTTTAAGTGGCACCACTCATTTGGCTCAAGTACAGATGGAAGGCAGCTGTCAAAGACAGGTAGCTTTTTTCCACCCTTCTCTTCCTCTGGTTACAAATACATTTGCTATTTTATTTGGATTTACTGATACCTATATCTAAACACCAAGTAGTCCATCCTCAAGGCTATTTTACCATCACCCAGAAAGATTTTAAGAGTACTAGAATGAAACACATCATTCCAAACACATGCCAGAGGCAATTCAATTAAGGAACATATGTTTGCCTACAACATCAAAATGCTGTACAGATCAACAGCAGATACAGCTTTAAAATGCCTATATTCCTTTTGCAGGTAAACCATGCTCTTCACCTGCACCAAAAATTAATAAACTTCCTAACATTGTATTTGAGCACTTTTAATCCAGAAATACATGGAAATAACTGGTACTCTGAAGCCTTTCACTTTGAGACTGCCCTTTGCACCCTTCAAAGCCTGAAACAACTATTCTCAGCTACTCTGACATTGAGTGTTTAAGATATGCCACCAGATAATATAGAACATTTTCTGGGAAGCCTCAGGAATGGGCCTTTTTCATCCAGAATCAAACTTTTTTTTTCCAGAATAATTGCCATAAACTGGGAGGACTTTAATGGGACGGAGATAATTGTTACTTACCAGTTATCCTCTTTATTGCAGTCTTCCTCTTCCTCCAGCCTACAACAGAGTCCTTATACTAAGAGTTACGGCTCCCACCTACCAGGAAGCAAAAGAATTGTCAATCAAGGTCATCAGGGAAGTACCAGCCTGTGCACTTCTATCTCAGCCACACCTCCATATCATGGATACCTAAACTGCATGTGAAAATCCAGAAAAACCTCCTCACCAACCCATAATGAAGAAGAAAAATGGAAAGTAACTGCTTGATGCAATAGGAGGCCAGAGAGAGGCATTAGAGATATCAACAAGCTTTCTCCCTTGCCTCATATTTCTTACAAAGGAAACTCTGCTGACGAAATCAGAGAGAAAAGAAAGACTGCTAATAATGCACACTTGAGGCATGCATCCAAACCTGTGCAATCTAAACACTAGGGGAACTGTTGAAGCTTAATGGAGTGTAGCAAGTTACAAAGAATAGAACTTACTACTGCTATTACAGACACTTACTGGTTTTGCTATGGCAAGAACATGAGCTATAAGCCAACAAAACTTCAACTGTCTGCAGTATTTACTGCATTGGCTACTGCCCTTTGAAGACAAAGGATGTGAAAGGACTTATGCTTCTCTACTAATGCAATCTCCAGAGAATGATCACAAAAAGATGATCTCCTATATATCCCCTAAACATCACTCCTATATTAAACAACTCTGTCTGTACAAGTGTATCAGTAAGTTCTTTGATTGCATGGTATACACACAGCTTTTTAAAAAGGGCCTGGACAGGCATGTTATACTTACCTATTCCCTTTGTTGGAATTTAGGAAAGTATCTGCAAAAATTGATCTAATCTTTGTACTGAGAGGGGAAAATTATCAATTCTCAGAAGTCTTTGAAGAGGAGGAATATAAAATGTATTGACTAGTGCAAAACACTGTTTTTAGGAACTGTGTGAGCTAATTTAAGACAATTTACCTGTCTAAAATGAGGACACATGACAAAGTTGTCATAAAATTTCATGCTTCTAACATGCTTTTTATAACTATTACAACTGTTTTATCAAAAAAGGTGGCTTTTATTTTAAAGTAAAAGTGACAGGCATCTCAGTTGCCAGAGTTACTGGCATTATCACACTTGAAACTCAATCTTTGTGGAATTTAGAGGTATAAAAAGCTTCACTACAGACAAGAGGTTGATGTGATGATACATAAGATGATGAGAGAAAACAAGAATGAGATCATCTTTCTACTTGAGGTTCATCTTCCTCTGATGTTAACTTTCTTTACAAGAAAGTTTCTCTACATAAAGTTTTTGAAATTCCATCTTTTAGGGGCTGAGAATCAAAAATAACCCACTGATTCCACAAATGATATAAAGTTTTCAAGGACTGTCACATTTTACTATCTTTTACAGAAAACACTCTCTAACTCAAAAGCCTCAAAAAATAGCTTTTTATTTTTAAACTCTGTCCATCATATTACATGTAGTTGCAAGCATCTAGGAGCTACAGCTACCTAGGAAGCAGGAGTGAAATGAGAAACAACAGTAAATGAGAAAAACTGTCATTATCTGATAAAATAAATTAAACCACAGAAAACATCCTGTGTAGGAAATAAAGACAACACATCAATGAAATTACAACTGTTAGAATTATTGGTCTGAGATACCTGTCAAGCTCACTTCACTCAAAGTAAGCATGGCTCAAACAACACCTTAACACCAAGGTGTTGAAGGAAAGAGTTGAAGGAATCTCTTCTTTATAGACTGTCAAGGGGTATTCCTGGAGGGATACTCACAGGGATAGCTCAAAATGTCAGCTGGAAAAGCCGGCCCACAGCAACTTCATGTGGTTCAACAAGAGCAAGTGCAAGGTGCTGCCCCTGGGTTGGGGCACCCCTGGTGTCAGCACAGGCTGGGGATGAACAGATGGAGAGCAGCCCTGCCCAGAACTGGGGTGCTGCTGGGTGAGAGGCTGCACATGGCCCAGCCATGGGCACTCCCAGCCCAGAGAGCCAAACGTGGCCTGGGCTGCATCAAAGCAGCGTGGGCAGCAGGGAGGGAGGGGATTCTGCCCCTCTGCTCTGCTCTGGTGAGAGCCCACCTGGAACCTGCACCCCGCTCTGGGGTGCCAGCACAGGAAGGACTTGGAACTGTTGGACTGAGTCCAGAGGAGGGATACAAAAGGGATGGAACACCTCTGCTATAAGGAAAGGCTGCGAGAATATGGTTTGTTCAGTCAGGAAAAGAGAAGGCTTTAGGGCGACCTAAGTGCAGCCTACCTGAAGGGTGTCTACAAGAAACATGGAGAGGGATAAATTAGAAAGGAATGTAGTGACAGGACAAGAGGGAATTGCTTTAAATTGAGAGTAGGTTTAGATTAGATATAAGAAACTCTTTAAAGTGAGAGTGGTGAGGCATTTGAACAGGTTGCCCAGGGAAGTGGTACATCCCTAGAATTGTTCAGTGCCAGGTTGGATGGTGGAAGGTGTTCCTGCTCAGAGCAGGGGGTTGGAATTAGATGATCTTTAAGGTCCTTTCCAACCCAAACCATTTGGTCAATCTCTGATTCTATGAAAAGGTCATAGTTTCATTTCTCCAGAAAGAGAGACAGAAGTTTACATTTGGGCCTCTGTATTTTTCAGACAGCACTTAAAAAACCACTCAATCAGAAATATGGTAAAACATTTACCAGCAAAATACAAGCAGAAAAACCATGGCAAAGGAAAGTTAGGACTTACATTAAATGGGGAACAAAACAAGCATTAAGCTTGTCTAAGATCAGAAGGAACATAGAAATGTACCCAACCTTCCTGCCATTCCAACACACACACACACAACTCCTATGAAAATGAAGAACCTTTGCACATGGAATTAGCTAGGATAACAGAAGAGGAGCTAAAGATTCCCAGTTTGAAGTCAGAAGCTGAGTACCTCCAAAACTTAAAAGCTTAATAAAACATGTCTCTTTAAGCATGAAGATCAGCTGGTTTAAAAACAAACAAACAAACAAAACATACTCCAGGGCACTGAAGATTTAACCCACACTATGCACACTATCAAAAATCTTGACACAGTATATACTCTACAAAGAAGTGCTCAAAACACCTTCAAACACCTAACCAATGCTTCTAACATTGCTTCAAGTGCTACTCCCACTCACACACTGCCCATCAATATAAAAATTAATTACAATAACAGAAGGAACATTTCTTCACACAGATCCACTGACCTAGAAAAACAAGCTTTTAAGTGGGCAATAGTGCAGTTCTTTACCCTGACAGACTGTACCTTGCCACTATTCAGTATCTATCTCATCAAATGCTCTCTGAACACATTTGTAAACCACCAGGCTGCCAAAAGCCCTCCAATAGGTATTTAACACTACAATGACTTTAAAGGATGGCAGTATCACTTCTGTTAGATGTCATGTTTCTGTCAAAATCAAAAGCAAAGAGTCCTTAAATTCCAAATCCACAGCTGACCTTTCTGCCCCTAATACTCTTCCCTTGGCTCAGTTGTATCTTCTGTACTTTTCCCTGTCAGTGATTCATCATCCAGTGAGACAATTTTGCTTATGAGTGACACTCTTCCACTTGCAGTGACAGGCACTTTTCTCAACCACTTTCAAGCAGCTCAAGCCTCTTGCAGCCTTCTCAAGACTGTCTTATCTTCACCTAGCCACAGAGCTAGGCTTTTATTTAGTTACTGCCTTCTTCACCTTCTCCCTTTCCTCTTCTCAAAACTGCACATAACTTACACACACTCAGTTATGTGTTTCAGTTACATGATTAACACTTCTTTTGTTACTTCCATTCCTAGACCTTCCTGTGTACCACACCAGCTACCACCAGACCTCAGTCTTTCTTCTTTGATACTCACTCAGACCTTAAGCTGTCAACTTTATAATCTATTTAGTTTCTCCCTTCTGTTTTTATGTCTGAATCATCCAATTTTTGGTCACACCACTGTCTGTCTTTAATCAAAGTTCCCATCAAAAGGCATCCTTGTATTTCTTACTCTATTCCATTTGAGCTTCCAGTCCCTTTGCAGGTTAACAAATTCCACATACACACAGTGACGCTTGCCTGGCGTCACTTCACATCTTGAAGATGGGCATTTCAGGACAAAAGCAGTTCATAACTGAACTTTTGTGAATCAGCATCTGTCTCTCAATATTCAAATAGATGGCCTTAAGTTTTCTGTCCCTTGAATTTTTCTGTCTTATAGCTAAAATTAACTTGGAGTGATGGAAGCCCCTTAGAGCCTTAAGCTCCAAAATACTACCTTGAGACAGCATGGCATTTACTTCAGTCCTTACTGGGGTTAACAGATGTTTCTATGAATGTTTAATAAAATGATTGCCACAGAAAGCCTCTTTGCTTCTCAAGGTTCACTATTAACTACATCAGTAATTCTAACATGGACAAGCTTTACCAGGAATGACAGCACCAGAAAAGCAAAATGCTTTTTAATGTTTTTAACAGCTGTGCAGCAGAGGGGGCAACTAGTATTTTAGAAAGTATTTTTGCTTTTGCTAATGCAAGCAAAATTTGTAAGATAAACAAGCAGAGATTTGCTTAAAATACAGTCTCTCAAGCCATTAAGAACCATGTTTGAAAACAACAAAGGGAAACAAGGATTCCAGCCTATACTGATGGAAAGTCTGCTACATGCAGCTCCCCGCAAAAAAAGGAAAGAAAAAAAAAAAAGTGCACAAAAGTTCTAAGTCTCACTGGGATAAAATCAATAGTGGTCTAAGCATAACTTCCACAAAATTTTTCAGTCAATGGCAAACATCTAACAGCTGAAGCTACTCTGAACTATGCACCTGAAGGTGTCTGGAGTTGACAGAATTAACTAATTAAAAAGTGTATTTGGAACTTTGGTGGGGTAGGGGTAAGGAGGGTAGGGAGGATCAATTCAGAGCTAACAAAACCCAATGCATCTGAAAATGCCTGTGTAAATTTTTCCAGAAAATTGCCACAATGAAAGTTTCTCTAAAATAAGTAACAAAAATCTGTTCTGTTACTAAAGGGCTCTCTTGGGCTTACAAAACAAAAGTTTAATGTAGAGCAGCAGTAGTGCATAAAGCATACACAATGAGAATAGAAATTAAGGATGGATAATAATGGTCAAATTTTAAATTTCCACTTCCAGTGATATCAAGAACACAAATTATGCTATATAAATCACGTCAATATTACCTTATCTTACAATGATAGCACTTATCAGCTAATTGGTTACAAGAAATGACACAGTGCTCACTCTGTCCCAACTGCAAATTCCAACTAAGTCTATAAATTTGAGTTTGCATTTGCAGTAAGCTAAGCATGTGGACAAGAGCAATTACAATTTAATCAGTAAACATTCACCTACCTATTATCAGATCATGTATTCCCCCATATCTTAGAGAGACAAAATACATCTGATTACAGGAGGATTCAAAATGGTTTGAGTGTAACTAACACTCAACATGTTAGCAAATAACCAACAAGACTTAAGTGCAGATCTAAGGCATTGTCATACATGCTTCCATGGATTCTCTTCCTGTGAAAGGAACAGGAGAATACAGCCTAAGGAAAAAAGCCAGTCAAGACAGGCAGCGGACTAGAGAAAGTAACTTGTATTGTCTGAAAGAAATGGACAACTCTAGATCCAAGATGAGAGATGTATTAAAGACAGAATTATTAACTTAGCATCATTCAACTTGAAAAGCAAACATACATTTTCATCTAAACAGTAGTCCTATTACAGGACTGCTAAAATTAAAAGACCATAGACAATGTTTTTCCAGCTCATTTAGTACACTTACCAGCATTTGCTGTATAGACAATTTCATTGATGAGTCAGTTGTACTTCCTCTCTAAAGTGCTTTGAGGGGAGCTCAAGTGCATCCTCTTCCTCAATCTTTGAAGTGTTTACCTGTACCAGCAGCTTTGAAAGTAAAAGGCAACAGGCAGGCAATGCAGAGACAGGAGTGAGGCTGAGTACAATAGTCTGTTACTCCAAAAATATTTTGGTGTTGCTTTGCAAATCTTACAGGGACAGACAGTCCTTTTATTGTTTTAACTGAGATTTTAGATACTATTTAAAAGATACCTCTTTAAATTAACATTTGAGAATTCAGTCAGCAATATATCAGTTGACAAGAATATAAGAACAGATAATCTGAAATCATACACATTATATACACAAATACATAAAGCAAACAGGATTCTTTTCAGGAAATAAAATCATTGCTGTGTTATAACAGAAAACAATTAGAAAACTCCCAATACTAAATAAAACAGCATCAATAGTGGGAACTAAGAACTAATGGGAGCACATTGTAATAGGAATGTTATGAATGTGGAATTACAGAAAATTATTATATCTGTATAAACACATCAGAGTAAAAAGAATTCCAACAGTGATGGAAATACTAAAGGTGAAGACTGCAGCTGGTAAAGTGTAAAGCTGGTAAAGTTCACAAAGTGGGGAAGAAAGGAAGAGGGGAACTACCAAAGAGAGAAAAATTGAGATTTATTTAATATTCACATCAAATATTTTATATTCCAAAAGTGACTAGAAAAGCTAAAGGACTCTGCAGTCTGTAACAATTATGAATAAAGTTATTTCCAACATCCAAAAATAAATCTTATTGAAGAAATGCTTCACACAAGAATTAAAAACAACTAGCAAGGGGTCAATATTGAGTACTGCCATTCATGTTACTCATCTTCATACTAAAAGGACAAGCATGCTGTGAACGCATGAGAATGAGGTTTTGTCTGAGCTAAAGACTGCAACTAAAGAAATTTCCACCACACTTAAATGTTAGGAAGCTCTCCAAGCACTTGGCTTTCATGGTATTTGTTATATGTCTGCTGACCTAGGAAAAGTAAGCTGCTTCTTATATAACCTGGAACGTGGGGAAATTAAGAAGTTGACTTTTTTTTCCCCAATTCTAACTGGCACACAGGCAGGCTGCACAATACTACAGAATCTAAACATGACTATGCAAGAGCAAAAGACTGAAAATTAAGGCAGTTTAGATTCTACCTCCTCTTTATAGGGAAGACAGTGAAAGAAAAAGACAGTGGTTGTCACTTCTCCTACCTTGTCTAAATATTGGGATTTTTTTTGTTTTGGGATGTTTCAGAATTTTTTTATTGTTTTGGGGTTTTTCTTTTAGTTACATATAATTTTAAAAACTTTCATTACTAAAACAAACTTCAGATTTTTTTTCCCTTGACTACAAAAATACAGAAATGAAAGTATTATAAACAGTGATAAAAACTTATCCTGTACTTTCACATGCAATTAGCAAGGAGCAATTTTAGCACAATATTGAAGTGGGAACATTTCACAGTTTCTGGGGATTACAGCACAGAACAAAGCAGATGTCTTGACTAGAAGAGAAAGAATTTTATTATCAGAAACAATGAACTTCTCCCTAAAATGTTAATCCTAGAAGTAAATTAGGTGAAATGCAGGAAGATAAAGCTCCCTCAACTAGGTGAGAAAAAATCAACACAAATGTTAGCATCTAAAAAGGAAAGTGACTACAGTTTGAAAACTTTAAGAGCAAAATAAGTGAGAAAAGTAGGAGAGAGTCAGTTACCATCATGTTTGTTTATTTAACAAGAGGAAGTTTCCAGGTCAAGCTACCTACAATATAACATGGATTACAACTCCTATTTGCAACATCAGAAGCTTCAGTGGTGAAAACTACAGTGCACCAGTACTATATTTCAGTGAATGCTCATGTATGATTCAGCACCTGTTTTCCAAGCAAAAAGGATGGAAATATGGCAAGACAATTTCAGTATCCTCTGCACAGATGCTTCAAATGGAGCAGAAACTGAAAATCTCTCATTATCGTCTAAAAAGCAAGTCCGGAAAGTTGTTAACTTAAGCTTCTCCAGTTTTTAAATTCTTGTTCTACTACTGTTTTCTTACTCCTTTTCTGTCTGTTTAACTGCTATTTATAGTTCTACAGATTAAAACTAAAAAACTGAAATGCATTTGAATTCCTATGTGGTCAAGACATGTGGTGGGGGCAGGTGAATTGACTCAGACAATGGTCATTGCTCCTTCCACTGCTGCACAATGCTCACTGTGGAACAGTAAGAATTGTAAATATCTAGATATCCTCTTATGCCACAGACAGTGGAAGTCTCAACCACATCATTATTTTTGGACATTAAAAACCACAATCCATTGACGAACTTCTAAACAAGAGAGAGAAAGTTGTATGACCTGACTGTACCTGGGAGATACTTAATGTTTTCCACAGATCAAACATTTGCACGCTTAACATTCCTTTTGCTAAGTCTTAACAGGGCAGTGAAGACAATAACCACTCACTGCACTTGAAAGATGGTAATTCTACCATAATCTTCTGGAAAAGAGGTCAGCACCTTCACACACACAAGAAGAATGCCTCAAAACATTTGGAAGGCATGGCTCCTGCTCAGTGCATTTGTTCCTGCATAGTTCTTTGGATCAGCAGCAGCCCCACTACTGCAGAGTGGGATGAGTGAGCACATCCTTCAGTAGCTTCTGCAGATGCTCAGTGCCAGCAACTGCAGTCTGTAACTTGTGTCCCACCCTGTCCAAACAGGACCACACAAGGAAGAGCCACAGAACTGCTCTTGAGCACTCTGTGATGCCCTTGGATCCAGCAGAACTCTGTCAGACTCCAAAAGTTACACTGAGAAACACAAGAGCTATGCTCCAAGTTATGGTAATTTGGCATGCGCAGCATTAGTAATAACAGGCTAAATACACAGCACTAATTCTTACAATTGCCTCTTCAAAAACTACCTGAAAGTGATGTTGGGTTTGATGGGGTGGTTTTATTACAAAGAAAATTCCCTTTTAAGGGACTTACCTTTTCCAGTGCAAATGAATCCACAGGCTCAACACTGCTGGAAGCCAGGGACTGCAGAGCTGATAGACTTAATCCACCTGCTAAAAAGGATCATGCTGGAGCTGGTAAGAACCACTGGCTGCACAGTCCAAATCTAATTCACTTAACACAGTGTGACATCTCCAGAGAACCTTACTGCCTAGCTTCTTGGCCAGGCAGAGTCACAGAAGCCCTCTGAAACCAACAGCCCAAGGTCACTGAGGTCCCTAAGGGGCACAAGACACATCAGAGCAATGCATCACTCCCCAGACACTCTCACAAATCAGCAGAAAAACGATATCCCACATCAAGCTACACTGGAGAATTAAAACATTTGTAATCCCAGCTAGCAATTATATCTACCATAAAACAAAAAATGAACTGCAAGGATAAAATTATATTTCTTCACGCAGAAGTCAGTAGAAAATTCATTCAAACCATAGTCACAATCTGGACATTCAAACAAGCACTGCCAGTCTTCTCTGCATCTTGTTTCAGAAGTCTAAAAGGATCACCATTATCATTTCAGGAATTTCTAAATAAAGCTCACTGCACTCATACAGCCTCAGTATGACCTCATACATCAGGACAAAACAGTGTTTTAAAGTCAAGCCTCTTTTCAAGAGTGTCACCCAATCTCATAGGCAGATATCAAACAGTGTTTCAGACGTATTTCAAAATAAGGTCTACCATAACCCAAGGCTGATGAGTTACACAAGATATTTTCCCTCACGGTCCATTTCCAATTCTTCTCTCTCTAAACAAAATCCCATCAAGACCCCATGCAGGACCTCTACCACAAAGGGGAACATCTCTTCAATATCTTCAGAAAATCATGTCCATTGTCTCATCAACAGGACAGATATACACCCTTATCTCTAACAGTGCTGTTCTTAATGCATGCTCCACAGCCGTCTTCGGAATAGTATTTTCAGTGTTTCCACATGCCTGCTACATTTCCTTTCAGTCACCCCCTTCACCAACACTGAACTCTTCAGCATCTTTGGTCTGCCAAAACTGCTTAAGGAGTTTATTTTCTCCCTACCTCACTGCAATAGCTTCATCAGGAATCACCACAACTTCCAAACAGTCAACAAAATTGGGATGTTACCTCCAGACATCACTGCTCCTCTGCTCAGTAGAGACTCGCTGTCATCATCAGATCAGTATGCTACATTTACACAGTCTCAAATGACAGTAGCAAGATTCACCAGGCATTACACAGATCTTGTGTGTTGGAGCTCTCAAGTTGCAATGATCAGCCATTTTCAACATGTCACAGAAAAACATACAGTCAAACTTCCTTTCTGAAAGGAAGATTGCTTTCTATGCAAAAGTTTAAAGTTCTACTTAAAAGTAGGAAAAACAAAACTTAATGTAATTTATAACAACCAACCTTAAACTTTGAAGAAACACCATCTTTCCTACTATATGATGTAGGAAAGCAATAACTTGAGCATAACTTGGAAGGCATATTATGCATAAATACCCCTGGCTGTTACACCATAAATAAAGCCCGTTGAATGATCTCCATGGTATTGGTTTGTAGGTAGAAATTATACAGAGCTGATGACATTAGCAGGATACAAAAGAAACTATACACCTAATTCTCAAAAACCAAGATGCTTCAGGCATTTCTATCAGCATAGTGTGCTTTTTAAAATATTTTTAAATTAAAAACAGATGACTTTTTGGTATTTGGGGTTGTTATTTCAATTTACCTTTCTATGATAAAGAGACTGAGAGCCAAAGTAGCACCTTTCTGAACACTTCTCTTTTTTTTGGCTGAATTTCTTCCCCTCACAGTACATCCTTCAACACTTCCATACACGTTTCAAGAAGAAATAAACACTAGTGACTTTAAAAGGAGCTGTGAAGAAAAATGAGCTCCAGAAATGTGTGCAAATAAAGAGCTTTTCAAAAAAGGCCATGCTGCCTGCAATCTGACAGCCCAAAATCTCCTCCTTAAACAAAAAAGACCCACCCAAACCCACCTTGTCCAGATTGGAACTAGAGTTTCATCTAACACCACCAAGACCACAAGTTCACAAACATCCCTACCACATTCCCAAAGTGGTACTGCAGAGCTGGACAGTGGCTGCAACAGCACTTGCATTTCTTATTCAGCTGTTCAGAGCAGATCCACAGAGAATGAAGGAAGGAATTAAGTATTCATGAGGTGTGGGCATGTCCAGGAAGATCACCAGAAGCAAGGACTGATTTGATGCAGGGTAGCTGGAGAAGAGATAGTCAGAAGCAGGATGTACTAAAAAAGGTGAAGAAGACTTGCACAGCTGACTGGAGCACTGAAGGAAAACTAAAGTGGGAAAAGGCCATTTGCATGCAAACTTCTATTTGAACTCACTGAGAAATAAGAGACTTGTACAATTCCTCCAAGACACTACATTCAAAAGGTGATTCTCTTTCATGTGATTACTCCAGAAGAGCAAAATAAAGTTATAAACTAGCCAATATTTACCCAAAAAATGGAGTAAGCGGTTATCCCTTCATATTTCTTTATAGGTGGTCAGAAACATCTGAATAAAACCTCCCTCATGTAACACAGGATCAGCTGTATACAAAATGCTGAGTAGATATTACACAGTGTTAATTCTAATTAACAGATTGATTAGAGATTAAATGTTGATTCTAATACTTTTTGAAATCCATAATCAAATTGCTTTGAAATCTGACACTTTAGTTTTAATACTCCAAACTGAAATATCTATGTCATGTTCCTAAAATCCAGCACCAAAAGAAACAGACCCATACTGCTTTTAGATTCATCAATCAGTATTTATCAGATTCATTACTAAGCATGCACATCTTCATTAAAAGAGATGGCTTACTTATGAGTAGATCATGAGGATATGGATTTCTCTTGCCTTAGTAGCACTGCAGCCCCTAATGCAAGATGAGGGCTGTACCCCAGTTAATACATGTAAACATACATAACTGCAGAATTTATCCTGTCCCCAACACCCACAACCACATAGCCCTCTACTAATAAATAGAGGCAGGCAATGGCCCTGTTCCTGTACTGGTTTCAGCCCCAATCCCAGCTGCTCTATAAGGCAAAACAACTATAAAACAAAGCTAAAATTATCTCCCACAATGAAAGGATGACAAGCACATTGCAATCAAAGAGTAGCACTAAGAGAAGAGGAACTACTTGAAAAGAATCATTAACTGGTATTCTTCAAGATGTATTTGTTTCCCAGCTGATAACTACCCAGCTACAAGAGTCTCACCAACAGAAATGAGTCAATCCAAAACACTGAGCTTCCAACACTCAAAACTCACTACCACAGGTCAAGCCATTTAGCATCTCCTTGTTCCTGCCACTGTATTCTTTACAAAGCATTCCTCTTAAATGCCACTGTCATCTCCTTGTATCTAATCTATTAACAACAGAATAAAAAAAACAGAAAGAGTTGTGTTGACATCTAAGTGCAACTGCTTTTTGAGTAGCAGGCTTTTCAGAAGGGGTAGGCAGTCTCAACAAGTAAGGGTAAGAGTGTGTTGCAAGCCCTCCGTGTTTCCCACAACAGCAGCCAATATAAGCTCAATTAGGATAGCATTTAAACATCCTTACTGACGTCTAGTCTCATTACACAATAGCTGAAAAATATTTTCAATATATTGAGATGAAGGCACAGAAAGAAATTCACATAATAGATGCAGGGGTTCTGCCACCTAGTGGCATCTAGAGCCTCAAATGACTGTATCTACCATATTATTATTACTTTTTTTTTTTTTTACTGGAAGCATTTGACAGCAGAGGACATAATAGAGAGCACATAGCTTCACTAGCACTGAAATTACTAAGCCTGGTTCCCTGTGGCTTCGTTTCAGAAGTGCATTCTGTAGCACACAAGATGATGAGAGTTTCAATTGAAGCTTTTCTAGTTGTTCAAATAGTAATAGTATACTTCACTTCATCATTCCTCCAGCTGCCAGATTCTCTGCTGCCTCATATTGAAGTGGATTTCCTGCTGTATAGTCTCACAGTCACCTGCCCATATTCAGTACTTGCAGAATAGTAATATCTTTGAAGTCCTTACCCATTCGTTGAAATTGTTCAAATCTAATAAATCTCAAAAGAAACCATGAGCAGGAAACAGGGAAAAGCAGAAACTGAGAGGCAAAGGCAGCAGAATGATAAAAACCTCATTTCTTCACAACACCATCTGAATCACAATTTGTCAATAAAAAAAATCTTTCTTGGCCCCAATAGCTTCAGGGATTTCTCTCCCCAGGTCACAGCATGGACACACAGCATGTCATGTCAAGGGAACAGGGAGAAGGGACACAAAGGAGCAGAGATATGAACTCCTTAAGGCAAGAGGCAGCAGAAATCCCCTTTTTCACCAGGCCATAAACTCAAAAGCCCCCTTTTCCACTTGAGATTCAAAGCCAGAAGCATTTTAATGCCTAAACTAGGTCAGTCTTTGTTTACACAAAACACGGATGAGAAAGGAAGTATCAATTCATTCAACTTAGTCAGGATGGGTCAAAACCACCGGACTACAAGGCACAGAGTAGCTTGCCAGTTTTTTATTTATTTTTAAGAAAAGAAACCTTATCAAAGGCACATTCAGAGAACACACTTCACACAGATGTAGCCAGGTAACAAATTCTTTTAAGACAGTTATGCTTCTTCTGTGGGAAAACTGACAAAGAAATTTAAAGTGATACCATATTCTTATTAGGCTATACCTTACAGTTACTTTAGGTTTCAGCTATTATTTGCCAACTTTTGTAAGCCTGGAACACCATGAGGTCTTCTGGTCTGTATCCACAACACATACCTTAGTAAATAACAGATAGCTTGAGGTATATTAGCTTCAGTCCAGAAAACCAAACTAACAAACCCCAAAGAACAAAGACCCTCACTAAGCAAAAGAAAACAAACCATCATGCTACAAAAACAAAAAGGACAAAACCCCCAAGCCCTAAACCATAAGCAGAATCACAAACATGATACAGCTGTCTTATCCTTTTGACAAGTTTCTTTTGCCTTCTCTAGTTTTTCCTCCAACTCCATAGCAATCCTTGTACTCCCCAGTAAGCTCCTTAACTGTATGTGGCCTATGAAAATTTTTGCCCTTAAGAGGTGGGAAGAAAAGAGAGAAGAAAAAAAAAAAACAAAAAAGGGAAGTTCTTCCACAAAGGGTTCACAGGTGAGCTAATCCTGAAGACCAGGCAATGATTCACAGATTTCCACTGGGCTTTTATGAGAAAATAAGATATCAGTAAGTTTTATTTCTTGCTCCATATTCCACAGATTTGAATTTTAGTTATGTAAACTACCATGCAAGTAAGAACTACCACAGCGATGGAAAGAGGCGTGTGAGTGACGTGATGTGAAACCATGTTTGAACACATAGTGATAAGTTTTTTGTAAAGACAGACTAGACTTCTGCTAGAAAGGAAAGCACTCTTTCCCTTCTCAATGAGCTAGTAGTTCTTACAGCAATAGTCCCCACAAGTGAGAAGAAAGATTATTGGAATGAGAACACTGGCAATCAATGCTTCACAAATGCAGGACTCAGTAAACTCAACGTCAGACACAAACACTTCTGTCTGCAGCCTCCTGAACCAAACTAGTGGTGGCTTACAGAAAGTGTGGAACTTTCTTACAATGAGCACTCGTGCCCTGGTCTGCAGGTAGGACAGCTACTCAGAGTAAAGGAATGCTAGAGTGTCATTAAAAAGAAGTTAAGGATGTGTTATGGTGAAGTTACAGCTTCAACTCAGTTTTCAAGTTTCACTTAATCTCACTTCACATCAATACTGAACAGATCTGTCAAAACTCTTCTGCAGTGTAAGGAACCTGCAGAACACAGTAGTAAGGCACAGTTCCCTATACAGGACAATCCACATAAAGGATTGTTAACTAGGTTAGCCAGAGTCTTTGTAATAGAATGAAGCATGTCTGAGCATGAATGTCTGAGCATTGTCCTGCTCAGACAACAGCAAAGGAGAGAGTAAACCATTTTTAGGCAGTACCAATAGATAACATATGATGCTAGCTCCTACAGACCTGGTTTAGGAATCTCAGTAACACCCCTCAGAGTTTTGGAAAAGACTAAGCAAACACATGTCTAGAAAACAAAAATCTTGCTAAAGTTAGAATAACTTTATGCAGTAGTGAAAAGTTCTAAAACAGTAGACTTTACATGTTGAAAATGACAACCTTTTCCTCTTCTCCTCATTTTCTACCATGCCTCAGACTCATTCATTAGGTGAAATGTATATCAAGTTTTGTAAGAGATTCAGACCTACCAGTGAACCAGTCAGATCACACATTTCTTTGCAATGTCCCTGCTACCCAGGTACAGCCCTTGAGCCAGGATCTGAGTCCCATCCACCCTTGGTTACCTGTATGCTCTCCCAAATATCCACTGTCCTGGAACACCCAGTTTCTTGCTTAACACATCTAAGGTTACACAACAAACAGCACTAGCATGCTGATCTGTTAGGCAATTTAACTCTCCACTACTAGGAGGAGATGTCAGGGGAAAAAAAGATGGGTATTTTTTTCTCTTTTCATTTTCCCCTCCTCCCCACCTCCAAACACACACGCTGCACTTTGATCTTGCTTGGCTCGCTCAGAGTTTCCAGTTTCTAGTAAAGCTGGGATGAGGAGTCCTGCCTTAATCTGTTCTTACTCATGACTTGGCAGCTGCCGTCATCTTGTTCAGGGAGAGATCCAGCTCAAGGAGACTGACAGCATTTAACTCCCAACAGCTCTTCAGCTCTAGCAGATAAGCTCCAGGCTCAAGGTGTTTGTTTTCCTACCCAGTATCCCTACATTGAAGGGCATCCAAAGCCCCAGCAGAAGGTATCCAGTTACTGCAGGCTGGCAGCTGAGCGCAGCGGCATGCACCGTTGGTAAGGACCTGATGCTCAGCATGATGTCACAGACTGAAGTATGAGCCTTAACTCTGCAGCTGAGATGGCAGTATGAAGTGCAAGACTACTGAAAAGCAACAGCATCAAGACTGCTATTTTAGCTTTCTGTCACATGTGATCTACCCAGGTAAAGAATACCCACACTGCCCACAAAATACAGCAGCACAGTAATTAGAACATTTTGTTTAACACACTTTACATCTTGTTTTCTATCCATCATTGTAGTATGGTATATCAGTCACAAGTTTGTTAAACCATTTTGGATGTTTGAAGTGGTTTTCTTCAGAAGCATCCAGATTAGCTTTTAAAAAATATATACTGTTTCTCAAGTTGTAAAATCTTGATACTAGTACTCTATCCTGACTTCTAAACATGAACAAGAATTTAGCAACTTGTGTTCAAAACTCCCATAAAGCAATAAATACAAACTATGGAAAGATCCAAAGCAGAAAGATGAAACATATTGTTTTTGGCATTACTCTGCTCCCTATTTATGCCTACAAGAAGCCTGACATGACAACTGCAAAGAAAGACCTCAGACATACTCATATAAGTGTGCCAAAAGGACTGGAAGCCCCAGCTCACATGATGAGAATGTCAAGCATTTCCTCTGCTGCTGTGTATGACTGCACCTCCTAACCAGGGGTCAAAAGCAGATTTAAGTCTTCAGTTTGGGGCTTGGGGTCTTTTTATATTTGTCTTAAATCAAAAGAGTATTTTCTTTATCCTTCTAAAGTTATATACTAGTGCCAAAAATGTTCAACATTTAACATTATTAGCGCAGTCATTTATAGAAGCTGCAATTTTGGCATGTATATCTGACAAGCCATTTAAATTCTAGCACCTTAAATTATGTAGAGTGGTTTGTCACTATGACAACAATTTTTACATGTCTAAAACATACAAAAGTACAATTTTTTCTGTTCCTTACTGAAGCCAAGAGTTATTGAAATATTTACCTCTTCTGGACAGAAAGGTAGAACTTACATAACACCTGATTCTAGACAAACTATGTAAGTTACTTGTTGAATGAAAAAGGAAGTTTCCATGAACTTGAATAGCTATAATTTAAAAATACTTGGAATATAGAACACTTGAGGGAATCTAAAACAACAGGGAAGAGAACATATTCAGGAATTCAGGAATGGGTAAATCTCTTTTTTATCATCATTAGAGCTAAGAAAGTCTTTGAATAGCTTTCTCAAAAGAAAATACAAACAATCTCAAGGTCAGGCTTCTCATTTAAAACCAAAGTTTCCCTAAAAGCCAACTGGTACAAATGATCTTGCTTCGATTCAAGTCTCCATACATACATCTTGGACACAAACACTTTGCTGGTGATGCTTCATTCTATTAAAAAGAAAAATCAGTCTGATGATATGGAAGTGGCATAATGTTTGTTTTATTTAGAAAACACCACCACAGCAACTTCAAGGCCTAAATTCGGAGACAAAGGGCTAAAATAGTTTGTCCCATACCATACAACTGTTCAGAATCACAAAATATTGGTATATCATTCATTTAAAGAGACAACTGTGAAGTTACTGGAAGTGGTCCAACAGAAAAAAAAAAGTTGATTTACAATAAACTGTTTCTTATTAATTATAGAGACCTAGCCACTGTACTAAAATTGTCATATTGACCAGTATGTCACTGATACCACTATCACTGCATGCATTCATTCAACACTCAGTTATCTCTGTCAGCATCAGTGCCACATATATCCAAACAAGACTTGCCCTGTCAAAACAAGACCTGTGACCCAGCCACAGGAATATAGCTTCCTGCTACTACACAACATTAACCTAATGTTTACACACCATTCAATTTGAGATCTTTGCTCAGGTCTCTTCTGTCACGTGTAGCTAACTTTCGATCGTTAAAATCAACACTGCATCTGGAAGCGTTCTGCTGAAAGTCACCTGCTCTATTTTCACTCTCTTCCTCAACTTGAACAGAAGTAAGGTCAAGCATTCATTTAAACCTATAGCTTGCCACTACAGTTAAAGCGGACATACTTCAAGCACAGCCTAGTTGCCAACATGGAAAAGAGCTTTTGGGAGGCACAGAATTTATCCAGCACGAGATCCGACCAGCTGCAAGATCCCTGTCCTGTTTTTTCCTAGTCTCATAGAAGATCCAGGTATGATCAGTTATCTTGTATTCAGTTTCAGGTGAATGCAGGTAAGAATTTGAAGCAGAAAAAAGCAAGAAGAATGCTCCTTTGTCTCTAGGAACAAGCCTGCTTTGACCATTACATCTGACTGCTGGCTTTGTAGGAGGCATTTCTCCCTCAGTTCTATCCCAGGGCCAGCACAGTACAAGGTTACACTTCTGTCCTCAGCCATCTCAAAATCTGCCAAGTTTGAAGGAAACTGAAGTGTCACAAATAGAAGATCCAGCGCTCTCCATATGCACTACATGCCTGAGGACACAGATGTGGAAAAGCAGGCATGGCATCTGTACAGCAGCTCACATGAGCAAGTGTAGCACAGCAAGGCAATAAGCTCAGTTACTACACAGCAAAAACACCACACAGTTACATAAAATGGCAAGGAAAAAGAGAAAATATTTGAATTATAACAAAATAATTGCAAACAATTTTTGCAATAGTAACACTTCAGGGTTTTTTAACCAGCTGCTCAGTTTTGTGTTCTATATTCAATCTTTTCTCCTAACATCCTAACAGTTCCTGCAATGCAGCTTTTTCCCTGTTAATACAAACTGCATTATTCATAATCTAATTAAGCCTAAAATTAGGTATCCAGCCACATCATACAGAAATATGAAAGCCAGGTTTCCCTTTTGATATCTTTCTGAAACTTGTACAAGATTTTCCTCTGGTTAGCTTGAAATCTCATGGCATAGATTTTGTCTGTGTGATACCTTGCCTTAAAATACAGGACATGCCAAAATAGTCAATATATTGGCTAAAAAGATCATACTTCCTTGATCAGGGAACAGTTCTCTGAGGAACTAGAGTCAGGAAAAAGTGACAAGTCCTGCAAATGAGAGGCTGCACTGTCATGCTGTGAAAGCAACTGCACTGCCAGATGTGTCACTGTCACAGAACCCTCTTATTGAGTTAATGATCAAGATCTCTTCCTTTTTTGTTCTGGAAAATTGCTTTGTATATTGAAGTTTGTATTAGTATTTGTATTAGTATTATTTCCATATCAAATGTGTTTTTCCCTTCTATCTCTATGTATTCAGTAAAAAAGCCCAAAAGCTACACTGCTGGTTTTCTCTGTGTTCATGTGAAATTTTGCCTTCAAATGCACCTACTTGGCTCTCACAAGCATGTTCAAGGATAAAATCTGGATCTCTGCCACAACTGCATTCCTTACTGCAAATACATGCCAACCTTCAAAGTTCAGTTATTTGAGCAAAAACATACGTTAACTGTTGTGCAAGGGGAGTGGAAAATATATCAGATTAAGCACATCTGAAAGTATTTCGCTCCACTCTTTGCTTGATAATACAGCATAAAGCTGGATCTATTCCCTTCTATTTTTTCAATAAAGCCATTAAGACCACACAGGTGAAGTTTTACACAAAATCAAACTTAACAACAACCAAACAAGCATTCAGAATAAAATTACCTTCTCATATTTGTTATTCCAGGACTGGTCTAACAGGTATTGCAACATTTGTCAGGATAAAGTTATTCAGTTACATGTAAAAAATAATGGAATGCAAGGAGTGTGTTGCAATAAGCCAGCTTAATAGATACCAGCAACTTAAAAGGCATTTGCCTTTCACCTATGAAGGACAGCAGTGAATAGCTTGGAAAGGTGCAAGCCAGGTAACCAAGAAACAATTCTTAAACTGTTATTTGAATAACAATTCTAAAACTGTTACTTAAACTAAATTATTGAAACAACAGTTTCAATAATTTAGTATCAGCAGCACATTTTACATGGGACAGAGACAGAAGCGAAAGAAGTTCATTAACCTAAAGCATTAATCACATCTTTCACTAGGAAAGGCACAAATTTTATCCTTCACATTTGTTCTGAATAAAGCCTGAGTTTATTGTCGACATGGAAACTGCTTATGGTTTGGATACAGTAGAAGTGATGAAGTTGACTGGTTTCTCCTCTTACAGCTCAAGTGTACACTGAAGCTATGAGGCAAAACTACTATCATTGCTGTGACTGATAGCACTTATGCTCACTCTGGAAAACATGTTTTTCTGTGTCACAGCACAACCTGGCATTATCAAAGCAAACTCTTTGAAAGAACCTGCAGATTGAAGTTTTTATTAATCAGCTGAAGAAAACGCAGCCTAATGTACAGCCCACCTATGGATGCACTCACCCCCAGCTCTCTCTTTACTTCGCAGAGGGAAGAGGAGATGGCTGTTCTAGCAGGGAACTTCTATTAAGAAGTGAGCCTGATGATGCCTCTGAAGCAGCAGCTCATAAGTGCACAGATTCAGGCCCACTCTAGTAGAGGAGGAGCAGGCCCAAAAACACCCTTAGGTTCCTGTCATTTAAAGCTCTATAGGGCTATCTGAACTGGTGTCAGTCAGGCAGAGAGGAAGAGAAAGCAGAAGACCCCAGAACTGGAATACAGCCATTGAACCTAGATTTTCAGCTAACTGAACAGGCACTACATTACAAGTTTTCCATGCTACTTCCTCTCACTGCCCTACAAATTTATCTTGATTTATCTTAATTCCTCATCCCCTATCCCCAGCATCTCACACCAAGTCTGAAGAACTGACTCTCTTGTGCTGGCTGCAGCTAATTCTTTGCAAATTGTGACTGCAAGAATGCATAGATACGGTTTATTAAGTCTCCTGTCCATTAACTGCGACTCAGACAGAAGGCATCTTGCTACTTTCCACCCTGGCCATATTTTTCACAGTCCACTCCAGCAGTCCAGGTTCAACCAAGCTGTCATCATTAGCAGGCTCCTGAATAGAAACAATCTTTCCAAGCTCAAGAACACAGGATTTCCTGAACCATATCAGAACAGGCACTCATCAGGACAATAACCAAAAGCATTTTAAACAACAATAACAAAAATGAAACCAAATCCAAATACCCTGACACAGTAATCTATTATTATTACCAGGCATGCAATAGCTTTTCCAGACAGTTTCTTTCTAGGCCCAAATGTGTGCATTTCCTCATAGAAGGATGGTTCATGACCTCTATACAAACCTTCTCTATGAAAAATCACTGATAGTCCATGTGGAGAAACAGGCACTTCAAGCCTTGTGATGAAGTTGGGAGGCCTCTAAGCATAAATGTGCTTTATGCTATATAATCTATGAAAGTAAGAACTCTCTGAATATTTCCAGCATTTCTACATTAAAATTAGACAGAATTTGGCTACCAAGTTCTGTGAGCAAACCAATCCTTTCAAATGTATCTAATCCTACTGTTTTCCAGGAAAACAAGGGCAAGGGATGGAGATGACTGCCTTGAGTACTTGCATTACTTGAGATTGCACTTTAGCCTTGCCATACTTTCTTCCCAGTAGACACTGGGAAGAGTAGAGATTGATTGAGTAGAGATTAATTTCTTCTCATTAGAGGCTTTCCCAGTACAGGGTAGGGCAACACTCAGGGAGACAAAATAAAGAACATGGCTTCAGGGCCTGTCAATGACATCTGAGCAACGTGACATTAGAGCCCAGGTGACCTCATTTTGGGAAGGAGGGATAGAAGTTGTTTTAAGTGAACTGGGTTACAAACAGAATTAAATAGGTAGGAAAAGAAAGGGATAGAGAGAGGTAAAGCTGGAATGAAATATGAGGAGCCCAGGGAAGCAGGCAGAACCCAAGCCAATAGGAAAAGAAAGATCCTACACGAAGCTAACATGAGAAAACTTTGGGTTAACAGAGTAAGAAAGCTAGAATTGACATCAAGCCTGGAGGTGAAGACCACACACAAGCTGAAAAGCTGAAGTATAAGACAAACTAGATAAAGAAGGAAGATGACTGAAAAGGCTCTTGAAAGTGAAGGGACTAGTAGAAAAAGGCACAAGAAAATGAAGTACATGCAAAAGCCTCAATCCCTTAGCACATTCCCATATGGAAACGGGATTCCAGATTTAAGTCCACTGTTTGTTACTTGTCAGGTTGTATCTATGCAACAGATTCCTTATCTGCAGGCTTGCAGCAAGCTGGGCAGTTTTCTTCAGAAACTCTTATTATGGTGTATCCATCACTCAGGTATTCAACTTGTCTTTTTAATCACACTGTGTATTTAATTATCCATGTAAAGTGTGGTGAGGAGATAGAAGTTAGACTACCCTCCCTTAGTCCCACTTTCCATGGCAACAGATTCTATTAGAGTATCTAAAGGTTTAAATTACTAGTTTCAAATCTTCCTGCTATTATCTTTAACAGACAAGCCAAAAGAGTGAAGTATACATCAGTACTTTGGATTTCAGGAAAATCTTAATTTGACATATTTAACAGATCTTATGAATCATCCCTTTTTACATGACACTACACTTTAAGATTCAGCTTGCCTTATAAAAACTGAAAGATTTTATATTTTAACATGCTCATAGACCCCTCTGGTTTGTGTGCTACCTAAGCCATGTTTCAGGTGGACTTTCCTAGTGGCTGAATTCTATTTTCAGACTATTAAAATCTGAAAACCTGAAATAGTCAAGCAGCAAATGCTGGCTCAGACACACCAAAGTGTCTATTCCATTTTACCTAAGAGACTTGGCTGGCTTAGCAAACAGGGACGTGGCAAGCACCAGTGGAAAAAAGTTATTCTTCTTTTCCATTAGCTTAGGTACAGGATGAAGCATTACTTTGGTTTTAATTACCAAAACAAGAACTAATGCATTTAAAGAAACGACCTCCATTAGCAGTTAGCATTCAATTACCAATCCTAGCCAGAGAAAGAGGGAATAAACATTTACAGGGCAAAATCCAGTAGGCAAATTTCACAGACAATATCTGTAAAATGCAGAAATCAAAATTACATTATGACATCTGCCTGTCTATTAGGAAATACAAAGGTATTTACCTTCCAACATCCCTCAGTGGTACAGTTTGATAGTCTGAGGATGCAAATGCACATTCTTAGGAGTAAAAGCTGGACTGTTTTAACACTCAAGTTGTAACTGCCAGACTTCTGTTATTTAAAGGTACCGCTGTTGCTTCAACACTTGCATCAGCCATCCTTTCCAACTGTGAAAAATTAAAAAGTCAACAGGCCCTAAACACTTCTACTGGTGCCCCACAGTCTGAGGCTTTGGAAGAACACCTTCCCCACTCCACAAAGAAATAAAACAGAGGGGAAAAAGAAGAAAATTACACCTCTGAAAAAAATAACTGCACCACAGCTCTTATACCAGTCAGTTTACATGCAGAATATTGTCACCTCATGTATAATTATGAAATGCTGTTTTTTTAAAATGAAAATTTAGCTGAAAAAAAGATTGCTGAAAGCAAGTGACTCAGAATCAACCTGCTTCAGCTGTGCTATTCTACAAGCTAAGTCCATTTCTTCCAAGGCTGCAAAGTACAAAAAGACAACCCACAGCAAATACACGATGAGCTGCCATACCAGCAGAGTCCTGCTGAAATACTACAGACTTAGTCACATATTCACAAGTAAAAAGAGAAGGGTAAGACTGAAGAATCCATACATGCTATTGCCCACTATCACACCAACAGACCAAAGGTTCTGCCTCTACTCTTCCTAGAGTTACATAAGGAAAAAAACCCACAAAAATCCCAGACTAAGCACTTGTACGCCTTTAGTAAGCAACACCATGACCAACAATCCTGAGTATATTTCTTCAGTTTCTCATAACATCTCCTTATCTAAAGTATCTAGCATAAAACCAATTTTCTTAACACAAATGAAGTACAACAGATGACATCACATCACACTTCCTTAAGTATAAGATCCCCCTAATTTAAATATGGTCAGTAGCCTTAAAATACATTAACTTCTTCCAAAGTAGTCTAATTAAGCAGGTCTGCACCACTAATCAACTTCTGCATGTTCTTGAACACTTTGAAGAATAAACAGTAATTACAGCATCATAAAAAATGGTTCAAGATCACTCTTTTAATTTGTTCAGAACAATCCAGAAATACACCATGTAAATTTAATTCCAGCTGAATATATTTTAGCCAACTCATTTCCAGTTTGACCATAAACAACAAAAAGGAAAAAAAGCAAAGCAAATATGGAAGTATGCACAAGCATAAACATATGGGGCCTAATACAAATCTAATCAGAGGAATATAGGAACTGTAAAATACGAACAGTAAGGTAATGTAAGACCATGTAAACTTAAAGAAAATAGCAATTCACACATTCATATAATAAAAGATATAAGTATAATCAGTAACTACTCTTTTACTAGGTCTTTACTCTTACAATCCATGTTTGTGTTTAATGTGTTTATTCAGTCACATCAACACATCTAAAGGGTATTCCACACGGCTTTGCAGCTGAAGATAAGCAAATGTAGCTACCACAAACTACAAACAGAACTGTTTAGCCTTAAAATCTGCAAACATCATAGGACACAAAGCATGTTTTTTCCCTATCTTAAACTTAAGCATTTAGAATAATAAGCTTATGAAGTACTATCTTCCTCTAAAACACAGACCTGTTTTTTGACATGTAGAAGACCAGAGGGATCTGAAACTACACAAGTCATCCTTAAACATACATTACACTCTAGTTTTTAACCCACTGCACAGAAAAAGTTTCTAACTCTGAAATACTGAAAACAGGGGCTTACCTTCAATCCTTTTCAAGGCCGACAGACAAGTATCCCGGCTTGGAAACTCAAATGGATTATTACAGGTCCGAATGGTGTCACATTCGCACTTCCCGTTGATTATGTTACAACCTGTTATAAGGTTTTCATTGCATGGTTCAAATCCAAGAAGCTGATCATCATCCCAGTTTTCATCTAAAAGAAAGAAACAAACAAACTTGCTCATATTGGATTTCAGCTGCAGTAGGTAATATTCACTTGCTTTGGAGTTGGGTGGGATTCACTTCAAGGTCAACACAGTGCTAAAGAGAAGATAACAGATTTAAAAAAATAACAGACTAATCCAAAAGTGGGATTTGCCAAATACCCCAAACACCATATCTCACAGCTGTTCTACTGCCCATGTTGCTAAAGAAACTGGCATTGTTTACTTCCATCTGTATGAAAAACTATGTCATCTCAGGAATACGCATAGTTGTAGTACAAATGAGTGCTATTCTAACAGAAATAACTTTTGCAGATAGCTGAAGTTATATTTGTAATGGAAGTGAGAGCATTGTACAGAATCTGCAGCTGTTACAGAAGTCAATTGAGTCAGAAAGCCAGCATTTTAAAAGATGATTAAAAAATGCATCACACAGAATTCACTCCATGGAGATAACTTTTTATTACAGAAAAGCTGCAAGATGCCAGACCTCTGATTCCATTATATGACCAAAAATGAGTTTTCCAGCAGTCCTCAATTATCAGACATATTCCTGGAGAACTGATCAAGCACATTGCATTCTTTGCTGTCAAGGGTCTATGGATAGAGGGACCAGGATGAGTCTCTCTGCTTAAATAATTCTGTTCCTTTTGAATCAGTCCTGTCAAATGTGTGTAACTGGTGTTCCAGTTGTAACTGCCCATCTTCCTTTCAGGAGGCCACATGCAACAAGATTTTTTTTTTCCCTCCAGAAAGAAATACAAATCCAGTCAATCCAGAATTCCAAAAGATTACCAGTCCTACAATATCTCCGTTTTCTTAGGTCAAGTACACATACAGCAATATCCCATGAGTCAGAAGATTAATCAAGATAGAAAAATGGAACATCCTGGATTTGAAGAGACCTTCAAAACCATCCAGTTCCAACCACCCTGCATGGATAGGGACACCTTCCACTTAGACCTCAGTGGTCAAAACTCCGTTCAGTCTGGCCCTGAACACTTCCAGGGCATCTACAACTTCTCTGGGCAACCTGTTCCAGTGCATCACCACCCCCACAGTACAGAATTTCTTCCCAAAATCAAATCTAAGCCTATTCTCTTTCAGTTTTAAACCATTCCCCCTAGTCCTATCACATACTTGTTTAAGCAAGACTGAAGAAACTAAACTAGACATCAGGTATTCTTTGCTACAGAATGCCAGATGTTTTATAGACAGACAAGCTTGGAAAATTAAGTGCTACAAAACAGTTGCACAGAGTCCACTGATTTCTACTAATGACAAAAAGAAAAAATAGATATTTTTAATCTTTGTTTCCTTACATTCAACAGCAGCACTCACATTGTGCATTCTAAATAGTTCAATTTTATTTACTATCAACAAGCAAGTTTCCAATACAGATCCTGACAAAAAGCACTTCAAGAAAGTTAAAGTATCTTACAGTTATGCATGGTGGGTTTCCTCTTGTTGTTGGGGTTATCAGAGGCTGTTCTCCATATCCAGTATGAGAGGCCACAGCCAATACAAAACTGTCATTCAGTAGTCTGATGCTCAACAGAAGCCTAAAAACTAACAGTAAATAACAGTACATGCACATACATGCTGAGGTTGGCAAGAAAATTCTTTCCACTCATAGAAATATGTAGAATATCCGCTAACCTGAAGTTTTTCCTGTTTTGGGGGGGAAAAAAAAAAGTATTTAGACAGAGCTGTTTACTAGTTCAGTACTGTACATGACCTACAGGAAGTGCCACAGCAGATTCTCACCAGTATACTTCTCCCTGTACAACAAAATCCTTGCCTTCTATTATGAGCTGGCAAGGTACCCTGCTGACAAAAACACTGATAAACAACAAAGTCCATTTTAGATGTGAAGATGGGAATTTCCATGGGAACCTCATGGCTCTTCTCCATAAAGATAGCAAGGGAAGAGTAGTCAGTAACCCCAGGAAGTAATTTTTTCCTTAGGTTAACCTATCATCCAATACAGCAGCTGTATCAATGAAAGTCAAAGGAAGCACAGAAGTTCCTGAAGAGAAACGATTAAAATTCTTTCAAAGGAAGATGCCTCTCCTGTAATGCTTAGGACACTCTCATTGTGATGAGGCCATGCATACAGAAGGCAAAAAAAAAAAAAAAAAAAAAAAAAAAAAAAAAAAAAAACAACAAACAAAAAACCCTGAGAATTTGGAGAACAATAATACATCCTGTTTTTGAGAAGCCGGAATACAGCCAGGACAATTTGTATTTTACGAGTCACAGCATTAATCCATGTAAGGACAAGAACAAAAGCTACACCTATGGTCCCAGACTTGCTGTTTGAAACTCTGTAACAGCAAGGACAGCAGCTTCATCCACACCAGCCCAACAGCCTTAAAGGGTTTGTGGCGCTCCCTGTTTGTGACAAGAGCATTCCTTCTGCACTCCTGGGTGCAGGAGAGGAGCCCAGAGGCAGAGTGTGGGCTCTCAGCCCTGCGCCCCCAGGCCAGTGCAGTGCAGGCTGGAAGGACACACAGATGGCAACGCTCTGCTGCTTTTCTAGCAAACCACTTTAGAGCATCTCTGCTGCTTTGCCCTGTGGTATTTCAGCACTACATCTTCTCCAGGCAAACAGATCAGCAGGATCCTGTCCCATGAGAGCTGCCCACCCCATTTAAGGTGGGACCCAGCTGGCACAGAGAGCAGACTCGTCCCCTGCCAGTGGCAAACACCTCAATGCACGTGCACTGCACAGTGTGGCACTACACACGCTGATTTCCAGACAGGTTACTGCTTGCTACCACATCTGCCAGCCCTCACAAGTTTTCAGAAAAGGAGGTACACAGGAAGCACATGGCCCAGTAGTAGGTGCACCTGAATTCTTCACAGCCACACACCTCAAAAATTAGCTCAGTAGACATTAAAGTCTTAATGAGAAGAGAAATCCCTCAGTAATACTTGTTCAGGCTATACTTCTAACGTGTTGAATCTTCAAACAAGGTATTTATTTTTCATTACTGGGTGATAATAGAAAAGAGTAACATTCAGACAGGAAGAATGCAAATTCAGTCTTAGCCTGTACATCTTCTACCAGCCTGCTTTTCACACAACTTTATTTAGAAACAAGATTTCCATCAATGAAGTAGCAAACATGTAGCAAGAGCTTATTTAGGTTCAGTAAATCAGTGCCAAGTCTACCATAATTTTTCATGCAGACTAAAGACTGACTCCTTTTCCTAGCTGATTTAGTCCTTTTATGAACATCATTTCAAAGTCCTGTTAGATGAATAATTGTTTACCACTTAGAATAAACCCTCAGAAGTCACATAAATATAGGCAGAACAAAATTCTTTGGAATGGAAGGTACAACCACATGAAAGTATTCACATGAGCTAAAGGGATGAACCTAGCCTATCACTTCAATTCCAAGCTTTGGATACTTGATGCAAAGACATCTAGTGCTCTCCTTGATGCAGATAAACAGTGGTCCAGTACAGCATGCTCACACCTTTAGAGGTCAGCAATATTTTAACTGATAAGAGAATGATATCTTGTGCAAAACATATAACCCAGCCTCTATTATTCAAAAAGATCATCATGTCCTGGGGACTATCCTAAAAATACAACTTGTACACACCAGTGATTTGGGACCTGAGACAGTTCACAAACTATTCCAGGCTGTATACCTTTTCCTGCACGCTCTGCTTGGCCTCTATGGCTTCCTTTCCAGAAGAATGGTTTTTAATGCCAACCTCTCAAATCTGGATGATGTGAACAAATGTGAAATGTACGAATTTGTGAAAGCATTTTTTCTCTGCAAGCAGAGCCAAAAACCCCAAATATAACAATCTATGCCTCAGACCTTGCTACACACATCCTACCCCCAGCTACTTCTAGGACACCTAAAACCACAAAAATCAAGTGTGTACTTAACACTCCAGAGTTTTTAGAAGCAATGCAGCTGAAAAAAAAGCCCAAGTAAACTACTAGTTTTCATCCAAACGGATCTTTATCTAGCTGAGATTTTCACCACCTCATTGTGCTGGCATGATCAGGTAAGGGCAAAAAATCAAAGGGCTGCACTTTTTAGCCATCCTGAGTTGTCACTGGAGTCTTGTTATACAGTCACTCAAGTACATTTTGCACACAAGCCTCAAAGAGTTCAAATGCTCCCAGCAGGCTCATAACTACAGCTTCAAAGTCATTTCTCTTTCAAATAATTTCTATCTACATGCAATTCCCCACTCCTTCCAACTCATTCAGGCAAGTTCCAGATAATAAAGTTTCAGATAATAAAGTAGCTCTGCATTTACTCAGATCAAAGTTAAGTCCTGGACATAGTACCTTTTTAAGTCTTCCAACTGTGCTTTCATACCAAAAGGAAGCCACAGGAAGGGAGACTTCACATTAATCCCAAATTTTTTTCCTTTTCTATCATTCATATAATCACTTGCTTTCTGCAAAGCAAATGTTTCAGCTTGCTAAAAATGCACATACTGCTCTGGGTTGCTGAATTCCCAAGTCCTGTCATAGCACGCACCTAAAGTAAGGAAGAGGATTAAGGCATTAAGAAGTTGAACAAGAGATCCTTAAACAGGTCTAGTCTGGGAAACAGTCTGAGAAATATGTCTGTGGTAAGCAGCATTCCATCACTTCTTCCATACTATATCCTACATACCAGCACTCACAACACAGCACCATGCAAGGCATAGTGGTCACAACTGAACCATTCATCTTATTTGCCTGAAGAGCTGCCTGTGTTTTTAGAAAAGCATGCTGCTGAGAAACTAACTTTAAGCCTTACTTCCAAGGCACACACTAACTTGCTATGGGTACATTTGTTATTTATTACTACCCAAAGGATCATCTCAAAACAGGTGCAAACTAAAAGTACAAGGAAAGACCTTTTCAGAGCCTGCTTCTCCATTAAAGTTAAAGTTTTGCTCTCCATTCCTAAAAATTCTCAATTCCTTCTGCCTGCCACAGAAACTTGTGTTTTGTGCCCCAACACCTCTTTCTTTCTGGACATTTAATGACTATCACCTATAGTTTGGAGAATGCTATACTGTTCACCTTCAATATTTAGATAATGCATCATCTGGAAACAGCAAGAAACACACTGAAATGATCACTGAAGTACCACTGTAGAAAACAAATGCAGAAGGCATTTGGCCCATAATAATCTCATGTTTACCACCCTACCCTTTGAACTGCAATTTAACTGGAGTGGTTTGAGTCAACTCCCATAATTTACATTTAACTGCAGCATGTTGCTCTGCTACTTCCACCTTTTTTTTGAGCATCCCAGGTAGCTCTTAGGATGCTGAAAAGACACCATAAAATATATTGATGACTGGAAGTGAAACTGTATAAGCCACATCTTACAGACTCTAGCATCCTTTTAAATCTGCATTTGAAGACAAGAGAGAAGCAATCCTTATTAAGACTGGTACTGCCCTCTGGGAACTGGGAGGCAGAGGGGGGAACCTTTCAGAAACTCCCCCATGAAACTAGATCCAAGGTCTGAGCACCACCACTCCAGCACACTGGTATACAGAAGAGCATTTTCAAATCAGTGGTATTCATTAAGATGGTATGAGACTCTGAAAAGATTCTAACTTGCTAAAATAAAAAAAGGAAATGCTTCTTGCCAGTAGACTCTCGCTTCTCTTTGAACAGGAAAAAAGAATGATGGAAAGGAAATTCATGTTTTGGAGGAGCTGAACAATAGAAATGACTAATTACCACTAAAGAATGCTTGAAACCCAGCCCCAGACCTTGAAAAGCAGCAAAGGAAAGACTAGCCTTGAAGTGAGTTTGAGATCATACACTGGCTTCAATCCTTTCCCCTCTTGCAACTTATTCCTCCACTGAAGTCATGAATCAAGGACTAGAGCCGGCAGAATATTTTATGGCAAGACACACAGCTGAGAGTTTTGTGAGAAAGCATTTTTTCCCACATCTTGGAATGGTCCATTTTCCAAGATCAAATCTTCATGTGGAATGTACAGCAATACAAAAGGGTTTTGCAGTTTCCTGAGAAAATTTCTAGCCAAAGCTAGAAAGCAGAACTGTACCACAACATTTACATAGCTCAGGAACACATGCACGTAATGCTTGCCTCCAACCTGACTGCCTGCTTTATCTCAGCATGTATCTCAGGTGATCAAATCCCCAATGTAGTGAGAAAGATTTCCATTGCAGCAGTTCTTCTTGTGTCTGAAGACAGTTATTTCATACTAAGGAATGCAGCAAGTATTTCAACAGACCCACTTTCCAGTCAATTATCAGAAACTCTACGGAAGTCTTGAGGAAGGCAAGGAGATAAGTGGAAATGTTAAGTGAAGCATGTGACATGGACAACTACTGCAAGTTTTCCCCACACTGTCTGGGATATTTTGCTTCTCCAGGTACCCCACCTCCACCTTTTATTATTTTTTTTGGGGGGGGGGGGGTGGTGAGGAAGGGGGAATGGAAGGAAGGAAGAATGGGGAGGAATGTGTTTTGCCTTTTGTTTTTTTTATGACTTTCATTCAGAGTTCCCCATGGCAAAAATAAAATATACTTCCAAAAGCCTTCTTCCCCAAATATGGTCTGAAATAATAAATGAGTTTTACATTTACACACCTGAAAATAAGACTTACAAGCAAATGATCTTAAACTGATGACCAGAAACATGTTTTGTTCGTAAAAAGCTAACTGAAAATACTGCACTGTGTCCCTGGATTTAATTGGTCAGAAAAAGCCTCTACCAGTACTCCCCTGATTAGAACGAGCATGGACAGCGGTGTTTCAGCTGTCATAGCAGATTTTTCCTCTAGCTCTAGAAAACTCATTGCAAAAATAATTGCTAAAGCCTCAGAAAAGGGCCAAAGCTTCATAACCATTTTCCAAAGCAGTCTAAAATTCCAATTTTTTTTTTCCAAGCTGCACTCTGCACCCACATGCTTCAGAGGCCTGCATGTACAGCAGCACACATCAGCTTCACTGCAAACAAGTAGCTGGCTGGCAGCTTGCTGGAGCTGCTAGGCACAGGCAAAGCTGACAGGAGTAGGAAAAGTTGTGTCAAAGACAAATTCTGGAACAGGGCCGTGAGTAAAGCAACCTATACCAAGAACAGTTCACACTATTGTAAGAAATCTGATATCCTAAATATTTTGCCACTTTCCCCCCCAGTCATTAATGCAGGACCACTGAACACCATCATTACAACATATTTCAGAGGAATTCCACCCCATCTCTTAGTCACAGAAGACTGCAGGGAAAACTCAAGCCTGGATTTAGAATTACCCTCAGGGCTTCTTTTCATTTTCTAAAACCTAACTTAGAGATAGACATCAAGTTCGGCATTTCTATTGTGAAAGCAGCACAAGTTACATCAGTGCATGTAACACCATTATCAGCATGACCCCAGCTTTTTATCAACCACCCATCAGCGAGGGGAAAAAATACCTCCACAAACATCCAGCCCTTCTGAAAAAAATCTTGAGGAGAATACAATACAGCCTGTATCAAAACAGTGAAATTTAATTCATTTCAAGGACAAATGACCCAACAGAATGGGCTCTCTTGGATTCAGAAACATTACACTTGCTAGATTTTTCACCAAAAAAAAAAAAAAAAAACCAAAAAAAAACCAAACAAAAAAAACCAAACCCAAGTCCATTCAAACAAACAAACACCAACCAACAACTGAAGCTTAACAGTGGCTATATAAGGCTTAAAGCTTAGGAAATGAGTAAGAACATGGGAATTGGTGCATGCCTATAAGCCAGTCACTGTTTTTCCTCCTGTCCACAATCCCTCTATGCCCAGTTTGTTTTCTTATTCAGTCCTAAAAAGGACTTGCACGATCATGACCCACAAGGGTCATGATCATGCAGATTCTCGAGTTAGGTACCCAGTATACCCAGTGAAAGCTGCTGGGGACTGAATATTGTCTCTGGTAAAGGTGTGAACTGCTTCCATTCTTCTCAAAACATTAGGAAGGGCTTATTTCCCCAAAACAAGGCCAAACTAGTCTGTTTAGACAAGAGCTCCCCCAGGGACTATTTTTAATCTGTACACTTATGTGGAATTTAATCTATGCTAAATTATTTTCCCATGTTAGTTTATGTTGGTAAGTTTCTCCATGTTGGTAAGTTTCTCCACACACATAAGCTTTCTGTGTCAGTATCAGTCATTTTCCAAATTCCAGTATAGTCAGACACAACCAGTGTCACTCAAAGTCTCAGACAAGACCCCGAGTTCATGATTTCCAAGTTTACATTCCCTGTGGATTAAATGCATTCTCAAATGAAAAGCAGTTTATAAGTCACAAGAGATACTTAATAGGTCACCTCTACAAAGTATTTAATCCATTAAAACAGAAACATTTGGTTCTGTCTGCAAGGTCCTATAAACTTATTGAGATGAAGAATTCTTAAGGGGGGCACAAAGTAAGGAGGGGAAGAGGACAGCATTTTTGAACCATATTAATGGGTTAATTATTGCATAATATGCCTGTCAGTGAAATGACATTTTGGTTGACTAAGTACCAGGCAAGAAGTTAAATTATGCAAGAATCTTTGAATTAGCTAGAGGGTGCTTAAACCAGCAAAGATGCCTAGGGGCAAGTTCAAAGGTAGTTTAAAAAATAAAAAAAAGGAAAAAATATCTTTATAAAAACCATGGTTTTAGGGAACCTGGTAAAATAATCAGTTTCTGTGTAGAAAAATTCACATAAGCAAAGGATGCTTATACAAAGTTTTAAAAACTAAAAATAAATAAAAAGAGAATATTCCTTTTACTAGAGTTAAAAAACTTAGTAATCTACAGCAAGACTTCTAGTTTTAAAATTACTGTGCTGATCCACAATAGCAAAGTCCTACTAATTCCTGCATCATATCTGTTAGATGTTTCCATTTAATTTTTACTGAAATACTGGAACCAAGTCATTTCTAAAATTGAAACATGATGCCCAGAAACAGAGAGGAAACCATTTCCAAGTCAAATAAGCACCTGATCCAATTCAAATTCCATGCCACACTCAGAGTTACATGTTCTTACTGATGTTGAGATTTCAGCATTGATGGAATACAGAGCAGAAATAGCTTATAAATTATCCAGTCTGTGTGTAAGAAGTCTGCATCCTCCTAGTCAGTGGTTTTGGGGGTGGCAGGGAGGAGGAGTAGGGGAAGGGGATTGTTAAATTTGATCAAGACTAGCATATGAGAACCTGAATATTCATTAAAGAACTACTTCTCATTCCAGTTTCACAACTTTAGCAATTTTTCTGATAATTTTCTTTTTCGACAACATAAATATTTTTCTGTTTGTCTCCCTGATAGTCTGGATTGCTGACAACCTTTGAACAAAGTACTTTGACTGTTTTCACAACAGCAGCCGTTGGTACACCAATATTGATGAAGTCCCCAGCTAGATCATCAGTTCTAACACTTGATGTTACTGAAAGAAGTTCTCTGCACACACATGGACATCAGAACCACTTGGACATTTCCCCAGCCATTCACTACATAACAAAGAAAAAACCCAACCAAACAAAAAGTTAAGATATTTGGGCAGCACTGTTCCAGTGCAAACAGATGCAAACAACTGGGTTACACACATGCAACTTCCAGATTACTTGAACTTCAGTAACTTGTACAGAAAGCAAAATACTGCCTGAGTCTTTAGGGGTCTGGGTAGCATCACAAGCAAGAAGCCAAGCATGTAGTACAGCAGTCTGTCTGGAGACAGAGCACCAAGGGGAGGGCTTTGTGTCCACTGACCCATTATAGAGCACAGCACCAAAAACAAGGCTCTCCAAAGGGTACTAGCTACCAAAGTTACTAATGATAACAAATACTATCAAGCCTGCAGGCAAGCTGTTCTTACTTCAGTAAAGCAGGGAGAACTGCATTAGCACACAGGTAAACCAATGCCTGAACAAAACAAGAAAAAACAAGCTCAGCTTTCCTCTTCCAAATTTTGAAAATAAAAAAGCTAGGCTTACAAGGTTTAGACTCTTCTCATCAGTTCCAGTTTCACTGACCTTCACTTGCATACCATACAGTATCCTCAGGGATGAAAACTAGGAAGACTTATGGGTGGGGAGAAGACAATAGACACATCCAAGGTCTCCCAACTTGCCCCAGCAAGGGGTCAGACAGACTGTAATGCTCCAAACTCCCCAAAACATGCAGTTTAGTAAATGAGACTAGGACTAGCCACAATAAGGAAAGCTTCTGCCATCATCCTAGGAGATTAACACGCATATAACTTCCCAATACTTGCCTAAAATTTGCTACAGCAACCTGCTCCTGGTCCCAAGGGAACTTCAGAAATTATATGCTAGGCAGTAAGCAAAAAATACAGCAATAACTGCACCACCCCCCCCCACCAAAAAAAGACCAAATTAACAATTAAAACAAAAAACATACCCAAACCCCATTAAAACCAAACCAACACCAAACAATGTAACAGACATTATTGGTAAGCACAGTGATACCTTCTTTCAATGTCTACCTAGAGGCTAATTCATAAGGAAGTATATTCTAAAGAGAAACTAAGAACACCTTCAGACTAGCAGTTTTGTTAAGCATGCATTTCAAATGTATCAAAAAAACTCTTATGTTTCTGTTACACAGTTAAAAATAATTTCCAGTAATTTTCAGTGTTATCTTATTTGCTATTGTCAAGACTTGGATGAGTTCAGCAAAGCAATCTAGGCCTCTTCATCTAACAGCACCAGAAAGTGGAGAAGCAGGGAAACAGACAAAAGAGCGTAATCTCAAGAAATGCCTTCACAAAGTAACCTAACTTCTTTGGCAGAGCTTTTTCAAGGCTCTCCAATCCTCTGGAAAGCCAGAGCCCACCCAGCTGCAGAAGCCAAAGCTAAGGTGTTTTGGAAGAACTTCAGTCTAATTCAGTTGTGGACCCATAATGACCTTTAAAGGTAGAGAGTAAGGACAGTTCCTGCTTTGGATTTAAAATTTCTCAAGCTTAAGAGTCTTTGAAAGGGGGTGTAGGCTCTCAAAACCTCATACCACAACCAATCCAGAAAATCCCTGTAAAGGATGCTGTAAAGTCAACAGAGGCTGGATGTATGCAAAGTCTCTCAAGAATGCCATTTAGGAGGTGTAGCTACCAGCACTAGGACCTCAGAATTATTACTTACTACTCAGAATTATTACTTACTAAGAATACAACTTCATTCATGAAAGGCATTTACCCACTTCAGGATAACAACACAAATGGAGTGTTAGAACTGCTTAGAGATGTGAATTGTTAAGGTGGTGAGATGAACAAGAACTTCCTTCAGCTTTTGGAATGATAAAGGGAAAAACCCCTCAGGAGCAGCAACAGATTTCATTTATAAGCAGTGCTTTAACAAAGAATAATCTGTTTGTAATTTCAGAAAGAGAAGCTACCAGCAACAGATGCCACAGAGACTTCTCTGTCAGGTGTTACAGAACTCATTTATGTCAAGTGCGTTAAATGCTAGAAACAAGTTAACAGACAAGTACTTCTACCTGTTGCTATTCCAGTTCTCAGTATTCTGCAGCCTAGCATACGCTGATAGTCTGAAACAAGACAGGGCTGAAGCTTCAAAAATGATACAAAAAACCATGCTTATAACTGTAGCCAGTAGGGGTCATTTCAGTGTAAAAAATTGCAATGAAAGAAAAGACTAGGGACAGGAAGGAGCATAAAAACATGAATTTCTATTCACACAGTTCTGTAAAACACTTGCATTTCCTCCTCCCTGTACTGGGGAAGGAAAGGGTTTGCACTCCCAATGTGCATGACAACAAAAAAAGCACATCCTTTATTCCGTTAATGAAAAAAGGCATGACTTAATACTACTCACATCAGGCATCACCAGCCTAGCCTGTTGCATGTGTGCCTGTAAACTGAACAACTGTTTAGGTCATCACAATCAAAAAACCAGAGCTATTCAATCTCATATTAGTGATCAGAGGCAGTACAATCAGTTCCCTTTTATCCTTGGTGCCACCTCACGTGCAAAACATGCACCATGAAGAACAACACACTACCTCTGTTCCTCAGAATGAGGTAGTTTCCTGACAACTCACTAACAGGCATTCCATGATTATTTATTAGGCTGACAGTTCAGCTTGGTTCCTTTTCATTTATGAGAATGAAAATTAAATAGATAAGTAAGGATAAGAAAATTAAATAGGAAAGTTATCTCCCTTAGTTATAGTTAATAGATTGTTATCTCCCTCCCTTAGGACTATTCCTATAGGGACAGCTGGAACTAGTTTCTAACCACAACACTAATTGAAACACAATCTTGCCAACAAATGCTTCATACTATTTTCAACAGTAGATGGGACGTGTTATGAGCTGAACTACAGCAACGTACAGATTGCATCACTTCAAAGGAATGAAATACTCCTAAACTGCCAGAGATGTCCATACTGTGATACAGTAAGGAAATCGGAGCATTAAGGCTTTTAATCACTGTAGGCTCTTAGTTCCTTTAACCACCGAGAAGGGGGGAAGCTATTTTAGCCCAGCTTTTACTCAAAAACACACAACAAGAGGGACTCCTGCAAAACCAGGTAAGTTTCTCAAGTATCTTTACTTGTACTTTTCTATTTATAGAAACTTTTCCAATACATATTAAAAATAAGACACTACTCCAATGTACATATTCAGCAACATAGTCTCAACCAAGGTCGTCAAAATAGTTCAGGGCCATTTAAAATTGTTTTGACAATCGAGCTTTTATTCTAAAGCTCATCCTACCCAAGCATCAACTCCCGAGGCTGACAGCACTGGTTGTAGCACAGGCGGGATGCACTGCCCTGCTCTGCTGTGGTTTGCAATTTATTTGTTATGGAGGCAAATGGAGTTTTAAACTAATAATGAGCGCCAGGACAAAAGTCAGCTGCCCACTAAAAATGACCGGGTTTAGTTTTCTTAAAATAGTGCATAATTTTAAATGCAAGTTTTTTGGACAGATGCTGCCTCACCAGCTCTCTGGACTTTCTACTGCCCTCTACCCGCCGAGAGGAGACCGCCTCCGTCTCCTTTTCCAGAATTGTCGAAGCTCCCACTCCGAATCACATATACATTTATACATATCCCAAACTACTGCTTATTTGTAATCTCTTTACAGCGCCATGTTTTCCCTCAACTTGGGGGAAAAAGCAATTGGAGGCACAAGAGAAGGAAAGACTAAAAATTTGTCTCTGGGCTTTCATTAATTTATAACACATAAAAAAAATAAATCCTAGGAATTCTGATAGATAAAAAACTGAAGGGGGATGAATTCCTTTTGCATTTCGTACCACTTTATCGCCTCACAAGACGGTAGCAAGCTGGAGAGACTTTGAGAGGAGTTCTACCGTGGGTATTTACCGCCCTTGATGCTCCAGTGGGGAAAAAAAAAGGCATATACTTATCATTATATGCCGAGTAGGACAGGCAGAGAGATATTAAGTGACAGGAACAGGAAACAAAACGTTACAACAGATGATCTGTCTTCCTTGTTTCTTTACACAGGAGGGAATCCGGAATAGGCATCATGTGTGCACGACTGACCTCCGCCGATCTCCATCTGCCAAACTCTTCCCGAGTCCTTTATCATGGAATTTTAGCTGGGCATCAGCAGCTGATACACGCTATCAGCAACCCAGTGACACTACGCTACGGACAATCAATAGAACCCTAAAGTTTAGGGTAAGGAAATTAAGGGCAAAACTTCTAAGTAGGAGTCTGTGAGGTTTTTTAAGCAGGGAAGGTTGGAAGACACGCTCGCTGATGGGACAGGCGGGCGGGATGGAAGGGAAGGGAAGGCAAGGAAGGCGCACGGGCGCCCAAGACCTCGTAGGTGCGCCCTCCTTCCTTTCCCGCCACCCATGGGGCGCCCCGACCCCGGGGCACGGATGGAGGGATGGGGGTGTCCCGCCGCCTCTCACCTTCGCAGACGCCCACTTCGTACTCGGTGATGGAGTCTCCGTTGAGCGGCGGTCGGATGACACAGCGCAAGCCCCGGTCGCAAGCCCCGTGCAGCCCATAGACACCCCCGCAGCTCTCGTTCCGCTGCCGAGCGCACATGAAACAGCAGCCGCAGATCCCCAGCACGATGCTGCCGGGGCAGCTCTTCGGTTCTTCGCATTTGGATTCGTCGCAGGGTAAGCAGACGAGAGCACGCGTCCCCGACTCGCCCAGCAGCAGGGCCAGCAGGAACAGCCACCCCGCGGCCGCCAGGTGCCAGCCGCCGTCTCCGCCCGGGCGTCTCCTCCCCGCCGAGACCGCTGCCAGGTACATCCCAGCCGCCGCAGCCCGGCCTGGGCCGGGGGGAGCCTCTCGGAAGCCCCCTCGCCGGGCGGCGGACCCGAGCGTGCCGCGGCTCCTTCCCGCCGCCCCCGCCTCCGGCCCCCCGAGGAAAGTTTCCTCTCTCGGCGGCGGCGGCTCAAGCCAAACTTCTCCTCCGGGTGGCGGCTCCGCCCGCTGTCCCCTCCGGGAAGCGGCGTCCCTCAGCCCGCCCGTCCCTCGCCCGGCGGCTCCCGGTTCGGCGGCACCGTGCGTGCGAGCGGCTGCGCGCGGCGGCGGCTGGCTGTGTCCCCCTCGCGTCCCGAGCCCCGACTCGCCTCCTGCCTCACTCTCGCCCCGCTCCAAGTGCGCCCTCTGCCCTGCCCCCATTGGGCGATCACCGCCGCCGCACCGCCCCGAGTGCCCGTCCGCGCCTCTCTCATTGGGCACCGCCGGGGCTGGCCCGCCCCCTTCCCTCCCGCGCCCCCCCAGCCCCAGATCCTGGGGCTGGAAGAGGCGCAGCGGAGGCGAGGAGCAGCCTGGGCCCCACGGCGGCCGCCGCCTCCGCCTCCCCCTGCACCTCCCCTCCCCCTCCCGGGGCTCTGGGCGCGGAGCGGAGCGGGGCGGCGGCGCCAGACCGCGGGGACGGGCTGGCGGCGGCCCGGGGGACACCGGGGGCGGGGAGGGAGAGGGCCCCGCAAAGGGCGCAGCCCCGGCAGGGCGATGCTGCGGGGAGCCGTAAACGGGGCCTCGCCGTCCCCGGCCGTGGCGGCGAGAGCCTCCTCCTCTTCCTCTGCCTGCTCCCTCGAGGGGCGCGGGGATCCGGGACGGGGAGCGGCTCCGCGCCCTCTCAGCCCCAGAGCCACGGGAGGGGAGAGCCGGTCGCTCCCCGCCCCGCCCCGTTCCGTTCCCGCAGCCGGGCTCCGGGCGCGCCCAGGTGCCCCGCGGGTGCGGGGAGCCGCGGCGGACCCGCTCGGCGGGGGCGGGAGGGGCTGTCCCGCTCCGGCGGCGGCGCGGCGCTATCCCGGGCCGCCCCTCTGCCCGCTCATAAACAAGCGGCGGTGCCGCCTCTCGCCCGCCGACTTCGGCACCGAAAGCCGACCCCGGGCCGCCTGGTGCTCTTCGCTGGCACACGGGCAAAGGCGCCCGCGGCTACGGCCGCTCTTCCCCACCGAACGGCTCCGTCACCGCCCCGAGCCGGCCGGGCAGCCGCGGCCCTGCCGCCGCCCGGTCCGCTGGGGCTGCGCGGGCCAAGGACGGCCCGGGGCGGCGGCGGGAGGTGCGGCGGCGCTGTGGCGGCGGCGCTGGCCCTGCGAGGCCGGCAGGCGGCAGCGCTCGGCGCGGCGCTCGCTCCGGCGGAGGGTGCCTGCCCCGAACGGGGCGAGGGGGCGGCGGGAGGGAAACCAAGAGGGACGGTGTTAGCGGAGGTCAAAATGCTGCCTTGTCTGCGGGCGGCAGCGACGGCAGGAAACAGGAGGTAGCTGGCCGCCCGAGGCAGCCCCTCGGTACAATTTCAGAGCGGGACCTGCCGCTGCCGTGTCCTGCCCAGCTCAAGGTGCGATGGCAGCTTTGGGAACGATGGGTCCTGCAGTCAGGAATGCCCGGAACTGGGATCATTTAGAGTATGAAACCATTGGCTCCGCAAGTGGATTTTGCCAGTTGCAGCGTGCTGAGCCTGGGAAGGCTTGGACTGCGTGTACCGGTGCCAGCAGTTTGGGAAAGAGGGTCTGGAACCTTAATAGAGACTTTTACAGAGAGGCCAAGTCATGGTTCCTACAGTTTCTCTAGTCCCACACACATGTTCACTTTGGCACAACCAGTTCTCGTGTCAGCCGAGGAGTTGCTATGGAAGAGCAAAGCTCCAACTGGCAATACAGAGTTGCCACCAGGAATAGACAACACTATATAGAGTAAAGCTCTGTCAGCACTAGCATACCTTATAGGTGAGTTTTAAAAGCTCTGTAATTCACTCTTGTTGACTCCAGCCTAAATACCTACTATAGCAAAGATTCCCTATTGCTAGAACAGGCCCATGGGCAATGGAAACAGTGCAACCATGTAACATGATGTCGAAAAATAAAGCATTTCCATTTTGTCTAAAAGAAAGTGTTTTCGAGATTTGTCTAGTTTAAAAAATAATAATGGTTTTATTATAGCAGAATAATATATATATATATATATATATAGCGTACAGCATGCATTAAATGGATTAGGGCCATTCAGCTGACATATCTCAACAATGAATGGATAAACAGCGATTTACTGGACAAGAGTATCTGAAGAAATACTGTGATATATTTTTGAAGAGATTTAGAAAGCAAATTACAAGCTGGTCTTGCTAAATGCAGTGTGTTTTGGTATAAACGAAGCCAGTGTGTACGTTTGAGGACAACCAAAAACATTTTATGTTTCTGCGTTCTGGAAAGCAGTAGGTCAGGAAAACACCCTGAAGGTCATATTAGACAAAGCCTCAAACTCTGAGTGTTATGCCAATGGATGATACTCCCTGGCGAAGTGACGCACCAAGTAAGAAGTTTTGTGCCGTTTCCTCAAAAAGGCAAATTCTTCCTCCCCTCATCCTCAGCCCTCTCGTGTCAGTTTGCCGAAGCACCTGCAGGGGTCAGAGTACTTTTGATTCACCAGAAAATTCCACCAAAAAAGCTGCTGTGATTTGGATGAGAGTAGTTTGTAAAAAGCTACTGTTTCCTACAGCCTGGAAACGCTGCCTTTTGGTCATGTATTTTATTGACGAGGCGCATGAAGGGGTTTTGCCTTCCATGTATAGCATTGCTGAGATTGCTTTTTGAATGAGGCATACAGTTCCTGCGACTGTATTTTTAAAACACTGTTCACAAACCTGAGATTGTGCAGAAAGGAATCACAACAGTGATTTTAGTGCTAGGGAGGATGCTGCACCATACAATACGTGGTCAGAGGCTTGAATTTAATAGGCTTAGTTTATCAAAAGATGAAAAGTGAACTGATTACAATGTATTAATCCCCTCATGTGAAAAAATGAACTGGTCTATGAAAAATACGTAGGCATTTTTCCAGGACTTATGTTCATAGTCAGCATGGAAATCCCAGACATGTTGGATTGCATGCTCAGGCAGTTCAATATTTCCCAGACATGCCAGACCTACCCGTCATGTACTGTACTGATGTACAGTATATTCAACACACAAAGAATTCACTGGACCTACTGTGCCTGTTTGCTTGTGTGGGAATGAACAAAGAAGCTCTAGAAGCAGTACAAAAACAGATGAAGAGGAAAGCTATGGACAGCTTAGATAAGAATGTTGTAGGGCCCTGAGAAAAAGAGAGCAAACTTTTAAGCTGACTGCCAAGTGAGAGAGGCTTCAGCTGTGAACAGGATTAATACCCTGATTCATGCACTGTTTATCCTGAGATAGCTGCATGTAAGAGAGGAAAATACAGAGATATGTATGGAACAAGGACCAAAATTCAGGCTTCTTGTCTCCTTAGGTCTTGCCCTTTAGATCCAAGTCACAAATTGTTCATGCTTATGCTTTTGTTTCCATCTTCTGGCCCCAGGAACCAAAATACTTCATTGCACAATTCACACAGATTCAACAGGAAAGGCAGATAATTCTCTTGCCCCAAGCCTAAGAGTCCACGGGGACAATAAGGTACTCCTTGGAAATCAGCAAATCTGATACCTGATGACTTTACAGGGAAAGTGAATATCCCTGCTTTCCCCAGCAAGAAGCAGTGGATCCGTCTGGAAGATGGGAAATTCACTTATCCCTGCTCCTACCTGCTTCTTGATTTATTAAGGGTTCTACTGATCCAAATAGCTTAGGAGTAAGTGGATTCAGCTACTGAAGTGAAACCCAGCTCCTTATTTCCCCTAGAAACAGGTTAGTAAATACTGCTGAATACAACTGTGGGAGGAAGAAAGGCATTCTGATATACAGGCTGTAGCAGCTGAAATTTCCTGAGCTTGTTCTCCTGAATTGTTAGTGTTATATTGAAGCCACATCTAGGATGGATGAAATTGCAGCAGTAATTGAGTGGAACTCTATGGCTTTCTTGGTCATCATGGAATGTGGAGCTTTTGTGAATCCACACAGTGATGTGAGAAAACTACCATTCCCTTCATGGATTCCTCAGTTCTGTACTCACTGCTCTTCCTTCTGGTAAATCTCCCTACGTGAAAAATACATGTTCAGTGTAAATTTCCTGTGAGTCTGAAATTCACAATAGTGATAACTGAAATTATTTCATTTTATTACATGGTTGAAGACATTTATACTACCAAAAAAACCCCATCTCACCCCCCTCCATCCCCCCCGTCGCCCCCACAACAGTAAATAAAATATCAAAATGTCCTCATTTCAATTCAAAAGGCTGTTTCCATTGTGCTGATACATGCTGGTAACTCCCTATATATTTCTGAATTTGGGAACATTGGTGTTTTTAATACCAAAGTTGTATTTCTTTCCTACACAAATGTTTTGTTTCTATTCTGTACCTCATTGTGTCTTTGTTGCACATTAAATTTCTTTCTCTTTTCATTATTTAGTTCGTTAAGATCATTTATGTCTCCTTTGTAGCAGTCTCTTGACATAAACTCTTTCATAAACAGGTTATTCACATGAGCAATCTCTACTACCAGAAAAGAAAAAGATCAAGATGAAACCTGCCACTAATACAAGCCGTGCTGAATCAGACTAAACCTCATGAGAATAATTTCTCTTATCTTCACAGAAATATCATGGGCTTATTACATTAGTAGCTGCAAGGTGTTTCAAAACCTCTAAATGCAAAACGGGGGGAAATTGAGAAAGTGAATAGAAGAGTTCATTTTAATACAAACAATTTTTGTATGAATTGTTTTGAACCATTTCATATCCCATCAGGAAGTCTCTGTGGTGTTTTTTAGCCCTGCAAAGTTTTCCTCTCAGTTGAATCCTTAGCTTGGGACAGCTCAGTAGTTCAAAATTTAGTCTGGAATACCTAACAAGCAGGTATGCAGCTTTTTCTTAATACATCTTTGATTCCTCATGTGGAACATAGAAGTATCTGCTTTTTTTAATGGCCTCAGAGCAACTGCATAAGTGATTTTAAAATCATGACTAATTTACTTCTGAATATTTTTTCTCAAATTTAGAAGCCATAAATTAATACAAATTGTAAATAAATAAGCTATAAATGAATGGGATTGGCCATTTACATGTGTAGATCTTCACATTTCACTTAAGTCACTGAAACTGTGAATTCAACCCAAGGATTTTTTCAGACCTTAACAAGCTAGAAAATATAACTTTAAAATTGCAAAGTTAAGGAACTAGGGAGTCAATATCTATTTAAGGATATGTACCAGAAGCATATTGGAAGAAATAACTACTATATCTAGAAATGCAGTGTTGTATTTAAATTGATCACACTCAAGGTCACGTTGGATTTAGCTTTTTTATCATGAAGAAAATATTCGTAACAAATAAGCATACTTAGCAAGGAAAGACAATTTGCTGTCAGTTTACAGAAGAAAAGTAGAAGTATTTTAAACTGGTATGTCATTCTAGGGATTATTTGCATTTTTATTACAGAAAATCTGGCCACCAGAAAAGTAGGTGGATTAGATCAGCATCCACAATCCTCTTCGTAGTGCTGCATACTGATAAGATTTAAAATGTTAGAATATAAATCTGAAAATACTGTGTTTATTTCACTGCAATCTGCTGTGTTTCAATAGCTGCAGTATAAAATAGAGGAAATCAAATAGGATCAGGGATACACTGGATATGAACTAGGGTTTGTCATAGCTAATGCCCTAGCTAGGTAGGTCCATAGAAAGTTCGCAGCATTCTAGTCAAGGTACTTCCTATTCTGAACACAGTTTTGAGCTCTTGAAGGAAAAGCAGGAGCTCTGAGGCTGGTGGGTACAGACAAAGCTGATGGGTAGCTGTTGCCTTGGTACGTGAGGGCCCAGCTGTAGTACTTTCTACTTCAGTTCAAACTCATCAAAACTTGTCTGAGCTTGAAACTCTTCAAATGACTGATTGCAATAGGGGCAAAATGGCTTGTCCTCTGGTTTTCAGCTCAATCAAATGCTGAAAAGGGAAAGAAACAAGACACCTGAAACCCAGCCCTACCTCAAACCCCAGGAAGTACAGGATGAATGCAAGAAGGTCTATGGGATCCCCCCATGAGAATGAAATGGGGAAAAGAGAGATCTGGTGACAGTGGTGACTGCAGGGGGGGACCTGGTGGGTGTGAAGCACACCAGTGTGTTGGTGTCCTTCCAACACAACTCTCCTTCTCATGGATATGAGCTGGCTCATGTGGAGCTCTTCAGGAGTCTCTGGACTTATAAAACAAGCGGTCCATAACCCAGACAAGCCATCAGCAGCTGGTTGAGAGGCAATTATAGCTGATCCTGCTTTATGGCAAGAGGGCTGTATAACTCCCTGTGAGTTTCCTGGCAATGTTTCTATAACTTTTGCACCATTGTGTATTCTGGCTGGAACTCACAAATGCCAGAGGTTGTTACAACAATCTCAAATAGTGCCCTATTACCTACTTATCAAATTAACCTGTTTTTGATGCTGCATAGAAACTTTTATTCCAAGAAATCACACCAAATTTCCAGTATTTTTCCTAGCTCTTTCTAGACTTTAATTCTGATAAATATAACTGGCCATAAAAGCCACCTATCCCTACTGACTCAATTCCCTTCATGTTTATAATCACATTCTCAGTTTCTGTGGATGATGATGTGGATGTGGGTTAGCAAAAATGTTTAGGACAACATGAAAAGCTCTTCTGATTATAGCAACTTCATGTATGCCAAATTAAGAAGTTTGTCTTCTGGTATCTACCAAGCGTGTTGAGGGAATCAGATTTTGCTAGTTCATCCATTAATCCTAGGAAGATTATGTTGCTTATGATAGCAAAACAGAGATATTTTCCCTGAGTAAATGTGTATTTCTATAAATTGTTTGAGCTTCTTTATTTCTCTTGATGGATAGTTAGCAGACAGTCTATCTGCTCAGCTTTTTAATATCTTGGATATAACCATGTACAGCTTAGATACCATTTGCAAAGTCCATGTGTCTACAGTTACTGGGGTATACTTACAGTAAGAGAACCAGGTAGTATAGGTCAGCATTCATAACATAGCATAAGTCTATGTTTGTTTTTGTAACATTTTAGGGCAAACACCCACAGATAAGTGTTTTTTTAAAAGGATATTTAGGCCTTATTTAGGCTCTCATAACTGGGATTTTTTTCTGTTAATATTTTCTTATTCCTGTCATGATAGGAATTGGCCTTCCATGGCTGATTTCAGTAAATTAGCAATATCTATTTGCTAATCCCTGGAGTTTTTTTTCCTGTACATTATTAGAAATACGGTGATTCATATTGTAAACTGCTAAGTACCCTGAGAGATGTTGCAAATCTGGATTTTGTTGTAGGCTTCAGCAAATGTTAATACACCCATCTGACATTAGGAGATACTCATCATCATGCAAGTTCATACACCTTTTCTTTCAGTCTGCAGGAAGACAAGTTCAGTAGATTTCCTGGTCAGGCTTGGCTGCAAGAAGCAAATGAAAGTAGCTGAGTACCCAGTGCTTTGAACAGCACGTACCTGTTCAAGTGTGACCCTGGAGTCTTAACTTCAGACACTTGGATGGGAGTTAAGGAAACAAGCAGGAAGGTAAGATGACTTGCTGGAAACAGAGTCAGTGATGCAGTCAGGAAGAGAACACAGCATCTCCTGCTTCTCAAAACATTCCTGCCTCACAAATTACCATCTCACATGAAAAATGATGGTGAGAAGAAACAAGCCCTGAGGAGAAGAAAAGTCTCAGCAATAAGAAAGATGAGAAGGAGGATGGTTTGATTAGTTCAGACTCATAGAGAACAGGCAGACAAGAAAATTTTTCTCGAACCAGGGGGATAGATGGGTTGGATGTAGTCATGGGTAATAGCATCCTATCATTGGTAGGAACTTGCAATAAATTAGGAGTTTCTTAGACATCTCAAATTCTGTCACTTCCTAATGATAAAAAAATAAAACCACAAGACATTATCTTGTGTATAACAGTATATAGTATAATTCTCCCAGTCCTTCCCTCTTAATATATATGGGATTAATGTCAACAGTCATGTCAATGCCATCCCTTTTAAATCAGAAGGGTTCTTCTCTCAATGTCCAGGTCATCATTGCTTTTGAGCTGAAGCAGACTCCCATTAAGGAGAGATCCCCCATAAGGAAATGCCTTATTTTTGGGATTATGTTAAAGTAACCATTCCCATCTCCTTTCCTAGTTAGTTGGTCTAGCCCCCAGAGCTGATTACAGCCTTTGATAACCTGCCCCCACAGTAACTAAGTTCTAGAGCATACAGGTAGATTTCAGTGTGCATTAATTCATGATAGTGAGTTTAGTTATGAAGACTTTGTAAGATTTAATATAATTAATATATTTTCCTGAGTGTCTGTCTGTTTTTTTTTCCTCTCTCTTCTCTTTTTTATTATTAAAAAAATCTTTTTTTTTCTTCAGAAAGAAAGATACAAAGAGTTTAGGTTAGAAGTTTGAAAAAAACAGGTAATCAACTCTCACAAGATCGTAATTGAATTCTACCAGAAACACGGCTACAGGGCTCCTGTTACTTTATGGCAGTGAAGCTGTTTGAGTTTTCATGCTTAGTAGTAAGGAGAAAGATTTGCTGTAATGCTGTGTCTGCTTAAATCTTAACAGCCATGCAGAGTAGGAGTAAAAAGGTATTCTTTACTGCCCTGCTGATTTGGTTCTATGGGTGGTTTTTCATTACTAGATTTGCAAGCAGCAAGCAGATCACACTTGTGACTATTGTACAGGCTGTATACAGCTTTGTCACCCTCTGTCTCAGCTACAGTCCACCTTGGGGAAGTGTAGCACTGTTACTGTACTGATGTGCATTTTGGAAATATTTTCTCAGCCTTCAGCTGGATCTTGTGCTCAGACTGAGACTAGAGTGGTGTTCCAGTCCTATTGACATATTAGTCTTTGTAGTAGATTTTATGAGGATAAAACCATGGATACTGTCTCAAGAACTTGAGCAGGCAATCAGGAAGAGGACAACAATCTGCAGTTCCCTTACATGAAATAGACTCAGAGCAGCTGGCAGTGGGATGTAAAATGTCCATGTCCTCTCTACACTATTCTGTGTATATATCCAGCATCAAGGCAGGGCAAAAGCATCTTGAATCACCTTTCTTTCCTTGGTCATCCAATATTACTTTCAGAAGATCAAGGTGCCAACACATTATTTATTAATAACTTTTTCTTATCTCTCAAATTACAGAGAGACTTTGGTGGGGATTTTGTTTCTTTGCTTAGTTTTTGTCTTGGTTTTTTTGATTGTTTGTTTGTTTTCATTTATACAAGAAAGCGTGGTCCTTGATTCAGCTTAAGTGATGCAATTAGGTTTAGATCATGCTTTATAGAGAACCTTTTGGAATTAATACAAACAAACTATTCTAATTCTTAAACTTCTGTGGGTATTCATTCTCAATATAACAATTCTGAGACACAACTTTAAAAATATGAAAAGATAAAGTATTTTAAATTCTTGAGTTGAAGCTTAAAAAGCTGTAATTATGCAGTATGAAGTATTTCAAGTCCACCTGGGTATTTATATTACTAATTATTCCATAATACCTTTGATATTTTACATTTGTTGTAAGAAAAGGATTTAAAAAAAAATTTACAAAATAGGCAAAGAAAAGTGAAAATTATCACAAGGAATACTCCTTGGACATTCATTATTCTCTGTGTATCAATTAACTTTTCCAGATCACCCTGAATAATTCAGACAGACATCTTATTCTATATTCAATTCTTTGTCTTTTTGCTACTAAAATGCAATTTTTAGTAAGTGAGATTTAAAGCCTGAGAGAGACAAAAAGAGTTTGGTTTAACTATAACTGATGAACACATTTTTAGTAGAAAAATCTTAATTTATCTCACTCCTGAAACCCATTGAGACTAACGTTCTAACAAGAACTGTATGCATGTAACTAAAGAACAGAACACCTAGGGAAGCTGGTAAAAATGCTCTAATTAACTTCATGAAGTTCTGCCGAATAATTACTTATGTGAAATACATGTAACTTTATTAAACTACGATTCTGATTTCTCCTTTCTTTTTTTGTTTTTGGTAGGCAGAGAAGGAATGTACAAATCTGGAATGTTTACTTTCATTCTAAATCTAACTACTCTCAGAATTTTTGTACATATGTATTAATAATTTAGCTGGACTGTAACCATGACAATATTGATAGCATATGTAGAATAAATAGGAAACAAGACTACTTATCCAGGAAATGTCAACACATAGAACATTATCAGAACATTTGAAATTCTCAGATGTGAACAAGCCATTAGTTATTTATAATGTTTCTTATACTATAAGGTATTACAGGTTAATTTTTTAAAGTTGTTTTTCCCTGTTATACATTTGTCTATCAATAGTCTCAACCATTTCATAGTCGTGACATGTAAAAGGTTAAACTTGACAGTTGTCCTTTAGATTATATTGCTTTAAATGCCAAAGTGTGTCTTTCTATTTAAACCTTCTGCTGGGGAAAATATTAATTGAGGAATACTGTTCACTATTCAATGTGGAAATATTAGATTACATTGCAACCACATTATCTGAAATTACTGTTTGGAGTTCAAATCAGAGCAATCAGGTGCTCTGTCTTTTGCAAAGCTTCCCATTCATTCCAAAATACTATTTTATTTCTGCCTGTTTTCTCAGTTACTTTCCTGTTTCATTCTTCACAGCTTTCATTCATTGGAATCAATACCAAGCTGCACTAGGGCTATGAAATGAGCCTTTTCAACAATTTGGGGACACTGCAGACAATGCCTGTCACCTATTGTGACATGTATTTCAGATGAGTGAGATGAAAGCTCAAGTTCTACCATGTGCTGGCAGTTTCTGTCAGGTGGGACAGGTTATTGATGACCTTTACTGCTGGATAATACCTAAAGGAAATCAGAAACTGTCAATATGTTTGGTGAAGAGGGGCAGAGAAATGGTTCATTGGTAGTCCTAGGACTCCATTTAGGTGTATTTTTCTGCTTATTTCACAGCTACAATGTGTGCAGAACACTTCCTTTCTCTTTATTACTATTGTTAGAACAGCAATAAAATCATCAGTATCTTTAAAAATAACATTGAAGTGGCCAATGTTAATGTTAGTCAAAGGGCTGTTTCTATGTCTTCATATATTTGTAGGTCTTCCTTTAGGATATATAAGGGTTAAAACTGTACCATTAAAATATTCCAAATACAAAAACTTTAATATCAGCAATTACAAATAAATATAATCTCAAGCTAATATAAGAAAAAGGTAATTTCTATAGGCCACTAACTAATGCTGAACTTCTAGAATGGTGATTTTCTGTCAGAATTGCATGTTAGTTTAACCTCTGTGTTGCTTTAAATGCAATTAGAGCCAGGGCTGGTGAAGGAAGGGAGTGGCGGTGGTGGAAGAGGGGGGCTGGACATTTGCATCATTTGAGCAAGATGTGACAGGGAAGCTGGTACCTGGCAATTTTTTCCTGTTTGGGTAGTACAGCTACCTTCACACTTTGGGGCACCACTGGTCCCTAATCTCATCTGTCAGGTACTGGGACCTTTGGAGACAACACCTAAATCTATCTTTAGCTGGAATTCCGCTAAGGAATTCCTAAGGCCTAAGGAAAGCCTTACTAAATGCAAACAAAATTTCTCTGAGGTACAGGTACATATGCATGGGTAAAGCAATGAAATTTGGACATTTAGGGGAACTATCTGTAAGCTGCCTTTGTATCTGCAAGACACTTCTCACCTCTGAATATTCAGCCTTGGTCTTCTTCAGCATCCTGGCTTCAATTTCTCTCCTCTCCTCTCCTCTCCTCTCCTCTCCTCTCCTCTCCTCTCCTCTCCTCTCCTCTCCTCTCCTCTCCTCTCCTCTCCTCTCCTCTCCTCTCCTCTCCTCTCCTCTCCTCTCCTCTCCTCTCCTCTCCTCTCCTCTCCTCTCCTCTCCTCTCCTCTCCTCTCCTCTCCTCTTTTTCTTTCTCTTATTTTTTTGTCATAAATGTGAACTGTTATGAAGAGATTTGTGATAGGCAAGTTTAAAAGCACACATTTTCTACAGATTTCACAGAATTGCAGCTATCTCTATTCACACAGTCCTGTGAAATTGAAATGGAATTGATAAAAACTCATAAAAAGATTTCTGTATTTTGTGTATTTAACAGAGCTAATTTATTATTTGAATTAACTCTGTTATGTTATGTATAATTTACCCCAAAGATTTTTGGAATTATTTAAAGTAGTGCCTAAAAGTGTAACCTTAGTAAATAAATTGAGGCATTGGGCAAAGGATGTAGTAGTAAATGAGAGAAGAACAGTAGCTCACAAGAGAGGCTGAAGATAAGTTCCTATATCCAGCATCCTCTGGCACAAACTACATACCACAAAAAATAGGTAGAGAGCGAATGTTGACATTTGGCAGAAGTGGTGGTTAATAGCTAAATTCTACAATAATTTATCCATATCACATCAGTCAACAAGAGCATATTCTGTCTGGGAAAAAATGGCATTTTATGACATGCATTAAAATTCAGTATTAATTAAAATAATTTGTTCAAATACCACTTTTTGTATGAAGAACATTTTGTAACAGATAATATAATTAAATTATCCAGATTCTTGGAAATAGAAGCATATGTGCTCAACAGATGACGTTTTTTAGCTCAAGTCTCTTCTTTTTATACAAAAGCAAACAACAGCAAAATGTAGTAATAACATCTTTTCCAGTACAGAAGGTATGGCAACAATGATAATACTATGTCTCAGTCACCATTAACCTCTATCAGCAAAAATTAGCTGGAAATGTAAGGATAATGTGACAATTTTTATATCCCAGCAAGGCAGATGAGAAAGCTGAACATCTTTACATGTATCCAAGTTGCTCTACATGATCACATAGATCCTTGACAAGCCAACCATTATGAAATTCAGTCAGAAAACAGAAAATGAATTATTCAACACAATCTGAAAGAGTTTGTCTTTGAAGGGTGACACTCATTTCTGCTGCATTACACAAAGAACCTTGCTTGGGGGTAAAGACTCTGAAGTGGTTTTTTGGTGGTTTTTTTTTCTGTTTATTTTTGGGCTTTGGTTTGTGGCAATTTTTTATTCAGCTGTCAAAGCAATTACACACACAATAAAGCCATTTGAGCATTTTTATTTCTCGTTGTCAACATGAAAATCTGTAAAATTGAATGGAACCCAATTAATCCACATTGGGGAAATCCGATTTTTGATTGTCCAATGCTGAAATATTTTGTTAGCTTTTAGTCATTAGTTTACCATTTAGGACACTAAAGTATCTTGGTTTTTAGGTACACACTGATAAAAGTCAGGGAGATGGACACTTAGATTTCTAATTTATTAGAAATTAGTATTTATTATAAATACTAATGGTATTAGTGTCAGGGCTTTTCCTCATATCAGCCCAGGAAGGGGGGAAATGTTAAGGAGATCTTTTCTCTACCTGAGAGGACTAAAATCTGTATTATACTCCTTCTTGAAGAGCATGGCTCTGGGCAGATCCTCATTCTCTTTAGGTTGGGATGCTTCCACTTTGTATGAAAGCACAGCACTGAGCCCAGATGTTTCATGTCTTTTCCAGCCACCAACCACTATATTTTCTCTATATGTCTTTTTCTAATAGGCCTCTCATGATGTACACTATCAGTTGGAGAAAGCCTCAGTCACAGTGTACTAGGAAACAGTGAGAGGGTAGTGCCACCCTTGAGTAACACTAGTTCAAAATTTCTCAGGAAGCTGGAGAGCAGCATGCATCTTGCTTTCTCATCTGGATGACGAAGCCCTTCTTTTCTTTGACTTTTCTGTCACATACATAAACAATATTATGTTGAAACAATCCATTATGTAGATATGTCAATTACTACTTTTTGATATTTTAAAAATTATTCTGCTAATATTGCTTGGCAAATTCAAACCAAACTAGTGACCATTTTCTGTATGCTTTAGTGACATCCTCCCAAAATGTTATTAACATATAATGTCAGTTCCTTTGCAGCAAAGCCACTACAGGAAGTCTAAATACACTCTGAATGATAGTAAACAAGACTTAAACAAAATATTACAGAAACGTTAAAACAGAAGAGGGAACTCTACAAATAAAAAACTGTACTGCATTACACTCCTACTATCCAGGGAAAACCATTTCCATTGGAATACTTACAGAATTATTGTCACCCAGAATAAATCAGGAATTCATAACACTTCATTTCTATTTCTGCCTTCTTAAGAAAAAAATGATCATTCAGATAATCTTGCTTGATATAATTGTTTCAAGCTACTCATAGACATGGTAATTTATTCAATGAAGTCTGATTTCTTGCTGTTTTAGTAATAATTTGATCCAGTTTCAGTACTCTATTCTCTTGTGCCAGTCAGGCCTCCTTTACAGCAGTCTTCTCTTTTCCTCACATATATTGGGTAAACCAAGCTGTAATGCAGTTTCCTAAGCTCTGAATGTCATGCTGTCCTCTTTAGCTCTTTGAAGGACATAGTGATCTTACAGAAAGAACTTTACCCAGAATTAAAGAAGAGCAAACTAGGAGTCTGCTTATACATATTTTAAATTAAATACTGCTGCCATAACTTTTTCACACCTTCCCACCTGAAGCCTTTTCTCCCAACTAATTTGGTCTCAAATAGAATCAGCAACCAGTTGAGGACTTTCTCTAAGAATAGACACTTCAAATGGTCACACTTTGAGCAAAACCACCTAATTTTCTTTCTTTAAATTTTTTAAAATATATATAATTTTATATATGCCATTTAGCAACAAGAGAGGGAGAACTTGATAATGCAATTTTTGGGAGAAGTAGATCAAAACTGCCGTCAGAAAACATGGGAGTTTTATGTGTGATTGCTGCTCCTAGACCCTGATGAATCCTGTGAGGGGCCCTTGGACTGGGCCCACTGATCATTCTGTGAGAACACAACCCCTCTTTCTCCCTACAAGAACAATACAGCAGAAAATCTGCTAAGACCTTGCCATGAAATTTCCATCCCCCTTGAAGGATTTTCCAATACAGGATTAATGTGGACAGTTAATGGCTTCTTAGCTGAGCTTTAACTTAGGTTCAAAAGAATAGGAATACTCTCTTGGGTGGAATAGCAGGCTACTGGAGGATATGAAATATTTCCTCAATGGAGGCATTTACCAAAGCCTCTGTAGGACTTCCATGAATCTGTGAAAGCCAAGCCTTCTGAATATTCTCATGTTAATTTATATAGATGTTTTTAAAAAGGAGTCATGGAATCCCATACCTCATATACATTAATTTTCCATCCAGCAGAATAACTTTTGCCATCTTGCACTTCAATGAAAACCTCCTCTGTAAGTTGAGTGTTACTGAATAATGGAAAGTTTCATTTCCAAAATATAATAAAATTGGAGGAATAGTGAAGGAAGTGAACATTACTTGCACTTATGGTACACTCATTTATGACTTTAAGAATATGAATTTGTGGTTTTCTTTTATGCTGTTTTGTATAAATGAAATCTACCACAGCATTTAAAACTGGATTAAAATGTTTCTTTTGTTTCTGCTTTTGAGCCTTTTACAAAATAATTATGTTTTAATGTTAGTATTATAAATGTTTATGCATGGGCCTAGTCCAATTACCTCAACTTGGTGGAAAGATCCCTTTGATGTTGATGGGAGTGGGATCAGGCAAATACATTAGTATACAAAATTGTTAATGATCCATAAATCAACAAAGATATTCCTGTCATCTGATTTTCCAATGTAGTTACATTACCTAAATCAAGTAGTTCCATAAACAGTGGAATTAATGAAGCTTTATTTTTATATGATTGTTTTTCTGAGGGTGAATTTCCATGCGGATTCTCCTATGCCTAACCATGATTGCACTCACACTGCAGCCTTTGCTGCCAGGACAGCAATGTCTGTATCCCCTCGACCTTTGCGGCCAGTTATTTTCATGAGACTTGTAGGAAATGTATACAGAAGAGTCTTTCAGCTCCCTGTTGAATTTGGGCAGAAGTAGCTAACAGATTTTCCAGGGGCTGGCAGATAGGCAACATGAAAGCTTACAAATGCTATAGCTGCAAGCCATATTCCTGGGGAAACAGGACTAAAAGTAAAGGAATGCACACACTGGACTTTGTATTGTCAGACTTTGATAATATGCTAAAGGAAAGGTTAATAAGAAACCACAAATGTAGACTTAAAAGGAACAAGAAGTAATCTAAGTTTTAATAAGCAACACAGGAAGCCTGGTTATCCCCGTAAGCACAGCTCAGCATTACACAACCTCATGACTTCCCAGAGGAGGCATCTTGTTCCACTGAGACCCCAATGCCTCCCGGAGCTTCCCAGCATACAGTTGGTATTTGAAATATTTATGGTACTGCTACATGCCTTTGGGAGCAGTTGACTCCACCAAGAATGAAGACTTTCTTTATAAGCCAGAACAGGATGGGAACAGACCTTGGCTTGGTTCCCTCTGCCCTTTGGTAAGCAAAATAGGGAATGATTTTACTTAATTTCTGGGGAATGCACTCTTAAGAATGAGCAAAGAGTCCTTAAACCAGCTAGAAGAGGGAAATGAAGAATTCGTAGTGTCAGACCTTATAGTCTTTTCTTCATTCTTCCTCATTCTTTCCATCCTTCTGGTCTCCATTTTCAAAAAGACTGCTGCAGAAGTAATAGGATGTGTACTGACCACTGGAATTGACCTTGCTTTAGTTATTCTTGGAGGAAGTTGATCTTTAAATGAACTGATTAATAATCAGTAATTGAGAATATATTATAACATTCCATAAATGTAAAATCCTTAATTCCAACACATTTCCTCATTATAGAGTAGATACTTTTATGCTGCCTCCCTGGGGCCCAGATATGGGATATTACCAGGAGGCTCCCTCAACTAATTCAGCCCTCTGATTATTACCCTCTGCTGGTTGTCCACATTGGCAGTGATAAGGTTGATAAGAAAAGTACCAGGATAATTGAAACTGGCTTCAAGGCTTGGGTTGATTTGTTGATGGGACAGGAGCGCAGGTGGCATTCTGCTCACTTCCTTAAGTAGCAAGGATGGATGATCAAAGGAACAGGAAAACCCATGTTATCAATAAATGTCAAAAGGGCTGGTGCCCATCAGCACAATTTTGGGAACAGAATAGACCCCTGTAATCCAGGAGGATGCAGCTAATGATCTTTTGAGCCACTTGGATGCTCACAAGTTTATGGGATCAGATGGGATCCATCCCAGGGTGATGAGGGAACTGGCAGATCAGCTCACCAAGCCACTCTCCATCATTTATCATCAGTCCTGAATCACTGTAGAGGCCCCAGATGACTGGAAGCTGCCCAGTGTGATGCACATCCATAAGAAGGGCTGAAAGGAGGATCTGGGAAACTACAGGCCTGTCAGCCTGACTTGGTGCCTGGCAAGGTTATGGAACAGATCATCTTGAGTGCCATTACACGGCACTTACAGGGTGGCTGGAGGTCAGACCAGCACGAGTTTAGGAGGGGCAGGCCATGCTTGACCATCCTGATCTCCTTTTATGATCAGGTGACCCACCTGGTAGATGCAGGAAAGGCTGTGGATGTTGTCTACCAGGACAACTGGCAGCCCATGGCTTGGACAGGTGCACTCTTTGCTGGGTTAAGACCTGGCTGATGGCTGGGCTCAGAGAGTGCTGGGGACTGGTGCTGCATGCAGCTGGTGTCTGGTCACTAGTCGTGTACCCCAAGGACTGGGCCCAGTGCTGTTTAATATCATTAATGATGATCCAGATGAGGGGATTGAGCTCACCATTAGCAAGTTTGCAGATGACACCAAGTTGGGTGCAAGTGTTGATCTGCTGGAGGGTAGGAGGGCTCTGTAGAAGGACCTGGACAGACTGGATAAATGGGTTGAATCCAACAATATGAGGTTTAACAATACCAAGTGCCAGGTCCTGCAGTTTTTCCCCAACAAACCTCTGTAACGCAATTGGTTGGGGACAGAGTGGACAGCAGCCAGGCAGAGAGGGACCTGAGGGTACTGATTGACAGCTGGCTGAACACGAGCCAGCAGTGTGCTCAGGTGGCCAGGAAGGCCAATGGCATCCTGGCCAGTACCAGCAATAGCACGGCCAGCAGGAGCAGGGAAGCAGTGAAGCACTCAGCACTGATTGGGCCATAACTGGAGTCCTGTGTCCAGTTCTGACCCCTCAATTTAGGAAGGATATTGACATGCAGAAGTATGTCCAGAGAAGGGCAACGGAGCTGGGCAATGGTCTGGAACACAAATTCTATAAGGAGCAGCCGAAGGAGCTGGGGGTGCTCAATCAGTGGGCTGAGCGGAGATCTCATCATTCTGTACAACTCCCTGAAAGGAGGGTGTAGCCAGGTGGGGGTTGGTCTCTTCTCCCAGGCAACCAGCGACAGGACATGAGGACACAAGAGGTCTTAACCTGTGCCAGAGGAGGTTTAGGTTGAGTATTAGGGAGAAGTTCTTCACAGACGGAGTGACAGGGCATAGAAATGGGCTGTCCAGGTGGGTGGAACAGAGGATTCACATTTATTATTTGTTCCAAGCAGATTTTTTATTTTAAGTTAAATTCAAAAGAAAAATAATGAATGAAAGGTAAAGAAGTGTCTCTGCAAATGTTCAGTCATCTCCTCTTCTCACAAATCACTATTTACTAGAACTCTACCATTGCCGTCAAGATTACTTTTAGAGACAGAAAAACAGTCTTGAAATAAGACAAGTGAACATGCCAATCTAAGGAACATCCAGACAGAATTGTCTAAATTATAAACCTTTGAGGATATAATTTCTATATCCTCAGTAGAGTTTTTTAAAGATATACTGATAAAGGTCTCAAAACTTCTCATTTGCTCTTCCTGACTAAACACTTCAAGTGGGTGTCATTAATTTTGTGCACATAACATGTTGTGTAACCTTCATTTGGCTAATTTATATGCCTAATTTACACCATATTCCTCTCTGCCATTTAGAGTTTGCAATAGATGGTGAATGAAGCAAAAGAGACAGAGAGAAGAAAAACATTTTCTCTTTTACTTAGTTTTACCAAAGTGAGATCTGCAAAAGCTTTACTTTGCCAGGAACTTTTGTGTACTGCAGAACAAGACTGTTACAGTGCATATGTTCAAGTAGGTCAAATCAAAGTTCTTTAATTCATTACATTTTATAATTTTCCTACTTTAGTGTAGGAAATTTTAAGACAATTTTTATTTGAAATCAAGTGCATACTTTAAAAACTATTCAGTTAACAGACCATAATTTACCTGTGGCATGCATTAAAAGGTTAATCCATTGTTGTTCTTTAAAAGATGTGAGAACTCATAGTGCTCTAGGGAAATAATTTGTATCCTACTGGATGCTCAAGAGAGTCATTTTTCAAAACTCTAAGTGTGTCAGTATTTTTCTTGCAAATGTTTTTTGGGTAATAAAATGTAACATGGAGAATGTTAGATCCTGCAAAGGTGGTTTATTGTTCATTTAGTGGTGTATCATCTTATGAAATTGTTGCCTTATTTTTGTGACTGTGTATCCATCCTGTTGCAGACTTCCTCTGAAAATATTTTTTGTGGGGGTTTTCCACAAGATGAATGTTAAAAAAGTTTGGAATCAATACCCCATGCTTTTCCATGTAGGTGGTATCCAAAAATCTCTTCCAAATATAGCTATGTGTTTTGTAGCACCTGTTTCACAAGTTCTTGGGTGCCTGCTCCCCTTATGGGTGAGTATTAGCATTTACTCCAGTAGATAAAACGTCTGGTCCAGTTTTTGTTGTTAGTCCCACACAACATCAACAGCTGTATTACTAGAAGAGAAAAACATCAGATGCAGATGACATAGTGGCCCACAGGTCCTTTTTGTCTTAATCCTTTGGCTATTTCTACTAGACTTTGGAATTTACTGCTCTGGGTAAAGTGGGGAGGATGCAAAAGCTACACTTCCTTGTGTGATTCTCGTAAATACAACAGGATACAGAGAAAGGATTTGCACAGTATACCTTTCAAAGATGTCTTATGCAATCCTCAGCAATTTTTTTCCCTTCTTTTGTACCATATAATGAAGCTGACTTGGGAAAGGGCAAGGGCAGCCAGTGAGCCTGTACAGCCTACCTCTGCCACTGTGGAGGACAGAGCAGCTCAGGTCTGCACTGGGGAGGGCTTCATGTGCTGTGGCCTTGTGTGGCTGTGAAAGATCTGACAGTATTCTGAGCAGCAGCATTTGAGGCTTAGCAAGCAAGCATTTTAATGGAGCACTGCAACATTTACAGGGGCCAGGCCTGTGCACACATGAGTGTTTGTGTTGTCTATTGTGACAGCTTACGAGGTCAGAAGAGTTTATGTATAAATTCTTAGTTAGAAGTCTTGTCTTCTGCTTACAAAACGCCCACAAGTGCAATGGTGGGTACAAATTAGGCTTCCTGATTTTTTTATTACTGTATTTCACAATAAGTGTATATTACATCCCTGGGAAAACTCTGATTTATGAGACCTTTGAGGTTAAGTTTTAAGATTATTTTAGCTTAGCAGAACAGAATATAAATTTTTTGCATATTTGACAAACAGGGACAGGAATTTAAACTTTGCTGGTACATACTTGATCATCATTGAAAAGACTGACAGTCTTTACTATTTAAAGGAAAATTGCCCTAACAATTACCAGTGACCCTGCATTTGTCTCCTATTGTTTAAATTAAAAATAAATATAAGGATTGTAGAATTTTCATGAAATATTTTAAAGTACTTTATAGAAGAGGTCAAGATAATAATAGCAGAAAAAGAGGAAGAGCAAGAAACAAAGGAAAAGAGGAATATAACCCCCCAATATTTTTCTCAGTGTTGCCACGTAGGTAACCAAAGTAGCTCATGCTCCCACTATGGGACATGAAGGGGCAAAAAGGCAGTCCTGTGTTGATCTTGCTTTACAGCCCAGTGCAAAGCTAAAAACTGGACAATCTTGGCTTCTCCTTTGGAGGAGGGAAGCAACACATTCTATCTCTTTCTTCCCCTTGGATCTCAGGGTGAAAACCTGGGAAAAGTGCTCTGTATTCACTATTTAAAAGCATAGTCTAGTCCTTAACATATGGTCTAAAAGGAAAATACTTTGCTGAACTTAATATCAGCTTCTCAGGTAAAGTTATTTTACTACTTTTTCTACACCTGAAAATAAAAAAGAAAATAAATTCTTAATGTTCAATGTACAGCCATTATTTACTATTAAGTTTCCTGTATGCTTGAACTGGTGGTAATTTTTTTCCCAGATTATGAATCTTCATTTGGCACAAATTGACTGTGTTCAATATATCCTAATTTGTTTTAGGTTATCATTGCTTTTGCAGTGGAACTTTAGAACTGATACTGAAAAAAAATGAGGAGTGCAAAGGCAACTGTTTGCATGGCAGAGCTAGATAGAAGTTTTATCAGAGTAAGAAGTTCAGTATTTCATCCTCTGAGTAGATTTTATTTTTAAGGCGGTTTCCCAGAAGCCACACAGAAAAGGGAAACAAAGCTAAAATTGGGACAAGGTCAGCTGGATATAGAAGTGACTGTAACAAACCTCAAATAGTTCTGTTATTTTTGTTTCAGCTAAAGTTCACAGAATTTTTATTAGGAATCTAACCTAGATATTTACACAGGAATCGGAAAGAACAACTTTCTAATGGCTGCCCAGCAGAGAGGTTGTGTTCATAACTGGTGTTAACTTCACACTCAATGCTGACAGATATCAGTTTAAATATTAAAACATTGCAAAGCTTCCCTTTCCTAAGGGTATAACATATTAGAAAGTAAGAGATTGGAGAAATATTTTGAGCCAATTTTTAATTACTCCTTTCTTGGAAATATGTGTGTATATATATGTACATATATACACACGTGTATATATATATATATACATTTTTTTTTTACATATATATAATATACTCATGTAAACACGTGTATTTTATCAGAATAAGGTATGACTGTTTTTCATTTTAAGGGCTTCACAATCAATGTAAGAATGTCAGTTCTTATTTAAACAAGATACAAATGCAGATAGTGCACATTTTCCAAGCAGAAATTCATGATTTCAAATCAATTGTTCGGGCTAGTTTATCTCAATTAAAGAAATACACACTTTTTACTTTAGACACATCTCTTCTAAAAGGAACTTACTCTATCACAGGTGGAGCAAATACTTACATGCCTGTGGTGTCTTCATGCAGGACTTCACCCTGCTGCCCCCCACCCCCCCGCAAAACTGCTCAGAAACATTAGGTATCAGATAACATAAGTCACAGAGGTACTCAGAATTTCCTCTGTTGCTAAGAATAGACATTACTGTTAGAGGTTTCTCTGAGAAGATATCTGCAAATTAGAGTTAATTTTCTGTCCAAACTAAAATTGCTTAAATTTATTTGTTCTCCTAGAAGGCATGTTACTTTACAATGAGAAATGCTGAATATCCCAAGTTGGTGTTTACTTGGAAGTTTTAGATCTGTGAAGATTTAATTTAGATGATTTCTACATTTTGTTGCTGATGTGCATATACAAAGAATATTCTGTCATTTTGACTTCCATTTTTGTGATGCTTTTATAGATTATTTTTCACTGTTGAAGCATAAAGATATTATCTTTTTTTATGTGCAGTTAAGTAAATACTAAGCCAATCTATAAAATACATAAACAGCACCCTGGGAACATAGGTATACTCTGTATGCTTGTAGCGAAGGCTGCTGTCCATTCTTCTGAAAGACGACACTTGACAATTCATGCGACATGGAAAATACAGAGGTTTTAAATAGGGATACAGCTAAAATGCAAAACTCAGCCAAGGGCAACAATATCCTTTGCAAACTGTTTTTAACAGTCCCAAACTGCCAAATCCTTTAACAACAGAATTAAATCTAACTGACAGCTGAAGAAAAGTACACCTGATACTTAAGAGATAAACATGTATAATTTTCAGTGTCAAAAAACGGGAGGCTAGATCCAACCTTCAGCCTGGATTCAGAATGTCATGATACAAAGGGAAAAGCAGTTTCTTTTCACTCTATCTTGGTCATTATCATACAGGCTAAGTCAGGAGCTGTCTCTAAGTCTTTCTTAAAAATGGGATCAAGAAGGCAATTTAATGGCATCTAACTGCAAATATACCACAGTAATGGCATCTAACTGCAAATATACCACAGCAGTCTTCATCATTTGTCACTAATCCTCAGGACCCTGTAAAGACAGGCCACGCAGAGAGCATCTCAGTGGGACTACTCTCATTCTTAAAACCACAAATGTGTTAAATTTGTTCACAAATTATGGTTCTTATTGTACAATTAATGAAAGTTCATGATTCTCATTGCATAAAATCGCAGTAATGCACAAAGATGGGGACTAAGAGATGAGCTACTTTTTTTTCCATTTCACAGTGGGTAAACTTAGGTGCAAGAAGATGGAGAGTCCTGTCTAGGCTGGGCAGGGAAATGTTGGCCAAGCCCTGAACTCTAAAGTTTCACCTGGGTACATTTACCTGACCGCTGTAATTTTAGTTTCAATAAAAAAGTTATTTATTTACTAATTCGATGTAATGACATTTGATTGAAGGAGTAATTTCAAGTAATTCAAGTAATTTGAAAAGAGAAGGTTTTTTTCTGCTGTCCACCTTAAAAGAGCGCCAGTAAATTAAACAATTAGAACTGGTTACAAAGGTAAGCTAAAATCTAAACATAATAAGACACTGTTTTCAGCATTTCAAAAGAACCAAATACAACACATCAGCAGCTTCAAAATCCTTTTGAATAAGTGCACTCAGAAACAACTAACTAGCAAACAAAGCTTTTATGAAGACAGTGTGGTCAGTGAACTTTTGGCATGTCAATTCTATAAAATGTAGGCCTCTAGAAATATTCCTCACATTTGAGTAAATAGAAAAGAGCCAAATTTAGCAACAGATGCCTGGATGGTGCATGATGATTTGTTGCTTTTTACAAAGTTTGACAGGCAAGAATTTCTGTAAAAAGAAAAGCACACTCCTTATGTATTGTTCAAAGGATGTAATTTTTCTTACATTTTGAAGGATTGAGAATAATAAAGTGATCAGAATCTCAGAGACCAGTGGGATGATTTTATCAGAATACTTTAGGTGAACTTCTATTCTTTTCAAGTAATACAGAGACTGATTAAACAACATCCCATATCATGGGATAGCTTTTCTATATCCTAGCATTTATCATAATTTCTAGGCAATAAAACAAATTTTATTGATGGATAGAACATCTTAGTCTAATAGAGTGGGTCAAGTAGTACAGAATCACAGAATATTCTGAGCTGGATGGGACACACAAGGGTCATTGAAGTCCAGCTGCTGGCCCTGCACACAAAAGCCCAAAGAATTGCATCATGAGCAGTACATAAAAATAAATGTCCTTTAAAAATAAAAAGACTTAGGTTTGGATTTTGGGGTTTTTTAAGCTATTGATTTCATGTAAATATGCACATGAAGATTTATAGGAGGAAAAAGTGCTTCAACCTCAGGAATAACAACAGTGATAAGAAATCAGTAGGTAACTGTATCTCATTGTCTTTGGTGAATGTCAAAGCAGAATCAGCATAGCTTCAGCAAACATAGTGTTGGGATGTTTCCCTTCCCATGTCTTTCAGAAGGGCTATTTTACACCTCCAATAGGAATCTTCATGTTAAATATAGGATTGTGAAAATGTCAAATGAGAATGTTAATTATTAAAAAGGATAAGGGCATCAAGGTGGATTGATTCTACTAATATGATAAAAAAATGCTCTGCAAACAAAATAAATTTTAAAATGGCACTAAAAAAGTTGATTTTCTAGGTTTTGATTCAGGAAAGTTATTAGGCACATGCTTAAAGTTTACTTTCCTGAACTGGAGGCCTGTAAGAATTAATATGGGCCTCTGACAATGGGATACAGGATATTCTGAAATATGCTGAGTTCCCAAATAGAACAGGGCAGAAGTTACAAGCTGATGTCTAACAGTGTCTCTTGTACCACCAGAACCACTAAACACAACAGCCAACACAAAGCCACAGATGCATCTGTGCCTGGCTTCAGCACATGACAAAAACAATCCTGCTTTTTGGGTTTTGCTCTTTATTAGTTCTCATTCTGCTCAGAATTCATAACAAAGTTGCTTGTACCATCTGAATACATGAATTGTTTGAATAAACTTTGTTTTATGTTTGAATTGTTTCAGCACTTTTTATCTTCTAATTGCATACTTTTGAGTTACATAATCTATTTATTTGATTTCTGAGCACCTTTTTTTTAGATGTTGCATGGATTCTTAAAATAGGAAAGATATTGTGTACGCCTGTGTCATTAGAACATTGTGCAGCATATTGTTTCATTAAGAATAGATATGTTGCAAACTTTTCATGGCAATTACTACAATAGAAACCTTTGTTTACTTTTCTTAAGTTTTTTCCCACTTGGTTTCCTATTATTAAATTTAGATAAATTTTTATGATGTCATGGTTCTCACAAAACCTCCATAGGGTTAAGACATCTTGATATGAAAGATAAAAAAAAATATTTTATGTTAATATAAAATCATAGTGCAAACTCTGGGCAGCATAACTCAGATACCAATATTTAAAAATAGATATATAGCAGTAAAAGAGAAGGAAAAATAAGAGGGAAAGAATTAAGACTAGACAGCAAATCAAAGCTGATAAAACATGTTTAAAAGGAAAATGCTGTTCCTCACTGGCATCTATGGATATAACTGAAGTCAGCTCTGTGTCATTTTGATAGACATAAACATTGAATTCAAAAGGCAATGTATTTTTTTTCTTTAGATTTATCCAAAACAAATAAGAGTGCCCTCCCCAAGTTATTCACAATGAGAATGCATTCAAAGCATTTTAAAATTCAATTATAATTCACTCAAGTATAATTATTAGACATTTAAAATATGAACCAGTATGCTTAATTGAGTAATCAGAGTAAGTCACACATTATTCATGTTACTTGATAGGATGAGCATGCAAGCAGGTATTACTAAAATAATGAATGGTCTAAAGTCTACTATGAGCTCAAGCCTGCAGGTTTTAAGTTCAGCAAACACAAATGTCCCAAATTTAATTGCTAAATATTCCCAGAAAATATGTGCTGTGGCTGTATTTATTAATTTATTTATTTTTAACATGGGTGATTGAATAATTGTTGAGTTTTTGCAACAATATCCTGATACATTTTTGTTGTTATTGTTCGTTTGTTTTTCTCTCTCGTTTTTTGCCTGATCACTGTACTAGGCACAAGCTCAAAGCTATTTATGGGTAAAAACACCAATGATGAAACAAAAGGCAGAATACAGAAGATATGAACAACATCCTAAATATTTTATGATACTTAAAAAAACCAGAAAGCAAATTAAATTGTTCAGACTAAGATACTGTATTTTGCTAAATCTGCAAATACAGTAAGGATAGACAAAGTAGTCAAAAGTGAAAATTTGCTACAGCCTTTGAATCCCCAACAATCAAACTTTTGTAATTATTGTAATATAAGTATGCACTTCTGTGGAATGTAAGGACTGAAATGAATGAAAAATGTGGAAGAAAATTGATGGAAAATAAAGCTTCCATGAAAAAAACGTTATTTATGGAACATGTCTTTTTCTTTGGTCTTTTATATAGCATATCTATTCTCCTTTACTGTAAAGCTGTTAAAGAGAGAAGAGAAATGTACAAAGCCTGGGTAGTCCTAATCATCATTCAGAGCATCTAAATTTGACACCAGCTTTGACTTTGACATTGCTGTTTTGAAGTTGATCTAATACTTTGCCCTGGAAAAGAGCAGTCCTGTCTTTTCCCTCTCCATCCCACCCAGAACTGATCATTTCTCCCCACTCCCTTGCAGCAGCTACAGTGACTTCTTCAGTCTCAGAGAGATCAGGTCAATACACTAATGTTGCTTAAAACTCATGATATTTTTCCAGGGTTAACTTTAAATTGATTTACCTTGGTAATAGAAAAGAAGCAGCAGAAATGTGGTGAAACCTAGACCATTCATCTTGGTATCAGGCTGGTTTTAGGTCAGCCTAAATTTATCATGAAACTGATCTTCAACAAGATGTCTAAAAAATATGATATGAACTGGCTTTGGTTTCCTCACTTCAATAAAAAATATTGATACGAAATTTCTCAGCCAACTCTGACTGAGGCTTTTATTCACTTTTCTTGCTTGTTTAATGACAGGGGGACATAGAGAACATTTTGGACTGTAGTTTCTGCTACATCTGTTGAACACAGGTTCCAGAATCATATTTACCTTCTCTCACTTCCTCAGCTACAGTTCCTGTTTCCAATCACTCACTTTACCATGGTGATGCTCTTTATATCAGTGATAGATATTACTGTCAAGACTTATACTGATACATATAATATTCCTATTAATATCAGAACTCATAGTTCAATGCTTAATAGCAAAAGATGCTCTCAACAAAAGCTCTTACCACCTTCCCATATTCAGGCTCAGAGGTAATTCTCCATCCTTATCCAGAATGCTTTTCTTAGACAATAAGTAGCCCCACTTCAACATCACACATGCCTCTGATATCACTCAGGCCTCTCTAAAAATGTGCTGTAGAGCTGTGCTTAAACGGTCAAATGTTTCCATTATAGCATCTCCGAATATGCCACTCATTTTTACCCTGTGAGACACCTGCGACATCTCAAAACTATTCTTGTTTTTAACATTTACTAATATTTACTTCTTTTTTCCCCTCTAAGGTTGACAAAAGGAAGGCAATTCATTTGGCAATTCTGCTGCAAAGGTTGGTTTTCTCTTTCTTGTCTTTGACAGACTCATCTGCTCCTGTGCATCAACATGTGACCTCCCTGTTCTCCAACCAGACAGAGCAGTGTCCTGCTCTTCCCACTCAGGCTTCCTCCCGTATCATTTCTCCCACTCATCTCTTTAGATCAGGTTTAAAATCTTGCCTCCGCTTCCGGTCACATTAAGATTCTAGCATCTATCATCCACCTGTTAACACTTGGATACGCCTTTTCGAGTTTGCTTTTCACATAGTGAGAAGGCCATGGGTTGTCCCTGTAACCTGTGCAAAGTTAGCATGTCATCTGCCTGTAAACATTTCCTTTAGAGTCCCCTGGGCGACATTTTCTGCAAACCTCTTGAAAGCAGCCAGATTCTGTCAAAGGCTGTCAATCCACCATATTGATTGAACTGGCTTTACTGTTTCTTGAACTTCCCTGCTTTAACCCCTGCACTACAAGAGACTTGCTGTATGTACCCTTAAATTTAAAGGCTTTGGGGAATGGGTTATTTTTTCCTGCTTTTTCCTATGGTACAGTACTTACTACAGAGAAATCTCAGCTATGACAGAGGTGGCTGCTATGGCAAAAAAAAAAAAATCAGTTATTATAATAGATTAACACTTATTAATTTGAGCATATAAAAATAAGATACCATAACCAAACTCTGTCTTCTTTTACTGTCCTAGTATTACATTTGCGACCAGAAAAATGTTAATGTTTTATCAAATAAAAAACTGCTTTATCTGTTCAAAAATTTCTTCTCTCTTTCAATTAAAATATTACAATAACACAAAAACATTGGTAGAGTTTCTGTACTCAAAAATTGCAAATGATGAGGAATGGACTTGGGATAAAAGTCACTGGATGGAACACAAAGAGGTGACTTTCTTTCACTTCTCTTGGTACAGCTTTTATTTTAGTCAAAGAAAAGGGCCATGAATGGCTATGGAAGTTGCTGCTGGTATTATTATTGTAGGAATTCTAATAACGTTTTATATTTATACAAAGGAGAGATCAAGTTTTCTAATTATCCAAGAACAAAAATGTAACTAATTACAGATTTTAAGTGTATGTATGAATAAAGAAACACTGTTTTTCCAGACTGGATTCTTGTTTTCTTATTATAACTCACCCTAAACATGTTCCTTAAGATGTGTATCCCTCTGTGTGCATACAGGCTGATGTTTGGCACAGAAGCCCCGTTGTTCAACACCCACCTGCTAGGATAATCCAGAAGCAGGAGTAGCAATCTAACAGGATGTTCCTTCATCAGTGATGCCATCAGTAAGAGCTGCTGTGTGACCTCAACATTTGAGAAAAATGTCTCTATGTATCAAGTAAATGATTAAATAATTTGTGTTTTGCCTACTACAGTTCTAGTGCTTGCCTAGTTCAGGTAAGAGATGATGACAGCTCTTCACCGAAAGCAAACAAGGTCTCAGTAAGATGTAGACATTCCTTATTTTTATTAGCCTCATTTTAGCAGATCAAAAAGATCCTGAGTATAGTGAGGAGATGAGCTGGATCCATTACCACATGTGTATTATTCATAGAGTTAGACCTGATTATGCCTTCTGGCATCAAAATCTAGTAGTAATCCATGAGGACAGCCCTCATTCAGAGTAATCTGACTTTTTAAGGACCTTCTGCTTTTCAGTATCCTTTCATTTGCTGCAGATGAAGACATACTGCTCCAGGGAAAGCACCCTGAGCCCCCTCAGGCTTCCAGTCCCTTTGTGCTGGGGATGTCAGGGATGGCCTATGACAGCTTGGTGATGAAGCGCTCAACACTTAGGACTTTATATATTGAAGGGAAGCACGAAGGAATGATTTAACAGATGTATTTGTGCCTGCAGAAATTTATGGGCATGTGGATATTCTGTGCCAGGACTTTTGAGCTGCTGGCAAATATCCTTGCCAAAAGTCATGGAGCTCAGATTTACACGGAGTATATTAGGGTTGGTATTCATCAAATGTAACCTCGGTATCTTGTATTACTAAATGTCTCAATGCGAGTTGTTTTAATTTTTTCCAGAGATAACCCTGGAATTATCTTTAGAGCACTCAACATCCAATCCCCCTCTCCGGCTTTGCCTTTGCTTAACTCACAGCTCTCTGTGTTGTGATTGGTGACATTTCCAAACAAAGGCATCATGACTGAAAGTTGCCTCACTGTCAGTGTCCACACTGTTACAGTTTGGAGGTGATGGATTTTTTTTACCTTCTGAAATACCATAAAAGCTTTGGCTTCATAGAAGATCTCACACAGCTACAATATGATGACTGCAACTTGAGGGGGTGGCCTCTACAAGCCACTGGCATATGGGTTTTATGTATTAGGGTCTGTAAAGGAGATACCACTTGCAAGGATTTACAGTGTGCCAGGACTGCATGCCAGATGGTAAAAGCCATATGAGATGCAGAGTTCTTGAAATAAGTTTTTTTTAGTTTGTTTTTGTTTATCACAGAGAATATGCTTCTGGGTTCATAAAGTTTCAGCATGTTCTGCCTACTGCGTCATGGAGAAAAATATTAACTCCATCCTGAATCCAGGCCACCAGGAGAATAAAAATAGTATTTTAAAAAGGAGGTAGGCAGGCCATTTCCTGGGACAGAAAAAAATAGTTAGTTTAAAATACATTATTGCTATTTTAATACTAAAATGAATAGATTGTTACTGCTGTTATTCTCTGAAACCATTTATTCAGAAGATTAAGCAGAGTTCTTTGAAACAAGTATGTTTGAACACTCTGCTTATCCTGTTCACCAGGAAATGCAAAGTTTTTCTTGTTACGAAGAATTACTCACATTTGAGTTTGAGCGCATTTTCGCTCAGTACCATGGAGGGGCTTCCTCTACCACACAAACAGTTGGTATAACATGGCAAGCCCCTGCAATTTGCCAGAAATGCTGACAGAAATGCTTTGAGTCACAGGCCAGGGAAGCACATATAACTCATGGGACATGGGACGTAGCACATGTAACTCATGGGACATAGCAGGCAGTTCAAGAACGCCCCACATGGGAGGAAGGGCACGGTGTGCATGGGCTGTAGGGGGGATCGCCAACCCCCAACATTTCGCACAACACACGTACTCCAATAAAGAGCATGCAGCATCAAGGTATTTTACGGGACTGTCCATCTTCTTTGAAGCCAACTACTGTGCCTATGAGAATCCATCTAAACCCACCATTTCTTCACAAGAAAGAAGACATGCGCCTGTCAGGAGAGCCGTGGAGACGCCGGGCTGCGGGGACCCTGAAGGCAGGGAGGCCTGGGCGGGCGCTGCCCTCAGGCTGCAGCAGGCGCTGGGCAGGCCCGGCTGCGACATGGCAGCTCGTCCTGCTCCGGCTCCGGGCTCGGCTTGGGGCCCGGGCCGGTGCCGGCAGGTGGCGGAGCGGGCCCGGCGGGCAGGCTGGGCGGGGCAGTGTTGCCGCTGTCGCCGCCGCCGCGTGTTCCTGTTATTGTCCCTAAATAGCTGACCTTGGGAGAGACGCGGCCCCGCTCCGAGCGAGCTCCGCGCCGCCGCCCGCGCCGCCTTATCAGCCGTTTGTTTAGCTGGGTTGGGAAGCCGAGCCCCGCCTGCACCGCCCGCCAGCAACTTCGGGGTTTTTCCACCAGCCCCGCTGGATTTTTACTGGGCTCCTCGTAGCAAAGGGTCTCGAAGCACGGCGTAATGCCCTGGTTTTAAAACTGGTGTCCCCCGGGGTGCGTTAAGGGAGCGCGGTGCGAACGCGATCAGAGCTGGCCCCGAGCTACGCCCAGAATGCCGCAAGTTTATGTGAAAATGAAGTAATCGTAGGTTCAGTGTAAATTCCTGTGTTAAACCCCCCACTTCATGCTTTGATTCTGAGTCACTTCAGCTAGACTACAGCTACCATTGACATACAGGCTATGGATGTGATCCAGGAAAACAAGATATTTTGGGACCGGTGAAGGGCATCTCAAGTTTGTATTGCTTACTGGTAAAATTATTCATTTTTGTTGAAACCTGCAATTCCTTGCTGAACCATGCTGTGATAAATAAGGGTAAAACATGGTTTGCTTGACTATTGATAGTAAGCTGCATGCTGCTTTTTGTGAGTGAGAGATCACTGCTACTTGTGGAGGCGTCCCAGTCTAATCCCTTCCGTAGACAAAATTGACAGCACAGCCACATGGTGTACATAGCAGATGAAACTGCATGAATGCTTTATATTTATGTTATTAAATTCAAAGTGTAAATTGCTAGTGGGAATTCTGTTGTAACCACCAAAAATAACCATCCCTTGTTTCAGTTCTCCATGTTTCCTGATACATCTTGGTTTTCTTTTCCTTTTTGTCTGCTGCAAAATATAGAGGCTTTTAGTCAGTCCCTCAGCCATTTCAGGGATTTCTTTTTCTTTTTCTTTTTTTTTGGCTGATTGAGATAGCACAGCCTTGTTTTCAGGCACCGGGCCTAAGAGACTTTAGTGGACATGGACATTTATGCTCAGAATGCACTGAACACCCTCATTTTACTCTTAGTTATTTGGAATCAGTTTGCCCACTTAAATATGCCATTGAACATACTGAAGTGATTGCTTTTTTTTCATTTTTATCTTTGTCTCTGTAGTAGTTCAAAACATATACAATACAGGCCAAAGTATAAAGTATTAAGCACCCAGTCAGACTTAAACTTGTAGCTGCTGATCCAAAGTGTTAAGCCAATTTTCGATACATCTCATATATGGAAATGATTCATCACACAGAAGCCCTTTACAACCAAACAAGGAGATGCAGCCTATATTTCCAGAAGGGAACAGATTCATAAACAGAGACAAGTTTATAGAGAATAATTCTTACCAAACAGATCAAGTTGGGCTTTTTTTTTTTTATTATTTTTTTGGTAGAAAAAGACTTCAGAGCTGTTTCTCAGAAGTTTGTGCAGCTGTTAGTTTAGTTGGGTAGAAGGAGGTTTTGGCTTTCAGTATAAAGTAAATATTTTCAGGGATCAAAGAGGTGGAAAAATGGGGGTGAGGTGAGTGTGCATGTTGAGAGGTAGCTACTCAGTTCTGAGTGGGTTATTACACAAACAGGTATTATGTTTTTGTCTACCACACATCTAACACCCTGCCAACAAACAAAAATGTATATCGACTTATGTTGTGGATAATTTGAATAAAACAAATCCAGAAAGGAGCCCTGAGAAGTTCTTGTTTTTATGGTCTCTTTTCTCCCTCATGACTTCAAGAGGTATGGTGTCTGGCCTTATGTATTGCCACACCTTTCTCTACTGACAGAAATGCTTTGAGTTTCATTTGGAGGTATTTGGGTTAACCACTAGCTAGAGGTCAAGAAATTCTCCATTCATGTGGAGATGAGTCCTCAGTCTGAGTGTTCTCCTTAATCTAGCTACTGCACCTTGAGGTTTGTCTTAAAAGCAGAGTATTTTATCTGTCTTCAGTTTGAGAAGATAGTTATGGGATCTAGGCACAAATATTCATAAAGCTCTAAAGCAACAGCTAGAAGCAAGGGCCTAAGCCTGAAGGCATCTCACAAGGCAAGGAATGGAGGCCCCATGGAGGCCTCTCACAGCTCTTTCCCAATAGTTTGACCAGAGACACCGCTGCACCAAAATGTAGCTGTCTTTAGGTATAGGCAGCCAGACCCCAGAGATGCAGCAGGGGACAGATTGCAGAACCCATGAGAGCATTCAGGGCCCTTTTTGCTATCATGAACACAAGAATCAAAATAATTGCTCGGAGATTTTTACACGGTTCCTCAACATTTTCTTTATACACAGCAAAGAGGAGGAGATATAACTTGTCCTTGTCACAGGAGAGGAAGAAAGGACAACACTCTCATCAGGCCTGCAAAGGATGCACAGAATTCTTTCAGTCTGAACTCTGATGGCTCAGTAACAGTCAAGGTTCAAAGGACCACCTCAGCTTCCTGCCTGAACTCAGTACTTCCTCTGGCTCCCCGTGCTTTTTGTCCTTACTTTCATGGGTCCTTGAGAGTTCCCTGCACAGCCACCTTCTCTCCCCACAGAGTTTGCATTTGTCAGTCTCTGGTAGAGAAGTCATCGACTTCTGCTGCTCTGTGCTGCTCTGTGCTGCTCTGTGGTTATAGAGATCCTCCCTTGAAATTATTTGGAGAGCCATTCATACTCCACTCCTTCAGATCATCTACCTTAACATTCCTCCTAGGAAGGATGCATTTAGAAAATCAGCCAATTACACTAATGGTGGCTAGCCTGAAGGGAAGGTAGGAAGAGGATGGGGGGTTTTAGGTATTGTAATATTTAAATGATAATTATCTATAACATGTTTCTAAAAATGGTTTAAAATATAGATGCATGTTTTTCACCAATCACTCAGTTTCATAATTTTTATTAGTTTTTTTAGATATAATCTCCAGTTCATTTGGTCTTAACATAATTTTTCTTCACTAACTAAAAGAGGTGATTAAGAACATCTTAATTATGACTCTGATTCAGAAAATCAGACAGGTTAATTATGTCCTAAAGAGCTATTGTAGTGTAATTTTGGCCTATATTAATTTGTTACCTTTTTCTTAATTGTATAAGATTACTTCTCTCTCTGCTGGGGATATGACCAGTGAGAGTATTTGACCCATTAGTCAAAAGGGACAGTCTTTTAGCACTTTTATGGAAATTTTATTTTTCTTGTTTGCCTTAATTTAAACATCATCTCTGATTTGTCATAAGCAAGGAAAAAGGTCATTGAGAAAGATGACAATAGCTAGTAGGTTCTTTGCAGTGTTAACATGCCCAACCTGCTAGCAGTGTAATATTTCTTTTAACAAATATGCCAGAGTTCTTATGTCCAGAACTGGAAGAGTTCAAGCACTTCTAAAGCATGAAGGAGAGGGCACTGAAAAAGTTCCATGGGTTAGTATGCAGAATTACTTTGAATAAGTAGGCTTTTGAAAGAGCAGCTTCAGAAGATACACTGCTTCCTGGGAATGCAGTTTGTAACTTTAATAACTGCTGTGGATTAATCCTTCACTTTGTCACAGGACACATAAATGCGATAGATATTATCTAGATTTCACAGCGATTAATTAAAAATCAGTCATATAGGTAGCTATAGCTGGTGCTTGTCCGAGCACATAGCTTTGTGTTGACTGGCCAGAATATCAAAAACTCATGGAGTTTATTGATTGTTTCTGGATTATCTGAAGAAATTGTTTGATAACAGTCCACAACTGTTTTGAAACAATTTCAGACACATTCACTAAAGCATGTTAGAACTGCTGCTTATCTCCAGGATCAAATGGATAAACAAGGCTTTTGTACATACATTTGAAAAGCTCTGGGGAAAATTAAGCAGAATTTTATTTGCAAATACAAACTCTATCAAAGTCCAGCATACCGGCAACTTTAATCAAAGGCTTTCTAGACTTTATAATGTGTTGCAGATAGCAGGTATTTTGCACAGGAACTGGATAAATATGGTGGAGGAAATAGAATCTATAATGTATGCCTCCCAGACATCCTGCATCCATCAGTAGGATGTGCATAAAATTACAAAGGATGAAACAATTAGGATGAAGGTGTTGTCAAGAAGGTATATTACTGGGAGCATGGCATGGCTGTTTTTGGAAAAAGGGGCATAATGAAGAAATATATTGACCAGCTGTTACGAGACAAAAAGGTTTAGGAAGAGAAAAATGTGCTGAAATTAAAGCTGATGTCCATGCAGTTACTGGGTAGGAAAATGATTATGCTTTTTATTGGCCTGAAGGGGTTGCAAATGAAAATGTTACAGTAGGATGTGAGTCTTTTAATACAGATGAAGGGCTGAGAATGAACAAATGCCAATTCCCTTTCTAACAAGCTACCTTTAGCCATAGGGCATATACAGAATAAAATTTAGCTTTCAGCATGTCATGGGAACCATGTTGGGTATATGTTACACTTGGCTCTGTTATTAGTGAATCCATTACAATCAACAGTAACTAATAAATATATTTACTAAATATGTATGATTTATAAGACTTTGAGTTATGTGTTTAAAAAAAGCCTCTATTTAAGTCACATTGAATTTAGAGCTGTGCTTAAATCCTGTCTTGATCTGGGACCTTAGGCAGATGCTTTCCTTTTCTGGGCATCTTGACATCTTGAAACTCACATTTTGCAAGGCAGAGTCAAAATGATGTGCTGCAGAAAAGTATTTTCTCATGAAGACTTTGTTATTGTTCTCATTTTCTTTCATCTCAAATAAAAATAACTCATGCTGAAAATGCAGTCTGTGTATACTGGCAATTAAAAACAAATCAGGAAATCTCTCTGCTATATTAAATCACACATGCCTAGTTATGATTTAACATGCTGGGGAATGAAACCAAATTCCACCCTGAAGTATCAAACACTACTTTTGTAAACACTAGGTTTCTCATTCAGAATAACTTTTTTCCCCATGCTTATACTATTAATGTATGCATCCCAAAATTCCTGCGGAGAATGAAATTATTGGGTTGCCTACCAGTAAATACATGTGGTTCTGTTTAAAGCAATGTTCCAGGTAAGTGAAAATAAGAAATCTTGGAGAGCAGCCAGGTTTGCTTTTTCAAATGCTAGCAAGCAAGCTACCTTGCAATTGGCTATGCTTCTTCAGTGAACAGGCAGCAAGAGGAGACGTTAAAAATAGAGAGGAAGCAAGAGAGAGAAAGAGCATGAGGGAACCTAACACAGCACACTAAGTACAAGTTCTACCTTTGTTTTCACTGAAGCAAGCCTACTGAAATAACTACTGCAGGAAATAAACCTTGGTTTATCAAGATATTCAGTAAACAAAAAATAACTGATGTCACAGGACCTCAAAGTAGAGGAGATGTGCCAAAGATTCTGATGTAGGACATTCAGCCAAGCTTCTTGGTTAGTCTCATCAAAACAAATTCTCTTGTTTTTCACAGACCTGTTTCAACTGCTGTCTCTCTCTCTAAGCAGTGAGACAGTATACTGAGTTGATGTAAAATATTTTCTGTGAATAATCACAGAGTCACGAGGCTGAAATCCAAAGCATGTGTAGGCAGTTAGTGAAATCTTTTATAGAGAATTATTATTGAAAAGTGTGATGATTACTATTGTTTATATTGACTTCTGAAGGAATATTGAAACGGGCCTAAATGCAGATAGTTTGTATGGCTGCAATACAATATGGCAGTAGAAAAACAACATGGTAATTTGATGCTGCACACGGAGAAGCTGTACCAGAGGGGAAAAAGAGAGCTGCAGGAAAGGGCCAGTGTAAACACTACCTGGAATTCTCTTTTTAGATTGCTGGTCAGGGTGCATTGCCAGGTGACACCCAAAGAGCAGAAAATACCAGGGAAATGTGCAAGATAAGACTATAGTCTTGAGAACATTTTTTTTTTTTTCTGAGAATGACTGAAGAGAAGTGTATTTTAAGTATAAGAAATGCAAGGATAACAATTAGAGAACTTTTGGAAATTCTTGGTATTAGGGGTGCTTGGTGTGCTTGTTGACCTTGCATACTTTTTTCTCAGCCTCTCTCCTTTAGACTAGCTGCTAGATACGATCTGATTGCAGTGAACTGTCTCAGGACACTTGTCACCTCTGATGGTTGCAATTAGCCTCATCAAAATGTTAGAGCTCTAAACTGTTGAGGATATGGCTGCAGGCAGAGAGGAGTCACAGTAGGCACAGTTGGAGCCTGTCTCAGTCAGGAAGGCTGGCCAGGCAGCTTGTAAGCTGGTGCACCAGAGAAGAACTTAGTTCTTTGGGTGTCTCATTCAAGACAGACAGGGACAGCTTGCTGCTCAGCAGAGTAGTAAGTAGCCAGCAGTAGTAAGTAGCCAACAGCTTTGCCTATGCCAAAGGACACAAGGAGTGTTTGTAAGGGGAGAGCTTGCTGCACAAACAGCAAATTCCTGCCTCCTTCCCCTCCTCCTCTTCCTCCTCCTCCTCTATTCTGTGGCTGAAAAAGGGGTGAGAGTTTGCCATAAGACAAGCATTGCTAAATTCCTGTTTTACAGACACCTCAAAAAAGGTCCATTGCTCCATCTCACTTTTACCCTCAGACTCCAGGGTCTCTCCAAATTCTGCCAGCCCCACCATCTGCCCCAGTGCCCATTAGCTGCCTTTTGAGTCCTTTCACTCCACTGGTGTGCTGAGCCACCTTAGTCTTTTCCCACAACCAGTTTCCATACTGTACATTCCCCAAGACAAGTCAGTTCTCCCTGTATAGTAAGTTGCTTTGAGGGATTTACTCTTACCACCCAAAAGAGAGATGATTAGTCACATGATTTTTTACTGCCTCAAAGGGACATTCTATCCTGGGATAAACAAGTTTTGATACAGTAATTTTCACAGGATGAGTGTGAGTCCCAGACTAGGTCTGCATCAGCCAGCAGAACTTTGCAGGGTGTGCAATTCTGTAGACCAAAGCAATTGGGAGTCTGTCATGTACGTGCCTCATGCATTTTGGGAGTTTGTACTCACCTAGATTCTTCTGATAGATTCTTCTCAGCTAGATTCTTCTGATACAGTCTGGAGTGTACGTACACAGTAGCATTTGAAGTGTCACAAGTCTGGTTTATGCCTGCGTCTTCTGATTTAGATCTTTCTGGAAAAAAACCTTCTTGTGCATTCTGAAACAGCTCCACACTGTAACCCAAACCACAGAAAGTGGGGAAGATTTGAATTAAAGCTCTGCTGTAGATGCACTCTCAAATGATTTCCACATATTCTTAAGAGCCACTTGTAGGAGATTTGGTTTTCAAAAATCCTTGCAAAGAGCAAACTAATTGTATCTATCATTGTGTTAATTCTTTCTAAGAACTTTAATGGGATAGACATGTTTACTATTACAGAAGCTGAATTGTTTAGTTCTTATCATTTTATAGTAATCTGTGATGCTTTTCAACTCTCTATTTAATTATGCTCTCATCTGTTTTGCTTTGCACTGAAATAAGAGTATAAACAGAGTCCACAAACATAATATTGACTGTGTGAAGCATCTCTTCTCAATCTATCAGGTGAAGGGAAGTTGTTTTATGAGAGGAATTTTGAAAGATCTTTGCCGGATTTTCTGCCTTTCAAATGTTTGTAGCAGTTGGAACAGTGAACATGTGACTGAATAGATGGTGAGTAAAATCTTCCCATTCAATGAGACTAGGAGATCAGATACTAGATCAGACATCATGTCTGGGAGATTATCTTAGAGGCCTTTCTTGGTCTAAGTGTAATTGTCATGGCTCAGTGGGACAACAGGGAGCATAAATAGAGGAAAACAGAGGATTTCCTGTGAATATGTAAGAGGTAGTCGTGGGCATTGATAGGAGTCAATAGAAGAATGAGCCAGGGTCTGCTGCTGAGAAATGTAATGTTTGCATGTCTCTTGTATGGGCTGAAACTAAGGAGGGAGAAGGGTCCTGTACTGTGAGAAAAGAAAGACTAAAACTCTGAAGAAAGGACTTCTCTTGAATCTTAGGTTCACACATTCTGATCAGGTTTGCAGCTTGTTGTTTTTCACCCTTTCTTTGACTCCTAGCGATCATGTTCAGGTAAACAATGCTGCTTCTCAGAAAGTTGAGGGTTCCCAGGATATCCCTTTTCAGCAGCCAGAAGCTGGCAGTGCAGGGGTCTTCTGTGTGTGCACAAATACTGCAGGTCTGTGAACTCTTGCTGGGGCAGTGACTGGCCTGTCTGCCCTGCTGCAGTGGGGTACCCTGACTGAAGAATGGCTCAAAGGCATCTGGAGAAATGGTAATTTCAATATAAAGGATGTTATAATTGTGACCAGGAGAATAATAGCAGGGAAAAAATCTTGTCCTTTCCATGTAGCAGTGCCATGCAACACAACAAAGGAACACTGGCACTGAGTTAAATCTGAACTACTGAGCTCTACGTAGATGTGCTGGAAAAGATAGCACACAATAGGCCGGAGAAAGAAACATAGTTAATTCAACAGCACCATCTTTCACATGCATTTGTTGTGGGGAGAGCTAATGGATTTTGATTTTTTTAGGTCTGATGCAGCCAAATTTTCAAAGAAATCAGGATCATTCATATTTTCTCTCTCTCAGCAGAAATGTTCATCTGATAGGATATAATCTCTATTTGTCATCTGCAATGCGTGATGGAATCTTTTTGAGTCATGTTTTAAAAAATATTAATGAAAGCAAGAAGACAACTGGAAAAATTGCAAGGAGAAAGTGCCAAAACAAATGAAGTAACTTCTTTAGAAAAATTCTGAAGCAAGACTTCAAGTGCAATTTAGGACATCGCATAGAGGAAATAAGATACAGGACAGAAGATAAGCTTTCTTCTGGAGCTTGAAATTAAACTGTGAATCAGCAAGGTACAGAAATATAATGCAAATATTTCAGACAGGAGATGCTGCAACTAAGTCCCTGTGAATATTATATAGCTAATTACTTTTATGTTTTCTGTATCAACCTAATTTTAGGTCTTTTTAATAGATTCACAAATAATCTTCTGGTAACAGTATTAGTGGTTTAAAGATTCTTCTGTTATTAAAGTTGGGAATCAATTGCTGTTTACTAAGCAAGTTTTGGTTGCAAAAAGGCATATCTTATTTTTTTATAAAATTCTGTCTTAGTTAGGATTTAAGGTGATATTTTTTTCTCAGACAAAAAAAGGGAAAATATAGATGCTTTTTTTTTTTTTTTGGTTTCTGAAGTAAAAGACTTTGATTTTTATGAAAGGTACTCATGTGTGAGGATGCAGAATATCTCAGGTCAGAGAAGAGGCTGGAACTAAGATAAAATTGGGGATTGATTGAAGGGCACTGATAAAATGTAACCACTTCCATTACATAGAGTTCAAATGACTTTATGTTACTGGTTGTTTGAAACAAGAAATATACACAAACTAAGAAAGGGATAGAGAATGCAAACAAAATAAGGTTTGCAAAAAAAAAAAAAAAAAAAAAAAGAGCAAGCTCTCACTGAATTAGTTTATTAATTTCTCAGCCTGTGAAAAATAGATCAGGCTTCATTCCAAAATACTCTATTGTCATTCTGAGAAAAACAACTCCAAACAACTTTGGAATGTCTAAAACAGTTTGAAATGAATCAGCATTCACATTTTGGAACAGCTCAAAAAAAGGGTGACAAGCACTATATTCTTCTAACAAGTTTCAGATTTGACGGATTTGGGTCTTTACAGAGTTTTGAGGTTTTAGATTGAAGCCTGTTTCTCTTTTTGCCGTTATCCAAATTGGTCATTGTCCGTGCAGCTGTCACATTTTATAGGAAGAAGGATACAAAATGCAAAACTGAATTGAGGAATAATCGGACAAGGTGACTTCTGTAGGCTGCAGAGGAGGCATCCATGACCTGATAACCTAAGCATCAGTCTTATAAATGCTGAATAAAAAATAGTCAAAATAAGATCCATGCTGTTGTGAAAGTTTAAATAAAGCTTGCAATAACTTGCTTTTTAGCCTGCATCCAGCTGAGGGCCTGATGGTGTGGGGTGCAGCAACTCAGGATATACATGTGCACCGTTCTGGGATGCTTTTTCACCAGGTGCAGGTGGTGCATCGTGGATTGTAGGGTGCAGCATGGTTCCTCATGAAGTGGACATGGGGGCAGCATCCACATCTCCCTCTGGAGGTGTCTGCAAGTATCTGGACTCCCAGGAGAGGAGAGCTTGTGATCCACACTCCACTGTGTGTGTGTGTGCATGAATGTGTCCTTTGTTGTGTGTACAGGCCAATAGACCTTCTTGGGATTGCTTGTAGAAGGCGATTTAGAAACTTGCGGGTATTTATGAGCATTTCATGGTATGTAATATTATGGTTTATTTGTTTTGTTCTTGATATTGGTCATGATTACCAGTTAATGATGTCATTAACAAAACACTGATTCTGATTTGGTCAAGCTATGTGCAATGAGCAGTTTTCCCTGGGACAGAAGACAGGAGAAATCTCTTCTATTTCAAGAACAGGAGAGAATGCAGGTTGCCAAAGAAGAGTGGATAAGCAGCCCTACATAAGCAATACAAATGGGGTGGCAGAGGTGGATTCATGGGCTACACAGGAGGAAAAAAATCAAACTAACAGAGATTATGTTTATGGTAGGAAAATTAAATTGAAGAGTGAGACCTGGAGAATTTTTGGACAAGCCCTGCAGAAGCACTTTCTCACACATGATGGTGGGGGGTCTGAGTAGCGAAAGTAAAGGTGAAAAGAGAAACTATACTGGACCAGGGCAACAGTCACTATCAGGTGCATCTGGAGGCATTGGGAAGATACATCATGAAGAGACTGACAGTTGTTCTTGGAACAACTGAAGTTTCCAGCTGAGGTAATGAAGAGGTAGAAAGAGCAAAGTCTGGGACTTAGTAAGGGAAAGGACAAAGGAGAGATGGTAAGTTATAAAAAAGAGCATAGACAGAAAGGCTTATTTCAGAAGTGGAGGTGAATCAGCTGTTGTTTTTCGTGGCTTTGGAGAGAACAAATACTTCAGGTGTAGACCTGAGCAGTAAGAGCTAGGTTGCTCTAAAAAGGAGCATGACTGCTCCATATCCTGTGACTATATCTGTACCACTGCTGCAGCACTTGTCTGGTGCATGCAGATGTCTGGCAACAAGACTAGAAGCTGAACCTCAAAGAATTACAAAACCTTGGTAATTTTCAGGAAAAATAGGAAATGTGTGGCATCACTAAGATCCTACCAGTAAAAAAACCCTACCACTTTTTGCCATACAATTTATAGGATTCTGTGTTTATGTGCTGTTATTGTTTATTATGCTTACATAGTAATTACTTCCTTTTCAAAATGACTCGCTTTTAATAATCTCCACAGATTTTTGGCTACATTGAAATGTTGCATTCTTGAATATTTATTTACTAATGGCAGGTAAAATCTTTTTTGAAGTTGTTGGTTTGCAATCAGGGACTAATGATGACATTTCTGACCAAAAATTAATTGGAAAATACAAGCTTTTCAGAATAAAAATAATTTAAAACTATTTTAAGTGTGCTGATTTGGAAGTATGGGATGACTTACTGAGACTCTCAGTGCTATTTCTAATTATGATACTATAGATACAATTAATAATTCTCAATAATTTTCAAATCTTTCAATAACAATCAAAGCCCCTTTCCTTGCATTTTAGCTTTGATAAGGTTTAGCAGTATGAAAACATAAGTATGAATATTGAAATTATTCTTATATTTTTTAATATATAACTTTAAGTCACAAGAAAATTTATGTAGAAAACTTTAGAAGGAAAATATAATATAGTGATATTTTTACATAAGGTGTATTGTGAAAGTTATGATTAGATATGAGAAATAACAACTGTTATTAAATGAGAGGCTCTTCCTTTCACATGTACTTTAAAATCTATTGTCAAGCTGGCAGTAACAAAAGTATTGTTGGAAGAAGTTGGTTCAGCATGACTTCTGGCAGCTTTTGTTCCTTGTCTGATACTTTTTGAGTTAAACACTTTTTTCCTTAATCGGTTTATGAAAAGTTTGTAAACTTTGATAGCTCTTCCTTTCCTATCATAAATTAAAAGGCTAGGGAGGAGTTGCTCCCTTGAGTTACTTCTAAGTTCTGAAAGTTTTGGCACAGCCCACTTTTAATGTTCAGTAACTTTCTGAAGAATACAAGCTTTCTGGGAGACCTGCAACAGCTTCATCCTGTAACTTTGGGATTGCATTCACTGTTCCAAAGAGGAGTGGCCTTTCAATTTGGCACAGAGACAGTGTGGTCTGATCAGTGTTGTCAAGTCTTTGCTGCTCACAAGTTATTGGATTGAGGAGTCAGCCAAGAAAAGTTGCTATGGTAAAGGATTGTTTTGATTTAAAAAAAAATAGGGAGGAGGGCAGCACAGACCTACCACCAAGAATGATTCTGTTGTGATGTTGTGTTATGAATCAAAATAATGTAAATGCTGTGTTAGTAAAATGACAGTTCTGAAGGTAGTGGTGATGTAGGGCTGAAAACAGATTATGGTGAAAAGAAGTGAAAGAAATTGCCTTGGGAGTTAATAAAGACAGGATGGAAGATTTAATTTTTTTAGATCAGACCTATAATTAATTTTCAATTGTTAGTGACTAAGCTGTGTCGTATGAAGGGTAGTAGTTTAAAAGGGAGACCAAACTTTAGGGAAAAACCTAATGAAACTGTGACTAATTATTACATCGGTTTTGAGCTCCCCAGAGTATTTTCTATGGCAATTTCAAGGCTTTATCCTGTGCATTATTGAAATTATTTTTCAGGTAAACCAGATTGGCTTCATCCTAACACTGCAAATTTCTAACATTGTTAATGAAGCCATTGTCTTTGGGGTGGCTGGTGCCCACCCCTCCACTCAAATTCACATAAAAATGGTCAGATATGCAAACCATCCTGTTTAATTAATTAAACCCTTTAATTCAGTGATACTTTTGAACTTTACTGGATTTGGGAGTGCTCTTTATTTTGAAAAGCTTTTCTCATGGGGTGGGGAACCAAGTTTGACAGAGTGAGTGCTTGCTTGGAGATCTGTGCAAATCTGCATTCATCCAGTTTGCTGTCAGCAGCTTATAGTCATGCACTTCCTTATCAAATGCTGTGCTTCCAGACAAGAAAATACATTGCTGCTTTGCTATTTATTTTCTTTCTTCTTCTTTTTTTTTTTTTTTTTTTACTAAACTGTGCCAGCCCTCAACAGAGAGAGTGAGGAAGAGGTTTTTACTCTGGCTGCTGCAGTGCAGGTAGTCCAGTGGGAATCACTGCCCAGGTGACACAACAAGGAATGGATCTTGTGAGACATTATGTCACATAATGGAGTGTGGGAATGAGAAAGGAAGCACTCAAGCCAGTGGAGGTTGGGCACTGGGGTACACAGGACTTATGAAGAGAGGCCCAGCTCTAGAATGGGCCAGAACTTGGGATGGATCTTCTGCCTTTAAGCTGCTGGAGACTGGGGAATTGGAGCAAGAGTTTGGGCAGTGAATCCAAGAGAAGTGCTTTAACTGCCAAGGGTGTAGTGTTTATTGTGATCACTGCTGTAGGGGACCTTCGACCAGTATGTACACAGCTGAACAAGACATAAATTACCTGTAATACCCTGCTCTTACACAATGCTCTCTACCCATAGATTTCAAAATTTTTTCCCAAGAAGCCTGAAATTATTATTTATACTTTTCTGAGGAGGAAGCTGTGGTAGAAGACAAGGGAATGACTTCATGGTTACCCAGCAAAGCAGTGATACAGCTGAGACAAGGGCACAGTTCTTCTTTCTGCCAGTGTGCAACTATGAGAAACCTGCCTTTCCATATGTGCTGGTGTCCTGCTCTCTGTATAGGATTTTCCTCATGCTAGGAATGCATTTCTTAATATTTCAAGGTAAATAGTAAAAGATCCTGCTTATCTAAATGCTAGCATAGGCTGATTTTATGGTTGAACATAGAATTAAACTAATGATCTTAGTTCCTAAGAACTTGACTAAAAAGCAGAATCCATTTTGCCTTTTTATTCTGTGTATCCATGCGACTCTCTAACAACATCTGGAGGAGACCACTGATAGCCTGTGATGTGTCCTTTTACCTCTGCAGGAAATTTACCGGCGTTTTTTTTTGCCTAAATTGTTTGATGGGTGATACAGGATTGCTGTCTTCAGTAAATTATTAATGGTGATGTTGCAGGCTCAAAAGCTCAAACCCATCCTCTTTCAGTGGAACAGCAAAATTTGTGGCTAACAAGTAGGTTTCAACCTTCATTTTTCCAGTGGGCTAAAACTATGTAGTTTTAGCCCACTGGAAAAGGCCACTCCTTCTGAATGTGAAATGATTCAAAATGCCTTTGGCTGTTTCTCCAGGCCGTAGAGAATAGTATAAGTATAGGGCCATGCACCAAGGCAACCAGAGATGAAAAAGCTATGAAAAATTTGCAGTGAAACACTCCTGGAGTCATCCTTCTAGCAGAAATTATGTGCAACAAAAGGACAATTGATGTTAATAATTCATTCAGCTTTAGAAAGGACTTACTATGTTTTCCTTGATTGAAATGATAGCTAAATGATGTCTGTCCAAGATTTTGTATGCCCAGTGGGGAAGATGTAACCTTGATCTGCCTAGAACCTCTAGTAAATCCATGACTGCCTTAACACATCATTAACAGAACAGTTTAATACATACAGTATTAAAATGATCAGATCCTTTGAAAGTCGGCCAAACAACGCAGAAACTCATTTCCAGAACTGACTTCTACCTCTTTATAGTTGCCCTCCTTGTTCTCTCCAAAAACCATGTGGGGAGAGAAAGTCCTGAATTCTTACCTTTTTGCCTGAAATCAGGAGAAAATTTCCAAGCTACTCTGCATGTCTTAATTTTAAGCTGATATAGTCTGTTCCTTTCCTTTCTAGGCTAGGTGTTTCAGCATGTTTATGCATTTTGTCCCATGTGCAGTCCAAGCTGTGCAGAGAAATCTTCTTACACCCTTGGGCTGTGCCTTAACTGCTCTGTTTGGAGCTTTCTGTGGGCTTAGCACTGATCAATTGTTGAAGACAGTGCAGGGCTAAAAACTGGGGGAGGCCTGAATGAAATATTCCCCAAGAGCCCTCAGGAACATGAGCAGGCAGGGCGCAGTCCACATTCCTGGGGCAAGGAAACGGCACAGGTGCTGTCAGGGAGGAGTTTGGGGAGCAGCCCCACCATTTGGTGTGCCAGCAGGGTGGATGGATTATGGCTGTTTCAAGAGTGCTGATGGCCAGTGCTGGGCCAGGTCTGGTGCTTCTGGAGTCTTCTCTTCCTCAGCATCCCTGGCCCCTCCAGTCTCTTATTCAGTGTCTGTCAGCAGCTGTGCCTACATGCACAGAGCCAGGCAAGGATGGGGCTGAATGCAGCTGGTGGCAGCAGCTTGAATGGGAATAAATTATACCTGTCTGAGAAGCCTATGAGTTGCTGTCAGATCACTGGTTCTGTTTTCCCTGTCTGTCTTCATTTTGCAAAATGGTAGGTGAAGACCTGAACTGAAAGGCTATTAAGAATCAAATTTTTTAAAGCTTTTTGGCCACGCATTGAGAGAGAGAAAGAAAACTATTTACTGAGGAATTTTGTCTGAAACCTGGAAAACTGCTTGCCAAACCACAAATGAAATCAGCATTCTATGTCACAGCCTTTAGGAAACACTGCATTTAATTTTGTTTTAGAAGCAGATGGTTATTGCTGGATAGTGATAAGGCAGAGGGTGGCAGTGGAGAGGTCACCCTTCCACAGAGCCATTTACCAAGGTCTGATCTAAAGGCAATCTTTAAAAATAAATGAAAAGGGGATGCAGTCTGTATGAATTCAGAGATGACCTAGCACACAGTTTAAAGATGCTTAAAAGAGGAGAATTCATTGTGTGTGTGGGATGCTGGAGAGCTGCCCTGTGTTTGGATATGCAAAATTAAGATCTATTTTGTAAAGGAGCTGAGCACCTGGAACTTTCTTTTGGCATTAGCCTACCAGTCAGATAAAACAGAAAAATGCTAATCTAATCAATCTATTAAATAATTATTTTTCAATGAAACAGAAGCTAAAAAAATCCTAGTAACAAAGCTCTCCAATCAATACCTTTGCATAAGTAATGTGTGAGTACAGAATGCTAAATTGAGGCTACACCGATATTTGTTTATATACAGAATATACACACACACATATGCTTTCTCCCACCCATATCTATACTAGAAAAGACAGGATAGCTGATGAATGAGCCAAGAAAAACAGGGTTTTTTTGATGATACCTTTTTAGAACTGACTTCTCTGCAGAATTCAAAAAATGTGTTTGAAATTAGAGGACTGTTTACAGAGGATATAAAAAAGTAGATGGAAGAAGAAATCACTTAGAGAAATGCTAATCTCCTCCTCCACAAACTGCCCTTTGCTATGACCCTGACCTTTACTTCTGTCAGTTGAAAAGATCCTGAAATATTTGTTGTGATATTTTGGGAATAGACAGGTACAGATAGAGCTATATGCTGGTTACTCTGACTCATTCCTTCCCTACAGATGAAGGTGTAAGGAAAAATCTATCTAAACATGCATACAGACACATTATTTGTCATGCACTGAGGCATGCGTATTTAAATTGAAACAGTCCCTCAAAGTTATTATTTTTTATTAGTGCAACACTGAGATCTGAAACACGAAATACATAAGTAGTGATTTCAGTAATCCTCATACTTGCATATTTTCTTACTGCCTAATTACTTAACTTCTATACTGCCTGTGCTCACCCCCTTTGCTGAGCGCATTTGTTCTGTCACAACGCGCAGTCGTCCGTGCCGTGGATATCCCGTTTGTCTACACCGAACGTGGTTTCACACACGAGAGAGACTGTGAGACGTGCAACTGTGAAAACAGCTCCTACTTTTATTAATGCTGTTACCATGCCTGCCACTGCCAAGTGCTCTGTTGCAATTACAGCAAACTACTTAATATAGTGGCCAGTGGGAGAGGAGGAGACTCTTTCTCTCTTAGTGGCATAGTCAAATGCAGCAGCTGTTTTAGGGATAAAAACATGCACACAGCTGGTTTCTGGGCGGTTGCTTTTGTTCACTAAAACATTCACTGTAACTACACATAAGCAAAGCATGAATTTCACATTCTTGGCATTATAGTTGAAGATCTCTTGTTGATTTTTTGGAGAGTGAGTTTCTGTCTTGCACTCCAAGTTTTTATTGTATGAACATCAAACAATGTATGTGTTGATTGCGTTCCTTAACCCCAGGTTCTGAATGACTTTGGAATCTATCCCTCTTTCCTTTGTGATAATCTCAGGATGTAACCAGAACTCTTTTGAATAAGAAGGTAACTTGGAAAGGATATATTGACCTAGTCCAATGCGTACTGGCTGCTACCCCTTTGCAAATAAGGCTCCTTTCAGTTGTGTTGCTGTTTGTACACCTGAAACTGCTGCTTATCTGGGCAAAAGTAAGCCACTCTGTTTAAACAAATGACGGAAAACACAAAATCAATTGGATATCCTGTACAGAACACTGGGGGATTTTTTCAGTGTTATCAAGTTTATGCCATATCAGTAATTTGAAATTACTGTTGAGCCAATAGCACTTACTTTAGCAAGAATGAACCCTGTGATATTTTTTGATGTGATTATTTGGTTTACTGCAAAGCCACATTATACTTTGTCTAATGGTTTCTTTCCTTGAGTTCAGGGTTACGTTGCAGTATTTCATACCTACTTTGTATGACCAGAAATGACACATCACACATGTGACACATGTGACAAAGCAACCAAAAGCCAAATTCATACTTGTAATTTTTTAAACCCTTAAGAAGTGATTGTAGCCTCCTCCTAATTTGTTGTGTTTCTGCAGTTAAAAATTTTACTTATCATAACTAAAAGATGGGTTTCATAAGCTAATTTAAAGCTGAAATGTGACTTGTCTTCTGTGTATTGCACAGAAGAATGTACTATCTCTTAAAAGGTAATTTATCTTGCTTCTTGGAATTGCTTTGCAGCTATGTTGCAGAGATAACAACAGTGTCAAACACGCCTTCTCTTTTCAAAAGCAAGCAAGCAAACAGCTGTGAGTGATTCCTCGAACCGTCATTCATCATGCAATGTTCAGAAAGTCACAAGTAGGGATGCAAATATCTCACTCCCATCCAGGGCTGCCCTACATATGTAGGACAATTGACTTCCTTACAATAGCAATTGGAAAGCTGGAACTTCTGCAGTTGTGTGCTTATTTGCAATCAGTGTAAAGTCAGAATCTCAGAACAAGCTGATAGCTCACAAATACAGAAAAATGTGGATTTATGATGCATATTATCAGTTTTTGTCTTTTATACATAGAAAGCTTCTCCCTTTTCCTCCATCTCTATATTATCCTCAAGCCAAGCTGATTAGAAACAGCCTGTACTTATATCTTAGAACACACACACTCTCTCAAGAGATAAGATCTTGGTCAGAAAGATTGACATTGATTAATTAGTGCTCTTGAGGTCATATACTTAAAGGAAAATTGTTGATATTTTGAACACTTTTTTAGTAGATTCTGATGTTTTATAAATGAAACTGACAATTTAAAAATCTGAGGTTCAGCAAGATAAAATATAGCACAATGAAAAATCCACATGCTGTGATTTTACCATGAGTAAAAACATATTTTTACTCTGGAGAGTACAGAGACTTCTCACAGTTCAAATAATAGAAAAAAGAAGAGTGCTTTACTGGCATTTTTAGGTCATGTTTCAATACATACTGAAATATTCTCTTTTATTCCAGAGTTGTTCCAGATTGAATTATTTTTATATTTTTTCTAGCAAATTCTTTAATGGAGGTCTGGACTCTCATTAGAGTGATGATTTATTTTCTCCTTTTGGTTGTGTGCTGCTGGAGCTGTGTGGCTATATTGGGAGCTAACTGAGTGGCAGATGTAGAGAGGTATAATTAATACAAACCAAATGCACATCCACTGTAAGAATTATATTTGCACTTAATTTAATATGTATTCATAGCATGAGTGTGGGAATGACTTCTTACTCTTTCACCTTCAGAGTTTAGAGTAATAAGGCTCACTATGAGGAAAAAAGACAACAGTGAATATAGACCTCAGTAACATAAATTAAGGAGAATCTGCTTTCTTTTTTGCATGTGAAATGTTGGGATTTTTTTCCAAAAAGAAAGAAGGTGGCTGGTATTACAAGTGCTGCTATGTGCGGCTGTAGCAGTTTCCCAAGTGAGTCATCAGCTGTGTTTGGATCCAGACTTTCAATTTCACTGCACAGACACCACTGACTTAAAGGAAAGGATTTCCTACGTTAGCTGGCAGAAACCATAGGTTTTTATAGTCAAAGGATCATCTGCTTGAGAAAAAGAGCTAACACTGAGTTGCAGCTTCAGGAATTGCTTCACAGCCACATTTGACAGAGCCTGTCCTGAGATGCTGTGGCTGCTGGGTTCAAGGGACAAATGGATGGATTGGTTTCACCCCTCACTCTGCAAAAGATGCAGCCTCTGACTCCCCATTTCCTCCTCAATAATAAATGCTGCAAAGTGCATGGCATCACCACAGGGAGCTGAAATACTCACAGAATGCAGGATCCCCTGTGTCAGGTGCAGTATGAAGTGCTAGCTGGTCCTGAAATACTGAGCAAAAGGATCTTACCCCTGTCCTTAGAATTGTGTATCTGGATGTCATTCGGCATGTCATTAGATGCCTATCTGCATTTTCCAACACCTTTTAGTTTAAAGAAGTCTATATTTCAACATCTTTTTTGCCTGTGAAGATAATGTAGAATTTAGAATGTAGAATCTAATGGTTAGAAGTCTAACCATTACAGAACAAATTTAGTTCTTCTATATAGATTCTGAAAGAGAGGAGAATTCGGTTACAGTTTCTTTTGACAGATATTGTAGATATTGTAAAAGATTATCCTGGTTTAGTTAAAAATAATATCAAACCTGTTTTGAAAAAGAAGCCTAGGTGGGTTTTGGCAACCCCCTTTTTTTTTTCCATTTATACTGATTTCTCTGTAGGTGATTTTCTGTATGAAAAACCAAAACTGAACAAAAGATTGACATAAATGAAGATGTCATTCTTTTAATATGAAGATGTCAGATGGCAAAAAAATTCCAAGCCACTTTCTGAACAATTTTATTGAGCTTGCAACTATTCTGTTCATCTCAGTGGAGTTTTAGTAATTTCATGTTAATTTTGTTCATTTTTTTTTCCCTTTAAGAAAGGGTAGGATTGAGGATCTGCACAATTTGTTGTGATTGATGTCTCATTTTGGCTGTCAGTCAGCAGTGGGCTTTGTTCCTTGTGGAGGTCAGCTGGGAGAAGGCAGAATGCCCACAGGTACCCTTATCCTGGGCAGAGCTCAAACATCATTTCCAAGCCCGGGGGCTCTCAGGTGTCTCCTGAGATAACTGTAATGAAATCTGGTCCCACATATTCTGTAGATGGACTCAAAATGAACCATAGCAACCAGTTACAATTTTTTTGTTCACTGGTCCTAGCTGTATTCCTTGCTGATAGCCAGAGTCAGTACATGTTCTCCAGCAATGGGCTATGCAAACAGAAAATTACACAGTTAAATAGCCAAAAGTCAGGGTGTGAAAGCAGAGTGATACCTTCACTCAAATACCATTACACCAGAGTTTTAGCCGTTTCTTCATGCTTCTTAATCATACTTGGCTCAGATGGATTAAAGGCGCGTTTCCCTTTGCATGGAAGTCTCATTGAGCTTTCTGTGACACAGGCTGATTAATCTCATTCAATTTATGCCTGTTTCCTTTGGGGACACATATCAGTGTCTGGGAGGGGAGAGTCCATCTGTGCCTATAGGGATCAATCACATGGGTGCAATTAGTCTGTGACAGTTCATAGCCTCAGATCAGTTCTGTATGAGAGTGTTTTTCCCAGCTGCCTCTGACTTGCTTGTGTGAATTCAGAGTCACACCAGTTATTAAAAGTTTTCTTGCAAAGTACAAGTTTTAGCTGCTGGACAGAAATAAGTGTTCATATGTCCATTTCTGGGATATTTCTCCTAAGAGATTTTCGTGGTGACAAGAACACTTTTTCTCAGCTGCAAATGCAATCCACTTTTTAACTACAAGGCTTTTATTATCCTGGGCTAGGAAGAAATCCATCAGAAATGTAGAACTATTTTCAATTCTTATAATTACCATTTTACATATTGTAACTATGTTGGTTTTTCTTTTCTTTTGAGAGGCTGAAAAAATAGCAAAAGCCCACTCTTCACTTCTTAATAGTGTTTGAATGGATAGACACTTCAGACTTTAACTGTGCTATTATTGTCATGTATAACAGACTATTTTTATTCAAAATAAAATATTACTAAATTTTGCCATATTATCACAGCTTTAGAGGGTTATTTGATGAATTTAAAGAGACCATTTTAGGCTAGTAGATAATAATAATAATAAATATGTGGTCTGACACAGTTTGGTCATTTTGATGTCCATGTATGAACAACTAAGATGACTGGGGGAGCAAGTCCATCCTTAACCTTAAAATACAGGCTGTTTTCATTCTCCACACCAAAAAGATCTATAGTATCAAAGCACACTGACTTACTTGCTGCATGTTCTGCTCTATGTTGTCACCATCCTGTGTACTAAGGAAATGTGTGCTGCTCCTATACATTCTTTGCATGGAGCCCACTTACACCAGGTGCTGCAATCTTGTATCTTTGCTGCCTTGCACTGCAATAGAGGTATTCCATGTAAGCTTGTTTCCTGAAAAAATTAAGCCATATGTCATACACTGATAAGACTTTTCCACATGGTTATAAATGAAAGTGCTGCTCTGTTTCCCTGTCACAGAATTTAATTAACTTACACATCTGTGTCCCCAGAACCAGTTTGGCCACTCGGTTAGTTACTAGTTCAAAACCCAGGCAGAGGCTTGCAACCCAGAGCAGGCTTGCCTTAAGCCAGTATCTCTAGCATGCAGAGACTCTAAGCTGTTTGAAGAAAATGCTCTTTTTTTTTTTTTTTTTTCAACAAAAAGATATGAGGTGAAAACTCAAAGTTATACACACCATGCAGCAACTTTATTGTAAAGAAGTTCTCAAATGAGCATCCTGTGGTCTGCATGTGCCTACAAAGGAGTATGTTAATGGAAAAAGTATTAGCAATTCAAGCAAAATAGCTGCAAACAAAATTAACTCTCAATGTGAAATGCTAGGAAAATAAAAAACCAGAACACATTTAAAAAACTGAAGGTATCTCCTGTTTCTCCTTTCAAACAGTGAAATAAAATTATTAAGAGAAACACAGAAGAGGCTTTTGTTGTTAGTGTTACTTTTTCATTATTGTCATTATTACTTTTTTTTATTAATAGACTTCAGAAAACTAATTAAAAAAGAAAAGCTACTAAAAAAGAAAATACAGCAGTAGCCTTGAGTCACATGAGAGCTTCAGGAAGGCAGGCAGGTGTGTGGATGTTGGTGATGATGAGAAATAAGAGGGGACAGGGCTGCTCTTGCTCCTTTGGAACCCCACTCAAGGGCTGCACGTCTGCGTGAGGGCATCTCCTCTGCAGCTGCTCACCAGGAGTGTGGAAATCATGGGGCTGAATGGTTGAGGGAGAACCTTGATCTCTTTCTCAACAGAAGGAACTTTTCTGTGGCCTTTTTGTTTAATGTATCAGTTATTTGAATTACTCATCCGTGGTCTGAAGTATCACTGCAATGGCAAAAATTGCTTTGATTGATTTTGCTTTTGGTTCTCTCTTGAACTACTCTCCTTTTTTTGTCTCTAGAAGGCTGTATTGGGTTCATCATGCAAAGGATGGAGGCTGCTAAAAAAGGCTGAGAAGCATCAGTGAAAATAAATTGTGGGAAGTAAACTTTTCAGTGTATTTTAGCCCTGACCATCACTTCTGAGAGGTGAGGTCTTCCTCAATTCCAGGCTGAAGTGTCTTCTTGTATTTCCTATGACTTCCACTGGTGTAAAACTGATTACTTCTGACTGCTTATATCTCTGCACAGCTGGTGAAAGACATATCAGGTTCTGAGTATTTTACATGTCTGCAGAGAGAGGTCTTCATTCATCCATATAATAGCTACATGCTTCGTCCATATAAAGGTAGTTTAGGATTTTTGGCATTTGACACTCTTGCCATTGAGCTACACAGTTCTTAAAATTTATTACTTCCACAATTCCAAAGAGCAGCAATTAGCTAAAAAGGTAAAGGAAAATAGATACTTCTGTTTAAGCATTAAGAGGAAAAAATATACCTGAAAAAGTTTAATATCTTAGCTTCTTCTCAGAAGTTTACCAGGCGTGATCTGGCCTTAAGGTTTAAAGTCCAAAATACTGGGGGAAAAAAAAATTGACAAAATACTCTGCCTTTCCTGTTGTCTCCCAGCTATGTATTTTAAACTTTTATTTTACTGAAATCTCAATTATGAAAGTCATTCTACGTAACAATAGGTTTAGCAAGTAGGTCAGTCATTTTTCCACATCCTATTGCTACTGCCATATTCTAGGCAATTGTGTAGATATTTTAATATGTTCAACAGGACATAAATTGTCTTGGAGGACATTCATAGTTGTTTTGGGGTATGTACTGGAGCCAAAGCAGCATTGCTATGGAAAATCATTGAAACACTGATGCCTCAAACTTGTAAGTCTCCATAGCAACTTAAAAAAATAATGACAGCTGTACCAAGAAATTTGCTAATAGAAGGCCTCAACACATTTGTCTAGACTCAGTCATACTTCATACTCATTATAACCTGTAGAAGGATTGTAAGAAAATGAAATGTAGAGGAGAAAATAGGGAATATCTGCTTTTCCTGGAATTTCACACTTGATTCATTGCAGTTACCTGACATTGTCTATGGCAAATATAACTCTAACAGTAAAATTTAAAAATATGTAATGGCATAGATTAATTAGATTTTAACTCATTTGATTCTAAAATATACAGCATTTCATTTATTATGTGCCATATACACAGTGGAAATTTCTCAATAATTAGCATAAAGCTAGATGTTCTGAAAACAAATAGGAAGATTCCCATGTTGATAATGTTAGAATTATTGGCTGTAAAAATATTGAGAAAATTGAATAACAAATGCAGCAGTGTGAGAGAGAGAGATTCCATTTTAAAATGGCCTCACTCAAGTTCAAATTACAGGCCATGGATAGAAAACAAGAAGGATTCTGTAGGATCAAAGCACAAGAGAATTTGCTGGCTTTGGTCTGCTAGAAATGCACAAACACAGTAGAGAATAAGAAAATTGGCTGTGCAACCATTAAGCTATAATATGTAGCAAGAACAAATATTTTTATGGGTTGGCATCTGTTCCAAAGATGTGATATATGTTGCTGATTTTAAGGCAGACTTTGAATTTTTAAAATTTTATATATAACAGTTTCCTATATAAACAAAAATTGTTTCTAATGGGGCAGAACTCTATTCAAGACCTTATGAAGTGAAGAGTTAATCACAGAACTGAAAAAATAGATGAAACTGATTTTATCTTGATTACATTTTTATTGTGAGTTCTGCCAAGAATTCATAGTCTCAGGGGGTTGAAAAGGACAATTTCATAAAGCTGAAAGTAATATTGAGACAATCAACCGGAGAAAATGTAAACAGAAACATGAAAAAGATAATTGTCCATTGTTGAATAACATTTTACTAGATGCCCAAATTGCACATTTCAGAATGATGTTGTTGCAGTGACTTAAGGAGAGAACAGTATGGGTCAAAGTAAAATGAAAAACATCTCTAAATCATAGTGAAACATGGAAAAAAAAGCTGTAGCAATCATTGTAACAAGACTCTTGTATTTTAGGAAGTAGATTGTGAAGCCAAATGTTAAAGACAAATATCTCTGGTTAGAATGGAAAGGCAGAGAAAGGAGTTCCCAGTTGTACCGGGAGTCCCAGTAATATTATTACTCCATGATTGTATGATGATAGCAGAACTGACAAGAATCCATGAAAAGCAGAATCTCAGTCACTTGGAGTCTGCATTTGGGGAAAGCCAGATGGTAGCATCATACAACATGGTGATGCAGTCCTTTTAATTCTAACCAGTTACACAGCAGATTGTTTTAGTTAGACATTTTGAAATCTGCATGTCTAATTAACTTTCATTAGACAGATTTAAAAGAACTAGAAAAAAACCCTCCTGGGCATTTTATTTTGGTGATATCAGGGTTGAAACATGGGAATTTTCAAGTTGGGAAAAATTTAAAGCGTACCAATATTTAAAAATGATAACAGGACCAACTCGGGAGATTAAGGGCCTATGAAGATTAGATTGCTTAAACACAATTAATGTGCATCAACATTAGTTTCACAAAAATAATTTTTGTCAGACTAATTTGATCCCATCTTTTGACAAGATTACAAGTTCTTCTCAATAAGGATGGTATTGTTGATGTAATAAAGTTTTTAAAGGACATGCTCTCCCTCACACCAAAAGACATTTTGTTAAGAAAATGAAGGAATAGAAAATCAACCTAACACCTATGAATTTTATTGAAAATGTAAGTATACTAAAATATAATATATTATAAGTATAACTGCAAATAAGGAGCCATCATGGTGAGGATTTGGTCCTCATGAAGTTCATTTCCCTCACACCTTATCTTTCTTAATGAGACAAGAAAACATGACATTTTCTTCACGAAGTTTTCTTATACCACTAAAACTAGTGGAGGATTAAGTGATAAATCAGGCTGCTGAATGATAAAGCAATCTGACTTTCTTTAAAAAATGTAAAAAGTTATTTTTTTGGAAGCCTGTGCAGTGAGGAACAGTGTGAGCCACGCTTGTAGGACGGAAAAGACTCCATGCTGGGAAATAGGGACTGAAAGGGATTTGATTTTATAATGGATAATCAGATACACGTGGAGCTCCTGCGGCGCGCCACGGCCAAAGTGCTAAAATGATCATTGGACTATAATGAGGAGAATATGAATAAAAGCAGAGAGCTTGCATTATTCAGGTGAAGATTTACTGTGAGGGAAAAGGGAAAGTGCTGCACAGACTGTAGCCCCTGGGCAAGGGACTACAGGGCTTTGTGCCTCTGCTGGAGGAGGAAGGGAGGCACTGCACAGCTGCTCACAGCTGGGTCCAGCAGCCTGCCCCCGTGCTGCATCACTGCTCGTCCTGCCCTGTGGAAAAGGATTTTGGTCTCCTTTCTAATTTCTTTTTTTTTTTATCATTATTATTTATTTGGTTTTCTTTAGAAAGAAGGGTTAGATAGTAACTCTGGTCGAGCTTAAAGAACTGGAAAATATGCTGAAAATGAGGGACTACAGTTCAAAGTCTCGACTTACTAAAGAATAGAAAAATGGTACAAAGGCATCTATAATTTTTCTGGAGAAGACTAGCAAGTCCATTGCCTGGAATTAGAAAAATTTAGCCTTGAAGTAATTTACCTCAGAGAAGGGAACTGACCACTGGAAAAACTTACTGTGGCCTGCAGTGGGTTTTGTCTGAAGAGAAAATTTGAAACCACAATCAATTTCTATTCTGGCTTAGCTGCGCTATTGGTCTTGATACAGATATTTATTTAGGGGAGTCCTGTAGATGTATGATATAAGAAGTCACATTAAATAATCAACAGAACCCTCCTGATATTAATATATTTCAGTAAAATAATGAAATGATCATGTTATTCTGTTGTTATGATCTGCAGTAAGGTCTTAGTGATGTTTTTTTAAAAAATGTACTTTGCAAATAATTTATGAACTTTATAGCAGACATATATGACATCTTGAAGTTCTCCACTAAGTAATAAAGAACTAATTTTTCTGATTGGCATAAAGAACAGAAATACACCTAGATAATGAAATCTGGTCTTTTGCCTCCACATAACCATGGTCAGAGACCCCCATTTCTGTCCATGCAGGAAGAGGAAAGCACTGCAGCTCCAGAAGTTAATTCTGCAAGTCAGGAGGCTCTGTCCTGCTGTGGGACTAGAGCCCAGAGCCCCAGCCTGCCCATGGGCCACCCCTGTGCCCTTGCATGGGGTCTTGCAGGACATGTGAGCTAGGGCTGGGCTTGGGGACAAGGGGAGGAGGTGACACAGGGGCTGGAGTAAGGGCATAGGTAGAGGCTGCTGCCACTACTGTGATGTTAGAAAATCTTCTCTGTACTTTCAGATTTCTTTATTTGTATAGTTTGCAAAGTTTTGGTTATTTTATTTTTGGCCACTTCTACTTTACATATTACCTCAAGCCATTTTGTTTCTTGTTGCACCTGCTGGCACCAGTTTCACCTCATTATACCCACTGGCATAATGTCACTGGTCTTTGAGTACTGGAGCTGATTCAGCCTCTGCCACCCTGCCCTTCCTGCCTGAAGTGATTCAGAGCTTGGCCTTCACATGTGGCCTTCACTGAGAAGTTAACAAAAAAAGGAAGAAAGCCTTTTAAAACACAACAACACACCCTGCTTCTTGTATGGTCAGGCATTTGGTCTGTGTCATAGGCATGCTGTCTGCACTATCAGTGAAAGGACAAAAAACTGTGCCTTCTTGTATGTTCTTTGCTGGCAAAAAAATTCCAAGATGGTCTGTACAGTTTGTGAACAGCACCTCTGCTAAAAGAAGGAAAGGCTGAAGCGACCAGGGAACAGGATGGAGTGGATTTCAGTGGGCTGGGGTGTGGTGCCTTGTTCCTTGGGAGAAATCACTGCTTTCTAGGTTGCCCCTAGAAAGACCAACATCCCAAAACACAAAAATTCTGCTGATGTAAATGGAGAAGGGCTGGGGCAGGTCTCCTGTCTTCTTCAGTGAACTGATAGCATTCAGGGTAACCTGAACACCCAAGTCCCTTCAGAGGATCCCTCAGAAAACATATCCCAGGAGAATATGGTTTTAATTCCCAGGTTTTAATTCCCTCCCCCTACCCAGTTTTTTTTTTTTTTTTTTTTTTTTTTTTTCTTTTTTGAGGTTAGTACCCACTGGCCCTCTGAAATATCTGTACAGTCCTCCTGGGTCACCCTCTGCCTCAGACACATTTCTATAAAGGTGCAGCCTCAGCATTACTTCACTTTTACGTGTGTTTGAGTGTGTGTATGTACTATCTACATCTGGAATGAGGGGCCGTATTAAAAATAAAATAATTATAAAAATAAAGTCAAATGGCCTCACATGGAAAGCATTTGGAAAGGAAAATACCAGAGTAAAAATGGAAAAATAAGTACGTGTCAGGCCAGCTGCAGGTTAGGAGCAGCTCTCTGGGAAGCCAGTGGGATTTGCTGGTGCCCTGCATGGGAAGGCAGAGAGCAAGCAAGCTCAGCTGCCCTGCAGCACTCTGTGACCAGGACTGCAGTTATGACTGCAGGAAGACTTTAACCTTGCTGGCCTCAGGAGTATTTCTCAGAAGCTAAGGACGTCAGCTTTAGCAAGACTGTGCCCATAGATAGTAATGACCAAAAGGGAAATCCCTGGGGCAGGCTGCAGGAAGCTTTTGGAGGTAATTGTGCCAGCAGATATTTGGGGCATGGGCATAAGAAAGGGAAGTTCACCTAAGAGTCAAAATCATGTATTAAAAACCCTTCTCAATTCATTCCTTCATAGAGGATAAAGAGACTCTCTGCTGCAAACAAAGGCATCATACACGGAGTTATTTGTCAGCCTCTAAATTAAGAAAGGATTTTAATACCTTGCTTTGACAGATTTACTTAAGTGATTAAAGCTAGGCATGATTTTAGGAACCTCAGAAGATCAGCCACCTGATAAACTCCCTGCTTCAGGTTAAAATAAATTACATTTAAAAAGCATGTTTCTTGAAAAAAAAACCACAAGGAAGAGATATTATAGCAACAAAAAATTGTCTTAAAAATTATTAAATTGTTTGGTCTTTCAATAATTGAAAAGGCTTCATTACCATGCAAACAAAAACCAGGTTGGCTATTCACCTTTTGGAAGATGGCATTTGCATTGCTTTAATAGGAGAGAAGAACCTTAGGAAACTAATGAAGGAGCATAAAAATGCAAATTACTGCAGCTAATTGGCTGTGCCTTCTTACACCTTCTGAATTATTAATTTATGACCAAGTAAATCTGCCCCTTTTAAATAATATAATAAAGAACAACATTGTGTTCTATGCTGTTGAGTGGATAGTGTTTGTTCCCTTAATTTTATCGTGAGTTGCTCTTGTTTGCACTAGCAAGATGCTTGCAGTGCTCTGTATAACTCTGCAGGTCCAGCACTCTTCTCATGAAGACTGACACCATTTTATTTCCTTTTTCTAATTCCTGACTGGGAAAGAACAAGACAAAAGATGATGCCATTATTACAATAATGCTAATTACGTCTTTATTGCCATTGGCAGTGAAGTTTAATCATAAAGCAGGCTCAGAATTCTGCAGAGACCTATTTACATGCCAATATGTGAGTAATTCCATCCAGTTCAGTGTAGTAACTTAGAGATGGTTGCTGCCCAGGGGGTTGAAGAAATCAAAATAAAATATTTGATAACTGGGGTTGATATATGCACATTTTCTCCAGAATATTATTTCTTCTCCCATCAAAAATTTGGAAGACTGAGGAACTGCTTATTTTACCTGGGGTTTCCAGCCCTGTGATGCAGCCCTTTGGCATACATGAGCACAATTTTGCAAGTGCCAGATATTCTGCCTGGCAGACCTGTACATTCACAGTGTACACATATTCACAGGAAGGCCCTCACATTCCCTGTGCACACTCACTGGCACTGTGCAGTGCATGAGCAGTGTGTCCATTACTTTCTGAACTTGCCTTATATTGCTTGAATACTCCACAGTTATCTGGAAAAGCTTGGATTCATGTGTTTAAGTAATTCTAAACAAAAAGGGCTTAGAGATTAAGCTCAGTTTGTGTGATTTCCTTTTTCTCTGATGGCTTTGTGTATTTCCCTGTAGCATACTTAAATTAACAATTTTTCATTTAAAGAAGATATGCTACAGCACTGGGCACTTTCATGCAGGAGGTGCCTGCAAGACCAAGGCTGGAAGAATTTGGCCTGTGGGATGATCATTGCCTCAGAGGACACAGGCAGCCACCATATGCAGCAGGTGGGAATGCCTCTCCCTTTCTCCTGAGAGGCAGAATGGTTTTTATAACAAAAATCAGCCTGTTGACATGGAGTTTCTCATTCTCCATTTTAGTCTCCAAGTGATTTCTTCTTTAAAATGCAGCCAAAACAGGTTAAAAGTTTTGTTGCATTTGATTATATGTTTCTTAGTGTGTGCTACTCCAAACCAAAAAGAAATCCACGTTTGCTCCAGCCACTGCTGGAGGTGCCTAAACCAGCTACCACAATGAGGCAGCTCATGGAAAAAGCTTTCCCTGAGTTTAAGTGATCTGGCAAGCTCAAGGCTTCAGTTATGAAGGCAACACAAGGGAATAACAGTGAGTCCAGGGAAATTCTAGTGTTGAAGGTAGGAAAACAAAAGGCAAAGAATATTAAGTCTGATTTATTTTGTTTATCTTTTAGGACTTTTATAATTTGACTGTGCACAAGCTTTGCCTAGGTCTTCTTTTATAGCATCCAAATATCTCACTAGTATCAGTGCAATTCCCAGGTGGGAAAGGAACATTATCTTCAGTTTATAGAAGTGAAATTGAGAGATGCAGGTTGGGTAAAATAGCTCCCCAAGGCTGCCTATGAAAACTTGGGCTGGAATTTGGACTGTCATCCCAATTGCTGCAAAAACTACTGAGCCATCTTTTTTGTAGTCTGAATTTTCAGAGTATTTTCTATATAAAAGGAAAGAATACAAAACTTGCTTTAGGATGCCAAAGAGATATTGTCTTCTTAGGCAACAGAAACTTGGTGGCTATAGCATGCCAGTTTTTGTTGAGCAAATTGCCACATATCAATCACTGAGAAACTCTCTGTAGTGGGTCTGTGGAATATTGTAGTCCAGGATCAAAACCAAACCTACTGCCACTTGAAAGGGTCATATCGAGCATTAGGTTTCTATTATGTGTTACCTAAAATATTAATGAAGTATGTAATAGCTGTTAAACTAAAGCAAACAGAAGCAGTGAAGAAGGAACCTTGATATATTACCCAGAAGAGCAAGGAGGAAAACACTCCAGGGAGAAGTATTTCAGTAAAATATTATAGGTGGTAGTTAAAGGCACTTAGACACAAAATAATTTCATCCACATAGATGTATGAGGAATGTAGCATTTACCAAAAACTTGCTGATAGTGTCTCCTTCAGTCATCTCTGAACACCTGGAATCTTCTCTTTTAACTGAGAAGGAGAAGAGTAGCAGATGTTTTAATGCTTTAAGAGCTGTTGGAGAAACAAAAAGTACCTGAAAAAATTAACAAGTATCCATAGATTCACAGAGAGAATGAGCAGGCCTAGAGGGACTAGTCATTTTCATTTGTCAACAGGCCAAAAACTAAAGGGATTTGCCTGCAGCAAATTAGATTAAATATCAAGGAAAAATATGAATTAGTCATGAAGGGAATATTTAAAATTTGCATCATTGAGACTAAGGCTAAACTTCCTAAAGCACAGCTGGAGATGGTTTAAGGTCAGTTTAAGTCTCCCAGCACAAAAAGGGGAGCTTCCTAGGAACAGTGCAGCTTACTAGGAATGGGCTCTTCTCATGTTCTAGCCATGGCCTGTCTTTGGAGCCTCAGTGAGGGGTCCCTTCCTTCTGGAAAGTGACTGTCTTTTGCAGTCACTTTAGCCCATATTTACTGGGCTAAAATATGAAGGAGGAGAGAGGTCGAGTAGCCCTCTCTCCTCCTTCATATTTTAGCCCAGTAGCTGTACACTTCTTAAAGGGCTTTTTCATCAGCATCTGAGGTAAAGCAGACCTCTGGAAATGTGCTGTTCTCCCTGCCTTGCTGGGGAGGAGGTGCGGATGTTCATTCACACAGGTGTGGCTTTTCCTGCAAGACATGTGAGTAGTCACAACCTGAGCTTCTTTAAGACCAGAGTTTTGAAGACAAAGCCAAAGAAATACTTACTACCCCACGAGGAGAGAAACCCAGCACAGTGACAGAGAAGTGCTACACTGGCCATTCCTTTGGGAAGAGCCATACTGCTTCTTCCCAAGCTCTGTGCTTCATCCCTGGGGTGACTATTGTTTGTCTCTGCAGCGTCACCTGCTCAGCTCCTCACTGGCAGCAGAACACCCCCCGTTCCCTTTATTCTGAGCAGAGGGAGGCTGCCTTCGCCCCCGGCGGGCGGCAGCGATGGGCGCCCAGCCCGTCCGTGCCCGCGGGCATTGCGGAGCGCCGCGCTCCCTGATCCCGGAGTGCCCTCTAGCGCCCACTGCCCGCAGCGGCTCCCGCCCGCCGGGAACGGCGCCCCAACATGGCACCCACCCTTGGCATGGCCCAGCCCGCTGGAGCGGCCACGGCAGTGGGACAGCTCCTGCGGCTTCTCTCTGCCTTGCAAACTGCTTCATCCGGTACCCACCCCTGTACCGGAGGAGCCTGGACTGGCCACAAGTACCCCTACTTTTGCCACAGGAAATTCCTATTTTACCTTAATTTTCCATAAAGCAGTTCAATATGGAAGACACGAAGTGATGGGCAAGCTGCATTTGCAATAATTCGTGATGAATAAACCCAAACCATTTGGATGTATGGATACAGTTTTATTTAAACTCACTAGACTCTGAAGAGCATATTCACTAAATGTGAACAGGGAAGCTTACTCTTTGCAAGGGTGACGCTGTGCTGCTCAGCAATTTGTGTACCTGGGATGTTTGACCCAAGAGAAAAAGATGTAGGTACATGTACCTACATGATGTACATGTGATGCAAACAGATCAAAAATGAAGAAGGAAAATATTTTTAGTTCTTGTCTACCCTCACCTCTTTTGTCTTGTATATTAATGTCCCAGCTGGTGGGAATTTTATTTTTGAAATTACAAATGTGAGGCAGCTTTACAATACTATTAATTTCCAGGTGACTTTTGATGCCAAATCTCACATTTTCAATATCTAGGTCTCCTAATTCTTATTAGAGTTAAGATGAAATGATCTACTTTGCATTAAGTCTGCTGCTGGAAAAGTATTGACAAACCAGCAAGTTCCATTAGGGACGGCAAGGCAAAAACCCTATGTGACATGCCACCTGTGAAACATGCCCTATCTACTCTTATCAAGTCACTCACTGTGGGTTTGGGTTTTCTTTTTGAAGGAGATTCTACTTCCTGTTCAGACTATTGTGGAGATGGACTTGGGCTGTAGGTGAAGATCCTGTTGTGGTTTGATACACAGGAAGATGGGGTTATAAATAGGCTCAAGAAGCTCAAGAAAGTAAGTGACATGCCTGTCAAACCCAGATGGGATCTTCAGAGAAGAGCCTGGGTGACATCTTTTGAGAAGAGATTTATATCTCTTCTCAAAAGTTTTGTCAGCAATGAAGGCACTCCTCTTTTAATGACTGAGGAAATTATTGACAACATGTCTTCAAGCACTTCTCTGGTAGAATTTCCATTTTGACTTATCTCCAGAGTTAGTCAATCCATGTAATTCCACTTGTCACATTACTCAGTGTTTTGAGGGAGGTCTGCTTCTGCAGTAGCCATCATTTGCTACTTCAGGTAGTAACTGAGGAACCAAGAAATGTTTATTTAGCAGGGCTACATCAGAGGGAATAAATCACTTATGATTTGGTGAGGACATAATATTTACCCACCCTGAGAACTTGCTCCCATCTGTGTATTCAGTACCAAAGTCTACCTGAAACATTTTTATGGTTTTGTAAGGAAACACTTTCTGGCATTTGAACAACTATTAAAAAACCAAATAAACTGCTTTTGCTATAGTTTTCAAACGTGACATCTCACCACATATTTAATCTCTTTAGCAGCAGAAGATAATAGTCTCAAGAAGATAAGAGCCTCTTGGGGAAGAAGGCCATCAAACTGGTAATAATAATGATGAACATGAACGTGCTATTGCTGAATTAAAATGAATACTCTTTTTCCTATGTTTGAAATAGCTCACATTAGATTGCTATCTAATCTGTTACTTGGAATAACAGAGGGAAACTACAGCTTTAGTACCTATGCATGACAGCACTTATCTTTGATGGCGGAGCTGTAATTAACCAAGTGATTTATTAAGGGAGGGGACTTCAGAAGAATGACTTGGATTAAGTCATGTGAAATAGTGAAGCAGCTTCTTAAGGTATTTTTCTTTGTCTTGCTCTGGAATTTCTTAAACAACTAAAAGTTTTTTTAAGTGTCAAGAAGTCTAGTGGCTTGTGAAACTTGTAGAAAAACGGCAGCTAGGTTGAAGTGACTCAGAAATCAGTTCAGAGATTCCTATTGAACTGAATATTTAATCTACTTAAAAAATTTTATTTGACATTGGTTATTTTAAAAACAAATCCCAAAACAGTGCTCCACTTTGACCTTTTATTTTCATATGCCTTATGATTTTTTGGCATAGCTACTGACAATAAAGCTGAAGAAGAAAGCCAGGGAGGGCTCCAGACTAACTTGGTGTGGAAGAAGGATGCCTTTTACAATTGCTTCGCAAATGCTTCTCTTGCAACAGTCTTGTGTATGGGAGATTCTGGAAAAATAGCAAAATGACAAAACCAGAATCTTTTCAAGTATTTCCCTTTATTGAATGATATCTTCATTAACTGAAGTCAAGTGCTTCTGTGGAAAATATGTCAATCTGTACAGGCATGTAGGAAAGAAAGGCTGAGGTCACTAAATCATTTCTGTGGGCTTTGGGTATGTTCTGTTGATGGCAGTGCTGCAAAAATGTTGATAATTTATAATATTTCCAGAGGAAGAGATTTAAATTGCTCTGTTATCTTTAGCACACAGTGTCCCCAGATTTCTGCTCATAAAGTTTTGCTTATGAGCTGGCCCTAAAGCATGTACAGACCAGGCAAGCTTTCTCTAAAATTTCTAAAATGCTGCTGCAGAACTAGTTTTGTGGATGTTATTTGCTTGTTTTGGACATCTGGAGTGCCATGTAAAGTTTGTTTTCTTTCTCCAAAATGATGTGGTTCAGAACTTTAAAAATAAGTGGTATGTAAAGTTTTACTTCCAAATATAACGATTTAAAAATGCTGAGCAGTTTCATTCAGTTTCAGAGAGCTCAGTACTTTGGAAAAATCAAATTATTTTCAACCTAAATTTAGACACTTGCATTAAAAAGCTCTGATGAGTGTTCCAAATAAATAAGTTAATAGAAATTAATTATCACACTAACATTTAGCTTTAAAGAAAAGTATTTTGAGTAATAAGAAATCTGGTAAAAAAACTCCTACAAATAAAGGTACTTTAAAATATGAAAATTATTAGAAACCAATGTGAAGACTACCTGGCATCATTTCTTGACAGAAATAAGTACAACAAAAAGCAAGATAGTAAGAGTGAACCCTAGAGGCAGTGGCAAGGCTCAAGTGGTTTTTCCTAAGCAATCTGGAGTTCTTAAAAAATTATAGACACAATGAAATAGAGGATGAAAAGATGAGAATTCAGAAATGTGGAAACCTAGGAAACACAAATAACCAGAGATAAAGAAGACCAAATAAAGCTTAAGTCTTCAATAAAGTGAAATCAGAAAACCTGCATAAAAACCTGTAAGTCTGCTGAGCTGTAGCTGAGGAGAATGAGTACTGCAGTATGGTGAAAGATTTGTCTCAATCTTCACCATGTGAGTTAATAGCAGATATATTTTTCTGTAACCTATTCTTTATATGGAACAAAAGCAAAGGATGTTATAAGATCAGGGTGCTGACGCATAGAGATACTGAAATAAATAATATTCAGATATTTTTAATCCATATTGTGTTTCATATGATAAATCATAACTTCTGTATTAAAAAAATAACACCTTGAATAAGTTAGCAGAAATCTAGAAAAGAACAGGATGGCATTTAAGTTGGATTTTCCTTTCAGAAAATTCTTCATCTCTCATTAGAGATATGACAGTATAATAGGTTTTCATGGAAGAAGAGCTGAAGTGCTGCACCATCCTGACTGAAAAACAAGAAAACCTCACTAAAGTGGGATTAAATGGTTAAATCTTAGTAAGGGCAAAGGTTAATACTAAAGTGCCTCTGGCTCCCTCTCTGCATACATGTGTTTACATGTATATTTTTCTTGAAAAGTAGGTGAACACTGAGATGAAAAACATGCAGTAGGAAAAATGATCAAGGTTAGCTTGGATGAGAGGTGTCTGAGGGACTTGGAGGAACAAAAGCAAGCTAAAGCACGGTAGAGTGAGAGCTGAAAAATATCCCTGAGTAATGCAAGGTAAAGAACATGGAAAGAATAATTGGAAAAAAATTAGCTTCAGCTACTCTGGAGAAAGGAAGAACAAAGTGTTATTGCTATTTTAAGTGGAGGTCAAAGTAAAAACAAATATGTTAGAAATCTTAAAAGAAAAAAAAAACGTAAACAAAACCAAACCCCAAACTCTAGGATAAACCAATTCAACAAATTAAAACCAACTCCCAGTCACAATTATGAGTGATATTTTACTTCTAGAGAAGTAAGTGGAAGAAAATATCCTGCTGACAATGTTAGTTTTATGAATACACTTGTTTTAATTTGTAGTTATCCTTTAATCACAAGGATATTAAAGTTGAAGACCAAGTTCATCATACACCTGCATGAGAACTGTGGTTATGAATTTCACCCAGTGGACCACTGGTCTGGTCCAGCATTATTATTCTTCTGGGAAAGCAAGCACTTGCTAAAGCTCAATAGAAAAACAGAAAGGGATCCTATCCAAACATGTCATGATTAGAAATGCGTAGGGAAGGTTTATGATAAATATATTGAAATGAGTGGAAAAATGTATTAATCTGTCAGTTATTTTTCATTATGGGATGACATCTTCATTCACTATTTATCTATTTTTGGACTTAAGTGCATTGGTTTAATTGCATTTACCATATCTCTATTGTTTTATAAAACTGCTGTGTTTATAAATAATTGTGTAATTTAATATTTGTAAAGTGTGAGTTTTACAGAAGCACAGTGCCCTGGTAGCTGTCACTAATATTACCTTATAAAGCAGATAATACAAAGTGCTTTAATTTATTTTTAATGTAATACCCACAAAGCTGTAGGTGTGGAGCTGAGTGCAGAGTCAGTGAGTCATTTCAGTTCCCCAGTGATTTTTATCATCTCTCTGTTCAATACTGATCCCTTGCCAGGCTGTTGGCTTTACTTCATGATATGTGGCACAGCAGAGAGCACATAACAGAGCTCTCAGTGAATCAGCTTCTACCAGGGGAAAATGTGGGCACAATTTTGGCCTTGATCTAGCCAATATCACAGCCTTGGCAAGTAAATGTAGGCACTACCTGGCTTTCCTCTAAGGCAGCCTTCTGAACAAAAAAAAAAGGAGCATAGCTACCAGGGAGTTTGAGAGAGCAAAAATGTCTATTGCATTTCAGATTAAGCAAGAGAGAGCTCACATCTTCCTCTCTGTCTTGGCATTGCAAGAATAAGAGTTGCAAGTTAAAAAAGAGAAAATGTAAGCATATGTTGCCACTCTCAGACTTTGGGAAAGCTGGCAGTGCCCTCTAGAGAACCATTTCCCTTTGGTCCCTTGCATCCCTGTAGGACAGCAGCGTTGGGTGCCAGTCAGCAGGAAAATGATGCTGCTGTGCTTCTTCACCAGGTGAGAGCGCTGCTCTGGGGCAGGGGGTGAAGATCAGCAGAAGAGGAACTTGTTTATCTTAACATGCACTTCAGGCTGCAAGTTCACCAGCATAGTGGCATCTGCTGGTTTACATTCCTCTGAAGTTTGTAAGAACTCCCAGTGTGCATTTTTTGGACTGATTTCAATTAGTTGGAAGCTCACTCTGTGGGAAACCCAACTTCTCATGAAGTTGAACAACGCCACTTGCAGAAGTCATGTTTTGCAATAGGTGTTTTGCTTCTAAAATTTTCAGTTTCTGCTTAATATAATATCTAGCACAGTACAAAGGATTTTTTATTCTTTTTAGGGCTTAGAGGATAGTCTGTGGGGTATAATGTACTCTTACCTACCAAAACAAACCACCTCACTGGTTCTGAGGAGAAGCTTGTAATAGCACCATTTGTTCAAATACTGAAATAAAAGCAAAGCAGTTAATCCAAGAAGTTCTGACATACAAAAAGCAGTAGCAATAAAAGCTAATTGTCTGTTAGCTCCAGGTATATTTTTATTGAGTGTCTCAATCCTAGCCTAGAAGCATATATTAAGAAAAGGCTCTGCAATTTTCACAGATCAAGCAGCAACCGGAGCAGGCTGCAGTCTCATTTCTCTCTTTACTTTCCTTCCCAGCCCATCCCTCCCTCAGCTGTCTGCTTCCATTTCAAGGAGCTTTTAATGCCTTCATGTAGTGACTTCTAAAGCCTTTCTCAGCGGCTGACAACCCACAGTAAAAAGGTGATTTCCTGATATCCCCACTTATATCTGGTGAAGGACAGAGTTAAGGAGGAGGTCACTGTAGCTCATATGAAGAAGGAAGGGACAGCTAATTTTCACCAGGGTTTGTTTCTTTTCAGTGACAGAAAGCATATTTTTCTCAAGGTCAGTAGCATAATCAATGCTTTCATTAATTACTTAATGTGCTTTGTGTGTGGCACACTTTAGACATTTCCTTGGTAGGGAGAGGACCTGCAAATTTTCTGATATGCTTTTGTGTCTGATTTTGTTCAACACAGCCTTTCTGTCTGAGCATCAAGAAATTAGATTTTTTTAAGACAAGATGCCCCAAATCATCTTCTATCTTCTGTGACTCCATCCAGTCTGGGTTTTTGTCAATGGAGCCTCCTCGGGTGTTCCAGTAATTTGTTTATTCACCCAACAACAACAAAAGCCACAGACTTCAGTGACTTTAAGCTCCAATCCCTATCTTGAAATAACGGGGATTTGGTTTTTCAAGTATATTTATACTAATAATTTATAATAAATCAGTTATTTACTATTGCCCTCCAGAAGTGGATCATGACCAGTAAGACTGCTCACAAATGAAAAAAAAAAATTATTTTCCTTTTTCAGCCAACCTGTAGTAGACCAAAGATGGGAAATGAGTTTTCCCTTTAAAAGACTCTTTGTCATAACCCACATTGATCAGCACTGTTGTGAACATACTGTATTTAGTTATTTTTATCTAGCACGTGGCAGCAACTTGTGCATCACTACTGAAACCATCAACTGAGCTATTAAGAAGGAAGACACACTTAGTAATCCCTGCAGTTCTCATTGCAGCAGTCTAACAGTGACGTTGGTGGCAGCGGCACTGAATTTCACTGCTTTTTATTACATTGGCCTTGTTTCATTAAAATTCAGCATTCTTCAGGCTTCTTACAAATTGTATACTTTGTACTTTGCAAATTCTGTTGGCTGTTGTGGGTGGACTGGTGTGGCCAGAAGACGAGTGACAGTGGTCACAGAACAGAGGGAAAAATCAATTTAACTTTAAAATGTAAGCACTTACTGAGGCTAGAGATTAAATAAGGGAGGCAGGCTCTTCTGCCTAGCATGACAGGGGGATCTGAAAGCAGAATAAGATACAGAGGAAAAACAGAGTAAGCAGCTGCAGTGAAATGCCATGTTTGTTAGGCAGGAAATCAATAATCTTTGATGGGCAATTCTTATAGAAACCTTTATTCTGGGGCTGCTATGTTTGGAAATTGCAACAAAAGAAACAAAAGCTTATTACTTGGAAAAATACAACCTCTGGTTATGCATGTTTACCAAGCTGAACGAGTGCCTGGAATCATTCTTTTGCAGAAGAAAAGCAAGGGAGGAGGATTTTGCTGGTGAAGGCTGAATATATACTCCTCTGGGAACAGAAAACACATGGATTTGATCACACCTCTTTTCCCTTCTTCCAGATATCTGTGCTTGCCTGAAGAACGCTACTCTCCCTGGGTAGTTCAAAAAACCAACTTGGTCATTAACTTTTCCAAAGATAGCAATAGGGAAGCAGAAGCTCAGGCAATGCAGTGGTTCCTTATGTGGCCCTGGGGAGTCCCTGGTGCATCTCAGAGGAAGGTCATTCCAGGAGATGCAGCCTGGTGGGACCAGTGGGAAGTGGACCCTAGGGAGCAGCTGGATTGTAGGAATAAGTTTTCCAACCTGTTTGCTCAGATTATAGCATTGCCAATCCCAGATGTTCACAAATCACAAGAAAAGCCTGAGAAAGGCTTGAGATTGGTTAAAAACTTAAAACGGAGATTTTAAAAATAAAATAAGTTAAGGGTGTGGTTTATTACCTTCAGGTTTCTTAGCCTTTAGGGTGCACTTGAGTCATGTTTTTAAGTTTCTCTTTGCTACTATGAGGTCTAGGAAACTTACTTAAAACCATAAGCCAAGATTCTCACCTAATCATTTGGCTGTGGAAGCTGAAAAATACAAACTTATGAGAGGTGCAGCACTGACTGATGGGGCCATGCATACGGCAAATACTTGGGAAAGAGTATTCTCTTGGAGAGGGAGGGGAGGCATCCTGGGAAGGGAGTGCACAAAAAGGCCTGGGAATTCAGTGGGGATAAATGTTGAGAGAAAGGCAGGGGGACATGGGGTTGTGAGGAAAGTGAAGCTGAACATACCAAATTCAAATTTGCAAAGTAGATAGGAAAGTGTTTCCTACAATGAACCCCATCAGTTAACCCCCGTGATTTCTGTTTACCAGGTGAATTTGCTTTCCCACAGAGACTATTTGGTTGATTTATAGGGACAATATGCCAGCATAAGAATGTCATCAAGGGTGGTGATCCTGCCCCTCTGCCAGCCCTGGTGAGGCACATCTGCAGTGCTGAGTCCAGTCCTGGCTCCTCAGGACAGGAGAGACATGGAGCCCCTGGAGTGGCTCCAGTGAGGGTAACAAAGATGATTGAGGCTCTGGAGCATCTCTCTAATGAGGAAAGGCTGAGGGAGCTGGGCCTGTTCAGCCTGGAGAAGAGGCCCTGAGAGGGGACCTCATCAATGTCTGTGAGCATCTGAAGGGAGGTGCCAGCAGGATGGAGCCAGGCTCTGCTCCGTGGTGCCAAGCAATAGCACAGGAGGCAATGGGCAGGAACTGATGCACAGGAAGCTCCACCTGAACATGAGGACATCTTTAATGTGCAGGCGACAGGGGAAGACTACCCAGAGAAGTTGTGGAATCTCCCACACTGGAGATATTCAAGAACCATCTGGACACAATCCCATTCCACACGCTCTAGGATGACCCTGCTTGAGGAACGAGGTTAGTCCAGACGACCCACTATGGTTCCTTCCATCCTTGCCCATTCCAAGGTTCTGTAACTGTTACTCAGAGAAGTGCATGCTTGGTCTGAGTTGAGGATGATGAGTGACAAGTCCAGATTAAAACTAAGTGATAAGAAGGGGACCTGTGGCAGCCCTAACTTGGCTTTTCAGCATAATAATACAGTAAAAACCTATCTCTTTAGGGCCTGAAGAAAGACAAACAGCAACTGGACTGAAAAGATGATACACTTTTAAGGTCATGAACGTTTACATTTCTCAGTCTTTTAAAATACCAAGTCAAGACAGGAGTGCATGGGGGTGTTGAGAGGGTGTGAATTAAGCCTTAGCTGTGGGGTGCTTGCAAATGCAGTGCAGAAGTGTAGACAAGGCTGCCTCGCAGTTCAAGCACAAGGTAAAGATTTCGGGAATTGCAGTCCTGCTGTCAACTCAGTCACCACCAGCACGGTGAGGATACTCTGTGTGACCAGTGCCCTGGACTGTGGAGCAAAGAAATGGCACAAAACATTCCATGAGGGGTTTTCCTTACAATTCAGCCATCCCTGCCTCCCACCAGAAACCCCTCGGCTCAACACAGAAATTGCAGTTGCATTTCTGCATGCTTTGTGGGTTGTTTGCTCTACACAGTGTTAGGCATATAACTTAGCAGACTGGTCTATGACAGGTGGAAGAAATAGGTTCTTGCAAGTGGTGAATGCGAGTGCAGCCTTCAGTCTGCTCCTGCAGTGTGGTGGCACATGGGCTCTAGCTGGACACTTCAGACAGCCACGTCTGGGTGTGCCAACACCCTTTTTATCTGTCCAGAAGCATCCTCGGGTGGCTCATGGCATACAAGCATGAATGTTCTGTTCTGTCTTGCACATTGTTGAAAAAGATTACTCTTAAAAAAAAAAAAAAGAAAAAAAAAATCAAAAGGAAACAGAGCTTTTCCCCTCACCCCCCAATACCTACTGCATTAGATGATGTTTTTGAAATGCTTACAGCTGTACTGAGTAAACTTGCTGCACTGAGAGCTAGTTGGTACTTTGGGATGGCTAGCTCATACTTTCCCGTGTCTTCAAAGACTCTGCAGTGGTGCTGCATACTGAAAAAATTGTGCAGATTAGGCACTTTTGAAAATCCCATTTGAAGGATCAGTTCAATATATTTTGTTAAAAAACTTGAAGTAAAATAGAACCATGAAATCAAAGCCAATCTGGCATTAATATTCCACGAAAGTAAAAGTGGAGCATTACAGACATCAAATCAAAATCAAGTCAACAAATTGACTGTGGCACCGGATCAGAATGAAACCAAATTGCCAACTTGATGAAAACGCACAATGTTTATGAACTCCGACGATCTATGAAAGCAGAGTCTCTTTAGCCAGGAATTTCAAAAAGCACATTTTCCCAGAGCCAGACAGAAATGTAGCACTGAGCTGGGTTATTTTATGGTGAAACCACCATTTCAGAGCCAATTATCTAGCTTCCTTCTTCATATCCTGGTCCTCAGTAATGAGTAAATCCTACCCCCACCTCCCAAGTGCCATTATATGTAGCACAGTCTCAGAAAAGGACACTCATGTCAAGCAGAAGTTTGTCAAAAGTTATTTACCAGAAATTGCAGATGACAATTTCAGGTCTTTCAGGATCAAACAGAAGCCCCAGAAAATACATTAAAGAGCAATTTTATGCAGTGTTATATATAACTTTTAAGCTTCAGGAACTTTCCTTCCCACCTCTTCTCTTTTTCAGAGAAATTTGTGCACATCTGGAAATAAAGCTACATTTTAGCACTAGGAAACGGAAGAATATTAAAAACTCTGGATGTCTTCTACTTAACAAAATAAAGAAAAACTAGATGACTAAGACAAAGGAGTGTAACTGCACCTTGAGCTCTCTTACTCCTTCACACTTGTAGAACAGTGGTGAGAACTACAGTTGAAGAGGGAAATGGAAGAAGTCACAACCCTATTTGAAATCAGGGAAAAGACTTTTGCTTTAGGAAAAGACTTGTGAAATGCAGATGCTGCTGGTTGGTGCCATAATTCCAAATAGCCAGAGTTTTTAGAAGACCCTAAATTTCAGTCATTTTCCAGCAATACAACTTTCTCTCCTGAAGTCAAAGCATGTTTGAATTTTCAGATAGCGTTTTCCATCAATCACATTTGTAATACTTTCTTCCAAGGATGAGCTTTGCAATTTGGTGTAACAGGGCTCAAATGCACTCTTACACATCAAGTATCATTTGAAAGAAACCTTTTTAAATCATAAGAATTTTGTGCTTTGAAAGCCGCAGAAATGGATACCTTAATAGACTCAAATGCATCATATGGATACATATCACTAAATAGCAGGAGCACAGCTGACTGCTTTTGAGGGAACTGCCGTTATCTTTGGTGAGGCAGAGGTTTCAAGATTGCATCATGTCATTATTCTATGGAGTGCTCTCAACATTCAAAAGAGGTTTTTAAAAGGAGCTGTTTGGGATAAATAAACTCCAAAACAACTTGGCAATAAGTGGTGCCAATACTGCTTGTCAGCAAAATTAAGAAATGAAAATGTAATGGGTGTCTCATCACCGCAGCTATATTTTAGAAGTTCTTGCTTTATGTCTTAGCCAGACAGCTTCTCAGCAAGAATCTTTGTCTTCATATGCTTTATACAACAATATTTGTCAATATGAAATTTACCATAAAATCTTACATTTTATATGCAATCTGCATATAAACTATTTTTTTAAAACTGTATTTTAATCTCATATTTTTACAGTACCATTTCTGAATTCTTATCATTCTTGATCCTCTTGATTTTTATTGCCAGAGTCACTGCTAGATGTTAAAATGCCAAAGGACCAACACATGACCAAAAGGGCAGTTTCAGGTTCCTCCCAAAACCTCCTGATTTGACATCATGTGTGCCCAATTTTTAAATATAAAGTTATGATTTTTTTGCCCATTTCTATTTGGTATGGTAGACAACAGTCTGTCAGCACTGTGGAAGAAATTGTGCAGCTCAAATTCTCCCCCTTCTAGCCAGCGTGAGTGCACACACACTTGCTTCTCCCTTTGAACAAATTGTTACACCATTGAACCATGGCTCTTGTCTGTGCAGCTGGGGTGACAATAACAATTTATCTCATAAGAACAACTGATTTAATATTTGAGATTTAAGACATTGTGTATTTCCCATTTTATTAATAGTAAAATTAATGTTTAGGTTTTAACTTCATTTTTTTTCTCCCAGTGGATATATATATGTGTATTTTTTTTCAAAACTGTGCAGAACATGAGAGAGGAGGGTGACTGAAGGAGTGTAAAGAGAATTTATGCCCAAGCAAGAGTAGCTGAAGGAGAATAAACTTTGGGTCAGTTCATTTTAATAAAGTTAATTCAGAGTTAGGAAAGTGTGAGGTTTTCTTCATTTCTTTAAGTGAAAACTCAAGATTAAAGTGAGCCAGGAAAAGAGAAGCCCGCCTTGACAGATCTTTTGATTATGATAAGTTTTATCAAAATTTAACTTCCACACTGAAGCTCTTAAGCTGAGTTTACTATTGAATTAAAGTTAGAATGCACTGGAATGTTACAAAATTTTAAATATAAAACCATCTCCAACTTAGGGATCCCACAATCTGGAATTATTTTGAGGGAAAAAGGACAAGATTCTGAGACAACATCTGAGATAATTGGAAGTTAGGATTGCCTCCAACTCCAGAACACCATTTTTATATTTTAATAAAACTTGAGTTAGTCTCTTGCTTTGTAGAGCTTAGCTGAAAAAAAAACCCCAAAACAAAACACAAAATAGTGCCCATATTGAGTCTTAAGGTTACAAACATGATGCTGTCATTTCTCCTGCATAATATTTTGCAAAGGAAATTGCATAAAATTCTGTGTTTAAAGTGTGTAAAATGCTTGTTCAAAACCAGTTTTCTATAAGGGAACATATTAAGCATAAATACAGAGCAGCAAGTTAAATTGGAGCTTTCAGGTTAGTTTTTTTGGAATGAATTTCCACTATGGCAGAGGCAGCTGAGATGGATGTTAAAGTGACTGGGTGAAAGCTCTCTTCCCAGTTTGTGATCGCAGAGATCACAAACTAAAAAAATGGAATCACATTGCAAGCCCTCAGAGCCTTTTCCTAAATCTGCAATTATGTTCCATATTTTAATAAATGCAGAATCCCTGTAATATGTACCTCTAATGAATGCAAAGGCTAATTCCAGTGCTTTCTTCCTAACAGAAAATATTTCCTGTCTTTTTAATAGCAGGATTTCAGCAGGTATTTACATCAGTTAATGCTGGTGGCTTGTTCCACACTGGCTGCAATGAGGTCTGGGACTGATTTTTGTTGCTTTCAATACTTGTATTTTTATTCAGCAGAAGGCATAGAGATGAGCTTTCTTTTTGATGAGAGAGCTGGGAGTTTCTCTCAGAATTAAACCTCAGGTCTGGTTGTCTCCTGCCTCCTTGTACCTCTATTTGTGTATTTGTGTAGGTGTTGCTCACCTCATCCTTCTGATCAGAGAAACAACACTTGCAGGAGTTATTGAGGTTTTAAAATATTTTCTTAAGAGAGTTCTATACTGCAGATTCACAAGCATTTTTTAGTTTGGAAGAGGGATGTCAATCAGCAGCATTGCCACTTTATCAACTGCTCCTACCAAAATCACTTCTATTGTTACAGTCTGACAAATTACCCAAAGAGTTCGAAAAATTGCTGGCTGCAGGGGCTAATTCAGCTCCTTTTTGTGGTGTTTCATGCTTTTGCCCTGCCATGATTACTGTCCTATTTTTTTTCCACCGTTGCTAAATCACCAGCTAATTACGTTTTATCGAAGCTGCACATAACAGTGGAGTTTGTCCTGTGGCTGATGTACATAAAAACAAGCCGGGTGAGTGAGTGACTCAGTCCGGGTACGGACGTGCCGCTCCACCTGGTGCCTGTGTTAGCACTTATTCACACCTTCCCTTTGTTCCTCCGGGCTCCTTTTGCTTTTTACTGCACAGCTAGAATAGGTACTGACTGCTGCATTATGTGTGCTTTAATGGTTTTTTCTTATTACTGTGGGAGAACAAAAACACTCATAAAGGTGTATTTTATTTCTGGCAAAATTTCTCAGTAATGCAGTAGCTTCTTTGTTGGGGAGCTTGAACCTTGGAGAATGTGACAAAGATTACTAGATGCCCACTTAGTTTCCTAGCTGCTCAGGCAGTTATTTGGAAGAAATGAAAAATCCCTAAGCCTCCTTCCATGCTGGTATGTGCTCAACAGTCTGCAAATATCAACGTAGAAATTTACATGCTTATCCCTTGAGAAGTCTGTGCACATATGGTATTCTTTTTCAAATTATTTAATTAAAGCTCAAAAAGTACATGAAATCTGGAATGCTCACTTCCAAGAACACCTACCACATTAAATCAAACTCCCCAGGTTGAAATATGGAGGGATTTAAAAAAACATAATTTACTTTTCCTTTTTGTATTCTTCCCCCCTCTCCCCCAATTCCCTTGCTTCTAGTTACAGTGAGAGACCTAAATTCTCTTTGGCAATTTATTCAATTGCACAAGTGAACCTGTGCAGAGATGAACCTCTGCAATACTGAAATATGGAGGTTTCAACCTTACATGTTAACTAAATTTTTTTTTTTTTAAATACAGAGGTAAAAGTGAAGGCTTTGGTGTCTGCAGTCTTGTTCATGCTGGTAGGCAGAAATTCTAAGTTTTCAGGTCTCAATGTGACCTGACAGCATTCCTTCTATGTTTGTTTAGTACTTGGCAGCTGAGGAAATACACAGCAAAGGAAGACAGAGATTACCCACTCTGGGGCAGGAGGTTGGGAATTGCCTACTATATTCAGCTGCCACTACTTGAAAAGAGATAGTGAGCTTGCCAGAGCACACTGCCTATAATTATTAAACCTGTCCATTTGATTTCTGCTTTGAACAAATGAGGAAAAAAAGAAGACAAAATCAAAGAAAAACTCCAACTCTTGGCAATGAGATCATAACTATTTTTCAGAAAAATGTGATTTCCCTTGCCAAGATGCTTACCTTGTTACCTGAGTGCATGGGGAAAAAATCCTGGATTTTCACTGGGCTGTTCTCAAAGGAGATGTCAGCTATTGCTGGCTTTCTAATGACCACCCCCAGCCTTCTGTGGGAAGGTTGTTCTACCTGAGCCCCTCTCTCTGCATCATGGACATGGGCTGGCAGGTTACTATACTGTCTCCAGCCATGTCTGTTGTGTGCTCTGCCTGGTGGACTACTTCTGTAATAACCAAGCCAGCTCACAAAGAAATGGGCTCAATTTCTTCCATTTCACATGTGGATTCAATAACTTCTGCCGTGTGCTGTCTTTCATGCATGGTCAGAAAGGATCAATGTTTTTCAGCTTCAGCCTTTATAACTCAAGTGTGTTTTTAAAGAGAAAATATGGAGCCGTGTAGCCACGTGTGCTCTCTTGCCAAAACTGCTCCTGATGTTCATGTGGACACTCCCAACCTGGCTTGAAACAGATGATAATGTAGCTGTGGTAGCCCACAGCCAAGGTCTTGGCAAGCCTTTGGCTCCCTGGGCAGCTGCAGAGCTCGGGTAGCTTGCTGCCGTGGCTGCCTGCCCAGCAGTGCTTCAAACAGGGATCTAAAGACATCCTCCATTATGGGACACACAGGCTTTTGTCACAAGCAAGTAACAAAATCTCAAACTACATTTGTAGGGTTATATCCATAAATCCAAGAAAATGCAAGTCATCGCAATCTTGCATTTCCGCAGGATACCTCATTCGCCGTGCCTTGTTTTCCCTCTCCAAGTGTCCCTCTGGAAAATATGCAGCTAATTGCTTATTGTCAAATTACTGGGGAACTTTGGATGGCTTCAGCAATTAACAGAAGTTTCATTTTGATTACTTTGTGCAAGTTTTGTACAGAAACGACGCTCTGAAGACTCGTTTTAGGGAGAACACTATTATATCAATGTAGGTGGCAATTTCTGTCTGATACAGTAACTTTTGGTTTCAGCAAGGAAAACTCCAGGACTGCCTCTTCTAGCAGTGAGATCTGATGATTCCTAAAATGGAGGACCCTTAAAACTGGGATGTGAGAGGTAAATAATTACCTTCATTTATAAACAGTGCTAATTATAGAAGTAAAGGAGCCATTAAAAGCTGTAACAGAGGGTTCTACCATTTCTGATTCTGCGCTCTGTAGCTGCAGACCCATATGGTTGAGGGAACCTGGCAGTGAAAAACGCTGTTCTACAACATTCACCTGAAAGTGACAGCCCATAGAAAAAATAGGTTTGAACTTGCATCAGCAGTCCTTGGATTATTTTCATGTTAATGGCAGAGTGAAATAATTTGTGATTGCAGATAATGCATTAAGCAATTACCAGAAATATGGTATTTTGGCCCAAGGAAATTCGTGTTCAGGCAATAATTTCAAATGTTTTAAATTCTACGCTTCTGTAGTAGGTGACACAAAATCCTTTTTTGGTAATGATTATATCACTAAGTCTGTCCTTGCATGCCCTTCCTTGTTAGCTATTCAAGCATTAAAAAGATTTATTAACCTTGTCTTAGTTTCAGTAGCCTCTTTTTTTACTACTTTTTTAGTTTGCAGTATTTGACATGCAAAATGTTATAGTTTTTTAAACCAAGTACTCCAAGTAATGAACTACTGCATTTAAGAATAAATAGGTGGTTTTACTCTTCTCACTTGGACCTGGAGAAGTGTGCACAATTACAGAAACCCCAATATTTCCATTCTTGGTCAGCCTAGTCCAGCTACTAACAATGAAGCTGATAATATCAGATGTTCCAGAGGTATGAGCAAGATATTTCAAGGTGAACAGTATAAAGCAATCAATTCTTTAACAATTCACTAAGAATAATGTATGGATATTTATTCTGAATTCCTTTTAGACCTATCCAATGACTTAGTGAAAATTTGACAATTTAAATTAATAAATAGACTTTCACCAAGCCTTGAAAGAAATTCTAGTCCAAAGGGGTAGCATCTTTCCCTTTTTGCACAGCAAAAAGATGTGTTGAATTGCTTTCTCTAAAAATCCATTATTAGATATGCCCATTGCATATAATCTTTTTCATTTCTCTCTGTAAATCTTTGCAGTCTGTCATCTTTTGGACAGTCTTTCAGTTTCTTTATCCTTTCAAAGTATATTTTCAGAACCCTTCCTATATCTACATTTAAAAAAAATAATATGAGGAATACAACATTCCATATACAACACAGAAAGAAAATAGAATAAAAATGTCAGTATTTTTTTCTCATTCTCTGTGACGTCTGCATTTTGCATCCTTTCATAGCTTCTGGGTTACACAGGTGACTCCCAGGGTTTTTTTCTGACTACTTAAATTATGTGCATAATATTTGAGGAAGCTAGAATCAAAATGAAACAAGAACAGAAATTGAAATCAGAGGAAGAAATAAATGGAGCTGCAATAAATGACCAGGGAAAAAAAAAATAAAGATCAACCAACAGAACCCAGGCTTTTCTATTATTAATACCTTCTGGAATAAAAATAAATTGGCTTTCAGGAGACATGCCTCAAAACTTTTGGCTGGTGTAAATCTTTGAGCCATTGCCTCCGTTGGGAGTGGGGAACCTGTGCAGGGGCGTGCACTGGACACAGCCATTTCAGCAGCTTTTCCAGCCTGAAGGATGACATATATGCAGGAGAGAATAAAGCTGCAATTTGTCAGTTTGCAGGGAGAGGAAAGCCAGGAGTAGTGGCCTGTGCCTCAGCCAGGTTTTACATGACCAGAGGTGGCAGCAATCTCTAGCAGTGGGAGGAAAGATGCCAGTGGGAAGCCTGGGTGGCAAGGGCTCATCTTCTCCATCACCATGGGCAGCTTTGGAACACACCCAAATGCGGCTCAGGTACAATTGCAGGGTTTACTCTTGAAGGGAGTAAATGAAAGTTTACATGCCTGAGGCTGTGAAGGTCTAACCAGTGCCCAGAGGGTGCAGCCCCAGGATGTGTCCCCACCACCACCATCCCACAGGTCACAGCTGTGGGCTCCTTACCTCAGGGCACAGGAGAACCATGCCCACAGCTGCAGTGTGGTGCATGTTGGTGTGTGTCTGCACCACTCCTGAGGCATCTTCTCAGTGAGCCTGCGAGTGAAACCTTCTGCATTGCCTGGTGTGCTTCCCTTCCTGGAAAGGGGGGCAACCCCACACCCTGGGGTGAGCCTGACAGCCCCTACTTTGCACAGTTCCACACTGATGAACTGGGGAGCACACTGTGATCTGGAGTGTCCTGCAGCTGGCCTTCATCAGGAAAGAAACTCTGATTTGTGGTCAAAATGCGAGGTCACTTATTTCAATTTCAGCATCAGCTGTAGAGAAATGCAGTGAGCTTGCTGAGCAGCACTCAGGGCCTGGCACTTTTCTGCTGCCCTTGAGAGTGGTGGGGGAGCTCCAGCAGTGCCAGGCCTTCTTTTCTCGTACTGTTTGGGGCAAGGCTGGCATTGTGGGGTCAAGGGGAAGCCCTGGTCCCTGAGGCAGGAGGCTGCCTTCAGCCTGCAGAAAGGGAGGTACAACAGGTGCCTGCAGCACATGGGAATAGAATTGTGGGAAATCACACACAGAATCACAGAATATCCTGAGCTGGAAGGGACACACAAGGATCATTGAGTCCAGTTCCTGGCCCTGCCCAGGACACCCCAAGAGTCACACCATGTGCCTGACAGCATTGTCCAAATTCTGTCAGGCTTGGTGCTGTGATCACACCCTGGGGAGTCTGTTCCAGTGTCCAACCATCCTCTGGGTGAAGATCCTAAACTGTTGTCATTATACTGCAAAAGTCCTATTGTCATTACATTGCAAGGGTTCCATATTGCAAGAGTTTTGCACCTCCTTGATGTTCCTTGTAGGCAGCTCCTCTAGGCACTCACTCTTCCTCATCCTCACAGCAGCCAACTGACTCCAGAGCCCTCAACCAACCAACCCACTCTTTTATAACACTCTTCTTATTGGCTACAGCCGCGGCCTGTTAAAATCAGGCCTGCTCCTAACCCTTAGTAATTGGCCCAGTTGCAACTCCTTAGGGGGTAAGATTACAGTCTATGTTCTATCCCCCTACACTAAACCTCCCATGATACAGCTTCAGGCCATTCCCTTGGTTCCTGGCACTGGCCACCACAGAGGAGAGAATACTGCTACTCTGTGGTGTAATCAGTGCCTGCCCTTCCCCTCGTGAGGGAAGTGCAGTGAGGTTTCCCCTTAGTTTTCTCTTCTCCAAGCTGAACAAGCCAAGTGCTTGGTGCTCTTCATACAGCTTCCCCTCAAGGTCCTTCACCATCTCTGGATGTTCTCTAATTACTTCATGTCTTTCTTATGTTGTGTCCCCCAAAACTGCCCCCAGCACTTGAGGTGAGGCTGCCCCAGCTCAAAGAAGAGCAGCACAATCCCCTCCCTTGCCTGGCTGGTGATGCTGTGCCTGATGCCCCCAGGGTTGGCCCTCCTGGGTGCCAGGGCACTGCTGACTCAGGTTCAACTTGCCAGTGACCAGGACTCCCAGGTCCTTTTCCATGGAGTTGCTCTCCAACTTCTTGTTCCCCAGTCTGTACCTCAAGGGTTGCCCTGTAGAACAAACACTAAGAATGCTCCTCCTGCCTCAGATGGGACTCTAGCATGAGCTATAACAACACAGGCAGTAATACAGCTGTCTGCCTCAAGCCTGCATGGCATGCCTGAGTAGATGTTATTTCATGACAACCTGATACCATCTGTAAATTTTCTATGGATAACAGGGTCAAGAAGCCATTCTCCCAGCTGTGGATGAAGAGCTGAAAATACATGCACACGATGCACATGTTGCTTATGTGCTATAGATGTGTTAAGTGCTTTTTTCCCTCCCAGGAATGATGCAGTGTGACAGGGTGGGGATGCAATGTTTCTGTTAGTTTTATAATAATGATCTTTTGATATTTGCTCTTTAACTCTGTCACATATTTTTATTCCATCTTCAACAGGTGTTAATCTCTTTGCAGAAACAGCTGAGCATTTGGCTTTGCTCAGCTGTTTCTAATCAGAGCCAAAGGCAGTCCTGAAGCAATCATGGTATTTTTCTTTTAAAATTGTCTATGCATATTTAAAAAGAAAAATACTGCATTTCTGTGTGGCTCTGGCTAAATGTGTGTCTTCCTCTGCCTCCATAATACCTGTTTACAATAATGCAGAGCCAGCTGGAGCCTGGTTGCCCAATTTTGCTCTTTCAATACACACTGAAATGTCCAGGGGACAGACACTAAGGGAAGAGCCAGCCAGTGAGCTTCCCCTTCGTTCTGATTTGCTGCAGGGACCCAGTGGTCCCTGGTGGTTGGGATGGATTTGCAAAGTCCCTGAAAGATGAGATCGTCTATACAGTGTGGTGGTAGTGTCATGCACAGAGCAGGCAGCATCACTGGCTTTAATAACTGAAGGTTAACATTCAGTAAAATACCTCTAATATTCTTGGAAGCTAATCACATGGAGATCAAAGAATATATTGCATATCTGCCACAGAAACACACTCTGAATGGAGCAGCTCAGGTAATGTCTGTGCCTTGCTGAGCTGGCAGCTGACTCTGGGGATGCCACTGCCCTTGACCATGAGTTCATCAGAGAGAACTTTCTGGGATGCCTTTTAGGCTTTGGCCACTAGAAGAAATTTCATCAGGCTGCACCATGTGTTTATTGTCAGTATGCTGAATGAGTTCTGGCCCTTGAGGTAACTAAGAATTAATGGCTTTTATAAGTCCTGTCAGAAATTCTGGTCCATCATGGGCTCACGTATGAAATTTCTGCATTTGAGGACCATGTTGTTACAACAACAGTGCCTGCTCTAGTAGAGGTGTATTTGACTATCTGTGAATCTCAGATTGCTTTACAAAGGAAATTCCAGAACATAAATCCTGGACATTCACAGTGAATGTCAAACCAGGAAGAAATCCAAACACATACTGGTATTAAAATGTGCATACCTGAGAAACACTATTAATTTGCTTTCCAAAGCAGAGAATGCTGGTAAGCAGTTTGTTAGGCATTCCCTTCTATTGATCAGGAAGTATCCCTATAGAAAAAACCTGGAGCAAGGCTCTCTCAATGAAATAGTTTGTGGTCCTGTAACCAAATCCTCACTTCTTACTCTTTCTCTCTGCAGCTGCTCAGTCCCTGCCATTTGAAATGTTTTCCTCTCTTTCTCTTTCTCTTTCCTTCCTTAACGTTGTAATCCAGAGCCAGTCCTGGTGTCTGCAGAGCCCTTGAGCTGTCCACAAGGAGCTGGTTAGAAGGAGAAAGCACTGACCAGGGTGCAGGATGTCTGGCACTCCTGCCAGATCACTGCTGGATCACTCTGCCCTGAGGCCTGAAGGAATCTCCCTGTCATTCCTCCTTACCAGGTGTCCTACATATAAAAAATAGCCTCCAGAAAATCACAATGGGATAAAGTGTTGAATTTATGTTATTTCTCAGTGCGACAGTAGTCCCTCAGGGTGGTGGCAGATGGAGGCACTTACTGCAGCCCTGGAAACATTCTAATGGCTACAACTATTTCTACACATCTCGGTTCTATATTTTTAAACTTTAATTTGACATAATTTAGAATCATTTCTGTAATCTTTATGTTCTTTGCTACGTTGTGTTACAGATCTACAGTATTGTTAAAGAAGTCTATTTTAATTTTTGTCACATTCTGTCAAACAGGGATCTGTTTCACATGAAGTGAAAGAAGGGGGCAGGGGGAGTATAAGATACTCTCAGAAAGCTCAGAGGGGCAACTCAGGTGTGAAGACAAAAGACCAAATGAGTCTTGCAGTTAGAGGAGCAAATTTGGTGGGCTGTGCTAGAAGGGTTGCTCAAGGGTTGGGGATTCAGTGCATTCAGTATCAGCATTGGAGGAGCCTGGGTTGATGCTGAACAAACTGGGAGTTAGCTGCAGGATGACAGGCTCTGTGTGGCAGAGTGGGAAGCACAGACCTTTGGGCAGGGCTTGTTTGCCCTTCACTGTGAAAGCTGCCCTCCTCTACTCTCCATGCATTGTCATTTATTAATGAAGATCATATTTAGTGAGTCATTAAGTAAGGTCTTGAAGGAACAGGGAGAGAAACAAAATTGTAAGCTTTTGACAAATGCAGGAAACAAGGAACACAACTGGGAAAGCTTTAAAGAACTAAACAATATTTTCTTATTTTCTTCTTTAGAAATTAAACTGGCCAGTCTAATTATTTTGCTATATCAGTTTGTGGATATTGAACAAATAGGCAAGAAATGAAAATCAAGGGTTTTTAGCAGCATTAAAACTAATGTTGCCTCTGATCAAGTGCCAAAATAAACATGTTACTTGCTGTATGCTGTCAGAAAGAGAATTTCCCAATTCTTATTTCTGCTCAGATGTTGTACTTGCACATGCTACGAAATGAAATGAAAATTGAACACTGTGGAGAACACATAGGGTTACTATTCTGCAATAGGCAGATCATTGGGCAAATCAATATTGGAATTTCTATTGGCCTTTTTCCTCCTCCCCAGATCAAATACAGCTATTAATTAGTGTTATTTGTGGTGCTGCTGCCCTTTACAAAATATACTCATTAAAAATGCTTCTTGGTTCAAATGGTTCTTCATAAATTGTTGTCAACTGCAGTTTACAAATGAGAAAGAGTTTGAAGCAAAAGTACATAATGTCCAAGAGGCAATCAGAAAATAATCAATAGAAAAAGTTTTATCTGGAGATCACATGTAGCACAGTAACATTATTATACTTCAAGCCTAAACAATAAAATGAAGAAAATCATTAAGTATCTCTTAGGATTTCCTACAGCAGCTCTAGAGAGTTGGATACCTTATTTTAAAATGTGGCATTATAAAACCACACCAAATTCCCCACTATGGGAAATTCATTTTGGGCCTTATTGCACATACCCATGTGTGAGTTAAAAACAGACCTTACCACACAGTCCTTTGTGCTGGAGAGTGCTGGTCATGGTCATGCAACACCTCAGAAATGGGGGCGGGGGCAAATTCCCTGAAATCTGTTTCTTTATTGCTTGAACAGCTGTCTCAGGATGGCCAGACACAGTGAAGTGCTGTACATAATTATTTTATCCATGGCTGAATGATGGCCAGCTTTGCTGGAAAGCCAGCAGCTGTTTAATGGTGTGTAGTCACATGCTGAACCAGTCTGTCGAGGGAAGGGATAAATACATCTTCCAGCTGATGTCTTAGGTCATAGTTGAATAACCCAATTTGGAAGTGAGTCAGAACAAAGAAGGCATCCTGATGGGTTCATTTTTACCATAAAGCCTTTAGTAGCACCAGGCATGCCCAGGTGATGCCTTTCATCCAGGTGGATTCTGAGAAGTGCAGTGTCAGAGCACTCTTGTGCTGAGCACTTGGCATAGGGCTGTTTAACAGCTGTGACACTCCTCTGGGTATCCTTTTGAGACTCAAACATTTCATATATAATGTCTTGCACTGTATTTGCATTCTTAGCAAGGCTCATTGCTCCATGTTTTCTTAGTAAAATATGTGTTCCCCGAATCTGGTCAGTGCTATGGGGTTTACTAAACCTTTCCCTGCTGGTGTTCCCAGGAAGTCCTGGAAGGGCTGTGTGTGAGTCACATCTACAGTCATCTTACAGGCTGGTCTCTGTGTGAGATGCCAGAAGGGACGGGGCTCAGCCTGTTCCCCAGCTCCTAGAGGCAGGATGGAGAGGATGAGTAGGGCTGTCTGCTGACCCAAGGCTGCCATAGCTCCAAGGCTGGATGCCACCCCATTCCTTGGGCAAGAGGCCAGTGGTGGGGATGGCCACTTGCATGCCCTGCAGCACAGCATGGACTTTAGGAGCTACCTAAATGTGGGTCTGTTTTGTTCTGATAATACTATTTTTTGCCTTTCCTAAATTCAGTCTTGTATTTATTCATATGTCAAATTCTTTTCTAATGAACTGTGGCATGAATGACATACATGAAAAGCTACAGTCCTCTGTCCCAAGAACTTGAACTCCATATGGCAGCCAGTGTCCAGTGCTGCCATCCTCCTTCTTCCCTACTCATGGTGTTCAGCCAAGCATAGAAAGGCAGCCAGGTTTTGAACCCTTTTAACAATGTCATGGATCCTACTTCTAATAAAACATTACTATGTCAGTAAAACCTAGAGGAAGGAAAAACTTCACTTTCGTCTGTCTCTTTTATTGCTACCTGTCCTGTCTCAAATTTCCTTCCAAAGTCTTGTGGTTTGGACTGTACTTCTGTCCTTCTGTCCCAGAAAGTTCTGGCTTTGAGGAAGGAAACTAATTTTGGGTACCTGTATATGTGTTTCATTTACAAGGTGCAATGAGAGGCCTTGCTATCAGTTTCTGATTCATGCTGTCAGATTGGGTCAAGTCCTTAACATGACAGATGAGTAGGGCAAAAGCAGGCTGCTTGAAGCTTATTAATTATTCTTCAACAAATGAATCTTCCTGAATAAAAAAACCTCAAACCTACAATTCATAGAGTAAGAATCATACACACAGAAAGTAGAGAAAAGTCACCTTCCAAAATTGCCATGGATATGTAGCACCTTGTGATACAGACTGTATTTCTCATAAATTGTTTTTTATATTGGAACTAAGAAACTTTATATTAAAGCAACTTTAGGGCTAACATAAAACCTAACCTCATCTGTTCTCAGGAATATCTTTGGAAAATATTGGTATCTTGATAATTTCCGATTTTTCTTATTATCAGCTCCCCTCCTTATATCAGAGTGCTATCAGTGTGAATAAAATGTCTTTCCTTTGAGAGAAATGGTTTAAAAATTATGATTAGTGGTTTAGCATGACAAAAATGGGAGAAGACAATCTTCAGCATTGTCATTAAAGAAAAAAATTGTGGCATTTAAAGAATATATTATTCTGCAAGGAAAATGTTCGGACAAATGGGACAAATAGTCCATATTTTGCAAAAGGAACATTTTAGATCTTTCAATGTTTTACACTAGTTGTCAAAAATACTTTATCCTCTTTCTTATATTTTGTAGTGTAGGTACTTCCTAGCTCTGTGCTCCTGGTCCAGGATCCTGGATGAGAGGAAATGTGAAAATACAGGTTGTGTTTATCAGTGAACAATGCTGAGAAATTGTCACCTGAGTAATGAATTACCTAAAAAGAATTGACTAAGATGGTGTAGGACACTGCAAATGTTCATGCTGCTGTAGAGCTTCATGTCAATAGAAGGCTATAGGGCTGTTTTTAATTGGGTGCTGTATTTCTATAAGGACCTGTGAAGGCAGATCTCGTATTGGGATTGAACTCCTTTACATTAGCATAAAAATGGATGACTTTTGATCTCTTTCATGCAGCATACAGAAGCATTTTCACAAAACCCAGAATCCAGTCACTGAATCACAGTAGCAAATAATTGGAAACGGAAATGCCCTGCTGGGTTATTGAGTTCTTTCCTCTTAAAACGCAAATATATTTCCTATGATACATATTTTTTCTTGTGAAGTTCAGTCTTGAATCATGCTTCATGACCATTTCATCATTTTCCTGTGCATATCATCCCACAGATTCAACTATTAAGTGCCTCACTTATGTCTCATTAATCTTGGTTTTATCTCTTGACTGTATCCTTGTTATCATGTTCTCTAAGAATTAAGGAGAGCTGTGGGAAAATCTGTTTGCATGAAATGACATTTAAATTTCTCCAAAACTGCAAATGTAACATTTTTGAGGTTCAAATATGTTTTGCTAACCTTTCACGTTTCTTCATCCTTTGAATTTTTTCATTTCTGATCAGGACAAGAATCTGAAATAGCAAAATACATGAAGAAAATTATTCCTACGGTATTTTGGGAAAGAAAGAAAGAAAATTAGCATCTCAGAAAGTCTCCCTTCTGTCTAGGTACTTTTTGGGAACCAGAAGGAAAATTAATTAATTTTGTGTTCTTCTGAATACCCATGAAATTATCCCAAGTACTGTTTCGTTTGATGGGTTGTTTCCCATATGGTGGACATTAAATATGACCTATTCTTCAGAGCAAGCCTGAAAAATAGAAATAAGAAATATACCTATTTAATCATTAAAAGTATCCAAAATAAACTTTATCCTCTTAGTTTGGAGATCCTAATTTGACAGCATTCTTGGAGAATGATGATCTACTAATATTCCTGGATACAACTGAGAGAATAAGGTAGAAAATTACTGGTTCTTGTTAATTTAATAGCTTGTTCTGTGCAGAGTAGCTGTAGCCCTAATAAGTCTGTTACCTTAATAGGGGAGAATGACTGTGCCATGGCTCAGGAAAGGAAGTCCCTAGGGTGCAGACAGGCACAGGAATCACCACCTGGAACTGAGAGAAGGTTCCGACAGACCTTGCCATGGATACCTGGTCCAGTGGCATCCACAAAGACATTGTGATCCCTTACCCAGTCATGCAATTACTAAGAATCTGCAGAAGCAGGGGTTTGCCCTGCAAGAGGATTGCCCACGGGGAGCAGAAGAGGACTCTTCCTGCCTGCTTCATACCCATTATGAAAAATATGACTTTATTTAGAAATCCCAGTGGCTCTTCTGTAGGCAAAACAGCTACTCGCTTCAGGTCTGTGTAGTGACTCCAAATTCAGGTCCTGTCTCTGAATTATTCATCAGTGCTAGCTTCATTTTTCCAGCTCCCTGTGAGCATTTTGTGATCCTGGGAGTGAGTGATTTGATATGCCAAAATCCTACCTAACCCTCTGTGCAGGTGGCCACATTTCATCTCCTCTTGTCCTGAATGCAGCAGCTCACCAAGGAAGTGTTGGGACACCAATTTCTGTCCCTTTGTCCAGCCATCCTTGATAGTGAATTGGATAAAATTTAATGGAGGTGATAATTGCTTTTTCCAGTTACTGTATTTTTCTTTTTAATTTCATTGTTGGTTAATGATCTGTCTATTTTTTCATCTTGCATGTCTACAGGGCTGAAGAACAGTTCCTCAAATTACTCCCAGCTGAATACATCAGCAAGTGGCTACTTCCTAGGCATTTTGTTATACTCCACAACTAATTAAATCTATTTCAGGAGATGTAAATCAGAAAGGATTTTTTCTTGTCCAGCACTTTAAAGCTCCATATCTGAAAACTTCCTACAAACAAGAAGGAAATGCCTTTATCCCTTTGTGACCAATGAAGCTTCTTTTTTGATGATTTTTTTTGGTTTGTAGCTCAGGTGTGTTCCTCGTTGACCAGACTGACATTGCTATTCTTGGCCTTGCTCACAAGGACTGTCTTTATTCATGTTTTGGACACTTCTGGCTTGTGGAAAGTCTCTGCAAGCAACAGAGATTTTCATTATTATGTATAATTTGCAGTTGGGAGCACAGAGCTATTGCATGACTCAGAAAATCTGTCAGACAGCTTGAAGTTCTGACTCAGGTGGTGCTTGACCATGACAGCTTTGCCTTTGGTCTGAGCCCTGTTCAGACACAGAAAACACATAAAGCCATAGTAGTTGAAAAGCAATAATCTTGAAATGATACAAAATGGACTTTTACTTGCAGCTTCAAAGATGACAAAATGTTCTCTGGTCCAGTAGTGGCTTTGACAGTTTTTCGTGAAGAAAACACCTTGTTAGGGGCCGCTGCCTTCTTTTTTCAGGGTTGTCCTGCCCGAGAGTGGAGAAATGGCAAACAGAACAGGCAGCGTTCATATCTAATATAACAAAACTATTCCTACCTTCCGCATTTCCTGTCTTCCCTGTCTTCTGATGGCTGGAATGCCATGCCACTCATTAATCATTTATGGTACCTCAGTAAGTTAGCATAACCCCATGTGGATTTTATGGAATCTGGAAGGCTTATGTAAATGTCGAAAAACTTCTCCAAAATCTTGTTAGCCCACATGTCCCAGCATGCCTTCCACCAATATTTGGCATTTATGTACAGATACAGGTCCCTCTTTTGTAACTGATCACTTCAAGCTCAGGCATCTAAATGGGATGAGTGTTCTCATTAGATGATGGATGCTTTTGTGGGTTTGCAGAAACACAGTGGAGGGTTGCATTCTTTTCTTAGTCAATCATTTGAAGGTGGAGAAATAAAATGCAAATTATTACTTCCATCTTTTCCGTGTTTGGATGTCTAGAAAAACTAATTGTGGGAGAATTCACCTTGATAATGAGCTATAACCAAAATTTTCTGGTCATTAAAAAGTAAGTAAACTTAGGATATGAGAAGTAGAGAGACCAGACAATGGCAGCCTGACTAGGGAACAGAAAGTGCTGATGTTAAAGCAAGGAAAATTGCCTTTGCCCTCTAACTTAGCCAAGGAGAACCTTTTTCATCAGTATTTGCAAGTAGTAAGTCCATTATGCAAATAGCTTATATTGGTTTACTGCTGTTTTCTTCCAGTTCTTTCCATTCTGACAAAAGCTACCTATATATAAACACAAAGTTGAAAGTCCTGCAGTTATCAAAACTATAATTTGCTTTAAACCTTTTCCTGTGGGGCAGAGACATTTTCTTTCTTCTCAGATTTATTATGCCATTTAGCATCCCCTTGGTTCTGACAGTACAAATGTTAGTGGAATTGTATTGAAGAGTGGATCAATGAGATGAGAAGTCATCAATGGCAAAAGCAGATCAGGACTTCTCCAGTGACCCCCAAATGAGCAGGATTAATTTTTGCAGAATCACCCAATGGGGTGATCCTGCTGAAACTAATGGGGAAGACAGGTTTTAATTATGAAACCATCCAGGAATAAAATGAAGCAACAGATTAGGTGGAGACAACCAAAAAGAATTGGTGATTTTTCTTCAGAAGGTACAGACAGCAGAAGAGAGGATCTGGGGTTAATTAAATCCTAACCAGCAGGCTGTGATTGCTAGGAAGGGAGGAAAGCATAGAGCTTCTGACTCCTGTGTAGGAAGGAGAAAAAGCAACAAAACAGAGACCACAGGTGGGCAGAAGGCTGGATTCAGCCAAATCTGAGGCCATCTTGCTCAGGGCACTCAGGAAGCAAATCTGGGTAAAAGGAGCTGAGGTGAGTTGTGTGTTGCTGACAGGAACAGTGTGAGGAGCACAGCTACAAACCCTCCCTGTGCTAGGACAGTGAGGAAGAGTAGTGAGAGACCCGCTGGCTGAATCCTCGTCTTCTCACTTACCCAAGCCCGAGAAACATTTGTACAGAAATTGGAAATGAGGTTGACTTAGATTAGCATGAGTATAAAAAGTTGTTACAGACGTCATAAGAGGGCTCTACTCTATGGTTTGATGGTTACAAAGATTGCTTTGAAAATGAGAAAAATAGGATGCGTAAAAACCACACACAGAAAGAAAATGATTGTACTTGCCTCACCCTGTCTCTTGATTATTTTTTCTGTTGTTCTGGAGTATTTACTGAACTTATTTTTTACCTTCTAGTATCCTTGCCCCTTTTCAAAATAGGAACATTTCCTGTCATATTACTGTATTATTTTTGGAACAATGGGACAGACTTTGCTACAACGAAGAGGAAAAAAGAATCCAAAAATGAGAAAAACAGTGAGAAAAACACAGAATTCTTAGTTTAAAATCTCAGAGAAAATGGGGTGATTTAAATTAAGAACTACTTGCAAAAGTAGGGCTCCCTTATAATGTACCCTCTGTAGGGGTGAAATGTGCAGTGTGCTCTTATAAAATTTCCAAATTCACCAGAGCAAAGAGAGCACCTGACATGCAGACATACCTGAACAGCTTAAAACTCCCTGCTGTAGCAAAATCCTGGGGCAGACAAACGCCCTCCCCCTTTAAATGTGCTCCTAAGGTAAATACATGAGAGAAGGGATGGGAAAAATATGTTCCAAGAGAGTTCTGTCTCAGCTGGAGTTGACCCTGAGCAAATACCAGGGTTTCTTAACCCTTTTGCCCAGCCATCTGAGTGAAAAGCTCCATCACCCAGGCTGTAAAGAAATTCAATTCCACCTGAGCTTAATCTTCCCTAAAAACAGGTCTTGGGACTTCCTACCTATTATCTGTGACCTCCTTTGTAGTTTTCAACTACTCTCTGGTTATCTTACTTTTGCTTAACCCTCTACTGCATCCTTATCTCTCCAGTCTCGCCTTCACCCCTTTCCTGCTGTAATGACTGTCTCTGTGCTGTGCCTGCTCATTTTCTGTCTTTGAATTGCCTGGATTGGTCTCTCCTAGATGCCTCTTTTCTTAGAATTACATATTTTATTCTTTCATCCTTCACCTTAGGTACAGTTTAGTGTTCTTTCTTTCTAAATAGGTTCTTAACAGGTAAAGTTGAGTAGCAAAAGTTCAGACATGTGAAGAGAGGATTGATTCCTACCAGGTGTGGCTATGCAGTCAGATTTTTAGTGGGAGAACTTCTGCTGGTTCCTTACATCCTTCACTGTTCAGTAATAGGGCAGGTTCTCACTTCATGCACATGTATTTGAAGTCAGCATAGAGACTTGCATCCTAGTCACTAATGATGCTTCAAAATCTTTCCTGCTATATCCATTACTGAATCTTTTTTTTTTCAGAGTTCTGGGTGGAATGTGTATTCTATGAAATTTGCAGTCATTTCTTGGTGTCTGTGTAAAACAATCTATTAATGGTATTTGAAGAATTTGGGGACTGAGAAGATTTTAAATTATTGTCACATCAATGGCAATGAAAGTGAAGTAAAAGCTGTGATCAAGAGTCCTTATCCTGTTTTTTATTTTAACAAGAGAATTTAAAAAATGCCTGCAAGTGCAAGCTGAGTGTTGCACTTTCCTTTCTTAAATCTTCAGAGTTGCTAATTTTTTCTCTCTAGTAGTATGTGTTAAAACCCTGTCATTTATTTCTTGTTCACTGCTCTACCTATGTGGGGAAGGGAAGAAAAACTCATCAGATGAGTCACACACCCTGAAAACATAACAGTGATTTGAATTAGGGCAAAGGCTTCCCTGAAATGCACCCTCTCCTGCTCCTTCAAACACCTCTTTGCTTGCGCATTATTAGACACCTGCAAGTATGTGAATGTATGTGATATTTGTATAAAGCACAGATGGTTGTGGAGACCTGCAGTCTGCTGCACATTCATTTACACAATTATGATGGTGGTATCCTTATAGCAGCCTTTCAGTACCTGAAGAAGGGACCTACAAGAAAGTCAGAGGGGGGCATTTTACAAGGCCATGTAGTTACAGGACAAAAGGGAATGACTTCAAACTGAAAAAAGGAAGGTTTAGATTAGGTGTTAGGAAGAAATTCTTTACCCTGAGGGTGGAGAGGCACTGGAACAGGTTGTCCAGGGAAGCTATGGGTGCCCCATCCCTGGAAGTTTTCAAGGCCAGGTTGGATGGGGCTTTGGGCAACCTGGTCTAGTGGAAGGTGTCCCTGCCCATGGCAAGGAGATTAAAAATTTCTGATCATTAATGTCTTTTCCAACCCAAACCACTCTATTACTGTATTTGTGATGATTCTATTAATGTCATTCTTGTCTGCGGTAGTAAATCTCCTTAAAAAGAAAATTAGAGGGGGGGAAAGTGGACAAGGAGAGTGCTACCTGATGACCCACTGGTGATCTGATTATTCTTGGCTCAGGTCGGAAGATGAAAGGAAAATAAGGAAACTTTTGTTTCTTTTCTCAGGGGCTATATACCAGGAGGTTATGTGACTTTAGTTCACGCTTGTATTACAGCAGCATGACTGCTCTTGAAGGACCCTTGGTACATGGTTTCTTATAACATTTGCATTTATATATTTCTCTGGAAATGTTTATTAAAGTTATGAAACAATAAAACTAATTAAAAAATTTATATTTAAAGGAAAAATTAGTATAAAACATTAAAAAAGTCAGTTTCAATTTCAAGTATTGAGCTTTTTATTAATTTTTTTTTCCTTTTAAAAATGTGTTTGTATTTTGATCGGGATGCATTTACTTTTTTTGTCTAAGCCTTTATCAATATTATTGAAAAAATTATCTACAAATTGCTCCTATAACAATAAGAGTAAATTTCTCCCTCTTACTCAGGGCCTGAGTTGTCTTACTAGTGCTTTCCATCTGATGAAAGAACATAAGTTATATTTTTATGCTCATTAAAGTAAGACTGAGTTTGAGCTCAATATTAAGTAATACACAGTCACTTTTTAAGAAGCAATTTCTGTCTCTAGAGCAGCAAGAGGGGCAAAAAGCAGGAGGTGTGGGTGAGCAAAATTGCAGAAACTCTACATCACAAAGGATGCTCCTACCCCAAAGCCTTGAGGCTCATTTCTATGTCTCTTAGCACTCAGGATGGTGAAAACATGCCAAAATCCCTTGGTTTGATGAAAAATCACACCTTGGAGCAGTCTCACTTTTCTGCCCTACCTGGTCCTGCTTTGCTCATTAGTTGTCCTAAAACGTATCTGCAGTGTATATTGTTTCTCATCTCTGTCAAAAAATCAGATGCATTTCCTCTATACCTTACCTGGTCTATCCCATTCCACTTTGTTGTCTCCCCTCTGACCTCTCAGGTGTTTCTCACTTTGCTCTGTCCTGCTGCTGGCACGACAGGGTACTTTTGGAAGCATTTCTGGGCTGACTCCTTGTGTAACACCCCACTCCCCAGTGTCTCCAACCTCCAGCACCTCTATTAACCTTTCCTGACAAGATTGGCTTCCTGTGCCCCTCCTTCATGAAATGATTCTTATGGAGGGAAGGGATGAGGAATTTATTTCCCTCTGCTGTCAGGCCTCTTACTGCCTTTGTGAGCCTTTGGGGATTGGAAGGGTAGAATCATCCCCCTCCTCTTTGGGGTGACTGGCTCCCCTTCATATTCTTTCAGTTTATCCATGATCCTTACTCCTTAGGTCCTCTAAGCATTAAAGTAATTTGTGGTGTTTCTTGGGAGATCACAGGATATTGTTCCTAGAATGGAAATACTGAAGATTTTGCACAAAACTTACTGAAAACCCCATGGGATTCATTTTATTCTTTGAAAGCTCTCAAGATCCAGCCCCACATTTTCCATATATTTGGGATTAAGTTGTTTGCAATGGGATGCTGTAGCCACTGGAATGCATGTCTTCAGAAAGGTGGCCCATATTGTTTATGATAGAGTAAAAAGTCTCATTAAAGGATCTTCATTCAGGTTTGTGTGCAAGGGGAAATGCTACTAGAGTAATTGGAAGTCAGTCTAAAGTGAAGGTAATTTCAACATTTTTGTTATTTGTCTTTCTCTTTTCTATACACTTTGCTAATTTCTTACATCTGCTTTCCCTCCCCCCTAGTGGGGTGTTTGTGAGGTCCCCAGGACGAGGTGCGAGATAAAAATCTGACTCCATGTGTGACGGTGGTCACAAGGGTTTTGAGGTGAAGAGAGAGGTGAGAATGTTGATTCCATGTTCAGAAGGCTTGATTTATTATTTTATTATATATATGCTACATTATAACTATACTAAAAGAAATAGAAGGAAAAGTTCTCAGAAGGCTAGCTAAGCTAGGAATAGAAAAGAATGAATAACAAAGGTCTGTGTCCCAGCAGAAAGCGAGTGCAGCTCTGCCGTGAGTGGTCAGTAAATCCAAACATCCACAGGAGACCAATCACGGATCCACCTGTTACATTCCACAGCAGCAGATAACCATTGTTTACATTTGTTGCTGAGGCCACAGCTTCTCAGAAGGGAGAAAAATCCCAAGAAAGGATTTTTCACCAAAGATGTCTGTGACATCCATGTTCTCAGAAGGCTGATTTATTATTTTTTGATATTATATTATATTATATTATATTATATTATATTATATTATATTATATTATATTATATTATATTATATTATATTATATTATATTATATTATATTATATTATATTATATTATATTATATTATATTATATTATATTATATTATATTATATTATATTATATTATATTATATTATATTATATTATATTATATTATATTATATTATATTATATTAAAGAATGCTGTACTAAAACTATACTAAAGAAAGAGAAAGGACACAGAGAGAAGGCTTAACAAGAGTGATAACAAAAACTGTGACTGGCTCCTCAGAGTTCGACATGGCTGATGGTGATTGGTCATTGAGTAAAAACAATTCTCATGAAAACAATCAAACATGCACCTGTTGGTAAACAATGTCCAAGCCACATTCCAAAGCAGCAAAACAGGGAGAAGCAATCAGATAATTATTGTTTTCATTTCTCTGTGAGGCTTCTCAGCTCCCCAGGAGAAGAATCCTGGGCAAAGAGGATTTTTCAGAAAATATCACGGTGACACCCCAGCATTGATAATTCCCTCAAAACTTGGTTAAATGATAATAATTCTATGGGCAATTTAACCACTTTGTTTTAGATGAAATTAGAATTTACTGTCTAGCCTAATACTGTAGTATTAGACAGAAAAAAGAAATACTTGAGCATCCTGTTAGTAATGAGTGTACTAATTTCATCTCAGCTGCAGGAACATTTTGAAGAATTTCTTTTTATTTCATGGAATGTAGAACATGGAAAATCAGGATCTAGGTTTCACTTTCTTAAAATGAGACCACTGTAATAACTCAGACACTGTCTGGTGTAATAGAGAGAAGAATCTGATCCTTTTATTTCTGCTGAATTGTGCCCTTGCAAAGGAAAATGGAAATAAATGAGAAAAACAGACTCAATTTACTAACAATCTGCATGACACAATCTCCATAAATTGTGCTAATAGAGCAATTTATAAAAATTGTGGTAGTATATTAAAGAGAGCGATTTACAGAATCCTTTTAGAATAATAAGCTAAGAATTGCTGGTAATGCATCTATATTTTCAAATATTGTTTATGTATAAAACAAATTGTCTGTCTGTTCTCGTTTATTCCATGTTATATTAATACCAAGAATAGACAAGTGCAAATAATGAAATACTCAGATTTTTTGGTTTATCTACAGATTGCATCGATGGCCAACACTTATTTTAGATGCATCACACTTTTTTTACCAGAAAAAGATTTCTCAGCTGGACCATTGCTGGGATTTTTGTTTATGAATTACTGAAAAATATTTTTCTGAAACTGTTTATCTTGTCACTCTGATATAAAGCTCAGCATATGAAATTAATACATTAGGATTGCAGTAAGCCACTCTCAGCTAAATGAAATGCTTCAAAATCCATTTGGAGTTTAGTTGTCCCTCCCAACATAACAATGAAGATTTAACAGGAGTCGCTGCAGTGAAGTTTTACATGGCTGACACTGTGTAAGGATTTAAGACAAATCCTTAACAGGCAAAACAATGGAATGACTGCAAGATGTGCTGCTTTATCCCTGATCATGGAGGGATAAATCCTGTCCTGCAGTTGCTCAGCTCCTGGAGGTGGGCTCCTCTGAAGAATGGCTGCATTGTCCAGGTAGTCCTGAAGTCCCAAAGGCAACTGAGTTTGCACCCCAAGTGCAGGGGGCTCCCCTTGGCTGAACACAGAGCCACTTGAAGAGCTGGGTCTGTCCTGCCAACCTTCTGCTGCCTCCTCCTCACTCTCTTTCTTCTCCTGTAGCGCCTTGCTGCAGTGTGTGGTGCCCCTCAGCTAAGCAGAACAAATTGAAACCTCTGGCTAAAGCTGGCCAGATGGGACTGCAAAAGGCTGTGCATATCCAGCTGCTGATAAAGCCAGGATGAGATGGTGGGAACATCTCTGTCTGCTACTTTCAAGACACCAGTACATGGAATGATCCCCCAGGGCTTGTGTATAGGGTTTCCCCCTTGCTGAGCTCCGGGATCCCAAAAGCTCACCCCAAGCAAGGAACCACCCCATGGCTTGTGTGAGTTAAGGTGAGTCAGGGGTTGAAGACAGGTTTGGACTTGTTTGAACAAAAATGTGTATGCAGTTGTGGTATTTTCTTTCATGTTATCTGGCAAAGACACATGGCACTGCAGAAGAGCAAAAGTAGGAATTGAGGTGGGTCACTGTGTGCACATATGGAGGTTATAAATATGATGACCTGCTCCAGGGGTGGGGTTGATGGTTTACTGCTTCCCATCTCTGACACAACACAGTGGTGGAAACAAGTCTGAAGTGCAAAAAGGCCCTCAGGCAGTGTCTTGCACCTCCCTGCAGGGAAACAGCATGTACAAACTCTCACTGCTTATGGGTACAGCCTAACTTGCTCTTTAACATCCCCTCCTGGAGGGGACTGCTCAGCTCTTCCCATTGTCCTCACATTCTGCTGCCACAAAGACAAATATCTTAGTTAGTGCCCTAAGGCATGGAACAGAGATTCGCTGCATGATTCTTAGTTGCTTGGTGGTGACTTCCCTACCTTTAAGGAACCTTAAATCTGCTTAAAACTGTACAAGGGATTTTTTTTTAATAATAGCATACTGCTGAAATACTATGGGAGTAGTATCTTCCTTCTCACACTATTTGAAAGACGTCTATACCTAGCTCTGCCACTATTGAACACCTCAATTCTCAGCAAAAAACTTAATTCTCTTTAAAAGGTTTCGTTCAGTTTACTTTAAGGAAGTGGAAAATTAGCCAACTAGTTGCTCAATATTCAGGAGAGTGAAGACAGATATATTTGCATATTCTTTTAAAGCACTGCTGAGAGTGAATGTTTCATGATAACATTTTTAATAGAAGTTTGAATAATTTGTACGCCAGTGCATATGCCTGAAAAAATCCTAATAGACAGTGACGAGGAAATACACAGACAGAAAATACAAAATACTTTCAATACACTCTTTACTTTGTAAAACTTTGAACACCGAACAATTCCAATTTATCAATTATTTATTTCTATGCATACGAACACATGGCACTCCTACAACGTTTATTTTTGTGCCAATAAAGTGGCCATATAGTTTTAATTCCAGTCCTTGCTCTTCCACTGTCTGCAACCTTATGTTATTTTGATTCCTTTGTTCTCTTGCAGTCCAGTTGTTCAAAAGCTTTCTGGGATGTTAGCTTGCCTGCTGTCACTGCCAGCTCCTGACAATAACTGATAAGTGGGCATCCCTCCAGTCCCTCCTTTTTTTGTGCTGAGTGGTGCAAGATGGGGGAGCAGGAATCAGAGCACGTGCACACTGCGCACACAGTGAGGTGGGCTCCAGCCACAAAGCACGACAAAGAATGTAAAGATAAGATGGTGATGGAGTGGGATTTTCTTATTTACTAAATGTAAGATGTTATCTCAACATAACTTTGAAGAAAGCATAAATATATGGTTAAAACCAGAGTTTTCAAACAAAAAAACCCCTTAGACTTGCTCTGTCTTTGACTGTTAAATGGAAAAAAAACATTGTATACATCACATGTTCAGTCAATGTATTCATTTGAGAAATATATGGTACTGATACAATGAAGAGTTTATTTTCCCCATGGTGAGAGTTACAGAATAGTCTGACTGTTATGGAAGTTCCTAATATCTGAGCTTTTAAAGCCAGTTAATGGGCAAAGATGTCCAACAGCCTAAGAACCTTAGGCATTATAAACTGGAAATTATAATTAATAATCTGTGTGTCAGATTACCGTAAATTCTGAAGTTGCCATGAAGTTCATATTAAAGTACTTGTCTGAAACAAGTTGTAGCCAAGGGTTGTTGTCTTAGGTTGTCCACAGGCTACAGAAGAAGTAACTTTCTCTCTAATTGTTTGGGGGAAAGGATGGGCATAAAAATCTGAGGTTCTGGGCTTTGTGTGGAAATGGACATATACTGGCAAAATTCAAGAAAGACAATACTAACCAGGACTAAACCATTAGATTTTAGGTCCACTGATTTGGTTCATAAAATCTGTAGGAAGTTGAGGTGCGTGTGACAAATGTCTTCGTGCTTGAAGGTATTTAATAGAAGCCTTCATGGAGACAGTTTTTGTACCTACAAACCAAATTGCTGATAAAGCTACATCTTTGCATGTAACCTAGAAAATGTATCAGATGGTACTGGAATATCTATTTTTGCCATTTGGGTAGACAGCAGAGTATTGACCAGACAGGACTCAGCCAGAAGGCAAAGTGCTTATTTCCTATGGATTGCCTAAACTGAAGGAATAGCTGTTTGTAATTTATGGGTTGAGCACAGCTTGTTCTTTCAGTTGGGAATAGATTTTGGTCTCAAGTTATCCTCACAGCACTAGATGTAGAGGCAGATCCTTTCACTGGCATAGCAACTACAGTAGTCAGGGCGCTCATATTTTCTGGCTAGTTAGCAGGACATCTGTGTCAGCTCAGAATCTCATACTTACTGTGAAAACATCCCAACAATTTGTTGGCTCTTTCTACATGAACCATTTACTCATGAAAGAGGCCTGGAAATCAGACAATCACAAGATACTAACCATACCAAAAGTTAATAGTTGCTTCAAGTAGCTCAGTTGTCCCCACTTTTAGTGGGACAATTGTCATTTTTTATAATATCTTTTAAGGAAAATATTTGATTCAGCTTAATTAATTTTAATGGGTGAGATGGAGAGAACTGGTGGATGGTGTGGCAGTGAGTAGCTATAGGGACAGTCATTGTGGAAGCTTGACCAGGTACATGAGAAATGCAACCTTCAGTCTGGGTGTTCAGAGAGCAGGATAGTGTTACAAAGAGACAAAGAGCATCAAGTTCTCTCTGCATACCAAAGATTAGAAATCAGAGACCTTACACACATTGGCTCATAACTGCTTTCAAACACCTTTAATTAGCATTTTTATTGGAGAAGAGATAGAGGCTATGGTGAGGTAGTAACTTCCTTTAGCTAATGGTGATGTAGGCGCGCTTTGGAAAAGGGATTGCAGATGGATAGGCTATTTTGTTTTCTAGAGAAAGCATGATTTCTCCTGATTTTCTAAAAAAAATCTTTCTAGAGAAAGCATGATTTCTTCTGATTTGCTAAAATGATAATTTAATGGACATTGTGATAATTGGTTGCGGCTCTGTTTGTAACTAGTTTAAAACCTGGGCCAAGCATTTGTAGGAATTTTTGTCTTGTTGAGAGAAATGAAGGACTGCTTTCTGTAGAGTCTGATAGAGTTGAGTGCAGGGGGTGGGGTGGGTGACAATAAACACAGTGGTGTGGGTGGAAGGAATATGAGCACAGTCATTAAGCATGTAGCATGGTGTTGTCAGATCAGAGAAACACCCCCCTCCACCCTGTATTTCCTTAAAAGAAGGAAACATTCACAGAGTGTGTATATCCCTAGTTTAGATATAATAAAAAAGAAAATGCAGAAAATCTGCTCTCAGCTCACAGAAACTTCCTGAAATAACTTGAGGAATGCTTTGTTCTGTAGTACTTCAAAAATAGAGATCTGAGACAGGAAAGTGTCATGAACTTTTTATCTGATAGACTGACCAAGGGAAGAAAAAATAGGAAACTTCTGCCAGATCCTTCAACTCATTAGAAGAGCCAATGGCATCAGTTATATTCCTGTAAGCCTGTAAGCAGGTGCTGAAATAATGGCCAGACCAAAACGGGGTGGGATTAAAGTGGAAGAGCGGTAAATCTTTGGAGCAGGCATGCACACCCAGCTATAGATGGGGACTTTGTAACAGGTGATGAGATAGAGAAGGAAACAGAGCTGTGAAAGCTGAGGACACAGGGTTCTAAATGAAAAGGATATGCTAAAAACATAGGAGGTTCAGTGAGGAAATCGCTACAGGTATGCCCAAAGTCTCTCAAGGGATTGTTGGCATGTGTGACATCTCCTAGATACCTCAAATTCTTAAATCTGATCCTTTTCCCTGAGGCTCCCTTTGAATATCCCCTTGATTTTTTTCTGGGATGGAGCTCCTGTATGCTTCCCTGAGGACTCTCCTTCTGAGCCATGCCAGGGGCTAGTGGTGGGATTTCTTTGCAGTGCTAGTGGTGTGCTCTGTGCTGAGGAAGACAAGGGTGTCCCCAGTGCTGTGAGCTATGTGTGCAGTCCTGGGAGGTGTGATCACTCATCTCAGCTATATCTGGACAGTGTTGGCTCGTGTTTCCTATTAATGCAAAGTAATAAAAATATTATTATTATGAAAGTAAGGCTCAATGACAGCCTGAAATAATGAGGGAAAATTCTTAGCTGCCTAACAAAGTCCTCTTCTGAATAGCATAAAAGTAATTTTATTTTTGTTACTGTTTTATTTTGAACACAAAATTTGCCCTGAAAGTAAAGGGAATGTATTGTTTTGCAGTGCTTCAATAACACATTATCTCAGGAATTCTTTTTCATTTCTAGAAGAAAAATGTCAGTTCAGGATTTGAGAAAAAAACCCCAAGAGCAACAACAGCAGAAGAACCACTCTGAAATACCACAGAGTCACCTTTGGGATTCCTACAGTGCTTTTGTTGAGTAGTGAGCATCTTGGATTTAATTGACAATCATCAGCCATCTCCCATCCTTTCCCTCAGCTATGCATGCTCAATGTGATTCACTGAGAAAAGTTTTGGCCTTTTTTGTTTTTTTTCCTTCTCTTTTCCATGCAGTAAACAAAACCAACCCCAGAATGAGAGGCTGGTGCTGCTGTGGCTGGAGGGGGAGCAGGCACTGCTAGTGGAGATCTTCTACAGAAAGTCCTGACTGTGCACGCTGCTGCTCAGGGTGGTCTGCTAGGGCCACATTAAATGCAGAGGAAAGCTGGATTATTGCCACCCATGGGGCTCTGGAGCTGGAATAATTCCATTGACTTCAATCCCATTTTGGCCATGCTGCTCTGCAGAAAGAGGTACAAGGTACAGGGTAAGCCCAGAGTATGCCCAAGATGCTGCCTCATGCCAGTGCTGGGACCAAAACAACTTTTCTTCTTTGAGGAGGGCTTAGTCTGTCTTGACCAAAAGTCCCATTTCACTTAACAATTAAAAAAACAGAAGAAAAAAAATAGACAGAAAGGAAAGGAGGCCCAGCCTGGCTCTTTTTATTTTAGACGCATGTAACAGGATTTTGTCAGAAACTAAATCCATCTGAAGTGGCATTCTCCTCACAATTGCACCTGAAAGTAAGTACCTGCTTCAGGGCTGTAAATGGAAACCTGAGACTGAGGCTCCTGTTCAAGTCAAGTCGTCAAAACATGGACCTGTATGAATGGGAAGGGTGCAAAATTATTATTAACCAGTTCTCTCGTGTGCTGAACTCAGACAGATTTTTGAACTGACATGTTTCACCCTGGGAAAGAAGAAAAAGGAGTTAAACAAAATATCAGGGAGTGGAGAAAAGACAGAAGCAAATTTCCCTTTCTGTGGCAAATCTCCCAAAGTCCCTTCCCATTAGCAGGGTCTCCAACATTCAAGCATGGAGTTACAGTCCCAGTCTGCCTCTTTGTCCAGTATCATTCATGTAAGAAAATTGCTCAGTCCTGTAGTCCAGCTACCCCACTCTTCCTCTGTCTTCTCCATGCGATTGAGGGTACATTTATCTTCTCAAGACCATTCTTTGGGAGAATGGAAATCTGCGGAAGTTGCTGAATGAACTTAGATAATACTTTTCAAATAATTAACACAATGAAAATGAGCATTACTAAGCATTGGATTGTTATGTTATTTCTGCTTGATTTTAGATGCTGAAATTTTGTGCAGAGTTCAGAATAAATCTAAGGCAATTGCCAGGAAATGAAATGAAGCCAAATCACAATATAGCTTCAATAAGTGTTAGAGGCTAAATGAATTAGTTTGTTTCCCATTTTACAGCACCAATCTGTGCCTTAGTGGTTGAGATACCAGAATTCCTTCTGATCTGTCTAAATGTGTCAGGTGTGACTGGAAGGCCATTACCATGCACTGGGTCAGAAATAAAGAATGATAAATCTTAGGTAGATCAATCCAACACAATGACTAAAATAATCTGAGATTATATTCTATTTAATTTGTATGTTTTTTACAGTTAAAAAATACAGAGACTAATTGCAAATGCATGCAGCAACAAAGCCTTTATGTTCACACAAACCTGGTCTTGGGGTTCAGAGCTGACCTCTCAATGCTGTGCAGAGATGTGTAAAGCTTTAGGTCAAGAGATGGCTTTCCCAAGTATAAAAAGAAAATATATTCATATTATCAGTGTTAAAATTCAAATCTGTTCACCAGTGTACTTGAGTGATTAATTGACCATGTTACCATCATAAAAGCAATTAATCTTTGTCATTGTGTTTCCTTAGAGAAGATTTTGTGTCTAAAATCTCTGAGCAGGACTTAAAAGACTGGGAAGTTCATCTGCAGAATGGACTGGGGAGCACAGGAGGAAATATAGTAACAAGAAAAAATGAAAAAAACCAGAGTGAAATTTGCGCCTCAGAATTTATTTTAAATTAAAGCATAAAAGCTTGGGAATTGTACACTGAAACAAATTTGCCACAGGACCTGATTAGCATCTTCAGAAGGAATAAAAATAAATCAATTTCTTAGATAATACAGTCAACACATTATAATTAATGCATTTAAATATGTGCATTTCTTAAGGGCAGGTACTATGTTAGCTATTCCAGTTTCAGTAATTTTTGCAAAAGAAGATGCATCTCATTATATAATCTTTTAGACCCATGTTATTCTTTCATAAAGGAGCCAGTTATCTTGTTTATGGATTCTTGAGAGAGCAGAGCTGGAAGCATTAAGTATTAATGCAAATGCCTGAAAGTACATCACTGGAAATTCAATCTCTTTCTTTTCCTTTTCATGTTATTTCCTTTTTCTAAAACTGTTTTTGTTGCATTCAGAATGTTACATATGTCTGTGAAAAAACAAGCCAACTTTTCATTTACAGAAGCTACAGACTTGTGCTTTTTACTCAGGCAAAATTTCTGGCATAGAATTGTTCTCTCATAACATGTAAATTTCAATAATTAATATATTAAATCAAATAATTAGTATAAACCAAATTAACTCTTAAAATATAGGAAGAGAAAGGGTCCCTCACGTTGCAGTGTTAAGTTTCTATTTAGTGTCTCCTGGAAATTCACAGAACAAAGCAGAAGATTATTAACTCTCTTTTCAAATAATTTAATATGGTTTTTCGGTTACTTTAAGCAGAAGCAGAGTTAGAATAAGAAAGAATAGGCTTTTACCTGCCTCTTTCAGTGCCCAGACTTCGAATTATACTTGATACACTGATGACAACTTAGAACTGCATCTGAAATGTTGCAAGTAGAAAACGCAGGGGTGGTGAAAGCTGTTTATACAGAACAGACACTTTGCAAGTTTACACCAGAGCGGCTTTTATACACTCACAGTCTTTGGATGAGGTTCATGGAACGGTCATGCCCCTGAGCGATTGCTGTGTACCCTTCTTTGCCCTGTGCTGGCCACGCTCACCCTGGCTGCTGCCCATCCGTCCAATCTGCCAGACAGCACCATTGGGCAGCACTGAAAACACAGAAATGTCCACATGTAGGGACAAGCTGGACACCCCCTGGCACGGGGTTGGGGCACAACTCTGCAATTGCTTGAGATTTCCCAAAACGCTGTGACAGGTGCTGGGTGAGGAGCTTGTGCGTGGGGCTTGCATGAGACTGTATAAGGTGCCTTCTGTGTAAAATGAGGTCACTGTGTTTTCTCACCTAGAGTAGGGCAACTCAGAGCTTGCATTTAATACATTTGAATTCATGTAAATAAACACTCCTCTGTTCATCTCCAGAGACCTGTGTAACCGTGAAGATGCACACTAAGGCGCTTGGGTTTCTCAGAAAGGAACTGGAGACCCTTTTCCTTCTCCAGGATATTCTGAAGTCTTCCTCATCACAGATGCAACCATAGAGACTAAGAATTTTCATGTCCTGATTCGCCCTTGCACCTTGGCACTACTTTGTAGGAAGTCAAAAAACCAAAACCAAATACCTTTGTGAGCCAGAGGTTCCAGTTCCCTCTTACCAAACTTTAGACATTAATAAAGTCATCTGAGTCATGCTGTAATCACTTTATAATCAATGGAAAAATAGAGGAGCTCCAGGAGAGAAATTTATTCCATCCTCGTGTAGAAGTCAAAAACTGGTCAGATGAAACACACCCTAAAGTACCTATTTTCTTCCATTGACTATAAAGACAAAGATTTGGCTGAAGTGAAGCTATGTTTGCTTTAACTGTGCAAGGTTAAAAGAGGGCAATACCATCCCAAGTGACTTCAGTGGGCATTGGGTCAGGTCTGCTATGAGCAGTAAGGATGTGCATTTGAAGCCTGTGTAATGTGTTCAGGTTTGCCCTTTGAACACAATAGCATTGTGTAGCTTTGGTGCTCATCAGCCTTTTGGAAGGAGGGCAATAAAACTGTGGCTGCTTCACTGATGGTACTGCAAAGCAGACTTGGCTTAACCTAAAGGTCAGGAGGACAGACTGTAATTCACTGGTCTCTACTTTGCTGTCTGCCAGTTCAAAGGTTTCAAGGAGGGAGGAATCGTGCATAGTATCAATTGCAATGTCCAATGACTCTCCTAAAAATGTGGAGTCCAAATTCAATTTTTTGATAATCACCCAAATATTAAAAATTGTTTTTCTCAAATTGTTTGGTTAATCCTTATGTTAAGATCAAAGTCCTAACATCTTGGACTATTTAAGAGCAAGCACAAATTAGAAATTTTTAAACATCAGTAGATTTGCTTGTGGGCAGGAGTGATAATGTTTGCAGGATCAGGTTTTTAATTTGAAAAAATAATACTATAACTAAGGAAAAAATAAAGCATTTATACTGATAAAATTATATTCTCTGGTTTACTGAGAAGTAAATTCCATTTTACTTACTCAACAGCTTCACAGGGCACAATGGTTTTCTGAGGTAGCCATCACAGACCAGAGCTTCTCTGGATAAATACATAAATGAGAGTTTATCTTATTTACAGTACAGCAATTTTCATTCTGTGTATAATAGAATTTCCTGTATTCTGTGCCTGTAATTGCCTTTTCTCTTTTATAGTATGTAATCAATTACTTTTTATAGTCAGGTACTTCCATTTACGTGAATTGAAGTTTTATCATTATATTGCAAGTGTTCATCAGAATTTACTTTCCTACAGGTGAAAGTAATTTCTGGCCTTCCCCAAGAGAGGCTGAAAGCTGATGCCTATTGATTTAGGTGTTTCCCTGAATTTAGCCCTTCTTGCATACATCCAAATATTTTTAATCAACCTCTTCCTTTATACCCACAAGCAGTAGTCTTTCACTCTTGGCAGCTGAGTCAGCCCTGGATCCTCTGTTGTGTGGCAGCAACATGCACCAGACTTCAAACATGATTTATTTTACATATAGTTCTGATAGAATTCGGGAGTTTGTTGTTGATGGATGAAAAATTTCCCTGCCAGTCTGGGACTGTATATTATGCTCTAAATGTGATCTAATAGTGCAACTGTGTGAGTGTATATACACACATATATGTACTTACTGTGTTTCAGAGGGTATGGAAAAATTTCCTCTCAAAGACCAGATTGGTTGGGAGATATGTATTTACACAAATCTGTTATGGAACGTCCTATGAGGATGTATTCATTAGAAGTTCATGCTCTTTTCTGTTATCCCACATTGCTCCAAAAATAGAGGGAAGAAGAGATGCCCTTCATCTATGACTTCTTGTCTACCTGAAGTGAAGCTTTTTCAAAGCATCTGTCGGAGCTGAGGACACAAGTATTTATGGGCAGGATGAGGAGGAAAGGGGAGTCAAAAGGGCTGCAGTTCACCCACCAGCCCTCTGGCAGTGCAGATCCCCAGACATGTGCCATGGTTGTTTTTGCCCAGTCTGCTTGTACATATTTTGGCTGTGTCTTCTCATAAATGATGCCTTACATCTTCTCATAAATGATGTCTTACAAATTAGTATAATCTTATGTGTCAAGGCTCCTGATAGGTCTAAAGACCATCCAGTAGCCTTTATGTAGCTCTGGTTTCTAGGACTTTGCATTTTAAGTTAGTTGTTGCAGTAAGTTAATGCTCCAAACTATTGAAAGGCTGTTTTCCTGTGATCATCTTTTAAATATTCCGTGGGAATGAAGAAGTGAGAGCTTTTGTTAGTGATCTTTATAAATTTCAGGAAGTCTGTTCCTGAAAGTGAGGAGCAGTTTAGTTATAAATGGAGAGCTTATTCCCTCATCATAGCAAAATGAATAAAACCTATGTGAAGCTATAGACTGAGATGTAAACGCTGATAATCCTCTCTTGTTTTGTCAGAAAAACACGATCCTAACCTGACATTTCTGGTCAATACTGAAGAATGAGGATATCTGTTTCCTCTAGAGCTGTCCCGTTCCAGTCTTTCTTAAATGTTCCTTAGCATGCACGAGGAGAAACGTGACGCTTGTGTGGGATTATGACACTCCCTTCTGGCCTGAGAGAGCCGTGAACCCGCTGCGGTGGGACAGTCCAGTCCAGCAGGGCACACCTGCTCTGCTCCCTTGGGAGTCTCCATAATGTGCTGCTCTGGGCAGGGACTGCCACAGGGCACTCTGCCTATAGCAAAGAGATCCTGCCGCGTTGCAGCAACCTGTACTGTCAGAGGCAGCTCACAGACAGGTGACAACGCTAACAAAACATCCACAGGAAGTTCCTGCTGCGAGCGCTATTGTATGAGAGGACGTAGGTCGTGTTTACATTGGAAAGGAACGGATCTTGGTTATTTAAGAGTTTCCTTAATTAAATCCAACTTAAATCTTACCTACATAGTCTACTGCATCCATCTAGCTTTCTCTGAAGAGTGGGAGTTAAAGACAGATCTACTTGAAGGACTACAAACCAAGCTGAACATGGGATCTATTTATATGGTTGAGAGAGTTACATGGTTTTGTTTTATTGGCCAAAAAAAAGAAGTTTTTGAAAAGGTAGGAGGGCAATGGACTGTTGCCAGGCTTTGAGACACGCTGTGTGCTTGGTGGGCGCTTCTTTTAGAAGATCCCATCTGGAATTTTTACTTCCATTCAAAGCTCAGTAGTTGCCAAAATACAGAGCTGAAGACCTCTATATTTGGACAAAATAATTGTCAGTTCTGTCTGCTGTTCTTGGACTCTCATGGAGTGTCAGTGACTTTCCCCAAAACTGTAAATTATTTTATATTTGTTTGCCAAATGGTTTTAAACAACCTTCTCTGGTTTGTGGAAATTCTTAAATTGCATGCAGTGAGTCTGAAATTTGGTAGTTTCTTTTAACCTGGCTTGTGATCTAATTCATTGGATGGAAGTTCCTTTTCCTAATCAGGTATCCAGATTCAATGAACAGGATAGCTGATTAATCAAGTAATTGCAGGTTATCCAAGCAGAGTGAAAACTGCTTGAGCTATTCAGCAAAAGAGATGGCTTGCTTAGGGAGCTGCAGATACAGATTTCCTTTGTAAATCTTTCCCTCACTTCATTGTACATTGAAATATTATTTTTAATACTTACATGTTTCAGTTGTAAGTGCCTGAGCTTGATTATTGTGGCCATTCCACTGATCCCAAGAGTTGCTTCCTAGCGGGAGAAGCCATTGCACCGTTTGGGTCATGCTGCATTGACCTTTCTCAGTGAGGTGCATGGAGCTGGTGTGTGTGCGTGTGCGTGTGATAAACACCTGAGCCTAAATTTAGATAGTTGAGGAATATTAAAAATATTCACTTAAATATTGAAAAATCCACTTAAAAATACTTAAAATACTTTACTTGATAAAGAGAGAATTTGCAGTCCATCTTTGTGCCTACCTACCTGAGTTTATGTCCTGTTTTATTTTGTCACTATCATGCTATTGCAGTAAATAACAATCATTTATTCTGGTTATATTAGGGGATTAGATGCTCTGACACTTATTTAACATGTTCCATGTTAATATGCCAGGGGTCTGGTCACTGGAAATAGGAAATTGCTATGTATTCTGTGTACAATCACGCACATCTGCCACATATGTGGCTTTAAGTCCACAGTCTTTAATGGCACATCCTATCAAAGCCTTTCCCTTTATTGTGCAGCTTATAAAGGGTGTCTCAAGACACTGCTGTGCCTTTTTCATTGATTTCATTGTAATAGAAGCAGTGGACCGTGGGTGAGCCAGCAAGGCTTTTGACAGTGTTATTTCCTAGGGGGTGTATCTGAAATGTGCTTTAAAAAAACGTTAGGTGGTTTATTTATGACCAATACATCAGGTAAAATTGAGACTGAATCAAATAATTATGAAAAGTAGATTTTACTTAGAAATGAAATATTTGCAAACCCTTGGAAATGCTCAGCTGCATGTAGAGCTCTGCTGCTGCTGCCAGGTGAGACTGGTGAGAAAGGAGCTTATCCAGGAGAGATGTGGCTGGATCTCATTCCCATTTTTCCAGCAGCCAGCCCTTGGCCCTGCTTTTGCAAAACCCGTAAATTAACACAGGTGCACACTGTTGCTCCAAATAATGTTATTAAATGTATTGTTTACCGGGATCATTAACTACTGCTGTAAACTACAGAAAAAAAATGCAGCCTGGTTGCAATTTATCTTGTGCCTCTTCAGAGAATGAAGGAAAACAGTGATCCTTACATTGACCCTTTCCTTAGCCTCATCAATCACAACTGGAAATGAAAACATTTTAACTGGCTCTTAACAGTGCCAGGGATTCGTTACCTTCTTTTGACTTCCCTTGTCATTCCCTCTCTGCACTCTCTGGGTGATGCTTGTGGGCAGGACCAAAGCTGTCAGGAGCAGAGCTGCATACCTGCCTGCTTTATCACCAGGTTATTGCAGGCTGTAGGCCAGACTAAAGCAGTGTCTGCTTTGTGTGGCTCACTGCCACGTTAAAGATAATCACATCTGGGATCACACAGCCCTGTGAGCTCCAGAAGCCTTTACCAATAGCTTGTCTGTGGTTGTTTAACATCTCTGTGCCTGTGCCAGTGAAACCTTCCGGGTGGGACCCCAGGCTCTTTATCAAGAGCACACGAGAGACTTTGCTATTAGGTAAGTATATACATTTGTGACCACCAAGAGACAGAATGAAATATGAAAGCACAGGAGAGAGAGCAGAAAGAGTAGTCATGGAGGCAGGTTTACTGCCAGATTTGGGTGACTTATGGCTCCTCTGTTGCCTGGGAGCTTCTGGAAAAGGTCAAAGGTTCCTCCTATTTTGAAACATGAAACCAGCGCTCAGGAAAGGGCTTCTCATAAAGACTGCTGTATAGAGAGCAAGGAAGGTTCTTCAGTGAGGATGTGGGAGATAGTGGGGATGGTTTTAGCCACCAACAGTAAAAATGTTTCATGGCGTAAAAGGGGTCAGAAACTCTTGTGTGTGTCTTACTTCAAGGCAAGGACTGAGCAATGCGATTGGTGCAATACTCAGGGTGAACCTCGAAGCCTAAACACCAATCAGATGCTTCTGAAAGGCAATTTATGCATAGAACTGAGGCATGGGAAATTCCTCGTATGTGGATAAAAGTGGTTAAGGAAATGCAGGTACAAAACTATAGCTTTGCAACAGATTTTTTTCAACTGTGTTTCTTTTTATTATTTTTGGTTTGGTGGCACCAGAAACCAGCTCTGACCTGAAGGAATTTAGATGATAGTGAAAATGTATCAATAATTTTGATTATTGCAGCAATAGGTACAAATTCTTCACACAAAATGATCTCTATTGCACGACTCAATGTACTGTGATGAAAATAAATCTGGTTTATGGGAAATTCTTCTGGATATGAGAAAATATTTTAGGTGATGTGACTGACTGCATTTCTTGCAACAGGCAAAGCTCACAGTTAACTGGGAAGAGATTTTGAGTAAGTTTTGATATTTGCATATGATCTATTCTTTCTGAAAACACACCTGTGTAAACTTTCTACAACTACTAGTACTATTAGATCTTGGTTTTTATAGATCAAGAATGTAAACAAAATTAAACTGAAAAACCCCAAGTTTTTGGTAGGTTTTTCATCACTCCTAGTTTCAAATGTTTATTGCTTGTTTTTGCATGCCCTTATATGCATATACAGATGTTTTGAATACTCTCATAAACAACAAAAAAAACCCCAACAACTTCCCAGGTAATCTCTTAATAAATTTCATCCAAGCTTTAGGCAGAGTTTTTCATTATTTGCCTGCTATTCAAGTTCTAATTTTTTTTGTAAAGAAATGGGATTTGAGGAAGGAGGAAAAGGATCTGCTTGTATATTGCATTATCTCTATACCTGTTTAGGAAGGGACACTTTGTTTCAGGCTAGGAAGAGAGCATATAGCTGGTACTGTAATGGTATGAGAGGAAAAGAAATAATAATAATAATAACACTGCCACCACTGAAATGGTGCCCTAGCTGTATTTGTTGTACAAAATAGCAGAACTATTTTGCCATGGAGCACACAATTGCCAGAAAGTTTTGGAAACAAAAGGATAGACAATAATTATAGAGCTCGGGTACATCATCTCTAACATATTCAATTGCTACCTGGACTTGCAAAAAAGTTAGAGTGTATCTTTTTGCATCTACTCCCTGTGGAACAGTTAGCTTTAGTTAACCAAAGCCTCATGAGGTTGTAGGGGACTTTTCATTATTTGCCTCATTTTAAGGGTAAATTTGACACACACACAAGTAAAAGCACTACAATACAATAATAGTTTAAGTGAATCAAAGAAAGAGAAAAAAAAAAAAAAAGAGAGAAAATTAAATTACACTTTCCATATAAAAAAATAAAGGAAAAGAAAAGGTTGTAATTTAGGTCAGTTAAGCCAAAGATAGTATAACATAAAGTACTGTACTTCATACAAGTAATTCATTTAAGTAGTATAAAACCCCCTAAAATAAGAACTAACATGTATTTGTAAAATCATGATCCTAAGAATTTAATGAACAGAAACCTTTCATAAAGCCCTCAGAACTCTCATTTTTAAAGCCTCTTTATGGTTTGTTAGTGGGATTTGTTTAGAAATAAAAAAAATACAGGGAACAAAACTCTACTGATATTTAGAAATGTCCAACCAGTTAAGCACATACTTATCTTTCAGCACACAGGACAGCCATTCATATTTGGTAAAGCACTTTGGTGTGCAGTTACTTTCACATATGTGATATATCAGCTATATTTGTCATATGGGGATACATTCTGAGCTTAAATTTAAAAAGTGCATTGAAAGTTAATCATGTGCTTAATGTTTTGCGGAAGTGAGGCCAGTTCACAAGAGAAGCTTTGTCTGCTGTAATATTAAAATGCTTTTGTTGGATACAAGAAGAAAGTAAAGATATTGGAAAAACCCTCTCACTTGCTGAGAGCTTTTGGAAAGCTTTTGAAAGGGTGGAGTGGAATAGCCACTTGCTGTTTAGATGATATAAAGTTGGGCATGGGGATACATAAATCCTGAAGATTCAAGGTACAGCGAGATATATTTCAGGAAGATTTCCTTCGCATTAAAGCCAAGAATGTTAACACTAACCTTTATTATTTGCTATCCTAAATGAAACTTCCAAATAAGTGCTTAGGCAAAATGAAAACACCATGGCTGAAAAATAACTGCCAGTGGACATAAAATACCTGAATATGCAGATACATAATTGTATTTCCAGTAAAGCCAATTATCTTTCCAAACTTAATACATTTAGTCAGAATGTTTGAATAGTTCTGTTGATTTAAAATACAACAAGGTAAGCATGTAGTACCAGAAATTCCTGCTTCCGTCTTTTAAAAATTGCCTAGAACTATAGCTTCATTTAAAGGACCCAAACTTTCTAAAATCACCTTATAGTGACTGCAGTTAGGTAAAATGTATATTTGTATATTCTTTTTTTGAAACACTCTTCAGGGACAGAAGATCAGTAAATCTTTTTATCTCAAGTAAGTCTAACTTACACTTTGGAAATAACTTTTCAAACTTTGCTTTTATAAATATTTCCTATAGCATTGCCTCAGTCTTTCCAAAACCACTACAACTTTTTATATGTTCCATAGTGGTTTACTAAAACAGATAATCAAATGCTTCCTCTGTGGTGCATCAAGTACTGTTATTTAACCAGTTAAATAAAAAAATTATGGAAAAAAATCTGATTTTGCAAATCAAACTAGAAGTTTGCCTAATAATAATAATCCCCATCATAATCATAGTAAGTAGCATTTTTGCCTGATATCTCTAAATATGCAAGTGAATGCTATAATGGTTTATATCACTGGTTTAAGGAGTGTGAGACAATCTAAACCTGGTTCACCATCAGAGATTTGATCCCCTGTGGTGACAGTGTGTAGCCTGTCCTGTAATACACTATGCGTGTATTCAGCCATTGTGGTTTCTAAGGCCATAACATAAAAATTTGTACCTTCTTTAGGCACACTGGAGATGGCAGAAGGTTATGAAGAGAGCATATTAGAATCGTGGAGCCATTTTGGTTGGAAAAAGTCTTTAAGATCATCAAGTCTCACCACAAACCCAGCACTGCCAAGTCCGCCACAAAACCATGTCCCCAAGTGCCACATCTACACGTCTTTTAAATGCCTCCAGGGATGGTGAGTCAACCACTTCCCTGGGTAGCCTGCTCCAGTGTTAACAACCCTTTCCATGAAGAAATATTAATAAATACCCAATATTAATGTCCTCTGACACAATTTAAGGCAGGGCTCCCGTCTCGGGTAGTGGGGCCTGTGTGCAACTGCTCCCCTTGTGCTCCGCAGCCGTTTCAGCTCAGAGGGTTTGAGGTCTTTCAGCAGACACGCCTCAACAATACTTAATCTACATTTAGAGAGGCACACAGAGAGGATTTTCTACTTGTCTTCTGATGAACTGTGAGGACATCTGAGAGGCTGAAAAACGCCAGTGTCTGACACTGTGTGAGCTGGCTGCATAAGGCTTTCTGCACTGCCAGACTCCAATGACTTCTCACAGGGAGTGTTGTGCTCCAAAAGCATACATTTCTCTCTAAATGGACACGGCACTCCCTTCCTGTGTTCATAAAAAGGCTTCCAAAAGACAATTAACAGATTCTTTCCTGTGCTCTGGTGTTCCCAAGAATGTTCCCAGCTACTACCCTGCTGGAATGTGTAGTCCTGCAGGAAGGTAAAGGCAGGAGTTTTCCATGCCCAGCATCACACAGCAGTTGTTTGCTGTGATATAAAATGTTTCAGCCCATTTCATTAACTTAAATTTAAAAGACAGATAAGAAAATAATTGAGCTAATAACTTGCCCATTTTTTTTCTTATATTTCTCCACAGCTACAGATTTTTTTTTCCTTTTCTAATTTTGCATGCAGAAAACCTTCATTGACAGGCTGTGAGTAGCCACCTCTATTCAGACTATTGCCTTTCAACATAACACCTGCCTAAGTGCTCAAACCTGATCAAAGTGCTGAAATGAAGTAATATCACAAGTGGCCAAAGATGTGTGCCAGTCTCATGTAGAAGACACCTACTCTGAGGAACAGATTATGTCTTGTCAGGCCATGGTGCAAGAAGAAGGCATAAGAAATGTCTTCATGATATATATGTATGTGCAAAGAAGAGCCCAGATTCCAGTTTCTAAATAGCATTGCTGTAAGTCATGCTTTGTATTTGTCTCAGTCAGACAAACTCAAGGTAAGGCAAGTGCAAAGTGTTTATCCTAGGTGACTTCTAGATCTACCGGCAAAATTGGCCTCTCCTGAAGGAAACGGTGGGTGTTGGCAGAACCGAAACGTCAACCCTTCTTTATCTGAAACATAATCCTGTTCCTGTTGCCTTGGCAGCAGATGCTGGGTGTGTGTCTGCATCCTAGAGTATCTCATCTTTTTTTGTGTCTAGCATGCAAATAGGTCAGGCAAAAAGAGGGCCGTGTCTGAGGGCAGCCCTGAAATAGTTATTGGCTGGGACAGGGTGAATAAAGTGGAGGAAGATTAAAGCCTCCAGAAGATACATTCTGATATTGACGTCTACCCGTCTGCAGAACACTTTCCATAGTGAGCTGCAAGAGCTTAAATGCTTTGGTAATTTAAAATTAAATTTAACAAAAAAATAGTGTACAGACTTTTAATTTTATATTAATTTTAGAGTGTCTATGATAAAGATGACCTAGCTGGTATTTGCTCTTTGTGGTTATTGAACTCTTCAGGATGTTGTAGATAGTTACAGTCTGAACTGTAACGTTTGAAACTAAATTATACAAAATTTACCTCTATTTGGTAATAGAAAACCTGCACTGAGCAAACACGGAAAAGTTAGTTTCTCAGCCAAGAGCACCACTGATCAAAAGCATTTTTTAAAGTTTGCATCAAAAAGGAAAATAATAAGAAAAATACAATAGTTTTTTTCTTATACCACTTCAAATAAAAACAAAATATTTTTGCAGACAGAAGTGGCATAAAATGATATAGGATTTCATTTACTTTGTTGAGGATTGAGTGCCATGTAATAGAAAGATTTCCAAATGATGGTTAAAAACATTGAAGTAGAGAAAGTAATTGTAAGACATTGCATTAAAAAAACAATTGATTTTTCATGCCATTTGACAGCAGACTTTAAGCTTCACATACTCCCTTACATAGGGAATATGCAAATGTTATCTGTTCATTAACAGTGTTGAACTGGCAAACTAAAATTGTCAAACTACTTATAATTCAGGCAGCAAAAGAACAACATAATTGAACACAGAACAACATACCAGTTTAGCTGTTCAACACAATTTAGTGTTAAATATGCACTACTGGGCCTGATTCCATTTTTAGACATGTCTAATGGGACACAAGAGAGCATCTGAAATTTCCATGATAACCTACAGATAATAAAAAGATGAGTTGGCTAGTAGGATTAAGTAACACCTTAGCTTTTACTTCGTACTCAGAAAATAATCTGTTTCAGTTGAAATTAAAGTGGGCCTCATAATTAAAAAGGAAAAATCCTGTAAGGAACCACCCTAAGACCTGTATGTGCTGTTTATGTTGCTAAAAGCAACAGTGGGAAGAAGTACTGCAGCAGCAGACTATTTATTTCTTTTTCTTTGTAATAGAATGCAATGTATTTAGAGTGCAATCAGTATGTTCTGAAGGGAAGACAGTGTAATGCCCACTTTGAGAGCCATCAAATAATAATTTAAAAGAACTGTTGAAATTGAAACGCATTTATTTTAGAAATATAATCTAGGCTACCTGAGAGCAGCGAGGTGATATTACCCTAAGGGCTGAGGTGTGCAGCCTGTCACAGGAGACCTCTGGGGGGTTTTCGGGGCTGGGATGCTCCTTTCCCTGATGCCCAAGCCCCGGCCTGGAGGCAGAGGAAAGCTTTCCTGGAGATGAGCTCTGTGGCCTGTCAAGGACCATCCATGCCTGGATGTTCCACACCTCCATCAGCGCTTCTTGTGAATCCAGTCTTGAATCTAACATCTAGAAGAACCTTGCAGATAATCCTTGGAGTCTGTCTTGTTCCTGGAAAAATGAAAAAATTTTGGTTTAGAATAACATAGATATTCTCCAAATAATCAGATAAGGAAAGGAATGGCTTTCACTTAGACTCCTGCAGAAAGTGTAAAGATGGAAGTGACTGGGAGGACAGGACAGAAATGGGAGGGATTGAGTGCATAGGTGTCCCAAACCAAACTTTGCTTAGTGCCTAGCTAGCCTCTGGCTTGCCTATGGGGTGGAAGTTGACCCCAGGAGCTGTGGTTTTTGGCATCGTTCTCCCTGAGCAACAGCTAGATCAATTCAGCTCCATACAAACAATTTACTCCTAAGCTGGGGACACACTTGCCAAGATTTAGCCTGATGTGAATAAAAACAGCCACATTATAAAACACTCAAATAGGCAGGTCTTAATGGGAGAGCTGAAAGACCCTGTGACCATTCAGTGTGACTTCCCGGTTGGGTGCCACTCTCTTAAACAGTGAGAGAAAACAGGCCTTTGGAAAAAATCCCATCTTTATTAAAAAAGTTAATTATAAAGACACATGATGTAACGTTAAGTGCCTTTGGAACACAGAAAGTCAGATTTTCCTTTCTTTTCTGGGGTTTTAAGAAAGGCACCCAAGAGACAGGATTGAAGAGAACTCTCTGGAGGTTAAAATAAGCAGCACAACTATTATACTGAGACCTAGATTATATGCTTGCATTGCTTATGAGTTTCAGGGAAAGTAGGTTCAATTGTGTGTTATTGTGAAAAAGTTCAGTTTCTGATTGAGGAGAGTAGTGAGATATCAGTCAGTTGCAGCTTTCCAAGTAGCACACCTACAATTCAAATAAGGGTTCCTTTGTTTTACTTTACTAATTAAAATAAAAATTTATGCATTTAGTCCCTGATCAGTGACAGCCACATTTTTAACATAAATGCAAATTTAAATGTTCTATGGCTTTCCTGTGAAAAAAAAATTTCTATTGGAATATAAAATTTATGTAGTAAGTCTTGCTGTAAAATAGTATCTGAAAAATAAAGTGTTTAAATTCTATTGGAAAAAAAATTATTTCTCAAAGTGTGAACTTCTATTGGATTATCACAGGTATAAATTGAATTTAGATTCTTCTACAATAATTAATTTGGCAACCTTATGTATAGTTTGTAGTTATCTTGTATGGAGCCTTATCACCAAATGTTCAAAATATGAAAAGGTTTCAGCTATAAACCCTCTTTTCTTAAATTAATAAATTATTAAGAATGATTCATCTGTGCAGATCCTACTTTCTTTTTTTGGCTTCTACCCAAATGCATATTTTTGAAGGCAGGAGCAGAAATCTTTTTATCTCGTTTTAATCTGGCTAAGGAGAAAATCAAATATGTCATTGTGCACCTCTGAGCAAAGAAAAGATGGCAACAAATAATTTTTAAACAAAATCCCTAGTCAACCACTTTGCAACAGGTAACTTTTCTGATATTATATAGATACCTCACTGTGCGTTTCTTGGAAAAATGAAATAAGCATGGCTAAAAAAGAAACTGGGTAACTGTAAATTTTGAGATGCCTTGCAAGAAAAGTTCTACTGGCAAGGTACTGTCAGTTCTTTGTAGATCTTAAAGTCTTATCTGAGCATGGAAAATATAATTTTCGATGGCCTTAATGTGTAAATTAATAGATAGGAGAAAAAAATACTACTAATTGTGCTCAGATATTCAAAGGTATAATAACTAACTGCTCTTCACTAAATAAACGCTGAAGCTACAAGAGGCAGTATTTTATTAGACTTGATTTAGGTAAGCAGCAAGTGAAGTTGTAGAATAAATGACATTATAGAAAATAACCATGGAACCAAGTGAACACGAACTAATCCTATTTGAGACACAAATAGGACAGCTAAGACTAATAAATTGAAAAGCTTAAGTTTGATTAAATGTGGCAGATAATTTTCATGAGACTGGACTGGAGAATATAAAGCCTCAGTGCAGAGGAGGGTCACAAAGCTGTTTATAACATTAAGAGTTTGTATCAGAAGTGACACAGAAAGATTTTTGAAAAGAAGCACTGGATGTAAACAGATAAATAACTAACTTATTGGTACTGAGCCTTTGCAGTCAGATGGAGAGCCTCTAAGAAAGAAAAATTTTGTGGTGGGTGAGGAGAGCTGTGAGTTATAAGTGAAAAATCGTAGCGCTGAGGTGAGAATTGCTAAGTCAAGCTGACTCATAACTCAGAAAGAACACTCAAAAAAAGGCATGAAGTTCTTCAGCTGCATATTTTTAAAGAAAATAGTGAAAGAGAAGGTGAAGTGGATGCTGATTCAGAATGGGCAGGTATTACTCATAACTCAAATAAATACTGCAACTTCTTTTCAGTAGATGAAATGAGGCTGCATAAGGAGATAAAGACAAGACTGATAGCAGGAATACATCTGGCAATGGATGCTAAAGGCAGAAGTAAAACTGCAAGAGGTTCCTGTAGTCAACAAAGGATAAATACTTTCCCAGGATTTTGGCAGAACATTTGAATGAATTTGCTTGTCCAACTGTATATTTCTTCTAGAAAATTATAAAAATGTGTTATAAAGCTGGCTATTAGCAAAGATAATATGTGTATTTAAGAAGAGGGGAAAGGAGGCAAGGTGTTGATAAACCCATTTTTCTGTGCATGGATGCGACCTTTTGAGGTAAATGTTTAATCTTGCTGATGCCTTTCAGCTCTGCTGGGTAGAGTCAGAGGTAATTCAACTTTGCTGTCTACTGAGGGCATGAAAGAGCTCAAGTATTCTATCTCTTTCCCATAAATAAGCACTCTACAAGATAAAATTTTAATAGTAGTTTGATAAATGTTGAGGGCTTTTGTGGCAGTCAATACTAGTTTAACAAAAACGTGTTGTACAGGTGACCAAAAGAAAAGCCAGGATATCCATAGGGAATGGGAAGGAGGTTTGGCTAAATTTCTCAAAGCTAGGAGAAAATTCTCAGAAGACTCAATAAATACAGAAAGGTATCGGTCTGAAAAACACGACTTGAATAAAAAAGTTTTCAGTTTCCCAAAGGAGATCAGAGAGGGTTAATTCCTGTGAGTTTCTTTGACCCCTCCATTTGTATATATTTCTCATGTAGGAATTGAATTTTACATGAATGATGAGATCATCCAAAGTAAAACTAACAGTGGTAATAAAAGGATCCCACAAGGCCTGGAACTTTATGTTTTGGAGAAGAAGGAAATCTCTGATTTGGGAGCAAGGAAGAAGTCTTCCTGTTTGCAGACACAGGTCATTTCGAGGGGCCTCTTGCCCTGTTTCCTACAGCCCTGGCTCCCCTTGAGTAGGAGACCTTGCAGTGGGAGGGTTGTGGGGTGATCTGGAGCATCCGTGAGTTTGGGTTTGCCCCTGGCTCTGTGCCTGCTCTATGCACCCTCTGCATGGCCACGTTTGTCACTGGATCAGATCAAACCCAACAGGCCAGAGCAGGAGGCAAGGAAAATTTAGGTCACTCTACCCAAGAAAATCTAGATTCTGGACTCCTCTGGTGATTTCTGGAGTAATTCTTTTATTTCTTAGTGTCTTCATGTCATCTGTGCAAGAAAAGGGGCAATAATACCTCCTTTTTTTCCTGCAGATAGATTGTAAACTTTCAGACACAAGGACTTCTGTTTTTCTGTGTAAAGAGCACCTGGAAAAAAGCAATGTTGTTATCTCAGCTGGAGCCTCTTTGTGTTACTGTACTACAAATAAATCATACATGCATATTTGCCTTTAGACATCCAGGAAAAGAAGGCCTCTTTCTATGAGAGATCTCCTGCTGTTTATGCAGGAAAATTCACTAAAGTCTAGAGCTTGTTTATGCTGATTATTGGTTGCTACATCACTTTCTTTTCCCTAGAGAAACTCAGAAGGATGAGGAAAAATCACAAATACTGCAAAGTAAGATATTTCAGTAAGACCAAAGGCTGACATTTCTGGTCTGTGGAGTAAAAATGTAATTTCCTAAATGATATCTCAACTACACAGGGGCTTTAGGTTGTACCACCAGCTACCTTTATACAATTGTACAATTCTCAATGTAAAGTCTATTTTTCTCCTGCGTTTTCCTTTTCCTGTTCAATTTTTTAAAGTGCTTTTTATCCAAACCATCACATGAACAACTCTTCCCTTCCTTTTCATGTTAAGAGTGAGAGGCACCAGGAGAAACCTGGTGAGGAACATCAAGGTGAGAACCTCAGAAGAAATTTTTCCTAAATATTTCCCAACCTTGAGGATTCTGAGGGCCACATCCTTCTGATGCTATTCTTTCTGAATAGCATCACTTGGTCCAGGTCACAGCCAGTGGAACTGCAGTCTAGTAGGGAGCAGTAGGGATTTAGGAACTTGCCCATATTGAGTAAAAAGGATTCTATGTTGTGCTGTGAAGGGAAGGCTGAGGTAGATGAGAAGCTTGATGTGTAACTTGACAGTATTCATGGAGACATGAACATTGCAATTGCACATGGAGACATTGCAAAATGCACAGCCCATCCCTTACAGTATGCAAGCAGCCACCATGACCTTCTGGGTTGTAATGGAGTTTTCAGTATCTTGTGCTTCATGGAAAACTGGTTATCTTTTAGGAAAAAAACCAAATGCCTTCCATTAGTAACAAGGAAATCTCTGTAAACAAAAACAATGAATTCCTGCCAAACTGTTCTGTGATGCACTGATAATAATGTTAACCAATGGTTATTTTGCACTTTGAAAACATGATTTCTTTTGCTTTTCATAATTCCAAAGAACACGACAACCTTAAGTATTTAACACCTAACTTGATGAGATAAACTTTTTTCATTTTTATATGATATGGAGATAATTCAATATGATGTATTTGTTATTTTATTGTAATTATTTAACAGAAGCTAAATATGTTAGTTTTTATACTCTACTTGAAATTTTGACTTATTGGTCATAAAAGGCTCAGTTTGATAGCAAGGCTGGCACAAAAATGTCTTTTGTGAGGTTTTGCATTTTTTTATTATAAAGAAACCCTGCAGCATGGCAGTAACTGAACTTGTAGAAAGGAGGAAGTTTGGTGAAAATTGTATGAAAATCTATTTGGCAAAGTTAAAATGTACTAGCAATGTGGTCTTCCTTTAGGGAAAAGATCAGGGAGAAGAGAAATGTTAAAGAGCTTAGCTCAGTCTAAGCTTTGATGAAAGTAAAATTTCTGGGCCAACCTGACATAACCAAGCCCCCTTTCCATGTAAAACTAGGGATGACTTTAAAGAAATATTTTCTCCCAGGGAAAAAAATAATCCTTAGGATTTCTCACAGAGTCTTATGTTGAATGTGTTTCTGATTTTACCCACTTTCTCCACAGGCCTTCGGCTCCCTCTCAGCATTTCCATTGAGCAGATTAAAATGTGAAGGGATAAGAAGGTAGGAAAAAAATCAATTCACTAAATGGTTACAAAACCCCTTGACTTTTAATAGGAAAAAGCCAGAAATAAGAGAAATTTCAGTGCCTGTTTCTTTCAAAATCCTCTTTCACACCTTCCTGTCAGATGAGGAGACTGTCAGCCGATTACAATCTGATGCTTCGTAGATGGCCAGGCTACAGCATAAACTGTGGAGAAAACTCAGAACTGGAAGAAAACCTCCATCCTTTTGACAGAGGGCTGCCTTTAGTGGGATCAGCCTCCCCTTAGGTGGAGTCAAGCCCTGATTAGTGGCTCTCCTTTGGCCCAAAGTGTCACAAAAACTCCTAACCTTTTGCCTGGTGGGTCTTCTCTGGATTAATAGGAACACCGACTTGGACAGATACTTTACAGAAACTACAGAATCCACCAAAGCTCCGTGTGCCCAGGTTTTGCACAGGGCCTCTGCCAGTGTGTGAGGTGGGTCTGGATGAGAAGGTGGGTGCCGTATGCTCCTGTTGCTCAGCTGCAGAACGAGATCCAGTTGAGGCAAATTAGATGACGTGTTCATTTTCTGCATGTTTTCTGAATGTTTTCTTGGTTCTGTGAGCATTACAGATGGCACGTCCTGAGAGTTTAATTTCACTCAGATGCATTGCTCAGCAGAAGATGACTTTTAGCGAGAAGCTGGCTGCCAGTGTTTTGTAGGAGGCCCCTTGGAAAGCCCACCTGGCTCCTTTTCAGCCCCACACACCCATTAATACTTAAGCACTTTCAAATGCCACACAGATTTCAGTATCAGTCTGCTAAAAGCTGCCTTTTAGCCTAGAAGTACTTGCTGAAGAGTAAAGATGAATTGCAGCTGCTGTAGTCAGTTTTCAGCGTCTGCATCTGCATGGCCTGAAGGGTTAATAGTTGGGGGATTACAGTCATCATCGTGAGAAAAATGGAATGAAATGAGTGAAAATACAGGTGAATTGCAGCCTTTCCCCTCCCCTTCACTGTTATCTCTTATTGCCAGGGTCCCTATTGAATCCTCTGGACGACTTCTGTGTTTGGTGGCAGCTATTTCAGATGCCTTGGAGTATCAGCTATCTTTACATGTATTCATAGACACAGACTGATGTGTTGGTAGCTGCCTACTGCTGAAGGTATATGGGAAGAGACAGCAGGCAGTATTTTTAGAGTGTCCAAGTTTCTCTCTGGCTAAGATTAATTCAGACTTTTTATCTTCCTTTCCTTCTGGCTCTGTTCAAAGTTTGCCACATTTCCTTAGCACTCAGATTGTTCTTGGGCTTTCTATTTAATATTATTACAATTCTAGTTTCCAGGACTCTGGTACTCAAGGTAAAGCTAGAGAGGGCAGCTAATCATTTGATTGATAATACCACCATTAAATTAAACTTTGGTTTTTTTAATCCAATCAGTTGTTCTTAAGCTCATGACTGAACCTCTCTTAGATGGAAAATGGTCCTGTAATTTAATAGAGACATTAAAATCACGAAAATGCTGTCAAAGAACTAAGCAAGGGAGTCTGCTTATCTACTGAAGGAATTTAATAACTCAGAAATCTACATAACTGACATTGGTTCTAATTGTAATTAAATCACACTCCAAAACTGAGCAAATATTTCCTGTTCATGCCTCAGTTATCTCTGAAGTGGATAGGGGAGTGTTCACTAAGCATTCAGATGTAAATGCTCCAACATTTCTTGTAAGGGAGATGAAAGCTGTCCCCTGGCTGCTGGCCTCACTTTTCTGCCAGAGCTACTGACCCAGCACAGTGGCCAAAGAGCATCCCAAGGACCTGCCCTCTGCTGTGGGAGTTTGCTGTTCACTGCATTAGGTTAGAGCACTATTTAGGTTCATAATGAATTCCACAAAGTGTGTGGGAATCTATGGACAGTACTTTTAATTATTATTTTTTGAAAAAGAAGAGTAAAAGTTTTGCACAAAAAGTCAGGACAAGGTCCTGATTTTACTGACTCGAATAAGTATTGATTTGTTGGAATCCTCAGTGGTACAGCTGAGGATTATCTATACATCTATACAATGGTGGATACAGTGGCTGTGTTTGAGGTCTTTCAGCTGCCCTAGTGAAGGTCTGGAGTGACACAGGGTGCCAAAGAATAAGTACAAGAACAGTTTTGCCTCGTGTATTGTTCAGCTACTTAATAAAATGACAAGGGGGTTTCCACACACTCAGAAGACAAAAAGTCTTCTTGAAAATTTATACCTGTGAGGACTGAAAGGAGTATATGAACTTCACCAGTGCATCAGTGGAAGTGGAAGCTGTGTTTCCTCTAAATGCCTTCAAGACAGGGTTGCTTTAAATAAAAAGTAACATTGTGTGTGACAGAGGTGAAATAATGGTCAATCAAAAGATAATGAAGCTGGAGTCTGACAACAAGAATTAAATGTAAGGATGAAAAGCTGATATGGCAAAGCAATGTGGTGCATACATATGAACAAAATGGCGCTGGATTTGTTTGGACAGGATGTTAAGAAGAAAAAATAACTGAGGGCTCTGATAGTGCAGCAAGGTATTTGTTAAAAATTGAAAAAGAAAGAGTAGTGCCATGCTGCATTTACCTGGAGGATTATTTGGAAGTTAACCTCTTAATCAACATATGAGGAGGCAAGAGATTTGCAGTCTCTCTTGACATCACTTTTGATGCAAGATTAAAGGGTGTATTATAGATCTGCCTCTCTAAAATTCTCCTTAACACAACAATAGTTCTCCCTGTGGAGCACACATCTCTTTCTTTGGTCCATTGCTCTAAGCAGCCCTTGACAGAGGTGTTGCCAACACCTGTACTCTCTGTGTTACGGGCAGTGGCCACAAACAGCTTCTGCACAGTCTTATTGTGAAACTTCTTGACTGCCACTGGCTAAAAAGACATTCACTCTTTCTCCCTGAGTTTCATTCCTAGGAGAAATCACCTCATAATATAAGAGTGAATGCTGCAAGTTGTATAAGAGAGGGGAGAAAGAGAAATGTTCAAGAAAACATGCATTTGCATGGTGAGAAGGAACAGCGTCCCAGCCTGAGCCTTGGCTTTTACCCTGTGCTGGGCTCCTGTTGCAGAACTGTGCAAAGACATAGGAGGTTTGCCCAGACACATTTTAGCTTAATAGCTGTTATTTGGGAATGAAAGAAAAATATTTGGCTGTCAGCTGTAGCTAGAAAATTATAATCAGTAATCAAATAACTACCACCTCCTTCCCCCCAAAGTTAAGCAAGCATTAATAATTAGCTGTAGTACACGGGTGTAATTCATTACAATGACTGATTATTTGTAAATGTCTGTAACATTTTGCCACAGCAATTAGTCATTCTTGTTTTACTTATCTGAATTCTTACACGACAACCATGAAATCGTAAAACATAAGTATTGACAGCATTGATAGTTGGCTTAAGCTACTATGTTTTTGAAGGCAGGTTTTAGAAAGATCACTATTTATTAAGTACAATGTTAGCTTACCACCCAAGTAAAAAATAATAAGTTCACAGAAGAAAATTATAAACACAGATTTTTTTTTCCTTTCAGGAAGAAATATGAATTGTAGCCCTTCACGAAACAACAAAGCTTGTTCTTTGAAAGAAAAACAAACAGGCTGTTTTGTCTGCATGCAATTCAGACATCAACTCAACAGTGACCAAAACACCCCCTCACATGTTGAACTGATTAATTCTTTGCCAGGAGGGATCATGAGAAACCTGGATCTAAAAGGCTTTTTAAAACCTCATTTGTCTACAAAGCCTGCAGTTGGTTTGGTCGGTCAGAAACCTGATATCTATTCTCTAGTAAATACTAGAGAAGAAGAAAAGCTGTATGTTTCATTACAATATGTGGTCCACCCTGATTTGTTCCTCCTGCTCATGTTTCCTATCTTGTGTGTATTTGTTTTCAGATGGAAGACAGGTAGGAAAGAACAGGCTTCCTGGTATAGAGTGGATTGGTGAAAGGGAACCTCTGGGATGTGAAAGCCTGCTGAGCTGGGTACAGGTCTGCTCCTTCAGGTGTCTCAGACCCTGTGCTCATCTCTCTGAGGAACTGAGGAAATGAAATAAAAACATAGTAGGAGTGCTTCAAATAAAACACATAAAGAACTTGATGCTTGGGACAAGTAATTAGGATTTGTAGGTATTTCTCACATAATTACCACACTGGGCTAATTTATTCTGAGGAAAATTTCACAAGAACCTAAGCAAACCATGACTTCAACTCCAGTTTTTAAATTTGTCTTGTAATTGTACACAGATTCTGAAATGCCTAACGATAATAACATTGTTAAAAACAATTTGGCATTGCAGAAAGAACCTCACTGGAAAATGGGAACTTAATACTTTTCAATGCCACTCAACACTCCTGAGTTTTGAAAGTTTGGCGCAAGGACACCATCAACACCTGGAAGGAGCCGTGTGGCGGGTACCCAGGTAGCTGCCTGTGGTGGGATGGTTTGCCTTGCTGTCTACTCTGTGCTGCCACAGAGACAGGGTCCAACATCTTCTCTTGTGACATCCCACTCACCAGGGCTGGACTGGAACCGCTTGTGAGGATATTTCAGCTATCTTGAAATTGCCTCTGCCAGCTTGGACAGTGGCCCCCTGCACTCCTGCCTCACACCCATTTTCACCATCTCCCAAGTACACAGATGTCTTAGAGGGAAGATGGCCTGGTGCCTATCTGCTATTAGGATTTTTCTGTCTGTTGCTTGTGGCATGCTATAACACTTTTCTGGGTAAATTATGGAAACTCTTGTGCAAAACAAGATAGTGAACGCCTGGAATATTTTGTGGAGTAAACAGTTGCACTGAATTTCCAAGACTTGAAAGGACATTTAGAGTGCAGCCTAGGCACTTGAATGCCTCTTGAATATTGAGTATCATGAAGCTACAAATTAGGGTAGTCTATGCCTGTGGAAGGAAAATTCAATGAATTCTGATTAGAATTTTTTATCCATCTTTAGTTACAAGACTAATAAAGCAAAAGCAGACTAAGCTAAAAGAAAAAAATGTATCCTTTCATGTAAGGATAACATCTAAGCCCCAGTGCACATGAATATAACACCTATGATTTAGTTTGGGCCTGTATTTTAGGCTTCATATTTCACTTTGAGGTCAACGTTTTCTCAGCACATTGCACTCCTAACAATTGCCTAGAACTTTTGCGAAAATACACAGAGTACATGCAAAAGTGAAAAACAGTGAGTCTGCTCCCAGATGCCTTTTATCAGCCTGTTTTTCCTGACACTTTGGATGTGATGCTCAGCCAGCTTCTCTAACAGTGGGCTGAGAGCTCCCACACTTGATAGGGCTTTCACAACTCCTGGGCAAAGTCCTAACATTACTAAACTCCATTCCTTGTTTTTTCCCATAAAGCCATGATTTTCTCCTCCAGAATATGTTATTTCAGTTCATTAGCAAAACAAAAGTTTTCCTTATGAAATGTTCAAATTTAAGGCTCATTATAAATGAAAACTGTATTTATAGATCTTATGACTTCATTTTGATAATAAAAGTGCAGAGTCCTTACTGTTCTTTTTCTCTGTCACAATCACAAAAGGGCAAAGAGAATTTTCACTTACTTATTTCAGGCTAGATTTTCTGTAGGCTTAAGGACCTTCTAATGGGGTTGATTGTAGAAAATTACCTTGAATTGTATGAGCAGAAGTTAAGATTAATTTTAAAATAAATAGAGTCATTTCAGGGAGGCAAAGTTTGTGAAGTTGAATGAAGTGGCTAGTAAAGTCAAGTGGACTGAAGAGTTCAGGGGTTTGATTACAGGCTTGAACTCTCCTCTAATCAAAATCAAAAAATCTAGAAAGAATTTGCCAAACAAGCAGAGCGAGAAAATTATAGGAAAATATTCCCAAAGCCATTTGAGACAACAGCTGCCTATGAATGATGGTAGGAATGAGCATATTCAGCAAACAAAAATTATTACAGAGACGTATCAGGAAAGAAGTCAGTTCCTACAGATCAGAAAGCACAGGAAAAAGTGAAACCCACCAAATATTAGGGTGAAATAAGCCTTCTAAAAATAAGTTAAAATATATTGAGAAAATTATTTAGCCTTTAAGTGATGGTCTTGAAAAAAGTAGCAGAGGGGAATACATTCAACATGGGATAGATGTTCAAGTTGACTAAGAGTAGCTCAAATTCAAAAGTATTTTTTTACGCAGAAAGAGAAGGAAAATGGCTCCTAGGAATCAGGAGTGGCAGCAGAAGGCATTAGAAGAGAGAGAAAAAAAATCAGCTGGCAGTAGGAATTTTTTCCATATTTCTGAAAAATCCCTGAAATAGCACATCTGCTCCTTTAGACATGAAGGGAACAGAGCATGTGTCCCTGAGCTCTCTGGGATGTCTTAGTTGAGCAGCTGGAAGCTCAGCCTTGGAACCTTCAATCTCAGGCCCTTTCCCAGACCATGGAGCATCAAGGAGGAGCCTCCTGTGGAGCTGCTCTGTGCTTGTGTTTGCAGCAGCAGCAGAAACCCCCGGTCCTGGAAGGAGATGCAGGGGGAGAGATGGAGCTGTGCACTCCCCAGCCCCAGGGGAGGCTGAGGCTCTCACTGTAGGGCTCCGATTTCTGGAAATAGATTGCGGGCCAAGGGCTGAGTGAAGGGTGGTGGAGCCTAAGCTGAGAGAGAGGATGCAATGCAAAGGTTGGGCACAAACCACGGGCAAGAACAAAGAATTTGGCACAGGAGGCCCTTGGAGGGCAATCCTGGAGTTCCTTCATCTCTCTCAGCATATCCCATGATTTCTCTGTGTAAGAGCAGCACCAAAAAACAAATACAGGATTTGAAATTTGCCAGTAAAAGCCAATCTCTTAGTCTCACTCAGCAGAGAGAAAGAAAGTAGCAGTGCTGAATTTCTTGTATTTTAACTACAAGGTACATTTAAGGTGTAGCCTACCCAGTGTTGTGAGTATAAAATGATGGCACCACAGATGAATAGCTAGCTTTTCAGGCTAATGGCTCATTTAGCAGCCTTCCATAAACAAAACTTAAGGAGCATTCAGTAGAGGAGGAAAGGATTTTGAAAGAAATGATAATGAAAAATAGAGGTGAATGGAACAGAGGACAGAATTCAACAAAACCTGGCAAAGAGCGGTTCACACCAGGCTAATCCAATATTTAAATATTGATAAGGCTAGGGATTTTCTGGGGAAGTGATGAACAGAACATGTGCAAGATCAAGGAGTGAGATCCAGAATGTGTACAGATAACATGATGCCTAAATATTAGACTGGGAATTGAATTAACTTTCAGGTGTCAGGCTTTGTAGCCTCCTATTGTGTGTTTGTACAGTGAAGTGGCACTATTGACATTTATGATCAATTATACAGTTGTAGATCTAAGAAGAAACTGCATAGAAGCCATGATGTTCATCAGGAGAGCACAAAAAGCTAATTAGTAGAAGGTACAACAGATGTGTCCAAAACACTCTTTCTTGCCTCCTTTTGGTATAAATCCTTTGTCGAGGCTTACACACCAAAACTGTCTCTTTTGGAACCAAGCAAGGGAACAATAATTTTAGGTAATTTTCCTGAAAGAAAACCTCTGGGTCTTGTATGGAGTGTTGCTTCTTCTCCCCCTCCTCAGTTAGCTGGAATGTTTTCTTCCTGATTGTGGCAGTTTTCTGATTCTCTGTGTTTCAAGTTTTTATACCCAGGCATAGACGACTTCTTCTTGTTTGCATTCTTTTACTGGACGGGGGAGGGTGAGGCAGCCTGTGGGCAGGAAGAATAATGTGGTCTTCTCCCATCCAGGAAGAACTTTCTTATCCCATTTGCAGCGTGCTGTGGTGCTCTCCTAACTGAGTTTTCAAATTAGGCTACTTCTTACAGCAATTTCTTCTCCCTGGAAAATTGCAGGATTCTCCTAGTCAAAATCCCAGAGGCAGTCCCTAATGGCTGGGAGAAACAACCATGCTAATTAAGATCTGCTCCTCTCTTTCAACACCTCTTGAAAACACAAAGGAGAAAGCAGCATTTACCCAGGCAGTGAAAGTAGCAGAGAAACAATCTGTCCCATTTCCTTCTGAAGGCTGCTTCAGCTCCTGCTCACTGGCACTCTGCTGCACAGAGAGTATCCTGCTTTTCAATTCATGTCTGAAGACCCTCTGGCTGTTATAGTCAAAGTTCATATTTCAGTCTTTTGAATCTGTGATTGCTTAGATTAGAGAGAAGGACAGACGATAGAGAGGAGACAGATGAGTGCAGTACAGCAAAGACTTGGATAAGCCCTTAGAAACAGGTCAGAGCTCTGACCAGCTCTTGCAGCCTGTCCTCTAGTCTTGTAAAAAAAGAGGAAGGCTCACACCAAAGGCCCTGCACAGCTACAAATTCGTTAGAAATGCCAGAATATCTTGAGCTGATTCTCTGTGAAAAGGCCCTGTGCAGTGTTGGGGCCACATTACTGACCAGGGTCCTTGAGGAAGAAGGAAGCTCCTCAGAGGAGTGCTGTGCCCAGAGGGGTGCTGTACCCAGAGGAGTGCTGTGCCCAGAGGGGTGCTGTACCCAGAGGGGTGCTGTACCCAGAGGAGTGCTGTGCCCAGAGGAGTGCTGTGCCCAGAGGAATGCTATGGCCCAGAGGAGTGCTGTGCCCAGAGGAATGCTATGGCCCAGAGGAATGCTATGGCCCAGAGGAGTGCTAAGTAAGGAGCTGTGGCCTTCAGCTGTTGACCTATCCCTTCAGGACTAGGTATCTTGCATGGCTCAGCTGGTTTCCTTGCAAGGCCATCTCAGAGTCTGGGCACCAGACATGTCTGGACATCAGTTACTGTCTCTTCCTATTCCCAAGAGGTGACAATATAACAGAACCAGATGCATTGATCTTCCCAACCCTTCTGTGAGTTTAACACCCACAATGGAAGCTCCTCATATGGCAAATGCTGATAGTAATTGCTTCATAGAGTCAATTTTTTTTTTTTTAATTTTCTACTCTGTGTTACCAGACTTCAATTCTGAAAAGGCTTTTAGCTGTTTTAAAACTGCATGTCTTCTGGCTAAATATTTAACAGAAAAATGTCCTATACAATCTCTCTGTAACTGTGAAAGAGTGACTTCCTTCGATGATGGTGTTTCATTTGCTCTAGGTCAATGTTCTTATCAAAGCCCATCTGCCATGTTTCCTTCGCCTTCTGCTGTCCTTATCTGTAAAAATTATGCTGTTCATATCAACAAACAGAGAAACCATCAAAAGAGGCCAGGATACAACAATTAAGTGGAGGAAGCAATTTAGGCATGGGCAATATAATCATACATGTCTTTGTCAACTAACATTGTTTCAAAAAAGGCATTTTTCAAAGTGGCTCCTAGGTGTTTTTTGCTCACCCCAGCTGCTATGGCTTTTCATTCCTTGTCAGCATCCCAGAATATGTATGTCATGAGGAGGAATTTGAAGAAGGAGATAAGAACCATCTTTCTGGCTTGATTTAGGGAGCGTGTGCAAAGGGATCAGTGAGGGAAATTTGCCTGAAGCTTTACAGATACACCAGCAAAAAAGAGAGAAATATGCATTCAAGATTGGCAAACCTGGAGTGGGAGAGCCAGAAATTATGTGACAGGATACATGATAGATGTAACTATTATGGTAATGCTGCTCTGGTCTGCTACAAGAAAATTTAAAGCTGTACATATTTTTGTAGCCCATTCACTTCACCTCAACTTTTTCAGCTCTGCCTTGATGTAGGGCAGGATGTTCTGCATAGTGCTACTGAGAAATTCTGTTTGCCTACAGCTTTCCAAAGCTGCTTGTAGATAATTTCTTAATCCATTACCAGGATGGATATTTGACACATTCACTTGCATTAATTAAGCAGAAATAGGCATAGAGGGGTCATTTTTCAACAACCCTTCAGGACATGTTGAAGAATCCGATGGAACAGTTTTGTATTTTTTTCCTCAGGAAATAATAGGAAATGAATGTTGCACAGATTATTTGCATATTTAGCTAGTTGTCCATTTAAAAACATTTGCTCACAACAATTTTTCCTCTTATTCCTGCTGATCAAAACATCAGCTGTTCACTGGTAAAAAAAATGCCCTTTTGAAGGGGGAAGTCCCTATTAAAAGCAAATATTTTTATTGTTATTATGAAATTAAAATTACTGTACTATTTATATTTTCTAATATTATGCAAATGCTTTATCAAAATTATTTTCTAACATCTTGACAGAAACTTTGCATTTCCTGAAATTTATTTCTAAATAAAGAAAATGCTTTCTTTATTCAGAAAGGAAACCTTTCTTTCTTGTACATTCTGAAAACAGATTTATTATATTGAGCACTACTTTCCAAAGCATACAATGCAAATGATTGTCACACGTCTGTGCCTCAAAATCATGAAAGTGTAGTACGGATCTGATGCCTGTGTTAATACGGATTTGAATACAAATGCGGTTAAGATAGCACAGCTAATTTCCTGAGGTGCTCAGGGCTCCTTTGATAATGCCTTTGTTTAGAGGGCTGCTTACTTCCAGGAGGGCTTCAGGATGTACAAGGCTTTCTACATGCTCTCCTTTCAGTTGTTCCCAAAGAAAACCTTTGTCTTGAAAAATACCCTCCCTCTTGTTTTTTTATCAGTAACGTTTTCTATTTAAAAACTGTTTATCAAACTGTGCTACAAAATGCTCCTGTGAATGCAAATAAATCTGGGGCATGACATGTTTTTCAAATGCGACGCTGGCTCTGCCTTGAGGAAGTAGAAGGTACCTAAGCTCACAATGAACCGTGAAGAAAACAAACCTTGCTTTGCTTGTTGGACTTTCTTAGTAGTTTAATTTGAGAACACATTGAGGTTATGATAACTGGAGCAGAATTTCTGGCAGATATCTGCTACAAACACACTTATCTCCTTCTTTCTGTGCTCTAACAGGTTTTTTGATGGTGTATTTTTTTCACTGTAGATGCTTTCAAAGAAAGAAAAATCCCCCTGAACTTAGGAATCACAATCATCTCTCATAGGGCAATACGTACTAAAGAGGAGATTTTTAATAGGTACAGCCAGATTCTAGATTCATGCTACAGGGTATGAGCAAATGTTGCTCCTCTCCAGCTTTGCAATGTTTTTCAGTTAGGCCTCTTGCTTTTAGAGATAATTTATTAGCAGGGGACAGAGTATTTTTTTCAGCACTTGGATCTTTTCAGTATTTTCCAAGGGCTTACCACCTGATTAATGAACACATTTTCAAGTCTAAAGACCTCTAAGTGTTTGTTTGAAGAAACCCCTAACTATTACTTTTCCCTATATTTTTAATTTTTTTAAAATTATTATTAACAGAAAGGATTTGTAAACAAATTAAGTAAGCTCAGTTACTCATCTCGGCCTAATTATTTTTAGAGATTTTTCCCATATGAGAGTTGGTTAAAATCAGGCAAATATTTTGCAATTTGGTCTGTGAAGGTGAGGGGGCATCTCCAGAGCCTTGCCAGGGGCTGGGATAGCTCTTTTTCCATGGAAGCACAGTAGGATATATCCACCAACTGCTGCAGTAACGTTGTAGTGTGTGCTCTGCATCTTACAGTCCCATTCTGCTTTGTCACTAGTGGACATCTTATTGGATGGGATTGGAGGCGCAGATGTAGGAGGACAGTTTGGTTCACGCTGTTTGGAGCTCATTTTGGCTTTCAACAGCTGGGCTGCATTTGGGGGACCTCACAGCTGCACTGATGTAAGCAGAGCCCTTGGCTGGAGGAAGGACAGCCTCCCCCACAGCTGCAGACCGCAGGACAATCCGCGCCCTGCTCAGCAGAGGAAGCAGCAGCAGCAGCAGCAGCAGCAGCAGCAGCAGCTTCATTTCCCGAGTGCTGCGAGCAGATGGGCTCTGCTGGCGGGTCGGGAGAATGGAGAGCCCAGCCCAGCTTCCGTGGGCATGGCTCTGGGAGCCAGCTGTGCCCGGCAGGCTCTGGGATGCTGGAGCAGCTCCGGGAGCCATGGGAGGAGGAGAGGGCTGTGCTCCTCCTGCTCCTCAGCGGCTCCGCAGAGGAAATCTTTAATGCCTTCATCCCCGCTCCCTGCAAGCTCGTGCGATGGCCAGAGACAAACAACCTAGCCATTATTGTATTACCCAATGCAGGAAAAAACCACCCCAGCTAATCTTGTTTTGTGTCAAGGGAAAATAAAGCTGTTTTTTGTTTTTTTAAACCCCAAATGAAATCATGGTGCTTTATGGATATTTGTGTCATCCTAAGAGAATGATTCCATTAAGATTAAAACAAAGGCTTCTTTTTGCTAATAACCTTTGAAATGAAATTTGTTTTCTCAAGAGTTCTTCTTTTAAATAGGAGTCTTTCTCTTAACCCCAGGGAAGAAAAACTAGTGTTGTTTTTCAAAATTAATCAAGAGAAATCTGCATTACAGTAAATATGTGGCTATGTTTCTCACAATGAGCAATGACTAATGTTACTTACCTAAGAGATACGCACTTTAAAGCTAGTCAACTCTTTCTCTTTAAAAGCTTAAAAAAAGATTATTATTTAAATTTAGAATTATTATCCTAAATGCACTGTAGCTAGGTAGCGTCAATGTGTTAAATTCAATGTAATCTTAAAAATGGTAAATTATTTATTTAAGACAGTGGAAAAAATAATTCCTATATGCAACAAAGGCGATCATAGATGAAATTAAAAATCACAGCTGAAATTTTGAAATTTGCTTACTAAATAGGTTACAGCCACATAGATGCAAAGAATATAGGAGCTGCATAGCTTTTAATCATCTTTCCTTGTGCTATTGTCAGTGCAGATGTTTGCAGTGGGAACAACTCTTCCTTGTGTTGAGGGACTTGATACCACAGCTTACTTCCTGGAAAATTTGGCACGGGGTGGTTCAGAGAGAAGTTTGCAGATTTTGGTTTTGCACTGGCAAGTGGGAGAGAACGAGAAAACAAATTGTGCAGTAAGTGAAACAAAAACACAGAGAACTTACACATCCCTTGCCAGCTTTTAGGGGAATGAAAACACTTGAGATTTTGCAGTCTTACCGGAATAATTAGAACTACATAATATTTGGAATACTTAAGCCCAAGAAAGTCTTGGGAATATTAAAAGGGTGATGTTAAATCCCCTGTCAAGGAAGGAAGAGCCAAGCCAGGCTTTGAAAGGATGCACAAAAGGGAAGATATGTGGCCTGCGCTGGATGTGCTGTCTCACTGCTAACAAATTCACGCAGATGTGAGACATAGAGCATGAATGAAAGCTAAAAGAAGATCCATCTGGAAGAATAAAAAATAAAGTGATGCATTTTTTTTTTTCCAGCTTCCTACAGGTCTGGTGATGCAGGCTTCCCAGTTTCCACTTTTGTCAAACCAATTTTATCACCTGGAGATGTACAGTGTCAGATAAGGACAGTGTGTTGGCATTTATAGGGGAGGTTGTTTGCAGTGTCCCACCTGTCTGGTTCTGCTGCCAAGGGGTCAGTGGCTGTTTAATGACAGGAACTCTCATTTTGAAAAGAGGTATGACAAGTGTGATACCAGGCCAGTTTCTAATAGCTTTGTCATATGCTGTGGGACTGCTCACAAACTCTCCTCATGCCTGTATGTACAACACACCATGAATAGTAGCTAAACTGGACAGCAGGAAAATAGTCAGATCCATGGTGGCAACAGTGTGAGTGACCCCAGTCTTAATCCCTGAGCTCAAAGATGGGGATAGAAAGGCTGCTGGCACCGACCCACAGCTCAGGAACAAATGCATGTAAGGAGGATTACATTCAAGATTAGACAGGCATTTTTGTTGCCTTTGATCTTGGTTTCATAGATGACAGCAGGTTGCTAAAATCTTCAAGGCTTCAGAGAACAGAGAGGATATTTCATAAAAGGTGGGAGTTACACCAGAAAAATGCAGAAGGGATGAGTGAGGTTACCAGTGGTGGGTTTCAGCTGGCTGGCACTGACAGTGAGTCACATGTGGTGAGGGCTGTGCTCAAGCTCTGCTCAGATTTCAGCATCCCTTCTTTCTTACGACTGGATGAAACTGAATATTTTCTTCTAGAAAGTCACACTTTGAGCATGAATTAGTGATAGGTGTAATTCCAGCAGGCTGGAGGGAAAAATCTCTGCTCTTTTCTTTCATCCAGGATATCTGCCTTGATTTATAGAAAATCTGTCTCTCTTCTTACATCAGCTGTTGTCATCAACAGTTGCACAGTAGAAGTATCAAGTAGAAGCCCATGAGATGTTGATGTCAGACTGATCCCTGTGTCTGCTGTAGTGGATCAGGCTCTCAACAAGTAGACCCAGACCATAACTGTGATCTGAGTAAGATAAAGCAAGGATAAGATATCCTGCTTGCTGTCCTCATATCACTGTGGGGGCAAACACCTCTCTCTGTCTCTTAACTTAGAAACGTTCTTTGGACTAAAGTGTCAGTTTGTACAAATTCATATTTTCCAATAAAGGAACTAGCCAGAAAATTCCTGGCCAGTTCCACTCACAGTGTCAAGTCCTGTTTGCCAACATTTAGCTGAGACTAGAAAATGTTTACTTTAGTCCTAGCAGACTTAGCAAGGCTTAAGCAAGGCATCAGTGGTGACAGAAGAAATACTCTGATGCCAATTACCAGCTGTCACCTTGGTTTGCATGGAAATGGTCTTCAGGGTCCTCCTTCTTTTGATGAGGGAAGCATGCCTATGTTTGACCCACCAATAATCATTTTGGCTTCTCTAAGACACATTCACACTGACTGTCTTGATCTGTTTAATGCCAAAACCTAACAAGACCACTGGAAATATGAGCCATACTTTCCAGTTTAAACAAAGGGAATATTTACTCCTTCTCCTAGTGTCCTAGCTTAGGCCATAAGATATGAACAATTTCCTTACTGCCCCCACAGAAGACAGCAAACTTCATTTCTCTCCATTTCTGCTCCACTGTGTTGCTTGATGCAAACCTTTCCCATCTAACTGCCCTGCATTGCCCTAAGGACCTATTTCCTTCAGCACAATAGCTTTCCTGAGAGCTTCTGTGCTTCCCTCTGCCAGTGATCAGAACTAGGAGGCATATTTTGGCTCTTGCTATCTGTTTGGGCTTGTGTGTTCCCTGCAACACATGTTGAACATGTGCTGGGTGAGCATTTTCCCTTCTAACATAAGTCACATTCCTGGTACTGCCGCATCAGCAGCATCTGGCTGGCTGGGAGCAAGGAAGGAAGCAGTGAATCCATTTGAAAAATCAGTGATGGCCAGGCAGCTGAAGGACATGACATATAAACTTTTCAGAAAATGCTTTAAGGGGCAGACATTCGCTTAACCCCATCTGGAGCACATAGCAAGCTGTTTGATTTTGTTCATTCTTCTGGACACTTCCAGTGACGACAGCACCAGATACTATTTTTACGAAGAATACCACGTTGTGAACACCTGCATGAATAATGCTCTCAGTCCACAGCATTTTGTCTTACATGCTCTTTGTAGTCTCAGTTTCTGTGCTGAGTTGCACAGTTTTTCCAGTTTGAAAATGCAGAATTGGTATTTTTTTCACAGAGTCTGCAGGACAGGTAAAACCAGCTAAAGTATATCAAAAAATCTGAGTGCTGAGAGCAAATGGATTCTTGAAAAACGTCAGATGAAAATGACTTTGATCCTGACAAATTCATTATGTTGTCCTGCAGAGGCATGGGAAGGAAGAAAGCTGTGATGAGAATAGAAAATATTTGTTGTTTGCAATGAGTGAGGTTAAAATGTGCTAATCAGTTATCAGGTACAGAGACAATATTGTGCCAGATGCACAGATTGATGGGTTATAAAATGATTTGAAAACTGAAGGTCATATAGATGGCATACTGCAAATTAGACATTTAAGCAGATGGCATGGGTATTCACTCGTCCACCTGGCTGGAAGAGGGAATTTTCCAATGCTGTACAAAAATGTCAGCAGATAAATAATAAAAACGAGATAAGTGGGCTAAACTGTTCTAATTACTTAGTTGTCATTTTCCACATTTCTGATGTCAGTAATTTTTCACTTGTAACTGCTTTTCTATATGATAATAACCAGCGTAGTCCCACACAATACAAGATACCAAAAGAATGGAGGGGGAAAATTCAGAGTGAACTTTCATGTTCAATTAGTATGGTACCTACCTTTAAAACTTTTCCTCTGGGAGTGCACAAGTAATTAGTAAAAAGAAAAGTAAATCTAGATAGCCACTCTTGTACCTTGTCACTGTCATAAGCAGAAAAGAGGGACATGGAAAAGTGAACAGGAAGGGGGAAATAAGCCCTGTGAGAAGGTCAGGATAAGCAAGAGTAAAAATAATGAGATAGAAAATGTGAGGCTCTAACTGCAAGCCCTCACAAAATTCCCTGTGTAGAGACATGATGTGGTTGATTTAGCACAAAGGCAGCATCCTGCCAACTATCTGGAAAGCGGAAATAAATGTAATTTTGGTTTTGGGCAGAGCTAGGAAATTTCTGGCACCTGGTCCTCCCAACAGACCCCGTGGCACCTATTGCTTGTCCATGTTACATATGACCCTCTCACTGAGAGAAAGCCACCTTCCTTCCACCATCAGTTATTGAAGCAGATACAGCTGCAATAGAGAGGGAGGGAGGTTTCATTAGCATCACTAAGCAGTGGCCCATGCCCTTTCTGGATGGGATTCATTGGCATTAAAATTCAATGGCAAAGAGCCACACTTACACAGGAGAGATGCTGGATTGATGGGAATGGTTTATATTCTTCTGCTGTTTTGTTGTTGCTTTTTTGGGTTTGTTTTTTTTTTTTTTTTTTTTTTTTTTTGGTATCAAATAAGAGGCTCAAGAGGAAGTGAATGCTGAAGAGAGACAGTACAGTGTCAGATGACTGATCCTACCAAGCAACACATTACTCAGGCAAAAACAGAGCCTCTTTCTCTGCTCCTTGAATAGTCTTAGTCAAATCCTGAGAGGGGAAAGGTCAGAATAATTAGACAGAAGCACTCAGCTTCCTATTCAGTGCTGAGAGAAGGGAACTTTGAGAGTGTTGTTTTGTGCTGAGGGAGGATACATTGCTATGTGTTCTTGTTAAAAGCAGTTCAAAATAAATCTCAGCTACAGAAGGTCATGTCATGGCCTCAAGATACCTTTTCTTTCTTGAAAGAGTATGCAGCTATGTTAGAGATGAAGGCATTGCCTTGAAAATGAGAGGTCCTGCTGCAGAAAGGACATGACAGTCCACAGCACTATGCAACAGAGCTTTTTTCCACCACGCCCTTCTGCTCGAGAGAGAGGTCTCATTGCAATGTTTGCTTTTTTTTTCCCCAGCTGACATAGTATTACTTGAAGAAGTATTCTCAGAACAGCAATAGAGAAGTATTCTCAGAACACTGAGTTGGCAGTGGCCTTGTTTTGAAGATAAGCATTGACTTCCACCAGGAAACAAAAGGCTGTATTTTCAGGATCATGCTGAATATTGAAAGAAGAGTGAGACCCTAAATATTTTGTGATATTTTTTTTAAAAAGTTTTCATGCAAAAATGCATTGACATTCAAGAACTTAATTGATTAAATGCTTGCCAGCTAGTATAATGACCTTGTTTCTAGTCAGCAATCTGATTGAATGCATAGGTCCTACCTGCAGGTAGATGGTGTTCATGTGATTCTGAGATGTTCACTGTTAACTGTCAGGGTAAAATTTGTCCTCTGCCTTCCCACCATGATGGGATCTTAGGAGAGAAAGGAAAAAAGTTGGTTGTCCTGGGGCAGGGTAACATTTAAGCTAGTCCAGTGCCTTGTTTCCTGGAGGAATGACAGTGGATGCCTTGAAGACAACATGAAGCAAGGGCCAGTACTTCCCTAGACCTCTCTCCAGCTCCCAGCAGCTTCTATTCCAGGTGCTCTAAACAAGAAATGTCCTCATATTTAATGTCCTTATGGGTGCTCTGCACAGCACTGCATAAAAGAATGGGGAAAAATTGCCTCTCTTAGCAGCAACCTGCCTGCAGGTAAGTGGGAGAAAGCAGGAGCAGCAGGAGCATCTCCTCTCAATTACACAGCCTACAGGAAGCTGAACTTGTGCTGACACACCCCAAACCTACATGTTTTGACATTCTCCAAGGCCTGTGGGTTTCATGGGCTGCCATGGACTCCTGGAATGGTAAAGCCAATATCCTCCTGCCTGCCTTTGAGGACACTTGTGGGCAAAGGTGGGTTCAGAAGCACAGGAGGAAATGCGTCCATGCAGGACTGCCTGCCACATACCTGGCTCTGGGGGCAAGTCCTTGCCCCAGATCTCTGCAGCTCAGCCCTGCATCCACAGGTTCTGTGCTCTTCAGAAACCACAGAGTTTTTCCTCATTAAAAAATGGCATTAAATGTGTCTTTGAGCTTTGTGCTTATTTTTAAAAGGAATATCTGCCACCAAGTGGAAAATGTTATCACTTCACCAATATTTATAGATTATTACCAGTAATAATCGTAGTATTAATCTTGCTTATTACTGTAAAAGAGTTCAAAACAAGCTGGCAGATGGAAAAATGTGGTACTGGAACAGAACATCAGTCATATTGCTGGTTCCTTTTCAGCACAGATTAGAGACCTTGCTAAGGCACAGCCTGCTGTGTGCCTAAACACAGAAAAATGACAGAGGGGCTGTGTTGTGGAGACAGCCTTTCATTCTTCAGCTCTACAGCTGGGCCTTTTGACATCAGAGATAATTCTCCTGAAATACATGAGCAGCAGAAATTCACACTCAAATTTGAAACTTCTGGATCATTGGTTTCTAATTCTTGTACCAAATTTCATCTGTTGCTTTGACTTAAGCAATTTTCAACTAACTTTAGCTACATCAGCTATTAATGTGTTTAGTTGTAGAAATCTCAAGAGGAGTTCCCTGATGTATCAGTGACTGATGAGAACAACTGTTTTGTTTTTTCCTTTCCCATCCATTATATTTTCTACAAGAGCTTCAGCAGGGACCAAAGAGACCTCTGAAAAAGAGACATCTGAGAAACCAAAAAGAATTTATCCCCCTGACCTGTGGATGTGTTGTCAGCAGTTCCTGGCTGCTCATGGCCAGAACCTCAAATGGCTGAAAGTCAGCTCTTACATTTCTGCTCTAGGCTTTTAACATATTTCCACACAGAGCAAAGGTGACATAAGGGGGGAAAAAAACCCCATGACACAATGGCAAAGAAAGGATAGCATAGAAGAAAAACTGAAAGGAAAAAAAATCAGCAACATTTGGGTTTGACTCTTCAAAGAGGGCCAGTACTCCCCTGTGTTTTCTGCGATGCCCAGGTACTACAGGAGACGGTCCCAGTACTCCAGCCCAAACATAAGAACAGACAAGAGAAGGAGAAGATGGACTTGGGGAAGGTCTGGTGCTGATGGAGACCTGAAACATTACAGAACACAAGGCCAAAAGAATTCCATGTAAGTGCTCTTTGAGCCTGTATTTAGGAAACCACACAGGGGTAACTCAGTGGGCAGCTGCTGGCATCTTGACCAGATAGACACAACCAGAATGACAAACTCCCATCATCCCAGCCTACTGCAGAGCTCCAAAATGAAGCTGGAGTCCTGGGCATTCACCCAGTGCCTCCCATAAAGGGGTTGGACAGACTTCCTGGGAACCTCTTCCATGAGTAAGAAGTAATTTTGTCAAAGCTTCTGCACTGAAACAAACACAGGATGTTAAAACAAGTTTTATTTGCTACTGCTGAGGCAGGAAAAACAAAGATGCAGTGACATTTTCTTTTGCCACTGGCTGGACCAGCAGCTCCACAAAATGACTTTCTTCTACTTGGGAAGCCAGGCAAAATGTATAAGTACTTAATGACCTTTTAAAAATGTCTAGATAAGACACATTTCATTCAGCTTTGGGTATTCTGAAATAAGGTTAGAGGTCTCTGCCCGTAGAAAAATGCCATAAAATGCAGAAAAAATTACTAGGTAGTAGGGAATGTTTACAAGATGGCTTTTGTATAAAACAAGATCACTTTTTGTGTTTGCCTGTAGACAATGCAGGTTGTAATCTTATGAGCTCAAGGCTGAACAGCAAATATTTTTTGGGAGGAAGAGATGGGTTTTTAAAGTAAATAGTTTTCTTTAGTTATGTTTTCTTATCTGATCAGCTCTCCAGCATGGAAGACATTAAAACAGTTTTTAGATAGAGGCTGTACAGGGATGCTGTTGATTCTGGTTCTTTTAGACATTGATGGCTTGCTCCAAGGAGCAAGTTCACATTTTCCAACTTACATTAGTATGAAGCAACCTTTGATTCATACTGTAAGCTCATCCTGGAGTAGCAGTGGTGACCCTTAGCAAAAATGTTTGGGCTTTTGAATGGTAAATCCTGGACCAGGTCTCAGCTGTGCAATGGAGGAGGCAGAAGATAGGTGAAATGATAATACTGGAAATACTTTATCTCAACTGTAGAAAGAGAAATCCAGCCAAGGCTAGTGATGTTCAATTCCATATCAATTTGAAATTGGAACACAGGAAGAATTATATGCACTGTAAATAGATATGAATTTTGATTCTGTGTATATACTGGTTGAAAGAAATTTATTCTTAACTCATATATTTGAACGTCCTCATGAACTATTGAAACTGCATGTCTCTGGGATAGGTGAAAAGCATGAAGTCGTTTATGTCTCTACCTATGCAGTCACCAGAATTATTGGCACAAACACCTTGTGGTGCCCTGTGTGGACCATTTTCCATGAAAACTCAGTCCACCTTGGGCTTTCATTATGTTTACATAGTAATCTATAATGTTATCAACCATAAGGAAGGTTCTAAGTAAACTACCTGTATTTTTTCTGCCCCAGCATATCATATTAGAAAACTCAATTTTACAGCCTTCAGGAGAAACAGAGTTCCTGATCTTTTACCCAAAACGCTTGCACTTTTCTGCCTTGAGGGAACATGTAGCCTCCCACTTCTTCCCTACCTCCCTCCCCTCTGCTGGTCTCCAAGCAGAGCCCAGACAGCTCAGTTTCTGTGCCAGGATCTCCTTTGCCATAAGTCAGCTGGAACTGACTCCTGCCTTGTTGCTGCAAACTCTCTGTCCCTCAAATCTTGGATTCTAAGCATGTCCACCTGTGTGAAACACAGTTTTGGGAACACCTTCCCAGTGTGTCAGTCTCAACAGCGGCAATGATCTCAGTCTACTGCTCCTTGTGGGAGGAATGGTTTGTACTGGCTACAGGTATGGCTCTGGCAGCCTGTGCAGTGCTGCTTTGCTGCTATGAAACCATCCCCAGGTGCTGCTTTTCCTTGCTCTGTCCCCTTATTTCTGTGGCCCTTCTCAGGGCTGCCCACACATGCAGCTTTAATTGCTTTGCTGACACTCTGCAGCCTGAGTACTTGCTGTGGGACAGTTTTGTTCTGGTTCATCCTTTTCCACAAGTGCCAGACACACTTAAATCAGAGTCTTAAATTCTTTAAGGACATCTCTAAAATATTTAAGGATAAGAAAGACTGGAACCAAGTAAAAATGGAGAAAAATGCAGTTTGACTTAGACTCAGCTAACAGGTACCTTATTATGTTGTGTACTTCATCCAGTCAAAGCATATCCTGGCTGCCAGATGCCAGTCCTGGTCTCCACTGCCCACGGCAGCAATCCCAGCCCCAGAAAACATCCCCAGACATCTGGAGTCTGCAGTGACACCCTTTTTTGGACAGTCTTACATGAGGTTTATACACAAATCCTGAGGACTGATGGCTCTATCTGGAATTGGACATTAATTGGATTCTTAATCATGGCAATCTCCTCCTTGCCCTGGCTAGGAGTTACCATGAGAGTTCCACCTGGATGTGTTTCTGAAGCATTAAAGATAGTTTTTTTAAATTTTTCATATGCTCTACTGAGTGAATGATGTAAGCTGTTGTGTCCATAATGAAGTTACAAGTAGCATTTATTAGGGTTTATACCAGTAAAAGGCTTTGTACTCAAGGAAGCCCGTGGTCTCTAGTACATTGTTATCTGTGTTTGGAGAACACACATGGCATGCTACAGATCTCATTAGAAGTGATATGTGACAGTCTCATTAGAAGTTGCTTTGCTGGACATTTCTGAAGGAACAAGCTCTTCTTGAACTTGGAGGTCGCATCACAGCACTCCATCACTCTGCTGCTACCATCTCAGCTACTTCTTAGCTTCAAGATCTGGTTCCTCCACACCTTCAGGGACTTCAGCTGCTGTTGCCTTCCACAGCTGTCCTACCTCCCTTTCCCTCTCTCCCTGATTACTTCAGCCTCTTTGTACCTTTCCAACAGCTGCCTATTGGCTTTTAGATATCCTCTGTCCATCCTGGATATAGGATATATCCTCCAAGGCACTACTCCCCTATCAGTCAAGCATAATAATAAATACCAGTAGCAAACAGCTGTGGTATTTATTCTATATAAATAGCTGAATAAATTTGGCTGAACAATCTCATTGCTTCAGTGATAATTTATAATCCCTTGCTTCACTTTCTTGGACCTTATAATTATGACATATTTGATGCAAAATTTCCAAGGAAGTGATTGTAGCTGATCTGCATTGGTAGCTCCCTAAAACTCTATGGGGTGGTACACAATAAGCCTAAAAGGACCCATTAAATTGGGTCTTGAAGCTGGGAATATAGCAGCATTTTTAAATGTTCAAGAGATATATTGTCCTTATCACAAATCTCAGCATTATAAAAGTGAAAAAAAATCCAGATTTCAGATTGTTAAAAGGCTATCAAAATGTGTTATCTGAGAGGATGCCTAAAACAACCCTATAGATTTAACTCAGTCTGGCCATAGGAGCAACCAAAGGAATGCCATTAGGAATTACACTGAGACACTGGGGAGAGCTAAAGAAATAGGAAGGGAAGGAGGGAGAAGTAGAAACTGTTGAAACTGGTTCAATGTATCCAATATCTAAACTCACACATTTACTTTAGCAGCTGTAGCTAACATGAGATGGTTTAAATAACAGCTTATTTTAGTTTGTGAGATGACTGGGATGTTATTATTTTATTCCAAGTGGTCTTATAATAGTTTTAGCTTCTTCAGGACATTGATGAAAATGAAGGCTTCCATTTGTCACAGAACAGATGAAAACATAAAGAGGGAGTTTTGTTGCATATACAAGCAACATTAAAAATGAGAACAATTTGAGTGAGTAAAATACAGGGGTTGGAAGGTAGATTTATCTGCTTTAGAAAATATTTCAACATTTCAACAAAATATTTCAAAAGTGAGGTAAGCTGATTTCAAGGATTTGAATTCAGCTCATCAGTCACATACTTATTTAAAATATTGCAAACCAATATTTCATTATTTGCAACAAAATAATTTGATGTCTCGAAAGGCCTTTTAAAATTATCTATGACATATTTATAAGGAGTTATTAATTGAGTATGGATAGACATTGTTTACAACATATTTCTGTCAGATTTTGCTTTCTCTAAATGTTTAAAAGATTTAGTGAGCTCTATATTGTAGATAACAATATGTAGTGGGTAACCTTAAAAACAACACATTTTTTCTTATTTCATATATGCAGAACTATGGGTCAGTTTACTTAAATAAATTCAGCAAATGCTTTTAAAGATTATATAATAATTCCTATGTTCTCATCAGTAACCCAGAATTGCCGTGCTACATAGTATTGGGAATGATGCAGTTCTATAGGAGAAAAGATAAGAAGGTGTTACCATGCCAACTGCATGTGATTAGTGATGGCAGCCTACTGTCAACCACTCTTAGCTATGGCCTTGCTTAATTGGAGGTAGCTGTACATGGGCATTGTCCCAAAGGCACCTCTATTCTCTCTTCCTTCGGATCAGCGTCCTTTGAAATAAAAACCTGTAATTGTCTTTATGAGTATTTGTTGTTTGTGTCTCATTATTTTAACTTTCATATTGAGGAGCTGAGCCCTCATTAATGTAGAAACATCCAGTACAGATGCTGGAGAAGATGTTCCAATCATCTTTGTGTGACCCATGGGTCTATAAGGTGTTTGCCAGAGCTGGAGGTTTGAACAAGGTCTCTTATGCCAACAAAGAGTGTGAATCCTTCAAAAACCCCATCCAAGACTGTGGATTTTTTGGGGGACCTTTATGGTCGTTCCTCTTTTTGAAATCCAGCAGAGAAGATTCTAACATTTCTGGGAAAACCATAACGAGGCAGCTGGGTGATTTATTTCTCATTGTTACAGGTTGGCAGCTGGGTGACCTGCAAGCCAACACAGCCTGGCTGGAGAAAAAAAATACAGGCTTCCAGTTAATAATACAGTGATAAGGGATTTTCTCTACATTTCTACAAAATTCTTCTTGCTTTCATCTTCAAAAAAGGAAAGGTAAGAAATTAGAACCAGAAATTGTGTTCTGCTGTGGTTTAAAATGTGACAGTGCATGATGATCAAAATATGACTATAAATATAGATCTAAATTGCAATAAATTTGTTGTCATTGCCTTTGTAAAAGGCAGCAGTAACAAAATGAGGGGATAGAAGATGATAGAGAGGAGCTGCCTTTGCTTTACTGTTAATTGATTTTAATCTTGCTGCCTTCTCCTGGTGATCAATTGATGTCTGAGTTTTGTGTATCCTTCCAAATGCTAACTCTGTGCATGACAGAGATAGACAGTATTCATGTTACAGACTTTGATAGCATCTCTGTATTCTTGCCAGCGTGAATTCACATCAGTATTCAGTACAGGAATAATTCATTTGATGTATCATTATTCCTTGTAAAGAGGATTTAGACATGATTTTATGGCACTGAATTAGTATTACTTAAAGAATACCTTCTTGGGACAAATAATTTTAGAAAATTGTGTGGAAGAAGCTTTTTGTGTGTCTCATACAAAATATTTGTTTGCATGTGCCAGCACAATGTTTACACTTTTTGCAACAATATGAGATTGGTAACTTACATTCAACCTTTGACTGTCTACAGGTTTCAGAGTTCCTTTCCTGAAGATTTGATGCCAAGTGAATATTTCTACAGAACATTTTTTCAGTTTGCTAAGATCTTTTTAATTCTTATCCATTTTCTAATTTACTGTGTCATATAAAGATATAGTAACCATACATTCTGCACTGTTTCCAGGCCATTAATAAAGACTTGTGTGAGCTCAGGCTATATCTGTGGTGAAATTCTGATTGAACTGCCTTCCTTTTTGACTCTAAACCTTCCTCTTCACATCCGAGCACCTTTCCTCTCCACATTTTAATAGTTTCACCTGGACCAAGTTTCTCTAGTTCCTTTGCTATTTCACTTGAGACAATGTCAAGAACCTTAATAAATGAAGACTTTTGACATGTTTTCCTCTGTCCACAAAGCCTGTTCCCTGTCAAAGAGGGAAATTGTACAGGTTCAGATTGATACGTGCTTGACAGACCAACCTGGCCTCCTACTTGCTTCTTTGGAGCCTTAGTTTTTACAAATAGTTTGTCTAATTTTCTGGCATTTTTTGGGAGCTGATGTTAACTGAAGTCTCCACTCTCTGGTCTACAGCTTTTGAAACAGGTGGCTTGTTTGATCTTTTTCAGTTTTCCAGACCAGACCTGTATGAAGGCAATCAATAATGAGTCTGATACTTCCAAACCAAATTTCAGCACCTAAGGTGAATTCTACTAGGCCAAGGAATTTGGAAAAAATAGAAAAATGGACCCCAAACTAAAGTGCTCAGTAGCTTGTCTCTCCCTTAAGTAACCTAGACTGTTTTTCCTCATGTGAGATAGCTTTTCTTTGCATGTGGATTTTAATAATATCTTCCTTAATCAAAGGAATATACTGAGCATTTCAGCCATTTAGCTTCCTCTGTCCTTTTTTCAGAACTTTCTATCTCTCTCTCTCTCTCTCTCTCTTTCTCTCTGTTTAACCTGCTGTTTCAGACTCCTGGATTGTTTTGTCATCCCTATGACTTGTTTTGAGTCATATCTCGTTTCACACAGAGATCTCTCTGACTGTAGGAATTAATTCTGAGTAGTTAAACTTTATTTCCACTTCTGGTATACCTCTTTCTTCTCTCAGACATCCTCATGCTTTATCAAACTGCATTCCTCATACATTTCCTACCCATTTCCTCCCCAGCTGATGAGAATATTCCACAATTTTGCTTTTATTATCTCTTCGGGGTCAACAATTCTGCACTACCTTTCCCTGTTTCCCATGGGATCTTATTTATTAGGTCTTCAAGTTCCTCTTTGCAGTCCAATGTCTTGTCTTTGCTTTTTTTCACTTGTGGAGGCTCTTTAACTCTCATTTCCTCAGCTCAGCTTTCCTCCTATTTTCCCTTCCACTCTGACATTTTCAAATAACTTTTCCCTACAGACTACACTGAGATTCAGACCTACTTCCCTTCTGGTTGTTTGCACAGTTTTCTGCATAAAAAAAACCTATCAAAATTCCTTTTGGGGAAGTTTCTGGAGAGCCTGCTCTCCTCTTTCCCAAGAGATATTTGGAGCTTTCAAGCTTCTTACTGTGAAGCGCTGTACCTTGGGGACTTTCTGCTAATTTCTTACAGAAGTGTCTTCCACTTGATCCTCTTGGTTTGATGGCTGACATTTGCCAGGATAACATCTTTGCTTTTTTCCTCATTATTATCGAGATGTTTCTCTAGTTTCTCTATAGTTCTTTTCACATTCTGCCACTCTGCAGTACCTCTTCCCTGCCTTTCCCTGGCTGAATAAGCCGGTAAGTATTCCAGCCATGTGAGTATTCCCACCAGGTCCTATGAGTCTAGTTGACTCATAATTTTGTTCTTGTTTGAGGACATCCAGCTCTGCCAGAGAGCTTCTCATTCTTTTTGTATTATTATTATTTTGTATTATTACACAGGCATCTGAGATGTTCAGAAATGCAGTCTGTTCTCTGCCTTTTCTGTTCTTCCTATGATGTTGTTTTCCTCTGCTCTGTTACTCTTGTCCCTCATCCAAGTCAGCACTGCTTACACTTACTTCTCTCACTTGTTCCCAGCTATCAAGCTTTTGTCCCAAGATGCTGTTTTTCTTTGGAGTGAGACAGATCACTTTTCTTCTCAGACATTCTTTTGAGACCCTCTTGACAAAGTTAGCTGTGCATGAAATTATTCTGAGGATGTCTCTGTCTATGTTGCCATTTAAAAACCGAAGAAAATGTTATTAACCTTTTGATATAAAATGGAAGTTTTGGCAATGGTGCTGAAAGTATGTTTTTGTATTGTATCACTTCCTGCTGCTGTTTACAATACCTCTTCTGTTGTTATTATTTCAGATATTTCCTGGGAATGTTTTAGCATCTTGGAATGAAAACCTGGGCTGATTGCATATCTGGAAGAGAGAGATAACTACTACTGACTGTTCTTTGGAGCATATATCATCACAACACATCACTCACTCACCTGCTCACATAGCTTTTTTCCCTAGGCTTACTCTGCAATAATGCATCATGATTTTATCATCTTTATCCATTTTCTTCTCTTCATGGCTCTTTGCACTCCCACCTTGTGCCTGGGAATTTTTCTGAGACAGTTTTGATGTCTTCTATGCTGACATAATTTCATACCTACCTAGGAAAGTTGAATGTTTTGGATTTTTTCTGCATTTTAGGTTCGCCTTCCCCTCCATGGGGAAAAGATCTCTGCATTTTTGGTATGAAATACAATATTTTTCTGTATTTCTGTACCTTTTTCTATTATCTTTTATCTTATCTGATTGCAGCATAAATGATTCTTATCATACCTTGACATGCTTAATATATTTTCAAATTTCTGGTTTTGTTGTATGAAATGCTGTTGGATCAGAAAGCTTGCTAACTTTCTCAAGGCAACTGTGTCTTATTATGACAAAGTATGCATTTATATGGCCTGAAGATTTTCTGGAGGTCTACAAAAGAAAAAATAATCTATTTAATTTTTAACTTACTGCAATTTAAAACCAATTCTGTTTGTTTGTTTATTTTCTTTTAAAACAAGAATGTCTTTCTAAAGCTGAGAATAGCTCCAGGGAATGAATACTGGAGAAAGATATTCAAAAGATCACTTAAAACTTGATGTAGGTATTATACAGACCTATAGTAAGAACAATTTTACTAAAGAAGGGAAAAAAAGTCCTGTTAAGGTAATGCATTACGTTGTTATGCTGCAGAAAGAAATGTGGGGTTTTTTTCTATCTAACTTAGGAGAGTATGTGAATAATCACTTAAATCAAGCACTGACATCTGCATGTGCTTTACTTGGCTTGCTTTTAATCAACAAACTGTCAGCCTATGATATTACTGTAAGTACACAGTTCAGGTGCCAAGAAATTACAGGCCATTTTAAGTCCTGGGTCTGTGTTGGTTAGTGAGTTAATACAAGTGCATCTAAGATGTATGCCTCATGCCTGAACAGATACAAAGTGTGCTTATTTTGGCTGGTGGAAGTACATCCTGGAATGTGTTTTTCAACTTTGAACAGCTTGATGAAAAAAAAAAAAAAAAAAGAAAAGGAAAAGTAAAAAAAAATACAGGAAAAAAAGACAAGAAGTTTCTAAATGCTAGTTTGTCTGGTTTAAGGGTTATTAACTCACCAAGAATTTAAAGGTACAATAGTTGCCTGTCTGTGATGGGAAAATATGTATAATGAATACAGGGACAACAACCAGGGGGGAAAAAAGAGCAATCAGGAGCAGAGATTTACTGCAGTGTTAGTATTTCATTATTCTATGTTTGCTCTCACTTGCCATGAACCCACTGAAGCTGCTCTTCCTTTGATGCGACCGCAGCAGCTCCGTTGACCCTTTCAGCAGCAGCTGTGCAAGGCAAGGTCTGCTCCAGGCCCTGGGACCTGCTTTACAGAGGCAGGCAGAGGCCGGTGGGCATGGTGGAATTTGGTTCATTGGCTGGAACATGATGGAAAACATTCCCATTCACCCGAAATTTGTGAATGTGAAACCCTGCCATACCCATCCTTTTTCCTTCTTTTTCTCTCATTTTCCCCTTCTTTCTCTCCCAGAACAGGGAGTTAGCAGGGCTCCAGAGATTAACCCTCAGTGCTGCTTCTCCAGTCTTCTCTAACATGAGGAAACAATGCCACAGAGAAAGAGAGGCTGGTATTAGCCTCATTTGGTGCTGATCTCAGAGATGCCACAGCCTTCAAAGAGAGTCTGGCAGCCCTTGTGCTAGCAGTGCTCTTGGAGGAAACTCTGCTGCTAAGATCACTGCAAGCAAGGTGTCAAGTCTTCAAGGCAAAGCTGCCTTCCTTTTGTGCTGGGTCTCTTCAGACACTTGATCAGCTGGGCACAGTGAGACAAGCAGCACTGGAAGGCCAGGCTGATACCATGACCTGTAGTAACTCTTGTACCCGCAGAAGAAACTGTCAGCTGAGAACCAGAGGGCAAATAAAAGTGCTGCTTTGCCATGCTCATCCTCCAGGTTGTAAGAAAAAACATCATTCTCAGCATGAAATCATGTTCTGAGCAAAATTTGAGGATGTGAATGTGATATTATATTGATAGGTACATATATGCAAATGCCAAGTTGCAGCAAGGGAAAAAAGAGATGCAGCCACATTTCCCATTTAGAGAGGAAACACTAAAGCCTCTTAAAACCCTGCTTCCTATAATCCCAATGCATGATTGAACAGATGCATTTTCTTTCTAACTTCCCTGGCTTCTGAGATATCAGATACTATCTGTTGTTAGATGCAGGATACTGGGTTAGGTATGGCAGTTCTTGTGTTCCCAAGGGATTGCTCTGCCGGGGTTGTCAATGTTCATCTGTATTCAAAGATGGATTTAAACTGAACTGATAAAGAAAGAAAACTTGTATAAAGCATACAGTAACTCATTCTGTTAAGGATTTGGCATGGCATTCAAGGGAAACCAATTATGATTTATGTCAATACAGCACAGATAATTTCCCATTGATTGACTGCCAGATCCTTCATAAAATAATGAGTTAGGCCTGATGCCAGTGATTCTTGAGCACCATCAGACCAGTGTTTCTATTTCATATGCCCTTGACAAGGTTTCTCTCAAAAATTTGTGAGTTAAATGTTTATAAGTTCTCTTTAAATATGCAGACTCAAACAAACATAGGCTGTGATTCCCTAATGTGTTAGTGAGGTTTTGAAATGCATGCTCTTGTCTAGGCATTTGGCTACATGTCTAGCAAAACTGAGTTTTCATTCATTACTTAAAACAAAACAAACAATAGCATTTTCTCTGTTTACTAAGGATTCCTCTTAGAAGATTAGTGCATGCCCATATTCCAAGTAGCTCTCAGAGAAAAATAACTCATCTTCAAGCCTGAGGTTATCTGAAAGCAAGTGGTATGTCCTGAGGACTAACTGGTGTGAGGAAAATCCTCTGTGCTTATCTGGAAGAGTCATTTACAAATTTTCTATTGCTGCAGGCCTGACCAATCCCAGTCACTGTGTGTGTGTTCATTGTTCAAGAGACACAGAACTGAATTTTCCTGCCTGAAGGATGAGGAGATGGGGGCTGGCCATGTCTGAACTTCATCTGGTATGGGATGGGTAAGTGGCTGAATCTCCCTTTTCAAAGGTGGGAGTGAAGCGAAGGCAGCAGCTGGTGCTTCTGGAGAGGACATATACCCAGTGTCTCAGGAGAGTTTGCCATCCCAAACACAGAAATTCTCCCTTGAAAGCGTCTGCAGCTATTCTGTTTTTCTGCTCCCCTGCAATAAACCGTCAGACCACAGACATGTGGTGAGAGCAGTGCAGTCCTTTTTGTGCTGATTTTGGCTATGGTGGAGTTAAATTTCTTCCTAGTAGCTGGTAAGGGGCTGAGTTTTGCATTTCTGCTGAAGACAGTGTCGATAACGCAGGGATGTTTTGGTTATTGCTGCACACTGTTTACACAGAGCCAAGGCCTTTCCTGCTCCTTACCCCATGCCACCAGTGAATGGGCTGGTGATGGACAAGAAGTTGGGAGGGGACACAGCCAGGACAGCTGGCCCCAACTGACCCGAGGGATATCCCATACAATGATGTCATGCTCTGTACATAAAGCTGTGGGAAGAAGGAGGGAGGCAGGGATATTCAGAGTGATGGCATTTTCCTTCCCAAGTAACCATTTCCCATGACAAAGCCTGGGTTCCCTGGGGATGGCTGAACACCTGCCTGCCCACGGGAAGTAGTGAGTGAATTCCTTGTTTTGTTTGCTTGAGTGTGCATGTTTTGCTTTACCTATTAAACTGTCTTTATCAAGCCCATGAATTTTCTCCCTATTATCCTTGCAATTCTCTTCCCAGTCCAAGGCAAAACGAGTGAGAGGCTGTGAGGTGCTTTGTTTCCATACATTTTCCTATTGCTGACAGTCTTCTGTCTTAGGATGCTGCCTGTCTTGCCTATGCGCAGCAACATCCACGTATGTTCCCATGAATGCTGCATATCTAACTATTTAAAGAACTCTGCAAACTTGAAGTTATTTCTTTCCAGGCAGAAAATCTAGAAAACCTCTTAAAAACAGTGTTCATCTCCCCTTCTGAGAGAAGAGCAAACCAGTTTGGTGAGGTTCACCTGGAGGTTCATAGCCTCCAGGGAATTTGAGTAGGAGCAAAAAAGAAATAAAACCTAGATATGGTGAGGAAGAATTTTAAAGGAGAAAGCAAAAAAAATATCAGCTGGAGGAGACAAAATTTTAAGAAATGAACTGAATCCTACCAAGCTTGGCATTTTTTAGGGGAGGGGTAAAGTGAGGCAGCTGAAGTTGGAATTAATAGATATATGGAAGGTAATGGAAATGTGCAGTGTTTTAAATGTTCATGTGCATTTTTAAGTCTTTTCCTAATGCCTGTATGCTTTTTGGTTAACAAATGCTGCACTCTTTTCAATGGAAGAAGTTTCTTGTGTGCACTTAAATCAAAAGTAGTCTCCCAAATGGAAACCTATTGACAATGGCAGTTATATCCATAGTTAATTACAGATGGAAGAGCAGAGGAGCTGCAGACTCAGATGCTATTTAATAGTAGGTGAGTTATAGATATTTTTTCTGTGAGAGGAAAACTGAAAAACACTTTTAGTGCCACAAGCCTAAAAGCACTGCTCACCCTGTGACTGTGGGAGAGGTGAATGAGAACATCCATAAAATACAGACCCTTCCACCTCTCCTTTCCTTACACACACAGAGGCCAGAGCCAAACAGGCTCCCCAGGTGTCCCAGCTCCCAACCAGAGTTTCACATGATGCTTATCCCAGCTGCCCTTCCTGCCGACCCTGGCAGGAAGGGTGAGAACTGGCTGTGTTAACTTCAGCAAGAACATGGCTTAGTCCTAAGGAAACTTTAATGTTTGCCAGAATTTTAGCCATTAACAGATTGAATCCTTGTGAAACTGCCTGCTCTCTACTTCAGCTGGTACAAAAGAAGCAAGTAAATTCACACACAATTCATAGGGGCAGCAATTTCTTCTTTGCTGCATAAAGCAGTGAGAAGGGGTCAGATAGACTAGGAAATGTGGTGCAATTCACCATCTTCTGTGTACAAAGATTTCTGATAGATCACCCTTAGTCACCCTGGCAGCCTTCTTGAATTGTTCAGTGTTTTTCAGGAAAACATACAAGGTGCTCCCTTTGCATGATAATTTTTCTGCTGAGCACTGAGGCATATTGATTTTTTACTTCATTGAGGTTTCCGCAGAGGTTATGACATTTAATGTTCAGCTTTAGCTGCTCATTGCTATGTGGGATATGAACTGACTGTGGCCCTGAAAAATTGTCTCTCTTCATGGCACTTCAGCAGATGTAAATAACAATCTGTTGCTCCAAGTTGTCCATGCATGAACAGTAAGAAATAAATGAAAATTCAGTCGCATCAGACTCATATGCAGACTCAGTTCCCATATGCAGACTGCAGCAATTCTCTAGAATAATACATTTTCTCTTCTGTCCCCAATCCCAAACAAGAATCCTATGGGAACACCCTGAGCAGGATGATAAGCTTTGTGCATGCCTAGCTGGCCAGCACATCTGGTTTCTGCTGGAAGAAGAGGCAGGCTGGCTTCCTTCAATGAATGGTCTTTAAACAAGGACTTGCTTTCACCAAGCCACCCAGTGCCTTAGCTGTGGAACTGCTCTTTCAGAGTTGCAGCCTGTCCCATTTGGTGCATTCTGCAAGGAGGGAGGATGTTTCTGAAGTACCCCCAGCTTATGCCATAAATGATTATGTGATTTAAATCCAATATTTTTGACCTGGTAACCAATGTGTACTGTTGAAGATGTCCTTCTGTAGGAGACACCTCATGGGTTGGGTGCAGATGCAGATCAAAGTGAAATGCTTCATCTGAACTCAAATGCAATGCCCAGCATGCAGCAGAATAGCGCTTGGGGCAGAATAAGCTGAAACATCTAATGTCAAGAGGTCACAGCTGGCTAGGAGAGAGGTCTTCCTAAGGGGGAGGTTTCTACTCAAAGGCCAAACTCAGAGGAGGTGTCCAAGCAGCCCTGCATTTGTGCAAGCTCTGTTAAAGGCTGCAGGCCATCAAGAGAAGCTGAACATGGCTCTAACTCTGGCTGTGATAGGTTTGGCTCAAAAATCCAGCAAAAAAGAACCAGCTAATGCAGCTCTTCCTCTCTCTCTTTCTCAGGTACAGGAGAGGATCAGCCTCAGTTACCTCACTGACATAATGTGGGAAATAGGAGTTCTGGAAATTGGCATTAAAAAGCAGTGGACATATGCTGTTTTTCCATTTTTAAATTTTAAATGGCTCATAGAAAAATAATTTCTGTTTTGATTTTCTTAAACACTGTATGTTTAGCAACAGCCTAATTTTCATCAAGTATACTGCCTAGGTGCTCTGGGAGTGCTTAGGCAGCCTAGTTTGGAAGCCAAGCATGTTGTGTGAAGGCCAGTTTTCTCCTCTTGCATTAGAATGACTGTCTAGCTCAGTTTTCCACTGCCAATTCATACATCAAGGACTACAATTCACTAAATGAATGACCAGCCAGCTCATTAAGAAGTAGTTATTCCATATTTTTGTTCAGACTGTCAGCAAAATCTATACAAAGGATCCAAGTGATGGCACCCCTGTAGGAAAGCACCTGTACCATCACAAACTCTTTGTTTGGATGAATTAAGGGCAAACTTTTAGATGTCTTAATTGTTTTTGAAAATTAAGTTAGGTAATATTAAAATACCTTCAAAAGATATTCATAGGTCCTACAGCATCAAAACCACAGCGAATTCTTTTGTCTGAATGGGAGTCAGTCCATAAATATATTAGCTTATTTTTTCCTTGCAATAAGGTGTAATTTTAAAAATTTATCTTGATTTTTGAATCATCTGTATTAACATTGAAGAAATCATTGTCTAAGATATCATGTTTTAGGTCAATTGCAAATGAAACATTTAATATTAACTGTGTGTGCCGCAGTAAACTGTGTTTTGTTTTTTAGTATCACAAAAATGTTTGACAATCTTGCCCATTCTCTTTTGCTTGCAATTTTTATTAGTATTTGAGAGCCAAGATGCTTTTGTACTCATGAAAAAAAAACAAATATATTGCTTCATATTTTTGCACCACCTTTTTATCCTTATAGGACACACAGTACATCTGTGTTTTTGCTAATTGTTGTTTCCTCACCTCACCCTCATTGACATCTGCTTTCAATGGTTCATTTAGTTGTACTAAAAAGTTTGTACACAGCCTTTGGTTTTATTCCATGTAATTTAAGGCTAAAGAGAGTGAATATTCTAGATGTCTTGTTTGCTGAAGTGTACAGGTTATGATAGTTTTAGTTCCAGCTGTAGTATTTTGCCACCTAAGCTGTTGCTAGTTGTGGATTTAACACTGGAAGAGCCTAATCTGGTGATGAAGGGGAATGCCACTGTTCTGGATTTTTTGGAGCCCTTTGAATACACATAGAGAAGACAGTCTCTGAACAAGAGGATGAGAACTGTAAATAAGAAAAAAATTTATTTAGATAGAGGAGAAGACTGAGCAGTTCCTCTTGTCGTTGCAAGATCATTGCTTATGGTAGATTTGCTTACATTTGTCGGAATCTATTTTTAAAGTTCCAGACAATGCAACTTCCACCTCATCCCTTGGGAAGTTATTCACCAACTAATACATCTTGCCATCTGGAAGTTTTTTACTGATACTCTCTGTTAATTTTTCCTTTGTTAATACCTTTTCTATCATAAAAAACTTATTAAACCACTTACAAAATTACATCTTCTCTGTGAGTTGTGTGAATCATCAGGATAAACTGAGCAATTGTACCTCTTGTACCAAATTCTATATGATAGAATTAACTCCCCACCAAATTTATGGAATAAAATAAGCTGAGTTGGTAGGGATCCATCAGGATTATAGTATAGAATCATAGCATAGCACAGTATAGCAGTGAAACAGAATATCCTGATTTAGATAGAACCCACAGGGATCATCAAGTCCAATTCCTGGTCCTGCACAGGACATTCCAAAAATCCAATCATGTGCCTGACAATGCTGTCCATATGCTGCAATGTTGTTTGGTGCTGCAACCACATCTCTGGGGAGCCTGTTCCAGTGCCCAACCACCCCCTGTACGAAGAACTTTTTCCTGCTATCCAAACTAAACCTACTGTGACTCAGCTTCACGCTGCTTTCTCAAACCCTGTTGCTGGTTATGAGAGTGAAGAGATCAGTGTCTGCCCCTCTGCTTTCCCTTGTGACAATGCTGAAGAGCACAATGAGGTTTCCCCTCAGTCTCATCCCCTTCGGGCTGAAGGATGGTCCAAACCAAAGGACCTCAGCAGCTCCTCATAAGGTAGTTCTGTATTATATCCATCACAATTGATCTGAAATACAGCTTGGGAACAAATGAAAGAAAAAAAGAGCCCAACACCCTGCTGGCGAGCTGTACAGAACTCAGTGTCCAACCTGCTGTGCTGTGCTCTTTTTCATGTGTGTCATACTTTATACACTATTCTATTACCTTAGGAGAAACCAAACTTTCAGCTGCTGCTTTTAGTAAGGGGAAAAACTGCTCTTTATCAAAAAACTTATCCTATGCTTTTTTCTATCTGAGGACATAGCTAATCATTCTGGGCTGTTTTAACCCTGGATAATGTAAACTACCATCATCTTTCTGCCTGAGTTTTAATGTGCTCTTCCCTTGGATTTGGAGGAGATGAGCAAGGCATGCAGCTCTTCCCTGGACACACTGCTTCATGTCCCAGAGTACTAACATAAACTGAAACTGAATTACTGGACATGATCTAACTGGAATTAAAGGTGCAATGTGTGTCTTATTGCAGGGTGAGTCCATGGAGAGCTCCGCTGCTTGCATGAGGCTGAGATCTTTGAAATATGAGGCTGGAGGGAATTATGTGATTGTCACAATTACCTTATTTATTAAATCCTTCCTGCCATTGCTCAGGGAAGATGGGATTCCAGTGTCAAAAAAATGGCTTTGCAATAGATAAACTGAAGATTGAAGGGATGTGTGCTCTGAACAAATTCAAGCATAGAAGAGTTTTGCCAAACAATAGCCAACCTATATCTCTGTTTGATAAATGTCAACCTGTGGTGCTTAATAAATTATAATATACTGTCAAAAAGAAGGTGGGTAATGAAATTTGAGTTGCCATAATATGATAAATACTTTAAGGACCTAAGATGTTTAATCAACAGGTCTTAATTGGCAATCAGCAGTACACATTTCCAGAAAAAAAAAAAAAAGGAAGTAGACTGATAAAAATAGAAGTCATCCACAAAAAAGATGAGCCTAATGCGTGAATCAAATTGTTTGAGAGTCTAAAAAAAGAGGCAAAGAAGAAAAAGATAGTTACTTTGCTTTTGGTGAGAACCTAAAAAGTGGGATGAGCAGATTTGCAAAGGACCATTACAATTTACTTCCAAGACATGACAGAGGTTCAGAGTATTTAGCAAATCAGATTCTACTGCATTTTGGCAGTCATCTGGGCATAAATGAATGCCAAGATGTGCACATTTCCCATGCCCTTTTGGGAGCTACAGGTCCTGAAGGGTGTGCTCAGAAAGAGTATGGCAGGAGAGCATGCCAGTGTGTGCATGCTGCCTTCTGACCACCTTGATGGTCACCAAAGTCAGGGAGAGGAGCACAGTGGTGAACCAGGGCTTTGAGGACAAGACAACAGGGAGAAAAATGCCTGGGTTATTCCTCTGTTTGTTTTATGTAGGCTTAAAGGACTTTTAATGTCATTTTATCTGGTAAGCCCTGCAGACAAAACTTCTGATAGGGCAAAACAATTGTTCTTTCATAGGAAACCCATTTTTTCCCACTGATGAAGCAGTATTTTTCTGTTATTCCTCTTCAAAGTATTACAGAGACTTCTCTGCCTTTCACAGGCACAAATCATAATCATATCCTTTGTGTCTAGTACCCAAATTAACACCAGTGTACTTGGGACTGGAATTCGATGTGCTGTCTTGATTTGGCAATGGCCTGGAGAGACTCATGATTTAGGAGCTGTTGTACAAAATAGCTTGACGAAAACAAGAATACTTGTTCCAAAAGAAGGATGGTTATTCCTGAGAGAAATTATGGTATTTTATTAAGCTAAATCAAAAACTAGAGAAATGTGTGTCAAAAATGTCCAGGCCTATGAGTAAAGTTGAAGCATATTCTTGCAAGGCTATTTGGTACATTTATCCACAAGCTTGGCTGACACTAAAAACAGTCCAAAAACCCAACACATGCAACATGATGTTTATCACAATTCAAAGTACTCAATATTCTTGTGTCAAGTTACCACTAGAAATGTCAACATGTCTCAAAGGCTGAATCAGGAGATTTTTGACCACAATTGAGTGGTGAAGATTAGAGATGTATTATTGAAGTGTATTGAAACGACACATTACATCATGGATCTGCATATTATTGCAACAAAGATGTTTTCTTTGAATATTCTCTTAAAAAAGCATCTGAGATAAGTGAATCTGTAACATAAACTGTCTGGTTGGCTAGATAAATTGTGTTCCTTGTCTGTTTGATTCTGTTTGTTTTGTGCAGCTCTTTTTATAGCTTCAGGTTCACGCTTTCTCTCAGCCCCTTAGCTGTTGTTGAAGGGGGAATGAACAGGCTGCCTCACAGCAGCTAGAACTATCACAAGGCTGCTCTGACCTGGGCTCTGTACCCAGGTCCTCAAAATGTAACTTCAGGGGAGGGAGAAGACTCTATAAAACCTTGCCATTTTGACTTACAACCCAGAGAAGGGAAAGCAGGAAAAACAGGGTAAAAATAGGAATACTTACCTCTGTGCATTTTATCCAGTATGATTTTTTTTTTTTTTCCAATGGATTCCCTATCATTTAGGAAACTCTGGTGTCTATGTCAGAGAGCATCAGATGTACACTCAGTTCTGCTGTACAGCTGTCTAACCCAAGCTAACTCCTTATCCATCCTCATCATCCCCATATCCACATACAGAAACAACCAATGGCCCTCAACCTTCATAAAAACCACCAAATCCTTAAAATCATCAGTGACGCCCTAACTGACCTCCCAGAGCCATCAAATACAGAGAGGATCAGCAGTCAAGTGGTGTAGATGGAGAAGATCCTGGGGACAGGAGGGTGCAAAATGCTGCCTTCCTGTGTCTGTGGATATATTCAATGTCAGAGAGGAACACTGAATGTGGCAACTGAACGTGTGTGAGCCACAGGTAGGGACAGCAGTCTGTCATTGCCAGAGATAGTTGGGTTCTGTTCAGTGGAGCAAATCATATTATTTTATTCTGGGAATCATTTAGAACATGTTATGCAAAAAAACCAGTGTTCCCTTAAAGCTGATCATTCCATAAGTACACCCAGCTTTGTCCTTGGTATTGCCCATGCCAGGGGCTGCACTGATCACTCAATCCACTCTTCACATTGCCTATGGTTCTGTGTCTCAAGATATTCTCTCTGGTGTGCCAGCCCTTCCTCAGCCTTTCAGCCTGTTGTTCTGGAGGCTTAACTCCTGAGAGGAGATTCTCAATCTTGAAGAATGCTGTAGAGCATAGCTAGATACCTGGTGGGCCTCTCCAACACGGCTCATACTCTTCACACAATGCCATTGTTACTCTCAACTAATAGCTAGTGAGTACAACCCTTGACAGGCTTTGTCTGTGCTCATACTTGGATAATTCTGTTTTTTCAGTGCCAAAAATATGCTCCACAAAGGGGAAAACATGAGCAAGTTAGGAAAAAACCAAAAAATGTCTAATGAAGAAGGATGATCCTGTTGTGCACTTCTTTTGACATTTTTCCAAAATGTAGAGACTGTAGGAGTACCCAAAAAGGAAAAATAAACTTATTCCCCAGCAAATGTCTTTCTTCACAAGGGGTTCAGAGTTGATTACAAGCATATGCACATGCATGCACACACAACTATTCCACCTGTGGAAGGAGACCATTCCCAACAAAGTCGTTGTTCAGAAGCCAAAAGTGGGAGTTTAGAGTCCAGTTGTGGTGCAGGTGGTTGCTGCCAGGAGGAAGCTGATCCTGGGGCAGCGGGCTGTCCTAGAGGTAATCCCTGTCCAGGTCCTGGAGTGGGCATTTCAACAAACAGCAATAAATGTGCAGACCAGCTTTCAGTTCAGACCCACTGGAAAAGCACTCCTCTAGAAGATATTAATGGCTTCAGCATCTGAATGTGGTCTTAAAATAAGGGCCTGTTGTTGAAGGTGTATTTGGGGAGCCTGGACTTTTCTTTGTCAGAAACTGGGCTATCAAGCTTGGCATCATTAGACTTTTCCCAGTTGTATTGGATGAGCCATTACAGCGCAACACATACAGCTTTTTCTTGTAAACTTGCTTGTGGATCTGTTAAAACTTCTCAGAAAACACCATCCATCTCTATACGTACCATCACAAACTGGGATCCAAAAAATGTGTCAAGAGAACAATAACCACATATCATGGCCTGATAGTCAATAACATTTTGCGTGCTGTTGAAGAGGCACATAGCAGATGCCTGCTTTAGCATCGCTGACAAAGGATGTGCTGAATGCAAGGGCTTTCCAGATGTGTGGGTGTTTTACGATAGAATAAAACTCATCTACATACACAAATTTTCCTTAACCCGCTAAGAAATCAGAAATGAATGCAAACAAGCAGCAAACTGCACCATCAGAATATTCTGTATCAGATTGTTTCCTTCTATCCAAAACTTTTGCACAGGATTTTAGGCAAGCATTCTGCTTCACTATGGGTTTGAAATGAAGGTGGGAAGGGGAGCTTTGCCCGGCGGAAATACTCAAATGCTTTTCAATCACTCCTTTTTGATTAAAGCATTTTGTTTTAAACAATGGTTGCTGCTCACAGGAAAGACTTCCCAAAGTTTGGGAAGCAGATATCCTGAAATAATTTTTCCAGTGCAGAGTAGATATTTTCGTGCTCCCCAATTACACAAACTGTTAATGGGTAATTGGAGGCAGGCTAAGTGCTAAAATCTGGTACTATTACACTGAATGACACTCTATAAAATAACATCTGTCTGTGTGTAACATGGCCTTAATTCTCAGCACACTGGCAATCTGTAATGAAAACAGCATGCTGTAAGCACTGAACATATATAAATATATATATCTAAAAAGAAGTACAAGTAGAGTGCTTTTCTGATAGAATTCAAGTAGGAAAAAGGCAGGCTTATTTATTATCTTCTTGCAGTTTATAATACAAGTTTATTTTGTAAAGTGCATTTATAAGTTTGTCTTTTTATTCCTCTACTGCATGCATATATATATATATAAATGTATGAAAGCATAAATATTAATGTGTGTATATGCCTATATATATAAACAAAAATATGTTTAAATGGAGTTTCATCAAAAAATTAAATACTAATCAGATATTAAAGTCAGTGCAAAGATTCCAATTGGATTTACAGCTGGAGTCAAGATGAGGCTGTAACAAGCTCTAAATCTGCATACCTCTCTTTTGTAATGCTGGCCCAGATCACAATATAACCTTTGTCTTTGCTTTGCTACATTCTCCTCCTAAGAGTCACTTGAAGGTTCTTGATGTTAGATGGGCCACAGGTAAGGTAAAAATAATTTCATGTGAGTATGCCATTACAGAGTATTTTGTTTTTACAGAAAATGTCACAAAATGCTTCCAGTTAAACTGATCTCAGACAGGGAAATCCAGCCTCTAGACTGTGAAACAGCAGCTTCCACAGCCAACTGAGACAGTACATTCAGAGGTGGGGGTTTTAGGTCTCAAGAGCTGAAACTAAAGAACTGATGAACCAGTGACGAAATTTTATCTTGATCAGACCATTTTCAATGTTGAAGTTTAGCTTTGTGTCTTTCTTTTTTATCACATTTCATTTGATGTAAGATTAACTTACTAAAAATGTTAGTACATAGACATAATAATAGCTATCGTTTTTGATTTCATGTCAAGGACAAGAGTAATGTATCAGTACATTCCCATATGATGTATCTTCATTTTTCTAGGCTATGGCTTGATAATTAGTACAGCATTATCTTATCAATTAGTAAAACTTTATCCAATAATGAGATCAGCTCTGACACATTCAGGTAACATTTGAATAGATATATATTTGCAATTACAATCACCTTTACCACAAAGTCATGGTTTTTGGCATGAACGAGAAATGGAAATATTGATATGTGCTCAATGTTAAGAAAATGCTTTAACAATGTATAAGATTACTTGCTGCTGAGAAAAGCTCATTATGCAGAAATATTATATTAGTCCTGGAATAACAAACAAATTATAATGGAAAAACAATCCCAAAACTAAACATAACACCCCTCCATTAAAAAATAGAAGAATGAAAAAATAATGGAAAGAAAAATATGCTGTCATGACAGTTCTGTGTTTTCTGTAAGAACTGTGATTTCTTAACTTAAAATGGTTTCAAGTGGGATTTTCCCTCCTAGTGTGTTTTGGAAAAGTCTCATTTTTCCTGGTAAGGGTGCTGAAACTTCTTATTCGGTATAACTTTATACAGAATGTTTGACACCTTCTGTATGTATCTGTTCTAGGGAAGGAAAATGTATTTTGTCAGGTAACAAGTTTTTCCTAGTTGAGGAAGTTCTATGAAAACATGAGCATTAGGTAGCAGCATCCCAGTCTCAGTGACAAAATTGTATTTTTTCTATGTCCTTGCACATATGAGTCACATGGCAGCCATTAATCCAGTGATTATATGTTATTTTTCTCCATGGGTTTCTTATTCTTCAGGACTTGGCTGCATTTCTAAAGCACATGCTAACATAAGGGCAAGGTAGCATCTCCTTCTGGCATTTTGGGTGAGGCAGGGATTTCTGCATGTGCCCTTGTTTGGATGGGAGGTTTTTGTGCATTTGTTTTTGGGAACAAGCACAATCTTACTCCCCTCACTTTTAGATTTCCAAATTGTTTTGTAATGCAGGAACTGGTGAAGGGAATGTTTCTGTTTTGCAGTCACTGGCACAGCCCAGGCATTAAGTGGTCCTCCTCAAGGAAAACTTTAGCAGTCTTTATGGGAAAGGAATATGCAGGCTGTGTAAGTGACCAGAGCAGGGAATGTGAGTGTCTGTGCTCCACCACAAGCACTGCAGGTCCTATTGAGTTTTTGTATTTCTGAGTCCTCAGAGACTATAAAGTCTTTGCTTGTTTATGATGGTTGGTTTGGAAGGTACCTCATGTTGCTGTGCAGACTGTTATAGGACAGCAAAGGAAAATTCTCCATCAGGTCACGTTCACCCACATATTCCAAATTGCTCTTGTAAAAAAAAGTGAACCACAACAAATCCTTCAGTAATCTCTAATGTGATTCTGCTTTATCTTTGCACTGGAAAACCCTGTTTACTTCTTATTTGCAAGTTATAAAAGTGATATGATATAATCTATTTGCTCAGATTCCTGATACACATTAGTTATTTTCCCCATATATTACAAAGAAAACTCCTTTGATTGAAAGTTGCATGCCCTGCTTTTCATTTTCTTTAACCCCTTTTTTCTACTCTCATCATGTTTTTCAGGAAAATAAAATTAATTTTATCAGCTCCCAGATAGTCCATTAAAGTTGTCTGGATTTATATCCTATCACTCCTTAAGTCCTAATGCCTGAGCCTGGAGAAAGGATGGAGATAAAATTGGAAAATCCAAGCCAGACCGTTGTCTAGGCGCAGCTGCTTTGAGCACTTCAGATATTTGGGATTATAGGAAAGAAAGAAAAGAAGAAAAAAGGCAGTTTCACAATGACAAGGCAAACCCCAGCAAATTTAGCAATATATTGGCAGGGTAGTGCCTTGTTGCTAGATGTGTTGTTAAGTAGGTGTCCAAGAACAATTTGTCTGCAACACACAAATAGGCTCGTGTGGCTCTAGCTGGTGCCAAGATTACCCTGGGGAATGATGTGCCTATTAGCTGGAGGCAGAATATCATAAATGTGAAGGCATTTCTCCCAGTGATGTGGAATGATCAGGGTGAGACCCCTGGAGACCCTGGAGCATGGATGTGGAAGGAGGAGGAGGAGAAGGAAGAAGAAGAAGAGCTCTGAGGAAGAATGCAGGCAGTGATAAATAAAACCTATCTGTATTTATCTCCCAAGTGGGCATGTGTGTTTCTGTGTGACAAAGAGAGTAGGGAAGCCAAGATCTCTTCCTTAATGTGTTAGGGAAGATGCACTGAAGTTTTGAGACACATGAGGGAATCACAAAAGAAAGGAAAGTGTTATTTAATTACTCAGAGCTCAGTGGAAGAGCTAAATTACTCTGAGACTCAGGGACAAGTAAATGACTGAGGGCTCAGAGGATGTGCCAGTGAGCACCATACAAATGATCAGGGAGACAGAGAGGATTTCTTTGAGGTTTCAGAAAGCAGGGCCTTCTCCTGCTGGCCTGGGGTGCCGAGCAGAGCCAACACGTCTCACATGCTGAGGTCTGAAGCACAGCATCAGCAGGGACCCTGCTGTGGCTGACAATCCAGGCTAACACCCGCATGTCAACACCCTCATGTGCTTTTGAGCTTCAGTGGTGAAGCTCAACTACCTGAAAGACTGTGCAGAGCAATGTGTTATGGCTTTATTAGTTAGATGTTATTTGCAGTCTTCAGGGAAAGGATGATAGTGCCTTTCTTCACTCATTTATGTTGCATGGAGGAAAACATATACTTAAAGCATGTTTGTGTTCTACCTGTTACTCTAGAAATGCCAGAAATGTCAAGTCTGTTCTTCCATGTTTTCAGGGCAGGGGATGACTTAGTTGTGACATGTGCAGCACTTATGTTTTTAAAGTGTTGAAAGAACAGTTTGTAGCAAAACTTATAGTTTCCCAAATATTAAAAAAAATCCCAATCAACCAACCAAAATAAATCCCTACCACAAAACCAAAACAAAGAATTTTGGAATATGCATTTCCTATCACAATAAAATTTCATTTCTTCAGTTTCATCACTACTGTTATTCAAGTAGAAATTGAGACTTTCAGGATACACTGAGAGTGAATTTTGAAGAGGGAAACCAGTGAAAAAGAGTTTTTTGCATCTGTAAAGGAGTTAAACATTATTTTTGGTGGCTGTAAAGCACCACAAGTTCACATGTTTTCCCCTTTTTTTATTAGTTCATATCAAAATGAAATTCCAGAACTTCTGCCTTCCTTATAGAGTTGTCCAGATTTGACAGTAGTATGTTAAGACTTTCCACATTATTTTCATAATACCTTAATTTAACTTGAGTTTTGAATTCTCTTTAAAGCAGTCATTTTGTTGCCTGCAAGGCTGGATTTGCTTTCTTGGTCATAATACTTCAACCTAATTTTGCTTAGCAGGTAATTTGTCTTCATGATGTCAAATATGTCTTCTTCTGATTGGCTGGTTTTAAAACCATTGCTTTGAATCTTGGTAATGTGTTTCCTGGTTATTCTCAGATTTTTGCTTTTTAAAAATCAATTCCTAGCTTTGAAGTGAGAAACTTAAAGACTCTTATATTTCCCCAGCCACAGCTCCTCCTTGGAAATTGATTAGATGAAATAATGTCTACCATTAATTGGCCTACAGCAAATTGTCCCTTTAACTCTATTTAGTGGCCTATCAACAATCCCTGTTTTGCTCATTAAGCAATGGGGTGTCCTTAACTGACAGGAAACCTTGTCCCTGGGATCCTGTAACAGCACAGTCTTCCTGCTTGGAAGGAGCACTTCCCTTCTTCTCTTTGTCTAGCATGTAGCATGAATGGATGTGTGCCTACAATGCCACAGTAGGCAAGGCAACCGTGGGGTTTGATGCACAGGAAAAGAAGGAGATACAGAAATCCAGGGCTCATAGAGCTGCATTTAGCACAGACACCCTGGTCCGGCTGGCACAGGACCGAAGATGCTAAGAAAGAGAACACTCCAGGTATTGCATGATCTTAGAAAGAAATTTCATTATTTTGATAGAGCATAATATCTTTTTCAGGAGACCAGCTAAGCTGAGCACCCATGTACAGAAGGTGAAGCTGATTTTGACTGGCAAAGCCCTGCATCTTGAACTCCCTTAGAACATTTCCAGGGAAAGCCTGATGTACAGTCTTATGATTGTGGACAAAGCTCAAGAATCTCCCTCTTCTCCCTTCCTGTCTCTGTGCTGCCGTCCTTTCCCTGCAGCAGCAGCCTTCACTCCCCCAGATGGAGCTTTGCTGGTCCTTCCAGCAGGGGACACAAATGGTTCATGGAGAAGTGGTGGCTTTGGTGGGTTTTAGCAATGGCCACATCTGGAAATCCTAAAAAGCTGATGAACGTTGGAGTAAATTACAATTTGCTTAGAAAACTAACTTAAATAATGTAAGGAATGGGTCAGGTGGGTGGGTTATTGTTATAAAGGGCTGAGTGTATCACATGTGTGTGACAACGACTACCACACTGCATGTGCAGGGCTGTCAGGAGCAACCCTGAGCAGAACATTCTGCTCTGGCCTGTAACTCACTCTGAATGAGAATGATGGGGCCCAATCCTCAGTGGTGACCAAAAAGGGCATGATACCTGGTCTTCTGATCACCAGTGTACCGGGGCTGTGCTGGAGAGCACTGGCACAGCCCATGCCTGGAGCAGGTGGTGTGTGCTGCAGTCTCCTGCTGGGAGTCTGCACACACTCCCATTAGCTGGGGGTCTTGCCCCACGGAACCTGAAATGGCAACACTGCAATGCCTCCAGTGCTTCTTTGAAGTTGGATGAATTAAGTTTTAAGTCTGTTTTAGGTTGATGGAGCAGTGTAAAATGACTGTGCCATGGGCCAGGATCAAGGGCAAGGTTTTACTTCTGGCTGGGAGATGCCTGTGTAACCTGCCCTACTTGAGTGCATAAAAATAGCACTTTCTTATTCACAATGCATTACTTTTCTTCTGCAAATTTCTATGCCAGGAAAGTACATTAATGGATGCTGAGTAATCTTGTGTCAAATAATATTTTTAATAGGTATAATTAAACAAAAAAGCAAACAAAAAAAAGAGGGCAGAAGAAATTCCAGGTTTCCCATCTTCTATTATTCAAAGCTAAAACCTATCTGTTAAAAACTTTCATCTGAATGATCCTAGGTAGTATGTTGGGATATTTCCAGATCCTTGTCCATTTTCACAGCTCCAATACCCTTCTGTATTTTGCTCTATTTGGGCAAAAAGGAATAGCAGTTTTTTTAGGTGTTTGCAGATCAGACCCCACTATTGGTGATTAATTACCAAAAGATTATAAACTCCTTACAAGACAGCTTAGCTACTCTATTCCTTAATCTCTGTCCTCTTTGCTTGTCACTTTATCTCTAACCTCTAGAAGGACAAGCGGCAGGAGGCTGATTTATGCTCTTAAAGTGATTTACTCTCTTTTGCCCTGTCACACAGGTTTTATCTGATTTGTTACTTACTCTTCTAAACAAGTCCAGGCACGGCTTTCTGAGGTAAACATGAATGGCATGCTCGTAGAAATGAGGGCCAAACACTTGCTACCAAAAATCTCCTAGTCACATAAAATACAAGATGAGGGGGAAGTTAAAACCTTGAATAACTTCAGGGCAGACTGCAAGAGAGAGCATGCAGCCATTCTGATGAAGGAAAAGTTGCTGGTGTTCCATCTAAGAGTAAGATGCCTATGACAAATCCCACATTACACTGGATGCCATATCTGTGTCCAGACTGCTGCAAACCCCTGTTCCACCAGACTCTGAGATTACTTTGCAGGCATTTATGAAGTGAAGGATCAGCTGTGGATGGAAGGGAAGGGCTTTCTAGCATCATTGCCCCAGGACTCCTTCAAGCTCCCCAGGAATTGTGGGAAGCTTCAAGGCAGGGTAGGGCTGGGCTGCGGTGCCATTAAAAATAAGGTCCCCTAACAGAGACTGCAAGTGACTTTGAGCAGAACAACTCATCCAGGTCATCCAACCTGGCCAACATTGGGTCAAAGTCTGGGCTCAGTCCTGAGCTGGATGGGCAGTGAGACAGAACACAGGCCCTGAGCTGTGTGGTGAGAATGGAATTGTTTCCTTCTGAGAAGAAACATGTTTGTCTACTATAACCTCAGTAGAATAAATTCTACTTTGTACTCCAACAAGAGCAAGATCCAATGTGCCTGTGTTTTTCCCTGTTAGAGCTTGCAAGTGTAGAGAAAGATGACTTTGTATCCTCTTGCTCAGCAGACCTCAGGGCTGCCACAGGAAGGTGGAGAGCAACACATATTAGGAATTCATTGAGGTATAAAGTGCTTTATAACATTGTATGAGATGAGAAAGAATTCAGGAACTTTGGTAATGGTTCTTCAAGAGTTAGGAAGACTTGGATGTGGAGGAGACCTTGAAAGCATGCAACCCATTACCTGGATATATGGAACCTCGTTTTTCAGCTCTCAGAGTGGGATTAATGGGGTATAGTGGCAGTGAAAAACAAAAACTGTCATTAAAGGAAATATAGGAGTATTACCTTTCTGCCATGGTACTATTTCACAGGCATTTAGTTATCCATTGACCTGCACAGAGAAGCAGAATCACTTAGGGCTGGCTCCAAATGAGACTGGTCTTACAGCAGAATGTCACTAGCAAAATGTGAAATGGACATCAGGTTGGCTCCCTTGGCTACCTGAATGACATGGTTTCCAGGAGCTATGGAGGGCTTTTCTGAGAACCTGAAATATCCATCTTGAGGGATGACTTTTTTAAAAAAAAAAATTCTGATCCCTACAGAAAAGACAGATCATAGGAACGTAAAGTTGGACAAGAAAAAATAATTATGACACGAAGCTGAAGTGCTAAGTAGGCTTGACTTTTCATTTCTATAGTGACAGCGAGATCTTCAAGCATATTTCTTTAGATATTCACAGCCAATTTCCATTACATTAACCGGAATCTCCAGTGCTGTGTCTGTAGATTTTGATCTGTTGAGTTCTAAATACAAATTTTTGAATGCTGACTAAAACCCCTTGAAATATGAAATTGATTTAAGGAAATCCTACTTCTTGGAAGAATAGTAATAAGAGGTGCTGAGGTTCCTTGTCTATTAAGCAGTCTTTGCCTTTGCTGCTGCATTTACCACAGTTATCTGGAGAAATTCTGCAGTACTGTCATCACCTACTCAGAACAAAACCTATCCTTTAAAAGCTCTTCAAATGCAATTAAATGACATAGTGGTCTCTCTCACTGAAAAGACAAGATTTTTTTTTTCTAACGTTCTTGTATTGCTGCTAGTCAAAACAGCTCTGGAAATTAGCAGTGTTTCTAATCTTACCAGGGGTGAGTTGCTCTGCTGAGTCTTCCATAAGTATGACTTTGATACTATTGCGCAGATACTGAGCTGGCTGTCAATAAGCAGCAAATTATGCATTTCATTGTAGTGCTGTGTGAGTGAATCATATTTTTGCAAAAGAACTTAATTCAGACAGATTTTTCAAGGCTTGTTTTACACATAAGTTCTCTTGCCTTGAAAAATGAAGGTAAGCAGTATTTGAACAAATCAATGGTTAAAATTTTAAACTTACAATATATTTAGTAATTTTAGGGAGACAGACAAAGGTAAGGCAGTGAAAATGTTGCTTTTCATTAAATTAAGCCTTTGACATACTTCAGCAGTGTCTGCTACATGGCAGAACATGAAGATTGCACAGAGGCCTTTAGTGGCATTTACTCTTTTCATCCCTGCAAACTGATTTGCATGTGTATAAGTCAGAAATATTACATAAGATGACCTAATGAAAAGGATCCTGGATTCTAGCATTGCAGATACTTCTGGGTTTAAAATTCCCCAAGTATTTTTGTTAAAGGCTTTGACATAATCCTGTCTGGCTTTGCTGTGTGGAAAGTGGATCAAAGGTACAGACATATTAGCCTCCTCTGAATTTCAGGCCTCCTGGGGATTAGTTTCCTAGGGATGTCCTAAAAGTTTTCCTCTAATACAAACATAATATCTGAGGAGCTGTTCACATGGACAGAGAGTTTAAATTCTCAGTTTATACAAGCACACTTTAAAGAGTCAGTTCTTTTGAGTGCAGTGTGCAGTACCTCAGGTCAAACATTGTTATCATTACCAAATGCACATTACACTAAACAAATTATCATGCTAGACAGAAAGGGTGTTTGAGTTTCTTTAAGAGATAAAATGAAGATAAATCACATTCAAACATCTGTGATGCCTCCATTCGTCCTTCAATGCACACCAAAAAGTGCTTCTATGAAATTTTGCATGGGCTGCTGGTTGTACTGTACAGATCAGCCATTACCATTGTTATGCACCAGTGGAGAAAGCAAACATGCATAATATATGGTAAAAAATGCACAGCAGATGAAAATAATAGAAAAATTATCAGAAAATAATGCTGTGTACTTTCACAGTGAGATTTCTGCTCCAAAGGTATATTCTAATGATACCATAAAAACTGTGCAAATGGTTATGAGACAATTTCTCCTGTTCTTTTTTTTGTTTTGTTTTTAATAACACCATGCCAAGAAACTGTACAGACAATTCACAGGCTGCACAGTAGGTTTCTGAAGTTAGGGTAGCAACCCATTTTTCTGAGTGTTCTCTTGTTATGTGTGGGTTGTTTCCCCCATGACTAGTCAATTTACACTATGCTATATGGTTTACTCTTTGTGACAGGTTTTTTCACACTCTACTGCACTTTTAGGATTTTGTTATAAGGAAGTGTTAAAGAACCTGTTTCAGGTACATCAAGAGATACCTGAGCATTCCTTGAGCTGGGAGGGCTGATCCTGGGAGACGAGTGCCTCTAATGCTGCTGAAGCCCTTCTGCTCCTGCTGAACCTGGCAAGCAAAGAAGGGGCCCCACATATCAGGCTTTTCCAAATCACTAGGGAGATGTGGCCCAGATGTGAGCATCATTTCTCCCCTTGTCACATTGACTTCATGGTGCTAGTTCTGTGAATAATTACTTGACAGGATAAATGAGGTTTTAACAGGCTATTAAGAAACTATCCTTGAAAATGTTTTTCTTAGGGAAAAAGCTTTGATTATCACACAAGCTGTCAATACAAGTCAGGCAGAAGATATTTTGAGCCTGAAAAGAAGATGGTAAATCATTATTATATATATTATATCATTATATCATGATATTATGATATCATTATAGATAAAGCCTTTTGATAATTTAACTGTAAAATAAACATAAGAGGTTATCTATCATATGCCATGCAGTGTGTACCCACTATTGATGTTGCAAAACTGTATAAAATCAATGTAAACATGAAAAGAAACCAGAAATTTTTCTGGAAGTGATGAATGAAACTTGAGATAATTTGAAATGGAAATCTATAATACACTGGTATTATTTCTGTAATTCACTTCAGTTTGGGGTTTTTTTTGCGAAGTATTACCATTTCCAATAAATACAAAGCCCTGAGTTTTGACTAGCTCTGTTTTCAAGCTGGTCAACAAGGGTTTTTGTGATACTGTAAAGTGGGCAGTCCTTGGCTAGTGATGCTGTTAAAAAAACTTAACACTGGCATAAGATGAGGAGATTTATCAGGAGGTGGGGGGCTATCAGCACTGGGCCAAGTGATGAATGGACATTGGGAGACAGAGGTTAGAAGAGCAGGGTCAGAAGGACAGCTGTGACCTTGCCATGTCCCTGAGACTTCACCACCAGCACAGGGTGCTGGGGCAAGAGGCTGGAGAACCACATGGACCCTGTTGCAGTCTGCCTCTCCACAGCAACAGGAGTGGGAGCTGGGGATTAACTCTGTCTTGGTAAAAGTTTCTTTTATTAATCTCTTCTTCCTCCTGAAGCAGATGGGAAGCCTGTTGTTGACATTATTGAATACAAACACTTTGTCTAAAGGATGTCCTGGTAAGATTTTTCCTTATATTCCCTTTTCTGTGCCTCTGAAATGTTAGAGGGTCTCACCAATGACCAAGGTTTTGTCTTCTTAAGGAAATATAATTACCAAGGGATTTTTGAGGTGACATTTAGGAGACTTCTTCCATATCTTTCACTGCAGAGTAAATGTGGCAGAGAGTCAGAAATGTCACCAGTTTTATGTGGTGAAATACAAAGGAGAAGAAAACACTTAGGTCTATGCCAATATTGTCTCTGTATTCACTTTTTTAGCAGAGTATATTTGTGATTCCAGTACTCAGTCCTTCATTACAGTTTAAGATCATCTGAGCTTTTCTAATTGTTTTTTTCTGCTTAAAATGCTATTATAATTTTTCTTCTTACAGTTTCTTACAGATTCTTACAGAATCATGGATTTCATTACAGGCCAATGTAATGGTACAAATGATCTTATTTGCCACATCCTGTACTATTAAAACCTCTTTCTAAAAATGATGCACTATTTCTCCATGTATGTCTCCATATTTGCAATTTGTCATACAACTATTTTAACACAAGTGGTTTTTTTAACATTTGCAATTTTCTTTAGTATTTGCAATTTCCCACTTTTGCCTGTTTCCCCAATATTTTATTTAGCTTGGTTTCATTATTAGCCTGCTTTCTCAGAAATTAATATATTTTTCTAATACATTTGATGCTATTTTAATTCTTCTCTCTTGAAGATTAATACCTTGTTCGGATTCATTGGTTTGATGGGAGCTCATACATACTGAAGTTAAAAAGAGACCTCTGAAGTGCCAGAAATTTGTTATTCTTGCCTGTGCTGCTTAATATACTTTTGTTCTTCCATAATTGCCATTTGTAATTACCTAACCCTCAACTTACAGAAATTGTCAATTAACTTAATAATTTCACAGTTCAATTATTTTTAAATACAGTAGGTGGCCTATAAATCTAGTGGTATATAATTAATTCACTCAGTGCAACGTTTTCAATCCCATTCCATGCGGATTGCCAGCGGACCATAAATCAGAAGTAAATAGCAGAGCAGTGAGTGAGGTGAGTGTCTGTGTGCGTGAGGGCAGTGCATCAGCTGCTGGATGTGGCAGCACTCATTATATACAGTTGTACCCAGCAAATAAATGTATGACCTGGCTGCCAGGAAGAGCAAAGGTGCCAGATAAGAAGAGCAGGTTATCCCTCTGTGAGTCCCACTGCTGCCTTCCTAGTGTGTAAGCAAATATCTCCTGCAATCTACGTCTCAGGCTTACACAACAACATGAAGGTTATTGTTATCAGAGAACTACCAGGTCTATAGAATGCCTCTGAGTTATCCTGGCAAGAGGGTGATACACAAGGGATTGCTGGCCTATACTGTCCAGGATAACAAAGGGTTGATTAAGCACCAGTAATGAGCTAGTAGGAGATGCAGGTGCAGAGGATGCTGAATGAACAGGTGCAAAACATATATTCCCAACTCTTGATCCTAGGCCAGCAGTGAGTGCCTTGGTTCATCTCCCAGAGGACACTGCAGAACTTTGCAGGCCAAACCAGCACCAGCCAGGGATCTCAGCACACCCACTGAGGATCTGAGGACTAGCCAGACCCAAGCCCAGTCTGTCCTGGTTGCTGAATGTGCAAGTGGCAGTGACATGGAAATTATGGCATGAGACTTGTAGCATGTACTGGAACAGTGCAGTGGACACACTTGCAGTGCAGGGTGCTACCCACTGTTAATTCAGATTGGTTTGTTCTTCCTTTAATCCAAGATATTGATGTTGTTGTGCTTGTTGCTGTATTATGAATCACCTGATCCTCCATCTAATAGCCTTAGGTATGTTTTGTGGCTTTCCTGGTGATGCTTGTAGGAAGCAATTCCACAGAGCCTCACTATATCTTTCCCAGCCATCACACATGGCTATAGAATAACCCAAACTGTTGTTGTGACCTAGCCAGTCAAACAAGATAAATCTTGTGTCACTCTTCATTGGCACATAATTTTTTTCTGTGAGAACCTCAGCAAGAGAAAGGTACCAAGAGGTCAAATCACAAATTACAGAGCATCCTGCAAGCCTTAGGACACTGAGTGTACAAGCTATGATCGATTGCCTCATTTCTCTGTTGTCTCTTGCTGTAAAAGAGAAAGACAAAAGGGTGGAAAATTTCCACTGGTTTTTGATTGATACACATTTCTACATACATTTCTAATATATGTGCTATGTGATTTCATCTGTCACTAGGAAGTCAAGTAGGTGGGACCTTTTCAATTAGAAATGTTAATATAGTGGATTCAAGAAGTTTATCTGCCTGCTGCTATCTTCTCCAGAAACTTCATTCAACACCCAAACTTTTGAGCAGGTTCAAACTGATGTCTTTTTTCCTCTTTGTCCCAGTCTAACCTTCCAGACATTTATTTCCTTTCCTGAGCAAACACCTATATTTCTCCTTAAAGATGTAGTAGTCCTAGTGCCAGAAGACCAAGCAAGAGTCCTGGAAATCTGTCAAATTCCATTTATATACGAGTTGCATAATCTGTAGGTCTCAAGAAAAGGAAGAAGATATTTCCTATGAGGGGAAGGGGATAATATCAAAGATACTCAGGATTTATTTCTAACCCTAGAAGGGCCTGACACAGAGTTTTGTGGCTGTGAGACTGATATTCAAGCTGATGTTTAGAAGAATATGCACCTAAAAAGCTCTTTTATATAGCATGGCCTATTTTTGTGGCTTTCAGCACTGCTCTCTGTCTCTACAGATGTGCCCAAGACATGATAAATATAGAGAGGATTGCTGTCACCCCACTGTGGTTCCTCAGCATAAGGGACCTAGTGACAGGGGATGTGCAATCTCTGCCAGCACCTGGTGGAGTAAGAGGAGAGAGGTGTCCATCCTGTGCTCTGGAGGGAAATCAGAGCAGAAACCTGACAAGAAACCCAATTTCTCCAATGCTCTCCAGGTTGTTCAAGTAGGAAACATATGTTCTGGCTATTTGTTTTTTCAGATATATTTCTCAATATATTAGTACATTCATTTCCTTTTTTCAGTGCAGACATGTCTGTAGACACACACACATATATATATCTGCCTGTCTAAACACAGATGCATATTTTTAGAGAATATAAAGAAAACATGGATGCATTGCTTTTTCATAACTCACTTGGATGTAATAACAGTAATGGTCTCAAATCTTTGTTGACAAATATGATACACCAGACTCCATGGATTATATTTATAATGGGATAGAATTCATTTTATATATATATATATATATATATATATATATATATATATATATATATATATATATATATATATATCCATTATTTCTATTTGTAAATCATTCTTTATATTGCAACAACAAAAAAAGATAATTTCTTGGTTTTTTTCTTATTAATTAAGAGTGTTAATGTTACCTCTTCAAGAAAACCCTACCCCAATCATTTAGGTCTTGTTATGTGGTGTTTAGCATATTGTCATAGTAGTTCAGGAAGACTTTCCTTCCTAAGTGTACCTAACTTTCAGGACATACATTAAAGTTCATAATGCAGGGATTTTTGAGGACTGGTGTACCTGAAACACGTACAATGTTTCATTTATGAGATAAATCTCTTCAGTGCAGTTAACCTGCTTTCTTGTTTTTTATCAAAAACTAGGTTAGATTGACAACTGTGTTTTTCCATGGAATCTGAACTATTAGAAAATCTTGTTTTTAAAGAAAGTCATTTATCCAAACTTAAAATGAAGAAATAAAAACCCTCAAAATTCTTCCCAGGTTTCTTCCTATGTAACGTTTTAACAAATGGTGATCTTTAACCAAGAATGATTGTAGCAAATAGTGTAAGAAATGCATTTTTCTTTTACATAAGAAAATAACATGTTTGTTATTATTTTCCACTTTACAACCCATATCAAGAAGTTATACTGAAAATCAGACATAGCATTAGTGGGAACAAACCCAACACACTCAACTGTGTCCAACAGAAATCTTTTTTCAAAGCTGCATTTTGGCAAAATCACCTTGTATAGTTTGCAGCTTCATGTTTAAAGGAATGTAGAAAACAATCTAGTTTGGAAAGGGGAAGACCAGTAATCTACCTTGTCCAACCTTTGGCTTTTGTGCTGTATATTTATTTGTTTCTTCTCACAGTAGATTTTCTATCAGTGCTTTCAATTAAAACTGTGGTATTGAATTTTTTCTTTCTTCTTGAGAAAGGATATGTTCTCAATAGGACATTTTTTCCCACTAGGTCTGGTGTATTCCTGGGGTCACATGTGAGCCTTCTGGTTTGCCTGTAATGAGTCCCTATTTGGCTGATCACTAGCACTCCTCTTAGGGGAGTCTAATTCAGTTCCTATTTTGCATCTTCCTAGCTCTTTTTGTACAGACAGGCAGGACATCAGCATTATTTTTGTGTTAGTTATAACATATGAAATACGGTTATAACAGACCAGATGAGTTGTCCACTGATCTGTGGCCACAAAGGGCCACTTTCAGACATTTCAGAGATGAGTGTAAATATTTACATTCACATGTGATGGTTGCATGCAAAGTTCACCTGGAGCCATCTTGACCCCAACAGAGACACAGATCCTGAAATATTTCAGTGCCTTACCCAATGCTGAATATTCTTTAAGAACATGGATGAAGTGGAGAATGGTTGGAGTGAGAGCCCCATCTGGTACCAATGCACTGACATAAACACATAAGTGTGTGCTGTTGTAGCAGAGGATGAGCATCCCCTATCCCCTAGGACACATTTTTTCCATCAAAGCATATGCAGGGATAAACTCAGAGTGACATGTGCCTGACTTTCTTCAATGCCCTGGGTGGCTGGGGATGGAGTCATCAAGCATCCAGAGCACATCAGGCTTGGGTCACCCTTTCACCCCAGTGAGCAGTGAAGGAGAGCTCAGCCTTTTGTGGGCAGCTCAAATTGTGGCTGCCCCTGTCTGGAAACCCCGGATACCTAGCCCTAATTTGGGAGTGAACTAGCACCCTGTAATCTATTTATTCTTTTTTTTTTTCCTTCCATTCCCTGTCTGTTATGTCAAGATCCTACTTCCAGAAGCCAAACTCTTCCCAAAACACCTTCAATATGACCCAAAAGTTAACTGTCCCCTAAATGAGAGCCAGAAGACTCCTCCATAAACCAATTTAGTCTCTGGGAGCAGGCATCCAGAAAAACATCCACCCTTCCTCCTAGATATCACATACAAGTATATTTATCCTCCCAGACAGAGATACCCAGTTAATCTGCTCATCCATGAAGATAATAATGAAGCACTAAAAAAGACAGATATGCACAATAAATAAGGGTCCAAATCCTCCTTGTGTATAATCTGGGCTCATTCTTTTGAGATCAAGGTGGTGAAAAATTTTTATGCTAACCGAGAGATTGATCTGGAAGGACATGTAGCAATATACTTCCTGTGGGATTACAGTCAGAGAATTGCAATTGTATGTTAGCAGTATCTTCCCATTTGGACTTGGCTGGATTTATTATAATAAAGTATCTCTTGGGCAGTGTAAAAAAGGGAAACAGTAGTAGTGTGCATCTATTAAACAACCATATTCTATTATTGTTGTAATATCGTCTGAATATTGTCTGTTATGAATGTGTCCACAAGCTTTTTGCTTGTTTGAAGTAGTTACTTTTATCAAAAGGCTTTATATTGGCTCTGGAAATGTATTTTTTGCGCATGTTTTTCCCCTAAGAAGTGAGATCTCCATTAAATACAGCATGAAAATTGTATTTTTGAGTTGTATAAAAGCCGTTTTCATTGGGAAGAGACATTTCCTTCTAATGACATGCCACAATCTGATTCACCATTTGCTTTTGTAGTTTCAGCAACAAAAGACTCTTCTGAATAGTTTTTTCTTTTTTTTTTTTAATGTGGTTTTCCTCCCTTTTTCTATTTGCACTGGTTAAGTATGATTTCTTAAATTGTGCCTTGTAGGTGCATAATTTTCAGAATGCCTCAGTATTTTGAGTTCAGCTTTGCCTTTTGTTTCAGGTTTTGAATTTCTCTTATTATTGTTACTGCTATTATTGTCACTGAGAGTGTGTGGGATGCTCAACACCCAAGAACGAAAAAAGTTAAATATCTTACAACCTGAAGATCAGATTTTCCTGGCTTTTTCTTTGAACTGCTATATATTTCACCCCTCTTGGGATAATGTGTTTTCAAAGTGAATGTAATATTTTACTGGTATATTTTACACGGTGTTTAGTAGGTGAGCATCATCTCTCTGTGCTCGTGCTCTGGGCCAGCTGGATGCTGCTCAGCTGTGAAGGGGAAGCCATGTACTCGTGCCGAGCACGGCCCTTGGCCTAAGCTGGCCATCATCCAGCTGGGAGGTGGGATATGGGCTCCTGCCCAGCAGGCACAGCCCTGCGTGTCTGTGTGGATGTGGGCTAAGGCTCAGCACACAAAGCTGTGCTCACCTGAGCCTGGCCCTGGCCGCATGAATGTACCCACAGCCAGACTGTCCCCAGCCTGGGCAATAGGCTCAGTTCTACTTAAATGAAAACTCTGTTTTTGCAACCAGTTTTGGAAGGCAGAGCCCCCAAGGTGATTCAAGTTGAAAGGCTGGGTCCCTCTTGGCTTCTGGAGTGACCTGGAGGGATGTATGAGGCAGGAGTCCTCACTTCACTTCACTACAGAGGGCCCAGGCCTCCTGAGCACATCTTGCACTACTGCTGGTGAAGGCTTGTGAGGGAGAAGAGGAAAATGAGCTACTCTGCTCCTGGGTTGTCCTGTCCCAGCTTTTCCCTGCAATTTAAGTATGATTCATTGCATATGTGAATGAGAACCAGGGATCTGGAGTTTTTATGCTTTCTGTGTTTGTCAAATATGTTGAAGACTGTTGGATTCCCAGCAAAGTGAACGCCTTAACACTGTAAGAGAAAACCCAGTGTCTTAAAGCACTGAAAAACACTCTGATCTTTGCAGTTTTTTTTTAAGGTAACTACAGACTAAGCAGGTGGACTTAATTTCAACTTTTTAAACAGATTTCTACAATGAACACCATGCTAATTATACAGTAGTTATCCAGCATTAATGAAGTTATACAGACAATGAGATTTGCAACATTAACTTTTAATCTTGTTTTCTGTAATGATTTTTCTTCCCTAATGGAAACACAAGCTTACCTAAGCAGGTTTTTTTGTCCATCATTTTATAATTAAACTATGAATTCCACTTGTTGTAACTCCAGCCTAAGCAGGCATTAATATATCTGGAATGAGTGGATGTATTCTTAAAGCTCTTTTAAATTTCTAACCTTGAATAATTTGTCTCTCATGCTTTTCTTAATTATAATCCATTCAGAATAAAAGAGGATGAATTTTCCCTTTGAGCAAAGCCAGGATAAATTCTAACATATCTGCTCTATATGAAGATTTCTTTTTCATTCTGCCAAAGTGAATACTGCATCCTAAACTACTTCATTGTTCATTAGTGTACAATTAGGCCCATATCTACTGGTATGTGCTGCTTGCTTTGGGTCATTCTGGTGATGCAGAGCAGCTGTAAACTCAATTTAACAGCCTGGTTAATCCAGGTTTACAGCTGTTTTGTGTTGCTGTTGAGGAGTGTTGTGTCTGGGGTCTACTAGTAAATTTGGCCTGTCGAAAAAGAAAGAACTTGCATTATTATTTTATCACTTCTCAAACTGTCTCTGTCATAAAGCAACCTTTGCAAGTTTTCATTTGATAGGACCTTGTTCTCCACTTCACTGAATAGCTTTATCACATTTTCTAATTAAAACAGGGGAAGAAACCATCATTAAAGTCGAGTTTAAACAAGCAAGATAGTAGAGAAATATATTTAGTAGAGAGCATGGGTTAGGATGTATTACTCATTAAAGCAGAGAGATTATATATGACAGAGTGACTATATTGTAGCACAAAAAAAGAAGGACACCACCCTCCACACCCCCAGGTTTCCCCACTTAGCAGCAATTTCCTTGCCAGAGAACCACAGAAAGCCTGTACTTCACCCTGGCAGCCTCAGCCCCCAGGGACTAGCTCACCTAGGAGGTGCAAACCCATGGAGATCACCAGATGGTCACTATATACCAGTCACCTTCACAGACATGGCTTGTTGTACCTTTTCTGCCAGAAAGGGGTGTCACCATAGCTCCTGAAAGGGATGGTGACTTTTCACCCCAAGTCCCCTTCCTTGTCCATTGTGAGCCCTTAAGAAGGGCCACCTTAGGAGCAGGTGAAAGAGGATTTCAGTAGCTGTCTCTATTCTTTCAGGAAATCCCACTGTGCTGGTGTCAAAAATATGAGTGTGAGAAGCTTTCCCTCTTCCACGGCAACATCAGGCAGGACAGCGGTGCACAACACAGTTTCAAAGACAATCAATGCAAACTTCTGCTGAAATCAACCAAGTTTTGTCCTTCCATGTTTTCCCTTTAATTTTTTATCCTTCTGTGCTTGATCAGTGCTTTGTCATGCTGTGCTCCTTGCACTACTTGCCATACCATTTACAGAAATTATTCTCCCTCGCACTCTTTTGTTGGTTCTTTTGTTAGCAGTCAAATACATCTGAGCAAAATATAAGTACACAAACTTAAATCCAAACCTGATTCAGAGCAAGCAATCAAAAATTTAAGAACTTTTTCAGAATTAAATTACTGAAAATCAAAGGGAACTGGCAATATCAGCTCATCTAGCTTAGCTTGAATTTGTTATCACCATGCCTTAGCTTCTTTAATGCCTATTTGTAATGTAGTTCTTGGTTTTCCTTCCCTTACATTCCCATTTCTGAGTTCAATTGAAACTCTGGGAATTCGTCAGAGCAAATCATGATCATTGCAAACCTCTGGTGCATGAGGGAGATGCAGATCAAACAAAAATCTTGGCTCATTGGGGAGAATAAGGAAGAGTATTTTCTGGTTGCAAGTGCTATCAGGCAGTGTGTTGGTCTAACTGGAAGCAGAAATTAATGTGAACATAAAGTATTTAATTTATATTATTGTGATTGTTAAATTGCATAAAAATTGATCTTTCCCTGGAGATATATTGATTTGCAGACCCTCTGTTTTCCCAACAGAAAATCTTTCCCTAACAGTAGTTACCATCAGCCATTTTCATGCCTTTTACCAAGAACAAACATCTCTAAAACAAAAAGGTCTTTTATTTCCCATTAAGTTAAAATAGTGAACTAAACCATGAAAATATTCAATGTTTTCTCTCTCCTACTATCCCTTTGTGTCCAAGCTTATATAGCAATGGTGTGAGCTGGGATAAAATCTATGGAATTCCATGCTTTATCCATGATGCCAGTTTTAGTAGAAAGGACACTTCAGTAGGTTATCTTAAGTGATGGAGAGCTGTAAAGTCAGATTAGACTGAAATCAGGCTCTCCTCCTGTTTCTCAGTGTGCAAACAGATGGAGAGGAAGAGAACCACTGCCTGTAGAAGGGATCTGTCTGCACACACCAGCGGGCAAGCAGCAGAGAGGACAGCAGGCACTGAGGAAAGAGGAGCTTTGTTCCCAGCAGATCAGACCCTAGCTGATGTTTGGTGAGAGATGGGGCACTGTCCCCCTGAGCACCATCCACACTGCCAGTGGCACGGGCCACTGCATTCCTGGCTCTTTCTGATTCCATCACAGCCAGGGACCATGAATGGCTAAGGGAAGTAGAGGGGAAAAGGGAGCAAAATATCCTCATTAGTGTTTACAGGGTAAAAACCTAAAATGAATGCTTCGGTGCCTACCACCTTTTCCAGAGCTGATGGGCTGAAGGGCCAAGTAAAGCATCCTGTATGGAAGTCTGAAAAGCATCCCCATTGGAACTGATGGTCTCATGGCTGCCAAGGAGGTGATTTGGCACCACTTCATGCTTTTATTCCTCAGCTGCCTTTTGAGATTCACCAGCTGCAGTACTATTACCACGTAGTTCTTCTAGAGGCCAATAAAAATCATAACCATTTTCATTTCCAGAAATTACACTGCAATCAGTGTTGCTTCCAATGCCTTTTAACCTTGCCTACCCATTTTCTTTTGGTAGCAAAGGGACCATTATCTCTCTCTGTACCTCTACCAAATGCATAACTACCTCTACTATTTTCTCTATCCTGCATTTTTTTCCAATTTCCTTTTCTATTTTTTTTTTTTTAGGTGCCATCAAAACTCTCAGATCCAGGCATAAAATAAGTGACAAAAGAAAATCTCTGGACCCACATGTAAGTTTCATTGACAGCCACATATTGGTCTAAAACAAGGTGCTCTTTAAATTCAGTTTGAAATAAATAGCCACACATTTTTTCTTACACTGAGGAAATACTTCTCTAGTAGTTCTTAAGTGTGGCTAGTTCCTATCCTGCTCTGTAATGCAAAGGATACATTCCTGGTGAAAAATGTTGTAAAAGAAAAGGAATTCAAACAATGCTTTTACACTACGTAACAAGCATTTGCTTCTTACATCTAGCCGTCCTGTCCTGTTACAGACAAATCAGTCACTCACTGAAAAGCAGAGAGGAATTCTCTCTGTGGCCACTCCAAGCTGAGACACATACATTTCCCCATCAGAAAATCCTTCCTTCTTTCCCTTTGTTCCTGAATTCTCTGCAAAACACTATGAACAAAAGAAAAGCATCTAGACACCTGGCTGGAGAGCCTAGGTCCTTTTTCATCTTCATTTTATTTTTTGAAGTGTTTCTTCAGATCTGATTTGAAATGGATCTGGTGGAGAAAGATGTGACTGCATCTGTCATACTACCAAATAAATAGTCTCCCCAGACAGATTGAAAGAAGGATGTTATATTCCCAATAGTACTTTTAACAGTGGGGCAGGTTTGATGCTTGGTCTCAAAAGAAGCCCACTGCTTAGCCACACCTTTCCCTCTGGAATGGAAAATGTGACATTATGCTGTGTCAGTCCTTAAATGTGTGCACAAGTTCCAGTAACAGTGACAACACAGTGGAGTGCAGATGCACACTTGCAGGCATCATACTGTCTGTCTGTCCTGACTAGGACAATTTGAGGGGTGGTGTATGTCCTTTGCATGGCAGTTCAGACATCTGAAACATCCTCCCCGTGCTTTCCCATATTCACAAAGGAGTGGTTATTTTCTAGACCTTATGAAGACACTTTCTTCCAGGAAGAATTTTTCATAGAGGTGTCTCATCCACGTCCTTTCCTCCTTCCTTCCTTTCCCTAACTCCAGCTACTGTCTCTTACATCATATATCTTACATCTTACCCACTCTGTATTTTGCTTCAAAGCTTATTGAGCAAGTTGAGACCCAGCCCTGTGTCTGGAGAGTGGGACAGCCTTGCCCCAGTGATGCTGGCAGGCAGACTGGTTTGTTCTCACAGAAGCAGTATAAACCATTTGCTTTCCTCTAGGCAATTATTCAAGAGAAGTGATGACAGGCCCAGGAAAAATGTTTCTGTGTCAGGAAGGTAAACATTACATGCTTCCCAGGCAGCTCCCACTGCCTTCCCCCTTGGCACATGCCAAGGCTGTGTCACAGCCTGTTAAAACACAACACATCTTTAAAGGTTTTTGCCCTTCTTTTTGTTGCTCATTGCAGCCATTTCATAGGCTGGGGTGTACTCACTGTGTTTCCAAAAGACAGAAATAATCAAGGGCTTGCCTCTATCATGCAGCCGTAGATGCAGAGAGAATTGTGTTGATTTTTTGCAGCTCTGGTAGCAGTTTTGCTGATTCCTAAGGGAAAAGGAAGAGCATGCCCTGCAGAGGGAAGGATGATCTGTTGAGTTCTTTAAGGATTGACAATCAAAGGTGTTTGGTAATATTAAAAAAATGTTATATGTTAAAATAAAAGAAGGAAGGTTCCACAGTATTGTTTTCTCTCTGATGTGCTTTGTCTTGCTCTTTAAGCTTAGTGAGGGATAAGATTTCCCAAAGTCATGATGAACAACGAGACCTTCAAAAAAGGCTTGCTTTCTTTGTTACCCAATTACAAAATTTAATTGTGTAGAGTGTTAGAGACTCCAAAACCTCTGGATGCCACCATAGGAAGTACCAAGGACTGCACATGGTGGGAAGATGGGATTGACTGAAAATCACATTGCAGTCAACAAGTGTGTGGTTGGTGGCATTGGGATCATGATTCTTTCCAATACAGCATGACAGGTTCTGAAGAAGGATGAAAGGCACTAATTAATTTCTAGGGTGTTCTCATAGTTTGTTTTGCTACATTCCAGAGTTTTTCATAGCTATAGAGAACAATACAATTTCTCCAAGCTAATTTATAGGGGTTATAGGTGGAAACACAGGCTAAGTGAAAGTTTCAGTAAAGAATTTCTACTTCCAAAAAGCATTAAATTTCCACCCTAAAGTTTACATAGGGGTGGTGTTTTTCACCCCCTCTAACTATTCTTTGTATCATTAAGAAAAATGTTGTTAGACAATTTTGGCATTTGCACCCTTTTAATGTCTCATTTGGCATCATTTTCCCCCACAGCAATATCCAAGCATATCTCTATATGTTAATGACTACTAACCCCCAGCCACATTTGTCATTCTATTCTAATTTCCTTTGTAATTATGGTTATCTTATGATATTAAGAAGCAGAAATATGTATTCAGATTTCAGTGTGGAATCAGATTCTTCATTTACTTCCCAGATAACATCTACAGCTTGATGCAAAGTCCTTGTCTGTGTGCCATCGCCAGTCATACACACACACCTTGCTTGGAGCCTGGCCCAAGGCCTGCTGATGTCAGTAGAAATCTTTCTAATTATCCTGTTGATGACCTGTGGTATGATTCAGGAATTAGCAGCAGGACATGCTACAGCCCCATGGCTATTAAATGTTACCTCATGCGTGCTCAGAGCTTTTCCCTGTGTAGGGCTGCCATTTCACTTTGCCGAAGTTCTTTCTCAGTGGAGATTGGCAGATGCTCTAAAGCCCTGAGCAAACAAAATCTTTCTTGTCTGTTCCTCCCTTTGTTCATACAGCCTGCTAAAGCTCCCCTGGCACGGGTACCACCCAGAGATGTTCCCTTTCTTGAGATGCTGATTTTAATTCCTATTACCCGTCTCCAGATAACATGATTAATTAATTTGAAGTTTTGCTTGGGCAAATCTAATGGTGGGGTTTTAAATTTTATTTTTTATTATTTACATTTTTGGCTGTTTTCAGTATTGCTTGGGGAAAACTTTGCTTTGCCCTCACAAGAGTCCAGGCAAGTAAGAATAGCTTTTGTAATTCCTATTAATTAATTTTACCAACATGCATCCTGTAAGGGAGTAATGAAAGAAAAACATATGACATATAATCCTAACTTTAATCTAGACAGAGTAGAGAGACAACTGTGTCATAGCCAATATTTAAGACTGAAAAATATCTTTAATGATCTGGAAAACTGCCAGGCTAAACCAAATGAGCTAGACACCACTTTAGCAGAAGAAGGTGATATTATCTTAAAGAAGGGAGAAAAAATTAATGTAAAAGGAAAAGAACAAAATTATTTCCAGAGACAATTAAATGAAATACTAAAACCGTTGTCATGGTTGAATTTTTGGAATAATTTACACTATTAAAATGTACAGCATTTGGTAGAGTCCATAAAAAAGGCAGTCTTCAGTGTTGAAGGATTTTTTCTTCTACAGGCCACAGAGTTTTCCACAGGCACAGTGGAATGCTCAGTCTTGTGCAGGAACAGTAAATATAGTGATCATCAATACAGTCATTACATGAGCAATGTGTCACCCTAATGGCCCTTCTGCAGTCTGGAAAACACAAAAATGTTAAGACAGGGCCCAGGGACAGCAGGTGAAGATTTCTATTGTTCCTATAAGATTTCAGAGAGTATCATAATGCATGATTTGCTTCTTGTCTTTTAGGAATTTATAAATTGTTAGTACCTAAATTTATTTATGTACATATTTACAGATGTGGGTAAGGTGAGATTACTCTTTATGGTAGCTCTCTGTGGGACAGAATTGCTGTGTGACCTGGTAATGTCACTTTCTCTCATGCAAAACATTTGAAGAGCAAGGTCTTCCATTATCTTTCTGTTTCACTTGTATTGATCATCTTCCTACCAGTGCAGGCAAAGGACAGCTGAAAGGACAGAAGGGGAAAACACTGCCTTTGATTTTGAGATTTTTTGTTAGATGGAGTAATAATATGGGGAGCCAGATTTTGGCCATCATGCTCAGTTGTTGAAGTCTTACATAAAGCCTCAGTGTCAGTGAGAATCATTTCATTGATGCAGATGAAGCCTGAATCAGAGGGAGTGGGTGTGTGGCTCACACCATTTTTACATAATTGTCTAATTTTGTTCCCAGTTCTGTATGTAAAAGGAAGTGACCCATCCATCCTTCAGCTATGGAAGTCTGCAACTGAACCAGGTGCACAGCTACATAGAGTAAATGTTGCCTTTTCCCCAGGGCAAGTGACCCTGTTCACACTAGGCATGAAAAAAATGGAGCAGGGAATAATGATAATGAGAGCAGAGACCAACAGAAATGTTACCTAAGGATTTAAACATGTTTAAAAGTTTGAGGTTTCTGACATGGGGAGAATACAAAGTATCAAAGCTTACTCATTTGATGAATCTACATAAATAATTTCAACAATAATTATTTTGTAAATTTTGAGGCAGAATTTCAAATGACAGTTCCCAATCTAACACCTGCAGTTACAATCACTTGCATATGCAGGTATCTGATTACATCTGTAAATCAAATAGTTAGATGTTCAAGTAACTTCAGCTGTGCCTGAAAAATTGCAGAGGCAAAAATGCAGTCCTTGCTGAGGCCAAAGATGCTGAGTGTTGGGCCCTGCATTTCTCTTAGATGCCTCTAGTGAGGAAAAAACTGCTCAATGCTATAAAAACTTATAAATTCTTTCTTTCAGGACAAAGTAACATGAACTCAAAAAAAGAGGTTACAAATGACAAAAAATAATATATATTTTAATATTTTTTTAGCAAATCTTTGTCATATCTAGTAGTTGTGAGTTTCAGAGTGAAAGAGAGCATGCAGAAACTCTAAGTAGAAGGTGTCATAACCTTTAGATTTTTGTATTAATTTTTATAATTATATTTTTTCTACACATCTTCATCTGGGTTGCCAACCTAGTAAAGCTTAAATTTTTGCTGTCAAAGTTCAGAATTTGTTGAACAAGTACTATTAACTTACATAATGTGTTCTGGAGAATATACTGAAATTTCAGTTTAGATTGTTTGGGGATTGTTTAGATTGCTTGGAAGGGACCTTAAAGATCAGATAATTCCAAAACTGAAAAGAATTGTTCTTAAAATACCTTTTCATATCTTACCTTATTTTATTTATTCACTTTTTTTCCCCCAGAAAATGAAATTTTATTTTTCTGTTTCTTTATTTTAAATTAAAGGCACTGGGATTGGGTTTCCTTGCCAATGTAGGCATTTCCCTTATATTTCATCTTATGCTCGAATGGATTTCAAAACATAAGATGATCTTCAATTAGAAGAAACTATGACTATCAAAGTTGAAAACAAGGTTTAAGGTAAACAATTTGATGGGAAAATTTTCACTTTGAAATGCAATTATCAGCAATTAAATTCATGAGTGTTTTCATGGAAAATTGATAACTTGAGTTACACATAATTAATCTTCACAATTTTCAAGAAACTTATCAGAAATAAAAAAATGTTACAACAGCGTGAACTTTGTGCAGGTGATTCAGAGTCAAGGTAGTAAGATTCAAATTTTATGCTAATATTATAGTTTCACCAGTCATTTCTGACTGGTATGTAAGGATAGCCTCTGACTGGTATGAGAGGATATTTTCCTATGGAGTGCTAGGATAGATGAGTTTATATAACGGATATTCCTTGCCTTAAGGAAACTACTGCAGAATTACTGACCTGCATGCCTTCTTTAAACGTCACAACAAATAATTTTTATCCATACATTGGAAAGATCTCGCTGTCAACATACTCTGGGCTTTGCACTCTGATGGAGATCTGTAATTACAGGAACCTTTCAGCATTTAATGGTGATACATTCTTTGTTTATTTTTTATACCTTTTGTCTACAACAGCTGCTATAAAACTGTCATCTACAGATCATTAGGAAACATATGGCAAAATGCGATTAATTTTGTCAGGAGCAATTGTGGCTAGTGACGTTTTGGCTAAGAGGACAAAAAATAAGCATTAGCACCAACTGCTCCAACATGCTAGAAAGCAACAGCAATAATTTCACAGTCTTATGGGGTTCTGTGTGACTGCATTGTATAATGCCTCATCCCCCATCTTCTCTTTCCAAGATCACTGTACATCTGTAAAGTAAATATATGGGAGAATATTGCCAATCCATATGCTGTGGGACTGTATAATTATATAACATTACTGAAAGTTTAAATTAGAAATGAAAATATTGTTTGTCAATTACATATTCTTAGCTGCAGCATGGGTCTTTTTTTCACCAGGCATAAGGCAAAATAAAAGGAACCATTTCTTTAAAGTATTTGCCTTGCATTTAAATACTTGTGAAAACAAGAGTATAGTGAGGAGTAGCAGATGCAATGGCAAGTTATCTCAGCCAATGCATTTTGGAAGAGGGAACTATACCAGGGTATTTCACGGATATTCTCTTCAGTCATTTTGGTGAAAGTTCACTTTGAAATTGTGATCTAAGCGCTTGCAATGCAATACTCTGTTGACAAACCTACAGAAAATCTGAAACATTAACTCTGCAAACCATAACCAGCTCCATCCATTCACTGGGCTGTTAAGCTTGAGACATAAAGATGAACATCTGAATGTCATAATTATACCACCAGTGATTATTTTACCAGGGAAATCCAGGTACTTTAGATGTCCAATAAGTTTCCATGCTTTCTGTGTCCTAAAATGCCAACAGTAATCTCTCCATCCTGTTAACTTCTATAACATTGTGAATTATTTGGTGTGGCCAAAATACAGATTAATGAAACAATTATAAAGCTAGTTGTAAGAGAGAAAAAACTGCTGGATCTGCTTAGACAATACGTATTCCACAGATGCTAAAATTTCACCTTGTTACCTTGTTGTTCGTTGCAGCCAGTCTGCTGGACTAAAGTATGTTGCTCATTAAAAGGAAAAAAATGCAACAATAGAAACAAAAAAGGATTCTGACAGACAAGACAGGTAGTACCAGAATATAACTGAAGGGCCAAAGGGGTCCCATCTCATTGAGGCACCTGTTTTCTGCAGTGTTGTCTGCCAGAGACAGAGCAATTCCTAAAACATTGCCCTGCTTATCTAGTTGTGTTAAGAGAGGCTGAGATCACAGGAAAAAGGCCAGTGGGAAAAGAAAACTCTTTGGCAGACTTCTTCATGTAACCTTCCCACACATCAGCTGTGATGTTGCTGAATGGCAGTTGTGTGTTTTTCTTTCAAAGGTGACCTGTCAGTGGCATGCAAGAAACAAGAGTATTTTCAAAGTCTGATATCTGTGGGACAAAGTATTGATTCTTGGCAGTAACAACTTTAGAGCCACCCTCCAGCCAGTTCTCTGGATCTACCAGACAATTCTTAACCCATTTGAAGACACCTTATTGTTACCACACCTAACAGTACATATTGTGAACTCCCTATTGTTGAACACCTTATTGTAATATTCATCACATACCTAGACTTCCAGAGGGTCTACAACCACACAAAGTTGCTTTAGGCACCTGTATTCACAGCTGCAGGTGTCTTCTGTTCCATGTGTGTGGAACAGAAGATGAGGACAGACTGATAGCACACAGCATTGTGATATTTTTGTCTCATAAACTTCATGTAAATGTTATGAAAATTATCTATATATGTTTCTGTATGTGTGTGCATGTGCAGCAAGTCCCTTCTTTGTTTTCTAGGCAGAGCATTAAAGTTGTCAAAGCATGTTCATATACAGTGCTATGTCATGCAATTGTTTAGTGCCAAAGCACTTCAGTCAAGAAGTTTAGAGTTTCAGGTAACTATGAAGAAAATTTTAATGCTATCCCCCTGCCCCCCTCTTTATTTCATGCAAGACTATCTTGCAAATTTGTTGACTATAGTGCTTGAACCCTTAAGGCAATTGCTGTGTAACTCAATTATGGGCAACAGCATAATGCAGAAATTTTGATTTAACTGTACATCAGTAATGATGATGTCTGCTACTAAAAGCTACATTCCGAAAACTCACCAAATTAATAACAGTTTTTATGCATATATGGAAGATTCTTACAGTTTCTTTTTTCACCTTTTCAGTGGACTTTTTGAGTAGTTAAAACATATCTACTTCTACAAACGCTGTAGAAGCTGGATTTCACATTACAAGCCATTTCCAAGGGTGGGTGGCACTTCTGACCCTGGTGTAAGGGTTGGAACAAACTATGACATTGACATTGTCTTTAAAGAAACCCCAAAAAACTATGTAAGTGGAGAATATTAATTATGAAATTTATCTTCCTACCCACACTCGCTTTACAGTTATATTTTTTTCTATCTGCTTGAAAGATCTGGGTTTTTTTCCTGTTCCCAGTATGAAGTAGCATCCTAATCTTTCAAAGCCAACAGAGTGTTGTAAGTACTTCCTCACTTTAAATGGGCTGTCTGTTCATGTGGGAGCTTCACAAACAGCACAGGCCTCTCCTTTTTTTTTTTTTTTTTTTTTTTTTTTTTTTTTTTTTTTTTTTTTTCCTGAAAGGGTAAAATGCTTTGGGCTGACACAAATACTAAGGGACACAACTGGCCCCTGCAATTCAGGACACATCAGCGCAGGTCCCTCTCCTGCCTAAGGAGCCTGAGCTCACATCTTGGTACTGTGCCTGCTTACCAAGGCTCTGGCTGCTGCAGTGCAGGTTTCCCTTATTCCTTGCCCTCAAAGCTCTTCCTAGCTGCATGCAGTAGCAATTCATGAGGCCAGGGAGGGGCTGAGCAGGACCTGAGCTGGGGAGTTCAGGCACAGTGCCAGGATGCACAGTGCCAGCTCCCACACTCTGCTCCCATGGTGGGCTGGTTATTTTCTTGTTTATTTACCCAATGCAAAGCTGGTTCAGTAAGAAAAAAACTGAGCCAGGCAGCTTGTGTGATCACACTCATATGAGTGAGACTAGTGTGTATTTTGGAAAAAAGACATGAGTATTATGTATTTAGGTCCTGATGTGATAATTCTAGGTTTAAATATCTGTTGTCTTTGAAAGACAGATGAGATAAAAGGCATCTGAAAGATACTAAAAACCTTGCCAAGCAAATAATACTATTTTTATGCTGCTGAAATTACTGGACATTCACCTTGACTGCAGACTTCTCTGAAAATTATTTGTTGATGCCAAAATCCACATAGTTATTTTTAAATCCTAGTCCATGATTTCTTACAAAAGTGATAGTAGGTTTCCTATTTATGTCATATGTGTGTCATATTTCCTAAACTGCTGTGCATTCCTCTCTTGGAAAGGGTTCAGCTGTTATTGAACAACTAGAATAAGTTATTTGAAAGTTACAGAAGGACTATATCCTACTTCTGTGTAAACTCAGATCAATAATAAGAGTTGGTACAGAAGCAACAGATAAAACGTTCAGAGCAAAGAAGGTTTAGAGCAAAAGCCTATTTGTGACATCAGTAAAGGTGAAACTTTAGGCCTTCCCTGTGCAGAGCTGAATGAATTGGATTGTGCTCAGGGGAAAACTCTGCAACAGGGACCTGCCTTCAGATAGCTCTGATGCTACCTGGCTGTAATAGCTTCAGTCCATTCCTGTCCCAGTACAAAATCTGTTCAAAACTCGATTTGGGTGATTGCCTGAACTAAAGTCCTCTCTTAGCCTACTCCACCAAATAACATTCATTTGTTAGTTATGTGAGAAGAAGGGCTGTTTATGCTACCTTTCATTAATACCCATATTCAGTGCCTCAATCAAAAGTGCAATGCCCTGAGGTTACCCTATATTCAGTGGAGTTATTCCTGAACAGATCACAGTTTACTGTGTCCAGAACAAGAGAGATAGGAAGAGTCCACCAAAGGGCCACTAGGATATCTAACAGACTGGGACACCTCTCGTAATGAAAGTTCAAGAGAGTTGGGACTCCTCAGCCTGGAGATGGGAAGGCTTAGGGGGTAACTCATCCGTGTATGCAAATATCTGAAGCAAGCTGTGTAGAAGACAAAGCCAGGCTGCGTTCAGTGGTGCCCACTCACAAGAGGCAATGACACACACTGAAACGTAGGGACATCAGGACATCAGGAAACACCTTTCCACTGTGACAGATGTTTTTTTTCACCAAAACAATAGCACAGGTTGCCCATAGAGGTGGTGGCTATTCCCTCCATGGAGATCTTGATTCCAACCTAGTGATTCTGTGTTTCTGTGATTTAAAAGTTGTGCGGATGTGGTCTTGGGAAGCCTGCTCTAAATGACCCTGATTGAGCAGGGGTTTGCATCAGATGACCTCCAGAGGACCCTTCCAACCCCCAAAAAGTGTGAACCTGTGATCCTATGCTACCGTGAAAAATTGAAAATAAACATTCATCTATTATTAACGCATATGTCAAGAATCTCTGCCAAGTGTCAGTTCAACTCTTCTCTTGAATTCCGATAAGCATTTGGCTTTGCTAATAGAAGAGCTAATCTGTTACAAGGGTCAACATTGGAGCAGAAGTGAAAGCCCAATGAGTTTTCCTGCTGATAAAATTCTCCCTAAATTTCCCAAATTTAATAACATTCCAGTATATTTATTAAAAATCTTTATATAAGCACTTATAGATGAAGTTACCCTGTGACAAGTGGGGTCCATTGGGAATTAGAAATGGAACATGATATTGGCACCTAAGAGGAAGCTACATCTAAATTATTTGCTTGATTTATTTCTCTGTGATATTACAGCAACCTAATCAAGGAGAAAAATTCTTATATCCCATAATACCACTGGAATGATAACCCCATATGGGATTTATCATTGCTGGGTGCAAGACAAGTGTACTATATGGAATTTACTGCAATTTAATTAATTAGCTCAATTTTTAGGAATAACATAAAATATTAACTTCTCTTCCCTGTAGTTCTGATACACTAATGTTTTTTAAGATCTCTTACCAAGGAATATCTGGTGATCAATACAAAAGTTGTAAGAAAACAAATCCTGTATCTCTCTTCAGAGAACTTGTAGACAAAAATATTTGACTTTCACAGTGGTCTCATTAAAAAAAGCTGAGCACCAAAACAGCATATTGAAAAGGTTTAGCAACACTAAACTTTTACTAATGTCTGGTATTATTGAGTCAAATCATATTGTCCAGTTACCAATGAAGAGTAGGGTCAATATACAATGGGTTATGGATATGTTTCATGCTCCTTCAATGTGATTAACAAATTCTTTCAACTTTTCTGCATGATTTTTTCATATGGAACAAGATTTTTGGACCCACTGAGGACTGATTGTTGGCCTAGAAAACTTTGTGACTTGTAATTCATAAGGATAAACATTGGATTTACAGGTGAATAAAATAAATATGTCTGTTGAGGACTGAACTGTTTGCCCTTTCTCAGTCTGTGCTGTTCAGAGCATCTTGGACTGCAGCCATTGCCTGTGACAGAGAAAAACCTGTCTGTGTTACTGATGTGAAGGATAAAATATTTAGAAAAATTGAATAACCAAGGTATTTTAAGATCATATCTCACAGGTAGCCTCCTGCTGAGACAACACATCCTGGAAATAGAACAGCGGCATTGGCATAGCACTTTGTTTTTATGAGATGAAAGATGAATAAAAGAATGTTACTGCCCATTCATCCCAAAAATCTATCTTGAGAGAAAGCAAGATCCAGTGGGTCAGAAACCATAAATTTCAAGCTCAGAACTTAGCAAAAGTGTTTCAAACTAAGAAAACTTCCATTCCAAAATAATGATGTGCGTATCATCCTTTGATATCTTTCCAGAGTAATATTTAAATTGCCTACAATTTTCATGTTCCCTATTTTTTACTTTATCATAAAAGAGATTAGTAAAAACCAGGATGATTTTAAAATGCATATTTTACCCTTTATTTTATTTTTATGCAAGATTAACAAAAAAAAAAAAAAACAAACTATTAACACAACCCAATTACAATAGGTACAGAAATAATTAATTTTTTGTGAATTCCTATAGAAATCTTCCTCTACTTCAGGTCTGTGATTGGGATCTGATATCCACATAGCATTAATCTAGTGGTGGCTCCAATGTCCTGCTGTCACACAGCAAACTTTGATTGATTTTAATGGGACCAGGGTTCTTCTCTTGCAAATCTTTCGAAGAAATCAAAGGCTAATTTTGGACAAAGTCTAGAAATGCTAATAACTTTTTTTGACATTAAAAAAAAAGAATTAAAAAGAAGTATTTTATAATACTGGTTATGAGAAAGCAATTGTATCACAGGGTTTGTTTGGACTTTTCTTTGCAAATCTGAATTACACAAACTGTTTTCAGCCTGTGCAAACAGAGGAAAATGTTTTTCCTTCCATGAGTTACGAGGAACTTTCCTTTCTAGTTACGAGGAACAAAACTTAAAAAATACAAGCAAAACAAATAATTAGAAATTTTGAGGAAGTGAAATTGTAAAAACAGAGGTATTGTATCACAGCGGTATTTCCAGAAACGTATATGATAAATCACATACATGATAAATACATGATCCAGCTGATATAACTAAGTACTGAGTACTTTTGTCCCTGAGAATATTGAACTGGTTGTAAAGAGTTTTAGCTGCTTGGAAAATATGTGTAAGAATTATGTGACCAGAAAGCTTTTCATACAAAATAGACATTTCATACTTACAGCTAATATTTGCAGTACTCAAGTTTAGAGTTGAGCGATATTTCAAGAGGTTTAAGAAAGGCCTTCTATTTTTAAGTTTCTTTTAGAGGGCCAATAAAGTATTCTTTTTTATACATACTTACAGAAAAAAATGTGCTTTTATAAACAGAGTTGGCTACAGGCAGAGTTAATTCTACATTCTCTCCAATTCACAAATCAATATTTCTGAACTAGAGGCTACTCAAAAGACATAAAAGTGAGATTAGATACACAGGCTGCCCCTTCAGAGTTTTTCTCACACATGCACACAAAGGTAGAAATAGCTTTTTTGGACAGAGCTGTTCTGGAGGAGAAGGAAAAGCACTTACTCCATGTGCTGGATGGTAAAGCTGCAGCGTGCAGGATATGCAGCCTATTCATCCAGAGGGAGTGTGCACCTTGTTTGGAGAAGCAGTTTGACTGCACCCAGTGCTCTGAATGTCCAAGCCACTTTTCACTTTTTATCAAGGGAGAGATCTCTCTAACTCTGTATGTCAGCTTATACTGTCTTAGAACTTAAACACCACCTACCAGTAGATGTCCAGGAGCCACCCGCTTCACCCAGCTTCCAAAAATTCTGGCAGCGTCTGTTAATAATGTATTGTATTACTTGAAACCTTGGCCACAGATGAAACATGATGATGGGTACCTGATCACAATAAAATGGATTTTCCATCTGCATGATTCCATATTTCCCAAATTCTCCATTCTCTTGGGAGTTTGGACTGTACAGGACTATCTGAGATATTGTCCAGTCTTTGTATTTAAACTGCCAGGATATTTTCTCAATGCTGTGTGTACCTCCTTTTGGAAAAGCACCTGCTGCCTTGTTCAGTGTCACCTCACCTCGAGTTCCCACTAGTACTGTTGTTGTCACTCATGTCTAATGGCACCCCCTCATGCAATCAGTGCCTTCCTTCCTGAAAACACGGCATGGGGATTTAAATCAGCCATCTGGTACTGCCCCCACACAGCACAAGGTGGGGGCAGACAATCAGACATTAGGGGAACCTGTGGGGAGCAGAGACATCATGTTTGTCTTCTCCACACCAAACTTCTGGGGTTTGGAGGATGAGACTCCTGACCCAGGAATACTCTGCCCATCAGAGAATCCTGGATGTGACAGGAGATCATTATTACAATTTTGGAATTTGCAATCCCTTCGCCTCATTCCTCTACATGTTATTTACAATTAAAGTTTTGGAAAAGGTCGAAGTTAATAAAAATATGCAAAAATATTGGGGTTTAATTATTTTTTCCCCTTCATTAATTTGTTTGTTCTTTGTTTATTGTCACTTGGGAAAGTCCCTCACAACACACAGCTGAAGCCCACAATGCCCCCACAAAATAAGGCAGGCAAGAAACCTCCTGTCCAGTTACCAGCATCCAGTTGCAGCCTCAGACTATGCTTGCAACAACCATCTGGTCACTGTTGTCTCCAATACATTCCAGATAATTTCAAGTCTGCCATTTGTGGTGTGCCACAGAGGCTGAAGATTCTGTTACGTTTTCAGTTAAGTACATACCTTTCCAAGGACTAGAATTGAACTTACATGTATTTTCTTTGGACTGAAAATTGCCTTTAGTTCCCCTGTACAATTGGCAAGGGCAATGGCAGGAGTCTGCCACAGAGAGAAGTTTTTATAAGGTTTATGGCAATTACCATGCTTACTTGGCTCATCTTCATTAATTAATCGCCTTGAAAGAAAATTACCTGGGAAACATTATGGGATACCAGATAATACAGTGATGCCACATGCCATAGAGACAGTATCTTTTAAAATTACTTAATTAGGCATTTGTGGAGAATCCAAGTCTTCTAAAAAAATAAATTAGGTAATTACTTTTTTCACTGACCAATTTTTTTAACTGACTCAATACTGAGATTCAATGCCTTTAGTGGGACAGAGAAGTGAGACATAGGTGTGAAATAGGGAGACAAGACCAGTTGATAGGACTAAGTTGCTAAAGACAGAGAAATCAGAGTTAGGTGAAGGTAGAATAGATCACCCACTGGGTGTTTTCTCTTAGGGAGCAGTCAGAACATGTAAAACTAAAATGAGTGCAGTTTAAAAAATAACTTAAATTGCTGGTAACTGCAGTAGGAGTTCTGTAGCCCAGGAAAGTGAGAGAAGGAGAGAGATCTTTTTATGCTTGCAGAAAGTGGTGAGTAAAGCCAGTGGGTCTGGCCTGTGTGGATGCTGTGGTTTTCCCTTTACACCAGAGTTATACAGTGTCTTATGTCATCAGGCAAATATGAACAGGCCTGTTCTGAAAATGTCTGGTCTTTGTCACTGAAAACACACAACCCTGTCAGTAGTCTGAGTTCTAAATTTGGTAAGCCTCCAGAAGAATACTTATGACTTCCTGGAACCATTTGAAAGAAACATGGTGAGAAATCAAGGTGTCGAAGCAAGTGATAATCTTGGAGCTCTGGACTGCACTGCTTCAAAAATGCACTGTGGGTAGTATTGCCAGCAGCCCAGTATTTCATCCCCCTCTCAGGGTGAGCACATAAACCCTGAAGGCACTGCATGGCCCATGGAGTTGTGATGGTGCTGTCACTTCTAGTGGGAAAGATACCTGATTTTACATTACATAAAATATCTAACTTTCCAAAGTTATACTGTGTGAAAAAAGTTTACATTATGTAGGATTTTGAAAAGTGGTTGGTAAAGCTGTCTGATGATGAAAATAGGACTGTTAATAATTTTAAATGAAAAATATGCAGGGCAATGCTGGCTACCTCCAAATTGCTTATTGCACAGCTGGAGGCTGATTGTGCATGACAGGTGACAAAACCAGGTCTAATCCAGTTGCATGCTATACTCTGGCATTTTTGACATACTCCTGCTTAAAAGTTGTAATTTCTTCCACATAAACACAGGATTGCATTTCTTGACCTAATAATGCAGAGAGCAGGGACAGAAAACAGCAGAAACCTTCATAGCCAACATATTGGAATTTAAAGTAATGCAAAAGATAGCTCTGAAGGCTTCAGGGAGTACAGCTGAGATCATGCTGAATTTTAAATTATACACTCTACACAAATAGCTTGGGGCCACACAATAATTAATAACTACTGTACTTAAGTAGTTGGGAACCCAGTTTCATTTATTATTAATTACAGCTTTGTTTAGCAAATGTTCTCCATGGTAATTGCCTGTTTATCTTGTCTATATATGATTTTAGCAGATAGCTTGGATGAACAAACTGATTAGCAGGAGTCTTAATTACGTTGCAACAGTTGTCCTTATTGTAGAAGGTAATAGGAAAAAAAATCCTGTAAAAAAGATGAGAAAAGCTAAGCTGCACATTTCCAACACTGGTATCCATCACTGGGGTGTCTGCTAGAGCAGTAAGGTCTTGTGAATGAGTAAGAGAAAAGAGTAAATTTTAGAAAAAACAATCCAACAACCCATGAACTACCAGGTGATCAGTGGGGACTAACTGTGATTATATAGGAGAGGCAATACTGAATTTTTGTAATGCAGTTCTAACAGTGACTCATGATCACATCTATAAATCCAGAAGGAATTCTATGAAAGAGAGCAAACAAAAGAAAGAGCATTGGTAAGCAATTATTTTCTGGTTTGCTATCTCTGCAAATGACTATGTCTGTACTCACAGATAAACTAATTTCTTTCTGCAGTGGCAATAATGAAAACTGGCTGTATGAGCAAACAGAAGGAACACATTAAAAGTGGTTTACAGCTAATCTGGAAAAGTAAGAATTTTTATAACCAGCTATCAAACATCCACTGCTTGGTGCAGGCTTAAAAGACTGATAAAGGGCTGCAAGAGGGTTTGGATAATGAGTAGTCCACTCTGAATCAGGTCTGCTTGTTCCTACTCAAAACCTCCCAAAAATTTATTTTCTCACTGTCCAGTATTTACTGCCTTGGGGATTTGCTTTTTCTCTGGGTGGGGATGTTTGCGAAAAAACTAACATTGGCAGGGAAAATAATAATCCCAAATTTACTGTGTACCTAGTCAACTAATTACCCATAATTAGATCAAAACAGAAATAAAAATAGCAGATTTACCAGAAACTTTAACACCTTATATGTGCAAAGGCTGAAATGTTGCTAAATGACAAAAATGCTCTCCCCTGGGATTCTTATAACGCAATATAGTGGTGATTGAGCTGAGAAATTGGGCTTGAGCAAAACCAGCAAGAAGACATCAGTCTGCTGCATTAATCACTAAAAGAAGTGAACTTTCTGTATTTATTATCCAAACTATTGTCCAGTCACTTTTTTTTAACATGCCCTAAGGGTGGGGTTTTTTTCTTTCTCTACGCAGGTTTTTCTTTTTCAGTGTTAATAATGGCTTTGTACTTGCTTCTGAGCACTTTTGTCCTTTCCAGCTATTTCTCTTGATCCCAATTCTACAAACGTATAGACAACATGTACCCAAATTTAAGCACACGATGAATCTGGCTTGGGGAGGGCACTGTGCTGGGTTAGTGTAAATTTAGGCTGCAAGAATAAATGCTTTGATTGAATCAGTGCTCTGAGACCTCAGGCCACAAATGGGCAACTAATTGCTACTTTCACCACCGTATTTAGGCACCACAGAGAATCTCAAACCACTTCTCTTATCAGCTACCTGAATTTGTGAGAAGTCATTTTCCTGGTTGCTGTGCCAAGATACTGATATCACCATTGCTAGCTAATACTTAAAACTTTGTGAGAGGCTCAAAGTTGGCATCCCTTTAGCATCAGGAGGCCCTCTGAGAGAGTGTCTGTGTGGCACAGGGGATAACAGCAATAAAATGATAGTGCTGGGGATGGCACTGCTGCACGGCCCCGCTGGCCCTTCACCTCTCATGGTGATTCATGTTATGGTTCTAGTTTGGAGCAAAGACCCACAAAAGGCAAAAGAGATTATTGCCTCAAGGGTAGTAGTCCAGATGCCTGGGCAGAAAGGGGAAGGTGACTATTTCCCTTTGAAAAGATTACACTGTTCTGCAAAAAGAAACAGGAAAAGGCCAAATAAAGGTTTAAGTCTACTGCAAAGGTGGTGGGCCACTGGTGGTAAAGAAAGGAGGGCCATGTTGTACCTGTCCACAGAAGAGTTTCAACCACAGAGGAATTCCAACAAGGCGAAATCAGGCAAGACCCATTTTGGAGAAGTGATAGCTGGATGGATGGGATATTGCTTTGGGGGGCAGGGAGCCAAGTTCCAGGCCCCATTATGAACCTGAAGGGCTTTGGTGTATTCCCAGTCAGCTCTGGCTGAAGCATGGCACCATTGCTCTTCAAAAAATCCCTGGGGAGTGTGGCGTACAAATCTTAGGGCTGCACAGCCCATTGGAGCAGGGGATGTACACTTTATGGCACCAAGCTTTCCAAGCAACATTTCCAAGTCAGAAAATATTTTCACTTAGTTTTGTGACAGATGTTGCTGACTTTGAATGGGGTGCATTTTATGTCCATAAAATTAGGATGGAGCATAAGCTTTCTCCAAATCTTCTTCTGAGAAGTATTTTGCACTTTAATCTTCTGCAACAAAATCCAATCCCAAGCCAAAATTAAAACCACTGCAATGGACTGGGTTTGGATCTGGATGTTTATCTCAGAGCCTGAGGTCCAAGAAGATTTTTAACTGAGATTTCTGATTTGGTTGATGGCAGAATAAAGATGTCTGGGTCTGCAGCTAGAGACCCAGCACAAGGGTGAGTCTGAGCAGACATACAGCAAAAAGTAAGATTAAGCCTTTAGTATTGGCTGAGTGAAGCTCAGTGCAGTTTGTGCTATCAACATTGCACCATGACTGCTCACACTCATCCAAGCACCACAGAAGTGAACACTGTCTATTCAAACTGAAACATGCACCAGCTAGAATGCAGTGAAAAACTTCAGAATTTGCCTTTGTCTCTTCTCTCTAATCTTTCAATCTCTTCCCTTGAGCTTTCTACAGAATAGCCATTAAAGCACTGGAATTGGAGTGAACTGCATCGCTACGACTTGATCATCTGCCCTTAGTAGAACAGGCAGGAACACCTTGTCTGTTTCAGTAGTTTTCATGTATCTCTGAAATTAGGGACTGGATGACTGTAATTTTAAAGGAGCCTGAAATCACAAAATGGTCTTGACTGAGTCTGCAAAGACATAAGTTGATTTTCAATCACAGTTCAATAGTGGCAGAAAAAAAGAAGACAATAGCAGGTGTAGAGGTGATGTATGTACCTCAGGACATTAGGCCTCTGCATTTTACCTTGCTCATTAGCATCAAAGTACATTCTCCCTGAATGTCCATTGTGTGTTTGCATTTAGCAACTTCACTCACAATTTGTTTTGTGTAGACTTTAAAATATTGTTACTTTCTAAGCTTGTTAGGTTTTTGGTCACACTTTCATGTTAAACTTTTGTCTGACTGTTACTGGGAGATTCTATTCATTTTTCAGAATCTAGAATGAACATGTTTCTGTGTAGCTGGGACCAGCCTAGTGTAAATTCCTTTGTAGTGTACTCCAGCTGTTTGAGGTATCAGCCATTTCCTATATCACTTTATTTTTTTCCTGTCAATTTTAAAGAAGAAAAATGAATCATGACACTTCTCCACTGCAAGTTCAGGCACTTTCTACCTTGCCTGAGCAGAGAATCATTGCAGATGTCGCATTTATAGCTGATGTCTCAGAAATCCTTCATACCTAGTGAATTGATCTGACACTTTTTAAATCTATCTGGTGGAAGAGCTGCCATCACCTTCCAAAAATGAACACAGAATAAGGTGCTGGAGGAAGGTGGTGGGGAATTGTGTTCATGGAAAGCAGGATGTGGAAGATATCCTCTGCATGACCACTGCTCTCCACTTGGCTCTTCTCATCCAGAGGCTGGGCCAGTTGAAGAGGTTATAAGTAGCTGGGTTAGGCAGCTCAAAGCTTTACATACTGGTGAAGCTTAAGCTGTGCAGGGAATGTGTAGGTGTTGTGGCCCTAGCTGGCAAAAGCTGCTCTGTTTCCGTATCTTGGTCACATTATTGATTCCCAGCTGCAGGAGGCCACCTTTGAGGCACTGACTGCAATGCTGATGTTGATTTCTGGGTCACATTTTCTCTCCATAAGCCTTTGAACAGAAAGCCAGTAGAAGCATGAAAATGAAAGTCAAGTCTTCAGCTAGAGTCAAGGAGTTTTTAATTCAAGCAATCAGCAAGAAAACACTAAGTTCCTACAGCTACTCAATTTTCACAGTAATTTCTGTTTTAGTGTTTATATTATAGTATCATCCAGAGTCTTACCTAGAATTACAGCTCTGTTATGTTGACAATTTTCAAAGTACCATGGAGCACACTCTGATTTGGTGTATCTGCAGGATAAGAAGTAAGTTAACTAAGTGTATCCAAAAGCAAAGGCATTTAAGCAATCATCATTTACTGAGCAGTGACTGATACTCTCAGTGAAATATTGTCACTGTTAAAACACAGTTTGACTGACGATCCAGATTTGAGGGACTAGTAAAATCTATTCTAAATTACTACAGAAAATAACTCTGATAAACTTGAAAATTTCATAGGTCTTGAAATGTATAAATGGGAGGCCTTAATATTCTCTCATGGCACTGCTATTTTTTTGCTTCTTTATTCCTGATTTTTACTCATAGAGAAAGTGGAGTGATATAACCATACAAGGGCTGAGTTTACTGACTTTTGTTTTAAATGAGATTTTTGGAAAAAAAAGTTATGTATGAAAAAGTAAATGTTTCAAGCAACATTAAAAAGAGCTTTTTCCAGAAATTGTATTTACAATTCCAATGTTTATTGCACCATAAAATTATACCACTTGTGAAATGATGCTTCATTCTTGAAATAAAGTTCCAGGGAGACAGACTTTGGGTAAAATAGCTGATTCCAGTAATCAAATTCTGCCTGTCAGTATGTACCACAGTTGTTACTATATTGTTAATGTGTTTGGAGAAAAGCTCATATGCCAGATTTTCTACTCTTGTAATTAGAAAATTGTGTTTTAATTACACAAAGAAAATTTGTGATTGTAAATCTGGACGATATGGCTGTTTTTATTTGTCTGTAATAAAATTTAGATTCCATAATATGTGCCTTTATAGACTCAAAACCTCACCCACTTTTTACATGGCTGATTTAGTGGGTGCACTGCTTCTAGTAGCAATCACTAAGAAAATCATCATTGTCCTCTAATTAAATGCGAAAGCAAAAAATGTCGTGATATGATGCAGTGAATCACAGAGCTTGGGAAACACAGATAAATATTCTAGGTGTTCAACCTGCATCCCTCCCATTGCTGTGGTTTACTGGTGCAGCAGACTCAGGGCTCACACTGCTGACATCTTTAGCATCTCCTTGATAGCCTTGTTGTAAGGTCTAGAAAGCAGAGTCAGATCACAGCAGATTTTACTGAGTTGTTATTTATTGCACACAAGATGTTGATGCTCTATGACTTACGGTCCAGAACCAGACTTGCAAATGCCTCTTGTGTTGCCCTGGATGCAATAATTTTATCTTGAAGTGGGGCTTTCTGTAAGACATCTATTCAAGTTTTGGCAGCGAGAGGCAGGATGACTGTCAGTCTGTCTCTGCCCTAGCATGCTATTGATGTATAGCACTGGAGCTTAGGAGACGCAGTAGAGCAATGCCATTTTAAGAATATTGAAAAAAAAAATAAAAGAACCAACAGAACCCTCTCTTTGCAAAAATGTGTTTTCCCTTTCTTGAACAACTGCACATGCAAAGACAAACCCTCTAGTTGATTCTGTGGAGACATATAGCTAATTTATGTATTTGTAGGAGTATGAAGAGAACAGATAAAAATAGACATTTCTCTTAAAATGAATAGACTTAAAGGAAATAAAATTGTGAGTGCACCTGAATGTTTCAGGATTTAAAATTAAATTGTGTAATAAACCCAAATTAAGTAATTTCATGCTATCCTATAAAATGGTTTCTCTATCTGACTTCAAGTGAGGAATGCATGATGCTTTGGGGAGAGGCAGGATAGTTAAGATTTGCTAAAGTGGAAGAAATAGCTGAAGGAAATTAATGACTGTATAATCACTAGGTTATTTTATAACACCATGTATTCTGAACTGAAAAGAATTTTGCAATGCTTTCAATTATTCTGAGACACAGGCCATGTAAGCCATCCCTAGACAATTAGTAGGCTTAAAGTGTATTTGTTGTTGGTCGATTACAGATGACCATGGGATCAGCAGTATGCTCATAGAAAACTCAAGTATTCAGGGCTGACTTGTGGCTGTGGTAAATCCCAAGATGTCAAGTTTTGTCCTCCCCGTGGTGCTATACATGTAGGAGTTAGGATAACTGTTAACTCTTTCTTGGCAATCTTCCTCCTTTTGTTGCATATTTGTAGCCTGTATTGCATGTTTTTACTACTTCATTCAAGAAAGCACACAAGTACTTGAATTTTTTTAGAAGCTGCTGGAATATAGCAACCAAATCCATCAAAACAATGTGATTAAAGATACATAAGCATGTGCTTAAGTAACTTGCTGAATACATGATGAGAAGGTGGATAAATCAACTTCTTCTGTAGAAATTGGTTTATGGAACATTCACGAGGCAAAGAATATAAGAAAATTCATGTTCATCCCTGTAATTTATCCTCGGTACCAAATTTAGGAAACATAGAGAGTGATTAGGATAGCTATACAGATTTAAGTTCTTGGTTATGGGTCCTATTTTTTTCCAAACAATCTTTCTATCATAGCTTCAGAGTAATTTATCTTGTATCAGGAGTTTCTTGTCCTTACTCCTCTAGGTCATCTGAAAAAATTAAGAAAAGAAACCAAAAAACCTATCCAAACTCAGACATAAACCTCATTACCAAATCAGTGGTAAATAACAAAGACATTAAAACCACCAGGCCCATTTCTAATGTTCTAATAAAATATCTTCAAATAAAAAGAAATCATAAATGTTCAAAGATGCTTTCAGTGTTTTATGGCATAATAAATGGCTTATATGATCTCATTAATGCCATTAGGCATTTTTTTCTTCTATGTTTTTCGAGGACAAGAAGGAAAAGAAAGATGCAAACTCTGAGCATGGACTGTGTCAGAGCAAATATACCAGAAAAAGGGATGCTGAGTGAGAAGTAGCAGCAGCAAGTTTGTTGATAAAGCAATGATTTCAGGCTTTGCCTGTAGTTACCATGGTTTGGAACTATTTCCTTTTTTTCCCTGTAATTTATTTATACCTTTGAAACTTTCATAACTTGCCTGTCTTCAGAGTCTGTAACAACCTCCATGAATCACTACAAGCCATAGTGTTTTCTGTTCCTTGCTATCCCAAGCTTCAAGACTCTTCTCATGCAACCTCACAGGGTACCAGCCATTACTGATGCCTCTTCCTAAGTAACCCTTTTGGGAAGCAGCAACAATCTTGTTTTAAACTTCAACTTTTCAAAAGCCCAAAACACAAATTAACCAAGATCTGAAATGTCATAAAGTTTGGTATAAAAAGAAATAGATGTAATTGCAAGGATATTTTTGGTTCTTTCTATGATTCTGTTTCCCAGATTTTCTTTGTAACTGCTCAGAGATGGAAAATCTATTAATTTTAAATCTAAATCAAACCTAGGAAGCTGACAGTAGTATAAGAACCATTAGCTGGACTAACCTTTTTTCAACAGTACTGATTGTGGAAAAGAGACAGGGTTAACTGAGATTAAGGTAATGTCATTTCTTGTTGCTCCAGCACATGTTGTTAATTGAATGTGCAGTTTAGATCTTCACCTGTCAGTCACAGAAATCTATGTATTGGAAACCAGCACACAAGACTGTGGCCACCACAACAACAAGTGAAGTGCTTTACATATGGCGGGTTCATATATATGCCTCAATTCTTTGATAGTTATACCTTTTCCTCCTGTAAAAAATTTCTTACACTCTTTTAGAAAATAGGTATGGTATCTGAAATTAACAACAAAAAACCTCAGTGGAATCACATTTTTTTTGCTTATGATTGAAGATTTTTTTGTTACAAGTAATGATAATAAAAACTGCAATACCAATACATCTACAATTCTCAAAATTCCTGGAAACTGCTTTTTTAGGGATTGAATTGTAATTTAATATTCCATTTGCATGTAGATACTTTTTAGGCCTTCAATTATGTGACCATGATAAATACTCCTGGCTCCAGATAGCCTGTAGGGTGCTTGCCAAATTCCCATCTTCTCTTCCAGCCAGCTCCCTGGCCTGCTTGAAATACTTTGCAATGTACAGTGAAGCTACATAATCCTGAATTGCCTTTCCCAAAGTACTGTTTATAGAGAGACATTTGTTTGGCCTATGAATATATAGCCACATTTTTACTTTGTTCCAGGAGCAGCTTCTGTCTTTTAAACTCTAATTTTTTTAGTAGTTCCAGAAAGCTGTAGAGGTCATCTCATTGCAGAATGTTTTGCTGGAAAATGACTACCAAGAAGCACTTTTCCGGAGACCTCCTGCTGCAGAGGATATACTGATTATTATTGTTTCAATTGGCTTAGTATTGGGTGATTTACTATGACAAATATGACAACTGCCAGTTTTGTTATCAAAATCCATGTCACTGTTTGCACTGAAGTCTAAATTTTTTGGACAGTCCAACTAATGGAAGTGCTATCAGTCCTCTGTGGGTGATCTGCATAAACAGAAGAACTGATGCATGATACTTGAGTCTTGTAGAACCTATAGAAATGATTGTAGATACACCAGGTTCCTTCCAGTAGCTCTTTATGTCAGTTCTTCAGAGCTGCTACCAGCTGAGAAACCTGTTTCCTTCAATCAAACTGTGGAGTTAGTGCTCTTTGCATTTAAAATCCTAAGTTCTACTCCTTATCATGGACTGGGCGTGGTCTTGTTACACCATCTTTAGGGCGTTATCTGCTGATACTGGTTAGGTAGAAGGAACCCCAGGAAATGGCACCAGGGTGCTGAGCAGGAGCCATAAGTATGGAAGCTTTTCACTCAGCTCTTGCAATACAAAGCTTGTATGAATTGTTGCTTGAAATACTTTGTTTCATGTCTGATTGGTTGGCATCATCCATGTTTATTTCCCTCAAGTTAATAGTTATATCCTCAATATTTTTTTCAAGGTGTAAACTGCAGGAAGATTTAATACAGCCTGGGCAGAGAAGTTGAGAGCTTCAGTCCAAGACAAAAAATTAGGTGGATAATTTGGGAATGACAATAAGTTCAGACATGGCTGAAAATTTCAGGAAAATCTTTTTCTCTAGGTTTTTGACTACTAGCCCCTAAACATTAAAGCTTCCTCCAGCACAGGAACATGTTTGTCACAGCTCTGATGTCCATAAAAGCAATGTACCCCAGCCAGCAGATGTGCTCTGAAACACTTCTCTCTTTGCTAAAATAACATGGGATATTTTCCCACTTAAGCAGCAAATTCTTCATCCCTCTGATATCTACAGACCTGGACTAAGGAAACATTGAGGAGTTTGTACAAAACTTTAATATGGTCAGTAACTAAAAGCCCACAACCAGGAGACAAAGTTACTAGAGGATTGATCCTCTTTTTTAACAGTCTGTCTATAATGCAAAATGTTAAAATATTTGTCTTCTTTTTTTCCCCCATATTTGGGAGGACAGACTCATGTCTTGTATCTTTAATTAGTAGTTGAGCACCTGACTGTCACTGATTTCTCAGTGAAATAACTGCCTCTGTCAATTTACAGTTGGAGTCAATGACCTGAATGGTCTTTTCCAACCTACATGATTCTATGATTCAGAATGAAGATTTTTGTTTCAAGAAACAATGTGAAATGAGAACATTCTGTAGTATTTCTCTAACAGCATCTGCCTTTCTGGTACATATCTCCTCTGAGTGGAAGTGGCAGGTATCAGAGGAAAAAATTCTTTGGAAATAATAAGGACATACACTGTAAAAAGACTAAAAAGTATTTTCCAATTCACAAATGAATTACTCTTTTCACATAGCTTTTCATCTTCTTGTGACAGATGGCCTAATTACAGGACCTAATTATTAAATTATAAAACTCTATTAATGAGCCTCTTGTTTAGGGAGTTTCAAGTATATGCTTGATATTACATATGTTTTCATGGCATGGAAGGTGATTTTTTGGAAAGAAAACCAATGAACAGACTTTTGTCTAAACAAGAAGTAGAAATTTAAAATACATATCAAATTTTTTTTTTCTAAAAATCAAATATTCTGAGAGCAAAAAGAAAAAAAGGTCCTTCCTGAAGGTGAAATTCTAAGGTTTTCATCTTCCTTCTTTCCTGCTTTCCTTCTTTCCTGAAAGTTGATTAACGATCCATATTTTCTTAGATTTTTTTTAAAGTCATAATTCTGAAATTTTTTATTTAAAGGAACCACATCAAAGCATTGAAGCTTATCAGAAATAGAACATTTATAGCAAAATAGCCCAAAGCTTGTTTTCAGAATGATATGTTTATGTATCAAACTATGATATGTTAAAAAAACAAGGAAGGAAAGAAAAGGAAACAGCAGTGGAAATAGAGGCAATAGGCAAATGTAGCCATAATGACTTTTGATCCCAGCAAAATGTAAATAGAACATGAAGAACATGCTCTACCTAAGGTGAAGGTGAAGGATTCACCTTTGAATTATATTTTAATTACTTGCACAATTTTAAAAAAACATGATAATTAAATTAATCAGGTACAAATACATGTAAATTTTTAGGTAGTTGATGTTTTTTGAGTATTTTTTTACTTACTAATGGAAGCCATTAATAGTTGTAAACATTTAATTTAAGAATTAAAAAATTAAAATTATAGGATGCTCTTATCATGAGTTAGAAATACATATTCATTTCAGTTTTATTTTTTGGGCTTGTTTTCGCTCTTTGGATTGTGGGCCATTAATAAATTACAGACTGGCAGGCCTGAAAAAAAATAAAAGAAGAATGATTGAATAAAACTCCAGTAGTACAACCAAAACATTTAAAAAACATCTAAAAGCTGCTAATAATTTCCTCAGTATTTTTTCCAGATCTGCCTTGGTTTGAAAGACAGGTATCTGTAAGGAAGTCAGTATTTTTCCCTCAGTATTTTTTGCAGCTCTGTCTTGGTTTGAAAGACAGGCATCTGCTAAGGAATGGAAGATGTCAACCGCCTCCCTCCAAATGATTATTATAATTCTGAAATTAAGGGGCTCTCAGGCAAAGATATGAGGATAGGAATAACAGTATGCATGATAAAGCAAACAGACAACAGCTACAGCATTAAAAATAAACAGAACCCGGAGCCCAGTCCCGGCCCGCTCAGCCGCGGCACTTCCCCTGTTGGTGCAGTCCCAGTCGCAACCAGCAGGGGCGCTGCTGGCTCCCGGCGGGCAGTGCGGGTGCGGTGATTCCTCCGCGGCTGCAGGGGGCACTGTGGGGCGAGCTCGGCGAGCGCGTGGTGATGGTGGCTTTGTCCCAGCCGGCAAAAGGAGGGAATAGAGGCTTTGCTTCACAAACCCTGGGGCAGCCTGTCCCAGTGCCCAGCAGGACTCTCAGAAGCAGCAAGCTAGGATGGCAGGATGCCTTGGCAGGCAGGAGGTGTGGGGCTACAGTGCAGCAAAAGCTCAGAGCAGTGCCAAAGAAACGGTGGGGATGGGACAGCGGCAGCCCAGCTCCTGGCAGGGCAGGGAGAGGCGAGCTCAGGATCCAGGGAACCTGAGCAGATGGAGACAGGTCCCTCTTTTAGTGAGGTGGGTGTTAATAAGGTCCCAGCTCAGTGGCTGTGCTCACAAGCAAAGGCTCACCCCATGGCAGAGGAAGCAGCTCTGGGCTGGGCTCCGGTGGTGGCGACAGCGAATTCCCTTCCTTAAGCAGTCCTCCTCAGAAGCCAAGAGAGAGACAGAAAGAGCTACAGCTGCCCCAGCCCCATCTTTTATCAGCCCAATTCTTGTGGTATCTCTGCCCCTTGGAGAGAAACTCACAAATAAGAGAAGTGCGACCAGATGCCCTCCTCCCCAAGCTTGGCCACTTCTTTTGTTTTCCTAAGTACCCGGTTGTTAGTGTTTCCTAGCAACATTTGGGAAAAAAATTATATAAGTAAAAGGGAACAAAAGGAAAGAAACCTAACCCTCAACATCATACTTGTTTATAATTATTTTCCCAAGAGGAATACTTTGTTTTATGTGTTATCATGCTTTTTTTTTCCCCTGGGATTCATAAAGGAGGACAAAGTAGAGAGCAGAAATCAGGAACAGAACACAGTAATTCTCATTTACAATTTGCTTCATATTCTTCAGCAGATTTTCCGTGAGAAGGGAGGGCAGTTCAGAAGCTGTAGATCTTCTGCTGTTGCTGCATCACAAATAGGAGAAGTTGGGGGAGATTAAGTGTGCCTAATTACTTACAAAATATTCTATCTTAGGCTAAAAGGATGATTGGGTCACAAACCTCTAAGTAATAAGTAGAGAGAGAAATAAAATAATATGACAGACAGTCTTAAAAATAAAGGCATAACAACCTTCAGTGTAGGGAACTTGGAAGCAGAAAAACTGAGATCAGAATTGCTCTACCTCAGATAGAAATTAATGCCTTTGTGATGTGTCAACACTTCTGACACTTGCTCCAAGCTGGCTGATATCACACTCAGAGGGCAAATACTCTTCAACCTTCCTTTTCCTCTTCTGATAATTGCTGGCTGTCACTATGTGCACACAGTTTCTTTATAAATTGTAGTTTGACTCCTGTAGAAGTAATTTCATAGCACATAAGACACCCTTACTGTAGCAGTAAGGGAACTAATGGTCAAGTTTTCTGGCTTATGAAGTGCTAAGTGCTTTTTTGGTTTGGACATACACAGGAACAGAAGATGGAGTTTGTTTACACATAGAGGGAAATCATCAAAGTGTTGTGTTCTTCACATCATGATCCATTAGGGCACAGGAGGTTTACTACTCCGTTTACAGATTTTGCCTGCAAGTTACATTTTGAAGAGGTGGAGATCAGGAAACTGCACCAGATGTCCATCCTGCTGCCTTTTTTTCCTGTTTACTCCCACTAATTAGAGTTGCTTCTAGCAATTAAGCATCCTTGGAGGGCACTAGTGTTTCAGTCCTCTCTGCGCAGGTAGATGTCCTACTTTCTGGAAACTCATTCACTCCATTCTAAATTCAAATCATGGAGGCAAGTCTAATTGTTAAAATTTTCAGGTAGATTATTGAGCAAGGACAGAGCACAGGTGCTGCAAAATGTATTGGGTGGAGTATTAGAAAGCTGCCAGCCTACATTATCTTTCACACAGTTTACCCAAGAAGGTTAGGAGAGTATGAAAAATGGATCCCACAAACTAAAACAGAAAACAAAGGCATTCTTCACAGAGCCAAAATTTAAAGCACGTACTGACTTCTGAAAATCACAAGGGAATTGTGATGGAAAGTTGATATCCATTGGGAAGGATTGTTCATAACTTGGCATGAGTTTTTAGCAGGCTGTTCTCATAACACACAGTACTGAAATTCCTCTGTTAAGGCCCTTGTAGGATAAGCTCTGAGCCATCAGAGATTTATAACCATTCATGTTGTAAGTACTTTAAACAAGAATAATAAACAAAAGGAATCAGAGTACTGAGTACTTGTCAGGTAAAATATTATGGTTTCAAAATCAGAAAAAATCAAATACAAGTTTATTTTCCAGATTTATTAGAAATGTTTAGATTTATTATAATCTAAATATTAAGGTGGCATTAAAACCTAAATCTTAGCATTAATTTTGATTTTAAGTTGTTTTCCTAATTTCTTTTCAAATCTAAGTAGCAGCAGAAAAATACATAAAATATATATAGATCTCACAATATACAAATTGAATTATGAATTACTTCAAATAATACATTTTCAGTCAGTATTGCTGTCTTTGTTTTAAATTTACATTCTGCATATTATTTGTTACTAAGTCCTGTAGCTATATTTTTCCCTGGCTTTAACATTTAGCTAAATCAAAACACAACCTACACCAAACAGTACAAGTTTTAGTGTATCAAGTCTGTGATAATATTAAGATAACAACTTTCACTGAAACACTTGAAAATGCATTGTAATGTGATTTTCACTTCCCTTTAGCAATTTTTGTTATGGACATCATTGTGCCATATTTACTACCTGCCACCATGTAGTTCCATACAATCCCACTTTGCCTTGGTGCAAAAATGGCTGAAGTAATTTCTCAAATCCTCTTTAGACTTTTATTTCTCTAAATTGCTTTTGTCTTACTTGAGGGGAGAGACCATAAGAATCTCTCCCAAAAATTGCATTCTGTAATACCCCTACACAATAATTCTTGTAAAGATACCATGGTATTACTTTCTAAAGGCATCCTACTTCTTGTAAATCAAGAAATGTGAAAAGAAAGAAATGGACCAGGGTGGTTCCCTTTATGATATCACCACTGTCAAACTCTGGGCTCATTTTAGCTGAGACAGCTGTTATTTGTTGTGGAAGAAAATAAATATATTTGATGAAGTCTTTACTCTGGTAAAATCAAGTTTGTGGGTCTAGACAGCTGAGAGAATTGGGAAAAAGACCTGGAAGGTATCCCTGTTACCTTGTTAACTAAAATGGGTCCCATGGTGACAGCAGCAAAGAATTGTATCTTTGTTTCTCATATGTCTCTGAGAAGTTGATTGGTGGTCCCAGTAAAAAGTCCATGGGGATATAAAGGTATAGCAAAAAAAAAATCTTCAAGCATTTGTTAGATAGTTGTTCTCTCTACAAATACATTTGGGAGACAAATATTATTTTGTTCATCAGAAAGTACAATTATTTCACTTCTAATGCACAGTTGAAGAGTGACTAGAGCAGTTCGGGACACGAGTATGAGAAGCAGCATCCCATCAGCAATGAGAATGACTGTGCTAACAAAGTGATGCTGCTAACAATACAAGTACATGCCAACAGCTGCTTAAACCTTGGTGGCACCTGCTGTGGAGGCCAGTGAGCTTCTCAGACATCTGAGAAATGGCCAGTGCCACAGTGCTCACAGGTATGCTCCTGGTCACCCCCGGGGTCTGAGGCATCTCTGGTGGTGCCAAAGGGGTCAGGCTGTGCTGAGCCAGGACTTGCTCCCGGGGTGGTGAGGCTCTTGCTCCACTGCTGGCACCTAGGCAGCACCGTGACCCTCACTAAGTGCAGAAATCAATGGGTGGCTCGAGGGACTCTGATAAGTGCAAAGGCTCTGTGGTTGGAGGAATGGGAAGGCAAGTCCAGAGCTGTGCATTCTGTATGTCTCCCCTAGGATAACAAAGGAAAAATTTGAGGTATTTCAAAACTGCCACTTATAGAGAGGCTGTGCTGTTTTGTGCATTGCTGCAGTGCTGGGCTGCTTCTGCTGCTGTGCCTAGAGCAGCTGCATCCAGTGAGCACTGGGAGCCTGAGCAGACTTTTAATGTGATTCTTTTCTCTAGGAGTGGTGAAACAAGGAGAAAGTGTCACCATGTTTTGTTTATAGAGGAATATGCACAAATATGAAAATAAGTTTTTGCTTGGGGATGAAAAAAAAGCATATTTATATTGACTATGTTGCTTTATTTCCCCCTATGTTGCTTTATTTTCAGGGATGGAAATAAGCAACTTTACAACAATAACAGACAAATGACAGCACCTGAGTTCTGAGGTGATGTTCACTGAAATCAAAGTCATCGGCTTTTCAAGGCAGGACCAGCTATGCCTGTCGCAGAGAAACACAAGTTCACAGGGAGCATTCCCATATAGTACACAACACAGACAATAAGAGAGGTAATGAAAAAACCTACAAGCCTTCTTGGCTCCCACAGGCCACAATGCTTTTTAAAAATATGGACCTGGAAAGAGTATGTTATAAGTGGATTTTTTCACATTCCCTATTCATCTCTGTTCGTGTTCTGTTCTATCTCTTATATATTTCCAAATTAGAAAAGAACAAAACCACAAGAAGCAATCAGTCTCCTCTGTTTTAGAGAGACCTGTCTCATTGTTTGTGTAGCATGGCAGCCTATTCTGTAAGTGATTTATATGACCAGTCATCTTTTGAACAGAAAACATTGTGAATTGCTTATTTTGGGTATCTCATTTGTCACCCATAGCTTTTGTCACAAAATTACTGGTAAGAAAAAAATTGATGAAAAAAATTACATTTTTATTCATGAACAAGCTTTGCATAGAAAAGAAGCTCAGCTTCTTTATTCTTGGAATATAGTACTTGTCTTTAGCATTACTGTGAGCTAAATAATACTTTGTATCTTGTTCACCTTTGTGACCTTTAGAAGTGTTTGTCTACACAGAGAGACAGGTAATTTGATCTATTTAATTTCTAAAATTTTAACACATGCCTTCTCAACCTCACCTAAAGTCAAGACAATCTAATTGATAAGATATCCTTTCAAGAGTCCTTAACGCAGTAGGGTCAGATATTCATATATTTCAAATGGCTTGAAAGAAGTATCTCCATTTTCTCAAAGGCAAAAATTCTCCTTCTATGTCATGCACACAGATGCACAGTCAAGTTAGATTTGGTTTCTGCATCCTCCTTAAGGGGATAGGAACCCAAATCTAACTTGACTGAGTATCCTTCTAATCATCACTACACTTGTATCTTAATATGGTAAAAGTGGTAATTTAGGTATAGCTTTTATCTCTGCTGATAAATTACAGCAGCAACAGGCTCCACTAAGGCTTCATTTTATCTCTGAGAAAGTGACTTCAGACAATTTTTGTGAATTAACTCAGGACTCCAATGTCCAAGTCTATCATCTTGTTAAATTTTGCTGGCTACAAATTTTCTTTAAAACCGGTTGCAACAAAATGAAAACCAGATGACTGAATCTTCCTGAACCTCTAAAATCTATAGGTTTAAGGGAAAAAAATGTGGAGGAAGGAGAGCTTTGTGATTGAAGTTTGAAGACAGCTGACATTCAACAAAAGCAACCCACCAAAAAAAAAAAAAAATTCTGTCTTCTGCGTTACTATCTCCTGTTTCCATGGAAACCAAGGCTGGATTGGCAAAAATGGGTTAAGTGCTTTACAGTGACACAGACTAACCACTGTTATTTTATAACATTACTATTGCCACTGGAAGGGAGGGCTGTGTTCTAAGAGACATAGGTTTGCAATGAGTCTTCTCCTTGCTGAAACTATCGGACAGCAAAAATACCTGATACAAGAAATTTTGATTAAATATACAGGAAATCAATACAGACTATATGTAAGTCATAAGAACCTGAGAAATACTGTATATGAGAAATCAGTTAATCCCAAAGTCAATGACTAGCAAAATCCAACCATATAACTACTTGACTTTTCAAAACATTGAGAAAACTCTAAATTACTTGGTAAATGCACAAAAATTATTATTTCAGTCCTCCTTTCCAGTGTGTGCCTCATTCTCAGGGGAATTTACCTCAGAGAATTTCCAGCAACAAAAATCTTCAGCATGCATTGTTGTCCTGAAAACAAGTTTTATTCTTTGTGGTTGAGAATCTAGACTTTTACAGGGTGGAAAAGTTCAGTACCAGTGTCAATTTTCCAGAGCTTTACTTATAGCACAAAAACACTTTCAACACTTATTTTCCTTTGAGCAAGTTAGACCAGAGGTAAAAATAAAATCTCATTTCCCTCAGAAGCATTGCTTTCTGAAAACAACAACATTCTCATATTTTAGGTGGGTGTTCACAATTGCTCAGAAAAAAACAGTCACAGTATCAGAATTGGCAGTCATTAAACAGAAAGCAGCAGGCTTGTGTTCTGGGAACACAACAAAATGTTAATTGTTCCAAATCCTATTTAAAACTGCCGATGACCATGCCAGAAATGTTTTTACTTTGAGAGTCTTGTTGTGTATATCAGGCCAAGTTGAGGATACTTAAGTCATGCTTTGTCAAGTAGCCTTTAGCATCCTGGAAAACAGGCCATTTTTGTGAAATATTCCACATACAGGATGCCTGTACCTACATGCCAGCTTAGATTCCTAAGAACAACCCTTGAGCACCATCAGGCTCTTTTTCAGCCCGTGTGCACCTCCACAGATGCCTGGAGGCCCTGGCCCTGAGGTTTGGTGTGCAAGCCCACCCTGAGAGGTGCCCCAAAGCCCAGAGCTGTGCTGTGCTGCTCTGGTCCTGGCTTGCCTGTGGGATTTCAGCTGGTGGGAGGGAAAACAAACAGGGCAGGATGAATGGGGCCAGGTTAAGTTCAGGCATTTCTGCTTCAGCAAAAACCCCAGGGAGTGGCTGCTTAGGCTGATGTTTAGAAGATCCCATCTGATTTATTATAGGTATCTGGAATGATGTATTTACCTGGGTTTTCCAAAAAACGAGGCTGCAGGATGGTCCATAGTGAGGCTGCCTCTTTGAAGTTTTTTGCTATGCTTAAAGTGTTTAACTGCTGCTTGGGCTGGAGTGAGAAGAGCCTTTGCATTAAGAGGAATCATTTCCATACTTGGGATCTCAGTTTCAGGTCACGGTGTCACTGGCTGGGCCTGGGAAATGACCATCCCTTCTGCCAGGCTCAAGGCAAAGGTTTCTCTGAGAATATGAGAAAATTAAACAAAACAGTGACAAATATGAAGAGTCTGTGTCTTCTGTGGGGGCTTAGGGACAAGTGAAATACATTTAACTTTTCATTCAGCCTCAAGTCTAACAATTCCAGGGGAATCTTTAGAGCTTTGCTTAAAAAAAATCCCAAAGTAGAATAAATCTGCTTTTCCTCAGTGTCTATTGTCAAATCATAATCCTGGGAACCTGAATGACTGAAGTACTCTTGTCATAATAAATAGAAAGGATATCTCAAAATGTCATTTTGCCTTATATCAAACTTATTCTGCCTCATGCACATGTTCACCGTTAATTGAATTTTATTTATACTTAAATAGAAAATGTTTTTCATCTCATAATTACTTGATTAAAATATTTTAAGAGGTGATGCAAAAATAAAGATGTTCAGAACTGGTATTAGAACTTGTAATTTTGGTAACTCATATACGAAGGCAATATTTTTTGCATAAATGAGAAAATGGGGGTGAAAGAGGGTAAAGCAAAGTTTGTAAAAGCAAGAATAATTATGTTCAATAAGAAGCATAGGGTAGGACTGCACAACTGAGTGAAAAGGGGTCAAAAGTATAGCACGTCAGGAAAGATTTGAAGTGGAGAAGGGCACCTTTGAACTTATCCCCTGTTTTAGTTCAGCACAAATGCAAAAAATAGGGTGATGTAGAGCAAAGGATAGATATGATCAGGGATTTTTGGGGCAGTGAAAGCATAAGAGAAAAGGAACAGTCTAATTTCATGAAAAGCAAAGAGAAAAAAGAAAGAAAAAGAGTATCGCAACACTGAACATCGAAGAAAAATTATGAGAGACTCTGGACTCTAAAATCACAGTTCTTGCAAATGACATTTACTATGGGAATGAGCAAAAGATATCAAAGTCAAAGGAAACGAGCTGAAACAGTGATCTGGTATGCAATCTAAATAAAGAAAAAGAAGGCGATAGTTATAAAAGCAGAGAACAGCAAAATAGGCCAAAGGGAAAGCACTGAAGAAAGAGAATGGGATTTTCTTTAGAGAATTTTTAGATGGGCTCTGAGAATAGAGCTATTAGCAAAAGGATGAAATCATCACTATAAAAGAGTTGAAAAAATAGAGACCCTCTCAATTGGAACATAAAGAGGAAGGACTTTTTCACTAGTCTGTACTTGGAGTGAGGACTAGAGCAGTAAATTATCTGAGCAAAACAGGTCACACTGGTGAAGGATCGTGATGCCACCTGCCTGTGTGGTCCCAGACAAGTCCTGGTTTGCCTAGAGCAAGCAACCCCCAGCAGCCAAACTGCTGTCTGGCTGTCAGCCACTGACCCTGATCCCTCTGATGTCCCTGTGTGATGAAGAGAAGAATGTTGGTGGGGGATACACACTAAACACCATGAACCCAGAGCTGCCCCCATGAGGGCCCTGACTCAGCCATCACTGACCACCTCCTCCCAACAAAAAACCTTTCTCAGCTCACCACCTCCACTGCATCTCTCAGGCACACAAATGCAGCCACCTTCATTTTTTGACTCCCAGGGGGCCTCTCCCTTTGGATTTTAAAACACTTAGTGAATTATACCACTAATTCCTTCCACTTCCTTTCCAGGATGCTTTCAGTCCTTGCGCCTCCAGTGATCCAGCTGTTTATGCCATACTCTAACCAGTTCAGTGAGGCTGTCCTGATGTCACAAGCTATACAAGAGTGGCTTTACTGGAAAAGAAATTTTAAAAACTGCTGATGAGCTGAACATTCCTGGTTTTAGGGCAGATTTTGTACTGCCCTGCATCTGTGTAGTCCTTTATGCTGGCACAATGTGAAACATATATGCTTTCCAATTAAGCCTGGTGTAAATGACAACACAGACTAATGGAGAATAATTGTGGCTTTTTTGTCAAGTTTTTTGTTCCTTTGTCACGTCTGTGAGAAAAACTAGCAATAAGCAAAAAAACAAAAACAAAAAACAAACCAACAAACCCCAAAAACACCAAAACCAAACCAAAACTAAATACCCCAAAACAAAATAAAACCCCAAAACCTGAAGAAACCTCAATATTAACAGACACAGGAAGGACTGTAATTGATGGTATAATTTTTTGAGTCAGGATTACAAGAGCACTTTAATCAGATGTTCTTGTAAAACTTATGTTAGGAATGTGGAATACAAGAACTCCCAAGACACACCTCTAAACAGAGGACACAGCAAAGTGGCTTGAGAGGCACCTTTATTCAAGTAAAACTTTTGCAATAACTCCATGACATTCAGGTTAAGCACTTGTGGTTAACAGAACTTTTCAGGTGCTATGAAGTCAAGGTAATCCATACTGACCTTTAAATGCACTGCAGACACTGCATAAATAAATAAATACATGAAAGTTTGTATTTGGTGGAAGGCTTAGGACACCTGGCCCTGTGTCAGCTTGTTTGTTTACACACACAGAGGCCTCACTCCAGCAGAGGGAAAAAGTGGCACTGCACTCCAGATTAATACTTCCCAGGGCATCACATGGTGCCTTTCATGTGATAATGCCCAGCCACAGCACCAGAGGGGATTCTTCTTTCCTTCCTTCTGCTGCTGGCATGGAGATCAGAGCTGCTTCCATCCATCACCAACCTCCACAGACCTATCCAACTTGGAAATGGAAATTTCACAGCTTTGTTGGGTTTTATTGTACCAAATGTGTAGATAAATTCTCTGTTAGAGATCAGGGCCCTGTAGCTCAGCCAGGACACCTCAGCTCATTGACTTCAGGAGAGCTTAGCTGATTGATGCTGGCTTTGGGACTTCCCTGTCTGGTCAGATTTCATTTTGGTTGTTTCATCTGCGTGAATGCAGACTGGAGGGAAGGGCTAGGAAAAATTTTAAGTACAAAAGGTGAAATTGTTTTGTGCACATTCCTGTGTGGACCACCTTCCGCACTGACTGTTTACAGCTCCCAAAATCTATGGCTCTCCAAGAAAATATGTTACTGCAGTTTCTAAATAAATTTTGGAGGAGAAGTTTTGTGAAAGTAGAAAATCCAGGATCAATGTTTCATTCTTCCTTTTCTAAAATAGTTGAATGGGCATGCCAATTACACATAGTTTAGATACGAATTATTTTTTATTATAAAATAATTCTCAGTAAAACTGAACTCCCATGGTGGGAGATATCAATTACCACATCCCACTGCAATATGGAGATGTTGAATTCTAATTTCTTTTTTTTATTTTTATGGTGAATGTAGAAGATAAAGTAAATTAGTGAAGAACTTGTTGTTGCCCATAGAAACTGACTGAAGTCTTACAAATACTGTTAAAATGTTGATTGAATGGGTACCCCACGTTGAGATCAAATGAAAAGTTCTTTTGGAGCTCTGTTTTTCATTATATTCTGATTCAGGAACAGTAAAGAATCTTTTTTTACACTTAGTTAATGTAGAAGTATTGTTTTCATGGTTAAAAAATAATAGAAAAAGTAATGGTAAATTTTCAACAATTTTAACTACTTCGATCCACTGACTTTCAAGATGCTTCAACATTTTGAAAAAGTGGAAAATGCTGGTTCTTCACCTCTTCTTTCTAACTGAATTTCTGCATCCTAAATTGAAAGAGAGCAATGTATTTTAAAGAATTAGCTGCATCACAACAGTTAATTCTGCCACTCCCCCCATTAGTTAGCATATTTGTACATTATGACAAGTCTCTATACCTGTAGCAGTAGCTGGCATTTTTAAAAGCCTCTATGTTTTTTGTCTTGCCATTTAAAATTAAGAAGACCACAAAGGTAAATCCAATGTAATGTCTAAAAGCAGTTATAGTCACAGAAGTATCATGAGTAAGTGGTCTTTTGCTACTATGGTAGTACAAACAATTTCTGTTCTAAGTGTCCTGATATATTCTACTAATACTAGGATATTATGGAAGAGTAAATAAAAATGAGATAAGTTGGGGGTGGGGTTTTTTTTTGCTATGAAGTTAAATAAAACAAGAACTATTCCCTTTGAATATTGTAGGTTGTTCTGTCTCATTCTGCCTTGGTTTTTTTTTATTTTCCTGTAATACTACACTTTTTTTGTTTCTGAGTTTTGAATTCTTACAACATATGTAGGGACCTGCTTGTCAAACTAATGGGAAAGAAGCAAATGCAGAGGCAATTGAAGCTAGGACAGTAGAAGACCTAGGAAGAGTATAGGGATGAAGGGCAGCAGAGTACAGATAGGGTGAGGCCAAGGCAAAGCTGGAACTGAAGCTGGCAAGGGACGCAAAGAATAACAGGAAGGGCTCCTACAGGTAGGTTAAACAGAAAGGAAAGTCAAAGAAGATGTACACCTTCCCCCCCATAAACAATGCTGGAAAACTGGTAACACTGGAAGAGGAGAAGGCCGGCATATCTAAATTTTTTTCCTTCAGTCTTCAATGGCAGCCTCTCTTCCCACACCTCTCAAATGGATGGGCAGCAGGATGGAGACTGGGAGAGCAAAGTCACTCCCACTGAAAAGGAAGGTCACGTTCATGACCACCTGAGGACCCTGAATGTACATAAATGTGTGGGGTCTGAGGAGAGGAATCCTAGAGTACTGAGGGAATTGGCTGACCTAGTTGCCAAGCCTCTTGCCATGATATTTGAAAAATGGCATTTAGATGAAGTCCCAGGTGTCTGGAAAAGAGGAAATATTGTACACATCTTTAAAAAGGGGAGAACGGAGGACTTTGTGAACTACCCGCCTGTCAGCCTCACATCTCTCTTCCAACCCAGACCACTCTATGATTCTATTTTAATTATAATGCATAGAGTTTTGTTATTGTTTCATGTCTATTTTATGCTCTGTCCCTTGTGTTGAATGTTAAAAATTTTGGAACAAAACCAGTACAAAAATATTGTTCATTTTTGTCTCCAATTTTTCTTTTCATGACTAAATATAATTTCTGTGGTGAGTTTTTCTTGACCAGATGGGTAACATTATTTACTTCCAAAGCCACTGTATTGTTTTTAAGGACATGAATTCTTATCTGGTGTATTGTGTAAGATTCCTAGACTTTTGAGAAAAAAGCCACACCTGAATGTAAACCTTTTCCCCATTTTTTAAAATATCTGTTGAAAAAGAAACTAGAATCCACTAAGCCTTCATGAATCTATGAATTTTGGTAAGGAAAGAATCCTTCCAAAGCATCTTATTACCTCAGATATTTCTTCTACTACAATAGGAAAATTATTAGCATTATTCTGTATTGTTTTGGATAGAGAAGGGATTTTTGACATTTAAAAATATGAATTACAGTTTTTTCAATTATAACAAATAATTCAGGTTCTAAGACAGTAATTAACTAATAATCTAAGAGAAAAAATTATCTGTTCGGGTTTTTTTGTTTGGTTTGTTTTGGGGGTTGGTTGGTTGGTTTTTATGCTTTTCCTGACATTATTCCTCTAAATGATCTGCATGGTGAGTTAAGAGATTGCACTTCTTTTGTATCTGTGCTACCAACCAGGGCAGGCTGCAGCTGTTATGATGGAGAGAAATTGTGGGCTCTTCCTCATCCAGCAGTGCAGGTGGAGGTACTGGGACCTGTGGGACTGCAGGCAACTTATGCCCCATGAGCCCTTTCCAGTAACATTTCCAGCTTTCTACCTTCACTTATTTTTTTCATGAACATTGAGCAGAGTGTAAGCTAGAGTGAGTAAGCTAAAATGCAGCTTTCATTTTGCACCCCTGCAAAGAAAAGAGAAGAAAGACGAATTCTTCCTGGGAGTGGTGTCGGTGTGAGCTGACATAAATTAATGCTGTGAACCTTCTTTTTTTGCCTCCCTTGTTCCATAGCAATAGGAATGGAGATATGAGGGCAGATCAATACACTAAATAGGGCAGCTGAGTTAGGCAAGAAATATTGATATTTGCTGTTTGTTTGGGCCTGCAACAAATGACCAGCTCTTTCCTTGAAGCCTGAAAAAGTAGGGAGGGTCTCATGCTCTGGAGGTAAGTTGTCTCTCGGGATTTCTGCAGAAATGAGGTAGCTTATGCAGTCCTAAAGGATATAATCCCTGATATGTTCTGCCTGTGTCTGGTAAGGCTGTCTTTCATAAACTGCTCTGGACACCTGGAAGGATTAGCCTGGAGGCACTCTCCTGAGAGAAGTCTCTTTCTTTAAAAGGGTTTAGAGTAATTGCACTGAGAATTTCCTCACCATTCAGCATGGGTCAGGATTTAAGTATTTCCTTAGTGCAGGGTTCCTCTGTGCAAAACAACTTCTCACATTGCTCATTCCTTAGAGTGAGGAATGGCAAACCTGGCCAGGGAGAGCTTGGGGCATGGCGGGAACCAGCAATAATCTTGTGAAAAGAAGGCACACCAAATATCATAGAGCTGGAAACACTTTTTTTCTGGCACAAGAATACAGGATGTTGCTGAAGAGACTAGGGAATTTAGACACCTCTGAATTAGCGGGACAATAAGGGAGTTATAAATTTGTGTACCCGTGTGGTTAGACATGCAAAAGACCCTCTCTGGATTTCACTTTGGCAGCAAACATTCAAAAGATTTGTTTCCTTCTCTAAAGAAAGGAGGGTTGGTAAATTTCTATTTCCTGTTGATTAAATTGCCCCTAAAATAAGCATTAATTATACTTTTTTTTTTTTTTACTGTATTGACAAATAGTTCTGTGCAATTAATACAGGCATGTGAAAGGGAGACAAAGTATGAAGAGTGAAGTATAAGTAGCAGTGACAGAAATGTTTAAAATTTCTAGGTCTTAGGAGACTTATGTGGCCAAACTTTTCCTATTTTTAGAGGTTAACCCATAATTTCTGTGAATGTTAATCACCCATGATCTATATCCTGGTCCCATGAAGTCAGTGGGAGTTTTGCCACCAAGTTTAGCAGGAAGAGGACTGACCGAGCTGTGTAACTTTTATTTAATGCCACTGCATATAGGAAAACTGAACACATTTATTTTGATTGGAAACAACATTATATAATAATTCCCAAAAATTCTGAGGTTATGGCTGGTAGGAAATATAGTTCTTGGGGGAAAAAGTTGCTCCAACAGATGTCATTTGCAATATATCACAATGTCAACGTTAATTCTAGTTAATGTGAAAGGAAAATGTCCAAAATAATTTAAGATGCAAAGAATAGCATTTGAGGGAAGGAAACTTAAACATGAGATTATGATATGCCAACAAGCCTATGTAAAAAAAAAAAAAAAATTTGGTTTGCCAGGGAGCTGTTGACATGAGGCTATATCATGCCATGGGTAATGTCTAAAATGAAGGCTACATTGAAAAGTACCCAAAACACTGAGCCTTGGAGGACAGCGTGTCCTTACTGCTCACAGAAGGAGCAGGAAGTAATTTGTGGTACTTCAATTCAGTGGTAAAGCATCCTTTCATCTCATAATGCATAGGCTTTCACTCCTTTCACCAGTGTATGATGGTGGCAGGGCAGAGTCTACCAGTTTTTCACTGGGTCTCACCCTGACTGGTCCATTGGGATACCGTGCAGCCATTCTGGAACAGGGTCTGTGACCTCCTCACAACACCTGGAGATGCCTTTCCCTCTCCTAGTTTCCAATACAGATGCAAAATGTAAAAATGTCACTTACAGCAAGCTTTTACCTTGAATATATCCTCAATGAGAGTACACATCCTTATGCACAGTATGTAAAAAAAATCCACAAAGAGAAATCAGAGATGACTCAAAAATCTGAATGAAGCAGGTATTGTTGTAAAGCAATATGCATTACATCTTTGACTAAAGTTGAAAAAATTTATTTAAAACTGGGACAACTGTGCAGTGGTACAATTGTAAAATTTCTCTTTGTGTCCAAAGATAAGAATCTGAATGAAAGCTATCAAAATTTCAAGAGCTCTCAATCACAGACATTATAATACTGTGCTTACTTGTGTGATGAAAATGGCTGTTGGGAGCCTTATAAATCTCTGTGGATGTTATCCAGGGTAATAACCTTGACCAGTTTACTTCTTTCTAACACAGTGCATTCATATTTAGATGTGGTATATCCAGGATATCATTTAGACTATAATCCTTCACATGCTGGGAAATAAAAGAACAGCCTTCACAAATACTCTTTATCTCTTAAGAACTTCATTTTTAAAACAGAACTGATTGCTACAAGCATCTAAGTAGATCTCTTTTTTCTTTCTGACTGTTTCAGGCCAATAAGGCCAGTTGCCCACCAAGGCACAGTGTGGTTTTTGGTACATTCATGGAAGAGATATTTTGCACATATATGAACAGCTGTCGTGGTACTTTTCCCAGCCTGAGGAACAGTGGTGCTCAAACAGCACAGATGCTGGGCTGGAGTTCTGACAGGAGATGGAGCCCTACATGCCCCCTTTTCTGAAACTGCAGTACCTGTCAGTGTGAAACACCCCTTTTATAACACAGGGAGGGGAATGCATTCAGTGCAGGTGTGCAAGCCGCAGTGCAAGCTGCAGATGGAGCTCTGGGTGACAGAAACTCCAGGTGAGAGGGGGGGAACTGCCAACCCTTTCTTTGCATAACAAAGGGCTCAAGGACCTGTGTCACAGCCAGGTGACTGCCACTGAGAGATGCAGCAGAAACCAAGGACCCCAGGCTGGTGCAGCTGCAAAGGGGCTCCGGTGCCAGCTCAGGTGGTGTAAGTGTGACTGTCACATTGGCTCCTGGGTGGGTGGACAGGGAAGTTTCCTTAACATATACCTCCAGTGCTGATCTGAACGGGCTTGATTCAGAGAGGGAATAAAAAGATGCATGTGGGGTGATTGGTGACTAAAGAATGGGCCATAGGACAAATACCAATCAGTCTTGTGTTCCTTGCCCACACTTGAGGACAGGTGCCATCACAGTTGGTGTTCACTGTGGCTGTAAGTGGGATCCCAGACAAATCCAACCTTGGGCAGAATCCTGTCTTGCTGCTCCTGACAGCTGTTCAGTAAGGGCTGTCCAGGAAGCAGAAGGCTTTAAAGACTTTTTTTTGCTTCTAAGGTGTTCCCATTCTTTCCTTTTAGGCCAGAAGGGCTTATCTTTATTAGCCAGCAGTCTTGGCAGGAAAAATGAATACTTATATTCACATATGAATACTTTCATTTGCACAAGAATATCAGTATCACTGTGAAGGGCAGGAACTACACAATACCAATGATATCCAAAATCTCCTTGCATGAATAATAACAGGGAGATGACCAAGACAGAGAGATAATCTTGCCAAACTGAAACACAAGGCAGAACATACTGAAGCATTTGTGAGTAAATTGCTCCTTTCCTTATATAGCACAGCTGCACAGCATTTTCTGTCATGAGTTTGCTATTTATAAACTTTTGTAGAGAATTCCAGTTTGTTATACTGACTCCTATGTAGTCTCAGTAATAATTTATAACAGCATAAAGGCTGTCTGTATTTTAAGAAAGAGGCAGAGCCAGAGTAAAGGTTGAGCCTACAGCCTGACTTCTGCATTTCATGACATTTGAGAATTTGATTCATAATCCTTAATGTTTCATTAACATAAGCACATAATTTCCTAGGAACTTGGCATCAAATTTAAGGGGAAAAAAAAAAGAAATGAAGAAGGTCTGAGTGTAAAATTATTGTAAATTCTTTCCTCTGTATCTTGCATTGCTTCCACAAAGAAAACCAGATTGTGCTTTGTAGCTCTATTGTCCTATGACTTTGAAAGGCAGAAAAGATCTGTTCAGCAAAAGGCAATTGCTGCTCAGAAGAATGCAATGCTTTTTCCTCGGTGCATACTGACATCTGCAAGGGATGAAGGAAGGAACAATCCATACTCCACGCAGTTAATCAGAGGAGGTGGACAGGCACTTAGCAGCAAGGATTTTAAGTGTAGGGTAAGGCAGGCTTCCATGCTGGAAGGTGTATGTAAACTTTCTCAGCCACACTGGTCATGCAGACTTGCTCTTAACTGTGGTGACAATTCCTTAACTGTGGTGGTACCTGCATTATTTACTCTAATAACTACTGTGGTTTCTCATATGGGGAAAAAGTTTACATTCAAACACGGATTCATGGATCTTGTAACCCTCTGTGATTTTGCTTGGATATTACCACATTTCTCCTTTGGGAATAAAACAAAACCACTAAACACACAGAAAAAAAACCAAAAACCCTGAATGTTTTATTCTGCAATTTCCTAGATTTTGATTTCTAAGTTCAAATTAGCTTTTTTTTTAAAAAAAAGGTAATTTAATACTACTACTACTACTACTACTACTACTACTACTACTACTACTATAATAATAATAATAATAATAATAATAATAATAATAATAATAATAATAATAATAATAATAATAATAATAATAGTAGTAGTAGTAGTAGTAGAAGAAGAAGAAGATCAGTTAATTATCAAATAAGTATAATTTCCTCCACAATTAATGAATCATGTAAGCATGTCTTCTGGGCTACTGATTTTCCTTTAGAAGAAACTGACCATTTTAGTCTCTCAGATAAATAGCATTGCAGGAGGTTAAACAGGCCACAGGAGGCTCCATGCTCAGTTCAAGTTTCAACTGGTAAAACTAAGAAGAAAAATCTTTGCCAACTTTTTTGTAAGGTTTAATACACTTAACTGCTAGTTATTTCACAGCCACTGCTTCCTTACTTCCTATTGATTCACTGAGTGTTTGAATTTTTCCCTCTTCTTTCCTGTGGATGTGTTACTGGAGTTTGAATGCTCCGAAGAAAGGAAGCCATAAATTTTTGGTAAGTACTCAGATCCCTGACTACAGACTCTTCAAGGTAAATCTGTCTACTTTACATTTGCTTTATGAAATTTGGCTTAAGAAAAGCATACTTCTTTTATATGCTGGATTTCTTAATAATGGTTCAGAGAGGAACCTCATAACAGTTTAGGCTAGATACAGTCCTACAAACCAGAAAATACAAAAGCGCATAGATACTGCATTTCTATTTTATCGTTTATGTATTTCCTCCCTTTTTTTTTCTCTTCCAAAATATTTTTAGCCAACTCCTCTGTAGCAGTACTAGGCACTAATTATATATAAATATAATATATTTATATATTATAAATATATATTATTTATATATATATTATATATATATATAAAGCATGATATTTAAATATATATATATTTATATATATATATAAAGCATGATATTTATATATATATTATTATATTATATTTATTATATAAATATAATATAATAATATATATATAAATATCATGCTTTGCCAGTTGCAAGAAAAGCCCTCTCAAATCCTCCTGACCTCAGCAGAAGTAGACTGAGGCCAGCTAGGCAGCACTTCTGTCTGAGGCAAGCCAAGGTGGCCAAGAAGTTCTGTTGCAGTTCTTTTGCTTTGGAAGTGGCTGGTTATGCTTGACATTTGTGCAACCTAAGGTCAAAATAAATATGCTGCTGTGAGCTCAAAAACCTTATTAGCCTCCAGTCGAATTTGCTGCAGTCAAGGTAGACCATCTGTAAGGGCAGAAGAGATCTGTTGCTGGCAAGAACTAGTTTAGTTGTAGGGAAATAGCATTGTTTAACCTACTGATGCTGCTGGAGATTGATTTGAGTCCCCCAAGGAAGCTAACTAATAATATACACGCATTTTCATTATCCTCCAGTAGATTGACACAGCAAGTGTGTCAATACCTTTAGGAGTCTTTAAAATGCCAGAGGGACAGTGTTGCAATTACATTCCAGAATATTTCTACACTGTACATCTTTTAGTAATTGCTTCCAATATTTCTGCCAGCATTCCCCAAAATGTTTCCTACCTTCTCCACACCAACTATACAAAATTTTTCAAATTGCTTCACTAATTCTGTGAAATATTAAATAATTTCCTTTCTGTCCACTGAGGAAGGAACAGGAAGTTTCTCACATAACACACATTCTCAACAACATGGATAACCACAGAAAATAGGTGTTATTACTATTGTATAGAGTAACCCAGAGTGTTATTCTCTCATTTGGTATATCATAGCTGCTTCCCCATCTATAATCACTTTACCTGTTTTTTCTTATCTTCTTTACCAGGTTGAGAAAATATTTCAACAGCTTCAGCAAAACATCACAGGCTGGCCCTAACTTCTATATTCACTGAGCACTGCTATAGGGTCTTTGTGAGGTGTATGGTGAAGGCTGCAAGAGGAAGCGATGGGTATAGAAATAGAGTTCCCAGTGCTGCAGATGCTGTGCCTGAAATAACTTAAGAGTTAAAAATTATAGATGCTTCATTTTAAGTGCATATTGCTTTATCACAAAATTCTTTTCAGGAACTGAGGCAAAAAGATTTTTGTAGAATGGTTACCAAGAATGCAAAGCAAGAATTAAGGGCTGAAAACACTTAGTTATTAAGTCTATATAATTATTTTAGACTTTGCCTGTCTTCTGCTATAGTGGCTTCTTCCTTTCAAGATTACCTATCAGACCTTCTGCTCTGTGTTAACCTGTATTTTCCCATCCATTTTATAACAAATAGGACAGAAACTTCCTTTCTGGAAGAGAGAATTAAAATTCACCATCATGGAAGTACAAAAGGCAATTCCATTATCAAGGGATTCCTATGAACTTTTGCAACCCATTTTGGGATGTGTGGCACCTCCAACTCACCGTCTCTTAATATAGCTAGTAGGAAACTATGACCTTCTTAAACTTCCTCTACCCTTGCATGCACAAAAGCTATTAACTTGTACAGAAAGCAAGTATTTATATCCACAATTGAGGATTCTAATACAGGCTTATTTTTTCAGAGATGAATTAAACGACTTGATTTTGAACTGAAAGCAGCCGTATTATGCAACGCTTATTAGCCTTCAAATTTGTGTTGGAAAGGAATTCATGAGAGTTATCCCCCTTTTCCATGCTCTAACTTATTCCAGCATTGGTGTCTCAGAAATCAGCTGTAAATGTCCTTGGAAGCAATGCAAACAAAGCTTGCTGCTGCAGCCTAAATCATATGAGTTGCTGGGCAATGCTGGAGAGAGGCAGAACACCTTCTGCTGCCATTGTCTTCAGCATAAATTGACAATGACACATTACCCCTTGCATAGCTCACTGGGCTGCAGGGCTGGGTTTATAATTAATTCACAGAGTTTTTTATATGCCTTGTTCCAGACCATCAATAAGAAAAATATGCTAAAATTTGGTGAGAGGGAAAAAAAAAGTGACAGCAGTATCACAGGTTAAGTCCAGAGCCTGTGTGAATCAGCACAGCACAGCTGATTCCAGTGGTGCTGCATCAATCTGTCCCTGCTGAGGTTCTGCTTAAAAAATTTTAATGGCTATTAATTCAGAAGAAATACTTCAGATATACTGCTAAATAATGTCTTAGATGCCACAGCAAGAAACAATATCATGCCACTTATTATGCCATTTTAAAACAATATAAGCCATGTGTGAGAAATTAAATCTGTCACCCTGGGAAAGAGTTCAGGCTGTCAAAATGGTAATAGAAATGAAATTCAATTACCTACTTTCTATGTTGTGCATGGTAATTCCCCAGCAAATACTAAAGGAAATTGAAGAGGAGATTATCTTGTAAAGTGTTTCTATAATACAATTATTATTTTAATTATTATAAGGAAAATCCATACAATTCTGCAGAAAACCAGATGAATTTTTTAAGGATTGCGGCTGTTTGTCAGGCTAAGATTAGCTGCCATTGACCATGACCATCACACTCTGAAGGCAGTCACAGATCCTGTGACTTCTTAGATTTTCCTCATGCTCAGCCTTTCTGTGGCAATAGTCTGGGAGGGATGAGACTGATGTCGAGCTCTCAGTATCTCAAGAAGAAGGAAGCCACCAGGGAAGTAACTGTAGTCCCTTTGTCTCATTCATCTCTGCACTCTTTCTTGGCTGGAGCTGTTCGGCAGCACCCTAAGTGTCAGGATCCCTTGAGTGGCAAACACTATTGAAGGGCCAGTGTCTCCCAGACTAGGAAGGAACTGGCCTTTCTTTTCTTGTGTGACTTCCCCAGCTGTGAAGAGTGGAGTTAAGCTGTGAAGAGTGGAGCTCAGAGACTATCCTTGGCCCAATGTCACTCTGCCATGAGGAGTGGAATGAGGCAGCCGGAGGTACTCGGAGATCCCATTTCACAGTGCAGCTTGAGAGCGAGCTGTAGGCCACAGGCTAACACTGCAACCTGCAGTCATGAGGACCCAGACCTCAATGTGTTTGCTAATCATCAAGATATTGCATGAGGGAAAAGAGGAGCTCAATATAATATGCAGAATGAAGAGCCAGCCTCGATTTAGGCTCCTTTGTGGATTTAGTCCTAAAGTAATGCATGCATAGGCTGTATGTAAAAGTCAAAGACAAAGTGCACTGACTCAACAATGAAACTAGGATTCCTCAAGGCAGAAATTTTTAAAAGTGATGATGATGTCAAGTGTCTGTGTTATGGAAGTTTGGGGTTTTTTTTTCAGGTCAAGTTTGTACAAGAAAAAAAAAGAAAACACAATCAAAAGGAAAAAATAAGATAAAAAAGAGGACATAACCTGCTGATGCTCTCAAAGATTGGTGTTTCCTATCCTATCACAACTGCATAAGAGCCAACACAGAAAACTGATTATATTTTACATGTCAAGAAAATACTGAGAACAATGGATGTCTCACTAAGTGTGGGATGAAACAGTAGGGTTTTGAGTTCAGGGTTATGTATTCCCAGTCTCCTTAATCCACTTCAACATCTTCTGTTACCTCCCCAGTTTCTTAAAAGGAAAAAATTGGAAGTTGTGCCAGAGATTTTAAGACTAGGTTGTGATTTGTGTGTGCAGTTCACATGGTGGAGAGGCAGCATTGCTGGGTACAGAGCAGTGCAGGGGAGACAAGTAGCTCATGTGTGTGAACCCAGTTTGCCTTTCACTATGGACAGCAGAGTGCCTGACCTCTAAGTGAGCCAGTGCTGAGATCTGTAGTGCTTGACAAGACTATTTCTGATGCTTGAGCTAAACTGTTTACAGCTTCCTTTCTAATTTCTCTACTCCTCTGAAGCCTCTAGCACAGAGATGCCCTGATTGTTAATTGCTTTCTTGTCAGCATCAAGAGGTCTTGGTTGGACTCGAAATAAAATGGATAGTGTTCAGGGGACCTAAGTCCTCATCAAACCTAACTGTGAATTACAGGGGGAGTTTATACCATGACATGGAGTCAGACCCATTCTGAGCAGGCCAGTCTCAGTAGCAGAAGCAGTCAAGCCACAGCACAGGTTCTTAGCAAACTAGCCCCACAGACTGGCTGTGCTTATAAGCCTGAGCATCACTCTGAAAAGGCTGATTTTGTGTTCACGGTATTTCTGTATGTGTAGATGTGCTGTTAGCCTAGGGCTAGCTTGGGGCAATAGACATGAGACTGCACTGCAGTAGGCAAGTGCTTCCTCTTTCTCAGTATCTTCTGATACTTCTCTGGATCCCAGTCACTTCACGGAGGCTCTTGGAAAAGGGTTGAATTTTATCTTCTTTTGGCTCTTTCTCTAAGCACATTTTGCAGGTCCTGGTTAGGGTTACATGGGAACTCAGAGCACAATCACCATTTGGGGCTGAGTTAGAGTGGCCAGTCGGGATAAGGAAAGTTGCATGTCAATAACATAGCTATAAAGAAATAATATATAGAGCTAGATCATGCCCTCAAGGGCATGCCACGTGTTTGGAAGAGTTTTCAACAGAATGTACTCTTACTTGGCATGCACAGCAACATGGAAACTGTTACAAAAGCTGATGCATCATGCCTCCGGCTAACCCTGGTCGACCACCATGACTTCCCAGAAGAGCAATTAGGTGTGGTACTCGTGTTCCTCCAGTCATCCTGGCCATGAGTCCACCCGACCCATGTGCCACAGAGGAAAGCTCCTTGTTCCCTCCCCTTTTGCTCTGGCTGTGGAGACAAACCAGTGCATAACTAGTCCTGCTGTGATCAAACAGTTGTGTTGTGCTGAGAAGATCCAGAGGAAAGAACAAAGGATAGTCATTTCCATTCCAAAAAGAGAAGAAAACTCAAGATCTTACTGATTTATATCACTTTATGTAGATAAAGCTATGGAGTTGCAACTCCCTTGTTATTTAAGCCCTCATAGCAATGAAGTATTTAAGAACAGGAGAAAAACAAGTACTGCAACCAAGTAAATCAAAAGCAAATCCTCACAGCTCTGATGTGGTCCACACAATACAGGAAACATTTAGCTTTTAGCTTGGTATTCAAAATGTCTTTGTTTGTTTGTTTGTTTGTTTTATATATTGAAAGACAATAATGGCAAGGCTCTTTGAAGAACTAGGGGGAGGTTTTAAGTGTGGCCAAGGAATTTGCTCTTTTTAAAGCAAGAGTAGGAAGTATTGAAAATTGATTCTATTCTCTTAATACAAAGTTTGTACAGCTTTGAGTGAACAAACAATGCTGAGAGGCAGTTATTTAATGGAGCATCACAAGGAAACAGAAATGGAGAAATACATTAATTAGAAGTTAAATAAGTCAAAGTTCATATTCTAGTTTATATTTTAATGTTGAATTTCACATAGGAGTTTCATTAATTTCATTTTGCTGCTTTTCTTATGACCTTGGAAGGTCCTTGGAACTAGACAAGTTTAAATTAGATTTAAAAAAATAATTTTAGAAATTCTCCAACATTACAGATTTAGGGGATATTATTAATTGTATGTGCTTTTATAGTTATGTCTGTTTTATTTGGTTTTGGTAATGTTTACATAAGGTTTCCTGTTAATGATTGTATTTCTTAGATGCCTACCCCTCAGTTACTTTTATGGGGATGTTATATGATCTCTAAGATCATTTTCAAATAGAGATTTTAATGATCTGTTTTTAGATGACTTAATTATAATGAGACAACTGCCAAGACATTGCAGCTTGTGTCATGTAGGCAACCTTCTATGAATTCAGAACAATCAACTTTACACCTTACACCCGTGAATAACAAAAAGTGCCAGCAAAGCAGCATCACATTCTATCTTGATGGTATTTTCAGAGCAAGAAAATCAACAATGTTTCCATTTGGTAAGTCCTCTCTCAGCCCACTTCTGAATATTCTCAACGTTTCTTTCTTGTGTAGGTGCAAATTTGCCACGTGATAGCACACCCATCAAAATACAGAGAAGGTAACAAGACAGGCAGCACAGCAAACTCTGTAGGAGGTTAAGGGTGTGTATTAGCATGGCCATTTTCTTTGTCAGCAATAGCACAATCCACCCTTTCATTAACACTCTTTATTCCTCTTTAGAGGACTTCCCATCTGATTTTGTTCTTTGCAATTTCAGTGTTGCTACATGGGTCCTTGAGCAACCTTGTCTAGTGGAAGGTTCCCCAGTCCGTGGCAGGAGTGGGGAACTACATGATGATCATCAAGGGCCCTTCTAACACATTCTATGATTACTGTATTTAGTTATTCATGGAAACACATGTACACATTCTAGAGCAATTCAATAAGTGAATGCCTTCCAACACAAAGAAATTACTAAAGTAAATTCCAGAAATCTCAGCATATAAGAGACACATGGACAGAAAAGACAGAAGGTGGAAACTGATAAAGAAGACTTGCAGGCAGGACACCACGTTCAAAGACCTTAATGACGTCTTGGTGGATGGAGTAAGACAAATAGATTTTGAAGGCTAAGACCAGAGAAAATACATCAGAAGTAGTAGACAGCCATGATCAAAGACATGACTTTGGGAGTGGGAAAGTGCATCATTAGTTCTTTATGAAATCCTGTCTCACAATAAAAGCAAGATATCCTGCTAAAATGCCATTTATACTTTTTGATAATTATTCTGCCAGTTCTTAAAAGTAAGGCTAGCACTGAAATTGCAACACATAGAATAAAAAAGGAAAGGAAGGAAAGAAATTGAAGTTAAATCTGTAAGCAAGCTTTGCCATCTGTAACCCAGCCAGACTTTCTACCCTATTGCTTGTCATTGAACAAATCTGTACAAATCTGAAGTGAAAAAGGAACTAGGGCTTTACTGATATTTATTAAAGATATTTTTGTGCTGTGTACAGGGATACAGATTTCCAAAGATTTGTCAGCATTGAAATTATCTTGCATATTACTACTAAATGAGTTGATATTTTACCACAGAAATATGCTTGCAAGCAGAAATAATTAATTTGGATACCCTCATTTGTTTCAGTTTATTAATGAAAACCTGTTTATTTCTTTATTCACATTTCAAAGTAGCAGGGGAAATAACCCACAATGAGTAATTTATTTAACAAATTTTGCCAGTCTTTTCTCTGCTGCCCATGAATTGACACAAATATATGAATTCTAAAAAGCACTCATTATTTGAAACTATTAGCATATTTCAACAGAATTTATGAATAATTCTTGCCATGTGTATCAGTAAAAAAATAGCATTACAGATTATAACTGGCATCTGTAAACAGGAGTGAATGAAAATGTATTAGATAACTCTTTTTTAGTACTTGCAAATTATTTCTTAGTGAGTATTTATATCTTGACTAATAATGGAAAATATTAAATGTAATCCATCTTACCTGAAACCAGTTCAGATACTTCTCCTGTGGATGTGACTGTCATGGAGCCAATGCCAACAAAGGCCAACAGCCCAAGTGGCCACAGAGAGGTCTGGGCAGGGTTTCTGAGCTTTATTACCTGTATTACCTTGCCCTTGGCAGTCAGGCTAGCCAGGGCATGGCTACTTCAGATAAACAAGGGGTACCCTTTGTCTGCACCAGTTCACATAAAGTCACTCTGGGCTAAATTTGAGCTCCACCAACAAGGATGAAATGCCCTGATGTGCTCTGTCCCAGAAGGGGCCCTGGGTCAAAGACAAAGCTTGCTTTTTGTGCTAAACTTTCAATATTCTCTTAGGAATATTGAAAATTTAGGTATTACTGAAAATCATAAGTGTTCTTAGAAAGAAATCAAGAAGTGCAGGGAATATTTTTGTTGTTAAAACTGCTATTTACTCTTGCACAGCCTGGCAAAAGTAGGGTATTGCAGCATCTGGAATATCCCTGAGGGAAGTAATCTGAAGAGCCACTTTCTTGAGCATGTTTTCTACACCTCTTGTTTAACTACTTCACATACTCATTTTCCAATCACCATAGCCACATTAGTTAATAAATTAAAACACTGGCAGCATAAAAGAACACTATCAAGTTTGTACAGACAGTTATTAGCATATTTACTGTGGCCAAATTGTTTCACTTGATTTATTTCTAAGTCAGAAACAGTTTCAGCAAATACATTAGCATTCCTCCTCAACAAAAAGTATTTATTTCCTCCTTAGCAAAGAATCAAGTTGATAATATTCTGAATAATATATTATCTATATCCATCCATCCATTCACCCAGAACTCAATTCTCTAAGGCTGAGCAATGTTTTAGGTTTAAATTTCTCTGTTTGCATTTCTCTAAGGGTAAAAAAGATCTTTACGAAACACCGAGTCAAAAGGGCTTATTTTCATCCAGTATTGGGAAGGGATTTCTCATTCCCTTAAGAAGGCAAATTTGTATATATTAATTTACCACTTAGATCTGTGTCCCTTAAGCTCTTGTCTTCTTGCAGTTACTCCAGCACCTATTTCAGTATTAATCCTGCCACTTGCATTTTGCCCGCTAGGCCTCCTACTGCTTTGCTTTAACAACATTTCATATTTTTCATATGCACATTCAGAATTTCTACTGCCCCTCAGTGCATTCAAGGCTTTGTGTTTCATTTCACTTATGGGCCCTTTTTGAGAAGGTGATATTATTCAATTTTTAGCCTTGTCTATTGTAGGGACATATGGCACACTATTTCTCACCCTTGTTAGTAAAAGTATATGCAATGAAGGGGCTTTTTGGTTTTTTAAAAATGAACATAGTTTACTGAGTCTCCCATTGCTTTTGAGATTGCACTTGATTTCTGAAAAGCAAATGCAGCAATCTGTGTAACAGCTGCAGCTGAAAATAAAAGTGGGGTGTAGGAAGAAAAAAAATCCAACAAAACCCATAGGGCAGTCAAGACCTTGAGAAAAAAATCAGTGGGCAAATAGGAGAGATGAAAAAAGGGGGATAAAAGAGAGTAGCCTGAAATAAAGGAAGCTGAATTGAACCTCCTTAGAAGGTGAGATAGTTGCTTTACCACAAACTATGGCTGGTCCTCTGACTACCTTCAGCATATTCTCCATTGTGCAAAGAGATTGCTCCTCCATTAGAAACACACTGAACTGCAGTTCTTGTTCAGACTGGGAATATCCCTTGTGTTTTCAGAGACTTTTTCCATGCTGGTGGAGAATAAGAGCATGAGTAATAGCTTTGAGGCCTGAATTTTGAAAGGAGCAACACTTTTTATATGCAGGTAAGCTTGAAAACTCAGGACAGAGCTACAATCTAGCTTAGGTACCCAGAGAGAGTCAGTGCCTGAACTCCTCACATGGCTGCAAGAGGGATTCCTCTCCGTTAATTAGGAAGGCCAAAGTGCAGATAAACCACATGTAGGAGGCATGTGTAGAGACACAGCTATTGCTTTCTATATTTTCCTTTTTCTTCATAGGAGTCTGGCTTTTCTTTGTACTTCATGTGTTTACACTGTTCTTTGGAATTCTTTGGATGGCAAAAGTGTATGTGGGTGGCAGAGACAGCTTCAAGATGGCCTTCTCTGCCCAGACCATGTGAGGGACAGAATGTCCTGCTAAGGTGACTGTGCATGTAGCACAGGTAGGTGATGAATCTATGTGGCATTGCCATTCTCTGAACAGAGAGAGACATAATTCTCTCTCACAGGATTTTCCTGGAGAAGCACAGAGAGAAGAAGAGAAAACAATTCTTACCTCCATTCTCTGCACCTGTTGTTTTGCACACGTGGAATGTGTTAGGAAGACGGTTTACCTGAAGGGGGTTCTTAAATGGATTCTGGTGATGGTTGTTTATATTAATTGGCCTATTGGGTCAAAGACAGTCTGCAGACAGTCACAGGTTTTTCTTTAGTATTCTTTAGAATCTTCCAGTATCTCTTTAATATAATATACTATAATGTAAAATAATATAGTTTTAATAAAGCAATTGTTCAGCATTCTGAATCATGGAGTCAGATGCCAATCATTCTCTGCATACTATAAGTCTAGGCTTGGCAACAGGCTTGGAACAGTCAGGCAGAATAGGCAAAGCCAGAAGGGCCACTAAACTTGCCCAGTCATGGGGGAGCTGCAGATGGAGAAGAAACATAGCTGAGATCTTCCAGATCTCCAGACTCTGTGACTCTTGGATTATCCTTCCTTACTGAAACAGGAGAAGCACCAGGATCTAAGACTCAGAGAGTGAAAGAGAGAAGGCATTCAGAAAGTCCACATTCTTAAAGTATGTGTGTATGCATAGACACATCTTTCAAAATTTAAAGAGATGTGCATAGATTCCTGTGTTTTGATAAGAACATTTCCTCATAGAAGTGTGGAACATAAATTTAAAAATCTATTTTCCTTTTGCTTTTCTGAAGCCAAATGAAAGCAAGTTAGAATGTAACCATGCTGAAAACTGTCACTGTCATATTTTCTGAAAAAATACCTTCACTGGGATTTTTCTCCTGGGAAGCTGAGAAGCCTCAGAGAAAAATGAAAATAATAATTATCAAATTGCTTCTCCTGTGTTTTGCTGCTTTGGAATGTGTTTGGAGATTGTTTATCCAACAGGTGGTTTGATTGGTTTCATGTGAATTGTTTTGACTTAATGACCAATCACCATCCAGCTGTGTCAGGACTCTGGAAGCAGTCATGAGTTTTCATCATCATTCTTTGTAACCTTCTGTCTGTATCCTTTCTCCATTCTTTAGTATAGTTTTAGTATAGCATTCTTTAATATAATATCATATATTAATAAATTAGCCTTCTAAGAACATGGAGTCAGATTCTCAATTCCTCCTTCATCCTGGGGACCCAGAAAATACCACAGAAAACAAAGAATTTACATCCAAGGAATGCATTAGAAAGTGAATACAGTTTCCATGTGATTGCAGTCATGAAGAAGAACAATGTACTGTGTCCCTATTATAGTTTACTTCTGCAATAAATTGCAGAAGCAGGTTTTCAATCTTTATTTATTTCCTGGACATTGAGGTTCCTTAATTCTTTGAGAACATTTATAGATATAGCTATCAAGGTGTAAAATATATCTACATTTACAAACATATCTTTGGAAAGCTTTACTTTTCAATAAAAATCTGATCATTTATGGAAATTAATGAAAACTTAGTTCTTGTAGAATGTGTGAGTCATGGTCCTGAGATGCTTATGAATAATATTACTACTCTCTCATAGCTTTACTAAAATACTTTACTGTCTTCACTTGTGCTCAATTCTGCAAATTGCAGCCAACCTCAAATTTTATAGTTTTTATATTTACCAGTCTTCTGTTTATTTAATTGTGTCTTTTTATTAAACCTCATTGTGCCTAGTTTGTGAATTACTGTTGAAGCTCAATAAAATCCTCTTTTTCAGTTACTACTCTTTTTGGATTGGGGACTCTTGTTGTTAATGGTTAGATTCCCTGCACTGTTATTCATACACTCTTTTTTGATTCTGTGAAAGAAGAGAAAGTACCTACTGACTGCAGACAGAATGGAAAAATTCTAAAATTCCATAATTTAAATAAAAAACCCAACCCTAACAAAAAAGAAGCCTTAAAAAACTTTAAAAAAAGAAAAAAAAAAAGAAGAAAAAAAGAAGGCATATGCTAAATTTTAATGTGGTTATAAGCCTAGTAAAAACAGCACCTTAGCAGTGCTAAATGGTCTCTCTGGACTGCTAATTGTAGCTCTGGAGGCAGTTTGAATGAACAGGACATTTCCAATGCAATGAAAAAGTACCAATCTCCTTCCAGGTTTAAATAAAAAGGGAGAGGTTGGCATTAGCAAATGAAGTGGACTTCATCTTTATTGTTTTCAAAATAATGAACTTATTTGTATTAGCTTTCCATACCAAGACTAGAGCTTCACTTCAAACATGCCCTACTGAAATCTGAGGAACTACTGACTATAATGTATAGTTAAAGTAAAGGCAAGTAGAAAAATATTCTAAGAAAAGAGATTGTTAATCCAAAACAATTTTAAACTAAGAAAAATAAATTAATTTTCACAGGTAGGAGCATTGAAACATTAATCTATTTATCCATTCATGAATTTCTTTTGAATATCAAAACAATCACAATTAATTTATGAGACACAAAAGGCAAAAGATTTTTTTGTAAAACCTGCAAACTCTGAGCACACACCAACTTGTGTGTATGAAGCTAGAAGATCTTGTGCACTCATGCAAGTATGCAAAACAAGCACTGGCATCCTTCACTTGCCATTTCTATTAACAAATGCTCAGAAGCTGAGTCTGGGAGGTCTTTGAAGATTCAGTCTGGCCAAACAGCAAACAAGTAAGAAGTGACATTAATTTCTAAGAACATTAAAAGCTTCCCTCTGCCTCAGCCCTTTTTGAGATACGAAGAAAAGACTTTCAAGGTTTTAAAATGAATGTTTAAAATGCCAGGGAGACTGGACTGTTGTATATTTTAGTCCAATAGGAGTATAGAGTTATTTATGAAAAAAGGAATGTAATCAGAGTAGAGTCCTTTTATGTGTTTGCATATATACATAGAAGGGAACTCTTAGAAACTCACGGTGTTGCACTCAGAATGGGTCAGGTTGGAAGGGACCACACTGGGCCATGTGGTCCAACCTCTCTGCTCCAGCAGGGCCACCACAGAGCACATGGCACAGGATTGACACCAGATGGTTCTGGAATATCTGGAGATCCCACAGCCTCTCTAGACAATCTATTCCAGTGTGTGGTCACCTGAAACAGTAAAGAAATTTCTCATGTTCAGGTGGAGCTTCCTGTGCATCAGTTCCTGCCCATTGCCTCCTGTGCTATTGCTTGGCACCACGGAGCAGAGCCTGGCTCCATCCTGCTGGCACCTCCCTTCAGATGCTCACAGACATTGATGAGGTCCCCTCTCAGGGCCTCTTCTCCAGGCTGAACGGGCCCAGCTCCCTCAGCCTTTCCTCATTACAGAGATGCTCCAGAGCCTCAATCATCTTTGTTACCCTCACTGGAGCCACTCCAGGGGCTCCATGTCTCTCCTGTCCTGAGGAGCCAGGACTGGACTCAGCACTGCAGATGTGCCTCACCAGGCTGGGCAGAGGGGCAGGATCAGCTCCCTTGACCTGCTGGCACTGCCCTTCCTAATGCACCCCAGAGTACCGTTTTCCTTGCTAGCTCCTTTCATTCTCTCTCCTCTAGTTTCTCAGTCTTTGAAATAGCATCACATCTCAGCTGTCCTTCATGAGGTCTGTCTGCTTTTCCAATAAAAATATATCCACAAAAGCTTTCCTTCTGCCATTTTTCAAACCTCCATCTTTTTCCCGAGGCAAAGAAGCAAGGATACAACACGTAATCCACTACATCAAACTGTACAACTGTCTTCACAAAAGCCTCTCAATAATGATAAGAGTCCTTTTACTATTTAAAACTTAAAATTAAGAATATACCATTGCAAAAGGTAGAAATATATATATATATATATAGTGTGGCTCTGTGTGGAATTAGTTAAAATCTTCATTTATTTCATCTTTTTTTGTAGACATCAGTTTTGTTTCTCCTCTGTGCTTCCCCAGACACCAGAGAGCATCCTGACTCACTCTATTTGTACATCTACTCTCTAATACAAATAGTTCAGCAATGAGCTTGGCCTCTCTACTAAGCCTATGGGGAGGAAGGATTGGCTGGTAAAAAGGAAGTGTAGTTTGAATCATAGCTCTGCATTTTGTTCAATAAAACATCACAGGATATGAGGCTGAAAAATGAACAGCCCCTTCTTTGTGTAGTGAGCATAAAAGGTTGTGCAAACAGGAGTCATCTGTTTCCCATTTGTCACCCTTTCACCCAGCATGGGGCTCTGACTTGTTGCACATCTTTAGGAATCAAGCTGTACACATGTAAGCTAAGACACTCCAAATGCAGGGCTATTCCTCTGATGAGGAACTTCTGCTGGTCTTTTCTTTCCTCTCTCCCAGCAGAAGTCCTGTGTGAGCAAGTGAATACCCACTGCTTGTGTCCCATCTCACTGCCCATCTCAGTTCCCACACAGCACCAGCCAGGCACCCAGCCAGGGGATCAGCATCCCTGCAGGCATCTCTGATTGCCTGGCTGCCATCACCAAGCATGTTTGGGAAGCTGCTTCCAGGTCCCTGCCTTCTGACAGCTGATTCTCACCAGCTGGGTTATGTCTCAGCGCTAATCTGCTGCTTGATCTATTCCTCTGTCCTTTTGCTGACTCATCTCTCTTCCCATTGTACCTGATGGGTTAAATAGCTCAGCTAACTCTTTCACTGATAGGCTCTATCCATGACTTATCTGCTGAATCCATAGGCTGCTGTTTGCTTTTCTGTTCCTCTAGGTAGCTAACCTAGATGGTAACTGATTCCCTTCCTTTTGAACAGGCACTGCTGCTGACTCTGCTTCCTTAGTTAATAATTTCATTTAATCAGCAAGATTCCTTCTGTTACCTGCTAAAATATGCTTTTGACTCCTTGGGTCCTTCCCTGTAAACTCATGACGCTGTACATTTCTCTCTCATCATCTCTTTGGCAGTACTCCCCTCTACATACACTCTTTTCTTCTTCTTGGCACTTCCTTTCTCACACTTGCTTTCATGTCATTTGTCATTCATACTGTCCTTCCATATTGTCCCTTTGACTGCCACATCACACTCTTGACTGCCCTTCTGACACCCAAAGCAGTCCTTTCCTTCCTTTATCATTCCATTATTTGTCAGCATGATATATAAAGTAAATCTCATTACATAAATTATCCTTGTAATTACACTTCAAATGTGGTTTTTTGATACTTGTAATGGTCATGAATACACAGGTTGGAAAGTCTGCAATCTGACCAGCAGCAACTGTACAATACAGCTTAATTATTGAACCTGGAGTGGAACAGCATTTGTATGAAGCAGAAGACCTGAAGGATAATATAATAACTCAAAAAAAGTACATGAATCCCTAGTAATAATACACAGAAAAGCAAAGCAAAAGCTAATTACCAGAACTGATGAATAGATAATTTTAAACTTGTTAAAATAGCCTGAAGCACAGGCTGCAAAACCAGCAGCTTTTCCTTTTGCAAAAAAGTAGAAAATTGAAAGCAGTTATATTTTTCCTGTCGCTCTTCTTTTTTAAAATTTTGTATTTTCTTTCATTTCTCAATGTAAATAAGGGACTAATCAGGTTTATACCTCTCTTTCCAGCCTCTGAATAATTTTGCAAAATGCATACAAGTTTTAAAAGTTACCCAGGGGAAAAATAAAGTTGGTGACCTTCCTACTTGGCAACTTTTCAAAAAGTGGTTGACAAGTTTCAAAGTCAGGAACCCAAGGTCTGATAGATTCTGAAAAAAATAAAATTCTTGGTAAATTGCTTTTACTTAAAATAAATTCACCATCTTAAAAAAAGAGAAAACATTGACAAAGCAATAAAAAGGTTTTTAGAAATTACTATCCCTTTAATTTTTTTAAAATTCTAAACTGCAATGCAGTATGGAGAAAGCTGAAGTCAGAATTCAGATACTCTTTCAAAATATAAAAATATTGAGTAATTTACTCCAGTGCCATTTAAATTTTAATGCTGGAGATTTTATAAGAGACAAGATTTCCTTTTTTTTCTAGTGCTAAGGCAGCTTATGAAATCTCAATAACCTTTCCACAACACATTCTTTATCCAGCTTTAGTGATGCATAAGCACTGCCGGTCATCCTTTCTGCCTTCCGTTTTTCCAGATACAAACTTATCTTAGCTGAAACAAATCCCTATTTTTCTTGCAAAAATAAATGTACTTGTTGTTACTTAACTTCCTATGTAGATTTGAAATTTCAATTTTCTCTACTTTCTGAATTTCAATTTCTGGATTGAAAGCAAAATGAAAAGAGTTGAAGATGTCCTGATTAGTATTTATTTTCAGTTTGGTTACTTCATGAACATATAAATGGGGCATTAAGGTGGTGGGACTGTTAAATCACTCACTGCCTTTTGGAATTCAGTATTTTTTTATTCTCAGTCCATATACTTTTTCCTTGACAACTCTAATTTATTTTAATGCTAATTTTTACTGGATGCCCCAGCTACAAACACTTTCAGGAAAAATGGTTTCGATTTTTTCTTCCTAATTATTTTCAAGACTGATAAATATGGTTGATGGCTGAGAGGAGGTGAAGTTCCAGGGAACCAATATTTTTCCACAGAATCAATAGCTTTTTAACAGAGCACAAGTATTGCTCTTTCATTTATAACATATTGGAAGGCATCCATAAGGATCACGGAGCCCAGCTCCTGCCCTGCACAGCACCATGCCCAGGATCACACCACACCTTCCAGGGAGCTAACTCCTCCTCCTCCCAGACACTTTTCTGTCTGTGAAGATCAGCTTCTCTAAATATCTTGTCATTATTCTTTTGGGTTTTTTTGCATTCTTTAAAAAGGCCCACTCTTAAATAACAAAGAAAATATGGAAACACTCTAGGAAAACACTTTATTTCCCACTAAATTTCAGAATGCCTAATGAGGGCACTATGTGTTGGGAAAACACATAAATGTCTGGTTTGGTGCTGATTTTAGCTGTGAAAGTAAATTGAAGAAAAGCTGTTGTCATGTGAGGATATCCAGCAGAGCAGCCATTAATATCGATAAGAAAATCTATTTTTACACAAGGGTAAACAAAAAAAAAAAGTGTGATTGAAATATAAATAACAATGTCTGAGCCATAACTAGTGAGATAAAGTTAATTCTCACAATACATTTATGGATATGTGTATTGCAACTTGGTCGAAGATGCCTCACTCCAGGATACTAAATTTTGACTCACTTATACTAGAGCCATACGAAATAAGTCTATCAAATGAACATTTCCTGATTTGTTCTTGGGGAGAGAGACTGAAAACTATCAGTCTAAACAGAGAACCTGGGGATAACAAGCCAGTTCTATAAAGCAAGCTGAACACTTGTAGTGATGCACCAAATCCTATGTAAACCACAGGAGCTAACCTGGAGTCCTACTGTTTGTAATCAATAACTTATAGGGTGCATCCTTTTGGAAAGGATGATTCAGAAAAGAACAGGGGGTAGGGGGTGGGAGCTGAACACGGATTCGTTGTGTCTCAGAGCAGAAAAGGTGCCTGAGCATGCTCAAACAGGACTGTGAGTAGAGTGGAAAAGGCACTGTCATTGTAGCAAGCAGAACATTGCACTTGGTGATGTACACTGTACCCTTTGGAAAACTAGTAAATAGGAGCATGTATCGATATTACCCAGAAGAGGCTTTACAAGTAGTTTTCTGGTTTGGAAGATGTGTCTCCCAGCTAGATGCTACGGAAGTTTTATATGTTCAGCTTAATACAGGGATGGTTAAGTGAAAAATTTGATCTAATTCGCTCAGAATCCTTAAATCAAGATAGGATATCTTCTCAAAAAAATCATTGATTTTGTTCATCCAAATCATATGAGCTCAGTGGAAGAGCTTCTTGGGGAAATTTTGTGTCCTTTGTTATAAATAACAGATATAAGAGGAAAATATAGAAGCTAACAGGCATAACTCCATTTTTGCACCATTTACTAGCATCAAATGTTATGTCTATATTTGGTATTATTGTCAAAGCAGATATACCAGCCTCCTGTGTTCCTGAAGTCTCTACCACCTTGTGTACTGCCTCCTCTCTGGCTTTCTCATGCTTCTCTAGAAAAGAACCTTCACTGATGCTTTGGAATGGGATTGTCAGGGATATGAGCAGAATCTTCATGTAGAACTGCACAGAGCTGCCAGGGGAGTATGGACAGACAGAGATGTGCTGTCAGGGGTGCCTGTGCCTGAGCTGTAATAGCTGCTATCAGTGACTTTGAGATCTGAAGATAAATGCTTCAGAAAATCTGGAAATTATTATAGTTTTAGCTCTGTGAAGAAATGTGTGTTGTCAAGCAGTGATGGTGTGATTATAATTGGTCTGTAATTTAAACACTCGTTCCAGTGAGCACACACATCCTCCAAATGCCTGTTTCCTTCTTTCTGCAGTTTTCTGGCATGCTTGTATGTAGCTGTGTAGCAAAACCCACTTTTTTACAAGTATTGTAAATTCTCAAAATAGGTTAGGAAAAAACCCCAAGAAATAAAGTTTTATTTTTGTTACTGTCTTTAAAAGCATCTTCCTTGCTAAATTTTTCTGATCTCTGAGCACACTTGTCACATTTTTCCTTCTAGTCATTACTGGAAACAGTTCATGTGCCTATTGTATTGTGTTGATTTTGGCTGGGATAGAGTTAATTTTCATCACAGTATCTGGTATAGGGATGTGTTTTGGATTTGTGCTGAAGGCAGTGTTGATAGCAGGGGTGTTTTAGTTACTGCTGAGCAGCACCTACACAGAGCCAAGGCCTTTCCTGCTTCTCACACCATGCCAGCAGTGAATGGGCTGGGGATGCACAAGGAGATGGGAGGGGACACAGCCAGGACAGCTGGCCCCAACTGTCCAAATGGATATCCCAGACAATGAGACATAATGCTCAGCATAGAAAGCTACAGAAAGAAGGAGAAAGGTAGGGACATTTGCAGGGATGGTGTTAGTCTTCCCAAGTCACTGTTATGCACAATAGAGTCCTGCTGTCTTGGAGATGGGTGAACATCTGCCTGCAGATGGGAAGCAGTGAATGAATTCCTTGTTTCCCATTGCTTGCATGTGTAGCTTTTGCTTTATCTATCAAATGATTCCATCTCATGAGTTTTCTCACTTTTAATATTCCAATTCTCTTTCCGTTCTGCTTGTGGGGGACTGAAAGAGTGTGGTTCTTGGTTGCTGGCTGGGGTTAAACCATGTCATGTATTTTCCTTTTGATTTTTGAGTTTTAATTAGAAAAAATTATTCTCTTTTTTTACCCCCTTGAGTCTTTGCTGCCGTGTAATCCTATATGAAGTGTTACAGTTCTTGAAAGGATAGATTTTCTTATGCACTGAAAGAAAATCTTTAGGACACAATTTTCAAAAACATCTGGCATTTACTCAAGTCTGCCTTCTCTAATGTTTATATCAGAGAATACTTTTATCATTGATAAAAATAGGTAAATATTCCTCCCCTTGGATTTATTTTGAATGTGTTTGTTCAGTACTACTACCTTGCAATTTTTTTTTCTTTTCAGTCTACATAACCTGGAACAAAGGAAAACACTTGGTAATGAAATAAACAAGCAGTATATTCTCATTTTTGGCATCTCTAAGTATCAAGATGTTCTGAGTGTATTCAAAACCAAGTGCACTTGTTACTTGCAAAGCTGAACTCCACTAATGATTTCAGGCATGAGATGTGGTTATTTCATTTGGTGTGTCATACAGACAAATGTCAGTCACATTCTACAACATCAGGCTGCTTGCACATGGCCAAAAAGAGATGATGTTTGCTTGTGAATCATCCTTCAAGGATGGTCCATGTTTGCCTATACCAGAAGGTGCCACATTGACTTGCACTTATTTCAGGACAGCCAAGATAATTGCTGGTAGCACACCCTCCTACCATATGCCAAAACCAAGGAGATACTATATCCAGTGAATATTTCACAAAGTGATGTCCAAGGCAACATACCCCAAATAATTTTTACAGAGCTTCCATGTATCACAATAGCAGCCTCTGAAAGGGTATCCCTATATCACTTTGTAATAGGGTAAGGCATCCCACAAATATCCAAGAGTGTCACTGGAACCTGCTTACAGATACAGCTGCAAGCAGAGAGATTCCCAGTTGGGCCAGATACAGCACCCACTGGCAGAAAATGACACTTTTCTGCAGAGAAACACACACCTTCCCATGCCCACCTCTGATCTGATTGTTCTATGAGAAATCTTGCTCAGGTGTGACTGACCTTTTGCAGGAGCCCCTGAGACAGATGGAGGCAGACAAGTAATGATCACAAGCTGAATACACATTGCTCTTCTTGGCTCTGGCAGGAGCTTCACCACAAACCCACTGCCACACTGCTGCACATGCAGTGAGCTGGACAAAGCCCTGACTGCAGCTGATCAGTATCTACTCAGGCCATGAGATTACTACGGATGCTCAGAACCAGAAGGTGAGGAAGTGTGAGCATTGCGGTGGGTGAACAGATATAGTGGATAGAAGCCTGGTGGAGTGTAAGTTTCTCTGTAGCCTTTCTGGGTCATTGTTTTTGTGGCCTGTGGGTTTGTGGCATCCCTCAGCACTAGAAAACGCATGGATGTGAGCAGGTCCTTCTAGAGCTGTTTTATGGGCTGGTGGTGAGAGTGCAACAGGGCATTGCAGTGTCTCAGCACAGACCTTCAAATATGCTTGAATACTTGTGTAATATATTCTTCTCAAACAGTGGTGTAATATATCAGCTGGCTTTTTGACTCTGCTAAAGCTGTGCAAAATGATTTTTACACGTGTGTAATATTTACTTTAATCCTAAATCTCACAGTGGTGATAACATGTCTCCTTCTGGAATACTGCACCTGAAGTAAGCCATAAAATGGGGACAATATTGAGTGTTTAATAATCTTATGAGTAACATTATGACCCCACACAATTTAGAAATAATCCTCAAGAAGGTGGTGTTGGGAGTCAGGGGGCACTATCACACTGATTTCTAATAACTTGGGAATTCATTTTGTAAAACAAGAAGAAACAGTAAAGAAAAGACAAGGAACACAGGTTGCAGCTTGGAAGACTCAGTCTGGATAGAAGGAAAATCACAGTTCAAAAAATGCCCTGCTTTGAGCCAGGTCAGCAGGGAAGCTACAGACTCTGCACAGTTGATGTTTTCACACACAGCTAGGTAAACCTTATGTGGCTTGGGCTCTTGACAGGCTAGAATTTTTGTTCAAAGGTCCAACTAGATGAGCTCCAGCGGTCTCTTACAATTCCTAGAATCTCCTGTCATTTTGAAAAGACCATGCAAAAAGATACCATTAATTCACTTAATCTGAAATATTAATAATTAACTTACTGTTAATTTGTGGTTCATCTTTGCTGACGGTTAATGAAAAACACATAATTCTGAAAATCTCCAAAACTTTGGACTCAGTGCCTGTTGCCATAAAAGGTCTGTGAGGAATCTGCAACACATATTTTATTGTAAATGCAGTCTTGTTCTTATCGCTCCATGTTTCTAGATTCCTCAAAATATTCAGTTGCATATGGCCCATCTTTTTTCTTTCTACACCTGTAATTTATTGAACAATCTGAGGAAGCATTCAGAAGAGAGATGGAAAGCACCATGTCACCTTTCCCTCTGAACAGCTTTGAATTACTTTCCTGTAATCATTACTGCAGATTAATGCCATCAAAGAGCAGTTCTGCAGGAGATAAAATGAACAGCCTCTGATAAATTTATCATTATAGCAAATCACACCAAGTAGGATTTCTTTCCTCAGCTTGAAGAATGTACAAATGATTTTTTTTCCCTTTAAATTTTAAAGGTTTTCCTAGCAGTCAAGGGCAACCTGAAAGTCAGTATGAGAGTCCTGAAGGCATGCTATTCTGGCCACGCTGGGGGAAACATAATGAAATATATCTGCTTAAAATTTGTAGTACTACACTGTATCATTGTATTGAAAAGGAACTCATATCAGTTTAACCTTCTTTAATGAAAATTTATTGCCTAAGTGATGATACATTTGAGAGCAGAGGCCACTGGGGAATTATGTATGATTTCTCGGTTTTATTTTCCTTTATCCTAAGTCATCATCACTTGCATTAAGTAGGATTTAGCAGGCTTCCTGGTTGCACTGTGAGAAAAAAACCAGAGACACAGTCAGGGTCACCAGGTTTCTCTGCAGAGCCAAATCTGCTGCGCATGCTTCTCTGTCTTTTATCTCTCACCCGTTCCTTTGGCCATTAAACATTAACAACTATTGAGTGACTCAGAAGAAGGGCAGCAGGCACTTCTGGAAGAAGTTCAAGTACTCTGTTGATGAGAGCAGTGCTAGCGCCTGAACAGCACAGAAGATATGCTAAGCTGCATACTAAGTCATATTCCTCATTCTGCACAGAAAGAGGAAAAAGAATGTCAATGCTAAATAAAGGAGGAGGAGTGATCATTTAGGCTGAGATAAAAGTACAATGCAATCAGTGGAATTGCATTATTAAACAGCGTGGATCAAACATGTAGTACTGTAAAGACAAAAAGCAGTTATTATAGGACTGAAATTTGAATTGAAAAAGAGCACCTGAAACAATGTTTGTGCCTGCTTTTTGCAGTCTCGGTTATATGATGTGCTTGTTTGTGACTGTGGAGAAGTTGACCTGAACCCCAAGGGGCCTTCTGCAGCTCAGACTCCAGCTTTCCCGCAGACAGCTACAGAAACACACGCCAGCTTCCCTTGCCACCATCTCCCTATGTTCCACCCTCTATCTTCATGACTCTTCTTTTTTTCCTGAAATGACAGACAGGCACATAGCACACAGTAAAGTTCATTAATCTATATGGCTGTTAAGTGATAAAATTATTGTTTCAACACATGTACATTGCTTTATGCTATGTTGGTGTATACTATCCTTAAAAAGGCAGTAATATTCAGCATGTAACACCCTATTATAGAATCACTGTTCTGCATTTTTGTTCCAGGCTTCATTTTTCAGTTCAGTATAATTCAGAATAATTCTCTTTAGATCTGACATTGATTCAATTTCATCCCTTTCTTTGACATAATTGAATTGGATAATTCTGTCAAAAATCTCCTAGCCATTTTTGATCTATTCTCAAACATAGTTAATCAAAGCATGCTTCATTGGTTTAAGAGAAATAACCCAATAACTTCAAATTTTTGGGTGATTAGACAGCTCAAATTCCTGTCATATTTGGAAGGTATGTTGTCTTCAAAGGGTGTATGTAGTTTTTACATGTCAGAAGATAGCTGAGTTGTAAGGAGCTGAGGGAGGGAAATATTCTGCATGCCCTCTTGTTGCTGCAGTTCTTGCACTTTCAGGAGAGGCCCTAGGAAGAAATGGGGCTGGAGAGGGGATCTTGAGGTATTGTAAGACTGAGTTCTAAATCCTGGGTTTAGCATCAACTCAGTATACAGCTGAGAACAAATTATTTTACCCCTTGGACTTTATTCCCCCTCTGTAAAATGTGGTTAATAGTATTTACTGCCCTTGCCTGACTCTTTCACAGGAATCATGGGGATGTTAATGAAAAAACATATAGCAAGGCACCATACTGTGAACAACTAAGACATTGTAATAGTGATATCAGGATACACCTGAAAAGAAGCACACCAGTTTCCACACCAGAGTATGTCTGCAAAGATTGCATTTTCTTATTAACTCCATTTCTATTGATGGACACTCTGAAAGCATGAGAGTAAATAGGTGAAAGCAGATAGGGAGTTTTCAGCTCCAAGACTAATTCCAGCTTGTCTCGCTTCCTCAAATCAGAATTTTAGTTTAGGTGATCACAGAAAGGTCTGAAACTTCTTTCCACCTTTCTTGTGTTTCTGTGTTGCCCAATAATGTGAGGGAAAGAAATCTGACAGAGTAAAAAGGGTTTTTCAGTTACTGTGTTTGATTTAATTAATTTTCAGTTTATCTTTTCTTAGCTTATATCTTGGCATATTAATGTCCTTATCTCATGAAAGACGGCCCAAATGGGGGTGGCCTTAGAAAGTCAAGGAAGTTCAACTTTGCTTGTTACTAGTCTCCTTAAAGAATGAGAAATGTATGTTTTGAAAGTATGTGTACTCAAAGATTTGCCATGTTGTTTTCTTTTAATACAAGAAACAAAACAGTGTGAGGTCTTTATTCCTAGCTTACTCTATCCTTGCAGCTATTTACTTCAGTAGTTATGGCAAGTCTCGGTGCTGTTGCTGGCTCCTGCTCTGTTTTCACATCCCTCTGGTTTTTCTGGATTTGATTTTCCTTTCTGTCAGTGCTCTTGAAGTTTTCCTCCTTCCTCTGGCCTAGTCCTTGACACTGACACTTGTTGTATCTTAGGAGCAGCACTCCCTACTTTAGTGCCTCCACACACAAACTCGTTTCCCCTCCGCCTTCTGGCAGGAGATACAAAAGGCAGAAATTACAAATTGAGATTACAACAATTTACTGGAAACAGCAAAGCAATAATAAAATGAGCAGTAACAGCAACAATGCTAAGAACAGCAGGGTGTAGAAGAGGTGGTGTTTTACCTCTTCTATAGACAGAATGCTCTGAACCTCATGGTGTGACCCCAGAGACACTGAACCACATGGCACTTGGACCCTCCATTCCCACATTTTTCTTCCCCATGGCATCCATGCCTGCTTCCCTCTCAGAAGTGAGAACCCTTCCCTCCTGCCTCCCAGCCATGATGTGTGGGTTACAGAACAGCAACCCAGGCATCCCCACGTGGCTTCAGGCTCCATCCCACCATGGCTGCTGAGGAAAAACCTAACTCTGTCCTGGCTGAAGGTCAGGGCAACACTGAAACCCAAGAGGATCTTTGGCAGACTGTTGGTCAAGAAGTTCAGGAAGTTCTGGGAGATGTGTTTGACAGCAGAAGAGTTTGCAGTGTTGAAGACTGGTGACTCAGGGAACAAATCTTGATCCAGTTGGTGTCATGAAATTTTTAAAGGGAATTTATCTTGCTCATGTACAATTTTCTCTCACAATATAATGTATCTCCTGAAATCAGGATAAGGCTGCTCTCTCTGCCATACCCTGATCTGCTATAGTATTTTTAATTCCAAATTGTTTGATTAATGCTTTTTTCTTCATTATTTTCCTTGTATAGAAAATTAAATGAAGGCAAGCAAAAATAAAAATTAACCATATTTTCCTGTAAAGGCGTGTATATATAGTGGACATATAAAGGTGAATATAAACCAGCTTTTGGGACAGGTCACTGTATAAAGAGAACTTGCTCAGAGAACTGTGTCAACATTTTGTTCAGCATGAGGTACAACTCCTGATGGGCCTGGGTCATATTTTTTGGTTATACCAGGCTTTTTAACAGGCCAGAAAAGCCTAAGAAGTTTCATCTACAATGAAACACCATCCCCTTCATGATTACAGAGTGAGCTATCACAGTGACATATCACAGTTTGAGGGTTAATAATGCAAATAGCAAAAGGAATAAGATAGAGGGAAATTTTCTGTACGTTGCTTTATACAAGAGAAAATTGCGTGATGTAGGTGAAATATTAAGAATGGAGTACTGAGTTCCTAATAATGCTTCTACAGAAGTTGTTGTGGTAATAGAACGAAATGATCCAGAGTGGTCTTTATCTTATAGGGCTTCCTGAGGAAGTTAATGATTCACTGAGCACTGGAAGTTTCTCTGTTGTGGGCTGTTTAAGCATCTGCTTCTAAATGTCAGGACAGGCCAGCTGTCATATTTTATACGTGTCCTTAGACTATAGATATGCATTAGTCATTGCAAGAAGCTGCCATTTCAAGTGTGAGAGGAACTTGAAGTTTCAGGATTGATTTGTGAGGAGTTTTTCCCATTCTCATACAAGTTTTGAGCTACTGTCTTAATGATGGGCTCTGTTCAGAAAAGCATAAGGTGAGAGTATATTTTTTGCAGGTTCAGTATGAATTATAAAGAAATAGTGCAATTGTTTTTTATCCACCCACAGGTTACCAACAAACTGTCTCAAAATCAGGTCGAGTCTCAGATAAGTTTGTGGTCATTTGTCATGCATGTCTGTACAGAACATTAGCTTCATCTCACATGTTTAGAGTTGTTTTTATTCTCTCTGTCTCAGAAATAGAAATATTTCTATTTTCTGTTCTTAAGGGAGAATGTAGACAGAAGATTTGGTTATTTTCCCACTAAATTGCATTCCACAGAGAGGAGGGGAAAACAAAAAGAGAAACAGAGAAATACCTTTTCAGTTGAAGCAGTGAAATTTGCCTTTTGGTTACATGGCTCTAAACAATTTCAGACCACATGTCCATTCAGATGTGAATGGCTGTGGGTAGACCCCCAAACAGTACAGAGGGAAGCAGTTCAAGGGCAGCTGGAGGGGAAGGAGAACTTCCAGATCCTCCTTTGCTTCTGGAAGTCACTGATTTGGATGACATTTTGCTACCTTCATCTGGGAATCAGCATGTGTTTCACAGTGCTCCTGATCTCATTGGTGTGCATATTAGTTCTTTCATATTTCTTTGAGATTTATTCTTCTGCCTTATTTTTTTTCTGTCAGGTTTGGCCTTTAAGCTTGTTTAATAATGAAACAATGCCAGCAAAATCTGCGCTCTGCTCCTGGATGACTCTTTTTCTGTTTTCTGTGGCCTTACAACAAAAAACTGTCTTCACACCCTTAATGTCTCCTCCCTCCTGTCATGGTGTTGTGCAGGCACCTGGGACCAGCCACAGTGATGGAGCCCGTGTCTATCCCACTGCCCAGCCAGGGAGCACCAGGGGCAGCCCCAGCCCTGAGCATCAGGATCCTCCCTGGGATTAGAATGGTCAGGAATGTGGGGCCATGGGTGGGTCTGGCTCAGTGGGGCCATGGCTGGGCAGGGCAGGGCTGTGGGGAAGTCAAGGCTGGCCATGGTGTGACATTGTTGGGAGGGGGAGAGATAGAGTCCCAGGCCAAGGGCAGGTGGGGAGAGGCTGTCAGTGCTGGTGAAGCATGTAAGTGCCCTGGCACCACCCAAAAAGATGCAGCAATAATGTTTAAAAGGCTTGCACAAGCTGACTGGGCTGTGACTGTGTTTATGGTCCTACAGCTTGAACAAAATGGTTCCAGTGATAGAAATTCTGCCAGGAGTCCCGGGGTTTGATCTAGCAGATCCAGAAGCTGTGCCTGGCCAGGGAAGAGGAGGAAAGGTTGTTTGGGGTGATTCCCCAGACTCTGTTCCCTGTCACCCTCTGCTGCCCATCCCAGCCCGTGGGCACAATTAGCGCCATGTCTGGCCCCACTCGAGGGCTGGGGAATGGGTTAGGGGGCTTGTGCCTGCTCTCCTGAAGGTAAATCTGTTCCTTGCTCCCAGCTTCTTGTGTGAATGATGCAGCACTGCTTACCTAATGAGAACAAATATTTTGCCAGTGAGCCGCAAAGTTGCTTCTCCAATGTTTACAGATTCTTTTTGCAGGAGTGCTTTGGTCACAGGGCAGCTTACTTGTGAACAAACAGGCTGAGTGCTGGCATGGATAATGCTGTGAGGTGCAGTCATGGATAGGGCAGAAAACACTCATTTTACTGCTAACACGAAATAGACCTTGTACCACTAAGCATTCCTGTGTGGAAATTACTTGTATCCAAAACCAGATTTGCCTCCAGTTATTATGATTCAGACCTCCAAGACAGAAGCAGAAGTATCTAATTATCATTTTTTAATTATGAATAACAAATAGCCACTTTGGCTGCTTTAAGAATAAATCACAGCCTAAATTTTTCTTCACAATGCCTTTGTAAAAAGCAAAAAAATAAAAGAAAAAAATAATGCATTCTACACTTATTCATTATTGGGAAGCAAAAAACATGCTTACTTCATGTTAAGAGCATTTTCACAATGAAAGATATGAATGGTGATCCACCTGGTGGATTTTCCTTGGGCCTGTACCACTGAAGGGACTAGGACTCTTCACTCACTATAAAGTTAAGCACAGGTGAAAGCTTTTGAAGGCTTGGAAAGAACTAAGATATGAGGGCATTGCATCAAAATGCATGAATAAGAAATAACATAGTAGTTATTGTGGTGATGTGGTCTAGTGAGCTGGAGGGAAGGGAAAAAAAACTAATTCAAGGAGGATTAATTTATTAATATTTTATTATTCTGCAGTTTGACACCTTGCTGTGTTCCTCAATTTTTTCCATCTTTCTTGTTATTCTTTTCTCTTTTTGCCCTTCTGTGTATGCAATATGAAGCTTTTCACACTTCAGCAGGGGTATTGAGGAGCTGGATTACTGTTTTGTTCATGGCTGAGGATTCTTGGTGTGGGATCCAGTCAGCACAAAATGGTTGTGGGGCCACAACAGCTGTAGAGCAATACCAGGACATCTTTTAGGGAGCCACCATCAGCACTGGGACACAGGTTCACGTCAAAGGGGCCCAGGTCGTTCTCCCTAATCTCTGACACTGACCAGTATCAGATGTTCCAGAATGGATTAACAAGGTCTCCATGATGAAAGGACAGCTTACCTATGGGGAATCTAACAGAACCGATAGTGACTAGTGTTGTGACCTTGATAGTTTATAATGCTACTGATTAGTTAGATTTCTAAAGTGTTGATGTTTTTCTATCAGTGAATCACTTCTGCCAAAGGTCTAGGAATCAGGCATGAGCAGATTTCCTGCCTGAGTCTGAACTGTGCCTCAAGCCACTGCTTTTAAATGTTATCAGGCACCCTCCTGTTCTTATAACACAGTTTTTTTCTTTTCATTTTTTCTACTAAAAAATATATTCAGGCGGGTTTCATAGGCTGAAAATGTTCTTTATTGTTTGAGTTTTTTTCCTACAGTTTTGATTGCTGATAATGTCTCCACAAATCATGTAAGATTGCACTATTTGGGAGAAATAATGCACAAATATTCAGCAGCAATTGTACAAATATTTTTCCTTTGAAATAACCTGAATCTATCATACAAAGAGCAAAATACAGATGCAACATGCCTTTGATATTGGATAGTTGAACTCCTCAGAAGATGCTTGTATGGATATGTATGAAGGATAATGAGTTTATTTAGTATCAGAATCTTCTGTAAAATTCTGGAAAGGAGGCACATACAACTGACCTTGTCTTTTACTGGTAGACTACAAACATTTTATTTTTATTAGCTTGTTAGGACACCAGGACTCAGCTAAATGGTTTTATAGTTAAATGGAGAAAGTTTAGTACATTAATATCCCACTTGTCCACACTAAATTAATGGCCTGGAGACTGAAAGCTTTATGATAGATCTGGGCTGTACAGGGCAATTTAAAGCTCCCTTTTCTTCAATCTTTGGTGTGGGCGCCTTGGCTTTCAAAGTGACTGAGGAGCCAAAAGTACCCAGAACATATAAACCCCTGAGTGAGGAGGATTTATTGTGGTTAGGTAACATATGGCTATGCTGAAATGTGTGATTCTGAAGAACATGGGAAGAGAAGAGTGGTATTAAACCAAATTTTCCCTGTGAGACGTGCACATTCATACAGTCTTGCAGCCACTGAAAAAGCTGTACCAGCACTTCCATGAAAATCCACATTTTCAGCCCACATTAATCTCGAATTTGTTTCTTCATGTTCTGCTCCCAGGCAAGTATATCAGTGTGACCTTTGTTTTGCTTTGTTTTGTTTTGTTTTGTGCCCCTCAAATGAGAGCTGAATCATTTAGAGGTGAGATCCTTTGAAATTAATGGGGGAGACATATAAAAATTAAATGTTAGGAAAATGGAACTGTCTTCACACAGTTTTAATATTCTTGTATTCCATCATCATTTTCCTATAGCACTGTTAGTGTCCAAACAAATTTTCATTATCGAGAGGGATGCAGCAGGGTGGCTGCCACCATGCACCACTGTGCTGTCTGTGGGCCTGCCAGCTCCAGATCCTTTTTGTGAACAAGACAGGCTAACTGCAGATGGTATCCTCCCTGTAGCCAAAGTCACAACATTAATTGATAAAATAACTCATTGCTCTGCAAGGTAGAATAGTACGGTCCTAAGTTTGGAGCCAGTTCCACCAATCATGATTTCTTCACGTTCGTTTTAAGACAGTTTAAATTGAGGGTGATCTGTGCCCCCAGTGCAAAATATAATTACATCTCATTTTAACTGAGTAACTCTAGAGGAAACTGCAATGGAAAACCTAAAGTGCTAAATTAAAGGAATTGAGCCATCTGTGTTGTCTGAATGTCACACCACAAAAGAGAATATGAATCTACTCCAAATATAAATTTCTTTGCTGAATTTGGTTTTTTAATCAGTCTTGAAAATTTCTGGTTACTCCATGATTTTGTGTCTGCTAAGACAGTTTTAGATGTATATAGCAGATGATTTAGAAAATAAGAAATAGATTCTCTGACTTGAACCTCTGTTGCATAAGTTCTGGATGAGAGGTCCCATGTCAGCATGGAACAGGTGTGTTTTCATATAATTACATTCTTTTCCCTTTTCCAGTGAGGACATAGAAACAGACCTTTTTCAATCTTTTCTTTTTGTGAATTTTTTTTCCTGTTCTGTTAATGAACTATTACAGATATTAGCCACCTTAAAAGGAATCTTCCCTTTTTGGTGTGTTTCCTGAGAGGCAGCTAACTCTTTATCTATTGCTGCATACTTTTCAGTAACTTTCCTCTTATTTCTCCATAATGAGGTCCACAAACCATCTCACCTTCTTTGTGATGTTGTTACCTCCTAAAAAATGCAGCCCTTTCTATTGTAAAAGTTTAAGCTACAAGCTACTTAGACACTCATCTGCACTCACGTACACATATAGACACAGAGCTCTTTATCTGTAGTGCAAACTCATTGAACCAATAAGTGTCTCAAAAAAAGTTCCTGTTTTGCATCATACATATTGTCATGTATAATATGATAATTTCAGATGCTTTTAAAATGAAGTTTTGATTTTTGCAGTAATTTGCATGGAATGCAGTTTGGTTTTATTGAAAGGCCTTTTATTTCAATAGGAATGCAAATCCTGACACTTTAAACAAATTTGGACATTGTGTGCGATTGCTATTTTGACATTACAGAATATATATAAAAGTAAAAAATGCAAATTTGAAAATTATAGCCCACACTTGCATTAAAATAAAATCTCTTTCAATAAAATTATGAATTCCATAGTATTGTGTGTTAACTCATCATGTTTTTATGCAGAGTTAAACACAATATTTTACAGTTCAGCTGGCTGAAAAATTAAGGAAGATATAATAAAATTAAATCTTTATTCTTGGTCTCAAAATATTTTCCATAGGTTTTGTGACCAGATAATGGTTAACTTAGTGATTTTTTCTATTAGCATTTTTCTGTACATGAATCACACATTTTAAATGAGGTTTCAAAAAGTGTAATTCCAGGAAAGATCCTGGAGTAAAAATTAATTAAATATTTTAAACAATTAAGATTTTTCCCATTAAAATAGACATGTTGACTATATATTTTAGCATTAGAGGAATATGCTACTCTTTGAAATGGAATTTGAATGCTACCCTTTAGATGGAAGAAATTTCAGTATGCCCTAAGTTATACCTTTTGTGACCTATTTTTTTAACATTGATTTATGTAATTACAGTGATCCGATGCAAGCACAATAGGTTTTCAAAATGTGCATGTTCTGAATGTTCTTGTTAATCTTGCCTGATCAGTTATTCAGATATGCCTTCTAAATTGCTTGCCACTCCTCTCGTGTCCATTCTGCATCCCCTTTGTTTCACAGGATAAAGATGGTATGAGATGGTTTAGGTATGCAGACTGTTTGGTTTTACAGATTATTACCCTTTCCTTACTTGTTTTTTTTTATTTGTGACTTCGTTACTTTGTGTGAAACACTGCTCACTCGACTGTCTTTTCTTTTCATTATGGAAATGATATTTGTACACCCTGCAGCAGAAAATTTGAAATGATGCATAAAATCAATTGGATTTTGAACACTGCACTACATTCATCAAACTAATTTTTTTGTCTTCAAAGTTATATAGGATCTTTGGCATTCATACTGGTAAAAAGCAGCCATCTAAGAATTGTATCTCACAGGACACTTTTCAAAACATTGGAATTCATAATCCAGGCTTACAACAGAAAAAGAATAAAAACACAAAAGACTGGCTCATTGAATCTCTTCAAAATATCACACAGTCTCTTTGTGGGGATTCTTTGAGAAAAAAACCAGAATGTTATTAAAAATTTTGTTTTCAAACTTCATTAAATTTGAGGCCATGATAGAGTCACTCTGCTCCATTGAAATACATAGGCAAGCTCAAAAAACCTAGAGTATTCTGGTCAAGTTTAAAAAATAGTTCAATCTGAACTAGGCTAATAAAACTGGAATGATTTGGTCTCAATTTTACATGAGTTTATCTGTGACAATGTACATTCTGGAATATCCAGCAGCTTACTGTGCAGCCAATACAGTGAACTGTACATCATACTGAGGGAACCAGGCCTTTGATAGCACTTGGGGATTGGGCTTTGTGTTTTTATAAAAATATTATCCAGCTATTAATACACAAGGAGTCAGCATAGAGCCTTACATAAAGTGAATTGTCACAGCTTATAAAAGATGGAAAAATCCAGTTTGGCAGCCAAGAATTACATGGCTGTTTCAGAAACATATGTCCATGCTAGCCTCCAAAACACATTATGACTTATCTTGAGACAGGGCATGGAATTTAAACCTCCGTGTTCTTAAAAAGCTGTATGTTGATAAATGAATTTGTAAAATTTAACTGATAAAAATTGCTGTCATGTAAATAACTGGGCCCACAAGAATTCCTATCAGTTGTCAGAAGCTATTCAAAGCTGAAGAAACCAAAGGGAATTCTCACGGGACTGCATCCACAAGTGGAGGACTGTCATTTATATGAATCCTGAAAAGAGTGGAGATCATTTTCCTTCCCAGGCAGAATGTAGGGAATCTGCAAAGAGCTGTGTGGTCCCCAATGGGAAGTACCACCATGCTTGCTCTGCTCTTACACTCTTTCCCAGGCCACAGCTGCTGGTGTGTGTTGGAGATGAGCTGATGAGCTGCTGGGCACCTTCGTCCCACCAAGCTCAACCCACGTTCTGTAGTGATCCTCAAACAACTCCACAGAGCAGGCAGGAGCACTTGGAGGCTGGAGCTGTCATTGCTGCGGAGTTGCTGCGCAGGGAGCAGCGGGGTTGTGTGCGCAGCGCTGGAGCATGAGCCATGAACATCAGACTATTGTCAGTCCGCATCCGAGGGGCCATTGGGACTGCGGGCCCCACCGCGCCGCCTGATTGGCCCTGTTTGTTACGCTCATTGTCATTCACAGCTATTGTCAGTGCAAGGTAAATTCTTCTTGCTACAGTGCCCATCATGACAGATTTTGTGGCAGACTTCAGTGCTTTCTTTCCCGGTGCCTTAAAACATTCAGAGTGAGCCTTCATTCATCTTTATGGGAAATGATGAATCCAGCAATTTTATGTCGAAACTTTGCTGCCTTTCTCTTTAAACTTTCAGAAATTGTGCATAAGTGTTTTAAATGTGTCAAAAACAAGGCAAATTCTGACTGTAAAATAGTCCTGTCCTTGCACCATCCCAATATATTAAGATAAGATTCTGCAGCTGGATCTGGTGAATCTCGGGCTGGGCAATTAACTCAGACCAGGGAAATGAACAGGCTGACCTAAAGATTTATGTAGACATCCTCTAACCAGCTTTTTTACCTCTTGTTAGTGACAGTCAACCATAATAGTGCCAGGCTTTAGAGAAATTCAGTGAAACAAAGTATTTTATAGTTGTAGTTTCAATCTTCTGCTTATATCTGAAAAGAGAATGGCTAAATAATTTTGGGATTGGACAAAATAGCAGTATGCTCCTGTAGGAGAAGCTCTTCTTCAGCAGCCCTAATGAATGAACACCACCCTATTATCTTCTTTTCCTTGCTCAACAGTGACAGCACAATCCATATAATTCAATATTTCCTTTCTGGAAGTCTATTACAAAACAAGTAAATATATGTTTCCTTGACCTTGGATTAGCTATGTCCCCTTGCTGCCCGTGTGTTTATATCTAACAACACACATCTAAACTTGTGCTTAGCAAATGAGTGATGACTGTGGTAGATCCAGGCTGCACTGTGTTAAGTCTCACTGCACTTAAGTCTCTGCCAACAGCTACCAAATACCACAGTACTAATCCCTAAGACGCTGTGATTCAATAGAGAAGTATTTAATGAAAAAAGAACGCTTTGAGGTACTTGTTTTTTATTCTACTAAGTTAGTTATGAGCTCAGAACAAAAGAATAAATTTCCTTTTTAATCTTTTTTTAACTGTTCAGTATTTATGACTGATTATGTGTAACCATAGCAATCATTGGACAATTTGATGGCATTTTAAAAAAAAAGTAACTTTTATCTGCATGCAACTGTTTATCTGAAAACCACAGCTATCCAGAGAAAAGGGTTCAACATATTTATTTTAACTTCTATGGATTTTTTCTTATTTTCTGACATATTTTAAAATTGGCAGGTATACTGCTATTATGGTTTCAGACAGTTCTTCACTGATGCCCAGGTAACTGAAGCCCTGTGTGCATTATTTTGTTTATTGTATTGTTAACACTGTTTCCATCTGTCCTTCTCTATTATGCCAAATTACCATAATATATGTGTAATCTGATATCAACCCAATATGAAGCTTGGATCCAGATTCTGATGATGCAAACTCTTCCCAAGGATGTAACTTCTTAAAATAAAAACGAAATGAGTTATAAACAAGAAGTTACCATGACTCTCCTGTTATACCCCTAACAAATCCCACCCAGGGCTTCAGGGAAATGCTTGAGAAATCAGACCAATGTTGTGGCTTTCTAATTTTATATCTTGCTGACAAATTCTATCCCAGTGTGTCTGCATCTCATTGTCCATTTTTCTTCACTTCAGGGCATCCCATGTGCTGTATATGTTTGAATGAATACAAGAATGAAATGAAGGAGGAAATACAAAAGGGCGCAAATCATATTTTCAGATGACACAAAGCAGGAAGGGATAGCAAATTCATGAGAGAATGAGAATAAAATAATTTAGTCAACATAAATTGGAGAAATGGCCTGAAATCAATTAAACTATTCATTAAGGATACTGGCAAATAAGCTCACATAGGAAATAACAATCAGAACAAAAAGAAAACAACATAAAAAACCCTTGACAATAGCAAAAGAGAGGGTAAATGCAAAAAGGAAAACTTTATGTTTAAAGTAATAAGAAAAAATGGAGGCTAAATCCTGAATAACATATAATGGTTTCTTCTGACTTCATCGAGATAGTACAAGAAAAATCAAGCAGGAGAGATTTCTGAGTGAAGTTGTGGACTCCCTAATATTGTCTAATACTGTTTAAATTTGAAAGCTATTCTAGTTTTCACTCAGAATTTATCTTGGTGAGATGCCTGAATACTTGCATAATGAAAAACTTCAGAGTAAACTAAAAATATGCGTGAGTCCTTTCCATTCTTCTCCCTTTTTGAATACTTTCAATAAACCCTTTTACATTGGAAGCCACATAATTAAATAGGAGCTAACTAACCCAAAATGTCTGCCTTTCATCCCAAAAGACATTTTATGACTGGGGAACACAAAGCCTAATTCTGTACAGTGTCAGCATATTACAAGTAGCATTCTTCTTTCATCAGTCACAGCCACACAGGACTCCCTGTCAGTCCTGCCTTATAGTCCTTTCTCACTGGAATTATATCTATGCATTAATTGCATTGGAGGTCCCAATTAAGCTTTCTTTTACTACAAATACTAACTGGAGTGATATAAATAGAGGGTGCTTTATGCACACTAAAAAATGGTCATTAGAGAAATAAAAAGCATTGTAGGAGCAGATTTTGCCTCAGGGAAGAGCCAGACGGAAGGGTAATAAGGGATTTAGCTTTCCATTGCCACTTCCCTGTGTACCACGGGTCACAAAGTGGAATAATAGCTGTGTAAATGCTGAACCCCACGCTCTTCTTTTTTCTCTCATTGTTTCACGTTATGGTTGATTCCCTCCCTCAACTTCTTGTGGGGCTTTGACCACTTTAAGGAATGGGGGTAAACCCAGTCCTCGAGTGCCTGTCTCTTATGATCTGTTTGGAAAACTGAACAAGAAATTCTCATAATAAAATATTAAATTTCTAAGAAGTTCATTAAGGTAGGTGGTTCCTTTAATTATTTATTAGGTTGACTCAAATATACAGCCAGGTTGTTATGGCAGAAGTCCTTTGGCCAAATCTAGCTGGAGAAGGGTGGAAGTCATAATATAGTGCCATTTTATAGCGCTAATTTGTTTTTTTGCACATTATCGTGTAAGTTAGTATAAGTTTGCATTCGTTTCTTGTGTGAGAGTACACCACCTACTGCTCTAAGGCCAAGATTACCAGTTGTGGCATTTGAACATATACCAGGAAAAAGATCCTTACACATTCTTAAATTTTTAAGGAGCCCCCAAAGCAAGAGCAGCACCCTTTCATTGTCTGATTGCAGTATGGGTGAGCCTTTCAGAAAAGGTTTTCCTCAAGTGGGTACCAAGTTGTGGTACTGGAAAAGGAGCCAGACATCTCTGAAGTTTAGGTGCATTTTATGTTGAAATTTTCTTTCTCAAGTTTAGAGGGAAGTGCCTCTGACTATTCAGGATCTGCTCCTAAAGCTAAGCCACATGCCTTTAACATATTGACTGAGTACATCTGGGAACGTCCAGTTCACGCTGCTGCCAGGTGTTGGTGAGTACACTTAGCCTGAAAGGTGCTATATAAGACTAAGTTAGCTTCCTCCCTTCCTTTTCTCAATCTCTCCCTTGAGATGTGTAAGATGCCCAGGAAATAATACAATTTCTGAAGAGTAGTGATTCAAACCTGAACTTTCTATGTCAATGCACAAGAATTCTTCAGGGGAGACCGTGAGGAAAGTAGCGGTGTTAAATTAAACTGAAGAGTGCTTAGCATTTAGGAAATACGGCTGCAATCGTAACCAAAGAGTGTGGATAAATAGTGGTATTATGCTACTGAAGGTGGAATTTTGCCCAATCATCTTGACAAGGAAACAAGAGGCAAAGGACAGGAACTGATTCATTAGGTTGCATCCACAGGTCCTACAGTCCTGCATAATGAAACTTTTGGCTCTGTGTTGGCATTGTTTGCAAACAGAAGGTCCTACTGGCAGAAAATTTGGCACTTGCTGTGTTTGGTGAAATTCCCCTCTTAGCTAATCTTCATTTGGCTTTTTATGCCCTGTTGAAACTGGCCTACCACCTTGTTAGTGGGTATTGTTCCTCCCTTAACAGATGGGAGTGACTATAGCGTGCTGCTGAACCACTCTGTATCTATTTTATTTATAATAGCTCAATCATTTCTGTGCAGGGTGCTTAAGAGGAGAATATACCACTATTACTTTGGCAGGAGAGGAAAAATCAGCCACACATCTGGAGGTGGGGGAAGAACTGGCAGAGTCTTCTTCAAGAGAAATTTACATCCAAAGGCAATTAACTGGGTTTACTTCTTCTCCAGGACAAAACCAGCAGTCTTTTCTGCAACCTACCCAAGTTCAGCTAAATGGCTAAGAAAGGTGCATAAATATGATGCACTAATTAGCATAATTGGTCATGAACTATCAATTTCCACTTCTTCCTAAGCAGAGAAATCTGGTTTCATGAGCTATCTTCTCTACTTTCTGTAGTAAGGTGGTACTAAGGGTGAATGATGCTTGTCCTTTATTGTGCTCTCAAGAAGAAATGGTGGGGGGGGCAAGGAATGAAGGAATCATTTTAAAAAATGAAGATGTTTAAAGTACTCCTAGTACTGGAATGACTTTGCCTTTTTTCCAGTATAGATTTGCATTACGTGTCCTGATTTGGATTCGTTGTTTGTTGGTTTGATTTTTTTTTAATATGCCTTACTGTGCTTGTCTTGCTTATTTCATTCTCTTTTCAAGTCTTCCTGGTGACACCTTGCTATATATTCTTTCCTTGGAAAAGCATGTTTTCCTCGTGTTTTAAAGCATGGGTATTACTAACAGAAACCAAATTACATTCAGCCTGGAGGCTGAAAGGATAAATGGGAGGAAGGGTAGTAATTTCCAAGGGAATGAGGTAGAAGAGGAAGACAGGCTGAAAAATAAGTGAAATAAAGAATAAATTATATTTAGGCAAAGCTACATGACTTTCTATTTGGCTGGTGGGAGGATTTATGAATGGACCAATCAGAGCTTGAAAATCAAACTTTAAAGCCAGCTACAAAAGTTACTACATTTTTCCCCCCTTTGGAAACATCCCCCAGAAAAGAAAATATTTTTCATCTTCTCCTTTACATTTCCTTAAGGAAAGTTTGATTTGCTTAGGGAGGAAAAACTACAGCTTTAGAGCTAAATTTTAGATCTCGGCAGGCTACCAAGCCAGGCTCTGTATGAAATCTGCCCTGAGAAGGACAAACCTGTGATGCAAATTCCCTCTCTAGTCCTCTCCCCTCCCAAAAGCAAGAGTAATTCACTAGTGAGCAGTGCCCATAGTCAGCTGGGATATTGCCCTTGCAGCCCATCACAACTGGTGCCCCTGGGTGACAGAGGTGGAGGGCTTTTGTCCCTCATTCCCCAGGGAGCAGCCCTGCCAATGCCTGCCTGCATGGCAAAGATGCCCCCTGTGCCAGCCACACAGGAGCATGTTCAGTGTTTGGCAGAGGTTCTCCTCCTGCCCTGCTCACTTTCTGTCCCATTTTCCCAGTCAGAAGTCAGACTTCCCTAAGAGAGACAGAGTATAGTTCTAAAGGAAAGGCAAAGGTAAGCAAAGTAAGGCAAAATACAGGTTTAGCAAATTACTCCAATAAAAAGTACAGCTTCCACTAAATACCAGAAGGAAAGCAAGAGCATCCTTAAGTGTGCTGCTGTTAGGAGACATAAAAGCAATTTAGTGGAACAAATCAAGTCCCAGCAGCTAGTTCCCCACCTGTAAAGGCAATAACTGAATCGGCAGCACCTGAAGGATTGCCTTTATTTTTTGAGGAATACAGCATCTCTTGTTATGGAGCACACAGACAAAAGGAATACATTACAACAAAATACTTAAAACAAGCATGAGAGAAAAGCAAGTATTCAGTTACCTCCAAAAACACTTCAGTCATTTCTAGCCAGGTAACTATTAAAAATACCTCTGTGGAAGTGAATTTCAAAAAGTTGTTATCAAAGTAACTAGACTTGTCAGCAAGTGATGGCTTTATAGACATAATACCTGAATGTGGGGGTTTGTTTGTAGAACTGTGCAATTACTGAAAATTGAAAACAACATTTAGAAGGCAGTGTCTTTATTCTCTGCTGGAAGTATGTGAGCAATGCAAACTAAAACACTGAAAGAGGTACAGCAGACAGGGCTAATAGGCTGCTGAAGTCTCAGTTACATAATTAAAATGAGGCAGCTTCTGTAAGATTTAGTTAAGTTTTTTCATCCCATAAACTGTTTCCATTAGGGTTTCATTGATGTAACATATTTAATACCAGGTTACAGAATAAAGGTGAAAGTTTCCAGGAAAGTTGCTAAAATCAGACAGTTTCCTTGTGCTATGAACAAACTACTTTTGCTTTGTTGAAAGTATTGTGGACCAGGTTTGCTTTCCCAGAATTCTAACACTTCTTGTTTTAACACTTCAAAGTTGTTGTGCAGTTAATCTTCAATGAGGATGAGTACATGCGACACGTTTGGAAAGGTCTGTGCTAGAAATGAGAGTGAGAGGCATGTATAAATTTGTTAACCTCTTAATCTGCAGCAGTTTTCAGCAAAGGATACCATAAAATGTGCCAAGTGATCCTGAAGGTGATATTACCTGCCAGATACAGTTGTATTCTTCATGTTTATCACTCCATCTGCTGATCTCTGCATCAGTTTTTACCCTCAGGCTAAAAGGGGATCTTGCATATTGTCATGCTATTTGGATACCTTCCACAGGAAAGCCTGAGCTGGGTTTTTTAATCATACTGAAGTCTGCTCCTTTTGGCATTAAAAATATGTAAATACATGCCAGGATAAATATGTGATCCAGGAAAGCACAGTTCAATTATCTGTTTCAGAAAATAAGTGGCTCTTAGTCTGGGAAAGATATGCTTTGGGGCATCTACAAGATGAGGTAGGAATTTTCTGGTTATGCCTTTTTTCCTGAAGATGTTGATTCGTTGATATAATACTACTTGATGTCAAAAGATTATTTCACTTCATTTTTGCCTAAGAAGAATAATTTGATAAATCTAATATTTTTCTAGATTAAATAATCAGCTTGAATTGAAAAGCCTTTTTTTTTTTTTAAACTAATGTGAAAATAAAACCTCAATCTACAAAGATTTTTGCATCTAACTGATTTTCTGGGACTTGGATTTATCTTGATGTTGGAGGGAGACAGCTTTCTAAATCTGTCTTGTTCTTTCCTGTCTTCTTCCCTCCTCCAGTGGGAAACCAATTTTTCATTCAGCTATGATTACCATATTCTGTTCTTAATTAGGTGTGACATGATGAAGAGTTTATCAAATGTTAGGTTCTCAAACTGCAATGGAAGAATAGTAGGTGAAGTTCACACAGATCTATGTAGCTGTCTGTAACTGTCTCTCTAACTACCCATCTCAGTTTGGAATTCAGTGCATGAGAATGGTATTTCACAGTGAGCTTCACATTAAGAAATTAAAACAGAAATTCCATATTATCTTGAAAGGGGGAGATCTTTAGGGTAAAAACCCAAATGCAAATAGTTATTAATTTAAATTTTTTTTATTTCCCTCCCTTATACTAACCCATTTCTGTTATTCAGCATGCTTCAGTACTTTTTTCTGAAGATACGAAAAACAGGAAGGTATTTATCTCTCTGCTACAACTGCCAACCTAACTACTAGCTATGGTTCCCTATGGGTTTCTCTCCTCCCTAGTCATGCTTTCAGCACTTCAGGTGAAGTTTTTCTAGCTTTGTCCCAGTTTCCAAAGCCATGTTCTCATATTCTTCCCACAGCTCACCCCTGTTAGACCCGAGACTCCAGGCCTTGCCAGCATGGGCAGAAATAACACAGTGGGAGTAGCCACATACAACCAAGGTGCTCCAGCTGTCACGAGGTCCTGAAGTGTCCCCAGGATCTCCTCATGTTGGATGATAGAAGTGTGACCTGCCCAAGGCTTTGGCACCTCTCCCAGATCTTGCCAAAATTGCTGGAGCCTACTGAGGACAAGCAATGGAAAGAGAGTGAAGGTGCCCCAGTGATAAAAGAGCTTGTGATTTGCTTTGATTGGCTAAACATGAATGTTACTCCTCTTTGCATTCAGTGAAGCATGTTTCAAATTTGGCAGGGAGAGAGAGCCCCTCCCTAACATTTTCTGTGAGACCAGGAGAGCCTGGGCCACTTATGCAGGACTTTGTTATTTCTTTAGACTTTCCATGTTTCCTGGCCATGCTCACACACTAGCTCACTGACAGTGGCTGCACAGCTGGGAGGTCATGCCAGTGCTCAACCTCCCCATGGTTGTTTCCCATTATTTGACTGCTTCTGAGGACAAAAATGTCTCAGAGGTTCTGTGCATCTCCAGGGGATGCCATCTTCTTCTTGTATCCCATTGCATGGGCAGGGCCATGGCTGAGGTGTCTGCACAAGCCCCGGCTTGCCTGCCTGCCTCGCAGCATTCCTCGGTCCAGGTCAGAGTTACACAAGTTTGCCTGCATGCAGCTGTTGGAAAAATCTGCATCTACAAGGCTTTATCTGCAAGGCTGGAGAGCTGCAGGCATCCATCACTTTTCATCAGTCAGTCCTTTACTCATTCCTGCCTTACAGAGGGTCATGTCTAGGTGGTGCTTTTCCAGTGGGTGTGAGGTGTAGAAGCTCTGTCCCACCTGCCTGGCTGGGCTTCCCCAGCCCCTCACCTTAGGGACCAGGACAGGGAGAGGAAAGTAGAGTGTGGTGCTGCTGAGCATGGGATTTCAGATCAGTCCTGAAATCACAGTTCAAATAGAGTGTTTGGAAATGTGCACAACCCTTAGGTCATCTCACTGTCATCGATTTAGAGGGAGTTTGAAAATCGGGATGCCTTAAAACAATGTTTTTAAAATTTGTTCTCCACAAAAATTCCAGAGGCAGGTGCAACTATGACAAGCATGAGACTTTCCTCTAATTAGCAGAGTAATTAGGGATATGGGACTTATGAAAGTCATACAAAATAGAAACATACAAGATTATTAATTAATGCTAAATTAATTGAGACATTTTTGAAGGATACAAATGAGTCTTGTTGATATACCTAGCAGGGATCAAGCTTTCCAATTAAAGCATATGGAAGTGGTCAAAAGACATGTCTTTGCAAAAGATGTGGCCATTCTGCCTTTTCAGGTGACCCAATTTCCACAGCCCTTGGCCACAAAAAGCTGTAGGTTGCTAGCACAACCTTCTAAAGAATGAGACAAATTGAACTCTGACTAGTCTAAAATTAGAGAGGACAGGAAATGTATGAATAAAACTGATAAAAACTTTTTGAGCTCAGTTCCTCAGGCTAAGTGTCCAATTCTGTTTGCTCCTTAATTTGTCACATTATTATTTTGTATTTTAATGAAAGTGCATTGTATTAACTTACATAATGCAACGTGCAGTTCTTCATGGAAAAAAAAAACCAAACAGGAGCCAATCTGAAATAGTTTGCCTACTATTTGGGAATGCTTTATTTTCATTCCTTAAAAGTGTTGTGCATGTTTTCCTCTTGGGCATAACACTGTTTTGACTGTATAACTGGTAAGTGTTTATCAGTAATAAAATAAAAATCATATGTGATTTTATGCATTTATATTAGAGTAAGGGATAAAATTCTGCTTTTATAGGAACCAAGTTCCTGTTTTATTCCTGTCTTCTGAATTTATTCAGAATTTCCAATCTGAAATTCAACAGATGCTGTTAGTGCTATTCAACTTGTGGTAGTGAGGGCAGATTCAAGCACGCTCTCCTATCCAACCTGCTCCAGCTGCTGTTCACAATAACAAAACAGCCTCCCCCCCAGACACATTGCCTTGTTGTTCCTTGGCCCTCAAGCTTATTAAAAGTGTTCTTCAATACTTGCTCATCAAATCCCACTGACTCCAACTGGCACTTTCTGTGTATACAAAGAATTTGAGGTCATGATTCAGAGCTGCAGCATCCTAAAGCACTTTTAGCAGAATAATTGCTAAGGGAACACATACCATTGGACTCTTTATAGAATGACAACAAATTGTCAGAATTGGCCCAAATCATTCATTTTTTTTAATGGAAGGATGAGGACAAGACTTCTGAAGTTTAGTGATTACTGTTACATAAATAATTAGAATTGCAAAGATTCCCTCTCCATCCTTTCAAAGCATGGAGTCATTTCAACTGTGCCCCTTTTTTGTGTATTTCTTCACTTTGAAAGAAAAGGTGACTTCATTGAAAGTCAACACTTTCCAGCTTCTTAGCACTGAAATGTGGAAAGGCCTTTGTTCTGCCTGATGTAGTTCCGAAGTTGAGAGTGCATTAGACAGTGCTGTCAGAAATCCAAGACATATTACAAAAATAAAAATAGATACTCTTTGCAGTATTTCCAGTGACCTTCTGATGTGTATAGTAATGTGAAAATCTTACACAGCTGTGGGTTTACTCCCTGGAGAATATTTGGTCAATAGTGCCTATCCGGTAGGAACTATATAAGAATGCTTGGAAAAATTATGAAGTTTTTTTTCAGACGACATAGGATTGATTAGACTTCTTTCAATACCTGTAGTATGGGTTGGACTCAATGATCATAAATCATTTATCTTTTTCAAGATAAATGATTTATTGCTCTTTGTGAATTTGCAAAATTTTGCATGGCCTGGATAATATGGAAAAACCCACACCTAAACAAAACTTACCTGAGACAGAAATTCTGCTTTTTGCTCATAACATATGCCAGAGAGAAATACTGAGCACAAGGTGTGACTGTCAGGTACTTCATAAGTAATCCTTGGAATCTTCATGTGTTTGCATGTGATGTACTCACTGCTGGTAGGTTTTATTCCTGAGGATATAGTAAAGACAAAGAAGGTAAGGGGAATATTCTACATGGTGAATCCTTGCAAGAAGAAATTCCCACAGCATACAAATGTCTGTATCTGATGTAGCCATGTCACAGGACCTTGAGAAAGCAGTGTGACACCAAACAGCTCCAACCCAAGCGGGTGCTGAGTAGCAATTCCTCTGTGTGGGTATAACAGCCAGTTCACCCCTGTGCAGCCCCAGGTGTGACCAAAGGGAACTTGGAAGAGGTAATGGTGACTTCTCCAACACATTTGTGTTTCTGCAGGATGCTGGAAACACGGCCAGGCAATTTGGCTCTTGTGTGCTGCTCACGTGGAGTGGGTTGGTGCACCCAGCTGGGCACTGGCAGAGGCAGTGAGCTGTGCTCTTGGGCTGAAGCATTCCCATATTCACCTTGCCCACTGCAACATTACATTGGGGTTGTAATTCCCCAGTCACGTGGGCAATGTAGCCCAGAATCATTGTTTTGGTTCAGAGGTTTAAACTCTGGCTCTTTCTGTGGGCTTTCCCTGCAAGAAATTCAGCAGATAACTTCAGTCCAAATACTGTGTATTCAAATGTAAATGACCTGTGTGTGTGTGTGCGTGAGTGTGGGTGCACGCCCATGCATATGTGTGCAATCAAGATTATTCACAGCTTATTAAAGATAATAGTTTCTTGCTTTTTAAATTGTAGGATTCACCAAACCATGGGTGTGGTTTCTGTAAGAACTAAGCAACCAATCACATTAATGGTCTTTGGGGACACCTTCAGAGCACAGCATAGCTGGAGATGTATTTGAGCAGAATATTCCAGCCACATCTGCAAATCAAAAACACATTTGCAAAATCTGAAGTGAGAGTAATTCACTATTTGAAAAACGAACTAAATCTCTAAGATTATTTATTCGAAACTTGGAATTAAGTCTGCTGTAGATGGTATTCATTTAACATGGATGAAATTATTGATTTAAATATCAAGGAAAAAATAATCAAGTCAGATAAACTGCTTTGCTGCTCTGGATGAGAGGAAGGTGATTTTCGTTTTAAGGATGTGCTGTAATCTTCACTAGGTGCTCTCTTACTTTTGTTTGTGGATATTTACTTTACAGGTGGGACAACAGATGATAAGCTGTGAAACAAAATGTATTTGAGCTAGGGAGCAGCCTGCATCTGGCATGGGAAGATTTGGGGGTCCCAGGCTGAAGCCCAGAGAGAAGGCACATGTCTAGAAAGGTCTCTGCAGCTGCTTTCCTTATCCATCAGCAATCTCTGTAAGTAACACCCATGACTAAAATCTTTTACAGGTCACATGGAAAGGCACTGTGGGTCACCAGTGACATGACTGCATGGCTGCCTGCGATCCAGCACATCTATTACTTCAGTCATATTTTTATTATCCCACTGAATTTCAAAGGGACTTTTCTGTTTTTGAGTGTTTGCTCTGTAGAAATTGAGACACCGTGAGCAAAGGGTAGCACATGAAAACCATCGTCTTAAAATCAGAGAGAAGGAATTGCTTCCAGCTAGTTGTGGAAATTCTCAGTCCTGCTACTCTGTTTTTCTTCCAGGCACAGGTACTTACTGACCTCAAAGGCAGTGCCAGAAATCACAAGTCCATATTCCCATGTAATTGCCAAATGTTTCCCATTGTGAACTACCTTTTCATTTCAGTGAAAATTACATGACTAAATCCTGAGCTGTCGCATTTCTATCACGATGTTTTCATATCTTTTAAATGTTGCCAGGTTGGCAAAATCTGTGATTGGTGGGACAAGCAAATGCCTTGAAAAGACTAAACATGTTTTTGGAGAAACAGTATGGTAAGTCAGACTTCTCTACAGTGTGTTCTGTAGTACAATTGCTCACTTCATGTTTCTGTAGGAGTTCCAGGGATTTAAAACCAAATTTAATTTTAGCTTGGCACCAATGAACTCCAGTACCAGACATCATACAAGTAGTAATCATGAAAACAAATGAAGCTCTATGCTTAAATCAAGATTGAATAATAAATTTAAGGGACATAAATTCGTACAGACTGCTATTTATATGCATTTCCTTGGGTAGGTGCCTGAGATATATTAATGGGCAAGTGCTAGAATCAGGGAGTGTGGAAACTTTTCTGATCTTCAAAATAAAAACAACAACAAAATTGATCAGAAAACAAAACAAAACAAACAAAAAAGGTAATTCATACATTGAGAAAGGGAAAGAAATAAGCACTACATTGTTTGTGAAGTTCCAGTGTAAACAGGTCAGCTTTTCTTTCTTTCCCAGCACTCCCTTCTCCCTTTCACTTCTGAGTGACTTGAAAGGCCTGTTTACGACCACTGCATTGATTTCCTTTCCTCTGACTCATTGCAATCTGGCTCCAGCCCTCCCCATTCAAACTAATTCACTAAGGTCTCAAATGACCTCTTTCTGGCTAACACGGGAATCTCTGTGTCCTCTTTGACCTTCCTGTCTAATCTGATACCCTTGATCACTTTTTTCCTGGCCTGGCTTTTGTGGCAGTGCCCCCCTTGTGGCTTTCCATCAACCTTCTTTATTGCTCTTTCAGCATCTTTTAGAGCAGCTCCTTCTCCCTTCTTCATGGGACTCTCTCAAAGCCACTACAGACTCTGTTTTCTCATTGTATGCCTTTTTCTCTTGTTTTCTGCTGTAACTCCCAGGCTGAACATTTTAACCTCTCTGTCCTGTCTGTTTCTGTTCCATTCTACCAGTTGAATTGACAGTTTAATGTATTCAGGATGATTCCCTGTCAGTTGAAGCAAAAAAAGATCACAGGTAAGTCCTCACTTTGAATCTGCCACTCTTCCTCCTCTGCTCATTGCTGTTGACAACTTCACCGTTCCCCTTCAGCTCTCAAACTCAGGATTGGTTTTGTCATTCTCTTGCACGTTCCCATGCATTTAGATGATCGTGGCAAACTTGCTGCAAGACCTGTGGGAATCTGTGCCTAAACAGCCACAGATGTTTAGGCAAAGCTCTAAATATTATCTTTTCCCCTTCCATCTTTTAAAGGCCCTATCCTGAATTTTACTCCAAGATCCATACCTTGGCCACTGATGCAGCAACATCTTTTCTGGATGATGGTCTAATCTAATACTTCTCAAAAGCATGTCTCTGATAGTCTCTTATCATTTCTCTTCAGGGTTGCTCAGGGTTGTTCCCTGCCAGCTGATGGACAAGTTGATCAATGGCCATAGTGACACAGACTTGGCAGCTCAAATCACTTTCTGTTTTTTGTCATCCTTTGTAACAAGAGATTCCATTTTTCTGTGCCCTTTGCCCCATCAGAAGTGTTGGGCTGGATGTCCTACTAATATCTCTCACAGGTTGGCCTTGCATCACAGAATGCCACTTGTTGTATTCCCTTCTACAAAGAAATTTCCTAAATCCCCTCTGCTCTCATCAGATGAAGAATTATCATGGAGGAATAAAGTCTCCAAAAGAATCTTCTGCTGAGGAATTCACTGTGACCCTTTTGGGCCAGACAACTTTAACTGATAATCATACAAAATAAGAATGTCTCTGAGCTCTGCTGGTCAGGTTTTAGCCTAAATGCAGACCTCAAAAACCACCCTAATTATACTTTGAAGTACCTAAAAGACTTTCAAAACAAATGCTTCTCAGACAATTTTGGCTTGACTTTGCAGCAGTGGAAGGCAAAGTGAAGAGTCTTCCTTCAAACAGCTGGGTGCAAATAAATCACTGGATATTTAAAGAGCAGTCCTTAGGATCAAGATCATTAGTGCCTTTTTGTATGAGAATTCAGTTCATGGTGACTTTCCCTCTTGTCAACACTCACACACTGTTTTTGTCTGTGGTTACCCACACTTTATGAATTTTTGTTTCCAAAAGGTGCCCACTGAATTCCCATGGAGAAATTAATCAGCTGCACTATGATCTCATTTCCCTTGGCATGCCACAGCACCAGACGCATCATGTTTTCATTGCTGCAACCTATTTCCCCAAAGTACAGCAGCTGAGAGATGCTGCCAGGAAAAATGTGACAACTATAGCATAATTTACCAAAAACCAGCAGTGACACATGGGTATTGAAATATGCCACCTAGGTTAACTGATACCATACAGCCCTGTTCTAAGGAAAACTCCCTTTTATTTGAATGAATGACAGGAGTTTGGGTTTGCTTGTTTGGTCAGTTGTTTTTTGTGGTTGTAATTTCATCTAAGTTTTGTTACAGTTTAACCTCTTCAAGAAATCTGTATGGATATCTGTATGGATACACTGGAGACAGAAGGAAAAGAAATGGATGGATGGAAATTGCTCACAGATCCTGAAATGTGTTTTCATAGATTTTCCCAAGTTGGAGATATATTTATATTAAAGACTTCAGAGACATACACTGAAAGACCCAATATTTCTCAGGAGTGCTTTGTTCAAACCAGAAATAATTTATTGTTTTGTGTTTGCATTAAGAAAAAACAGCAATTAACAAGTAGAAGAGCAAAAATTTAGTTCAAAAGAGGTAAACTGGAAGAAAATAAAAATCTCATAACTGTACAAGACATTGGGAAAAAAATGGAACATTAAAAATTTAAATAATGATATTGCATATATTGAAGGTTGTACTTATGACTCTGTATTATGTGTTAGTACAGCCCCACTCTCTTAGAAATTAAATCTAGTCTAAGAAATAAAAAAAAAAAAAAAACAACAAAAAAAAAAGAGATGAATCTGCAGATACATACAGCTCTCTAGATAACAATAGGGAAAAAGCAAGAAGTAGTTTTTAATCTTCTGTCATAATTCTCAATTTTACTTCTTGTCTTCTACTTTTCTAGCATATGTAGACAGAAAATTAGATGGAATCTCTCATGAAATTTGGAATGGTATGGCGTTGACATAATCCTCTCAAACATTCTTGCAGGAGATAAGGACAGTGTGGGAGCATTTTCAGAGCTGCAGTACAAAGAGTAGCTTCTGGGATCCCAGAGACATGGCTTCCCTCTGTGGTCAGCCTGCAAGCTGAGACTTGTGATGGGCATTTTCCTGTGCTCCAGTTTAGTAGCTGCAGTCAATTCAGAGAAGGAAAAAGTAAGCAAGAATAAGAAACAGCTGAAAACAGCAATGGCAATTAGCTGGCACCCCATCTGCTGTCTTTTGCACACTGGACAAAAGCAGAATGGCTTCCCAGGTAATGATTTCCCGAAAGAAATAGCAGTAGGTTACTCTTGCTTCAAAAAGCGCTAACAGTGGTGAAAATAAAAAAAGCACTAGAGTTACTCTCCTTTATGGTAGAGTGTATTGAACACATTTCTCTTTGAATCAGTAACCCAGTCTATACCTCATGTATTCTCCACATGGGCTTCTCTAAGTTTTGCTTACACAACCACTACAGCTCTTTCGTGACAAATGAACAAAATTATTCCTGACAGCATCATAACTTTCAAGGCTGATTACTCTTAACAAATTCAGAAAAGGCAGAAAATCACCACACTGAAAAGTTTTGTCTGGGGAAGGACATTAATATCCAGCTGATCCACAGTATGGCCTCACCTCTGCTGCACTAGCTGCCTTTGAAATACCTTCTTGCACAGAAAGCTCCCACATTTATTTTCAGAGCCCTGAAGCATTCAGGGATTCCGGAGGTACTTCCAGGGCACCCAAAGGCTGGGCTGATTCTGAATGACCTTGACCTTAACCCTTCAGCCCTGGTAGCCTGTGGGAGCTACCAACCAGCAAAGGAGATGGGTATGAACTGCACCTCTCCTTTGCCTGTCATCACTCTGGAAAGGGGTAATGCTACACAGCAGCAGCTCCTGGGTGAGAACACATTATTTCAAATTATAACTTTCCATTCTTACGTGTTCTAGGTCTCTCTGTCCTCCTTCTGTGCATTTTTATTAGCTCTTCTGGGCTGCCACAAGCTTTTAGCAAGAATGAGGAGACAAAAAAATGAGGTTCCACAGAGAAAATGGTAAGTGGGAACATTTATACAGATGTTCAGGTTGGAAGATCATTGCGTTAACAGGAAGTGGCTGGAAAAAGTGGAGTCTGGTGAAAGAGAGAATGAAGAGGAGAGGAAAAACAGTCCAAGGGATGACTTTTTAGAACTCTGCCTATCTTTCTCCTGAATCTTCATCCTTCACATGGGAAGAGGGTAAACTATTAGGTCTGTATGAGATGCTAAACTGAGAGTTGTTGTAAATGCAGAAATAAATTAGAAAAATGAGAAAACAGTTTTTCTCTACTGAACTTGCAACCTTCGAGCTTCTCTATGAGTTGCAGCTCAATAATAGTTACAGTGGAACAGCCTTGCATAATAAAATCCAGCAGGAGCAAAAGCATCACGATGAATTTACCATTATTATTCATAGACCTGTCATGAACAGTCTGCTTACTCTACACAATTCACCAAAGAAATACTGGTTTGCCACAGATTGAACAGTGCATTTTAAAACAGCAAAGTGCCATTCAGTGCCCTACTCTTTCAACCATGCTGTACACACACACACACACACACACACACACACACACAGACAGCAGGCAACTCTCAAATTAAACTGTTTTGAAAGGTAGTCAAGAGAGTGAAAGAGACCAATAGCCTAATTTTTCTCAAGAATGTACTTTTTCCTACATTAGAAAAAATCGCTAGACACTCTTTGTGCCCACTGAACATGGGATCATTACTCTGGAATCACTTTTTGCTACTGAGTCTTGTTAGGAGAAGACGTGGGGTTCCAGGCAAACCATTTTTCATAGTAAAAACAAAGATTCACTGAAGCCATTTACAAGAATGGACCATGTTAGACAGATAAGACCTTTCCAGTTCCCTAGGAAAGTGTGACCATGGCAGGGTTGTATGACAGGAGTCTTCCCCAGGGGATGCACTTGTAGGGAGAATGTCAGAGTCCTGATGAAACTAAGGTGTCTTGGGAGACTAACACCCACAATATCTCCCTGCACCAGCTGTTGGGCTGCTCAGTTGAAAATATTCCTGTTCAATTCCTCCACAGCTGAGGAAACAACTGAGTGGGATAACCCACTCTTACTCCCCTTCTGCTGCAAAAGAGATTATATTAACTCAGGAGTCAGTATTTCAGTACAACCAGATTCCTGTTGTAAATTATTCTGTCAGTCAGAAACATGACATGTTTGAAGTGACTTGGTTACACCACTATCTTCACTGGAAGCTGGATTGGTTCAGTGTAAACAAGTGTGGAATTCATACCAAAGAATTAAGGAAATATCAAGGAAATAAGGATTGAAAACTTTTTACACTGAGGAGTTAGGTTCAATATTAGTCAGAAATCATGGAGTCAGAAATATGAACCACTGTTCGTACATAAAAAACAAAAAGGTGTTGTCCACAGGTTGTTTTCTATATGTTAATTTTGGAGAGCCTAAATACAACCATTTCTGTATCTTAAACCAACCAGCAGAGACCGAAGCCCAACCATACTAAACGCAAAGCCCAGAAATTCAAGTGATACCAGAGAAGGCTGATGAATTTCTACCTACGCATAAATGTTTACATCTACTATGGAATTAATTTGAAAATTTTGCAATTTTGAAGCAATATTCATGAATAAAATCAACTTTTCTGGAGAGCCCTTCAAGAAAAACCTGCATTACTACCCTCTCATGGGTTTTGCCTCAGTGTACCAAGTTAGGCAGAAACCAGAGTTTGGATTCAGCAGCACAGTTGCTCTTGGAAGATAAATGACTACTTGGAGAAACAACTGTCTGCAGGGAAACCTGTTTATTCCCAGCTGGGTTACATGCATGGTGTTCCTGCACAGCCACAGAGCTGAAGAGTTAAGCTCCCCTGTTTCCTGTGGAGAACAGCTGTCCTGAGTATTTCCTTGAGTCAGATTTTGTCTCTTCTATTTTCCATACAAATTCTCTGCTTTCTCTTCTGTACAGCAAGGTCATGTCAGTTGAACACTTGGGAATTCGCCTCTCCATTGTACTAGCATTTTTTAAATATATAATGTACTTTTTTTGTATGTGTTTGCAAGGTTTTTTTGGTTTTTTTTTTTTTTGTTTTTTTTTTTTTTTTTTTTTTTGCTGGCAATGCTTGTCTTTGTCACACCAGCTCCTGTACACTGCTTACCTATAACCAAATATATTTATTATTCCACCTGTCCCTCTCCCCCCAGTTTTGGTATCATTGCAAGATTATTCTGCCACCAAAACTACAGGAAGAACAAAACACCTCCAACAACATTTTATTGTTAGAGAGTCAAGGCATTACTTTATTATCTGGTCAGGATATACCACAAAAATCATATCCACACACAGCCCGGGTGTGCAGAGAGAATCATTCCATGACACATAGTTTTTACTAAATTTTCAGATCCTTTATACAGTTAAAACACATCGAAACGAATGGGGTCAGTGTTCATTGTTTCCAAGTTGCATAGTTCTTAATATTTGATCTCCTATTGGATCTGGATTTCTTTGCTTCTGATGTTAATTAGATCTTCATTCCTTGATGTTCTTTTCAGTCTTTTCTGAAGGAGATGTCTCCAACTCTGCCAGAGTCTGGGACAGATGTTCATAAATGGCCACTGATGCACTTTTTCTTTTGGGCTATTCCCAGTCTGTTGAAATGGTAAGCCCATCAGGCCTCAGCTAGTGGAACAATGTTCTGGAAAGAAACTTAAAATTCTTTTTCCTGGGCAAAGGCAAACAAAACCCTTTGACTAAAGTTATACGAAAATTTATAAACTGTTATGTTTTACAGCAATTCCAGTGAACATAATTATTTCCATGCCCTCAAGACAAGAGTCTCATAACACTAATTAATTTACAGATATAGCATGAAATAGTTTTCAAAATCAAGATGGGAAATGCTGTGCAGAAAAAAGAATTGTTATAGCCATTTTATAGATGAGCACATCCACAGAGGGTATAGCTAGAAAAATTTTGGCAGGTTCATACCCATTTAGACTGAAATATAAATTTACCCAGAGCCAGTTGTGACGGTATTGCCTGTAGGAATCAAGCTGGACTAAAAGGTACCACACAGCTTTTGTGTTTGTCTCCTTGGAAAACCAGCTGGTTCACTCCAAACTAGTCAGAATGGGAATCATCTGAAGATGTATAACTGACTGGGAACCCTGGAGTCATCTGTGGAGCTGCAACCATGACAATATGGCTGTAACTGGAGACCAATTAACTTGCAGAAATTTTTAACTACAAAACTCAAAGATATTTTGAGTCTGTATTCAAAACACACTTGCATGGACTTGGTAATGAATGGATCAGCTTCACTCTGCCTTAATATCCATATAAAATGTACTGGGTTACTCTCTCATTTTTGATGAATTCAAAAATTGTGCAGAATATGCTAAATTATTGAAACCCTTCCCTCTGAGAATTCATAAGGCATACTTTCTGAATCATATCAATGATACTTCACAGTAAATATTTGTATTACTGCACACACAAAGAATATATACTCATAACTGAAAGCCAGAGCAGAACTCAAATATGAGTAAAGAAAAACAAACAATAGTAACTGAGAGACTGGAGAGAATGATAAATACTGATGTTTATGAGCATTTCCAGCCAACGATGACTGGATCTGACAATGCAACTGTCCTGTAAACAGTGGAGCTAATTACAGTATGTTTCCCAAGGTCTTTCCCAAGGGACTAGATGCCTAGGAACATGTGAAGAAAGAAATTAAATACATGGGTGAGCACAAGAAAGTGACTGGCAGCACAAGGAGCTGTACATGCCGTACACTGGGTGTCAACAAAACAATACTTCAGATTTCAGCTGCAGTTGCGACAAAAGCTGTGGTAGAAAACTTTACTGCCTTGTGCCTGTGTTCCTGAGCAGGATCTGGTGAGGAGGAGGTGAATAGTGCAACCTGTCTCTCTTCCACCCAGTGCACAGCAGGCAGAATGGAGAGAGGGAAGCTGAGCTGTCTGCCCTAACATCAGCCACAGACAGCAAGAGAAAAGAGAGAGGATCCTCCTGCCACACCATGCATGAAAAAGTGAGAGTGGATCTGGTTCTCATGTTTTAAACATTTTGTGGCTAAAGCTATGAAGTGATTCTCAACAGTTGTCCTTTCATTTTGCAGCTCCTCCACAGACTGATTTTTAAAGGTGTTTAAATACATAATTTAGCACCTAGATACCCAGACCTCTTCCATGTCTTCCATTCTTCAATTATAAAGCAAAGGTATTGATAATACTGAGTTTTTTTTACCATTTCTGCCTTTCTTACTAGTACAATTACAACACTTTGAAAACATCCAGCCTCTTGTTAGGTGCTTAGAGAGAAAGTAATATGATGTGTTTGTTCCCAGTCTTGTCTAGGATCTACAGGCATTGTTGTGACACAAACAATAACAAACATAAGGGGAAGTAAAACAGGACATTTACAAGAGAAGATTTTAATAGAAATAATAAAGTTTGGGAGGCTGACTCTAAAAAGCCTGACTTATAATTATGCAAAAAACATTTCAACCTGGAATATTAAAAAAAGGTAGAAAGTAAGTGGACATTGTTGGCAATATAAAATTGCTTTTCTCATAAAAGGATGGAGAAAAATGTTAGCAAACATGTAAAGCAAATAAAAATAGAAGAAGATACAACAAATGGCTGGTGTCCTACAAGGCTTTTAAAGAGAACACTATTCAAAGAATTAACACACAAGAAGAAACTTGCGCAGAAATGCATATTCAGCAGATTTTCTTTTTTATTTTATTCACTGTTTGGTCAGTTGAAGGCCTGGAGGCGATAAATTCCTCTTGCACAGAATTCAACAGTGATAAATAGTTTGGAAATCACTGAACTAGTTGTGCTTGAGGCATTTGCATTTCAATGTTTCAAGTTTCCAGCACAGTCGATTTGCTGTGCTGGAAAGCAGGTGAGGACATCATGAGGACATTTTCTATGAAAGTAGGTGAAAGCTGTTTCCCTGAGAATTATGCAGCCATCAGTACATTAACTAATCCTTATTGCATTTCCCTCATTATCATATTTTTCAATTTATAACATCGTCTAGAAGAATATGATGTAAGACAACCTGCTAATAACTTTGCTACACATCTGTCTTCATAAAATACCTATAAAAATGTGAAAGCTTTTTTTTTGTGGGATTGATTACAAAGATGGTTTTATGAACGAATTTCTTCTCAAAACTAGGAAGTGTTTTAAATTGAGCACATTTTTTCAGATTCAGATAGGATACTTAGAAGTTATGTACCATAGGAAATAAGTGGTATGGGTAATGCAATAAACCATAAAAATAAAGCATAAACAAATCAAATGTTTACCACGTAACTGGTAATACATCATAAGATTGCAGTTTATAGAATTTTTATATTAGCTGCTGTGCCACAGCAACAGTTACAACAAGGGATAAAACGGCACATGGTAGACTGTTGGATACTCTGTTTTGTTGTAGTCAGATTTTAAAAGTGTCTAATTTGGTAGGAGTCTGTCTCCTTCAAAAGAATTACTGTTGCGCTAGTGGTGAACCAATAGGTGATAGCAGGGCAGGCAGCCTTGGGAATTCAGAATATGGAAATAAGGGCATAAGGGAAAGTGGAGCCATTCCCAAGTACACTTGGCATCTGAAGAAAGAACTAACAATTTGGCAAGGTGCTCATCCAGCAGAAGACCTACCATGAAAATGGCCCATAATACAATCTGGTAGTGCTTGCTTTTTTGGGGTGGGGGGTGGCTTTTGGGTTGTTTTTTTTTTTTAAGCGGAAAACATTTTATTATGTTAAAAAGCCAAGTACTCATAAAGTAAGAAATGAAAATGAATGAAATTTTAAATCTTCCTATTTCTGCTTATGAATTATGATCAATTCTTTAATGTGATTGGAGGAGGTAGTCAACTGGTTTTCAGCTCACTTAACCAGGCTGAAGGTTCAGGTATTATGTAAAAAAGGTGATCAGAAAGTCAGTATTAAATATAATATTCACTTAGAAATGCTGAGGAATTGTGGGAACAGCTTCACTTTTTGTAATGAAACAAAAACTAAAAGCCAAGAAATATATAATTTAAGGACTGCAACACTTAAAGCAGTGAGAGTGTTTCAAATAATTCAAAATGAGTCAGATCAAGATATGAAAAAGAGGTACTGATCAAATGAAAAAAATGGGGCTGTGAGGCAGTTATAATAAATTGAAAGGCTACAATCTAGTGCTCAGGAAAGCTGTTGGTGAGACAATCTTATTGCTGGCATTTATTACCTTTTAACTGCTTGATTTGGCATTCTTAACAGCAGTCTTTTAACATAATTTTTAATGAACTCTACCCATGCTTCTGGGCATGATGGTAGGCAGCAGTTCTATATGGTATAAAATTATTTCATCCACAGACCCACCGGCAGAGAACAGCATATTAAAAGTGTAATTCACTTACTGAAAACTTCTCTTGGTTTTTTTTTTTTCATTTTTTTTAAATTTTTTTGCCACATCTGGTCTCCAAATGAGCTTCTCAGCTCTGAGGCTCAAGGAAGTCTAACCTGGTAGCAGACACTTAGCTCTTGCTGTGACCCCTGCTGAACACAATCTGTGCACCCTGGGGAGGCAGTGCCTGGGCCATATTGTCCAAAAGCATAGAAGCAATAAAAAAGTTGTTTAAGGGGCCATTTGGGAATCCTTCATGTCTCAAAGGAATCATGTCATGTTAAAAATCAGTCATGTCCGGACATTATGTGGTCCCATCCCAGCTCACTGTCTGGTCCATAGCCTGGGCATTCCTGTTTCCATGAGCCCTGAGTGCTTGGAAGGGAGCACTCTGGAGCTGTTTTAAAACTGGAGGAGCACAAAGATATTTTTATTCTGACTTCACTCTCTGCACTTGTTGTGCCCTCAGTTGGCCATCATAACACAAACTGAGCTTAGTGTTACTGTATGTAGTTGTTTACAACCCTGTGGAAGCATACAAAAAGCAACACAAAACCTACACAACTGCTCAAAATTACAGCTTTACAAATGAAAATAGGCAGAAAGCTTTGGAAAAAAACAAAGAAAAACTGATTTAGGAGAGCATGTCATAACTAGTAGGGGTGTAGATGAAAAGAGTGGGTGGTAGAAACACAGCATAGCAATGCAACAAAACAATTGAAAAATAGCTTCCATTTTCACCATTTATGGAGGTTTCACCAAGAACTAAAGGAGAGGAGTGCAAGGTTTGGGAAGGCACTGGGACACCACAGATCTTTTCTCCCTGATATAGAGGGCTTCTCAGGGAACTGCCAGAAAGGAAATGACATTGTTGATGGCTTCAACTAATCCTTGATCTGCCTGGAAGGGGAGATTTACATTAATGCCCTAGTTCCCATGTGCCATCACTTGTTTAACACCTTATTCCTTCCTTCCTCTCCTCCAATATAATCTTCTAAAAATAAGTAACTAAATTTATAGAATTCAACTTAGCTGCTCCAGAGTTCATCTTTTGCTGCCTTTTGACCATAAGCACTTCACTGCTCATAGTAATGTTAAAATAGCAATCTTAAAAACTGGTGCACATTTGCTGTACGCTAACATTGACCATGTGCTGTGAAAATCACCCTTAAGTGGGGCTACAACTGCTGGAAACCTGAGGGAAAAGCTTAATTTTCAATCTTGCCCTTGTATTAGGGTTGTACTTTCTGCAAAGAATCTGCTTCAGACCTTAAAGAGTCGTAAAACTTCTAGCACATGTAATGTCATAAAAATTAATATTAAAATCTTTACTATAATTTAAGAAGAATGTCAGAGTTTTGTCTTGCTAAAAGGAAAATAAAAGGAATATCTATAAGTTGAAATTATCCTTGTGAAGCTTCAGGTTGAAATACCAAGGACTAAACTATTTAAAGGACATTACAACAGTGACCATGACATTGTACTGAACAGGCTGCCACCTCTTTGTAGTGAAAACCCCCCACACTGCTGAATCCTTTCATGTTTGGGTGGGGAATACTAGCATTTTTGTCTGTGCAGAGACTTTTGCTCCAACGAATAGAAAGAAACAAAAAAAAAAAGCAAAATCCCTTCCCTGCAGAGGTGGGTGCAGAAGATAAAACTTGTAGAATCCTTCAAGCATGCTGCTGGGTTGACCTTTTCAGAAGATGCTCTAGTTTTGTTGTTCTCTTCACATGCCCCAGAAGAAGCTCTCCCAGAACAAGGAAACACTGAAATCAAAGAACTTTACATCTGACAGCTGAGAGCATTGAGGGCTGGGCTGGGCAGGTGGGAGGCACAAGTCCCTGCTTCTGATAATATTATACAAGCTCAGTAGACCTGTAAGCTAAAATATAAAATAAAATCCCAGATCTTCCATTTGCAGTTTGGTTGGTCCAAGAGGATTTAACATCAGGATCATGAGTTTGCTTCTTCATTTTTTATAAAGGACAAGTTCAATAAAGTCTGTGTTTTGCTAAAGCTACGGAGGGACAAGCAGGAGGGACCGCCTGTTCTCTGAAAATATGAACATGCCTTCAGGTTAATATTTTCCTGTATAAATAGTTTGCCTCACCTGAGAAGAATGATTTAGAAAACACCTGCTGTGAGACGTAATTAGAGCACGAATATGTGCAAAACTATGAGTCTGCCAGACCTCATGAGGAGCAGGAGGTGCTCAGTTCCTTTCCATGCCTGCAGAGGTTTAGGGTTCAAAAACATTCTCTGTGACTCAGATACTGCAGGTGATTATATTCTCTAGGACTGTAAATCATTTACCACAAAAAGTGGGTGGCAATGTGATTAGCACACACTGAGTAGGGAAAGAGACATAAATTACTTAGAATCTCTTTTTTGTCTGAGTCATGTATGCTTAAAGCTACAACTGCAGCAAGGCTGAATGTGATCAAACAGAAGTTCCATTGTAAGGGCTTTGTGAAAAGCGTTTAAATTATTTCTGAGAGAGAATATTCCACTTGGCTACCTACCTGAAGATGTAAAAATAAGTTATTTAATAAAGAGTTTAATTTACAAGTTTTTACCTAATCTACAGAGTCTCAGTTGAGCAAAGAAAAAAAGAAATCTGTGAATATCACATTAATTGCATTAGCATTTCATTAAGATGGGCCTGAAGCCTCATAAGCATTAAACCTGGGCTTTTATTGAACAGCAAATACATCAGTTCTTTAGATGGAAAGAAACTTTTTTCTTCAGGCTGCAAAGAGCTCAATTTTCTAAGAGTCTCCTACAAGGCAATTGTTCATAAATGTTAAAATAATAATAAATTTTAGGAAGTTTCCCAGTTTTCAACAGAGTCCATGAAAATGGTACTATTTGAAGAAGGTTTTGGATCAGGTGAGAATGAGCCATGGTATTTTAAATGAAATTTATTTTAGCAGTAACCTATGTGTTTGTAGTTCTAAATAAGGTATATTCATCTTCCAGCTGCATAATTTCTGCAAGACATAAAATAAGAGATAACTGCATTATTGGAGACATAGCAACTAAACTAAATCTTTTCTTAGAAAAATGATTGTTCAACATAATCAGTGTCAGATAAAGCTGACCTGAAGGAACAAAACTAGTAGGATTTCCCTAGCACAGAGCTGCATTCAGTGCTTCATAATAAGGAACCCGATGAATGTTTGAATTTTCTAAATGAGCTGTTTAATTTTAATCAGCCATGGGGGAAAATGTTTCAAAAATTAGAGCAAGAATTGGATACTTACCCAGGCTTCAGGCACTTCACTCTGCTTGTTCAGGAGCAGCTTTCTCTGTCACACCCTTACTTCCAGACCAGCTGAATAAGTGCAGGTTCAAGCTCAGATGCTTCTCCATCCTTTAACTATTGTAATGCATTCTAGCAGGCAGAAGCACAGTGAGCCCTTGTAGTTATCCCTGGGGCAACTGACATTGATAAGAAACACTTAAGCTTTCAAACTGTGCAAAACACATTTTTTTTCCATTTTTTTTTTCTTTTTGTTTTGGCAAAGATACAGTCTAGGTACTATGGTTTTCCTTCCTCATAGAGGAAGGAGACTTCCTTCTTTTCCTGTCACTCTTTTTCTGGCTTAGTCTTAACTGGTATTTTCAGAAAAGCTTTCAATTAGGACAAATCATTCCCACAGAATGCCAGATTCTTAGATGCTCTAAATCAGTGCAGCTGCAGTGAGGTAACTCTGACTGCAGTGCAGATAGACCAGGTGAAGGGACAGCTTCACTCTTCTGCCCTTCAGAGATCTCAGGCTGGTTCAACATCTGGCAGAAACACTCTAATGTCTGAAATGAAGCCAGGCCTCCACAACTGCGAGGATAATATTTTGGTCTTCCTGCCACTGAAATTACCTCCATGTGGTATTTCACATATGACAGACTGAAAATTATTTACAAATTGCCTAATTTCTTGGCCATTTGCCATCACAGATACAGGAACTATTTAATTTCAGTTTTATTCCTTCTACTCTTATCTCTGTCTAACACCTGCTAAGAAAATATACAGTATCACTTTTTATTCCTTTGCTTTCAGGGTCTTTCACTGCTTTATCTTGTCTATTTGTTGCAAATATTTTCCTATTGGGGTCTCAACTCTTGAAATGAAATCTGATTGTGAGACAGAGTTTCTAAAAGAATTTATCTCATATTTTCTCTCTGGTATGAAAAGAAGCACGAAAAGAAAATAAAATGCTTCCTATAAATTGTTGGGGTTTTTTTTTTCTTTTCTTCTGCTCAGCAGGTGAATCAAGAAATTTCTCAGCAAATTAGATATGGGTTGGCTCAGGAGATACAAACATTGTGCAGCTTGCCCTTAGGAACCCTTGCTACAACGACTACTCCAGCTGGTATGGCAAAAGCACTCTCACTACTACATTAGCAGGTAGATGAAAGCATCTGAATGCTGAAACTCCCAGCACAGACACAGACTATGGAAGGGACCCATAAGGATCACTGAAATCCATCTCCTGGCCCTGTCCAGGACACCCCATGTGCCTGAGAGCATTGGATGCTTCTTGAGCTCTCTCTGTCAGGTTTTGTGCTGTGACCACTTCCCTGGGGAGCTGTTCCAGTGCCCAGCCACCCTCTGGGTGAAGAATCTCTTTCTAATATACAACTTAAGCCTCCCCTGACACAACTCCAGGCCATTTTCTCAGGTCCTGTCCCTGATCACTGTTACAAAGGGTTGTGGGGGTTTAGATAAATCCTTGCCTTTTGCCCAGGCCTGTGACAACAGGCAGTAACTTTGAGGTGGCCAGCACCTCAGTACCCACTCTGTTTCCCAAGTTCTTTAACAATGGCTGATTCCGTCTGTTATATAATGAATTATTTCATTAATAGACACAAAACTAACAGACATAAGACTTAACACAGACTATATACTACACAGGAATAAGGACAAAAATAAAAAGACTACTAGTAGGTTAAGGTATCCTTTTCAGTTACAGCTAGTGAAGAATAGTGTAAGCTTAGGATTCAATGTATCTTACCATCCAATTGTTGGTGTAACACACATTGATATCATTTTCCCCCAGTTCCCAGGAAAGCAACCAAATGCCAGGGAGAAGTTCCTCACACCTTCAGGGTGTGCATGTAGAGGCCTCTGCCTTTGTGATAACTGTGTGTGCTTTTATAGTCTGTAGCACAGTGTCTCTTAGTTGAGAAGGTTTCCTTTATATGTTCCCACATCTGCTCTTCAGACTAAGATGTTGATTCTCAGCTGAAGCCTGAGCCCTTGTGGTGCCAGAGATGACCTCTCGCCGGGCCTTTCAGCCCCTTGGTTATGTCTTTATGCACCATCTGTCTGTGATAGAGGGGAGTGGGGGGAGTAGAAGTCCTGTCACAGTCACCAGATATAAGAGATCAGTGCCTGCCCCTCCTGTTCCCCCCACAAGGAAGCTGTAACTGCAGGGAGGTCTCCCCTCAGTCTCCTCCAGGCCGAACAGACCAAGCGCCCTCAGCTGCTCCTCATATGGCTGCTCCTCAGGATCTTCACCATTCTTGTTTCCCCTTGGACACTCTCTAATCACTTCATATCTTTCCTCCTTGGCACCCAAATCTGCCCCCAGCACTCGAGGTGAGGCTGCCCCAGCTCAGAGCAGAGCAGGACAATTCCCCCCCTTGCCCAGCTGTGGTGCTGTGCCTGATGGCCCCAAGGCAAGGCTGGGCCTCCTGGCTGCCAGGGCACTGCTGACACTTGTTCAGCTCTGTCATCAGAACCCTCTTTCCATGGCACTGCTTTCAAGCATCTCATTCCCCACCTGTGTTTGTATCCTGGGTTGTCTTGTCCCAGGTGCAGAATCCAGCCCTTGTCTTTGTTAAATTTCACACATCTGGTGATTGCCCATCTAATTTGTTGAGGTCTCTCTGCAGGATCTCTCTACCTTAGAGAGAGTCAACAGCTCCTCCTAATTAAGTATTGTCAACAAACCCCCTTTTATGTCTAAGAAAGTAAAAGTCAAGTCAAGTCAATATGGGAAATGAGAGGCTTTTTCTTCTTCCACAACAACCACGTGTGTTATCTATCATAGTTTGAAATAAATAAATGCACAAGTTACTGAAGGCAGTAAGACACAAATTAATGAAGGCAGTTTTACACTTACCTTGTCAATTCAGTGCTTCTTCTTTGTGATCTAAATAAATCTGGTTTTAATTGCAGCTTTCTTCCCAGTTAGTCCAACACAGTTCTGGACATGACTGGACTTAAGGAAACTTCTGTGTTGCAAGGTAAAAGTCTGAAATAGACCCCAACAAACCATCCTGCTGTGATCAGTGAGGTTGCAGAAGACAGCCTACACTGTTCCTCATGACTCTGTGAGCCCAGCTTTTCAGACAATGTAACTTTTTTTTTTTTTTTTTTTTAACGCAGCACTGCATTTTTAACAGGCACTTCTTTAGTATTTGAACAGTTGATCTGTGGTGCCTTCATGTCTTTGGAAAGCTCTTGCCATAACCTCTCTCTTTAGAACAGGGATAAATACTAATTAGACTGACGAGAAGTAGTGTTTAAAATGCAAAGTTCAAGTGAGAGTTTCTTTTTTATTTTTTATTTTTTTTTAACATGTGAAAAAGGAAAGATTTTACCTTATGTTTTCAGCTCAGTTTGAAAAAGTTTAAATTGTCTTTTGTGCATGGTTAAAAATGAGATGCAAGGTGACATATGGTCTGAGGTACTTCACACATCCCAAAGCCAGAGCATCAGGCTTTTGTCTGATAGACTTTGCAGAAAGAAAAAACCCTCTGTGATAGTGTTAGAAAGTGTTCTATAGTGATAGACTTCCCTTTAGCTTTAAATTATGAAATATTTTTCTGAATTATGGGCTAGAGTTCTTCTTGGGATGCGTGAACCCTTAGACCATACTATGATTCTTATAGCAGTATACTGCCAAATTAATGGAATTATCCTAAGAAGAGCAGTATATGAAAGAAAAATCTACTCTCTGGTGACACAAGTTTGTATATATTTTGTGAACGCAAAATATGGATCAGAAAGTAAATCCCCTGCTTCTTCCTTCTCTTCCTCTCTGATTTTACCTAGTCTTCTAAATATATTTGAGTATATATATATGTACTTTTAAAGCACAGCTTTAAAGAACTATGCAAAGAATCTAATTCAAATTCATTTACTGGGCCAACACAGCATTTTTTTTTTACAGTGAATTAAATTGCTGAAAAGATTTTGCTGACTTTTACCTGTGGTGGTGCATGTTATCTCAGGCTTGTTCTTTGAATTTCCTGATATCCTTTGTTTACATCTGTCTATTTAGTAGCAAGCTTAGATGTCCAAGGCCTAAAAAGGGGACGTTTATTTCCCGACCTCAGTATTTATAGAATTCAAAAAGTGACCGTGGATTGGAGGATGAAATTGCCGCCTCTCCAACCACACTGGTCAAACCAACAGTCCATAAATTCTCTCCTCCTCCAGAAAAGAATGCAAAACATCATTATTTACATGAA